>NC_084840.1:81745216-84145216 GCF_033115175.1 Lepus europaeus | reverse complement strand
GTTAATCCTCTGCCTGTGGAGCTGGCATCCCATATGGGCACCAGGTTCTAGTCCCAGTTGCTCCTCTTCCAGTCCAGCTCTCTGCTGTGGCCCAGGAAGGCAGTGGAGGATGGGCCAAGTGCTTGGGCATCTACACCCGCATAGCAGACCAGGAGGAAGTTCCTGGCTCCTGGCTTCTGATCGGCATAGCTCCGGTTGTAGCAGCCATTTGGGGGGTGAACCAATGGAAGGAAAACTTTTCTCTCTGTCTTTCTCCCTCACTGTTTAACTCTACCTGAAAAAAAAAATGTGCTGTTGGATTCAATTTGACGGTGTTTTGTTGAAGATTTTTGCATCTATTTTCATCAAGGAAATTGGTTTGAAGCTTTCCTATTTGTTGTGTCCTTTTCTGGTTTTGGTATCAAGGTGACACTGCCGTCAAATAATGAAATAGAAAGAATTCCCTCCTTTTCTACTTTGTTGAAATAATTTAAGAAGTGGAAATTCATCTTTATAAGTTTGGTATAATTCAGCAGTGATGCCATTTGGTCCTGGGATTTTTCTTGATGACAGACTTTTTATTGATGATTCATACTTGCTATTCATTGTTCAGTTTAGGTATTCTATTTCTTCATGATCCAATCTTGGCAAGGTATAATTGTCAAAACATTTGACCATTTATTTTATTTTATCATTAATTTTCATAGTGATCTCAAATAATCCTGTGTCAGTTGGAATGTACCCATTTTTACCTCTGGTTGTATACCTTTTAATTCTGCTTTTTGGGAACTGAGATGTGCTCCCCCTTGGCACATGAAACTTTGATATGCACCTTGTTCTGTTTTCTGTTCTGCATAGGCACTCTTTTGTGTTTTGTGCACAAGATGCTCAGAATGGCAGTGTTGTTCATTGCCGTCATCCCTGGATTAATATCAGTGACATTGGGCTATTCAGGGCACTTCTTCAGCTTCAATAGGAGAGGCATCAGCAGAACTTCTGCCCCCATACTGTCTCCCTTGTGTTCAAGCATAAGCCTTTGGAAAGACTTGTCTGGGTGCCATATTGGTAGTCAGTAACACAATATCTTCTTCCTACATACTTCCTGGGGTATTAAATTTTTTGTCATAGCAGTGGACAAATAGGCAAATATTCACATCCAAAATATCCTGGCTTCAGCTTACCCCAGCCCTGGGTCTTATGACTATTTGGAGAGTGAACCAGTAGACGGGAGACCTCTCTCTCTTTTTCTATCTCTGGGTGTGTGTGTGTCCTCCCTCCATCTCTCTGTAACTCTGTATTTCAAATATATAACTCTTTTTTTAAAAATTTAATAAATGCAGGAGTCCTAAGCCACACTGATTCTTCTATCCTCCTCTGCACTCCTCGGCTGAGTATGTGGCCAGCATCCCTTACTCCACTCCTGAATGTAAGAAAAAATATTTGGGGGGGATTATTCAGATTCCATGAAAGAAACAGAAAAACCAAAGGTAGATTATATAGCTATGTAGACATAGATAATATAAATGTATAGATATAGCTATATTCTATAAAATGAAGAATTGGCTCACATGATTATGAGGACCGGCATTGCCAAAATCTAGCCAATCCCCTAGATCAAAGATGGCCAGACAAGAAGAAATCTCTTTTCCTCATAGAATATCAGCCTTTGTTTTTTCACTCATGCCTTCAATTTATTAAATGAGGCGCATTCACATTATGGATGGCAACCTGCTTTATTTAGTCCATTAATTGCATGTTAATCTTATCCTGTAACATCCTTGCAGACATACTCAGAATAATTACTGACCAAATATCTGGACAGCCCATAGCTCATTCACATTGCATCACACCAACCAATCCCACACAAATTGATAGATGGTATGGGACATAATAGACACTGGAATTAAGTGAAGCTAAGTGTTTCAGAGGATGGCTTTTTCCCCAAAGCACTATTATACAAGAGAAGAAAAAACTATCACTATGAGCGAAGAGACAAAGAAACTCATATAAGAAAAATATCCTACAAATCCAAAATTCAGGTACTTCATTACGCCTTGATTTAATACAGGGGTGCACTGCTACCTTGGTTTTTGTATTTTTCTTCTTCGTTTTTGTTTTATTTTACTATAAAATATTTTTGTTAATTTCTTTTTTAATTTATAAAAGGTAACAGATTTCATGTATTTCATATATACAGAATTAGGAAAATAGTGATACTTCCCACCTTACCCTTCCTCCCTCCCACAATTCCACCCTCCATCATCCTTCCTTGCTTGCTTTTTCTTTTAATTTTTGCAATGACATACTTTCAGTTTATTGTTATAATCATAAGCTTAACCCTCAACTAAGTAAAGAACTCAAAAGATAATAGGAAGAAAAAAAATCACTAGGGGCCAGTGCTGTGGCTAAGTGGGTTAATGCCCTAGCCTGAAGCTCCAGCAACCCATACGGGCACCAGTTTGAGATCTGGCTGTTCCTCTTCCAATCCAGCTCTCTGCTAAGGCCTGGGAAAGCAGTAAAAGATGGTCCAAGTCCTTGGGCCCCTGCACGCATGTGGGAAGAAACTCCTGGCTCCTGGCTTTGGATCAGCACAGCTCTGGCCATTGCGGCCAACTGGGGAGTGAACCACAGGATGGAAGACCTCTCTCTTTCTCTCTCTCTGACTCTCCTCTCTCTGTGTAACTCTGACTTTCAAATAAATAAATAAATCTTTTTAAAAAATCACTGTTCCTCAACAGTAAACAAAAGGGCACAAAAATAGTCAAATCTCAAAATGTCAATTTCACACATATACATTACATTTTTTTAATATTTATTTATTCATTTGAAAGTCAGAGTTACACAGAGAGAAGAGAGGCAGACAGAGAGAGAGGTCTTCCATCCAATGGTTCACTCCCCAGATGGCTGTAACAGCTGGAGCTGTGTCGATATGAAGTCAGGAGCCAGGAGCTACTTCCAGGTCTCCCATGTGCATGCAGGGGCCCAAGAACTTGGCCCATCTTCTACTGCTTTCTCAGGCCAAAGCAGAGAGCTGGTTTGGAAGAGGAGCAACTGGAACTAGAACCAGCGCCCATTTGGGATGCTGGCGCTTCAGGCCAGGGTGTTAACCTGCTGTGCCACAGCACTGGCCCCATACATTACATTTTTTGTACTTTATTAGTTACCTCAGAGCAGGTAAACTATATGATATACATTATATATATATTATGATTATATTACGATTGCATAATATATTATATATTATATGCAATATAATATATATAATATATTCTATATTATACATTATATATTATATAATATATTATATATGTATATTATATACATTATATATTATATATTATATTTACATATAATTATATAATTATATATAAATTATATTATATAAATATAATTATATTTATATATTGTCATATATTATATACTATAATATATGATATATAATATATATAATATTATATATTATAAAGTATATGTTATATAATATGTATATATAATATGTTTTATATTATATTATATACAATATATAAATATATAATATATACAACATATATAATATATATTATATATTATATAATATATACAAATATATGAAATGCATATAGTATATATTATATATGTTATATAACATATTACATGTTATTATACAGTATATATTATACAGTATATTATATATTGTATGTATTGTATATTATATATATGATTATATATGATATATAATATATATTATATAATATTATAATATTATAAATTATATATAATATAAATATTATATTTATATAACATAATTTTTATATAATTATATATAAATATAATATACACAGTGTATTATATAAATATAATATATATAAATATATATATATAAGTTATATATATATAACTTTTGGGGCCTGGCTTATTTCACTAAGTATAAAGGTTTCCAGTTGCATCCATTATGTTACAAAAGACAGGAGTTAATTCCTTTTTTATGGATGAGTACTATTCCATAGTGTACACATGCCACATTTTCTTCAGTCATCAGCTATGGGATATCTGGGTTGATTCCTTATCTTTGTTATTGTAAATTTAGCTAAAGTAAACATGGAAATGCAGATAACTTTTTCATATGTTGATTTCATTTCATTTGAGTAAATTCTTAGGAGTGGGATTCTCCGTCATATGGTCTATCTATTTACCAAGCTCTGAGGAATCTCCATACTGTCTTCTATAATGGTTGTACCAGTTTACATTCCCACCAACAGTGGGTTAGGGTATATTTTTCCCCACATCCTTGGCCAGAATTTATTGTCTTTTGATTTTTGGATGATAGCCATTCTAACTAGGTTAAGGTAAAGCCACACTGTGGTTGTTATTTGCATTTCCCTGATAGCTAGTGTTCCAGAGCAGGGCCATGTAGTCTTAATGAATATCTGCTTTCTGATATGTTTTTTGGGTCTTCTCAGCCTCTGAATTCAGAGCGAAGTTTACCTCCAAAGCAAACTTTATCTGAGTCTGTGCCCTTTATCAACTTGTTACCCTTTTAACTGAGAAATTAAGGATGCCCCCATTGCAATTGATTCTGGAATCCAATTTTTTTTTTTTTAATTTTTGACAGGCAGAGTGGACCGTGAGAGAGAGAGAGACAGAGAGAAAGGTCTTCCTTTTTGCCATTGGTTCACCCTCCAATGGCCGCTGCGGCCGGCACACTGTGCTAATCTGAAGGCAGGAGCCAGATGCTTCTCCTGGTCTCCCATGGGGTGCAGGGCCCAAGCACTTGGGCCATCCTCCACTGCACTCCCGGGCCACAGCAGAAAGCTGGCCTGGAAGAGAGGTAACCAGGACAGAATCCGGAGCCCAGACTGGGACTAGAACCCGGTGTGCTGGCGCTGCTATGTGGAGGATTAGCCTGTTGAGCCACGGCGCCAGCCTAGAATCCAATTTTCTAAGCCCTCTGTTTTCTTGGCTATATGCTTTGTTAGCATACCACTTCACATTATATCCATTCAACTGCGTCCTGTGGTGCTGCTAGGGTTCCTCACAGAGGAAGAAACAGTTTCCTTATGAAGAAGGAGCAGAAGAAGCAGATGACAACATGATCTCACAGATTCACAGTTCTGGTAAAATAAAATTTCATGCCATAATGTTTCATGCCATAATGTTCCAATCCTAAATATTTCTTTGGTGGATTCAATTTATAATTTTTTTTGTCAGTGAATCATTCCATATATTCCAAAAACAAACAAACAAAAAAAGAATTGGTACTCTCAATTCCTTTTGGAAATGAATAAAAATACTTACATTGTGTCTTTGATTCAATTATTAGATACAAGTAACCACTATAAAACAGTTATTTTAGATGCAGTCATTCACTGTCCTTCATTGAACAGCCAATGTCTAAAGACTTAAACTTAAATACTAGGTAAAATGGTATATTAATCACTCTGAATAAGTACACATAAAATAGAATCAATTGGCTATTGGCCTATGTAAAATTTTATTTAAAAAACTCGGCAAAGAATAGCAAATCATATTAAGCTCCCTCTCTTTCCCTGTCTATGTCTCCCTCTTTCCCCTTGCTTCTCTGTCTCTTGTTTCTCTCCGTTTCTGTCTCCTAAACTTGTCTCTCAGCTTCAAACTCATTAAACTCAGAAAAGCATTGTCTTGAAGAATAATAAAGAATTTAAAAGTCTATTTGCAATGTTTCATATGAACATAGAAATAGAAACACATTGGCAGGTACTGTGGTGCATCAAGCTAAGCTGCCACCCTTGGCGCCTGGCAAATTTTGGCATTTTGAGTGCCAGTTCAAGTCCCAGCTACTCTGCTACCAATCTACATCTCTGCTAAGGTGCCTGCAAAAGATGCAGAGGATGGTGCAAGTATTTGGGCCCCTGCCACCCACGTGGAGCTCTGACCTCATGGTTTTGGCCTAAACCAGCCCAGTCTTTGGGACTGGGACCACCTGGTGATGATCCAGCAGATGGAAAATCTCTTTCTCTCTGTCTTTCCCTCTCTCTCTCTCTCTCTCTCTGCGTCCCTCCACTTCTCAAATAAATAAGTAAATCTTTTACAAAACAGGAATACATGCAAAATCTACAGAAGAAAAATATACTCAATAAATACATGAAAATGTGAACAATATCATACATAAACAACAAAATGCAAAATTTACCAGATACTAAAATTTACATACCAAAAGGCATAAGTTATAGTTCAACAAGAATGCTAAATCTTAGCAAAGGACATGTGAAAAGAGAGCTATCACACACTGCTTATGGAAATATAGGTGTTAGAAGACTATAAATCCATTTGGAATTGTCAAGTTCTTTTAAAATTCAAATATTTCTCTCAGTGTTTCAGCACCAGGAATCAACCTCACCTTCACCTCTGTAATCAGAGATTCAAAGATGCATGTGCAAATCTGTTTATGATGGCTTTGTTGATAAGGACCTAAGCGAGAAGTAGCCCAACTATGCAACAGTGAAGAGTAATTGACTGAATGATAATATGTCCTTAGGATAGACAGTCTGGGAAGCTTTAGTCACAGTCTCCTAATGTGCTTTAACATTCATCTGAATTTTGTTACTGTTAGGAAGTAGATGAAATGAACTATGGATCTTATTTGTAACATTTTACAGAGGATTTCTGTATCATTTCACAAAACTAATGGTTATCTTGTGACATGAGAACCAATGTTCTCCCTTTCCTTTAATTATTTAATTTAATTATACTCAAATTTCTATTGAAATTCTATTCAAATTTCTGGTTGAGAAATTTTGGATAGATGATAGATGCAAAAGTAGATAATAGATAAGTAGACAGATGATAGCTATAGACTAGAAGAGAATTTATCAAAATATTAAAGCATTGTCCTACATAACACTTGATTTAAGGGCAAAATAATGAACTCTTCCCCAAAAATACTTAACTTCTTTATTTTTGAATATTATTAGGGAATGACTACACATTTTCAAGTTCTTCTCAGACTTTATAATTCTCCCTAATATTTAATTTATTCATGAGTGGTAGAAACATGGTGCCATTTTTTCTTACTAAGACAAATATAGTCTTTAATATGCATTTTTATATGAGACAGAAAAAGAGAGCTCCCATGCCCTGGTTCATCCCCCAAATGTCCACAAAGGCCAGGGCTCCTCAAGGCCAAAGCCAGGAGCTGGAAACCCAATCCAGGTCTCACGTAAGTGGGAGGAACCCAACTACTTCAGTCATTCCATGGTGCACATCAGTAGGTACCTGGATCTGAAGCAGAGTGAGGACTTAAACCCAGGTACTCCGATAAACAATATGAGCATTCCAAGTGGCAATGTGAGTACTACTAACATGTAGTTTTAAAGCATTCTGACAGAGCAAAAGATGTTTGAGTAACTAAGTACTCCAGATGTATTTTTATTATTGGTTTTCCTTATTGTAAAGTGAACACTACAGTTGTGTATTATTTTATTTAACTTTTAAATAAGTTTTAAAAATTTCTTTTAACTATAACTCTCAATTTTCATTAAAAATTAATACATTTCACTGCAAAAGAAGTTCCTTCTTTTGGCAAAACCCACAACTGCTGCTGGCTGGCACAAAAGTGATGATTTAATTAAGATTTGTTAGAATATTGGGATAAAGAATTTCTTCCTTTGAAAACCCAACATTAGTTCTTAAAAACTTCTTTGTTCCCCTGCTATGTAGCTTAAATGTTTTACCCATCCCAAGTAGAAACTTTAGAGAATCTCAAAGAATTTTTGAACAGACATATGTCACAAAATTTCAAATTTTCCTATGAAAGAATTGCTCTCTTATATTCAATGATATACTTACCCTCCAACTAGCCACAACAAATACTTCCTGTATTTTTAGTAATAATCCAGTTCCTGATTGTATCACAATGAGTTACAGTCATAAGTGCTGTTTGCAAGTTATGAGGGTTCCAATGTTGTTAGAATGACTCAAAACCTGAGGGTCCATCCTTATTACTATGGTAATGTTATTCTTGGATCCAGGATAGCCAAGAAAAAAGCATGGAGGACAGTCTCAGCACCCATCATCCTGTCTACCTGGGTGTTAGGAACCTTCTCTAAAACTGTGAGCATTCATATGAAATTCCAGGATCACCATAACTGTAGCTCTCTCCTATAGGTGCACTCAGGGGCTTTTTATAAAGATTTTTTCTTGCTGGATCCTCCACCTCATTCCTTCCAGAGTCCTTTTGCAAGTTGCTGACAGATGATACACAGTCATAGCTCAAGGCAGCTCTCTCTCCTTTTGAGGTGGATAAACAAGCATCTTGTTTATTTCTCTGATACTTGTAGAATTCTGATTTGTGCCTGGAGCTTCACAAAAAAAAAAATGGTTAAAGAGTCTGTTTGGTGTTATCAAAATTGTCCTGACTTGCATGAAAAATACATGCTACATCAGTCATGGGGCATTCACCATAAGAGCAAAGGTATACACCGAGCAAGAGACATTATTGACAACAAGGAATCAAGGTCACCTACTTGTCCATTTTATTCGTGCCAATAGACAGGCTCAGATCTGATTCTCAACATGGTACTTCCAGGAGAATGATTGATTCCGGCTTACTTGAATTTATGCATTAGAGGACTCAGTTATATTCGGTTGGTAATAGGTAGCTCTTGAAGTATATACTGCATTTCTTGCACTGGAGCTTCCTGAACACCTCAAACATCATTCCTATCCGTTAACATTACTTCAGCATTAAGTCACCTCACCCACCGACAAATCCAGTTTGTATTTCAGACTGATCAAGCTGTAAAGAATTCTCTTGACCTGGGCTCCAATTAAAATTGACAGCTTTTAGGCCATATTGAATTGCTGTATCGAGTAATGCTTCCAAAATTCTGCAGGTCCACAAGCATTGTACTACCTCTTAGTGCTGGCAGTAAGGGCAATGCAGAATAGCTTACCCTTTCATGGAGCAAGTGGATATCCCAGACTAATTTAATCATGATAATACTCTAAACATGACACTGATCTCTCAGGTCCCTGAAATGTAGTATTTTCTCCATCTCTGTGGGACTACAAGCAGTTCTCAGATCTTTTGGGTAGTTTTCATGTCTTAATCACAAATTCCAGTTAGTATAAAGCCATCAATTTAGTGAACTAGCATTACCAAATAAGTATATATGTATATATGATATAGTTAGCTATGATAGTTATGTAATCAGTTATGGTGGATACCTTTATAGTATAGTCTCGAGCTCAGAGCATGAATATGCACCTCCATCCTTATCATCTAAAGTCAAGTTTCTCTGATCTTTTCCAACGATAGGTTTTAAAAATCATTTCATGTCTGTTAAGGCTGTGTTGGCCAAGAAATCATTTGTAATGCCTCATAAAAATTGTACATATGTCTTTTTTCAGAAAATGGTTACCCTAGCAAAGGACTCATATCCTTCTAGAAGACCAAAGAAATATTTTTCCAGGCATACTTGCAAATCATTGCAGGGAACTTTCTCAAGATATGTCAGCCACCACTAGAATCAATGGATTCTGAGTACGGTAATAGAATATGCTTTTCATTGGGACAGCCTTTACCTGTTCTGGTTGTTATGATGTATCACAATGATTTCAATAGAGAGTCCCCTAGTTGGTTGGCCTTCTAATTCTTTACAAGGGATAGCATTATCCTTAGTAACCTCCATGAGTGCTGATGGACAAGAAGGCATTTTTTTCTGGCCTTTCAACAGGTGGTAATCACAAGACTCACATGACTTTTGATGGTTGAGGTTGCCACCTCCTATCTTTCATTTCGTATACTAACTGAGCCATTGGTACTAGAGTCATGTTCCAGGAAAACCGTTGTTTGCTATCAATTTACACAAAAGGGGACACATTGCTACATTTTTCATTCAAAGAAAATACCCTTTGGCCCCTGCTAGGTACATGGTCAGAAAGAAACTTTTCCCTTCTTATAGAGTGAATCCATTCTAATATGAACCTAACTCTTCGGACATTTATCATGCTATGCAAATGTCAATATCCCCCTGCCCACACACCATTAGTCCTTGATGCACGCAGTTTAAGGATACATCCCATGAAACCACTCCATGTTTTTGCAAAAGCCTTAAATCTCACATCACAGGTGAATGCTGTCACATCGAGGATGTCTCCCTGTTCAATCTTACATCCATACACCCTGTGGAAGAGATTCATGATCTTCTACACAAATTCCTCTGGACCTGCCAGTATGCAGTCATTGATTTCCATGCATCCTATTCTTTCCAGAAAAGAGTGTATGCTTCCATAACCAGGCAGTGTTGGACTGACTTCAGTTAATGGGGTGCAGACAATGAGTGATGGAGAAGTTTCATGGAAGCAGACCTTATATTGCCAGATGATCACTCTCCAGGCACGGGAGTTTGCTCTCAGCTAGCATGGGGGGAAGGTTTCTCACACACAAAAGCCTCCATCCCACGACTCAGAGGGCCACACTTCCCAATAGCACCTGCACTTTGTCATTAGGTCACTAATGCAGGTCACTAGAGACAGTACATTACAACTCTGTTGCAGCTTGGCTACCCTTATGAGCATATCCTAGAACTAGTTTTCAGCATATTCTCCATAACTCAGGTGATGAGAGTCTGCATCACAGAGTCTGACCTTAATGCTAGGTAGGTTGAGACGGTCAGCTCCACAGGTGATAAAATAAATATGTATAAAGACTAGTCTCTCTTCTGTACAAGTGGTGCGCCACAAGCCAAGCTGAGTCAATTGAGGATCCATGGTAGTGGGGCCATATTTATAATTTATACCTTAATTTCTTCTTGTCAAAGATTGGCTAGGAAAACAGGATGATATTGAACTGATGTAAGTGGCCACACATGCCTAGCTCCTAACTTCCACCACTGAGAATAACATGTGGTCTGAGAATTGGTTAAGTGGTTAGCTACTTTCTAAGTCTCTTTCCTAATCATGACTTTTTAGAAATATATTTGTTTTTTTTTTGTTTGTTTGTTTGTTTTGTTTTGTTTTTTTTTGACAGGCAGAGTGGACAGTGAGAGAGAGAGAGACAGAGAGAAAGGTCTTCCTTTGCCGTTGGTTCACCCTCTAATGGCCGCCGCGGTAGCGCACCGCGCTGTTCCGATGGCAGGAGCCAGGTGCTTATCCTGGTCTCCCATGGGATGCAGAGCCCAAACACTTGGGCCATCCTCCACTGAAACACATGGGAATTCAGTGGTCAACGTTTTGCTTATTTAGTCCTAGTTCATTTGAATTTGTATCAGAGTATGGTCAACAATGATAGCAATTTTTGGAATCTACTAAAACATGTTTTATACCTTAGCAAATCATGAGTTTTACAGATTGTATTTCTCACACACATATGTTATGTAAATGTGCATACAAATTGTGTATTCGTGTTGCTTAACTATTCTGTTTTTGATAATTAATTGATTGCTTGAAATTAATCATTGTGAAAAGTATGTTAAGCTTCCCATTATGACAATGGAATTGTCCATCTATGCTTTTATCATTACTACTACAATTATTGTTTCATGGGACTTATGGGTATTTACTAAGTATATGTAGGTTTACGAATCTCTCTATAGGGGTCAGTGCTGTGGTGCAGTGGGTTAGCGCCCTGTCCTGAAGTGCTGACATCCCATATGGGCGTCAGTTCAAGACCTGACTGCTCCACTTCCTATCCAGCTCTCTGCTGCGGCCTGGGAAAGCAGTAGAAGATGACCCAAGTCCTTGGGCTCCTGCACCCACATGGGAGACATGGAAAAAGCTCTTGGCTCCTGGCTTCGATTCAGTGCAGCTCTGGCCGTTGCCACCAATTGGGGAGTGAACCAGTGGGTAGAAGACATATCTCTCTCTCTCTCTCTCTCTCTCTCTCTCTCTCTCTCTCTCTCCTCTCTCTGCATAACTCTGACTTTCAAATAAATAAATAAATCTTTAAAAAAAGAATCTCTCTATAAACTTGTTGGCCTGGAGCCATTCCATGTTGACGGGCAGGGCCACAGTGTAATTAGTAGGCTGAGACGTTTGGGTCCTGTAAGTTTGTGGAGGATAATTGCTCGCCTGGTTCTGCTGTGACGGTGGAGCAGACAGTTGTTGAGGCTGGCCAGAAAAGGCAGGAGCTGGTGCCTGGGAAGTTGGTTGTTGGCCATATCTCTGGAACTGCTGCAGTTGCTGGGGTCCAGTCTGCTGACTCTAACTGGCTGCATACTGCACATCATACTGCTGAGGTGGCTGCTGCACACCATAACCAGCCTGTTGCTTTACTGTTGGTACAGCTGGCCTTCCATCTGACCTCCTTGTGTCTGGACTCCTGTGTGTGGTGGCTGCTGCAGCTGAACTCCTGGTGGGTGAGCTGCTGAGGAGGAGGAAGAAATGTTGTCAGGAGTGCCTGATCGATCTTCTGCAGGAGCACTTGGTGGCCCTGAAACCAGATCATCTGTTAAGCCAAATGCTGACATAACATTTTTATTGATTTCATCTTGGTTTTTCAAAGGGTCAAAAGCTGACATACTTGCTGCCATACCTGAGTAGACTGTTTTCCAGAAGAACCAGAAGCAGTAGGTTTTTCTTCTCTACCACCCACAGTATCATTTTCAGGAATACTGGTGGAAGGTCCTGGCTCTCCAGGTGGCTCCAAGCTATCCAATAAGTGATTCACTTTATTTTGAAGCTCTATCAGTTCTCGATGGAAGTATTTCACCTGACTTGATCCAAGGGGTCTGGGTTGACCATTAACAAATGATGTCAGTTTCAGTATCCTACTACACTGAATGGCAAAGGACAGGTCAAAACTATCAAAAATTGTTATAAGATCTCCATCTTCATCTTTATACTTTATTGTAACTTCATCATTACTCAGAAGTTTTCCTCGGAAAACTCGTTGCACCATTAGCACTAATTCATCATAAGTGATAGCTTCATTATGAATGGGAATTCATCAAATATCCTCCACAAGTTGAGCTTTGATGATTAGGGTTCCACTTAGGTCCAACTGTCCATTCATGGTGGATTCCAGGATGTTCTATATATACAAGTCTAGAGAAACAGACTTGTATATATAGAACATATATATATATATATATATATATATATATATATATATATATAACACATATATAAACAGCTTGCTGAGGCTGCCACCGCCTCTCCATCAGTCTGCGCTGACCCAGCTAGGGTGAGGGAAGGCTCGTGGGGGGAGGCTGCAGTCACCACCTGGTCTGTCACCCTCCCCAGCCCCCGCACTTCATTTGCAGGCTTGCGGGGGGGCTCCAGCCAATCGCCTCTTGTTTCTTTTAAATCAGTCTATGAAAGAGTTATTTGTGTCCATGTTTCCAGTGGTTCAATTCACAAAACCTAAGATATGGAATCAACTCCGATGTCCATCAGTTGGTGACTGGATAAAGAAAATGTGGTATATATACACTATGGAATACAACTCAGCTATAAAAAAAGAATGAAATTCTCTGCAACAAAATGGATGCAACTGGAGACTATTATGCTTAGTGAAATAAGCCAGTCCTCAAAGGATAAATATCACATGTTTTCCATAGTAGTTACTATGGAATACAAATACTGTATGAGCATGAAACTGGCATCTTTTTATTATTATTATTATTTATAGCCCTTTTCTATATTCCTCTGGACCATGGTCTTTGTAGTTTTTACTTGCTGAACATTGTGCAGAGTGGTGCATTAAGCCTGTGATAGTAAAATAAATTGAAATTATGTTATTACAAAAATTATGTTATTGCAAAGAGAGAGGTTGAGGGAAGGAGGTAGGAAAGTATGGTTATCTTTTCTGAATCATATCTGATTAATAATTGAAATATGTTCTCTTCTGATTAATAAAAATGAAAAAAGTAATTATTTAAATAGTTTTTATGAGATGATTTGCTTTTCAGGCTATATGATAATTATTATTTTTTCTTTATTTAGGAGTATCTTTGTAACATATAAATATTTTTAAAATAAAATAACTTTTTTCTCATTGGTAGTATTTGTGATTTCTGTATGTATGATGGATGTATCTCTTCTTTAAAAAAATTTATTTTATTTATTTAAAAGACAGAGTTGCAGAGAGAAGCAGAAACAGAGAGAGAAAGAGAGAAAGAGAGAGAGGGGTCTTCCAGCTGCTCGTTCACTCCCCAAATGGCTGCAACAACCATAACTGAGCCTAGCGAAGCCAATTCCCAAGAGTTTCTTCCAGGTCTCTCACATGGGTGCAGGGGCCCAAGCACTTGGGCCATCCTCCACTGCCTTCCCGGGCCACAGCAGAGAGCTGGACTGGAAGAGGAGCAACCGGGACAGAATCTGGCGCCCCGACCTGCACTAGAATCTGGGGTGCCAGCGTCACAGGCAGAGGGTTAGCCTATTGAGCCACGGCGCCGGCCTCTTGTGCAGTCTTAATAATGTCTTGCACTTCCTGATCTCTCCCTTCATGTGGACTGAATCTGGTTTTCAACTGTCTTTTACCTTTTAATTTAAACCATTTCTATACATTCTACTTGTTTTCTTAAAGATTTATTTATTTGAAAGTCAGAGTTACACAGAGAGAGAAGGAGAGGCAGAGAGAAAGAGGTCTTCCATCCACTGGTTCACTCCCCAATTGGCCACAATGGCTGTAACTGCATTGATCTGAAGCCAGGAGGTGCTGGCGCCATGGCTCACTTGGTTAATCCTTGGCCTGCAGCGCCAGCATCCCATATGGGCGCCGGTTCTAAAAGTTCTGGTTGCTCCTCTTCCAGTCCAGCTCTCTGCTGTGGCCCAGGAGGGCAGTGGAGGATGGCCCAAGTATTTGGGTCCCTGCACCCGCATGGGAGACTGGGAGGAAGCACCTGGCTCCTGGCTTCGGATCAACGCAACGCCGGCCATAGCGGCCATTTGGGGAGTGAACCAATGGAAGGAAGACCTTTCTCTCTGTCTCTCTCTCACTGTCTAACCCTGTCTGTCAAATAAATAAATGAAGATAAATAAATAAATAAATAAAGCCGGGAGCCAGGAGCTTCCTCTGGGTCTCCTATGTGGGTGCAGGGGCCCAAGGATTTAAGCCATCTTCTACTGCTTTCCCAGTCACCAACAGAGAGCTGGGGATGGGAAGTGGAGCAGCTGGGACTTGAACCAGCACCCATATGGGATGCCAGCACCGCAGGAGGCAGCTTTACCCACTATGCCACAGCGCCGGCCCTTCTATTTGTTTTGAAATGTGAATTGCTATCTTTAGTTTTCTTTTGTTGCTTATTCATTTCTACCACTACGTTTTTTACTTCTTCAAATATCTTATATTTAGTTCATGAATATACTTTATTTGAGAATTCCAACCTCTGAAATCTTAATCCATCAGGCAATCACAACTGTGGAGCCCAAACTCAAATTTCCATCTATATCAAACTCCTTACACCTAAGACCGCCTTCCCAGGCAAGCCCTGTTAATAAATGTCTTTTCAACAAAGAAGAGATTGCTACAAGATTTAATATTTTATAAAGGTATACTCAGCTTAATTTATGAATTGAGATTCACCAATATCAATGCTCCTCCCCACGGACAAGTAGCATTCTATGACTAAGCTGTTTAACTATTCTTCTGCTGATGGACTGGTGAGCTGTTTCCAAGTTTTGTTCATATAAATAGAGTTTCCACAAAAAGCTTTGGACAAGTATTTTGGGGACTTTATGCTTTCGTTTCTGAGATGAAGACCAAAGTGGAATTACTGGTTCTTAAGGGAGATGTATTTTTTAATAAGCAACTGTTATAAATTTCTTCAAAATTATTATAATATGTACATTCTAACAAAAATATGTAAGTTCTCATTTTTGCTTCTCACCAATACTTGGCATTTTCACTTTGCAACTACAGCTATGTAATTAGTGTATAGCAGTTGTTCATTCCCATACGTTTACTCTACCTTTGTGAATTCCACTTTATGAAATGTCTCATGACACATCTTTCAGTCATTAGTCTTTGGGTTTCTTTTATACTTATTATTGAGTTATGAAAGATAATTATATACACGTGATATCAGCCCTTTTCCAAATGCAGGCTCTAAGAACATTTTCTTTCAGCATACACTTTTTCATTTTCTTTTCAAGACATGCTTCTCATTTTATAAGACCAATTTATAGATGATTTTTTTTATGATTCTTATGTTACTTGTTTAAGAAATAATATTACCTCTAAGTCATTACAATATCCTGCTACTTTAGTTGTTGAAGCTTTGTAGTTCTCCATTTTATGTATGTGCAGGTTGAACATGTCTAATCCAAAACTCTGAATTCCAAAACACTCCCAAATCCAAAACCTTTAGTGCCAATGTGATATCACAAATGGAAAATTCCACACCTCACCCCACGTAATGGACTGAGGTAATAATACAGGCTCCTTACAAATATTATGGAGATATTATAAGGTAATATTATGAGGTAATATTAAGATTATCTTCAGGCTATGTATGTAAAATGCACACAAAACAGAAATGAATTCCTGGTATAGATTTGGATTGCATCTCTAAAAGATTGTGTTTACACAAATATTACAGAATCTGAAAAATGAAAATCTTACATCTGAAATGTTTCTTATAGTCTTATGTACATCAGATAAGGGATATTCAACTTGTATCCATAACACAATCCAAATTGATTTCTGTGTATAGTATGAGATAGGAGCTGAAGTATGTGTGTGTGTGTTCATGAAAACAACATTACTCTAAAACCACTTATTAAAAAGTTTTTTTTTTCTTTTTTGCCTGCTACAAAGCTTGAGTGCTTTTGTTGGAATTACACTTGATCCTCATTCAAAGGCTGAGAAAAGAATCCTGTTGAAATTAAATTGTTGAAATGAGGATCCTCACTTCAGAACATTTTGAGTTCTCTATTCTGTTACTCACCTATTTGCCAATATTTGTTGTAGAACCACACTGTCTTGATTATAGTACTTACAGTAAGTCTTCATATTAGGTAGAATACGTGCACCAAGTTTGTTGTGCTTCATGATTTCTGGAATAGTGTTAGTTCTTTGCATTGACATATACTTTTTTTTATTTTTTTATTTTTTTATTTTTTTATTTTTTTAACTTTTATTTAATGAATATAAATTTCCAGTGTACAGCTTATGGATTACAATGGCTTCCCCCTCCCATAACTTCCCTCCCACCTGGAACCCTCCCCTCTCCCGCTCCCTCTCCCCTTCCATTTGCATCAAGATTCATTTTCAATTCTCTTTATATACAGAAGATCAATTTAGTATAAAGATTTCAACAGTTTGCATCCACATAGAAACACAAAGTGAAACATACTGTTTGAGTACTAGTTATAGCATTAAATCACAATGTACAGCACATTAAGGACAGAGATCCCACATGAGGAGCAAGTGCACAGTGCCTCCTGTTGTTGACCCAACAAATTGACACTCTAGTTTATGGCACCAGTAACCATCCTAGGCTGTCGTCATGAGTTGCCAAAGCTGTGGAAGCCTTCCAAGTTTGCCGACTCTGATCATATTTAGACGAGGTCATAAAAGACAGAGTGAGGATAGTAACCAATGATCCTAAGAGTGGCATTTACCAGGTTTGAACAATTATACAGCATGAAGTGGGGAAGAGGACCATCAGTACACACAGGTTGGGAGTAGAGCCATTGGTGGTAGAGTAGAGGTTATGATTACAAAGGAATGAGGCCCAAGTGCACTAGACAGGGCCTAGAACAAAGGACAGAGTCATTATTAGAGGAGCTAAGAAAGGTGCTGTCTAAGCTACAATTAAGTTTTCTGATTGAGAGGCAAATAGAACCTGATAGAAGGGGCTTGGTAATAATCTGGTGGGCTTTAGGCCTTGTAAATTCAGAGGCCCAGACCTATCTATCTCTTCACATGGGGTATATCCTAAGGGAGGTGTGAACCTCCTAGGGGAAGGCACTCTGTTGACTTTCATTACTTGGCTGGCCTGGGAGGAGAGCTGGCCAGGTAAAGGCAGGGGGCATCTCTAACAAGAAATTTACAGTTCTGCCTGCAATGTTGCTGACCCTACTTGACCATCCCCTCAGCTGCAGTGGTCACTTTGAAAGTTGAGCTGAATGAAGGGCTTTTCAGCTTAGAGCCAATAAGATCTGTGGCTCTGACCTGGGCATCCTTCGACTCCAGGGCAGGTCCATTTCCAGTGATCCAACTCTTGGCAGAGCTGCCAGGGCTCTTCACAAGCTGACTTCTGCTGAAGCCCAGGCTTACCACATTGAAAGCCACTGCAGTGGACTGGCCTGTTGGGTCTCCTTGAGGGCAGATCACTGTACAGATCAGCCATTAATAGGCCTGCCACCCATTGCTTCTGATGCCGAGCTTTCTTTTCCTCCTGGTTTGTGTTAAAGCAGACCAGAGGATGCAAGTCAAGGGAGTGCCTGTGTCCCATCTCTAATCTTCGGTGGCCTGAACTACAAGTCTATAGTCACAGGCATGTTCTGTAGTAGTTTTTCTAAGGTAGACAATGCCCATGAGGAAAATTATATTCTCACTTTAAAGCTTTCTTTCCCTTTGGTCTGAAAGGGAGGTTTTTTCTACTTACTGTATACTTCACTGATGGCGAAGTGAATCTAGCTATGAGATTATTATTTAAGTTCTTATTTTGGCTATGCTATTGCAGAAAAATGTTAGCCATCTCTTTTATAAGGTCTAAAGATTAAATTGTGCATCCTACAGATTCCTTCATAATAGAATTAGTTTCCTACCTTGAGGAGAATAGAGAAATGAAAGAACAAGTTGGGGTTAGAATAGAGAAATGAGGGAGCAAGTCCTAGATCGCTTGCTGACAATAGTAATATTACATGAATACTTAGCAAACCGTTTCAACCATTAGATAACAACTTAAGAAAACATTTACCAGAAGGTCCAATGCCTTCTATAAATTTTAAGAATCATGTATTTGAAAACACCTCTTAAATATCTAACATGGTGTACTTTGTTTAACCAGTAAACTTAAGCACAACCATATAAAATGTTTTTAGTTTCTTTCTACCAACAAGTCTAAAACATATGATACACAGATTCAGGTCCCACAAATTAAAATGTATCTTTGATTGATTTTAGCAGCTTAAATTTATGGACAATCTTATCTATAAGCCATTTAAAATAAAACTCTTAATAAAATTTCCCCATGTGGACATACAATATGTACACACATATAAATAGCATAATAGACCAATATAGCAATTTTAATAATAGCTTTTAAAATCTTTAACTCTTTTTGTAGATTGCCAATTGATTTGAATTGCTTTTTGTTTTTAGTAACCTCAGTTAACCATACTTTCTCTCCGTTGGTACTGTTAATACATTATTGGCTTCATCTGTTTACAGAGCCATCCCAAAGTACTGAATACCATAGAAGTGGCTGGAAAAAGTCCATAGGAACCTATAGGAGGACAGCTAAACACAGAACCAACAACGCTTTAGTTTTATGAGCAGCACATCATATATAACTGTGGATGACAAAAGTCTTTAAGTCGCCATGTTTAAAATTATAAACTCATCAACCAACAAGAGGCACTTGCTTACTTCACAGTATTTTTGAAAGCACCTGTAGGATTTTACAAGTATTTAACCCTTTAGGCCTCTGGGGCTTTCTCATTAAGATAACTATCATGTCTAGTAACACAAGATCATTAGACTTTTTAATTCTCAAACATTTGTATTAATAGCATTTTCCATTATAGAAACTTAAAGTCTGGTACCACATCACATCTTGACAGCCCTTCTAATATAATCCAAATAGCCTGATTAGTTGGTGTCTCTATAAGATGAGAGACATAGGTCCTTCGATTTTTTCAGTTGGGCCCAAACTGGAAAAACCAAAGTCCAGGATTTACTGGAAATTTTAGAGACCAGATTGTTTGAAACTTTGATTTTTTGAATGCCTGTCAAGAATGCCAAGAAGGCTCAAAATCCAAAATATCTGGTTGAAATAAGATTTCTTAAAATCATGACATAACATAGACCAAATTTGATCATTGTTACAAGGTGAATATTCAAATCTTTGAATATAAGCACATATTTACATAACCCATAGCTCTTAATAAAAATTCAGCTGTTTTTGAACAATTAGAATTTACAGACATCAACAGAACATAATAGATTACTTTAACACATTGCTTTAACAGAGCATCAGAGTTTAATTCTATGTCAAAGAGAAATTGAGCTTCCTGTGATCTTTTGCTGTGAGGTTTCCTTCCTTTACCTTCTTTCATATTGGTGACCATGTTTCTGTGTTTCTGTGTGTAACACATCTTTAAGCATCTTTTGCAGGGCAGGATGAATGGCAACAAATTCTTTCAGTTTCTGTTTGCTATGAAAAGTCTTAATTTCACCTACATTCACAAATGAGAGCTTTGCAGGATATAGTATTCTGGGCTGGCAGTTTTTCTCTCTTAGTACCTGGGCTATGTCTCGCCATTCCCTTCTAGCTTGTAGGGTTTCTGATGAGAAGTCTGCTGTGAGTCTAATTGGAGATCCTCTAAGAGTAATCTGACGTTTCTCTCTTGCACATTTTAGGATCTTTTCTTTATGTTTCACTGTGGTGAGTTTGATTACAACATGTCGTGGTGAGGATCTCTTTTGGTCATGTTTATTAGGGGTTCTATAAGCTTCCTGTACTAAGATGCCTCTGTCCTTCTCCAAACCTGGAAAATTTTCTGCTAGTATCTCACTGAAAATGCCTTCTAATCCTTTCTCCCTCTCCATGCCTTCAGGAACTCCTAGAACCCGAATGTTGGGTTTTTTAATAGTATCCTGTAGATTCCCGACAATATTTTTTAGATTTCTAATTTCTTCTTCTTTTCTTTGGTTTGCCTGTTTCCTTTCCTGTTCTCTGTCTTCTAAGTCTGATATTCTCTCTTCTGCTTTGCCCATTCTGTTTTTAAGGCTCTCTAATGTGTTTGTCATTTGATCTATTGAATTCTTCATTTCATTATGATTTCTAGTCACTATCAGAGTTTCTTGTTCCACTAGTTGTTTCATTTCATTTTGATTCCTCCTTAATATTTCACTTTCACGAGAGAGATTTTCTATCTTGTCCATTAAGGATTTCTGTAGTTCAAGAATTTGTTTTTGAGAACTTCTTAATGTTCTTATCAATTTTTTGAGATCTGCTTCTTGCATTTCCTCAATCTCCTCATCTTCATAATCTTGAATTGGGGTGTCTTTTTCATTTGGGGGCGTCATAGTGTCTTCCTTGTTCTTGTTAGCTTGGTTTTTGCGTTTGTTGTTTGGCATGTTGGAGATATTTGGTTTCTTCACTGTGGTGTTTTTTCTTGTTACACTATGGCTCTATATTTAGTGGACTGTCTGCTTTCAGTGGAGCCTTAGAGGCTTGAGATGAGTGTGGACTGAGAGCTGTGTTTGGTTCCTCAGGGTTGAGGGTGTGTCAAAGATGACACTCCCAGGTTAGGTGTGGTAAATCTCTCTTTCTTTTTTTGATTTAAAAGGGAAGTAATTCCACACAGCTGAACGTAATTGGAGGTAGTTAGCAGGCAAATGAAATACCCACAGGAGCCAGAGATCAGAAGCTCTTTCCCAAGCACCACACAGGGAATCTCTGCTGCCCTCAGTGTGGGCTCCAATTCTCCTGCAGTCTCCCACTGGGTTGTCAAGTTAGATGCTAATCTCCTGTTATTTCACCCCTCCCCCCCAGAGTCAGGTTTTTCTGCTAGGCTCAGGGCTGGTGCAGACCTGAGGTCACCCTGCTTATGATGTATGTCCAAAATGGCGCCTGCTCTGTCTTGCTCGCCTTTGAGAGGTGAGTGGAGAGAGAGAAACTTGTGTCTGTATCGGTCACTTTTTTTATTTTTTTCCTATCTCTCTTCTAGTTAGCCTGGTGAACTTTTCCTCACAGAGTTTCAAGCCTCGTTCCCTCTAGCCTCCTCTTTCCGCTTGCCCGCTGGTATCTTGGGCTATTGAGTTTCGGCTCACCTCGCGTTCCAGCGCTGGTGTGTTGAGTCTGCCGCTGGTGTCCCGAACTTGGGCTCCCACGCTCTCCACGCAGGTCCACTGTGAATCACTAGTTCCGGAAGTGTTTCCTCTGCTGTTTCATCCCCTACTCTTCCTTGACCCTGCAGTATCTCCACTTATATTAAACTTTCTCTCCCCCCGGACTAATAGTGTGCTCCCTGCCTATTCCGCCATCTCTCCGCCAATCCGACATATACTTTTGGTAATCAGTTCATTCTTCAAAAAAAGTTGATGGGATTTTGGTTTTAAAAGTATTGAATATTGCGGCGCCGCGGCTCAATAGGCTAATCCTCCGCCTGCGGCAGTGGCACACCGGCTTCTAGTCCCGGTCGGGGCACCAGATTCTGTCCCGGTTGCCCCTCTTCCAGGCCAGCTCTCTGCTGTGGCCTGGGAATGCAGTGGAGGATGGCCCAAGTGCTTGGGCCCTGCACCAGTATGGGAGACCAGGAGAAGCACCTGGCTCCTGCCTTCGGATCAGCGCGGTGCGCCAGCTGCAGCGGCCATTGGAGGGTGAACCAACGGTAAAGGAAGACCTTTCTCTCTGTCTCTCTCTCTCTCTCTTACTGTCCACTGTGCCTGTCAAAAAACAAAAACAAAAACAAAAGTATTGAATATATAAATCCATTTGTGGTGAACTGATATCTTCCTATTTACTTAATATTTACTCTTCATGAACATGATATATCTCACCATTTTTCAGGTCTTCCTAATTTTTTCTCATTTATAATTTGTAGTGGATAAATGCCACACATTTTTGTTAAATCTGTTACCAAGTTGCTATTTTTTTAGATACTATTGTGAATAGAATGTTCATTTTAATTTCATCCTTCAACTGTTTGAAGTTCACAGATAAAAATACAATTGACACATTTATACCAACATTTTTTACTGAAAATTTTGATTCAGTATGTTTATTAGGATTATTTTCTATGTATGTGAAAAAATATGAAATTGGAGTTAATTTTTCCTTCCAAATATAAATTCCCTTTATATTTTGTTTGTTATTTTTAACTGACTTTATTTTTAAAGCAGGTTTGCAGCAACCTTGAGCAATTTCCTATATACCCCTACCCCCACACATGCACAGTCTCCCTCATTATCAAAGCCCTTCACCAGAATGATACGTTTTTAGAACTGTCACATCATCATCACCCAAAAGACAGTTTACATGAGGGTTCACTTTTGGTGTTGTATATTCTATGGGTTTGGACAAATGTACAATAATATTATAATGACCATTATAGTACAATAAAGACTAATTTCACTGCCCTAAATATCATATTTGCTCTACCTACTCATCCTCTCTCCTTCTTAATCCCTGATAATAACTGGTCTTTTTAGTGCTCTATAGTTTGACCTTTTCCAGAATGTCACATAATTGGAATTATCATTATGTAGCCTTTCCAATTGGGCTTCTTACACTTATATTACACACTTAAGTATTCTTCTTTATTATCTCAGTAATATATTTGATGTACCAGTACACTCCAAATGTTAACATTTCAAAATGTAATCAACATAAAAATCATTAGTGTGATATTTACATTTTTGACCATTCTTTAAATTATATATTTTTATTTTAAAAATAATTTTTAAAAAATTTACCTGACACATAAAAGTATATACTTATGGGATACACTATGATTTTTTAAAATCATTTATTCATTTGACAAGCAGAGAGAAAAACTGAAGGAGAGAGAGATGGAAACACACACTCCCATCTGCAACATCCGGGTCTGAAACCAGGAGACTGGTCTCCCATACAGATGGCAGGGATCTAACTACCGGAGACATAACCTGCTGCCATTCATAGTGCACGTTAGCAAGAAGGTGAAGTCAGGAACAGAGTCGGGACTTGAACCCAGGCATTCTGATATGGGATTGAGGCATCTGGACTGCCCACTAAAGGTACGCCCCACCGTGTGATGCATCAATGCATGCCTGCATTACCTAAATGTCAATCAAGCATATCCAATCCCTCAGACATTCATAGGTTTACAGTGCAAACATTCAAAATCATCTCTTCTAGCTTCTTGAAAAATATGTACAGTATATTATTTCATTATCAATAATATTGCTACTATACAATAAAACACTAGAACTTCCTGCTCCTATTTAACTATAACTTAATACCCATTGATCTAATCTTTCCCTATGCCTCACTTCCTGAAACACTCCAGTCTCTGACAGCCCACATTTATACTCTCCATTTCCATGAAATGGGCTTTTCATGAGTGAGATCAGGTGATATTCGTCTTCTTGTATTTGACTTATTTCACTTAAAATAATGTCCTGCATTTACATACATGCCTTTTTATGGAATGATGACTGTGTTTTTGTTGTAGCTATAAATAATACTCCATTATCTGGATTTGCCTTAGTTTATGTAAGCACTCATCTACTGAACAGAATATTAATTACTTGCATGTTTTGGTAATTAAGAATGAAACTACAATAAAACATCCATATGCAGTTTTTGTGTGGACCTGAGTTTTAAGTCAGCTAGGTTAGTATCCAATAGTGTAATCATGTAATACATGCTTACTTTGTAAGAAACTTCCAAATTGTCTTCCAGACTGGCTGCACTGGTGTTGGCACTTGTGGTAGCAGATTAATCCACCATCCGCCATGCTGGCAGATGGCTCCTCCATTTCATATCCGGCTCCCCACTAATGGGCCTGGGAGGGCAGTAGAGGACAGCAGATTCCCTTGGGCCCATGTCACCAATTTGGGAGACCCAGATGAACCTCCTGGCTCTTGGCTTTGATCTGGCTCAGCCCTGGCCATTGTGGCCATTTGAATAGTGAACCAGCAGATGGGAGATCCTCTCTCCCTCCTCTCTCTCTTACTCTCCTCTCCAACTCTTTCAAAAATAAATAAATATTTGGGAGAAAAAAGGGAAAAACCAAATTGCTGTACCATTCTTCATTCCCCAAAACAATGACTAGAGAGTTCTATTGATGATTTTATCAGCAGCCCTTGGTTTTTCTTTATTCTGGATTTTGGCCATGTCAATAGTGTGCAGTGCATTCCTATTACTGTTTCAGTTATTTTATATTCTTTATTGCAATATCATCCAAGTCAGATCTCTGGTATAATGATTAATAAAATTGTTCATAATATATGGCTTCCTTAATCCTGATCTTTGGGAAAAATTATTTAATATTTCACCATTAGGTGTGAGACTAGCTATAGAGTTTTTACACTTAACATTTAGCAGATTAAATGAATTTCCTAAGAATTTTGCTGAGCATTTTATTTTTAACTTTAATGAGTATTGAATTTTTTATGCATTGAAATAATTACATGGGTTTTATTTCTCCATTATATTAATATGGCAGATTGCATCATTTGATTTTAAAATGTTAAACTTGTATCCCTAGGTTAATTCCATTAGGTTATTTTATGTTATCTTTTCATATATTTCTGAATATGATTTGACAATTTATCATTAGTTATATTTCCATCTAGAATATCAGTGATTTTGGCTTGTAGACCAAAGTTCATGAGTAATATAGTTACATTTTATGTCTAATTGGGAAATGTTTCCTTTTGCTCAGTTTTCTGAAGTACATAATGTAAAACTGGAGTTAGTTCTTTCTGAGACACTTGCTATAACTCACAGTGAAAAATATTTCCTCCTTAAATGTTTGCTATAATTCACGGTTTAAAGTATTCCCTTCTCAAATGTTTAACAGAATTCACAGTGGAACTCTTTGGGCCCAGAGTTTTGATTGTATGAAGGCTTTAGATAATTATGTAAATATTCCCTTCTTAAATGTTTAACAGAGTTCTCAGTGAAACTCTTTGAGCCAAGAGTTTTGATTGTATGAAGGCTTTAGATAATTATGTAAATGTATTTAATTGGCATGAGCCCAATCATGTTTGCAGTTTCATTTTGCTTCAGTTTTGGTTGATTTTATTTTTCAGTGAAAGTTTCCCTTTCCTCTAAGTTGCCATATCTGTTGGCATTGCTTGTTTGGAATATTCTTTTTCTTTAGTATTAAATATATAGTACAAATACCCCTCTTTTCTGATATTTGTGACATAACACCAAATTGTCTATTGGAACGACAATGAAAGAGTATAATCTGGTGGTGGGAAAATCAATAATAAATATTATAATGTCAAGAAAAATGCAAATTCGAATGAACCATGTGCCACTTCTTGATATTTGATGAATGCTGGAAAAAACACAGAGATACTCAGATGTTAACACTTTTGATTAGATAAAGTAAGGCACTTACTTCAAAATGCTGAAAGATATGACAGCCATCAGTAGAAATATGCAATACACCAGTATATAGAAGGTCCATAATGCACAAACTACAGGAGTCACATAGTTACAGATGGAAACATGATAAAAATGAAGTAATGCATTTCTCTCGGTCCAAAAAAAAAAGAACAAATAACAAAAAAGAGAAGACAGTTTACATTCCCATCAACAGCATATTAGGGTACCCTTTTCCCCACATCCTCACCAGAATTTTTTTTTTTTTTTGAGTTTTGGATTATAAGTGGGAATGTAAATCACTACAGCCATTATGGCAGACAGAATGGAGATTCCTCAAACATTTGAAAAGAGATCTACCATATGACCCAGCCGTTCCATTACTGGGAATTTACCCAAAGGAAACTAAATCAGCATATTAAAGAGTTATTTCATTCCCATATTTATTGCAGATCAACTCACAGTAGCTAAGACATAGAATCACCCAGATGTCCATCAAATGATGACTGGATAAAGAAATTGTGTTGTATTTACACCATGGAATACTACACAGCATTAAAAACAATGAAATCCTATCTTGTACAACACAATGGTTGCAATTGGAGACCATTATGAAATAAGCCAGCCCCAAAAAGACAAATACCTATATTTCTCCAATGTGTGGTAACTAATATACAGAGTACAAAAAACAATGTAATGTACGTGAGTGAAACTGACAGTTTGAGATCTGATCATTGCTTATAGACTTTGTAAATACTCTTGGGGGACAGTGGCTTTTCTACTTAGTAATTGTTTGAATTATTTATTTAATGGAGAGTTAAGCTTGTGATTATAAATTAAAAACTAGTCATTATAAAAATTAAAAGAAAATTAAGAACGGAAGGAGCAGAGATGGTGGGTGTGAGGGAGGGAAGGAGAATAGGGTGGCAAGGATCATTATGCTCTTAAAAATGTATATGTGAAATACATGAAATCTGCTCCCTTTATATAAATAAAATTAAAAAAAGGAAAGTTATCCAACTAAACTTTATGTTCCACAATAAAGTTACCTTGATGCACAGAAAACCTAAATCTATAAGAATTTTCTAGTTCTGTAAGTTATACTCTATATCAAAATAGATAATGTACCATATTTTAGTAGAATTTAATTACATACAGCACATTCTCAAAATCTAAATTAACCTAGACTGCTCAAATAATGCCAATATGTCCCAAAGAATAAAAATAAGAAAAAAAAAAACATACTTTCTAACCATAGTGCAAAGAGAAAATTAAAGCAGATGATAAAGCCAAAAGTAAAAAAATCTGTCTACAGTGAAGTTAAAACATAGGTTGGGAGAGGGGAAATCACACATAAACAAATATACATGAAGGCTATGTGCACACACAGATATCCACACATTTGAATAAAATGAAAAACTCAAAACAGGTTTTAGTAACTCTTAAAAATAATAATGGGGCCGCGTGGGCGCAGGGGCCCATGGATTTGGGCCATCTGCTGGTCTCCCAAGCACATTAGCAAGGAGCTGGATTAGAAGTGCCTGGGAAATCAATGGAGATGGCCCAAATCCTCGAGCCCCTGCACCCACATAGGAGACCTGGAAGAAACTCCTTGCTCATGGCTTCAGACTGGCCCAGCCACAGACATTATGGCCATTTGATAAGTGAACCAGTGGATGGAAGATCTCTCTCTGTCTCTTTCTTTCTCACTCTGTAATTCTTTGAAGTAAATTTTTAAGTCAATAAAATCTTTTAAAAATGCTAATTTATAAAGCATCTTGTAAAATAACACACAAAAACCCCAATAATAATTATTTTATTATTATATTATGCCAATAGAAAACACATAAAGTGTTTAATGAATGTGATTAAACTATCCATGGTAGGATGAGAGGAAGAATGGAAGGGTGGGGGAGGGGAGGAAGGAAAGAAGAGAGGAGAGTGAGAGCAGTACAAATCCAGAGGGAAGATTCTCGTATTTTCCAGAACTTTAACAGGGTGTCTATAAATCAATCCTGAAAGACACTAAGTATTCTTGAACAAGTTAAAATAAGTAGGTTTGTACTATTAGATATGAATACTCAGTATCATAACTGTGTCAATTCTTGGTTAATTGCAATGTTTTTAAATATTTCCTGCAGTAAAATAAATTGACTATGATATTTTGAAAGAACCAAGTAACATTAGCCAAAAATTTACTTAAAATTCACTTAAAAATATCAGTGAAGCTAGCCCTATCATATATTAAAAAAACCCTAACATCTATCGGTAAGTCAGCCCCATCAAGTATCATAAAGTTCTTGTATTTAAAACATTGTGATATTAGTGTATAAATAAGCTGTCAGAATAATGGCAAAAATTGGAAAATCTTGAAATAGACTAATGGAAAATGGAAAAAACTTAAAGTGGCATCAAGGGGGCAGTGTGGTATTTCAGGTTAACCCAGCACCTTCAAGGAGAGCATCCCTTGTTGGAGACCTGGATATACTGCTTCCCATTGAGCTCCCTGCTGATGCGCCTGGGAAAGCAAGGATGTGGGCCGAAATACTTGAGCCCCTGCACCATGTAAGAAACCCAGACTGAGTTCCAAGCTCCTGGCTTTGTCCTGGTCCAGCCTTTGCCTTTGTGGCCATTTAGGGAATGAATCAACAGATGGAAGCGCTCTCAATCTTTCTCTCTCCCCTCTCCCACCGTTCTCTCTCTCTCTCTCTCCCTCTGTCTCCCACTCTGTCTTTTACCCTGCCTTTCAAATAAATAAAAATTTGTTTAAAAACCTACATGAAAATCAATAGCTGGATTTATAGAGGCGAGGCAGAATTACAGAGAGAGGGAGTGACAGAGAGATAGAGCTTCTGTCTGCTGGTGCACTCCCCAAATGGCCACAACAGCCAGCTCTGGGCCAGGCCAAAGCTAGGATCCAGGAGTTTCTTCAGGGTCTCCCACAAGGGTTGCAGGGGTCCAAGCACTTGGACCATCTTCTGCTTCTTTCCCAGGCACATTAGCAGAGAGCTGGATCAGAAATGGAGCAGTCGGGACACAAACCAGCACCCATATAGGAAGCAGGCATCACAGATCCCATGGGAACCTCTAAAATAGGCTATACAGGCAAAATATAGGACACTTAATTACATTTGTATGTAAGATAAGCAGCAGGGATTTTTAATGTAAAGATGTCCCCAGTTTCTCCTCTATTGTTGTCACTATTATTTTTATTTGCTAAGTCTGACAGCTCTGTTGTAGAGGGAGAGAAGAGCAGTGTTCTCTAACCCGAAGAGGAGGCAGGGGAGCGTGCTATCTGAAATTACAAACCACACAAGTCACCAAGACAGAGGCTCTATCTTCATTGTTTCTGGAATGGGGGCATTGGTCAAAAAGGGAGGCTGAAATAAATCCAGCCTGCAGGAAACCTACCGGTTTCACTCACAGCTCTGAGGGAGGCAAACAAAATTTGTGGTGCTCACTTTCAAATAGAGCCCAGAGGCAGGTGCCCAGTCCAAGTTCTGAGTACACACATAACATAGGCATGTCCCTGTCTGAGCTTACCTGCCTACAACCTCAAGTCCATCCAATGACCTGTCATCTCTCTTTCCCCTTCCCATCTCCCTCCCCTGCTGTGACTCCCCCCTTTTCCTTTTGTCTTTTCAGTGGGTTCATTTACTATTTTGGCCATTTCCTGGCATCTTTCATTTGTTGCCACAGGATCATGACTTCTTGGAAGATAAATTCCGTGACTTTTTTTTTCACCTTTCATATCTTCATTACTCATGTCTACTACATTTGAAAACAAAATCAAACCCTGAACACAGGAGTGGAACATTACCGAACTAGCTTAATGAGTTTTTTTATTCTCTGAAAGTAATATATCACAAGCAAAATAGGATGCAACTAGCCCAACACACTTCACAGATGTATTCTTAAAACAGCTAAAATTCTGTACTGCTGATTATGTGCTATGAATGTTGGAGTTTAAACCATTCCAAAGGACAGAGGGTCAGCTCTTCCTGTCTTCCAAGAACCATCCAGAATCCTTAAATATACATCCTTTGGCCACTTTGCATCAGAGGATGTGTTGCTATTTGAAGCTAACTGGTACAATTTTGTTATCTATGTCACCCTTTCATTATACTGATTAAACACATGAAAATAAGCAGCACAATGAATCTGATGACTCTCTGACCCAGTGTCTACAAGGAACAAAAACTTTATCATTTCTATAACAAAGTAATTATCATTTCTATAACAAAGTGAATAGAAAGCTATAGGGGTCATGCGCTATTGTGTTTGTTTCTCCCTGTTTTGCTTTTTATTTGTGATTCAGTCAATGGCCTGTCTAAGGGTCTTCAGGCAGGGATATAGACCACACTGAGGAAACCAGGGTTCAAACTCACTCGGGCACCAATAAACGTGTCAGTCAAGGGGTGGTTAACAGTAATTTCCTGCGAACGGACAGTGAGCAAGTACCAACCTGAGTGGCATTGTGCTTCTTGCATATTTCATTATGAGGCTGGCCAGCCCAGAGTCAAGCAGAGTAAGCACTGCACATACTGAGTGCAACAATGAACTGAAATGAAGCTTGCTTTTCTCCCTGCCATTCAGTTTCCAGTAACATCACAGTGGATGTGGCCTGATTAACCACTTATGCGATGTTGGAAAAATTACCAGATAGGTTTCCCGTACAAGATTGCTTTATTTGAAAACTCTCTCAACTTCCCATTACCATGGAAACCACCAAGATTCAAGTGTGAATTACAGTCTGAGATTGTTTTACTTGGCTGGTTGTGTATAACTAACTTTTGTTGCATCATTTAATTTTGGTACACCAGAAGAGTCTGCTGCAATGCTAACAAGCCCAAATGTATTCTCTATTTTAAAAGGTATATACTCTGGAGTGGTAGTTGGGAGCCATGGATTCTTGTTCGGAATATATTACAACTGTTACTAGCTACATGATTTGGAGAAATGTCTGTTTTTATTAGCCTAACTAACTGTAGTCACTGTACTGGTTGGGGGCCAGTGTTGTGGTGTCATTTGTTAAGTCATTGTTGGTGATGCCAACATCCCTTATCAGAATGCCAGCTAGAGTCCCGGATTCCAACTCATATTCCTACTATGGACCTGGGAAGACAGAGGAAGATGGTTCAGGTACTTGGGCCCTTGTCACCCACCCAGATGGTGTTCCTGGCTCCTGGTTTTGGCCTCGTCCAGTCCTTGCTGTTGCGTCTATTTGGAGAGTGAATCAGCAGATGGAAGATCTCCCTCTGTTGCTCTGTCTTTCAAATATGTATATATATACATACATATATATTACATACATATACATACATATATATACATACATATATATATATTAAATCACTGGAAGTCCTTCCCAGCACAAATCCCTATGAAACTCTCTTACAATTGTCTTCTTCCTCTTCTAGATAATAAACAGATGCAATATTAATGTATGATTAGAGAAAGTAATTCCATTTCAAAGGCCTAAATACTCTTCTCAATCAGGTCAGCTTGATGTTTTAACATGCCAATGCTGAAAATTTTAGAGTAGCCTTGCATTGGATAAATACACAAACTGAAATTAATATTATTCAGCTTATTACCAACTAAAAATGGCAACATTAGTGAGGATAATAACTATACCAAAATTCATGGCCATTTATTTGGTGTCTACATGTGCCATGCACTGAGCTAGGCATATTATATGTTTCTACAGAAATGATTCTTGAAGGGTAATTATTAATATCCATTCTCATCAGGAAAATGAGGTCTACAAATGAACATGGTCTGATAATTAGTAAATAGCAGAACTGAGTTTGAATTCGTGCCATTCAAAACCTTTGCCCTGTTATTTCCCTCATGGTGCCTTTGTCATTATTGATTGACCACAGAGCTAACAGTGATGCTGCAGTTCTATTGACATTTTCAAAAATTATGGCCCCACACTTTTCTGACAGCTACTACTAAAATCAGCATTTTACATTCCTAACAAATAATTCATAATATTGAAAGCTTACATTTCCACCTTTTTCTCAGTCATTGCTTAAGGCTAAAATAAATAAAAATTTCAGAACAAGATATCCCCTACCAGGGATTATATATGAAAAATGGCACTAAACAAATTAGCAAAGGTAACTATATATATATATGTGTGTGTGTGTGTGTGTGTGTGTGTGTTGTGCATGTGTTCACTGGTTTGTTTTCTTCTGATTTCCTTCTGTTTCTAGTGGTATAAGAAATTTGCACTATAATATTTTAGACTGTTAATAATACCTAATACTAAAAAATAATTATATCAACAGTGAGTTCTGTGGTCTGAATATAACAGAAATAATAGACTGTGGTCAAAAACCACAATAACATTAGATACCTACACATTTGAGTAGAATCCAGCAGAAAAACTGTAAACTTTTAATGTAGCTTCAAAGATCATTGTAGATCAGCTATTTTTCTATTTTATTATATTTTGTGGTTGTCTTTAAATTTAATTGAATGTCATTTGGAATCACTCTGTCCTTTGATATTTAAATAAAACTGAATCAAGTCTTCCTTCCAGTGTGATTGGGAATTGTGGCATCCCACCTGTGGATTCTGAAATCCTGTCTCTGTCCCTCAGTTGAACCATGCAAACGTTTTAAGGCTTGCTCTCATCTGATACACCTTGGAGTCTCTTGGTAATGATCCTGTGATAAGGGACACTGTCCTTTTACATGATCTTGTTCAGTTGTGAAATACATAGAGCCAGACAAATTTTACTGGAGTTCTGAGAGCTGGAAAGCCAGAGGCATCACCCAGCACACAACTTAAAGGCCTTAAAAAAACGAGGAAACACTTATTTTTCTCTCTCAACACCCAAGTTCCTGCACATGACCCTCCCTCCATCCAAGCCATCTATCTCAGTTCTCTGGTACTCTGCATGCCACCTAACTGGCCATTTGCTATGACTTTTTCAAGGAAACTGCTTATCAGATTTTTAGTTAATTTTTATCCTCTTTTTTCTATTTCTTTATAAACTCTCACCCAAAATGGAGTTATCATTCTATTGCAAAAAGAAGAAACACAAGTTATTCTAGAAGTATCTTAAATACCAGATCAACTGTAATTCTTATAAATAGCACTTCTCTCCACCCACCCCACCCACCCAGATTTCTTCGACAAATATATCTATTTACACTTTAATGTCGTGAGTTCATCATCTTCTGAATGGACAAACACACAGGAAGAAATTTTGAATTGCCCAACATACAAGTGTTTGAGAAATGTTCACAGACACATCTGATTAAGATTGTCAAATAGCTAACCTTGACTGAGCACTTATTATGTTCTAGGCACTACGTAGACATAATCTAATAAAGTTTACCCAGACAAGACTACAAGAGGGCTAAGTATTCAGGGCCTGCTCTGGCAGGTCGTCTGACATAGCCACTTGTATTCAAAGACATGGAGAGAAGTGGGGGAGCTGTGTGATGAGAGAGAGGAAGGGCTTCAGGGGAGCCTAAATGGAGTCTGTAGGCCTGGGAGGCTGGGGTGTTCACCAGCAGTTGTGGATCCTCGGATTGCTTAGTGGAATATATCTTTCTCTGCTTGGTACTAAGTTCTAAGGGGAGGAAGAACCAAAAATAGGGAGATTCTCAGATGTTAAAGATAGAGTCTTGACTGCTTGGAATTATCTTCTGAAGAGGCTGGGTTTTGGCTTCCAGAGATAGCTGCAGATTGTGGGTCCCAATGCTATGTACAATCTGACCATCTTCCCTGTATGCCTGCAATTCCTCTTAGATGGAGTGATGAAAGTCTTATTGTATAGAGCCATAGTGTAACAAGAAAAAACACCACAGTGAAGAAACCAAATATCTCCAACATGCCAAACAACAAACGCAAAAACCAAGCTAACAAGAACAAGGAAGACACTATGACGCCCCCAAATGAAAAAGACACCCCAATTCAAGATTATGATGATGATGAGATCGAAGAAATGCAAGAAGCGGATCTCAAAAAATTGATAAGAACATTAAGAAGTTCTCAAAAACAAATTCTTGAACTACAGAAATCCTTCATGGACAAGATAGAAAATCTCTCTCGTGAAAGTGAAATATTAAGGAGGAATCAAAATGAAATGAAACAACTAGTGGAACAAGAAACTCTGATAGTGACTAGAAATCATAATGAAATGAAGAGTTCAATAGATCAAATGACAAACACATTAGAGAGCCTTAAAAACAGAATGGGCGAAGCAGAAGAGAGAATATCAGACTTAGAAGACAGAGAACAGGAAAGGAAACAGGCAAACCAAAGAAAAGAAGAAGAAATTAGAAATCTAAAAAATATTGTCGGGAATCTACAGGATACTATTAAAAAACCCAACATTCGGGTTCTAGGAGTTCCTGAAGGCATGGAGAGGGAGAAAGGATTAGAAGGCATTTTCAGTGAGATACTAGCAGAAAATTTCCCAGGTTTGGAGAAGGACAGAGGCATCTTAGTACAGGAAGCTTATAGAACCCCTAATAAACATGACCAAAAGAGATCCTCACCACGACATGTTGTAATCAAACTCACCACAGTGAAACATAAAGAAAAGATCCTAAAAGGTGCAAGAGAGAAACGTCAGATCACTCTTAGAGGATCTGCAATTAGACTCACAGCAGACTTCTCATCAGAAACCCTACAAGCTAGAAGGGAATGGCGAGACATAGCCCAGGTACTAAGAGAGAAAAACTGCCAGCCCAGAATACTATATCCTGCAAAGCTCTCATTTGTGAATGAAGGTGAAATTAAGACTTTTCATAGCAAACAGAAACTGAAAGAATTTGTTGCCACTCATCCTGCCCTGCAAAAGATGCTTAAAGATGTGTTACACACAGAAACACAGAAACATGGTCACCAATATGAAAGAAGGTAAAGGAAGGAAACCTCACAGCAAAAGATCACAGGAAGCTCAATTTCTCTTTGACATAGAATTAAACTCTGATGCTCTGTTAAAGCAATGTGTTAAAGTAATCTATTATGTTCTCTTGATGTCTGTTAAATTCTAATTGTTCAAAAACAGCTGAATTTTTAGTAAGAGCTATGGGTTATTTAAATATGTGCTTTTTTCAAAAAATTTGAATAATCACCTTGTAACAATGATGAAATTTGGTCTATGTTATGTCATGATTTTAAGAAATCTTATTTCAACCAGATATTTTGGAGACATGATAGTTATCTTAATGAGAAAGCCCCAGAGGCTTAAAGGGTTAAATACTTGTAAAATCCTACAGGTGCTTTCAAAAATACTGTGAAGTAAGCAAGTGCCTCTTGTTGGTTGATGAGTTTATAATTTTAAATTGTCAGAAAGCGATCTAGGACTTGCTCCCTCATTTCTCTATTCTTTTTTTTTTTTTTGACAGGTAGAGTGGACAGTGGGAGAGAGGGAGAGACAGAGAGAAGGGTCTTCCTTTGCCGTTGGTTCACCCTCTAATGGCCGCCGCGGTGGCGCGCTGCGGCCGGCGCACCGTGCTGTTCCGATGGCAGGAGCCAGGTGCTTATCCTGGTCTCCCATGGGGTGCAGAGCCCAGGCACTTGGGCCATCCTCCACTGCACTCCCTGGCCGCAGCGGAGAGCTGGCCTGGAGGAGGGGCAACCGGGATGGGATCGGTGCCCCGACCGGGACTAGAACCCAGTGTGCCGGCGCCGCAGGGCGGAGGATTAGCCTTTGAGCCACGGCGCCGGCCATCATTTCTCTATTCTAAGCCCAACTTGTTCTTTCATTTCTCTATTCTCTTCAAGGTAGGAAACTAACTCTATTATGAAGGAATCTGTAGGATGCACAATTTAATCTTTAGACCTTATAAAAGAGATGGCTAACATTTTTCTGCAATAGCATAGCCAAAATAAGAACTCAAATAATAATCTCATAGCTAGATTCACTTCGCCATCAGTGAAGTATACAGTAAGTAGAAAAAACCTCCCTTTCAGACCAAAGGGAAAGAAAGCTTTAAAGTGAGAATATAATTTTCCTCATGGGCATTGTCTACCTTAGAAAAACTACTACAGAACATGCCTGTGACTATAGACTTGTAGTTCAGGCCACCGAAGATTAGAGATGGGAAACGGGCACTCCCTTGACTTGCATCCTCTGGTCTGCTTTAACACAAACCAGGAGGAAAAGAAAGCTCGGCATCAGAAGCAATGTGTGGCAGGCCTATTACTGGCTGATCTGTACAGTGATCTGCCCTCAAGGAGACCCAACAGGCCAGTCCACTGCAGTGGCTTTCAATGTGGTAAGCCTGGGCTTCAGCAGAAGTCAGCTTGTGAAGAGCCCTGGCAGCTCTGCCAAGAGTTGGATCACTGGAAATGGACCTGCCCTGGAGTCGAAGGATGCCCAGGTCAGAGCCACAGATCTTATTGGCTCTAAGCTGAAAAGCCCTTCACTCAGCCCAACTTCCAAAGGGACCACTGCAGCTGAGGGGATGGTCAAGTAGGGTCAGCAACATTGCAGGCAGAACTGTAAATTTCTTGTTAGAGATGCCACCTGCCTTTACCTGGCCAGCTCTCCTCCCAGGCCAGCCAAGTAATGAAAGTCAACAGAGTGCCTTCCCCTAGGAGGTTCACACCTCCCTTAGGATATACCCCATGTGAAGAGATAGATAGGTCTGGGCCTCTGAATTTACAAGGCCTAAAGCCCACCAGATTATTATCAAGCCCCTTCTATCAGGTTCTATTTGCCTCTCAATCAGAAAACTTAATTGTAGCTTAGACAGCACCTTTCTTAGCTCCTCTAATAATGACTCTGTCCTTTGTTCTAGGCCCTGTCTAGTGCACTTGGGCCTCATTCCTTTGTAATCATAACCTCTACTCTACCACCAATGGCTCTACTCCCAACATGTGTGTACTGATGGTCCTCTTCCCCACTTAATGCTGTATAATTGTTCAAACCTGGTAAATGCCACTCTTAGGATCATTGGTTACTATCCTCACTCTGTCTTTTATGACCTTGTCTAAATATGATCAGAGTCAGCAAACTTGGAAGGCTTCCATAGCCTTGGCAACTCCTGACGACAGCCTAGGATGATTACTGGCGCCATAAACTAGAGTGTCAATTTGTTGGGTCAACAACAGGAGCCACTGTGCACTTGCTCCTCATGTGGGATCTCTGTCCTTAATGTGCTGTACGTTGTGATTTAATGCTATAACTAGTACTCAAACAGTATGTTTCACTTTGTGTTTCTATGTGGGTGCAAACTGTTGAAATCTTTATACTAAATTGATCTTCTGTATATAAAGAGAATTGAAAATGAATCTTGATGCAAATGGAAGGGGAGAGGGAGCGGGAGAGGGGAGGGTTGCGGGTGGGAGGGAAGTTATGGGGGGGGGGGAAGCCATTGTAATCCATAAGCTGTACACTGGAAATTTATATTCATTAAATAAAAGTTTAAAAAAAAAAGAAAGAAAGTGTTATCGTTACCTCCATTTCTAAAAAATGTGTATTTAGTTGAGAGGCAGAGAGATAAAGAGAGAGAGATAGAGTGCTAGCATCTGCTGGTTCACTCCCCAAATGCCCACATTGGCTGGATCTGGTCCAGGCAAAGGCTGAGAATCAGCAATGCAATTGAGGTGTCCCACAAGGCGGCAGAGAATCAATCACTTGAGCCCTCCTCTCATTGCTGCTTCCAAGGGTCTGGGTAGTAGGAAGGGGGAGTCAAGAGCCAGTGCTTATATTTGAACCCAGGTACTCCTACATGAAATCATCCCATTCTAAAGATGAGAAAACTGAAGTGTAGAGAGACTCAGTAACTGTTCTAAGGCCCCTCAGTTGGAAACTGGATACAGAGACATTTATGGGAACACTGGGGGAGCCAGAGCTATACTTTTCTGGACCATAGTAACACACCACTTGCTGGTTGCGAATTTTGCTACAATAGATGGCTGATACCGAGGGAGACATGGTACAGCCAATCACAACCACTGATTGTTTTTCCGTGCTCTTGGAATTTTAGAGTGTTTTGATCTAAGGCCCACAGGCTGCATGAGGGCAAGGGCTTCCATCTAGCAAGCTGCACCCTCTCCAAGAAGAGGTGTACTTTGCAGTCAGCACAGCGACTGTGGTGCTCTGTGTTGGGCAAAGGAAGAAAAGCAAGAGGTGACCTCCTCCAAGGCAGCAGCTATGACGACATTCCCTCTTTGACAAAACTTGGACAGTGTACATCAGAGCCTCTACTCATACAGGGTCTCATTTGTTCTGTAAGGACTACAGTCTCTCAGCAAAAGCTCTCATCTGTCCTAAGTACCTCAGTACAACACTGGAGCAAAGAGTAACCTAGTTTCTAACAGCTCAAGACTGGAACCCTAGGATGACTCCAGCCCCCTTAAAATCCCTTCCTAAGAAGACCATAGGCTGTCAGGAGAATTTGCTATTTATTCTAGTGAACATCTCCTGATATTGGCCACATTTTTCTGGCGTATTTATTAATAAGAGCCACAATTGTGAAGTCCTTCCTCTATCCCTTTGAGAAGCACAGCCCCCAAATTAAAATGATTTATGACTTTATTTAGATATTTATTTGAGAGGCAAAGCCAGATAGAAACATAGTTCCCGTTCACTGATTCACTGCTCAAATGCCCACAATGACTGGAGTTGAGCTGTGGATGGAACCTGGAATACAATCCAGGTGTCCTGTGTAACTGGCAGGAACCCAATTATTTGAGTCGTCACCTCTGCCTCCCAGGGTGTTCTTTGGATGGAAGGTAGAGTCAGGAGATGGAGCTGGGTATTGAATCCAGATACTCCAGTATTGAGATGCAGGCATTTAAAATTTTATTTATTTATTTATTTTTATTATTTGAAAGACAAAGAGTTCACAGAAAGACAGAGAGACCAGAGAGATCTTCTACTCATTGGTTCACTCCCAGATGCCTTTAACAACCAAGACTAAGGCAAGCTAAAGCCAGGAACCCAGAAAATAATCTGGGTCTCCCACATGAGTAACTTAGACTGAAGTACTTGAACCATCATCTGTTGCCTCTCAGCGTGCACATTACCAATAAGCTGAATCAGAAGTATAAGACTGAGATGTGAATAAGGCACTCTGATATAGGATACAGGCATCAGCCTAAGTGATGTCTTAACTGCTGCACCAAGCACCCCCCCCCACACACACACACATTTTTGTTGTTGCTATTTTAAAGATTTACTTATTTTTTGAAAGGCAAAGCTACAGAGAGACACACACACACAGAGAGAGAGAGAGAGAGAGAGAGAGAGAGAGAGAGAGAGAATCGTCTATCTGCTGGCTCACTCCTCAAATGGCCACAACAGCAGAGGCTGGGTCTGAACTAAGCCAGGTACCAGGGGTTTCTCCCACATGAGTGGCTGGAAGCCAAGTACCTGGCCATCTTCCACTGCTCTCCCAAGTGCATTGGCAAGGAGCTGAATCAGAAGTGGAGTAGCCAGGACACGAACTGGTGTTGATCATATTGGATGCAGATGTTGCAGGCTGTGGCTTAGCCCTTTGTCCCATAATGCTGGCCCCACCTTACAGGCATCTTATGCAGTGTCTTAACAGTAGACTAAATGTCCAGACCTGGCATGATTTTTTTGACTTTACAAGGGTGCAAAAGTGATATGCAATAAGGAGAAACTTCACAGAGGTGTAGCACCCATTCAGTAACTGGAGACTGTTCCTGCAGCATACCCATCATCCAGCAATTCACTGTATTTCAATGTGTCAGATATTCTTCAGGCCCAGTGTACTTTCAGCTCTGTATTTTAATACTGAGTACTCATGCTACCATTCTTTCACTTTCAGAACAGTACTCAATGAATTACACAAGATAGTCAATGATTAAGCATAAAATAAGCATTGTGTTACATAATTTTGCCTAACTTAAAAAAATATTTCCTGTATCTGAGAGAGAAAGACAGAGAGATTATTTCGCATCTACTGGTTCGCTCCCCCCAGGTGCCTGCAGTGACTGGGCCAAAACTAGCAGCTGAAAGCCTGGAACTGGGTGCCAGGAATGCAATCCAGGTCTTCCACATGGGTGGCTTGAACCCAATTAATTGAGCAATAGCCTGTTCTCTCCTAGGATCTGCCTAGGCAGAAAGCTGGAGTCAAGAGATGGAGTTGGAATCACAGCCAAATATTATGATGTGATTCACAAGTACTTTAACTACTAGGCTAAATGATCACGCCTTTAATTTTAAAAATAAACTTATTTAGTGTCCACTCAGCATGATGTTTTCCAGATACCTCCATCTTGTTGCAAATGACTGGGTTTCATTGTTTTTTACTGCTGTATAGTATTCTATAGAGTACATGTCCCATAATTTCTTTATCTAGTCTACTGTTGATGGGCATTTGGGTTGGTTCCAGGTCTTAGCTATTGTGAATTGAGCTGCAATAAACATTAATGTGCAGACAGCTTTTTTGTTTGCCAATTTAATTTCCTTTGGGTAAATTCCAAGGAGTGGGATGACTGGGTTGAATGGTAGGGTTATATTCAGGTTGTTGTACAGTGTAATACTTTATCCATTTTAGTATTTTTTAAAAAAAAATAATTTTTTTAAAAAAGTACTAGTGGTTGAACCCTGTAATTAACAGACAATTATTCTTAGGTGTTTAAATTTTAACTGAAAAGTGATCCAGGTTAAATATAAGAATGAGAAAAAGAGAGGGAGGAGATGTACAACTGGAGACATGCTCAATTGGACTTGCCCCAAATGATGGAGCTAGAAATGTGCCAGGGGATTCCAATACAATCCCATCAAGGTGGCATGTACCAATGCCATCTCACTAGTCCAAGTGATCAATTTCAGTTCACAAATGATCACACTGATAGGTCTAAGAGTCAAAGGGATCACACAAACAAGACTAATGTCTGCTAATACTAACTGATAAAATCAAAAAGGGAGAGAACGATCCAATATGGGAAATGGGATACACAGCGGACTCATAGAATGGCAGATGTCCTAAGCAACACTGTGGCCTCAGAATCAGCCCTTAAGGCATTTGGATCTGGCTGAAGAGCCTATGAGAGTATTTTAGGCATGGAAAGCCAAGACACTCTGGAAAAAAAAAAAAAAGACCTAAATGAAAGATCTCAGCAAGTATGATCCCAGTGGAAAGAACAGGGCCATCCTTTCTCTGAAGGGAGGAGAGAACTTCGATTTTGACTATGACCCTGTCTGAATAAGATCGAAGTCGGCGAACCCTAAAGGCTTCCATAGCCTTGGCAACTCATGACTAGAGCCTAGGGAGATTACTGACGCCATAAACAAGAGTGTTGAATTGTTAAATCAACATCAAGAATCACTGTGTACTTACGTCCCATGTGGGATCTGTCCTTAATGGGTTGTCCAATGTGAAGTAATGATATAGCTAGTACTGAAACAGTATTTTTACACTTTGTGTTTCTGTGTGGGTGCAAACTGATGAAATCTTGACTTAGTATATACTGAATCAATCTTCTGTATATAAAGATAATTGAAAATGAAAAACAAAACTTGGGGTTAAATTGGAAGTTACATAGAAAATTAATCAATTTTTTAAAAAAATATCATGTAGGATCTCTGTATTTAATGTATTGTACACTGTTATTTAATGCTATAACTAGTACTCCAACAGTATTTTTAACTTTGTGTTGCTATGTGAGGGCAAACTGTTGAAATCTTTACTTTATATATACTAAACTGATTTTCTGTATATAAAGAGAATTGAAAATGAATCTTGATGTGAATGGAAGGGGAGAGGGAGTGGGAAAGGGGAGGGTTGTGGGTGGGAGGGAAGTTATGGGGGGGACCATTGTAATCCATAAGCTGTACACTGGAAATTTATATTCATTAAATAAAAGATAAAAAAAAAACTTATTTAGAGTTTGCCCAATGTTAGGCTAATGTAAGTGTTTCTAAGCAGGTATAAGGTAGACTAAGCTAAGCTGTGGATGTCCAATGGGTTGGCTGTATGAAATGCATTTTCAACTTACGCTGTTTTCAAACTTTGATGTGTTTATCAGCAGGTAATTCATGCTAAGTCAAAGAGCATTTGCATATATAACTCCTGTAACTCAGGAGTGTCTTTCTCTAGGTCTTGAGAGCCCTTCCTTGGAAATGTAATTGTCAGTAAGAGTGGAGTCTTTGATTTCCAGCTTCTGTGACAGGTAGGAATGTAACTTCTGGGGCCGGCGCTGTGGTGAAGTGGGTTAATGCCCTAACCTGAAGCACCAGCATCCCATATGGGTGCTGGTTTGAGACCCGGCTGCTCCTGTTCTGATCCAGCTCTCTGCTATGGCCTGAGAAAGCAGTAGAAGATGGCCCAAGTCCTTGGGCCCCTGCACCCACATGGGAGACCCGAAAGAGGCTCCTGGCTCCTGGCTTCAGATCGGTTGCAGCCAATTAGGAAGTGAGCCATCGGATGAAAGACCTCTCTCTCTCTCTCTCTCTCTCTCTCTCTCTCTCTCTCTCTCTGCCTCTCCTCTCTCTGTGTAATTCTGACTTGCAAATAAATAAATAAATCTTTTTTTTTAAAAAAGGAATGTAACTTCTGTAAGCCAGGTAGCACACCTGGACCAACTCCCTTTCTGCTCCTGGCCAACCCATTCTCCTTCTCTACTCCCTCCTTCTCCCTTTAAAACACCAGTCATCTCCTTGCAAATCTGGATGGAGTTGTGTTCTTCCACTACTGTCAGTTATGGGATAAAATAAATTTACACCATTTGAACTAGTGTTAGGCTGTGTTTACCTTTGCTTTTGCTCACAGTCCACCCAGCTCCTTCAAGCCCTCCTCTGCATCCTTGCTTCTCTGCTCAGCACTGGGCACCAGCTCCCTCCTTGATAGGTCTTCATCATTGTGTGTGTGCCTCTCCTTTGCCATTCAAAGCTGCATTTTCACAGAGGCCTTTCTGACTCCCCACTCACATGGAGCACATAGCCCTTCTCCATCATATGGCCCTATTTTCTTGTGCTCTGTGCTATCACTGTCAAGTAGTTTTGTTATTCATAATTTTTAGTTTTCTTTCTAGACTCCCCAGCAAGCACATTCCATGAGAGCAAAGACTTTTTCCAGTAGCAAACACAAATGCAATATTAAATGAAGACTTTTTGAAAAAAGGAAGGACTGATGCATACATCAAGAGTTCCTTTCAAGTGTTCAAAGGCCTTATAACTATCTTAATTCTTTTTCTCATTTATATGCTTTATATGGTATTTATACCACTGCACCTTTTTAATGTTTATTTATTTTCACCTACTTGAAAGGCAGAGTCAGAGAGAAAAAGAGAGAGAGGTATTTTCCATCCACTGGTTCACTTCTCAAATGCCTGAAACTGCCAGAACTGGACAAAACCAAAGCCGTGGGCCTGGAATTCCATCTGCATCTCCTACTGGATGGCAAGGGCCCAAACATTTGAGCTGTCATCTGCTACATCCCAGGGTGCATTAGCAGGAAACTAGAACTGGAAGCTGAGTAACTGGAACTCAAAACAACAATCTGATTTGGAATTTCAAAGCCCAAAAGCCAGAAATGGGGTTTCCTAGACACTGAAAACAAGAGATGGCGGCCCACATTTTTCTGCCCTAAAGCCACTCACTACTGCAGTTGCCCTGCTGTGTTCCTGAATTTCCCATTGCAACAAATGACCAAGTATCAGTCCCTCTGCCACCTGTCCACAAGCTTTCTCAATCTGCTTCCTTAAGTCTTATCTTTTTATTATTATTACTTCCATTTATTTTACAAAGAACTGTGGGTTTCTCTCTTCCTGTCTTTCCCTGATAAGCCTTCTGCTAAATGAAATACAATGAGGCTATTGGTGCAAATTACTGAGCAGATAATGTTGCCTGACATTGAGGTCAATGGTGTTGCTAGCAATGGGAAGGTAGTTAAATTTAAACAAAAGATTGTTCAAATTAGAGAGCTTGCAAGTTATTGGCTGGGCACAAAGGGTAAAATTATAAATATGCTAATATGCCTTGCTATCGTAATATGACTTTTTTGTTAATAAAATATGAAAAAGTTATAATTATGTTAAATATGGCATGCATGGTGCTTTTCAAATGAATATCTTATGTTTGACTATATTTTAAACTTTTATTCTAACAGCAACAATTTAAAGAAAAGAAAAACACTCTACAAGCATGACTGATTTTGCTATCACTTTTACAGGTACAGCATTTTTTTAAATTTAGGATACTTTAAAGAAAAACTTTTTAATTCAATTCAGAATGAAAATCATTCTGAGGTCAGTTTGAGATATTTTTCTATTCTTTTTTTTTTCCATTTGATTTTCACTGTAGAATATACATCCAGTTTATCAAGAGAACAAAATCCTCCCTATTTCAGAGGGTTATTCATAGGGAGCTGTGAGGATTTTACACTGAGGTCATTGATAAACTCCCATGTTTGTCATAATCTATGAGCACTGCTTACAAACTAACCTTTATTTTTATACAGTGTTATTCCTTTTTTTCACATTTTCACAGCTTTATTGATATATAATTGGCATACAACCAACTGTCCATAATTAAATGCTGCAATTTGTTGTTTTGACCCAGATACATGAAACCATCACAACAGTGAGGATTCGGAACATACCTATCACTTCATAATGCCTTAATGCCCCGCTGTAGTTGCAGTTCCCAACCCTTCTCAGTGCTTTGCCTATCTTGTTTCTGCCCAAATGTTTTATAGTTATAAATTTCATATTGAGAACTATGATCAATATAGAGCCTATATAATACAAGGAAGAGATGAAAACTATCATTTTATGCACATGTAAAGCTAGTTGTTGCAGAATTATTTATTAGAAAGGCTATGTTTTCCTCACTAGTCTGTGCTTATAAAAATCAACTGTATATATATATATATATATATATATCTGATATGTTGTATCATATCTGATGCCTGATATGTCTGTATATGTGTAGATATATAGATCTATATGTGATATATATATATATATATACGTGTGTACACACACACACAGTGGAGTGAGAGAGTCTGTTTCTGGATTCTATGAGGGGGACTTTATTTATTTATTTATTTTTTTGGACAGGCTGAGTGGACAGTGAGAGAGAGAGAGACAGAGAGAAAGGTCTTCCTTTGCCATTGGTTCACCTATGAGGGGGACTTTATGATGTTTATGGAAAAATGCATATGAAGAGAAAAACTATACCAAAACAGTTTCCTTTTAACTCCATTTTTCCACAAATCCTTTGAACTACCCTCATGTTCTGTCTTGTTGGTGCATTTGCTTAGCTTAACCAAGTAAACAAAACACATGGCTCTGCTTAATGTCTAAAATCACAGCATCCCAGACTCATCCCACTTTATTCTTTCCTTCATTTGGGGAATATTAAAGGCTGATATTTAAAATCCCCAGAGCATATTACTGTCTTGTTGTCTCCTACCTGACCCACAGGAAGTATACAGAGAGGCATAAACCATGCAATTCACATTGAGAGGATGACAATTGGATGCAGCCACATCTTCAGCAGGAATCTTTCTCTATGTGCTATCAAGAAATGCATATGGACAGTCAGTTTCTGTAGAACTACATGATATGTTGGATTATCCAAGAGAGGTTTGTGGGGAACCGCAGGCTGGCCACCTGTGGGAACCTCCTCTACATGGTTTGCAGCAATCGGTCGACCACAAGGCCTACGAAAACAACCAGGTGAAACAGATGAAACAGGATGGACTCTGCATAAACAACTAGAAGGAACCAGGTGAAACAGATGAACTTTCGACCTGAGGCTATTATACATACCCTTTCATCTGATTGGACGATATCAGCATAAAGGAACATTGGGATCTGGGCGGGGGGATGTGGCCGCTGCCACCGGCAGCCGCTGCCACGGCCCCTCCTCTTCTCCTCTCCCCACTTTCCTTCTGTCCCCACAAGTGAAAGTTCCTTGAGAACCGAGAAAGAGTGACCGTGTCGTGACTGCATTGGACCCTCGCAGGCGAGGGTCCGACAAATGGTGCCGTGACTCGGATAGTTGTACCGGTTGCTGGAAGCAGGAAAGAAAAATTAGAACGTGCATGACACAGGAATCTAGGCGGGTGATATAAAAAAGCCTAGGGTTGGTACCGTGGAAAAAGTGATCCCTCGACAACCAAGTTGTCTTTAAAAAAAAAAAAAAAAAAAAGCGGGGACGCCTGTGAAGCGGCCGCTGTAAAGCGGTGAGTTAGAACAGGAACAATGACGTACTGATCGACCAAACTCCCCGTAATGACTCAGAGGAAATAGCAACCCTCTTAGATGAAGGGGCTGATTTACTAGAGGAAACACAGAGAGAAATCTCAATCTGGGAGCCTAGATGGAGACAAAGAGGGCGGAGACAGAGAGGACCAACATGGGTCTGGACAGAGATAGGAAGGATGAGAGACCCCTTCCTTCTGCACCCCCCTATTCGGCACATTTGCCCATAGGGGGAGTTCCCCCGTGTTACTGCAAACTGGCTAACCTAACTTTGCAGGATCGGCCATCATGGCAACCGGTCACCTTAACCAAGACTCTTCCACCTCCGGAGGATGACTCCTCCACAAAAGAGACAAAAGGGGGGGCTTCTCCCCGGAACCTCCTCAAGAAAAACTGGCAGGAGGACGAGGCACTCCCCCTAAGTGGGAAGAATATCACCACATAAATCAGGCTTTCCCTGTGATAGTGGACACGCAGGGCAACCGGGGATGGACCCCCCTGGACCATAAATTGTTAAAGGAATTACAACAATCAGTACAATTATGTAGACCACATGCTAACTTTACTAAAGCGGTCCTAGATAACAGGTACCAATGGACTAGTCCCAGAGGACTGGAGGAACCTAGCTAAGGCAGTGCTTGGTGGGGGAGACTTCCTCCTCTGGTCCGCGGCTTACAGAGAGCTCGCGAGGGCTCAGGCCCATGATAACGCTAGGAATGGTCAGCCAGCCTGGAATGAGGATATGCTAAATGGGGAAGGAGTTTTTAATGATGAACAGGCCCAGGCTAGTTGCCCTAATGAGGTTTTGATGCAAGTGAGAGAACTAGCCCGGAGGGCGTGGAAGGTCATTCCAAGGAAGGGGGAGATCAGACACAGCTTATCCAAAATTACACAAGGCCCGACAGAGCCCTATGCTGATTTTGTGAACAGATTAATGGAGGCTGCTGGCAATATCTTTGAGACCATGGATGAGGCTATGCCTTTAGTCCGAAGGTTAGCCTATGAACAAGCAAACAAAACCTGCCGTGAGGCTCTAAGACCCTGGCAGCACGAGGACATTCCCACTTTTAAAAAAAAAAAATCTGTAGGGATGTCATGGATGAAGTAGCCTTGGGAGAGCACGCAGCAGTTGCCATGGCCAAAATTAAGGGAATGTACAGAACAGAGACAATCGGGACGCCAACCAGAACTGTGTCCTCGATGCGGTAAAGGCAACCATTGGGCAAATGAGTGCTATTCCAAGCAAGATAAGGCAGGCAATTCGCTCTTATCACCCACCAGATCAAGTGGCCAGAATAGTACATTCCAAAAAACAAGTGGCGGGCCCCCACACCCAGGGGCCCGAAAACTCAATGGGTGAGAGGACAAACCATGGGAGGAGTAGGACCATCTCAAAAGGACCGGCAAGTGTTTACTGCACAGAGCTGCGAGCCACCAACTATTTAGTATTAACACCTCAAATGGGAATCCAGGCAATAGAAAGGGGTTGGTGGTTATAACGGGGCTTATTCAGTTGCCTTGCTCAAAGCTCAAAGTAATGTTCCAATCTACGAAGGGGATAGTGCAGCTGTTGCCATTGCAGCCCGTTGCTCAGCTGCTAATAATAAGCCCTGTAAAGGATACTAGAGGTAATCAAGGAAAGCATTTTGCAGCCCTCACTATGACTCTTGGCGAGCGCCCACTATGGACTCTCATTATCAAAGGAAAGGCAATCAAGGGGCTGTTAGATACGGGCGCAGATGTTAGTATTATTTCCGAACAAGACTGGCCTCCTTCATGGCCCCTCCAGGAAGGGGATAACACCTTGGTAGGATTAGGCACCACTGTTGCCCCATCCCAAAGCGCGCAAGTGCTAGACTGGAAAGATCAAGAAGGCACCACAGGCAAAGTACAACCTTACGTGTGTGCTATCCCTGTAACTTTATGGGGGAGGGATGTCTTAGAGCAACTTCATTTGCAGTTAACTAACGATGATTCCAAAGGCCTGGCCCATCATAGTGATTGACTTAAAGGATTGCTTCTTTTCTATCCAGCTGAATCCCCTTGACATGCAGAGGTTTGCCTTTACAGTTCCAACCATTAACCATGAAGGCCCAGATAAGCGCTTTGAATGGAAGGTTCTTCCCCAGGGCATGACTAATAGCCCAACTTCATGTCAGATGTATGTGTCACAAGCCATAGAACCAGTGCGGCAGCATTGTTTAGGTGTTAAAGTCTATCATTATATGGATGACCTGTTGTTGGCAGCCACGAGAGAAGACACCCTAGAAAGAGTGTTTACCATGCTAACCTCATGCTTGCAGACAGCAGGGTTACAAATCGCACCAGAAAAGATTCAAAAGGGCACCGTGGTCCAGTACCTAGGGTTAAGGTTAACACCAACTACTGTGGCCCCTTTAGATTTTGTTATATCCACCGCAGGAGTTAAGACCTTAAATGACTTCCAAAAATTATGTGGTAACTTAAACTGGATACGGCCTTATTGGAAACTAACCACTGATGAAATGCGCCCATTGTTTAACATCTTAGAAGGCGATTCACAGCTCGCCTCACCTCGTACGCTGACCCTAGAGGCAGCTGCAATCTTACAGAAGGTTGAAGAACTCCTTAAAATCACGCAGAAGCAAAGACGCCAGAGCTGTTTGCACGTGTCGGTGGACATGTTCTCTGGAATTGTGTCAGCCAGGGCTCTAAACAAAGAAGGAACTCAACAGGGGGCCTCCCAACCCATTTGGATGCTGGAAAGGAGGATTCGACTCCTCGCAAAAAGCCCTGAGGAACCCTTCCCAGTGGAAACAACATTCATTGACAATAGAAAGTGACTAGCTTATAAGTGATGAAGAGACCATTTCTTTGCCTACTGATAGTTTTATTGATTATCTTCCTCCCAACCAGCAGATTCATCCTTGCAGTAGTCAGGAGTTAGCAACGCACTAACCTAGTGTTCTAACAGGCTATACTTGCTATGTATCGCTCTGACCCTCAGCAACAGATATGGCTTGGCATGATGAAGCGGTAGCCAAAGACGAGTAATCACTGGCGAGTGCCCCTAGCAACCTAAGAAGCAGGTGGCGCGTCGCTGGGAGCCTAAGACAGGCACGACTCCGAGCCATAAATAACAAAAAAGTGGGAGCTGTGGGGAACCGCAGTCTGGCCACCTGTGGGAACCTCCTCTACATGGTTTGCAGCAATTGGTCGACCACAAGTCCTATGAAAACAACCAGGTGAAACAGGTGAACTTTCGACCTGAGGCTATACGTACCCTTTCATCAGATTGGACGATATCAGCATAAAGGGACATTGGGATCTGGGCGGGGGAATGTGGCCGCCACCGCCAGCGGCCACCGCCACGGCCCCTCCTCTTCTCTCCCCACTTTCCTTCTGCCCCCACAAGTGAAAGTTCCTTGAGAACCGAGGTGTCGTGACTGCGTTGGACCCTCACTGGCGAGGGTCCGACAAGGTTCAACTTCCAGGGTGGATGAAAGTCCCTTCAGTCTAAGGACAGGTAATACCTACACAGACAGGAAATCAGTAACGTAGGTAAGGATATGATATGAATTATAACAGTGATCACAGCCAATCTTTCATGGGCGCACACTATAATGCAGGCACTGTGCTCACATACATCAACCCATTTAATTCTCATGGTAACTTTTAGTGCCAACTTAAATTTGAGGACCCTGTAAGTAATTGACTTGCCCAATATCATACAATGTTTATTTGCCAAAGCAAGGCTCTGAGTCAGGGCTGATTCCAAAATTCTTCCTGGAAAAATGACATATGTAGAGAAAACTGGTACTGGCAGGACTGGGACTGAGGTCCCAGCAGCCCAATACAATGTCCATTCAGAGACACTGTTTTATAATACTCTCTCTACAGTAATGATTCACATATTTATATCTATGGATCATGCTGGAACTAACAACCTAAATAAAGAAGTCCAAATAACGTGATAATTTTTAAAGACTTGTTTGTTTATTTTGAAAGAGTTAGAGAGAGAGAGAGAGAGAGATCCTCCATCCACTGTCTCAGATTTCCCGAGATGGTCACAACAGCCAGTGTTGAGCCAGGCTGAAGCCAGGAGCCAAGAGTTTCTTCTTGGATGGCTGGAGCCCAAACAACTGGGCCAACTTCCACTGCTTTTCCTGGTCATTAGCAGGAAGGTGGGTTGGGAGTGGAACTGCTGGTACATGAACTGGCACCTATAGGAGATGCTGGTTTTTCAGATAGCAGCTTTACCCGCTACACTACAGTGTGGCCCCAGTGTAATAATTTAACCCTAGGGGCTGCCTCTTTGGTGCAGCAAGTTAAAGCCCTGGTCTGCAGCACTGGCATTCCATGTGGGAGCTGGTTGGAGTCCTAGCTGCTCCACTTCTGATTCATCTCCCTGCTAATGCACCTGGGAGAGCAGTGGAAGATGGCCCAAGTACTTGGGCCCCTGCATCCACATGGGAGACTCAAAAAGCCTCTGGTTCCTGGCTTCAGATTGGCTCAGCTCTGGCTGTTGCAGTCATTTGAGGGGTAAACCAGAGGATGGAAGACCTCTCTTTCTCTCTCTCTTTCTCTCTCTCCCACTCTGTGTGTGTGTGTGTGTGTGTCTACTTCTCTTTGTAACTGTCATATAAAAATAAATCATAAAAAAGAAAAAATAATTTTAACTCATTACTTCTAGCACAGACTAGAGAAGATCAACATGGAAAATGGATGCTTGTCGTCTTGTTGAGTGAACTTCTTTTCAGAAGCCCTTTCTGGGGCAGGGAAATCAACCTCCCACTGCTCTGAGGTTATCTGGTGATGCCTCTCAACTACGCCCTTCTTGGCAATGGGAATTATCATTGGTCAATAAAAGCCATGTCCTGAGGAGTGGCCCACAGCCAAAGGAACCTGATGCATCTGAAGCACAACATCCGGGTACCTTCTGTAGAGAGGGGAACTCTGTAGAACTAATTATACTCCAAACCTCCTTCTCTGTAGACATCACAAACTTGCTGGGCCCTGTGTCACACTCATCTTGCTTTCTTGACTTCGTGAAAATTTTCACGATGAGCAATGCCAAAGTCCATGCCCTGCATGCAAACCCTTGTCTCAGATTCCTTTTTTTTCTAGGGAGCCCAACCCAAGGCCATTGCCCCCTGGGAATGCCCTGGCTCCCAGAGGCCATGAAGGCTTCATATAACTTGGGCAGTACTGAAGCAGATTAAAGATTCTCACTTTCAATTTCTACCAACAGTTTTCACTTTTATCTGAGCCCTGTGGTCCAGGGAAATAAACAGCCACCGTGCAAAGACCCATAATTCTTTACGTTAGAAGAAATGCTTGCTGCAAAGAGCCCTCCTTCCTTGTAGGATCCATGAGTGTAAGACCAGACATGGACTATACAAATATCCCATTGATGCCTCTAAGACCAACCTGGACAAAATGTTGAACAACTTGCTCAGGCTTCTCTCTGGCCTCCATGCCCTTGAGTTGTGAACAGCCTTTCATTAAGCATTAGAATACAGAATAATTCTCCTGAACAGCATCTGGCCAATATCCAGCAGATCTCAAAGGTAGCACTCACAAATGCAACCATGCCCTTGCTCGCAGCACTCCCCACCACCATTAGCCACTGTCCTTCTCAGAGTCAGGAGCTTCGTCCGAGTCTCCCACATCCATTGCTGAAATGGACTTGGACCATCTTCTGCTGCTTTCCCAGGTGCATTAGCAGGGAGTTAGATTGAAAGTGAAACAGCCTGGACATCAACCATTGGGCATAAGGGATGCTAGCATCACAGGTGGCAGCTTTACCCGCTACTCCACAACATCTGCCCCAATACATATTTTATTTTAAGAAACAGAAGAGAACTCCTTTCTGACTGACCCGAGACAAAATGTCGAGATGCTGAGATCAAGTCCTACTTCAAACTGCAAACTCTCCACCCTCACCCATTGCAATAGTCTTCTCGGGTAAGGCTCTGCTTACCTGAGTTGGAGTTCACTTCACATCTGAAACTATCGCCTTGAAAGCAGAATATAAAGAAATGGGTATAAGGTACTATACAGGTATACTTGGTCAAATGGGGGTTAATTAGTTGAACAACTGAGATTCTCTACTCCAAGACTCTTGGAACCACAAACAGTGTAAACAAAAACTGTGACAAGTACTGTTCCAAAGAACCATGAGATTATGTCTAAAAAATGTTTAATCAAGATTTTCTCAATTTTTATTTGTACTGGACACATGTAAGTCACATTCCTTCTTTACAGTGCTCTAAGGGGTGGGCATTTGGCCTCACAGATTAAGATGCCCACAGCCCATATGTGAATGTCCTTCCATACCTGGCTCCTGCTCAAGATTGTGAACTTCCTGCTAATGCAGACCTTGGGAAGCAATGGTGATGGCTCAAGTAATCAGCTTTCTGCCACCCACATGGGAAAGCCAGAGTTTCCAGCTCTCAACTTCAGCCTGGCCCAGTCCCAGACATTACAGGCATTTTGGGAATGAACCAATGGAGAGAAGTTCTCTCTCTCTCTCTGTATATATATATATATATATATATATATATGCATAACTACATGTATAATATATGTATTGCTATGTGTAGATCATACAGATGCATGTGTATATATGTGTGTATAACATATATGTGTAATATATAATAATTAAATAATATAGTAATTAATTGCACATCTCAAATACATTTTATGAAAATTTTAGGAAATGTAAAAATGATGTACACTTCTCATTTGCTAACACACACAATGAGGAATGCCCTGGCTGGGACTAGGTGCATACACACAAGAGCTTTATACCTGGAAGGAGCCTCTAAGGATTATGTAGTAAATTTTCCACATTTGATAGCAAAGGACATAAAACCAGAGGGCTGAATTTTATAATCATGGGCTGAGAGCAAATTGGTGGGATAGAAAAGGTCCAAAGCTCTTGACTCCAAACAGTATTTCGTTTTAATACCAGGTTATTGACCTGGCACTGCATGCATTGTGAAGGGACACAGGCATTTTTACAGCCTGACTTCCAGCTGAGGATGGAGTAGAGGAGTCTGAGGAAACAAAGCTGCAGGAAGGTGCCCACCCCAGCCTGGCATGAAGGGCAGAGACTGCACTCCACAAAGGCGCACATTTTCTTCTCATCAATATTTCCTCCTTGTGCTTTTCCTATACCCACTGTCTATATGAACACCAAAATTTATACTCCGAATAGGCCCAAGCAGATGGAGAAAGAATCATATTTTTTTCAGTAGTGCATGGGTCAGTATTCAAACAGAATTTTTAAAAAAAGCTCTTCTGATTTCAAGGCAATTTGGACTTAGACATATTTAGAGAAATGTGATTCAGAGAAGTTCCAGAAACCAGACATGGTAGAAACATTAGCACAGCTCAATGATTATCAGGTGCACTCCTCAAAGCTGTTGCCAGACCTCCAAGCTCCTACTCACCTGCCTATAGCTTCCATTTGAGAATCACAGTCTCTTCAACATCACTACAAATACTTCACATTGGTGGAGTCTGAACCACAAACACACCTTGTTTTAAAGGGGCTCTAAACTTGACTTCTGGATGCAGAAATACAGAGGAACACATAGAACAAAGAAGACTAATGTTGAATGTTAGCAAGAAATATTTTACACAAAGGAGTAGTATATTTATGATGACTTCTTCCTCAAGTGTCTTCCTCTCATCCTTTTTCCCTTTCTTGGGCAGAATTTCTGAAATTTGTAGAATGCCTTAGGTTTACACAAGTCTCTGAGGGCACTGATTGGTCTGTGGAGATGGGAACCTCTCTTTAAAATGCAACATTTCATGCAGCAGTGACATCATTGTTAAAACATGGCCAATATTTGTCCCCATTTCATGGAATCATTGCAAAAACTAAAGGAGATAATGATATGAAGCTCCTAGATTTCCCACCAGCCTAGTAAACCGTCAATAAATGTATATTTCCAGTGCTACCTCTCAGGAGACGAGCAAACTCTTGGGAGGTTGTCCCTGACAGCAAGCCTCATAACCAACTAGAAATCAGCTTGTTTCACATCCTTTTAAGAAATCTTCAGGGGCTGGTGCTGTGGCACAGCAAGTTAAGCCACCTTCTACAGGGCAGCATCGCATATGGGGCTGCTCTGCTTCCAACCCAGTTCTTTATTAATTCTCCTGGGAAAACAGCAGAGGATGGCCCAAGTCCTTGGGCCCCTGCACACATATGGTAGATTCAGAAGAGGGTCATTGCCCATGGCTTCAGATCAGCCTAGCTCCAGCCATTGCAGAAATCTAGAGAGTGAACCAGCAGATGGAAAACCTCTCTCTGTCTCTCCCTCTTTCCCTCTGTAACTCTGACTTTCAAATAAATACATGAATCTTGAAGAAGAAGAGGAGGAGGAAGAGGAAGAGGAAGAGAAAGAGGAGGGGGAGGGTGGGGAGGGGAAGGGAAGGGAAGGGAAGGAAAGGGAAGAAAAAGGGGTAAAGGAAAAGGAAGGAAAGAAAATTCTTTTAGTTGAGAGGCAGTCCTCAAAATTCAGAAATTCTTACTCTGTACAACAAAGTGTATCTTTTTTTAGTGCTTAGTTATTAACCTTAGTCCAATCTTCTGGAATCATGTGGAACAAGTCATCTACTCCATCGTAACAGGGTTATGAAACTTTGACAACTCTCTTCCATGTCTTCTTCAAGCTAAACCAGAGCAGGTTCCCTCTGTGGGTTGAGCACAATGTCTTGTAATAGCAATGGTGCACTAAGTCTGAATTGATTGATATTCTGAGTTGCCTTGCTCACTCTTCTCTGAATAGCTTATGATGAGTCAACGTTACTTCCATAATGGGGCCCCAGACTCTATTTCACTTTCTCTAACTCCTGAACATGCAGAACTCACAGGGATAGTTTATAGCAATTTATTGTTAAATAAACTACTCAACTTCATTCGTGAATGTTTGGACCAAAATGCGGTTCTCCAAATCTGTACTTAGGAAAATAAATTCTTGTGGTTCCTTATAAAGGTAAACCTTCCCAAACAGCCATGTTAAATTTCCCTTTCTTGGCCTTTGTCTAGCACTGTAACTTGTCAGGATTATCATGGTAGGGGAAGAAAGAAAAATTACAGTGCAAAATACAAGGTAAGAGCTACAAAGAAGGTCTAGCGAAATAAGTGAAAAATGAAGAGTTCTAAAATAAACAGGGGATAATGATGAATTTCAGGGACAGGGTCAAAAGTGGAAGTCACATAAAACTAAACAATTGTTAAGGTAACTGAGGGAGGCTTCCTTTAGTGTTTGTGCAGGTGTAAGATGAGCAACATCTACATTAAACTCATTGTTAAAGGCAAAATATCATTCACCAGGCACATTCACTCTGCAAAGCCACGTGTCTCTTTCATGTCTCCAGTATGGATTTTTCAGTAGCCTTAGATATGCCAGTCAACTAGAAGGGAACATAAAGATAAACTGAACTTAATTGTGTTCTCTGTTCTATATCAAACACTAAAACTGAATGATGCTTGCACATATTCCCAGCTGCCCTATAATCACTTTTATTTATGACACACCTCTAGGAAAGGGGCACAAAACACATAAAATTCTTTAAAAGAATTAAATACACTGAAAGTTAATAGTTTTGCATCATTGTTATTACTCTAAATTTTATATGCATATTTTTAAATTTCTTATTTATAAGTCTAAGCAGATTTTCCATTTAATTCATGACCCAGCCTAATAAAGTCAGGGAAAATATCATCCCAATACTTGAAGAGAGTCTACTTTCCAAGCACAATTTGAACAAGCGGTAGAACATCCCGACACTGAAGTACACTAACACCAGGCAACTCCTCAGCATCTAGGGAAATAGCCCCACACCACTTACTGTACCTGAAAAGGGGTTTGGAGATGGTTTTCTTCATTGTCCATTTGCTTTCTCTATTAGTTTGTTGGTTCACTAGATTTATTTTAAGTATATATTATGGTTCTATACGACTCCCCCAAAGAAGAAAGTTAAAATTATCATTCTCTAATCAATGTCTTAATCTGTTATAGTCATGGAGCCCTTCCATGAAATAATTGAATACTAAAGACTATCATAAACAATTCCTAAGACATTGTTTCATCTTTAACTATGTAAGTCAAATGTCAATTAGCACAGAAACTTCTAGGTGCAGTGACCCGAAACGCTCTGATTCATGGGCAGATTTATGTCTGTTTATTAGTGCCTAGCAACTGTATGGAACAACTCTAACTTCTACAGTATTTAGGTTACAGTAATTGGAGAAACACAAAACCCTACTCTCTAAGACATTTCAAGTAATAAATATATTTCATGAAGCAATATGACTTTGACATCAGTACATGAACATAATCAGAATTTTAAATAAAAACCGCATTAAATCCTTTCTGCCTTCTTTCCTTTTAAATCGTTAAGCAGGAGAGTTTTAAAATCCATTTACCCGGGACACGTATTTCTATTTAGTCTTATCTGAACCGGTTCCCTTTAGACATTGCACATGAGAATACAAAAATGCTGAGAATATAAGGATTTTCTGTAGAAGAAATCCATGGGTAACCTTGTGCACCACCTCTCAGCACAGTTTTATGTTTGATCCAAGATGGATCTGGAATACCTTCCTGCTAGCTCCACTGATACAATGAGGACTACATTTCCTGTGCTTTCACTTCTGGCAAATAAGGATTTTATGTTCCTTAGCTAAAAGTTGGTGCACATTTGCTATTTGATGGTCTGTGGTTGTGAGGGTGTTTTAACTGCAGGAAATATCTGCTATCCCATTTTTCAAGTATTAACTAAACTGGCCTGGATAACCATGTGGATTTTCTTTCTTACACCCTGACATGGGCATCTCTCCCAAAGCTGTGATCTCTGTTCCATGAGGTTACTTTGCAAAAGCTATCGTGCAAAGGTGAGTGAGAAGTACCCCACTAGAGGGACACCCAGAAAGCTCACAAAAAAAAAAAAAAAAAACCACCTCACAAATGAGACCGTATAATTTGAAAGAGGAATGAGCCTTTATTTGGGATGCATGAGGCCTCTTCCCGGCTCTAACCTTCACAAGCTAGGTAACTCAAATTAATCATCTCTCAGGGCCCAAGAGTCCTTATGTATGAAATGAAGACTTTGAGTAAGTTCTCCTAAAGCTTCCTTACAGAAATGAAATCAGATGCATTTAATCTCTGGAGTGATTTAACCTTCTCAGTTTGGCTTTAGCCATGAATTTGCCCTACAGTGGAGCAGGCAGGCGGAGGGCCACAGCCTGGTCCTAGTCTTAACAGCTGTTCCCAAAGGCTGGAGGATATCTAGTAGCAAAATAAGTGAAGCTAAAGAAATATTAACAAGGTTTAAGGAAAATGACAGGATAGGACAGTAAGTAGAATAGGCATTAAAATCTTACTGGATCTAAATCCATCCATATAATTTTATTGGATATATTGATTTTTCTTTTTTTGCTCAGTTCTTGTTGAATGAAGGTGGGCGATTAGGTAGCAGATTTGTAATTAGTAAAATTTCTAGGAGATCACTCAATTAACAGAATACATAGTTAGAAGGAAATTGAACCCAGTAAAATGCAGTCTAACTCAGTGTTAGTACATAAACATAAGATATACTTAATTTAAGACACTTAGATGAAGAAAGAGAATGTGAATGATATTTATGAGGAACCAATTCACCTGCAGGCATAATCTATTTTTTTATTATCCTAGAGAAGAATTTTAAGACATTTTATCCCCACCAGTAATAAATGTCAATTTTTCCAATACCAATAAAAGTCATTTTTCAAAGTTAAGTAGTTGTAAATTAACAAAACCTTCCAATATTGTGTACCAGAGAAACATTGATTCCTAGTATTATATGGAGTAGGAATTATAACACAGAAAAAATAAACACCTATACCTAATGTGAATTAGAGAATCTCCCTTCCAAACTGCAAAAGAAAATGCATTAAATCATTATTTATAAAATGTAAATTATAGTATCTGCCCTTCTTATTTCTCAGTAAGTAAACACACATTCTTACTACATTACATATTCATGGCACAGAGATAAAAATCAGCATGCAGAAAATGATGCATCTTATAGTTATTTGTCTAGCTGGTCTGCACATTTCCTTCTAACTCACTCTTCTTTTTTGAAGATTTATTTATTTATTTGAAAGTCAGAGTTACACAGAGAGGGAGGCAGAGAGAGAGAGAGGTCTTTCATCACAATTGGCCTCAGTGGCCAGAGCTGTGCAGATTTGAAGCCAGGAGCCAGGGGCTTCTTTCGGGTCTCTCACGTGCATGCAGGGGCCCAAGGACTTGGGCCATCTTCTGCTGCTTTCCCAGGCCACAGCAGAGAGCTGGATCGGATGAGGGGCAGCTGGGACCCGAACCGGCACCCAAATGGAATGCTGGTGCCTCAGACCAGGGGTGTTAACCCACTGCGCCACAGTGCCAGCCCCTCTAACTCACTCTTGATTTCTTCTATCTTTACTCAGCTTTCATACTGTATCCAATTTACCTACTTTCTGATAACTATTTGACTTTGATTATTTGGGCCTATGTTTTGGGTTTCATCTGTTTGCTCAGTATGGTTTCTAGCTGCTCTGCCGTTCCCTGCGGTAAGAACAGACTACAGCAGAACCTTCAGTGCATCTGCACCACGCTGGTTCCCCTCCATCACCTATGCCATACCTGCCCACATCGCCATCAGCTGCATCTTTCTCGCGGCTAAATGGGAGGTGGCACTGAACAAGGCAACTGGACACTGATAAGGAGCACCTCCCCCCCATCCATACAGTGGAAGAACAGGAGAGAGAATAGAACTAACCTATACATTTCTAACACTCTAACACTTACCTCTCCTAAAACATTGCTGAGACACAGGTATCCTATACAGACCTTGAAGAGATATCCATTTCCAGTAAACAATAGCCTTGACGTCCCATCAAAGTAACAGCCATTTTCCCTTGCTACTGATGTCCTGGGATTGCAAAGTTCCATAGCAGAGTACCAACCCAGAACACTGGCTCAGGTTCTGTGTTCTAGGAACCCAAGTTTAAAGCACGTTTGTACAAAGGGTAATCTGAAAAAAGAAAAAAAAAAGTGCATTAGTTTTAACTAGAACTTTTGGCCAACACCATGATCACAAAGATGCTTTGCTATTTCCTTTTAGGAATTTATATTATTAGGCTTTATGTTTAGATCCATGTAGCTTTTATAGTGGGAAATACAGATTAAAATTAATTCTCTCTTATATGGATGACCAATTGATTCAAGACAATTTGCTGAAAACATTCCTCTTTCTCTACTGGGCTACACTTTCACCTTTCTCAAAAATCAGTTGTACATTTGTAAGTGTGTGCATTACCGAGCTCAACCTCTTTTTTTTTTAATTTTATTTAATGAATATAAATTTCCAGTGTACAGCTTATGGATTACAATGGCTTCCCCTTCCCATAACTTCCCTCCCACCCGCAACCCTCCCCTCTCCCGCACCCTCTCCCCTTCCATTTGCATCAAGATTCATTTTCAAATCTCTTTATATACAGAAGATCAATTTAGTATAAAGATTTCAACAGTTTGCACCCACATAGAAACACAAAGTGAAACATACTGTTTGAGTACTAGTTATAGCATTAAATCACAATGTACAGCACATTAAGGACAGAGATCCCACATGAGGAGCAAGTGCACAGAGGCTCCTGTTGTTGACCCAACAAATTGACACTCTAGTTTATGGCGCCAGTAACCATCCTAGGCTGTCGTCATGAGTTGCCAAGGCTATGGAAGCCTTCCAAGTTCGCCGACTCTGATCATATTTAGACAAGGTCATAAAAGACAGAGTGAGGATGGTAACCAATGATCCTAAGAGTGGCATTTACCAGGTTTGAACAATTATACAACATTAAGTGGGGAAGAGGACCATCAGTACACACAGGTTGGGAGTAGAGCCATTGGTGGTAGAGTAGAGGTTATGATTACAAAGGGCCTAGAACAAAGGACAGAGTCATTATTAGAGGAGCTAAGAAAGGTGCTGTCTAAGCTACAATTAAGTTTTCTGATTGAGAGGCAAATAGAACCTGATAGAGGGGGCTTGATAATAATCTGGTGGGCTTTAAGCCTTGTAAATTCAGAGGCCCAGACCTATCTATCTCTTCACATGGGGTATATCCTAAGGGAGGTGTGAACCTCCTAGGGGAAGGCACTCTGTTGACTTTCATTACTTGGCTGGCCTGGGAGGAGAGCTGGCCAGGTAAAGGCAGGTGGCATCTCTAACAAGAAATTTACAGTTCTGCCTGCAATGTTGCTGACCCTACTTGACCATCCCCTCAGCTGCAGTGGTCCCTTTGGAAGTTGGGCTGAGTGAAGGGCTTTTCAGCTTAGAGCCAATAAGATCTGTGGCTCTGACCTGGGCATCCTTCGACTCCAGGGCAGGTCCATTTCCAGTGATCCAACTCTTGGCAGAGCTGCCAGGGCTCTTCACAAGCTGACTTCTGCTGAAGCCCAGGCTTACCACATTGAAAGCCACTGCAGTGGACTGGCCTGTTGGGTCTCCTTGAGGGCAGATCACTGTACAGATCAGCCAGTAATAGGCCTGCCACCCATTGCTTCTGATGCCGAGCTTTCTTTTCCTCCTGGTTTGTGTTAAAGCAGACCAGAGGATGCAAGTCAAGGGAGAGCCCGTGTCCCATCTCTAATCTTCGGTGGCCTGAACTACAAGTCTATAGTCACAGGCATGTTCTGTAGTAGTTTTTCTAAGGTAGACAATGCCCATGAGGAAAATTATATTCTCACTTTAAAACATTCTTTCCCTTTGGTCTGAAAGGGAGGTTTTTTTTTCTACTTACTGTATACTTCGCTGATGGCAAAGTGAATCTAGCTATGAGATTATTATTTAAGTTCTTATTTTGGCTATGCTATTACAGAAAAATGTTAGCCATCTCTTTTATAAGGTCTAAAGATTAAATTGTTCGTCCTACAGATTCCTTTAAAATAGAATTAGTTTCCTACCTTGAAGAGAATAGAGAAATGAAAGAACAAATTGGGCTTAGAATAGAGAAATGAGGGAGCAAGTCCTAGATCGCTTGCTGACAATAGCAATATCACATGAATACTTAGCAAACCGTTTCAACCATTAGATAACAACTTAAGAAAACATTTACCAGAAGGTCCAATGCCTTCTATAAATTTTAAGAATCATGTATTTGAAAACACCTCTGAAATATCTAACATGGTGTAGTTTGTTTAGCCAGTAAACTTAAGCACAACCATCTAAAATGTTTTTAGTTTCTTTCTACCAACAAGTCTAAAACATATGATACACAGATTCAGGTCCCACAAATTAAAATGTATCTTTGATTGATTTTAGCAGCTTAAATTTATGGACAATCTTATCTATAAGCCATTTAAAATAAAACTCTTAATAAAATTTCCCCATGTGGACATACAATATGTACACACATATAAATACCATAATAGACCAATATAGCAATTTTAATAATAGCTTTTAAAATCTTTAACTCTTTTTGTAGATTGCCAATTGATTTGAATTGCTTTTTGTTTTTAGTAACCTCAGTTAACCATACTTTCTCTCATTTGATACTGGTAATACATTATTGGCTTCATCTGTTTACAGAGCCATCCCAAAGTACTGAATACAATAGAAGTGGCTGGAAAAAGCCCATAGGAACCTATAGGAGGACAGTTAAACACAGAACCAACAACGCTTTAGTTTTATGAGCAGCACATCATATATAACTGTGGATGACAAAAGACTTTAAGTCGCCATGTTTAAAATTATAAACTCATCAACCAACAAGAGGCACTTGCTTACTTCACAGTATTTTTGAAAGCACCTGTAGGGTTTTACAAGTATTTAACCCTTTAGGCCTCTGGGGCTTTCTCATTAAGATAACTATCATGTTTAGTAACACAAGATCATTAGACTTTTTAATTCTCAAACATTTGTATTAATAGCATTTTCCATTATAGAAACTTAAAGTCTGGTACCACATCACATCTTGACAGTCCTTCTAATATAATCCAAATAGCCTGATTAGTTGGTGTCTCTATAAGATGAGAGACATAGGTCCTTCGATTTTTTCAGTTGGGCCCAAACTGGAAAAACCAAAGTCCAGGATTTCCTGGAAATTTTAGAGACCAGATTGTTTGAAACTTTGATTTTTTGAATGCCTGTCAAGAATGCCAAGAAGGCTCAAAATCCAAAATATCTGGTTGAAATAAGATTCCTTAAAATCATGACATAACATAGACCAAATTTGATCATTGTTACAGGTGATTATTCAAATCTTTGAAAATAAGCACATATTTAAATAACCCATAGCTCTTACTAAAAATTCAGCTGTTTTTGAACAATTAGAATTTAACAGACATCAAGAGAACATAATAGATTACTTTAACACATTGCTTTAACAGAGCATCAGAGTTTAATTCTATGTCAAAGAGAAATTGAGCTTCCTGTGATCTTTTGCTGTGAGGTTTCCTTCCTTTACCTTCTTTCATATTGGTGACCATGTTTCTGTGTTTCTGTGTGTAACACATCTTTAAGCATCTTTTGCAGGGCAGGATGAGTGGCAACAAATTCTTTCAGTTTCTGTTTGCTATGAAAAGTCTTAATTTCACCTTCATTCACAAATGAGAGCTTTGCAGGATATAGTATTCTGGGCTGGCAGTTTTTCTCTCTTAGTACCTGGGCTATGTCTCGCCATTCCCTTCTAGCTTGTAGGGTTTCTGATGAGAAGTCTGCTGTGAGTCTAATTGGAGATCCTCTAAGAGTAATCTGACGTTTCTCTCTTGCACATTTTAGGATCTTTTCTTTCTGTGTCACTGTGGTGAGTTTGATTACAACATGTCGTGGTGAGGATCTCTTTTGGTCATGTTTATTAGGGGTTCTATAAGCTTCCTGTACTAAGATGCCTCTGTCCTTCTCCAAACCTGGGAAATTTTCTGCTAGTATCTCACTGAAAATGCCGTCTAATCCTTTCTCCCTCTCCATGTCTTCAGGAACTCCTAGAACCCGAATGTTGGGTTTTTAAATAGTATCCTGTAGATTCCCGACAATATTTTTTAGATTTCTAATTTCTTCTTCTTTTCTTTGGTTTGCCTGTTTCCTTTCCTGTTCTCTGTCTTCTAAGTCTGATATTCTCTCTTCTGCTTTGCCCATTCTGTTTTTAAGGCTCTCTAATGTGTTTGTCATTTGATCTATTGAATTCTTCATTTCATTATGATTTCTCGTCACTATCACAGTTTCTTGTTCCACTAGTTGTTTCATTTCATTTTGATTCCTCCTTAATATTTCATTTTCACGAGAGAGATTTTCTATCTTGTCCATGAAGGATTTCTGTAGTTCAAGAATTTGTTTTTGAGAACTTCTTAATGTTCTTATCAATTTTTTGAGATCCACTTCTTGTATTTCTTCGATCTCATCATCATCATAATCTTGAATTGGGGTGTCTTTTTCATTTGGGGGCATCATAGTGTCTTCCTTGTTCTTGTTAGCTTGGTTTTTGCATTTGTTGTTTGGCATGTTGGAGATATTTGGTTTCTTCACTGTGGTGTTTTTTCTTGTTACACTATGGCTCTATATTAAGTGGACTGTCTGCTTTCAGTGGGGCCTTAGAGGCTTGAGATGAGTGTGGACTGAGAGCTGTGTTTGGTTCCTCAGGGTTGAGGGTGTGTCAAAGATGACACTCCCAGGTTAGGTGTGGTAAATCTCTCTTTCTTTTTTTGATTTAAAAGGGAAGTAATTCTGAACAGCTGAACGGAATTGGAGGTAGTTAGCAGGCAAATGAAATACCCACAGGAGCCAGAGATCGGAAGCTCTTTCCCAAGGACCACACAGGGAATCTCTGCTGCCCTCAGTATGGGCTCCAATTCTCCTGCAGTCTCCCACTGGGTTGCCAAGTTAGATCCTAATCTCCTGTTATTTCACCCCTCCCCCCAGAGTCAGGTGTTTCTGCTAGGCTCAGGGCTGGTGCAGACCTGAGGTCGCTCTGCTTATGACGTATGTCCAAAATGGTGCCTGCTCTGTCTTGCTCGCCTTTGAGAGGTGAGCGGAGAGAGAGAAACTTGTGTCCGTATTGGTCACTTTTTAAATTTTTTTCCTCTCTCTCTTCTAGTTAGCCTGGTGAATTTTTCCCCACGGAGTTTCAAGCCTCGTTCCCTCTAGCCTCCTCTTTCCGCTTGCCTGCTGGTGTTTCGGGCTCTTGAGGTTCGGCTCACCTCGCGTTCCAGCGCTGGTGTGTTGAGTCTGCCGCTGGTGTCCCGAACTTGGGCTTCCACGCTCTCCACGCAGGTCCACTGTGAATCACTAGCTCCGGAAGAGTTTCCTCTGCTGTTTCATCCCCTGCTCTTCCTTGACCCTGCAGTATCTCCACTTATATTAAACTGTCTCTCCCCCGGACTAATAATGTGCTCCCTGCCTATTCCGCCATCTTGCCGCTCTCTCCGAGCTCAACCTCTTTTTCTATTGGCCTTTTATATATGTAATGGAATGTCACACTGACTTAATTACTGTAGGTTTGCAACAAGTAGAGTTAATTCTCCAACACATTCCTTTACTCAAAGTTGTTTTGGATATTCTAAATACTTTGAATTTCAAGAATTTTAGAATCAGTTTGATACTTTCCTAAAATGTTAAAATATACTTGCCATAAGACGGAGCCATTACACTTATAGGTATTTATGCATAGTAATAAAATTTTATGTCCATTCTAAGACTTAAACATGAATATTCTCAACAATTTTTAATAGGCAAAGAAAAGAATCAATTTACATGATTATCAATAAGTGAATGAATAATGAATCATGGTATATCCACAAAATAGAAAACTATTGAACAAAATAACAGTATTGCAACTCAAAAACAATTGAATCTCATTCTTATTCTTCTACTTAAGCTGAGTAAATCAAGCTACATGAAAAGTACTACATACTATATAATGCAGTGTATAATGGAAACTGTGAAATTATATCTAGCAACTAACCAGAGAAAGTCAGGGGCAGGGAAGATATTGGAGGGGCTACAGAAGAGTACAAGGAAATTTTGGAGAACATGAGTATGTTCATTTCCCCAGTGGTGAAGATGGCTTCACTGGTATACATAAGGGTGCTTCAAATTTTTTCAGAAAAATTATAAAATATAAGTTTATTTTGATGCAAAACATTTTTGAAATTCATGCATTGCTTTTTATAATGTGCATGTTCTGTGAACTCTTGAAGACTCCTCAAATATGCTTGAACTCACCAAATATTATAACCTAAATATGCAATTTATTGTATGTCAATTATGTCTAATTAAACTTCTTTAAAAAAATTGAAGAAGCAGAGGGCAGCTGTTTACCTGGGACCAGGGTGACAATAGAGACTGGGTATAAATGGACATAAGTGAGCATGGGGTGGGGAGCAGGGAAAGTTCCTTAAAACTGAATTCTTGTGATGCTTGTACAGTTGCATGAGTTAACTAGAACTCATCAAACTGAGCACTCAAAAAGGTAAGCTTTTTTATATGGTTTTCATCAACAAGGCTGTTTGAAGGATGGACAGCTGTACAGCACAGCATAAACAAAAACTATGACTGATGGTAAGAACTTACAGATGGTTTTCTCCATTTGAATCAATAGTCAGAGCAAAGATGGTGCTAGAGAAAAAAGGGAAACTCAAAGGACTAGATCTGTAGCTCTTTTCCCAGAGGGACAATCAAAGCAGCCACTAAAGGAGTGGGTACATGATGGGCTCCACCTCACTTACATGGCTTCTGCTCAGAGAAAGGAAGAGGGAAAGTGGGAGGGAGGTGTGCCTGGACAACCAGTAAATGAAGCAGGTGAGAAAAATGAGAAATGCCCAGCAAAGTCATTCTACATGAGGTTCTACCAGCGGCTTCCCCCTTTTATTCATCTAATCAGCTCGCTCTGTGATCTCTGTGTTAGCGGCCTCCTGGGTAACTCAGAGATTCCATGAAATTCCAGGAATCTTGTCTTGTACGAGACAGACCCCATCTTCATCCCCGGCTCTGACTAGGTCTGCAAGCCCAGGACACCACCAAAGATCACTGTGGTCCTTTAGGGTCACAGGCTGACATTGCCAGACTGAAGGAGAAGCCGCAGGTGCACAGACCTAGCACCTCTTGTTGGAGCTCCTTAAGTTCTAACATGTCATTAGGTCTGGCTGCTGCAAACATCTGGAGTGCATCAGTGGATGGACGATTTCTCTCGTGCGCTCTCTCTCTTTCTTGCTCTCTCTCTCTCTCTCTCTCTCTGTCTCCCTCTCTCTGTACATCTTTCAAGCAAATAAATAAAATCTTTTAAAAATAAAGAAAGAAAGAACATCTGCAGCAAGAACCACAATGGCAGACTTAAACCAATTATGTTATATCTACAAGTCATTGATAAGTCAAAAAGTTCATCAAAATGAAACTAGAAGATACATTTGTTTTGGTTCAAAAAAAATTGAAAATCACTAACTGTATTTTTCATAATATACACATTCCATAAACCTTCTAAAGACCTCTCATATTTTAAAAATGCAGAAATTTCAATGATTAGAATCAGTTTTAAGAATTCTGCAACACATGGCATTAGCCTCTGTGTGTATGTGGGTTTTCTTATTTTCTTTAGATATAAGATTAAATGGTATTTTCTCTCTTTAATTGGTTTTATTTCAACTGTTTATAAATCATTTTCTCAAAATGAATACAAGTTCCAAATTAAGCCACACAAACAAAACAAAAAAGTCAACCCAGAGATGCCAGGGGAACTAGAGCAAAAGGTCTGACTGAACGAATTGAATATATTTTACTATAGAACTAAGTCCAAAAACACATGAGGATTAGAGTAGCAATTCAAAATGTAAATGCCATAGCCCTATAATGTCACAGGGATTCAACTAACAAAAGTGTAAAGGAAAGAAAAAAGATGGGGAGTTCAGAGCATTCATTTGCAAGCAGCACCACAGCAAGTTATCACGAATGGGGTGGTTTAGACAAGACCAACAAGTTTTCAAACAATTCTGGAGGCTGGCCATGCAAGTACAAGATGTGGGTACGGCTGATTCTGTCTCGGGCTGTCAATAGAAATGTATTTCAAGCCTTGATCCTTGCTTGTAGAAAACTTCCTTCTCCTGTGTCTTCACAGAGCCTTCTCTCTACATGTCTTGTGTTCCAAATTTTTCCTATTTTATAACATCATACATTTGGAAACAGGGACCCCTCAAGAGACCCCATCTGAACTTAGTCTCCACTGGGGTCACTTTCTGAGACACTGAGGATTCGGACTTCAACATGTGAATTTGGAGAAGCACAACTCAGTCCAGAACGTAAAGCCAATTTACTTATCGCTTAATCTGTAATACTTGAGATTCAAAAATATCATTTACAACAGAAAAAATTGAAATTTATAATACATTATTTTAACCCAGATGTACAGATGTACAATCAGCATAAAACAGCTGGATCTGGTGTGTGATTCAGTCGTCTGGTCAAGTGCACATTTGCAGCACCACTGCAGATGAGACGAGGGACAGTTTCAGGTTGTTTTTTTGTTTTTTTGTTTTTTTGTTTTTTTTGACAGGCAGAGTGGATAGCGAGAGAGAGAGAGAGAGAGAGAGAGAGAGAGAGAAAGGTCTTCCTTTTTGCCGTTGGTTCACTCTCCAATGGCCACTGCGGCCGGCGCACCGTGCTGATCCAAAGCCAGGAGCCAGGTACTTCCTCCTGGTCTCCCATGCGGGTGCAGGGCCCAAGGACCTGGGGCCATCCTCCACTGCCTTCCTGGGCCATAGCAGAGAGCTGGCCTGGAAGAGGGGCAACCGAGACAAAATCTGGCACCCTGACCAGGACTAGAACCTGGGGTGCCAGTGCCGCAGGCGGAGGATTAGCCAACTGAACCATGGCACCAGCTAGTTTCAGTTTCATGATCCTAAAAGTTTTCTGTGCCTCTCTTAATCAAACCTCCCCCCACCCCCAGTCACTGGTAACCACTGACTGTATTCATACCCCTATACTTTCACCTTTCCACAAGTGTCATATAAATGAAGTAATACAGTAGGGGATCATTCGTGTCTGGCTCCTTGCACTTAGAAAATGTTCTGCTGTTCATCCCTGTGGTTGCATTTATCAGCATGTTATTTGCTTCTTTTGTTTCTATAGCTGAGTGTTATTGCTGTTTCCTTGTAGAGATGTACCTGGTGAACTGGCATAGCTATTCACCACCACATAGGCATTTATACCATTTTATGACTTTGACTATAACAAATAAGGATGCCATGTAAGCAGCCACATTCATGGTTTTGTATATTTTTACCTCTTCCCAGTGAACATTAGGAGTGGGTGATCGGGTCATTGGATACATGGCTTTTTAATCATTGTAAGAAAGTAGAAAGGACTGGTACTGTGGTCATAGTAGGCAAAGCCTCTGCCTGTAGCGCCTGCATCCCATATGGACGCCCGTTCATGTCCCGGCTGCTCCTCTTCCCATCCAGCTGTCTGTTAATGGTCTGGGAAAGCAGTGGAAGATGGCCCAAGTGCTTGAGCCCCTGGGCTTGCATGAGAGATCAGGAGGAAGCTCCTGACTCCTGACTTCAGACTGGCTCAGCTCTAGGCTTTCAGGCCATTTTGAGAGTTAACCAATGGATGGAAGATTTTTCTCTTTTTTTCTCTCTCTCTGTCTGTAGATCTACCTCTCAAATAAATAAATACAATCTTAAAAAAAAATGGGAATGCATTCTTGATGCCCATGAGAGACAATTCCATACCCACGCTTGTATGTGTCTGTGTCTTATTATAAGCTCAGCAGTTTAAAACAACACAAATGTGGAGCACACAGTTTTGTAAGTCACAAGTCAGAGCAAGGTTTCACTGAACTAATATGGTAATGTAAGCTGTGTGTGTTCGTTCTGGAAGATTTTGAGTAGAATTATTTCCTTTGCAACCACCGGTAGAGTCCCTCTCTTGCTCTCTTTTTTTTCTGTCCTCTTCTGTTTAGAGTTACCTGTTGCACTGCTCCACTTGAGTAATTCAAAGTAATATCCCTGTTTTATATTTTATAAATTAGGATGTGTAATACTATGAGGTGTTATTCATAATTCTGTCTACATAATACACATGAGCATCCATCATGGAAGTGTGGGCAGCATGACTGGGCTCCCAGTTCTCTAATGATTAATTATATTCAAAATTGATTAAATTCACTTTTCATGTGAATTTTTGTCCATCCCATCTTTCCTTGACTGATTCACCTATCTTATCTATTTTTATTTTATATATTTATTTATTTTTAGGTTTTATTTATTTTATCTGAAAGCAGAGTTACAGAGAGGCAAAGTCAAGGAGAGGTCTTCCATCTGCTGGTTCACTCTCCAAATGGTGACAATGCTGCAGCTGCACAAATCTGAAGCCAGGAGCCAGGAGCTTCTTCCAGGTCTCCCACATGGGTGCAGGGGCCCAAGGTCTTGGTCCATCTTCTACTGCTTTCCCAGGACATAGCAGAGAGCTGGATGGGAAGTGGAGCAACTGGGACTCCAATCAGTGTCCATATGGGATGCTGACACTGCAGGTGGAGGCTTTACCCACTATGCCACAGCACCACCGGCCCATTTACCCATTTTAATTAGGCCTTTTATTTTGCTATTAGTGAGTTGTAGATTTGTTCATTCTGAATACATTCCTTTATAATGTATGTATTTTGTTGAGATTTTCTCTCTGGTTTGGCTTGTGTTTGTATTTACTTAGTACTATTTTTGAATTTGTAATGAAATCTTATTTTTTTAATTTGAGAGATAGGAATGGGGAGGAGAGAGAGAGAAAGGGGGAGAGAGAGAGAGAGAGAGCGAGCCTCAACTCTCAAAGGAGCAGGAACTCAATTACTTAAAACATGACTCTGCCTCCCAGGTCTCACATTAGCAGAAAGCAGGGATCAGGAACTACCATACAACCCAGCCATCCCTCTCCTTGGAATTTACCCAACGGAAATTAAACTGGCAAACAAAAAAGCTGTCTGCACCTTAATGTTTATTGCAACTCAATTCACAATAGCTAAGACCTGGAACCAACCCAGATGCCCATGAACAGTAGACTGGATAAAGAAATTATGGGACATGTACTCCATAGAATACTATGCAGCAGCAAGAAACAATGAAACCCAGTCATTTGCAACAAGATGGAGGAATCTGGAAAACATCATGCTGAGTGAAATAAGCCAGTGCCAAAGAGACAAATATCATTTGTTTTCCCTGATCGGTGACAACTGAGCACCAAAGGGGAAACCTGTTGAAGTGAAATGGACACTATAAGAAACAATGACCTGATCAGCTCTTGTCCTGACTCTAGATGTACAATGTAATACTTTATCCTTTTTAGTATTTGTCGTTGTTGTTGTTGTTCTAGTACTAGTGGTTGAACTCTGTAATTAACACACAATTATTCTTAGGTGTTAGAATTGAAAATGAATCATGATGTGATTGGAAGGGGAGAGGGAGCGGGAAAGGGGAGGGTTGTGGGTGGGAGGGAAATTTTGGGAGGGGGAACCCATTGTAACCCATAAGCTGTACTTTGGAAATTTATATTCATTAAATAAAAGTTTAATTTAAAAAAATTTTAACTGAAAAGTCATCCCTGTTAAATATAAAAGTGGAAAAAGAGAGGGAGGAGATGTACAATTTGGGACATGCTCAATCGGACTTGCCCCAAATGGTTGTGTTAGAAATGTGCCAGGGAGGCCGGCGCCGCGGCTCACTAGGCTAATCCTCCACCTTGCGGAGCCGGCACACCAGATTCTAGTACCGGTCGGGGCACCAGATTCTGTCCCGGTCGCCCCTCTTCCAGGCCAGCTCTCTGCTGTGGCCAGGGAATGCAGTGGAGGATGGCCCAAGTGCTTGGGCCCTGCACCCCATGGGAGACCAGGAGAAGCACCTGGCTCCTGCCATCGGATCAGCGCGGTGCACCGGTCGCAGCGCGCTGGCCGCAGCGGCCATTGGAGGGTGAATCAACGGCAAAGGAAGACCTTTCTCTCTGTCTCTCTCTCTCACTGTCCACTCTGCCTGTCAAAAAATAAAAAATAAATAAATAAATAAATAGAAATGTGCCAGGGGATTCCAATACAATCCCATCAAGGTGGCATGTACCAATGCCATCTCACTAGTCCAAGTGATCAATTTCAGTTCACAAATGATCACACTGATATGTCTAAGAGTCAAAGGGATCACACAAACAAGACAAGTGTCTGCTAATACTAACTGATAGAACCAAAAAAGGGAGAGAAGGATCCAACATGGGAAGCGGGATACACAGCAGACTCATAGAATGGCAGATGTCCTAAACAACACTGTGGCCTCAGAATCAGCCCTTAAGGCATTCGGATCTGGCTGAAGAGCCCATGAGAGTATTGTAGGCATGGAAAGCCAAGATACCATGGAAAAGAAAAAAAAGAAGACCTAAATGAAATATCTCTGAGTGAGATCCCAGTAGAAAGAACGGGGCCATCAAAGAAGGAGGTACCTTTCTCTGAAGGGAGGAGAGAACTTCCACTTTGACTATGACCCTATCGGAATAAGATCAAAGTCAGCAAACTCTAAAGGCTTCCATAGCCTTGGCAACTCATGACTAGAGCCCAGGGAGATTACTGACGCCATAAACAAGAGTGTCAAATTGTTAAGTCAGCAACAGGAGTCACTGTGTACTTACATCTCATGTGGGATCTGTCCTTAATGTGTTGTCTAATGTGCAGTGATGCTATAACTAGTATTAAAACAGTATTTTTACACTTTGTGTTTATGTGTGGGTGCAAACTGATGAAATATTTACTAATTATATACTGAATCGATCTTCTGTATATAAAGATAATTGGAAATGAAAAAAAAAACTAGTGTTAATTGGAAATGGCATAGAAAATTAATCAATTTTTTAAAAAAATATTATGTAGGATCTCTGTCTTTAATGTGCTGTACACTGTTATTTAATGCTATAACAAGTACTCCAACAGTATTTTTTTCACTTTGTGTTGCTATGTGAGGGCAAACTGTTGAAATCTTTACTTAATATATACTAAACTGATCTTCTGTATATAAAGAGAATTGAAAATGAATCTTGATGTGAATGGAAGGGGAGAGGGAGCGGGAAAGGGGAGGGTTGCGGGTGGGAGGGAAGTTATGGGAGGGGTGAAGCCAATGTAATTCTTAAGCTGTACTTTGGAAATTTATATTCATTAAATAAAAGTTTAATAAATGATAAAAAAAAACCAGCCTTACTTTGACTCATATCGTCTTTCCTATTAGAATAGCCTTTTTGGGAATCTTGACATAAGATTGAATTAAACCTTCAAATTTTCTTTTTTGTAAAAATTATTTTGGCTGTTTTGGGTCACTTGCTTTAAATTCATTTTAGGACCACCCTTTAAATTTCAAAATTGAAAACACCTGCTAAAAAAGTTGATTGTCATTGTGTTAAATCCATAGATCAATGGAGAATGAAGTGATTCTGGTTAACTGTAATGAATTTTCCAATACATGAACATGGAACTTCTCTATATTTGTGAAAGTCTCCCTTAATTTGTTTCATCAATGTTCTATAATTTTTCACATAACAAGGTGTATATATTTGCTATATTTAATACATTCCACAGATTTTTATAAAAGATATTTAATTTACATTTTCAAGTTCCAATTGGTAGTTCATACAACAATACAATTGATTTTTGACTATTGCCTCCATCTTGCAACTTTGCACTTAACAGTTCTGGTAGCTCTACTGTTGGGCCTCATCAGTTGTCTACATATTATATCATGCAATTCATAGATTTTAAGGAAAAGCCTAATTTATTTATTTCAAATCTACTTACCTTTTATCTCCTTTTCTTACGTTATTGCGCTGGTTTTAAGGTCAGTTTTCTGTGTCACTTTGGCAAGGCTAACGTCCAAAGTTATTCAATAAAACATTCCTTTTAGGGTTGCTATTATCTGAAATTCATTTAAGATACTGATTTTAGTTTCATTTCCTAATAATGCTTTTGAATAATTTTGTGGCATGATAACACTGGACTCATAAAATTATTTAAATAATGTTCCTCCTATTTTCCCCAGAAGAGTTGAAGTAAATTTGGTTTATTTCATTTTGAGATATTTGGCAGGTTCAATAGCCAACCCACCAGGACTTTACATTTACTTATTTTTAAAATAAATTTATTTATTCATATAAAGGGAACAGATTTCATATATATATAGTTTTTTTAATTCCCACCTGCCTGTCTCCTTCTCCTTTCCTTTCTAATTTTTTCAATTTTTACAATGATATACTTTCAATTTACTTTGTAATCACAAACTTAATAGTATATACTAAGTTGAGCTTCTGTATATAAAGATAATTGAAAATGTATCTTAATGAAGAATGGGATGGGAGAGGGAGTAGGAGATGGGATGGTTTGCGGGTGGGAGGGTGGTTATGGGGGGAAAAACCTCTGTAATCCAAAATTCGTACTTTCAAAATTTATATTTATTAAATAAAAGTTTAAAAAAATAAAGAATTCAACAAATAGTGAGTAGGAAAACTACTGTTCCTCAGGAGTATAGATAAGGGCTATAAAAAATAACCAAATCTCAAGATGTCAATGTCACTCATATACATTACATTTTTTTGTAATCTATACATTAGTTACCATAAATCAGAGAAAGCTTATGATATTTGCCATTTTTGGACTGGCTTGTTTCACTAAGTTTAAAGATCTCCAATTCCATACATTTTGTTGTAAAAGAATTGCATTTTTTATGACATAGTAGTTTTCTATAACATATATAAACCACATTCTCTTTATCCAGTCATCAGTTGACGGACATTTGGGTTGATTCCATATCATAGCTATTGTAAATTAGGCTGCTAGAAACATGTGGGGGCAGAAACTTTCATATGCTGATTTCATTTTGTTGGGATAAATTCCCAGGAGTAAAATGGCTGGATCATATGATAAGTCTATATTCAGATTTCTGCGGAAGCTCTGTACTCTATTGTATAATGGTTGTACTAGTTTGCATTCCCACCAACAGCCTGACATTGTGTTTGTGGGAACACTTCCAAACATGAATTTAACATTTTTAATTAATTTAATTTTCAATATAGGATTATATCTTTTTATCTTGCTCTGCAAAAATTAAGCAGTTTGATGGCCCATCATTTCACTATTATGGCTTAGTCCCTATTTGAATTTGGTACACAGTTGTTTCATAGCCTCACTTTTCTGAGGGCCTCTCACAGGAAGGATTTTGGAGGACACCAGACAGGTGCTCTTGTAGTTTTCAACATCCTGCAGTGAAATGAAAGCCTAGTGATATAACTATCAGAACAGTTCAAACACATCAGGATAAAAGTAGGCAATGTAATTTTATTTACTAAATTGAGTGGGAAACAGAAAGAAAATGGACTGAGTAAGACATATATGATAAGTTAAGCTCATCATTTATTACTAAGACCACCTGCCCCATAACCGTACATATTATCTCAACTCTATCTCCCACTATCTTCATCAAGTTAATGCCACTATTTCAGGAAAATAAAAGTTGTACATAAATTATTTTTTACTCCAGGATCTTTCTTAAGTACCTGCCAGTTCTCTAATAGAAAGTGTCTATGAACTATTTATACCAAGACTCTCAAAATTCCTGCCCAGCTATCTGTAATCCCATAGTTGATCATGACCAAACTCTAATCAAGTCCCTGCATTCAAAGAGTTATCTTAATATATAGCCTTATAAATACCCCAAATTTCCTTCCTTCCCCTGCCTAACTGAAACCAAGATCAACCTTACCACAGTCAAAATAAAACAGCTTTGGTACATGAAAGATTATTTTGGTGATAATTCAATGATTTAAGCATTCAAATTAAAATCATGAAGAAAATTACAGTCACAAAATTTGAAACATTTCTAAATGTCAAAAATACATACTCAAAAAAGTAACCTTTACCAAAAGGAATGCTTTTTAAAAGCAGAAGAAACAAAGAAAAAGAGAAAGTAATGTGGAAGATCAAGTATAACAATATCACATATTACTAAATGAACTTAACACTTCTACTAAAAGAAAAATGTATTCTGGTTTAAACAATACAAAGTTGAGTTCTGTGCTACATACAGGAAACCCTACTAACAAAAAGTCATTTAAAAAAGTTGAAAAGAAAAGATGAAAAAAGGTGTACCAGAAAAATTCAAGCAGAAAGACAGAAGTCAAGATATTAACATCAGACAAGCAATTTTATTGATCAAAGAAGAGCGATTAGCAAAACTAAACATTAGAATTCAAGACAGATCCAGACTATCAGAAATACAGCAGAGTCCTTCAAAAAGTAGAAAGTACAGGAGATAAAAAGGTAAAAAAAAGACAGAATAACAGACTGTTATTTAATTTTCTCAGGCCATGTTAGAACCAGTTAAAAAAGAAAGTTATATTACAGAAAACCTAAATCATATAATTAATTAGATAAATTAGCTGTATATTTAACTCTCTACCTTCTTTCAAAGTTCCTGTGGCACATTTGATAGAAATAAGCAAACTGTATATTAAGTCAAAAGTCTGAAAACAAGTCCACAATGGAAAAAATAGTATGGAAAGTATTCTCTGGCAATCATTCACAAAAATGTTCTCTTTGTGTTATGTGTGTGTGTATGTGTATCCTTATGCTTTTAATTTTTGTCAAAATTAATGAATTCAGAAATAAAAAGGAATTTTGAGTGGAAATTTATTGTATACAAATCAATTTACTAAGAGATAAACATTGGGATTATTTTTTAAAAGTGATTGATTCCATTGCACTAAAGGTGTTGAGGGAAATGCAATTATTTCTTCTCCAATTAAGAAATGTTTTTCAGACATTCATCAAATAAAAACCTCTTAAAATAGCTATTAACTAGATCTGTAATTTGTTAGTGCTGTACAAAAATAAATATGCCCTAAGATTGCCCATGGAAACCTTGCCTGGGGAGACTTAGAAGTACAAGTAAATTTACACGAAGATGAGTTACATTCGCAAAATAAGGCATGCATTTTTCCTCCAATTTAGAATTCACATTTTTCTAAGATGTGAGTTAGATTTCTATTTGACAGATTTAAGGGGCAATTTGTTATAGTATGAGATGGCATGAAATGTATTTATTGACTTTTCAAGTTACAGCATTTTCAATGAGAAACATACCTACTTTTGAGCTCCTAAAACAGCATGCTGTAGTTATACATTTCTTACTGAATATTAATCAGTCATGTACAGGGTTCTTATTTGTAGCAGATACCTAAGATAGGAGTATCATGTTAAAAAAAAAAAGACATTGAATAGATGAAAAATTACCATTCTGATTATTAAAATGCTAAAGAATTCTATGATATTTCAGCATTTAGTAATTCTGTTAGCTCAATAAAAAATACGAAATCATTATTTCCTGACATTAATGAAGTCAACTTTTTCAGCACAATTTGAATAGGCAATTGAACGAGACTCACAAGAATGTTAAAACTGGGTCAGCTGCTCCACATTTCCAACAATATGTCCACAACTCCATGAAGGGTAATCTTAAACCATTTTTTTAGAGCAGCCTGTACATCTTTATCTTAAAATTCCAAATGTTTCAACAATAGACAATTGTTAAGAACCAGACAATTATTTTTCAGCACCCATTGATTAATGACTTGGTCTATGACACAAGGAGAAACTGTAGAACAAAGAAGTCGATTATAATAATGCATAGCCATTAAACCATCTTCATTAATAGGATCTTCTGAATTCACTTTAGCATAAAACCAAATATGCCATAAAGAAAGTTGTGAAGTAAGAATTTTAAGAATAATTTGAAAACCCACTTGATAAAAAGATTAAATAGTGTTACTGCCCTCTATTAAAAACTCTCTCCCTCCCCTCACTCTTGCACACAAACCCCACACAGAGTAAACCAATACAAATTGCTATAAAATGTCATTTTTAGCAGAACAAGAAATGAATAATGCTTTTAAATTCATGTGCTCTCAGTTGATGCTAGCATTCAGGAGAACACTATTTTATGTAATCACAACCTTTGAACAAAAGCTGCAACATAGCAATAGAGAGGTGTCTCTGGCTTATCTCATTTGAGTAACCTTACCCACTGGGTAATTTATGTAATCATAGCAGGGAAGATGCAGTTTTTAAAAGCTGGATTTTTTTAAATGTTGTTTGGGGGCTAAACATTGTCAAAAAATCCTGTTCATGTCAGAGCAATTGCAAGAGACATTACAATTATCATATTATTCAATTTTTTATAGAGCTTTATGAGGTCAATAGCCAATCTCCCCATCAAATTTGTTTGTATGCTACTCAGTTGCTTTGTTTCTCCCACAGCGACTACGTGAACCACATTCACAGAAAATCCACAGAAAGCCACTTTAGTCATCTCTATACTTAACAATTTTAGAAATGTACTACAGCCGAGCATGGCCCTGAGCACACTGCCTGGTAGAATTTTCTATTCAGTCTTCACAATAACCCTGGGAATTGGAAAGTACAGATGTTCCCATTTCAGAGTTAAAGAAATCAAGCCTTAAAGAAACTCAAGCTGTTCAATGGTATGGCTTTTTAATGTGGTTACTACAAAATTTGAAATTCTACATGTGGCCCATATATGAGCTTCAGAAGGCTCATGGGAAAACAGAATTACAGGATACTGTGAGTGTTCCATGCACTTGTTGGAAGACCCTTTGGATGTGACTTGCCTTTTATTTCTATTGGATAGCCGTGGTCTGTGCTGCCATAATTTTGAAGTTTGTTATTCCTGTACCAATTCAGTAGGTATTTATTATTTCTTCAAGTAATTTAACACTAGTATGCAGCAAAGCATATTTGGGGTACTGTGGTAGGCAGCCCCCAAGGTGTTCCCTGCTGTAGTTTACATATCAAGCCCCTTGTGTCAAAGACGTGTCACTGTTGGAAGGCAGTAGGAGCTTTCATATGGGGGATCTACTGAGGGTGGAGGTATTCAGATCGTTAAGACATTGCCTTCGGAAGATTGCTTCGGAAGATTTCCTACAGAAGCCTGAGTTTGACCCAATTCTCTCTCTCTCTCTCTCTCTCTCTCTCTCTCTCTCTCTCTCTCTTTCTTAGCTTCACATAGGACTGCTTGCTCACAATCCAGTCATCTCCATCTGCCATTCACATGTAGTCTTCACCAGAGCTGAGTCAATGTGGGCACCATGCCTTTGAATCCAAAACCATGAGCTAAATAAGCCTACCTTTGTTTTATAAGTAGCTTGCTTCAGTTATTTTGTTATAGCAGTGCAAAGCTGACTAATGCAGTCCTCAATGAGCCCTACCTCCTGGTACTCACACTTGTACCAGGCCTGATCAATAGCAAATTGCAGGAGTTATGGACCATCAGGTATAAAAATACTGCTGCTTCCAACTCGGATGCCCTCTCTATCGCCCTTGTCTACCTCTCTTCCATTCCTTTCTCCCCTCTTTCTGTCTGTCTCTCCCATCACTTGCTTTAAGGGAAACCAGCTGCCTTGTCTAGGGACACTCTGGCAGCTTATGGAGACATTCAAGTGAAAAGAGACAAAATTCTGGGGCTGATGCTGTGGCACAGCTTGTTAAAACCCCGGCCTGCAGCACTAGCATCCCATATGGGCACTGATTTGAGTCCTGGCTGCTCCACTTCCAATCTAGCTCCCTGCTAACCTACCTGGGAAAGCAGCAAAGGATGGCCCAAGTTCTCAGGTCCCTGCATCCACGTGGGAGACCCAAAGAAGCCCTTAGCTCCTGGCTTCAGATCGGTCCAGCTCCTGCCTTTGCAGCCAATTGGGGAGTGAGCCAGCAGACGAAAGACTTTCTCTCTCTTTCTCTCTCTGTGTGTGTCTCTACCTCTCTCTGTAGCTCTGTCCTTCAAATAATTTTTTTTAAATCAAAAGAAAAAAAAGAAAAGAAACTAAAGACTTAAGCCAAAGCTATCAAGGACCTGTGTTTGGCCAACAACCACCTAAGTGGGGTTGGAAGCAGGTCCTCACCAGTCAAGTCTTTGATGAAATGCCATTACTAGTCAGGACCTCAGAGACTAGGAGAGATAACAGGCAGGTCCTTTTATGTTGATGACCTTTGGGCTAATTCTTCATTCTGTGCCAGATTGCCAAGCACAGAGGAATGTAGGGACAACCCTTTCTGGATGGATGGGAAGGACCCCACCACTATGTTTAACCTTTCTTTTAGTTTATGTAACAAGTCTACGAAGTAGGGATTAGCACGATCATTTTAGAAATGAAAGATTTCATGTCAGCTAAGCTTGAATACTGTGTGGGGCAGTGAGAACTGGCATGGGAAAGGCAAGTTCTTCTTGCCAGTACTTTTTTTTTCTTTTTGGCTGCATCATGCTGAATATCAGAGAAGGCATGAGTCTTTTTACTTACCTCTCAGCTTCCAACAGAGTTTTCCACAATGAATCAATTACAGTTGTATTCAACTGCAAGGAAGTGTGTGTGTGTGTGTGTGTGGATGCCTGTGTGTGTTTTCAAGGAAGTAAATTATTTAATTATTCTAACATAACAAAAGTACTCAAGGTTTGTACTACTCAGAATATTATGAATGTTTGACTGTCTCTCCATTCTGCTGTTCTTCTTATTTAAGATTTATTTTTGGCTGGCGCCACAGCTCCATAGGATAATCTTCTGGCTGCAGTGCCAGCACTCCGGGTTCTAGTGCCAGTCGGGGTGCCGGATTCTGTCCAGGTTGCCCCTCTTCCAGCCCAGCTCTCTGCTGTGGCCAGGGAGTGCAGTGGAGGATGGCCCAAGTGCTTGGGCCCTGCACCCGTATGGGAGACCAGGAGAAGCACCTGGCTCCTGGCTTCAGATCAGTGCCATTGGAGGGTGAACCAACAAAAAAGGAAAACCTTTCTCTCTGTCTCTCTTTCTCTCACTGTCCACTCTGCCTGTCAAGAAAAAAAAAGATTTACTTTTATTTATTTGAATGACAGAGTTACAGAGAAAGGTAGAGAGAGAAAGAGAGGTCTTCCATCCACTGGTTCACTCCCCAGATGGCCACAATGGCTGGAGCTGCGCCAATCCAAAGCCAGGAGCCAGGGACCAGGAGCTTCTTCCAGGTCTCCTGTGCAGGTGCAGGGGCCCAAGCACTTGGGCCATCTTCTGTTTTGCCAGGCCATAGCAGAGAGCTGGATCAGAACAGGAGGAGCCAAGACTAGAACCGGTGTCCATATGGCATGCGGGAGCTTCAGGCCAGGGTGGTAACCCACTGTGCCATAGCACTGGCCCCTCATTTGTTGTTCTTAGTATTGTTATTTTTTGGCCTCCTACTTACGTAATCTTATGCCTGTCAGTGTCCCGTATCCCAAAGACTGTGCTATATTAGTGACATTGGCTACTACTTCTATTGCAAAAGAAAGCATTTTTCCAGAAAAGCTCCTTATCTAGCGTGAGTTTGTTAATGTATTTCCTTGGTCAAATAAGGGTCACAGGATTGCATTTTGCTGCAAGGAAGACTGGAGAAGTGAGTAACCACTTTGGTGCTCAATATTGAGATATACCAAGGGAAGCAAGATGGGGAATGGATCAGCATATGCCACAATCAGTATTTTATTTTATTTTATATTATTTTAAGCATTTATCTGAAAGGCAGAGAGATGGGCTGGAGAGAGAGAGAGAGAGAATCCTAACTGCTGTTTTACTACTCAAATATATGCAATAGCCAGGAATCAAGAACTCATTCCAGGTCTCTCACACAGGTGGCCAGGAAACAATAACACTTCCTCCAAGCCTCTGCATTAGAAGGAACTTGGAGTCAGGAGCAAGAACAAGGAATGGATCTCAAGTTCTCTGAGATGGGCATGGGCTTTTTAACTGGGTATTTTAATAGCTAGGCTAAATTCCCAACTTGCCAATCTTTTAAACATACATGAGACTGCTTGAAAATTTATTTTATGATGGTGCAGTTCACACAATTTTCCAGAAAAATTCTGAGGGAAAGTAGGTTAGGATTTTTACAGGTATCTTTCAAGTAACACTGTATAAGTAAATATTTTGACCTATATTGTAGCAAACGTGTTTTTGTTTCCACCAGGAGAGTAATTACAACACCAACACCCTAAAATAAGACAACTTTGAGGCTGTAGGTAAAGTGTGAAGAAAACCAGAGGAGGCTGGACTCGATTATGAAGAATTGGAGAAGGAAATCTAGGATGATAGCATCCTTTGAACTGATTTAGGATACAGAGCTATGCTGAAAATTTTTAGTTTACTTTTGAAACTGCCTTCATTTGTTCCAAAGCAAAATGACTCATGAAGCTTCCATAGAGAACACAAAGTATAGAAAGTCCTACTTTAAAACTGCTGTTCCTCTCTGCACATATATACAACAGTAAATAGAAGTAAGTCAGTAAGTCAGGATATTTCATTCAAAGCTGAAGTTAGGATCAGCATGTCACAAACCAGGAACTGATAAGTTCACATAGGTTACCAAAGATGCAATAACGCCATCATAAGTGGAAAACATCATTAGTCAAAAAAGAATTTAATATATTTACCCTACAGAATGCGATAGCTTAGCAACACAGTATGATGTAGAGTATCAGCTGATTCCCCTGGTGATGGTAGGGCTGACTGGGGGCTTCCTTCCACTTGTTGCTGCTGCTCAGATTAGCAGGAAGTGTTATACCATACATCCCTACCCCAAGAAACGACCCAAATTCAAAATTGGCAGTGCAGCTCTGAATGCATGTCTCTGTTGCCCCATTATAAAGTTGAGCAATCATAAGCTGAGCCATCAGAAGACAGAGACCGCCTGTCAGCAAGGACTTGATAGCAGAGGCATAGCGGGAAATTTATCTGCATGGCAAACTGCAGCAGACTCGGTCGGCCAAGTAGACTCAATCATTTACAATGATTTAACAATTTTAGGTTTTTGTCATATCACACATGTTAAAAATCAATGGGCACGTGTTTATAAGTATCTGCAAAATCAAAACAAACAAATGAACAAGCAACAAAAATGCCAGCAATAGAATCTTGTCACAGCAGCCAGCAATTTTTGAAAGTAACTTTATGCAAGCAAAGGATGGAAATGCGTATCCGTGAGCACGTGTGTGGGAAAGCTGTGAAAAGATTTTCAAATAAATCAGACTGATGGGCATTTCTGTTTATGTCCCAAGGCATTGGGGGTTAATGTTACTGGAAATGGAAAATATTGTCTTAGTGTGACAGAACATTTTTTTCACCCATTTCAATCTTTCGGACATCAGTTTATAATCGCAGTGACCTAATCCAACCTGGAGGTTAATGATACAAAATGCAATTAATTCATGAGGTTTCCTGGGCATTTAAGCCTGAAAGGCATATGGTTGTTTTTTTTTGTGGATCTGCTTAAGATGATGGTCAGGTGCTAGTTTTCTTGGAACAGAAAAATTAAGACTTCAGGGTAGGCTTGGATAAAGAAACCACTTATTCTCTCTTGAATAGAAAATAATATTCACCTGAAAAGACACTGTGGTTGAAAGTTGTAGTGGAGATGGATGGGGAATGGCAGTCAAAAAAGTCACATCTAGCCAGCAGTGAATCAATATGAATATATGATTTTTTTTGAAACTTTTTTTTTTTGGACAGGCAGAGTTAGACAGTGAAAGAGAGAGACAGAGAGAAAAGGTCTTCCTTCCATTGGTTCACCCCCAAATGGCTGCTACAGCCGGCGCGCTGCGCCAATCTGAAGCCAGGAGCCAGGTGCTTCCTCCTGGTCTCCCACGTAGTTGGAGGGCCCAAACACTTGGGCCATCCTCCAGTGCACTCCTGGGCCACAGCAGAGAGCTGGACTGAAAGAGGAGCAACCGGGATAGAATCCGGTGCCCCAACCAGGACTAGAACCCAGGGTGCCGGCGCTGCAGGCGGAAGATTAGCCAAGTGAGCCGTGGCGCAGGCCAACATATGATATTTTTAGCAATTGCTTCATTTCCCAATCTCTATTGCCTTATCACTTTTTTGAAAAAATGGAAGGAGATATTTTTATTCTTTTGAAAGGCAAAGAAGAGGGAGGGAGGGAGGAAAGGAAAAAGAGAGAGAGAGAGAGAGAGAGAGAGAGAGAGAGAGAGAGAGAGACCTTCTTTCTACTGGTTCACCACCTGAATTGCCCCATTGGCCAGTGCTGGGCTGAAGCTACGAGCCAGGAGCTCCATCCACATCTTCCAAATGGGCCCATCTTTTGTTGTTTTCCCTGGTGCATTATCAGGAAGGTGGATATAAAGCTGAATAGCTGGGACTCCAAATAGCACTTGGATACGACATGATAGTTTTGAAAATGATGGGTTAACACATTGCACCACAATGTTAGCCTCTCCCTCATCTTTAAATATGGACAAATATCAGCCACCCATTACCCTGAAGCATCACTGTATTCTGTTAATAAAACCTTTAAAAGGGCATTGTTGGGCCAGTTATTTGTCCAGCAGTCAAGACATATCTTGGTATGCCCACATCTTGTATCAGAGTGCCTAGCTTCAAGTGCCAGCTTTGGACCTGATTCTAGCTTCATCAAATGTGCACCCTTGTAGACAGCAGGTGATGTCTCAAGTATTTTGTTCTCTGCCACCCACATGAGAAACCTGGATTGTCCTCCCAGATCCCAGCTTCAGCCTGGCCAAACCCCATCCATGGCAGCAGACATCTGAGGAGTGGACCAGAGAATAGCAGCACACATGCTGTCTCTCTCACACTCTCCTCTTCTTCCTCTCTCTCTCAAATAATAATTTCTTTAACAAACAATAAAGGTTTTGTTCCTTCTGCCTTATGGGCCTGTACTTTTAAATTAATTCATTTTGTTACTATTTTAATTGTACATGGTGATGAGTTACAGTATGATATGTCAACATGTGTATTAAATTTGTGAAGATTAAATCAAGTAGTTAGTATTTCCATCTCTTTAAACATTTAAAGAAATAAGAGGAGTAGAGCTCTTTGCCTCCTCCTCTTTCCTGTATCCAGCTAATTGCTTTCAAAGTACAGTTCCCACTTCTTTATGGAAACCTATCTTCAGAAAAATGGTTTCTATATTTATGCTCCCAGAGATTGCTGTAACTTCTCCATAGTGGATCTTTTAAGCAATTGGGTAACCACCTAATGGGTGAGTTATGTCTGTTTTCACTGTAAAGTCAGTGAAGATAGGGTTATATCTGCCCCTGATCCTGATGAAATTCCCATCCCTGAACAGATGGATGGGCACAAAAAAGGAAAGAAAGCATTGGAAAGGAGTAGGTTAACTGAATGAGTTGTGATGATTAAAGAAAATCAATTCCCCTAGTTTGCAGTAGTAATGTTCTATAAGTTTATTGTGAACACTGAATTAGCCTAAACCATCACTCTTTGAGGAAATGATGGGTTATGTTCCTGAAAGCCTGTGGTCACAATTTTTGCCTCAAATAATCAATACCTAACCTTGTTTTATGTGTGTTTCAGTTTTAAATCTCCCCATTTAATATATAACATGATCCATTGACATTAAACTCAAAGCCAACAGTACTACAACCCATGTACTATAACCCATGCCTGAAGGAATCTTATCTAGGAGAGATTTTTCTCTGCAAGGCACATTACAACCTCCTATCACTGGGAACACTAGACAGCCCCTCAATGCTGTGTTTGGGACCATTTTATACAAGGAGATTACCAAGTAAAAGCAAAGGGAGGAACAGAGTGAGGGAGGGAGGGAGGGGTAGGGAGAGAGAGAGGAAAAGGGAAAAGTGAAGGGGAAGAGGGGCAGGGAGAAGAGGAGGAGAAGGGGGAAGAGAAGGAGGAGGAGGAGGAGTAAGAGGAGAAGAGGAGGAGGAGCAGGGGGGACAAGTGGAGGGAGGGAGGAAAGGAGGAATGAAGGAAGGGAGGGAGGAAATATGCATGGCATTGAGTGGGCTTTGGGAAAAATATTTATTGACAGAATGAGCATTGAAAGAAAAACACAGAGTACCATTTCACAGCTGTGGACATATGTGTTGGTGATTCAATCTTCTCACTGTTTTCAAACTTATCCTTGAATGCCTGCAAATGACCTAGAACCTGCAGTGATTATTGGTTTGGGATAATACATTTTCCTAGGTAGGCAAATTCACAAATATGATTATTTTAAAAAGAAATAATTCTAATTTTATTTAATTGAAAAGCAGAGTTGCAGAGAGGAGGAGAGAGAATTTTGCATCCTCTGGTTCACTCCCCAAATGGCTGAAATGTCCAGGGCTAGGCCAGGCTGAAGCCAGGAGCTCAGAGCTTTCTCCAGGTCTCCCACATAGGTGCAGGTGTCCAGGACGTGGGTCATCCTCTGTTTCTTTCCTGGGGGCATTAGCAGGGAGCTGAGTGGAATTGGAGCAGCTGGGACATGAATTGGTACCCTTATGAAATGCCAACACTTGCACTTGCTGCAACACAATGCCAGCCATGGACCCTCATTTTTTAGAATCATATTTGTGGGGGCTGGAGTTGTGGCTTAGCAGGTAAAGCTGTCGCCTGTGACAGCAGCATCCCATAAGGGCACCATTTCTAGACCTGGCTGCTCCAATTCTGATCCAGCTCCCTGCTAAGGGTTTGGGAAAAGCAGCAGAAGATGAGTTGAGCGCTTGGGTTCCTGCTTCCTAGTTGGGAGATTCGGCTGAAGATGTTTGCTCCTGGCTTCATGGCAGCCTCTTGGGGAGTGAAACAGAATTTGGAAGATCTCTCTGTCTCTCCTTCTTTCTGTGTAACTCTTTCAAATAAATAAATATTTTTTTAAAATGAGGATCCACTTTGTATGCTAAATATTTGGCATACAATTCAAGTTTTTATTGCTTATAACATTGTATCATCATTAGACAGTGATACTGTTGACCAGAGAAAGTTCTAGTAAGGTAGAGAAAACAACTCAGCTTCTGGACCAAGACTTTTCAGGTCAAGGATGGCGTCATAGATCTCAGTGCCTGTTCATAGACAATTAGAGGAGTTGGGTGCATCTGGAAGCCTTAACTCAATGGAATGTTCCACCCTTTTAACCAAAAATTTCTTTCTAATTAGAATCTTTCCTGGATTTTTGCTTTAAGATGTCATTCGGTAACTGGTCGGTTTGCAACTCCATTTTAAGATTTTTCTGAATCAATAAAAAATTTGGATTTTAGATAGCAACCTATTTTCTTTTTTCTATATTTCTTTCTGCCTTATTTTCTTTGTGATGTTTCTGCAGACTTTACTGCCACTCCACAGGTTACACAGGTAAAGATAATTTTAACTACCACCAATTCATCCTTTAAGAGACTAATTTTACCTAAAGAAAAATTATATCTGGGGGCTGGCGCCATGGCACAACACGTTAATCCTCTGCTGCTTCACCAGCATCCCATATGGGCCCCAGTTCTAGTCCTGGCTGCTCCTCTTCCAATCCAGCTCTCTGCTATGGCCTGGGAAAGCAGTAGAAGATGAACCAAGTCCTTGGACTCCTGCACCGGCATGGGAGACTGGGAGGAAGCACCTGTCTCCTGGCTTCAGATCAGCACAGTTCTGGCCATTGCAGCCATTTGGGGAGTGAATCAGTGGACGGAAGACCTTTCTCTCTGTCCCTCTCTCTCACTGTCTGTAACTCTACCTCTCAAATAAATAAATAAAATCTTCTAAAAATTATATTTGAAGCAACTTCTACTTGTCCAAACTTTTCTTAGCTTTTAAGAAATAGAAATCTTGATCCTTCCTATTAGCTACTAAATGGAAGAATGTTGTGGATTTTTTTGGCATGTGTTTGGATTTCTGATGATTCAAGTGGTATTCTTATTGTTCTGTACATATTGAGAATGCAATGCGTCTTGTGATGAATAAATCTAAAATGGAGGCATAGGTGTGATCACAGTAATTCCCTCTGCATGTATGGCTAAAGTCTGACTATTGTAAAATTGATCACTTCAGTTCTTTCCTTATTCAGAGTTCTGTTTGTAAATTATTGACCTAAAAATTCACATAGCTCTTTTTGTTTCAATACTTTATTGTAATTTAATGGAAACAAGACTTAGAGGTCATTCATGTGACATGTTATTTGAGACTAAATGGGAATCTCTGAGTCAAGAGGGCTTCTAAACAGTCAACATATATAAATCTATGCCACTTTGTCCTATGTATTCCCCAGGCCTTCACTTGGAACTAATTTGAGGGTCAATTTTTAAAAGGCTTGTAGGGTAGAAACCTAATGTTTTTGGTTCACATTGAATTAGGAAGAACATATTAAAAGAGAATGGGAGGCTGGGCTTAGCTGAACAGGGGAAGTTCTAGTGAAGAAAATTCTAGAACCATCAGACCAAATTCAACCTACCTAGTAAACTGTATTACAACAATAATTGAATCGCATAGCTCTTTAAAATGCCTACCTTGATCATATAAAAATATTTTCTCATATGTCCAATTAATGGATTTCATGGGTATTTATCATACTTTATTCTGTATTTCACTTTAATCTCAGAAAAAGAAGAGATGTGCATCTGATTCTGAAATTCATTTTGAGTAATTTATAAAAGATGAAAGTCATTTTAAAGGAATAAATATTTTACCATCTTTCCCATGCTTTTGTGTATCAAAAAAATAGCATCTTGATAAATTTTAAAATTCTGATTTTTATAAGGGAAGAATGTGTTGGTGAGAACTACTAAAATATAGATCTCTGGATTTGAAACTCAAAATTAAAACTTGGGTTCAGAAATAATCAATCTAATAATCATGCTGCATTCTTCAACTGAATCTGAAAAAAAATGGTTCTTGAAAATTTTCACATTTTAAACCATATATAAGGTACAAAACTTGCTAAAAATTATCTTCCAAGGCCTTATATGGGCTAAGAGACATAAATTACTATGCAGCTTGTGTATTTTTCATAATATTAACTTGAGCACCAATATTTGATAGCAAAAGGCTATAATAATAATATATATGACTCACACTGTTGTTAGTAAGTTATTGATAAACAATAACAATATAGCTTCTAAACAGATGAATTCTAAAAACTTCCTTTTAATATCATTGGATTGTTCATAATAAAGCAAATCAGCATTGATTAAAATGTATGGTTATAGCAAAACAACCCATTATTTTAGACATTAGTAAAATTCAAAAGCACTTTGGCACAAAATATGCATAGTTTTATGTACATCAGTGGTCACTAATGCATCCATGAATCTCCTGTAAAAATAGCAAATAAGACTATTTTCATAAACAGTGTATTCCATTATCAGCATTATTATTACATTTTTAAACATACTATAACTTTCTTTCACTATCTCTTATTTCAGACTACAGATACCACTGCATGAACTGATTCCAATACTTAATATAGTTACAGTGTTCCATTCATTTGCTTCTGAATTTTCAGACTTCTTTTTGGTTTAGCAACAAGCTCAGGAGTCTTTCTTCGGGGAATGTCAGTAGAATCCTTAAATGAAGTAGGAAAGTGCATGGCAGAATTTGGATGGAAAAGGACAGCCACGCTATGGTAAACTGGAGAGCGCCCAGTGTCATCCTGAGAACATTCAAGCCCAAAGTTCCCTTTTATTTCAAATTGTAGCTGTTTATTTTCATTTTATTTGAAAGGCAGAGAGGGAGAGAAAACAAGAGAGTGATATCATCCATCTACTGGTTCACTCTCCAAATGCATGCAACAGCCATGGCTGGGCCAGACGAAAAATAGGAGCTGGAACTCTATCAGAGTCTCAAAGTACCTGTGAATGTGAGTCAATAACTTCTGCCTCCCAGAGTGTGCATTAACAAGAAGGTGGATCAAATGCAGGGTAACTGGGTCTCAAACTAAGCACTTCTCAGGTAAAGGATGTGGGTGTCCCAGGTGGTAAAATAACCAATACACCAAATGACTGTCCCCCAAATTTCTTAAACACCATGGACCAGACTAGACCTAGATAATGAGATTCAATCTTTGCATTACATTTGTAATTGGAGAATTGCATCAGGAAGAAAAATCCACTTATCTTAAGTCTGATATATTTGAGTACAAACGATATTTCAACCAAACTCAGGAGCTCTCAGCACATCAGTAATACTGATGGATGTCCAAGATGCTCTAACTTCTCAAGGCAGACTCAGTCCTCCAGAACAATGGTTACCCTATGCTGATAAGCAGGATGCTGTGCCCATGAAAGGTGAGCACCCTGAGAGCTTTGCCTCTAGCTGGATGCTATGGACATACAGCCCATTCCAGAACTGAGTGATAGAACTCACAAAGTGATTTGGTGCAAGAGATTGGCTTAAAACAATGCTTCATCTGGAAAACTGAGCCTCTTCTGCACAGTGTCCAAGTAATTAGGAAGATATAGACTGGAGTATCACACATACACAGTCTACCCAGCAAGATTCAGATTTTCAGATTCCATACAATTCCCCTTTTCTCAGAAGTTTGAATGATGTGAAAGGTATTACTAAATGTCTTTATGAGGGAGTCAGTGTGCATGGGTATACGCAAGTATGCACAAAATGAATGTTTTCCAACAACTTCATTTAATCCTACGCAAAGAACTGGAAATATGTATTAAAATGCTTCTGTACATATAAGTGAACTGGCTTTCCTCAGCTTGTTAATCTCATGAGAGTGAAAGAGAATGAATGATTCATATCTTCCTCAGAAAGAGTATGAATTCCAAATCCTCCTTTCCCCAATTTCTCTCCTCTACACCCACTAACTACCACAGAGAAATCCAACAGAAGGACCACAACACAGAGTGGCAGACCAGCACACAATACAGCTAAGTTATCCAGTGTTAGGTAGAAAAAATTGGGGGGGGCAGCTCCGTGGTGTAGTGGGTTAATCCTCTGCCTGCTGCACCAGCATCCCATATGGGCGCTAGTTCTAGTCCTGGCTGTTCCTCTTCCAATCCAGCTCTCTGCTATAGCCTGGGAAAGCAGTAGAAAATGGCCCAAGTCCTTGGGCCCCTGCACCCGCATGGGAGACTGGGAGGAAACTTCTGGCTCCTGGCTTCGGATCAGCGCAGCTCTGGCTGTTGTGACCATCTGGGGAGTGAACCAAGGAAAACCTTGCTCTGTGTCTCTCCCACTCACTGTCTTTAGCTCTACCTCTCAAATAAATAAATAAAATCTTTAAAAAATTAGCATAAAAGATTTGAAACATAAAGTGGGAAGAGCAGTATTAATAAACCATACAATATAATCACCACCCAGCTTCAGTAATGTGTAGTATACATGCATTCTTATTGGATTGTGATTGTGCACACTACAGATCATTACCCATTTGTATATCCCTTTTGTTGGTAACTTATATCCACATAAATGTATAGATCTAAGTATACAACACTGACAACTGGATATACCAGTATTGCCCTCATTTGTATCCTGCCTCCACTTTTGATCCAGGTTCTTGCTAATGCACTTGGGTAGTAGTGGATAATGGCTCAAGTACTTGGAATCCTGTCACTCCAGAGGGAGACCTGGATGGAAATCCCAGCTCCTTGCTTTGGCCTGGCCCAGCCCTAGTTATTCCAGACATGTAAGGGATGAATCTGTATATGATAGATTTCTCTCAGGTGCCGGCATAGTGGCATAGCGGGTAAAGCCACCGCCTGCAGTGCCAGCATCCCATATGGGCGCCAGCTGCTCTACTTCCGATCTATCTCTCTGCTATGGCCTGGAAAAGCAGAGGATGGCCCAAGTCCTTGGGCTCCTGGAGGAAGGTCCTGGCTCCTGGCTTCAGATTGGCACAGCTCCGGCCTTTGCGGCCAGTTGGGGAGTGAATCAGCAGATAGAAGACCTCTCTCTCCTCTCTCTCTCTCTCTCTCTGCCTCTCCTTCTCTCTGTGTGTAACTCTGACTTTCAAATAAATAAGTAAATCTTTAAAAAAAAAAAAAAGGAAGATTCCTCTCTCTCTCTCTTTCCTGTCACTATCCCTTACAAATAAATAAATATTTTTAAAATTGATATTTCTATCACACCAGAAAGTTCTTTCTTGCCTTTGCCCAATCCTTCTACCAGAAACAACATTTTATCATTATATTTTAGTATGGATTTGGTTTTATATTATATAACTTTATGTAAATAAAATAACACAGTATGTTTTTATTGCTTTATGTCCAGCTTCTGTAATTCAGCAAAAGGTCTATAAAACTTCTGAGCAGTGTTGCACTTATAAATAACCCACAATTTGTTTAAATCTATTCTACTATTGATGGACCCTTTAATGGTTTCCAGTTTGGGGACTACTATGAACAAAGATGCTATAAGCAATTTTTTACAAGTCTTTCATTGTGGCCATAAATTTACATTGCTCTTAGATAACTAGGGGGTGGGATTATTGTATCAAAGAAAAGTTATATGTCCTAACTTCATAAGAAACTTCCACAGATTTTCTTTTTCAAGATGAGAATAAGTACACACTTACCAACAACATTTAACAATTCTTATTACTCAGCTTATTCACCAATAATTGTTGTTGCAAAATACTTTTATTTTAGTCATTTTAGTGGGAATTCAGTGCTACTTTATTGATGCTTTAATGCAGATTTTTTAAAAGATTTATTTATTTATTTGAGAGGTAGAGTTACAGAGAGGCAGACACAGAGACAGAGAGAGGTCTTCCATCCCTTGATTCACTCCCCAAATGGCTGCAATGGCAGGAGCTATACCGACCTGAAGCCAGGAGCCAGGAACTTCTTCCAGGAACTTTCAGAACTTCTTCCATGTAGGTGCAGGGGTCCAAGGACTTGGGCCATCTTCTACTGCTTCCCAGGCCATAGCAGAGAGCTGGGACAGAAGAGGTGCCCATATGGGATGCCAACACCACAGGTGGAGGCTTAGCCCTCTATACCACAGCACTGGCCTCATAATGGAGATTTTTTTAAGACAGTTGATGATGAGCTTTTTTTCGGGACTTTATTGGCCATTCATATGTATGCTTATAAAATGTCAGTCAAGCTTCCTCCCCCCCCCCCTTTTTTTATTATTGTGGACTTTGAGGGATCCAGTGCATATTCTGAATGCTTATGTTTTTTTCAAATTCATATTTTGCAAATAATTTTCTCAAACACTGCCCATTTACATATTTAAGGGTGCCCTTGATGGGAAATTTTATTTTTTTACTTAATTGTTATTTATTTCCAAATTTCAGATAAGCATTGAGACAGAGAGATGCTGTCCAGTGCTTCACTCCACAAATGCCTGCAACATCCAAGGCTGGATCAGAATGAGACCCAAGAACTCAATCCGTGTTTTTCATGTGGGCGGCAGGAACCCAATCAACTACTTGAGCCATCACCTGTTGCCTCCCACTGTGTTCATTAGTAAGAGGTTGGAATTGGGACTCAAACCAAGGTACTTCAGCATGGGATGTGAGCATCAAACACTGCATCTCATCTTCTGTGCTTTTTTTAAACTGGAATGAAATCTAACTTATTTTTTCATGTGCTGTTACTGATTTTTTTATTCTAAGAAATGTTTGCCTTATTTTGAGTCTAGGAAAATATTCTCCTATGTTTTATGCTAGAAAACATGGTTTAGTTTTTATATTTAGATATAATATCCACCTTTAATTAAATTTTGTGTATTTAAGAGCTGTGCTTTCTATTGTAATACATGGTGTTGTTTCACTCTGATGTAACTTTTTAAATCAATTTATCATCTGTGAACTAAATTGGAAGCTAATGTACTTATCCTTTTATGTTTATGTCTCCATCCCAATGTGTCTCCCCAAAGCTATAGAGCCCTCCCTTAGCATGTAACATCAATATAATTAGCAAGGATGTTGTACCTAGTAGAAACCACAAATTCAATTTATTGCATTGGTGTAGCTCTATTTGTAAGTCTATTCAGATTCATTTTTGTCTATTTATTTACAAGCATTCACAATTTCTTTTTTTTTTTAAAGATCTATTTTATTTATTTGAAAGACAGAGTTACAGAGAGAGATAGAGACAGAGAGAGAAGTCCTCTATCCGCTGGTTCACTCCCCAGATGGCTGCAATGGTCGGAGCTGCGCCAATCTGAAGCCAGGAGCCAGGAGCTTCTTCCAGGTCTCCCACGCGGGTGCAGGCACCCAAGGACTTTGGCCATCTTCTACTGCTATCCCAGGCCATAGCAGAGAGCTGGATGGGAAGAGCAGCAGCTGAGACTAGAACAGGCACCCATATGGAATGCCAGCACTGCAGGCATCGCCTTTACCCACTACACCACAGTGCCAGCCCCAGGGTCTTATAGCATCAACAATATGCTATTCTCACAAATAAAATGTTTTCTTCTCTTTTTATGAAAGAGGTTAAGATTGAAATTACTTCTACCTTCATATTTCACAAAACTCAGCAAGAAATCATCTGAGTGTGGAAATGTTTTAAAGATTTTATTTATTTTCTTTTTTACTATTATTTGAAAAGCAGAGAGTCATGGAGAGGAACAGAGGAATATTATCTTCTATCTACTGATTCATTCCCCAAATGCTGGCAATAGCCAAGGCTTGGGTAGGGTAAGCCAGGAGCCCAGAACTCAACCTTAATGTTGCACATGGGTGTCAGGGACCTAGGAAATCAAGTCATCATCTGCCACCTACCAAGGTATGCTTTAGCTGGGCTAACTGGGATTGAAGCCAGACACTCTGATCTGAGATGTGGGCCTCCCAAGTGATGTCATAACCACCATGCCAAACTCCTACCCCGGGTTTTTTTTTTTTTTTTTAATGAAGATGATTGGGACAACAAGTTAAGTTGCTTTCATAAATGTAGTATTTGCATTTTACATTTGATTTCTATCAATATAGGTGAACTGTGTTTCAAGGAAGTATCAGTTTGACCTATTATTTTGATATGAAAGTGTTCACAATATTATCTTACTGCTTTTCTGGTGTCATCAGAACTCCTGATGATGCTGTATTTTTGTTAGTCTTATGTAAATGTGTATATTTTATCTTTATCTTTAATCAGTTTCATTAGGAGCTTATCAACTTTAGTATTGCTTTTCAAAGAACCAACTTGTGGATTTACAAATTTTCTTTATGATCTATCTTGTATGTACATTAATTTATAATCTGTATTTTTCCTATATTAAAATACCAAATTTGCTCATTATTTATTGATTTTTATGCCAGAAATTCAGTGTGTGAGTTTGTGTTCTCCATAAACAGATACTGAAGAAGAACTTAGGGTGATGGATGTTTATTGGGGATCAACATCTGTTGAAACCATATTCTACTGAGAAAGCTATGAAATATTGTCAGGGTAAAAGTCACCTAATGTTATTTTAACTCATTTCTCATCAGCATTCTAATGTGAAGTGACTGAAGACCAAATACAACTGTTTTTGAAAATAATATAGAAATCTTCCAATTTACAGGAAAGCCTGGCATGACTGAGCTACCAGATTTCTTATTTCTCATATTCTCATTGCTCCTTTGCCTTTGTGGCTTAATTTGCTCAGGTCTATTTTTTCTACTTACCAGCTGCCACAGCAGCCATAGGCTATGACAATATGTCATCTCAAGTTCTCAACAGAAAGAATGTCTTCCCTCCATACACCCTCTCCCTTGACCCAAAACATGAGTAAAAAAAAAAAAAAAGACAAAGAATAATCTAAGGATATATAATAATTCACCTTGCTTTCTCTATTCAGGTATCTATCCCATGTCCACACAGATGGATGTGTACTATTACATTCTGCTCCCTGTTGTCCATGCTTCTTCCCCAGATGGGGTCATACTTCTCATCTCATTGATTTCAGGCTAAACCAAGTGCTTTGCTTTGGTCAATGGGACGTAACTGGAAGCTATGTATACCATATCAGAGGAAACTGCTGAAAACTATCTTGTGGTTCTGTCATTATTCTTTTCCTGCTACCTTGAACACAGAAAGCCCAGTATTAGAGGTTGTCATTATCCAGCTTTGCGAATGGAAGAGCTTGTGGAGCAAGATCACAGCTGATGCACAATATGATCAAGAAATAGAACTGTGGGCCAGTGCTGTGGCTTGCTTGGTTAATCCTCCGCCTGTGATGCCAGCATCCCATATGGGTGCCAGTTCTAGTCCCAGTTGCTCCTCTTCCAGTCCAGCTCTCTGCTGTGGACTGGGAAACAATGAAGAATGGCCCAAGTGCTTGGGCCGCTGCACCCACATGGGAGACCTGGAAGAAACACCTGGCTCCTGGCTTCGGATCAGAGCAACTCCGGCCATAGTGGCCATTTGGGGAACAAACCAACAGAAGGAAGACCTTTCTCTCTGTTTCTCTCTCTCACTTTCTATAACTCTACCTGTCAAATAAATTAAAAAAAAAAGAGAGAAATAGAACTGTGTTTTTGTAAGTCTTTTAGATTCTGGGATCATTTGTTACTCCAGCATATCTATCAAATAATGACCAATACAGTTGCTTATTAGCTTGGGCCAAATGTCAACTCATAAATCTGTGATAGTTTCTATGACTCTCCCATTCTGAGCCCATGGTAGAACCAGATAAATGGGTGGTGGGAAATAATAGATTCCTTATCATAAAAAGAGTCCCCAAGGCAATTTTGAGATATATTGTCAAATGCTCATCTATAGCAGACACTCCAGTATTTCCTAATTATCATTTTCCCTCAATAATCCAGATTTACATAACTGATAATTCAGTCTTGATAATTGATAATTCTTAAAAATCCATTTTGCCTTTCTAACCCAAAATTAATTTTTTCTCTCTTAATTTATTTATTATTTTTTTATTTGACAGATGGAGTTAGACAGTGAGAGAGAGAGACAGAGAGAAACGTCTTCCTTCCATTGGTTCACTCCCCAAATGGTCACTACGGCCAGTGTGCTGTGCTAATCTGAAGCCAGGAGCCAGGTGCTTCCTTCTGGCCTCCCATGCAGGTGCAGGGGCCCAAGCACCTGGGCCATCCTCCACTGCCTTCCTGGGCCACAGCAGAGAGCTGGACTGGAAGAGGAGCAACCAGGACTAGAACTCAGTACCTATATGGGATGCCGGCACCGCAGGTGGAGGATTAACCAAGTGAGTCACGGCGCCGGCTCCCTCTCTTATTTATTTTTTTAAATTTATTTATTAAAAGCATAGTAACAGAGAAGGAAATGGGAGCACACAGAGAAAGAGCAAGCAACAGTAAGAGAGATCAAGAGCGATGTTCCACCCACTTGCTAAATAGTCAGGGCTAGACTAAACCAAAGCCTGGAACCAGGGACTCCATCTGGGTCTCCCATGTGGTTGGCAGAGGCTCAAATACTTAGTCCATCTTCCACTACTTTCCCAGGTGCATTATCAGGGAGCTGGATCAGAAGTGAAACAGCCAGCACTTGACCCGGGATCCAATATGGCACATTAGCATTGCAAGCAGCAGCTCAACCAGCTGTACAACAAGGCTGGCCCTCTCTCTTATTTTAAAAATCACTTCTTTTATTAATTTGTGTGTATACTTATACATATATATATATATAGACTTACTTCAGGAATTTGATTACATAAGAATGTAAATTGTTGAACTTTACTCATTTGTAATCACACAGTAAGCTATTTAAGGAAATAAGAAAATACTTTCATAGTTCAGATTTTTGATTTAGCATTTTAATGTTCAAGTCCATCTTACTAGATGAAACATAATAGTTATTATGCTTTTCAAATTTCTTCTAAAACATTAAGGTACTCCATTCATTTCTGAAGATTTTTTTCTTTATTAATGACTCTCTTCACATATAATAAAACTATTCACTTTTTTCTTGTAAAGTCAGATTTGTTGTCATCTTTCCTCAGCTCTGTACAAGGATTTCCCATGTGTAACCTAAGCACCAAGACCCTTGTTTTTACGGCAGTGTCTGTAGGGAAGTTGGCTTCACAAAGCCAGTTACTATAAATCTTGTTCGCCTTTGTTAAGCACAGAGAAAGATTCCATTTTATATTCCCTTGCTTCAACTAAAAGCACAGCCTGTTCTTTATATAACCATTCTCTGTTCAAACAGGAGTATTTCTGAGGGCTTGGAAGATGTGTCTATTGACAACTGTAAGACAGGAGAAGCACTTCCTCCTTAAGCCTGGAAGACCGGCACTGCTCTCCAGTGACCCCCTGTGGCTGTACAGGGTAGACTAGTTTCCTAGTGTCCTATGTGGAAGTTCCTGGTGTGCATGGGGTGGGTGGGTGGGTGTGTGTGCATGCGAGTGTGCAAGGGATAGAGACGATTTATGACTCCTTATATTAACCTGAAAAGTATGACTTTTTAAAACGGATAGCCCTGCTCCTTCCTATGACCCGATAACAGAAAATAGACATTGCTCCGGAATTAGGATAATCATGAATTTTTAGACTTGAAAACTGATGCCAGGCTGTTCTTTCCAACCCTGAATTATGAAAAGAGCTACACTGGGGCAATGAAAATACTTTCTAACGCTATTTTAAGGATAGAGGAAAAAGAGGGATGTTTTAGATAGTTAAAACTCTGTTGCCAAGCATTCTGCTTAAAAAAAAAATTAACTGTAGATATATTACAGGTACTTATGCAGATCACTTCTGATACCGTCAAGGGGGACCTTTCTGGTTTTGACTCGTTTTCTCTGTTTTGTTCTGTCTGGGGTTATTTTATGTAGTAGAATCCGTCCTCTTAAACACCAGCATCTGAACACAAACACAAAGCTGTGCAGCTGCTTGCACCAAACACAAGCCTTTTCTGCAGAGGGCAGCAGCTCTGGGAAGCACAGAGTGAGAGTGCAATGCGAGAGGAGAAGGACAGGAAGGGAAGCAGCTGTCAGAAGAACTTTTGATGCTCTACAGCCTACTTAGGACTTCAATAAAACCTATGTTCCGGAGATAAAAGATAGATTCATCTCCCCCTTCCAAGGATGAGGTGATAATAAGAACTCTGAGGTGATCACAACTCCTGTGCAAGGTCTCTTCACCCCCACACCAACAGATGTGAAGCCTGCTTTGAGGGCTCTCTCCAGCCTGCTCTTCACATTTCAACCCTTCCTCTGACAGCAGGAACACATTTGACCTCACCCGCTTGCTGGAGCTCCGCACAGCAAACAGGACTTGAATTATTGCTCCCCTATAGCATAACAGTCCTATTGTTATGACCCTTTGTGTCTTGCAAAATACAGTTGAGCAATAATTGTCCATGCTTCCTGTACCGTGTATTACTGCTGGCAGGGGTCAGCATTAGCTGTGTGACCTTTGCCTGTTGCTCAAAGAAGTAATATCTCTTCTCTTGCTCAGTTGATAAAATGTTAAATAGCATCAATGTCTCCTATGCTTTTGTGACACCAAAAAGACAAAATAGTTTCACATCATGACTTTGTTTTTAACAGTTAAGTGAAGTTGAGCTACAGAACATTGCACACCCCCTGCTAGCAAGTATATGCATTTAAAATATCAGAGAATGCCTTTTCTTATGTAAAAAAACATGAATCCTGCCAATTTACCTTATGATTCATTTCAAAAACCATAGAAACATATAATGCAAGAATCCAAAACAGCTTTAGTCACCAGTCGTACCTAACTAGTACATAAGGAAGAAAAGTGCAAATTATGTCTGTGCATGTTCAAATTAACATATGTATAAGCATACATTAAAGGGCCTTTTTTAATTTGATCATTATTACAGCATTAATGACTGATTTGCAAAATCCTGTGCAAGAAGTCTCAAGCCAGACATATAAATTTCATTTTAATCTTTTTTTTAATTTTCTAAAGAGCATTGGCATAGATAATTTGCAAAAAAAATGACAAAAAACTGATTAGAACAAAATATTTATATACCTAAAATAAACACTCAGGAAGCCCAGTGAAAACTGTATGGAAATCATTTATTTAGGTTTGAAGATTTGAGTTAATAATAGATATGGAGACTTTTGAAACTGTCCTTTCATTTCTTTTCCATTGTAACAAAAGGCTTTAAAGACAGAATATATAAATATAAAAGTACAACACAGGGGCTGGTGCTGTGGCACAGCAGGTAAAGCCACTGCCTGCAGCACCGGCATCCCATATGGGCGCCAGTTTGAGTCCCAGCTACTTTAGTTCTGACCCAGCTCTCTGCTATAGCCTGGGAACGCAATGAAAGATGACTCAAGTGCTTGGGCCCTTGCATCCATGTGGGAGACCTAGAAGAAGCTTCTGGCTCCTGGCTTTGGCCTGGCCCAGTCCTGGTCATTCCGGCTATTTGGGGAGTGAACCAGCAGATGGAAGACCTCTCTCTCTGTCTCTACCTCTCTGTAACTCTTTCAAGTAAATAAAAATAAAGACTTTTTAAAAAGCATAACACAAATGTGAAGCAAAAAAATTGGGGACTGAACACGTCTGTGTTAATAAAGATTTAAAAATTAGCCAGCTGGTATCAGATGTAAGGATCATAAGAATTTCTGTTTTGAGTTATAGGGAAAAGTACTCAGGATAATGTGCTTAATAACTATCCTGAAATATAGTTGGTAGCAAATCCTAGGGGAATTTTTTCCACACTTGTAGAAATTGTAATGTGTAGTATTATTGGTTGGAGGCATTTGGTTTTTATAGAGATGTGGATTTATTGTTTTTCCTCGCTGCCATTTTTAGAAAGCTGCCTCCTTTCCAGTCCTCTGGGATATCGTGTTGAGAGGTATGGTGGCTGTCACATCATGAACCTTTCCATAAAGGAAAAGCTCAGATGTATTTGAGCACAGGCAGGGAGAAAAGGCTTCAAATGACCTGAGAGTAGTCAAGGCATCTCTCCTTAACTGTTTATTTCCCATGGGGATGTTTGATGAAACTATCTGTCCTCATGATTTTTTGATGGACTGTTTAAATAAGTATACAGTTCTTTCCCTTTCAAATCAATAATTGAAGCATTGTCCCGACATATACATACACAGTTACCCTATGGCTCAGTTGTGAAGACATGTGTCCTGAAAAAATTTCCCAGTCTCTCACCACCTACTTTCTTCTGTGGACCTCTTTGTGACATACCTTTCCCTTAACCTCTTCTACTGAAATCTCTATTGTCCTCCCTCCCTACTTCCTCTAAAAGACAAATACCATGTTTAAATCAATTTATCATTTGCCAGTGCTTAAGAGAATAACTGGCACTTAGGTTTGAAAATACATACTTGTATGAATGAATGACACTATGGGAAAATGACTGTTTATGACATTGTTTATGACATTTATACTTGTATATTTTTAAAATATTTTTTATTTGACAAGCAGAGTGACAGAGGGAGATTGGGAGACATGGACTGAGAGAGAGAAAGAGAGAAATTTTCCATCTGCTGGTTCACTCCCCTAAATAGCTGCAATGGCCAGGGTTGCACCAGGCTGAAGCCAGGATCCTGAAAGTCCAACTGGATCTTCCTCATTGGTGGCATGAGCCCAAGTACTTTGATCATCATCTGCTGTCTTCCCAATACCATCAGCACCAGTATAATCATAAGCAGAGCAGCTGGGACTGGGCCCTGTGCTCTGAGAAGCAATTCCAGTTTTGAAAGTAGCCACCTAACCCACTGCATCACAACAATGGACCTTCTACTTATATTTTAACAGATCATTTCTGCTAATTATTGTGTTCAGATCACAACTCTTATTTTTAAAAATATTTATTTGAAAATCAGAGTTACAGAGAGAGAGAGAGGGAGGGAGAGACACACACAGAGAGATTTTTCCATCTACTAGTCCACTCCCTGAATGGTTGTAATGGCCATGGCTGGCCAGATGGAAGCTAGGAGCCAGGAAACTCATCCACGTCCCCCACATGGGTGGCAGGGGACCCATACACCTGGGCCATCTTCTGCTGCTTTTTGCAGGCCTTTAACAGGGAACTGGACTGGAAGTAGAGCAACTGGGACAGGAACCAGTACCCAGTGGGATGAGCATGGCAGTTTTATCCACTATGACACAATGCCAGCACCCAGACCATAACTCTTGAATAAGATACTCATTGAGGGTGGTTAGTATCAATAGGTTTAAATAACCAGCATGCTCTTGCAATTTTTATCTTAGCTATTCCTCGAAAGTTGAAGCTAGAGTATACCCAGCTGCTTGCTAGGGTAGATGATGTTAAGTTCATGTAAATCCATTTCTTTGCATAAGTGTGCTAAATTCCCTATGTCCTTTGATAAATTTACATCTTTGAGTTGACATTCAGAACTATGTTGTCCTAGATAGATGATGCAAATCAATGCTGCTCCACCTTCCACAGATAGATAATGCAGAACAGTGGCCCTCATCAGCCTTCCTGAGAATGTAGTGCAGAACAGTGCTTCAAACTTCCTGTGTAGATATTGCAAAACCGTTGTCCTCAGTCCTCCAATAATCACCCTCAACTTTCATGAGCAGACAATTCAAAGGCATCCTCAAATCTCCTCCCCAGTACATGGTACAGGATCAGTGTTCCTCAGCTTTCCTGTGTAGATGATGAGTAACAGGTGTCCTCAAACCCCCCAGGTACAGGGTATGGAGCAGAGACCCTCATTCTCCTCATGTAACTGATGCAAATGGTAGTTCTCTACCTTCTCATAAAGATAGCCTAGGATAGGGGGTCATCACACTTAGCTCCACTTAGCCGGTGCCGTGGCTCACTTGGTTAATCCTCCGCCTCCCATATGGGCACCGGCTTCTGGTTCCGGTTGCTCCTCTTCCAGTCCAGCTCTCTGCTGTGGCCCCAAAAGGCAGTGGAGGATGGCACAAGTGCTTAGGCCCCTGTACCAGCTTGAGAAACCAGGAGGAAGCACCTGGCTCCTGGCTTCAGATCAGCACAGCATGCCGGCCATAGCAGCCATTTGGGGGATGAACCAACAGAAGGAAGACCTTTCTCTCTCTCACTGTCTAACTCTGCCTGTCAAATTAAAAAAGAAAAATGTTCTCATTCTTGAATTTCATCTTCCATGGTAACTTTCCACTGAGCTGGAAATATCTCTGAAAGGTTTTTGAATGTTAATAATTCTGACGCTTATTTGTTTTCTTGCCATTTTGCCATTGAAAAGCTAAGTACTGAAAATTATTTTAACTAACTGAAGGATATTGTGATTTCAGCTGTTTTTAAATGAAATTGAGCTGTGCTAAATCAATGAACTGCATTAAACTGTACCAGTTCAGGCATCTATTGAAAAATACTATTTCTGGGTGGCTAGTGCAATCTAAGCAGTCAAGATAATTAGGGTTACATAATATTTTTAAATGTGTTCCTGATTTAGCAATACTTTCATTTTCCAGAAGACTCAACATCAGAATCACAACATAATAGGTCTCACCTTAAGCAGAGTCACTCATTATTAGGAGCTCTTAGAGAATCAAGCCGCTTACCATAGAATACGAGCCTGCTTTAAAAATGGCCCACTCCAGCCTGTGCTCTGTCATGGAAGGTTACACCTCCACCTATGGCACTTGCATCCCCAGTGAATGCCAGTTCGTGCCCCAGCTGCTCCTCTTCTTACTCAGCTCTCTGCTAATGGCCTGGGAAGGCAGCAGAAGATGGCCCAGGTGCTTGGGCCCCTGCATCCACCTGGGCGTTCCAAAAGAAGCTCCTGGTTCCTGGCTTAGGTCTGGTCCAGCCCTGGCCATTGTGACCATTTGGGGAGTGAACCAGCAGATGAAAGACCTTTATCTCTGTCTCTCCATCTCTCTATCTGTAAATTCTACCTCTCTCTTAAATCTTTTTTTAAAAGAATGTCCCCTTCCATAAAGGCACTTGGTAATCTTGTATGACTTAATCTCATATATATAAAGCCAGAAATAGTTTTGACTGATAATAGAGTTTATATTTTAGATTACTTTTAGGTTTGCAGGCGAAGTGGAAGCAACAACAATTCTCAGCCAATCCTCTCTCCTGTCTTGATTTCTTATTATTAAGATCTTGCATTACTGTGGTACATTGGTTGCAAGTGATGACACCACCTTGGGACATCATTATCACCCAGAGCCCATCGTTCAAACTGGGACTCCCTTTTAGGGATGTATATCCTGTAGGTTTGGACAAATATATCATAGCATGCATCTACTCTTGTAATATCATTACCCTAATACTCCCATATGCTCTGCCTTTTCATTCAGTGTCTGTTCTTCAGCACCTGGAAACTACTAGTCTTTTCATTGTTCTCACACCTTTGCCTTTTCCATTATCTTATACACTTGGACTCATACAAAAGCTAGCCCCTCATATTGGCTTCTTTCAATTAGTAATATGCATTTAAGACACATCATGTCTGTTTAAGGCTTCCTGGAACATTTCTTTTTATCACCATATAATATTCTACTTAAGGATATACCAGTTTGTTTATCCATTCATCCTATTGAAGGATGTTTTGGTTGCTTCCAAGTTTTGGTAAGCATGAATAAAGGTCCTGTGTATGCTTCTGTTCAGATTTTGTGTGGACATAAATTTCAGATCCTGTTGGTGACCAGCAAGGAGAATGATTACTGGATCATATAGTAAGATTGTGCTTTGTTTTCTAGGAAACTATCAAACTGTCTAAAGTGACTGCTCCATTTTGCATTCCCACCTGCAATGAATAAGAGTTTCTGGTCCTTCACATCCTCTCCAGCATTTAATGTTACCGGTGTTTTGGAATTTGGCCATTCTAAGAGGTATGTGTGCAGTAGTATCTTACTGCTGTTTTTATTTGTAATTTCTTCATTAATGATAATGTTTAGTAGATCCATGTATAATTTTTTGCCTTCTGTATGTTTTACCTTTAGAGGTACTTTTTTAGATACTTTGCTCACTTTTTAATAAATTGCTTGTTTTCTTATTGTAGAGTTTTAAGAACGCTTTGTATGTTTCCTATACTTGGCCCTTATCAAGTGTGTCATTTGAAAATATTTGTCTCCAGGAAGAGAGTTGTCTTCTTCTCCACTTTTGAAATGTAGCTTTGCTGCATATGGTAACCTTTGAAAGGTTGGTGGATTTTGTTTCAACAACTGAACTATTTAATTTGTTTCTTGTTGCTTACATGGTTTTCGAAGAACAGTCCAGTATAATTCTTATCTTTGTTCCTCTGCAGCTAAGGTACTTCCTTGTATACCTTCTTTTAAACTTTATCTTTTACTTTATTTTATGCCAAACCCCAGCCATTGAGTCCATTTGGGGAGTGAAACAGTGGATGGAAGATATCTCTCTCTCTCTCTCTCTTACTTTCCCTCCCAACTCCTCTTAGTATATGTCTGTAACTATGCCTTCCAATTAAATGAATATTATAGAACAATCTAGATATTAGCATATTTGATATTTCTTCCCCTTGATATTCTACAAACTCCCTGGATCTATGGTTTGATATTTGTCATTAATTGTGAAAGATTCTCGAGCACCATTACTACAAATATTTCCTTATAGTTCTTTTTCCCATTATGCCTTCTGTAATTCTCCCCTAATTATTGCATATTTCTTATGTCTTTTTTCATATTTTTCTCTACATTTCAGTTCTGGAAGTTTCTTTTAACATTTCTTCATTCTCAATAATTCTTTTTTTAAAGATTTATTTGTTTATTTGAAAGGCCAAGTTACAGAGAGAGAGAGAGAGAGAGAGAGAGAGAGAAATCTTTTATCTGTTGGTTCATTTGCCAAATGGCCACAGGGCCAGATGTGGGCCAGTCCAAAGCCAGGAGCCAGGAGCGTCTTCTGGCTTTTTACCAGGGGTCCTAGCATTTGGGCCATCTTCTACTGCCATCCCAAACACATTAGCATGGACCTGGATCATAAGAGGAGCAACCGGCCGGTGCCGCAGCTCAATAGGCTAATCCTCCACCTGCAGCACCGGCACCCCAGGTTCTAGTCCCAGTCGGGGTGCCGGATTCTGTCCCAGTTGCCCCTCTTCCAGGCCAGTTCTCTGCTGTGGCCCAGGAGTGCACTGGAGGATGGCCCAAGTGCTTGGTCCCTGTACCCGCATGGGAGACCAGGAAGAAGCACCTGGCTCCTGGCTTCGGATCAGCGCGGTGCGCTGGCCGCAATGCGCCGGCTGTAGTGGCCATTGGAAGGTGAACCAACGGAAAAGGAAGACCTTTCTCTCTGTCTCTCTCTCTCTCACTGTCCGCTCTGCCTGTAAAAAGAAGAAGAAGAAGAAGAAGAAGAAGAAGAGAAACCAGGACTCAAACCGGTGCCCATATGCAATGTCAGCACAGCAGGCGGTGGCTTTACCAAACACTCCACAGAGCCAGTCCCAAGCTCAATTATTCTTTCCTCAGTCATGTTCTATTAGAAGGTCCATCCAAGGCATTGCTCATTTATGTTACTTTTTTTAATGTCTATCATTCCCTTTTGATTCTTATCATTTTTATCTCTGTGTTTTTCATCTGTTCTTGCAGGTTGTCCACTTTTTCTATGTGAGATCTTAGTATATTTTTAAGATGTATTTAATTCATCCGTTCATTCGTTCATTCAAAAGACAGAATGACAGAGTGAAGGAGAGACAAGAAGAAAGACCTTCTATCTGCCAGTTCACTCCCCAAATAGCCACAACACCCAGGGCTGTACCAGGCCAAAGCCAGCAGCCAGGAACTCCAACCAGATCTCCCACGTGGGTATTAAGTCATCACCTACTGCTCCCTGGGTGCATTAGCTGCAAGCTGGAGTAGAGGCCAAGTAGGCAGGACTCAAACTGCTGGTGTGATATGGAATACCGGAGTTGCAAGCTGTGGTGTAACCAACCATGTCATAATGCCGGCCTCAGAGACCTTATCATATTCACCACAGCTGTTTTAAATTCCTGGTCTGGTGATTCTAACATCTCTGCCATGTCTGTGTCTTGTCCTAATGCTGGCTCTTCTCTTCAAACTGTGTTTTTGTCTTTTAGTATGCATTGTAACTTTGCTATTTTTGTTCAAAGCCAGAGATGATGCCCCGTGTAAAAGGAATCGAGGCAATTAGAATTTAGTGTGAAGTTTTATGCTTATCCTACCAGGAGGTAAGGCCACTCTCCTATTTGCCCCATTTGCAGCTGTCAGAGGCTAATGTTCTCATTTTTTCTTGTTCTCCAGTTGTCTTTGGGCTTCTCTAGGGATTTCTTCTTAAATAGGATCTGAGATGTGCAGTCATATTCCCCTGGTACCACACATGAGCTCTGTTGTGGTGGTGGTAGGCAGGGGGAAAGGGGATGTATCCAATAACTCTTGGTCTTATAGGGAGCCTGTGCCTCCTGAGCAGTTGGCATTGTGGTGCAGCTGGTGAAGCCACTGCTTTCAGCACCTGCATCCCATATCGCAGTCCTGGCTGCCCTGTTTCCAATTCAGCTTCCTACACAGGAGTGTGGCAAGGCAGCACAGTACTTGGGCCCCTGCTACCTACATGTATCAAGACCATGATGGAGTTCATGGCTCCAGCTTCAGCCTGACCCAACCCTGGATGTTGTGATCATTTGAGGAGTGGACCAATAGATGGAAGATTGTGTGTGTGTGTGTGTGTGCGCGCACGTGCACATCTCTGTCTCCGTGTCTCTTTCCCTTGCTCTCTCTTGCTCTGCTTTTCAAATAAGTAAATAAATCTTTTCTTGTAAGAATACTTCTGAGGCCGGCGCCATGGCTTAACAGGCTAATCCTCCACCTTGCAGCGCTGGCACACCGGGTTCTAGTCCTGGTTGGGGCGCCGGATTCTATCCTAGTTGCTCCTCTTCCAGGCCAGCTCTCTGCTATGGCCCAGGAAGGCAGTGGAGGATGGCCCAAGTGCTTGGGCCCTGCACCCTCATGGGAGACCAGGAGAAGCACCTGGCTCCTGGCTTCAGATCAGCGAGATGCGCCATCCGCAGCGGCCATTGGAGGGTGAACCAACGGCAAAAAGGAAGACCTTTCTCTCTGTCTCTCTCTCTCTCACTATCCACTCTGCCTGTCAAAAAAAAAAAAAAAAAAAGAATACTTCTGAGAATATCTGTGTTTTTATGGTGCCCACTTCCCGATTTTGTTGGAGCAGAAAAGCTAAAGTGTGGTTTGTGTATTTCCTACACAACTAGGAGAGGCTTTGATAAAACAAAAATGACTAGGGGCTGGCAAAATAGTTTCTCTTGAGGGAAGACATGTCTTTTTTTTTCTTTTATTTATTTATTTAATTGTCAGGTAGAGTTACAGACAGTGAGAGGGAGAGACAGAGAGAAAGGTCTTCCTTCCGTTGGTTCACCCCCCAAATGGCCGCTACCGCTGGAGCTATGCCAATCCGAAGCCAGGAGCCAGGTGCTTCTTTCTGGTCTCCCATGCGAGTGCAAGCACCCAAGCACTTGGGCCATCCTCCACTGCCTTCCCAGGCCACAGCAGAGAGCTGGAATGGAAGAGGAGCAACCGGGACTAGAACCCGGCGGAGAAAAGACATTTCTCAGATGAAACGAATCCCTGGCCTCTTTCAAAATGCCTTATATTACCTTTCCCCTCCACTAACCAAGAATGTTTCTCTGCTACTTACCGTGAGAACCTGATTGAGTTCCTAGAGCTAAATCTTACAAAAAGCTTGGAGGCCCCTCTACAACGAAGCTCCTAAGAGATTTTATCTCCCCACACTTGTCTACACTGAGGTCTAGCGATTTCAAGTACAATTTAGGTTTTCTTACTTTGCCTGGCTCTTATTCCCATACTCCTGGACTTCTGCTCTGATAAATTGTGATTCTCTGTATCCACCTCTTTGTCTCTTCAGTTTTCAGGGAAGCAGTTTGCTCTGTGACCTTACTTCTCAGAAGGATCTAAGAAGAGATGTTACATTTCAAGTTTTTGGCTTTTTTCTTACTGTAAGGACAAGCGTGAACATTTCCAAACACCTTACTTGACCTACTGGAAACTAAAAGTCTTATCATTCAAATACAAAACCAATGTTCTTTTGTGTTGATTGTCAGAAATCCAACCCATATTCTCACTTTTGAGAACAAAACATTTCAAGGGCAATCATATGGCCTAGTGGTTAAGGTGCCTCTTGGCATACCCATGCCCCATATCAGAGGGTATGAAGTCTGGCTCTGTTCCAGATGCTAGCTTCTTGCTAATGCACACTCTGGGAGACACAGGCGATGGTCCAAGTAGAGGGGATCCTGCCACCCATGTGAGAGTTCTGGACTGAGCTTCAAGCTCCAAGCTTTTGCAGGCATTTGGGGAGAAAACCAGCAGATGGGAAGTCTCTCTCTATTTACTTCTAAAATAAATAAAGTAATAAATAAGGATTTGTTTTGTCTAAAGGAACATACTTTTGTGACTTTAAGCTCTGAAAAAATGTCTCCCTGCTCAAAAATGAACATTACAATTTTGGCCTCATTGAAATATTTTTTTCTTAATTATGTGAACAAATCAATATTTGGAGAAATACCATGTACTTGAGACTATCAGATATGCCATTTGAGCAACAAAGATCAGTGACAGAATATGTGGCTTAAACGCGATATGGCTAAGAAAGGCAAAACTGAGCACCGTGGAGCCTCCCACACACCCCTTGCTAACCATGAGGGGGCCCCTCCTTATGCCTGCCGCCTCGTTTTCTCTGCTTTCCATTTCTAGAAATTTTCATTGCCAGTTGCTGGCATATTGTGTGCGAATACAATCAACTTGAGAGCAGAGACCTCACCAATTTATTTTTCTGGTTTACAATTGTTTTGAATACATATATTACTAAAATGACAATTATAGGATCTTCTGATTTTCCATCATAACTAAAGACTTAAATAATCTAAAGCAATACATTTAAAATTAATACATGATTTTTTGGGAAAATAAGTGATCATTTCAGGCATAGAACATTGAGTCCCTTATGGAAAAGCAATTATGGCAATACCTAGTAATATTCAAATATAAATTGAAAATTTGAAAATATAGTTTTAGGAAAACAGAAATACATTCACAAATGATAAAATTCATGAAAATTACATATCCAAATTATCAGACTTCCATATGGAAATCCCTGAAAAGTCATTGTACAAGTAGGTTGTAGATGTAAGGTTGAATGTTTCAAATTGCCATCTCTTAAATTTTCCATTATTTACAAGAAATACCATATTTGCATACTTTCCTCCATTTATCAGAAGCTGTTTCCTGGATACCAAAGAAACCAACAACATTTTGATAATAGCCAAAGTGATTTTCCGAGAGTCTAGAATCTGTTATTGCTTTAATAAGGGGCCTCTGGATTCCCTGCTGGGCTGGGGGACTGGTGTTTTCCGTGGTGTCTTGTCCGAGGGGAGGTGGTCAGCCGCACTGCGAATCAGCTGGTGGCATCCAGAGTGGATTGTAATGCAGAGCAAACGCGGGTTGAATACATGCCCTCTGCAGGTCCAGCCAGCTTTGCTGCCACTAACAATTATGGAGGACAGGAGCGCAGACACTTGAGCAGTTGGAAAGCTTGACCCGAGCGCGGCAGCTCATTTGGCACCGCACTTATTCAATACTGCGCTGCCCTGTAATTTCCCCCATTGTTATCTGTGAGCATTTACACAGCCTCACCTTCATTATGTCCCCGTTGCCAGCATTGGCTGTTTGTCACATCTATTGATTGCACTCAAACTGCAATTTACATGGATCGCAGAAAATCGGATCTCCTCCTGATGGGTTGGCGGCTGGCTTCTGGGGACTGGGAGCCATCTCAGAGCCTCAGATGTGAACCAGTGTGACTTTAAACAGCTCTTTGTAACCATCAGTTAACCGCCAGATGTTACACAAGCCAAGGTACCCAGACAAGAACAGCATCTCGGACAACTGAATTCCACCAAAGTTATAAAGCATGAAGTATGGAAATTGCCCGTTTGCCACAAGAACATTATGCCAAAGGTACTCATGGACAAGCAAACCCCAAGTCAAAGCAGGCTGATCTTTCTGGAGAAGCAGACCAAGTACAAAGGAGTAGCAGAGATGTTCCTTGTGAGTACTCATGAATGCGATGTTTCACACAAATAATTCCATCTAATCATCATCTTGCTGTAAAATGAATATTTGTATTCCTGTTTGGCAGAAGAGAGGAACATTGGAAAGCCAATAGATGACCCACCTGAGACAGGAATGCAGGTCTACTTGGCAGAAAAACCCACTCTGGGCCACATGTCCTGTCTGTATACCTCAGGGGAATGTGTTTTACCAGCTCGGTTTCATTAATCATGGAAATTTCTCAAATGATCTCCTTTTTGAATAATTTATCTTTCAAATAATGCAATTGTTTCTCCCATATTATTTCCTATATCTCTTTTAACCATATTTGTGATACAGAGAAAGGTCCTCTGAAAATAAAGACATGGATTAATAAAGTATTCATGGTATCATACACCCCACGTTATCTAGTGCAAACATTTAGCTTGGGACGAAAGAAAGATGTTCAGCCAACTTTGTATCTGGAGGATTCAGTAAAGAGAAAGAATCTTGCCTTTGAGAAATGCAGCTAAAAATTTCCCATGGTACACAACGGATATGCAAATTGAAACTCTAACCTTGTGGTCAATTGTGATGACATGGTCACTCGAATTTTTATTATTATTTAACAAATATGTATACATCATATCCCAGGCACCATTTCAAGGACTTTAAAAGTGTTGATTATTTTAGCTGCATAATATCCTATGGGGTAGATTCTAATGGTTTTTGCCTTCTAATGATGAAGAATGTAGAATCACCCAAGCTACCAGCAGCCTAGCTGCTTCTGCCTTCTCTTAGCTATGTTCCCTTGCCATGATGCTGGGCCACTTTTCCAGGTTCTGAATTGTACAAGTCCACTCACTGATGATGGATAGGCAAGGTGATTTTTGAGACAATAGCTGACTTGAGTTATTTTCTTGTACCTGCCACAGATTTCTGTTGTCCCAATAGCATTCACAATTGTTAGCTCCTTTAATCTTCACCGTAACACTTTAAGGAAAAAATGCTTCCAAATGCATAGATGATGAGCCCAGGGTGATGGAGTCTCAGCTCTTCAGTGGGAATTTCCCCAGGGGTGGGATTTGGAAGCCAAGGACTGAAGTATAAATAATTTGAGCACTAAAAAACTGAAGAAGAAATCATAGGGATGACTTTGTGACAGGTTCACTGAACCCAGGAAAGAGTGCTTCATTCTGAGAAAATGTTAGAGAATTCCCAACGTCTCTAGGACAATTATGAAGGGCCAGAATTATGACCAAGGCTTTCCAGAATTAGACTGAAAAGTCTAGTTGGAGTAGAAGAAGATGTTAATGAGCTTTCCTTCTTTCATTTATTCTCAAACACAACAAAGAACCCATGAATGTATCTGCCTCTACCACAAGGATGAGTCTTTGTCTTGTCTCCACTCAGTATACTTGACGTGTCATGGTGTGGTGCCTTACTTCATACTCATTTTGCTTTCTGGATGTCATATATAGTTGTGGTGGTGATGTGATGATAGGCACTGCTTCTGTTTTTCACAGACAAGAGTGAAAGGTGGGTTATTTTCCAAATATGTGATAGTTCTAAAAGCAAAGGTTGGTCTGTGAGGATCCAGGATCTTGAACAACAGGAATCATACATCCAATGAAATTTGCATATATGGCTTATCTAAGTCTATTGGATGGACACAATGGTACTGAAGCCATCTTCTGAGGAAGGCACCTTCAGCAAGTACTGTTTGCCCCAGCTGTTCCAGTTCTATTACATTCGTGGCTGCTGTGCTTAGCTTTCATGAGGATCACATTCACCCAGCTAAAGAACTAAGTGTTTTTTATTGATAAAGAAACCTCCCACCCCTGCTGTGGTGGCTAATTGTATCAGAGGCTCAAAAGGCCAGATGAGGGTGAGCAACCTGTAATGCGGGCTTGTCACTGGGCACCTCTAAAACCCAGTCAGGCAGAGGTTACAGTGGAGTTCAGCGGTCTCTCTGGGGAAGCCCTGATCTAGAACGTTCTGCTGTCCCAGTTTCCAGTCCTGTTCAGGATCCAGCTACAACAAGGCCACTTCTAAATTCATCCTAGAAACTCCTTAGCTCTTACTGTCCCCAAATATATGAAATTGCGATGCAGGTTTTTTTTTTTTTTAATTAGTACCATAATAGGCCAATATATTCTTGTTCAAGCCATTTAAACAATGGGACAAGTAGTTGTTTGTTCACTTTTCTGCATATACTCATCATAGGCCAATGGGATAAAGGGCAAATAACCTATGAGAGCCCTGTAATATACGTGCAGCCTATATCATGGATGATGCAAGGATTAGGGAAACCAGAGGAGGAAATGATGTGTTTAGGCTTTAAACTCAGAGTAGGAAATTAACATAAATTCATGACATCAGCTATTCTAGTTTAAATAAAAGAAATGCATTCCTGACAAGCTCTCATCCTTTCCTTTCAATTTATTACATTGATTAACATCTCAAACCATTAATTCCATCTGTGTTTTGTTTTCTTTCTTTCTTCATGCTGTCACACAGCACTCTGGGGATATGACATGGTTCATTTTGAAAATCACTGGTTCCAAGAGAAGATTTAAAAAGTACAAAAAAATTTAACTCTTGAACTGTGTCTGTTTAAAACTCGAGGGGACTTCTAAGGTAGGCTATGCATTAATGTAGCTTTAAATAATGGTAACTTTTTATGATTCAATAAAAGATTAAAGTTTCACATTTCATAAAGAAGCAACCAAAAGTATTTTAAATGTAAATGTAAGTAATTGAATCTATCAATTGGGGAAGTAGTATTTCATGCTATTTCTCATATCATGCACAAATATTTAGTAGTAAAAAATACCACACTTTACTCTATCAAAAGGTCACATAAGTCATAAAACACAGATTCTGCACATTTTCTCTGCAGCTGAAAGAATTATCTCAAGAAGCACCCAAACCTGTAGGGGGAAATGGAATCAGCTGTTGCAATTAAACCTGAGAAAAGATTGATGACTCAAGGTCACCCGTAGTGCATGAGAGATGGGCCTAGGAGCCTGCAGGATCCATATGAAGGAAGCTGTCTTAGGATACCTAAGACTACCTTATTCTGAATGCTTTTTTTTGGCCACTTGTGATTCAATGATTAAAATTAATGCACTTCGTGTTGAAGGGAGACAAAAAATTGCATTATGTGACTTCAGCATTTCAGGGTTCATTCACATGGAACTTTGCATACTTGTGCTTATTTTATCTCCCTAGTACTTTTGTGCTTTCATTTCCCTCATTTTACAACAGAACTCAGGAAGATAAACAGGCATTGCCAATGTATTGGATACAGGAGAGATGTAAGCAGAATTTGACATCTGATCTTGTGATTACAAATACAAGACACTTTTTATCTTTACCCGTATTTTCCAAGTAGTGTTCTTTTCTATTATTTTTTTCTTTTTTTCTTTTTTCTTTTCTTTTTTTTTTTTTTTTTTTTTTTGACAGGCAGAGTGGATAGTGAGAGAGAGACAGAGAGAAAGGTCTTCCTTCCTTTTTGCCATTGGTTCACCCTCCAATGGCCACTGCGGCTGGTGCATTTCACTGATCCGAAGGCAAGAGCCAGGTGTTTCTCCTGGTCTCCCATGCGGATGCAGGGCCCAAGGACTTGGGCCATCCTCCACTGCCTTCCCAGGCCATAGCAGAGAGCTGGCCTGGAAGAGGGGCAACAGGGATAGAATCCGGTGCCCCGACCGGGACTAGAACCTGGTGTGCCGGCACCGCAAGGCGGAGGATTAGCCTGTTGAGCCACGGTGCCGGCCTCTTTTCTATTATTATTTAAAGATTTATTTATTTATTTGAAAGACAGAATTACAGGGAAAAGGGGAGAAACAGAAATCCTCCATCCAATGGTTCACTGCTCAAATTCCGGCAACAGTCAGGGCTTGGCCAGGCTGAAGCCAGGAGCCTGGAATTCCATTTGGGCCTCTCACATGGGTGGCACGGGCACAAGTACTTGCGCCATCATCTGATGCTTTCCCAGGAGTATCAGCAAGAACTGAATTGGAAGTGGAGCAGCTTAGACTCCAACAGGCATCTGCTGTTTATATTTATTTTATTTGAAAGACAGAACAACAGAGAGAGCAAGAGTCCACAACAGCCAAGGCTGTGTAGGCCAAATTAAGGAGCCCTGAACTCCTGGGTTTTCCATGTGGGTGGCAGGGATCCAAGTACTTGAGCTATCATCTGCTTGTCCCAGCATTAGCAGCAATAACATGCATCAGAAATGGAGGTGGGTCTACCACTCAGGAGACCTGGGTACTCCAAGCAGCAGCTTAACCCACTGCACCACAACAGTGGCCCCAGTGGTTTTCTTTTAGACATTAATACAGAATTCAAGCAAGTTGCCTCTTGAAGGTAGAGAATATTGGAAAATTAAAATCTGTGTGATATTAACCAATAAAAATCTTGCATGCCAAAATCATTTTACATAAGAATTCTTTTTGGTTGTAGTTGTTTTATAGCAGCAATCAGCATGGCATGGAAGTCTGAAAAAGACACTTGGAAAATCGGATTTACATCACATTCACTAAGAAACTCTCTAAGTACACATTTGGTGCTCTCACTCTATAGGCTTGCCTAGGAGATACAAAAGTGAGCAAAGGGAAAAGAAATAATGCTAGTCAGAGCATCCTATAAAGAGTACTTTTGTATTCAAGTCTCTTCTCTGCTTCCTGGGACCTCTCCACTGTCCCTCCCAGTCCTCACCAGCCTGCCTCCATAAGAATGTGAATAAGAATGCATTTGCTATAGCAGACATTATCTCGGAATATCATTTTGCAATACTTTTAGATCCATGCCCAAGTTCTTTGATGTGAGTTATTTAGATTTAAGAACAATGGCTTAAGATGAAAGAGTGAAAAAAGCCCTCTTGTGCTATTTCTCTGTTTGTAAGACATAATAATTTAGTGTCACATGTGATGATGTAGTGAGTCAGCAAACATAAATATCTCCAGGGGAAACTTTGTTCTGCTATTTTCTATCTAATAAACCAGTCTGGTGGGGAAGGGGATAGTACGTAAGTTTTCTTCTGAGTATAAGAAAGCCATGTTTGAGGCCGGCGCCACGGCTCACTAGGCTAATCCTCTGCCTTGCAGCGCCAGCACACTGGGTTCTAGTACCAGTCGGGGCACCGATCCTGTCCCAATTGCCCCTCTTCCAGGCCAGCTCTCTGCTGTGGCCAGGGAGTGCAGTGGAGGATGGCCCAAGTGCTTGGGCCCTGCACCCCATGGGAGACCAAGAGAAGCACCTGGCTCCTGCCTTCGGATCAGCGCACTGCGCCAGCTGCAGCGCACCGGCCGCGGCGGCCATTGGAGGGTGAACCAACGGCAAAGGAAGACCTTTCTCTCTGTCTAACTCTCTCACTATCCACTCTGCCTGTCAAAAATTTAAAAAAAAAAAAAGAAAGCAATGTTTGTTTATGGCAGTTTTCTTGTTGGTTTTTTGAAAACTAATAAGAAACGAACTTAATCATATCTTTAAATTAACCGTCAGGAAATGTAGATATTATGATCATTTAGGAACTGAAGTCAGGAGTGGATGTTTGGTGCAGTGATGAGGTTGGCACCTGGGACACAACAGCTCATATCTGAGCACCTGTGTTCAAATCCTAGTTCCATTTTCCACTCCAGCTTCATGCTAATGTGTACCCTGGGCAGCAGCAGGTAATGGCCCAAGTTGTTGGTAGGATCCCTACTACCCATGTGGGAGACTCAGACTGAATTCTTGGCTCCTCACGCTGACCTGGTTCAGAACTGGATGTTGCAGGTTTTTGGGGATTGAGCCAGTGGATATTGAGATTCTCTCTCTCTCTCTCTCTCTCTCTCTCTGTGTGTGTGTGTGTGTGTGCGTGTGTCTTCCATTTAAATAAATAAATATAAAGAGCTGAAGTCATTGTGAGTTGGTTTTAACCATCAAAGCTATAAAAGGTAGGTGTATTTTGAGGAAAAATCAAGGAGTTTATTGGAAAGAATGAGGTTAAGAGAACTTGAATTGGGGTTAAAAGGTGCAATCAGTGTGGTAGTACCTCATGATGTATACTTCAAGGTCTTCACTATAGCATTACAAGATCAGGTCAGTTTTGTGAGTCTGTGAAATTTTCAATACAAGTTATTTTTTGGAATACATGGAAATTTTCTATGCAGACATTGGTTCTGCACTACCTGGCAATGTAACTTGGATTCAGACTTCAACACCTTGAGTCCTCATTAACCTCAGTTGGAAAAGGAGGATGAGCTCTTTTCTCTACACATCAAGTTTATTCTGATAAAAAGGAGAAAAACCCAGAGTGCTTGAATGTTAGAGATACAGATCAGGGGTTCTGTTGTTGCTGCATTTAGTGATGTTGGAAGGTATAGTCCAAGTGGAGAGCCAGCTTCTAATTATATTTAGGAGTTACTTCTACGTTCTATGGGTTTTCATATTAAGCAAACACATATAAGTTCGCTGATGTGCCTAGTCACTTGTTAATATACTTCCCTCTATCTCAAAAAGTCTTGTGAAGGCCGGCGCCGCGGCTCACTAGGCTAATCCTCCGCCTTGCGGTGCCGGCACACCAGGTTCTAGTCCCGGTCGGGGCACCGATCCTGTCCCGGTTGCCCCTCTTCCAGGCCAGCTCTCTGCTGTGGCCAGGGAGTGCAGTGGAGGATGGCCCAAGTCCTTGGACCTGCACCCACATGGGAGACCAGGAAGAAGCACCTGGCTCCTGCCATCGGATCAGCGTGATGCGCCGGCTGCAGCGCGCCTACCGCGGCGGCCATTGGAGGGTGAACCAACGGCAAAGGAAGACCTTTCTCTCTGTCTCTCTCTCACTGTCCACTCTGCCTGTCAAAAAAAAAATTAAAAATTAAAAAAAAACAAGTCTTGTGAAAATTCATAAAATTAGCCAATCTCATACTAAGGCTCTGGAACAGTGTTAAAAATTCCAGGCTGAAAAGCTAACAGTGATCCGAATATGACTCCTATCTGAACCATGCATGCTTTGGCAGGTTCCTTAAATTATCTGAATCTGTCTCTTCAGCTCTAAAATGCATGTCAGAGCAGATGTTTGGCGTAGCAGTTAGGTGGCTGGTTGGGATGCTTGCATTCTATATTCTTATACTTAGGTCTGAGTCCTGGTTCTGCTTTTGATTCTAGTTTCCTGCTAATGAGTAAAGTGGGAGGCAGTGAGTGATGGCTCAAGTAGTTGGTTCTCTGCCATTCCCATGGGAAATCTGGATGAAATTCCTGGCTTCCAGCTCACTTGCTCTCTATTTTCTACCTATCTACCCATCATCTGTCTGTCTGTCTGTCTATCTATCTATCTCTTTATCTTCATCTCATAAATAAAAATAAACAAATAAAATGTCAAATGAACATCTTTTCAATTTTGCTTTCATAGAGGCTTTATGGAAATTAAAGGAAAATCACTATAACATGTAAGGTTTTTCCTATGCTCATGCATAGCATTCACTGACCAAGTAGTAAATATCACTATCCAATATGAAAAAAAAAAATTCAGTCCTAGGCTCCATTTTTCTGTCATGTGTGCTAAAGAGACATGAATTGGACTCTTCTAGTTTTTAATAATTTATGAAGATACGGACAGGAAAGAAACAAACAGAAGCATCATATCAAATAATTGAGACATTACAGTACTGTTAAGACCAATGGGGAAGGTCATGGGGGTGCTATGAAAAAATTCAACAGGAGATCCTCAATTTGGACTTTTTTGAATAAATTCATCCCTTGGCACAACTCACTTGGGTATGAGTACAAACTGTAGAGAAAGTATTGTGCCTCCAGTCCAACAGAGGGCTCCTTACTATTCTTCATCCAGCTGACAGGTTCATGCTCAGTTACAGTTGGTTTTCTGGCCAGACTGTTTCCTCCTGGGAATCTCACTCCAGGTCTTTGTTCTCTGAGATGATCTGGGACTGGACACAAACTAGCTTAGGACACGTCCATGATATTTCCTGATGGACAATGGGATGAGACTGGCTGCTAATCCTAATCTCTTTCCAACTGCTGCTCATCTTCTTAGACAACCAGCATGTACTGAAGCAGTCTAAGAAGACCAAAAACGGCCGACGCCGCGGCTCAATAGGCTAATCCTCCGCCTTGCGGCACTGGCACACCGGGTTCTAGTCCCGGTCGGGGCACCGATTCTGTCCCGATTGCCCCTCTTCCAGGCCAGCTCTCTGCTTTGGCCAGGGAGTGCAGTGGAGGATGGCCCAAGTGCTCGGGCTCTGCACCCCATGGGAGACCAGGATAAGCACCTGGCTCCTGCCATGAGATCAGCGCGGTGCACCGGTTGCAGCGCGCTGGCCGCGGTGGCCATTGGAGGGTGAACCAACGGCGAAAAGGAAGAACTTTCTGTCTCTCTTTCTCTCACTGTCCACTCTGCCTTTAAAAAAAAAAAAAAAGAAGACAAAAAACAAAAAGGCTCATCAGAAGAATGGCAGATTACCAACATTGCTCACTTAGGCTCTGCTTAAAATAAAAAATGAACTATATTCAAAACTGTGGTTGAGTACAAATCTTTGTGCTTGTGAAATTCTTTAAAACTATTCCTTGAGGCAGATGTGTGAGGCAGAGTGTTAAGCCACCGCTTTGGACACATGGATCCAATATTAGAGCAATGATTCAAGTCCCAGCTGCTCCATTCCTGATCTAGCTTCCTGATAATGTACCTGGGAAGGCAGCGGATGATGACCTGGGTACTCCGGCTCCTTCCACCCATATCAGAAACCCAGATGAAGTTCCTAGTTTGGGCCTGTCCCATCCCGGCTGTTGCAGGCATTTGTGGAATAAACCAGTGGATGAAAGATTTCTCTTCCACTGATCTGTCTCTAAAATAAATAAAACATAAGTAAATAAAATCTTTTTATAAAATTTCTGGCATTAATGACTTCAGAAAACTAGCAAAGGCTTTTAGTAAAATAGTCTGTTGGGATAATGGCCAGGAAGGATAATACAGGACTAAAGTATTCTAAGGTATGTATTTGGAGAATTTTATAATCATTGGATTTAAAAAAAAAAAAAAAAAAACCCTTGGGGCTGGCATTGTGACATAACAGGTTAAGCCACCCTCTGCAATGTCAGCATCCTTACCAAATTCCAGCTGTTCTACCACCAATCCAGCTCCCTGCTAATATACTTGGGAAAGCATCAGGAGATGGCCCAAGTCCTTGGACCTCTGCACCCATGTGGGAGACCCAGAAGAAACTCCTGGCTCCTGGCTTCAGTTTGGCTCAGCTTCAGCCATCACAGCCATTTGGGGAATGAACCAGAGGATAGAAATATCTGCTTCTCCCTAACACTGCCTTTCAAAAAAAATAAATAAATATTTAAAAAAACACTTCTCCTCTTTGAAAGAGAAACAAATGTTTCTTGTTGTCCTCCATCACTCTTGCATCATCTATGATGCATCATCCCATGGAAACTAAATAAAATACACAAAAGAGCATCTAACTGTTAAAATATCACTGCTTAAAATACACAAAAAGTAAACAAACCAAGAGAACATTGAAAAAAGTCAAGATTTTTCATGATTTTGATCTTAACTTTCAAAGAAATCTAAACTATGATAAAATGCAGGTTTTGATTTTGTTCCCCCTCCCTACCAAGATCAGAAGAAAAAATGTAACTTAGAAGTTCTGTCTTTTCTTGGCCATCTCTATTTTCCTGATAAAACAAGGGTCAGCATATACAAGTTTCATAGGCAGCATCTTTGCTTTATGTGATGGGATCTGAAGGGTGCCTTAATAAATACCAGTAGCCTTGCAGTGACTGGGCATTTGTTTGTAGTGCTTTTTCTGAAGTGTCTTCCTTTGGTGACTCAACTCGGTGATGGGTTTTCTGTAGACCCATAAGTAGGGCAACTTTGGATTAGTGCAGGCGTATTGAGTGAAGCTCAGAAGTTTCACTGACAGAGTCCCACAGCTGCATTACTGGATACAGTTTAAGCTCTTGAATATCTTTCATGCTGTAGATTAAGTGTACAAGCAATGTGCTTTTAAAACTCTCACTGGAAATTTTCAGCACCACTAAGCTATATGGACGATAGAGTAGAATTGTTGGACACAGCACAAGGAAAGGGCTGCTGGTCTGATTGCTGCCATCAGGCTGAGGTGAACCAGAGAGCTAAACATTCTAAGGGGGAAATATGCAAACTCCATCTCTCTGAGGCCTCCCTGTAAATTCGCTCATTATTTCAAAATGATTTGCTGGATGAATTTAATAGGAAAAATCACAGAGTGATTAATATGTGCTAGTTACAGTTTATACTGATTCATAGGTATGAATGAGCCCACGAGGTAGGTGCTATTGCTATCCTCATTTTATGGAGAGGAAACTGAGGCATAGTTAAATAACTTGCCTGAGATCCCCATGGTGGAGTTAGGATTTAAAGTAGAATGTCTCTCTCATCAGTGAAAACTGAGATATGATCTGTCTGCTCACCCCTTACCAACACACAAATTCCCTGATTGCCTCCAACATTTCCTAGAACAATTATTTGTTATTATATAAGGAAAATTACCTGGAAAATTCTGGACTCATAAGCAGCTTGAGAAGATACATATAAAGCAGCAAATAACAGAAAGCATGTGTGTCATTTCCACATCATGTTATTAGAATCTAATGAATTTTTAGCATGGATCTTTTTCAAACCATTATTATTATAATTAACAACTTACATGATTTGAATACAAGATACAGTGGCAATTTCTGGATCACATGCCTCCTTAAATTTTACGTTAGTTTTAGATCCCAAAAATTTAGTCTTTGAAACATAGGTCATCCCTGAAAAAAAGCATTGCTCCAAAATATTTCAATTTGCAATCCATCTCTTCGTAAATGCGACTGTCCTCCACTCAAATGTTACATTCTGCAATAAAACTATCAGATGAGAGACCTCTCTACATTTCATGCCACTGCTCTCTAAACAGAGCAGCACTCAAAACCCCTCTGTGTGCAATGCAAACTCAGATCCTAACACCTCCGTCTTTATGCAACACTTTGCCTTTGCAAAGGCAATAGCCAAAGGCTATGAAGGGGGGATAAAAAGGGAAGAAAAGCACGGGTACTACCCAAGACATAAACAACTCTAGGACGCCTGTCTGCCCAGGGGAATTGGGAAAGAAAAAAAAAAAAAAAAAAAAAACAAACCACAGTCCCTTTTGAGGGAGAGAGAAGTCTGTGTTTCTGAGAGAGGTAGTTCCCCTTCTCGACACAATACGCGTGATAATGAATTAACTAGTTAGAAACTGTCGGGTTGGAGAAAGCTGTCCTTGCGTTTTTCTGGGCATCGCGAGCTGCCCCTCTGGATGGTTGCGCAGGCAGCCTGGGCACCCCCAGGCCAGGGTCCCTCCTGTCCTCCGCGCCCCGCTTGGGCAGAATTCTCCCCGACCAACCAGCGCCGCGTTGATGTTGCTCCCTGTGAACAGCCTTCCCTTCTTCCACCAGGTCCTGGGCAGCTCCCTGCGTCCAAACCAGAGCTGAGTTTGCAAGCTGCCAGAGGGCGACCGGGCTGGTGCTGCTGATGTCAGAGCCAGAAGACAGTTGTGATTGGATCCAATTAGACTTTGCAGCAGCAAATAGACAAGCTCCCTGCGTGATTGGCTTCGAAGTGGCTGGTACCAAACAACTAGCAGAGGTGCAAAAGTAGCAGCCTGGCGCTGGGAGCCCAGATGAAGAGGCAGTCCAAGGAGGGCTCCGGAGCGCTCAGGACGGACGGCCGGGCGCACCTCTCCCGGGTCTTGCTGCCCCAGGGACAGGCTCAGTCCTGGGGCTCATAGCGCAGTCTCTCAGACCAGCAGGAGCGCCCAGTGCCAGGGAACAATTAGGGAGAGAGACGCGCGCTCCCGTCCTTGGTCCTAAAAAGTGAACCCGCTCGCCGATTTGCAAAAACAGAAGCAGCCTGCTCGGCGGCGGCGGCGGCGGCGGCGGCAGCGTCGGTGGCAAGGGAGAGAAAGGTGAAATTGCTTAAGAAAGGACTCCTCTCCGGTCCTCGCGACTGGGTCTGAGCCATGGCATCCGTCCTGGGGAGCGGCAGAGGGTCTGGAGGGCTAAGCAGTCAACTCAAATGCAAGTCCAAGAGGAGGAGGAGGAGGCGGTCCAAGAGGAAAGGTAAGAACCGCTCTCGTGCGCCGGCCTGCGCGCCGCAACTCTGCGCGCTCCCCTTGTTCCTCTTGTGATCTCTGGGCTTTGCCGCTGGGATGGCCACGCCAGAGCAGGTGCTTGCGAGTTCAGATTCCCTTTGTAAATGCCCGGGGGCTTCCTCCAGCCGCTGCACTAGAAAGGTGTTTGGCAGGAGCCAGTAGGCAGGGAGGCTGAAAGCTCAGTGGTTGAGGGGAGTCTGTCCTTTGAGGACAGGGACCTGCGCTCCTCCTGGTCCCGCCATCCGGCACAGCACGCCCGGGGGCTGGAGCTGCTTCAGACCCCGCTCCGAGGCCAGGTTCTCGCAAGATGCGATGCCAACGGCAATATTCGCTTAAGCCAACATGCCTACAAGGCCGGGAGCTCTGTCGCTGGTTCTTGCCATCCAAATTGTCGTCGAGGAAGGAGCAGGCAGAAGCCAGGCAATCGCCTCCTCAAATTGGCTAGCAGTTTGTACTAAGTGTGGGACCCCACGGCTCTGCAAACACGGGGCTCCTCCTTGCAGAAATAAGCTGAAATTAAGACCTGAAAAGAAATAAGCATTGCATCCTGTTAAAAAGCAGCAGGAAGAGGGGTGGCTAGGGACACGCAGTGTGTGTTCTTGGCTACTGAAGTTAGGGCCATCAGATGCCGCAGGTTCCACACGGGGGGCTTGTGTGAAATGAGCAGTTGCTCCTAAGAGCAATGTCCTACAATGGAGAAGCCTGCACGCAAAGAATTCAAAGATTCTTCCAGTGCCGCTCCTTCTTTTCCCAGAGCAACTTGGGTTACTGTCAGCTCCTTAGCGTGAGTCTGCGAGAGAAAGTTTAGTTTTTATCGCGAATGGAAGCACGTCATTTTTTTTAAAGAGGTATAAAGAATCGGAAAAAGTAGAACAAAAATGTCCCAGATTTTCCAGTTGTCCTAACGCATGATGCATTGTCAGCGGGGGTTGGGGTATCCTCCCTAGGGAATTCTCATTTTTGTAGCAGCCCAAGGTAAGTTTTTGCCAGACCATTTCCTAACCACCCGTCTGCCAGTCTCCAAGTCTTTTATGACTTCTTCCAACAATAGAAATTAGCCAGACAGTTTGAAGAGACAAATGTCGATGGTAAACAGTCATTCATTAGAATTGCATGTTAGGATCACTGGGAGCAGATGTGGCTCAATAACTTCCTTAAAGGATTTCAAAGTCTTTGGTCTCCAAAGGGGAGATTTTAACTCTTGCACTGCTAAAATGCATGTGTGCCATTTACTGTGCTATTTGAAAATAGCATTGGGAACACAACTCTTAGTACCCTCCAAAGAAAATGGTAACAAAAAGGGATAACAGTTTTGACAAAATCAAGAAATTGAATTGTGAATATGCCTAAGACAGAAAAGGAAGCACCATCTTTACACTTCATGTGTTCATATTTACCAATAGTTTTAATCTATGTAAATATTTAAAGTGGAAGAGTAAGGAGTAATATTGTGCCATAATATATAGAATATAAACTCATGAAAAGTGTGTCCTTTATTCAAATATTTGCCTTTTTATTAAGACAATATCAGCTGCAATATCTTAAAAAGCTTCCAACTAGGGGTGAGGAGGAGAGAAACCTGAAAGAAGACCTTTTTTTTGTTTGTTTTGTTTTTTTTTTGCTATAAACTTAACTGTAGCCATGCAGAATAAAAATCTTATTGCATGTATTTCTATACTTTGATTACTTTTAATATACCAACTGTTTTAATTTTCATACTGAAAAATTGAAGGAGGAGCAGGCAATCGGGTTGGGGATGCCAGTTCCTGTTACTGGTAGATTTGTGTGAGGGGAATTTCCCGTGGCACCTGCTGACAGCTATTTGTTAGGAAAGTCAAATCAAGCTAAGAAATAGTCACTTTTTGAGAAAAAGTTAGTGTAGACATATGTAATTAAATTAAAAGACACCAGAGGAAACTATAAAAAACATGGTAACTATTTACATTTTCTCGGGAATAGATTCAGCTTATAGATATAACTTATTTATTACCAATGCATGTTTTTCTATTCTGAAAGAAACATTGTTGAGTTCAAATTATGTCCTAATAGTCACAGATCTTAGCAATCCTTAAGTGTATCTAATATTAAACTCTATGCTTGTCATAATTTCAATTCCACATGTGTGGATGAGTGTTAAGGAGTTCCAGTTAGGCTCTATTTTGTGTTAACTGAAGACACTGCTCATAAGCACAATATAAGGGCTCTTCCTGTAAGTGATATTTCCACCTATTGTAATGGACAAAAGACACATCATAGCTTTTAGTTTCCCAGTGTTGTGAAATGCTTTTCATTTTCTATACACACACCCTAAAAGTAGCTTTGGTATGATAGGGTTTTCATTGTCAGAACAGTCAATGAGCTCTGAAATGATACACTCTAGCTGCAGCTGAAGTGTGGCGATGATTCAATGCTTCATTGTTGTTAAATACAATCCACTGTCTTGGAAATTAAATGCTTTCTGATACCAGCTATTTCACAGTAATCACACCACACAGGAAATAATATGTATCTTTAAAATGAAAAAAAAAGGAAAACGAAACTTAGTCACAGAATATGAATTTTAGGGATTAACTGACAGGAGCTGGCATTTCTCTTACAGATAAACTTTAAGAAGATACTCAGAGTAAACCTCATCATCCAATTCCACCAGTGCTATTAGGACTAGTATTGTACAATGTTACATTTCCTCCACATGTTACTTTTTGTTGAAATTTTCTCTTTGAAATTATACATTAATTATTTGTATTTTCTATACAAATGAGAAACACCAAAATTTGACTTTAATAAGTAGAAAGACAAGCAACTTAAAAATCCTAAGACAATCAGGGAAAATATCTCACTTTTACACATACGGCAAATCACTGTTCATACCCTATATAACACATGAGGTCCATCAGTTTATTCTGTTTCTATTTTATTCATAACTTTTGGAGAATAATAGTAGCACTAGTAGTTTAGGGAAATTGTTGACTGGCATCACTAAGTACCCATGTATTTTATTTCTCACAGAGAGCACTGAGAGATTGCACTTTATTGTTTTTGGTAGAGTCATGAAGGTGATCATACACAATCAAATCTATTTTATGTGGATATATAGGGCAGAATCTCCCTATATTAGAAAAGAACTGGATGTGTGCCTATTATAAGAAAAGAATGTATTTTGACATTTTGATCCAAAATAATGAAGGCGAAAATTTAAGTTTTTATTGGTATCAGCTCAAAACAGTAATTATATACAAATAGGTCACTTAAAATTTTTCAATTTCTGATCCATGGGATGACTTCAGAGTAATATGTCTGAGAAACTATACAAATGTTTTTATTTATTGAAATACTGTTTTGTCTGCTTATTTCTTTGTGAATGTATTTTTTCCAAAAGAAGCTATGTATTAGTATGAAATGGATTTAAAAAATAAAATTTCTTAATATTCTATTCATTATTATACATAACTATGCATTCATGTGTAAAATTAACTGATATTTCTGGAATTTTTTTATTTAGAAAAAAAAGGCACTTTCAAGGGTTTTGGAAAATAGAATGAGAACCAATGAAATTCATCTGGTTTCACAAGGCAAATTGGAGGATAGAGTTTTAAATGAGGAGTTTTGATCTTCATAAACTAGCGAGGGGAAGGGACTTTGAAGACCTATTTGAAATACTATATAAACAAGCATTTGATAAGTCAAACTTGAATTTGAGCGTTGGCTCATGATCTCTGTCTCTGAGGCATTTGAGAGCAAAACAAGTTAACTCTTGAAATTTAGGTACTGTTCCAGGCTGGTTGGTTACACAGAGTTTTAGAAAACTGCAAATGAATTTTGAGATCAACACAAGGGAGCCATATAAAAGTGAAGTGATGAATTCCTGAAAGGTAGTTGAGAGTATAGTAGGTTGCTAGGTGTTGTGAAATGCAAATAAAAAGTTGGCAAAAGAGGCAGAATAAGTAGAGCAGATGGATGGCAGACGCTGGCTTGTTGTGAAATGCAATTCCATGAAAAATTAATGAAATAGAAAGATTGTGCTCAAGATGAGGGAATGTGGCGGTGTGACTCTCCGTCCCCTGCCATGCCAGCGTAGCCCATGACCGTGTCATCTGGCAGGATTCAGTCTGTCTGCTCCAACTGCTCGAGCTCCGACACATTCTGCTTATCTTGCTTGCTGACAGCTCAAGAGGAAGGATTGAATTTAGTGATAAAATCAAATTGATTATGCTGTTAGCCAGCATCTAACTGTGTGGGTTGTTTATTATTTATTTATTTATTTATTTGCTTTTGCTTTTTTAAAAAATTTGTATTAGTGGCTCCGGTTTCCAGTGACCCATATAATAGCAGTAATTTGAGGTTGCTTCGAGGGGATTCGATTTGATGAGTGAACTTGAATTTAGAATGAAAATACAGGATTCATGTATCCATATCTAAATAGTAGTGATTTGATTATTACAGAAGTGTCATTCCAGAACAGAATTATATAAAATAATGCAGAATAGGAAAACTATATTTTTCTTTTTTGAGATATATAAATTATGCTGCGAACACATTCAATGCTCAATTTAAAAATTATATGTATATATATTTGTTTTATATTACTTTGTATGTACATACATAGTAAAGACTGATAAAATATTGGAGCAATTTTTATACCTGTCTGTTTCTTTTTAAAATACTGGAAATTGAGTGTCAGTGTTTTTGAAATACGAACAGTTGTTTTTAGCAAACTCTCAACACCAAAAATAATTATAACACTTAGCTTAAATCATTTAAAATGCTATTTCTAAATACAGGTTGCAGTGGTAAGTTTGTCTTTTACTTACTTGCAAACAAGATTTCTAAAAGGACGAATTTTCACATTGTAAGCATAATTTTTAAAACACGTATAGTCATTGTAAAACCGAAAAAAAGAAGAAAAAGGGAATGGCAAGTGAACTATGAAAAGTATGCATGTCCTACACATAATGCTCAAACTACTGAGTGTTAACACTATCCATGTTGGTTGTAGGATATCACAGGGAAAAGCAACACAGCAATTCACACTGGCTGACATGGAGCCAAGAAGCCTGACTCATGTTGCTAAGTATTTACAAATAAGATGAACCTAAATTAACCCCATCTTTATAATCAAATTATTTCCCTACACTCAGAGAAATATATGCTCTCAAGTACCTGATCTTGAAAAGACAATTTTTTAATTATTTGTTACAGTGTACCAATATCAAATAAAGGGACATTACTTTCAAAAAGAGAAGGAAAAAATTCCTTTCTAAGTGGCTGATTCACATGTAAATCTGATTTGTTCTTGTGAGACATTAGAAAACAAAAAAAAAGAAGAGTAAATTTAGAAATTTGGAAATTTAGAACCAGATCCTTCTAAGTTTTCCATCTTGGTATCAAGATATCATTCTAAGTTTACTACCTAGGTATCAAGACATCCATGTAAGTGGCTAAAAGTTAACTTTTATTTACTTATTTTATTAAAAATTCATAGAGAAGAGAAGCTGTTGCATTGGATTTCCTGACTGTGTAGGCAATGTTATGGCAAACACAGCTCTTAGACCCTCATTCTCCACCTGCAATTTTATGCATGTATCCAGCTTCCCACAAACCACATCCAAGAACTAGCAACTTAGAGACTGATATTTTTGCCTTTTAAGAGATCTGTATTTTTGCCCCCAAATAAATGAGGTCTCTTGCAAAGACAGCAGGCTTTTTCTGAAAAGCAGTATACATACTTGAAAATAAAGAGTTAATCTGAGTTGTCTGGGACTTCCCACACACCCTGTGGATGTTTAATCATCTTTCATTCCAATTGTAGGTATGGAATATGAAGGGCAACAAAATAATTACATTTTATTATTTTACTGATGGGGAATGAATACAATTAGTATCTGTCTTCTGGAAAGAAAATGGCTATAAATGCCTTCTTTGTGTTATAAAATAAATATGTTGGAATGCACTATCATCTGTTTTTAAATTATAAAATTACCAATAGTGTTATTTTTCCCAAAAAGGTAGCAAAAAGTTCATATACATTTCCTATTTATATTGAGAAATGGGTTTTATATTTGATTAAGAAATAGTATCCAATAAATGAAGCATTTCCATAAACAAAGAAAAATGATATTCGTGTTTAAGATTGAAGCAGAATATAATATAAACCTTCAGGTGACATTTAGATTTAAAGAGAGGAGAATTTCAAAGCTTTTTTAAGCTGTGCACACTTAAAATCACAGGATCGAGAGCGGCTTCACTGAATCACTTTTGAAGCAGAGAGAACGATTAGAGCTGCCTAATTTGTGGAGCTGCTAATTCAGGTCTAACATATGTATTCACATGAGCTGAAGTCTCTCTATGCCTTTCATGACCAGCATCTCCCTCAGTTGGGAAGGAAGATTTCAGCAACGTAGATGCAAAGATAAAGTAGGCAGTCCTCGGTTGTAGTGTAAGTACCTGTTCGCTTGCATTAACGCTTTAACTCAAATCTGGGTGCCTTCATTTCACTGAGTGTTTTAATAAAACTATGCCAACAGATAACTCATTTATTAAACAGACCAAGGTTTCTTTCTGTGGCTGTTTTACCATTTGGATAATAAATAAAGCTAGTGTTGATCAGAATATATTTAGACTCCTTCTTTTCTGGGGTTTTTAGTAGATGGAGTGAATCTAATGCAGAAATGAAAGCTCAACATTTCAGGTGATTTGCATGTCATGGAAAGTGTCCCTTTAAATACTTTAACCAAGATGTGCTTTGGAGAATTTTATAGATTTAATTAATCTTTGCTGCTCCATTTATTTGCGATGAAATCTCTGATTCTTGTTTCCTACTGCCTCATCATTTTGTAATGTCCTACATGATTTCTCAAATATGTCTTCTCAAATGTGGTATTAAAATAGGATGGAGAATACTCAGTTCTTTCAAACTGGAGCCAATCCCTAACTGAAAATGCTAACCCAAGTCAAACTCCCTCTCATGGGGAAAAACAAACAACAGTAGAGATAGCACTGCCTCCTGAAGCCGGGCTTGAGGCTCATAACAAGCCAGCTCGGAGCACATACCTAGGACACTGATAATGGATTTTTAAAAATTGTATTAGTCAAAGACCAGCGGAAGCACACTGATTTCCCTCTTTCAAAGAAATGCAGTATCTCCTAAAAGTCTAATTGCATTTGGCAAAATGCAATTTAATAAACATGACAGAAATGTCAGTAAAATAGATTCTGACCTCATCTAAACCCCAAGTCTGGCTGGGTTCACTCATCCCTGTCTAGAACAGATGCTGCCTTCACGTTGGGCTCATGCTTGTGAAAATAGCTGTGTGCTTAAAGGAAATACCCACCCTCTTTATATTAAGACTGTTCGGGCCTAAGAAGGAAAATGTCGAAGGTATTGAAATGTGTACACACTCGGACAAAACTGAAAACACCAAGGATGCTTTCTGCACTGGCCGACTGAGCAAAAAACTATTGAAAAATACCTTTTAATATTCCTTAGATGAACAAAAGCATATGTAGTCTGATTGAGCCACAGACATAAAGATATTCTATACATGATTCAACTCTAAATATCAAGACTATAGATGAAACTTTTTACGCACTCTCCAGATTCGAACAGAATTCAAACAGAAAGTGATTTTCTTAATTTAAAGCATATTTTAAATTAAATTAATTCCCTGCTTCTAATTTGTTTCTGAAGATGAAACAATTTTGAAATAAAAATAATTTTTATATCCCTAGGAAAAGTACTAGGGCAAGAGTAGCATTTGAAAAATATTCAAGACAATAGCATGTGGACTACACTAACTTTGACTGAACTGAGAGCAAATGATGTCACCTCTAGAGGTGGGCTTGATGTGTAGTTAACACGTTGCTCCAATATTGTTACACCACCCCACTCTCAATATCTGCAGAGAGATGTGTACTCAGCAGTAATTGAAATTGAGGGAAATAGTTACATATTAAGGATTCAAATAGACAAGATTATTTTTAACAAATTTGAGAGTTCATACAACCTCAGATAATCATCTGATTTTTTAATTCATTTTTTTTGTTTCAAAGAAGTTCCATCATGATGTACTTTTGTATGTAGATAATGAATAGAATTCATGTCATTGAAATGTATGCTTTGTGCTTATTAGATTACTAATATTTGCATGCAACATATAGAGATGGTAGGCTAAAGATTTAAAATATATAAGCATTTGTTGAATCATTGAATATGAAAATGTTAAAAGAGTCTCTAACTCTGGAACAGCAATATAGGAAAAAATATTGACTAAATTTCTGAGAGCTCAGACTCTGAAAAAAATGGTTGTTGCTTTGAAATGATAGTTTAGTGTTGAGTAAAATGTTAATTTTTTAATTGTAAAACTTCCAGAACATCATCTTCTGAAATCTTCCTTTGGGCATATTTCACATGAAACAGATCTTTTTTTTTTCTACCACTAATACAAAATAATTTGCCTTTTTGCATCATAAAACAAGAGAGAAGCAACACTACACTACTATGACAATGTTTTAATGGAGGGTGATGGAGAGACATACAGGAAGAGAGATAGAGAATAACTTGCAAGTCTTTTTTCTTGTGCCACATAAGATTTCATCTTTCTGTATTTTATTTTAGGTAGCTGTCAATACAGAAATGATACCTGATTTAAAAGTATGCAGCATGCTATACACTTCTGTTTTGTTTGCAGTTTTGCCTTAAATATTGTATGTTTTCAGACAAGACCCGTATTTGGTGTGAATTATTTATTTATTTACAACTCTATCTACTATGGGTTAGGCAAAAAACAAGCCACTACAAAGACCTAACAGAAAGAAGCTTGTCCTAGCCCTTCTCTCTGAGCTTATGTTGTGTGTGGGGATAGCAAAAACAAACAAACAACAATAACAACAAAAAACGGGGAACAAAAACAACCTACTGTGACATCAACACAAGACTAGGTTCTATGGTAAAGTTTTTGTGAAAAAAAAGTATAAAAAGAAATAGAAAACAAATAAAATATAATAACAAAAGTATATCAGATATTGTCTACAGAATCAGGCTTATATCACGTTTTCTTTATTGTTTCATGTGGAATTTCTGTATAAAATTAAAGCCATTAAAATACAAACACCTCAACGTTTGAACATTTTTAGTTTCCCCAATGTTGTCAAAATATGACAGCTACTCAATGAAAACTCTCTGGAAAAGTTGATTTTGATGTTGAAAGAATTTATTTCAAAATTACTCTTCATGTAGGATCTCTGTCCTTAATATGTTGTTCAATGTGAATTAATGCTATAACTAGTACTCAAACAGTACTTTACACTTTGTGTTTCTGTGTGGGTGCAAACTGTTGAAATCTTTACTTAATATATACTAAATTGATCTTCTGTATATAAAGAGAATTGAAAATGAATCTTGATGTGAATGGAATGGGAGAGGGAGCAGGAGATGGAAGGGTTGCGGGAGGGAAGTTATGGGAGGGAAAAAGCCATTGTAATCCATAAGCTGTATTTTGGAAATTTATATTTATTAAATAAAAGTTAAAAAAAAATCAGGACACTGTTAACGAGGAAAATTTTCTAAGCAGATTGTGCATAGACCTTACGAGCTATAGCAATTTATGTATAAGCAGTAATCATTGCCGGGTTAGTATACAGGCATGACATCCATAAACCATCTTAGGAGATAATGCCAACTAGGGAAGAATGCAGTCTCTCCAACTGTTTTGTGGAATTTTCCAGAGGTTGGAGTGTCAGGTGTTGCTTCTGCGTCCACTGTGACTTCTCGCGGATGAACATCATGACGTGCACCATTGTGTTCTCAGAGATTAGCATGGTGAGCATCTCATTGCACAAGATCAACGAATGTTTATTGTAGAATTATCAGATTTAGGTTGTAAATTTATAAAGAGCACTATCTGATCTATTTTTACGTCAGAGTTATGTAAATTGGGGTTTATCCATTCAACAAACATTTATTGAACACCTTTGTTTGTCAGTCACCAAGATAAATGGAAGGGATTAAACAGTCACTGCGGCTCTGGAGAATGTTCTAAAATAGTCAGAAAACAAAACTCAATGTGGTTCTGCCTCTTCTGTGACTATGCTGAAGAGATATTTTACGTGACTTCCCTTCCAGAAGGCATGAAGGGGAACACTTCTATTGTTTGACAAATTAGTCCTTAGATGATTGGCATGATCAGCCAGCTATTCAGGATGTGCTTGTAAAAAATAAGATGATACCTTCTCACCCAAACAAATTCAGAGGGATCAGAGTGCTTCTCACTGAGCAAACTTTCTAAGACTGGCTCCTGGGAAATGCTTCTCAGCCTCTCTGTCCTGTGTTTTCAGCTTGAGCAGTGGACATTTCCGTACCGAAGCACATGCCTGTCTTAAAGCTGTCCCATACCTTTAACTGATGACCCCAGCTTCTTCCTCGAGGAAGGCCCAAGCACTATCCCAGTATTCAGTCACCATGTTGCTTCTCATTACTGAGGGCCAGTGCCATATGTCTATGTGTAATACAGAAGTCTGACACCAAGCCAAAGAGAGTAAGTTAAATTATGGGCTCTTACTGATAATGCATGACCTTTTTTTTTTTATGATCAAGGATGACATCATTTTGCCTGAAAATATTTATCTGTTTAACACTATGTAAGTAGAGTTCATCTATATATATATATATATATATATATATATATATATATAGTTATGGAAGATGTTGGTATTCCCATTTCCACTCAAGGTCTGAGATAGATAGATCGTAAAAAAAATAGGTCAGCCATGAAATCTGTCCCTTGTTTGTATGTAGATAGCAAGGTTCTTGGTCTTTCTTATCTTACTTATTAGATAACCTTGGCATCCCATCTATTTCTACCTATTCTCATCCATCTATTGATTTATAACCTATTATCTATTCTTCTAACTTATATGAGGGAATCTTTAAAAAATCATGTAAAATGTATGTTATGAAAAGAAGTACAAATAGATTTTAAATTTTAGGCACCAAAATAAATTTATCCTCTAATCCATATTCTAAGAACTTTTTAAGTACCCTCATAAGTACTAAGCAAGAGACAATGTAGAACCTACATCCACAATGCACCAATTGAAGAATTCCTTAGTAAGTATTACTTGCTTGAACCACTCATTTTTTTTTTGCCACATTAATAGTGACTGCAATAGTTTGTTCTAGACATTTATTAATACTGGTGCTTAGGAATGTTTCAGAACTTGAATATCAGGGAAACCAAGAGTGCAAGCTGATAAAATTAAACTAATACAATGTATTGAAGCCATATACTATGTGTATGCATGTGGCTTAATAAAGTATAAACTGTATATAGTAGAATTCTGGTATTAGCAACCATACCTCTTTTACTACAAAGGCATTAATTCTTAATCTAGTGTGGTTGAGGAAATGGTCCTTACTCTTCACATGCTTGGACTTTTCTTTTTGTAGATTCAGGTTGAACTGTCTATCACTGTCTCCTAAGATGACTTGATCTGTGTCAATATACTCTGAAAGGTTATTTTCTTATGCTACAGTTCCTATCACTAATATCAAATAATCCATCTGTGGCTGAGAATGTTCAGGCCTCAGATATGAATGCGGTATCTTCTATATTTAAAACAAGTTTCTTTCTTCCATGCTTCTCTCTTGGTCTTACCTTGGGAAGACCACTTTCTCTTGTCACAGCCCTCTGTGTTTACCCGTACCCCAGCCCCAGTCCACAAGGATCACTTGAAAATGTTCAGTCTTGGCCGGCACTGCAGCTCAGTTGGCTAATCCTCCACCTGCAGTGCCAGCACCCCAGGTTCTAGTCCCAGTCGGGGCGCCGGATTCTGTTCCGTTCACTCCTCTTCCAGTCCAGCTCTCTGCTGTGGCCCAGGAGTGCACTGGAGGATGGCCCAAGTCCTTGGGCCCTGCACCCGCATGGGAGACCTGGAGAAACACCTGGCTCCTGCCATCGGATCAGCGTGGTGCACCAGCCGCAGCTCGCCGGCCGCAGCAGCCATTGGGGGGTGAACCAACGGAAAAAGTAAGACCTTTCTCTCTGTCTCTCTCTCTCACTGTCCCCTCTGCCTGTCAAAAAAAAATGTTCAGTCTGAGTTTGACTCAATAAGTTCAGTCTGAGTTTGACTCAATGATATATGATTTATGCTAACATATTTTTGAAGAAGGAATGGAATTCTAGTATGGGTTCATGTCAAAAACAGGCTCCCTACCCTGGATGGAGAAAATAGAGAGAGAAAAGATTATATGGCATCATTGACTATCACTGTGGCCCAGGAATCAGAGACTTTGCAGTTCATTCATGTCACAGATAAACTAACTAAAAGTTCATGGTATTGAATTTATCTATTTTGTAAAATGTTTTCAATACAAGGGAGGATACATTCTAGACATCCATTTAGTTGACTCTATCCTTTACTGTTTTCCACAAGATTGGCTTCATTACTCAAGTGTAAATCAGCAATACCATGGCTGTTTAACTGCCCATTTGACCCTTAGGCAAAATGAACTAAAAAATTAATAACTAACACTTACTGAGCACTTACACTGTCCTAGGAGCTTAACATGTATCAGCTCACTTAGTCTTCCCACAGTGTGACAGGGTGGTGACGATTACTGTCTTCATCTTACAGGGTAAGCCATGGTGATTTCGGACAGTTAAGACACTAACCACAAGTAACACATTTAGAAAGTGGCCGGCCGGCGCCGCAGCTCAATAGGCTAATCCTTCGCCTGCGGCGCCGGCATACCGGGTTCTAGTCCCGGACGGGGCGCCGGATTCTGTCCCGGTTGCTGCTCTTCCAGTCGAGCTCTCTGCTATGGCCCAGGAAGGCAGTGGAGGATGGCCCAAATGCTTGGGCCCTGCACCCCATGGGAGACCAGGAGAAGCACCTGGCTCCTGCCATCGGATCAGCGCGGTGCGCCGGCCGCAGCACGCCAGCCGTGGCGGCCATTGGAGGGTGAACCAACGGCAAAGGAAGACCTTTCTCTCTGTCTCTCTCTCTCACCGCCCACTCTACCTGTCAAAAAAAAAAAAAAAAAAAAGTGGCCACATTAGGCATTCTGGCTGTCCCCATTCTTGTTAATGTCACCGTGGAAGTTCTGCAGCCACCTTCCAAAGTTAATGCCTACTATTCCACAAAGGGATGAGGGGGTGAGTGTCCCTTACTCTTTGATCTGGTACTTCTCTCTCTCTCTCTCTCTCTTTTTTTTTTTCCAGGCAGAGTTAGACAGTGAGAGAGAGAGAGACAGAGAGAGAGAGAGAGTTATAGACAGTGAGAGAGAGACAGAGAGAAAGGTCTTCCTTCCTTTGGTTCACTCCCCTAATGGCCGCTATGGCCAGCGCTGCGCCCATCCGAAACCAGGAGCCAGGTGCGTCCTCCTGGTCTCCTGTGCGGATGCAGGGGCCCAAACACTTGGGCCATCCTCCACTGCACTCCCGGGCCACAGCAGAGAGCTGGACTGGAAGAGGAGCAACCGGGACTAGCACCCTGTGCTCCAACTGGGACTAAAACCCAGGGTGCCAGTGCCACAGGCGGAGGATTAGCCAAGTGAGCCACGGCATCAGCCCATCTGGTACTTCTCTTTCTACTCAAGAGCACACGCAGATTTACCAAAACCCTACTAGACTGTCAGTCACTAAAGCACAATAGGACCAAGAGCACAAGAATAAAGAGCACCCAGGCAATGCCTGTTGGTGACCCATGGTACCGGTCAGATCCTGCTGGTGCTGTGCACAGGAGGCAATTCAGTGGGTACTAGTGCCTCTGAGGTCTTTGGAGGTGCTTCCCAAACATTTGGATGCTTGATGCACTTAGCACTTGAGAGAAAAGACAAACTTGGCAGAAAATTCACTCTCATCTCTCCAAGGGAACAATGCTTTCCACCTGACAACGACTTAGCATCCTTCAACACAACAAGGAGGCACAGATACCAAGTTCTTATAGTTAGAATAATTTACCAGGTTAACAAGTATTTACTTTGTGATGTCACATGGGCTGGACATAGAGATGGGTGTAACTGCAGAGGAAGCAGCTAAATGACCACCAGATCCTAGCTGCAAAGGAATATTCACAAGATGGCCACGTGTTTATCAGATGAAAGTTTCAGGGATTCCTTGCTGCTGAACTACTTCCTTATCTAGAAAATATGAATAGGATTTGAATTCTAGTATTATGATGTGTGTATGGGGGGGGTTGCTCATTTTAACTTAGCCATCTCTAAGTATTGTATCTCCAAATATGGTCACATTCTGTGGTACTAAGGGTTAGTACATAAAAATTTGGGAGAAACACAAGTCAGCCCATCTTAACACACTGAAAACCAGAGTTTTATTCACCTTTGAAAACATTTACTGAAAACTAAAGCATTGGTTAGACTATCAGTACTCTCTGCCCAGTAACATTATCACTACCTCAATAAGGGCCTTAAATTCATACATTCCATTTCATTATAGCCAAACCCTCATTGGATAAACCATGATATTTCTCATGGACAAGAGATATTTATAGAATTGGATAAACATCAGATTTGATCAGATGTACAGATGATTTTCCTGCATTTTGTGTCATAAGCATTGCCATCCAAAAGGATCATGTAAACCTGTCTGAGTTCTACTTTCTCTTGCCTTTTGTTTGATCCTCTTCGGACTCCTCAGAAGAAGCCAATTTCTGGTGAAAACTTGTGGGTATTTTCATGATTGCAGAAAAGGTTGTATCCACAATGTAAATGGCAGGAGGCTAATTTTTTCAACTCTGCCTGTGGTTGTTTTTTGTTGTTGTTGTTGTTTTTTTTTTTTTTTTTCAAATTTGGTAGAATCAGTCTTAGCTGTTTCTTACTGGGAGATAAAAAATGAGCTTAAGAGACCCATAACAAAATAGCAAATTTTCTTTATGGATGAGGGAGATGAGACCCAAAGTATGTTACGTTACTATTTAGGGAATCCAGATTAAATGAGCTAGATGGGGTCTATATTTTTTGAGCTTGAAGGAGATGCTCTTGGAGGGACCATGGCCCTGGAATGCACTTGAACATGAAGAGAGGTGGTCGCAAGAGCACAGGTCCCTAGAAAGACAGGAGTAGATGTTCTCTGGGCCAGGTAGAGTTCATTCCACATAGGGACCTCCTCTGAAAACCTTTGCACTTTGCTGTTAAAACCTGTGTCTCAGAAATAGTATGTTACCAGTATCTGTAAGAACTATGACATGGAGGTGTAATACAAAAAGGACTTCAACAGAGTTTTGAGCCTGTATTTCCAGAAATAGCATACAGTCGAACTCATAGTATCTTGGTGAATATGTAGGTGAGTGGGTGTGGGTGCATGTGTTTGTGGATGTGCTAGTATGTAGAGATGGAGGTATTTGTATACCATTCTCTTTGTGATTTAACTCATTGAAATAGCATCATTAATGCATTCTTCTGATTGGAAGTTTAAAGGAAACCTTAGAGATTAATGAACAAAACTCAGACATGTAAACATCTTCATTTCTCAGATACCTAAGTAATATATATTATGTTTAAAAATCTATTAAATGTAATAGAAAGCAAAATATTAAAGGAATACAATGAATTATAAATAGATGTGAGGAAATTCAAATTTTATTCCTTCAAAAACAAAGGTGATATGCTATGAAGGTAAACACAGCACACACTTACATAACATCACATGTGTACACAAACTGTCTAGATATAAACATTGTTATAATATTCAAGTTGGTTAATATTTTGCTGCGAAAATAAAACAGAAAGCCTTGTTATTGTTCAGAAAGCCCTAGAACAGAATCCAAATATTATAATGGATATTCATCTGATTTAAATACGCTGTTGGTTATTGTGCATTTGGATTTACAATGAAAACATTCTGCACCATCTTGCATGTTTGTCTCTGTGTGCTTGTGCAGTGGAAATTTTTCATCTATGTTTTGCATAAATAATATATTTAAAGTTCCAGTTTCCTAGATTAAGCTACTTCAGAGTCTATGCTAGCAAATACAAAGTCAAAATTAAATTGAAACCACAGGTAAATATATAGGTTCTCTTTTAAATTCAGTGTGTGAATGAGTAAGAAGTAGATAACAGAAATAAATTTGGGTGCAGAATAGTCAAGGAAGATATTTGAACTCACTGTCTGGTGACTAATCCTGAAAGAGTCGATTTTTAGAACGCTGAATAACTGAGACCCTCCTGAGAAAATGCACTGTGCTCCTACCATATGACAAAGAGGTGTTTACCATCAAGTAAAGTATATACAGCTCCATTACACACAAATTGACTAAAACGGTTCTTCCCATCTGTTCACAGTCTTATTTATAAAGTCATTTTACATAAACACAGGTAGGATTTTTGGATTTTAGAAAAATTCTTTGTAAACAAATCACCTCCTGATGCATTTTATTTATAAAGGATTGATGAGTATCAATATTTGGTCACCAGAAATAAAAATATGGAACTCTGTGATGTCACTGAACTTAGGGCAGACAGAGGCAATTTTATTACCTTCCTGATCTGATCAGTTGTGTGGATGTGAGGGAGACTCCAGACTCAGAACTGGAAGAGCCGAGGAGGATGGATCAAAGCATAAGTTACACACACCTGAGGTCCAGATGTCAGTCTAACAAGGGTACATCAATTCAACTATATGATAAACTGGCTTGAATGGGCTTCTGTAAACTTCTTTGTGTGATGGTACTATAGTAATGCCTAAAATCCTTTTTTAAAAAAAGATGTATTTATTTATTTGAAATAAATTTGCAAAGAGAGAGGGAAAGACAGAAAGAGAGATTCCATTCACTGGTTCACTCCCTGGATGGTCGCAATGGCTGGGCCAGGCCAAAGCCAAGAGGAGCTTCTTCTAGGTCTTCCATGTGGGAAGTAGGGGCCCAACTACTTGGACCATCTTCCGTTGCTTTTCCCAGGCCATTGGCAGGGAGCTGGATCAGAAGTGGAGCAGCCAGGACATGAACCAGCACCCATACGGGATGCCGGCACTTCAACTGAACAGATTGACCTGCCATGCCACAACGCCAGCCCCAGTGCGTAAAATTCTTTATGTAGCCCTCCCTCAGTCTCCACAAGGGATTTATCTAGGACACTCCATCTCACTATGGGTGCTACAATGTAAAGATGCTCAAGCCCCTTAAATAAAATGCCATAGTATCTTCATGTAACCTGTGCATATCCTCTCATATATAACCTAGTCATCGCTAGGTTACTTATAATACACAGTGCACTGTAGATGCTATGTAAATAGTTGTTAAACTGTTCAGGGGGAAAATGATAAGAAAAAGAGTATAAAATTTCACTTCTTGCCATATTTTTGTCACTTTACCTTTTAAAAGTGATTTTAAGTCTTTGCACAATTTTTATACAGTTGAATGTTTAAAAATTTTTATTTATTTACTTTACTTTTTAATTTTTATTTTAAAGGCAGAGAGACAGAGGCAGAGAGACCTTCCGTCTGCTGATTTACTAAATGTCCACAACTTCTGGGCCAGGCCAAAGTTGAAACAAGAATTCAATCAGGATAACCCACATGGGTGACAAGAACCAGAATCTGGGGCCATCACCTTCTGCTTCCCAGTGTATGCATTAGCAGGAAAATTAGAGATCCAAGTGTCAGAAGCAGCAGCTAATGGCCCCAATGGCTGCCACTTTATGCAAATTTAAATTATTCCTCTAACAGTGCATTGGCAGGAAGCTGAATCAGAAGGGGAGCAACTGGGACTGGAACCAGCACTTGGATATGGGATACAGGAATCCCAAGCAGTGGCTTCACCTGTTCCTCACATTATCCACCCCATGGTCATTATTTCTGAAGTCTGTCTAAGCTGAGAAAGGCAAATATCTTGGTCTTGTAATAGAGTTGTTTTTTTTTTTTTTAAATTAGTATCCCCCTCTGCTTTATTCAAAACCGTACTTATTTTTGCTTTCAGTTACATTTAATTGCTTCTCTCCATTGTAAAGTTTCTAAATCATATTACATTTTTGGAATCATTTACAGCAAGGTCATGAGAAGATCAAATAGATAATGTCCAATGTACATTCATTTTAGGGGAAAAAAGATGGTTGCATTAACTTTGTGAAACCCTTACAAATAGGAATACCTGTACTGAGCAAAAACTGCCAAGCTATCAGGCATATATAGCTCAATAAGAGTCATAAGTTCACTTTCATATCTTTTCTACTATTTTCCCCTCTTTTTCAGTCTTACAGCTTATACTGTCCCAAAATTTGCCTTGAATAAACCATCCCACTTCATCACATGTTTTAAAAGATTTTCATGTGTCATGTTTTCCCTGATCATCTCACGACACACCTGCAGTATATGGATTAATGAGAAATAATTCCTAATTTTAATCCTAAAGATCCTGACTTGAAAGTAAATCATATGGCTCAATGCAACTTATGAGACAGTACCAATTATTCCACTAAACTGTTAAGCCAAGATCCTTGTAAGATTTTGCTTTTAGCAATAATTTGCCGAAAGGATAACATGTGAATACTCCCAATTTATGGAGCTAAAATGAGGCAATCATTTATTCTGATTTAAAAATTTTCATATTTTTTCTGAACAGCATAAGATTTGAAATCCTGCATGAAATAAAAGATAGTAAGCAGTGCACAGTGATGAGATTTGCAAGCTGGGGCACAAGATAGTCGAGGCAGTACATTAGACTGATATCCTGGGGTGTTATGGAATTTCTCTGGAAAGATATCAAAATGGAAAAAAAAAAACCGAGCTTTTTGGAAAATCATGCATTTCAGAAAAGTAGGAAACATCTCCCTCCTACAATCCAAATGCACTTTCAAGGTATCTTTGTTATGAACCAAATGAAATTGAAAGGAAATGTTTAGCATCCCAAGAAAAGGCTCAGGAAACTGTGGCTTTGACTGCCTCAGCCTTGTATTTCTCTAAGTGTGAACCCTGGATGCTTATTAGAGAGCAAAAGCTGAGCTCCCATTCTGGCAGTGTGGAGTCAGAAGTGCTGTTGGTGAAGCCCGTGGTTCTGCATTTTAAATGAGGTCCCCAGAGATTCATTCCATGGAGCAGACTGTGCCCGACCTCCCCTGGCCACACCTGTTCTATTGGATGCTCAGAGCCAGCATCACACACTGTGTCATCCTATCTATCTACTCTGTCCCTCCCTGGGTGGGGGTGATGCCCCCTTATATCATGTATAGGGGCAACTTGTTGCTAGAGCTTGGGCAGAGGTACAAGATGGAATATAACATCTCTAAGAATTATGAACCCAAAGAGGTTATGCAAAACACAACCCACAGCTGCCATTCAGTGTAGCCATTGTCCAGTAAGGAGCTGTCCTATAGCTGGGGGAGAAGGAAGAACAGTGCTGATGGAGGCCTGGGCGTCATGGTGCTGTCACCCCGCTCTGGATCCTTCAAGTCTTCTGTCCATTCTAGGAATCTTCTAGGTACACTCATGCATGTTCTTTTGGCTGAAAAGTAATGGATTTAGTTTCCACTTGTAAATAAGAAATAGCATATCATTTTCTTTTCAAGACCTCTTAAATATAACAAAAGAAGGCAAGATGCGGGAAACACACTGGTCAGAAATGGGTATTGACTCATTCACTGAGTCACCCACAGCCTTAGTTACTTTCCTCTTGAATAGCATCATTTAAAGATGATTCCATTTCTGCACCAACACACTTACACATCAGTATTTTTGTAGCCTTGGGGTCAATTTTCACTCATGATTTTTAACAAAATCACATTTAATTTGCAGTAACCTCGAAAGTTTTTCAGTTGGATAATCAAAAGCATCATACAGTAAGAGAAAAATCCTAAAAATGGCTTGAGTGATTTTCATTTCCTTCTTGAAGGAATTCTGCATGTAAAAATCATTTTGTATGATCACCACCAAAAAAGGCATAGATAAAGCCTTGAAAATGAATGTAGACTGACAGGTTAGCTTGAAAAAGCCTTGGGTGATATGACTCCTGCAACTGAGGATTTAGTAAGGTACTTGGTTTTAGAGTAACCAAGACAAAAAGAAAAGTAACAAGGCACCAACATTGTGCTTAGCAGGTAAAGCTGCTGCCTGCCATGCCAGCATTTAATGAGTGCCAGTTCATGTCCCGAATACTCCACTTCTGATCCAACTCTCTGCTAATAGCCTGGAAAGGCAATGGAGAATGATCCAAGTGCCTGCAAGACCAGATGAAGCTCCTAGTTCCTGGATCCTCTCTTTGACCTGGCCCAGCAATGGCCATTGTGGCCATCTGGGGAGTGAGCCAGCTGATGGAAGATCTCTCTGTGTGTTCCTGTGTCTCTTTATCTCTGTAACTCTCACTTTTAAATAAATAGAGATTTCTTTAAAAATAAAAAAAAGAAAGCGACATATGAATTAGATCTTTCTTGATTTCAAATAAAAGCAATCAAACCCAGATGTCAAGCCATATGAAGTTAAAAAGTTAGGTTACTTGATTTAGTCAAGAATGGGAGCTGATATAACTAACTGAATATTATAATGACAAAATAATCCCATTCAGTTTGAATTAAGCATTTGTTTTGTTTTGTTTTGTTTTGTTTTGACAGGCAGAGTGGATAGTGAGAGAGAGAGACAGAGAGAAAGGTCTTCCTTTTTGCCATTGGTTCACCCTCCAATGGCCGCCGCGGCCGGCACATTGTGCTGATCCAAAGCCAGGAGCCAGGTGCTTCTCCTGGTCTCCCACACAGGTGCAGGGCCCAAGGACTTGGGCCATCCTCCACTGCCTTCCTGGGCCACAGCAGAGAACTGGCCTGGAAGAGGGGCAATCAGGATAGAATCTGGCACCCCAACTGGAACTAGAACCGGTTGTGCCGGTGCCGCAAGGCAGAGGATTAACCTGTTAAGCCACGGCGCTGGCCTGTTTTTTTGTTTTTTTGTTTTTGTTTTTTTGACAGGCAGAGTTAGACAGTGAGAGAGAGAGAGACAGAGAGAAAGGTCTTCCTTGGTCTTCCTTCCATTGATTCACCCCCCAAAATGGCCACTATGGCTGGTGCACTGTGGTCGGCACACTGCACCGATCCGAGGCCAGGAACCCGGTGCCTCCTTCTGTTCTTCCATGCAGGTGCAGGGCCCAAGCACCTGGGCCATCCTCCACAGCAGAGAGCTGGACTGGAAGTAGAAGATTCCAGTGGGCTGACCAGGGAGAGTCACGAAATATGCACCCGGATCACTGAAAGACCTCACAAGTTTCTTTGAGTCACTTCACATAGTGCAGGCCGGCATAGCTGGTAGGGCCACAAAGGCAAGCAAGCATCAGGCTTCCTATTTTCTATGGGAAGAGAGGGTCATATCTAAAACAATGCAAGTGACTCAAATTACTAAAATACAAAATATAAGAAAAAAGTTAAGAAATGGACCTAGCTTTTATCATTGGGCAGTAAATTTTGAGAGTACCATTTATCCATTCTGAATGTATGCACAGATTTTGAAAGGCATTAAATGGGTGTTGACAGAGTTTAAATGTGTGCCCAAAAGCCAGCTTTGACCAAGAAATTAAAGGTTCCACACAGATTAGAAATGCTCATTAAGTGAATGATTTTATCCTTAGTTTTCAATAAATAAAACAAAGATTAGCACTTAGCCTTTTAAAAAATTGTGTCTAAATTCCACTTGCTCTTGACGCTGGTTCTGGTGTAAGAGGTGCACCTTGCAATTTGTTGAGGTGCTTCCTAGGCAATCATAAACTCTATCTAAATTGTGTACCTCCTCTCCCTTGTGGAAAACTGATCAGAGACACTTACCTCCAGTGTCTTCAAATGCTAACCTCCAATTTTTTTATAGAAATGGCTAAAATGTGGTTTTTGTGTGTGTTTTTTCACTACCATTCTAACCCAAGGAGTACCTTCCTACCCTTAAATTTCCCATGTACCTATTGTTCCACTAATTCTGATTAAATATTTTTGAGGTGATGAAATATCTTTCAAATGAAATCATAATCATGCAAAATGAAAACAGCTAAGCTTTGCAAATTCTTAGAACCCTAGGAAATAGCCTATAAACTACTGGTTAACCAAGCATTTGACATTAATCCGAACTTGGACTGCCTGCTTCTTTTTATAGTATACTCATATCTCAAGTCCTCCAACCTAGTGCTATTTCTTCAAGGAAACAAGAAAGTGTAAAATGATGATAATTAGCTTGAGAGTGACCAAAACTGCACCTTTCATCTCTTCCTGTCCCCCACCAGATCTGGAGCACAGAGCTTCACCTGTCATAGGTTTTCAGTTAATGCCGTAGCTTAATTCTGTTCTGCTTCCTTCCTTACATGTCTCTACACCAGAGATGTTCAGGATTAGCCACAATATCTTCCCGATTCTTTTTAGTCAAACAAAAGAATATTTTGGCCTTAAAGGGGCTCTTTAAAATCCCCTAGAAACCATATGATCAAACCTTTCCCTCCTGTGAATTTTTACACATAAGCAGGAATCACAGTTCTGTGTTTGTATTTATCATGTATAAGCATCCTGTTCCTTTTCCCTCTCCTTCACCAAGATTCACACCCTGCTAGCTGCTCCTAAAATTATAATATCCCAGAGCTGTGTGGCCCAGGTTCATTTTCTCTCCTAATTCTCTACACAGCCAGGACAATTCTATAATTCTGGTGAGTGAATGCTGGTCAGGGACACTGAATATTTCAGTTGAGACTTTGTATTAGTCAACTTAAGCTTTTCTGAAATAGACTAGCCAGCCATGACTTTGTATCTTCTGCATTTACCCTGTATCACCTGCCAACTTCCTAGGTGTGTGTAGCATTTTCCTCCATGCCTGGTGTCTTCCTTCTGAGTTCAGATGGCACAGGGCCCGACCCTCACCTGCCTCTTAACAGCTGGACTTTTTCTCCAACTGGTCATTACTAAAATCTGATGGCAGGTAGTTGACAACTGGAAAGGATTTGATAGACTATTTCACAGGGGAGTGCACATGACTGATGAAAACCATGTTGTCATGACTAAGAAGCTTCATGTTAGTAAGAAAAACAATTTTTGCCCCAATGCAGTTAAAATAACAGTGATTTCTGTAACTGGGAGAGATTTCTAGCTGGAATGAAAGGAGACTTTCACTGCCCTCGAATCACACTCTGTAGGGCAATGCCAGTTCCACCTGTGAGCACAACAGGGCATGCTTGCTCCATACCTATTTGCTCATGCAAAAAGTATGCAAATAAAAATAAAGGTGTCAGTATTGTAACTTACCTGGTAACTTCTTATCTTAGTATGAAACAGAGTCTACCAAACTGTAAGATTTTTGCCTGCATAAAAGTTTTGTGAATTCCTTTAAAAACAATAGTTTTCACACAATGAAAAGCAATGCATTTCTGCTTGGCTAGGTTACATATAGCATATTTGGAGTACCTACTGTGAGCAAATGCATTGTCATTTAGGCCTTTGGCACATAAATTTGAGAACATGTGTTTTAGAAAGAGCATATAGCATTATTGTTTTATAGCTTTTCTTAATATAGCATAGTCATATAAACTTTATAAATTTCTTTGTCTTTAATGAGTATATTTTAAGCAACAAAAGTTAAATAATCATCAGTCTAATGTTAAATAGATAAAATAACCAGAGTTTATTTAAGTTTTAATTCCTTATTAGGATGCTGTGGGTGGCATTAAAGCACAATTCAAAGTTGTATTAAATTATAAGCAGCTATGAGAATTCTTCTACAATCTGGAATAACCTAGAAACGTCAGAGCCTCCTTTCTTCCAATTCCTTCTAAAGCCAAGAGACTATACGTATAAATTAACAACAAAATGGAAGAATAGAAACACTATTAGCATTTGTTGCCATGGAAAAAGGAAATAACATCATCAGTTTTTAGAACAATAGTAATGGTTACAGTTCCCACTTTACGGAAACCATAAGACACAACTGAGTTACTGAGAAAGTAAGTCACTTATCTCAGACCACACAGCTGGGAGATTACTTCTTAACGTCCCCAAATTGCTTATCATTGTCACCCTTCTTCTCTGCCAAGGGTAGAAAAGCACCTTAGTAAGAGATTCCCTATGACAATGTGAATGAACAAAACCTGCCAATTATCAATATCCAAGATCCTCTCAACAGTCCACAGGATATTGTCAGGATCACTCTTGGTCATGGCCAGGGATGGAAGTTCCCCTCAGTATTTTTCCAGATGAGCTTGGGCCTCGTGCCTGCTCCCTGAATTTCAAGTATTCTGTGGAATTGAGTTCCAGTCTGGGTGTTAAGGTTGTCCCCTTCAATAGGAGACAAGCTCATTCTTGGTTTCGCAATGCTCAAAGCATAAACCACCTCCCCTCTGCATCACCAAGAAAGAACACAACTTTCTATTAGACTCATAGCTATAAGACTGGCCTTCGTGGTTTTCCAGATCTTGCTCAGGGTTGACCTCGGTGTCACTGGTCACACAAAGTCTGTTTCTGGGGGCCTAGTGAATGCTGGGCTAGCCAGGTCCAGAACGCAGAACAACCACTGCATGGACACACTCGAGAGTTTGCAAAGACTGACCTGCAATGTGGACAGAGTGCTCTAAAATGTAGCCTCCTCAGTTGGATCCTGTTTGACCTGGCAGTAGCACTGGGGAGTCTTTGATGTTGCTTCTGGAGCTGGTGGAATCTTCCTTTTTTCCACTCTGCTCTGAACAAGTTGAAGAATAATAGAAGGAAAGAGTCTGAAGTTGCAACATGGCTTCCATTTAGGGCTGGAGTAGGAGTAGGGTGAGAACACCAGAAAGGACAGCAGAACCTCTTAGCTAGCAACAGGCCAGCGCTCAAGAGTGGGTCACCTGGGATCATCCTCTTCTGGTTTTTGCCCACAGAAGTACGGTACACTGAGCCCAGGTAAATGAATCAGCTGTGCAGTCAGGTAAATCTTTCCACTCCTCCATCGGTAGAGTGAATGAAGGGCAGGGAAAGAGGAAATTCTGCTCCAAACACCATGTGAGGGTGATATTTTCTGTCTCATTCTCATTGTTTCAAAGTGTCTTCTATGTACCTTGACCTAATTCCAGATACAAGTTTATGCAATCAACTTCAAATCCAGGGAAGTTTATCATTAATTTTTGCTGATCCATCATGTTTCTTTCTAATAGCACCATTTTAGGAGAAAAAGTGATAAATATCTTAGAAATGCAATGCCCATTGCAACTCAGTGTCATAAGATTCTATAGAAGGTTCATCTACTTGGAATTCATTGTGAAGATTCAGAATGATGAGAAGAAAAAGTATAGATACATTGGAAATTAAATTTACTCCTGAGAACTGAATCCAAAGGAAAGTAACTATTGTTGGCATGCAAAAAAATTAGTAACTAGCATAAATCATTAATGAAGGACATAAATTCCCTGTAAACATCTCCAGTTCTTGCTGCATTTTCTGATTTACTGTAAAACTTCTTGTGTTTGGGATGTGGAGATATAGGACATACTGTCCTCCACCAAACACTTCAGAAAGAAGGTTATTAGCACTGCAAGGGGACTGTTCTCTCAGGAGAGCTGCACGTAAAATGACCAAGGAAGAAAATAGCAGCAACTTCTCAAATTAGCATAATTAGTAATTATCTCTTAATAGCCCTACTTGGCTTTAGAGACTTGGCACTTTAAATTCTGCTTAAAGTTCACTGAGGAAAAACAAATTTCATGCTGAAATGTCTCAATAACACAGCTGAGCTACTGAGGTAGTCATCTGGTTGAGGTAAGAGGAAGCAGAGGAACATAGGGATATTTCAAGTTCCTCCTGTAAGAACTAGGTATGTGATCATATACAGTTTAGTGGAAAACACCAAAGAGTATGGAACATCATGAGAACTCTACCTCTCTTTCCCTGTCTTCCTCTCCGTCTCTCTCCCTCTCTCTCTCTCTCTCTCTCTCTCACACACACACACACACACACACACATCTTTGAAGATACTTTCAGAATTCTTTCTCATTGCAAGCCTGCCATCATCCACAATGAAGGTCATTCCATCTAATGAAATATAATTAAGTTTCTATTAGATCAAATGTATGAAAGAAAGATAATATTAAAATGAGAAAAAAAAGCAAAGAAAAAAAAAGAAAAATTATCATCCATGTTAGAATCAGCAACTAACAAAACTTTTAATTTGCTTTTGGGAATTCAAATCCAAATAAGATTTATGTAGAAATTGGGATCTGCAGCATGGTCAACAGATAGATTCTTTACATGTATATATGATGATGTGTTTGGCAGGACATAGAGAAGATATATTTACAATTTTAAAAGACTAGAATAGGTCTCTTTTTAGGCAAGGAATACTTTGCAACATATCAAAGCAATCTTTTGTGATTAATTAGCCATACTTTATGTGCACAGTGTAGCAATTTTTAGAAAGTCTAAACCATTACCTTATGAGATTGATCAATGAACCATGGGAAAGTAAGCTTAATAGGAACATAAGTAGGTCTCCACTTAGGAATTTTAATACAGAAATTTATTCAGTAAGAATATTCAGCAAGAAATCTTTATGGAGCAGTGACTCAGTTTAGGACATCATGTTATCAAGACAGAGAATTAAAAGGCTCATCACAATCTGAGACCACTCCCTGTCATTCTTCTGTGTTTAAAATGTTCAACTTGAGGCCGGTGCCACGGCTCACTAAGTTAATCCTCCACCTGCGGCGCTGGCACCCCGGGTTCTAGTCCCGGTCGGGGTGCCGGATTCTGTGCCAGTTGCTCCTCTTCCAATCCAGCTCTCTGCTGTGGCCCGGGAGTGCAGTGGAAGATGGCCCAGGTCCTTGGGCCCTGCACCCACACGGGAGACCAGGAGAAAGCACCTGGCTCCTGGCTTCGGATCAGCGCGGTGCGCTGGCCGTAGCGGCCATTGGGGGTGAACCAACAGAAAAAGGAAGACCTTTCTCTCTGTCTCTCTCTTACTGTCCACTCTGCCTGTCCAAAAGAAAAAGAAATTAAAAATTAAAAAAGGTTCAACTTGAAACACTGTTCTCACTTCCTAACCTCACCATCTCCTTCCATTCACCATCATACTCCCCTCCCTCATACATATTTCCACACCATATCCACCATCACTCTACTAGCCAATAGCAGGTGTTGGGTATTCACAGATGTGGTTCAGAGGCTGATGCATCGATTGTTCAGGGACTCTAGAAAGAAGAAAGAAGGAGGAACAGATTTAATATTTGATAATAACTTAGTGTGTAACAACTACATCCTTGCAAGTTGTCTTACTGAATTCTCACCATGGAAGTAGACCTTATTATTTCCATTTTGCATCAATGGAAAAATCATGTCTTAAAATGATAGCAAATATGGGGCCGGTGCCATGGCACACTAGGTTAATCCTCTGCCTGCAGCACTGGCATCCCTTATGGGCACCAGTTCTAGTCCAGGTTGCTCCTCTTCCAGTTCAGCTCTCTGTGGTGGCCTGGGAAAGCAGTAGAGTATGGCCCAAGTGCTTGGGCCCCTGCACCCCCATGGGAGACCAGGAAGAAGCGCCTGGCTCCTGGCTTCAAATCAGCATTGCGGTCATTTGGGGAGTGAATCAACGGAAGGAAGACCTTTCTCTCTCTCTCTCTCTCTCTCTCTCTCTCTCTCTCTCTCTCTCTCATTGTCTCTAACTCTACCTGTCAAATAAATAAATACAATCTAAAATAAAAAAGATAGCAAATATGGCAAAAAGAGCACATGAACCTAAACATTTTTCCTGACATGAGGCTGCCTTTTGAGACCTCTGACAACATTTCAGCAGCTCGAGGAGGAGTGACATCCAACGACACTTACAAATTCTCCTTTGCCATTTTGAGTAATGGAGTCTAAGCCTTTAGTGACCCATGCCTCATGGCTGGATTCTGAGCAGGGATGGTACAAACATAGTCATACTCCTCTTTCAGCAGAAAACTAATGCACATGTAGTGAAGGCTGAGTTTTTCCGCTACTCAACTCTATAAATGAACAGAGTATTGCATCCTCTTTGAGAAATATGGTGCACATTTTCAGACATACCTTGACTTAAGAGCCTGTCCTGGGTAAGGTGCCAACTCAATGTGAATTGGCTTGGGGAACCTGAGCTCCTTTTTCTTCATTCCCATTAATTTTCTCACTCCAGCTCTAACACACAGCATTTTTCTGGAGTTCCTATAATCTCCCACTTTGTACAAAGCACTGGATGCTATCAAGTTAATTATAATCCTTGCCATCAAGAAACTGACCCCCCAAGGAACAGGAGGCAGCCTGCGCTATGCAGAATCTCAGACAGAACTGCTTTGTGCTGTGCAGTTCCAAGACCATGTATCTGTCATTTCAGCCTTACTGTGAGCGAGACTCAAGGTGCCATTTCTCCTAGAGAGACGTGTGTCTTAGACTATAACGCATTTTAGAATGGCGAAGCCATTCCATGAGCGTTTCCCTCATGATGAGAAAGAATTGGAGTAAACAACTCTTTTTTTTCCTTACATAGGATTTTTCTTTATTTTTCTATTCCAACAAGTGAAGCATAAAAGGAAGCTAAAACTCTGTTCATTTTTATCGAATTTAAACAATGTAAATGTCTCTACTTCTCATAAACACTGAAATATAGTAATTCACTTCAACAAACACAAATGGTCCTAATAAATTGAAAAAGTTTCTGAAAATCCCACCTGTGATCCCATCTTTTAGTCAGAAGGTGCCTCTTCTCTGTGTATAAACCACTCTGGTTTCTTCCACTTGTGGTGAATAAAACATAGAGAGCTTGACTTTTATGCTGCTTTGAAAGCTCTAATCCTAAACTTTAACTTCACAGTCTTCCTTTTGAAAAATGTATTTATTTGAATGTAGAGCTACAGAGAGAGGAGAAAGAGAGAGAGGTCATCCATCTGCTGGTTAACTCCCCAAATGGCTGCAAAAGCCAGTGCTGGGCCTGTGTGAAGCCAGGAGCCAGGAGCTCCTTCCTGGTCTCCCACATAGGTTCAGGAGCCCAAGCACTTGGACCATCCTTATCTACCTTCCCAGGTGCATTAGCTGGGAGCTGGATCAGAAATGGAGCAGCTGGGACTCCAACTGGTGTCCATTTCGGATGCCAGTGTTGCAGACAGAGTCCTAAACGGCTACACTACAAGGCGGACCCAATTCATGGTCTTTGGAGCCAAACGTCTGTCTAGGTTATAACCAAAGGAGAAGACAAATTATTTCTTTCAGAAAAACTCTAAGCAAGCCAAACGTAGTCCACTAATGCATCTCTGCTTACTTGTTGGTTCACACACCGAATAACCCGAGACTGCCCATCCTAAGGTCAGCATTAGCTACACTGCCCTTCACAGGGCAAGCTACTGAAACAGCTTGCTAACACTATCCCAATAAGATAATGAAATTAATTCCCCAAATCAGCAATGTTTGAAGGTGGACGAAAACAGAGTATTATGAAACTGGATCTAAACAATCCTATGAAGGAAAACAGCTATGAGAAGAATACACAAATCAGAGACACAAATGAGGCATCACTGGGTAGTGGAAATGTTTAAAGAAAGGAGAAACTTCTTTAAAAAGGGCTTCATGATAACTTGAAGAAACATCATACTATCATTTCTATTTCTTTGTTCCTCTTAGAGCCTTCCCTCTGCCACCTCACATTTTATAGATGGGAAGCTGAGATAATAAGAGGACTGTTGTTTGGGGAGGTCAAGAACAGATTGGGGTCACTGAGTGCTGAACTGTGAGATTGTGAAGGAATCTGGGACATTTGGAGAAGGAAGACCCAAAAAAGGAGTCCCATGCAGGAGGGCATACGTTTGAACCAAGTTTTGCTACAATAGAAATAACTTTCATATAACTTTGATGAAATTAAAAAGTCTCAACTTTTTCCCATCCATTGTAATCCACTCTTGACTCTGGACTAGGTAAGTGGAGAAAAGAGAATATAAAGTTATACCTGGAAGTTCTGGCAGAACACTTTTGCCCCCGGAGGAACTCCATCATCTGCCATTTTCTACTGTAGCCTCACAGTGGAGAAGATACTTTCGGTTCTACATGGTCTCCACTTACATTGTCATTGCTATGGTGTGTGTTCATTGTGTGATGAGTAGTCGCATCTGTTTATTTAAGGGTCTAAGATCACTGATCTTACTCATAGGAAGTAGATAACAATATCTGGGTAACCAGGCTTCAGATTCCACAGAACACTGCAGAAAGCTATAGAGTTCTCTGGTTTGTAGCCTAGAGCCCAGGTTCCCAATTTGTTGAAAAGTAGGAACATTTCTTCTTTGAAATAAAAATAATTGAATAAATCGAAAGAAACTGGCAATGCTGTTTGGAAGACCACTTGGGTTTACTGGCTTGAGAAGGTGAACACAAAATATGTTATCTGAATACACAAACTGTTACTTTCTCATGGCTTCCAGAACAACAACAAGCCCATGGGAATTGCAAGAAAGAAGGTAAGATTTTAAACCTTGAGAGTATTTATTTCTTCTGCTTCTATTTCGTCTTCTGCTTTTCCCACATTCTCTTTTTACTTACTTCTCAAAGATGGAATTTTCTGCTTTTCTGTGGCTAGCAACTTGATGTCGGTGATGTCAATGAGCTTTGACATTAGTCGATAGCTCTGTTGAGGAGAGGAAAGGTGACATCTATGCTTTAGAGCAGGTGGAGAAAAATACCTGAATTTTAGCAGACAGAGTATATTAGAACACGTAGCTGATCCTGTATGTTCTTCCTTTATTGAATAAAAAAGCAGGTCAATGTTTTATGCTGTTTATATCAGTGTCATTCACTCTAGTTATACTGTAAAAGCTAATGGCTGGTTAAGCATTTATGCAGAATAGAACCAGAGATAAAGAATAAAAGAAGATACGCGTTAAAGTATAAATTAAAAAATAAGAAATTAAACTATTAAAATTCACCCATAAAATATTTTCTGATTTTCTGATCCTAGAATATCTAGGGAAGAAAGTTTTAAAAGGAAAAAAAAAATCAAAATTTGATCTCCACATTCAAGCCACTTCCAAACACACCTTCAGTCCCTTTCATTGTCCTTTTTTTCAGAAGCACCTGATACGTCTTTCACATTCATGAATTACAAAGCATTTTTTAAAAAATTATTTTCACAGTTGAGCCTACTGGTAACCCTATGATGTAGTAGTATTAACACCACTTTACAGGTGGGAAAATGTGGCCAAGGAAGCAGTGAATTTATCTGTTCTTTTAACAAAGCTTTTATTTAATAAATATAGCTTTCATAAGTACAACTTTTGGATTATAGCAGTTCATTGCCCTTTGAGTCATTGTCTACATACTCAGACATCAGAGATGATTAGCAACTGGAACCGATAGAGAAGCATAATACCAAGAGGCTTCTTTTTTTATAAGAATGGCTTCAGATAGTGACACATGTAAAACCGTCTGATGGGGAACTTTGAAGAATAAAAAAGACTGCTTCAGCAACTCACAGCAATAGCCACACTTGGCATTTGGGAGCAATAATCTAACTGATGGCTGAAAGTTTCAGCTGAATCTTATTTTCTGAACATTTCCTTGACCCTTGATTAACTCCTGCTAAGCCTGTTGTCTCATCTCCTAAGATCATACCCTCCCTTGTCTCCCCTTCTCTTGTAACCCCTTCCTGGAGCAGCAAGTTCATGTCTTCATCCATGCCCGCAGCATTTCCCCAACTCCCGCCCCCCTCCTACTGGTATTGCTGAGTTCATTTCAAGAGAGAGGGAAGGAAGTATGGTTATCTTCCTAGAATTATACCTATAAAACACGTGAAATCTGTTCTTATAACATTAATAAAAAATTTAAAAAGAAGAGTTTGAAAGCCCATCCTAAAACATGGTGGATGCATGACAATTTTATCTAATGAAAGTCATATATTTATCCACTGCTATTGATAATCGAGTTATTTCACAAATTTTCCTTTTACATGGGGTGCTATAATAATTAATTGTCCTCCCACTTAGGTCACTGTGTACATATGGTTACTGCTTTCAAAAAAGGATGAACAATTTAACCATCAATAGTAGCTTTATCCTATGAAATAGAGGATTCTCAATATTGGTTACATAGGCTATAACAACTTTCATTTTTAGTTAGCAGTCAAGTGAGCCTTCTTCATCAACAGGTGAAATCTGAGCTTTGCTTTTTCTCTTCTACCTCTTTGTCTTGTTTTTTCCTTTAACTTCTAATCTTTTTTACATGTCTCCCAATAGTGAAGATACATATTACTTTATACAATAGACTGTACTAGAAAGTAATTGATCTTTCAGCTGAATGTAATTCTGTTATGTTGCAGCTGGTGCTGGGAAAATCTGTGATTTGATGGTATTCCTTGTTTGTAATTGTTCAAGAATCAGCCTTGACCAAATGAGGTTTAAAAAAAAAAAACTATTTGCCCCTTAAACCATTTTTAACTTCACTATTTTATTATAATAAAATCAATTTTTCAATCCTTTCCTCCAATTCTATCTACCCTTTCATACAACACATGGCTGTGCCTTTTTCCAACATTAGAAATTGCTTTTTTAATCAAGTTTTTATCTAACACATTTCCCATTCCCAAATGTAATGTTAGCCTGGGGCTGTGCTGGAGCATTAGGGATGAAAAGGTTTCAATTCTACCGCCTTCAGTGAACAACACATTCTGACAAGAAACCAGGATCTTCACTTCGCTGGAAGACCAGAGGGTAGAGCTTGGATCTCTTTTCTTCCGCTCTCACAATATATCAGGGCTTTCGCAGAATCCCCTGCAGTGGCTGCCGAGCCTCTCTGCTGAGGGTAGTTCATGAGGATGAAAGCAGCCTCAAAGCCTTCTGCCTCCTACAGGCAGCTGGGCAGTAGCCCCACGTACCCTCAGCTGTTTACCAATCTGTGTCTTTGGCCAGGTGAAAAATCAGTGATTCGGGCTGTTAGAAAGAGGCAACAGATAAAGTTTAAAACATACAACTACTCTTATCTCCTAAACATCTGATTAATTCAAATCAGGATATTTAGCTTAGAAACGACTTACTTAGCTCCTATAGTACATGTAACAGCCCTACTCATAAAATAAGCTGTTGTTTTGGGACTGTTTACAGTCTCTGAAGGGTGGATACAAATTATGCAAGCCCAAATGATAAAATATATTGGTAGAAAAATTTACTCACATATTTTCATGAAGGAGGAGCTTCTTACATCATAAAAGATACATGTTACAGAGTTGTTTACAGAATTTGTATTGTGTCTCTAAGATACAACTTCGTATGTCAAAGACCTCTCAGGTTCTCCCAGGTTGCCCTGGGAAAGAGATGAAAAGAGAAGATTTTGGTAACCATTTAGGAGGACTCATTGGGTCAAGGAAGAATGGGCACCTGGAATGGGGTTGCTCATTAATGTCTACAGCAGAAGATTGCAAAGGCCACGAGGAAGCCTATTTACTTCCAGAAAGACTCAAAAGTCATGAGCTACAGTTGCCTCAATTCAGTTTCCAAACTATGCTGAGGTGGTTGGGTGTGCACAGGTGAAATGGCCTGAGAAGACCACACTGGAGGCAGCTGACCTCACAAAATCAGAGAAGTTCTGACCTTGGGCTGAAGCACTCTCTCTCCCTCTCTCCCTCTCTCCCTCTCTCCCTCTCTCCCTCTCTCCCTCTCTCCCTCTCTCCCTCTCTCCCTCTCTCCCTCTCTCCCTCTCTCCCTCTCTCCCTCTCTCCCTCTCTCCCTCTCTCCCTCTCCTTCTTTCCTTCCTTATAAAACCTCCAGTGATGGGATACTTTTAAGAAATGCATTTTGGTTTGTTTTACTGCTTTCAATAAATGTTGCTAACTGGCTAGCATTCAGAAGTTCAGTAATGAGTTGGTGAAACTGAGAGAAGGCATGGAAAACATTGCATTCGGAGCCTGGGGGTGAGGGAGTCAGAGCTGCAGAAAAGGAGTGATGGAGGGACAGCTGCCGCTCCATGAAGTTGTTCACCTCAAGTCTTCTCAATAGCCAGATTCAATACCCCTCATCCCAGGGTCTCTCAATGTGTAAGAGAACCTTATAAGCCACACTGAGATGTGATTCTCTCGAGCTGTGAAGTGTCTTCATCCATTTACTGTTGTGATGAGAGAATGCCTGAGACTGGGTAATTTATAAAGAAGAGAGGTTTATTGTGGCTCATGGTTCTGGAGGCAGGAATATCCTACAGCATGATGCTAGCAGCATCTGCTGGGTCTCTGGTGCTGTTCTAATGCATGACGGAAAGCAGAATGGCAAGTGAGCACTCACTCACTCCCAGGTGACAGTATTAAATCTATTCATGAGGGCACAGCACACGAGACCTCTCCCAAAGCTCCACTTGATGACTCTGTCACATTGGTACCAAGATATGAATTCTGGTGAACACACATAAACCACAGAAATGGGAGTGCCCTGCAGGAGGAGGTTCCCTGAGTTCTAGACCACAGTTCAGACAAATTAGAGTTTATATCTCAGCAAGCCATTCAGTCTATGCAGATAGATGTCTCACCTGAAAATCGAGATTCTACCATATGTCTCCCCCATGGCTAAGTATCTACTATTTTGTGTTAAAATACTGTGAAAGAACAAAGCAACAGGAAGTGAATTCTAATCACAGTGTGAGGGATTTGTGTAGGAATTGATAAAATTTAAAGAATCAACAAAAAAAAAGGAAAAAAAACAAAATAAATTATGATTTTACCATTGTTTTCTAAAGAAAAGAATATGTATGCATTTTCATGTAAATCATATCACAATCTCACTCCCATCCCTTCCATGCACACTTTTACATATAGGTACATACGTGTGCACATACATATGTGTACATGTACTCATTCACATACTCTTATGCACATAAATTCAGATGAACTCTCTCATAGACAAGAATATATGCTCACTTGCATACCAACACACATGTTCTCACATACATGTACACATATACACATGTTTTTATTCATATACAGGTGCACACGTACACATACACATCAACACATGCACACTCACACATACATACCCTTGATCCTATCCTCTTTTCTGTGTAATTTAGATCCAGAGCACTCCCCCCAACTACGCATATTTAGAAATTGTTCAGTCAGCTCATGATGAATAAGTGAATGACTGAATCAGTGGCAATGATGTCCCCACCATTAACCTTTAATGTGGGGAGTTTGATAGGAAAAAGGGACAATCATTGAGCTTCCAGTGTGTGTTCTGCTCCTTGCTCATGTGACCTGTTTCAGCTCAGGAAGCTGAGGCTAAGGGTCACACCGTCTGCCCCAGGACTCCCTAGCTGGTAAATGTGATTCTGGAAGGTTCCACCAGTTCTACAGACCTTGTTCTTTCTAGGACAGGGGGTCTCTGTATCTCCTGTGCAGAGCAGGGAGCCTCTGTTGCACAACTTGTGGCTCAGAGAAGCTACCTGATTTTTGCAGGATTTCATGTGGATTGAATTGGTCTCCTGACCAGATCCTCTAGGTCTCAGGCCACTGCTCTTTCAACTGAAAATCAGAATGAGTTAAGAAACCTTTCAAGTGCAAGTAGGAGGCCATTCTTCTGGCAGCTTCACCCAAAAATGAGCTCTTGGGATACGCATTGAACAATAGAACCACATTTTCCTTCCATCCGCAAGGGCACAATTGATCTTAACAGAATGAATTCACCCCAACATGCTCAGCCATCTAGAAGCTCACCCTATCCCTGAACTAGCTTCAACTCCTCCCCGTTGATGGGCCCCATGATCTTCTTGTAAAAGTTGGGCTGAACAGGTAGATGTGCCTGACCTGTTTCTCTAATTGTCCAATACATACCTTATATGCAGTCCCTTCTGTTTTGAAATATTTTAATAGGAATAATCATCTTAAATGTTGATGGATATTCTAGGTGTATGTACTAACCAAGTATAACATGAGCCAATTGTACCAAACTGTGAAATAGCACAGGCCTCGAAGTCCCATTAAATGTTACCATTGCATTTATATCATGAGCTCTTCATGCAAATCACTTCTTGGGGACAACAAAGTGCAATTAACAGTTTCAGGTAGTGTATATAGAATTCATAAGGCCCAATCCTGTTCAACTGAAAGCCAATAAGAGTTAAAACTCATCATCCAGCAGGCAGAATAAACATATATACTATTTATACAACCACAATGTCCCTTACTAGGGGGTGTGTATTCCACCTGAACATTTGCAAGATAATGAACTAGCTGAATAGCATCTAATTGAATAAGGAATGGTTTGCTATTCATAATTATGGCTTTCAAAGACTCTGAGTTTCACACCAAGCATTGAAGCTTAATCAATATCTTCTTATAGATAATATATGTGTTAAGCTATTTAGAATATTACAAAAATATAATATTTGTAATTAAATACAAATAAAACTTTTATAGTCATAAATAAATACGGAAAGTTTGCATTCCGCATACCACAGACATATATATGATGTTAGATTAAAGCATTAAAGGCTCCAAGAAATTTTTTAGCCTTTTTTATCTAAATATCCATTGGGCTATTTAAATAAATAATAATTTCTCTGTGCAGTACCTGCTGCCACTGCAGGAAGTGAGTGTTCTATAGTGTATGCTTTGGGAAACTGTAGGATGGGCCAGGATTGGGGCCATCATTGTGACACAGCGGGTTAAGTATCCCATGTGAGTGCTGGTTTGATTCCGGTGTGTTCTACTTCTGATCCAGCTCCCTGCTAATGTGCCTGGGGAAGCAGCAGCTGATGGCCTAAGTGCTTGAACCCCTGCACCCACGCAGGAGGTCCAGAGAGAGTTCTAGGCTTCTGGCTGGGGCCTGGCCCACAACCCAGTAGTTGCAGTTATTCAGGGAGTGAAGCATCAGATGGAAGATTCTCTCTCTCTCTCTCTCTCTCTCTCTCTCTGTGTGTGTGTGTGTCTCTCTCTCCCTCCCTCCCTCCCTCCCTCCCTCCCTCCCTCCCTCCTTCCTTCCCTCCACCTCTGTACTTCTTTCAAATAAATAAAATAAATCTTATTTAGAAAGAATTGATGAGAATTATCCAAACAGCTTGCTTGTAGACAAATCACAGCTGAATTTTGACTCTTTAAAAAATCATTTTGAAAGTATAGAGACATCACACAATACCCTAATTCTAAGGAGATTCTAAGGGGATTTTAAGAATTGTACTATTTTTCTTACTTCTCTTCAGTGTAAATGCTCCAGAAATTTGAAGTAATTTTTCTTTTAATGTAGGCTTTAACAATTTCACCGCTACCCCGATGCTTTCAGGTTAGTATTGCAAAGGAGACTGTCGCATTAACATACTGGATGTGACGTATTTATTGCCACGTGCACAGGACTCAAATATGTTAGAGATTCCATCATTTGTAGTATCTTTTATGAGAATGTTATCATCTGTGAGTCTGCTACTAATTTTTTAATTTGCAAATATCTCTGGTTGTGTTAAAATGAAATAATTCTAAATGATATCTAATAGGAAAAAATCTAGTTCAGTGTGCTAAGCTATTGTTTTGAGTTATATTTTTTTCCCTTTACTCTATGCACGCACTGACAGGAGTAAAAGAATCATGGTTTCCGGTTCTGTTTTTGTAGTCTTCAGCTCTTCTTCTGCACTTTACATCATCCACCAGTAACCAAGCAGGTTGCCCTCAAGGCTAGACCTGGGGACCTTGACAGCCACTTAATCTCTCTGACTCAGGTCATTCGTCTGGAAAATGAGGAGCTGGGCATGGATTGTTTCTAGGGCCCCTTGTAGGTTAGAAACCCCAGGCTTTCATACTCCCCAGTGTAGCACAGTCTCCAACAGTAGACAAAGCCACTTGTTCCATAATTAGAGATAAAAGACTTAGCAAATACCTGAGGGAGTTAGCACACTGGTGCTAATGAGTTTCAGTCATGTGTCAAGGATGATCTCAAATCCTTCTTTTTGGAAAGGGGGAGAGCCTTCCAAGGATGGGAAGCTTTGGGACTACCTCCTGGAGGACAGCAATGAGTGAGAAAACAGAGAACAATGAGCAAAATTTATTAAAATCACCAGCTTGAGCTCAGAGTGTTGTAGATGAAGAAATCTGCCACTAACATCTCAACCAATATAGTATTCAGTCGCCATTTTGGGTGGGAAAAATTCCTCAACCCTGTCATTGCTGTGCCTTAGCAAGTATTTTGGCCAATATATATAGTCCATTTTATTTTTATACATTCTGTATAATTATTTATTGTTTTAAGAAAAAAATGCAGATCTCCAGTGGTCAAGCACAGAGGAATAAATCTCTGTTAAAAAGTCAATTAGGGGACTCAGGCGCTGCCGTGGCATAGCAAATAAAGCTGTAGCCTACAATGCTGACTTCCCAAACGGGCACTGGTTTGAGTCCTGGCTGCTCCACTTCTGATCCGGCTCCTTGCTAATGGCCTGGGAAATCAGCAGAAGATGGCCTGAGTGCTTGGGCCTGCACCCACATGGGAGACCTGGAAGAAGCTGCTGGCCTGGACTAGACCCAGCCATTGTGACAATCTGGGGAGTGAATCAGTGGATGGAAGATCTCTCTCTCTCTTTGTTTCTCTGTCTGTCCTTCCCTCTCTCCATAATTCTGACTTTCAAATAAACAAGTAAATTTAAAAAAAATAAGAAAGTCAATCGTAGACACATAAAGCATCTTCTATTACTCTCTTTATGTGGGCACACACCTCCTTAGTAATCTTTCAGTGTTTTTATCGAGGTTCTATGGCTTTTGTCTAAAACTACCTCTATTGAATTTAGGACTATGGACACACTCTTATGGAAGTGTTGACTTGTTAACAGGAGAGGCTAACCCTGAACATAACCCCAAATTGGAGACTCCATGAACTCAGTATATTCTACGCAACATCCCATCTGGCCAAATTGGTCTCTATCAATACGAAACAACTTCCTGCTTTCTGATTTCCTTCACGAATTGTTTAAACAAACACAAATAGGAAATGCTTGTACACATTAAATCAATTTTACTGTTTGATAAGTGCTCAAGGGAGAGAAAAGATTTTTCACTATTAATTCTTGCCATTCTTTCAGGCTTTCTTATGTGATAATTTTGAATTCTAACTTTTCCTCGTCAGCTACAGCTGCTCTCCAATTGTGGAAAGCCTTCACTGCCAAAAGCCAAGAGTTTTGTTATTGAATGATTGTGGGACTCAGATTAATTCATTAACAACATTCTATTTACCAAGCCCTCACTCTATGCCAGTAATGAGATATTAAAACTTAAATGTGGAGTGGGGGACTGGGCTCGCACGCGCCGGCCCTGGTGACAGCCGCGCGCCATGGCCAGGACCCATTGGCTGAGATGTGTCCCCACCGAGGCGCCCCACAGGTGTCGAGCACCAGCTGAGACGCTGGACCTGCACCCCAGGGCTGGCATAAATGGGCGCCCAGCTGAATCCAAGCCGGTCGGTGGCAGGAAGGAGGAGAGGCCACAGAGCTGAGAATCAGTGAGCGGCCTGGAGCCCCACCTGCCCGGCCCGCCATGGTGCAGAGGCAGTGGGTGGGCCACCTGCTGAGGCATCGCAAAGCCCAGCTTCTGCTGGTCAACCTGCTGGCCTTTGGCCTGGAGGTGGAAAAAAAATCTTAAATGTATTTAAAATGGTAGATATCAAATGGTAAACACACACACACACACACACACATGACCTCAGGTATTAGCAAGTACTCAAGACCAAGAATGTATAGCAGCAGCAGCTCACCTATTGTGAGGGAACAGACAAGGTGGAATCGGGGGCCAGCGCTGTGGTATAGCAGGTAGAGCTGCAAACTGCGATGCCAGCATCCCATATGGGTGCCAGTTTGAGTCCCGGGTGCTCCACTTCCAATCCAGCTCTCCGCTATGGCCTGGGAAAGCTGTAGAAGACGGCCCAAGTCCTTGGGTCCCTGAACCCACATGGGAGACCAGGAAGAAGCTCCTGGCTCCTGGCTTTGGCCTTGCTCAGCCCTGGTGGTTGCAGCCATTTGGGGAGTGAACCAGCAGATGGAAGACTTCTCTCTCTCTCTCTGCCTTTGCCTCTGCCTCTCTGTAACTCTTCCTTTCAAATAAATAATTAAATCCTAAAAAAAAGGGTAGAATCAGAGCTGATGTCTGAACAGGACACAGAGGGCAAATGTGGCTGGTATGTGGTGGGAAGTGTGTAGGGATGGGCCAGCACTGTCCAGTGTGCACATCAGGTGAGCCACACATGTACCTTAAGTCTTCCTGGCAGCCACATTAAAAAAGTATTAAGAAATAGGACAGAATAACTTCAACAGATCCATATAGTATGCTTACAACACGAAGTCAATATAAACGCTATGAGATGTTTTCCTCAAATCATTTCCCATATTTGTCCACACGATCGATTGTGCCCTTCACACAGTACGTTTTAGTGGGGTTCAGCAGCTACCACCACCTTGGAGACTGCAGGTGCAAGCAAAGAGAAAGTAGATTCTGAGGCATCAGAGATGGATGGAGCCAGCTTCAGGAGTAAAAGGCCATCTTATTAGTTTGCTAAGGCTCCCCAAACAGAGTACTACAGGATGAGTGGCTCACACAACAGATTCATTTTTTTTTTCACAGTTACTGAGTCTGCAAGTCTGAGATCAAGATGGCAACGTGATTGACTTCTCCTGAGTCTTCTGCTTGCTTTGTGAATGTCATCTTCTCCCTGTGCCTTCAGATGGTCATGTGGTGTGTGTGTGTGTGTGTGTGTGTCCTAAGGACACCGGTCATGTTGTACAACAGCCAACGCTAACGACCTTGTGTTAACTTACTCACCCCTTTCAAGATTCCCCCTATCCCATCACCAAATCCAATCTGAGTCACTGGTTATTAGGACTCAGCATGTGAATTTTGGGGAAACACTTCAGGTGCCAGTAGACAAAATATCTGAGATAATGGAACCTAGAAGCAAACAGACATGAATGGAGTTGGAGAAGGAAGAAGGGGGAAAATACACCAAGTTTCAACACACGGTCCAGTGGATCAGGTCATATTTGCATCTGGAGAAGATCTGGGGTGTACCTCTTGGAGAAAGCATTATCTATACAAACGTGTGGAGAACACAATGCAGAAAGGCTCTGTAGAGAAGCATGTGGCAGAGCGAGGAGGGGGAAATGAGAGATGTATAGACAGACGGTGGGAGGCATTCATCAGGTGCAGCTCACAGACTGGTACAGGATATTGAAAGCAGAATAATGGCTTACAAATGAGCACAGGTAATATTTGTCTCTCACCTTTCTACTTTTCTCTCTTTCTAATTGATTTTTTACTACCCATGAATAACCTCTTGCACTGTAGAACTGGCAAACAAGTAACCACCTCTGAAATTCTGTCATCCGTAATTAAATACAAATATTTGTGGCTCCCCAACTTTTCTCTCGGGACTCCACACTTACCATCCTGCCTGGCCAAGTCCAGACCTTTCGATTCTTAATTCCACATCGTCAATCAATAATAATGCACCCATTTGCGACAATGGGTGCCTCATATCCTGAAGCAGATATGTCAAAAATTGCTAACATCCCAAACAGCTGGTTCTCATTTAATTAGGTATCAGAACACGACTTTCTGTTACCGTTTCTTATGCAGGAAACCATCATTCCTTAAACTTCAGCGGTTCACATGCTCCTACAAACTGGGAAACATAAGCTACCTCATAGCCCTGTGGCATTAGCTGTGAGTTCATAGTGAAAATTAACCTTTTTTTTCATTTGTGTTTTAATGTGACTTGTATCTAAGAATGGCTGGAATTTTAGGATGCAATGTTTTGTTTTCTGCCTAACACCACTAATTATTCGATATCAGGAATGCTTAAATAGATTTTTCAAAGAAAATTTGTTTCATCATTGCTTCATTGATAGTGGAGTTTCCAGGCCGGCGCCGCGGCTCACTAGGCTAATCCTCTGCCTTGTGGCGCCAGCACACCGGGTTCTAGTCCCGGTTGGGGCACCAGATTCTGTCCCGGTTGCCCCTCTTCCAGTTCAGCTCTCTGCTGTGGCCCGGGAGTGCAGTGGAGGATGGCCCAAGTGCTTGGGCCCTGCACCCCATGGGAGACCAGGAGAAGCACCTGGCTCCTGCCATCGGATCAGCGCGGTGCGCCAGCCGCAGCGCGCCAACCGCGGCAGCCATTGGAGGGTAAACCAACGGCAAAAGGAAGACCTTTCTCTCTCTCTCTCTCTCTCACTGTCCACTCTGCCTGTCAAAAAAAAAAAAAAAGATAGTGGAGTTTCCAAATACATTATTTTAAAAATATTTGAGAGATATAGGCAAAGAGATACTTACTTAATTGGTGAGGTGACTGCCACTTGATGGGAAATTTAGCTTCTTTATTATCTGACACCTACATAACGCACATATGCCTATATATGCACATATTCCCTTATCTACTCAGTTCCCATTACCCCAGAATCACTATCAGTAGTGTCTTATGTCTCAACAATCCCATGTAGACAGGTATGCACATATACTTGCATTTGCACACATATGTATTTATGCAACAAATAGGATTTTGAACAAGGAAGTTTATTGCAACATCTCTTAAGAGGCAAAATCTGTTACAGACAACTTGAACACACACCAATTGGAAGCCGATCAATGAATGTGGTGTACCCTTGTTATAGAATACTTTGTGTGTCCATAGAAACTGTGGGGGAAATTCTGCAAATGGCTGGAGCTGCATGTTCTCCACCAAGCCTTGTTGAGCATATTGTAGTGATGCCCCTTTATCTCAAAGGTCCTATATATTCCATACAATGCATAAACAACTTCAAGGAGGGAGAGAGCTGGATCAGAAGAGGAGCATCCAGGACTAGAACCGGCGGCCATATGGGATGCCAGCACTGCAGGCACTGCTTTACCTGCTACGCCAAAGCATCGGCCCTTAGGCAAAAAGTCTTAATGAGACACCTGCTCTGCCATCAGGAGCCCATCATTTGGGTCTTGTCTGGAAGAATGTGTGTTTGGAGATATACACCCCTTTGCTGCCCACTTCCATGTCTGGGAGCTCAGAATGAGACCCCATCTGAACTGGATCACGGAAGTGCAGAAGAGATGGCAAGCAGGCCAGCAGGGGACCCCTGCATCACCAGACTGAAGCCAGGCTGAGACTGTCCTGTGATGTGAAGTCAGGGACAGGGTTAGGGCAGCCAGAACAGCTATGTGAGCCTTAACTTCCTCTCGGCTTCAATTTCTCCACCAGTGGTTTATGTCCAAAAACCTGGATCAGAGCTCCCACTTCTTCACATGCTTCCACCCGATCAGCCAACCCTGAGCATCCTGTGCTTTTATTATTATTTGCAGGGTGGGAGGAGGTTACTTTGTTTTATTTAGGTAATTGTGTTGTTGAGGCCTTCCTTCACCGTGTATTGGAAGAAAAGTGCCATCTGCTTGGAGCATTTTTAAAAGGAGACTGTGAATCTAATGACACGTGTGACATGCAAACATTTACACTGTTCTGTGGAGAACTGTCACTTTATATGCACTAGTAACTTTGATTTTTTTTTTCATTTAAACTTCCTTATTCCAGAAAACAGTGGAGCCAAAGTGTCTGGTGGGCAGAGTGGATGCGATAGTTTTCTCCTCCATCAAGTGTCTGAAGGCAGTGGTCCCTACGCCCTGTTCTCCAGACTTTTCCCAGGCCCCACGCTGGTCTCCATCAAAACCCACAGCAAAACTGATGTTGGTGACAGCCAGAATCCAGTCATGAACCCTGAGTCAGCCTTTAAGCTTTTTACAGGAAAATCTTGTTCATCAAAGTTTTCTTTTGCAAAGAAAATTATGTTAGCATTTAAATAATGTAATACATATTATATTGTTGTTATAAATTTATTTTAAGATCTGAAATTCTAACATCACTGTCTGATAAAATCAACCAAGAGAAAGGATGAAGCAATTTTTGTAGCACCAAATTTGAATTTTTTTTTTTTTTGACAGGCAGAGTTAGACAGTGAGAGAGAGAGAGAGGAAGGTCTTCCTTTTTCCGTTGGCTCACCCCCCAAGTGGCCACTATGGCCAGCGCACTGCGCCGATCCGAAGCCAGGAGCCAGGTGCCTCCTCCTGGTCTCCCATGCGGGTGCAGGGCCCAAGCACCTGGGCCATCCTCCACTGCACTCCCGGGCCACAGCAGAGAGCTGAACTGGAAGAGGGGCAACCGGGACAGAATCCGGCGCCCCAACCGGGACTAGAACCCGGGGAGCCGCCACCACAGGCGGAGGATTAGCCTAGTGAGCCGCAGCGCCGGCCCAAATTTGAAATGTGAAGATTTTTGCATGAAGGGATGTTGGGCCAGCTATCATGGGTTTATCCATTAATATCCAGTAGATTTTGCTAAACATTTTGAACAAGCACACAGAGGACATCAGTTCCCACAGTTATGGTGAAAATGTGCACATAGCAATCATGTCTTGAGAACTCAGTTTCCAGAGACTCTTCCTTTAAACACAATAGCAGTTTAGTGATCACTCTGGGGGAGGGGAGACAACCTTATGTTTTATGTTAAATGTAGCTGAGAAAAGGGCAGTAGGACACAAATACATGTGGAAAATTTTAATTCTTAATTTTAAACTTTGACCACGATCCATGAGCGGAAGCGTTCACACATGCAACTTCAATGTATGTGTGACTAGGCTTTGTCCTCATTTGGGAGAGTGATCAATGATAAACATGCATTGATGTTAATATTATATGAATAATAGTATTCTTAATTGATGTGATTAATATAATATTATCATTATTGTGCCCTCCATGTGAAATGATATAAGGTGTAGCCTGTGACCTTTAAGCATGCACAACTTAATTAGCAAAATAATGCATGCATGTACAGACAAGCTTGGGGAGACGATAGCATCATCTAATTGTGCTGCCGAAGCTCATCTCACTCACAGTCCTGTATGTTCCTTTCCCATGTGATGAGCATTCAGCTATTCCCTGAAGATTGATGGGCTCCATCAGCACCCTGCAGCCTTTGTTTCTTATCACCTAAACACCATTAGACCTTTCTCTAGTTTCACGCAAATTAACTGCTCATCAATTTCATGATTGCAAGAGCTTGCAGCAGCTGTAGCTTTCAAACTATGATTACTTTAAACCTATTTGGTTCTAACTTCCCAGCACATGATCCTCTCTTTGTTCAACTCAATTGATTCATTCCAACCAGTTTATAACCAAGCCATTCATTTCACTTAACTATCTGCACAGGCCAAGGAGAAGCCTGGCCATTGCATCTGCCCCGTCCCTGCACCTGCAAATCGATGATCCAACCATCAGCACCAGCCCTCAAATTAAAGCGCTATTCTCCACTAACTCGCTCCCATTTGTTTCTGCTTTTTGTTTTTGTCAACTATTTTAAGAGGCAGGTGAAAAGTCTAATAGTCCTCAAATGCCCAGGATTATTTCCCTTAGTAATGTTTATCCTTTCAGGCCTGATTCGATTAAGAAAGAAAAGGAAAGACAAAAAGCTGCAGAGAAGTAATTCTGGGAAGGTTGGATAGCCTTAACAGGATTTGGGGGAGTATCAGATCCAGACAAAATTTACACTGTAGCTCACCCCTGTCCTGGGTGGAAGTGACCCAGAGTCCTGTTAGCCCAGCCCATATCCCCTTTCTGTGAAAGGTCCCTCTGCCATCCAGCCCTTCTCCACGGTGTATGAGTGCTTGTCATATCTTATGCAGCAACCTCTATCAGGTCTGGGCAGGGCTCTTTGGATGTATGCATTTTTTTAAAGAGGTGCTGATGTTCATAGTTTTATAAAGAGCTGTGAAATCGTCTTCCCGTGTCACTTCTCTTCTCTCTTTGAATTGGTGCTGTGCACAAACAATAAAACATTATTCCATATTTTAAAATAGAAATATATATGTACATATTTAACAATTGCTTTGTTATTTCTTGTGTTCCATTTTATAAGGAAATGAGCATACATTGAAATTTGCTCCAGAGTAAATTCTAAATTTTCTCAAGAACTTAGCACTTACTAAAACTCTATTATATTTTTAATGATTTATTTATTTATTTATTTATTTGAAAGGCAAAGTGACAGAGAGGAATGAGGGTTACAAATAGAGATCTCCCATCTTCTGGTTTACTCCCCAAATGCCTGCAACAGCCAGGACTGCCCAGATCAAACTCAGGAACCTGGAATTCCATCTGGTCTCCCACATGTGTGGTACAGACCCAAGTGCTCAAGCCATCATCTGCTAGTTTCCCATAAACATTACCAAGAAGACAGATTGGGAATGAAGTAGCCAGGACTCAAACCAGGCACTCTGATATGGGATGCAGGCATTCCAAGAGGCAACTTAACCAAGCATGCCAATGCTCATCCCCAAAATATATTTTCTGTGATTTCTTTCTGTTCCTACATGTTATTTTGAACTCTGTTAGTAAGGTAAGAGGCACTGAAAAGAGAAGGAAAGCAATGAAATTTCCAAGAATGAAATTATGTACATTGTACTGTTCATGTCACATAGTGCCCTAGGATTGATCTTGTCACCTGAGTCAAATTGATAGTTACATGTGCTTATTCTAGTGGATTCTCTCTCTCTCTCTCTCTCTCTCTCTCTCCACTCACTCACACACACACACAGATACTGGATAACAGAATGTTCTACTCATAGGAGAACATATTTTGTCTCCTTAAACCACAGCATCCCTTGTATACAAGTCTTCATTTAATCCTCTTTCATTTTCTTTCCCCCATCATCTCACTCACCTGTGAGCACAGAAAAAGAATTAGAATTGTAACTGCTTTCCTTGGTGTCTGGGTAAGCTTTGTGCTCCACTCTAAAGGAATTTCCTTTTTTTTTTTTTTTTTTTTGACAGGCAGAGTGGATAGTGAGAGAGAGAGAGACAGAGAGAAAGGTCTTCCTTTTTGCTGTTGGTTTATCCTCCAGTGGCCACTGTGGCCGACTCATCGCGCTGATCCGAAGCCAGGAACCAGGTGCTTCTCCTGGTCTCCCATGGGGTGCAGGGCCCAAGCACTTGGGCCATCCTCCACTGCCTTCTTGGGCCACAGCAGAGAACTGGCCTGGAAGAGGGGCAACTGGGATAGAATCCGGCGTCCCAACCGGGACTAGAACCCGGTGTGCCGGCGCCGCAAGGTGGAGGATTAGCCTGTTGAGCCACGGCGCCGGCCAGGAATTTCCCTTGAAATCCGCTTTTTCCAATAGCCAAATTTTACCTGTCTCACTACCATTTAATAATAAAAAACAAAACAATAGTTGAGGGTTTATGGCACATGAAGGGTTAAAATGGTTAAAATGTGTTTATGCATCCTGTTTTGTCAAATGTCTGAACCTTCAGTTAAATGAGAAGAGTAGAAGTAAATCTAGAAGACTATCCAGTTCTGATACCCTCACGTTCATTGTGGTCTTATCTAAGACCTTACCAAAGGCACCCCCTTGAAATTATTATTATGGTCTACTCTTTCTACTTGAAAATTTTCATGGGATGTCATCATTTATTCTGCACAAATAAGTAGATCTATTTACCTCTCAACTTACAGAGATATATAGGTAGGAGTTTGTGTGTGTATACTTTTTTCAGCACAAGATCCAACTTTGGATCTTAAATACTCTGTATTCTGAAAAAAATATTTTATGGTTTCTATGGTTCTAGATTAGAATGCACTAAAACGTTGAGTGCTTGATAGAGATATCTTCAGGTTTACATAGTCTTTTTAAAAAAAAGTGTTTCAGAAAGAAGCCTATTTTTGTGTCATGAATTTAAGGACGTTATTTTGGGATTTAATATCTTAGAATCCCATAGATTGAGTTTTAATCTGTAGTTTGGAGAACCATTCAGAAGCTTACTTCTCCCACATAAGTTCACTAAACTGTTTTCTTTAGAGTCTTAAAATATACTTACGCCCCTTAAAGAGGGACTTATCACCATCTCTTTTGGATCACAACACAAAAACTTCCACACTAACTTCTAACCTTTTGACACATTGACAGGTTTTTCACACTGATCTAAGTCACTTTTTATATAAATCTTTGGAAATAGATCAGTTGAGAGCAGGGTCCCCTCCACTCAGAGAAGCACTGTCTACAGCATGCATTCATTACATCCCCACTATTTTCACGCATCCCCACTATTTTCTTACAATAGGACTTGCCAATTCTGTGTTTCCCTAGTCATCCAAATCAAGCTATGGTTTCCACACTACAATTGCTTTGGGAACAGTTATGATTTGTTTTCTCCTCTTTCTGTTCTCATCAGTATTTCAAAATATGGTACATGTGTAAAGTGAATTGTTTAAACATGTATTATTAGGATCTATCTTGACTTGCTGTTAGTCAGTTGGTGAAGCTAGTGTTGTTCCTCCAGTATCTGAAATGAACTTCAGACACAGTTAATCTGAGAGAAAAAAAAGATTCTGTTCCTTGAATATGACTCAATTCGCTTGAAACTTGCCATCGACCTCCAAGAACAATCAAGGGAGCTGGGCACTGCTTAGCATTAGGTAACCACAAAATAAGTTGAGTGGCTTGCCAGTGGACAAGGTGAGCTTTGAATCTGAATAAATACTCATTCTCTTTTCTTCCATTTTTTAAAAGAAGTAGATATTGTTCCTGAGATCTCATGTATATTTCTTTTTTTAACCCTGTTTTCTCTTTCTAGAATCATTTTTCAAAAGTCACATTAGCCAGATGAAATTGGCTTCCCTGTATAAAAAAGTTAATGTTCTTATAAATAAGGTTTAATTTATAACTGAGAGAGTCAGTGGAAAAGTGAATTTTTATTTGGAGTTAGACATACTATTTCTAGTTAAAAAAACTCGAACAAATGCCCCATCGTTTTCATCTGTGAAGGAGCAGTAATGTACATCTCATAAGAAAATTAAGAGCATACAAAATGGCATATATAAGCATTAATTGTCCCTGATATGATTAATTGCAACACTTGATAAAATTCTACATGTTTAGTCCAATTCCTTGATCATATTAAAGATTTTGAACTACATTTTAATGAGCTATACCAAGGGTATCCTCCCATTTTTGGTAAAATACACGCCATTAAATTTCTTCCAATCGCCTTGAATGTTCTCAACTCCTCTGGTCCATGCTTTTAGCAAAAGCTGTTAGGTGACTCAGATATGCTTCACCTTTTCTTGTAGGAGCAAGCCTGTGTAGATGGCAGAATGCTTTTTGGATTCTATGAAGCATTTATGCAAAATACACTGCAGCTGGAGACCATACTGGCATCCAGAAATTGTATCTGAACCTACTTTCCTTCTAGGCTAACTACAAAGGAGCAAGTAACTTGGGGAGGAGACAACCACCTACAGAATTCTGCTGATCCCTTTTGTTTTGGTTTCATTTGGTTTTGTCATGTTTTTGAGTGATTGGTTTTTTTAAGGAGAGATATTCAGATGATCATTTCTCTGTGTGTATATTTCTCCTTGAAATGCATACAGTTGGGGCCAGTGTTGTGGCATGGTAGGTAAAGCCACTGCCTGCAATGCTGGCATCCATATGGGTGCCAGTTCATGTCCAAGCTGCTCCACTCCCATCCAACTCCCATCTAACATCCCTGCTAATGGGCTTGGGGAAAAGCAGCAGAAGATGGCCCAAGTGTTTGGGCCACCCACATGGGAGACCCAGATAAAGCTTCTGACTCCTGGCTTCAGCCTGGCCTGGTGCTAGCCATTCCATCCACCGGTGGAGTGAACTAGTGGATGGAAAATTATATCTCTCTCTCTCTCTCTCTCTCTCTCTACCTCCCTCCCTCCCTTTCTGTCTCTCCCTCTCTTTTATACTTTCAGGAAAAAAAAAGTAAATTTAAAATTTTTAATATGCATATTGCTTTCCTTAATTTCTTGTTCATTTGGAAAATTATCTGATTGCTCTTCCTCCGGGTGAGACCCTTAGTGGCTCCCCAAAAACAGAAAATCCAGATCCAAACATGACTGTCCTGGTCCTCATTTCATGTTTTAGCCTCTACCACATTGACAAGCTGCAGGCTTAATGCTGGAATCCCTGCCCGTCTTTGATGCTCACTGCTCTTTTATTCCCATGATTTTTTTCAATCTTTATGGAATTGCTGTCCACTTTTTCCTGCCCTAACTTCAGTTCTTCCTCTGTGAGTCATGGTATGTGAACATATGTGAGAAGGTGCCTTAAAACCTATTTTAATATCTCTGTGTGCTAGTACCTGGAATTTTGCACGTCACAAGACTGTTTAAGGAAGAATGCTGCATTCTGACTATGAGCATGGAAACTTAGGGAAAATTTTATGTTGCTATCACCTGCTCCTCCCAACACGATCCATCCTAGGGACAGCCCTTTCCTTCACTGGCATTGATGCCAGCTTGCTCTTAAAATGCCCACATGTCCTTGAATCACTGCTTCCACGTGCTGTCCTTTCACTTGGGATGTAGATGAATTGTTTTCATGGAGTCAGACTGAACACCCAAGCCTCACTTGATGATGTTATTTGGTTACATGAAATCCATGTCATTCGGCACCATTATGAAGGCAGGATGTGGCCATTTGGGAGTAACAAGGTCTGTGGTTTGGAGCCACGGAGTATTTGGAGAGCTTGTGCTCACTGCAGAACCGCAAAGTAGGGCCCTTAGAAAGCTGAGAATCATCCAGTGCAATCACCTCATTTTACAGGTGAGGAAACTGACCCCGAGGCCAAACAATTTGCAGAAAGTCACACAGATAATTTATTGTGGGGCCAGGACTACCATCTATGTGTCCTAATTCCTGGTTTAAGGCGATTTTCCCCCCTTTCAAAACTATGTTAGTCTGTCTCTGAACTCTCCTATACCAGGGAGAAATGAAATAGTGATGATCATACTAATACTTCTTTAGGAATTTTCTTTTGCAAATTTTTAGGAAAAGGGACATTAACAACCATGCTGCATGTGTTCTGGTTTGGAATAGACTGCTTTGAGGAAATGAATTTGAGAGAAATGTGTGCTGGTCTGCATGGCTTGGACATAAAAATTATTTTATGGTAAGTTTTTTCTGTCTAAGCACAATAAATCAGCTGTAAACAAGTCAGAATGATGAGTATGCAGGCGAGGGTGGCTTCTACAATTGGAAGAAAGGGCTTTATTCCTAGAATGTGGCTGTAGTAGCTTCATGCTATTTTGGGCCAGGTGATGTCTTTAGACATGGTATTTTTATTTTTATTACATTTTTAAAAATTCATTAATATATAGACAACTGATTTCATGAATTTCATAAATGTAATTCTAAGAGTATAATGAGACTTTCTTCAATCCTTCCTCTGTCCCTCCCTCCTCTTTCCTTCTTCACTTTTTCTTTAATTTTTTGCAATAACATACTTTCAGTTTATAGTAACAAGCTCAATATTCCCTTAGACAAAAAGCTGTAAAACTGGGAAAGTAGAAAGATCACTGTTCCACAGGAATATAGACAAGGCTTATAAATAATAATCAAGTCACAAGATGTAAGTTTCACTCATATACATTATTTTTTGTACTCTATATATTAGATTCTAGAAATCAGAGAAAACACATATTTGTCTTTTGGGGTCTTGCTTACTTCACTGATTATAATTGCCTCCATTTTGTTGCATCCATTTTATTGCAAAAGATAATATTTAATTCCTTTTTATGGCTGAGTAGTATTCCATTATTTTTACATACCACCTTTTCTTTATACAGTCATCAGATGATGAACAACAGGGTTGATTCCATATCTTAGCTATTTTGCATTGAGCTACAATAAATATGATGATACAGGTAACACTTTCATATGCTGATTTCAATTCCTTTGGATATATTCCCAGGGATGGCATGGCTGGGTCATATAGTAGATCTATTTTCAGATTTCTGAGGAATCTTCATATTGTCTTCCTTAATTGTTGTATTATGTATTTTTAAATAGTTTTTATAAAATTAAATTTCCACCAAGAGGGTAATAGGGTAACTTTTTCCCCACATCCTCACAGGATTTATTGTTTTTGACTGTTGGGTGATGATAGCCATTCTAATTGGGGTGAGGAGAAATCTCATTGTGGTTTTTATTTGCATTTCCCTGATGGCTAGTGATCCCAAACATCTTTTCATGTGTCAGCTGGCCATTTGAATTTCATCCTTTGAAAAATGCTTGTTCATGTCCTTTGCCCATTTCTTAACTGGATTGTTTGTTGGTGGTGGTGGTGACTTCCTTGAGCTCCTTATTAATCTTTATCAGATACATAATTGGCGAATATTTTGTCCCAGGCTGTCAGTTGCCTCTTCACTTTGTTGAGTGTTTCCTTTGGTGTGTAGAATTGGTCTGGTTTTGCTTTTATTGCCTGTACTACTGGGGTCTTTTACAAGGAGTCTTTCCTTATGCCAATGTCTTGCAGTGTTAACCCATTGTTTTCTCTAGCAATTTGATAGTTTCAGTTATTAGGTTTAGATCCATGATCCATTGTGAGTTGATTTTTGTATGAGGTATAAGATAGTTTTCTTTCATACTTCTGCATATGGAGATCCAGTTTTCCTGGCATCATTTATTGAAGAGGCTGTCCTTTTTCCAGGTAGTGATTTTAGCTTGTTTGTCAAAGACTTATTGGTTATAGTTGCATGTATTAATTTCTGGGGTTTCTATTCTGTTCCATTGGTCTAGATGTCTATTTTTGTGCCAGTGCCAGGCTATTTTGATTACAATTGCCCTGTAGGATGTTTTGAAATCTGATATTGTGGTGCCCCCAGTTTCATTTTTATTAAGATTGCTTTAGCTGTTTGGAGTCTCTCATGTTTCCATATGCATTTGTGGATCATTTTTTCTAGGTCTGAGAAGAATGTCCTTGGTATTTTGATAGGGATCACATTGAATCTGTAAATATCTTTGGGTAGTATGGACATTTTGATGATATTAATTCTTCCTATCCAAAAACATGGAAAACTTTCCCTTTTTGTGTGTGCCTTCTTCTATTTTCTTCTTAAAGTTTTTGTAATTTTCATTGTAGAGATCTTTCACATCTTTGATTAAATTTATTCCAAGGTATTTCAATTTTTGTAGCTATAATGAATGTGACTGATCTTGGAAGTTCTTTCTCAGTCAGGGCATTGTTTGTGTATACAAAGGCTATTGATTTTTATGTTTTGATTTTGTAGCCTACAACTTTGCAAATTCTCTTATGTGTTTCGATAGTGTCTTAGTGAAGTCTTTTGGTTCCCTTATATTAAAGATCATGTCATCTACAAACAGGGATAATTTTACTTCCTCTTTTGAAATTTGTATCCCTTTGATATCTTTTTCTTGCCTAATGGCTCTGGCTAAAACTTCCAGGACTATATTGAATATCAAAGGTGAAAGTGGGCATCCTTGTGGGATCTTAGTGAAAAAGCTTCCAGCTTTCCCCCCATTCAAAATGATGCTGTGTGAAGGCTTGTCATATATTGCTTTGATCCTGTTGAAGAATGTTCCTTCTATACCAAATTTGCTTGAAGTTTTTATCATGAAAGAATGTTGTATTTTATCAAATGCTTTCTCTGCACCTCTTTAGATAATTATATAGCATTTATTCTTTGATTTGTTAATGTGATGTATCACCTTTATTGATTTGTATATGTTGAAGTATCCCTGAGATAAATCCCACTTCGTTTAGGTGGATAGTCTTTTTGATATGTTGTTGGATTCAATTAGCTGTATTTTGTTGAGGATTTTTGTATCTGTGTTCATCAGAGATATTGTATACCTGGTATTTAGAACTCTTTCATGTTGATTTTGAAGACATGACTCCAAAAGAGTCCCTGACCATTTGTCTTTAGACAATCAGCTGTGAATATTTGCATGACAACATTGTGTTCTACTGTGGTGAAGCCAATTTCTCTTTTTTTTTTTTTTTTTTTTTTTTTTTGACAGGCAGAGTGGACAGTGAGAGAGAGAGACAGAGAGAAAGGTCTTCCTTTTGCCGTTGGTTCACCCCCCAATGGCCGCCACGGCTGGCGTGCTGCAGCCGGCGCACCACACTGATCCAATGGCAGGAGCCAGGTGTTTCTCCTGGTCTCCCATGGGGTGCAGGGCCCAAGCACTTGGACCATCCTCCACTGCACTCCCTGGCCACAGCAGAGAGCTGGCCTGGAAGAGGGGCAACCGGGACAGAATCGGTGCCCCGACCGGGACTAGAACCCGGTGTGCCAGCACTGCAAGGCGGAGGATTAACTTGTTGAGCCGCGGCGCCGGTCATGTGAAGCCAATTTCTGAACAAAGATTTTTGTTTTATCTGATGGAGCTGAAATCTCCTTCATAGAATGTAAGAGTTTATATTTTTCAAATTTGTTTTTGTGCCCTGAAAACTCACCCCCAATGCTCAGACATCTCAGGTGCATTTGCTCTATTGCACTAACTCTAGCAAATTCCCAGTGGTAGTCATTTTATCGTGACATTCCCAAAGTAAATTGTTAAAGCAAAATCATATTGAAGATTTAGCAAAAGTAATAGAAGAAAGATGAGCTTTTGTCTAGTAAAACAGTAAGTATCTTCACTGTTCCTTCATTCAGTGCATCTATATTGGTGATCTTAGACAGAAAATGTTGTTGGGAGCATACAATAGACTCTATCTTGGTTTGGGAGAATGCATGTGTATGCAAACAGTACAGCATTGTGTGAAGCATCCTGACAAGTTGAAAGCTCATCTCAGCCAGAGATGAACCAGTAAGTCTTTGTGGAAGAAGCTGAGCTAGAACTCATGTGTTCATGAGTTCTTGATAGTAAAAGATGGAAATGGGATGAAGGAAGAGATTAAAGGTTAGTCCAAGCTGGAAAGTCAAAAGAAGTGCAGTTAAGGAAGAGAGTATGAAACGTGTAATTATGTTCTGAAAGTGACCCGAATACCAGCCACTTTGCCTGAATTACAGATTTTGCATAGGAAAGAGTGCAGATAAATGAGTTTTAAAGGGATAGAGGGGGCCAAGGTTGTGGAAGGTCTAGATTCTCTCCTCGTCATTTGACCTCTATTTGACATGTTTGTTTGGTCCTAACCATCCCGTGATGCACCTGCTTCTGATTAGAATAGACGTGAAGGTGACTCCCACATTGGAGTATTTCTAAGTGAGACAAAAGTGAAGCTGCCAAAATGAATGTCAAGTAGAAAATAAGAGAGGTAACCCACAGACTAAAGAGAAATGGAGTTGTGCAATTGTCCATATAACATATATCTCTTGATTTTGATTTCATACCACTGAATCTAAGTGAACTGGTAGTTTGAATATTTTTCCATTAAATAAGAGATAATTACACCATGACTTAAATGCTGAATGTGTACTAGAAGAATCTGCGGCTCTAAAATATGGAAGTTGTAGTGGTTGTGGTGGAGAATGATCTAAATCCTGTAACTGAAATTCTCCCTTCCATGATCATAATGAGACATTAACATAAAAACGCCTCAATTAACCAGGTCACGCGAAATGAGATTTTAAGGGTCCAGGAGTTGCACTGAGTGGTACCCAATCACCTTGACTATAATCAGCCATTCGGTCCAGGACAGATTTCAAGCCAAAATAATAGCACAAGGGTAAATCTCTCATTAGTAATTCCATTTATGCAAAATTCTAATTAGCTCTGCTTGGAAAGATATGTGTCTGATGATATGACAAAGCAGGGAAATAAAGACTCCTTGGCTATTGTGGCACACAGCACAGATCTCCTCCAAATAGGGTTCTCATATAATTTATCATCCAAAACAGGACACTCTTAAAAGTGAGAGAGGGCACTATTAATAATTATGCTGGCACAATTGATGTAAACTAGGACTGTCCCAGACAACCTGGAATGCATAGTCACCCTCCCTCCAAGGATAAAGGAGAAGGATTACACCTTTCTGCCTTTCATTTCTCAGTGGCCTGAGTTATCTTTGGAAAGATGAAACAGCAAATGTCCCATATTTGTTGTTTAAAGCCACCTCTCCAAAAATGTGGTATAGGACATGAGTTTCTTATTGTTAGAATTGCCCCAAATCGTGACTGATGGAAGCTGAGAGGAAAATGACTGGAGAATTTAGTCGTGTCCCGATTCAGCGGGCATTGGCCTAGATATCTGTGCAGGGGCCAGCTCACTCTCTGGAGATGTGGAAAACCCTGTCCTCTTGCTTCTTTTGTATTGAGAGGATGTGCAGTTAAGACCAGTTGTCAGCACCAGAGACTAGTAGGATGGAGACAAGGTACAAAGCAGTAGAGAGGTGAACAGTCATGAGAAGAGGAGAGAAGATTCTGTGAAGAATTGAGAAAGCTACTTCCAAGTGTTGAAGCATCCATGATATGGAAGGCCAGAGGAGCGCTCTCCCTGTCAGGACCAATGACACAGGTGGAGAAACTGACAGTTGGGCTTAGCCACAAGTACAAGTGTCTCCTGAAGAGAAATGGGCTCCTCGTCATGAACTGTGTTAACTTTCTGACTGTCCCGGATCCCATGGAAAAGATTTGAGGCAAGTAGACCAACCAGAGTCTTTTAACGTTCTGAGTTTCCAAGCAGCTGTAGAGGAAAGGAAAATGCATGCAAAAAAGGAAGTCCAAGTAGGTATGAGGAGAATTAAGTCCTAAATCACCAGGTTACAGATTGTACAGCCTCTGGTCACATGATGTAGGGACGTGTATTTGCTACTATGCTGATTGCTGGAAGAGAAGAGGCACAGATGCTCACACTGATGTCATGAGCGATTGCTGAGTGACTTCTGTCCCCCTGCTAGATGCTAAAATTGCCACTTCCAGGATATTCCTCCACTTCACAGGTTGTAGTCCAGGAATTGGCCTTTAAAATAAATAACTAAATATTTAAAAATATTTTAAGTTAAATAGAAATATTCAGGAGACAATCAGAGGAAGAAGCAGGCTATGTTTATATTATATAGTTATCCTTTGCCATCTGTGAAATATAGTGTATGTAGCATTATTTACTGGATGCAAAATAAATCAATATAAAGAGCATCTGAGCTGGGTGGGCTCTTTCCAGGGAGTGCACAGGAAGGTTGGAATGCTGGCCCCTCCACAGAGGGCAGCCAAAAGTGAGAATAAGCTGGAATCCTCTGAGACTGCTCATCTGAATCCAACTGGAATCAGGCTGGGTGCTGTAGCTGGAGAAGCTGTGAACCTCCTTGAGTTCTGCAAATACGCAGAATCCAACAGTGGAAAAGCAGCCAGCTTGTCAATGCTTTGCATCAATGCTGCATTTACCAAGGGAAGAGGAGCCCCACCCTGAAGAGCATGGGACCCTGAGTTCTCCTCTAGCGTGTTCTTTCTCTCCTACAGCTCCCAAGGAGCCTCTTCCCCTGGGGAGCTCTCCACTGGCTTCAGGCTTCTGTCCAGCAGGGCTGACACACATACTCATACATATTCATGAGTCTTCCTAACTGAGGTAATGCCAGCACCATTCTGGCCAAACCCAGTATGTCCTGTTATTTAGAAAACATGCCAGGCCTCATTTGAACAAACCTGTTACCCCTATGTTGGTTTTTTCAGTACTAAAAGGTGTCATGTCACCAACGTGTATGCTATGAATTGCGTTTTTCATTCAATGACTTGAATGAAAAACTCCTTTGAAAAAAACCAAACTTTGCTAAAAAAAAAAAAATGGAGCCTTCAGAAAGGCAAACAATTATTTTGGCCCACACGGCCCACACCTTAGTGTACAAGTTCTCAATTCCAAACGTGCTGTTTTAGTTATTATTTTATTCTTCAATTTAAAAATGATCATGTGGATAAAGCTCTCCACCTCTCAGGATAAGCCGTGCTTCTTCACTGCCAGAGTGAGGGGGACTCAGCTCCTGCCAGGTGAGTGGTTAGGGTCTTCAGGAGAGTGCTCTCACTCATGCAGAGGGATGCTGGAACAATGGTGAAGACCGAAGAGATGTGCCAGGGCCACGCAGGCTCACCAGCGGGACCTGGGTTTCTGTTAGTTCCAGAGCCTCACCTGACTTTTCCTTCCTGTGACCATTATTGCACTTAGGAAGCTCTTCTCGTCCTAGAAAAAAAGACAGAAAGACAAAAAGAAAAACAGAAAGAAAGAAATAAGGATATTAGTAAAATTGGAGCCTTTGGAATTTTTAAAACAAACACTGCAATGTTCCCCAAACACCATGTTTTGTTCCCATGAAACTCTTAAATAATGGAAGTAAAAACAAAGGAGGGGCAAACCGTCATTTAGTGGGTGATAGGGTCATATTCATGGCACTCTGAGGGGCATGATGAAAACTAACTTTTCATTGAAAGGACTGTGTGTACTCTAAACATCTTGCTATAAAATGTTCACAGATCCCCCAAAAAAATTTAAAACACCAAAGTCTATAAAATCAATGATGGGATGGCACTGTAGCAGGTAAAGCCACCACCTGCAGTGCTGGTATCCCATTTGGGTGCTGGTTCAAGTCCTGGCTACTATACTTCTGATCCCGCTCTCTGCTAAGGCCTGGGAAAGCAGTAAAAGTTGGCCCAAGTTCTTGGGCTCCTGCACCCGCATGGGAGACCCCAAGGAAGCGCCTGGCTCCTGGCTTCAGATTGGCACAGCTCTGGCCATTGTAGCCATCTGGGGAGTGAACCAGCGGATGAAAGACCTCTCTCTCTCTCTCTGTCTCTGCCTCTCTGTAACTCAGCCTTTCAAATAAATACAACACATCTTTAAAAAAAAAAAAAAGTTAATGACTAACCTGCTGGGATTTGTTTAAGGAAGCAAGGGCCACAGACAGAGCAGCAGGGTTGGGGAACATCAGAGACCCTCAGGCATGTGAGCTGCACACAAAGAAGGTGCCAGGTTGGTCTAAGAAAGTAAGAATTTTCCTGTCTCCTGTAGCAGAAGTAAGATGTTTAATGTCTCTCTTTAATAAGCCCATTATATATTTTTATAGTTTAAAAATATTATACATTTGCTAAACCTCCCAGTGGTATTTTTGTCTTATCATGCAAGTGAACCCGGGAGCCTTCCAGGATAAGCGTTATGCTGCAGGAGGGTGTGGAGGGTTGGACATTCGGTGTGGCAGATACCATGTCACTTGGGATAGCCTCAGTCCCTTATCAGAGTACCTGGGCAGGAGTCCAGGTTCTGCTGACTCCAGTTTTGTGTTCATATGCATCCTGGAAGACAGCACATGACGGTTCAAGTATTTGATTCCCTGCAACCCATGTGGGAGACCAAAATTGAGTTCCCAGACTGTTGGCTATGGCCTGGCTCAGCACTGATCATTGCAGGCATTCAGTGAACCAGTCAATGATAGATCTCTCTCAGTCTGTCCATATCTCTGTCTTTCAGACAAATCACAAAATATAAATAATAAAAAATTAAAAGTCAAGATAAGGCATATATTAATGCGACATTTAAAAAATTCACCTGGACTCATGGCATTCTACGAAAGTTAAAAGTGGGGTGAGGAACAGCCCTTACTATGTGTGTTCATCTAATGAGGTGAGACATTCAGTTACCAAAAATCCCAAATGTTGGGCAGATTCAGCACTGACTGATCTCTCCCAAAATCTGCAGGTCCTGCAGGTGAGCTGCCATCCAGAGCAGTCAAGAGTCTGCACTCTCGGGGAGAGGGGAGTCAGAGCTTCTCTTTAGCCCTTACTGAGATCCTCCATATTGCCAGAATCCATTTTCCTTTTCCATTTAATAAGCCCCTATTATACTTGAGGCATTTCATCCAACATTGTTTACTCATGTCTCAGGGGTGCTGGGTAAATGTCCTTTGAAAGTGGAATTATTATCTCAGATATTACAGATGAGGACACTGGCTCAGAGATACTTAATGACTAACGCTAGGTCTTGGGGTTCTTAGAATCAATCCATATGTTTCTGAGTCCAAAATCTCTAAGACCAAGACCTTCTCCTTCTGGTATCATCATGAGAATAGCAGAGAAAGTTTTGAAGATGCTATTCTATTTCAATGATGTAAACACTCCTCAGATTGTTTTTTAAGTGTCAGACATCTAGAGCTGTGTTTTGCCTCTTTTATAGGCCTGCAGTCGATTAGTGAGCAGAACGGGACCCTCGGGACTACTCATGTCGATGCATCACAGTATGATCCAAAGGCTAGAAATCAAAAATAGCGTGTGCTCTTTAACCTCTTCAACCACAACATGGACAAAGGGCTTGGCACAAATAGCTTGAGGTTTCTGGCTAACAATTTTTGTGCAGTTTATCAAATCAAGAATACCTGAGAACTTCCAAAAAGTTCACAAAAAATAGCATTCAAAAATAAATTTCTTTTGGTACAACATATGTCTGAGATTCCTCCATAGCTACTTTATACCATGCACTTCCATGAACTTTCTTGTATCACAATGCCATGTTGGGTTGTATAAAATTTTCTTTCTGCCTTTTCTTTAACAAGCCTGATGTTAGTTAAACCTCTGTTGTAGCAAGCAGCACCTATTGAAAAGTAGAGAGTGACCCCAATCTTTCAAAAACACTAACCAGTGAAGTTCAGGCAACCCAATGCAACCAGAACAGATGCAGGCATCCGTTGCCTGAAATTCAGTATAATGCCACTCTCAAGTTAGGAAATTAAGACTTACAAGGCTATCACCCTTGTCAATTCCCTAACATGGAGGTTAAGGGATTTTTAAAAATGGATCTTTCAAAGGATTGTTTGCTCTGAGGTAAGGAAAGAGAAATCATGAATAGCACCCACAACATAAAAGCTAATTTCTGGGCATCCAGCCAATGTGGCCGTTCCCAGATGCCTCTTCCCATTCCTCACATCCAACATTCAACTTCACTTCACTGCAATGACTACAATTCCTCCTACAGAATTTGATTCAGATTATTAACACTTTTTTTCTTAAGTTTGCATATCTAACAAATATTTATATTTGCTATTCTGAGTTATGTATGCTAAGTCTTTTGATACAGCAATGCTTTACATAAAGTAGATACTATAGATTTTGTTTACAAATGAGGGAGTGAAGGCTTGCCTATGATGTCATCGCAGAAGTGATTGTACCATAACACAACCCAGCCACCCTTCATGAAACACACAAGGCTCAGCTCAGCCCTGCATACAGCTGGTGCTCAGAAAGTGGTGGCCAGGGAACAAAACTGGTACTTAGCCCAGGAAGCCTTAGGCCCCTCACTTTTCATCAACACAACAAGTTTAATCAGTCAAAGGAGTTCAGCATATTCATGGAAATGCAATTCTTGTAGTACTGAATCCTAATTTCTAATGTTATCTGGTGTATCATTTTTAGAACAATCCAGTATTTCAGATGTAGTCTGTGCTAACAAACTGTGTTATGTATAATTTATGTGAACAAAGTTAATTAATTCAAACAAGATGTTTCTGTGTTGACCACTGCTAAAAAGTAATTTTTTCCATGCCTAAAATACAAGACACTCTGGCAAAAAAAACAAACAACAAAAAAAAAAAAACCTAAATGAAAGATCTCTGTGAGTGAGATCCCAATAGAAAGAACGGGCCATCAAAGAAGGAGGTACCTTTCTCTGAAGAGAAGAGAGAACTTCCACTTTGACTATGGCTTGTAGAAATAAGATCAAAGTCAGCGAGCTCAGGGGGCTTCCATGGCCTTGGCAACTCATGACTAGAGCCTGGGGAGATTGCTGACACCTTAAACAAGAGTGTCAATTTGTTAAGTCAACAACAGGAGTCACTGTGCACTTACTCCCCATGTAGGATCTCTGTCCTTAATGTGTAGTTCAATGTGAATTAATGCTATGACTAGTGCTGAAACAGTATTTGGCACTTTGTGTTCTGTGTGGGTGCAAACTGATGAAATCTTTACTTAATATATACTAAATTGATCTTCTGTATATAAAGATAATCAAAAATGAATCTTGATGTGAATGGAATTTGAGAGGGAGTGGGGAATGGGAGGGTTGTGGGTGGGAGGGAAGTTATGGAGGGGAAAAAGCCATTGTAATCCATAAACTGTACTTTGGAAATTTATATCTACTAAATAAAAGTTTTTTAAAAAAAGTAGTTTTTTAAACTTCCATCATTTCATGGGTTGTTCTGTTCAATGACCTGAATTCATAAATATTTCTCTAAGAAAAAATGATAGACACTTTCTAAAGATTCTCTAAGTTCTGGATTGTGAAATAAGTTTCTTTACAAATTCTTCTAAATGTATAGAATAAAACCCAACAAATCACTTGTTTTGCATCTGATAATATAATACATATGAATGTCTATATGTATACGTATTCCCTGAACAATATTTTCCTTTTCATTGTGATAAAATTTATGTTTATATAATTTGATTTGGAGATTTTCCCAGTGCCAAGATCGTAGTCAACGTTCAGGTCGGTACTCTTAGCCCTGGAAGATGCTGCATCCATAAGGAGTGGAGATGTTTGGTCCAGTCGGAATGTGTTTGAGGCAGGAACAGTCATTCTTTCAGACTATCTGTCCTTTTCCGGTCTGTTAGCATTTCTTGAAAACAAGCCTGAAAACACTTGATGAGCAGTGGATGAAATCCGGAGGTTAACAATGTGTTTTCCCCTCACTGATCTGAAAACCACTCTGAGTAATTATCCTCCATTTCTAGTTCTCAGTTGTCTCATTTGTGAAATCATTTGTCTTCAATAACTTACTTATTCCATCAAGGAAACAACATGTGGAAGTTGCTGGATATGCATTAGCAGGAGGAACCAAGGCACAATGAACACTGCAGAACACAAGAGGAACTACACAGAGGCGTGAAGGTGGGAGAGGGTGAACCTGTGCAGAGGATGTGCAAGGGTCATCTGTCAGAAGCAAACCCTCCTCCCAGATAGGAATGTATTTTCCTCTTTTCAGTTTACCTGCTCAGAGGTGGATCTTCACTTTAATCCCAGATGGTTGATAATTTATAAGCACTCATTAAATAAACGTTAATGATGAACTTGTGCACATATAGGATTATATCTCACTGAGGGTAGGAGGAGAGAACAAAGCAGAAGTGTGCTAAACAAGAAAGAAGTTGATTTCCTACTCATCTAGCAGGTGCAGAGCTGTTATGGGGGCTCTGTACCTGAGTCCCTGTCTTCATGCTGCATGGCCTCCAAAAGCTGGCTCCTATCCTCCAAGCTGAGGGTACAGCCTTACCTAAGACGAGAGTTCTGGAACAACAAGGGACCCAGATGGCTCAATGAACTTGCAGCATCCTCCTGGAAATCCTACCCATCTTGCAGTCCACAAGAACCCTTTTGGCAAAGGAGACTGGAAAATACTGCACATCGAGGTTGCTAATGTGTGAGAGGACAGTGACCCACTGTTCCCACCACACTCCCACGTACCATCTTTCCCTAGCTATGCTGGACGCTGAGCTGCTGGTGAGGTGTATGTGCATAAAGAACAGCTATGCTGCTGAGAGTTGTAACAGAGGTGACGGAATCCAGAGACTGACGTGTGTGTAACTACCCAAATGGGGCAAGTTTGCTTTGTCCTTATTCCACATCATGCATGAAATCACTGAGTCTGCAGGGACGTGTTTTTGGAAAGACCAAAGCAGATACATCGGGTGGTGCTTACTAAATATTTCCTATTTGACAGCAAACTCAAAGTGTGCATCATTGTGGCTGGATTTAAAAAAGGATTAGTGTTTTAGAAACAAATAAAAAGCACAAAAAACCAGCTATGTCTCCTCTTTCATGGTAAGGTAACTTCAACCAGATTTAAAAGATGAGAAGTTTTAAGGAGGGAGAAAAGCAAATCTCAGACTTCTATGCATCTAAACATGAGTGAGAGAGACGAGATCAGCATAGGCAGACAACTGTGCCTTACTAGCGTTTTCATTGCCCCAGAAATAGGCTCAGTCACTCAGAAGAGGGAAAATAAAAGGGAGAAATAAGAACAGACAGCAAGCCTGGAAAATTATATTTGAAAAGTGGATGTGTGGCAGGAAGATGAAATTACCCATATTTGACCTTTCTCTTTCCTTTATATAAAGAATTTGCAATTCCATTTAAAAATCAAAATAAGAAAAAGGCTTGAGGTGTGTAGCTGACTCACTCTGCAGATGTGTAATAAATGTAATTCACGTTTATCTAAGACTCTGAATTTCTGCCTCCTCCACCTCTTCCAGACGTTTCAGTTCCCCATTGTCTGAGATCGGTGCTTGCCACAGTTGCTGCACAGACATTCCAATCACCTGCTCATAATCGTTCTCATACAGTAGCAGGTAGGGCACTGTCAAGAGGCAAAAACACACTGGGAAGTCCAGGATCCAGAAGTCTGGTCTCAGACCTGCGTTTGTGGTTGGTGGGGTATTTATTAAGTCACAGCCTTTTACAGCCTCCGTGCTGGAAACCACAATGCAAGTCGTTGAGCTTCCTCAGGTGTTGCAGTCTTGAGCATTCCCAGACCTCGGGCAGATCATAGGAAGAGGAAGGCAGGGAAGTCATCATACACCACAGGAGGGAAGAGGGCACATGATGATGATGGCTGCTGGTTAGCATCGGCTGCCTATTGATGCGAGAGGACACAGGTTCAAGAAAACCAGATCCCATTTTTGCAAGTCCATAACTCAAAAATACTGTAAAAGCTCCATGTTTTTCAATGGAAAAAAAAAGTATTCAAATGTTTAAAAATAACGTGGTCTATGCAGAACCCATTTGCCACAGGATTCAACGTTTTGAGGACCCACGTTCAAATGCTGAGAAAGATAATAAATGTATCTTCTAAAAGTTCATATGTTATAAAGGAGATCTTGATTAATGACCAAGCATGCAAAAGCTTCCTAATGCCACCTTTTGAATTCAGTGTGATGTAACTAATATGTAATATGATGCAGTGTTTATGTTTGCTTGGTCAGCATCCAGGATGCTTGAGCTAGTGATGGAGCTCAATGCCATTTGCTGTACGGGCATTAAGGCTCAGACAGGCCACAGCTTAATGTACATATAAACTGCTAGCAGAGGGAAAGCAAAAGCTTGATATGTGGTAAAATGCAAAGATATTTTCCAAATATTCTAAACACTCAGAATCCAGGCTGGGGTTCAAGGCTGGAGTGGGGGCTGGGGAGGTCAGACCAGGACCTGTGAAGCAGGAAGGTGCCCAGGAATCATCTGGTCTGCTTGCTGACCTGCAGAGCCCAGTTCAGGAGACCTGGGCTGAGACTTAAGAACCCACTTTTCTTTTTCTTCTTCGTTTTTTAAAGATTCAACTATTTATTTGAAAGACAAAGTACAGAGAGGAGAGAGAGAGAGAGAGAGAGAGAGAGAGAGAGAGAGAGAGAGATCTTATATCCACTAGTTCATTTCCCAAATGGCCAAAATGGCCAGAGCTAGGCAGTCTAGGCAGTACTTTTTTAAAGATTTTTATTTATTTATTTGAGAGTTAGAGTTACAGACAGTGAGAGAGAGACAGAGAGAAAGGTCTTCCATCCATTGGTTCACTCCCCAAATGGCCGCAACGGCCGGAGCTACACCGATCCGAAGCCAGGAGCCAGGAGCTTCCTCCTAGCCTCCCACGTGGGTACAGGGGCCCAAGCCCTTGGGCCATCTTCCACTGCCCTCCCAGGCCACAGCAGAGAGCTGGATTGGGAGAGGGGCAGCTAGGACTAGTACCCGGCACCCATATAGGATGCTGGAGCCAAAGGCGGAAGATTAACCTAGTGTACCACCACACCAGCCCTGCTAGGCAGTCTTAAGCCAGGATACAGGAGCCTCTTCCAGGTCTCCCACATGGCTGGAGGGGTCCAAACACTTGGGACCTCTCTCCTGCTTTTCCAGGCTATTAGCTAGGGGCTGGATTGGAAGTGGGCAGCCAGGATTCAAACCAGAGCCTACTTGGGACACCATTGTGGCAGGCATCAGCCTCACCAACTATGCCACAATGTCAGCCCCCAAATATTCTCAATCTTTAGGACAGAAAATTCTGTGTAACTGTGTCATCCCTTCTGGAACCCCAGAGACAGAGTTCTGCACCTGAAATGCTCAAGACATTTTCAGATTTTCCATCCACACACACGGAGCCTTCCTGTGCATCTGATTCTGTTTGCATCTGCGTGTCTGTGTGCATGTGTCAATATGTCTGTGTGTGTCTCACTCAAGTTGGATGTGCAGAAGAGACTTAATCACCTGTCCCTAGGATCTCCTTATTCTTCTTTGAACTGACATAAACTCTTTTCACGGGCACTTTTGGCCTAGTCCCTTCAGGACCTCACTGAACCCTTGCACAGGCCTTTCTAGATTCAGGGAATCACTATGAAGATTCAAAAGACCATGCTAAACTGTCTGGTACCATGACAAGTAGCCAGCATCACCCTATCAAGCTCAGTTTGCATGGTTGCACTAGGAACCGATTTCCTTCCTTTAACTTCAGACTAATATGAGCCATCCAACAAGGAGCAGGTCAAAGAGTATGCTCTACAGAGCAGAAGGCATTGGATGGACAAAGATTATAGATGCCCCCAAGCTCTTCCACATGGAGGGAGACTAAAGTTTTCGTGACTGTATGGTCTACACAGGCTGAGAAATACATAGGAAAAAGAGAAAAGGAGCTGTTTGTGCTGGGGCACATTTACCCCAGAAGGTGATGGAAGAGTCTGTGTGCAGGACCAACATCTATCTCAAACATCTGAAACCATCTTTGCATTGTATAACAGGTGCTCACTGTTTTGCTCCTATTGCATCATCAGGCATGAGGCAAGCTGGAGCTTCACTTCACAAGTCAAAACTCTACTCCATTCCTAATTCCTCTGTGGCTTTCCCTCTCATATGTTCAAAGGATAGAAGAAGGACATTCATCACCAATCATTCCAAGATAAAAATAAAACTGAGTATTTCCACTGCACCTTCCTTGAGCCATGGTGGGGTGGTGGCACCTGTCATAGTCCTGTCCCTGGTCATAAATCTTTTGCCATCATAAGTTCTCATAAGATTGGCCCCCCGAATGTAACGGAAATGCCCTGTGAAGTCAGGAGTTGCACCCTGTAAGCAGCAAAGTGGGGAAATTGTTTTTTTCTTTTTTTAAAACTCTTTATAAGATTGAGGAGGCAGTGCGGTGGTGCAGTGGGTTAATACTCCACTTGCAGTACTAGCATCTCTTATGCACACCGGTTTTAGTCCCAGCCACTCCTCCTCTGATCCAGCCCTCTGCTATGGCAGGGGAAAGCAGTAGAAGATGGCCTAAGTCGTTGGCACCCATGTGGGAGACCTGGAAGAAGCTCCTGGCTCCTGGCTTTGGATTGGCCCAACTCCAGCCATTGTGGCCCTTTGGGGAGTGAACCAGTGGGTGGAAGACCTTTCTCTCTGTCACTACCTCTCACTGTCTGTAACTGTACCTCTCAAATAAATTAAAAAGTATATTAAATGTCTTTACTGCCTATATTTAAAAAGTATATGATTCATAAATCAGTCTTTCCTTGGAGACTCAGTTTTATCATTGTGAAAATAGGTTTTCATAATATGTGCCAGGATAATACCTGAAAGATTCTTGAAATTATGGAGATATATTTATTTGCATTGTATGGTCCAAATTGCTTTCTTCTATTTGAGCTTTTACCCTTGTGTTTTCTCTGGTTTATGCATTTTTTCCTATGTCAGTGTCATAGCAGCCACTCCCACCTCTCTCTAGTTGGCTGATTTGAACGGGTTGGCAGTTTGAAAACCAGGAATTTAAACTTTTTCCTAATGTTTATCTAGTATATTGGCAAATTTTCTCTGAGGGATTTCCCATAGAACTAGTACCACAAGTGTCAGTGCCTAAACTTTGAGAACTTATTTTAACTATTGAGATGCCCTTAAAGCCTCGTTTCTGAATGAGCAAAATTGCCATATAGCTAGATTCTAAAAAGCTATACCAAATGTAAGCAAAAAGCCACAGCAGGCAAAGAAGGACAACTTTGTGCAATACTATTACAATAGCAGAGGGAGAATGAACCCAACTCCAAATGCACCAGGAATAGGTAGAGATTTAAAGCCTGCAGGTGCAGTGAGGGATGAAAAGTTACTAAGAGGAACATCTTATAGAGAGAGCAGAAAGATTCTCAATAAATTGGCTTAGCAGGGTCCTTGGTAAAACTAAGCTTGGCAAGACAAGGACAGGGCCTCTGCCAGAGAAGGTCCAGAACTGTTTGGACAATGTTTGATCAAGGAGAGTGTCTTTATCACAAGAGAGAGCTGACCAAATCTTCTAATCCCACAGGTTGCCAACAGGACCATAGGGGAGGCACCAATCCCTATTTTGCACCTTAAAGTTTATAACTAGAGTTAATATTGTTTTCATAAAAAGTCTATTAAACTTGAAAGATAGCTCCTGTGGAGTTCAGGAAAAGGATCTAAATCCAATGAAAGCCAGAACTTATTGCTACATGCAGAAATCACTAGGGACAACCCAGAAATGCCTCCCATTTGTGGCTTTTTAGGACAATTGAATAGCACTCTTCTTGTTTGTCTAAGGGTTTGCAACAAATAATTTAGGGCCTATTTTGAAGGCTGCTAAGTGTGGGCTACTTAAACTGTCAAGTATCCTCCAATTATGGTAAACATCCCTTTGAATATTCAGCTGTGAAAACAAGGATCACTCAGTTCCACTGGAGACCAAAAATCACTTCATTTGCTTCTTTTAAGCAATTGCTGTTTATAAATGTATGATTTATTTTCCCGGAAAAATCTCTGGTATTATCTGAAAATGAAAATATTTTCATTAATAAAGATATTTACAAAGAACCCCATTTCTAATTTGGTGTGCTGTTTTACTTATACCCTGTGATATATGAGTTCAACAGAAACTAAACTACAACACATTTGAATGTCTGTGTAGTCCTTTAAAAATAGCTAAATAGAAGGTTCATATGTTTTATAGCCCTCGTAAAACATGTGCTTCAGACCTGATATCTAACAAGCAGAACCAGAGAGATCTTGCTATCACAGTATTTGAGCAATTACCATGTGACATTTCATTTAATATTTGATTCATCATCTTTGGATTTCCAATGCAACATGATATGAAATCTATAGTTTCAAAAGAAATTCTATTTGGGACAATTTATGAAAATAATTTCTCACTTAAATGTGCCTTCTATAAATGTAGAAACATTTCCTGAATCCAACTGCTAATACTGTTACAAATTTCATCAAAATAACTAAAAAAAAAAAAAAACCTCCACTTTTAGGGGTATGTTAGGGGTAATTTCAGAGCACAAACATATTCTGAGACTATAGATAGATACATACATACATACATACATACACACAAATATATCTTGGCCAAAATTCCTATGTAACACAAGCAAATGAGTCTACAAAATGCTTCATCAACTTCAATTGGATGAACACATGGTATCAGATAATTGAAAGAGTGTCGAAGTTTCTATCATTAAATGATGATCATCTTGAAGTCTCACATTCTTTAAAATATTAATTAGAAATGATTGAAGACGAGACCGGCATTGTGGCACAGCTGGTTATGCTGACACCTGAGAGGCCGGCTTCATATATGAGCATCCATTCCAGTCCCAGCTGCTCCAATTTCCATCCATTCCTGTTAATGCCCCTGGGAAAACAGTGAAAGATGGCTTAAGTGCTTGCACCCTTGCCACTCATATGGGAGACTCCTATGGAGTTTTTGGCTACTGGTCCAGACCTGGTTGTTGCAGCCATCTGGGGAGTGAAATACCAGATGAAAGATCTCTGGCTCTCCCTCTCTCCCTCCATAACTCTGCCTTTCAATAAATAAATAAATCCTAAAAAAAGGTTGATGATTATCATTAATATGCCACATCTGTCTGTAGATGCATATATTTCCAGTGCTCAGATAGCTTTGTGAAACAAAACAATGAAGCCACAGAGTAAGACTGAAACATTAGGAACCTGAGTACTAACAGGCTCTTTCAAGCACAGTGTTTGACATTATCCTCAGAATGGAAACTGTGCATTCACCTGAAGGACTATGTTGGGTACCCGTGACAGGGAGGGTTATGGGAAACCATGGAAAAGAATGAGCTTAATGTTGCTGTAATCCCCAATGGAAAAGCCTCGGACAGCTTTCCTCAAGAAAATGTGATTTAGGTAACACAGTCTGGATATCTCATGTAGCAGATGTAATCATGACAATCACCAAGAGAAAGAGAGAGAGAGAGAGATGTGGTATTTGCACTCTGCTCCTGAGATTCTGACTTGAGGTTGAGCTGGAACCAAGAAACCTAGTGATTGGAAAGGCAGCGCCTAGACCGCTCTGATGGGGTGGAAGGTCCTGCTCGCTTCTCTTTGCCCTTGAAGTTGTGCTGTCTCAGAAGGCCTCCCGTATTTCTCTCTTGTGTTCTCTCCCGTTCTCTACTGTATGGGCATTACTCTCCCTCTTTTATGTACACTGCCGTAAGTCCTTGTGTCACCCTTCCCTGATACTCTATAGGTGTGTTGCCTTTTGGCACATGAATTCTCAGATCATAGATAATCACTGTACTGAGGTTTAGTTGACCCCTACTTGTCCCCATATATCATTGCTTCCCAGCCTGGAGACTCTGTAGCTACTCATCTCAAAGGTCTATAGTTTGTCCCCTTATTTCCTGCAGGTCGAGTTGTACATCCCTGAACCTGAAAAACACTGCCATTTCACCTACGATTCCACCCCATCCTCTGCAGTTCTTTCTCCACTCTTCTTTTACTAAGTCTGGAGGTCCGGTGTAGGCCCCGAAATTCTGCAAATCTGCAAGTCCAAGAAGCATCAATGCTGCTGATTGTAGAATGCCCCTTTAGGGAACACAGTTCCTACAGAAGAGTCTCCTGTCCAGGGAAAAGACCTTCCCCTCCCACTGACCTTGCACCCAGTGTAATACCTTCTGCATTTCTCTATTCTTGATTTCCTCTGAGTGCAGAAGGTGCTTGATTTCTCTGTACTACTTTCTCACTGCTGACAATTGCCGTGATTGTCAATGACCATTTCTTGGCATGGAGCACAGTTCAAAGATCCCTGGATTGGAGCCAGGAAATCAGATGCCTACATTAACCCATCCACTACCTAGTTGAAGCACTATACTGGGTGATTTGACCTCTTGAGCGTCAGGTAGATGGCACAGCTGAAACAGCAGGTATATGGCAAGATCATTTTCAAGATTTGATACGTTCTCACATGTTAGAAGTAGAATCCAAGGTAGGTTGTTCCCTGGACTGACAAGAGGTCCTGACATCTAAGGCTCCTTTTCTGTCTCCATGGCTTCTCTTCATGACCAAATGCAGTGTCTGCTACTACAAAATCCCCATAAGATGTGCTTTCTGAATTAGCTGCAAATGATTGTGAAGGTTTTATATTAACTGTTATGCAAAGCCTTAAATATCAAGGAAAGATCTAGGGCAATAAGCAAAGGAGCCCAGGGGAAATAACCAAAATTAAAGATGTTGAAGCTGGAAGTTAGCAATGACCTAAGCTTTTTTCCCCCCTTAATTATGGTTCCACTAGTTCCTTTGGGAAAAGAGAAACTCTTAATACAAGAAGTTCCGGAAACTCCAGTGATTTTTAATGACAAAATACAGGGACTCCTTTTACCTTGTCCTTGATCAATATGTATACATGACAAACCTTAAATTTCATGATTTTTTAAAAATTTTTTTATGGTTCCATCATCTCTGCAATGTGATTTATTTTTAAAAAAGTTTCTTTCGCTTCATTTATTCTCTCATCTCGTTCTAGGCAATTAAACCCACACAACTCAGCTGGACAGAGAATGTCCCTTGACAATGCTTGAGAAGGCATTTTAGAACATAAGTAATGTAGCAACACAGTGTAGGGAGTATGCCAAAGGGTGGGAAGAATGCAGGCTTCCAAGTCAGCCAAATTTGAGCTTCAACTTCTGATCTTGCTGTTTGCTGATTATGATCTTTGGGAAGTTACTTAAAGCCCTAGTTTTCAGTTTTCTATCAACAACAATGAGAGATAATAGTATATGCCTAATAGGTCATTGAGATGATTAAATGAGATGATGCATATAAAATACCTAGCACATGCACTGAGTAAAGGCTGACCACTTTTATTATATAATTGAAGTGTCATTAATGCAATGCTGTTCTGTGAACCATGATACTTCCTAGGGTGGTCTCTACAGTAGCACGGTGCATGTTGTTGAGTCAGGTCCACGAAGAATGTGGAGCATCCTACAAATCCTGCAAATGAATGATTTCATTCATTGCTGGTTGCAACTCAAAATGGAAGGGCAAACTTTGGGATGCGGTTTGGTAGTCTCTTTCAAAGCTAAAAATGTCTTACTATACTGTTAAGTGACTATGCTCCTTGATATTGATCCACACAGAAGCCTGCACGTGGATGTTTTCAGAAGCTTTATTTATAATTTCCCAATTTGGAAGCAATCAAGGCTCCCTTCCATAGGTCAATAGAAAAATTGTGGTATATCCAGACAAAGGAATGTTCTTCATCCCTAAAAAGAGATGAACCATCAAGTCATGAACTTACATGGAGGAATCTTACATGTGCATTGTTCCAACTCAGTGACATTCTGGAAAAAGTTAAACTACTCATACAGTGAGAAGATTGGAGACTGCTTGGCCTGGAGGAAGAAATGGATGAATAGATGGTGCACAAATACTTTTCAGGGCAGTTAAATACTCCTTAAGACACTGTAGCAGCAGATATATATATATGTGTGTGTGTGTGTGTGTGTGTATAAACCTATATAATTGTGCAACACAAAGAGTAAGCCAAAAGGTAAATTTATTTAGTGATAATGCACCAATATTTCTTCATGCTTGAATGAATTCCTACTCCTGATTTCCATATGTCCCCCTCCAGTTTACAGTGGGTTGAGTTCCTCACCCCCTCAGAATCCCTCTGACCTTGGTGGGAGAAAGCTCTCCACTTGAGATTGGACCCACCAACATAACATAGATTCTCTGGATCAATAACCCTCAAATCTATGAGGTCCTTTTGGGCAGGCAAGGCAACATATTCGGGTCCTTGGGATTGGGGTGTGGACATTTTTGAGGTACTATTCTTCCCACACTATGCTATGCTCAACCACTGTAACTTGAACTTTATTTGTGGAAGCAATTATTATTGCTGTAATACAAGAACTTTTTATTTCTTAGCCCAATCCATTTCTCTTAGCCTGTTTCCTTCGTCAATGTAAATGAAGTTTGATGGAAGTAAAGATATTGATGTCCCAGAGACTTGAGATCCTGTCTTTTCTGCTTGGGAGATTTAGGATAAGTTTGTGTATGTTAATAACTATATATTTCATCTGACAATGGGAATAATTTTAATATTATCTGATGGTTGTTTTGGAAAGTGATTATGAACACTTTATTGCTGGCATCTGTTTATACAATGAACACCAACTCTCTGCATAAAATCCTTCTCTCTGTTTGGATGCTGATTTTTGTGCTGGCTCCTCTGTTTACCTTCTCTCATTCTCTGAGCTGGGATACAAGTTCTTCTTAACTTCTCTCTACTCACCGTGCTTTTTGAGGGCTGTTCCCACAGCATAGCTGCCTCTCCAGGCTGGTGAGAACAAATTCTAAGGGATCCAATTAAAAAAAGACAATAAGCATCAGAATAAGCATCTGGTCTAATGTGATTCATCTTTCTAATTCTGTCTTTCCTCTATTGGGGAGGTGAGGTGACAGATTTTGGACTAGGGAAAGAAGATACAGCCTAAAAGACACAGGTCATCTGTAACATAGAAAATCATGGAAACCCACTCTACCTCAAGCTAAGATGTGCAGAATTGGAGGGAATATGCCACATTGTGAACCAGAGGAAAGGGAATTTTAAAAGGCCAATAGAATATGATTAAGCACACCAAAAGGAGGAGAGGACAGATAGAGACTGAGATCTCAAATATAAAAATCAAAACTTCAGGAGAAGGGAGGATGTTTGCTGCAGGATTTAAGATACCAGTTAGGACACCTGCATCCTATCAGAGTACCTTGGTCCGAATCTCAGCTCCACTTCCGATTATAGCTTCCTGCTAATGCTCACCCTCAGAGGCAACTGGCTCAAATGCTTGGATCTCAGCCCACCCACATGGAAGGTCTGGATCGAGTTCCAGGCTCCCGGGTTCAGCCAGTCCTGGCTATTGCAGGCAGTTGAGGAGTGGATAGCAGTGGATAGGATAGCAGTTGGACAGGGTAGCAGTTGAGGAGTGGATAGGAACAATGTCTGTCCATGTCTCTCTGTGTGTCTCTGCCTTTTGAATAAAGAAAATATGTGAACAAACAAACAAAAATGGTTTAGGATAATTGGGAAGCAAGGACATCAACCTTGAGTGTGTGGGGAAAGTGAAGACATCCTTAGATACTCTGTATTGCCTAATTCCAAATTCTGCTGATTTTCTGCACTTACCTGATAAACTAAGTCCAGAAAATAGTGGAGAAAAGTAAGAATGAGAGCAATCAATCCTGCTTCTGGGGTCATGGGCTAGCCATCTGTTCAAGCTGATAATATAAAATCCATGGGGGCTATTGAGCCCTTAAGAAGAGATTTTTATCATGTCTTTGCTAGTTGTTATATGTGGTTATACATGGTCGGCACAACTGCCTGCTATTTCTTTCAAATATACTCAGTGCAGCCCAGTATATGTAGTCCCACTAGTCTATAAAGTTCCTAAGAATAGGACTTTTCTAACCATCTGTATATGATTTATTTTAATATAATCCATGTCATAGAATAAAATTCTCAGTAAGTATGTGTTTGGTCAAGACTAGAAAAAGTCTGAGTGCTTGTTAATGCATCTTCAGTCATTTATCCTTGATTTTCCCTACAGGAAAGTTAGTTAATGTTTAGTGTGCATTCTCAGAAAGACAAAGAGCAGGGGGCAGACAACATGGAGTTTGTATTCTGTACTCCCCTTCCCACAGATCATCATGGGGTGATGAGGAAGGAAAGCAGCTAAGGAGGTCCCTATCCTCAGATACTTACAGAACATGAAAGAAATGGAAAGAATGACCTTGAATAAATTAAGAAACAGAGCATGATAATATAATCCAATGTAGGGCAATGCCAAGCAGACATGAGGAGTGATTACATATCTGGTGTAAGTAAGCAAGTTTGCCAAGGATGTGAGAGTTGGTCTAGATTTGTATTGATTTTAGAGATTGATTGTGTTTCAACTTCCTTGTTGTACAGTATCCAGTAGGTTGTAGATACTCTGAGAATTCAGATTAAGGTGAACAAGCAATGAGTCTCCAGGTTCCAGAATCTTTTCAGGGAAAATTTACTTCCTCACTTTAACCTTCTGAGTCTGAGTGTCTTTTCATGTTTTAGTTTTTAGTGGTTTTTTGTTCATTTGTTTTTGCATTATTTTTTGTTTTCAATTTTGTGTAGGACTGAACATTGTTAAACACTGATCTTTAGTTAATTTGCAGGAGGTCTTCTAAGCCTGTGTGGCTGACTTTGCCTTTCTTCCTCTCTGAAATGGGATGGGAATTTGATAAGCAGAGAAACCCTGGGGCAAGCCAGTAAAGATGGTCATTATCATTTATTAAGCAAGTGTTGAATGAATTGGTCTTTTTATTGTAATGCAGATTTACAGTGCAATAGGCAATCCGTTTTTCAATTTGGTGTAGTACTCCTGATAAATTAACAGATGTCGATTGATTTTTTTCCCTCCAGTCCCCTGTTTACACCTGACAGGCCATACTTTATAGCTGAGCCGTTATTTGAAGTTATAAACATTATAATTAGCAATTTTTTAATTAGGCTGACAATTAACAGGAGATTTGCAAAGCTGCTAATTTGACATGTCATACTCTCCGTAGTGTTTATGTTAACCACAACTTGAGTGAATTCAATTGAACAGAACCGCAGTGTCTGGGGAAAAAAATCAGTCTCAGAAGAACCATTTTCCCCACTTGGTCAGATCATGGCATTTCAGATTGAGAAGGGGAAATTCAGTAAGATTTTCAGGATAACAATACTGACAGCAGAACCTGAAACTACAGAGGCCTCCACAAGGAGGTTAGTTCAAAGTACACAACACGAAAGCAATTTCCACTAATTGCACTTGACACTGTACTTCAAAGTCAGAGGCTCCGTTGTGATGCAGGGATGCTAAGAACAAATCAGCTCCTTAGCCCTCATTGCCAAGGGACTTCCAGAAGCAGACACCCAGTGCAGTTCATTGTGACAGGCTTGTCCTTTAGTTAGGAGCTTTGTTGGCACTATTCTATCCTGAATATAAATGGATGGAACAATAGAGAGACAGAGAGAGAATGCAATTCTGAATTTCTAAGGAACTCTCAGACATCTCTCTCATTCCATCAGTGTTTTCCTATCAGAGGAAGCTTTCCTTATGCTTTCTGATTCTGGATTTATAAACTTTTTCCACTTGGTTTATAGGATACGTCATATTTAAGTCCTTCAGAGTGTCGTAATAGCTTCCAGCAATGGAAATGCGACATTCTTTAAAAAAATAAAATAAATTTGGGGCCGGCGCCAAGGCTCACTAGGCTAATCCCCCGCCTGTGGCGCCGGTACCCCGGGTTCTAGTCCTGATTGGGGCACCGCATTCTGTCCTGGTTGCTCCTCTTCCAGTCCAGCTCTCTGCTGTGGCCTGGGAAGGCAGTGGAGGATGGCCCAAGTGCTTGGGCCCTGCACTCGCATGGGAGACCAGGAGGAAGTACCTGGCTCCTGGCTTCGGATCGGCGTGGCTCGCTGGCCGTAGTGGCCATTTGGGGGGTGAACCAATGGAAGGAAGATCTTTGTCTCTGTCTCTCTCTCTCACTGTCTAACTCTGCCTGTCAAAAAAACAAATTTGGGGGCTGGCGCTGCGGCTCAATAGGCTAATCCTCCGCCTTGCGGCACCGGCACACCGGGTTCTAGTCCCAGTCGGGGCGCTGGATTCTGTCCCGGTTGCCCCTCTTCCAGGCCAGCTCTCTGCTGTGGCCCGGGAGTGCAGTGGAGGATGGCCCAAATGCTTGGGCCCTGTACCCCATGGGAGACCAGGAGAAGCACCTGGCTCCTGGTTTCGGATCAGCATGGTGCGCTGGCCGCAGCGCGCCAGCCGTGGTGGCCGTTGGAGGGTGAACCAACGGCAAAGGAAGACCTTTCTCTCTGTCTCTCTCTCACTGTCCACTCTGCCTGTCAAAAAAAAAAAATGGGGTCCGTGCCTTGGTGCAGTATGTTAATCCTCCGCCTGCAGAGCTGGCATCCCATATGGGTGCTGGTTCTAGTCCCGGCTGCCTCTCTTCCAACCCAGCTCTCTTCTATGGCCTGGGGAGGCAGTAGAGGATGGTCCAGGAGCTTGGGCCCCTGAACCCACATGGCAGACCCAGAAGAAGCACCTGGCTCCTGGCTTCGGATCGGTGCAACTCGGGCTGTTGCGGACATCTGGGGAGTGAACCAACAGAAAGAAGACCTTTCTCTCTGTCTCTCCCTCTCACTGTCTGTAGTTCTACCTCTCAAATAAATAAATAAAATCTTTGAAAAAAATTCTTTTGAAAGGCAGAGAGACACACAGAGATAGATCTCACATCCTCTCATTCACTCCCTAAATGCACACATCTAGGGCAGGGCCATATCAAAGTTGAGAGCTGGGAACTCAATCTGGGTCTCCCAGGTGGGTGGCAGGCACTCCAGTACCTGTTGTCTCCTAAGGTGTGCATTAGAGAAAGCTAGCATTGGAAGCAGAGGCAGGACTTGAACCCAGGCACTCCAATATGGTATGCAGCCTCCCCAAGTGGCATCTTAACTACAGCACCAAATGTCCGCCCTGAATTGTTACATTATGTTGGGAGTCTCAAGAGCTTTTAGCAAAAGATGCCCATAAGCTGTAGTTTCCATGTTGGTCTGCTGCATTATCCCGAAATCTGTCTGAAGGATGAGCAAAGAATGTGTTTGACATTTTTCAGTAAGAGAAATTATCTCTTCTTTAGTGCTTTTAAAAAGAGAAAAACATCTTAAACATAAAAGAATATGGATTTTTCAAGCTCCATGAGTTATTCCTTGCTTTCTTTTCCCAAGGCTAAATCTCGCTTCCTAGTTGCAATGAGCAAGCCATTAATTAAAATCTGCAGTACTACCAGAAGCACAGCATTGAAGTCGAGATGCGCTGTTGAGCTTTGATTAATAACCTTTTGCTGCTTTCATATTTTTTTTGAAAAATCTAAATCTGAAGAAATTTGCCACCTGGAGATACTAAATCTGAAGACTTCTTTTTGAACTTCTTACAAGTCTGCACACTTTCTTATGGTGCACATTGCTAAAGAATATATTATTGTGGTATTTGTCATCACCGAATGAGCCAGTAATCCTGAACTTCACAAACATCTTTGAAAATAAAAATGAAATGGGTGGCATTGCTTTAGGAAGAGTTTCTAAATGGTTTACCTTTATGTATCTCAGTACTTTTAGTATTTATTATCTATGTATCTTATTTATTTGAAATACAGTATTAGAGAGAAGTAGAGAGAGAGGGGGATCTTTCATCTATTGGTTCACTCCCCAAATTCCCACAGCAGCCGGAACTGGGCCAGTCTGAAGCCAGGAGCTATGATCTCCATCCAGGTGTTCTACATGAGTGGAAGAAACCCAAGTATTTGAGCCATCACCTGATGCCCTCCAGAGAAACATTAGCAGAAAGCTGGGTTTGGTGAGGAGAATGGCTGAAGCTCCCACATTCTGGTATGGGATAGGGACATCCCAACTAGCAGCTTAACCTGCTGCACCACCTTGCCCACCAGAGCATCTTGCTTTTTAATGAGTTTCCTTTGTTATTCTCTGGCCTATTCAATGCCTTCAATTCACATGAAAGAGAGAAAGAATAACACAGTATTCACTGGACAACAGGACAGTTAATCTTTGAGAACAATTTAAAGTTATCTTCTATATAGGATAAGCTCATTACTTTTAACTTATTAATTATAATTATTATGAATCCTTGGATACCAGGAAGCACATTGTCCTGAGTTCAGTTTCAGTAAAGAATCAAGTTCTGAGCTTACTCATACACAGAATAATCACACTGTGATCACACCTTCAGTCACAGTGAAAAACACAACATTAAGAGGAAGCCTTGGGGTGGGCGCTAGGGCACAGTAGGCTAATCCTCCGCCTGCATTGCCGGCAACCCATATGGGCGACAGTTCTAGTCCCAGCTGTTCTTCCAATCCAGCTCTGAGCTGTGGCCCAGGAAAGCAGTAGAAAATGACCCAGGCACTTGAGCCCCTGCACCCACATGGGACACTGGGAAGCATCTGGCCTCTGGCATCAGATCAGTGCAGCTCCGGCCGTTGCGGCCATTTGGGGAGTGAACCAATGGAAGGAAGACCCCTCTCTGTCTCTCCCTCTCTCTATCTGTAACTCGACCTTTCACATAAATAAATAAAATCTTTTTTTAAGAAAAGAGGAAATCTTTTATGCCACAAGAAATGTATCATGCCCAAAGGCTTATTATAGAAAAACTCATAGAAAACATTATAGAAAAATGTTCATGGAGATGAATTAAAGTTTGTATTTTGGTGTAAATTTTTTAAACCCATGCTTGGTTTTATTCCATAATATACATTTTCCATGAGATTTTTGAAGACCTTTCATAAATATCCACTCTGAACACACAGCAAATCATGGACATGAGGATTGTAAGTACAAAGAATATTCCTTTTCATTTTCATGACCATATGTGTATGTGTTTATGTTTAATATATGTGTACATATGTACACACATATGTATATATATATCTCTATACATGAAGGGTCATTAAACAGTTCACAAATTTCATGCTATGAAAAAGCTATGCATGGCTCTTAAATATTTTTGCACCAAAATTAACTCCTCTTTTAAATGAATTTCCATGACATTTTCAAGTACTGTCCTATAATTGAATGTTTTGACTGCCTACTCCTATAACCAGTGTGAAGTTAAAAATCAAAGTTCTCCCCCCAGTAACCATCATATCTTACGCAATTTGTATAGTAAGAGAATGAAGAATGTTTATTTCTCTTTCAGTTTAAGAGATATGGCAGAAGAGAACAGTAAAATTAGACAAGGATCCAGGGAAGTTGCCAGGTGCTGATGAGCTGTGGATACCTGGGTCTGGGGTCATCTGGGACCCTCAACTTAGCAGAAATTGTCTTGAGTATTCCATTAACCAAAGGGAATTACTTTAAAATTACTTTCCAGGATATCAATTGATATCCATACAGATGGCACCATGCCAGAAAAAGATAAAAGCATAGTGAATTTTCTGTTTTAAGAGCAGGGAAATAAGTAAAATATGCAAGAACTATGGTGATGAAAGTGCTTGCAGTTTTAGGCACATTTTACTCTTACGTGAGTTTATTTCCATTGTGTGTAATATGAAACCTCAGCATTATTTTGTCTTGATGAAGATAAAGAGACGCATCCCACTTTCAAAACTCTAGGCTTACTTCAACTAGGTTCATTGAAACCCACTAACTTTATAAGCTCATATGCAACATAAATATACAAAATGCATCTTTTTCTTCCTTCTAAGAGGTAACTTGACATCCATAATGCTAACAATAACAGGAATGCTGTTGAAAATAATCAGAACAGGAGTTGGGCAATTGGTGCAGAGCTTAAGATGCTGCTAGGGATACCTACATTCCATATCAAAATGTTTAGGACCATGTCCCATTCCTCCGCTTCTGATCCCAGACTCCTGCTAATGTGCACCCTGAGAGGCAGTAGTTAATGGGCTCAAGGATTTGGGTCCTTGCCACCCATTTGGGAAACCTGGATTGTGTTCCCGGCTTCTGGCTTCAACTTAGCTCTGCCCTAACTGTTGCAAACTTCTGGAGAGAGTGAGCCAGCACTTGGAAGATCCCCTTTCTCTCTCTCTCTCTCTCTCTCTCTCTCTCTCTCTGCCCCTGCCTTTAAAATAAAAATGAATAATTCAAAAATGTTAAATAGTCAAAACCTTTCATGTCCCAGTGGTGGCCAGCTAGAAGGGATACCAGCCATGGCAATGAATTTCTGTTGTGCCCATGAAGGAGTTTTCCAATTAAAAAGGCACTCTCTTGTTGATAGTTTTTTTTTTTTAATCCCAGTTTTTCTAATGTGGTTTTCCATCTCCTCTCTAGAGTCTGTCAAAATGCTGAACTTTCACCTAGAGAACAGGATATTTAAAACTACAAAGATTCCAGTTACCCCTTTACTGTGATGGTTAAATACACAAGACAGTTTTACAGTGGTTCTGTTAAAATAAATGGTTAATCAATAGCACATTAGTTATAATTAAGTGTATGTTACAGAGGTGTTTGCCACTTACTGATTAAGAGTATTTACTTCTAACAGACTCAATGAGCTTTATAGAAAACTCAGCCCTGAAACAGTGCATTTGGAAAACAGCTTAGAAGCTTGGGTCTCCCCTATTCTCTTCTTCATTAATGCCAGTCAGTGTACGAATAAATCTTGCATCTAGGCTCTGAGCTTTCAAGTAGGAACCCATTTTTATTATCCCGTGTTTGACTTTAGGCTGAACAGTCCCCAACTGTTTCAGCAGTTTATCATTTTTAACAATTTATTTATTTATTTGAAGGCAGAATTACAGAGAGGCAGAGAGAGAGAGAGAGTCTTTCTTCTGCTGGTTCACTCTTCAAATGGCCACAATGACCAGAGCTGGGTCGATCTGAAGCCAGGAGCCAGGCGCTTCCTCCAGGTCTCCCACATGTATGCAGGGGCCCAGGGACTTGAGCCATCCTCTACCACTTTCGAGTCCATAGCAGAGAGATGGATTGGAAGTGGAGCTGCCAGAACTCAAACTGGCACTCATATGGGATGCCAGCACTGCAGGTGGCAGCTTTACCTGCTATGCCAGAGCACTGGCCCCATCCAGCATTTATCTTCCAAAACAATGGGTGGTCACAGAAACTACCCAATTCAACAACCAGACTGATGCAATGGCTAAACAGCCTGACACCCTAAAATGAAATCCCAAGAGAAAAGTGCAGTTCATGAACCTCTTCTAAAATTCTCCTTCCTTCTCATCCCCCTCCTTCCATGCCCTGCAACTCTCCTCCAAGGATCCTGTACTGAGAAGTCAAGGTTTCTTCTAACCTGTTAAACTCCTCAATGCTACTCCCTGTACACTGCACTCAGCATTACATTAATATAGGGCAATGAAGAAAAAATTAACTCTGATACTTTCGTTCTCATACATTTGTCAGCACCTTCACACCACCTTAGCACTTCGTTGTGGCTGACCCACACAGCCCAGTTCGTGTCATCGAAGTCTGGACAGATCTTAGAGCAGTGGGGAGTGGAGAAGGAGATACAAGGGCAAGACAGATGGGAAGAAAGCTCATCTACACTCTCTGAGCACACATACACCTCGCCAGGGTGAGCTTCCTCAGTGGCATCATCAGGAATGCATTGTGTTGCCATCCTTAGCAAACAGCCTGTATGAAAGTAGACCTTCATTCAGTGAGAGGCACATGTCAGGTTCTAGTCGTCCCTGGGAAATGTTGGGAGACAAATGAAAATGACATGCCCTCATCGGATGCAATTTCTGGAGGGAGAGGCAGACAAGCAGTAAACAAGAATAAGTAAAGGGCTGGCACCGCGGCTCACTAGGCTAATCTTCCGCCTGCGGCGCCGGCACACTGGGTTCTAGTCCTGGTCGGGGCGCCAGATCCTGTCCTGGTTGCTGTCTTCCAGGCCAGCTCTCTGCTGTGGCCCGGGAGTGCAGTGGAGGATGGCCCAAGTGCTTGGGCCCTGCACCCGCATGGGAGACCAGGAGAAGCACCTGGTTCCCTGCTTTGGATCAGTGCGGTGCGCCGGCCGCAGCAGCCATTGGAAGGTGAACCAACGGTAAAGGAAGACCTTTCTCTCTGTCTCTCTCTCTCACTGTCCACTCTACCTGTCAAAAAAAAAAAAAGTAAGTAAAAATCCCATAGGAAAGCAAGAGGCAGGGATTAAGAAAGAAGGTGCAGGAGTGGCAGCAGGTGAGCAAGGGGCTACTACAGAACCATCAGGAGGCACTGATAGCTTGGACGAGAGGGTGGTGATGAAATGAAGGCAAGGATCTGGGATAGTGTAAAGGTGGATGCCTTGGTATTCCTGGTGCATTGAGTATGGAGCATCAAAGAAAGAAAGAAGTCAAAGAGAAACCAAAGTTGCTGGGTGAAGCAATGAGATGGATGGAGGAACAGTTTTTGAGGTATCTGATGCAGGTGGAACAGGTGTGGGAAAGTCCTCTTAGAAGGATTCTTAGGACTGTCCCTAAACAAGCAAGGATTTCATCAGGGGAAATGTCTGTGAGAGAATATAAGACAATTCCTAGGAGTGACTGGGAGGGTGGCCAGATAGGACACCACTGTGGCTAAAAGGGACCAGAGTAGGAAGGTAGAGAAGCTCCTGACTACCACAGTTGTCGAGGGGTCTGAGATCTCCAGGAACAGTATTTCCTGCAGTACCTGATCTTGCTGGGAATAGATGGGGGAAGCCTGGCCCTTCACAAGGCAGCCAGGGACTTCCTGGACAGTAGTTGCAGCCCGGAGTGGGTTAAGTCCCTACTGAGGAGGTGTCTGGCCCACATTCCCAGGGCCATCAAAGAACCACAGTAGTCACATTTGAATCCATAAGGACTGAGCCAGACTTCTGAACCGCAGACAGCCAAGGAGCAAGGTGATGTCGTGGGGATGGTCTTGATTGACTTTTGTACTGATGACTCATCTTGCCTTCTTGGAAATGGACTTGGGGTGGCTCACAATATCTGTGCTGAGGCATTAGCAATGACAAGAGAGACCAAGGGCTCAACAATAGAAGAAGGAGGCACGAGGAAGAGATGTTGACGAGTGCTATCAGGTATTAGAATGAGCTCAAGGCCTTTGGTGGCTGCCAGCTGGGGACATGATGTCCACAGAACCAACCCCACCTCAAAGCCATCTGTTGTGCTTGCTGGTTTATGCCCATATTAGTATTTTTCCCAGGGACTATGAGGCCTCTCAGGGTGGAGACCATGGCTTACTTCATATTTTTCTTCCTTGGTCATGAGAGGGAACTGAATACAAAGCCCTTCAGCCCTTCAGTGGTTTCTTGATGTTGATGGAGAATCGTATTAATGAAAATCCTAGGCTGAGATATTTTAAAGGAAAAGAAAATAAGTTCTTTACAATTAATGAAACTTATCTTTTAGGGAGGTTCTACCATGTCCTTAACATTGGATTCAGTCTTGAGTCCAGAAGACTTGAACAATATTTGGGGAAGAAAATATAAAGCATAATGCAGAGCAACAGTACCCACAGAGCTCACTGCCATGAGCCATGAAAGGCATCAAAGATCATTGACTAAGTGGATTTATGATCCTAGGCCCCCCATTTCAGAGTCCTATAGCTGCCCCACACCAGTCGTGCCTCCTCCACGTTCCTTCACCTTCATCAGTGGCCTCTGTTCAGGCAGCCAGATCCCACATCTGAGACAGTCCTTCTGGGCTCTCCTCCCCATTTGACACTCAAGTCCATCATGAAGAAATAGCCTCTTCAGCCTTCAACTGTGGTGCACAAGCCAGCAATGCCCAGTCACCAAACTCCCTCCACTGCATTTTCTCTGCCCAGGTTTCCACTGGGCAGCCTGCTTTCCTCACTTTACCTGGAAAACCACAGCACAGGGAGATGCCAGCTGCCAGCCTTTCTCATGGGGAGCTCTAAGTTTGCATTTCCAACCATTCTGTGACAAGTAATTGTGACAGGGATTGTCACCTTGGATCACAGGAGGAGAACATTGCTGTCATCTAAGGGAATTGTGCACATTTCACAGAGGATGTTGATCTTGAAAGACGAGCCAATCAGTCAGGCAAAGAACAGAGGGCAGAGTATTCTCTATTCCACATACGTCTGTAATTATCACTATCACTTTGTTTGTTTATTTCCTTAAGTAGGACTAAAACTAGAAGGGAAGATAGAAGGAGGTTCATTTATAGTGAAAACATGTGGTCCAGTTTGGCAGCATCTAATTCTCACCAAACATTGGTAAGAAATTCCTTTTCTTGGTAACAATGCCAGTGCCAAGAAAGTCAACCTCACAATGGTGATGGTTTGGTTTCATAAGGACTGAAAATGTCAAAACCAAACCAAGAAGAGTAGGAATGTTCCTCTGAGCAGCAAGAGTAAATTAAATTAAAGAAAAATAATAATAAGCAGCAATCCTATCAAACAAATGATTCCTGTTGTTAGTCTTTGCTTTTGTATAAAAGACCCACCTCTGTGTAAGATAGGTACACCTTTGAATACAAATTAGCTGTTTGTAATTTTCCCTGATGAATTTTCTCCTCTTCTCTTGAGAGCAGAGGAAAGCCAAGAATGGGAGAGATGAGGAGCCCTGAGCTCTGGGAATCGAGGAACTCCAAAAAGAGGAGATGGTGCCCTGAAGAGGCAAAGCTTGCCTGAGAGTGGCACCTGCTGAATTACGCTGAGTGAGGGATTTCTCAGCCCGGGTCCCTGCTATATCCCTAGAAAGCTTGGCATACAGTAGGTGCTTAATGAGTGCTTCTCAAGTAAATACCGTAATAATCTGAGCTATTATACAAGTATACTTCAAAATGTTTAAAGGAAAAAGAGACATAAAAATAAGTTTATTTTGATGCAAAAATATTTGAAATCCATGCATAGCTTTCCATAATGCACATTTCCCGTGAGCATTTTTAAGATCCCGTGTGTGTGTGTGTGTGTGTGTGTGTGTGGTGTTTGTGTGTCATGAGGGACTGTGCCTGCCTGGGCCACTTGCATCCTTTTCAGGGAGAGGCAGACAGAGGACAGAACTGCTCTCATTAGCATATGATGTGACCTCTGAGAACAACAAAGATAGGAGAAAATCAGTCAGAACTCACAATTAGTCACAGGCAATGTTCCTAATCACAAAGAGAAATGTATGGTCCCCATCCTATTTGAGGAGCCCAAAGGACTTCAGCGGGCTTGGTGGGATCAGCCTCTTCCTATTCAAAACCACTCTATTTATAGTGTATTTCAATTTTTAGCGTTCCATTTGTCCCTCTGCTCGTGCTTTTTATCTTGATTGTCCTTATCTCTTTGCTCAAGAACTGCTGTTTTTTCAACCGACTTTTTTTTTTTTTTTTTTTTTTTTTTTAAGAAAACATGGGACAGAGAAGAGGTTGAAACAACAGCCCTTCTCCCCATCCGTCTGCCCCTGTCAGGGTCAGGTACGGCACTCTCAGCTGGGAACCCTGGGAGCTATGTTTAGGTGAGAAGTCCCCTAGATGCAAGGTGAGCTCCCTGCCTTTGTGGGCTGTCAGCCTGCAAAGACGAAGAAGACACCAGTGGGTCCTGGCAGCCCCCATTGCTCTTTAGATTAATGTGCGCTTGGGCCCAGGAACCTCTGGAAGAGATATTCCACTTTGCTTCTCAGCGCCTTCTCATTCATTATGTATAAAATGTGTCCCTTATGCGGCGATAATTATAAATGACAAACAGTGTTTGTCTAAATTTTGTATGCAGGGGAAAACAGATTCAGTTAAACAGGGACAGGCGTCCTCAATTCAGAGACGATGCTGGATGTGCCAGCTACTTAGGGGGAGTGAAGGACTGGGCAGAAGCAGATGGGGAATGCGGCTGATGGTGAAAATGACCCTGGCAGTCAGCTGGTGGGGGTGTAGCCTTCTCGCCTCAGGTCGCCCGCTATCGCGCTGTTCATGGTGGGTCTGAGAGTCCCGGAGAACTGCAAGAACATGGCCTGCCCAAGCCCAGGCATCCTTGGGAGCAGAACATGGAGCTGAGTAGGGCGGAGGCTCACGAGGACTCCCAGGGAGGGACTATTTATTCTGAGCTGTTTATTTAAGCGCGGGAGGGTTCCTAATGGAGCCATCAGACCTTGCTCATTGGCTAATAGTTTAATTAGGCCCATCTGGAGGATGCTGTGGCAAGAGCTGTCCCAGCTCTGATATTGGCAGAGAGGTAATTTGTCATTCGCTGGCCAGTGACTGGCATACTCCCATCCCCAACGCCATGCAGAAGCCGAGCCGTCTGTCTCATGAGGAGACAGCTGAACATCTGAAACAGTTGTGTGGTTCACCTTGGCACAGAAGAAAAAAAAAACAAAAAACAAAAAACAAACAGAACTCGCCAACATCCTTGAGACAACCTCAGCTAGGAGAGAGCTTCTGAAAGTCAAGCTGATGCTGCGCTGCTGGCCGGTCCTGATGGACTAAATGGGCGTCTCCAACACGCACACGCACACAATTTAAGTGGTTGTGGGGATCACCATTTTCGGGCGGACTTCATACCATAGCTAAGGGAGTACGTCCCACCGCTAAGAAAACTTGAGGCACACGTGTCTTTGTCACCTGTGTCAATTAAACGTCAGATCTTCTTATGCCTCCTATGCGGTGGTGAGTAAATACGAAATTGAATTTCCACATCATGAGAGGCCTTGCTGACGGTCGGGATGAGGCGTGTGCCCAGTTTAATTTTAGTTGGGAAGGGGCAGATTAAATTAAACTTTTGGGGGTTGATAGAGAGGATTTCTGATGTAGTTAGAACAGTGTCTAACCCCAAGGTTGGAAGGTGCTAAGAAGTCCAAAAGGAAAAGACAGGGGGCAATTGCATTTCCCTGCTGCTGTTGGTTTTTAATTTGTGCTTCAAGTTTGCTTACCTGGCTTTATTTACGGAGCTGCGCCTTCCATCTGTATCCCTTTCCTCCATCACAACTTGTAAAGTACTCGGCTTGTCAAATGTCTTTATCAAAGTGTTTGACCACCTCATATGGTGGAACCTGACTTAACCAAAACACCAGATAACTCCCATTGCAAATCTAGCAGTTTTTTAAGTGATGTGAATCTAGCGTGGATAACTTCTAGGAACAATGAGGGATTTAAAATTAATAAAAATTAATAAGCTGGCCTATAAATTTCCTTCTTTAAAGAAAAACTGGTGTTTAACTCTATGCTTCAAATTAGAAATTGAGAACAATCATGCATATGGAAAGTCTTGAAGAAACTATCCCAGTGTTTACGGTATGCATTCTCTGTTTGAAACAACAGCAATAGCAAATACAATTGAATTGTTGATCCATAAGTGACATTTTAAAGACCTTCACAGGGAGTTTGTAATTGTGTTAGTGATTATGAAAAGGCAAAAGGTGAAATGAGCAGTCCATCCCAACCATGGAAGCAGGGCTTCCTAATCGTCCTATTTTTGCATAACCATCACATCTCAGGAGATCAGAAACTGTCTTAGATGACTTTGAAAATAATTAGGTGCAGATCACAGAGTCAAGAACTCTGGAAGAATTTGAGACTAGCCTGTCAGTCATAATGCATGGTATTTTGGGGATTATATGTTTGAAACCCATAAAACCAGTGGCTTAGTAAGCCAGTAAGTCATTACTGGAACTGGAACTGGAATCAGTTCCAGCGGCTATCCTGCCACAACCCACCCGAGCCAGCACGAGGGATATATTTCTTCAAACCAGGACACTCTCTCAGATCTGAATGGCAATGTGTCCCAGGTTATAGGATCATTCCTTGGAAGTACTAATAAATTAGAATTCCTTGCATGAGCCAAGACATTTGAGATAGTCATGACTTACATAAAGAAGTCAGTGGTTAGGAAAAAAGGAAGAAAGGCACAGGCATTTGATGTAGCAGCTAAGGTGCCTGCATCCTGCATCTAGAGCGTCTGGGCTCAAGGCCTGGTTGTTCAGATTCTAGCTTTCTGCTGACGTGTACCCTGGGAGGTGGCGGGTAACAGGTAAGTGATGTCATGAAGATGAAGTTCACTCCAGCCTGACCCAGTGCCAACTGCTGTGGGCATTTGTAGAGTGAAACAGAGGATAAAATGCATCTCTCTTACTGTCTCTCTACTTTTCAAATACTTAAAGCTAAATGAAAATGTTAAAAAAGAAAAAGGTATAAGTGAACAGAAATAAGCAATGGAGACAATAGAAGGGTGAAATTATCATATATTAGAATGGTCAGGAAGGACTAAATGTGATTTAAAGATAATGGGATATATATAGGTGAGGATAGAAAAGGCCATTATCTGTGGAAAATTGGGAATAACAGTCTGATTTAATTCAGTTTATGAAGAGTGCTGGAAATGTTTAGGAAACAGATTCAAAATCAAATGTGCTTTACTGGGGCCTGCGTTGTGGCCCAGCTGGTTAATGCCCTGGCCTGAAATGCTGGCATCCTATATGGACGCTGGTTCAAGACCCGGCTGCTCCACTTCCAAACCAGCTCTATGCTATGGCCTGGGAAAGCAGTAGAAGATGGCCCAAATCCTTGAGCCCCTGCATCCACATGGGAGCTGGATTGGAAGAGGAGCAGCCAGGACCCAAACCGGCACCAGTATGTGGGCTTGGGCTTTAACCCGCTGCGCCACAGCGCCAGCCCCGTAAAAAAAGAGTATTTCTGTGGAAGGCGAACTATTTTAGAAAGCAAAGGAGAGTCTAGGGCAGATACAGTATAAACTCCATATAATAACCTTCACAAGCTCAGAGGCCAGAAAAATGTTACATTTTGTAAAGAGAGACAGGAGCGAGGGAGAAAAAAAAGAGAGAGAGAAGCAGTAGCTTTGTAGAACTGAAAGAATGGTGGGATTTTTTTTTCCAGTCTCCTAAGCTTTCTACTAGTATACCTGTATTTCTGTAAACAGCAATCTTATTAGAGTTCTCTAAATTATTCCTTTCAGAGATGACCTGTATCTGCCTATCTAGAATTTCTTGCATCACCTTATTGGTGCTTCAGGTTCATAAATGAGAACTTCCAATTAAGATCGAAGTCGGCAAACTCAAAAGGCTTCCATAGTCTTGGCAACTCATGACTAGAGCCTAGGGAGATTACTGACACCATAAACAAGAGTGTCAATTTGTTAAGTCAACAACAGGAGTCACTGTGTACTTACTTCTCATGTGGGATCTGTCCTTAATGTGTTGTCCAATGTGAAGTAATGCTATAACTGTCTCTGTGTGGGTGCAAACTGATGAAATCTTTACTTAATATATACTAAATCGATCTCCTATATATAAAGATAATTGAAAATGAATCTTGATGTGAATGGAATGGGAGAGGGAGCGGGAGATGGGGGGTGTGAGTGGGAGGGAAATTATGGAGAGGGGGAAGCCATTGTAATCGATAAACTGTACTTTGGAAATTTATATTTACTAAATTAAAAAATGTTAAAAAAAAAAAGAACTTCCAATTATGGATACTTCCTAATGAAATTCTATTTGTCTGTATTTCTATATGGGCTCAGCGGTAGAAGGGACTCCAGCTAAAGGAGGGCGGTAGCTCGTGCAATCCTGCGATTGTTTTCTGCAATGTTTCTACAAACAGAAAGTGTTCTAAAATACTTTGTAATGTTTCTGAAAGGCGCATTGAAATAAATTTTTAAAAATGCAGACTCTTCATTTATCTTGGTGAGGTTCTCCAAAGTTGCTTATCTTTTTAAAATTATGCCTCAAAAGCCACATGGAACTAAAATGCAGAACATTAGCAGTGACCCCAGAACACATGAGTGTTCGTGGCAACATGGTATACAGTTTGGGATTTTATGATACCGTAAATTGTGGGCCTTTCCATTTCCTTGCTTATTGATAACTGCCTTATTTCAAGAATCATAGGGGACCTGCTTCTTGCTGGTTAAAAGGCAATGGCAAGGGGCCAGCAACGTGGAGTACAGTAGCAGGTTAAGCCTCCGCCTGCAGGGCCAGCGTCCCGCATGGGTGCCAGTTCGTGTCCCAGCAGCTCCTTTCCAATCCAGCTTTCTGTTTATGGCCTGGGAAAGCAGTGGAACATAGACCAGGTGCTTGGGAACCTGCACCCACATGAGACAGTCAGAGGAAGCTCCTGGCTCCTGGCTTTGGATCAGCCTAGCTCTGGCCATTGTGGCCATTCGGGGAATGAAGCAGCGGGTGGAAAGCTTCTCTCTGCCATCTCTCCCTCTCTCTCTGTGACTCTGAATCTCAACTAAATAAATAAATCTTTTTAAAAAAAGGTAATGGCCAATTGACATCCAAGGGTGCTGCACAGTTACTATTTAGTCTGTGGTGCACACCAGACTTGCACTTTGGCATACCCTTGCAGGAGTGGAGAAACTTTTCTCTGCTAACAGACATTTGGATATTAATTATCAACTTAAAAATTATACTGATTTAAATTCGATAAATCCAATTTATTGAATTTTGAGCCCCGCCTGCAGTTATCTTGTTAGGGCCAGAGTGAATGATTTTGTGGGCCCTTTTATTTTAAGATTATTGATTGATTTGAAAGAGTTACAGAGAGGACAGACAGAAGGAAGAGATCTTCCATCTGTTGGTTCACTCCCCAAATAGCTGCAACAGCCAGGGCTAGGATAGGCCAAAGCCAGGATCTTCATCTGGGTCTCCCACATTGGTTGCAGGGGCCTAAACACTTGGACCATCATCCCTTGATTTTCTATGCATATTATCAGGCAGCTAGGTTGGAAGTGGAGTGGCCAGGACAGTGACCAGTGTTCATATGGGATACACCATCACAGGCGGTGGTGTATTCTGCTATGCCACAACACAAGCTCCAGTTTTGCAGGACTTATACACCATGTGGGCAGGACATTCTCCACTGCTTTGAGTTTAGAGTCTACTGTGTTTATCGAAAGTTCAGAAGGTGCATCATGTTCTCAACTCCCAAACATGAAAACATATTAAAGTTTGTCAGGGGGTTGGTTTAGGGATTAAGATGCCCATACCCAATGCTGAAATGCTTGACTTCCATTCCAAAATCTGGCTGCTGACTGCAGCTCCCTGTCATTGAAAACCCCAGGAGACAGCACGTGATGTTTCGGGTGATTGTTTTTTGCCACCCATATGGGAGAACAGGGTTCAGTTCCCAATTCCTGGCTTCTGCCTGGCCCTGCCCCAGTTGTTTCGGGTATTTGAAGAGTAAACCAATCAATGAGAGAATGCTCTCTCTTTCTAATAAAAACAATAATTTGAAAAAATGAATAAACATAGGACCTTGATTAGGAGACAACAAGCCATTGTAGAATATAGAAGTTTGAAATAGAAATGGCTGTTGCAAGGTAGAAATTGTAGGAAACAATTTGATTTCAGGTACGAAAGAATATCTCCAATGCCTTTGATTCCAGGGTACTGCTCCCATTATGCTGGGGAGGTTTGTACTTTGCTGTGAGATCAAAACAATGGTTTCATGTTACCACATTAGCAGCAATGTGGTAATTCACTGCACAGTCACACCATCAACCCGAAGGCAAGGGCTTTTTCCTACGAGTAATTGATATCCATACGCCATTTGGAGTTTTTTCTTTAAATGTCTGAATCCTCTCTTCTTATTCAATAACATGAATGTCCACTGTGTTTGGACTCAAATGATACACAACACATACACAGAGAAAACAAAGACCAAGAGAAAATGAGGCCTTTAAGATGTATATAAGTCTGGCATATGTGAGGGTTGAGGCATGTCATTGGGTTGTGTTTGATGCAGCCCAGTACAGCTAATGACGTAAGAGTTACAGAAAATGACCAAAACTAGGTTATATATCCAGATCTTAGTTTTCAGAGCAGTTAGGCCCTGAAGATAACTCTGGATGCATTCTAATGGAAACCCCTTAAAAGCTGACCATAGCTAAGCCATATGCATCCCTAGAGTCAGGATAGATACTTCTTACTCTTGGAACATTTTGCAGACTTCCCTGCCTTGGCTGTGCAGCTCCTAAAGTTTTTCATAGCTGTTATTATTTGTCAGTGTCTGCCAGGCCTTCCTATGAATGGAGAGTTCCATAGAGGCAGGGAATGGGTATATCTCACAGTACACCGTCTGCTAGAGTGACTGAATTTATGAGTGAATAAGCCTTGGTGTATAAAGAAGAGTAAGGGATGGGAATATGTGGAAAGGGAGAGAGAGAAAGAGAGGGAGAGGGAGAGGGGGAAGGGGAGGGGGAAAGGGGGAGAGAGGGGGAGGGAGAGGGAAAGGGGGAGGGGGAGGGAGAGGAGAATAGGGAGATAGGGGGAGAGAGAGAGAGAAACTGAGTGTAAGGATGTAGGAAAAAGTAAATGATAGAGGGAGGCACTTGATGCAACAGTGAAGACTTGGGATGTCCACACACCCTGTCAGGTTCATTGGGTTGGAATTCTGGCTTGGCTTCTGATCCAGCTTCATGGAAATGCACACTCTGGGAGGTAGAAGGTGATGGCTCAAGTATTTGAGCCCTTGTCACCTATGTGCGAAAACTGAAATGAGTCCCAGACTGCTAGATTCAACTTGACCTGGCCTATCCCTGGTTATGGCAGCCATTGAGGGAGTGAACCAGTGAATGCAAGATTTCTCTCTCTACCTCTCTCACTTGCTTGCTCTCAGTCTCTCCTTCCTTTCTAATAAATAGATACAGAAATGATATGGAGCATAGGGAGAGGCAGTAAGTTAGCAGTTCTGAGTTACAATAAAAATTGAAGCATATACAATGATGAGACCAGAAGGCAATTAAGCACCAGAAGTGTACCAGGAAGAGCTGTTAGAAGTAACAAAGATTCTGCAATGTGTCTTAGAACAGGTTAGAAGTGCATTTATATAAAGAATTAGTTTTAGTTTTGTTTTTTTTAACTGAGAATATCCTTAGACGAGGAGAGGAAGCTGCTACAATCTAAGTTGGTCTTCTGGAATATGCTATCATCTTTCCAACTTAAAGAACTCTCTACTCAGCAGTTCTATCTGGAAAATTAGTATGATGGTGTATCCTGACACATACATATACTACTACCCTATGGTATTGACTGGGATGGTAGGAGTTCCAAGAGCCATGCATAACTCCCATTTCTATCAACTATCTCTTACCTCAGCCCATCTATAAGCTATCTCTTACCTCAGTCCATCTAATTCCTCAATAATGATTTACTGAAAAACTATCATTGGTCTCACCCTACCTGAAACTTTGAATTAATCTATCCAACTGTACAAGATATAGGCAAGGAATTCACCAATTTAGCATTGAGTCAATCCAACTATTGGTTACCCTGACTTCAGCATCTTAAATTATCAGAACCCTAGTTCCCGTAGGACCAGAAGTCTTCTATGTCAGGAGCCACTTTCTTCTCCCCCAAAGTCCTTGCTGACTCCCTTTTCTGAATCCACCTTCCTATCTATTTGGTGTTTTCCCAAATATCTGTTTCTTTTACATCCTCTAACCACAAGAATACCCTATTCAACCAGAAAATAGCATAGTGTGTTCTGCCTTGATCTTTTTCTGTGTTTGTATAGGCATGACACACCTTATTGAAAATGTTTCCTGTGAAAATTAGAATTACAAAGTCACATGTGAAGGGCCCCTAGGCATAGTCATTTGAGAGTGAAATCTCATGTCATAAATTTAAACATTAACAAAGCAAAGCAAAAATCCTAACCCTAAAAGAAAAAAGAAATGTGATGTCAATGCAATCTATCACTCTATCAGGAAAGTCATTTAAATGGCTTCATACTCTTTTTCAAGACATGATTTCCATCAGCAGTGGGGAACTCTGTGGCTCTTCTCATGTGCAGACAAGAAAAATTGCACAGATACCACAGTCATCATTGACTGTCCACTTCGTGCTGATACTTGGCAGGACAAGACAAAGCTCGTGTGACAGCAATCGGAACAGCCTGCACATTTCTCTGTCACTGCCTATGATAACCTGTGTCACCACTAGTGTGCACACGTTTGCTTTGTTTTTTGTTTTAAAGGAAAAGCTAGAGAAATCCCCACTCTTTTGTCCTTCTCTCTGCTCCCCCAACCAAGCCTTGATTGCACAGTGAGGTGATAGATGTAGGTAGCTAAAAATAGTTTGTTTTGCATGTAACATACAAGCAAGTGAATAATTTTCTTCTGTAAGCAAGATGCCCGGGGACAGGGAGAGCTTGGTGGCAGTGGCAGCTCAGGGACATTGATGGAGTACTGCTCCCAGCATAGTAAATCAGTAGTGGCATAGTTTGGCACACTTGCAAATGCAGCCACAGCCTGGAGGAAGAGAATTTCAAAGCCCTGGAGGAATACTTTCTGCATTTAAAAATTATACTCTAGCTCTTTGTGGTTGACACAGGGAATTTGATCATTTATCCTCAGTCCATGTAAATAGCTTAACGAATGCCATATCTCCATGCATCAGTTGTTTCCACTCCTTCCTTTGAGATAACCTGGAATCTTTATTTACCCTGAGCCAAGGAGAGCTAGGAGATGGTAGTGTGGGCTATGTGAAATTCAGTAATGAAGCCCTTCACAATGACGTATGAGGAAAGGGGTCTACACTGCCTCTGGTTTCACATTACTGACCTAATGTAACATCCAAGGCTTAAGGGGAAGTTTTCAAGCAATCAGCTGAATACACCAGGCGCCTTGTCTCTGTCACTACAGAATTCCTAATCTTTCTTAGTATGAGGCTTAGAAATATGGAATTGGGTTTTATGAGAGATAATTAGTCAGAATGTCCCTTTAAAGAAATAATTGGTCGATTTTGGAACTAATTGAAGGGATTAGAAGGGACTTTAATGGTCTTCAAGCAGTCTCTCCATCCATAGGAAGAAGAGTGTGGTGAGCTGTCTGTGGTGCTGATTCCAATTACAGCAAGACTTCAGTCTTAATTGTCCTCCAAGATGTCGCAGAGGCTGCCTCCTCCAATTCATCCATCTCTATCCTCACTCTCCTGAAGCTGAAGTCATTTCTTCTGTTTTTATTTGGGGGTGAGGGTGTATATACTCATTATATAATCTTGTGAAACTAAAATCATTGCTCCTGTTTTTATTTTTTGGGTGGAGGGGAGCATATAAAGTCATTAAGAAATCCTAGCCTAGGCCAGCACCGCAGCTCACTAGGCTAATCCTCCGCCTTGCGGCGCCGGCACACCGGGTTCTAGTCCCGGTCGGGGCACCGGTCCTGTCCCGGTTGCCCCTCTTCCAGGCCAGCTCTCTGCTGTGGCCAGGGAGTGCAGTGGAGGATGGCCCAAGTGCTTGGGCCCTGCACTGCATGGGAGACCAGGAGAAGCCCCTGGCTCCTGCCATCGGATCAGCGCCGTGCGCTGGCTGCAGCGCGCCTACCGCGGCGGCCATTGGAGGGTGAACCAACGGCAAAAGGCAGACCTTTCTGTCTGTCTCTCACTGTCCACTCTGCCTGTCAAAACAAATTAAAAAAAAAAAAAGAAAGAAAGAAATCCTAGCCTCCTCACTATGTCATCCTCTAGGTCACCTTGCCCTAGGTATTACCTGAAGTTTTCTAGTCTGGGGGAATTTAACATATCAAGTAAAACAGGCAATAGCTATGTCTGACAAGAGAGTGAGTGTAGCTACAATATAGTCACTAGCCTTTGATCTCCAGATGGCTAAAATTTATAGCCGCAACGATTTTGCATCAAAAACTGAAAAATGAAGTTTTACTTTCATTTTAAAAATCACTACTATCCTTTATACAAGAACTTGTTTTAACACATTTTGGTTGTATTTAAGGATTGTTTTATTTATGATGTAGTGCATTAGATAAGGCAGACAGTAGTGTTGATTGGAGCCCAGTTTTCAATTCTAGCTCTGCTAATTATCAGCTCTATAGCCTTTAAAGTCTACAGTTTAGTTTTCTCATCTGTAAAATAGAGATGAGTTCCTAAAACCTGGTAAACTGGAAGGATTACGTGAAATGATACGCATGAGCCTCTTAGCTCTGTGCTTTCACATAAATAAGTTAACGACGATGCTACTGTGAAACAAAAAGGTAAAGGGACAAACAGGATGGAGTTTTCCCAGATGAAGAGAGCTGATTTTGAAGCCTAATTACCTTTTGAATTTCTTCTGGAATACTCTGCTGTTCTCAGCAAAGGTATTGAGCACATGTATGAGTGCAAGTGAGTGAGTGGGAATGTGGGAGTGTGCATGAATGTGTGTGAAAGTGATGTCGGTGTGTGTGTTTATGAGATGCCTATAAGCTGATTTGAAATTTTGAAAACCTTCAGGTAAATTGTATCTATTTGTAATTGATCAAGGTCAAGTGAAATTATCATTGCTTTATTTGCTTTTGTTTTGTATAAATTTTATAAATAAGCTTTATTCTGATCATATAACATGATTAGTTGCAATATATGATTTGAAAAATAAAAAGTAGGAAATACTTAGTCATAATTGGTGAATATTTAAATAAATTTGGCAAAATATGCATGTGGCAAACTTCAGCCATTTTTCCCAGTGTTTACCTGGCCACACACAAATGTGCAAACTGAATATAGGAAATACATTGCTTTCTCAGGGCGAAATTAAGTGGATTCAAGAAGATCAGAAGTTAAAATATTTAGGCTGATTGTTCATTCAACAAGAAAATAGTTAGCAAATCCTTGAATATTTTTTATATAACATAAGCAGAAACATGTGTTATTTTGGATTTATGATCTAAAGTAAGTTTAGATTTTGACTTCTAAGCTTCCAGAGCAAAATTTCAAAGCAGAAGTCATTAATGATGCAGACATTGGGAAGGAGACTTTTTAGTCTGAAAAATGAAAACCAAACCATGTGCAACAAATGTCAAATTTATTTGCACTGAAGCGATGTGTAAATGATTTTTTACCAGAACACATTTTTTTAAAAAAGATGCATAGGTAAATAATCTTCAGATTGATTATAGGAAGTACAGCCACTAAATGATTAATTAACAGAAACTCAGATGTTTGAGGGCCCAGGATCTTGCTGGCTATACTATTACAACAAAGATTGAGGAAAACAGGTACTTCCTCCATCCTAAAACCATTAGTCTCTTGCTGCTCTTTAATTTTAGATGAATTTTAGCTTTAAACTACAATAGCTGCTGTGTTCTGCAAATAAACACAAGACTTTTTCTTTCCTTAAAAGATAAGCCATGGTTTAAACATTAAACTAGATGAGACTCTGGATCTCTTTCTTCATAGATTTTATTTATTTATTTGAGAGGTAGAGTTATAGACAGAGATGGAGAGACAGAGAGAAAGGCCTTCCAACTACTGGTTCACTCCCCAAATGGCTGAAACAGCTGGAGCTGAGCCAATCTGAAGCCAGCAGCCAGGAGCTTCTTCCAGGTCTACCACATGGGTGTGGAGGTCCAAGAACTTGGGACATCTCCCACTGCTTTCCCAGGCCATAGCTGGATTGCAAGTGGAAAAGCCGGGACTCAAAACAGCGCCTATATAGGATGCCAGCACTGCAGCCAGAGGCTTAGCCCACTGCACCAGAGTACCAGCCCATGAATCTTTTCTATGAAATTGCAGTAAGCAATTGAACTCAGTTATGCTAGCTTAGTAAATGACAAGTTAAAGTGTCAACAATCTCATTCCATACTGTTGCTTTGAGATTTACCAGCTTTTATGAGTCTTTTTTGTAAGTATTGATTCCTTGTCAATTACTAAAATAGATGTAAGTGTTCTAAAATTTTTTGTTGAATTATTTTATATCAGATGGTAAGTCACATAATGAGTTCTAACCTGGATGGATTCCATACTAACTAGAGATATGCTTTTCCTTAAATATAAGTTTGTGATATATTAAGTCTTTCCTTGATTTGCTAGTCTTATCTTTTATCATGAATAAATAAACACGAGGTCAGAAACAGTTAACACATTATCCCTGGCAGGGGTGTGGAACATCTGACCAACACACCGTATAAGGCCCACAAAATCATCTGGTCTGGCCCTGCCAAGGCAACCGCGGGTGGGGCCTGAAATTCAAAACATCTACAGCAGGCTAATAGGCTAAAATTTAAGTTGATAATTGTGTATGGCTCATGAATTGTGTTATAGATATCCAAATGGCCCTTGGCAGATAAAGGGCTCCGCACCCCTGACTAGAAGCTAAACTTTTCCTGAGTTCATGTTATACATTAATGTAAGCTAAGAGTAAGTTCTGAGATCGCGCTATTTTTGACAGGTAAGAATACAAAGCAGCTTTTGTTCTGTCAGTATGAGTTATGGTGCACTATGCTGTCTCCTTTGGAAATTTCCTTTATATCCTTTATTTTCTATTACTAAAATGCAACATGTACCATTAATCTCTTCTCAAAAAGTTATTCTCTTACCAGTATTTTTCATCTGACATACGAAGATAAAAATATTTCTTTTATAATTTAATAGTATTTCAGAGGATCTCCCATGAACATATTTATGATAAACACTGCACACATGCATAGTATATCACACAGTCATGTAAACCTCCTAGGGCATCCCAGGATTTGCTTGAGGTCGATCTATTACCTATAAAATGCCTGAGATGTTTGGCTAAATGCATGCATGTAGTTTAAAGGATATGCTATTTTTGTTTCTCCCTCAATTGTGTTTTCCTCATATTTCAAGTCAAATCATGAACGAGCCACATGCACCCTTCATCTATGATAAACTACAAGATCTGAAACTTACTTCTAACCTTCCCTAAGAGGTGGGGTTGCTTTTTGTGTGTTTTACACTTTTCTACTGCTTCTTAAAAACATCACTCGTGATTACCATATTCAAAGAAAAAATAATATTCTACTACTCCTGTTCTAGCTAGTATGTATTTCAAAAAATGCTGAACATTTAGAAGGAGATAGCTTGAATTTAACCCAACCCATCTAAGGAGTAAGATTACAATTATATTATGTAAATATATTATAAATTTACTTACACGTATATCATACTAATATGAGTATGAACTGTTAAACTGAATTTCTACAATGTCTAACAAATTTCCTTAACACACAATAGGTTTTCTTGAAAGAAACATAAAAAGAAAACACATGATAAAGAGTGATTTCCCCATAACCACAGATGTTAAAGCACAGCTGATTTGCCCTCTGACCAACAGCATCTGAGCAATTGATCCAGTAGCCATTAAAACATACTTTACACTCTGCCCCCTGGGATGCTCCATTGGAATCTGAAGTTGTATTCTAAGGTAGTCACATTAAGGGTCTTGCTGTCTGTTGTTACAAAGCCCATGTGTGGATTTGGGGCTTAGCCTGAGTTTCTCATCATCTTTGATCAAACCAAAACATTAGTAAAAGCCAGGAGTGGTACTAGAGCTTTCTTTTGGTATGCCTCATCAGACTTTCTGGATTGGCCCAGAGTCTGGGTGCGGAGGGAGAATAAAACAGAAAATGCTGGCTTAGATTCAAATCTGGGACTTTCCTTATTCCTGGTACCCTGGAGCATCTCTGAAGGCTGCGGGAACTCCTTCTCCATAATACGTGTGTATACAGAGCACACAAAGAGTTTGGCTACCAAGAGAACAGCGTCCGGAGCCAAATGGCCAGGCTCCAGGGCCAGGGCTTGGCAGACAGAAGGAGAGCAGTCTCATTCACGGAATGATGGTCCCTTCCATTCTTTTAAAATTTTCTGGCACTACTAGATGCATGTTTTATATTGCGGCTACCCCAGCTGCAAAAACTCTGCCTGTAATGACAGGCAATGACCCTGATAGTCCCAAACCAAGACACTCACTGAGACTGCTTCTCCCCAGTGGGCAAGGCTCTGTTAACAGAGTGAATCAGCCACATTCTCTCTGCCTCACTTACAAAGCAAAAACAAAACCGTAATATTATCTGTATCACCTCCAAGGTGGAGACACAAATTAGAAATATATAAGGACCTGGCTCAGCATATTAAGCAAATACAAGATGAGCAATGAATGGCAGCTTTTCCTTTGATTCCAGCTTGGTCCAGACCTGACTGGATTGTCTCATGCACATTTCAGATCTCACTGCAGTGGGAGCAGCCTTTTATTAGATATGTTGACCTGTGACAAAATACTTAATCCCAAATCTCAATCTCCTCACCTGTAATGGACGGCAATAAAGTTATCTGCCTGGTAGTGTTGCTGTAAAATACCATTTAATGAAATAAGGCACAAAGAGCAATGATTGGCTAGTATTCAGCTCTATAAATACTAACATGAAATATTTGTGTACATGTATGTGTGTGTGTGTGTGTATATATATATATCTTCTTTGCTATAATTATCTTTAAAAAAACTAATAAAAGTAGAACAATAGACTAAATCTTTATGAGGTTTCAATTGAGTAAAAAAGCATGCCTTCAGCGACATTCATTATAGCTTTTATAAATGCCATTTTTATATTAATGCTAAAAGATTTATTTGACATCAAGTTACTCAAATATATGTACTTTTAGCATTTAAATTAACTTCTTGTCCCAAACTCTAAATGGAGAAATATGTCATTTTTTTCAAGCAATCAAGGCTCATTGTTAATTCAAAAGTTAATGACATTTGGAGACTATTTCCATATATTGAAATGTAATATCTACATCTGTCCTCTGTCTCTCCTGGAATGATTAAAAGTAGCTTCATTTATTTTTGGTGCTGAATTTGACAAGGTAATTCAAGAAATATAATGGCAGTGAATGAGATTTGGGAAAGGAACACTTCATTGTTGTAGTCTCCTGCAGGTTGAAAACTGCCTCAAGCTGCTACTCCCAAGTATTCAATATCTACTTTCTTCCCAAACCTCTCAGTCTTTATCTGCTGGTAGAAGCAGCTCTGAATGTCTGTGCTCGCATACAAATATTTATTGTTTACTTTTCTAAGCCATAGAAATAAATTTGCCATTTTAATTTCCATGTTTCCACCCAGCACTCTGGATACAATATCTTTAGGGAAATAACTAAAGAGATGGAGACATTGTGAAGCATCCTAAAGGGTTAGAAGGAGTCTAGAATTTAAAAAAAAAAAATTGGGAAAACTGGGTGTGTGGTTCATTAATTATGACAAATATGCTATTATGAGATGTTAATAGTTGGGGAAGCAGAGTGTGGCTTATTGATTGTGACAAACATATACTAATGTAAGATTGTAGTGATAGGAGAAACTGGGTGTGGAGTATACTGGAACTCTCTGTACTGCTTCACCATTTTTGTTTTGTAAATTTAAAACTTTTCTGAAATAAAAAATGCTTTTAATAAAAAGCATCCTGGAAAAATAGGTTTCTTTTGCTTGGATGAAGACGAATCTGACAATTTAATTAAATGAGGAGGTGAATTATTGAAAGCAGTCATTTTTGAGAGCAATTATTAATAGCTCATTATATGAAGATGTAAGCGTGGTACCAAATTTAAATTATACATATATAATTTCTAGGGATAGTATAGAAATTTTATCAGAAGAATAATCCTGATGGAGAACGAAAAGTTCTCTTATTGTGTTATTTCCCTACATTTTGTCAAAGATTGTAACTTTCCAGTATCAAGGGACAAATGGAGCTTGTAAATTTTTTGAAAATTTTAACACTCTAAAAACCTAAAATTGTAGGCAATTATTTAAGAAAAAAAACTTCACAATCAACTAAAAGAAAGTATATTTGCTTTTCAGGAATTATTGGGTTTCATAGATTTGCATTTTTCACCAGTAATCAAGATTTAGGAAGCACTATGCATTTGTTGCTCTAATCCAGGAAAAATACCATAATTAAAGAGTGAGTCTTGTGACAAGCAACACCACTCATTCTTTCCTGCTTCAAAATTGGCCAGATGGAGAATTTAAAGGATTCTGTTAAGACAGGATTTAGATCATCATTGGCAGAAAAATAAATTGCCAGGTATCTGATGTCATCTATCACAGAGACAATTTCAGTAAAAGAAATCTCAATCATTTTAAAATAAAATGGTGTATGGTACAATATCCCTGTCCTGTGCAGTGTGGCTGCTTCCGTGTATTGGGGATATCTTTCTACTAGATTTAAAACAATAACCTTTTAATATTGAAAGAGTGTTAAATCATAAAGAAACTTTCCAGAATACAAAGACTGTTCTTTTTTAAGTGCCCAAAGTTAAATAAAAAAGACCCAAAACAGTTGATCAGAAATGTTTTTCTAAACAATTGAATGAGTTCAAATATTAAATCATTATCAAAGTTTTCTTACTGACATGTTTATATGTCATAGCTCTGTCATGTCTTCTTCTTATGTCTTCTTCTTCTCTTTTTTTTTTTTTTTTTTTTTTTTTTTTTTTTGGACAGGCAGACTTAGAGAGAGAGACAGAGAGAAAGGTCTTCCTTTTCCTTTGGTTCACCCCCCAAATGGCCGCTAAGGCCAGTGCACTGGCGCTGATCTGAAGCCAGGAGCCAGGTGCTTCTCCTGGTCTCCCATGCGGGTGCAGGGCCCAAGCACTTGGGCCATCCTCCACTGCCTTCCCGGGCCACAGCAGAGAGCTGGACTGGAAGAGGAGCAACTGGGACAGAATCCGGCGCCCCAACCAGGGCTAGAACTCGGTGTGCCGGTGCCGTAGGTGGCCCATTGAGCCGTGGCACCGGCCAACTGTCATGTTGTCACTGCTGGTGTGCGCAGCACAGCTCCACATTCCATAGGCAGAGCTTCTCATGTTCTTTTCAAGCAACTCAGCCTGTGTATCAATTTCTTTTGTGAGTTTCCCTTTCTTGTTGTTCCTCCTCCACTTGCCACTACTTGCTCCTGTGTTTTGGGAGCTTTTTTCTATTGTTACGTGTGCTGGAAAGGCCATTACCCAATATCAAGGTATAGCTAAGGAAACAGAAACCATGATCTCAGAAGTCACCCAAGAGAAAGCTCACTGGCAAGGCTGGTGCCGTGACTCAATAGGCTAATCCTCCTCCTGAGGCGCCAGCACACCAGGTTCTAGTCCCGGTCGGGGTATCAGATACTGTCCCGGTCGCTCCTTTTCCTGTCCAGCTCTCTCCTGTGGCCCGGGAGTGCAGTGGAGGATGGCCCAAGTCGTTGGGCCCTGCACCCGCGTGGGAGACCAGGAGAAGCACCTGGCTCACTGGCAGCTGTGTGTGGACTTTGGAATGGTGGGCCTGATACCATACAGTCGCCAGGACTTTGTTTTACTTCAAGTGCAGTGCAAGTCTCCAGATTGTTCTATTTGCCAGATGAGAGGTCTGTGGGTAAGTGGAGGTTCCAGCAACGATCCAGGGATGAAAACAAGCAGCAGTACAGAGAAAAGCCAGAAAATTCAGGGACGATAGAAGGGGCCAGAGTCACTCAGCACGATGCAGAAAGAAATAGGGAGTAAATCAATGACAATTTAAAATCTGTATGAGAAATATAGGCAGCTGATTCTGTCCCCAGCAAGTAAATAGACCTGGAGATGGTAAGAAAGCCTTGAATCCACCTGAAGGGTCTTTTGAAAGAGGAACATTCAGTAAGGCACCAGCTACTGCCAACAGTATGCACACCGGAGATTCTCACAAAGAAATAGGCGGAGTCACATCTGATCAGGACTTCCCAAGGATAAATTTTTTAAAAAGAAGACTTACTGATTTATTTTGAAAGTCATAGTGACAAGAGAGAGACAGACAGATATTTCCTTTACTGGTTCACTCCCCAGATGGCCACAACAGCCAACGCAGGACCAGGCCAAACCAGATCTCCCACATGGGTGGCAGGGGCCCAAACACGTGGGCCGTTTTCTGATGCTTTTCCTAGGTCATTATCAAGGAGCTGAACAGGAAGTGGAACAGCCAGAACTTTAACTGGTGCCTAAATGGGATGCTGGCATGCAGGCAGTGGCTTTGTCTGCTGTGCCACACACCATCCCCTCAAGAATAAATTTGATGTAAAGGTTTTGGAGAAGTATGGTGATGTGATCACAAGGCTATCTGGGATGAAAATCCTTTAGCAGTTTCATAAATTATATGCAATTATGCACTTTTATTACTAAATAGATAATTTCCTAGACATTGTCCTGCTGAGTTTAATACTACAGCCCCAGCATTTTGCATATAGTTGAACTCCAAAATCTCTTTATTGAATGAATTACTATGTCTCGCCATAAGAAGTACTTTAAGTAATGAATGAAGATGATTGTTCTCAAGATAACTGATTAAAGCTGTTTGTATGTTTAAACCTTAACACCACTGAAACGCATGATGATGATAAGTGAAAGGCATTCGTGTATATAAGATAAATTTAAGGCTATAAAAATGCCATAAACTCTTTCAGGGTACATTATGATCTTTTTTAATTTCACAAATATACTTATCTTACTTAACGTGTATTGGATCCTAGAGAAATGTTTGAGTTTACGACAGCTTTCAGGAGTTTAAACGAAAATTGGCTTCCATGAATGTAGCTTGGTTTGCTTAACTGCTCCCAGCTGTGACTGAATTTACAAGAACAGGAACAGGTCAGAAAAATTAGGAAGTGTTTGTTTGGAAAGTAACCACAGGTTTAATGAAAATGTTATTAGAGCTGGGTGAAACTAGATTATTAATATATATTTGCACATTTATATTGCTTTCATTTGACAGTGTTAGTTATTCTGGCAATGAACTGAAATCAATAAAACTATATTTATTATGCATATATATCTTTAAAGTATATCAAATGAAAATACTATGTGAATGTAATATCACTTCTAAAGTTTGTGAAGTAATTGTAAATTTTATAATAAGCAAAAATTGAGTTTAGAAATATATATGACAGTATTCAACAGGTTCATTTCCAAACACCTTGTACAACTAGAGTATTTATAACCTGCAAAACTCAAAAGGAAGGAAGTCTTTACAGGGTAGACAAGGTGAACTAGAAGGAAAAGCTCTTATATCTGACTGTATATTATCCTAAACTTAGATAGGAATGAGAAGCAGAAAAGGGGCAAGGGGTCATTTTCTCAAACGAATAGCTATGGGATTGGCCAGAACTAAGGTTGCTTTTATCCTCTGCCTGCATTGTATACATAGAGAGTTTCAGGAAAGTGCCCTGCTGTTGATTTCCTTAACAAATGATTCTGTAGGAAACATAGCTTTAAGTGTGTGCTGCCAAAGATGTTGAGCGAGCAGCAGACATATCTGTGGGGAACATGCTTGGCAGTGAACGGGGGATTGGGAGGAAAGAGGAAAGTGAGGAGCTGAATGTCCCCCTTATCATGGATGCAGCATCAGGAACTTACAGAGGCTACTTGGAAGCATGCACTGAGCTAGACATCAGCTTAGAAAGGCAAGAGAAATGCACAAATTAGGGGAAGGTGTGAAGAGACCACGGAGAGGGAAAGTTTCCCTCATACTCTATGCTTTAAGAAGCCCCTTGTCAGCAAAAAACCACCAGCGAGGCTTTTAAGGCTCTATGTATGAGTACAAGGATTTAGGTGATCCTGGAGTGGGCTGGTCCTCAGGCTTCGGGTCACTATTGTGCCAAAGAAGCACAAACTTTGGTCAAGCATCTTTAAATATTGTTTCCAAGCAACCATTATTCAACCCTAGGACAGCCTGCCTGAACCATCAGGCAGACCTATAGGATAGCCTATCCCTGTATATTGGTTTAGGAGGTTAAATGACAAAACTTGACGTGAAAATACCTTGGAGACTACTTAGCATCACACAACATGAAATGGTGTATGTATTAGAGTTCTCCAGAAAAATAGAATTGAGATATATAGGTAGGTAACGATGAGATAGATATAGCGATGACAAAGATAGAAATAGAAGGGGAAGACTTACAGGAATTGGCTCATGCAATCAAGATTATGGAGGGCAAGAAATCCCACAGTCTGCCCTAAAAATGAGGGTTAGGGATGGGAAAGCCAGTGGTCAAATTCAATCTGAGTTAGAAATGCTGATGTCCAGAGTCGAGAGGAGTCGGATGTCTCAGCTCAGATAAGGAGCAAATTTGCTCTCCTTCTCTTTTGGCTATTCAGATCCTCAATGAACTTGATGATTCTCACTCACATGGGTGAGGGTGGATCTTCTGTACTCAGTGCACAAATTCATAATCTAACCTCATCTCAAAACACCCTCACAAATACACCCAGAAATGTTTATCCAGCTATCTGGGCATCCTTTAGCCCGAGTTGACACCTAAGTTAATCTGAAATGAATGTCCAGGTGGGACTGGTTCTTGAGTTATCTCAAGATAACTAATTTCCAAGGTGTCTGGTCATTAAATGCCACTTCCCACAGTTCTTCAACAAAAAGAGGAGGTGACTCTACAGCTCAGGTATGATGCAGAGATCATGCAGGGTTAGAAGCCATTCCTTGATTTCCCAGGGCACCGGGTAAATTATTTCCCACCTTATGCCCACAGACTTAGAGAATAATTGAACCTGTCTCGGGGAGCAAGTGATATGACTCAGCCCCTTGGCCTTTCCATAGGCCCAGCAATATGATCATGTGTACAGTCAAAAGGCAGTGCTCTGTGTTTACCCATTGTGTGTGTGCATGACCATGTGTATATGTATATTATGTGCACATACATATGAGAGTGCATGTGTGTGACTGTATGCATTACATAGGTGTGTGGTTAAGTGGTTGATGTTCAGGATGCATGCAGTGGGGGCCGGCGCTGTAGTGCAGTGGGTTAATGCCCTAGCCTGAAGCGCCGGCATCCCATATGGGCACCAGTTCGAGACTTGGCTACTCCTCTTCCAATCCAGCTCTCTGCAATGGCCTGGAAAAGCAGTAGAAGATGGCCCAAGTTCTTGGGCCCCTGCTCCCATGTGGGAGACCCGGAAGAAGCTCCTGGCTCCTGGCTTCAGATCGGCGCAGCTCCAGCCACTGCGGCCATCTGGGGAGTGAACCATGGGACGGAAGACTTCTCTCTCTCTGTCTCTCCTCTCTCTGTGTAACTCTGACTTTCAAATAAATAAATAAATCTTTAGGGGAAAAAAAGATATCTAAAAAAAAAAGATGCATGCTGTGTATATTCACAGGAAGTTTAATATAATGATGAGTTTATCATCCAGTTTAGCTTCACTTATGGCCCCAGGAAGGTTTAGATGTTAGCTAAAAACAATTATGCTTCTAAGATTTATAACTTTGAAAATCAATAGAATTTTATTAAAAATGCCTCTCACCCTTATCATTGCCTTTCTTTTTTCTCTACAAAGAACAATCACATTTTTCTTAGATAACACAAGCATCGAGCTCCACACTAAGACTATGCTCAATGACACATTTTGATGACAGTTTCAGAAGGGGAAAGTAATAATTTTAAGAGAACAATTGTTATTTAGAATTTATGTGACAATATTGGTTTCCAAAATCACTGCAATAATATGATTAAATCCTAATAATTGCTTTTACAACTTGTCATTTAAAATTGCATGTCCCCCTTTATAAAAATGTATAGAGTCACATTTTCCTAGATATGGAAGCAGGAGGAGAATGGAAAGTATTTACTTCCCAGCACCTCAAAGTAGTGATTTATTTTATACAAAATCTGCATAACAAAAACATCAAAGAGCCAAATCTATATATCAGTCCATCCACCATCCATTCATCTGTCCATTTATCTGTGATGCCTCACTACATTTATAAATGAAGCTGAAAGAATTACGTATCACTTGTTAGATCTACAAGTCCTCTCCAAGCGTCAAAGAATGATGAACATACTATTGTACATTGTTAATTAGCAGAAAGCGCATTTTGTGGCCCTGCAGCAGAGTGCATTGGAAAGGTTGTGAGATGCTGGCATACTACCATCTGGCTCTGAGCCCACACCTGCCCTGTCACCAGGAATGTGGCTTTGCAGTAGGAATGAAAGAATCTTAACATTAGGAGATTTCAAGGCAGGAAGCTTAAGTGATCTGCTCCCAGCTGTGTCCCCAGCAAGTCTCAATGCCTGCCAATGGTTCCAAGCGTGTCTCAGTATCTCGATAAGCATTTGAATGGAGGAAGAAAAAAAATAACAGAGGGAAGATGAAGAAGAAAGAGTAGATACTTCAGAGGATGATGTTAGGATCATATGTCAAAGTACTTCATAAATTAAGCACATCACCAATGTTAGTTTCTTCTTGCTCTGTGCAAATTAGGAATTCATGGATGATGAATTAGTTTATGGGCCATTTTGCTATCATGTTTCACAATGGGGTTGTTATTTTGCTAAACATGTAATTATTTCTCTTATATTTCGATAATTCAAAAATCTAACATGCACATAGAACTTTAATACATCACCGCCCTGTGGAAGAATTCACTAATGTGGCTTATAGAATTGTTACATTTCTCTGGCTAAAATTGCAGCTTCTGGATGTAGGGTATAACATTGGGCCATGTAGCCAGAGTTATCATCAACCAATAAGATCCAAATAGATGAACTAGTGTGGAGACTAAGTTCAACTTCTTATCAGGATATATAGTCCATTATTCAGATTGAGAGTTATTTTAACCTAAGTGGGGTATAGAGTGCATTTCTAGCCCCCATTTCCCAAGAAATGCACTGATTGCAAGATGAAGCATAAGACCAGCTAAGTAGTGAGCCACCATCGCTTGTCTCCCTTGATGCTCTTCCAATAACATTTATCATTATATGAAATGATTCATTTGCATGTGTGTTACTCACAGTTGGCCTCACAAGAATATAAGTTCCATGAAGGGAAGACCCCTTTGTGTGCTTCATTCATTGACCTTTAGTGGTCTTTGGCCTATAAAGATCCCTTCACAAATATTAGCCAAATGTTTGAAGACATAATGATCTGCTATTTCTGGACTGACACACTCAAAGCCAAAATTCCCAGTGCTGTTGATTTTTTGTGTTATAAGTAAACTGTAACTCTGAACAATAAACTCTAGACTGTTGGCTAGGTTGCTCTGAGCAGCAAAGTGTCAAATGGATGTGTTCCAGATTCCTACTAGGACACAGACTCAAGGATAAGTGTTGAGCAAGTAAACGATGGAATGAGGTCAGCTGTCTTTAGAAGTCTTGTTGTTCCTCAGCCTCCCTTTTATCTCATTTCCTGTGTTTCACCATAATGTTCCCCTAGCACTCCACTTTCTCAGTTTAGATCATTATATATTCATGTCTTTTTATCCAGTAAATATTCATTGCATGTCAGAAACAGGCTGTGGAAGCCACATCATAGTCACAAGCGATAGCCAAGTTGCTTTCTGTGAGCATCCACCCCGACCCCATTTGCCTTCTGGCAATTCCAGAAACACAACCTGGCAATGTTTCCCATCCTCTTGTCTCAGGAAGTCACTAATAAGAATAAACTATCTGCCATTTTGTTCTGCCCTGTGTGTCTCAGATCATAAGCCTATAGGGGTTTAGAAAACAGAGACTGAGATGTGGGGTAGAAAAGCTTTGAGAGAGTTTTAAATGGAAATCAGGCACCTTGTGAAAGATCTACAGCTGCCTGCAGAAGCAGAGGCAGAAATCACAATGGAAACATCCAGATGCTAGGGATTACCTTGTAGGGGCAGTGGGAGCTGTGGGCTTAGATTGAATGGGATGATGTGATAAAGTTGCAGAACATGAATCAATATCCACTTGCAGATGTTCAGAATATCTGGTGGGGAGAGATTTCTATCAATTCCAGGGGAATTGCATTGTGTGGACTAAATTCACAATTGTCACATAAATACAACTTTAAGAACCCCAGAGAGGCAGATAGAAACTGCATTGTTCTAAGTCTAGGCTAGTCAACAAGGAATAGTTTTGAAGTCAATTTCTATGGGGTCTTAATTTCTTATCGAAATAAAAGAGAGATAAATCAAACAAGCACAAAAATTCCTGAATATAAAGAAATGCATTACTCTTTCAAATGCTGTTGACGGACATTTGAAAGAACATTTACACGTAGCTTCAGCCAGTTCAGAATGCCTGTGCCCGCTAAGGGAACTCCCTTATTTCAATGATGATGACTTTCATTCAGTTCGTTGTGAGGCCCACAGAACAGGACAGCCCAAGTGTCTTCCTCTTGAATTGTGTACTCATTATCCAAGTGTCTTGTGAAACAAAATGAAATCCAGATACTTGTCCGTCCCTCTCTTGGAACCAAGAAGCATAGACTGATCTTGAATTAAGCTGCAGTCTGCAGAAATCCCTGGTAGGCACCTTAGTGTGTCTATACCAACCCCAGGAAGAAATGATTCATTGTTATTTTGGATGTTGATACCAGGAGAAGCCGAGAAAGAGCGTTGAGGAAAATAGGCATGAGCCTAAGTTCGTTCTTTGCTCCATAGTTCACAGAAGAGATGTGGAATCACCAGCAAATTATTTTTTGGTATTCTTCTTGATCCACAAAAGAACTAACAATTACTTTTCTATTAAAAATGTAAACTTCCAGGCTATAACACCTCAGGATTTCAATTCATTCCCTGAATCTGACTTACTTCAACACTCAAGGATGTATTTCCATGCTATTTGTGTGCAGAATAGAACAGGAGTTCAATATAGCTAAAGCTAAGTGGTGAAATTTAGCAAAATGTTAGAAATGTGTTTTTGTCAGCCATAGTTAGGGGGGAAAGTCATTATTAAATTATTTCCATTTTTTAAAAATATGTTTGTCTTTCTCATGTAGAATAGTGACTTATTAAGTTCCTCCCTGTGCCATCACAGTAGCAGAATTCTAAAATGTTTTGAAAACATCCCTTAGAGCCACACAACAATAATTAACAGCCTAGCAAGTGCTGAACAGCAAGCAGCTGATAATAACGCAGCCTAATGTCGACAGAATGCAATTAATCATGGCAACTACCCATTGCGAGGAGGATTTACACTCAGTTATCATAAAGCACTGATGAGGCCCCTCTTGGCCCTTTACGATGCATGTATTAAGCATATCTTTCCCTCTAAGTGTACTAGAAAAAGCAGAAGGAAGGCACTGAGAGCTGAATTTCTTAATATGTTTACTCCCATCCCATTTTATGGACTTACTTGCTAGTGTTCTCTTTGCTTGTTGTGTCCTCGGGAATCAGCAACTGCCCATGCCTCTAAACAACCCACAGATGGACAAGAGTAGAACTAAGGTCACTCAGAGTAATAGACAAATCCCACACTCAATCATTAGCTTTTCCAGGCCTGAAAACAACAGCAAGAAAGAATCCTGCTGATTTAGGACAGTGAAAGACCTACCTGTAGTGTTTGTGGGAGATACTGGAGGGCAACAGAGTGCCAGCACTTGCCCTTTGATGGCCACTTGCCACCAGATCTACCTGTTGCATGGCACTGACATGAATGCCTAAGAAGGAAAAGGGATAGATATTGATCATTCTGCAAGGCATTATCAGAGAATATAAATGTCCTCACCACACAAATTGATCAGAATTCCAACCAAATTCCAAGAATTTGTCAATTAAAGTTGTTAGTACCCCATGCTGTGTTGCTCTGGACAATTAATTTATTTTCCTTTCAATGGGCTTATTGATAATGGATGAAAAACATTATAAAATTAAATTAGTGCCTTATTAGAATAATCTAGAGCTTGCCAGTTCCTAACATATGCCTCTTTCTCATATAATGATTTGATAAACTCATACTTATTAATTCATCATTGCCTTCAGTGTGATGAGGAGCAAAACAGAGAAGCTTGAGACTTGAGGACAAAATTAATGATGGAGGATCCCTGCTTCTGGGAGAATCTTAGTTTAGTGGATTTTTTAATAGAATTTGATGACTGCAAAATTGAAATGAGAAAAAAGAGAGAAACATAGATGAGAGGGAAATTTAACACAGTTATGACAAAAGGCAGAGAGAGAGGGAGGGGAAGAGAGAGAGAGAGAGAAAGCACAAGGGAAACCGTTAGAAGAGATTGGCTCATCCATTTGAGCCAGAATATGTTTCCAAGTGCTATAGTAAAGTCATATGAAGAGAAATGTTATCAAAAGGACAATGGATTTCTGAAGTTTCATCTCAGATGGTCTTATTTTACTTTGGAAATTAGAGAACAAGTGAATAATGGTAGGGAGAGAGGCCACTAGTGGAGGCTGGATGTGGCAAAGAAAGCAGCCACAGAGTGGAAAATCAAAGAAAATTCCTATCCTATCCTTGTCCCTGTGCTGTGTTAATTTTATAAAATATCTGATGATAAATAAATGATAAAAAGTTAATTGTATGATAAATCTAGGAATTTTAGATTGCATAGCTATGACATTGTATGTGTATATAAACTTCTACATAAAATTATTATAGTGTATGCCTTTGATTACACTACCTCTTCCAGGACTGAGATTTAAGTTTAAAGTCAAAACTTGTTTGTTTGATGTTGTGCCACGCCCTTTAATCTCCAACCGATATGGGAAGGTGATGAGAGAAGAAAAAAATGAAGAGCAAAAGACAATCAAGAGAAGGAATGGAGAAATATTTCTTTCCTTTGTACAAGGCAATCTTGAATGCACAGATTGATCCTGTTCTCAAAATGGCATCAAGTGCTTCATGATCTCCAAAGTCCTTCTCATGTCTCAAATTCTATAATGCAATCTTCCAGGATTCTAATCTTCAGTAACTTTGGCTAGAAAAAGCAACCTCTAAATCAATAAATCAATCTGAGCCTCGTCAGGGCCCTTCTTGTGCACTTCGAGAGTTATTAAAATATAGAAGTCTAGTCTGAGTCTCAGTGTGTGAGGAGCCAACGATTTACCTGAGGAGCTAAGTGCAGCTTGTGTGGGTGACTGAGTTGCACACGAACACATGAGGAGAGAGACAGTATTCCAGTCAAGGTGACCAAAAAGTGGTTAGCTGAACCTGGGGGTGAAGGAAGAACATACATTTCTTAGGCAAAGAAAGAGAATCAGGATATTGCAAAGAAAACTTCATTGGAGAAAAGCACACAGCGTGTTTTAATGAATGAGAATGGGAGACACAGCATCAGAGCAGAAAGTCTGTTCATAAAAACTGGACAAGTCTGTGCATAAAAACTGGACAACTTCAGAATATATAGGTTACTGCATGAAAAATTCTTGTTGGGTTTAGGAATGGCAGATGCCTGGAAGGTCTGTCACCTCTTCACTCCATCCTTCTCTCTGCTTATGCCTTTAGAAAGTTTGGCCGGCGCCGTGGCTCAACAGGCTAATCCTCCGCCTTGCGGCGCCGGCACACCGGGTTCTAGTCCCGGTCGGGGCACCGATCCTGTCCCGGTTGCCCCTCTTCCAGGCCAGCTCTCTGCTGTGGCCAGGGAGTGCAGTGGAGGATAGCCCAAGTGTTTGGGCTCTGCACCCCATGGGAGACCAGGATAAGCACCTGGCTCCTGCCATCGGAACAGCGCGGTGCGCCGGCCGCAGCGCGCTACCGCGGCGGCCATTGGAGGGTGAACCAACGGCAAAAGGAAGACCTTTCTCTCTGTCTCTCTCTCTCACTGTCCACTCTGCCTGTCAAAAATAAAAAAAAAAAAAAAAAAAGAAAGTCATTTAGGTTAATTTTCCCTGTTGAGCCCAAGGCAGCCCCCAAATACTACCAAAGGTAGGCAGTCAGTGTAAGTTTGAGATGAAACCAGTTTGCCTATAGGGGTGGCCTATGAACTCTAGTTATGGGGTCCACCTCCATGAATGTCTAGTGGAGAATCCCCATCTAGAATGGTCAGGCAGAATTGTTGAAGTATAGCATGGATGCTAAGTAGATGCCACGTGTGGAGTGTCTGATGAACCTAAGCCAACAGCTCAGATGTAGAGTTCGTGGTAGAAGTCAAGTCAACACCAGCATCCATGCAAGAAATTGAGCATAGATCAGGGGAAAGAGAAATGGAAGGCCAGGGCATAGGCAGGAAACACAATGCCCAGCTTGTCTCAGGGGTAAGAAGGAAGGTAGCAAGAAAAAGAGCAGAAAGAGGATGGTATAAAGGAAAGAGATCTTGGAAGGTCTTAAGAAATTTTACACTGAATCCTAAATGCTAAAAGTATTGAAGACTGTCATTCCAGATTGTTGTTTTTTAAAATTTTTATTTAAATTATACAAATTTCATGTATTTCATATATACAGATTTAGGAACTTCCCACCCTCCATTCCCTCCCCCTCACTCTCCAACACTTTTTCCTCTCCCCTCTCACATTCCCACTCTTAATTTTTACAAAGATTTAATTTCAGGTTACTTAATGAACATAAGGTTAACCCTACACAAAGTAAGAGTTCAACAAATAGTATGAAGAAAAAAAAAACACTGTTCCTCAACAGAGGAGACAAGGGCTATAATGTTTTCATTGTTTGATTGTCAACAGCCACTTTTCAATTAGTTTAATCTTGCCAAACATCAATTTGATTGTATTCATAAACTCTTTATGCTCTTTCAATTCTTAAGTAAGCAAGTGGAGACTTACTAGCAAGCTATTCAATGATCTTCATAATATAAGCTTAGATTCTAAATACAAACTTGCATTCCAGAATTTTATTTGCTTTCCTAAGGCCTGTTTTATGCAACTTCTAATGTATGAGCTTAGTAATGTGTCTGTGCATGGTCCTGAAAAATCCGACCATCGCATAAGTCCAGACTAAAGTAATTGTAATTTGAGCCCTGCTGCACCCAGTCCTACATTACCTCACCAACTTGTGACTGGGTTAGTTGGTCTTTATTTCACATTTACTGCCAAGATTCTATTATCTATGGAAAAGGCTCTTCTCTCTTAAATGAAGGTAGACAGTGTCTTATGCCTCACACTCCACATAGTTCCTGGATTCAATGCTTGAATTCCATAGACTCTACCTTCTTGTATAAGACTCTTTATCTTTTTGTGCCTATGGAAAAAGCCTCTTGGAGTTTGGATTTCAAGACTCATCAATAATTCTGAATAACCTATGGAGGTGTATTGCCAATTCTTTCTTTAAGAGATTTATTTATTTTATTTGAAAGGCTGGATGACCCAGAGAGAGGAAAAAAGAGAGATCTTCAGTCTACTGGTTCACTCCCCAAACAGCTGCAATAGGCAGGTTTGGGCCAGGCTAAAGCTAGGAACCAGGAACAACATCTGAGTCTCTTTTGTGGGTGGTGCAAGCCAAGATAAATGGTTTGTTTTCTGCTGCCTTCTCAGGCACAGTAGCAGGGAGCTGGATTGGAAGCAGAGCATCCAGGACTCCAACTGGCACTTAAATCTGTGATGCCAGAATCATAAACAATGGATTAACTCATTGTACCACAATACCAGACCTATGTTTTGCCAATTCTGAACAGGTGCAGATAAATTAACATTTTTTTCCAGAGAATTAGCTAAAAATCTTTAGCTAAAAATAAGTCAGACAAGCTGCTAGAACTTTCCTAAACATGTGTTATATATTTATTTTTATTGAGATATAAGTATAAGGATTTCAGAAATTAGACACATGCTTAAATAAAAATATCATTACATCTTCATAATTTAGTCTTTAAACTTGTTTTATCCTAATTCAAGAAAAATAGCAAGTGCTTATGAACATCCATCTTCTCTTTCTAGTTTTCTTCCTTTTAAAGTACTGTTTTAACCTTTAAAAGACTCTGAAAATAAAGTTGGAAGTCATTTTGTTACTGCATATGGGTAATGAATAATTATGTTGTCATGCAGTACATACCTATTAATTACATGTCTACTTTTTATTTCAAGGAGTTATTTAATAATTTTAATAAAGAGTTACATATGTCAGTCTCTTAAAAACATATCAATCAATGTTATTATCATAGGGGAATAATTGTTATCACCTAGTGAAGATTCGCTTAGTTTGATTACAGATATTGGCTTTGCTGTTGCAAGAAATGTAAGCAGCATCTAAAACACACACAAGGCCCCAGGAAACATTGGGGGTGTATAGAAAAACAGCGGGACAAGCTCTCATGGTCATTTATATGATTGGATTGTTCATGTCACCTGTTGAAAAACCACACTACAGGCAAGTGAGTCATATCTGTTGTCCCATCAGAAAAGAGATATAATCCAAAAGTGTCCTTAATTTTTAAAAATGGAATAAGTCTGGGTTAGTATTCTGAATCCATTTTCAGTTAACTGAGATATCTGGTCAAATAATATCACCTTAGTGTGTCTCAGTCGCATTATGCATAAAATCATGAGAATAAGTGTCTAACTTACAGCAATTGTTTGAAAATTAAATGCTATCGTTCTCTAATAAGCTCTATAGATGTTAGCCCTTGTATTGAGTACTCTTGAGGTCAAAAAGAAGCAAAGTCCCCTGGTTCTGTATTGGGGAGAGCTCTGATATGTCACAGAGACAAGCAATCCATATACAAAGCAATGAGCACTCATGTACAACTGTATGCTATTTTATGGCAGAGAAGGTAAGATCAGATAAATAGTGAGACTGAAAGTTCAAGAGCATGACAACTATAAACAACTCGCACTGCACATACAACAAGAGGTCTGGAGGCTGAGGAGGCTTTAGGGTGCGAATGATGGAAATCAGCAGTTAGTGACTAAAATAGAGGCTCAAGAAGGCTATGTGAGGTCCAGTTTTGTAAGAAAGTTTTCCCAAAATAACACTATTACACTTGCTCAAGTGTGATAGAATAAGTGGTAAGAAAGTACTATAGAATGCATTTGTTTATGTGTGACAGCTTCATTGAAATGGCATTTCCCCTATCATAAAAATCCACTCATAATAAATACACAGTGCAATGAATAATGTAGTAAATTTCTACAGTTGTGCAATCAACACCACAGCTAAGAAGCCCCCTAATGCCCACTTGAAAGAAATCGTCTCATTCCCACTCACAGATGTATGCAACCAATGGTTGACTTCTTGTCTATCCATATATTTGCCTCTTTTGAGTATTTCATAGTAATAGTCATTCAACAGGTGGATTCTTTTATTTGTACAAATTTTTGAGATTAATCAAAATAATATATAAAACTTTATACTTTTGATTACTGAATACTATTTTATATGTTGGATATATGCTACCATATGTTTAACCTTGCACTGTTGAGGAGTATCTGTATTATATAAAACTCTTGTATGTTAGGAATGCCAAGATTGCATTAAATTTGCTGACTATTTGGGAAAAATTGCTATCTTGACATTATTGAGTCTTTTAATCCATACACAAGCAGTATCTCCCTACTTATTTACGTATTCTTTAATTTATTTCAGTAATGCTTCATAACTGTCAGTATACAAACTCCACATGTCTTTTGTTAAATGTATTCCTACTTATTTATTTTTGATGCCCTTATAAGTGCAACATTTATTATTTTTCATTTTCAGATATTTAATAGTAAATAAAAATACAAGTGATGTGTTTATACTAGTCATATCCTATAATCTGCTAATACCACTTGTTATCTCTAATGATCTTTATTGGGTCCCTTCAGATTTCTACATAGATGATCATGTCATCTACAAATAAACACAGTTTAACTTCTTTCTTTCCCGTTTCCCTGCTGGATGCCTTTATTGATCTTGTTATTTGTCTTTGTTTATTTTGTTAACATCCTTAATAGAACCAACAGCACAACATTGAATTTCAGTATGAAAGTGACTACTCTTGCTTTGCTCTCTATGTTATGGAAAATCTTTCAATCATCCATGATTTTGTACATTATTACATGCAAATATTTCATATTTGCCTTTTTTAGGTTTAACAAATTTAGTTAATATGGTATATTTTATTGATTGATTTTCATATTTTAACCCATACCTTCATTTGAGACAAAAATCATATTTTGCTTGATGTATAATATAAATATGTGTGTGTGTCTGTTCTCTATGTATAGTGCTGGATTAAGTTCATTATATATTGTTAATAATTTTTACATCGTATTCATAAAGGATATTAGTTTATGGTATCTTTCTGTGTAATATCATTGCGATTGGTATCAATATAAAATTGAAATGATGGCCGGCGCCGTGGCTCAACAGGCTAATCCTCCACCTTGCGGCGCCGGCACACCAGGTTCTAGTCCCGGTTGAGGCTCCGGATTCTGTCCCAGTTGCCCCTCTTCCAGGCCAGCTCTCTGCTGTGGCCCGGGAGTGCAGTGGAGGATGGCCCAAGTGCTTGGGCCCTGCACCCCATGGGAGACCAGGATAAGCACCTGGCTCCTGCCTTCGGATCAGCACGGTGCGCCAGCCACGGCGGCCATTGGAGGGTGAGCCAACGGCAAAGGAAGACCTTTCTCTCTGTCTCTCTCTCTCTCTCTCACTATCCACTCTGCCTGTCAAAAATAAAATAAAATAAAATAAAATTGGAATGATTGAACAAATTGGAAATTTCTCCCTGTTCTTCTATTTTCTGGAGAAGTCTGTGAAAACTTCTTATTTTTTCTACAGATGTTGTTAGTCTATTACTATTATTTCTTTAATAATAGTTAATTCATTCACAACTGATACCATCCAGGCCTGGACATTTCTTGTGATAAAATATTTACTGATTAAATTAATTCAACTAACTGCTATTGGCCTACTCAGATTTTTTATATATTCTCTAGTAATTTTTGGAAGTTTGTGCATTTTTAGGGACATCCCCCATTTCATCTAAGTCGACTCGTTTGGGGCATAATTTTATTCACAGCATTCTATTATGATCCCTTAACTTTTGTGGTTTGGTGGTGATATTTCCTTTTTCTTTTCTGATTTTGATAACTTGCATCTTCTGTCATTTTTTCTTGATCAGTCTTCCTCAAGACTTGTCAGTTGTGTTTGTGTTTTTGTTAGCAGTTTCATAGCTTCCTTCACTAATCTTTATTATGTCTTGGTTTGAGTTTTCTATGATTTCTCTGCTTCCTTCACATTCCAGTGCAGATAACTGATTGAGATCTTCCTTCCTTTTGATATAAGTATAAAAGCTGTAAATTAGTATCTAAATTCTGTTTTGATCGTACCCCACAAATTTTGTGAGGCCATTATTTTATTTCATTTAAAATATTTTCTTATTTCCCTTGAGATTTCTTCAGTGATGAGTGTGCTATTTATGAACATATTGTTTAATTTCTAAATATTGAGAGATTTCTCCCATTTCTTTCTCGTGCTGATATCTCATTTAATGCCATTGTAATCAGAGAAAACTTTGGAAAATGTAAATCCTATCAAATTTATTCAGATATGTTATGATCCTGTAAAGTGTTCCACCTGTCTGAAAATATCAGGTGCGTGGTAGATATCAAATGGAGCACCTATATTTGTCAATTTGGTTGAACTGGATTATTCTATTGTTTAAGTTTTCTGTGTGTTGCCTAATTTTCCATGTAACTATTCTATAAATAAGTAAAGCAGAAAATGTAATTTTCTTTAGGGTTACTGTTTGCATGGGATAGACTTTCTTTTTACTTTGCACCTATAGCTATTTCTGTCATTGATTCTATGGTGTGTAAGTTACAGACCACATACAATTAAGTCTTGGTTATTTATCTACTCTTGACAAGCTCACCTTTTATTTGGGTATTTAGACTACTCATATTTAATGTGATTATTGAGATGGTTGTATTTACATTTTCTATTTATTTTACATATGCTTATCAATTTCTTCCAAAAAGGATTCTTGAATTCCTCTGCAGTCTGCGCCAACGTGCAGTTTCTCCTCTGACTGTGGGAAGTGAGGGGGCAAAGTATAGCTTTATATTTACTCTGAGGAAAGGATTTGCCATTTCTGGAAATCCTGCCTGTTTTGCTGTTTGAACCTGATACAATGTTCTCTCCACTAAAATAATTCTTTTTTTTTTTATTTAATTCATTGAGAAACTCTTGATTACCACATCACAGACTTCAACTAACTTAACCTTGTTTGGTAGCATCAGCTGAAATCTCATTTTAAAACTTAATGACATTAATACATTCAAAAGCTGACCTGTTAAAGAAAAAAAAATATTATGGGAAATTTGACACTGGCAAAATGTCAGTGATTGAATATATCAGCAATTCTATAGGTATATGATTAGTAGAATCTTTTCATTCCTCTTAACTTTGTTGCAGTTACAGGATTTGTTTTAAAATGTTGATAATTTATAAATATGGTTGCAATAGCCACTAAACAATGATAATCTTCAGTTGTTCTGCGGCAGTAAATAGTAGTAGTGGTGGTGGATATTACTTAAATGAAATTGGAAACATAGAAGAATAATTTTTAAAGAAGAAAACGCTCATAAATAGATCCACTATTATTCTAATGTTCAGAGCAGGTACACAACTGTCCTCCAGGCATAATGTTAGAGAAAAGGTTAGAACTTTGATGTCTTGGGGCCAGCAACAGATGGCAAACTCAAAGGAATTCATAATGAAACTTAATAAAGGAAATATTCTCAAAGACATTGAGAATGTGAGGGAAATGAAAGAGAATAGTGAAGCACTCAGGAGCATGCAACGTTCGGGGAAAACAGAAGGAGCTGTTATCTGAACTCAAGTAGGTCTGTATCGGAGGGAGAAGACACAGCTAAGAAAAGCCATGATCTTAGGAGGAGGAACACAGCAACGTTCAAACAGACCAGACACTGGCAGGAAGAGTACCCCAGAACACTTCTCCCACACGCTGAAGCAGGTCTGCCCATGCCCATTGGCTGAAACAACAGAATCCAGAGGACTGCAGTCCTCAGCACTCCCTTTGCCCGCTTGTAAAGCTGAGCAGAGGGTAGAGGTTGAATATGGACAGGGAAATAGAGGACCAGCACTGTTCACTCTTTGATTCTCACCCCACCCCCCCACCCCCAACATGAGAGAAACACAAAGGTCCACCAGCAGAGATACTTTTGACAGGTGAGTTGGGCCGGCGCCACAGCTCACTAGGCTAATCCTCCGCCTGCGGCGCTGGCACCCCGGGTTCTAGTCCCGGTTGGGGCTCCAGATTCTGTCCTGATTGCTCCTCTTCCAGTCCAGCTCTCTGCTGTGGCCTAGGAAGGCAGTGGAGGATGGCCCAAGTGCTTGGGCCCTGCATCAGTATGGGAGACCAGGAGGAAGCACCTGGCTCCTGGTTTTGGATCGGCGCGGCTCGCTGGCCGTAGCAGCCATTTGGGGAGTGAACCAAAGGAAGACCTTTCTCTCTCTTTCTCTCTCTCTCTCTCACTAACTCTGCCTGTCCAAAAAAAAAAAAAAAAAAGTGATTTGAACTCAGATCCACTTGCACTGGGATCCTCTGTTGAAATGTAGGCCACCATCATGCTCTTCCTATATGATGCCAAGGAAATGGGGCAAAAAATAAAATTAACATAAAATATAGCTACTATAGTCATCAGAAAGAGACGATGAAGCTTAGATGTCTAATTCTAGTATTTTCCTGCCACCAACTTTATAAATTTCCCCTTATGTACTGCCAGCCCCTCTGCAGATTTAACTTCGGAATGAGGCAGTCAGACGAACCTTCATCCCTAGAGGATTTGATTCTCAGCAATTCTTTCCTAATTTGGTGGTCACATTTTTCCATTGACAAATAAAATGCACATCAGAGTGTTAATTACTCCTGTGTGTTCCTAACATAGGTTTATTTTTTTTTAAAGATTTATTTATTTATTTGAAAGTCAGAGTTACACAGAGAGGAGAAACTGAGAGGGAGAGAGGTCTTCCATCCACTGGTTCACTCCCCAGATGACTGCAAAGGCTGGAGCTGCGCCGATCAGAAGCCAGGAGCCAGGAGCTTCCTCCGGGTCCTCTATGCAAGTGCAGGGGCCCAAGGACTTGGGCCATCTTCCACTGCTTTCCCAGGCCACAGCAGAGAGCTGGACCGGAAGTCTCAAACCAGCATCCATAGGGGATGGAGGCGCTCCAGGCCAAGGTGTTAACCCACTGCGCCACAGCGCTAGCCCCTACACACCTATTTCTACTTTTGCAAATTGTGTCATTATTTTCTAATAGCAAAAAAGAAAGCTAGGATTACAAAGTACTTTTCGTGGTGTTTTTAAGCAGTCTACCACACACGCATCTTGGAAGACAGGCGTAATGTGGTTCTGCCATGACAGGGCTGTCACAAGGGAAGCTCGTCGACTTTTAGGACCCATTCATTTTATTAGACCCCAAAGAGTATTATTCTAAAATTCTTTAAAGGAGACGCATCTCCTCATGGTTTCCACATATTGATGGAATATATTTTCCTACATCCTGTGTGAGAATAATCAACAGAGGACTTTTTTTCTTCACTCATTGTTAACCAGATAGCAACAACTTCCATGTCATATTAACTTTTAATCTATAATTTAAGAAAATAAATGTTTTGCTTTTGTGTATATTTTGTAATGTCTAAGTTAAATTGTGAGCTGGTACATCCTAATGTGTTTGTTTTTCCTGGGTTAAAAGTGCCTAAGAGAAAATTATGGTCTAAGGAGAAAACAGTATTTATTTCTCTTGGAAGAATGAAAGCATCATTTTAAAATTCTGATAGTATCATATGATCAAGTTTTTTGACTTCACTTTTACTAAAACAATAGTTTTACCTCTTACCATTTTAAGTTGATGACATCTGTACAAAAATATATATTTTCCTCTCAAGAAGATGGAAATGCTATATTTCTCTCTTTAACAGCTTTGGCTGCTTTCAGGCCTGAATTAACGTGTCTGTGTGTTATATCGATGATGGACATTTAGACTTCAAGGTATAATTTCCAGTAAAGAAAAGTCATTTTATTTCCATCTGAATAAGCACTCTATCATACTAACCAAGTCAAACAAAGTTATTATCTGGCTTTTTTCCAAGCTATAAAAAATAGAAAGGTCATATTTTTAATAGCTTTGTACTCTATAGTAATCAAATTTGTAAGCCTGGAGAAATAAACTCCTCAAATCTCTCTGTGCTCCCTGAGCATGTTTAACCACTGGTTTTCTGCTCATAGGTGTAACGCTGTAGGTTTGCAACATTCTGCTGCAGCCTTATCTCAGTTATTAGCTTTGTACATGAAGGCGTCATGTTCTAATCAGAAAACAGCAGAAAACAACTAATCAGAAACATGTCTATGCAACTCTACCTTTGAAGATTGTACCAAAAGATAACTTCCAGTAAAATTTCATCTCGTGGACAAACAAGATTAAAGCATGTAAACCTAGATACACTTAAAGTGTTAATAGATTACTCTGATCAGCATTAATTAAAATGAACACCTGCTTTAAAACTCACTGTTGTTTTGGATGACTGCACTGAGTTCCTTGAAATTCTAAACAAATTACTCCAGAGTGTTGCTGTAGCAGACTTTCAAGTTTCCCTTTGAAATTATAGATAATTCTTAGGTTTGAAGATTGTCTCATAAATATAACTTCAAAATAGTAATGATAAGAGATAGTAGAAAAAAGATTATACAGGCATTTCATTGAAGAATCATAAATTCATGTTTTTGTTGTAAAAAAACTTTTCATGGAATTGGTTGTATTTCAACTGACTTGTATTTCAGTCATGACCAAGTGTCATTTTCTCTCAGACATTCCAAGAATGCTGTTGTTACCTATAAGTAAAATGTCTTTCTTTGAATGTTTCTCCTGCAGTACATCCTTATTCTTGAGATATTAGTATAATAGTAAAGTTTCCTTGTGTCTCTGACAGACACACCCTTGGTGAGCTATCCATTCAAGCATTTATATTGTGAAGCTCTACAGATTTGCTAAAAGTCATTTAGTAAGGGCTGTGATTCTAAAAGTAAATGATAGTGCTGACTTGCTCATACCCCTCTATCAATGACTTTCATCAAATTTTAAGACACTCTAATTTAAAGCAAAATTTCTTTCAATGACTAATCATGAAAATCAGATAATTTAAAATAGTATTCAGGAAACTTATCCCTCAAGGACAGGTGGTGAACATTGGAGGCTTTGCAAACCAGAAGACAAATCAAGATATTAGATTGCTACTTATAAAGTCATTTAAAATGTGACCATTTAAGAAAACTCACTGGTCGGCGTCACAGCTCACTTGGTTAATCCTCTCCCTGTGGCACCAGCACACCCGGTTCTAGTCCCGGCTGGGGCTCCGAATTCTGTCCTGGTTGCTCCTCTTCCAGTCCAGCTCTCTGCTGTGGCCCGGGAAGGCAGTGGAGGATGGCCCAGGTGCTTGGACCCTGCACCCGAATGGGAGACCGGGAGAAGCACCTGGCTCCTGGCTTCGGATCGGCGCAGCACCGGCCGCAGCGTGCTGGCCATAGCGGCCATTTGGGGGGTGAACCAACGGAAAAGGAAGACTTTTTTTGTCTCTCTCTCTCACTGTCTAACTCTGCCTGTAAAGAAAAAGAAAAAGAAAACTGTTATCTCATGGGTGATAAATAAATACATAAAAACAGAGAAAGAAACAAACCCCACTGTCAGGCTTCAGTCCAAAGGCCATACTTTCCTGACCTCTGGTTTAAGAAAAGAGCCATAGATAGGCTGGTCTAATAGTTGTTAGCACAGGCTCTGGGTTCACACCAGCCAAGCCCACACCATCAGCTCTGCCACTTACTGACCAAGTGTTTTCTTATTGAATGATTTCAGCCCCCATTTTCTCATACACAAATGAGGACGATAATAGTAGCTCCCTCACATTTGTGAAAATGAGTCCCATTTATAATAGGTAACATTTTCTGGACGGATGTTGGCCCTGTTTCAAAGTCTCTATTTCAGCCAATTCTGTCAGAGATGATCTCCATTACGCACTACAGAGTGCAATAAGGCAAAAAAGGACAGAGGGTCCTGAGGTAGGGAAGAGTTCACTAGGCTGATACCACCCACAGTGCCATTCACATGGTGACGAAAAATCCATGTGCTTCCAGGGTCCTGCCTCTGCTTTTTCTTCCCCCTACTGCAAGGGTTTCTCTCAGAAGGGAAAGGGTGGATAAGAGAAACACACACACACACAAAATGTCATTGCTGGGAAAATATATTAAGTCACCTTGAGCGAAGGTCGTCTGGGATGAATCCTATACACCGGGGCTGAAATTACACCAAAGGCAAAAGATTTTTTTTTTCCTCTTTCCTTCAGCCTAATGTATGTGTCAGATTCCTGTCTTGAGGATGTCAACACGAGGACAGTGCGTTTTTCCCACGGAGAGAGGGGAGAGGACGGGATGCACGTACAGGGCATGGGTGGTGAAGGAGAGACAAAAGCAAGGCTCTCAGCCTGGTAGGACCCTCCCTTGCCTCAGCATTTGGGGAAGTAGTAAGCTCCAGTGCTGTAGGTCTTGATTAGTGAGGCTGCAAGGGGGGAGAAAATCAATTACTGGAGGGAGAATATCATCCAGACAGGTGATTTCCAAAGGAATAGGACTGAATTTCCCCCTTGGATCAAATATACTGCCAGTGTCTTAGTGTCTTAAATTATTTGTTCTGAGAGTAAGTTGAAAGAGGAACCAAGTATTACGGATTTTAGCAGCGACTGAGAGCACAGACTGATTTATGGGCCTTCAGCACTCTGAAGGTCCAAAGAGAAAAAGAAAGATCAGCTACTTTTAATGGGCAGTCTTTTCACTCCAGGCCTCCAAGATGGACTTAGAGAGGGTCAGCAATGTATGATATTCTTCAGCCTTTTAGGAGGAAAGCTTAGCCTAGAAAGGAAAGTTTCCTTCTTCTGTCTTCTTGTCTTGGGTGTGTTTTTGCTTGGTTTTAGAGCTACAAATACACACGTCATCAGGGATTGCAAAGTACAAGCGAGTTCAACATCAGCATTGTACTGCGGACCAAATCTATTTCCTATCATTCATTTGCAATTCAGCCACCCTTCATTTTAGCCAAATCAGGTGTTATGGAATGAATGGTGTCCCTCCCTAAAATTCATATGGTTTTGTCCTAATTCTGGATCCCCAGAAGGTGACTGTGTTGGCAGATGGGGTCTTAGTAACATGAGTTCTAATCCAATCCAACTGGTGTCTGTATAGGAAGAGGAAATCAGGACATAGATACACACAAAAGGGCGATGTTGTGAAAACACAGAATAAAGACAGCCATCTACAAGCCAAGAAGAAAGGATGTGGGAGAAACCTTTCCTGGCCAACACCCTGCTCTTAAATTTCCAGCCTCTGGGATCACGAGAGACTAAATCGCCCTTGATAAGTCACCCCGTCTTTAGCGATTCCTATGACAGTTGGAAACTAATACACCAGGATTTTGCTAATCTGCACTAGAATAAGGAAGAACATAGGAGTTCCTACAAAAAAGGGAAAGCCAAGAGGCAGTGCCACATGCAATGCTGCATGTGCTTTTGCACTGGAGTTGGGAGACAGGAAGAGCCCCAGGGACGCAGCAGCAACAGAGCCCTCCTCGCTGGAACTCAGCCATCTAGGAAGGCAGAAAACATTGGCAAAATCACTCACTGATAGTGTTTATTCCAACTTAGGTGGCAGAAAGCATTGTGCTAAGTTAAAGGTGGACTCCCGTGTTAGGATTTCCTTCACAGAGCCGGCAGTGAACAGTGTCCCACCAATGAGAAACCAAGGCATGCATTCAACTCTGCCTCAAAGGACACTCGTGAAATCAGTGTGACTCAAAGTGCTCAACCCTGAACTGTATCTATCTCAGCCACACACCCACCCGCCAGGCTGCGGGAGGTGACCCACAGCCGTTGCCTGACTTAGCCACAAGCCCGTTTCAGATGAGCCACTGTCATTAATTGCTGCCCATTATAGTTTATCACTGTGCAATTTAATGTCTCTGACCTGTTGGGCCCCTCATAATAAAACAATCTTTAAAAGGAAAACAGGCAGTAATAATAAAAAAAAAAAATCCAGCAATCCAATTGAGTCGGTGGCTGCCCAAGCTTGAAGGTCTCTGGGCACCTTTGCTTAAATAGCTAAAAACAAAATTATAATAAATGGAAGCATGAGCAGTCGATCTGAAGCTGGTCTGCTAAAATCATAATGAAAAGGGCAGACTGGGACTGCAAGCACCCTGCTATTAATTACTTGGCTTTAAACGCTGGAGAAGTGTATTTAAACCAGACACCTGGAGAGGCTATTTGCTAATTGCCTGCCTTGCATTGACTATAGACACTCCTTTCAGTTACACAACTTGCCCTGTCCACACACGCCTAATATATTGAGTGTAGCCACACCCCTAAGCCTGTGCATGCCAATAAGAGGCACTATTCTACTAGTCTGCTTTTTAGGCACTCTTTCCTGACTACAAGCAGTGTTCTATGGATTTCTCTTTTTAAGTACACAATTAAGAGGGCATGCAATCATTTATTGAATATTAAACTACCCTCTGCACAACCATTGTCACTGAATGGCCTAACTTGAGACTAAAGGTCTTTAATAAGGAATGAAATGGTTTAGTCATTGGGTGCGTGCAAGAGAAGTGAGACCACAGCAGCATGAGGCCCAGGTACATGCTTCCGAGCCATGAGAACCTGAAATACAGACACAGAGAGGATTGGCAGGTGAGTGACCCTCTCCTCCCCACAGACACAGCCTTTCCCACTGTATTGTTTAGATCACAGCACCAGGGCAGCAAAGAGTTAACCAAGGAGACAAAACCCACTGTGACCAGCAGGTCTCCGCGCAATCATCAGTAGAACTAGCTATTATAGCCAATTTAATAGCTTGAAAATGAACTCATTAGTGGTCTTTTATCAGTGGAAAAAAGTCTATTAAATCCGGATGTGTGAAGCAGCAGCCCAGTAGCTCATTTCCATCCCACTTGTGACCTGAACAAATCTGAGAAACGCTTTTCTGGGAGCGAGGGTCGGTCTCCACACAGGGAGAGCTGGAGAGCCCTGATGCCTTAGCCCAACCTGCATCTTTCCTGGAGGTCCTGGTGTTAATTTACAGTCTGGTGGGTGAGGAGGAGGAGGTATCCTTCTTTCTCAGTTTCTGTTTATTTCATACTGACCCAAAAATCTACAGGAGCAGCAAAAAAATTTAAAAAAAAAATAAGAAAAAGAAGAAGAGGAGGAGGAGGAAAAAGAAGCCACTACTCAACTATGATTTGAAAGTTATACCTAAATATATGCTAGAATTATCAACCCCTGCCCACAACTGCTGAACAAGGACTGAAGACAAAGCAAGTAGAGATGTGACAGAAAGAAAATCTTCCTGTTTTCCCTCTCCTCCCTCCCTCCTCTTCGTCAAAGGCCACTGAAGACACAGAGAGAGTACTTTTATGCACCTCACATTCACTATTTCCTGCTGATGATTACAATTTAAATTCTCTTGGACAAATGGCTAAGCACGACACAGGCAAGCTGACTCTTCATTAGCCGTGGGACTGAGGGACCCAGTTAGCATAAATCTATGAAATAAACTGTGAAGCAGATACAAAAGGTTCTTTCAAAATGCTTCTTCCTTTTTTAACATCCTGTGGATTTCGCAGGCCACCCTCCAGACATTGGCACTCCCTTTCCTACTGTATCAAATCACTTTGCATTTGCATGGATCTTGTCTTGTGATCAAGGTGATAGATCATTTGTGGACAGAGCCTATATTTTATCCTTTTAGCTCCCCCGCTCACCCCAGAACTTAGATCGGTTTTCAATGAATATATGTGGACTTAATTCCCAGCCATGACAGGATTATACTCCAGGAGCTAATTGGATTATATTCCATTGTTATTAAACACCATTGTGTTAGGCATTATCAATAAACAGGCAATCTTCTGCATTATCAAGCTAGGCAGCCATGCTGAAAATAGCCATAGCTTACCTATTAGAAGCCACTTTCCACTTAAACCTCTTGCAACACTTGGAGGTACATGCCGTTAACCCTATAGAATGGTCAGCTAGCAGAGGCTGTGAGAAGCCAACATTTGTCTCAGGGTAATGAACCTATGTGATTTCCAGTATGTGTGATCATGTAGGACCTCTTGCACATGTCACGAAATGCCGGTCAGACTCCGCTTGAATCAAATGCCTTCTGCTATGGTTTCCATCATGCAGGGATCAAAGCTACAGGGAACAAGTGCTACAAATGTGGAGTCCCTGATCTCTGAAAAATCCTTTTCTAAGACCCTCAGGTCAAGGGCAGGCTCTGGGAGCCAGGCTGCATGCTCACCCCATGGTCACTCGTCACTCCTCCATGCCAGGGCAGCAGTCTGCAATGTGTGTCTCAGCTACAAAACACATTTATTCTATGACTAGAATCCAAAGACCCAAGGTTAGGTCCAAGGATGCCAGTTGTCTACCGTGTGCCTTTGAGTCCAGAATGTCAGTCCCTTCCTGCCTGAAAAGTCCAGCGTTGTTAGCAAGTGACAAGTGATGCTCCCCTTTCTAACCTCTGATGGTGACATGTTTACCAAGAACAGAGGGAAAGGACAGGGCCTCCTCCCTGGAATCCCAGCCAACGGCAGCATAACTGATGTCCACTAGTGTTAGTGGCCAGGCACTTAAAAGAAGAAAATCAAAGCTTCATGTTGTTTGTTTAAAAGGCCTTATTCCCAAAATGAATGATTTCACATTTGTTATTGGGTTATATAAATTAAAAATAGTGCATGTTGTGGCCAGCCAGGTGTACTTATTTTATAACCATGCATTTATTTACTTGAAAGTCAGGGATAGATAGAAAGAAAGAGGGAAACAGATAGGAAGATCTTCCATCCTCTGGTTCACTCCCCCACATGACCATTACCACCAGGGTTAGACCAGGCCTCTGCAGGAACCAGAAAGTCTATCTGGGTCTCCCATGTGGGTAGCAGGAACCCAACTATTTGGGCCATCATCTGCTGCCTCCCAGGGTGCTCATGAGCAGGAAGCCGGACCAGAAGCCCAGAGTAGCCAGGACTTGAACCAGGCACTCCAATATGAGATGCAGGTATCGCATACAGCATGTCACCCTGGTATACACCACATCCAACCCACAGGCATTTTTTGGTTTGTTTTGTTTTTAATGATTTTCACTTGCCTTTAGAAGAGACTTTAATTAAGTAGGTGAGGGAATGCTCGTTCTTTGCTACTCTCCTTGGTCCATTTGACCCACATTTTGTCATAGACCAAAAAAACGGTATAAAACCCAACAAAACCCAACATTCTTTCAGTAGGATGAATTGAATCTCAGGCTTAATTTACATTAAAACACTTCCTGGTTTCATGGGCTCCTCTTCCCCATGTGGGAAGCAGGTACCAGCCTTGTGTCTCCAGTTCCATGTGCATTGAGACTGGTCAACTCTCTCAGTGCCCTGACCCACACTCCCCTGGGGTCCCTTGCCACTTCTAAGACTGCCAGATTTGAAGAGAAAAATTTTTAACCAGAAAGAAATGATTGCTTTGTTACCTCTTGACAACCGTGGGGTTCTCCCCAGCTCTGCCATGGTCTCTTCCTGCCTGGGTGTCAACACAGACTTGGGTGACTCCTTGCTGTTCATATTCAAAGAATCAGCCTCCTGTCAAGAGAGCTTGTTTCCAGTTACAGGCTCCAAGCCTTCTCTTCCCTTGCTTTGCCTTCTCTCAGGTTGGTAAACAGGACTCTCCTGAGCCTGACTATACAGTGTTCAGCAGGTGCTTCCCAGAACCACCTGGAGCTTTTGCTGGGTATGGATTGGGGGCTCTGGCCCCAGTGCTTCCAGCTCTGGGTCTGGCATGGATACTGCTGGTCCTGAAGCAGATTTGAGAACATTTGCCTTAGGTTGAAGACCCCAGAAAGGTGATAGCAACCCAGAGAACAGCCGGGTAGCAGGAAAGAAAGGGAGGAGAGAAAAGAAAAAGTAACTGAAAATCTGCCAAGGAGTAATCAGCAGGCGGTGATCTTGGGCATAATTTCCAAATGAAAAGCTATACTTCCTAGCTAAATCACTTAAGAATTGATTGGGAAACACTGTGATAATTATTTGAATGCTCAAAATTCCCAACTGAGTTGCTGTTCACCCAACCTGCTTATTCTATAGACATTTTGTCATGAAAATCAATATTTTATTTCATTTTAATAACATTAACTTTGGACATTCATTTGCCAAATAATGGGCTTCCAGCCCTCTTAACATTCTCTAATTTGTCCATAAATTCACGTACTCAATGTACATTGAAGCCTTTAAGCATTTCTAGTCCCATTATTGAGACATCTGGTGCAAAAATTGCAGCCTTTTGAAAAGCAAGGGGTCTCTTTAAATATTAAAAGTCTCTTGGATCCCCACCCAGTAGTAATTGCAGGTTGGGTGTTCAGATACATATAATAATAAAAAGCTGTTATGATTTTAGTAAGTAATATACATTTTCTTTATCTTAATCAAAAGTACATATATTAGAAATAATTGATGGGTACATACCGAGTATAATTCTAAATGTAAAGATTCCTTGACGAACAAAGGGGACTTCTGCTCTCTTGTCCTGGCTACCCATCACGAAATTATCACCCAGGACTTTTTTACCAAATCCTGAACCACATCTCATCACTCTGTTCAAACAGGATTCGAATTTTAACAGAAGAAAAGGCAAATCAATGACATTTCATACCACCTCATGCCTCTGACAACAGTTGTAATATAAGGATAATGACGTAATTAAAGTAAAAGCTGCGTGTACCAATAGTAATTTTTGAAAATCCTGATTAAATGAGTGACCAGTAAACACTGTAGGTTCCCCATAAATCCTTGGCTATTTGGTATATGGGTCCTCTGCGCCTCAGAGGCACATGGGAACCTCTGAGAGACAGAGGCAATCTTGAGTTATCAAAAGAAGGAAAGACAAAAAAAAAAAAAAAAAGAAAGAAAGAAAATCACCTTAAAAACCAGCTTTTCCCCTGGCAGTCTCTTTGGAAATCGCTTATTCTTTCTTGTTTTGCAAAGATGACATTTTTATCAAGTCTAAGTTATTCTCCCAACAGGAAAATGTAATATGCTATTTATTAGGATAATTCCATTATAAATAAATGGATTTATTCTGCTACTACAAGAATATTTGCATGGAGACTGTGCCTCCTGAGCTCTCTGACCACAGTAAGTTTGCTGTTTGCCTTATTTCAGTCTTCTGAGTCTTAGCTGTGATGCTGCTGTCGTGGCATAAATAGCAGAAGAAGCAGTAGCATACTTTTTCAGCTTAGCACAGATGATAAAACAGGGAGAAACTTGTAGTATTATTCAGAACTTGATGCACACATACTTTCTCAACAAATTTATTGCCCTTGGAATCTAAAATCAAATGTACACAACACAATAGCGAGTGCATGAATTTATTATCACATTCTCACTGATTAAAGAGGAGTAGATATAGAAGTACTAATACCCAATTACACAAAATAGACTCATAGCAGGTTTTTTGTGTGTTTTTTTTTTTTTTTTTGCGTTAAGAATAATAGGAATAGACTATGTATTTCCACACGGGGAAAAAAAAAAACAAAACACAGTTTTACCAACTAACTACTTAAAAAATCAGTATTTCTTGTCACACCCCCTCACAAGCTGTTCTAGAAAGGATATTTGATATAAACTGATAAACAGTGCCAGTGTTCTTTTAACTTTGAACTTACCTATGTGACATCCTTATTATTTCACTTTCCCAGTTGTCTGCCCTAAGAGATTTCTAGGTATGATTTCAGTCTCGTGATAAAATTAGTTTTTCACCTCAGTGACAAGATAGATAAATTTAAGTATAAATAAATATGCATATCTATGATGGTTCATCAAAAATTCGTGCAAAAATAGAATTAAAAGATAAATTTACTAGCCGGTGCCACGGCTTACTAGGCTAATCCTCCGCCTGTGGCACCGGCACCCCAGGTTCTAGTCCTGGTTGGGGCGCCGGATTCTGTCCCGGTTGCTCCTCTTCCAGTCCAGCTCTCTGCTGTGGCCTGGGAAGGCAGTGGAGGATGGCCTAAGTCCTTGGGCCCTGCACCCGCATGGGAGGCCAGGAGGAAGCAGCTGGCTCCTGGCTTCAGATCGGCGCAGCACGCTGGCCGTAGCAGCCATTTGGAGAGTGAACCAACAGAAGGAAGACCTTTCTCTCTCTGTCTCTCTCTCTCACTGTCTAACTCTGCCTGTCCAAAAAATAAAAAATAAAAAAAGATAAACTTACTCTGTTGTAAAAAAATTTTGAAATCCTTGCATTAAAAGCTCCTTTAAAAGTTTGTGGAATTAGTGTATTATGAAAAAAACTGCATAGATTTCAAAATATCTTGCATCAAAATAAGCTTATTTTTAATTCCATTTTTTGAAGTGCTGTGTATCTGTGTGTGTGGGTGCGGGTGTTTATGTGTGTGTGTGTGCATGTTTTACTTCAACAAACAATAATCTTGCCTGAAAGTTTTTAAAATGTGAAGCCTTTTGTTTCTCCCTTGATAGAAAGCTAGGGTACATTGTGGACAGTGCCCTGTTCCCAGTCGCTACTACATGTGCAGCTGTGTGTAAACAGTATGTCCAGAGGAAAACGAGGCAAATTTAGAGGCCTCATTTCATGCACACACACACGGAGTCACTCAATTTCCACATTTGTATGTAAAACCCTTCTTTGCAAGGGCCACCAGGTAAATGCTCTTGAATCACTTTGCATAATCACGTTGTTGATAAATAATTCCACATTCTCAAAGTCCCAATTCCATATTTCCAATGTATTTCTTCCTCATTGGAAATGTTAAGTTTCCACAATCCAAGAGGGGTACAAACTGATATAAATACAGCATCTACTTCTAAGAATAGCTGCCAGTTTCCTGCCTTACATGGATCAACCAATAAAAAAAATCAAACCACACCGCATATCACCCCACAGAGAAGCTGTAACCCCAAATTCATGTGCAGAGCCCCAAAGGTATTCTCAGAAAGCAATGATTCTAAAACATAATGCAAGGTGATTGAAGAGAACAAATTTTCTAAAGCTTCAGAATGATATTCAAGGGGCAGGTCATAATGTTGTAAGAATTCAGATGGTTCTACTTGCCCATTTGAAACCAAAATTTTGCTGCAAATTTCAAATCCTAGGCCACCTCCTTAGTAACCTGATTTGAAGGGAAGGAGTTTCAGAGGTCTAGGACAGTCAAATTGGAATCCAGTTTAGCCAAAGCCAGGAGACTGTTGTGACATCTTCCTATTTTACCTTGCAAGACTGTTCAAATTTGCAAGTATCCGTTAAAGGAAAAATTTTTTAATGTGATCCACCTTTAAATAATAGTGACCATTCCTAAAAAAAATATGGGGCAGGGCATTTGGTGTAGCAGTTTAGACTCCTCTTTGGAAGCCTGCATTCCCCTAGTCGAATTCCTCTGTTTGACTCTTTACTGTGATCCCAATTTTAGTGGCCTGCTAATGTACACCCTGGGAGACAGAAGGTGATGACTCAAGTGGTTGGGTCCCTGCCACCCACACTGAAGTCCTAGATTGAGTTTCTGCCTTCCTGGGCATGAACCAGTAGATCAGAGGCCTGCCCCTCCCTCCCTCCCTCCCTCCCTCCCTCCCTCCCTTCCTTCCTTCCTTCCTCCCTCTTTCTCTTTTTTCTTTTTCTTTCTTTTTTTCTCCATAATCTATCTGTATATATCTTTCAAATAACAAAAATAAATAAATAACAAAAAAGCATAACAGGGACAGCTGTAAAGTACTATAATGTTATACTACAATATTACCTTTAATTTGGTTTTAACAAGAAGGAACTGAGTGTTATAACAGTTTGTAGTTCTACGAGATCACAGCACAAATAAAAGGCAGATACAAGGTTCAATACATTACAAAACCAGGAGCTTTATGTTTTATCTCTTAAATTGTGCTAAAATATCTCTAATTGTAATATGTAAATATAAGTTGTGTCAGGGCAAATGAAGTAGCTGTTACCATATCCCTTGTATAATTCTCTATCAACTTCATTTCTCCTGCTCCTAAAATGCTGAAACCATGGGCTCTGAGAATTTAGGGCCAAAATTCCTCTACCAATTAGCCTGGAGACCACAGTGAAGTAACCTAAACCTTAATATCACTTTCTGTTTCTCTAAATAGTGATGGCATGTCAACTTTGAAGAATTCTTGTAAGAGTTAAAATGAGATAATGCAAGAAAGGCTATGATATTTGTATTTACTAACTCCCAGAACACTGATACTTTAGCATGTTGTAAGGAAGCTATTAAAGAGTTGGGATGGAATTATCAGATCCTATAGTAGCTGAAACAACAATATTTATCTGGTAAACTCAGCATAAATGTTGACTGATGATTGGGTGTTTCATATTGTACTTGATCATTGAGCAAATGACTAAATTTGGGGGACACTCAGTTTCCTCACTATGTAATTTAATTGCAGCTCTAAATATGTACATGGTTACAATGCTTATTGCTCTTATATATACCCATCATGATAATTTTAATTATAGTATAAACTAAAGAAGGTTAAGTGTGATCATAGAACTTTATACGGGTAGCCAGCGTTGCAGTGCAGCGGTTTAAGCTGCCACTTGCAGTGCAGGCTTCCCATATCAGAGTCATGGTCTGAGTTCAGCTTGTTATGCTTCTGATCTGACTCCCTAATGTACCCCAGAAAGTATCAGAGTATGGTCCAGTCACCGGGCCCCTGCCACCCATGTGGGAGATCCAAATGGAGTTCCTGGCTCTTGGCATCACCCTGGCCTAGACCCAGCTGTTGCAGCCACTTGGGAAGTGAACCAGTGGAAGGGAAATTTATATTCATCCTCTCTCTCTCTCTCCCTCCCTCCCTCCTTCCTTCCCTATCTCTCTCTTTATCATTCTGCCTTTCAAATACATAAATCTAAAAAAAAAATCCTAAATGGGAGCTGGCACCTCAGTGCTACTCAAATTTTCCTTATTAGCCAAGGAGACAATTTAAATCAGAGTAATGTCAGATGCCCTGGGTAGGACCTCAGAGGGCTTTCAAACAGGACTTTTCAGTCTTGCAAACCTCACCTAACAGGAGCATTCCCAACACATAAAGGGGAAAGGGCTCTGAGGACTGGCCCTCCTCGGAGGATAAAATTCTAAAATCCTTAGAGTTAGGCCATGACAGGAGGCGCCAGCTTCAAATCTGGTACTGCTTTGGAGTCTTTGACTGAGGTGACACAGGCCAGCCTGCCTAGTCCTCACGGGAAGACCAAGTGCCATTGTGGCTGTGACGCTGCCCTGCTTGTCAACCCAAGCCGACCACCATATCAATTTCTATAAGAATTAATCTTTTTCACCCTTGCCTCCACCCTGACCGAAGGATTCTTTTTCTGTTGTTGTTCAGACAGCTACAGTCAGGGCTCATTCTTGAAGAAATAGCTGGAGTAGCCTCACATCCCACTGTGCATTGTGATGGAGTCAGTTTCCTCAATGACAAAGAGGCCGAGCACCTCCTCATTTATCACTGGAGAGTGAATCGACTTGCCAAGAGATGCGGGGAAGAGGAGAAGAAAAATAACTACCTCTCCTCCTCCATTCTTCAAAAGATCTGTCTTTGGGAGTGATTCACCCTCTCAGGGATGTTGTGAAGAATAACTAATTTAGGGGAGGGAAACACTGGGAAAATACAAAGTGGAGCAGAAGTAACATTAAAAGCAGAGTAGACCTGATTTACTGGGACTCTCAAGGAACAAAACAAACCTTGCAAAAGACTCATGCTCATCCCAGTGATGTTATTACCCATAAAACATATCCAGTAGGTACCCCACCAGGTAGCTACACCCCTGGCATCAAGAGAAGTCAGTCCTCCACATGTGGGTGGCTGGATTGCTCATTGGACTATAAACCTCTCACCTCTAGACATCAATAGGAAAATGGGTAGAGCTTCTTTGCCATGTTCAGTTCCCTCTGTTGTATTTTCTTGCAGAGCACTTTCTTTCCTCAGTTTGCATATAAGACCAAAGATACACTGGCTCCTGTTGACTTTCCTGCCTGTTGCTTCCATGAGGCTCAACTGCAGGGGGTGAATTTGTTAAAATGGTGGTGGACTCTATTAGGGACACTAAGTCATGGATTTCTAAGGAAAGAATGAGACACAACCCCCCAGTAATATTTTGCTTGTCTTTGACTTAGTTTTTTTTTTAATTGAACTTTTCTAACTGTGATATATAAAGACTTGTAATACATATTCTTTTTTAAATTTATTTTATTTATTTGAAAGTGTTACAGAGAGAAGGAGAGGCAGAAAAGAGAGAGGAGAGAGAGAGAGAGAGATGTCTTCCATCCACTGGTTCACTCTCCAGTTGGCCGCAACGGCTGGAGCTGTGCCAATCCGAAGCCAGGAGTCAGGAGCTTCCTCCGGGTCTCCCACATGGATGCAGGGGCCCAAGGACTCAGGCCATCTTCTACCGCTTTCCTAGACCATAGCAGAGAGCTGGATATGAAGTGGAGTGGCCAGGACTAGAACCAGCACCCACATGGGATGCCGGCACTGCTGGCGGTGGCTTTACCCACTATACCACAGCCCCGGCCCCTGTAATACATACTCTTAAACATATCTTTGAAAGATATCTGGAAGAATCCCAAAATTGAGACAGCAGCTACTGTCATTCATGTTTAAATGTAGTGGTATGGTTTTTATCAGTGCTTTGTCTTCCCTCCAAAGTTTCATGGCTATTAACCAGCTTTTCAGTATTGTGCATTTACAAATGCACATGCTGTATATCAAGGTTTATGTAGGAAGGAACAGATTTGGGTCCTTTCCTGGAAAAGCTGCCTATCTGGCTGAGAGAAAATAGTTAAGATAGATGTTTATGTAAAAAGTAGGCTTTAAATCACGTTGTTACAGGAAAACTAATAGCATCCGGCAAGGCTGAGATGGGAAAAATTCACTCAGTGCACAGGGAACAATCTATTGCAATAAGATAGGCCAGATAGGCATGTTAGTGAGAGAATTATACAAAGTTAGCTTAAAATCAGATGGTAGCATTCACCTTGTACTCTTTCTGACAGTCAGATGCATACAAGGTACCTGCTGATACATGACAATATTCACCCCTTGGTCACTGAAACTTGAGCTCACATTACCATCAACATGGAGAGCAAACATCTGTAGGGAGCACCTTCTGGAACTTAAAACCAGACTTGATGTGTCTCTGTGGAATTAGGAGCTGACATACCTCAAGGAGGATGGAAAATTGACTTCCTACTCTCAAGAGTCTGAACAACGAAAACATTTCTGATTTTGCGCCTGAGCACTACCACCAGCTCTCCACATCTGGACATTATTTTTTCCAATAAAAAAGTAAAAGACCCTGTGACTGCTACTAACGTACCTACATTATTGCTGCTGTTCTTACTGTCATCATCACTGCTTCCAAGCAATCTGTTCTGAGATCTGCATGTTGAATGCTTGACATTTGTCTTCGGAGGTAGTGTTCACAAATACCTCTGCAACAGGTGCCACTAACATCACTGCTTTATGGATAAGGGACCCAAGACTCACAGAATCATGGATTTGCCCAAAGCCACACAGTAGTTGAGTGGCAGGGCAAAACATAAGGGTGAGCATGGACATAAACTTTGACTCATCTAAGTCAGGACATCTACTTCTTCAGATTGTTTACTGTTTCTGTCCCATACACTGTGTACAATAATATTGGGTCACAGAAGTATGGGACAGTGGATTTTGATAGTGAGGTATTGCCAATGGCATCTCCTGTAAAGTGTTGCTATGAGTTAGCAGCAAATTCAAGGCCAAATGCCTTCTAAGCATGGCCTCAAATCACAACATCTCCCTGTAGACAGATGTACACTTCCTGTGACTCCGATTTCTTCATTATTTATGCTGCACATAGCCAGCTATCTTGAGTCTGACAGTTTACATGGAGTTTTCATAACTTTTTAAAGAGTAGAAATAAGTTTTGAAGGTTTTACTTACATTTTTGAAGTTATTTTCACAGAAGCTCCTAGAAAGACGAAAGTATACTTAACTAGCTGTGTATTTTTTCTCTTATCTCTTTTTTACTGACTTGCATCATATCCCAATGTTCTTCTGTGACTTAAGGGTTAACTGGGAGAGATACATCTCCCAGAAAACAAAATGGATGTCTTTTATGGTACTATGAAAGTATGTTAAAGAATCAATTAAAGTCTTTTCAGGAGCACTGCTTCCCCAAACCCTATTATCCATTATCTTCTCCATTTCAGCTAGTTCTTATCAAGAGTCACTATATCCAAAGCTTGTGCACTCATTATAGAAAGGATTGAATGTGAGATAATAGCAATAATAATGATGATGATAGCAATACATTATTAACAGCTACTAATAGTTACTGGATGTTTAATGAGTCAAAGCACCAAGCACTGTATATGTTTTCTCATTTAATCTTCACAATAACCCTATGAATTTGGACCTATTGTCATCCTCATTTTACAGATCAGCAAACTGAAGCACATAAGTAAGTCCCTGGTAATAGAATAGTGAGCATATGCATGACTTTTGATCTTTGTTTCCTGCCACCCCTAGACCCTGAAGCCCTTTATCAAGCAAGACAAAGTTGGTGGAGGATGGCCAATACCAAATCATCAACTGGGAAGTTGGAATTTTATGTTCGAGATGCACCATTAGCTCATAGCACACATTTTCTCATTTTACGAATTAAAATGTCCTTTAAATCCTTTGATTAGCATCACACCCATGACTTGTGTTTTTTGTTCAGTAAAGAAGGAAATGTGTGTACAGCAAACAGCTGTGAGTCTCCATCACACAGCCAGCAATCTGCCATGAGGTGGACCTGCAAACCTCACTTCCCTCAATATCACAGGTACATGCAGCTCTTGAGATGCAGAACACTTACTGATGGGAACCACATCCTGCATCTGCTTCCTAATGTGGGCTTCACTTACTCCTACCAGGGTGCCTCAGGCTGTGGGGAACCTGTTGTTTCCATTCTGCCTCTGTGTACAGACCCAAATGCTGGCCTGCTGATCAGACCTTGCCTCTGGAAGCTATGACTCCTTTGGGAAGTGTTTTCTGTCCCATCCCTTTTCAGGGAGAAGCTCCCAAATGACCACATGGTGCCAGAACTCCTCCGACAATCAGCCCCTGAGCAGCCCTAGGCTGCATTCCCACTGGATCTGTCGTCCTCTAGAGCTTTCTGGTCCATCCCTGCTAGTTTCCTCACCATGTGGGACTACATAGGGAAATTCATTTATCTCATGTAAGCATGGAATTTGGTTTGAAGATCTCATGGAACTGTCTTTAGCTTAGTAATTGACTACATTCATTTCCAGATGGGTCCCTTGTGTACTTGTGGGCTTTTGAGTAAGATTGAGTGATAGAGAATTTCTTTAAAGATCATAACAATTGTAATCACTTAAATATCTGCTTTACTTTTCTACAAACTCACTTCAATAAAAAAAGAAAAAGATGTGGGTGTTGTGGCAAAGCAGGTTAAGCTGCTGCGTGGGTTGCCAGCATCCCATAGTCTGTGTCAGTTGGATTCCCAGCTCCTCTACTTCCAATCTGGTGTCCTGCTAATGTGCCTTGGTGGCAGCATAAAATAGCTCAAATTCTAGGGCCCTTGCAATCCATGTGGGAGATCCACGTTGAGTTCTGGTCTTCTAGCTTTGGCCTGACCTAGCTCTGACCGTTGTGAGCATTTGGAGAGTGAACCAATGAATGAAAGATCTCTATTTCCCTTTCTGTCTCTTCCCTTAAAGCAGAAGAAAATAAATAAATAAATATTTAAAAGAGAGAGAAAAGAAAAACACCCAGAGGTCTTCACTTGAAAGGAGTAATTTTCATTTCATTACTGTCACTGGCAAGATTTTAATGAAAGCTTATAATTCTTCAAAAGAAAGACACCATCAGCATAACATATAATTATTTTATGCTCTTTGCTTATATAATCATAATTCCTTAAAAGAGTGGCTAGTAGCTCTAGTGAACTTTAATAAGTCTTGTAGCTCCTGGGCAGAAGGTTCATCTTACTTTTAACATAAGGCACTGCCACAGAGAGAATTTTTGTCATTGAGAATTTTGTTACTGTATTCACACAAGGCAAAGAAGACTGTATTGGTACCAAGGGTGGGAGATTGAATAAAGAAGAGCTAAATCCTCTGGGCTTTGGTAAATCATGGTTGTATTACAAGATTTTCCTATGTTTTAGTCATCCTAGTTCTGGTCCTTCATCAATGCTGATATGCCTGCCCTATCACAAGAGAGCTGACAGGTCTTTCCAGTGGGGCCTCTGCTCAGCTGTACTCTGTGCAACAGAGCATGCTTCCCCATGGCGGCTGACCATCTTCCCGTTCTAGGAAACCATCACTCCTCAGCCCTGGCCATGGGTGAGGCTGCCATCACTACTCAATGGCTACCATCATTAACCATCCCATGAGCTGCTGCACAGAAGGCATTTGTCCTGTAGATTCTCTCCCCGATAAAAAAAATTCACCTCTCTCAGGAGGCTTATGAACAGCTCTCAGCACAAGACCTTGCAAATAAATATTTGTTAACTTACACTTCTTCCCTGGTGTCAGATTTTATTCTCATACCATTTGATATTATTATTATTATTAGTGTTATTAAATCATTTATAGAGTAACAATACTTTTAGGGAATTAAAAATAATCCTTCTTCATATAAGGAATGCTCTTTTTTTTTAAAGAATTATTTTATTTATTTGAAAGACAGAGTTACAGACTGAGATAGAGCCAGAGAGAGAGGTCTTCCATTCCGCTGGTTCACTCCCCAAATGACTGCAATGGCCAGAACTGAGCTGATCCGAAGCCAGGAGCGAGGAGCTTCCTCCAGGTCTCCCATGCGGGTGCAGGGCCCCAAGGACTTGGGCCATCCTCCACTTTCCCTCCCCCCAGGCCATAGCAGAGAGCTGGATCTGAAGAGGAGCAGCCGGGTCCTGAACCTGCACCCATATGTGATGCTGGCGCCTCAGGCTGGGGCCTTAACCCATTGCACCACAGCGCCAGCCCCAGGAATCCTCTTTATACTTTAGGCAGGCAGTATGTTCCCAAGCAAAATTTCTCGGTGGGCTTTTTCTCCCAGGAAAATGAGAAATAAGAAAAATAGTCATGACATTATTATTCTTGGCTTTCACTTTTGTTTATTGTCTAAGAATATCATTGTCATAGAGTACCAACTCAAACTATGGTACCATCATTTTTCAATATGAATGATCTGAAGACAAATATTATAAAAACATATGCAATGGGGTAGTCCACAAAATGCAATCATGCACACTGCCTTGCACCTGCCATTTTCATTTGTGTGAATTGAGTATCCTTTACTGTCTCTGTGAACAGATCTTAAAGAGATATTAGGCAAGACAAATGCAGAGGGAAGCAGACTATGAAACTACACAAAGAAAACATTCATGTATGATATTACAGACTTCTTAGAGACTTTGGAAAACAATAACAAGGGCAAAGGGTCATACAATACAGGGCAGCCTTCATGGACATTGGCTTGTCTCTACACACTGAGGCTTTGAGACACAGACTTTAAAAGCTGCAAAGTCTCAGGACACACCAATCTCTAGAGATATCCCCAGTAACCAACTTTGAAGTGAACTAGCCAAGGCAAAAATATTTTAAAAGTGCTTCACATTGAGTGATTTTTGCCTTCATAGCTGCACTGTGAAACTTGAGAGAAACATCCCAGTCTGTATCCTGAAATTCCTATATATCCTATGCATTCCTCTGGCATTCATGTAGGACACTCAGGTACTATTTTGTCTAAACAAATCTGATTGTACTGATCTTCCATGACATTCTTGGAAGATATCAAGTTCAGATAAAGCCATGAATCTAGGTCATGTGTTCCAAAAGTCCTCTATCACTGGTTGCCCAAATTGTCTGTCTGACCTACTTTTTTTTGGCTCTTTCCATCTCTGAGGCTTTCTTCTCTGAACACAATGTTAGTTCTGGACAGACCATTCTTCGGTGTATTTCTTGACTTTAAATATCATCTTTTTTTTAATACAAAGTCTTCATCTTTTTTCTGTAACTTGCAATGCTCTACTCATTTTCCAAATGCTGAATTAAAGATTATCCACACAGAGAAACCTCCCCTACATTATAAATATACCATTACCTCAGCCTTAGCTTCTCATAGCATTCACAGCAGATCCCAGACCCCACCTGGCACCCTGTATTGTTCTTGTTAGAAGTGTGTGTCTATGAATAATTCATTACAATTATAAGCTCCCAATGAAAGACCATTTCTTATGTGTCTTCAGATTCAACACAACACTACCTGCCAGCAGGTATCAAGCAGATAGTGGATGCTCAATGAATGTTCATTGAATGAATGAGTCAATGAGTGAATAGACTAACCTTGTCCCAGATGGGACACAGTTTTGCACGTCTTGGTTTACCGATTGATATAATGAACGAGTTGAGTGAAGTGATACCTAATTTTAAAATTCATTTTGTTTAAGATTTATTTGTTGTTTGAAAGGCAGAGTTACAGAAAGGCAGAGGCAGAGAAAGACAGTGAGGTCTTCCATCAACTGGTTCATTCTCCAAATGGCTGCAATGGCCAGAGCTGGACCAATAGAAAGTCAGGAGCCAGGAGCCTCCTCTGTGTCTCCCACATGGGTACAGGGGCCCAAGAAGTTGGGCCATCTTCTGCTGCTTTCCCAGGCCACAGCAGAGAACTAGATCAGAAGTGGAGCAGCTGAGACTTGAACCAAGAAAATACAAGTCCTTTAATGCTAAATAATAACTAGTTCAACAAACATTCACCATTGGGAATTAAAAAATATATGCTACATAGCATACACAGCATACTCCATGGATAGAAACTAGATGGCAACAAATGCTTGATTTGAATGACTCCCTTGCAAGTAAGGCACACTTGTCGTCTTTACCAATGACCCTACTTATGCTCAAATTTCCTAGATTTGGAAGGTAAAGTTACCTTTAAACACAATTTTTCACTAATGCCAGAAAACATTTTAATATTAAAAGTGCTCTCCAGCATATGTTAAAAAAAAACTGAATTCACCTAAAGCCTTTCAGTAGTAACAACACCATCTACAAATTTAATGAATTTTCAGACCTCTTTTTACATAGGATGTATATGGATAGCCCCAAACAATTAGTGTTAAATCTAAAATTGATCCAGTTTGTAGATATGTATCTATAGAAGGTTTTCAAGATTTAAATGCATGCCACTGGCTTCAGAATAACTGAGACTGATTAAACAATTTCCAACATTTTCACTTGATCTTGCTCCAGTGGCTTAAGCTGGTATAAATGTTACTTTTGAAAAGGAGTCTTCTGGTCAGCCAAGAAAATGATGAGCAAATGTTTCCAGTAGTATTAAAGCTATTATGAAGCATTTGTCAGAGTCCCTGGGCTGGCACGATGGGGTGTTGACAAACACAGAGAGCCTGGGCTGTGCAGTGTTCAGCCCACTCAAAGAGTTTGGGCCATTTGACAACTAATTAGCAACATCAGCTCATACAAAGCATCCATGCCAAATTCCTTGCCAATAAAACTTGGTGGAAAGCTTCAGTTCTTGGAGGCTAAGATGCAAATTGCCTCATCACACTGAGGGCTTTAACAGAAAAGCAGAGAGAAGAAAGCTATGGAGGGGCCACCGCCGTGGCTCAGTTAGTTAATCCTCCACCCATATGGGCGCCAGGTTCTAGTCCTGGTTGTTCCTCTTCCAGTCCAGCTCTCTGCTGTGGCCCAGGAAGGCAGTGGAGGATGGCCCAAGTGCTTGGACCCTGCACCTGCATGGGAGACCAGGAGGAAACATCTGGCTCCTGGCTTGGGATCCGCGTAGCTCCAGCCGTAGCGGCCATTTTGGGGGTGAACTAATGGAAGGAAGACCTTTCTTTTTGTCTCTCTGGCTGTCTAACTCTATCTGTCAAATAAACAAGAAAGGAAGAAAGAAAGAAAGAAAGAAAGAAAGAAAGAAAGAAAGAAAGAAAGAAAGAAAGCAAGCAAGCTATGGCTATGTGGACAGAAAGCATGACACCTCGGTCTGGTCCATGATAGTGCAAATGTGTGTAATGCAAAATTCAAGAGAGGAATAATACTAACTGTGCAGTTAATGGTCTTCATTCATGCCTTGGGCCTAGTGTATAGATCTTTATATCCTTCAACTTCCTGAGCTGGGTCATAATTAAGATGTACTCTGGAAATACTTTGCATACTATAAAATGTTATTTTCAGGCAAGGGATTATTCTTATCAATTTTTCCAAAGCATCCACCAAACACTATATTAGGGAAAAAGAGGGAGAAGGATGGAGGTCAGGTAAATTTAGAAAAGTTGAATACAATATACATGGATATTCATATATGCTTGCATATGAACATGTCTGAAAACTACCACATTAATAAAGAGCCAAACTAATTGATTAATTAATTTAAAGAATCCTTTTCCAAACTGTAAAAACCACAGAATGCTCTCCCTTTTTCTAAGCCCTTACATAGTCTTTCACAGAAATGGTATACAATGGAATATGCTTTGGAAATTAATATAATTAATATAAAATATAATCAACCAATTAATATAATTGTTATCATCACTTTTATTTCTTATTACATATTACCCAAAGGATATTTATTGTAAATTAAATCAGTGCAAGACAACTGAGCATGGTGTGCCTGACAGTGTGTTAAACAAGAAAACACACTTAAAGAGCAAAGTTTGGAGGAGAGGGAGGTGCATGATGAGATAGTACAGAAGACACACCAGTGGTCTGTACTGCCAGTGAGCAACAGAAGAGATACAGAAGCCAGCAACTGAGATGGGGTTGAGTTTGTTGTGTGTTAACTGAAGGGACTCTGAGTATTATTACTGTTATGAAGTACTTTATTCCCTTCCTCAGGTGTCTGATGCTCTCAGTATCATCTTCCCAACTTTTTAAAACAAAAATCTCAAATTCAGTGTAACTCAATTCCCCCATGACACAGAATCTGAGGAAGACACTAACTGGTAAGGTACTCCTTAGTTCAGGTCAAAGAAGTGAGCATCCCTACCCAGGAGGGATCAGAGTGCTTTTGCTTGGACTTGTGAATCAGACGACTAATGCTGGCTGGAAGAATTTGATCTTGCATTTTCCAGGACTAACTCGTGAGCAGATTTTCTTTCATTATAATAATTTATCACTTACAAGATACCAGCACTACACAGAGCTTACTGAATAATAGATGAAATTGTGCTGAACCAAGTTTCTGCCCTGAGGAGTTTTCCATGTAACAGCATAAGTGGAATCATGTTGGACAAGCATAACACAATCGAGCTGCCTTGTCAAACAAGACAGGTTGGGATTCCCGGTGAGTGTATGTGTGTGTGGGAGAGAGAGAGAGAGAAAATTAGAAATACAGAGAGATACAAGGATATAGAAGATGGTAATTCATTTGATGTGGAAAAAATGACAATGTATGTTCTCTGTGTGTTCTATCAATGGGGCAGATATTAATATAAAAAGAGCAATACCGCACTAAAAAGGGCATTGAATGAGTTCAAAAGACACCAGTCCCAAAATATCACTGAATTCTAGACATCATCACTCAGTGCAAATGGTAGACTCTTTTTTAAAAAAGCAGCTTATTTATTTTCATCTATTTTAAAGAAGGGGAGAGAGGGAGAGAAAGTTGTACTTTTTATATAACACAGTGTCTGAAATTCAGCATGGGTTGTCTAATCTGCCATGTCTCACCCAGACTGGGCCTGCTCCAAGTGTAGGTACTGGGACTCAAGATGCTGTGCCCCAATGCCAACACTTAAAGAAACAAAATTGGATTTAAAACTCACCAAAGGGAAGGCCTGTGTTGGGTACAGAAGATTAAGCTGCCACCTACAATGCTGGCATCCTTATGAACACCAGTTTGAGTTCCAGCTGTTTTACTTCTGATCCAGCTCCCTGCTAACATGGCTGAGAAAGCAGCTGAAGATGGCCCCAGTGCCTGGAACCCTGCACCAATGTGGGAGACCCACATAGAATTCCAGGCTCCTGGCTTTGTCCTGGCCCACCCCTTAGCCATGGCAGCCATTTGGGGAGTGGACCAACAAAGGAGCAAAGGGAAGATTCTCTCTCTCTCTCTCTCTCTCTCTCTCTCTCTCCTCCCTTCCCGTCACTCGGCCTTTCAAATAAATAAAATAAATCTTGTTTGAAAAATCACCAAGAATCCATTCATATGGGAAGGAGCAATTTTTAGGCTTCAAAATATGGAACTATTTTTCTAAGCCTATTTCTTCCACATCTAATTAAAATTTGAATTTCTGGTATTAGTTGCTAATCCCAGCATGCCTAATTATTAGAGTGTCTTAATTAGCTGGAGTACCAAAACCCAGAAAATTAAAATAGCAAGAGCTAGACATTATTGAGGGACTGCTGTCACCTGTGAATCTGGCATGAGATTAGTTAGTTGACAAATTGAAAGTAAAGTGAAGCTGCATGTCAGAGCCATGTCTAGAAAGAATGTCAGAGACAGGATCCACGTGTGTGTGGTCTCGCCAGCTCCAAGATCTATGCTTTGAACCCTCTGTCCTCTGCTGGACCTTCTCTTGTGTTTGTTCTCTGAATTCAGAGCTTGGAATAGAGCTGTTAAAATTGTCCACCCTCCCAACTCCAAAAATGCTTCGAAACTCAAGAGGTTTAAGTATTTACAAGAAAGGAATACCGTATGGATCAAATAAATTACTTCAGGTCAAGTTTTGTATCCAGGAGAGTTCTGTAATACAAACTGTGTTTTTGAAGCTTTAAAAATGTGGATAAGGGACTATATGGCTCTGTAGGCCTACATTGGTTGCTAAGCAGCTAATGCCCAAAACTCATGGAGTACTCCAGACCCTATTCCGGTCCTTGTTCCCTGATCCTTTGAACTCTTTAGTGCCTGTCTTACAGTTTGCAGGTGCCTCTGCCAAATCAGCTATTAACTATTTTCAATATCATAAATTGATAGAAAATTCTTAAGCTTGGATACATGCCTAAAATAACTGAACAGCTCAACCCATATATCCCCTTTCATTTTCTTGCTTTGTAAATACTCTGTTCTGCTCTGGAGAATTCTCACCATCTCTGCTCTTCAATGTGTTTCATATTCCCATTGGCCCAGTGTTACAAGTCAGGAGACGGCTGTGGACACATATATTTTTCCCCATTATTTGGATGATTCTATGGTCCTGTGATCATCAGCAGTACATATGGTGCCTCTTCCAATCTACTTGTGATTGTTCACCAGATTACTCAAGCACTGTCATATTACCTGGTCTGGTGCAGGCATGCGATGCATGTCATCTGGCTCAGCAAGCAAGGGAATGAAGCTCGCTTTAATATGCCAGTAGGTGCTGTGGGGAAGTAGCACATACCAAGACAGCAGCCCACTGAGGGTCAGCTGAGTCAGCCTGGGAACTGGTGAGGTCCAGGACTCACACCCCTGAGGAAGGAAGGATCTCCAACACAGAGTGTTGCTGGGCCAGTAGGAATTTTCTGGAAGAAACAACGAGGAAGCAAAGAAGCCCTTGTAGCAAGGATAACAGTGGGTTAAACCCACTGGCCAACTGTTAGGTGGAAATGGTGTCACCTTAATCACAATTAACCTTTTGAGCCTCCCTTGCCTCTTCAGAAAAGGGCTTACCCTGGCACTCCCTGTCCGTCCCAAGGCCACCACCTCTGGATGCTCTGACTTGGAACAGCCCAAAGAGAGACTCAGAAAACTGAGTATTTCTGTGGGGCAGGTGAGCAATAAAACATTTTTATCAAAGCAGTCAGGCTGTGCCGGATGAGCAGAATGGAAACCCTTTGGCACTTTGAAATCACGTAATTCAGTGTGTTTTTGAAATGATCGCAAAGGCAGGGGTCGGCAGAGGTGCTGTCCATTTTCCACCACAGAGCCTAAACCCTATCAGATTTTTAACAGGGGCAAGAGAAAGTTGAAGGACCCTCAACTGGAACAATTGGGTTTTGGATCCTCAAAATTCCCACTTCAAATGTGTTTAGATTCCACACATGTCCACTTTATTCTAACCCTGTGCATCTGATCTGATAATGGATCTGGCCCCTGTCAGCCGACCCAAGGATGGAACTCAGGCATGGGTTCCCTCCTCTTACTAAAGCCTAAGAAAATCCCAAAATCTGCTCTGTTTTGGAATGACTAGCTCAAAGAACTGAAGATCTACAAAGAGAGTAGTGATAGTTTCGATTTTTCAGTGCTAGCAGATTTATAAAAGAAAAAAATGAATCATTGTTTCACCTACAAACAGCAAGAGAGCACTTAGCAATCTGTCTTTTGGAAACACTTGACAGAAAGAGGAGGTTTCACATCTGCTGGGAACACGGCCACAAGAAGTAGATTTCAGGAAGGAAGAGACAGAGACCACTGTTAGTGTGACCAATACTCATGTTAACAAATGCTTAGGGGCCACCTGCAGTGCCAGCATCCCATATGGGCATTGCTTCCAGTCCTGGCTGCCCCACTTCCTATCCGCCTCTCTGCTATGGCCTGGGAAAGCAGTGGAGGATGGCCCAAGTCCTTGGACTCCTTCACCCACGTGGGAGACCCGGAGGAAGCTCCTGTCTCCTGGCTTCAGATTGGCTCAGACTCCACTGTTGCAGCCGTTTGGGAATGAACCAGCAGACAGAAGACCTCTCTCTCTCTCTCTCTCTCTCTCTCTCTCTCTCTCTCTCTCACTCTTTCTGTAACTCTGCCTTTCAAATAAATAAATAAATCTTTTAAAAAAGGCTTAGCCAAATCCTGTGCAGACTTCTTTAAGCCTCCATTAAGTCATCCTATGAGGACCTCTGAAAGCTGGCAATGTCTTCTGTCCAATTAATTAAAAAAACAAATCAGTGGGGTGGAGAAAAAAATCAGTTAATAAGTCTTGAATGAAACTCCATGCTCTCTCACTCACACATACATAAACACTTAGACACATATATAAAAAATTCATGGAAATCAAATTTAAAATAGGTATTTTAAGATGCAAAAATTGTGAAATGCTTGCATGAAAAGGGTCTTCAAAAGTTCATGAGAATTACTATTAAAAAACTGTTCATGGATTTCAAATTGACTTGCACCAAATGTTCACTTTTTAAAATTTTTATTTATTTGAGAAGTAGAAAGGCAGAGAGAGAGAGAGAGAGAAAGCACTTCCATCCATTGGTTCACTCCCACATGTGCCTACAATGGTTATAGGCAAAGTCAGGGGTTGAACCCAGTAACCAGGATCTCAATCTAAGTCTCCCATGAGATGGAGAGAAACCCAATTACATGAATCATCACCACTGCTTCCCAGAGTTATTAGCAGGAAGCTGGAATCAGGACCCACAGCCAGTTTTGAATCCAGGGACTATGATATGGGAGGTGAGCAGCCTAACCTGCATTTTAACTGCTTGGTTAAGCTAATCTTCCAATTCCATCTTTCCCACTAAAGTTTTAAAGTATCCTCATACACATACATACATATATGCACACCAGTGTACATACACACACACACATGTGCATATTTGCACAATCACATCCCACATCACAGACTGCGATGCTGAATCTCTGTCCAGTTATGAAGCTTCAAGTTTCTGGCAAATTCCCTGCAGGTAATGTGACACTACACAACACCACTTTACCCTAAGCATTCATTTCAGACCTTCTATAAATATCTGGACATAATAGGTGGCCAATGTATGTTTGGATCAAGGCAGACCACAGGAGCCATTCCAACTCTGTACTTAATGACCAAGCAAAGAGAGAACTCATCGCAAACACCTGACAGATCCACAAGCTGTCAATCTGACACACTGAAAAGGAAAACCAAGCTCCCAAATTAAATTGGAAATATTAAAAGGCAGTTGAAGGATGTGTAGGGGAAGGAAGAGGAGAATACAGCAGAGGGAGAGGAGAGAAAGAAGAATAGGAAGAAGAAATTGTCCATGAAGGGTCTCTAGGCCAAGGCCTACTTTCCTTCATAGTTTTCTACAACATGTCTGGATGAAGTTCATTCGTCCTGGGTATGTCCAGGAACAGGGAGTTCAGTCTTCTACCAGAAGCCTGTTTTGTTTGCACACTCTATTGCATTCTTGCAAAATTCTTCCTTGCATTGAGTAAAATTTTTCTTTTTCTGTAACTTCTGTCCACCACTCTTAGATTGTTCAGCCAGGAGCAGCTACTCATAAAGTGAATTCAAAATAATTACTCTCCTTATTAAATATCCACTTCACTCTTTTAAATATCCTCAAGTTTTTCATGTAACATTTAATCACTTAACTCTCCTTCCTGGATTGGTCTCACAAAGTTCCAATTTTTCTCTTAAAAGGCATTGATCTGAATTAAACACAATTTTCTATCTCTACTTCTCAAAGTGTGGTCTAAAGGAAGTCAGTATCAGCATAGCCCTAACACCTGGTTATAAATGCAGTTTCTGGGGTCAACACTGTGGCACAGTGGGTTAAAGCCCTAGCTTGCAGCACAGGCATCCCATTTGGGCACTGGTTTGAGTCCCAGCTCCTCCTCTTCTGAGCTCTCTGCTATGGCCTGGGAAAGCAACAGAAGATGGCACAAGTCCTTGGACCCCTGCACCCTCATGGGAGACCTAGAAGACGCTGCTGGCTCCTGGCTTCAGATCAGCTCAGCTCTGGCCATTGCAGTCATTTGGGGAGAGAACCATCGAATGGAAGACCTCTCTCTCTCTCTCGTTCTACCTCTCTCTGTAACTCTTTCAAATAAATAAAATAATTTAAAAAAAAAAGAAATGCAGTTTCTCACCCCACAACAGATGTCCTGAAACAGAACCCACAGATGGAAATAAGGCAGGGATCTGTAATGTGTTTCACCAGCCCTCTGAGATTCCCATGCCTCAAATTTGGGATGTACCAGTCTAATCAAGACAGAGAAAACTAGAATTCAAATGAACTGGAAAGTGGGCCCCATATTTCCACAAATTCATCCCTAGACCACATTATCATTTTAAAGAATTCTGACTTAGTGCCTATCAATCTTGTCATCTGATATACACTCCCAAGTCGTTTTCTCATGAACTTTTGTCAAAACCAGATCATCATTCATATCTGGATTAATTGAGATTGAATCCAAATGTAAGAACTTACACTTATCCAGCTGCGTTTTATCTTTTGCTTTCTTCTCATTCTCAACTTCCTCTTTGTCAGTTCAGGAATTCCTTACATTGTTTGTATTTTCTAGCATGGCTTTCATGAGAAGGTTTTATTTGTCTTCATCCAGGTGATATCCATATTGAGTAAGGATGAATCTTGGCACATACCAAGCCTTAATCATTATTCTGTACTGAATACCAGTATATCCTCTTGATGGAGCCACCATTCAATCTATCTACCTGCATCTTACCATCTAGCATTTTTTTAAGATAATCTATACAATATCCATCATTTGACCTATCACATTTCTTTATCTTAATAACTGACTCCACAATACAGACCTAAAGAAGAATTTTGTTAATCAAGGAAAGTTAAGTTTGTTAGATCTACTGCTGAATAGAATAGACACCTAGTGTCTCCAAATAAAATTAGAGAAGATAATTTTAGGATTTTTAGGGCCTGAAATGGGTGACTCTCAGGTAGAGCTTGCAAGTCAGCTAACCTCTGGAGACTGGACAGAATTTATGACTTCAGAGGTTAGAATTGGTCAGCATACAAGGCAAGCCACTGAAAGGGTGTGGTCTTGATAAGTAGCTATTATAGTCAAATAAGTCTCATCTTTGGAAGCAAATATTTCCTAGAGCTAAGTCATTGTTTAGTAAAGAAAAGAAAATATGCTGAGCACCTGTGGACCCATGTAATTCTCAATATCTACCTTTGTCTTGTATGTTTTCATGACCACACACACACAAATACACACACACAGAGCAGCAAACTAACAAATAAAGCAAATTTGTAATTGTATTCACATAGAAAGACTTTTTTCTTTCTGATCTAACTCAAGTAGCCACATGAAGCAACGGCTTTCTTGTAAATGTTCATTTTTCATTTTTTTTTCCAAAAAGAGCAGGAAAGTTACATATTGGAAACAAAGCAGAGCTCTTCTGTTTTCTGGATGAGGGGGTGAGCCATCAGTAGTTCCCCTCTTGCCAAAGGGACTTTGAAGGAAGTTCTCAAGGGCCCCAGCAGTGCAAGGAGCTTAATTAATACCCTGGAGTCTTCGTATAGAAATCACTGTTCATTTTTTTTTTTTTAGCTTTTAAGGTCAAAATAATTGTTTAGGGGCAAACCAATTTTGCAACCAAATTATGTGTAAACAAGAAAGAAGATGAGAACCTTTGGTAGAGGAAATGAGTAACAAGTAGTTATAATAATTTCAACTAGAAATGAAAAAAAAGTCTCTTGAGTGCTAAAAGACAGAAAATTTGCAGTTCCCCAGTGTAATTGAGTATACTTTTATAGACTTCATTTTTGTTTGGGAAATGAATTCTTCCACAATGGAGATACTCTGGTTAATTTAAGTTATAATTAAAAGCAACCCTAGCCTATACATTGATTTCATTACATTGTATTTCATTTCTGTTTATTGTTTTACATTTTAACGAGTTAATAAAGGGGCCTTTTTATGTATTCCCTTAGACTACTTACAAATCCAGACTACTTCTTGAATAGAAATCGCATTTCTGCAACACATTTTTTTCTCTCACTACAGTAATGAGGATGTTGTTCAATTTACATTAAATAATCAAAGAGAAGTCAGAACCCATTATGTTTAGGAGGGACTCAGTTTTCCTCATTTTTCAGGTAAACATCAACTGTAGTTTCACTTGAAAGACAAAAGTCCTGAGAAAGTTCTAGTTATCATTTCATGCAGGAACATGAAGGAATCTCCTGGGGTCAGTGGTGCAAGTGATGAGAGGGAAGTAAGATCCCGACAAGGGCGCACATTAAAATGCAGACCAGTGTTGATCTTCCCATTGCAAAGGTCTCACTCTTCTGCTTGAGTAAAATAGAATACACTAGACAACATGGCTTGAGCCATTCCTGACCTTTTCACCAACTTGTCTTAAGCTTTTTAAGTCCATGACTTGGTTGCTCTCAAATGCAGTGGTCAATCCATTCGGTAAATGTTCTTCCCTGCCTCGGTTTTCATATAATTGATGCAAGAGTAGGAAATCACAGCCTTGGATTCTAGAGCGCCAAGTTGTTTTTTACTGTATTGTTTTCAATTGAGTGGGAAGTACAGATTCCCCATATACCTCCTGCCCCTGCGTACTTACAGACTGCATCACTATCAACACTCCCCCTCCCAGTAGTGCATTTCTTATAACTGATGAACCTATATTAGCATATCACTGTCACTCAATGTTCACCATTTACATCAGAGCTCACTCTCAGTGTTGTCCTATGGATTTGGACAAATGGATAATGACATGTACCTACCATTCTAGTATCATACAGAATATCTCCATTATCCTAAGTGTAGAACATCTGTGCTCTACATTTTCATCCTTCCCTTGTGCACAAACTCTGGAAGGCACTGATTTTTTTGCTAACCCTATTGCTATGCCTTCTTTAGAATGTCATATCACATGAATCATACCCCATGTCTATTTTTCTTTTCTTTTTTAAAATTTTATTTAAGTGATATGAGTTTCATATATTTCATATATACAGATTTAGGAACAAAGTGGGGCTTCCCCTCCCTCCCACCCATTTCCCAACCCTCCCCCCCCCAGATTCCCAGTCTTAATTTTTACAATGATCTATTATTAGTTTACTTTGTGATTATATAGTTAACCCTTCTCTAAGTAAAGGAGTTCAGCAAATAGAATGAAGAGAAAGAAAACAAAACCAAACTAATCAAAAGATTGTTCCTTAATGGAAGGGGCTATAAACAATCATCCATTCTCTAAATGTCTATTTCTCTCCAATATAATACATTTCAGGTAGAAACATATGATATTTGTCTTTTGAGGATTGGCTTATTTCACTAAGTATAATGGTTTTCAGTTGTGACCATCTTGTTGCAAAGAACAGGATTTTTTACAGCTGAGTAGTATTCCATAGTGTATATATACCATAATTTTTTTATCCACTCAATAGTTGATGAACATCTGGGTTGATTCTATATCATAATTATTGTGAATTGTGCTGCAATGAACATGAGAGTACAATTTACTCTTTCATATACTGACTTCTTTTGTATGGGTAAATTCCCAGGAGTGGGATGGCTGGGTCATATGGCATGTCTATATTCAGATTTCTGAGGTACCTCCATTCTGTCTTCCACAGTAGTTGCACCAGTTTACATTCCCACCAATAGTGGATCAGGGGACCTCTTTCCCCATATCCTCACCAGCATTTGTCATTTATTGATTTCTGGGATGATTTGATGTTGAAGTACAGTCCCTGTGGAAGTAACCTTAGTCAAATATTGATCCATAGTATTAAGTTGCAATTTTTTGTCCTTTTGTCAGAACACACACCAATAATTGCTTTATGATGATAGGTGAAATCCTACAACTACCAGGAAAAAGAACAAAATTATTATAAGAAATACAAAGTCAATACTTATGGGAATATAGAGAAGCAACTGACTTAAACCATTAACTGAGGGCAGGCTTATAGTTGAACTTTACTATAATTAACAGGTTCAACAGAGACGGAAAAATTCTTACAGTTGCAAGGTGTGGCTAGAGACATTTTGTTTATGAAATTGATCATAAAGGGGAGCTCCAAGAAGGATGATAAGCATGGTCTAATTAAAGCTGATTTATGACTATCATGTTTCCTTGAAAGTTGGAATACATGGGAAGTTTTTAAGAGCAATGCTTTTTAAAGTTTTTAAGTAGCCTGGGGATGGTTCCATCTACATTAGAGTTATGGTCATAGAATCCATCAGTTGTAGCTTTAATTCAGGCCTAAGTAATCACTGGCTATTTGAGTGTATTACTTAGCACACTCTTTTTTAAAGCTTTATTTATTTTAAAGAGACAGACAGAGACAGATATAGATCTTCCATCCACTGGTTCACTCCCAAATGGCCCCAACAGCCATTTGGCCAGACCAGGCCAAGGCCAAGGCCAGGAACCAGGTATTCCTTCCAAGTCTCCCACATTGGTGTAGGGGCTCAAGCATTTGAGCTGTGTTCCACTGCTTTCCCAGGCACATTAACTGGGAGGTGGATGGGAAGTGGAGCAACTAGAACTAGAACTGGTATCCATATGGGATGCCAGTGTTGCAGATGTAGACAGCAGCTTAACCACTGTACCACAGCACCAGACCTTTAGCATACTTTCAACACTCAAAACATAGCTTTAATGTTAACAGAATTAGTAGTAATGTTGTAAATACCATTGCCATTCATCTCAAAAGAAGGTGAAATACCACACACATGGTTTATTTTCTCTAGAGACACTTCCTATTATTCAGTGCATGGATGTGGTTGTAACTTCCAACATTGCCTGGCTCTTCCCAAAGAACCAATAAATCTGTTGGCACAGTGACAGGTTAGAGAAGCAAGGACAGTTAGGGTACCAGTTTTTCATCCTTAGGTATGAAATGTGGAGGCAAGTATGAGGTGGACTGGAGTGTGAGGGTTTTATGAATTGGGAGTTAAAGAGATACAAGCTGTGGACCAAAGGCTGGTGGTGATATGAAACACCCAAAATTGGGCTTGGGACACTGAGTGGCCTCCTGTTCTGCCAATAGCCATTCTGATCATGCATAGTTATATCACTTCTCACTGCAGCTGAGGCAGCTGGAATGGAGACAAGCTCTGAGACGGTTTTCCTTTGTCCCAAGGTGCTCATCTACCACTTAGTCCATTTTGCATCTCATCCATCATGTAAATGAAACATGGAACAGCCCCAAGTTTCTTCAAGAGGCCGTTAGCTCTTGACAGCAAGTATTTCAGAGTTGATTAGATTAGGAAAGTGTGCTTGGACCTCAATTTAAGTACTGTTTATGCAGCTGGAGTGCCAACTAAGATGGGTGAGGGAGAGGACTCTGAGGAGAATAAGGCAGCATTTTGCTCTAGGGCAGTAAAAATAGCTAAAGTCAAGTTTATCATGCACAAGGCACTATACCAGGATTATAATTGTAGAAGAGTGCTCGCTCTCTCTCTCTCTCCTATCCATATGTATTTATATATGCTAGATAGATGATAAATAGATAGATAGATAGATAGATAGACAGATAGATCTGTCTTGGTCTCTACATACTTTCATCTATTTATTTATGAGTGTGTATTTTTCTATATCTGTATTTTTTACATGTAGAAATGGACATACACATTCACGCATTTAATACTAAAAAATATCATGAGGTAATATTAACAACTATTCAAAAATGATCCCTGTATGTGGTAGACAGTACTATTGTATTTTGCAAGTCACATTAAAGATACATAACTGGCCTAAGATCGAGAGTTCTTAAGTGCAGCAGGCTAGTGTGTTCCAGGATTCTCACTCTTCACTGTCACCCAACACTATCTCAAAGAGAAAGCCACTCAAGTGCTCCATAGCCAGAAGAGTTAGTTAATGACCCCCTACAATTAAATGCACAAGAATCTTGGGTATATTGATCCAGTTGAATTGAACGAGTACTTCTCTAGCTTTCACAGGAAAAGTTTGCATGAGGAGAACTTCTGAAATATTTAGTTTGACCTCATAATTTAGCTTCTTCTCTATTCCTTGAAGATTATTTCATAGCTATTAGTTCCATAGCACATATCTTTTCACCCAGCATTCTTTTTTTGTTTTTAATCAATGCATTTATATGAACATGTAAAAGTTCAAAAATTTTTAACAGTCTAACAGTATCACTCTTTGTCATTTACCCAGATCAGTTGAAAACATGTCCATACACAAACCTGCACACAGATATTTATAGAAACCTTATTCACAATCTCACAAATTTGGAAACAACAAAGATGGTCTTTAGTGGATGAGTATTCAGCACTAGAAAATGAACTAAATCAAGAAAAGACATGGAGGAAACGTAAATGCATATTACTGAATGAAACAAGCCAATCTGGAAAGACTGCATACTGTGTGATTTCACCTATATTACGTGACCTTTAGCAAAGGCAAAACTAGGAAGCTGGTGAAAGATGAGCAGCTATCAGAGGGGAGAGAAGAGGGATAGATGAATAGGAAGAGCAAAGAAGATTTTCAGAGCAGTAATATTATTGTCTGTGATACTATGATGGTAGAGATACGTCATTATACATTTGTCCAAATCCATAGGATGCACAATACCAAGAATAATTGCCAATGTAAATTATTGGCTTTTGTAATATGAATGTGTATATACGTCCATTGATGGTAACCAATGTACCTCTCTTGTGAGGGATGTTGGGAGTGAGGGAAGCCATACATGTGGATGTGTGAGGTGGGAGGATTAGGAGTTATATGGGAAATCTTCTGTATCTCCTGTTCATTTCACTATGAATATAAAATTGCACTAAGAAATATTCTTTTTAAATAACAGATTGAGTACATTTCTTTCAAAAAAGAAGATGCGTGAGATAACTAACAGTTTCAGACCAAAAATATATACACTATTTCAGAAATGCAGCATGCAATTTAGTCAATTATGGGACATTGTTCCATAATAGATGATTTGGTTGTCAGTCTCATCTGCCAAATTATAAATCTTTGCAGAGTGGAAGTAATGTTTTTGTAAACAGGGCATAACTAATGCTTTCCAAGTGATCAGTTAGGATTTCAAAGGTGAGTTGGCTGCAAGAGATACCTGAAAAGGGTTAGAGGTTTCAGGCAAAGAATGTCACATGAAATACAGAACACCAGACCACATAGAGCTATACAGGGAGCTCTGATCTCAGATCAAATGAAACAGAAGGCTTTAGATGCAAATGATGGGTGATAAGGTTAGAAATGTCAGTTGGAGTCAGGGAATTATCATTTTGTTGAGAGAATATATTTTATCATTGCTCTTCTTCATATGACAAACTAGATATTTAATTCTACCAGCTCTGATTTGGAGTTTTTACTTCATCTTAATTTTTCTGAAGCATTTCTGATTTATGTAGAAAAAGGAGGTGTTCAGTGTCTTAAAACCAATGCCATTGTGATGCCTAGTTGGAGATAGTTTAGAGTCTCCTTCCCTGTCAATGATTATATCAGATATAGATCGGAAAACTGTCATTGAACACACGTGACAATGTGTACCATTTGCAGGGGAATAACAATATTTCAAATGATAGACAACAATTTTCTTGAATCCAACAGAGATAATTAAGTTAGAGATGTGCATATGCCATAATTTCTCCATTTTCATGTTTCTTTAATAAAATACAAAGTTACATGAATCAACTACAAAAATAAGTGTTCCTCTATTTTACAAAGCAACAATCTGAGGAAATCAGTTGTGCCCTCTATTTTTGGTTGGATTTCATAAGGACTCTGTGTATGGCAGGAAAAAGCCTAACCACTCATGAATATAAGATTTCCCTTCCCAAGTGATACATGAGTGAATATAGGAACTGCTGACACACTTAAGAACCTGGAGGAAAGGCAAGTGTAATAGGGACCTAAGACAATCAGAGCTAGAAAGTAGAGGTAAACTGAGGCCGCACAGGCAATCATGATTCTCTCACATCTGCATCCCCCAACTGGCCTTTGCTCCTGCCTTAGCGCCCACTGCCAATGCCTGGGTCCTTCTGTGTCCCAGTTCCAAGTCCACACCCAGGAGTTCAAATGTCCCAGTTCATCAGCTGCAGTCAGCCTGACAGCTACTGACCTGTAGCCACTGGTCAGATGTCCTTTTCCTTCCATGAGTCACAGCCAAGGGTTGTATGTACATGTAAGGAGGTGTGTATAATTGTGTATGTGCGTAGATGTGTATGCAATGCCTGTACTGTATGTATATGTGTGTATAATCATACATGTACGTGTGTATATATGTGTCTATGTCTGTGTGTCTGGAGATCTATGTGGCTATATGTCTGTGTGGCATGTCTGTGTGTGTGCTTATATCTCTGTGTGTTTTTCTATGTGTGCTTGTGTCTCTGTCTCTGCATGTATGTGTGTGTGTGTGTTTGGAAAGTATCATGGAATGAAGCATGGCTAACTTGAAGAAAGTGATCTTGGAGACAAAATGGAATTTGGCCGCCCAGGAACAGTCTCAGCACATCCTCTCACTGAAGTCCCCTGGGAGACCTGGCTATATAGGGATTTTTTCATTGCATTTGACCTAATATGAAATAATGCTGCCAATCAATTTTTAAACTTGAAGACCATCCTAAAAATAACAGAATATTAGTGAACAAACTATTTTTACAACGCTTATTAAAATGTCAAATACCATAATTTGTTTTGTACAGAAATAAAAATGCCAGCTCTCCTGAATTGAAACATGTATTGATTTATTATATTACAGTGTCCCAAAAACATGTACAATTCAAGTAATTACAAAAACAAAAGCAAAAAAAATGTAGGACTAAAACTATATAATGTTTTGAACCTGCTTTTTTCTTATTTGTCTCCTAGAATTGAGTCCACATTTTTCCACATACTCCATATCACTTTGAGAAACATTGAGTAGCCTTCCTAAACTTCATCTTTGCTAATATTTGCAACAGGTATATTATTCCCCCTCCTTTAGAGTGGTGGTAGCACAAATGAGATAAAACACACTGTATTAGTCAGCTTAGGCTAATTAACAAAGTACTGCAGACTGGGTGGCTTAAACTACAGAGATTTATTCCGCAGGCTGCAGGCTGGAGAACCAAGATCAAGGTCAAGGTTGGTTCTCCCTAAGGTATCCCCCCTTGGTTTATAGATGCTGTCTTCTCCTGCATCTTTTCATGATCTCTACTCTGTGTATCTATATCCATAAGGCTGCCTGTAAGAACTGCAGTCATACTGGGTTAGCGCATGCCTCAATGATGTCAATTTAGCCTAATAACCCCCTTTAAAGACCTTATCTACAAAAAGAGTCACAGTGAGGGACCCTCAGTCCTAGGAATTCCAACTCTGCCACAACACACATAAACCACACTGCATCATTCATAACACGTGATATAGAAATAGTTGCTATTGCTCATGACAAGAACCTCAGGTAATTACTGATGTCATAAATAAGAGTGTCAATTGTTAAATCAACAACAGGAGTCACTGTGCATTTACTCGCCATATAGATTTCTGTCTTTAATGCGTTGTACTATGCAAATTAACAGTAAAACTAGTCTTCAAACAGTACTTTATTCTTTGTGTGTCTGTGTGGGAGCAATCTGTTGAAATCTTTACTTAGTATATACCAAGTTGATCTTCTGTATATAAAGATAATTAAAAATTAATCTTAATGAAGAATGGGATGGGAGAGGGAGTAGGAGATGGGATGGTTTGCAGGTGGGAGGGTGGTTATGGGGGGAAAAACCACTATAATCCAAAAGTTGTACTTTAGAAATTTATATTTATTAAATAAAAGTTTTCTAAAAAAATAGTTGCTATTGATTTTTTTTTTGACAGATAGAGATAGACAATGAGAGAGAGAGACAGACAGAGAAAAAGGTCTTCCTTCCGTTGGTTCACCCCCCAAATGGCCACTACTGCTGGCGCTGTGCTGATCCAAAGCCAGGAGTCAGGTGCTTCCTCCTGGTCTCCCATGCGGGTACAGGGGCCCAAGCACTCGGGCCATCCTCCACTGCCCTCCCGGTCCACAGCAGAGAGCTGGACTGGAAGAGGAGCAACTGGGACTAGAACCCAGCACCCATATGGGATGCCGGTGCCGCAGGCAGAGGATTAGCCAAGTGAGCCATGGCGCCAGTCCCGCTATTGATGTTTATGCTACCCTTATCACCTGTCAGCCATCATCAGGGCAGAAAAAGTTTTGTGTTTGCTTCTGCCTACACTCTGTTTCCTGCACCATCTCATGGGCACCTACCCTCACCAGCTATCCTCATCATACTGCCTGGCACATTTATCTCATACCATCCGCTATCAGTGGCCTCAGTCTTGGTGATGTCAACACTAGCCTAGGGACAGGGATCCTTGATTTGGGGTAGAACTGGCTAAGATAGAGGAGGCCTAGTTAAACTTGAATTTTAATAAATAGGAATTCATCATTGTTAGTATAGCCATATTCGTGCAACACTTTGCACATACTGTTACCAAAATATATCTGTTATTTATCTGGAATCCCTTTTAGCTGGGCACCCTACATGTTTACTTGTTAAGTCTGGCAACTGACATTCTATGGTATGATTGGCTATATCATCAATCCAAGGTATAGAATTTTTGGTGGGGGGTGGGTGAGAGTGTCCTTTGGATCCACTGGCAAGTAATGCAAAGAACCTGTTAAGTCAACCGATAGGGAACCTCAGTGAATAAAGATTGCTGAATCTGCTGCATGGCATGATGTTTCAGGTTCTGTGCTAAGCACTTAAGGTATCCCCTCACTCTCAGATCCTGGTGGAGATAGTTTACTGTCTCCAAGCCTCAGCAGCAGACACTGAGCCTTGGAGAAGAAGCAGGCTCCAGGACCCCACTGCAGTTAAGGGCAGAAGATAAACCATGTCTGTCTGAGTCCAGATTTCCTGACTCACTTTGGATGTGTGACCCGAGTTCTCGTTCTTGAATGCTATAGGCAGCACTTTTCCATAAAGCCAGTACCCCTGGAGGGAGGTACTATGGGGTGTCCAGAGTTGGGTTTGACCAGCTAGGGAAGGCGTGGTAGGGAGCACCATCTGCACAGAGTGGGCATAGTTGATCAAGGACCACAGAGATGACCAGTGTAGGGTTGGACCAGTCACAGACTGTGGTAGTGAGAGGTTATCACCACCATCCTGTTAGCTCTGGACATGTGTGGTAGACAGGGTTATGGACAGACTCACACACTGCCAGTGGTCACTTCATTGAGATGCTCCAAACCTCAGGGGAAAACCCTCAGTGCAGTGGGCACTGAGTGTCCTCTGCATAAATACAAGTTCCCGTTCATGTCTTGTGGGGTCCAGACTGTGCTGTGTTTGCCAGGAACACAGGCTGTGAGGTGCTGTTCAGTGAAGGCAAGGCAGGACTGGAGATGGATAAGGGTGAAAGACTCGGCCTTGCTCCTGATGTTAAAGCCGAACCATGCAGACTCTCTGGTCATGAGTCTCCCCACTTGAAAACCATGGAACTTGACCTGCCTGCCTCCATGGCCTCTCCAGCCCCTGGCTTGACTGCTAGAACAGCCCATGACTGACTCTCCCAGTCCTAGTTCCAAGGACTCTCTCACTGGTTAGGGGAGCCACAAGGATGCATCAGCAGGTGGAGACGAGGTTGGAGGAGTGAGAAAGGCGGGTCCGTGTGGGTGCAGAGATCCTAGCAACAGTCCTAACACATGTATTTTTACAGTGTGTTATGCAGACATGAGACTGTTAAGGAGTATTTAAAAGCAGGATTCTTTACAGCTCTCTGATCCAGTGGGTACTTAGGCTGAAACACTGCTTGCCAGTTTGTTGTATTTTTCACCCTGTGCATTTCTCCACTGTGAAGTGTGTGGCTTTGGCATCTTTAAGGCCCATTATTCTCCATGATTGCCACCTGTGAGTTGACAAGAAGAAGTCATACACCTTTTCCTCCCAAAGAAATATCAGCAGTGAGAATACAGAATCAAACTGCTACCTTTTTAATGAGCTAAGCAACCCGGTTATTAATTTATAGCAGCTTCTTAAGCAGTCAAGGGAATATATTAGTTTTAAATTTTTTTTTAAGAAACAAAAATAGCAGAATTGCTCTGCTCATAAAATCCAACCACAAGCAAGCCATCCTGTGAGGAGTGAATTAATTAATGCTACTTATTATGGTTTTACTGCTATTGATTCATTCTGTTCTATCAATAACCTTAATTCACCCACAAAACCAATTCAGTTTAACAACCTGTAAAAGGGAGTCAGGAAATCCAGTTGCCTGTTAAAATAGTGCTTCCCAGAGTTTTCTCATGTGGGTTCCAGTTTTCTATCAGCACAATGCTTCCACTGTTGGCCTCTGGATCTTGGTCTCTAAGTTAGTATTGCTAGATACTCTCAAAAGCACTCTTCAAACTGTCTCTTCTGTTGTACTATACTACCCAGCTGACAATGTGTCCCATAGAAAGGTACATGTCCCTCAGAATGTAACTATCACCAAGGTGATTAGGGTAAAATGGGGTTGTTCTCAACCCTAATCCAATCCGATTGATGTGCTTACAAGAGGAGATTAAGACACAGCCACACGCAGATGGAAGACCATATGAGGACACTGGGACGAGTTGACTGGCTGCAGGCCACACAGAGAGAACTCAGAAGAAAGCAACCTTCCCCAAGCCTTGACCTCACAAACACAGCCTCTGGGACTGTGAGACAGTAAGTTCGAGCTGCCAGTCGAATGCTGGTTACTGGCTCTGGAGCTCACTGACGCACCTTATCTGTCCTGTCACTTCTGCTCTTTTCCCTCCACATTGTTCTCCTAAAATTCCACATTTCACAGCACCCTCGTGCTCCAGAGCACCAGGTGTCTCAAAGCCCGGTCATCAGTCTAACGCCTCCTTGTCTGCTCCAGGTCTTGGACTTCCGTTGTCCTCACAACTTCTCCCAAAGGGAATGCATCTCTCACCCGGCAGGTGTGTGGGTTCCATTCCCATCTACATGCTCTGTCCAGACCAGCCACATAACCCCTCCTTACACTCAACAGAATGCTTCTGTGGGAGCTGGCAGGGGGAGAGGGATCGGGACTGCCTTCCTGCAGGTCCAGAGCCAGATGAGAGCCCAGGCTTCTCCTTTCAATCCCCTCCATGGTTTGTCCACATCTTCGCTGGCTTTCAGTGAAATATTTTGTAGACCCAGTAGACAGCAGATGGGAGCAAGACTGCTCCAAGTGAGAGGACTGGTAGGAAGAGCCTTGATCTAGCCTATCTGACTTCCCACACTCCTGCTTCCTTATCCCTTCATCTGTGCCAGACCTGAAAATCCCCCTTCTCCCCAGTCTCCACCATATTCTCCCAACACTCTCAATTCCTCCAGTCTGCATTTACTTCTCTTTGGAACACTTTTGGTGTTTTTGATCAATGTGGCACAACTCGACACCTTGTTATTTAAGGTCTTCTTGGATGTCTAATTCCTTGGATGAGTAGGTATTGCTTCCCTGGGCAGAAAGCCCATGTGCTTCCCAAAGTCAGCAACTGGACATACTCCATACTGTCTGGAGCAGGCTGGCTCCTAGGCCGATATCCCAGGGCAAGATCTACCTGCAAGTATTTGCAGGTCTGTCCCCTTCTCCTGTCTTAGCTGTCAAAATATAGTCCCAGTGGCTGCTAAGATGTGCTGTCTTTGAAGAAATGGGTTTCATCTCCTCTTAAAACCTGAATGAGCTCAATCATGCCCTTTGGCAGCCCGGAAAATAACTGTGGTTATACATTCGTTGTGTGCACCTCTTGTTTCTCTTCAAAAGCTCTTCCAGAGAGAAGACATTTTGATCCTTAAGAAACAACAACAAAGATGGGTACATCAGGGAGGTATCGTTGTCATTGTTTTAAAGAACAAAGAGCCCAGAAAGTTCAGTGACCTAGTTCATGGCAGACTAGGAATTCACATCTACGTGTCTTGGTTTCTGGTCAAGGGACTTCCAGCTACATGTTGCTTTTATCGCCGTCTGAAGAAGCTGGTATACAGTGGGACTCACAGGGCAGCAGGCAAGCCAGTGTGGCTGAATATTATGAATGGACTCAATTGCAGACCCAAACACAGCCTCCTGTGCCTCAGGCCTCAGCCTCACGCAGGGCCAGCCAACCAGGTTAGAGCGGCCAACTTACCATATTCAAGACCTTTATAACAGATACAGAAACCCAACATAGTTTTCTTTTGTTAGCCTCCAGAAGGAAAGTTGACTTACTTTTTCCTGTGCATGGGAAAGGTGGTCTAAGGGGTCTGGGAACTGAGAAGGGCAGAGGAGAGGGAGGGAAGGCTGAACTGGGGAGAATTCCCACCTGAGTAAGGCAGGTGGGGCAGAAGGCCATCCATGGTCACAAAAAACTCACTTTCTCTGATCTGGAGATAATTAATCTCATGTGTTTGTTGTTGTCTTCTTTGTGAAATAACGTAGATGAGTGGAATTGTGGGATAGGGGTGAGAGGAGAGAAGGATACTCTGTGGCACAGGGTCAGCTCTCTGCTGACATTATCTTCAGTCTTTTTCATGCATGTCAACCTCACAGGTTACCATCCCATGCTGAGCACAACTTTAAGCTCTTAAGTGGCACCCAGGGAGGGTGGCATAACCAAGTTTTATTCCAGAAAATGCCAGGTAACAGGGCTAGTGCCCTGGAAGTGAGGCCGCAGTCCTTCAGCATTTGCAAAGTGAAAACATCAAATGATGATGACTGCTCTGCTGTGATGGATTTCTGACAAATCCTTTCAAAGCCTGAGAGCCCTGGTTCCAGGTTGGCACAGTGACCAGCTCACTCCAGACAAGTCACAAGGAGCTCCTGTCTGTTTCCAAGTAAAAGTCCACTTTCAAATCTTCCATTTCCCTTTCTGGATTCCTGAATTTTCCCAAATCTGCCTCTGCTGAGAAGTGTCATTGAGCTTCAGAAATCGTGGGCTCCTGGCATCATGCCCCTGAAAGTAGCAAGGGCTGCTCTGGACACAGTGGGCACTTCAGGATGGTGGAGGTGGGCAAAGAGCACCTGCGGTGATCCATGGCCCTTAGACAACAGGGGCAGCAGGTGGACAACAGGGACAGTGAGCCAGCTGTGGCAGAGTCAGATGTGTGCATTAACTAAGGGAAGAAAAGGTGATGTGCACGAGGGGCTGTAGGAGCATGTGGAGCTCAGAAACACACTGACTACCTGCCCAGCACGGAAGTGTGGAGTTGTCCTGACACGGAGTCCTGATCTTGCTCCCTGCAGCTTGCGGCACTTGCACACTCCAGGCCTTCCACACTCCAGGACACACCCCCTCTAGTCCTTCCTTTCCTGCCCTTCTCTCTTTACAAAGTAATTTGTTTATTTTTTAACTGGTATTTATTGAGGACTCAATATTCCCAAGTATTATGCCAAATTTTACACACATCTATGTCATTGACATTCACAGTCAGTCCCTATTGAGACAGTTGTGATCCTTGTTTTATAAATGAGGATGATGAATGTGGGACACTTCTGTATTGCATACCAACCCTTGTGCTACTAAGAACAATAACCCTCATCATCATTTGAATGAGGATGGTTACAGCTGTGAGCCTCCCCAGGCAGCCTATTTAAGCTTTTTCATCTTCCCTCCTCCCAGATACCTATAGTAAGCAGATCCATAATCACTCACCCAATCACCTGCACCCTCACTTGACTATTCACCTACACATACATTTGCTCAGCCACCTGCAGACATGGGCCAGCCTTGCCAACTGAGTTAACCCATGGAGAAGTAGCCCTGACTACTGTCTGCTTGGCACAGTTCTGGGACACAGTCAACAAGAGTCCTCAGAAGTGACCAGCCAAAGGATGGTTCCTCCCCCGTCTCTATGTCCTACCACATGTCTCTGACTCCATTCCCTGGAAACCATTTTTCTAAAACAATATCTGCACGCAGTCCTGTGTCTTGCCCTGAGGGACCTTCAGGGGAATAAGCGTATTGGATGGACACATCGTACACACGAGAATGACCAGCTGTAAAGCCCTGTAGCAGATTTCTAAGAATGGCAGCACCATCCATTTGAGGTTCCTCCAGGCATGAGTCTGTAACTTTGGTCATTTGATCACCATCCTAATCTTACTCTTCCCTTTTGTGAAGGAACAGGTGCCCTTTCTGTCTCAGGGGGCCACTCAGATAACTGAACGATAAAATAGGCATTGAGAAACCATCTACACAATCAAGGACTGGAGTGGGAGATCGTTCTCACAGATAAGCCTCCCTTAAGCCATAACCAGAGTTCAAGATGAGCTTGCTTTCCTGGAGAAGAAATTAGGGCTTCTTTTCCAAGTTATAGGACCTGCAAGTCTTTGTGCAAATGTGTTGTCTTCTAGCTGGCAATCAAAAAAGGAGGGAGATTGACAAATGAGTTCTGCAACCCACCTCTCTCTTGCTTCCTGGCTTCCCAGGAATTGCACAACTACCAATTTCTACAATTCTCACTCAGTTTCAGCAGGAAAACATTTTGAATCCTAGTGGTGGTGCTTTGGACAGCTCCACATTCTTTCTGTTTTACTTGCTAAATTTATAAAGAGAGAAATAACAGAGAAAACAAAACAACAGGACTAAATTATAATATTGCCAACAAGGACTATGTAAACTTTTTCATGACACTGTAAATAAAACCTGTCATTCAACACTTCAAAAAAGGGGAGAGGGAGAGAGGGAATAGATCAAAAGTTATAGTTTTAGAAGAGTGCAATTTTATTTAAGTAATGACTCACTATACCTGAAGGCAAGGGTGAGCCCCCTGCACTGAGTGGACAGTGCTAGAAAAGCAAGATTCTTGAAGACGTTTCAGGACATGCTCCTTGTTTTAAATGCACCCTAATTTGAGGTATATTTAAAATCCTCCTTAGAAACTCAGATTCTTTCACATCACTCAATTCTTACTATAATAAAATGGAATTCCATTAAACTGAGAAGACTCCAATGTTTCTCATCTGAAAGGCAGATTTCTCACCCAAAACTAACCTGTTCTGGATTATGCCTCCAGAATCATATTTATATTATTCCCATTGGATGAGTAATGCAGAATCTCTCTCCTTCATTGTTGTCACTAAAGTCATATGGCTGACTTCTCCAGACTAGAATGTCCCAGTCCTACTGAAGAGTTTCAGAAAGGAAACGTCAGCACACTGTGCAGGTGACTGTCTAAATGCGCTTCCCATTTCCCCACCCTCCTACTTTTAGCACCTTTTCCCCATGCCCTTTAGTGTTTCCCTATCAAAATTTCCATATTTCTCTGTGACCATTCTCCTCTCATTGATTCCTTGATGTGCTATACCAGGGGATGGCAAGAGTTTCTGATGAATAGAAATGATGCCATATGACAATGATACACAGGTAAAAGATCTGTGCTTCAGCAGAAATCTCTACAAAGAAACAAGTTAAACCTAAAACTGTCAGGCTAGAGAGAGACACACATTTGGGAGGGAGGCTGTCCCAAATCAGTGCCCTTGAGCATATTATTTGTCCAGCTCCGTCTTTTGCTTGTCACTGAAAATTCTACTAATCACCTACCAAGTGCTAATGACTGTTCTGAACACTAAAGAACTCAAAGGTGAGTAAGTCATGGTTGATGGTGTCCCAACAGTTACAGCATGAGAAGAGAGATAGCTAAGGCCATCAGATTTGTAATGTATCTGATCAAAACGTCATCCTCAGACTAAATCTCAACCTAAATCTATCAAACTAGAAGCATCTTTAAATAGCAGTGCCTCCAACTTAAAAAACTACCATTCAAAACAAAATGCTACAAATGGATATGTTACAAAAGGATGTATTCTAAATCCCCTACATTAGGCTGGAGTTTTATGGCAATCTTAAGATATATATTTATTTTTCTGAGACAGGAAATTTGTTCTTGCCACTAAAAATCAATAGATGTAGTTTCCATGCACAAAAGAACTGTTACTTCCAAAATGGAGTTCTTGAAAATGATTTAGTAACTTATTCAAGGAAGAAAACAGTGATGAATGCTGTAAATGACTCTTAGTTTCCTATTTGATTTAAATAATAATTGCTCATATCCTAAGGCAATATGAAAATGTAGAGATGAAAAACAAGTGACCCAAAATTCTGTCATTCTTTCAAAAAGTCATTTGCAAGAAAGTCTTGAGCATAATATCTTACAATGTTTTGAATAGTATTGCAGTTTAAAACTAGAAAAAGACATTTCAGAAAATAATTTCCATGTGTCTAGTGTGCTAAGGTAAAAAGATGATCAGATTTATAGGCAATTAAATCTGTAATTGATTTGAAGATATGGCAAACAGAAATATCTAATTTCTAAAAAGGAGATAGGTGCCAAGGCAAAAATACTCATTTCCTAAGGCTCCCTCCCCTTCAGCTCATCAGAATGGAATTTAAGAATAAAATTAGAAACTGAAAAATAGACTGCATAAGAACCCAGAGGCAACCTTTGTTGACCTCATTATGTATTACAGATGCTGGGTATACCAGCCATCTCCCGTAGGGGAATTAGAAAGACTATCGTTCCCCAAGAAGCGCACCTTCTCTGCACCCATGCTGCTCTTCACTTCCTAAAATCCAGAGACTCATTAGATGTGTGTGTGTGTGTGTGTGTAGTCATGCAGTAGATGACACACAATTCAAAAATAGCTGCCTGAGTCTGATGCCTGGCTCTGGCTCCCAGTTCCAGGAATGCATACTCTGGAACACAACCATAATGGGCCCCCACCATGCACATGGGAGACCTAGATTGAGTTCCCAGCTCCTGGCTTCAGCCTGACCCAGTGCTGGCTGTGGCAGCATTTCAGGGGTGAAACAGTAGATGGGTGTTCTCTCTGATCTGTTAGACTCCACACAAGGCACTAAAAATTCCATATCAAGCTCGCTCTTATCTTTGTCTCTGGCCTTCACCCTCTATTCCTGTCTTTTTTTTTTTCTTTGATAGGCAGAGTGGACAGAGAGAAAGGTCTTCCTTTGCCATTGGTTCACTCTCCAATGGCCGCCGTGGCCGGTGCACTGTAGCCAGTGCGCCGCGCTGATCCAAAGCCAGGAGCCGGGTGCTTTTCCTGGTCTCCCATGGGGTGCAGGGCCCAAGGACTTGAGCCATCCTCCACTGCACTCCCGGGCCATAGCAGAGAGCTGGACTGGAAGAGGGGCAACCTGGACAGAATCCGGCGCTCCGACCGGGACTAGAACCCAGTGTGCCAGCGCCACAGGCGGAGGATTAGCCTATTGAGCCGCGGCGCCGGCAATTCCTGTCTTTGTATCTCTGCCCTCTCTCTCTCTTTGTATGTGTGAGTGTGTGTGTGTTCCTCTCTCCCTCTCCCTCCTGTCCCCATTTTCCTCTTTCTCTTCCTCTGCCTCTTTCACATGGTCCTTCTGCCATCTCCCTCCAAGTCATCACATAAATTATAATTTGTCATTTGGATGAAGTAAAATAGCCACAATTATCCAAGATAAATAAAACATCCTACCACTCCTATCACATATATTTTGTCCGTCTAATCCATATATATATATATATATATATATATATATATATATATATATATTAGACTCAAATGTTAATATTTGAGGAGGTAGGCCCAATATACCAAATCAAAGGCACTTAACCTTTTAATGAGCATTGCTTCCAAACAGTTAAGAAAGGGTTATACTGTTAACTCCATGTGAAGATCTACAGCCTTTTTTCTTTATTGTGGTAGCCTTTATACTAGTGATTTGGCAAATGGCCTTTTACTGAAACCACAGACATCTGGGTTAAACTTTAAATGACCCATATTGATTGGTGTGAAATTGTTTGCGTACAACCATGCCAGTTGGAGACCCTCCCGTAAATGAGCAACTAGGACTGTTTTTCTGCGTTGCTGGTGTAGGAGTTCCCTCTCTCCCTGACACCTGATTGAGCCTGCCTGAGGCTGTCTGTCCCTGTAGAACAATACCAGGCAGAGTCAAATCAAGGAATCACTAGGACCACGGAAGCCAGACCCACACATTCTGCTGAATGTCTACACTCTATGAAATGCACTCCTGGGCCCCTTTGAGGTGACGCTATTATCCAGGGGATTTCCACACAGCTTGTCTCTTGCTGGTCGCTGAGATAAAACTGATCAGTCCTGTAGTCCTGTTTCTTGTTAACCTGTTAAGTTTCCTGTGTACTTAAGATGAATGTCAAAACCAGTGCTTTATGACATGGGTCCCCCAAAAGGAAGTTGCCCAAAACAGGAGAAAGGCTGCCTTAGCAGTAGTATCTTCTGTTGAATACAGTGAAAATTGGGTTGAATTGAGTGAAAATTGAATAGAGTGAAAATAGGGTTGCATGGAGGACAATCATAGGTTGTCTGGCGCTTGAACAACAATGAACTTTACCCTTCTGAGACTCAGTTTCTTCATTCATAAAACTGCCATTCCTTCAACAAGTGCTCTGTGAGCTCCAGCCATGCACAGAACAATTCATTAGTTCCTACAAGGACTGTAATTGTGAAAAAGCAAGTATAAAGCATATATACAATGTGATTTGATAATTCAATGCTTAAAATGGCTGTATAGGGATGTATAGAAATTATAACATATAATATGTAAATGTAAGCATTGTATGACTTTTAGCTTTTGCTTAGCGTACCAGTCACCAGATCTAAAACAATGACACTAATTTTTAGCTAGTGTTTAGAATTGTAATTCCTTGAATCAGACATCTGCTCTTAGAAAGTAAACATCACTGAGTCCCATGACAATCGTTTTCACCAGAAATGACAGTGCTTCTTTTTCCCTACAGTGCTTCTCCACTAACAGCCAAAACTCAGTTCATTATTTCCAAATATCTTTACTTTGTCATGTGCACAGTTACTGAGGAAGGGCAGTTAGGATTTCATGGTACCTGGTCTTTAGAGTAGCAAATTGGGAAAACAAATTAATATTGCCCAAAAAGAAAAAGGAAAAAATTTCTTAGTAATTTCCATTAAAGGAAACATACAGATATAAGGATAATGTACTATTTTTTAAGACTAATTTATTTGCTTGAGAGGCATAGCCATAGAGAGAGCGAGAGACAGAGAGAGGGGTCTTCCATCTGCTGGTTCACTCCCCAGATTGCCACATGGCTGTAGCTGAGCCAATCTGAAGTCAGGGACCAGGAGCTGTTTCCAGGTCTCCCACGTGGGTGCAGAGGCACAAGCACTTGGGCCTTCTTCTACTGCTTTTCCAGGCCATCAACATGGAGCAAACCAGGACTCTATTAAGTGGTAAAGGGAGTGTTAGCAAAATTATATAACATAATGGGCATAAGTAAGGCCTGTCCTTGACAAACTCAACAACAGTTCACCCTACAGTATAGATTAAAAATCAAAGCTTTGCATGAATTAGAACAATCCTACAAGCAAGTGTTAAATGCTTTCAATCACACACACACACACACACACTTTTGTAGTAGTTGCTGCTGCAGATATTTTCCTAGACTCACCTCAACATGTTCACAAAAGTATTGAGATATTTAACTTTCTCATTCTTGGAGCAACCTCCACAAAAGAGGTCTGAGATAATGCTCTATTCTCTAGAAAAGGGTTGGGCAGACCGGTGCTGCGGCTCACTAGGTTAATCCTCCACCTGCGGCGCCGGCACCCCAGGTTCTAGTCCCTGTTGGAGCGCCAAATTCTGTCCCGGTCGCTCCTCTTCCAGTCCAGCTCTCTGCTGTGGCCCTGGAGTGCAGTGGAGGATGGCCCAGGTCCTTGGGCCCTGCACCCACATGGGAGGCCAAGAAAGGCACCTGGCTCCTGGCTTCGGATCAGCCCAGCGCGCCAGCTGCAGCGGCCACTGGGGGGTGAACCAATGGAAAAAAGGAAAAAGGAAGACCTTTCTCTCTGTCTCTCTCTCTCTCTGTCCACTCTCCTGTCAAAAAAAAAAAAAAAAAGAGTTGGGAAAATATGTAGATATATGGATTAGGATTGTAAAGTATCGGGAACAATTATCAGCATTAATGTTCCGTACTGCCACATAGAACATTTTTAAGAACAACTTTTCCAAGACAAGAGACTGAAAGTTTCCTCCTCTCCTGGAATCTTCCTCAGATAAAACACTAAGTCTTAATATTTTGATGAAATAGATGCCTTTGGTATACCACAAATAACATGTATAGTTGGCCTGGACACATCAAAGGAAACAGAAGAAAAAAAATCAAAACCAAGTAGTGTGCCCTCACCAAACAGACTAGAAAGTAAGGTAAATTATGCTGCATGAACAAATTATAGTATTCAGAGTTATCTCTTATCTTGGATGACAGAAATCAGATACATTTCAAAAAGGCCCTGTAATTATTTCTAAGTTCTTCTGAGAGTTTAGCCCATCTTCATGTTTTTCTCCCCAACAGCCTTTTCTCTCCTATTTTTAAGCATTTTCTCTCCTATATTTAAATTTTCTCTCCTATATTTAAGAAAAATTTCCAAGTATATCAGTGAATTAAAAAAGAACAGAAAATATTGAATAAGAGGAAGTATTTAGAGAAAGAGAAGAAATATATCCCCTTACACACACACCTATTGGTTCATGAACATGCATTAAAAATGTGTTGTATATGATGACTATCTACATATATTTTTAAAAAGACACAAGAAGAGGTTTCACTACATTGAATCCACACTAGCTTTCACAAATAAACTCAAAGACACAGATTAGGAAACTTAAATGATTATTGGGTGAATTATAGTCTATGGTGCATTGGAAGTACCATAACATGAGAAGTTCCAAAGGAAATTTTCCATGGAAGATCTGGTATTGGCATGATGGGAAGGACAGTCAGTATATCCTTACAAGAGAGGAGAGCACACAATTGTGCATGTTAGGGAGGAGAAAACATAAATTCTGTTTGCAAGGAGTTGGGATAGAGAGCTGAAGTCAAACAATGTCCGCACAGCTATTGCCCAGATTCTCTTGAAATTAGGTGATTCAGATCATGGCAAATGTGAATTTATACTGCAGACCACCATTTTGAAAGTTGTTATCAATATTATTACGAAGTTATAGAATTCAAAAAGTTGCAGGAAACGAAGACCAACAATAATGACATTAAAATTCAATGTCATGGGGCTGGCGCTGTGGCAGGTAAGGTTGCTGCCTGCAGTGTCGGCATCCCATATGGGCCCCGGTTTGGGTCCGTGCTGCTCCACTTCCAATCCAGCTTTCTAATGTGGCCTGAAAAAGCAGTAGAAGATGGCCCAAATTCTTGGGCCCCGGCATCCCTGTGGGAGACCCGGAGGAGGCTCCTGGCTCCTGGCTTCAGATTGGTGCAGCTCCGGCCATTGCAGCCAGTTGGGGAGTGAACCAGCAGATGAAAGACCCCCCCCCCCCCTCTCTGCCTCTCCTCTCTGTGTGTAATTTTGACTTTCAAAACAAATAAATCTTTAAAAAATTCAATGTAATGTACAGGCAGTTTTCTATCTATCTATCTATCCCTCTATCTGTCTACCTATCTGTCCATTTTTCCTTCCCCACATCCTAGTTGTAATGTGTGTGTATGTGTGTGTACATGGGCAGGGATGTCTTTGTTCTATAAAATGACCCAGTTATATTGGTGTTTTTTTAATTCACTTAACACTTGTTAATGGCCTTTTCATTTTTATGTTGTCAAGGGGATTAATAAGATGATCCAGTTAGGCTGCTGCCCGCAGAACACATCCAGTGTGGGAAGTGACGCACAGAGATATATCTCCACAAAACATCGACTGCATTCACTATAAAAGAGGCCCAAAAGGTGTTTGGATTCCAGCAAAGGAAGGGAGTCTTTCTGGCTAGGGGATTAAGGAAACATTTTGTAAAGGAGGATTCCAAGAGAAGGAAGAACAGCAACAGTAGAAACATGCACTGACCACCTGCTACACACAGATGCTAATTCACATGCATTCTCCAGTCCGCATGACAGCCCCCAGTGCCCTTGCAAGGGGAGATGTCATCATTTTCATTACGCTGATGGAGAAATTAAGGCAAAAAGAAGTTAAATAACTTTTCCACAAATGCAAACTGGTAACTGGCAGAACCATGATTTGAACTCAGCCCCACCTGATGCCTAGGACAAAGCTCCAGGAAGCATTTCAGCAGGCAGAGTGTCATTCATCTTTTTAGAAATATTTTTAGGGCCACCTATGTGTATTGGAAACACAATTAAACAGGTATTGGAGATAAATTAATGATTATAGGTAATTACTAATATTTACTGAGTCAATACATTAGTAGATAGTTTATTATCATGTAACTGACATGATAGATACTATTATAATATCCTTGTTTCACTATTTTAATTAACATATTTATGGAGTACAGTGTGCTATTTTGATACACATATACAAATATAACACAAAATGATCAAATCAGGATAATCAGTATATCCATCTCCAGAATAATTTCTTTTTCTGTTGGAAATATTCAAAAAATCATTTCTTCTATATATTTAAAAATATGTAATAAACTATTGTTAACTCTAGTCACCACCCTACTATGTAGTATTTTTTTTCTCTTATCTAATTGTATTTTAAACCTATTTACCAACCTCTTTCTATCCCCCCACCTAGCCTTTCCAGGCTATGATAACCCATATTCTACTCACTACCTTTATAAAATCAAATTGTAGCTTTCACCTGTGAATGAAAGCATGAAGAATCTGTCTTTCTATGCCTCAGTTAACACAATGTCCTCCAATTCCAACAACAGCAAATTCAGGGATTCATTCTTTTTATAGTTGAATAATATTCATATATCTTTATACATCATAATTTTTGTCCATTAATCTGTCTGTGGTTGCCTCAGTTGATTCTACGTCTTGGCTCTTGTGAACAGCGCTGTAGTAAACATGAAAGTGCAGATATATTTTCAACAGAGTGATTTCATTTACCTAGGATATGTGTCCAGGAGCAGAATTGGTGATTAGTATGGTAATTCTAGTTTTAATTTTTTAAGGAGTTTCCATGCTACTTTCCACAATGGACATACTAATTTACATTCTTACTAACATTTTATTAGAATTCCCTTTTCTCATTAATATTCTTTTTTTTTTTTTTTGCCTTTTCAATCATACTCATTCTAATTGGGGTGAGATGATACCTCAGTGTGGTTTTAACTGCATTTCCTGTTTCTTGATGATGTTGAGAGTGTCTTTATATATCATTGGCCACACATATCCCCTTTTGAGAAATTCCAGTTCAGATAATTTGTCCTTATATAAACAGATATGGATAGAGTGCAGGCACACTTGGCAACTACCCAGGTTAAAGGATGGTAGGTTGAGCAGTCCAGCTGATTTGCAGGTTTCAGAAGAATGATCAGGGCCACCCATCTATTTCCTAGAGTTTTGGTGAACCAAGCCTGTTGGTTCAGGCTATCTGTTAGCTTCATTGCTTGGCAAGAGGGTGGGCTGGGACACCCAGGTGGTTTTCAATCCTCAGCAGGATAGATGTGGCCACCTGAAGCTTCCGGGGGCTTTAACAGATAAGTTGCGGGTTTGATCATCCAAAACCTGGTTTCCTGGGGCCCAGGACAGCCAAGCCACTGGAAGTGGATCTCAAGACAATGCTCTGTGGCAGGAACCTGGTAGAGGGGGTCGGCATACCATGCCTGGGCTCTTTAACTGGAAAAAAAAAATGCAATAACATGGATCCACAGTAGCTCCTCAAACTGGGCCTGTGAAGCTTGCAGGCTTCGCAGTAGCAAGGCCAAGCTCTTCAGGTGTCTATGGCTTTAGTGGGGACTGCTGAGTGCCTCCTACTTACCCCTTTCTCTGTGTGTGATGTCCCTCTTTGTTCAGAGTTGATATCAATGTGGGAGATGGGATGGAAGGTGCTGCGCAGCTCCAGGGGCTCTCTGCCACATCCCACTGCATGCTGGTTCTCCCTACAGTGCTCCAGCGGGTTAGTGTTTGCTTTTCCTTTGTTGTGTCCTTTTTTGTGAAGCACAGCATTCCAGGTGCCATCAGTGAGTCATCTTGCCGATGTCACCCATGGAGTATTATTATAATCTTGGTCTTACCCTTGAGGAACAAGTTCAGATGAGATGAGAATTTCTCCAGGTTTCATGGCAATTCCTAACTGAGGGAGTCTGTCTGACCCTAATGCTCCAGTTCTTATTTTAAATTTTTATATATTTATGGGTATTTGAAATGCAGAGAGAAAGATAGACAGAGATTTCCCATCCACCAGCTCACTCCCCAAATACCTGAGTCAGGTTGAAGTTGGGAGCTGGACACTCAATCTAGTTCTCCCATGTAGATGGCAGGGACCCAAGTACTTGAGCCATCCCTGCTGACTCCCAGAGTGTGCATTAGCAGGATGCTAGAATCGGGAGGAGAGCCAGGACTCAAAGCCAGATGCTTCAATATGAGATGAAGATGTAAAGATGTCCTAAGTAGTATTTTAACCACTGAGCCAAATGTCTATTGCCTGTATACTATAACTTCTCAAGACAGAAAGGCATTTGCCATACGAAGATTCTTTCCCCAACATAAAGAAGAGATAGTTAGACAATGATAATGCAATGTGATCACAGAAAGTTTGGTGACTAAGAGAACATGAGAGCAGGAGGGCTATCCAGCTCAAGGCTGCCAGAGACGAGACCTAAAAATAGGCAAAAGTTGAGTGGGCTGCAGAAGGCATCAGGAGAGTGGGAACGAGTTTGCTCCAGGCAGAATAATCGCCAGTAACATAGAGGAGGGGAGCCTGATACACTCCATGGAGAACCACAGTATGCGTAACAGGAAGCTTTAGAAACAGCCCTGAGGGAGGTGCAAACCCACAGAAGAGGCTTCTTTCAAGAGGTGACTGCAACTCACCAAAACATTCCAGCATGAACATCACATGATCTGATTTGAGTGTTTCAGGGTAGTGAGTAGTAGGAGCAAAAAAAAAAAAAGATAGGGAAGACTTTAGTTGAACAGTCAAGAGGGAGCGTGTGGAAATCAGTTTAACATATAGTAAGCCGGCAGGAACTGATGTGGAAATTTCATTTTGTACCAGTTCCAGGAAAGCCCTTGAAGATCCAGGGTTACCTTATCAGACCTGCACTTTTGAAGGATTTATATGATAGAGGTATGTAAGATTGATTTAGGAAACTATTATTAATATACATGATCAAATTCAGAACCTAGAAGTGTATAAGAAGGGGATAGGAGGTTTTGGCAGTTCTCTAGAATCTAGGGTTAAATAAAAGTGGATTCAGAAGGATCCTTTTATTACTTGCCTGCTGAATGGAGAAGGTATCTAATTTGGATTGTGGTTTGTTTTAGTCCTCCTGTTGAATCTTCAGTGCTTAAAACAGCACTTGGAACATAGTAAGCCCCTAGGAAATATTTGTTGAAAAATTTGCTGAATGAAGTGCGGAGTCAATAAAAACAAAACCAGGAAATCTAGAAAAGCAACCAGCTTGAGGTTGATGATGAAAGTGAAAAGGAATTCATTGCTATCTATCTGACATTTGAAATACAAGTCACTCAGATCTATCACATCCAATACAGCAGCCACTAGGCACTTGTGACTAGTGAACACCAGAAGTAAGTGTGCCTGGATTGAGAGGTGCTGCAAATGAACAATTCAAGACAAATTCCAAAGACTTAGTACCATATATATATATATATATATATATATATATTCTCATTAAAGTCTTTTTATTGATGAGATATTATATGATAATGTTTGGAATGTACTAGGTTGATAAAATGTATTATTAAAATTAATTTTACTTGTTTCATTTATTTTTTTCACTGTAGCTTCTAGAAAATGTTTAATCATACCTGTGTCTCACATTGTGCTGGTCTGAAATTTAGGTCAGGCATATAGGAGTGCTAATCTGTAGGAAGAAGTGAGGCCTCCCGCTGGAGAAAGAGGTGAGATTCACCTGCATGTTGACAAGACATATCTGGAAGAGAGGGCAGTTTTCTGCCTGTGGTGTGACCTCACAGCATCTTATTCAGAGACAAGACTTTCACACAGATATTCAAATGCCCTAGTAACAACCAGCCTCCTGACTCATGGCCTGTTGTGTACACAAATCAGTCACGGTCCCTGCAATACTTGGCCAGATCTTCCATCTTGGGCTCTTGACACTACCTGCCCATCCCGATGGGAGGCACTGTTCTTCCTACTTTACCTGACTTCCATGAAGCCATTGAAACTTTGGGGTCTGCCAGACTCCTGTTTTGGGGGACCTTGAACATTCTAACCTGCCATCCAGATGTTCATATGTGCACAATGACCATACTCATTGACATGCATTGCTGTCATCTGATTTTCTGCTGCATATTGTAGATGGAACATATTGTTGAATGCTTGCTGTCCGGGACTTGTGCTGTGGCGTAGTGGGTAAAGTCTCCGCCTGCAGTGCCGGCATACCATTTGGTCACTGGTTCAAGTCCCGGCTGTTCCACTTCTGATTCAGCTCTCTGCTATGGCCTGGGAAAGCAATAGAAGATGACCCAAGTCCTTGAGCCCCTGCACCTATGTGGGAGACCAGAAGAAGCTCGTGGCTCCTGGCTTTGGATCAGCACAGCTCCAACCATTACGACCATCTGGGGAATGAACCAGTGGATGGAAGACCTCTCTCTCTCTGTCTCTCTGCCTCTGCCTCTCAGTAACTCTACCTTCCAAATAAATAATTAAATCCTTTAAAAATGCTTGCTGTTATGCTAAGACTATTATGTATTGAGTTAAATGATATTTCTAATTAATCAGTTATTACCCCTTGGAAGGAAAAATGGAGAGAGCAGAGTTAACATGCCATTCTTTTCAAGATCAAGTTTTTGAAACATGGTTCAGTTTGGGGACCTAGGAAGAAAAAAATATGAAAAATGTGGCTTTTTTAAAAAGAACTGTTGGAGAAATGCATTATAGGGCTGATCAGTCTCATTCCCATCTTATGATTTATTAGATGAATAATCCAAATTTAGGAGAAAAACTTGTGTCTTTAACTTTGTCCTAGGCACAAAAATAATTTTTAAACAAAGAATATACAAAAGGGTTCAACAGTAGAATGCTTGTCTAAACAGATTCTGATGTGGAACTCGAGTATTTATAAGAAATATAAACCTAGCTACTCCCATAAAAGCAAAGGAGAAAGCACTTCTCTGAAGCTGTTCATCTCTAGCAATGAAATGTTAATCTCTCACGATGTTATTTTATGAATTGTTTTTCACATTTTTAGTCCTGTTATTTAGTTTCTTGATTGAAGCTGAAAAAACATATCAAATTTTTAGAGAACCCTGAGTTTTGTTTTTTGTTTTTTGTTTTTTTTTTTTTTAATTCTTACAATCATCTAGAATTGACCCCAGGCAAAACTGTAAAGTAGCTGACTGTGCCTTTTGTTTTCCTGGTTTAAGTCTTGCTCCTTTCCTCCAATGTTGCTGACTTTATATCACTCCCACCAGGTTTCTCATATCCTTCTTCTGTCAAATCCAGACAATACTCTGTTAGTCAGCATCTCTGTTCCCATGTCAGAGTCTGTTTAGCTAAGCACACTTGCCAAGTCCCAAAGAGAATTTGTGATTTAAGGTGAGCCAATGTTGGACTGGAATGGCCCAGACCTTCCCACTTGGAGGACTTGGCCTCTATTTGACCCTTACAAGGTGATGGTGATTAAAGTCTCTTGTAGAATACAAAAAAGTTTTGGCCTGACTTTGCATATTAGCATTTCAGGAGTATTGACACTTGGTCAGGAATAGCTTCAAGTGCAAATGATCACAAAATTTTATAGCCAAAACCTGCATTTCTATAAAAATAAATAGAGTCATTAGTAGCAGAAGTGAATATTTGGTAGGCTTCACCATTCTCTCTGGTGAGATCTGATATAACAGTGTGTACAGCACAAGTGCATCAGTGTTTGAAAGCTTCCCGACAATGTGAGCAAGTGACAAAGCAGAGGAGACGCTATCAAGAGTAGACCTGACTTTGTTCACTTCGAAAACAACACTATACAGCAAATGCTTGAGAGATACTCATATGCCAGGCATTGCGTTCAAGTATGAACACAATAGCAAAGTGTTAGTGCTCATGAAACTTAAGTTTCACTGGGATGAAGCCAGTAATAAATCTGTATTATGATAGGAGGGGATAATATCTGTGAAGCAGGATAAGACAAGATAAAGGATATCCAATGGACTGGGCAAGATTCTTATCTGAATTTAAGTAAGAAATGGTGCTTAATCATAGCCTGAATGATGGCAAGGGTGGTGGAGCCATGGAGGTTTCTGTAATGAAAGGTTCAGGTAGTCTATCTCCTCTCCATGTCCTCCAAGTGTCTGGAAGCCTCCCTCACTGCTATGTCTGGTGACTAGGCTGACTGAGGCTGAGACCTCAGCTCTGGCTCGCCATTGGGCATCTTCATTAGGCACATTCACATGGCTTGGGCTTTCTTAGAACACAGTGGCTAGTTTCCAGATGTGAGCTGGGAGAGACAGAGTGTTGAAGGCAGAGGTCTTGTGAAAGTTGGCAGCCCAGCCCCAAAGCCCTGCAGTGTGTGTCTATTGCTTTCTGTTTGTGAGGCTCCGACAAAGTCTCCCTAAGCTCTAGATACACCTCACCTCTTCGTGGGATTGTAGAAAGGGTCTGGAGGAGAATGTGCAACTGTAAATACAACTGTCTTATTCTTGAAAAACACAACCTGTCACAAATCGCTGCTCAAACAAGGTAGACAAGACAATAGTGTCTCAGACAAGGGTGATAGGAGTAGGATGACGAGAACTGATTATTTTGGGAATACATTTTCAGGGCAGAACTGGTAGGATTTATTGATGGATTAGTTATGGGGTAAGGAAATAAAAGAGAAACTGAGGATGAACCGAGTTTTTATTATCAGAAAAAGGCTATGAGGATGAAGATTTTTTTAAAGATTTATTTATTTATTTATTTGAAAAGCAGAGTTACATTGAGACAGAGGCAGAGAGAGGAAAAGAGAGAGCGAGAGAGGTCTTCCATCTGCTGTTTCACTCCCCAAATGGTTGCAATGGCAGGAGCTGTGCCGATCTGAAGCCAGGAGCCAGGAGCTTCTTCCAGGTCTCCCATTCAGGTTCAGGGGCCCAAGGCCTTGGACCATCTTCTACTGCTTTCCCAGGCTATAGCAGGGAGCTGGATCGGAAATGGAGTAGCCAGGACTTGAACCAGAACCCATATGGGATGCTGGCACCATAGGCAGTGGCTTTACCGACTACTCACTTACTTTAACTGTAGCGTTTTACAGCTTAGAGTTTAAATATTTAAGTTATCTAAAGTACATTGCACTGAGATCCTTTAATGAGGTTCCAGGTGACTTCATTGCATAGTAAAGTCTGAGAAGCACAAGTAGAGAATGAAGATGAAGAGAATATATAGGGAAAAAATGTCAAAGAGTTTTGCTAATAGGACTTCGGAATCAGCCTGGAGGTAAGGTTAAGAAACTCTTCCTTAACCAAAGTGGAAACACAAACCCAGTGTTTCCTAAACAATGCTTGTAGCTCCTTCTCCTTTATAAAATTTTCTCAGCAACGAAAGAGTTTGTTTCTGATTCAAGAAACGTTTGTGGAAAAAAGAGTAGTGAGAAAAAGGCTTTCTTTGTAGATACTCTCAGTGGCATGAGGAGGAAGAACAGCCCTTTGACCACAAATCCATACTGTCTCTTCGCTCTCCTGAAGTTGAAGCCCCATGCCAGAGTTCCCTCACTTGTCCTGGTAATTTCATCACCTGGCATCACAGTGATGGAGTGGAGGAGTCAGGACCATAGAATCTGAGAGTTGATCATTTAGAATCTATAAAGTCACTAAGTTCTTGTATCAAAATATTTGTCCATTCTTTCATTATTATATTTTGTGTTCTGCCCTATAATCCTATCATGCTTGACTCAGGGTTACAGTTCCTTTATCTGGCCCATTTTCTAGCCTATGTTTCTGACTACAGAGACTACTGGTTGTCCCTTGAATCCCACATTTCATTCCCTTCTGAGATCACAGGAGATAGGTTCCCTAAAACATCATTCACTCCCACTTTTCTTTTCCCTTTTTTTTTTTTAAGATTTACTTATTTGTTTGAAAGCTAGAGTTACAGAGAAAGAGAGGGAGAGAGAGAGAGAGAGAATCTTCCATCTGCTGGTTCACTCCCCAAATGGCTACAACAGCTGGAGATGGCCCGATCTGAATTCAGGAACCTGGAGCTTTTTCCAGGCTTCCCACGTGGGTGCAGGGGCCCAAGTACTTGGGCTATCTTCCAGGAAGCTGGATCAGAAATGGAACAGCCAGGACTCGAACCAGTGTCCATATAGGATATGACACTGCAGGCAGCGACTTTACCTGCTATGGGCACCGGCCCCTCCCACTTTTCTTAAAAAGATTCATTAACATACAAATGGTATGTAAGACCTACGCCTTTGTCATAGTGTAATCAAGTATAATTTAAACCTTGAAAATGAGAGGTGAGGCAGACCTATGAGACATGTGTTGCTTGACATTTGAAAAGGCTTCTTGAATATTCCAGATGAGTCAAGTACTGTTGGATGCTGAGAAGAACACAGAAGAATAAAATGACACATCTGTGCTCTGAAGTCAATTTCCCGGCTGGGAAGGAACATCACAGTATGTCCCAGCCAGGAACTGGGCGACGGGGGCCAACACAGTGGGGCAGAGTAGGGTCAAGGTCCTCAGCCCGTGTGTTTTAAATGAGGGAAAACCTCAATCATTCTGTCAGGGTCCATCCCAGGGAAGAGAATCACTTCGCGTGTTTAATCCAGAAGGAATTGAATGCAGGGTGGGGTTGATTCCATGGCCAAGCAAAGGGCTGGGAAGTCCAAAGGCAGCCCTGAAGGAGGCTGGACATCTCCTCTGTCCCCAGGCTCAAGGGATGGAGGCAGAATGGCATAGGTAGTCCATAGCCGCATGGCCGGGACCAACAGGTGGAGGCACATCCGAGGTTCTGTCTCCCTGGACTGGGGGCAGACAGAGACACAGGCTCCCCCTGAGTCAAGGCTAAGACTCATGGGAGGGTTGCAGAATCTGGGTTCAGTGCTGTTCCAGGATCTAAGGGACCCAGGCTGTCCTGAGACGACAGAGCAGAACAGGGCACAGGAGGAAGACGACGAAGCCTGCAGGCTCTGAACCAGCGCAGCCCCCTCTGACATCTCAGGCCAGTGGTTTCCAAGTCTCATTTGCCTCTCATTTGTATAATTTTCAAAATCCCATCAACTTGAGTGAGTATGGATTTCATTTACCAATGAGGTGAATGGGGTTTGTGTTTGGAGACATGGAAAAACAGTTTCTTCTGAGCATACATGTGAATAGGTTCTTGTAGCTCATTATTTTTGTGATCTTCTTTATGCTTAGAGGAAGAAAAGTACAAGTTTTTTTTTTTTTTTTCCCCTGCCTGTGCTCCAAATACCTTCTTTATTCTGAACCTACTCTGGCAGCACTCTCAAAAGCTTATATTTTTAGGCTTCTCAGTAGAAAGGACTTTGGGTTCCTCTAGGAATAACCTGTTTGAAATCAAACAGAGAAGAAGCAGGGGTGATTCTGAGCAGTGCAATGGCAGCGCCTGCCTCAAGTCTATTAGAGCATCTTCGCTTCCTTTTGATTTCCGTCTTTGACAGGGAAAACGCCTATTTCCTGTGAGAGCTTCTAGAATCGCCTCTCTGATTAAAGAAGCGTCTTTCTTCCCGCTGAATGCTCTTTCCTGTGATGAGACGAAACGCCTTTGTGAGAGATCTGGTAACTCTTGCCCTGCTGAAGCCGTCAGAATCCGACGTTTTCATAGCCGAGTGCCGGTTCTCAGAAGGCACTCCTGTGCCAGAGAAGTTTGAACGGGATCCAAAATGTGTGCACCATGTAGCTTGGGAAAATTTAGCAATTAAAAGCAGCTAAAACTGAGCAATTTATGACTTACAGATGTCAATTTATGACGAAAATCACTGCATAGATTGTACCAGCAAAGTGACATTTATTTGGTAATTAATGAGTAAAGCAGTAATTTCCCAGTGTTATCGGCCACCTGGTGTCTGTGCTGTTTAGAGAACACTCCCTCCCAGACTTTCACGCCAGCCTGTGAGGACACGACACGGTGCTTCCCCGTGAATGGAGCAGTGTCTCCAACAGGGAGCCCTGTGCTCTCGGCTGGACTGCTCTCCCTCCTGTCACACGATGTGCCCAGAGTAAATTGGCTCAGACCCCAAGCCTCACACACAGTCTCTGCCTCAGAAACCCGTACAAATGTTTAGTGAATAAGTGACTGAATGAATGAATGAATGGTTCTATCTCACAGAAAGCAAACACCAAAACAAACAGAAAATCCAATGAAAACACCTGCCAAGATCACATAGATGTATGCCATGGCTCCTTGAGAGGAATGTCCGGCTGGACCAGGCCTGACTCAGAGGCTGTGATCTGACCTCTGAATGCTTAGGAAGATCTTTCTCCTCCCAGTAGATTTACTGAGTGAGTCAAGAAAGGTGTTCCCCGATCCTTGCCCGTGTGACCCTGATCGAGGCTCTGGCAGGACAACATCCCACACTCTATGCCGTTTCCCAGCAAGCTGTTGTCAGATCTAAGCACTCCAGGCTGTGCTTTCTGCTCCTCTTCACCCACTCTCTTGTGAACACCAACAGAAAATCTGCCAGTCTTTCCCCATCTTTTATTACCCCCAAGGAAATGCAGCCTGGGGGTTCGGTCTGCATGCCAGCTGGACATGACATAGTGTACCTGCCCTTGGAGCACACCCTGAGTTCAGAAAAGGAAGTCTCTCAGCCTGTGAACTAGCTCCACTGAGGGGCCCATCCTCTGGGGGACATACTCAGGAGCAGCATTTTAACCTTTTGTAGGCCAGTGGCTTCTTAGCTCAGACCAGACTGTATTACAATCAGCTATGAGGGAGGAGGCTCCAAGTCGCATGTGTACCAAACCAGGGCTTTACCAGGCTTCTTTCCATGCTGAAGATCCCACCATATTCAGAGGAGGAAGCCTCTTGTATGAGTCACATTTTCAGTGCTATACCAAAATACTTGAGGCAATGTAACCTTATAAAGCAAAGAGGCTTATTTAGCTCACAGTTTAGGAGGCTGAGAGCCCAACCAGCATTGCACAGGTTCATGTGAGGGCCCTCTGGCAGATGGTGGGAGTGCATATGGAAGGAAGAAAATACATCTCAAAACAAGCCATAGAGAGACCAGGCAGGGCCTACAGGAATTATGTTAATCCCTTTCAAAAGCATGCTCCCATCTAACCTAAGGCCCTTCCACTGCGCTCCACCTCATGAGTTCCACACCACCTCCCAGTACTGCCCTCTGGAAACTCTTAACACATGGACTGTTGAAGAGGAAAGCAACGTCCAGACTACAACACACCCTGGAGCACAATCCCTTCCACGTTTACCAAAGCTCAACTCCATCACGTGGCTACGCGTGGCTATACAGTTCCCCCTGTGTGCTGCAGTCCTTCCAGTGTGAGGGCCAGTCAATCATGTCCTCCCTGGGGTCCAGTCCTTCCCACCTGAGGGCCAGCTCATCTTCCCTGTGGTCCACTTCAGCTGTTGCATCATCTGCTTTTCACACCGCATTGCAACAACCCCAGCTCAGCCCTCAGACTCATCTATTTGGTATCTCAAAGTTCACTGTTAGCAGCCCAGCAGGCTCCTGGTCAGATTTAACCCATTCTTGGACTTCCATCCCATGACAGAGAGGAAGTGAAGGGAAGATCTGCAGGAGCAGCCAGGAGACCAGAGAACAATTTTTCCTTTGTTCACCTGTTGTATTTCTAGACTATTGTGTACAGCTGCTTACTTTAAAAAAAAATAATAATAAACGCTGGGACTGGTGCTGTGCCATAGCAGGTAAAGCTGCCTCATTCAGCCAGCATCCCATAGAGTGCTGATTGGTGTCCCAGTTGCTCCACATCCGATCCAGCTCTTTGCTATGGCCTGAAAAAGCAGTAGAAGACGGCCCAAGTCCTTAGGCACCTACACCCATGTGGGAGGCCCAAAGAAGCTCCTGGCTTCAGATCAGTGCAGCTCTGGCCATTGCAGCCATCTGGGGAGTGAACCAGTGGATGGAAGACCTCTCTCTCGCTCTCTCTCTGCCTCTCTGTAACTCTGCCTTTCAAAGGAAATAAAGAAATTGTAATAATAATAATAATAATAATAATAATAAAAGCTTACAAGTACCTGAATCTATGCCTGATGGGCATCATAGACCTAGTGATGCGACTTATAGGAATGCAGGGACATTGTGAGGTCACAGGCTGGGTAAGAGGCAATGGGCACATCCTGGCATCCACAGAACAGAAGATGGAAGGGCATGTGAAGCAGCATCCACCCTTTGCTTTGTTTGCCTGAGTTTGCCTCTGATCATTAGCATAATTATTCTTCCAGTGACAAGTAATGAATAATTGTTTTTGGCTCTCAGAGGTGTGTTTTTTTTTAATAGGATTCTTGGCTTTTTTTAAAACCATTACCAATGAGAAAATAGAATTGACACACACATGACGGATTGACTTTCACTGAAAAAGCATGGCCAAAGAATATTTACACTAACAACCCTAAATACGAAGGAAGGAGGCATTGGCTCAACCAAATTATCTTTTCTTTAGAAATACACAGAAGAGCAGCCAGTGCTGTGGTATAGCAGGTTAAACTACCACCTACAGTCCCATAAGGGCTCTGGCTTGTATCTCAGCTGCTCCACTTCTGATGCAGCTCTCTGTTAATGCACCTGGGGAAGCAGTAGAAGATGCCCCAAGTGCTTGGGCTTCTATACCCACATGGGAGACCTGGATGGAGCTCCTGGCTCCTGGCTTCTGGCTTTGGACTGGCTCAGCCCTGGCTTCTACAGCTATATGGGGAGTGAATCAGTGGGTGGAAGATCTCTCTCTCTCTCCCCCTCTGCCTCTCCCTCTCTGTGACTCCGCCTTTCAAATAAATAAATAAATAAATCTTTTAAAAAATTAGAAGAAGCACCCAGATGAGTCAAATACATTCATTACTGTGTGTTTTTCATGTGGTCAGACAGTAGTCTTTAAACTCTAGGCACCTTGCTTCCTGTAACTACCTTTTCCGCTGATAGCCACTGTAGATAAAGACACTTTTCCCTTTGCAGAGTGCTCTAAGTATCCTTTGCAAATAGGCTGCCTCAGGCAGTAGAACCAAGACTGACTTAGGAAGCAGAGAGACTTAAGGATCCAGTTTCATCCTCTGTAAACCAAAGTCCCGTTTTACATCTTTAAAGTTCCTTTCATCCCTAAGGTCTAGGTCACATTATTCTCTAAGTGCTACAGAGAGGCTCTTCACTGAATATGTGAAATGTGCAAGTTGCTCGGTACACATGGCACTGCTGTCCACACAGCCCTCACTAATATGTCTTGAAATGAATGGCCCACATTGAAGCTGAAGTGGCCACTCTACTAACTCAATCAATAAAACAGAGATTATGCCACAATCAGCCAGTGGAAGTCAATCAGCAGGACACAAAGGAAGAAGCCTTCCAGGAAGGAAAAGTGCAAGGCCTACTAATTGCTATGCCGGTGTTGTTAGGCCAGAGCCTGCATGCTCTTTGCATCTATAGGATCACTGAGAAATGATTGCAAGGGTCACACCACTGTGACCTAACCTGAATAATGTATTCTCTTTTCTGAAAGCAGCTAAAGAATTGCTTTTTCCCTTGGGGGTGGGGGTGGGGGGTGAAGGACTGAATTAATTTCCTGGGGTTGTCATAACAAGTATCACAAGCTGGTGTCTTAAACAACAGAAACTCGTTTCTCACAGTCCTGGCAGCAATAAGACCAACATCAAGGTATCGGTCACATGGGCTCCACCGGAAGCCTCTCTCTTTGGCTTACGGATGCGGTCTTTTTCCTGAGTCTTCCCTACCTGTGTGTCTGTGCCACAGTCTTTGTGATAAGGACACAATCAGGTCGGATTAGGGCCCCATCTAATTGATAGGAAGAGAGTGCAGATTGGTGCCTCCTCATATGTGGTACCAAAAATGTTAGGAAAAGAGGCACAAAATGGTGCCACCTCACACAGAGTACCAAACGTAAGAAAAGGGAGCAGAACAGAGAGGAGACAGAATACAAACTCACAGCCAGACTGAATTTATTCAGAGAAAATAAATCCACGGAGGTCGACCAGCTGCCATCATGCTCATAAACCAAACATGTCTAAGAGGCACAGACCCCAGCAGGCCGGGCCCTTTTATATCTTCGGTGGGCTAGGGATGAGGGTGTGGGGGGCAGTAGGCAGAGATAAGCTTCTCCATACTGGTTATTCAAATTTGACCCATTGGCTTCCAGACCTGGGGAAGAATGCAGGGGGTGGTGTAGGAAATAACACGGGATGTGAGATGCCACCGATCTCTTGAAATTATGAAGGGGTAACAAGAAACCTAAGATGGCTGAGGCTTGTGTCCTTGTTTCATTGCTAATGACCCTGTTTCCTTTAATTACCTCATTAAAGACCCTACCTCCTCAGTCACATTCTGAGAGACTGAGGGCTAAGACCAAGACAAAGAATTTTAGGAGGACATAATTCAGTCCAGAACAGCTCCTTTGCTGCTGCTCTTCGTATTTTAAAAACGGCACATGGTTTTTAACCATGCATTACCCTCCATTCGTGCCAAATGGCAGACTCTTTGGGGTTCTCAGTTCTCACATCTGTGAAATCTTGGTGTCTATTGGATGTTCTCGCAAGTCTCTCCTAGTCATAAGACCCCTGCAGCTATCTCCACTCTCAGATCAGTTATTTCCAAAGCCACATGATTGCGTAACGTGCATTCCATGACAACTGGTGGCATGCACCTCCCTGAAGAGGACCCGGATTCATGCTTCTGAGATCCTGGTGACTTGCGGGCCACGTGGGCCATTGGGCTTTAATCAACCAGAGAGCATGTGTGCCCTTTTATGAAGCCATTAGCTGAGAAAACATTTTGACGCATTTTCCTTGGTTTTCAAAGACCTATGGTGCCGCGGAGGTTTCCAGAGCCAGAAACATCAGTGCAATTTCATTGAAGCTCTCAAAAGAATGTCCTTTCTTGGAAAATAGCTGCTGTTCCCCATTGTCAGGCCAAAGGTGCAGCAAGGAAGGCATTTTTCTATGGTGCTTTGAGGTGAGCACAAAGCAACAAAGAAGTGCTTGAAAATTTGATCAGAGGTAGGAAGAGGAAAACAAATCAAATACAGTTGTATGTGTTTGCCAAGTACAGAGAGAATGGGCTCCTTGGCCAGCTGGGCTTGTGGGGAGAAGGGCTGCATATGAAGGCTGTAACTCTGGGAGGAGGGACTCTGGATTCTCACAGCTGCTTGCAGAGAGAGAAAGGATCTGATCCTTTTCTGTGTGGGGTGTCTTTGTTTATGTATGTATTTCCCTTTACGTCCCTTCTAGCATCTCACTAAAAACATAGCACTTTTATGGGTGAAGGGGATTCCCTCTTTTAAAAGTTAATGTAATTGGCCGGCGCCGTGGCTCAACAGGCTAATCCTCCGCCTAGCGGTGCCAGCACACCAGGTTCTAGTCCCGGTCGGGGTGCCGGATTCTGTCCCGGTTGCTCCTCTTCCAGGCCAGCTCTCTGCTGTGGCCAGGGAGTGCAGTGGAGGATGGCCCAAGTCCTTGGGCCCTGCACCCTATGGGAGACCAGGAGAAGCACCTGGCTCCTGCCTTCAGATCAGTGCAGTGCGCCGGCTGCAGCACGCCGGCTGTGGCAGCCATTGGAGGGTGAACCAACAACAAAGGAAGACCTTTCTCTCTGTCTGTCTCTCTCTCTCTCTCTCACTGTCCACTCTGCCTGTCAAAAAGAAAAAAAAGAAAAAAAGAAAAAAAGTTAATATAATTAAGAAAAGCTAAAGGTTTGGATGGGACACAGTAGTAACAAAAGAACAAAATCAAAGATGCACCCACCGGGACAGCACACACACTACGGACAACCTTTGCCCAACAACATGCCAACCAATTCTGTTCTCCTGCAGCTCTCCATCTGCCCCACAGTTGCAATAATTTAAAATAAATAAAAGTAGGGCGCACTGAAGAGTAAGGAAAACTCTACAAAGTTTTACTTGAAATCCCTTGGTCAGGTGACAAATATGAAAAGATTTCATTCTGGCTTAAATATTCTTTTTCCTGTTGATATCTAACCAGTTGGTGTAAACTCAGCATTCAAAAGATGAGATCAGAGGCACTAGCACTGGCCATTTCTCTAGACTTACTGTTGGCTTAAAAGAAGTTTGAGACTGAGAAAGAACAGGCGTTCCTAATGACTTTGCTACATGTTCCCATTTCTTCCTGTGTCTCCTTCACAGCACAAGTTTCACAGTCTAGAAAATGGGAACAAAGATTATGGCTACCTCTATTGAAGAGGCATGGAGAATAAGGAGTTACTGTTTATGTCTGATTTCCTTTTTAAGCTATTTGGCCAAGGTGGATCTTAGAGGCACAGTTAGGACAAATCAATGTACTTGGGTGGGAAATGCCATCGTCAGAGTGCCCTGTCTTGCCGCCACCAATTCCCTCCCTCTTCCCATCTCCTGCTCCCATCCTCTCTTTCCTCCCTTTCTTCCTTTGTGCCTTCTACATGTATTCCTTAGCAATCATCAGATCCTGGTATGTGCTTAATATGTGCATATTTTGGGGAATAACAAGGATGAGTAAATATTCCCTATTCCAAGAACTTTCAAAAAGTGACTTTGCTCCTGCTGAAAAGATTAAGTATTTTTTTCCTCAGGGTGGGGGGCACTTGTCTTCCTACTCCCAACTGTTTATATCTACTCCAGTTCTTAATGCACTTCACCCTTACAATAAGAAAGCTAAAGTGATTCCTCTTCTGGTGCTTTGTACTTTGTGTGCTATATTCTAGCCCCTACTCCCACCCTATTATGAAACCCTACTGCATTCTTACTCAGATATCTTAAAATTCTCCCTCTCCTTTAGTATCTTCCCAATCAGCATTCCATGTTTAATTTAAGAACAATCATAAAGACCTCTCTTCCTCCCTCAACTCCTTCAAAGCCAGATTTCCTACCATTCGTGGCTAGTCACCCTTAGATATGCCTCAACCCATCCCACACCTGCTTCTTAGTTTTGTGTTTTTAAATAAAACTCAGCTCAGGTCAGAAAATGATTCTGTCACTAAATCCAATGGTGGTTTTCCAGGTCCCCATTTCATATGACTTTTTGACAACAGATGATTGACACATCATATGAGTGACAATCTCCTTTTAAATACTATGGCTTCTGTGGCACAATTCACATCTGCTTTTCTTCCTCTCATTTTTTTTCTGTCTACCATGCAAGCTTATCTTTATTTGTCCTAGACTATTTCTCCCTTTACATTTCCTGGGTATTTAATTCACACCTATGACTTCAATTGTAATTTATATAGCAGGTTCCTTTAAATCTACACCTCTTGTAGAACTTCTATATCTATCCCTGCTGCAAGTGGCTACAAGCATCTGTACTTGGATGTCTCATTGGTCTTACCAAACTCAAAGTCTATAAAATTGAATTTATCACCACCATTTCTAGACCCACTTGAAACTTTCACCAATTCAGTGAAGGAATCTTTGACTATTCTGGGATGCCCAGGATCAACTTCAGGCTCAATAATTCACCAGAAGGTCTCTCAAGACTCAGTAAGACCCACATTCATGTCTAGCTTACAGTGAAAGTCTACAGATTATAATTACCAAAGGGAAAGATGCATGGGCGAAGTTCAGGAGAAACCATGTATAAGTTCTCAGATGTCCTTTCTCAGTGAAGTCGCTCAGACAGTTAACTCTCATGACAATAATGTGACAGCACGGGCAAAGTGCTGCCAACCAGGACAGCTCACCTGAGTCTTGGCATCCATGGTTTGTATTGGGGGTCAGTCATTTAAGCAAGTGGTGTTTGTGTGACTGACCATGGATACTCAGACCCCAGGCTTCCAGAGGAAATCAGGGATCAGCTATAAGTCACGTTGTTAGAGTCAGCTAAGCCGCATGCCCAGACTAGTAAAGTGTGGCTCCCAACGCTTATCAGGCAGAACATTCCCAGGGTTCAGGGCTCCTTACTAGGAACCGTCCAAAGGTCATTCTTGAGAAAGGACTTTACTGGGATGCACTTGTTTTGAGCAACTCAGACATCTTAGTTATGCGTTGCCTGTTATTTACTTGAGCAGGAACCCCAAATCATCCTATATCCTCTTTTTCCCTGTTCCTTCACATCTAATTGCCAGGTCTTGCTGTCTCTTCCCTGACTACTGCTAAACAGCCATTTCTTTCTCCATTTTCAAGACTACTACCCTACCTGATCCAAGTGATAATGTCCCCAGGACCCACTTACTAGCCCTCCCCTACTGCACTTCCTAAGTAGCAGCCAAAAACTGTCCTTGCTAACACAACTCTGAGTGCATCCTCCTCATGCTTGAAAATTTCAATGTCTTCCTATAACTTTTATGATCCAAAGGTGATCTTGTAAATTTGACTTGTAGGTACTTGCATGTCCTTTTAGCAACCAGTACAATCTCTTGCCTGGATATAACCCCTACTAATCTATACCTATGCTCCTGAAAATATACTCAGAGGACCAGAATGTGGGGATATTGCTTGGGAATTTTTGGACACAGAGCTCACTACCCCAGTGTTGACCTAGTGGATCAGAATCTATATATGAAAAAGGTCCTTAGGATTCTGCATTAGCAATTTGTTTCTTTCTTTCTTTTTTCTTTTTCTTTCTTGTTTTTTTTTTTTTTTTGACAGGCAGAGTTAGACAGTGAGAGAGAGAGACAGAGAGAAAGGTCTTCCAGCCGGCGCCGCGGCTCAATAGGCTAATCCTCCACCTTGCGGCACCGGCACACCAGATTCTAGTCCTGGTCGGGGCACCGATCCTGTCCCGGTTGCCCCTCTTCCAGACCAGCTCTCTGCTGTGGCCAGGGAGTGCAGTGGAGGATGTTCCAAGTGCTTGGGCCCTGCACCCCATGGGAGACCAGGAGAAGCACCTGGCTCCTGCCTTCAGATCAGTGCAGTGTGCCCTCCTGCACCACAGCAGAGAGCTGGACTGGAAGAGGAGCAACCGAGACAGAACTGGCACCCCAACCGGGACTAGAACCCAGAGTGCCAGTGCCGCAGGCAGAGGATTAGCCTAGTGAGCAGCAGCGCTGGCCCTGCATTAGCAATTTGCGAACTGCTGTTCCCTCCTATATTTGGTTGTGTAGAATGGCTTCTGTTCATGTGTCACCAGCCCTCTGTGCTCTTATCCTGTGGACTGGGACACCTGGTTATCATTTTTTAGTCTTTGGAAAAACTTTAATCTCCAAGTTTTAAAGTTACTCCCTCCCAATGCCTTCTGTAGCCCCTGCAGGGTGGGAAGGGACTGTGGCCCTCATTGCCCCTGCTTCCTCTGCCCTCACATGCATCATGTTTGCTGAGTGTGGATGATTTATTCAATAGGACACACTGCCAACCTTCCAAGGGCAGACACTAAGCACTCCTTTTGCTTGTTCAACCCAATAAAGCTAGACAACTCATAACTTGTACTTGTATTGTGCTCATCATGTACTAGACATTCTCTAAGCACTTTAAATACATTAATACACGTTAAATGCATTAATCCTTGGAATAATGCCAAAGGTTGTTCTATTTTTGTTCTGTTTGTGTGGGTAAGGAAACTGAGATGCATAAAAGTTAATCAATGAATATCACCCAGGAAGTAAGAGGTGGAGTCAGTCGGCACTCAGCCGCAACAAGGCTGGCTGCAGATTCTGCAGTGCTAACCCCTACACTCTACTGCCAGTGCCATGCAGGTATCCAATAAACACGTGGAATGGAAGAAGCGTATACAGAAGAGACCAGCATGTCAAAGATTAAGTGCAGCATGTGGCTGTGATGACAACTTCAATTTGATTCATGCCTCCCAGCTCTGTGGGTCTGTGTTGCCCAGTAGCCTCCCTGTCTGCTTCCTCAGATGTAATATGGTGACGTACGCGTGCTTCTGCATACACAATGGCAACATTCTCAGAGAAGACCGCAGCTTATCTTCAGGTTTAGGTTATGCAGCCTTTGATCCAGGTCTTACTCTTGACTAATGGCTTCTGTTTACTCTTTGAATGCCTGCTGGGCTGTGCTACCCTTAGTCGACCTTATCTGTTCCTGATCCCAATGTTTATTGGGTGGTTCACTCTTTCTTTAAAAAAAAAAAAAAGGCAAATGTGGTAAAATTCCTCTTCTCTGTCACAACAGCACCCAGCCCAGCCATACACTGATGCATATCAAAGGCTTCTCCAGCTTTGTGGGGAGTAATTTGTCAGAGCCTTTTTAGTTGGAATGGTTATCAGGAGAACCATAATAGGTTCTGGACCCTTTTGACCTCTCCAGCATTGTTTTCACCCCTAACCCAGCTGTGGTCTCCTAAAAATCATTACCTTTCTAGGGCTGTGGGGTAGCTTTTCTACAGAGATTTGAGAGTATACCTTAATGGGCAGAAAGATACCTTTGAAAGATTATACTCTTGTCTTAGAGCTGACACGCATAGGGCAAGGAAGGAAAAGAGTTGCTGCTTTGACTCCAATGTCCTGGGGATGGAGGGTTGGGATTTGAGAATGTGTGTGTTCGTAGGCATTGGTTTTCATTCCTCACCTTTCTTCTACCAAAGATCAGGTGGGGGACAGTCAGTCTCTTCAAAATCCAAGTCATAGGTGAAAATTTCACAGCTATAAAGGAAACTGACGTCTCCTTCCCAATTTTAATAGACCTCATCACCACCACCACCAGCAGCCTCTGCCTGATGGGGCACAGAGTCGAAGGGACAGTTGAGATTGGAATCTGGTCTAGGAGTCTGAGTGCTAGTTTAAGCTCCAGTTGTAACAGGACTTATATGGGAAGGTTTCCACTCAGTGGAAGTTGAGGGCTATAAATACAAACTTCTCTGCTCTCTGAATCCTCACTGTCAGGTTAATTAAACCAAATGTATATGGCTTAACATTCCAAACACTTGAATGCTACAGTGCTGGCCAGATGACCCCTGGAGGCCATCTGTAAGGCCTGATATCTTCTGCCTTGTGCCACTAGTGACATTTTTTTTAAAGATTTACTTTATTTGTTTGAAATACAGAGTTACAGAGGGAGGTAGAGACAGAGAGAGAGAAAGATCTTCATTCCACTGGTTTCAGCCCCTAAACGCTCACAACAGCCAGAGCTGAGCCAATTAAAGATAGGAGCCACGATCTTCTTCTTGGTCTCCCATATGGGTACAGGGGCCCAAGCACTTGGACCATCTTCTACTGCTTTCCCAGGTGCATTAGCAGGGAGCTGGATCAGAAGGGGAGCAACTGGGACTCGAACTGGTGCCTATAGGGGATGCCAGCATGGCAGGCCTGAGTTGTAACCCGCTGCACCACAACACTGGCCCCAACATGGTTTTTTGTTGTTGCTTTTAATGACACAAAGTGTCCAGCATCAGTCCCTCTACTTTCCCATCTGGATGCCACACTACCCACAACCATGAGATAATAGCCTTTGGTCTGCTTTGGCAACAGTATTTCCAGTTAACAGTTGTCATCCTCCTAAAAGAGAGAAGAGGAATGAGTAGAGGAGGAAAATCAACCTGAAATAGATGAAATCCTGAATATATTGAAACTATCTTTGCATACAAAGAATATATTCCCACCTCTGTGTTACTCGAGCTTAACTTATTGTTCATTGTTGAAAATATCCCCCCAAATGTCCAAATAAAGTTGAATTTAATCCTATTGAATTATCTTTAAATGTATGTGAAAATGGGGAAGAAAACACAGGTGGCCTTCCAGAATAAGTATACAAGTATCAATCATATCCGCCCTCTTTTGTTTTGAAAGTATTTGTACAGTAGAATGCATGCTCCTTAAGAAGTGCAGAGTAAGGCCCACACCACCCTTCAAGATGAATTGGGAAGCTCATAAGGCAGACATATGGAATAATGAGGGCAAATCTCAATGAACTAACATCAGCTAATTTTTTTTTTTTGCAACTACCTTCTAGAAGATTCATTAGAAGTTGGCTCACCAAAGCTCCTTTTTTTCCTAAGATTTATTTATTTGAAATAGCGACAGGGCAAGAGCAAGAGTGAGTGAGAGAGGGAGATAGAAAGGGGAGAGAGGGAGAGAGGGAGATAGAAAGGGGAGAGAGGGAGAGAGGGAGAGCAAGAGAGAGATTTTCCATCTGCTGGCTCACCCTTCAATGGCCATAAAGACTGCAATTGGTCCAAGCTGAAACCAGAGGCCCAGCACTCCATCTGGATTTCCCACATGGATGACAGGGAACCAGGCACCTGATCATCATCTGCTTTCCCAGGCATATTAGCAGGGAGCTGGATAGGAAGTAGAGTAGCCATAATGGAACCAGCAATCTGACAGGAGATGCCTCAGGCAAGCAGTGGCTTAACCCACTGCACTACAACATGGCCCCCAGCTTCAAACTTCTCAAGGACCATTTGGGGCAGATATTGTGGCATAGTGGGTAAAGCTGCCTCCTGCATTGCCTGCATCCCATATGGGGCCCCGTCGAGTCCAACTGCTCCTCTTCCTATCCAGCTCCTTGCTAATGTGCCTGGGAAAACAGCAGAATGTAGCCCAAATGCTTGGGTCCCTAGACCCACATGGGACACCTAGAAGAAGCTCGTGGCTCCTGGCTTCTATCTGGCCCAGTGCTGGCTGCTGCAGCCATTTGGGAAGCAAACCAGCAGATGGAAGATCTCAATTTCTCTCTCTCTCTCTCTCTCTCTCTCTCTCTCTCTCTCTCTCTCTCTCCATCATCTCTCTATCTCTATCTCTCTCTCAGTACTTCCCTGCCTCAGTAAGTCTGGCATTCAAATAAATAAAATAAACCTTTTTTTTTTTTTAAAAAGGTACCATTTGGGGCCAGCACTATGGCATAGTGCGTAAAGCCACCGCCTGCAGTGCTGGCATCCATATGGGAGCTTCTTCCAGGTCTCCCATGTGGTTGCAGGGGCCCAAGGACTAGGGCCATCTTCCACTGCTTTCCCAGGCCACAGCAGAGAGCTGGATCGGAGGTGGAGCAGCCAGGACTAGAACCAGTGCCCATATGGGATGCCGGCACTGCAGGTGGCAGCTTTACATGCTACGCCACAGCACCGGCCCCACGTAGACTTTAAATGTTCTGTAGACATCACCTCTTATGTAGATTTAACCTACTATATACTTTGTATACACTACAGAGTTTTATGTGTTCTATATACTTTACATGCTTCATGGACTTTGTATTTTATATAAACATGATATTGACTTTGTGTTATATGTGTTTCCATATTACATACTCTGTACTTTATTGACTGCACATATGACATAGACTCGACATGTTGCCTGGACTTCAGAGTGGGGATTTCTATGGGTACATTTCTATACATTACATTTCTGCGCCTGTGCCCTCTGCTGCAGGCCCTGCCATTGTCCTCTTACCATGACTTGCTGCACCTCATACCCAGATAGCCTCTCTTCCCTGCCACTCTGCCCACCTCTGCCCTTTCCCACCCTGGCAGCTCCCAGATGGGGTCCACTCAAGTCCAGCCAAGGGGCCACTCTGTGCTCCCCCTGGTCTGCGGATCATGGGAAAGGCCACAGTTCCTCAAATACTGCCCTTGCAAACCTAGCTCTGCCCTGAGCATAGCAGTGGAACTGACCATCTGAGGCTGCCCAAGGTGAGGTGTTTGCTAAACACTCCCAGTCACACCTGGACGGTGCCATACTGCTGGCCACCCAAGCTAGGTTAACCCCACATGCCTTCTTATGTGTTATAATATATTCATGAATCAATGGAATGAAAACATGATTGTGTGGCCGGCGCTGTGACGCAGCAGGTTAAACCCCAGCCTGCAGTGCTAGTATTCCATATGGGCACCGGTTCGAGTCCTGGCTGTTCCTCTTCCAATCCAGCTCTCTGCTATGGCCTGAGAAAGCAGTAGAAGATGGCCCAAATCCTTGGGCCCCTGTACCCGTGTGGGAGACCTGGAAGAAGCTCCTGGCTCCTGGCTTCGTATCAGCTCAGCTCTGGCCATTGTGGTCATTTGGGGAGAGAATAGCGGAATGGAAGACCTCTCTCTTGCTCTCTCTCTCTCTCTCTCTCTCTCTCACTCTCTCTCTCTCTCTGGTTCTACTTCTCTCTCTAACTCCTCTGTCTTTCAAATAAATAAAATAATTCTTTAAAAAAAATAAACATCATCATATATCAAGATGGGGCAGAGTGATTCCACTCTGGATAGTTCTACTTGCAGGATGAGAAAACACATCAAAACCACCATCACTCACACATTGAGTCTCTATAGTCACCATCTTTGCATTCTCTCCTCACTGCAAAATCTTGTTTTCAGGAAGAGCTATGCATGATCCACCAGCAACACTACAAAGTGCCGTTTGGCAAGTGATAAGTTCTTAAATTGACTGGAAAGGGATGAACTTGAGATTTCTGACCATCACTACCTTCTATCTGCAGAGAGCCTATAAATTTAACACGTCTTTTCTATTGGCGCTAATAAGGTAGCCCAGTGCTGCCCCTTTACAAAGGACAAATAATGAATACAAGTCCCTGGTTATTCAGAAGAATACAGGCACAAATATTTCCATCACATCACTTTTCAGATGTATTTTTTATTTCAAAAGCTCCCTTCATCCGTTGAAGAATGAAGTTGGTGACAATTTATCTTTCTTCTGATGTTAACATTTCTTTTCCAGTGTGATATCTCTTCATCTGCAGAGGGTTTGTGGGAGACATGAATAGTTCCAAGACTGAATACATGCAACAAAAGACAGCATAATCTTTGTGTTACTGTGATGTCTAAATTGGCCTTCAATTAAGTTTGAGAGGTTTGCGAGAGCTTTAATTGATCTCTTTTTAGATACAATGAGCTATCGAAAGTGGAATACTAAATAATGGGCTTTTTTCTCAGCTTACACTACAAAAGGGAATAGGGTGGAGAGCTGCTTTAAAATGTGTTCCCAGAGTATTGATTGCAAAAGGCCTTTTATGTGCTCTAAAGACCCACCTGCACAGCACCTTTCCCAGGAGTCATGGTTTTAAAGTTGAAGGATATGGTGGCGCAGTCCTCTTAAATGAAGACTAGCATGAGAGATGGAGTCGAATGCTGCGTTTCAGTCTCCCGAGGTTTCATGTCTGACTCACGTTTTTCTGGGTGTGAAAGCCATCATCCTGCTACACACAGAGGAGAGAGAAAGGGAAGCACCCTCTAGATTTTCAGGGGTGGAATCCCATCTGCTCCAACAACTGGAAGCAGAGAAGTCACATCATGGCTCTCCATGGCGCTTAAAATAGTCCAGCGACCAAATTGCAAGTTGGAAAACATGACTTGTATAACAACCTGCAGGTGCAGATGGCTGTGATTACACCATCCACACTGCCTGAGCTGGGGAGCCTCTTTTCTTTGAAGTGTGGCTGAGATCCCTGTCCCTGTGGAGTATTTCATGAGGCCGCCAGGCAGCCAGGAGGCCCCTGGTGGTAGTTTTCTAGCGTGCAGTGGGTGGCATAACCTGGCTTTATTGACATTATATTTCTGACCATGCTGGCTACTGAGAAATTCTCTGTATTTCCCAGGTTACAAAGTGGATGGACCTTCTCAATTTAGGGCTTGTGGATTTTCCTTTTAGGAACCAGAAAAAAAAATTGTCAGCCAGGAATTAGGGACAGAAAGTAAAATCCAGTTTTCTTCTTTTATTGTTGAGAATAGGGGCTTTGATTCAGTTCCCAGCTTAGGGAAAAAAATCTCAGAGCTGCCACTATTCAGAAAAAAATCCAAACTGTCTGTTAACCCTCTAATTATCAGCTTGCCTTCTGGGTAAAATGGTACTATTCAATTATTGTTTTTTGTTTGGTTGTCAGCTACCAAAAAATTATCATTGCTTTTAAACCACTAAAAGAACAGAAATTCTGCAAAGTGCTTTTTAAACATAGTTACCTCAGATCCAATACCTCTCTGTAGAATGTCAAAAACTGGATAATGCTATGTTGCATGCAAACTGCATTTAATGTGGCTGTTTTGATGATTTGTTTTACATTATGTAATTCTATTAAAATGATTTCTTTTGTCACCACTTTATATGGGACTCACTTTGACACTTCCCACTTACCATGTAACGCATACATTTGATACAGCCCTTGTAAATAAGAGCAAAATTGGCAAACAGTACCAGGTTCCTTTAAATCCCCTTGTGAAGTGATGGTTACATCCAGATATCCCAGATGAGTAACTTCAGAATCCCAGGAAAGACTGGCTTCACCAGCGCCCAGTTCATACTTAGCTTCTCCACTGTTTTCTCTCTTCAGTTTTAGAAAGATAGGACTAACATATTCATACAGTCCTGGAGACATCACTCTTTAACTCTGGCAAGTTCAATCTCTTCTGTATGTAGTCCCCTGAAGAGAAGACCAGTCGACACCCAGGCGTGGGGAAAGTTGCACCAGCTACTATTTAGTGAGCACTGAATGTGTGCAAGACTTATGTTAGAAGGATTTTATTTCCTTCACTCTCATAAACTTTTTTCTTAAACACGTGAAGCAGGTTATCTAATTGTTGCACTGCTAGACAAAAAGATACAGAATTTTGGAAATTTTAAGTAATGTGTGACAGTCTCAAAGCTGCTATATCAGGAAATCAGATCATTGCTATTCAGGTTTTCATATTTGAGCCACTCTAACGCTGTCATTGCTTTGCACTGATTGTGAAAAAGATATTCTACTCTTAGAATGGACAATCTCGTGTCTTAGTGCTGGTGTTAATGCTGTATTGAGCTAGGCAGGTCTCTTTCCCCTCTATGTGCAAAGACACCTCACCTGTCCCATGAGAATAATGCCCACCACCGTTGACTGTTACAAGTCAGTAGAGAGGCTTATGTGAGGGTGAACACTGTGGAGGTGTGAACAGCACAGCAATACACTTGTTACTCTGCACTGGAAACAACAGATGCTGAACCACCTGTTGTATGACATCAGCAGCCAGAATGACAGTCAAAGCAATCAAGGCTTTGTCCAGCCCAAATTCCTCTCTAAGTTCTCTGTACTTGCTTCTTACTGTTCCTGTCATTGCACAATCCATCTGTTGATCCTAAATGAGCTTGAATGTCATGGTAGGATATCTTAGCCTACTCAAATACCATAACAAAATGTTACAGATTGGTCCACTTAAATAAGAGAGATTTATGCCTTCACCATCCTGGAAACTGGAAATGTAATATCAAGACACTGGGCACTCTGTTCCTGAAGCAGATCCTCTTCTTGGTTTGCAGATGGCGTGTCTTCTCACTGAGTCCTTTTATAACAGAGAGGTAGAGAGGGTGCAAGTCCTTGGGTTTCTCCTCTTCTTGAAAGAACACTAACCTCATCCACTAATCTCCTGTGGCCATATCCAAACCCAACCCCTTCCCGAAGACCCAGCACTTCCTAACCACCCCACTGTGTTTAGGGCTTCAACATACGAATTTGGGGGAAATAATTTCAGGCCATAGCACAGCAGTATGAATCAATCCTGCCAGTCACCCATGATATCTGAGCCTGCTTGGTGGGTCTGGGTTCCTATATTTTCTTTCCATTCCAAAAGGCAAGGAGTTTCAGTTGTCTAAAAAGCTCAGAGAGAAATTTGATACTTTTGCTTCCTTCAACTAGTAATAGTAAAAAGATTGGAGAAGAAGAGGACTATACCTTCCTACAGGCTCTGATGCCACTCAGTGCCTGTACCACTGCAGAACAACTTTTAACTTCTATTGATCAGGACTTGGGGGATGGGGGGAGGCGGGAGGATCAGGGACAAGGGTATTCAGGGCAGGAGCCTGCTCACTCAACCCAGAGAAGTCACACCTCATTAGGAGGCTACAGGTAAGAGGAGGTGTTGATCTACCTCAGGACAGTTTGAATTATGTTGACAGGGTCCCCTCAAAGGGAAGTAAGTGTCATGGCAGCAGATGAAACATGCCTGACTGTCACCTTCCACCCAGAATAAATGGATGGCCCAGAATCTCGCCATCAGCGACATTGCCGTCTGGGGAAAAATGGAAGAGTTGAGTTTGATGTTATAAATCACCATAATTTGTTACAATTTCCAAAGACAAATATGACAGGGTGGAATTACTTTGCAGCGCTGAGGCAGTCATTTGCAGAAGCCATAAAGTGCCAATATAAATCTAAGGACGAGATATATTTAATCTGAGGAAACAGAGCGCAGTATCACTTTGGTATATTGTGTTTACCGAGAACTTAGCTACATTGATGCTGAAGTATTGCCGAATGTTCATTTCATTGCACCCTCTGAATCAGACTGACTCTTGTATAAAGATTCTATTAACATCTAGGACAGATTCTCCCCAGTGTTTTACATGTGCTCAGTTGGGGAGAGATAAAAGCTGGATTGTCTGTTGCCTAGGGACGAGATGAGCAGCAGAGTCCTGGCAGAAAGCATGACTCCGTGAGAATCTCCATAGCCACGCGACTTTGGAGGAGGAGCCAGGGGGAGCATTCGCTTCTTCAAAGTCCTATTTTATTTATCACCACTGGTTGATGGTGAAGGGCTCTAATTTTGTCGTGTGTTGGCTGGTTCTGGTAGTTTTTCCTGTTTTAGACCCCTCTCTCTCCCTCTCCATCCACTGTCATGCTACTTCCCTCTCAGTTATGGGGCTGCATACATGAGTTATAATTCTTGGAGACAGATGTTAGTAGTAACATCCAGAAGAGAACCACTGGTTAAAACAGAAAACTATGGTGGGCACCACTGATACTGCAACTAATGTAGGATTCATCTACCCTGTGAGATAGTGTCAGAAGCACCAAGGAATGAAGCTACAGTGAAATGAAGCAAAAATGATTGACTCTTCCCACAAATCCTTATGAGCTCGTGTTTTGCCCTGCCTTAAATACGGACTTCATCTCGATTCCTAACAGCTCTGAATTCCTGGCCTGATCCTGACTGTATGAATAACAACTGCTCCTGTCTCTCACTGGCTGTGCTGTGTAGTGGACACAAAAAGAATACACTGACAAGAAATAGCACCTGCTATCTCTCAAAGATAGAAGTTATTTTAAAATGGAAAGAAACAATTGCACACTGCCCTTCCTCCAAACTAGCAGGAAACTTCAATGCAGAACCACTTTGGAAACTTGTCTGAGTAATATGAGCCACTTCCAAAAGACGTATACACTTTCCAAGTGGTTGTAACCCATCCTTTGATGTCTCCAGCATCAGTAGGAATAGCACTTACCCTTTAGCTTGCAAACAATTCACAGGACTCTGAGCATGTAATTGAATGGTTTGTGTTTCTTTGGTATCTTCAAGGACCCTGGAATTCTCAGTTGAAAGGTTACCGGGGAGAGATTAAACTTGACCAGTTGATTTAAAATCAGTAAGTATTCTCTGGTGACCAACTCTCTCTAAAGTGGTCATCTCCAAATTTGTTTAAACTGTTATCAAAGGACAAGATAAATCCAGGGGAAGAAGGAGGATGCTAAGTGTAATTGGATGAAATCCTCACAAACTAAATATACTGGTGTCTCAAGCACCTGATAAAGAAACAGAACTTTTCCAGCCCTGCTAAAAATTGCCCAGTACTTATTCAATCCCGAACCTCTCAGGGTAACAACCATTTCTAACATCCTAGAGTAGCTTTGCCTGTTTTCTCTCTCAACACACACTCCTATTGTAAAATACATTTTGAGCACAAACTCTATCTTTGTGCTTCTTTATGTAATAAACATACACTATTTATGATGTATCTATATAATATAGAAAACAGCATGGATGCACAGATAAAAATGATGAGTTAGAGCCATGCACAAATAGATATTGTTCAATGTTTTCCCCAGCTCCAGTCAATCAACTCCCATAGACACCAAAATCTTTCATGACATTATGACAGAGAGGCAAGAGAAGGGCACAGCAATCACGTTATAATAAATGTTTATTTGGTGCTAAATATCTAGGGTTTCTCAGCCTAAGAAATTCTAAAGTTCCCAAGGAGCAAAAGGACTCTGCCCATTACAAACATTTGCACTCACCACTGATTGGTTGTTGAAAACACCTGATAGAGGAGTGTGCTCCTTCCTGACCCTGCTGTGGCCTTCTGTATAATTTTCTGCTAGCATAGAGTCCCTAGGGCGCTGCTACAGAAAGGCAGCCTGGCTACAATAACTTCACAAAGTGGTATGAAGCATAGCACTTACACCTGATATCATTATCAGTAAGACTCCGAGAGGTATCCCCACCCCGAGGGCTTTGATCTAGACCAGCAGTGCGGAAATGTCACAGGTCAGATGTAGCTATAGAAGGTGGAACGAGTCTGTGCTTCTCTCAGAGACCCAGGTTATAGATATTTTCTTGGAAGTAGAAAATTTCCTGTTACTGGAGACATGCATCGCTTGTAAATACTAAGGTTAGTAAGTGGTAAATTGTTTAGATTTTGTAAGTTTCCCTTAGGAAGTCATGTCAAAAATTGAAATCACCATCCCACAAGACATTCAGGAAGGTGGGCAAAACTCTATGGTGCCAAGGCCATCACGGTCACCTGACACCCTTCTTTCCACATAGTTGAAGAGATGTCCTGCCACCTCCAGACATCTGTAGGGTTAGACTCATCACGGCTGCTTCTTATCCCCATTGAAGTGGAGATCACTCCCCACAACATGAGTAACAGGAAGGCGGGGACAGAAGACAGAGCCTTTAGATTTCCCTTCTCGGATAATTGTCTCAGCCTTCTTCTCACACAACTCTGAGAGTCTTGCCTACATTTAAGGATAGGCAGTAGTGTCATTGCTTCACTAATCACTACATGTTACAGAGATTCTCTGTAGCCCATCTGTAGTTCTGTGAGTCTATGTCATTCAATCATCACCCACCATCCAATGCTATTGAAGTTCCAGTATTTGCACATCTATCTTTGCTCCTCAGCTGGGCTGAAAACACCAGAAGGGATTTTTTTACTGGTTTGAATTTCTTGCCTGTGTCTAGTACAATGCTCATTCCATAACACCAGGTTAAAAAAAGTTTTGGTGGAGATAGGAGTGGTGCAATATAAGCAGTGTAGAGCCAACTGTGAATACGAAGGGTTTTTAAGGGAAAGAGTTTAGACTGGTATCAACCAAGAGGAAACACGCTCACCCGAAGACCAAAAGACAGGTGTCTTGGGAGGAAGAAAAGCAATCACGCAGAGAGTGTGCTGTTCCCCAGAGGGTCTGAAGGTAAGATGTCCACTACTTAGAGACCCAGGGCCCTGTGTGGCTCAAGAACCTAAAGTTCCTCTTCCTTATAAAGCTGGCTCTGCAAAGGTGAGCCAGAAAGGGAGGTTAAGAAGGCAGACGGGGCAAGGAGGTGAGTGTACTATTAGCAGTTCCGGGCTTACTGTGAACCCTGACTGTATCTCCACCTCGCGCTACACAGCTTGAAAACCTCTTTGCTGCTGCTCCCTCCTTCTCTCCAAACTGCAGAGCCAGTTGGCTGCTCAAAATCTTTTCTCTTTATTCCCTTGGATGCTTTATTTCCCCTTTCCTGTTTCTCTCAGGATTTCATTCTATTAACTATCTTGCAACATTCTAGTCTCTCCATTTCCCCTAATGCTTTTCCCTTAGCCCAAAAGCATGCCCTCAGTCAAACTTTCCCTTACTATGTGCCCTTCCTTCTTCTTGTGTGTCTTCCTTTTGGAATAAATCTCTTAAAAGAATAGCGACAAAACACAGATCCTGAAATTCCACTGATTCTTTAACTTTCTGAAAAACAGTTCTCACTTTCAACATAAATTCAGCAGTGGTGCTGGCCAGGTTATCAATGCGCTCCTGATGCTCAACCCACAGGGATGTCAGAGCTGAAACCAGCGCTACCAACCTGTAGCACTCAAGTGCCTCTCCTTGGTTTCTTCTGCTCCATCTTCCCCAAAAATTCAGGAGCCAGGGGCCCATTGTAGAATGGTAGCCCAATTTTTAGAAGCTCCTTTGTTACACTGTCTTGGCTCCACCAAGGCTGAAATAGTGGAAGCATTTTTCTCAACCCTGAGATTAGAAAGTCATGTCCACAGTGTTCCTGAGGCCAACCCCCTTATGACTAGAGCCTATTTCCTCTTCCCAGCCTGGAAATGACCCTACCAGAGCACTATGTGAATTGAGTTGCCCCAAGAGTCCGCAATGTGCTTTCTTCCTGTGCAAACCCTAACAACTCAATAGTAGGATAGGGCAAGCAGACACCTGCAAAAAATCCTCTCATTTTTCAAATGTGCATGTGACCCTTACGCTTACCCTGGCTGACCCAATAACATCTCCAGAGCCAGCCATTTCCTTTTCCAGTTGTTCCACTGCTCCTTTGAACTAGACATGCCCATTTAGTAATGAATATAGAAAAACAATCTATTTGTTGAGAGTTGGGCTTCCATATTTGAGGACCTGAGCCCCACTCTGACTTCATTACTTACTCGATATTGAATCTTAAGCACCATATACCTAACTTCTCAAATCCTCCAATTCAAGTTAATATGGGACAATGTTTCCTAAGACATTTTCAAATGGTCGCTGGCATTTTTTTTCACCTAAAATCCCTAACCCCAAGTCACAGAAATCTAATGAAATGTTTATCATACCACCTCGCTTCTGATCTCAAGTCTTTTTCATGAGTCCTGTTCTATCTATAATCTGACCCACATTTAGCTCTTTCTCATTACTCAGTGCTCAATATCTATAATATCTTGAAATCCAGCTTATGCTATAGTTATCAGAAAACACCATGTCATTGTTCATGAACCCTGTGCTTTATTTCCCTCCATGGCCCTTGATTATGTTTCCTGGCCCTGGAAACTCTGCCCTTTCTGTTTCTTCAGGTGTCAAGACTCTACTGAGTTATCTCAGTGTATCTCCCTCTGGTGCCAATGTTGCAGGCTGAATGGAGCTTTCTCTGTACTTCTAGAACATAGAGCCCTTGGACTTCTCAGACCCTTTATCAAAGTGTATGTTGTACCCTATTGCAGTGATATGTTTATATCCTCCACTAGAGTACAATCAGTGTTTAACAACAACACTGAGGGTGGCCCTGGGTCACTTGTAAAAGGAGAAGATAGCTTATGAGTGGATATTTGATACAACAGGAAAAAGAAGAGCATTCTGGTCTTTAAAAGGAACTCACAGCTCAGTAATGTTAATAAGAGTAAATACTCATGATTCCATCAACTAGAGGCTCTTTGAAAACAGAGCTGTTTGTTCATCTCTGTGTCTAGCACAGAGCTTTGCTCATAGTAAGCTAGAGGAAAAGGATCCAAACACTACTTTCATGCAAATGCTCCTCCTGGGAACAATGGGGAGAACCAAAAAGTCACTCATTGATTGTTGCAGGGGGTAGCTGTTGGCCTCCATTGCTCTGGTTTCTCTCTCTTGTGGCCACTGACCATTTTCTTTGAAGAAGTAATGAAAAGCTTATGTGGTAATAACTTGTTCTTCTACCCCTCTTTGCAAGCATCCACTAAACTTCACGAAGTTCCCTAATACACTTAACTCCACTAGCTTCAACTTACAACAGCTAACTATGTAAAATAAAAAGAGCAGAGGAAACTCCGGTGGAAAGACCCCGTCTATGCTCTTGACAGTTCCAGGGAATACATCCTGAGTCCTTTAGAAGCCCCAAACTTGTGAACTCAGGTAAGTAGATGGCCTGGCCCGTAGTGGAGATTTGAGAAAGCTGAGAATCAGGAGCAGGTAACTTCATCCAGCTCTCTGACATAAGTGGCTGATATTATTACCAAGGAGAAGATGGAACATGCAATGAATCTTTCTCCAAGCTACTGTTTAAAGCTTCTGACTTGCACTGTTGCTTGGAAATATCATTCTAAGACATCATTAATTCACCCCAGCATTTGTATAAGGCAATGTGTTTTGTGGCAAAGACAATAACCCCCTGTTTACTTCAGTGAATGGAGTACAGAGCCATGAATTACAACAGCATGAGACAGCTGGCAGGAAGCTCACTAGGCTAATCCTCCGCGGGATTCTGTCCCCATTGATCCTCTTCCAGTCCAGCTCTCTGCTGTGGCCCAGGAGTGCAGTGGAGGATGGCCCAAGTCCTGGGCCCTGCACCCACATGGGAGACCAGGAGAGGCACCTGGCTCCTGGCTTCAGATCAGCACGATGCGCCGGCCGCAGTGCACTGGCCAAAGTGGCCATTTGGGGGTGAACCAACGGCAAAAGGAAGCCCTTTCTCTCTGTCTCTCTCTCACACTGTCCATTCTGCCTGAAAAAAAAAAAAAAAAAAAAAACAAAAAACAAAAAAAAACAGCATGAGGCTCCAAACATTCCCAAAGTGTTTCCAAAGTGGCTTCAGCTTCCTGGCAGGACCCACGCTCACGCTCACAGCAATGTCGGGGTCATAACTCACACATCAGTATGAACGGTGATGTTTTCCCAGGCAGCAGTAATCAGGGCTCATTACTACCTAGCACAAACAGGGAAATGCAATGAGTGTTTGCTTCAACAAAGGTCAAAGATCAAATCCCAGCCCTGTTCCTCCCCTGGAGTAAGGAAACAGGATGCTATTTCTCCCCTTCATTTAAGTGAAGCGCTCATTACAGGAACTGCCTGGATGCCTATGGGTTTATGTTGGTTTCTTGAGAACAAGCTGAGGTGCTGAGGTGCTGAGGTACATCTTATTATCAGGATTTATGTCAACTGAAAAATCCTCCGTTCTCCATCCACACACATACACTTACATCTTCAGGTTCAGGCATCATGCTTCTGTGTCCACCCACCAAAATAAAAGTATTATTGACCAGCTGGGAGAATGGGCCTCAAGCCATTAGCCAGCTGGTACTGGCTTCTGAAATAAATGTTTTGGTTTTTGATTATCATCATTGGCATTGGGATTATAAATAGCCCAAGGTAAACTCTTGACATTGTCTCAGAGGCTGTGACTGGCCCACCCAGCCTGCAGCTGATGGTACAATGTGCTCGGAGCACTGTCCAATAAGGTGTGGATAAATTCTCGAGAGCTGATATTTCTTTTTTTTTTTAATTTTTTTTTTTTAAATTTTTGACAGGCAGAGTGGACAGTGAGAGAGAGACAGAGAGAAAGGTCTTCCTTTGCCGTTGGTTCACCCTCCAATGGCCGCCGCGGTAGGCACGCTGTGGCCGGCGCACTGCGCTGTTCCGATGGCAGGAGCCAGGTGCTTCTCCTGGTCTCCCATGGGGTGCAGGGCCCAAGGACTTGAGCCATCCTCCACTGCACTCCCTGGCCACAGCAGAGAGCTGGCCTGGAAGAGGGGCAACCGGGACAGGATCGGTGCCCCGACCGGGACTAGAACCCGGTGTGCCGGCGCCGCAAGGCGGAGGATTAGCCTAGTGAGCCGCGGCGCCAGCCAAGAGCTGATATTTCTGAAACACTCAAGACTTTTTAGACATGATCCCTGATACACCATCAAGGAAGTGGGCCCATGTTGTTTACACGGCCTTTGGGGAATTGTAAAACAGAGCAGAGGGCTGTTTGACCAGGCTTACCAAACCCAGAAAACCTTTCTCATGATTCATAATCTCACCCTTTAAACTGACTACTAGCACACTGATAAGCCAACTCTACCATCATGTAGTTGAACGGCATTAAATACAGCTGATATTAGTTGTAACATAAAGAAGGGAGTCGGCCATTGTCCTATGTCATTGCTTTGCATTAGAGAGTTTGAGCGGATTGATTCATCAGACACCATTTGCTAAGGACGGTTACTCTCTCTAGCCTTAGCCCACCGTCATGGCCATAGGGGAGTTTTTCTTCATTTACAGAGGCCATATTTCCTGTCCCATGACCTTCCACAATGCTGCAGGTCCCACTCCACCCACAAGTTGTAATTCTCACACTCTGTCGACAGTAATACCTGTTTTCCACTGAGATCATCCTAAATTGCTTCCTCTTTTTAGGGGAGGGTTCAGTTCATTGAGTTCCAAATCTCACAAGTCTACTTGGAAGTGAGGCTAAAACTTAACTTTCCTCAGTGGTTGACTGGAAGGAGCCATGACTGCCAGGTCAGAGTAACTGCTGAACAAAGCCAAGGATGTTCTGTCTTCCTGTCTGAGCTTTCTTTCCCACACGTGGGGAGCAAGGACAGGAAAGATGGCATCACACTGAGAACAGTCTTGTGTTTGTAGGTTCCCTTACTGCCATCCTTGCCCAGGGTTACTAAAGGAGTTCGCAGCAAACACCAAAGATTCCAGAGCTGTGGCAGGTTGGGGTCAGAAGGTAGCCAAAAAATGGTGGTCCTGAGTAAAGTATGCCCATGGAAAAGACAGTAGCAAACATCCTTGCAAGGTCTCAGGGAGTAGATTTAGAATTTACACACGTACTGTTCACAGAGAGAGGGCTATAATTTGAGAGAAGATAAAAGCAGTGTTTCGAAGAAACACAGGTATGGTTGTGGCCGGTCTCCTCACCCCTGGGCAGCCATTCCTTTCTTAATACCCGGCCATCTTCCCACTCAGGCACGCCCCTCCCCTCCACCCAAGCAAGGTGAGGTGCTTACCAAGGGGGCAGCTGGAGAAATACAAGCTGTCTCAGCCTCTGCAGAGGCATCTGTTAGGAGAGCTCCCTGTCCTGCTGGGATGTAGGGACTGTCATTCCATGCTGACTTCCCCACGATTCCAGACCTGACACAAACAACCATCAACCTCCAATCCCTCTGCTCTTGAAACAGCCCAGAGCCTCCCACCAGGGTGACGAGGGCTTTCACTAACTGAGATCTGAGTGACAAGGTTGATGCCTCTCCTGCTCTGGCTGTCAAAAAAGGAAAAGTTACTTCCAGATTGGGCATGATGATTTGGGGTAAGAAACAGTAAAAGGCATAGAAGGGTCCCTGGAGCAAAGGCACCTAGACTTGTATCTCTGCTTCTGGCTTTTCCTTCCCCTGCCAGAGCTGGAGCACTCTCCATGATGTCTGCTCTGCCCACTTAGTTTCAATGCCAGGTAGAGATCTGATCTGTTTTGCACAATTAAGCCATCGCAGACTCATGCAATGCATTTATTTCATGTCAAATGCACATTTCAGAAAAAAAAAAAAAAACAGCTGGCTCCTATTCCATTCTGTTTGTTTTTGGACACAGAACAGGTGACCTAGTCTTTTGTTTGAAGATAATTGTCAACATTTAATAAACCCTGTATTTCTCAGAGAAAACAACAGATATCACCTTAAATTTTGAGCTATAACGGAGATGCTGAGAGCACAGATGGGACTCAGCCATGGATGAGAATCTGGCTGCCTCCCTGTACCTCATGTTCCACTTCTTTCAAATGAGAACAGAAATTGCAGAGTGGTGAGATACATAGGTATTTGTAAAACACTGGAATTCTGTCAAAGAACAGGCACAATCTGAGTGATTAAGTTTGAAAAAAAACATTCACAGGACAACTATGCTAAGTATCTTCATCATTCATTCTGCAGAAACCATGGTTCAGGTTGGCCTTTGGGGAAAGTGCCACTTGCTTCTGCTAATCCACACTTCATAACCGACCAGGGACTTCCTGCTACCTCTGAAAGCAATAGTGGCCACAGACCCTTCTCTAGCACTGCCTACAGCACCAAGGCCCATATTCAGGCTTTGGGAACTAAGAATGACCTTCCCCTTTCTTTATTGGCTTTATAGAGGAAGTACCCAGGATGGATGATGGATGGACCTAATCCAATCTATTTCCAGAATAGTTTGCTCATGGTGTGATGGCCAGAGACAGAATAACTTAAAAGTGACCACTAATTGAAAATTAAGAATCAATAAACTCATTGACAAACATCAGTACTCTCCAAACATCTGTGCCTCAGATGAAAAGAGAAAATCGGGAGGGAAGAAATGATCAAAGGAGTCTGTTCAAAAGCTCTGCTGGTAGCTTTCGACCAGTATTTTAGCTATGTCAAATGCAGTATTTTGTGTAGTTGGAGTAGAATTTATAGAATATGCAGAGAAAATTCCAAAGGTAATTTGCTCTCCTCTGAGTCAATAGCATGTAACAAGATCATGCTGTGCAGAGGGCCTGAGATTCACATGAGATGCAAAACCATGATTTTCAGCTCATTATTATAGTTAGAGTTCCAACATTCATCTGTGGCTTATGCTTATAGACTTGGTGTAAGATAAACTGCAAACACATGGCAAATGATGACTTCAAACTGTTCATAATCATTGGAAAATCTGTAAAAGGTGTCTCTTTGTAGGGACAGGTATGTGAGCATCACACCAAACATCCACAGCTGTCTATTAATAACCCAGAGTGTCTAAGACTGACAGGATGTGGATTACCTAGAGATCTCTATCCAGATTCACCTGGAGAACCTTACTAAGCTGCTCATGCCAAGCCCTGCCTGACTCTAAGAACCAGAACCATCAAGGAGATGAAGAGATATTCTGAATGTGCTCTGGTCAGCACCCCCCACTGAGGCCCCCTCAGTCATTTTACAGTTGGTGAAGCCCGAGTGCAAAGACACCCTGGAACTTGCTCCAAGTCCATCCAATGAGCTAACCCTAAACCTCCAGTAAGCATGCCCTCCACTACACTGCCAGATCTAAATGTCACCAATTAATCATCTAATACCTCATGTGAGAAGATGCTGAACAGGCAGAGGAAGAGCCTGGAAAGAGAGAATGAACTCTTGCAATTGCCCATTACTGGACTGCACGGAGCTGTATGGAGCATCTGTCCTCATTCGCCAGGAACCTGAGGCAGGACCCTCCCCTCATAACTAAAAGACTCAGAGTTTCCCCAGGTTATGTGACTATTAATACACAAAGGAAAAAATGAACGAATTTAGGGAAGAATAAGAGAAAGAAATATCTACTTTGATTTAGGACCCTTGAGAGATACTTCCCAATTCTCAACAAATCACATCTTTTGCTCATGGATATCAACAGGGACATTGTAGCAGCTTTTATTATTTTTTTTCTCTTTTTAAGGATTTAAAAATTTATTTGAAAGTCAGAGCTACAGAGAGAGAAAAAGAGAAACAGAGAAATCTTCCATCGGCTGGTTCACTCTCCAAATAGCCACAACGACCAGGGCTGTGCCAGGCCAAAGCCAGGAACGAGGAGTTTCTTCCAGTTCTTCTACGTGGGTGGCAGGGACTTGGGCCATCCTCCGCTGTTTTCCAAGGCACATAAGCAGGGAGCTGAATTGGAAGTGGAGCAGCCAGTACTCAAATCAGCACCCATATGGGATGCCTGTGCTGCAGGCAGTGGCTTAACCCGCTGGCTTAACCCGCTGCACCACAGTGCTGCCCCTGTAACATATGACTTTATAACAGAAAATGTCTTATAGAAATGCATATGTGTATGAATCAGAAAACACGCCTAATAGCAACACAGCAGGATGTGGGAGTAGGGATGCATTGATAGAAAAATAAAATGTGATGTTCCCATACAGTGGAATGTGCAGCAGTTTTAAAGTCAAGGGATATGTATTAACAAATCCCCATGGCTGCTTTCAAAGTGTACACATCATTCTATGTGAAGTTTCTCCAATCCAGACAATCTTCCTAAAAGATCTTGTCAAACCTGCCAAGTCTTTCAAAGGTGCCATAGTCACTTTAGGAAATATTCCTATCCTGCTAAAACATTGCTATCTAAATGACATTGACTCCAGAGTGTGAGGAACTGGGTAGTTGAAAGCTGGTTCCAAATAAATGTGTTCTGAATTTGTAAGTGAAAGAATTTGAATATGATAAGGTGGTAGAGAATAAGTATAAGAGTGTGGTCCTTTCTAAACAAATCCTGGGGAAGTTGTAGGGTAGGGCATCTGGGTATAGTGACATATGAAGACCTTCAGAGACCCAACTGACTAAAAAGCCTTTTATATTCCATATCCAATTTGGATAAATCTAATCCTGTGCCATAAATAATATTTAAGGAAGACCAACAAAGTTCTGATTCTGTTCACTCAATATGCTCTTTTTTAAAAAGATTTTATTTATTTATTTATTTGAGAGGTAGAGTTACAGACAGAAAGAGGAAGAGACAGAGAGAGAGAGAGAGCTATTCCATCCGCTTGTCCACTCCCCAAATGGCTGGAATGGCCAGAGCTGATTTGATCTGAAGCTGGGAACCAGGAGCTACTTCCAGGTCTCCCACATGGATACAGGAGCCCAAGCACTGGGGACATCTTCCGTTGCTATCCCAGGCCATAGCAGAGAGCTGGATCAGAAGAGGAATGGCCAGGACATGAACCAGCCCATATGGAATGCAAGCTTGCAGGTAGATGCTTAGCTTACTAAGCCAGAGTGTTGCCCCCCCCACACACACAATATACACTTATAATTATCCGCAAATACTGTGTTACAAAGCAAATGAAAGTATGTGCCTTGTGTTGATAGTGCCTCCTATGGGTATTTGATCTGCCTATTAGATAAAACCAGCTCCCTCAAAGCATTGTGTTCTGACTTGCTTTTATTCTGTTTTTAAGTCCAGGAGACAACTTATTCATTCAATTACTTCATCTGTTTCTCTGTGTGCAAAATGGACGGAGGACTAATTATTCCTTTCTCAAAAGGAAAAGGATATTCTTTTCTCTGAAAGATTATGCATAAACACAACATTTTGAGGAAATATCCTTAGTTCATTTGCCATAAGACGTGTGAGAAGGGCCACTGTACAGGGCCAGGCTGTTGAGGCTCCACATGAAACCAAACAGAAGGACACATCATGCTGTGGAGGTTGCCTATGCTACCTTTCTGATCAGAGATAGGGAGCCATTGATCATCCAAGATCAGAAGAAGAAATAATGTGGGAGACCTGGCCTGCTGCCTTAGGACAATAAAGGTAAAGAACTATTCTGGCATTGGCTTTGTTGGTTTCTTTTAAAAAATAAGTACGAAGAAAATATGAGATAGGCTAGTGTCTTGGAGGCAGAAAACAATATCAACAGAACATTCAAAGGATGATTTGTCTTCAGGGAACAATGCATCGGTGATATAAGAAAATGCCTTTGGAAAGTATATGGTGTGAGCATTAATAATTAACTCTTTGGGGACAGTGCCCAGGGATATTTTGCTATAACTCAAGCTATAGACATGAAAGTATTTGATGTAAGTTTGTAGCCTAAGACACTATATGATGGTTTCTGAAAACAGCTTGCAGAAAATACATAGAACACTGCAAGGAATTTGAAGTCATATTGGAAATCAGACACAGAATATAGATTGAGTATGTTCTTATATGAAGAAAATAAGATTTGAAATGTAATATCAATATTTGATGATAATAGCCTGTAAAGTTATCAACTCAATGAGCAAAATTGCTCAATTGAGTTATAACCAATGTGGAAAACTGGTATTTCAAAGCATTTGTGGAAAATGAAATTTAAATATAAAAGCCAAAAATATAACCTTTATTTCTAACAAATTTCTAACAAATTTCTCCATCAAATTTGAGACACTTTTATAACTGATTATATGATACCAGCCATTTGCTCTATCTCTAAAAAACTAAGGATCCTGGGAATTTAACCATGTCATATAGTCTTTTCTCATTTTTTTCAACTTTTATTTAATAAATATAAATTTCCAAAGTACAACTTTTGGATTATAGCAGCTCTTCCCCCACATAACCTCCCTCCCACCCACAACCATCCCATCTCCCACTCCCTCTCCCATTCCATTCTTCATCAAGATTCATTTTCAATTATCTTTCTATACAGGAGATCAACTTAGTTTATACTAAGTAAAGATTTCAACAGACTACACCCACACAGACACACGAAGTGTAGAGTACTGTTTGAGAAGTAGATTTACCATTAATTCACATAGTACAACACATTAAGGACAGAGATCCTACATTGGGAGTAGGTGCACAGTGACTCCTGTTGTTGATTTAACAATTGACACTCTTATTTATGACGTCAGTAATCTCCCTAGGCTCTTGTCATGAGCTGCCAAGGCTATGGAAGCCTCTTGAGTTCACAAACTCTGATCTTATTTAGACAAGGCCATAGTCAAAGTGGAAGTGCTCTCCTCCCTTCAGAGAAAGGTACCTCCTTCTTTGATGGCCCATTCTTTCTGCTGGGATCTCACTCCAGAGATCTTTCATTTAGGTTTGGTTTGGTTTGTTTTTTTTGCCACAGTGTCTTGGCTTTCCATGCCTGAGAAACTCTCATGGGCTTTTTAGCCAGATCCCATGTTTAAAATCCATATTGAAAGCCCTGCTATTTAGCTAATCTTAGCTCAATGGTTGGGCCTCCATTTAGCAGAAATTTTGCTCAACTTCAATTTTTCACTCAGAATTGTGTCATTTGAACCAACTGAGATAACTAGAGTGTTGGCTGTTGTTTCTGTAATTGTCAGTGTTCTTTGCTTGGAATGAAAATATTAGTTATTACATTGCAAAATGATGTGGATGTTCTACCACTGAAGATTTCATCTCCCACATAAACTCATCTCTTCTTAAAATGAGTTGGAGGGGGTATTTCATGCAATGGATAAGCCATCAAGTGGGGTACTCACGTAAATATTGGAGCATCTGGGTTCAAGTCTCTACTCCACTCTCCATCCCAGAGTCCTGATAATGCTCACCAAGGGAGGCAGCAGGTTACATTAAGTATTTCACTCCCTGAAGGAATCATGGAAGGGCGATCTCTGTATCCCCCCATCTCTCACTCACTATGTCTCTCTGCATTTCAGATAAATTAAACAAATAAATACTTTTTTAAAAAAGCAAGTTACGCCGGCGCCGTGGCTCAACAGGCTAATCCTCCGCCTTGCGGCGCCGGCACACCGGGTTCTAGTCCCGGTCGGGGCACCGATCCTGTCCCGGTTGCCCCTCTTCCAGGCCAGCTCTCTGCTGTGGCCAGGGAGTGCAGTGGAGGATGGCCCAAGTGTTTGGGCTCTGCACCCCATGGGAGACCAGGAGAAGCACCTGGCTCCTGCCATCGGAACAGCGCGGTGCGCCGGCCGCAGCGCGCTACCGCGGCGGCCATTAGAGGGTGAACCAACGGCAAAAGGAAGACCTTTCTCTCTGTCTCTCTCTCTCTCTCACTGTCCACTCTGCCTGTCAAAAAATAAAAAAAATAAATAAATAAATAAAAAAAAGCAAGTTACTCCATTTTAAACTGCTGCTTTCTTTGAGGCATTGTCCTCATAAATTTTTGTAAAGTATAAATGATGCCCCATATTTCCACCTGAGCTTCTCCATAAATTCAACAGTTGTTCTTGCTCCAATTCTAGCATAATTTATGTTACTCTGAAACAAGATTAGTGCCTCAAACTAGATCCTGATCAGACATTTTATAACAAGTTAGTGGGAGTGTATTTTGATGCAAAAAGAATTTGAAACTCATTCTTAGCCTTTTCATATTGTGAATTTTCCATGAACTTTTTGAAGACCCTTGATATTGTGGATCTGTCACACATTTGGATACAGGAAAAAGGATTTTTAATCTAGGAAAAATACACAGCCAGAGGCTCAGGAATGACTCATATCATTTCTATGTTGGTTACCCCTTTCACCAAATGATATCTGAAAGGAAAATCTGGGTGGTACACAGCGGCCTTACTACTATCTTTTTCCTAAAAGGGTAGATTTGTAAAATGATCTGTATGCATTCAAGAAGGCAGCCATATACAGTCACTCATTTACTTATTTAATCAATCATGATTATTCTTTATGAAGCATGGTATTGGGCCTTGGAGGGGTAGAGTGAGACACAGTTTAATAAGTTATTGCCATGTGATGACTAGTTGGAAATCCTCTCATCCAAGGGTTTGACCTAGTAGGAAGGTGAATAGGACCAGGGCATACTTCTTTAAAAAAATGGCAATTGACCTAAATCTGAAGAATGAGTAGGATTCCACAAAGTGAAGAAGAATGTACCTCAGGGCAAAGGCACATGTCAGAAATTCATGTGGTGAGGGGCCGGCGCTGCAGCTCAATAGGCTAATCCTCCACCTTGCAGCGCCAGCATACCAGGTTCTAGTCCCGGTCAGGGCACCAGATTCTGTCCCGGTTGCCCCTCTTCCAGGCCAGCTCTCTGCTGTGGCCCAGGAGTGCAGTGGAGAATGGCCCAAGTGCTTGGGCCCTGCACCCCATGGGAGACCAGGAGAAGCACCTGGCTCCTGCCTTCGGATCAGTGCGGTGCGCTGGTCGCAGCGCGGCGGCCATTGGAGGGTGAACCAACGAAAAAGGAAGACCTTTCTCTCTGTCTCTCTCTCTCACTCTGCCTGTCAAAAAAAAAAAAAAAAGAAAAAGAAAAAGAAAAAGAAATTCGTGTGGTGAGTAGGAAACCACAAAGACCCCCGACAATGAGGGAAGGCACAATGTGAGCTGTGTTTAGAGAGTTTGGGAATACCCAAAATGCACATGACTTTGCAGATCTTGTTAAGAAATCAGTGTAAGAGTCTGACTCACACTGAAGGGCTTTGAGTGGAGGAGGGGTGTTGTCATTAGGTGTATGAGTAGAAAAGAACATCCTGCTTTATTATGAAGAGAGGACCAGAGGGAAGTTTATCTCCCTCTGTAGACCAATTAGGCATCTCCCAAAGTCTATCAAGTGATCTTGTACCAAGACATTGACGGTAAAGATGGATAATTCAGTGAAGCAAACTCATCGAACCTGGGTAGATTGGAGAAAGAAGGATGTGTAAATGATCATGGCAAAAATTTTAAGTTTGGAAGCCAAACAACAAAAATCAACAAAGAAAATATCTCAAGAAGGTAAAGACTCCAGATGTGGGATGTTTTAGGTTTAGAGGCAACGCCAGATAAGATGTGAACAATGCCCACCCAATTTGTCATCATGACAAAGATCATCAACAACTACTGACATGGCAGTTTCAGGAGAAAACAGGAAACTTACAGAACACAAGGGCAGTTTTGTTGCAGTCTATAGCAATTTACATGTTGAATGTAAATCCTATTTGAGACAACACATCATTAGGTAAATTTGTTTTCAATTCTGCTTCCACACATTTTTCAGGCATCAACAAAAACCATATACCTTTAAGACTGTCATTGCCTCATTCCAAAATCTGTTGGTCAGCTTTTGATCAATTATGTTGACTATGAAGAGCATCGAATTCTTAAGGAAGAGCTAAATCAACACAGGTAAAGACCATCATAGACTAGCAATAATAAGAGAAAACTGTGGGTGAATGGAAAAAAAAATTTAACAATCAGATTGGTGCAAATCCAGTCTTAGTTGATATCATGAAAGACTTTACACCAGTAATTTATCATACTGTGTCATAGTTCACTAATCCATAAAACGGGAATAAAATTTGTACCTCATAGAATTATCATAAGAAATAAAAGAAGTGGCCAGCGCCACAGCTCAATAGGCTAATCCTCCACCTGTGGCACAAGCACCCCTTGGTTCTAGTCCCGGTCAGGGAGCCGGATTCTGTCCCGGTCGTTCCTCTTCCTGTCCAGCTCTCTGCTGTGGCCAGGGAGTGCAGTGGAGAATGGCCCAAGTGCTTGGGCCCTGCACCCGCATGGGAGACCAGGAGAAGCACCTGGCTCCTGGCCTCGGATCAGTGTGGTGCGCCGGCCGCAGCACGTCGCCACAGCGGCCATTGTGGGGTGAACCACCGGAAAAAAAGGAAGACCTTTCTCTCTGTCTCTCTCTCTCACTGTCCACTCTGCCTGTTTAAAAAAAAAAAAAAGAAGAGGCTGGCGCCGCGGCTCACTAGGCTAATCCTCCGCCTTGTGGCGCTGGCACACCAGGTTCTAGTCCCGCTCGGGGCACTGATCCTGTCCCGGTTGCCCCTCTTCCAGGCCAGCTCTCTGCTGTGGCCAGAGAGTGCAGTGGAGGATGGCCCAAGTCCTTGGGCCCTGAACCCCATGGGAGACCAGGATAAGCACCTGGCTCCTGCCATCAGATCAGCGCGGTGCGCTGGCCGCAGCGCGCCTACTGCGGCTGCCATTGAAGGGTGAACCAACGGCAAAAAGGAAGACCTTTCTCTCTGTCTCTCTCTCACTGTCCACTCTGCCTGTCAAAAATAAAAAAAAAATTTAAAAAATAAAAGAAGAAGAAGAAGTAACTCAGCATATCTGCAAGTCCTTACCTGAGTGTTTGACATACAGAAAAAGTATTGATAAAAATTGTTCATAGATGTGTATGCATGATATGTTGGGTCACTTATTTAAAGAAAAATTAAAGTATTTCCATTTTTTTAAGATGTATTTATTTATTTGAAAGTCCGAGTTACACAGAGAGAGGAGAGACAGAGAGAGAGAGGTCTTCCATCTGATGGTTCACTCCCCACAACAGCCAGAGATGTGACCATCTGAAGCCAGATGGCCAGAGCTGCACTACTCCGAAGCCAGGAGCCAGGAGCTTCCTCCAGGTCCCCAGTGTGGGTGTAAGGCCCCAAGCACTGGGCCATCTTCTATTGCGTTCCCATGCCATAGCAGAGAGCTGGATTGGAAGTGGAACCCACTGCGCCACACCGCCGGCCTCAGTCCATGATTTTAAAAAAATGAATTTCACCGTGGTTTGAAAGAAACCGGAAATGGAGGTACATTATATGATATTACCTGAAAAATCTAGGCAGGCAGTGGCTCAAGGGATAGACATTTAAATTAGCTAGAGATGCGGAATCCCTCTATCTTATAATAACTTTAATAAAATAGCATTCAAATATATTAAAGAAAAAGATCTGATTACTTCAGATGGAGCTACTGATAGTGAAGGTAGTATGCAATCCGTTGCTGTATATTTAGCAAAAGGCCGTGTGTGGCTTTTGTTCCTTCATAACTGACTCAAAAAGAGTAGAGTCCATAAAGTGTGGAGGCTATTATTGATGGTGGCATGATTATATGTCTCTTACTGCACAGATATATCAGCCTGGCATTTTTCTACTTACTCCAGGAATTTTATAAGGTACAGTTCAATGGCATTCTTGCTTAGTGAATAATTTTAATTTGTGCATCTAGAATGATAGATCTGTGAATGTTAGCGACAGCAAAGACCCATCACTCATCCACTTCTTTTCCTTGCTGTGGCTGGGTCGCTCTCTCTGCCCTATCATCTATCTGATGTTCTCACCAATACAACTTTAAATATCTCAAGCTGGAAGGCTTTCTTTTTCCTTTAATAAAATGAGTGATCAAATGGAAGGGAAAATGTTCTAATATAATATATTACTCCCATTCTAACAAGCCAAATAGCATCATGAAATATTATATTTTTAACTTGCTAATAACTCTGTAATTATCACCAGCTCTCTTCCAAACAGAAATAGCATCACTCTTGCCAGATACATTAAGGGTATTGATTTGGGTTTAAATTTTATTAATTATTTTGGCTTGGTTGATTTAAAATGAAAAGCAAGAGTGAAGATGGTTTCAAATACCACCAAACTACTCACCAAGTTGCTACTATAAGAAAACCACATAAAATCATCAAAGTGTACTGTTAGGCACCAGTTGGTATCATACTTTAAAGAGAACTACCTCACAAGTACCCATCTACACTGTAGTCATGGGAGTGCTTTTTATATTTAGGCCATTTACATTCAAGGTTATTATCAATAAGTAATAGGTTGGTCCTGCCATTTTTCAGTAAATATTCATATTGTTTGCTTTGGATTTCCTTTGTACTTTTAAAAGGAAATTTTCTGATGTCATATTTTTTCTTTTTTAATTTTTTTAAATTTTTTTATTTATTTATTTGACAGAGTTAGACAGTGAGAGGGAGACAGAGAAAAAGGTATTCCTTCCGTTGGTTCATCCCCGAAATGGCCGCTAAGGCCGGAACTATGCTGATCTGAAGCCAGGAGCCAAGTGCCTCCTCCTGGTCTCCCACGCTGGTGCAGGAACCCAAGCACTTGGGCCATCCTCCACTGCCTTCCTGGGCCACAGCAGAGAGCTGGACTGGAAGAGGAGCAACCAGGACTAGAACCCGGAGCCCATATGGGATGCCAGCGCTGCAGGTGGAGGATTAACCAAGTGAGCCACGGCACCGGCCCCAATATTCTTTCATGATGCTGATTATCTTTCTCTGTTTCTGTGTGTACCGCATCCTTAAGAGTCATTTGTAAGGCTGGAAGAGTAGTGACAAATGATTTTAATTCCTAGTTGTTTTGGAAGATCTTTATTTCTCTTTCACTTGTAAATGAGAGCTTTTCAGGGTAGAGTATTCTGGGTTGACAGTTTTTTGTTTGTTTGTTTTTCATTTGTTTGTTTGTTTTTAGGACTTGGCCTGTCCATTCTCTCCTAGCCTGTAGACTTTCTGTTGAGAAATTAACTGTCAATCTAATCAATGATTCTTTAAGGGTAATCTGGCATTTCTCTTGTACACATTTTAGGGTCTTTTATTTATGCTTTACTTTTCAAAGTGTGAGAATAATGTGTCATGATGAAGATCATTTCTGGTCATGCCTTACGATTTAATGTACTTCCTGTACTTGGGTGTCCCTATCTTTTGAAGATAGGGAATTTGAAGAATTAGGGAACTTTTCTTCTGTTATTTCCCTAGATAGGCCTTTTAATCCATTCTCTTTCCACAACTTCAGAAACTTCAAAGACATCTATGCTTGGTCATTTGTTAGTATCCCATGAATCTAGAACACTATTTTTGTTTTTTCTATTTGTGTGTGTGTGTGTGTGTATCTGACTGAGATATTTTCAAGTATTTGTCTTCTAGGCCAAATAGTCTTTATTCAGCCTCACCAAGCCTGTCATTAAAATTTTCCATTTTTTTTTATTTGACATATTGAATACTCCATTTCCAATATTTCAGTTTGATTTCTCTTCAATATCTCTATCTCCTGGCAGAATTTCCCATCCACATCATGTATGGATTCCTTTAACTTGTGAATTTGCTTCTCAGTGTTTTTAAAAACCAGAAAGACATTTCATTTCACCCCAGTTAGAATGACTGTCATTCAAAAATTTAAAAAATAGCAAATGCTAGCAAGAATATAGAGAAAAATGTACCCTAATACACTGTTGGTGGGAATGTAAACTCATTCAACCATTATGGAAGACAATAAGTAGATTCCTCAGAAATGTGAAAGAGACCTATCATATATGACCCAAGTCTTCCACTCCTGAGAATTTATCCAAAGGAAATGAAATCATCATATGAAAGAGTTATGTTTATAGCATGTCAATTTGCAATGTTTACTGTAATATGTTTATGCCATATCAACTTATAATAGCTAAGATATGAAATCAATCCAGATGTCCATCAAATGATAAATGTATAAAGAAATTATGATATATATATATATGTATATGTATACATATGGAGTACTACTCAGTTGTAAAAAGGAATGAAATCCTATCTGACACAGTAAAATGGGTACAGCTGGAGACCATTATGCTTAGTGAAATAAACCAGTCCCAAATGGACAAATATCATATGTTCTCCCTGATTCGTAACTAGTACACAGAGTACAAATAATGTAATGCATATGAGCAAAATTGACATTTTGAAATTTGGTTATTATTTATAACCCTCGGTACACTCTTGAGGAACAATGGTTTTCTGCTTACTACTTGCTGAATTCTTTATTTAGTGGAGGGTTAAGCTTGTGATTGTAGAGGAAAATGAAGGTATGTCCCTGAAAAACGTAAAGGATAAACAAGAATAGAGGGAGGGAGAGTGGAAGGAGGGAGGCAGGATTGGGTGGAAAGTATGAGAAGTATGATTATGCTCTTAAAACTGTATATATGAAGTATATGAAATGTGCTCCCTTTTTATAAATAAGATTTTTTTTAATTTTAAAAGAATGGGTTTTTTTAATGTTTTTTTCAACTTTTATTTAATAAATATAAATTTCCAAAGTACAACTTTTGGATTATAGCGGCTTTTCCCCCCATAACCTCCCTCCCACCCGCAACCATCCCATCTCCCACTCTCCCATCCCATTCTTCATCAAGATTCATTTTTCAATTATCTTTATATACAGAAAATCAACTTAGTATATACTAAGCAAAGATTTCAACAGACTGCACCCACACAGACACACAAAGTGTAGAGTACGGTTTGAGTAGTAGTTTTACCATTAATTCGCATAGTATAGCACATTAAAAACAGACATAAATAAGAGTGTCAATTGTTAAATCAACAACGGGAGTCACTGTGCACTTACTCCCATGTAGGATCTCTGTCCTTAATGTGTTATATTATGCAAATTAATGGTAAAAGAGTGTTTTATAAGGAAAATGAGTACTTAAAATACAAGTAGAATAAATGAGTGTGTTAAAGTACAAGAAATGGAATTCCATGAGGAATTGGAAGCAAGATTCTGTAGTAAGCACTAGGTTCTTATTTTACTTTGAAATTTTTATTTATTTTAATTTTATTTGAAAGAGAGTATGACAGAGATAAAAAAATGTCCTATCTATTACTTCGCCCACCCAGCCCCAATATCCACAGCATCCAGGGACAGGCCTGGCTGTAGCCAGGAGCCTGGAACCCTATCTGTGTGGCAGGGAGCCAAGCACATTAGATATCATTGCTGATTTCCAGGGTGGATGTCAGCAGGAAGGTGGCTTGGAATTAGAGTAGCTGGGACTTTTAACCAAGCACTCTGATATGGGATGTGGGTACATCAAGCAGCAACTTAATTTCTAAGCTAATTATGTGTGCCAGATTCACATTTTCTAATGAGCTATGTTGCATATATTCCATATAGGAATTCTTTCATTTTATCTTTCTCCCTGAGAATTTGACTAAGTTCCTGGCTAAAGAGTAGGACAGTGTCTCTTGGTCACTCGATTGATATTGTCTTGAATACTGAAGATCCCAAAAGTCTGGAATAAGATGTGCTTTGGAAATCTTACCTCTGGTGAAAGGAGTAATTTCTGTATGTCATATTATTATTAAATGCAAATTAAAATGCTCAAGATGATTCTATGCCAGGATTCATGCTGTGAGTGATGTGAGCTAAGATAATACTAACAGCAGAGTAGCAATTTGTGCCTGTTTACAGTACCTATGTGTGTGACAAAATGCACAACTTAGGGACAGGAGGGAAGCCAGGAAGCAACCATTTCACACTGTCAGTGCTGTCACTTAGGACACTGATTGAACAAAGCACACACCTGGTCCACAACATGAGTAACAGAGTTTCACTGTACTCTCATTAATGTCTGCTCAGTTTCCTCAATGCCATCAGTCTGACTTCCCGGCTGCATCCTTGTCACCTCTCATAAGCACCCACTCAGGATGTACAACATTGTCCTGCTCCCTTGCAAACTAATGTCGCCCATGAAGCCCTCTCTACCTAGAACATACCTTGGACTTCTCTTCCTCAGCAACCTACTCCCCCACCACGCACACAGGCCAGCTGTCTAGTTATTAGTCACTAATGTACACACATATACACATGACAGGCGTCTCTGTGAGCTGCCCTGGCCTGCTGTGGCCACCTTTTTCACCAAGACTCACAGACACAATGCTGAAGTAGTTGGAAATGGGCAACACACACTGATGATGGCAGAATTTGTCAGGCTATTGAAATATTTTGAATTGAAAGGTCCTGCAGATACTCATGGAATTGCACTGTGTATGTAAACTGTGCAAAACAGAGATAAGAACGCTTCAGAACAGTCACAATGATTTTCAAAGGTTTTAGAGTACAAAGACTTGTAGTGAAGTGAAATAAATATTTTCAGATTTTAGATGTCAGATCCACTCCCCAGACAAAATTATGAGTTTTACGAAGAAAGGAATTATGGAAATACTTGATAATTTTATACTACCATTTTGTTATTATTATTTCAAATGTTCAGGGCAACAATGTAAAAATGAATCTGTGTGTAACTTGATATGTACGCGTTACATACAGAATGTGAAATTCCTCCTTCCCCAAACATATACAAGGGAAATAAATTATTTACATAAGGTTCTTGTCTGTTTGTACAGCTATTATTACATAAAACATTTTCTGGGATGGTTTCCTGTGAAAAGTCAGGGTTTATAGAATCTAGTTCTATTTCTGAAGTCATTATTATTTTATTACTAAAGCTCATAACTGAAACAAGAATGCTTACTTAAATTGGCAGTTAACTGTGAAAATGGAAAGGTATAAAAAGATAGAATTATATATTGTGGGTATAAATAATCTTTGAACCTTGAGGCTTAAGCACAGGTTTCACTGTTCTATTTTTTTGTGTGTAGTTTATTTCAGCTAGGCTGCAAATTCTGAGGCTGCAAATATTATCTTAGTATGGGGTTATAGACCTTCATATTACTCCCACAACATTGACAGCTGGTGATTCCTGGAGCCTCACACATGTGTGTACATGCACACACATACAACACACACACTTGCATGCCTGTGCTCTAATCCCATCCCCACTACCTCCCCCTATATAATAACTTAACTGCACCATACGTTTAATCAAAGGCAAAGAGAAAGAAAGCATCTATCTACAGCAAATACTCTGAAATAGAATCCCATGAAAATCAAACAAGAAAAGCAATAGAAAGGGAAGTGGGAGATATTAAATTTTTCATTATGTCCATTGCTCCAAAGGTTTCAGGCTCTGGCTCAGTAGAAAATGCTTTCTTGCTCACCCATCACCTAGTTCAGTTTGAGGAACTTGGTAAACACTTAAAATTGTGATGCCAACTGGTTTGGAAAATCTCTGGAGTCCATGTAAGTAGATGCATGTAAGTGTTGGAGAAGGAATGATGAAGGAGTCTTAATAATATGGGTTTTACATACTGCCTACTGAATCTCAGGAATGAAGGGCTATGATTGTAGTGGAACTTACACATTTAGTGATTCCAAAGCATCCAAAATACCACTAGATTTGAGGGCTTAGTAATCACAAAGTACAAACTTGTGTTTTTTTCTATTGCACCAAATACATTCATTATTTTATAAGAATTCACTATGTCTTAAACTCTTTTATAAATTTTTGTATATCTTATTGATAGTGAACTATATATCTATCCATATATCATCTACAATCATCTATCTATGTTTCTATCCCTAAGACATTTCCTGGAACATAGTAAGAGTTGAACAAATAAATGAAATCCAAATAAAATAAGTGGATAAATTAATAGATGATAAGTGAACAAATAATTGAGATCGATTGGAACAATGTGGAAGGCACTCAATCAACGTTTATAATATGCAATGCATTTGCACAGAACAAATTTATAAAATAGAAAGTTAAAAGGACAACGGATTAGAAGTGGACATATTCTTGATTTGTGCTGATATGGTGATTGAACAGAAATGTGGAGGCTCTAACCAGGTTTTAGAGGGAACTAAACCCCCAGTAGCTTTGTCTTTATTCAAAGTAATAAGTGAAGTCATTAGTTGTTTCTTAAAAGGAAAGAGCCATTATTAATTTGGAAGACATGAGACTAGTATAAGCAGTACCAATGACAGCAGATGATCTAGAATATTGGAACTAAATTATGGACGGGGGTTTTGCTCATTTAATTTTTATTTAAAAATATTTCAAATAACACAGAAAAGAATGCAATGAGTATACCTGAAAGCTCGAGTATGTTTGAAATGCAGGATCCTGTACTACAGACTGATGTGATTGATGTGAAGTACCAGACAGAGCTGAAAAGCAAGTGCTTGGGACAAGTCTCGTTTTAGGAGATGAAACAGCCCAGATCCCAGAAATGGTTTATTGGTTTGCCCAGCACAAAGCTGTGTGACCTCCTAAAGTAACAGTGCTGGAGTTTAACCTCCTCATCTATAATAGAGCATAGAGAATTACAACCATGTCTTAGTTCTTGCTTATACAAAATTTTGCTTCTAATTCTTATGATTAAATTTACATCCAAATTCTACATTAGATATATAAGCTGATAATAATTTGTTATAACTGTTAATTACTTTGTCATCAAACAGTGATTCATGTATGATTGCCATGTTTATTCCCCAGTGAAGAAAATTAAAAACTGAAACTGAGGAATAACCAGTGCTGATTTTAGATTTTATTGGTTAGCTTTTGTGATTTGCAAGTAGGAATGGTAATTGGTGCTCTTCTGAATTAAAGAGATGGGATACAGTCCACATGGAGGAGAATCTAATGCTTCCAAGCAGTTCATTCTCCCATCTTGTCTGTCCATCCTCAGCCCAAGCAGACAGCGTGTTAGTAGAAGGAGTTAAAGATATGAAATACACCTAAAGAGGGGGATTAAAGGCTTTATAACCAATAACATCGTAATCCTCACTCTAGTAGAAGTGAGAAGTCGTTAATATGATGGGGAAACAACAGGCACAAATGAGGCATGTATTTAGGAGTAGCTGGTAAGTTTCAGGGTTGCACATAAAGGAGTTTCAGAAACACCATCTCCACCAAATAAAACCTGTAAATATTCTGAAAAATAGAACTGAAATATCCTAGTGAGGCTACTGAATAGCAGGGTTAAAATACAGAAGTTCAACAACTACAGCATACAAGCTCCAAGGAAGGAGAAAAGGAAAATGCTTGCTAGAAAGAGGTAAATTATTAGAGGGTTTACACTAATATGCCAAAACCCTTATTGTGCAAGGAATCACCTATGCTACATACAAGCACATTCCCACACATTGACTGCAAGAAAGAGAAAAACGTTAACAAGAATGCCTAAATGGAAAAATTACACCAGTAAAGAAAAGGAGCTTTGAGCCTGACGATTCATGGGTACCCACATTCAGCTGACCTTTGCCTGGTGAGATGTTTTCCTCCAGCGACTACTTTCAGGGATACTGACTTACAGGAAAGGCCTCTGGCAAATGCCTTGTTTTGTTTACAAAGTCTCCCCAGGTTTCAGATGCCCTGTACCTACACCCTTGTCCTTTTGGAGAATTCTTGTCCTGCAGAAGGTGTCCTGTGGCTTTGTCTGTTAGATCCTTGGGATCCATGAGAATACACTTGATTTTCTATGAGCCTTTTCTATCTTGTTGTGTAAAGATGAATGTTGTTTCCATTAGTTACTTCAAACTGCAGACTCTCTGAAGAATGAGAGGGACCCATCTATTTTAGCATATAACTGTAACCATATCATAATAACAGCAATCTCAGGCCTAAGAATCATCCAAATGGTCTTTATCTTAACACCATATATTTACCAAATATTTACTAAATATTTAAATATTGTTTGATATCTTCATGATGTAGAAAATTTTGTCTTCTGGGAAATCCAAGAAAGCCCACAACCCAAAATACGTAAATATGTTACCAAGTTAAAAGTTGCATGTGTATATTTATACAGCTTCTGCCTTTTGATCTTAATAAAAAAAACACTAGGACATACACCAGTGTGAACTTTTCCAACTACATTGTCAGGCCTGAATCATCTGTGCAGAGCATTTAAGTCTCTGAAAAGACATTTCAGTTGGTAGAAGGTAGCCTCAATGAGCAATTATTTGAGAATTTTATAATTACTTTTTTCAAGGAACCAGAGAGAGAAAAGAGACAAAAAAAATATACACCAGATGGAGAACTAGTTGAGCCAATGGCTTTGTTAACAAACTGTGAAAAGCACCGGATCTTGAATGATCTGACTTTCTGTTGTTGACTAGTATAATGAGCATAGCAGAGCGACAGAGAAGTCAAATGAGTCCAGTGACAAACAACATGAGCTCATAGAGAGACCCAGGCACATCGTCAGGATTCATTCTGCAGTGTAGCAATGCACCGGGAGAAGGAGGTGCTCATCTGGTTCAGCTGTATGCTACTCCACTGGGCTTCTTAGATATACAGACATGCAGACGTTACACCTGAAGACTCCATCCACTACACCTTGGGAGAAATCCAGCTACGTGTATTTCTGTCAAGGAGATTTGATGTGCAGAACACTGTCTTAAGAGGATACATGTTAAGGATTTAACAAACACATCTTCGGAGATGATGCAGAGGCTGCATGGCATACAACAGAGGGACAAATGCAGACTTAAAAATAAAATTGGGAACCATCATGACTGACTGTAAAAGTCATTGCTCGTCTTGAAACAGATTTTCTAGGTTTTGGGTTCTTTGTTGCTGTTTTTTTCATTTTTTTGCTTTTTTTTTTTTTAACGAAGAACGGTGGCTAAAGTAAGTGGTGGAATAGTTAACCAGATTTATGATTTCTTTTTAAATTTTTTAAAAGATCTAATTATTTATTTGAAAGGCAGAATTACAGAGACAGAGAGAGAGAGAGAGAGAGATTTTTCTTAAGCTTATTCACTCTGCAAATGAGTGCAACGGCCAGAGCTGGGCTGGTCCAGGGTCAGAAGATTTTACCAGGTCTCCCACATAAGTGAAGGAGCCCAAGTACTTGGGCCATCTTCCATTGCTTTCCCAGGCAGATTAGCAGGGCACCAGATCAGAACTGGAACAGCTAGGACTCAAATTGGTGCCCATATGGAATGCTAGCATTATAGGCGGCACCTTTATAGGCTACACCTCAATGCCAGCCCTTAAAATTTTTTAAATTAATTTATTAAGAAAACAGCTTTCATGTATTTCATGTAAGAATATAATGGTTATTCCCACTCTCTCTCCTCCTTCCTTTCTTATTTTTCCTTTAATTTTTGTGATTACATACTTTCAATTTATTTTATCCATCCTCTTATATCTACTGCTTCTACTTAAGAGGAATAGAGTCCCAATAATAGAAAATATATTTTCAACTTGATTGTAAGAGTTATGTAACTACAAATTTTACTGTTATGTAGCATTTTTTTAATGGTTGGTCTTCTATGTATAAAGTAAATTATTATCAACTCTTGAATTAATCTATTTCTTGGCCCTTAAATTGTTTTTACTTCTCCCACTAAGAAAGTCTATTTTTTAGTATCTTAGAATGGAAAGGGATATGACCAATGCCATCCTTCATTCATTCAAGAACTATTTAGTGAGCATCTACCACATGGGTACCATCCTTGACATGGAGCTGTAGTCATGGGGAAAAAGAGAGAGACAATAACCCCTTTCCTCATGTATTTTATATCATGATAACTCAGTGAAGAAGCACAGAAAAACTGAATGACTTCTGGTAGCCAACAATAGTCCTGGGACTAAAACTCAAGCTCGTTGTTAGGGGCAAGCTTGGTTGGCCATTCTTTCTTAAGTGACTTCCACTCATTGGATATATTCCACCCTGGGAAGGTGGTTTAGAAATTCATGCATGAGAAACCTGACAGAATTATTATTATAATATAAGCCTTGGGAACATGCTGTGTGAGCAAATTCTTTGGGTGAACATTGATAAAAAAAGTAGAAATGCAGTAGCTTAAACCTCCATATGAAGGAAAGCAAATGTGTCTCTACCCCTTCCTAGTCACATGAAGACTTGATTTGCCAAGCCACCAACTGGAATTACACACTTACTATGTTGGAGCATTACAGCATTCCAAGGTTTTTTTCTACATCCCTTTGTTTTTGTTTGTTTGTTTGTTTGTTTGCTTTGTTTTGTTTTGTTTTGTTTTTTTGCCTTTAGATGTAGGTTGGCTAAAATCGGATGAAGGAGAAAAAATTAACTGTAATCATTTTCTGTCCAGTTTCCCATGTAAGTAAATTTTGCCATTTGCAAATAAACGGAGGCAGAATGCAAGAGCCACTTCAGGGGGCAGCATTGGAGTCACGGTATCTCTCATACACTGAGTGTAGCTGACTCAAATTTTGAATTTGAAATTTTTTAATGGAAAATCCTCCCTCCAGTGAGCAAGCAGCCTAGTAGCTAGAATCACTGGGATCAAATGTTCCTCCCCACAGCAAGTGCTCGGTTGAAAAACCAGGAAAGCACTGACCGGCACGAGGGAGATGCCTGATCTTTTCCGCTACTTCAGATGAATAATGACTCCTCAAACCCAGCATGTGTAAGGCTGAGTCACAAACAGGCACATTTAAAATAAACTACCTGGCAAGTTTACCATTTGCTCTCATTGCCTATAGAGTCCAAATGCTTCAAGTGAGGTCAGTTGCAACCCCTTTGTTGTAATTTTATAGATTATTCTCAAACTTTAGCTCATTTTCCTTCCATATTTCTGTCACCTTACCACTGGAAGTGTACTCCGTGGTGTTCCTGGAGCGCTCTGGTTTAAACAATATTAGCATGCAAATCCACTAATGTGTTTCTTTTCTAATTCTTATTTGATGTGAAGTGGGATGGAATTATCAAAAGAAATGACTCTAACCTTCCTTTTCTCAAGTACACAGCAGCCAACATAGGTAAATAAGCAGATGTTTAGAGCATGAAATGCTTGTGTCAAGAACGTGTGTTTGAATAAAGGCTGCCTGCAAGCATCTGAGCCAGGGCTCTACCTCATGCAAGAGCAAAGAATGAAAGAAAAGTTGCCTCTGCTGAACGGGTAGTTGTTTATCAAACAGCGCTCCACATTGCCCTTATCTCAGGCTGGACAGCTCCTCAGGCAGGGATGTGTGGAGGTGGCTCCTTTGGAGTAAAGATGAAGAGCTCTGAATGGAAGAAAGAAGGAAGCTCAGCGAATGTTAGCCACAACCTCAAGCCAAGCTACCTCAGGAGCAACTGGACCTTAATCCCAGAGAAACCATAGGGTTCAGGGAAGAACACATGCGATTCCATAGTGTCCACCACGAAGGAGGTGGAAAATCAGGCATTCACACGCCAACTGCCTTCCGTGATCACCGATGATATCTAGCAAAATACAAGTGCCTGGTTTGAGTTTCATTTAGATTTTGTTTATCCAAGTCAGAAGCTGGCCCAGATTTCTTACCCACAAATATGAAAACAAAGCATAACTATGGAAAAGCCATGGGACTGCACATTTGGTGTTGAAGATGAGTAGAGAGAAAAAAAATAAGGAATTTGTGTGGCAATGCAATGTAGGCTTCCCTTAAATCTCACAAAGAATAATGAAAGAATTAGAGAAATCTAGTCATAAGATCATTAGGAATTGCATCACTGCTACAGATGCCAGCCAATACTTAGAAACTCCTTAAATATTAAAGACTTACAATATTTGGGGTCTCAAGTGACTTTTCCCTTCAGTTCTTGAATCATACTGGTTGTAGTGGGTAGATGAGAATTCCAGCAACGTCATGAAGGTGATAGGAACCATCCTTTCAGTGCGGGAAGTAAAAGCAAGTTTCCAGGGCTTGGAGAGCATGCTGAAGCTAAAATGTTTTGCCAGTTCTTCAAATTCTCCTTATACCAGGATCAGTACCAACTTCTGTTTTGACTATAAGATAACCTTGTGAGATTTTCATGATGTTCTGCAACGTGCAGCTAGAAATTTGGAATAGTTGAGAGCTGAGATTGAATTAATCAAGGCAGCACCCAAACAGGATCTTCTACCTGGAAGCAGATGCTCACTTGAGCTCTTGTCTATGTGGCTGTCAGCTAAGGGGGTTAAATTTCAGGGGCAGCAGCCAAAGGGTACCGGGTACCCAAACTCCACTGCATAACCTAGGATTCCAGGTATGGCCAGCTACACTGTATGCCCCCACTGCGCTCAGGTAGGTGTTGTTGGTACATCCAGGCTTCTTTCTTCCCCCATTTGGGTGGAAACTCAGGCTGCTTCCTGGCTATTGCATAGATTTCTTCTCCAATTTTCTTCCTTTTTTTATGATGCTGCACTATCGCTGTTGCAGCAGTTTTTCCAAAAGCCTCCAGCTATGATTTAATTTGAACTTGGCCAATAGATTTGTTTTTCAGCTATAAAACAAGGGTTTTCAATTCTTGTCAGCAATAAGCACTTGTTCACATGATGACCTTTCCATTTTATTCTCTCCTTCCTCTCTTTCTGTTTTCTTTTTACACTGTGGCCATGGCAGTCATCTCCTGCCTCAATAAGTGAGAGTTTCTACAGAACACAGTGAGTGCTCAGACCAGCACTGCCATGGGCACTGAGCTCCCACTAGTTCCTGCAACATGGCCAAACTGCACAAATTTCCATGCTTGGCAAGGTAGAACTAACCTTCACAAAAAATTCCTTTTAAGGAGCTGATACTGTGGCATAGGACCTGCAGTCCTAGCTTCCCACATGGGCACTGGTTCAAGTCCCAGTTGCTCAGCTTCTGATTCAGCTCCCAACTAACATGCCTGGGAAAGCAGTGGAAGGTGACCCCTGCCACCCATGTGGGAGACCCAGAAGAAGCTCCTGGGTCCTGGCTTCAGTCTGGCCCAACCCCAGCTGTTGTGGCCATTTGGGGAGTGAATGGATGGAAGACCTCTCTCTCTCTCTCCCTCTCTCTTTGCAACTCTGCCTTTCAAATAAATAAAATAAATCTTAAAAAATAATTTATTTTCCTCAACATAAAGCCCAACAAAAATGTGAGTAAACTAGAATTTTTAAATTTCTCTTGTGGCAATTTTATGCTTTTCTCTTAAGATCTGCACTGCCTAATGCAGTAACCACATTTAGCTACTCCAATTTAATCATAATTACATAACCTTTAAAATTAAAGTTTCTTTATCTCACTGGCTACATTTCCTTTTTTAAAGTTTTATTTTATCTTTAATTGAAAATTAACAGTTGTGAATATTTATGAGGTACAATATGATGTTTCATACATGTATACATTGTGAAATTAGAAAATAAATTAACATCTCCATCACCTCAAATACATATGATTTTGTTTTCTGGTTAAAACATTCAAAATCCATTCTTCCAACTACTTTGAAATATGCTATCTGAGGGTACTGAAAACAGTTCATGGAAAGACAGCATAAAAAAAGAAGTTCTTTTTTTTTGCAAAATATTAAAAACCTGGAGCTAGTATTGTGGCACAGCTGGTTAAGCCACAGCTTGCAATGCTGGCATCCCATATTAGAGGGTCAGTTTGAGTCCTGGCTGCTCTGCTTCTGATCCAGCTTCCCGCAACCAGTGTTGGTCTCTTTGTCATGCTGCTTTTCATTTTTAAGACACAAATTTTTTAAAATAGAAATCCATGTGCATATGTTTATTATAAATAACTGTCATGAACTTTTTGAAGACCCAGTCTGTGGATGAATTTTTTTAAAAATTGCATTCAAATTAACTTCTCTTTTATTTCTATTTTCCATGAACTTTTTGAAGTCATCTTGTATGTTAAGTACAGTTTCCAATAAATAGTCAGAATCTCTTCTTCCTGTCCAATTGAAACTTTGTGCCTATTGACCAATAGTTTTTCATTCCCGATCTACTTCCTCTCCCCTAAAACCCCAGTAACTATCTTTCCTTTTTTCCACAACTTCTCCAACACTTTTTTTTTCATCTTTTTTACACCAGTTAACCAAGTCTGAGGTGACATATCACTATGATATTAATTTTTATTTCTCTGACGATTGGAGGTGTCAAGGAGTTTTTGCACATATGTAGGACATTTGTGTATGTCTTCTTTTAAAAAAAATTATTTATTTATTTGAAAGGCAGAGCTACAGAGAGGCATAGACAGAGGCAGAGAGGTCTTCCATCTGCTGGTTCACTCCCCAAATGGCTGCAATGGCCAGAGCTGGACTGACCCAAAGCCAGGAGCCAAGAGCTTCTTACCCGTCTCCCAGAGAGGTGCAGGGGCTCAAGGATTTGGGCCATCTTCTGCTGCTTTCCCTGGCCATAGCAGAGAGTTGGATTGGAAGTGGAGCAGCCAGCATTCAAACTGGCACCCAGTTTTATGGGATGCAGGCACTGCAAGCAGAGGCTTTACCCGCTATGCCACAGCACCAGCCCTGTGCATGCCTTCTTTTGAGAAATGTCTTTTTAGGTCCTTTGCTTATTTTTAATATGATTATTTGTTCCTGAATAGTTTGAGTGATTGTATGTTTTGTATATTAGCCCTTTATCTGATCTTTGAGTTGCAAATATTTTCTCCTAGTCTGTGGGTTGTCTCTTCACTCTGTTGTTTTCTTTAGAGAATCTTTATTTTGATGCAATCCCATTTATCTATTTTTGCTTTTGTTATCTGTGTTTTTGTGGTAACCAATGAATATCTTCCTACACCAGTACCTTGGAGTTTTCCCATTCTATTTTCTTTGGGTAGTTTTGAAGTTTCAGGTCCTACATTTATGTCTTAATTCCATTTTGAGCTGAGTATCATACAATGAATGAGATAAGAGCACATTTTCATTCTTTGGCATATGGATATCCATATTTCCAATACCATTTATTGAAGAAATTACCAATTTCTCATTGTGTTTTCTTGGCAACTTTATTGAAAATCAGTTAAGCATAGGTGTGGGTTTTATTCTAAACTCTCTAGATTATTGGTCAATGTGTCAGTTTTTGTGCCAGTCTCATCTTGTTTTCAATATTCTGGCTTTGCAATATATTTCAAAATATGGTAACATGGTGCCTCCTGCTTTATTCCTGTCCCTCGAGGCTGTTTTCACTAGTCTTTTGTAAGTCCATGTGAATTTTATGATTTGTTTATGTTTGTGTGAAAAATGGCATTGGAATTTTGATAGTGATTGCACTGAATCAGTATTTTTTTTGAGTAATATGAACATTTAACAATATAAATTCTTCTCATTCATGAACATGGGATATCTTTCCATTTGATTTGCTTCACATTCAATTTCTTTCATCAATGTTTTATAATTTCTAGTACACAGAATTTCTGCCTGGTAGGTTAAATTTACTCCTAACTATTTTATGGGTTTATTTTTGTTACTATAGGGAATTATTTTCTTAATTTTTTGGATAGTATAGTATATGAATGGATGGATGTATACATATATACACATATATATACACTGATTTAATCTTGATAGGTTGTAAGTTTTAAGAAATTCATCCATTTCTTCTAGGTTGTCAGATTTGTTTATGTTTAACTGCTCAGATTAGTCTCTCATGATTCTATGTGTTTTGATGATATCAGTGGTAATGTCTCCCTTTTCATTTCAATTTTGTTTTGTTTATTTGAGTCTTCTCTATTTTCTTAGTTTTGCTAGGGGAGTCAAAATTTCTTACCTTCTCAAAGAAACAACTCTTAGCTTGATGATCTTTTGTATCATTTTTTCTAGTCTCTATTTCATTTGTTTCTGCTCTGATCTTTACAATTTCCATCTTTCTTCTAATTTGGGGCATAGTTTGTTCTTTTTTACTATTTCTTAAAGTGTTAGTGCTATGAACTTCTGCCTTAGAGTTGTTTTTGTTGCATTCAATAAATTTTGGTACATAGTATTTTCATTTTCATTCATGTCAAGGTATTCTTTTAATTTCCCTTTTAATTTCTTCTTTGACTCAATATTTGCTCAGAAGCAATTTTTAAATTTCTATATACTTGGTAATTTTTCTTTGATTCCATTTGATATTGATTTATAGTTTCATACTGTCACAGTCAGAAAAAAATACTTGATGTAATGTTAATCTTAAATTTGCTGAAACTTCTGTGATCTAACATCTGAGCTATCTTGAAACATGTTGCATGTGTACCTGAGGAGGATGTGCATTCTCTAGCTATGGGATGGAATGTTCTGTCTATGTGTATTGAGTTTATTTGATCTAAAGGACAATTCAAGTCCAGGGATCTCTTGGTTGATTTTCTGTTTGCATGGTATGTCTATACTGCTCCCATCTATCACCAAGTGATAGCTCACGTACATGGGTCCCTGACACCCATTTGGGAGACTCAGATTGAGTTCCCCACTCCTGGTTTTGGCCTGGCCCAGCCACAGGTGTTGTGGGCAACTGGGGAGTGCACCTGCAGAGGTCTCTTTCTATCCCTCCCTTTCCAAATAAATAGATTTTTAAAAAGTAAAAAACATAAAATAAAACTTTGTTCTGTAATCTGTCTTTTCCACTTCCAGAGCTAGGAGTTTTTAGATGCACTCCTGCCTTGGGCAGATGCTGCAAAATTTGGAACACTTGATGTATAGTGCTTTCAGGAGCAATTGGAAGAACTGGAATTATGACAGGGACAAGGTTGGGGAAAAGGCTTAGAAAGTACTAAGCTGTTGTTCAGCTCACAAGACAGCTATGTTTCCATTATCCCTTTAAGTCCTTCGTTCAAGTTAGTTAAAAGCAAAACCAACAAGTAGTCCTTGGACTAATAAACTGTAAACACCCCCTGGACATAAACAGGGAGCTTGCTCTTTTTAGCCCCTTCTCCATACTATCTCAAGGTGGTCTAGCCCTTGAATGTCTTCTCAGACAATTTTAGAGCCTCCCCTTTGTTCCTTAATCTAGAGAGACTTGCACACTGTTGATCGTATCAGCACCCAAAGTTAGGAAGTTTAGGATAGAGTCCCTTTGGTAGAAGTTGTGGAAGCTAGGTTTAACTCATTGTGTAAACATACTCTACTATGGAGAACTTACTAGATTTGGAATTATCACCTGGATGAGTCAGGGAGGAGACTTGGGAAGTATCACTAGCCACAATTCAAGCACTAAAGAGGCACGGGTGCCTGGAACCTCCTATCTAAGACATCCCAGATCAAGAACATGTTCATTATTCCAGAAAGTTCTTTCAAGTAGTGCTGATCCAGGCTGAAATGGTATCCCACTGAAATATGGAGATTAGGTGAAGAATATTTTTGAGACAATGAACACTAAAAATTATTTAGTTTCTTATGGTCATTGAGAGACATTAAAATTCCAAATTCATGGCCGGCGCCGTGGCTCACTAGGCTAATCCTCCGCCTTGCGGCGCTGGCACACCTGGTTCTAGTCCCGGTCAGGGCACCGATCCTGTCCCGGCTGCCCCTCTTCCAGGACAGCTCTCTGCTGTGGCCAGGGAGTGCAGTGGAGGATGGCCCAAGTCCTTGGGCCCTGAACCCCATGGGAGACCAGGATAACACCTGGCTCCTGCCATCGGATCAGCGTGGTGCGCCGGCCGCAGAGCGCCTACCACGGCGGCCATTGGAGGGTGAACCAACGGCAAAAAGGAAGACCTTTCTCTCTGTCTCTCTCTCACTGTCCACTCTGCCTATCAAAAAAAAAAATTTCCAAATTCATTTCTTATTCCAATAATTTAATACAATTGAAAATTCATAACCATTACACTAAAATAGATGATTATACAATAGTATATTAAAGTAATTTGGCTACTGTCCAAAGTGTTAGATTAATCTTTCTGAATATCCAGCACTGCTCTATGTTGGCAATATGACACACATTCATGTAACTTTTTTGTTTGTTTACATACAACTGCATCCAAAAAACTTAAATAGCTAAATCAAATACACATAATGGAACAAAAAGAGAGAAGGCAATTGAGAGTACATGAGTAAAATGAAGGCATAGAGATTGTGACAACACAAAGATATATTCAAGTTAATATTTTAAAGGTTTATTTACACATAAGATGGAGAGAGAAAGAGAAAGATCGTGCATCTGCTGGTTCACTCTCTAAATGTCCACAACAGCCAGGGCTGGTTGAAGCTAAGGCCAGGAGCCAGGAACTCCATCTGTGTCTCCTGTATGCATAACAAGAACCCAAGTACTCAGACTGCCACCCACTGCCTCCCAGGTGCGTTAGAAGGAAGTGTAACAGGAAGTGGAGCAGCCAGGACCTGAACTGGCACTCTAACATGGTATGCAAGTAGCCCAAGTGACAGCCTAACCCACTGTACCACAATGCCCTTCTGGAGCTAACATGTTAATACAGATCAAAAACTTCCTTTTTAAAAATTTGTAAGTTATTGATTTAGTTAGCCATTTAAAGAAAGTAAAAGTTCTCAGTAAGCAATGAAAGAGAGAAAATATAATTGGCTGATTTTTTGGTGCTAATATGATAAAATATACCATCTTAAAACTTCTTTATCAAGAAAATCTATCCCCCATTAGACACTGAACTTCTGAATATACACTTTGGACGAGAAGTTATAAAATCATCCCACATCTGGTCATGCTTTGTTTTATAATTCTGAACTGAAGTAGCTTTCATCACTGTCCTATGTACGGCACAGTGAAAGCCTGGAGTCTAACAAATTAACATGTGCTTTGTCTTCCATAGTTGCTCTTTTTTCTAAAAAAAGATTTATTTATTTATTTGAAAGGCAGAATTACAGAGAGGCAGAGAGAGAGAGAAGTCTTCCATCCACTGGTTCACTCCCCAGATGGCTGCAATAGCAGGAGCTGTGCTGATCCAAAGCCAGGAGCCAGGAGCCTCTTCTGGGTCTCCCACATGCATTCAAGGCCCCAAGCACTTGGGCCACCTTCAACTGCCTCCCAGGCCATAACAGGGAGCTGGATTGGAAGTGGAGCACCAGGACTCAAACCAGTACCCATATCAGATGCCAGCACTTCAGGCAGTGGCTTTACCCTCTACACCACAGTGCTGGCCCATAGTTACTCCTAGTGTGTGTGTGTGTGTGTGCACATGTTTGTGTGCATGTGTGTATGTGATAAGATCATCTAAAATCTACTACTTTTTGGTAGACAATGCAATATTGCTATAGATCTCATTCTGCATTTACACATTCTCTCCAACTAAATGTGTCAGGTAAATTTGTTTGGCAGATTCTGCTCTATATTATGAGTTTTTGTTGGATGTTTCTGTGTAAAAGGCCCTTGTGAAGACAAACCTGAACTTGATGTGGACTCAAGATGTTTCCCTGCATTGAGCGCAACACCATCTACTAATTTCCTTGAAGCCTAAGAACTCCTGCTCCACTTCCCTGTGAGACAACTGGCTGTCCCAACCTCTGTGTGCCCCTTGCTTCTGGCTGGAGCTTCGGCCTGTGACAGTGTATTACCTGGCAACAAGAACAGAAACTTGGAGGGTAAACGATTTGCTGTCAAACCATGCACTCTTAGATCTAGATCACAACTCTCCCACTTAATATTGTGTGACCTTAACTTCTTTGGAAAGAAACGTGATTTCTCATCTGTGAAATGGATATGGTAATATCACTCCATTCAGTTGAGGATTAGACAGCTAATGTACAACACTTGGCTGGATACCTAGTGCATAGAAGGTAGCAACTTCTCTTATATATGATGAGTCAATTCGTCTTCAGTGGATTCCTGGCTTTCTTGAGGCTTCTACTGAAAGGCTTACCTGATCACACTGTATTCAACAATGATATAGCCATCTGAGCTCTGCTTGTTGACCTCGCTATTTTGTTCTTTATGGGGTTTTTCAGTTGCTGATCTCGCTTTCACACACACACACACACACACACACATCATGATTACTTTTGTTTTGTTTGCTGTTCCAAGCATGAGAACAGAAACCACCAATAAGTGGGTGCTCAATAAATATTTATCAAATGAATAAAAGCCATTTGATTAAGCAATCTATCTCCTGAAATTAGATATTCACCTTAGCATTCACCGATATTTGAACTACATCCAGACAATACCACACGCAGCCACCTCCCATCAACGCATACAGACATGGAACAAAATAGAAAAAATGTAAAATCCACCTCAGGGTCAGGAGTTCCTTTTATAATGATATTACTGACTCTGAGGCAAAATGTTTTAGTGCTCTAATACACTTTAGGGGAGAAGTGACTATAACAGAATTTCTTGATCTAAGGTTATCAATAATTACAATAAAATAGTCAGGGACCATAATGTCATTGATTCTGCCCCTCATCTCCAAATATTCCTATAGACTTATTAATATGAAAGTCAAAAGAGAAACTAACCCTACAGACACCTTTTAAATTCGAGACTTAGTTGGAACAGAATCACTTGGCAATCCATGTCCTCAGCGGTGGAAAACAACTTCAGCAAATGGGACTTTAAGACAGCGGAACCTCCGAAACAATCCAAGCATTAAAATACAATTTCTAAAAGTCCCAGCGTTGACTTCCGGAAATCATAAATAGCCAGACCTGTGGCTTTGTAACACAGAGAAGGCTTGAAGGGATTCCTTTTTAAGATCCCTAGCAGGGCCTGTCATTTAAATTCCCTTTTCTGTTTCACAGCTGTTACAATGTTTTCCAAAAAGACTCTGGAGCTTAATTTGGATCTGAGCTCTTTTGAGCCTGCAAGGACCTAATGAGAAACTGTACATCAGCAGTCTGGGGCCACTTAACACATCCTTTCTCAAACAAATAACCTAATACTTCTTCTGTGAGTCAAGGAATTTATTAAAGATAAATAGTCAATCTTGTTGGAAAATCCTGTGTTTTGACTAAATGACATTTAGCAAGGCTGTAACTCTAATGGCAAAGAAAACAGTAGCAGCTCAGGCCTTAAAACCTCTGTCCCAGGGTGAATATCATTTCCAATATCCTGCACAAATTCTTTGAAGGGTCTGTGAATGGCAAACCCCAGAGGGCTTCTTCAGAATTAGTTAATAGTGAGAAAGCATCAGGCTAAATTTATTGGTTATAGTCCCCCATGATTGCATAAAAAATAAAATTAAAAGGAATGCCCTGAAGAATCGTTTATCAAGCTTAGTAATGGCATCATCTCTGACAGTGAGGTCATAAAAGCATATTAGTGACCCCCCCAATGGAACATGTTTACTAGGGAATTCAAACAGATTAATCATTTCGCCCAGGAAGTGGTGCATACTGTGGCCGCTAATCTACAAAACACACTAATCATCTAATGCATGGCACACAATGAAAGCTGAACCAAGGTGCAGCTATCAGAGTCTTGAGCTACCAGCTCCTCATGGGACACTCTGAAATGCAGTCCATTTGTAGACTATCCTTCTAGAAAACCTGGAGCTCCTCTTGCTCAGGTCCCCCAGCCTTCACAGTGAGGCCCCAGGTCCAGCCAAGTCAGACAGCTTTTTCACCTGAAGTCAAAAGAGAGTGAACAACCTTGAGATGAGCTGTGTTGACTACTGAGTTTTCAGGAACTTTTCAGACTTTGGATATTTATTAAAATCAGGATTGGTTTCTCTCCTAGTCTGTGAAATTACCACCAAACACATGAGATTGAGTAATCTATAAACATAGATTTATTTCTGACAGTGCTGGAGGCTTGGCTGTCCCAGATCAAGGTTGAAGCAGGTTTGGTGTCCGGTGGCACCCATTCCTCATTCGTGACACCATCTTGATATTCTCACAGAATGGCGTGGATGGAAGTAAAACAAAGGGCTGAGAATGGTCCCTTCCACTCCTTTTATAAGGTTGGTAAATCCCATTTGTGGAGGCAGAGCCTTCATTATTTCCTCGTTTTCTGAAGGCGAACACTATCACGTTGACAAAGAACTTTCAACATTGGAATCTGGGCAGGAAGATATAGTTGGATTAGAGCAGTTTCTTAGACACCAAGAAAATAAGTATGGCTAACTCCTAAAACAGCAATATATACCTAAATGACATGGTTTCTTACGTGAGACTTTGCTGCATTCCTCTCATTTTATAAATAAGTAAATTGAGGTTGTAGGCTCACCAATGACTTATTCAAGCCAAGCTTCCAAGGAGCCCTAGACTTGACAGCATGTAATCCTCAGCCGTTCCATCATTGACAGCAACATGTACTGAGATTCTTCAAAAATGTTGGTCCCAGGCATGAAAGGAAGTAAAATAACCAATGATAGCTCTGCATCCCCTTGGGGTCCCTTCAAATGTATTTAATTAATCAAAAACAAAAAATTCTCAAGGGCTTACTGGCCACATGCAGTGATATATCTTTTATATATTTATGCATGATCTCATTTTACCTTCTTAATGAACATATGGCTTGAGAATTTCTATTTATCTCCATTAGGCAATTTAGAAGTGTGAGGCTTAAAATATTTAAAAGAAAAATGAGAAAGGAAGGAGGAGGGAGGAGGGGAGGGAGAGTGGGAAGTATTGTTGTGTTCCTAAATTTATACGTGTGAAATACATGAAATCTGTTCCCTTCGTAAATAAATAAATAAACAAATAAAACCAGACCAAGTTGGGGAAAAAAAAAAGTGTGACACTTAGAGATAGCCATTGACTTTCCCAAAGTCAACCAGTTAGTATATTGTGGCAATGGATCAAAGCATATCTAATAGTAGGGAAGAGCTCTGACCACATTACTAGTATCCAAACAATCAAAAAGGTGACAGACAGAAAACCCTTCTTCTTTATCTGCCTCAGCGTGGATACAACGGCAAAGAAAGGAGGCCAGTGTTGCCAGGTTTCCTTCTCCTTGGCTTTCCCCACACTTCAACCAGGAGAACCGCGTGTATACTAATGACACAACTGCCATCATTCATGTTCTGCCCATGCCCGGCGTGGAGGATTCACCAGTAGGCAGAGGAGTGCCTTCAAATATGACCCTGCTCCCTCAGCTGTTTGGGGGCCAGCTCTCCATTTGGGCCAGGAAAGTCATTCGAACTTGACTCCATTCTCCTCTGCCCGAGCTGATGCTTGACCTGCAACGTGCATCAGTAGATTTCAGTCCCTGACCGAGCATGGACATCTCTACGAGAAACGTAGGCTTAGGGCAGCAGTCAGATCACCATTGTGAATAAAGGAGAAAAGACCAGGCTTTGAAACCTATGCGTGGACAAGCACTTAGAGAAGACTGTAACTGACAGTAGAGTGGCGCAGGCAGCATTTGCCTGGTGATTACCCTGAAACGGTGCCATTTGTTACTTCCCTGCTTCTTGTGGGTTTGTTTATGACTCTCCCTTCCCAGCTGGTCTAGTCTTACTCTTTCCTAACTGTAGGACTCAGTGGGTTTTTCTTGGCTAAAATAGGGTTCTCCTCCTCACACCAGCACACTTGAGATGCACTCTGTTTCTTTTCTAATTTTTTTTCTTTTAAGAAAACTTTTATTTAATAAATATAAATTTCAAAAGTACAACTTTTGGATTATAGTGGTTTTTCCCCACCATAACCACCCTCCTACCCACAAATCATCCCATCACCCTATTCCCTCTCCCATCCCATTCTTCATTAAGATTCTTTTTTAATTATATACAGATCAACTTAATATATACTAAGTAAAGATTTAAACAATTTGTACCCACACAGACACACAAAGTATAGAGTATTGTTTGAATACTAGTTTTACCATTAATTCACATAGTTCATAATTGATCATAAAGATAGGATTAAGTGTCAAAGGGATCACATAAATAAGACCAGTGTCCACTAATAATTGATAGAATTAAAAAGGAGAGAACAACCCAACATGGGAAGTGGGATACATAGCAGACTCATAGAATAGCAAATACTCTGTTTCTTTTCAACACAGCAATATGGTGTCCCATCATCCCACAAAGATATTTATTTATTTTAATTATTTCTCATTGTTTGTCTCCTGCCCCTACTCTTACATAGCCATTCAGCAAATACATGAATGCATAAGCAACAGTCTAGGAACCAGAACCGTGATCAACTCAGATGCCAGCCAAGACCCCTTCAGGTGGCCATGACAAAATACTGCGGGCGGGGTAGCTTCTAGGATACACGTTTGTGTCTCACAGTTCCAGAGGCTGAGAGTCCAAGATCACATACTGCCAGATAGTGTCTGGTGAGGACACACTTGCTGGTTTGCAGAGGGCACCCAACTCACTGTGCCCTCACTTGGAGGACTGCAGAGAGGGAAGAAGTAAACTCTCCCCTGTTTCTTCCTAGAAGGGCACTGATCCCATCTGTAGGAGCCTTGCTCTCGTGACCCAATCTCCTCCCAAATACATTCCCAGTGAGGACTTAGAGTTTCCACATAGGAATCTGGAGGAGAGAAAAAACAACCCACAGCAGACACTTTAATAACAATCTTCTTTACATCCCCAAAATTAATTTTCCTCTTTTATAAGATGAACAGGATAAGCTCCATCTCAGAGAGCTGTGAGGAAAACCACAAGAGAATGTATGAAAAGTGGGTTAGTAGGATCCCTGGAATCTGGATGGTTCTCAGTAAACACTATAGCAGTGTTCTATTGTTTTTCTAGAAGAGCATGCCTAAATAAAATGTTCTTAAAATGAACACATGGGCATAAGAAATGCCTTAGATGATTTTGCAGGTGTCTGGTCTTCAGAGGGTGTGCCTAAAAATATGGAGATAGTGTAGTGTGGTTCACACAGTGAAAGAGAGATTGAACTGAACCACATCTTGGCTCTCTTCTAGATCGGAGACTTTAATCATTCTGGAGGCTTCCATAAAATATTCTAATGTTTTCCTCAGGGATTAATAAAAACTATAGGTAGAATATCTCTGTTTCCAAAGTTCGCAGAAGGTACAGTTGAAAAAAAACCATATGACCAAATTCAAACTTTAATAAACAAATTCACGTGTCATTGAATTTCTTCCTGATCAATAGCATCATATCATGTGGTAGTGTGTGAAAAAATATTATAAATGATTCTTGCAACAAATGACAAACATATCTTGTAATTATATGCATATGATTTAACTTAAAACATGGTTAAATGTATTATTAGATCAATGGTTAATACATATTATCATATTAAAAGAAACAACTGGTAGCAATTAGATCATTATTTAGTGCATTTTAGTTTTTATGTCATGGATGGAAGACACAAAAAAAGAATAAAATTTAAAAATTATTTGTTACCTTTTTGTGTTATAACACACACAAAGAAATAAAAAAATCATAGAAGCTCCTGACTTGCAGTTTTCTTAATATAAAAAAAGATGTTTGTTGAAAACAGATGGCAAGAAATGAGAACAGCAGACCTACAGGGATGCTGTGTAGCAAGCTGCCCATCCGGGGTCCCTCGGTGCAGTAGTTAGAGCAAATGGCTCAGGGCTGGAAGGTGCTTGGGTTCTAACTCAAGCAGAACGAGTCTTTTCAGTGGGAAGGTGTGTGTGGATGTGTGTCAGATGATGCCTTAGGGAAATCATTTAACCTCCCTGAGACTCAGCTAACCCAACCATAAAACTTCCCTGGGAGGGAAAAAAAAAAAAAAAAAAACTGGCATCTGAGTTATTTGTTGCTTAAAAAAAAAAAAGACCTACTTTAACTTGTGTGATCTCTTCCTTTCATGGCTGTCCTCTTTTTGGTTTCATCATCATTTACAGACTTTCTGATTATCCAGGATTTGGGTAAAAGGGGCAACACAAGACATACAGGCAATTTGAAGTTTGTTGCATGTTGTATGCATGCCCAAATATGGGTCTCAGATTTGGAGACTTCATAATCCAGCTCAATTTCAAAACAAGAATGTCAGGTACAGCATGAGGCTGCCATTAGTAGCAAAATAAAAATAATAAAATTTTTGTAAGATTTTTTAAATACTGAAAAAATGTTTGGTAAGAAATTTCACTTTAATGTCCTTGTTTTTCTATTTTTGTCATGGGCTGAAGGGGACTGCCATGGGCTGCCTCCAGCCTGCTGACTGGCATTTTGAAGGAGCTGGTCCATGTAGAGTCAGAGTAGAAAGGCACTTCATAATGTTCACGATTACGGCATGAGCTTAACAACATCTACACGTGTGGAGAACCATGCACCAGTGCAGTGAGCCTAGTCTGTGATAGGAGAGGAATGCATTTCTGTGTGTTGTATACATAGACACATTCTGCAAAAAAAATGTATGGGAAGACAGTTGGAATTTTCAGAGCTGGGTGGGCTATTTCACATTTTTAGAGGGAAAGTTAGGAGGTGAGCTGAGATTCAGAGGCGTGAAGGGGCTTGGCTTGGCAGAATTGCACAGTAGAACCGGCTTGTGGGATGTAAAGAAAGGATGTGCAGCATGTTGCCCAAGAGAGAGAGCCTGCCCATTCACAGACAGTGCTAGGGGATGAGTGGTGGATGCCATGAAAGAGAAGGAACCGCGAATGAGAGACTTGGAACAGATCTAGGATTCTTTCCCACTTCCGGTTCCTGAAAGGGAAAGAACTTGTACAAATACCTGCATCCGGGGTGTTGGTAGTGGCTTTTGTACCACATCAACTGAGTTGAGTACTTATGAATCAACTAGATTGGCTAGCCTAACACACTTAATATCCAGCCCTTTACAAAAAGAAATCTTTGCCAAGCTAAATGTAAAATATAGTGTATGGACAAAATAAAACAGTCAACATGAAATATTTACTGCTACTGAAAGTAGTGCTAGAGTGAATAGACTGCTTTTGTGCTTTGGTGATTCCTGTCTTTGCTCTTTTTAAAATTTATTTTATTTATTTGAAAGATAGGGTGAGAGAGAGAGAGAGGGAGAAAGAGAGAGAGAGAGAGAGAATCTTCCATCTGCTAGTTCACTCCCCAAATGGCTGAAATTGCCTAGGTTGGGTCAGGCCTAAGCCGGGAGCCAGGAGCCAGGAGCCAGGAGCTTCTTCCATGTCTCCCATGTGAGTACAGGAGTCCAGCAGGGAGCTGGACTGGAAGTGGAGAAGCCAGAACTTGATCTAGGATCCATGTGGGATGCCAGCATTGCAGGCAGCCGCTTAACCATTGTGCCACAATGCAAGCCCCCCATCATAACTTTTTTGTTTATTTTTTGTTTGTTTGTTTTCCCAAAGAAACTGTTTATTTGATGAGTACAAAATTCCTAAGTACAACTTTAGGAATATAGTGATTCTTCCCATCAGTCCTGCTCTCCCACTCCATCTCTTCCTCCCTCTCCCATTCCCAGTCCCATTCTCTATTAAGGAAGAAGAAAAAAAAAAAACAAAACAGAAAACAGTTCCTCGACAGTCAAGACAAGGGCTGTTCAAGTCATTGCCTCTCAAAGTGTCAATTTCACTTCCATAGATTTCCTTGTAGGTGCTCTATTAGTTATCACAGATCAGGAATAACATATGGTATTTGTCCCTTTGGAACTGGCTTATTTCACTAAGTATGATGTTTTCCAGATTCATCCATTTTGTTACAAATGACTGGATTTCATTTTTGTTTACTACTGTGTAGTATTCATAGAGTACATATCCCATAATTTCTTTATCTAGTCTTCAGTTGACAGGTATGAAGTTTGATTCCATGTCTTAGCTGTTGTGAATTGAGCTGCAATAAACATAGGGAAGCAGATAATTATTTATTTGCTGATTTCATTTCCATCATTGCTTTTGAAGGCAAAGGGAGAACTTTTAAAGGGCTATCTGGAATTGATCACTATGGCCAAAGTGTAGCCAACTGAGGGGTGTAGACACAAGAGGCAGAGGAGTAGAGAGAGACGAGTCTTTCTGAAATAACAATGCTGTGACCATTGGCAAGGAACCTTGTCAAACAAAGAAAAAGGAGGGAGGTATCAGGCAGATGGATGAATGATAAACCAGCCACAGCTGTCATGGATATTGATTAGAACCAGCATGATTCTGGACGAGTTTAAGGGACTTCCCACAGTGTGACGGTGCCTGTTCAGACCAGACACACCAGGACAGGGTCATTGCTCAAGAAGGTGTTGTCAGGGACTCTGTCAGGACATAGCCTCAATTCTTACATTAGAAGTACTGATTACCTTATGATGTAGTCAACCCTCTAGGTAACCCATTGGCACCAGGAGCCTTATGGAGCCACATTTATCTAGATCCTTAAAGATAAATTTTACCGAACATAATTAACAGTTTTTAAATTGAAAGGACATGATACTAAGAATTCTGTATTTGAATATAAATTATCACTGTATGAAAGTGAATATCAATTTTCATGAGATAGTAATAAAGATTACGTGGTAGGGAATATGAGGGGAAAAGCATTTACTCATAGGTAACACAGGAACCATCTTATTTTATTGTTCAATAAATCTCTTGTATAATATAATAGTAATTATATTATATTGTAATAATTATATAATATAATGTATAAGTGGCTTCCTTTTTAAAAATTAACTATATGTGTACTATTTGGGAAGAGAGTGACTTAAACTAATAAGATTCTAAATGGAATCTAAATTCTAGATGCTGCATTCTTTGAGCTTTTTTCCTATTAAGCTTTGTTGCAAAAGGTACATGCTACACATGTACTGAGGATTAATCTCATTGCTATTTCTGAGTGATTTTTTTTTCAAGAGCTATTTAAAACATAATTAAGATAATGTACTAAATTGCAGCAGATAAAATAAGGAAATGAATAAAAAGTGAGAGAAAATAAATGGCACCATATGGTCATGCTATTATAACGATACATCCAAAATACTGATATCTTAATAAAAATTATTGAAAAATAATTTCTTGACGCTTGCTGATTTTTTAATGTGATAACCAGACAGTGTGATCCCATTTCTTCCATTTTCTGACAGTGGCTGTGAGGAAAAAATAAATGTTAAGGTACTATGGATGGGAAAGTGGATGATTTAAACCACACAAACTGTCACTTCACCCCTAGGGCAAGTTCACGCACTGAAGTGAGGCAAATTCAGACTCTTCCATCCACAGGTGCGATGCCCCTGCACTGGCAGTAGAGCGAGGGGGCCTGCAGCAAGCAGGCAGCAGGGCTCACAGCTTTAGCTTCATTTCTTGTAGCCCAAATCTTCTTCAGAAACCAATAAACAAGAGATTTCCTTCTTCCATGGGTTGCTGTGTCACTGATTTGGGGTTGAAAGAGGGCAACAGGAAACCTAGAAGAGAATATTGGAATTTAGAGGAGGCATGTGATTTACCATAGCACATTTTATCACCCATGAGAGACTAAGCATATATGTGTCTGTGGGCAGGTGCATGCATACCTCTGCATGGTTCAGAATAAAGCTTCTTTCCTGGTGTGGATAAGGGAAATATAAAATTAAAAATATTTCAGCAAGTAAAGGATCTTTGACATAGCGTGAATGGTTGAACAGTTCTGCTTATAGATGATTTAGCATCAAAGATGCCAGCCAGGAGGCAGAGAGATACAGCAAGGAACACAGGTCACCCCTGATTGCGTGATCAAAGTTGCAACGTTCTTTCTATGTGAAAACAGTAGATAGCAGGTCAGTTCTTGATGCTTCCCAAGTAGCTACCTTATAGCATCCTCTCCTGCTGGTTTACCTGGCTGCATTGATTGCCCTGGATCTTCTGGAAGTGGCCTCACTATTGTAGTTTTAATTTCAGATCTCAGTAGGCTATTCCAAAGTGTAGCATCCATTGACCTACTTTTGTATCAGGTAGGGTCATGACTAGTGAGTCAGGCAGAGTTCTTAGAAAGAAGAGAATAGAATCTTAATCCTGTCATCTTCCCAGTTGATTAACAAATTAGATGGCTTCATCCTTAGTTGAGACACGGAATTTCTGCCTTAAAGGTTCTTGTCAGTGAAGAAAACCTTGAATTCTACTTTCTAATCCTCTTGAAATGCCCAGTGGGGAGAAATGATATTTATAGAGGATTGTCTGAAGGACATGAAGTCCATAAATTCCCCCTGGCTAGTTTATATTTTACCCTTGGATCAAAACAGACTTCTGGAGAATGATATATTTGAGCTGTCTTCTCTGGGTCCCTTTGTGGAATTGTTTCTTGCTAAATTGATTTTTGGTATTTTTGTTTTTAGTTGAATTAAGGATAGTTGTGAGAAAGACATGTATTAGCTTGGTAAACGTATAGTAGGTGGTTGTGTGTGTGTGTGTGTGTAAAGAGAGAGAGAGAGGGAGAAAGAGATTGCCATTCTAATGCAGATTCTGAGTTCTACCTTCAACAACTCTGGTTGAGTGGAGCCCAGGACTCTGCATTTTACCAAGCTCTCTAAATGATTCTGATGCAACTGGTCTTTGGAATACATTAGAGGACTGTCTTTGAGAACCTGGAGGAAAGTCTATTTAATTCAAGAAAAATTATGTACATATTCATACTAAAGTCTATCTACAATTCCAAGAAACTCAAAAGAGTTTCCACAGATAGAAAATTAAAACTCCTTTTTTTGCATACATTTGGAAGCTCAAACATACCATCCATAACTTTTTCTAAAACCTCAATAGAAAATATGTCTCCAAATTTCAGAGACAGCAACTACAGGGCTTTTCCAGATTAGGTGGGGGAGTTTGTTTGTTTGTTTTAATCCTATGATTATTGTGCCTTTTTTAAGAGATGCTGGTAATTTCTTTTCATTGACTATTAGGATACCCATATTTAATGTGAATAAAACCCACCTATAACAGCTGGACATAATTAAATATTATTGTTATATTCCTATTTTATTAGCCTAATCAACATTTTCTTTGCTCCTATTCACTCCCCACCCCAATATTTTTACCCTTTTATGCTGTAGGCATTTATGAATAAGGAAAGAGTTAGTTGAATTATTTTACATTAGTAAATGAGTTAATATTTAATACCTACCTAGAGGTATCAAGATGTGTTTAAAATTGCAATTATTTTTGTCATGCAGCCCTTTTTGATAGCTATGAAAATAAAATTCCCACTGGAATAATTGCTTCAAAGTAGCTCCAATATAATTTTCTAGAAATATAAACATGCCAGCACTCTGATTTCTAGAACACATAGTTAGTATGTTAAAGTATGGCAGGAAATGAAGTCTCAAGAGGGAACAGATAGATAATTACCAAAAAAATGAAAGCTGATAGAACATGTGAGTACAGAGGTAGGAGCTGGTAGGGTATGTGAGTACAGAGATAGGAGGGACTGTGGGAAATGGTTACCTCAGACCTGGAATCAGCAGGAGACACTATGCAGAAGCAGAGATCCAGGCTTGACTAGTTTTTCCAAATATCTAGCTTTTTATGCATAACTATCTAAATAAGCACACCATGGTCAACAAAATACGTAGTGCAGGCCACTATAGTGTATGGGCTGTCACTTTAAAATATCAGCTGGTTAAAGGTTAAAAGAATACGGAAGTCACTTCTTCATGTAGCCAGAAGGGTTGCTGAAGGAGTGATAAGTGACTAGTTATTAAAGTGATGAGTGACTAGTAGTAAGTGATGAGTGATGGGTGAGTGAATAGTGATGGGTGATAAGTGTGTGGCAGATGGTGAGTGAATAATGCATGGGTGACAAGCAACAGCTGAATGCTGAGTGACGGGTGAGTGGTGTGTGATGGGAATTAATGATGGTGAGTGATAGTGGTGAGTGATGAGTGAGTGATGGGTGACTAGTGAGTGATAGAGGTGAGTGATGAGTGAGTGATGGGTGACTAGTGAGTGATAGTGGTGAGTGAGTGATGGTTGAATGATGAGTGAGAGTAGTGAGTGATGAATGAGTGATGGGTGACTAGTGAGTGATAGTGGTGAGTGATGCGTGAGTGATGGGTGACTAGTGAGTGATAGTGGTGAGTGATGAGTGAGTGATGGGTAACTAGTGAGTGATAGTGGTGAGTGAGTGATGGTTGAATGATGAGTGAGAGTAGTGAGTGATGAATGAGTGATGGGTGACTAGTGAGTGATAGTGGTGAGTGAGTGATGATTGAATGATGAGTGACTAGTGAGTGACAAGTGATGTGCGAGTGATTATTGACATGAGTGATAAGTGGTGAGCGACAATGGGAAATGGGAAATGAGTGAGTGAAGAGTGATAGTGAGGGTGGAGGTATATTGAAGAGGAGATAAAAGGAAGAGGAAGAAAAAGAAGAAAATACATGCCCAAGGTCTATCAACATTTTTGAAATGATTTTCTCTTTACTCTTTCTCACTGTGGTGTTATACATGTGGAATTATGTATAACATGTATATGTGTATATATATATATATCTTAATTCACTAATAAATATTAATTAAAAATAATTCCTAGAAATTTCCCAATATGTTTGGAAATTGAGTTTTCTTATTAGGCTTGCATAAGACCTCTGTGTGGCCCCCTTGTCTCCCTCCAAACATGTATCCTCTTGTCATCAGTTATGACACCATCCTTAAGTCACATTTAATAATTATCTTACACACATTCTCACTTTTAAGTTCTTATTAAGGACTTTTCTCTCCTTTTAAGGTCTGTCACTTCTGATTTTTTATTCCTTTAATATAATATATATTATACAGATATGCATAACATAGGTAGCAATATTTATAAAGCCAACATGGCAATAAAAATTACCCACAGCTAGAGGCAAAAGTCCATCAACACCCCTGAAAACTCCTGAGTTCTTTTCTGATGGCACCCCTCCTTCTCTAGCTTAGCTGACTTTCCTAGTTCCCACCATTTTTTAAATTATAATTTTATCACATATGCATCATTAAACAGTATAGTTTGCTTTTGATTATCTCTGAATTCTCTATAAAAGCATATGAACGTAATCTTCTTTTATTCTACATGGTATTTGTGAGATTAATCCATGATACTGTATGTGGCATGTTCTGTTAACAGTGGAATTTTAATATGTTTTGACATGTGCCACCACTATGTTTATCCATCCTAATGTAGATGAGTTATTTCCACTTTGGGTCCTTACAATATAGTTTTTTGTATCCTGGGGTACCCTTTGTTCATCAATATATGAGTGGGATTACTTGGCCATAGAACATGTACAATTTCACAATTTTTAAATAATTCCAAGCAGTTTGATAAGGTAGCTACTAATTTATACTATCACAAAACAGAATGAGAGCTCCTACTTGTGCATATTTACACAAATATTTGATTTCATGAAAACTTTTCATTTGGTCAACCTGGTAATGTCATTGTTTTCTTACCTCTGGAAATGAGTTCCTCTCCCCCATCCTCTCCTGACACATTTTCTTATGTGTCTCAAGTTCCATGTCGTCCAGGAAACACTCTCCATCCCACCAACCAGCATTAAACACCCCTACATCTTTAGCTCCTATGGAATTTCAACTCTGAAACATTTTTTTTTATTTGACAGGTAGAGTTAGACAGTGAGAGAGAGACAGAAAGGTCTTCCTTCCGTTGGTTCACGCCCCAAATGACCGCTATGGCCGGTGCCATGCTGATCTGAAGCCAGGAGCCAGGTGCTTCTTCCTGGTCTCCCATGAGAGTGCAGGTACCCAAGCATTTGGGCCATCTTCCACTGCACTCCCGGTCCACAGCAGAGAGCTGGACTGGAAGAGGAGCAACCAGGACTAGAACCCGGTGCCCATATGGGATGCCAGCGCTGCAGGCAGAGGATTAACCAAGTGAGCCACGGTGCCAGCCCCCTGAAACAATTATGTATGCAGATAGCTCAGGTGTGTATATGAGATTGCCTCCATTAACTTATAAATGATTGGAATGCAGAAGCAACGTGTATATATATATTTTTTATTTTCTACACAAGAAGTTAATTTTAATTAGCAATAATCACACATTAAATTACACTACACTGGTTATGATACTGTCATTGCAAAGAGCTTAGAATAAGTTAACTTTAAAGGATGATTGTAGATTGAAGAGAGATTTAGGAAAACTAAAAGCATAATTGGTGGTTGTGTGTGTATACATACAAATATATATAATTTATGAAAAGTTTGGGCTCGCTATTTACAAGATTAAGAGGAACGATATGTGTATAATACAACTGAGGGGGTCACTGATAGATCTGAAAGTAGTTTGTCAGGACAGGTGTTGTGGTGTGACCAAGTTACTGCTTGGGTCACTGGCATCCCATATCAGAATGCCTGGGATCAAGTCACACCTCCACTTCCAAGCCAACTTCCTGTTAATTCTCTTGTGAGGCAATGAGTGATGGCTCATGTGCTTGAATTACTACCCATATGGGAGACCCAGATGGGGTTCCTAGCTCCTGGCTTCAGCCTGACCCAGCCCTGGCTGTTGCTGGGTAGCCATCTGGGGGAATAAACTGCATATCCACCGATGAAAGACTCGCTTGTTCTCTCTCTCTCTCTCTCTCTCTCTCTCTCTCTCTCTCTCTCTCTCTCTCTCTCCTCTCTCCCTTTCGTCCTTTCCATCTCTCTGTGTGTATCATTCTGTCTTTCAAAGAAATAAAAATAAATTAATTTAAAAACAGTTTGAAAATTGAAACAAAATGAGCTCTTTCACTAAAATCCATCTCAAACAAAGGAATAAATTTTCTACATATTCCAGCAAACTTAGTGAGAAATTTCTTGTGAGTCTTGAAAAGTGGAGAGAAGCATTAAATGTGCAAAACTGCATAAGATGGAGGCAGTACAGTCAAGTGCTTGGGCATGAATTAACTAATCAGAAAGACCCTAATATAAATGCAAACTCCATTAAGCATTTGTGCTTCCTCGTGCATAGTACTAAACCTTTATAAACTTGGTTTTCTTCTTGTAAAATGGAGATTTTGATAAGGGTATTCTGTGAAATTCTTAAATTCTGAGGCAATTTTTATTATTATTGTTATCATTATTATTATCCCATTTCACTTAAGGGCCAATTTAGGGTTACAGAGTAAAAGGAGTATGTCTTGGGTGGAAAAGCTAGTAACTACTCCATGCAGGGCTGAATCTGATTCTCAGAGTCTATATTTCAAGCCTTTGCTCTGGCACATGGTGCTCTGAACATCTATTCTAGAACTCTTAATATTTTATTATTTCCACTTCATAACTTACCCTAACAAGCCAAAGAACACTCAGTTGTGTACCAATTATTCATAATCCAGTGTGCATTGTTCTCCATATGATGCAATTTAAGTTACATGATAACAGCAGTGGTGAGGAGAAGGATGGGGAGGAAAGAGAAATAGGATGGTGATGATGATGATGATGGTGATAATGGTGATGATGCTAACAACTACGATGACTTAGAAAGGCAGAATTTCCAAATTCTACCTCAATGGCATGGAGTATTTCTTAAGCTCATCTCAAACTCACACATCATAAAAACTGAAGACTGCTCCAATTATTTTCTGCCCAATTAAAGCATTAGGGCCAGAATTTTACCCAAGAACCTAGGTATAAATGTTTAAATCCATTGCATAGTAACATTGCATTGGATGTATTTTTTACTTGGCAACATAACCTCAGAGACACATCTCATTGAATTCAGACATTACGATCTCTACTCTTGTCCTTAGCAAGGCACGGGTCCCCTGAGGGGTTTTGTGCTAATAAATGAAAAGGTGAACTACTTTATATTGATTTTGCATACTTGTTATAGAACTTGGATATTTCTTCCACCATGGATTGTCTAACGGGCTGCTTTTTAATGTAATTCACCTAAATCCATGTGCTATAACTGTGGAAATATACTTGCAAGGTTAATTTTGTAACAGACTAATTCAGATCATCAATTTCTATTTCTACTACTTCAATTTCCACATCAGTCATACCATGTGAATGGTGGTCTCAAAACTATTTTAAATAAAATCAGACTATTTAAAATTAGTGAATAATCAAAGACTTCCTACTTAGAAAAAAAAATTGCACATGTGATTTGATTGATAATGCAAAGTGTGGAAAAAAGAGAAACCCTATAAAAATCATGCCACCAACAAAAGTCTCTAGGTTTTTAATAAGAAGTAACTTCAGAATTTCAGTGTAGGAGAGATGTGTAGTTTGGGGGCACAGGGAAAGTTTGTCTTCAAGCTGCACTAATTCGCCAGGCATACTTTTTGCTAGACCGTAAATCTACTTTGGTAGCAGAGCTCATAGTAGGCAAGCCAGGGGTGAAAACCTACTCTACCTGAATTTTGTATTTGGGGATTAGACAGTAAAACTAATTCTGTTTTAACAGTTATTTAATCACTCTAAAATGACACATTACTATTGTCACCTAGCTATAGTGCCTTTGCCATACTTCAAAAGAAGCAGAGCTAAAGGGTAACCTAGCAGTTGGTGCACTGCCAAGCTGAAAATAACATTTAACAGGCTTTTAATCTATTGTGTGTGTTATCGTTCCCAAGAGTGCTGTTGCAGTCCACAGACTTAAAAAATTGGAACAAGGGGTCATTTTCACTTAGCATTCTTAGATGGCAATGTTATTATTGTGGCTTCAGTAATCAAAGAAAGGTTCACTGATAAGTACAGCATTTTAACTTATTGCCTATGCAAATATTTACATGTTTTGTGCCAGCAGTATGGCATGCAGATTAAAGCCACCACCTGTGACGCCAGCATCCCATATGAGCACAGATTCAGGTCCTGGCTGTTCCACTACCGATCCATCTTTCTGCTATGGCTTGGGAAAGTAAAGGAAGATGGCCCAAGTGCTTGGACCCCTGCACCCACGTGGGAGACCAAGATGAAGTTCCTGGCTCCTGGATTTGGTTTGGCCCAGCCCTGGTAGTTGCAGGCATTTAGGGAGTGAACCAGTAGATGGAAGACTTCTTTCTCTGCCTCTGCCTCTCACTCTCTGTAACTGCACTTCTCAAATAAATTAATTAATTAATCTTAAAAAAAAATAGTATGGACCAGCACTGTGGTGTAGTAGGCTAAACATCTGCCTGTGGCACCAGTATCCTGTATGGGCACCAGTTCCAATCCCAGCTACTCCACTTCCAATCCAGCTCCCTGCTGATGGCCTGGGAGGGCAGTGGAGGCCCAAGTGCTTGGGCCCCTGCACCTGCATGGGAGACCCAGAGAAAGATCCTGGCTCCTGGCTACAGATCAACCCAGCTTCAGCTGTTGTGGTTTGGAGAGTGAACCAGTGGATGGAAAACCTCTCTCTCTCTGTCTCCCCTTCTCTATGTCTGTAACTCTGCCTCTCAAATAAAAAAATAAATCTTTTTTTAAAATAAATAAGAAGCAGAAATCCACATCGGACAATATTTAAATCAAAGGTGGCTTATTAACTTCAGATCCAAAGCTGATTTTCAGAAAGACACATAAATATTGTCAAAAAATATGTTCATTCCTTTAAGATTTTAAAGTCTCCTTATAAGAGGATAAAAATTAAAATGAAAATGTATTTAATATTCATTCCTATTTTTTTCTAACTTTCCTACTGAATACCTAAAATTTGCATCTTGAGTAACAAACTATGGGAATGGATTACTCTTATCTATTATTTACCAGATACTAAGCATAAGACTATCACTTATACTCTGCCTAGCACAATAATACCAGGATTCGGTGATGTGTGGTTATTTCTATCTTGCACACTAAGGGTAAGGCCATAAATATGCCCCTTATCAGAGAGAAGAATATCTTACTACAATTCATGTTGCCAAAAAGTTAGATCTTTATTTTGTTCTTTAACTGGGAGAAAATTTCACCATGTACTTAGCCAAGAAGGGCATTAGACAGTTACTACTGCATAGTTTAAAAGTTCTGATAAAATATTTCTAAACATGGGGCCGGCGCCGTGGCACAGTAGGTTAATCCTCTGCCTACCACACTGGCATCCCATATGGGCGCTGGTTCTAGTCCTAGCTGCTCCTCTTCCAATCCAGCTCTCTGCTGTGGCCTGGGAAAGCAGTAGAACATGGCCCAAGTGCTTGGGGCCTTACACCCACACTGGGGACCTGGAGGAAGCTCCTGGCTCCTGGCTTTGGAGTAGCGTAGCTCCGGCCGTTCCAGCCATCTGGGGAGCGAACCAACAGAAGGAAGACTTTTTTCTCTGTTTCTCTCTCTCTCTCTCTCACTGTCTGTAACTCTAACTCTCAAATAAATAAACAAAATCTTAAAAAAAAAATTCTAAATCTGTTGAATAGAAACTGAAATTTTATACCACATAACCATACAAAGGTACTTGTAGTCTGTCAGGTTTTACATCTTTTTTTTTTTTTTAAGATTTATTTATTTATTTGAAAGTCAAAGTTACAGGGTGGGGCTGGGAGCTCAGAGACAGAGAGATCTTCCGTCTGCTGGTTCACTCTCAAAATGGCTACCACAGCCAGAGCTGAGCCAGGCCAAAGCCAGGAGCTTCTTCCGGGTCTCCCATGTATGTTGCAAGGACCCAAATACTTGGGCCATCTTCCACTGCTTTTCCCAGGCCATCAGCAGGGAGTGGGATGGGAATGGTGTAGCCAGGACCCAAACCGGCACCCATATGTGATGCTGGTGTCTAGGCAGCAGCTTAACCTGCTGCACTACAGTGTGGGCTCGATGTGTGCATATCTTATTAATTTAATTATTTGTCAGATGTTTCTCTATGTTGTGCCACTTATCTATAAACTTCTCTGTCTCATTCTCTACCTAACTCCCTGAAATAAAGCAGCAACTGACAAAAAAAAAAAAAATACAGAATGAATGAATGAGGCTTGTATCACCAGTTAATTATCAACAATTAACAAGGGCCAAGAGAGATGACAATAAGCCTTACATTGTACATTTTACAAGTTAGGGGTTTTCTCATCTTTTAGCTGCTTAGATTTTTACAGCATTCCAGTTAGACAAGCAGGGGAAGTGTGGACTAGTTTGTAGCCTGAGAGAACTGAGACTCCGAGAGGCAAGCACTCAGCCGTGAATCACAAAGGCTGAGTATGGAAACCAGGTTTCCACTCTAGTTTCTTTTTCTTTTTTCTGAATTACAAGCAAGCTTGTCACTTTGTTACGGGATGGTGTGTGGATATGCAGGGATAAACATATCACACCACATAGTCACTATCAAACGTGGACCAGGGTGGGAGTTTCTAAGGGTTTTGGAGCTCATTCAATCTACTTTTGTTCATTTCGTTTTCATTTTCTGCAGAATGGTGTACCTTGTTTTGGGATACCTCACTAATGAGTCCTGTTAATTTTCAGGCAGAATGACCACTGAGGTGATAGAATGAATCGGTGTCCGTCCCTTGAGAATACACTGTTGACATCCTTTCCTTTTTTGACTTGTTATTGGGATTTTCTCTACAATTCAAGGGCAATGACACATTCTGTAGGTGCAAGGAAGCTGGTTGTAAATGGGATTATAAAACTTCAATTAAACCAAAAGAATTTAAAATAGTTCCTAAAAAGAGATTGCAAAGTTGTAAGGACCATAGAAGGAAATCCCTTTATTCACTTGCTTTTCATTATTTCCAACGGATACTAAACCTTCTGTCATAATTTAGACTTCAAGTTCCCATTTCTTAATCCTTGCACACCTTTTGGTTTAAAATTCACCATCTACAGGCCGGCGCCGTGGCTTAACAGGCTAATCCTCCACCTTGCGGCGCCGGCACACCGGGTTCTAGTCCCGGTTGGGGCGCCGGATTCTATCCCGGTTGCCCCTCTTCCAGGCCAGCTCTCTGCTATAGCCCAGGAAGGCAGTGGAGGATGGCCCAATTCCTTGGGCCCTGCACCCGCATGGGAGACCAGGAGGAAGCACCTGGCTCCTGGCTTCGGATCAGCGAGATGTGCCGGCCGCAGCGGCCATTGGAGGGTGAACCAACGGCATAAAGGAAGACCTTTCTCTCTGTCTCTCTCTCTCTCACTATCTACTCTGCCTGTCAAAATAAATAAATAAAGATACGTTTTAAAATTCACCATCTATCTGCTGACTTGGGAAGTCCACAAGATGAAGAAATAGAGCCAGGATCAGCTCTTGGTTGCCTCCCTCTCATTCAGTCTCACCAGATGCCTTGCTCAAGGAATGCTTATAACTGGATTAGGGCCTTTTATCTTTTTTTTCTTTATTTTTTTTTATTTATTTGAAAGTCAGAGTTACACAGAGAGCGGAGATGCAGAGAGAGAGAGAGAAAGAGGTCTTCCATCCACTGGTTCATTCCCCAATTGGCCACAATGGCCAGAGCTGCACCAATCAGAAGCCAGGAGTCAGGAGCTTCTTCCAGGTCTCCCACATGGATGCAGGGGTATCTTCTACTACTTTTCCAGGCCATAGCAGAGAGCTGGATCTGAAGTGGAGCAGCCGGGTCTTGAACGGGCACCCACATGGGAAGCTGGCGCTTCAGGCCAGGGTGTTAACCCACTGCACCACAAGCACCGGCCCCAGTGCCTTTTATCTTTATGCTGAAGTCTGAAATCAGCCAGTTTTTTTTTTTTTCCCATACTACAGTTTTGTTATAATCACTTTGCCCCTAATTAGTCTTATTCTGGGATTTTATGGGGTGGGTGCTGGTTAGGAATTTTAGAGTTGCTATTGTTTAGAGACAAGGCAGGTTGAAATAATTGAGGATTTTCCCTAACCTAAGGATTATTATTCAAAAGCATTTTCCATCTTTATGGCTTTCTTTGTAGTTTGGAAAAATTCTGAAGATTGATTGGCATCATTGTCTTCCCTCTGCTAATGCAAATAGAAGAATTTAAATCTGTGGATTTATTACACCTGAGCAAACACATTAAGTTGAGTCAGTAAAGACATTTGTTTCTCCAGAAACACAGAAAGGTGCTAGATTGGCGGATGCTGAGAAGGGTGAATGGTGGATTTGTGTACAAATGTCTCAGGCGGAGTTGCGGAAGCCCAGTGTGCAGAGGTTCTCAGAAATACATGATCATTCCCTGCCTAGAGGCAAGGTCAGATGAATCTGTGAGAGACTGTGAATAAATGAGAAGCCGGCCAAAGAGTTAAAATATCAAGGAATAATTTTGGCCACAGTATGAGCAGATTGAGAAACATTTGGCCATAGTATTTCACACAGCCCCAAGAAATTTGAAGGAAATACAGCAGACCGATTTAAGCCACATAGTTTCACTGGCAGGCCCCTGGCCAGAAGTCTGGGTACCTTGGAGGACAGCAATCCAGCTTTGCCTCAGTAGAGGATGCCTCTGATATCTCTCAAACGAGGGGCAGAAACGGAATGATCAAGTCTCTCTGGCTGCTTAAGAAGGTCATCCTGTGTCGTCCCAGTTTGCTAAGAAGGAATCATCCTCTTGTAAAAATGGGCCCAGCCAGACAGTAGCCTCAAGAACTAACCATGTGTTACAGAGTTTTCCACCTAAGGAAATGCAGATAAATATATGTCTGGTTAGCAGAAGAAATGGCTCAGGGAACATCATCCTTCACAGAGCCTGTGCAAGCCAAGAATTTATAGATAAACATCTACGCAATGAGACACAGAATATTTGAATGTAAGCAATAGGATGTGCATTCACTAAAAAAAATAAAGGAATAAATCTCTTCTGCCTCTCCCTAATATTAAAATATCCTTTGCTGGAGAGTAAGGCTGATTGATAATTGAAGGAGTCCCATAACCTGACCAATATCATTGAGAACATAATCTATGATATGAAACATATATCCAATGTGCTCCCACCATTTCACTAGCACCATTTGGGCATTTGTCTATTTTTACATCAATTCAGTAATGTACTCCCTGAAGGTCACTCTTTAGGAAAGGCCTTAATTAAGATTTCTGCCTGCAGCAAATTCTAGGAACTGTAATACATCACACTGTAGCAACCCAGATACAGGTCATTGGCTACCCAGACCCAGTCATGTGGTATGAACAAATATTACCATTTTCATTTTGCCGTGGATCCTTTTAGAATATGATTAAAAAGGCAGTCCCAACTGCAGGATTTTTGTACTTTCTTTCACTGAATCAGAGATAGGCCTATGTTTTTTCAAAGAAATTACTTAGCTCAAAATTACTCACCTCAAAAGCCTATAAGTTATGAAGTAGAAATACATTTGAGATTTTAGTGTATATAAAAATAATAGAGTAGATCTTTTATATGGAAAGCCTTCACAAAGCAAGCCTAACAACAGATCCATGACCTTCTCTAGAAATTTCTGCGATTTTTGAAAAATAAGGAGCTGGTCTTTTAACCTTCCAATTAGTACAGTGGAAAGACCCTATAGCCTTTCCCGAATTGCATTCATTCCTGTCCATCTGGGCTTTTTCTTCCTTACACCTCTCGGGAATCATATTGAACTCTCTTATCTTGCCAAGGGCAATTCCTTTTAATTCACAGTGGAAGAGGATTCATTGCTACCCATTTGTTTTTCTGATCATTCTTGAGTTCTGCAGAAACGTGAATGTATCCTTGGTGCACATGAGCCTGTGAACATGAACTATAAAAGAAACATCTTTTTTGCACATTCAATACTAGCTGAAACTTTTTCCCTCAACCACATCCATTGCAGGTTATATACATTCTTTTTGGGTTGATAATGTTTTAGGAATAAATCAGATTGTGTTTTAGAATTAAGTGATGTCCTGCCGGTGCCGCGGCTCAATAGGCTAATCCTCCACCTTGTGGTGCCAGCACACCGGGTTCTAGTCCCGTCGGGGTGCCGGATTCTGTCCCGGTTGCCCCTCTTCCAGGCCAGCTCTCTGCTGTGGCCCGGGAGTGCAGAGGAGGATGGCCCAAGTGCTTGGGCCCTGCACCCACATGGGAGACCAGGAAGAAGCACCTGGCTCCTGCCATCGGATCAGCGCGGTGCGCCGGCTGCAGCGCGCCAGCCACAGCGGCCATTGTGGGGTGAACCAACGGAAAAGGAAGACCTTTCTCTCTGTCTCTCTCTCTCTCACTGTCCACTCTGCCTGTCAAAAATAAAAAAAAAAAATTAAGTGGTGTCCTATGACCTTTACCCTATCCAACCCCTCATCCAAAATGAACTGTGAGGTTCCAGTGTTTAGATGAGAGCTCAGAATCTGGAGGAAGTAAGGGCAGAGTCATCATCAAGCCCGAACTCTGCTTCTCTCACCTACGGGGCACTTCTTCTGTTTGCTCCTGACAAATGCAAAAAGACCAGCTGCTGAATTACACTACATGTGGTTCCTGTGGATCTGTGTCAGGGAGGGTTTACCTTGCCACATTATGTTGTTTTTTAATCAGTATGCATATGTGTACACAGAATGCTTATTTAGGCTTTACTTTTTGGGTGTTTTTTTGCTTGTTTGTAATAATTTATAAACAAAAGCTCAAGCAATGTAAATGTTACAAGGGCTCCCAACCCATACATTGCATCAGAAACAGATGAGAACTTTTCTACTCCTTTGCCTAGGCTCCATACAGTTACCAACTTTGATTTTTAAGTTTGCTACTAAAGACCCTGACCAAGGGGAATGAGGGCTGAAATCGGCCTTTCCTAGGGGCCTAGGGGTTCCAATGACATGTACTCTGTCAACTCAATGAATCTCTTGGACTAGGGGTTAAAACCTCTGTCTTTTGCTAAAACTTCTGCAGATGATTTTGGTACAGAATGAGGACTGGGAGCCATATAAATTCCAATTATAGCTATGTACATACCTACGTGCATGCCACACATGTATACACCTACAGAGTTACCTACTTCCAAACCTATATGTATCATATATATGTGTGTACCTACATATGTATCCATGTAGTTCCCTACATACTACCCACATGTACACTTACAATTAGAATTAGTTTCTAACTAAACTAAGGAAAAATTCTGTGTGTTCTCTCCTATTCTCTTCCAAGCCCAAAACAAATACACATGCATTTTATATCCGAATTTTAATAATGGTAGCTGTATCTTTGACATTTTAAATTAGGCAATCTCTCTCACATCCAAATTTATATGTCTGAGTTCTCTTGAGACACCTCTTAGTCCTGGAGCCACATTTCCACGTGGCAGTACTGATAGGGAGGTGATCTCGGTCCCCACCAAAACTTGTCATTCAAAATTTTGAGTCAGAATATTTGTCGACGGCCATTCATCATCACTTTTGCCCTGCTACTTTTCCTTGAGGTCCATAGTGATGCTAGTATACACATAACTATCAAAAAAAAAGAGAGAGAGACCAATAAAAAATACAATAGAATATTGTTGTATAAAAACTGCCTTCACTGCTTAATCTGTAGTCAAAGCAGTTTTGTGTTATAAATCCAATTCTCCGAACTCTGGTCAGACACTGTCAAATTTGTGTCTTCAATCCCCTGTACTCAAATTTTCAGATTTTTTTGTCTGCAACTTCCAAGATAATACACTTAATTATTTATCTAGAGTTACCAATATGTTAATGATCTGGGACTGAATAATGCAATAACTAGAGCTCTACATAACATATCTCAAACACATAAGATATGTGTTACATTTTCCATCTCGAAAGCTCTAATGAAACACGTATGAGTGTTTCATGAACATGCATATGCACACACATGCATACACACACATACACTTTTAAATTGTTCTTTTTCTGACAAGTTTTACAGCTACAGCTTGAGATAATTGGCTCAATGACAAAACTTGGGGATAGATGGGCAGCTGATGTGGCACCTCTAGGAACTCTGATTCTCCTCCTTTAACTAAGGCCTTGCATGTACCAAAAATATAGCGCCTCAGGGTTTTCACCAGCTGAAATAGATTTTAATTCCCTGCCAGTCCTTCTCAGACACTCAATTGCTGAAATCCGATGATGCAGCCAGAAGAGGGAGGGAAAGTCATATATTTTATTTTTCACTGGATGAAACTTGAGCACTCCAAGCCAAGGCCAACAGTTTGTCGATTAGTATCACACTGAAAGTCTGAATTTGAATTGGTACAGGTCCCAGTGCATATATTGCCCAATATATGCAAGGAGGGTGAGACTGAGGGATGAACAAAGAAGATTCATTGCCACCTTTATCCTCACATCAAACAATTCTGTAAAAGCTGAAGCCTTCACCGTAAGATGTAGCATTATTATTCCATTCCATCAGATCATGTGTCACGACAAGGTGACAGGACGGCAATGAACAAGTTAGTGTTTCAGCCTTGTGGATCAGATGAGGCTGGTAATCAACGACAGCTGGCAAGGCCTGGGACACTTGATGTACTCCTCTGGCCCTCCCTGCAAAGCAGGCAGTGGCTAGGAACTGGGGAGTGACAGGCGTTAATAGGTACTGGCACACAGAGCTTCATAGCTATGTACATACCTACGTGCATGCCACACATGTATACACCTACAGAGTTACCTACTTCCAAACCTATATGTATCATATGTATGTGTGCACCTACATATGTACCCATGTAGTTCCCTACATACTACCCACATGTACACTTACAGTCCCCCTACACACCCACATATGTAACTACATGTGCACTTATATATCTATATATGCACATGACTATCTATATACATACATATAAAATTTCACAAAGCATAGAATATTAAATTAAAAGGCTAATTTATTTTGATGTAAAATTTTTGAAATTGAGTCATAGGAAGAATCTTCAGAAATTCCTGAGAACCACATTATGAAAAATTTATGCAAGGATTTTAAAACTTTTCAATAAAATAAACTTTCTTTTAATATCACTTCTCCACAAACTTTTTAAAGATGTATTTATTTCAGAGAGTTACAGAGTGAGAGAGAGAAAGAGAGAGAGAGAGAGTTATCTTCCATCCGCCGGTTCACTCCCCAGATGACTGCTATGGTCAGGACTAGGCCAGTCTGAAGCCAGGAACAAAGAGCTTCATTCAGGGCTCCCATGTGGGTGGCAGAGGCTGAAACACTTGGGCCATCCTCTGCTGCCTTCCCAGGTGCATTAACCGGGAGCTGAATCAGAATTGGAGCTGCAGGGGCATGAACTGGTGTCCGCTTGGGATTCTAGCATCGCTGGTGACAACTTTACCCACTACACCACAACCCTGGCCCCTCCACAAACACTTTAAAGTACCTTCATATGTACCTACCTACATATGTACATATGTGCCAAAAAACCTACATACACACCTAAACATGTACCTAATGTTTTTATCTACATACATGCCTTCACACATGTGCCCACATATGAATCTATATACCTAACTACTTGTGTACTTGCACACCTACTTATATACCTACAGGTGTTAATTCCTATATACCTACCTACATACATACTACATACATATTTGTATACATTTCTATAAGTGTATCTACCTATGTATAAATCTGTTTACATATCTATATAACAACCTACATATTTATCTACATACCTACATATACACATAACTATATGCTTACCCACATAAATACCTATATATCTACCTACACACATACATATCTACTAACATACATACCAACTCTCTTACATATGTATGTATATATGCTCCTATTCCCCTACACACAATATCTGCACCTGCTCCCTATAAACATATATCTACCTACATATAAAGGTAAATTATTTTTAGCTGTTCCAAGCATTTCATGTAAGTCACTACCAAGTGAGTATTCAGGAGACTAAATTTCATTTGCTTCCATCCTATTCCTTAAAACAGTTCTAAGTTTTCAAGGAGACAGCACTTGGAGAGCTGAAAAAGGAGAAGTCTAAGGGTGATATGGCTCCAACACTGCCTTTGATTGATGGAAGGTAGCCAACATGGTTGCGTTGACACAGTCGCCTTCAGTTGTTGTGTGATGCTTGTTCATTCTTAATTTCTATCACGTGTGTTTAACTTGATGATGCATCTTGAAAATCAGGCTATTTAAATTGTGTGCACAAGGAATTTTAGCCCTGACTTTTTGTGTGTCATTTTTCAAACCAATTTTCAAGGATTTTCCTCCTTTGCAGCCAAATGAGAGAAATAAAGTCTGCACATGAGAGATAGTATTGTCCTGGGAAATATAGAGAGGATTAATGTATTTTGACTGAAGCGAGCAGGAAATTGTGTTTCAGTTGTGCTTATGGGCTTATTGTGAATACGTCACATCAAGAACAATTTGTTAAACAAGAAATATAGGGTGTAGAAATAGGAAGGCAAAATAAATGGGGAGAGACAGATTCAATAGTAGCTTTGATGTGTATCTGCATTGTTAATAAATGAGATGCTGACTCTTTCATTCAGTAAAAGAAAAATCTCCCTGCACACAGTGGAATAAGAAAGGATGTTTTCATTTAAGTTACTTCCATGTCATATTTGAAACTGGAGGGGTACTTCTAACGCTATTGATTTGTAAATACTTTGAAAGTTGAACCGGTTCAACTTTCTAACGTGATTAAATGACATACTGTAATCATCCCTGTATTCACCATCTTTTAAACTTGGAAATGTCTATTAAAAAACAGACAGTATCACAGGGCACAACTGGCTCTTGAACATCAGTGAAAACAAAAAGGTAGTAGAGAATCACTGACCAGTCAAAACAATGAAACTAGACTCAGCCAATTCTAGGACTGTTTTGTTGCTCTTTATTTGTTTTTAGTATTTGGTTCACTCCAAGTGAGGAAGAAGGCGCGTCACTGTTAGAAAGTTTTGTTGGCCTCCCATAAGAGCCAACAGATTTTCTGGGTGTGATCATGTAAAGAACACTATTGAGAAATCAGAAAAATAATATCCTGGTATAAAAAGAAAAAGAGGTTTCTGGATTTTCCACAAAGATCTTTATTTCTTCTCCAGCAAAATGCTGTTGAAAATTATTTTCTCTCTAGAGAGCAAAATACTGCTTTCTGTAAACATTTGTATGGCTAGGACAAAAATCACTAGAAAATTTTCTTGGAATTAGTGCCAAATTGTAAAGTTGCTATTCAGGATGCTCCAAATTATTACACCATTAGAATCATGTAGTTTCAGTAATGGGGTTGTGTAGATCCTGAAAGACCTGTAAGAGCATCAGAGAGAAATGGCTGGTAAAATACATATGTTGCTGAAGTAGAAAAGAGCATTGGTATATGCCACTTTAAAATTTACAGTTATTTTTAGCTTTTACTTTGAGTATCATTTAACTTTATAATTTAAACCATGAGATTTTTAGGAAAAAAATGAAAGAAGTAAAAAGTTCTACTCTAGCTCAGTAATTAGTTATAATGATCACTTTGTTATTAACAACTACCCCACTATAGCTCACAACAACACTGATACCAGTTATGTTCCTAATGTAACAAAATTGAAAAAGAAATACATGAAAAATCATGCCCAGAAACAGAATAAAAAAAGAATAAAATATCATAGGCAAATTAGAACACATACATATGCAATTCATAAATAGAACTAGAAACTTTGAAACTTTAGCTCTGAACTGTCTTAAAGTTGATCTGTAGGCCGGCACAGTGGCTCACTAGGCTAATCCTCTGCCTGTGGCGCCGGCACTCCAGATTCTAGTCCCAGTTGGGGCGCCGGTTCTGTCCCGGATGCTCCTCTTCCAGTCCAGCTCTCTGCTGTGGCCCGGGAGTGCAGTGGAGGATGGCCCAAGTGCTTGGGCCCTGCACCCACATGGGAGACCAAGAGGAAGCACCTGGCTCCTGGCTTCGGATAGGCGCGGCACACCAGCCTTAGCAGCCATTTGGAAGGTGAACCAACAGAAGGAAGACCTTTCTCTCTGTCTCTCTCTCACACTAACTGCCTGTCAAAAAAAAAAAAAAAAAAGTTGAACTGTAAAGGAAAACTTGACCATTTTCTGATTTTCTGGGCTTGCTTTAGGGAACGCAGTAGATCGCTTCTCGGCCTTTTGGCTAAGATCAAGTGTGGGAACGCAGTACACTGGTCCCTCCAAAGAAACTCAAAACATAGACAAGAAAGCTTGGGTGTGAGTTTCCATGTAGATGATAATGACAGAGAAGACAAAAGTCCCCACACCTTCCTTGAATTCATGTAACAAGAATATTATTAGATAGCTCAGTTGTTTGTACATTTAACCATTCTTATTTATTGTAGTAAAATACTCAGAACACAAAATTTACCATTTTTAATTGCACAATTTAGTTGAAAATTCACTTTATGGTACAGTCATCCCCACAGAAACTTTCATCTTCCAACTTGAAATTCCGTACCAAATAAACACAAACTCCTCATTCTTCTCCTACCTTACCCTCTGCAAACCACTGTTTAGTTTTTGTATACAATTTGACAACTATAGCAATTGTGTCTAAGTGAAATTGCGTACTTTTCCTTTTTGTGTCTGGCTTATTTCATTTAACACAATGTCTTCAAGGTGCATTCATGTTATAGCATTAAAACCTGACATATTCTATGGCATGTGTATACCATATTTTAGTTATCCATTAATGGAGAGGTGAGTTATTTCTACTTTTTGGCTACTATGAATAGCATTGCTACATAAATTGGCGTTCAAATATCTGTTCAATTCCTCTTTTCAATATTTTTGATATATACACAGCAATGGAATTTCTGCATTATATGGTCTTTCTATGTTTATTTTTTTAAAGAGCTGCCATACTGCTTTCCACAATGGCTGTACTATCTTACATTCTTATACAATTCATGAGAGTTGCAATTTCTCCACATCTTCACAAGTGCTTTTTACTTTATTTCATTTTACTTTGTTTTAATAATAGCCATCCTGGGGGGCCGGCACCGTGGCTCACTTGGTTAATCCTCCACCTGCAGCACCGGCATCCCATGTGGGCGCCAGGTTTTAATCCCAGTTGCTCCTCTTTCGGTTCAGCTCTTCGCTGTGGCCCGGAAAGGCAGTGGAGGATGGCCCAAGTGCTTGGGCCCCTGCACCTGCATGGGAGACCAGGAGGAAGTACCTGGTTCCTGGCTTCGGATCGATGTAGCTCCAGCCGTGGCGACCATTTGGAGGGTGAACCAATGGAAGAATGACCTTTTTCTCTGCCTCTCTCTCTCATTGTCTAACTCTATCTGTCAAAAAAAAAAAAAAAAAAAAAACCCTAATGTGTGAGAAGTGCTTTATCATAGTTTTGATTGTTTATTTCTCCAATAATTAATAATGCTAAGCACTTTTAATGTGTTTAATGGCTATTTGTGTATCCTCTTTGGATAAATGTCTATTCAACTACATAGTACATTGTTGACTTGGGTTGTTTTTTTATATGTTGTTGATTTGTAGTTCTTTTTTAAAAATAATATTTATTTATTTATTTCGAAAGCAGAGGTATAGAGAGACAGAGAGAAAAGTCTTCCATCTACTGATTCACTCCCCAAATGGCCATAATGGCCAAAGCTGCGCTGATCCAAAGCCAGGAGCCAAAAGTTTCTTCCGGGTCTGCCACGTAGGTGTAGGGGCCTAAGCATTTAGGCCATCCTCACTGTTTTCCTAGGCCATAGCAGAGAGCTGGATCAGGAGTGGAGTAGTGCCCATATGGGATGCCAGCACTGCAAGTGGCAGCTTTACCCATTAGACAAAAGCACTGGCCCCTGATTTACTTTGTAGCGTGTGTAGTAAAGCAAATTTTTAAATCAGAAAGTGTGACTTCTCCAACTTTTTTTTTATTTTTTAAGATTTTTTTTGAGATTTATTTATTTATTTGAAAGGCAGAGTTACAGAAAGGCAGGGGCAGAGAAAGAGAGATCTTCTATCCGCTAGTTCGCTCCCCAAATGGCCACAGTGGCCAGAGCGGGGCGGATTGGAAGCCAGGAGCCTGGAGCTTCTTCTACATCTACCACTTGGGTGTAGGGGCCTAAGCACTTAGACCATCTTCTGCTGCTTTCCCAGGTACATTAGTAAGGAGCTGGATCTGAAGTGGAGTAGCCAAGGCTCGAACCAACGCTCATATAGAATGCTGGCACTGCAGGCGGCAGCTTTACCCACTACACCACACTGTCGACCCCTGTTTTGGTTATTTTAAAACCCTTGAGAATCCACATAAATTTTAGGTTGGATTTTTCTACTCATTTAGAAAAAGAATGTCAGGCATTTTGACTGAAATTGCAGTGACTCTGTGGATTGCTCTGGGTGATATATAATCTTCACTACAGTAAGTCTTACAATCCATGAACCTGGAGTGTCTATTCATTTATTTGTGTCTTCATTATTTTTCAGCAATTCTCTGTAGTTTTCAATGTAAGTCTTTTACCTCCCCAGTTAAGTTTATTTCAAAGTATTTTATATTTTCAGATGAGATTATAAATTGATTTTTTTAATTTCTTCATCTTAAGAATCATTGATTGCATACTTGGTTGTATGGAAATGCAACTGATTTTGTATGTTGACTTTATATCCCACAGCATTGCTAAATGTATTTATTAACTCCATCAGGTATCTTTCCAGGCAAATCTATCCTTAATGTCTTTTTACTATGTCTTCTGTGATCATAGATAGTTTTACTTCTTCCTTTCTAATTTGAATGTCTCTTGTTTCTTTTTTCTTACCTATTTGTTCTTGTTAAGATGCTCAGTGTTGCGTTGGATAGAAGTGGCAAAAACAGGCTTCCTTGTTTTGTTCTTGAGCCAAAAAGAAAAGCTTCACATATTTCAACATTCGGTGTGATGTTAGCTGTGGGTTTTTCGTATATGGTTTTTAGCATGTTGAAGGAGTTTGCTTCTATTGCTAGTGAGTGAAGTATTTCTAAAGATAGCTTCTTGAATTTCTTCCATACATAAACTGAGAGAATAATCCAAAATGCAATGTAATAAAAGCATTTCTATACAGAGCTAAAAAAAAAATTAAAACCCTTGTTTAAATGTGCAGTTCCCTGAAGATTTGTCTTAATATTGAAAGAAAAGCTGAACCATATCTAGACAAATGAGTGAACTGCATGTCTTTTAAATATTCTTCCCTGTAAATTATTGTTCTCAGCTCTGATGAGCAGAAATCAATTGTGAAATGCACCCTTCCAGTAAGCAAATTGACCTACTCTCTGACATTATTGGCTACTGTTAGATGTTGGAGCTTCCTCTTCTCACTCTTTTCCCCCTCTGTAATGTGTTCTGCCCTCTTTCTACCCACGTTCTACCCACAGTTTATGAGAAATAAACCTTGGATTTAGTGCTCTTTCCAGCATCCTGTGCCGTGTTCCCTCTTAAGAATAGGGTTTTGTCAAAACCTAGGCTGTAGGTTCCATCCAATTCCTTCCTGTTCCTAACCTGTTCCTTCCCAGCTGCTGTTCTGAAATTTGCCATCTCTGTCTTCTGCCCAGGCTCTGAGCCCATGCAAAGCTTGACCACGCATGCATGAGGAAGAGAATCTGAAAAGAATCTCTTACGCCATTTTTTCACAGATAAGTCATTGCTTCCAGGGACTCAGCAAAACTATGCAACATGAGGTCTTCCTCCTGGGGCTCCTAGGGTCCACATGGCATGTAGCTTGCTTCGGTCCTGATGTATACTCTAGGCCTTTACCCAGAACGGAAGGAGCTCCTAGGCTCCTGACTTACTCCTGATATTTACCCCAGCTAGAAGCCTGGTCGACCCAGACAGGACATCATGGGCTGACAGGCTGCACCCACAACAAATGGCTTTCCCTTCCCAGAACCACTGTGGTCCCACTCATTAAATGGGTTCCCCAGATCCATGCTACCAATCCCCACCTCAGGTACTATGTCTGGACTACTGGTATCTCCCTAGGAAACAGGTCTACAGGCTGTTGAATCCCTTGGTGGAAGACCCATCACTTTGAAGGCCACCTCCTCTTCAGAGTGGTCCCATTTTTTCATCTGACAGCCAACGGTTGGTGACAATGCTCACTATCCTATGGAGAAGTCAGAAGTTTTTGTTTTTTTTGTTTGTTTGTTTGTTTTTGTTTTTTGAGAAGTCAGAAGTTTTCAAACAACCATGTCACTGCATAGAGAAAGGAGATTTTACCTCCAAATCTAATAGTTGGATCCAGGATATCAAGTTTTATAAGGCAAAGACTAAGAAAGCATAGACCATAGACCATACAAGAGAGGGACTCTCATAACCCTACTTACATTCAGGCATTGAACTCTTCACACCCAATGTCAAAGCCAGGATAAAAAATAAAAGCACCATCCCAGTCCAAAGCTCCTTCCTGGGTTTCAACTGTGTTGTCTATTTATCTCAGAGTTTCGCCGAGAATATAAGAAATAAGGTTACAATGAAATGTTAGGCATTTTACGCAGCATTGCCCAATATCTGGGGCTGGAAAGGGTCAGCAGATCTCATACATGACAGGAGTGTAGACCGGTAAGAGCAGCACTCATCCTATTCATCTGCATCCTTGGAGCCTTTACTCACAGGCTCAACAGTTTTCAGGCTGAACAGGGATCCTTCACTTAACAACAGAGAAACTCAGTGCAGACACAAAATGGGAGAGTTTACTTGGGATAACTGAAATCCCAACAGACAACTTTTTAATGATTTACATATATGCTTTGACTCTCTTTTTTTCACCTAGAAACCTTTTATTTAAGGTATATAATCTTCATGCATTTCATAAATACAGTTTTTAATCTTTCTTATAGAGAAAATCTTCCCTGAGATGATTTACAGAGCATAAGCCTACTACTACCCACCTCCACCACAACAAGGTGTATGAAAAATGCTGTGCGCCTACATGAAGTGTTCTGGGGAGAAAGTCATGCCTGCCACAGGATTTTCCAACACATCTGTGGCTCACAGTATAGCTCCCAAATTGGATTTAAAGATAGCATAAAGTGACATATAGATTTAGTCTCCATTTAAGTCAAGGAAATCTGTAGCAAAGATAATCCATGGCAACTAAACATTATATCTGTCATCTGAAAGAACTGCTCAGGGCGACACTTTATTCTGGTTCCTGTCTGTTTCTGTTTGTCTGCTGCTTTCCATTGTCTTCAAGTACATCATCCTGTGATCAGTGTAATAGCCCTATGCAGTAAATAAGGAGCATTAGCTCCATTGATCAAAGGAGAAAACCAAGGTTTGCAAAAGTTATGTTGCCCCAGGCTTACACAGCTGGTGAATGAGAGGCAGAGCTGCCCCAAAGAGTGGCTCACTTTCATGTGGCAAAAAGATGTGTTAGGTTACTAACTCGTGTCCTCAATGAGTATCCTGGCAAAAGCTACTCTGATTTTCCCCAGATTAACCCACAGGCAGCCCATGCATTTTTCAACCCACGGGTGGCCCAGCATTTTTGTGTCGGATTGTTAAGAAAGGAAATTACTGTGGGTTGTTATGTCGTCCTACACTCGTGAATTTAAAGTGACTGCGTACATTCATGAATGCCCAGGTCTGGCACATGACCTCCTGGAACTTTCTGTTGGATTCCATCTGGTCACCCTCCAGATGACGCAGAGGTGTGTGGTTGGGAAGGATGCTTCTGCCTCCCCTGGACGTGCCAGGAATTGCCTCACCCTTGGTAAATCCACTGTGCAAATCATAGTTCTCACTGCTGATGGCCTTTCTGATCCGGTTGCCATGGGAACGGTGGCCAGATGGAAGAGGATAAGGTAAGGGGAAGTTATAAAAAGAAGGCTGTCTTTAAAACCTTACCTTGTCTCCCCCAGTCTTGTGTGCGTTTCCATGGAAGCGGCAGCAATAACCACTCACCAAATGCGTTCCAGGGCCTTTGGTTTCCCAAGCTGTCAATCAGAAGGCTTAGGCTGCCTTTCCGGTGCCTTGAATCCATCCCATAAGAGCTAGAAGTTAGATGAGCACATTCGCAATGAGGGACTCTGACACAAACAGCTGTCCAGGGTCCTGTGTGCAGAATTTTCCTCACTGGGGCTTAACAAAGGCTGGGCCTGGGGTTCTCCATGGGAAGGGTCCACATCTGGAACAGCAGAGAGTCAGGATGCCTCAACCTGGCCCCACACAAACGTGCTCTCTCCCCTTCACTACAAGGGACCCACTCCAACACCCTTTAAACCTCCCGGCTTGGTGGTCTCCCTCCTGTTTTCACTAGATCTTCCAGCCACGGAACCCCAACTCTTCACAAAGCTTTCTGGCAGTGTCCTCTCTCTCTCTCTCTCTCTCTCTCTCTCTCTCTCTCTCTCACTCCCCCCTATCCCTTCTCTATAAAGACTGTTTTACTCTTATAGGTTTCTCTTTAATTGGGTAGTGACAAATTCCCACCTTCAAACACATGTCTTTTGTTGGAAAAGCAGAGAGTTTCCACTGTTTTCAAAGCAGCTGAAAATTTTCTCACTGTAATGTTTAACTGCCTAGAAGACAAATGATTTCACCTAGATTTAGGGAAAAACAAAAATGTTAGTGTTTTAGAGTGAATAGATACCATTCTCTGTCACACAGAAAATTCATACAATTATCTCCTTGGCCTGTAGCAACATTTCCTTGGCTCCTTCCCAGGGGCTTTTTTTTTTTTTTTTTTTTTAATCTTGAGGGAAAATAAAAAAAACAGACACAAAAGGTTAATTGATTTACTTGTTTTCCTTCCATTGGTCAGCCCTATCTCTTCAAATTTCAGTTCTTCAGTTCCAAATGTATGTAAAATATCCATCAAGCATAAAAATCCACAGAATTCCTATAGTAAGTCTATATGTTTCTCATATGACTGAACATACGTGTACATAAGAACATTTCAGGTGAAAAGGCATTTTTATGGTCCTTTCTCTTTTTAATGTGTCTTTCCTCCTTTTTAATGTGTATTGCCTCCTTTTCAATTTTTTTAGACTGTGGTGCAATCTAAATGAGTATTTCAAAGAGTTCCCTACCTGCACAGTACGATTCAGGAGACTATGTGACTGGGTTCCCTTTAGTAAGGTAGATGAAACATTGCTCTCCCCCTTTACAGATAAAGCAATTGAGGCCTAGGAAAAGCAATTTGTTGTTCAGATATAATAATAATAATAATAATAATAATAACAATAATAATAATAAAACAGGACTGAAGCTCTGCTTCCCTCCATTAGCGTTCCCGTCAATGAATATGTAGCTAAATAATCCAAAAAAATCACAAGAAAGAAAGTTGCCCAGATAAGCTATTTTTTATTCACTTTTTTATTTGTACTAGAATATGTCTTTATTCCATCATTACTGAAATTCTTATTTTGCTTTGTCCTTACTTATTTACATATCTCTTCCTGCAGAAGAAAAAAATCCATTTACTACATTTTACTTATTTCATTATTTCCTTTTAAGTTTTTATTTATTTATTTATTTTATTTAGTAAATATAAATTTCCAAAGTACAGTTTATGGGTTACAATGGCTTACCCCCCATAATTTCCCTCCCACTCTCACCCCCCCATCTCCCGCTCCCTCTCCCATTCCATTCACATCAAGATTCATTTTCAATTCAGATAAGCTATTAAAACCTGCCTGTGGATAAGTTTTCCTTTGCTCCACATTAGTTATTTGAAATGGCCATAATCCTCTAGAAAAAATATAGAAAAGAAATTGGCTCAGTGACTTCAATCTAGGATAAAGAGTGTCCCTCCCTCCTGCCTAGGGTCAACCTGTGTGCTTGTCCACACCTCTTTCCCCTGGGAGGACTGCTTCCTTCTCATTATTTTATTTTGAAATACATGTATCCATTTACTTTTGCCAGAAATATTGGCTAAGCATCTAACATGAGCCGTCACTAATTGGGATGTGGCTGTCACCAACGGACATGTCTGCTGGCACAGGGCAGTGACAATAGAGTGATGCAGACAATAACAAGTGTACGATGAATGGTACAGGAAATGTGCAGAAACTGCTCATTCCAAGGTGAGCAATGGCCTGTGTGTCGCTGAGGCTAATGGCCTCTTTCCATCCTTCACTGAGTCGGACCCCATATGACACATGACACCATTGATCATTCTTGTCTCTCTGAAGCTTCTTTCTCCTCTCCTGCTGTGCATTGCTCTTAAACATGGGTATCAAATTCAACTCTCTGAACACATGTGCTTCATCCGCCTTGAATGCTTTCATCCTTCATTCAGCAATATCCACATCCTACCCAGGAAACTCAAATCCCACACCTTCTTCTCCACCTGTATCCAGGGCATACGTGAAGCATTTCCGCATCTGAACTCTCTCCCCTCCGCACAGATGAACTCATTCGATACTGAGAGTCAAACAAACTTTTGACTGACTGCTATATGCTTAGCACATAATGGTGACGTATCAGCACAGTTCATTGGAAGAACCAAGTCCACCAACTTTTCTGGTATTTCCCCAGCCGTACCCTCTGCCACACCCCTGTTCTCTCTGGATGTGTCATCCAGGATTGCACTCCTGCTTTTGTGTATGCTTTACTGTTTTCCCAGAATGTCTATCCCTCTCTCCCTGATACCTTCCCCACCTGTTCACAATTCAGTCTTTATAAAGACTCACTGACCTCCACGTTGGACTGACTACTTTCTCTTCTGTGCTCTGTTGTGCATGCTATATGTTTCCTTCACCACTTTTCAGTCTGCCACGACTACTTCCGGCACCCTGCACCACCTTCTGTCAACTTCTTCGGGAACCTGAGAGTCATCATAGGCTTGTAGATTCCTCTACTCCCACTTGCAATATTTGTTAACATTTGTTGAAGACTTACAGTGCTCCAGATGTTCTTATAATACAATTAATTTGCTTGATCTTCGACGAATTTATGAAACAAATGATACTATGTCCTATTTTGCTAATAGAGACTCAGAGAGAATAAGTGCTTTCTGTCCCATGGCTAATAAGTGATGGAACTAGGATTAGGATACAGATCTCAATGTACAGTGTTATGTACCTACTGGTTCCTTGTACAACACCACATATGCACACATTGAAAGATGAAATTTCTGTGGTTTGAGAGTATACCACTTGTTAATTTTTAATATTATTGTCATGTTTGCAAGTTGTCACTTTTCACTCTGATTACATGATTATATGCCATTTGTTAACCCACAGAGATCACAGTGTTTGGATATACAAATTTACAGTATTTTGGCTTCTGATTTGCCATGCATGAATTTGGAAAAAAGCCTGTATTATAGTTGAAATACAAATAATCGGTACACTTTTTTTTTTTTTTGGACAGGCAGAGTTAGACAGTGAGAGAGAGAGAGAGAGAAAGAGAAAGGTCTTCCTTTTTCCGTTGGTTCACCCCCAAAGTGGCCACTACGGCCGGTATGTTGTGGCCAGCGCGCTGCGTCAATCTAAAGCCAGGAGCCAGGTGCTTCCTCCTGGTCTCCTATGAGGGTACAGGGCCCAAGGTCCTGGGCCATCCTCCACTGCTCTCCCAGGCCACAGCAGAGAGCTGGACTGGAAGAGGAGCAACCGGGACAGAATCGGCACCCCAACCGGGACTAGAACCCGGGGTGCCGGCCCTGCACCCTCATGGGAGACCAGGAGGAAGTACCTGGCTCCTGGCTTCAGATCGGCACAGCGCGCCTGCCATAGAGGCCATTAAGGGGGTGAACTAATGGAAAAGGAAGACCTTTCTCTCTGTCTCTCTCTGTCTAACTCTGCCTGTCAAAAGAAAGAAAGAAAGAAAGAAAGAAAGAAAGAAAGAAAGAAAGAAAGAAAGAAAGAAAGAAAGAAAGAAAGAAAGAAACTAAATGGCTCATCATCTCTTGTGACTGCTGTTTATTCTCATCCCTAAGACTTGCTTTCTTTCATCTGGCCGGGAGGTAGTCTACGAATTCAACATTTATTCCTTCATCCATGCTTCTGCACCTACCATCGAATCCTTTACAATATTTCTAGTAGTTTCCACCTTTACTTCAGCTCCCTGAACTTTATCTACTTTTCCCTTATATCACCACTTTGTATTTATTATTAAAACTGGCAATGTTAATGTCTTCTCTTGGAGACCAGAGGTGCCTTAAGGATAACAGTAGTATTTTTATTTATTTTTCTCTCTCCAGATTAATCTGGCAGGCTATTTAAAAATATTTGATGAATATAGGCATGAATAAATTGTCAACTAAGAAAACTACCATCAAACCAATCAGATCAATAAGTCAGTTTCAGCAATTTTAAGCCAATTAATCTCCCACCAATCTATTCAAGAGATTTTCATTATTTAGAACTTCTCGATAATCTCTAAAATTTAACATATATAAGTGTGACGGTGTGGGTATTGAAAAAGTGGTAATGTTCATCAGCTAACTTGAGTGAAATTTGGAGTATCTCATGCTTAAGATTAGAGTACTAAAAAAAAAAAAAATCCAAATAGGAAAGGAATTAAAGATGAAGTGAGTCAGGATGGGATGCAGTTGCTAAATACTGAACACTGCATTTTACTAGTCCAGAGAAAGTCAGAACCTTCAGTTCCCTTAAGCAGATAACAATGTGCTTTACAGCAGAGCGGCAGTAACGAGCCACTTCTCTATATTTGTTATGGGGTAGAAGCATCCCAAATGAAACCCTGTTCCCATCTCTAGCAAAAGCAACTTCTTCAATGACTGCGATCAGAATTTTATATGGGAAAGAGAAGAAATAGATGTAGCTAGAGGCCACAACCAATTCCTAGAGAGCAATGCAAAGAAAACAGGACAGCGATCAGGTGGTCCTGATCATCATCCCAGCTGTGCCAGGCAGGAAAGTCGTTCCAACTTCCTGAGCTACAGTGTTCTCACCTGCAACATAAGAAAGTGGTAGGCGTAGCTCTTGCAGGTTTCTTCCAGGTTTCATCTTAAATAATTCAGAAGGTACAAAAGGTGTTGCTCCTGGGCATGGAGGTTATTGCCCACAATCAGCTCAGTCCCAGCTTTACCACGCAGTCCCATTGCTATAGGAAGAAGGAAGATACCATTTGGTCTGATGGCAAGAACAGATCACCCAAACTACCCTTTGGGCAGACCTACAGATGTCCTTCATCTTCTGTATCACATGTTGCTTGCTGCCTTCTCCATTGTTGGGTATTTGGACAGGATATTGCTAGAATAGGATTGTGCTCCATGAGCTAATCATATAAATTGGTTTAGACAAGTTAGACAGGAGTTAGACCAACTTATACTATGTGTAAACACCAGGTAGCATCCCTCAGTTGACTCCACAACACTGAGGAGCGGGAGACTTTCCCAAAGAAAGGCGGCTGCTCTCATCAGAGACTTAAAATGAGAAGGCCAGAATGTGGAGTTCACTCTTCCAATGTGGCTGCTTCTGTGTCAGGCAGTCCTTGACAGTCCACCCTTGGTCTCTATCTCAAAGAGTTATTCTATCTCAGACTAAATAGGCAACTGGGATTAATTTTATTTCAACCTCCCTGGCATTTTTGTTTTATGGTTGTAGTTTCACAAATATTTAAATTTTCAAGTAATAATATTATTTTAGGTCAAAGGCAAAAAAAAACGGAAAGAAATGACAAAATTGATCCCAACAACCTTGTATGGATGTCATATTAAAAACATATTGGCTGAGAAGCAACAATTATAAATAGTGGGTATAGTACCTCAATACATTAGTGTGCTAGTCTTTTGATTCCACTATAATTATAGGAAGAAAGCTTCAATCCCTGCAGTGGGGGAGCATTGAAAATTACAGCTGAGGTAGTAAATTACTGGTCCTCAATGTCCTCACCAGACAGATTGCTTTCATTTCATGAAGAGGGACGCAGCGCTGTGTCAGAGCCAGCTTCCCCTGGTGAGCTTAATGTGTTCTATTTAAAAGCACAAGATGGAATAAAGGAAGTAGTAGGAGATTTTACAATCAGCCAGCATAAACATTTGTTTTTATTTTCCCAAAGCAAGGAGTGCCAGCACTGTATCAGGAATGCTTATATTATTCATTTTGATTTTTGCTTTCCATGCCCGCAGGAACAAAGATGACCAGTAAATAGTCAGAGTGTGTTGGTTTTGCTGGGCACGGTTTCAGCAGTGGTTTAATTCTCACATGGAGGTGGCACGGTGCCTTTTGTATTTGTCACTTCACCCTGTCCCTAAGCCTCCATCTTGCTCCACTGCCAGCAGTCGAAGCAATGGGGCTTTATATGTCAACACAGCCCAAACACAAACACAGTTGGAACTGTTCTCTGATTTGCTTTCCAAACTCAGTCTAATTTTCAAGGAACAGGGAGACAGACCAGGATGGAGAAGGTATTTCTCATGAAGCTATAGTGCCTTAATTAGTTCTTGAAAACCCAACTGGGAATTTTTTTCCTTTGGTTCTGTCAGAGAGATGTTTGCTTTGAAGCCCTGACAGGATCTTGAAAAACACTGATGCTTTTCTTACATAACTCTTCTTCCTGAATCTTATGTATCTCTTCAGATTGGTAGCCAACAGCTAAATTGATAAGCACTTTTAGTGTTAAAGACTAAATTAGACCACCTTAGAAAAGCACTTATAGAAACTTATAGAAAAGTGAGTACTATGCTGGGATATGAAGTGTTGTAAGTTTTACATGATAGATAGAAACTAGGAAGTCTCGCTCTTAGTTTGTGAAAATTGATCATAATGTGGCAGAAAAAGGAGAGACACAAACAGATGATAGCTAATGACAGATGAGAGAGAGAGAGATTAGATAGAGATAGATAGATATGCAGTAAATGCTTCGGAACCAAAACATGAAGTCACCTGGTCAAGACCAATCCCTCAAAGATGATAGACTAAAACCTATATTCAAAATTTCATTTTTTTTTCCTTTCTGTAGAATCCTCCCACCATTCTGTCCTCAACAGTCAGGGCTGTGCCTACATTAAAACAGAATCCATACCAAATACCCAGGTGGCCTCTGACAACTAGTCTTATGGGGAATGTATGTGGTTTCAGGTACTAGTCTTTCACAGACAAATTTGGGCTTCATTTTGGGTCTCCCATGAGTAAAATATCAGAAAAGTCTAATGGATTCTAAGGATGGGAATTGCAGTCACCATGGCAGAGCTTTGAGAAAACTATTCTATTGTAAACTATTCTATTGCAAACTAATCACACACACTCCCAACACTCTACTCTCTGAGGGTAACTATTCAGCTATGAATAGGTCTTGCCTGAATCTATCCTTGCTGTTCATGACATTGGAAAAATCAACCTAACCACTGACACATAGCTCCTACCCCTAGGGATTCTAAGACATAATCACCCATGTATATGACATTTTCTAAGGATCTCATCACATTTAGCAAACAACTTACATGCTGAGGAAACTCTTGGATGAGAATGATGTGAGAATTCTCAGGACAACTTTTTTCTTTGGGTTACTCAGAATTTCCCTGACCTACATGAGATCTAGCAAGAGGGAAAGAATCATCTTAAATTTCTTTTTTTCACTCATCAGAAGCCATGAATGGCAGCTTCTCCCTGAAGAATCTGAACTTCAGCTCTCTCTCAGGTCCACAAGACTACCAGATGTCAGAAACACAGGAATCCACAGATGTCATAACAGAAAATCAGGAGTTTAGCAAACAAATTTGCTCATTTCTCTGTGTAGGCTAATGAAAGGCTGCCTCCAGCTAATGGTTAAGCAAAGATCAAATAAAAGCTCAGAATATAAAGTGCACTCCCTTATTTGGATCCCACTGGTCCCCCAAACTCCATCACCTCTACTAACAGCAGATCAGGAAGTCCCCTCCAGTACTTCTAGCACACTTGTCTCACTCAGACACACAGGATAAAGCTGGCAATGGTGACGGATCTGGGTGAATGAGCCCATTCCCAGACCACTTTGCATGGTATGAGGACTGTGGGCTCAGCAAATACGCAGAGCACACGCTGAAGGTGGCAGAACGCTTTACGTTCACTGCACTTCAATTCCGAGCAGGCACTGTGCAAAGGATTTGATGTGTACCATTTCATTCCCTCTCTTTCTTATCCCTAAAAGATGATCACTCACACTTTTACCAATGGGGAAACTAAGGCTCTGCAAAATGCCACTACCCGTAAGTTCACCAGCTGCCAGACCCTACCTGAAGTGGTGGCCTCCTGACCTGGACTTAGCATGCATTGTGCATACCCTGCCTTCCAAAAGAGGAAGCAAAATGTTGGTCTCAAGAAAAGCTGCAGCTCACACTTGCTCTTCATTACGGTTGGTTCAAGACCAATCTCACTTGCTCTTCGCACACCCCAGAGAGAAACAAACTCTGAGATGCAGCCTATTCTTCCCTTGCACAAACACCTCCACTTGGAAGAGATTTTTTTTTAGAGGCCTCAGTGCCAGGATCTGCTGGCTCATGCTAGCTGCCTGATAGAACAGCCAGGAAGTTTGCATTTGAAGAAAGATGACTTTACATTAGAGAAGAATGTTTGAACTTCAGTTTTCTACATTCTCCAGGAATTTTTACAAAGATAAAGAAAAATAAGCATGAAGTATTTTGTTTAAACATCACTAGTCAAAAAAATCCATCAACTATGAAGTGAAGGTTAAGAACACACCACGTACACAAGAAACGAAATACTAGAAATCAAGGGACAGGATTGCATTCACCATTGCAAACTGTGCTGAGTTCAGTCATGCCTCCGCTGAGAGATCTGTTTTCTTCATTGTGAAGTAGAGGTAATCAGAGCTGTTCTACTCAAAGTTGCCATGGAGCTCAAATGGCATCAAGCATTGCAGAAAAGCTCAAAGCAGCAACGAGTGCAGAGAACCCTTACTTATTGTGGCTGCTTTTAGTGGGATCCATAGGCAACCTTCTAGAAAGTAGCACACACCCAAAACCAGTACCTAGGACCTGCCCCAGAGGCAATTTCTCATCCTTTTCTTTCTTTCTTTGTGATTGTCTTTAAAATATGTGCATAATCTAAAGGTTATCATGTTAATCATTTTTAAGTATATGGTTCAATGGCACTAGGGACATTGCTGTACACCATCACCACCATCTTCCCCCAGAATATTTTCCTCTTATCAACCTGGAGCTCTGCACCTCCCATTCCTCTCCTCCCCTCCCACTGACTTCCTGCTGCTTAAGTTCACTACTCTACATACTTCCTGTAAGTGGAATCACATGGCATTTGCCTTTTTGTAACTGTTACAATGCACTTAGTGTAATATCCTCAAGATGCATTTAGCTACTCCTTTTTCATTAGTTTTAAGTTTATTTATTTATTTTTATTTGAAAGGCAGAGAGACAGAGGAGAGAGAGAGAGAGAGAGAGAATCTTCCATCTGCTGGTCACTCCCCAAATGCCCACAACAGCTGAGGCTGGGCCAGGCTGCAGCCACAATCCAGAAACCCCATTTAGGTCTCATACCTGGCTGGCAGGGGCTCACGTACTTGACCCATCTTCTACTGCCTCCAGGAGTGCACATTAGAAGGAAGCTGGATCAGAATCTGAGGCAGGATTTGATCCCAGGCACTCTGACATGAGATGCAGGCATCCCAAGTGGCAGCTTAACTTCCTGTGCAATGAAACCTACCCCACTCCTTTCTTATCACTATAAATTAACAAAAATAGACTAAGAATATGTCTTTTCGTCTCCCTTCTCTATCAATGTCTTTAAACCTATTGCTCTATGGATATTTCCCCCATGCCAGGCCTTCCTATTAAACTAGTGGACAATGCTTTCTTCAGAGTGCTTTGATGTGAGAGTAAACATGGTATTATCAGGCTAACATTAAACTGAATGCTTGACATGATGAATAGGGAATCTTTTATTGATTACTTGAGTTGTATCTCAACATGGTGAACTCAAGCATTCATAGGAGGAGATGGAAATTATCAAGTACTGTTTTTTTTTTTAAATTGGCAAATTACATGAAGCCTGCTTCCTTTACCTAAGCTGAATTTTGATGAAAGAAAAATTAACATATAGTAAAATATGCTTTTATGTGCACAGACCTCTGAGTTTTGACAACCACATGTAGTTATAAAAGCACTATCAAGGTCTAAAATAATTCTGTAACTGCAGAGATATTCCCTCATGCCCATTTGTAGGCAATCCTGCCCTCAGCATGAAGAACTCTGGTTTGTCTCGTGTCCGTATAATTTTGCCGTTTTAAGAACATCATATAAATAGCGTCATCCCACGGGTACCTATGAGTCTAACTTTTTTCACTGAGACTCAGTATCACACTGCCTTCTCAGTGCTGAGTTGTGTCCCATTGCATGGATGGACTCATGCTTATTTATACATTCTCACCAATAGAAAACATTTGGCTGTTTCCAGTTAGGAGTGATTATGAACACAGCTACTAAAAACAGTCATGTGAAGATTTTTGTGGAAATGTGAGGTTTCTCTTCCTTTGAGTTAACTACTGAAGTGTGATGTCGTTGAGTCACATGGTAAGTGCATATGTAACTTAGCAAAGAAGATAACCAGACTCCTCCAAAGCACCGCACTACTGTGGATTCTCTCCAGCACTGTGTGAACGTTCTGGCTGTCCCGTGTCCCCACCAGCTTTTGGTAATATCAGATTTTGTTTTTTGTTTGTTTTAATTTTAGCTGTTTTAATAGATTTATAGAGGTGTCTCATAGGAGTTTTGTTTGTACTTTTCTGAAGACTATGGTGTTGCTGATTTTTTTCATGTGTTTATTTGCCACCTATACTTCTTCTTTGATAAATGATCTGCTTAAGTCATTTTCCCATCTTTATTGGGTATTTGTCTTTTTATTATTGAGTTCTGAGATAGTGGTCCTTTGATAGATATGTGACTTGAAAATACCTTCTCCCTGCCTGAGGTTTTATTCCTTGTTCTCTTTTTTTTAAAAAAAGACTTATTTTATTTATTTGAAAAACAGAGTTACAGAGAGAGGTAGAGGAAGAGAGAGAGAGAGACAGACAGAGAGAGAGACAGAGAGAGAGAGAAAGAGAGAGAGAGAGGGATCTTCCATCCGCTGGTTCATTCCCCAGATGGCTGCAACTGCCAGAGCAATTCAAAGCCAGGAGTCAGGAGCTTCTTTCAGGTCGCCCACGTGGGTGCAGGGCCCAAGGACTTGGGCCATCTTCTGCCTTCCCAGGCCATAGCAGAGAACTGGATCAGAAGTGGAGCAGTCAGGACTAGAACTGGCGCCCATATTGGATGCTGGTGCTTCAGGCCAGGGCTTTAACCCATTGTGCCACAGTGCCGGTCCCTCCTCATTCTCTTAGTAGTACATTTCAAAGAGCAATAGTCCTTAATACTAAGGAAGCCCAATCTATTTAGGTGCATTTCAAAATAAGCCTGTACCCCAAATCCTTTCAGCTACAAGAGTTTAGACACAATCATGTTCTGGTCTATTATGGAAAATAAAATGGAAATTTTGTTGGTTGTTCACACTAAAAAAAAAAAAAGAAAGCATTTCATTAATCAAAATATAACATGATTCTCATGGTACTGAATGTGCACATTCATTAAACCTCGGTTTGCCATTCTCACTGGAAGACCCGGTGACATTTAACCTGCTGTGACTTCCATCTGTGTCCATGTCTGTGTCTATAACCAGAACAATGGCCTGGAAATGCCCCATTTGTTAATTCACACACAGAATCTGTTCAAGGAGCACCAAGGAGGTAGGGAGCAGTGGCACAAAGACAAGGTGGAGATCTGTTCCACCCTCCAGCAAGGTGTGCACTGCTGGTGGTTCTGTGTGGTAAGTACAGGAATAAATGCAACCACAAAAAATTGTGAAGCTCTTAGGAAAAATGGCTTGAGTTCACAGTGCTCCCTCCCCCATCCATGTGTCTGATCCAGGGGCAAGTTGTCATCTCCAGTGCTCCCTCTGCTGCCTGGACTCCAGTTGTCACCAGTGAGTAGAGACCACTTCCTTCTTGATGGCTCATAAACCCCAAACCTCACATTCACTCAGGCCCATGTGAATTCCCACACAGTCTCCTACAGTAATGTCCTACTTCTCACCCTGCCCTGTTATCACCTCCTATACCCTCCTCAGTCCCAATACCCCATTCCCTTGGCATCTAGAGTGGTTTTTCTGGGACAATTTTGCCATGATAGGCCCTGAGAGGGAATGGCTAATGGCCATTAAGAAGCAGATCTGTCCAGCACTCCTATAAATAGCAAATTAAGAAAACACAGGGACCAATGTTGTAGCATAGCGATTTAAGTGACCTCCTCCAATGCCGGCATCCTATATGAGTGCCAATTTTAGTCCAGCTGCTCCTCTTCTGATCCACCTCCTTGCTAATGCACCTGGGAAAGCAGGAAAAGATGACCCAAGTGCTGGGGCCCCTGTACCCTCAAAGATCCAGGCTTCTAGCTTCAGCCTGACCCAAATAAAACAAAATCTTTCTTTAGAAAAAAAAAAAAGAAAACTCAGAAATCTTTAGGAATGGGTGGTAATTTTGTTTTGATTTTAAAGAATATTCATATTTAGAAGTTATTTTATTCATAATTATATATCAATACACACACTTCACCAAATTAGGTAATTCTCAAGCCCACAGTCTTATTCTATAATCTACTAAATCATCACCATCATCATCACCTTTTTGGTTAGAACTTGGCCCTGTTGATCTCCAGAGGCCGGATTTTGATTTTACACTGTCACCTTAGCTTCTGTTTCAGTCTGTCATCAATTGTTACAGGCTGTCATCAATTGTATATTGCCATTATTTTACTTGTCCCATTAAAGCTGTCATTCACCAAAAGTACTTTTGAGGACATTTAGCCAATTTTACATAGTTTTACATATTAACACACAACATAGTATTTTGACAGGTGAACCAGCAGAGCCCCAAGAAAAGACACAAGCGGACTCTGGGCTGAAGGTTGCCCAATTGGGCAAGGGGCTGACAGCACAGAGTGGGAGGGAGATGATTATGTTGTTTTGAAAAATGAGACAGAGTAGCTGAACAGAGACTTTAATCATGTTGCTTTGGCAAACAGAAACATGATGGCAAAGTAATTATTAAAATAACTTTGAAATAATCTGTGATGCTTTAAGAAAAAAATGATTTAGAAACTCACCTTGTACCTTAATGGGGACCATTATTTAAGGTTTCTCAGAGGTCAGAGAATGCACAAGAGATCAGTATCTTTAAAGAATCCCTCCTGGAAATGTGCTTCTTCTGATCACAGCAAATTTCTTTTTTAAGAGAATATTGTACACAGGGAAAGAATTAGATAAATTGCCCTTGAAATTTCTCTATTCTCATTTGCTGAGAAATAAATCATCCAACTCAATGATAAAAGGATTACGAGTGGATTCTCATTTCCTCACCCTGGGAAGAACTATAATTACAGGGGCCATATTTTCTGAACCAAACATCGGGACTGCCAGTCCGACAAGTACATGTGTACTTATGAAGACAATAGGCCAAGTTATTCGAACCAGAAGATGACCCAGAGGCTGGAGTTACAATCAGCAGTGCTGACACGGAAATAATTTGGTTTTGAGATTGTTTTTCATGATGTCATTGGTAGAGATTTTCTTTGTCAAGATTTGCAGTGTCAAATTGTTACTGAAGTGATCTCCTCATGGTCCCATCTGCGACATGCAGACCATTCAGTTGAGTCAGACTAACCACTTCTCATCTTAGTAAACAAAACTAAAAACAACGGGATACATAATGATCAAATTAACATTTAAATTTGGTCATAAACCCTGTCAGCATATTGTAGACAATTCTTTGTCATAGTTGGTGCGCTGAATATTTGGTCTGCCCCACTTTATACAAATCGAATGTTTTGTTTTGTTTTTTAAATACACATTAGGGAGTAATTCTGTGCATTAGTAGATAGAACTTCAATTTGCAAAAGCTTTCACTGTTAGATTATTTTAGGTGAATACTGCCCTAGCTATTTAAGAATTAGTGAATTTTTAGCTACCAGAGTAAGGGACAGGCAGAAAAATATAAAAGTCAGTATAACTTTACCAACTGCAGATGTAAACATGGGAGTGTTGCACTCCTGAAGTTATAATGTCAGCTGGTGGGAGAGTACTTCGGTTTTTTTCAGGAAGGCATGAGAAGAACATGCTGCTGCTACTGCTGCTGCTGTTTCAATAGGCCAGAGACATCGAGCACAGACACATTTCCTATTTGGGTACTACATGGGCAAGAAGTTAAAAAAAAAAAAAAGCCATGGAAAACTGTTTACAAAAGGTATCCTTCGTCCTTAAAAGATCACAATCATTGGGAAGCTGGCATACAAAGAAGGCTAATTTATGAAAGAGAAGGCTCCAATGGGAAAGAGACTTCAAGAGCCTAGTAGGGACATGGAATAGGGCAGTGGTCAGCATTCAGGACAGTGCATTCATAAAATCTTCTTGGAGTCTATGAGTTCAAGCTGCTGTAACAGTTCCACAGACTAAGGGCTCCAATGATACGTGTATATCCTCACAGTTCTGGCAGGTGGAAGTCTGAAATTAAGGCGTCAGTAGGATTGGTTCCGTCTGTCATCCACGATCTTCCCTCTGTGTGAGTCTGCACCCTCTTCTCCTCTTCTTATAAGGTCACCTGCTATGCTGGGTTAGGGACCACCTTCATGGTCTCATTTTAATTCCATCACCTCTTGAAAGACTCTATCCCTAGAGGCCAGCTCTGTGGCACATCAGGATAAGCCACCACTTTTGATGCCAGCATCTCACATCAGAGTGCCACTTCCAGCCTCAGCTGCTGCATTTCTGATCCAGCTCCTTGCTGGTGCCCCTGGGAAAGCAACAAAAGATGGTCCAAGTGGCTGGCCCCTTGCCACCCACGTGGTAAATCCAGATGGAGTTCTGAGGTCCTAGCTTCAGCTTGGACCACTCCCAGCAACCTCTGTGATCATCTGGGGACTAGACCAGCAGATGGAAGATCTCTCAGATCTCTCTCTCTCTCTCTCTCTCTCTCTCTCTCTCTCTCTCTGTCTCTCACTCTGACTTTCAAATAAATTACATAAATATTAACAAAAGAAAAGACTCTGTCTCCAAATACATTCAAATGGTAAGGTACTGTGGATTAGGTCTTCAACCTGTGAATTTTGAAGGGATAGAAGTCAGCCTGTAATGTGGAGTAACAGCAGGGCCTTCAAAGAAGCATGGGGAAGGAATGACCGAGCCTCAGAAGAATGATGGGTGTGGACAGTGGCTTGGCAATGCAGGACCCTAGAAATGCTGGCAAAGATGCTGCCATTTCAGAATCAGAGGGCATGATGATAGGGCTACGAAGGAAGGAACTCAGCCCTGGAAGGTCTTCCACTCTTCCTGGAGGACCTTCTCCTGGAGTCAGTGACACATGGTGCCACCAATAGTTCACCGGCAGGAGACTGAGTTTATGGCTAGCTTCTCTTCATTATTTTTAACTATTGATAAAAACTCAAAATTAATATCAAAAGGTAACGAAAATTTACTACCATAGAAAATACTTGATCGTTAAATCAGGGAGGAGATAAGGCTGTCTGAGACGCCAGCGGCTTATTTCTGAGTCGCACTTTTACTGAGTTTCTTAACAATTCATTGTGGCCAGCACATTTGTGGCAACTGCACATTTCAAATGAAGTGCCTGCTTTGCAGATGGTAAGCATTTGCAAGAAATTTTAATGTGCATATCCACTGTTTTTCCTATGGAGAATTACAGAGATTTAGATATGAATATATTAGAGGCAGCACAGGCATTCGCAGGAGGCAGAGTTGCTTTTATGCACATGGGTTAATGAAGTGTGTCTCCAGTCCACAGTTGGAGGAAGCTTCCTATTGGCAGCATCAGAAGAGAGAACCTGACATGAGGCATGAACTCTGAGTTATGACTGCTCACCCCAAACAACTCAAAACCTTTCTAGGGTTGAGTTACCCAGGCAACACTGTTTACATTATGAGTTTTTACTTCCACAACTCTAATCAACTTTCTTGGTTATTACTCTTCTACACCAAGCCAGTCTTACATTTAAAATATATTTTTATTTCAGTTGCCCAGAAAATTATTCTGTTAGATTTTTTTGTTGCTTAAATGTGTTTTATTTAATTGGAGTAAAATATGTTTTTCTAGTTTTTGTTTTGTTTTGTTTTGTTTTGTTTTGTTTTGACAGGCAGCGTGGACAGTGAGAGAGAGACAGAGAGAAAGGTCTTCCTTTTGCTGTTCGTTCACCCTCCAATGGCCGTTGTGGCCGACGCACCACGCTGATCCGAAGCCAGGAGCCAGGTGCTTCTCCTGGTCTCCCACGGGGGTGCAGGGCCCAAATACCTGGGCCATCCTCCACTGCACTCCTAGGCCATAGCAGAGAGCTGGCCTGCAAGAGGGGCAACCGGGACAGAATCCGGTGCCCCGAAGGGGACTAGAACCTGGTGTGCCAGCGCCACAGGCAGAGGATTAGCCTATTGAGCCGCGGCGCCAGCCCAAAATATGTTGTTTAGGATAAAAATATGTCCCAGGAGATCGTGAGTAAAATCTCTTTCCAGAAAAAGGAATTGCTCTTTCTCAGGTAGTCAAAAGATCTTATATTCCTAAAGAAATCTCAATATTTTGTCTTACCCAAAGTAAAAGGTTAAATTGGTACATATGAGGCAAAAAAAAAAGGTTAAATTGATATGCATGGGGCAAAAAGACGACACAATGATCTTTTGATGAAGCAGAGCAAAGTTTGGTAGACACAACGGGACAATGCCACCTTAGTGGCACCTTAGTGGGTCTCAAAGTGGGAAATTAGGACAGGGAATCTATAAAGTTTGAGACCTGGGACAGGGTACATTAAGGCAGGTCTTGCAAGCAGAAAAGTGAGTGGCATGTGGTAGAGACCATGATGTAACATTAGATTGGTAGGCATGGCAGACAATGGTCTGGAAATGCATCCCCATGAGCAAGCTGTTGGTGTTGATGAGTAAGCAATCTAGTTGATCTACATGCTCATCTTTCAGGAGCAGATACTTCCTGGAGAAGCAGGGAAGTTAGATTTGTTTGGTTCCAGTATTGCTTAACGTAAGTTCAAGGAATAGCACTGGTGTCTATTCTAACAACCAGGTTAACTAGGTTGTAAAAAATCTTTTCTAAGCTTTCTCTCTGCCAACATTCTTGGCCAAAATTAAACTTTATATACATGCAAATATATATAATGGATTTTAAATATTTACTTGTTCATGGAATTATAAACTAAGTTGATCTCAGTTGTTAATTTGCCTAGAAAAAGCACACAAATACTTGTAGCCAAATGAGTCTCTTTCAAAAATAGTGGTATGAAAATATTAGGTTTTTTTAAAAAGTAACAGTTCAAGAAACAAAGTTTTTGATGCTATGAAAAAACTTGTGTCTGACACAATAAATCATTTTGGAGAATGAAGAGGCAACATTCCAAACTTAGTGTTGGATTTTACCAGAAAGTTTAACTTTCCATAAAGAGTTATCAAATTGTTTTTAACTATGCAATATTATTCAATCATTGCTTCTGTTTTCTTTTAATTTTTGTTCATTTTTGTTTACTTAGGTCTAGTTGTTTAATCCACAGTTACACAGTAATTCAATATTATCATAGTCTGAAGTATCTGGCACCCAAAGTTAGTAAATCCCTATTTCCTAATTATTTTGCTAGTTATAGTCATTATAAATTAACATTTTAAATTCAGAGAGTATTTTTAAATACATATCAAATGATTAAATTCCCTCCAGGTGGTATTTGATTTGCATCTGGCAGAAGAGCAGGGAAGCATCTGCTCCTTAACAAATCGCCTTCTTTTCACCTGCAGTCCTTGCTAACAACCATCTGTTGACTACTTGGATGTGTAAGCAGGACTTAGAGTTGCTTGTAAATAAAGCATACCTGTGAAAATCACGTTGCTCAGTGACAATGTATTCACTCTTCCTGCAGAGGGAAAAACAAAACCCTAAAGGAATTTGAATTCAGTCTTACGTTTTGTAAGCAAATTCCAGTGATGTGATTAAACTTATTTAGAATACCTCTGCAGTCAGTATTAAAACAGCAATATGGCACAATCCAGAACTGTGGAGAATGTCAAAAGACAAGGAACAACTACTTTCAAGCCTAGGCAAGGGTCTTTCTCTCTCTCTCTCTCTCTCTCTCCCTCTTCCCCCCTCTCTTTTTGTGATTGTGGTAAAATATATTTAACACAAATTCACCCTGTCAAACATTTTCAAATATTTAGTTAAATGGCATCAAGTACATTGCTATGCAATCCCCCACAACGATTCTGTCCACAGAACTCTTTCCAACTTCCCCAGTGTATGCTCTGTACCCATTAAACACTAACTCCTCGCTCTCCCTGGGGCAGCCACCATTCTCCTTCCCGCCACTACAAATTTCATGACTGTACCGCAGAAGTGGTGTTACAGAACAGTTGAGGGCCATCTTGTTTCACTTGACATAATAAGCTCATGGATCATCCATGTTGTACATGTGTCAGAATTTCCTTCCTTTTGAGGCTGAAAAACATTCCATTGTATGTGCATACTACGTTGTTGATTCATTCATCAGTGAACATCAGGGCCATTTAAAAACTTTTTAAATTTTTTAAACATTATCTCAAATAATGTTACTATCACAAATATTTTCTATATTTCTGCTGTATTGACACTTACATAACACACTTCTTTGTATTTTGTAAAAAATTTTACTTAAGGCATATTTTGCCTAATATTAATATAGCTATCCTTACTCTCTTTTGGTTACTATTGGCATGGAATGTTTTTCATCCTTTCACTTTCAACCTATATGTGTCTATATATTTAAAATAAATCCCTTGTAGATGGTTGCATATTGTTTTTTAATCCACCTCACCAATCTTTTGATAGTAGAATTTAATACATTTACACTTGAAGTAATTACTGAATTTATATCATTTTGTTTTTTTTTATATATCATGACTTCTTATTCCTTATTTCCTCCTTTATAGCCTTCCTTTATTTTTATCTTTTATAAATTTATTTACTTACTTACTTATTTATTTTTTAAGTCAGAGTTACATGGCACCAGTGCTGTGATGCAGTGAGTTAAGCCACTACCTGTGATGCCCACATCCTATATGGGTGCCGGTTCAAGTCCTAGCTTCTCCACTTCCAATCCAGCTCCCTGCTAGTGCATCTAGGAAAGCAGTAGAAGATGGCCCAAGACCTTGGACCCCTGCACCCCATGTGGGAGACCTGGATGAAGTTCCTAGACCCTGGCTTCCACCTGGCCCAGATCCCACCATTTATTTCAGTCATTTGGGAAGTTGATGAGCAGGTGAAACATCTCTCTCTCTCTCTCTCTCTCTCTCTCTCTCTCTCTCTCTCCCCTTTTTCTCTCTCTGTAATTCTGACTTTCATAAAAGTAAATTAATAAATCTTTAAAAAACAAAAAAGAAAGAAAAATGTGTTACAGAAAGGGAGGCAGACAGAGAGAGATCTTCCACCTGTTAGTTTACTCCCTAGATGACCACAATGGCCAGTGCTGGGCCAGGAACTTGGGCCATCTTCTGCTGCTTTGCCCAGGCAATTAGCATGGAGCTGGATCAGAAATGGAGCAGCCAGGACATGAACCAGCACTCGTTTGGGATGTCAGTGTCTCAGGTGACAGCTTTACCTGCTATGCCACAGCACTGGCACATGCCTTCCTTGATTTTACAGTGATTTTTTTTTTGCACTGACATGTTTTTATTCCCTTCTCATTTATTTTTGGGTATATTTTACATATATTTTCATTATAATTTCCAAGAGAATTATATAAAATATCCTTGAGTCATAACAATTTATTTTAAACTGATTATAAGTTAACTTCAATTGCATACAGAATTTCATTCCTTTGTAGTTCCATTCCCTTCACTCTATTCATGTCACAAATTACTTCCCTATGTCTTGTATACCCATTAACACAGATTTATAATTATCTTGTGTAGTTTTCTTATTTTTATTTATATTTTTAAGTTTTACTTAAAGCATACAAATTTCATGTATTCATATATACAGATTTAGGAACATAGTGATTCTTCCCACCATACCCTCCCTCCCAGCCATGCTCCCACCCTTCTTCCTCCTCTCTCTCCTATTCCCACTCTTAATTTTTATAAAGATCTATTTTCCGCTTACTTGATACTCCTAAGATTAACTCTACAGAAAGTAAAGAGTTCATCTAACAGTATGAGGGAAACAAACACTGTTCTTCAACAGTAGAGATAAGAGCTATAAATAATCATAAATCCTGTAAATGAATTAAAAGTGAATTTAACAAAACAAAATTGAATAGTATCGGGTTTTATGCTTGTCCGTGTTTTCCCCTTTACTGGAGAATATTACATTCATGTTCAGAGAACGCTGAGGTCCAGTAGCATCTCCTGGAGAGCAGAAATTGCTATAAAGAACTACTTCTTCGGCTTTTGTCTTTCCAAGAATGTCTTAATTGCCACCTCATTTTTGAAGAATCATTTTGCTTAACATAGACTATTGGTTTGACAGTCTCACTATCAGCAATTTAGTGTAACCCCACTGCCTTCGTATCCATAATATTTCTAGTGTGAAATCTGTTCACAGTCTTACTGAGAATCTCTTGTACCTGACTAGTCATTTTTCTCTTCTACTTTCAAGAGTGTCATTGTCAACAGTTGAATTATGTCATAGTGTAAGTCTCCAGGTCTATCTTACTTACAGCTCATTAAGCATCTTGTATTTATATACCCATATATTTCCTCAACTTTGGAAAGTTTTCAGCCATTATTTCTTCACATAAATGCTCTGCTCTTTTCTCTCTTCTCCTTCTGATGTTTGTGCAATCTACAGATATGTTTACATAATGGTGATCTATAAATCCCTTGGCAATTATTTTCTTTTATTCAATCTTTTACTGTTTTTATTTCTGAGACTTAAAATTATCAAAGGATCTGTTTTAGTTTGTTGATTTGTTTTCATTCCTATTCAAATCTATTGTTGAACCATGTTAGTAAACTGTTTAACTCAGCAATTGTATTTTTCAGCTCCAAAATATTTGCTTCTCTTTTTAAATTTCTATGTATTTGTTGATATTATTATTTTGTTCATAGACTTTTCTCATTATTTCCTTTAGTTATTTGTCAATGCATTTTTAGTTATTAGAATATAAGCAGTGTTATAACATTTATGGAAAAATGAGATTGAGATAGAAAGCAGATTTTGAGGCCCCTCACATCTAAGACAATTTTTTTAAAGATTTTTTTGTCACCTGAATTCTGCGTCACTTTAGAGTTCATTTCTGGAGATTTATTTTGTTCCTTTGAATGGGCCATGTGTCCTTGTTTTTGTGTGTGTGCCTTGTGATCATTTGTTGAAAATGGAGCATCTGAAATAGTAACCACCCTCTGTCTTTGAAGACTTTCTATAGGGCTTAAAGACTTTTACAAATCTGTTGGGCATAAAGCTCAAGTTCCTCTCAAATGATTACTGAGCATATGAGTATTCCCCTAGCTTGAGCTTGCATTTGTTTTGTTTTCAATTCCCCTGTATGCATGACTCCTTTTAAATGTCTCAACATTCCTAAGAATCTAACTCCTGCTTCTTCTTGGGATCCTGTGTTTCTACTGTGTTCCTCTGTCTGTAGTCTCTTTCCCTCAGGTCTCAAGCATCTGCAGTTCCTCTACAGTTTTTGTATGCTGCTGCACTTCAACCAAATAGTCAAATCATGCCACTGACCCCGTCTGAGTTCTCAGTCAGAAATGGATTTCTTGAGCAGCGCCAGATAATTCAGTCTTCTGACTGAAGGACCAACATGAAACTGTGGGACTCCCAGCTGATCCTCACTGCAACAGTGGCAGTGTGGGACAAGGACAAGCAGAAGACCACTTGTCCCTGCACTTGGAGTGTGGCTTTTTAGTATGCCTTTGCCTGGTTCCTAGAGATTCTTGATTGGGTTCCAGAACTACCACCAAAGACTTCACTCAGTTTATCGTTTGCTTGTTATTTCCATTGGGAAACAAGGGCTTGGAACTTGTTAATCTAGCATCTTGATGCTACTCCTCAAAGGTGTTCTATTTTTGTCAGACCTGGGGGGTGGGAGAGAGGCTGTGACATTAAATTATAGGTAAAAGCCAGCATATTACACACCCATGTTTCTCAGTGTGGTTCTGAACAGCACTATCAGCATCACCCAGGACTTGTTATAAATGCAGGTTCTCAAAGGAGACACTCAGCCTAGTGTTTAAGACGCCCGTATCTTGCATTGGAGTGATTGGGTTCTGGCTCCGGTTCCAAACTCCAGCTTCCTGCTAATGTGGACCCCAGGAAACAACAGGTGATAGCCCTGGCAATTTAATTCCTGCCACCCAAGCTGGGGAACTTCATTTTATTCCTAGTTCCTAGCTTTGGCTCTGCCCCTGTTCCAACCATTACAGGCATTTGAAGTGTGAGCTAGTGGGTGGCAGTATTCTCTCTCTCTCTCTCTCTCTCTCCCCCCTTCCTCCCTCCCTCCCTCTATCCCTCCTCCCCTCTCCTTTCTGTCCACATGTGGTACAGTACATGTACCACATGTACTGAATCAGATAGTCTAGGAAAGAATCAGAAAAACATGTTTCTTTCTTTTTTTTTTTTTTTTTTTTTTTTTTTTTTTTTTTTTGGACAGGCAGAGTTAGACAGTGAGAGAGAGAGAGAGAGACAGAGAGAAAGGTCTTCCTTTTTCCGTTGGTTCTCCCCCCAAGTGGCCGCTATAGTCAGTGCGTTGCGGCCTGCGCGCTGTGCTGATCCGAAGCCAGGAACCAGGTGCTTCCTCCTGGTCTCCCATGTGGGTGCAGGGCCCAAGGACCTGGGCCATCCTCCACTGCACTCCCGGCCACAGCAGAGAGCTGGACTGGAAGAGGAGCAACCGGGACAGAATCCGACGCCCCGACCAGGACTAGAACCCGGGGTACCAGCGCTGCAGGTGGAGGATTAGCCTAGTGAGCTGCAGCACCGGCCAGAAAAACATGTTCTATCAGGCTTTTCAGTTGATCATGATTTAGGAATATCTGAAAGCCACTGCCATAGGTTTTTATCCCTGAGAAATTCTTTTGGCAGAATAAAAGTAGAAGAAAAGTATAAATGAAAATAAAGTCAAAAAGGATTTTTTCCCTCAATTATTCAAATATGGTACCCAGAGGTGATTTCTGTGGCCCTGTGAAGCTAAAATTTCTATGTGGTGTAATTAACCAGTGCTTTTATTTCTATTCTCTCCCTGGATCTGCCAAGCCATCTTGCCACTAGATTTCTGCTGGAATGTTATTTTCTTGGATTAAACCAAATTTTGCTGTTTCATAGTGGCAGAAACTGACTTTGAAGAAGGCTCATCTGCCTTCAGGCCAGGCAGCTCCCTCTAGCCCACCAGGGCACGGTACTCAACAGCAAGAGCCTTGACCTCAGCTCTCCCTTTGTGACTCCAAGTATACAATTTCATGCTATTTCTCATACATCTGTCCTGCACCAAACAGCTGAGGTAGTCTCTGACCTCTCTTCAGGAAAACAGAAAAGGCCAGGGTCGTTCCTTTCAATGGGTCTGTATGTTAATGCTAAAATTTCCCATCCATCTCATACATGGAAGAGAAAGGCCCCTGACTCTGCCATGGGCTCTTGGATAACGGCATGGCTCCTGGGCTCTTTGTGCATGACTGCAGCGTCCTTCCTTGTGCAGCCATATCCCCTCCTCTGTGTCAATGCAACATCTCCACGCACACACAACTCCCAGCCTGCACATCGACCTAGGAGGCATTCTGAGCCAGCTCAGACTCTGAACCTCACCTGACCCTGTGAGTGCTCAACAGCATCACACGCAGTGCTCACTGCTGAGTGAAAAGTCCACATGTGATTGGTGTTAACCCATTTCTGAGGGCGAGTGTGGCCCATATATTCCAACTGATAGAGATTCTGCTATCTTTCACATGAAAAGAAGGAGCCAATTTTACCTATACCACTAGTCTATCAGGCCATAACGTGTTTTTGATAATATTACTAGATGATTAGAAAAGTGATTCTGAGCTTTCTCCAGAAAACACTAATTACATAAATTAAACAGGTTAAGCTTCATTATTTTTACTCTAGGACTTTTCAGTCCTTAATAAGAGATGTTGTGATGACTCAAGGCACATACAGTCATTTTCCCAATGTTATGTGAGCAAAAATACTTGTTTTCATTTTTTTAGATCAGCCCCATGAGAACAGAGAGCAAACACTATCAGTTCCTACCACTTTTAATCAACACTCACTGCACCCCTGCACTAAGGAGTCTCCTCTACAAGCACTTTTTACTGAGGGAACCATATCTGGTGAAGGGGGAAGCTTGAGACGTCCTCTCTTGGCCTCAGTCTTAACCAGAATGAGTGGGTGGTGGGTAAAATTCCTATCTGGGCTTGGACAACTCTGAGACATATCCCAAAGCCCCAGGGGTAACAAAAATGCATGGACCACCATATTTCTTTCCAATTCCCTTCTTTTCTTTTTCTTTTTTTAAACAAATATAAATTTCCAAAGTACAGTTTATGGATTACAGTGGCTTCCCCCCCCCCAACTTCCCTCCCACCCACAATCCTCCCATCTCCTGCTCCCTCTCCTCTTCCATTCACATTAAGATTCATTTTCACCAATTCCCTTCTCCACACCCTACCAACACCTCCGAATATTAGCCCCAGAATAAATCTACCAGCACTCAGAAACTCATCTCCCAATTTGCTTCTGGGGAAAGCAGCCTAACATAACCCATTGTCATTAAGTTCTTTTTAGTGATCAAATTTATCTGGAGAAGCAGAAGTACCTCCCCCCAGGATGAGCAAAGGAAAGAAATTAACCTAACAAGTTGAGATGGAATGAGATCAGATAATTTACAGTACTACTACTGAGTTACCAGAGATGTGAGAGTCATGGTCTCAGAATGGATACATCTTGGCCGGTGCCGCGGCTCACTAAGCTAATCCTCCGCCTGCGGCGCCGGCACACCGGGTTCTAGGCCCGGTCGGGGCGCCAGATTCTGTCCCGGTTGCTCCTCTTCCAGTCCAGCTCTCTGCTGTGGCCCGGGAGTGCAGTAGAGGATGGCCCAAGTGCTTGGGCCCTGCACCCACATGGGAGACCAGGAGGAAGCGCCTGGCTCCTGGCTTCAGATCAGTGTGGTCCGCCAGCCGCAGCACGCCAGCAGCAGCAGCCATTGGAGGGTGAACCAACGGTAAAGGAAGACCTTTCTCTCTGTCTCTCTCTCTCACTGTCCACTCTGCCTGTCAAAAAAAAAAAAAAAAAGAATGGCTACATCTGAGTCCCTTGGGGACCAATGCAGAACCCATGCCTGCTATAGTACACTGAAATCCAATCACAGCTGACAAAGGAAACGGTTTCATTTCAGCCACAGAAAACAGACTGAGCAGAAAACTTAATAAAGGTTCTCGAAGGTTGTGAAAATATTTTTCATAAGTAATACTAGCCAGATAAAATGAAATGATTTTCTGCAATGTTTAAAGGTCAGTAAAAGAAATGGGCTTATAACTGAGGCTCGGGACTCTGCAAGAGAAATTCCTCCTGTAGGATGAGAGAGGGGGTCTCCCTTCGCCTGTATATTCAGACTGTGTGGGGAGTTTCATGAAAACTCTACACAAACACAGAGACTGTCCTGGGACAAGGATGACGAGGACCCTCCCTCCTGACTGGAATCTTCCAGAAAGGTCGGCGAGACGCAATTAGAATGCACGGGCTCTTCAACGGGCCACATCCACGCCCTTGGCTAATTGAACTCACCCAGATGTTTTCTTTTCTACTCAGTGAAATGATGACATTATTGGAGGTTAATAGTTAAGGGTTTATCTAAATTAGGTATCCGTAAAGTTCTTAATTTAGCCATTGAGTGCCTAATAGAGATTAAATTGGACCTGGACATACTATATTTCAATCTTGCGTGAACTACTTGCACAAAGCACGAAGGGCTGGCTCACTGAGGAGTCCCCTCCGCTTCTAGAATACCTTAACATTTTGCTAATGAGCACCCAGTTCCCAGGGTTTACATATAATTTTGTGTGTGCTTCTCTTACATATGATTCTCTGTGTGTCTTGAGAATTCCCTCTGGGTGAGAATCTGATTTCTGCTCCAGAAATACTTCAGAAAGCAATTTGAGGATCATGGAAACAGATGAGAATGAACAAAGTGAAGAAAGGCTCTCCGAGGCTTCAATCACATGATGTCAAAGAAGGGGAAGTAGTAATTACCCTGATATAACCAGTACATGTGGCATACATGTATTAAAATGTCTCATCGTAGCCCATAACTATGTATAATTGTTATTAACAAAAAATAAAAAATCGTTGTCATAAAAAAGTAAATAGAGGTCACAGTAGAAGTTAGGAATAGGAATGAAGATAGATTGATAATGGATGGATGGATGTAGATGGATAAACAGATGATAGATAGATGATAGATAGATAGATAGATAGATAGATAGATAGATAGAATCCATGGATATGGAACATTTCAAGAACCTGTTATTTTAAGGGTAGAGTGACCAGGCAACTCAATAACACAGATTAAAAAGGGACAGATAACTGCTGTCTGAAGTGGCATAGGAATCAAGCATGAATAATAAGAAAGTGAAGGGATACTGTTCTAAAGGAAGTAAGGAGTGAAATGAGATATTAAGAAAGTGGTGCTGGCGCCGCGGCTCACTAGGCTATTCCTCCACCTGCGGCGCCGGCACACTGGGCTCTAGTCCCGGTCGGGGCGCACTGGATTCTGTCCCGGTTGCTCCTCTTCCAGTCCAGCTCTCTGCTGTGGCCCGGGAGTGCAGTAGAGGATGGCCCAGGTCCTTGGGCCCTGCACCCACATGGGAGACCAGAAGGAAGCACCTGGCTCCTGGCTTCGGATCAACGCGGTGCGCCAGCCACAGCGCACCGGCCACAGCAGCCATTGCGGGGTGAACCAATGGAAAAGGAAGACCTTTCTCTCTGTCTCTCTCTCTCACTATTCACTCTGCCTGTCAAAAAAAAAAAAAGAAAGAAAGAAAGAAAGAAAGTGGTAAAATGACAGTTCTAAGTAACAGTGGATGGGGTTAACTACCACCTGGAAATAAAGAAAAGAGCTTCTCACTTCAGTCAAGATCAACTTGGTCTTATCTAGACTGATGGAAAGACCAACGAAGGGAGCAGGAGTGTCAATGACCAAAAACATCCATTCTCAATTCCAGTATAAGGGACAATTTCACCAAAATGCATAACACCTCACTGTTCCCAAGTCTATGGGAAAGATCACACTTTATCATGTTATATGAAGCATGCATGAGGAATTCATGTAGACTGAGAGGATGGGAGCCACCTAAGATATCGAGGGAAGGCTTGGGTTGTTGGTCACAAGGGGGAGGGGCTTTTGGATGGTGAGAAGTTGTGGATCTGATGGAGCTCCACTTTGTTCCCCTAGCATCTATTTCCATAGATTACAATTCCAACATCCTCTTTGTAAGATCCTGCAGGTACTCTTCTTATGAGTGGGTTATCCATTCTTCCTTTGAGCCCACATTAAGTGGACTAAGGAAAGTTCCATGCCTTGTGGGGTATAATTGATTTGCAAGATGTGGATACCACCATTCTTTTCCTGTTTGTTTGTATTATTATTCTTTCTGCTGTATTTTTTTTCTTCTTAAATGAAGCATGTAGCTTCCCCATGAGGCTAATAATTGTTCACACTGGGTCCAGTCTTGCATAAAGTTCACCTGGGAAGGAAGTCTAACTAATAAGAATAAACAGCCTGTATTATGTCTTGTGACATTTTAGGTTACTTAACAGATTCTGTTGTTTTACTTTTCAGAGCTCCTAGGATAGGCTCAACATTCTTAAAACAGGAAGGTGAAGTAAAAGGCCCTATGTTAAACCAAGTAGCGTGGCTTAGTTTCTCCATATCAGATTGTCTTCCTCAATTAAGAATATCATTTTTGTCATCAACAGGTAAACAAAATTGGGCCTCTTGTTACTCTAATAGCATAAAAATTAGTGTGTTTTCTAAAACCATAAACCCCACAGTATTCAGTGATCCTTCAGGGTTGGGTGTTTCATAGATGGTCCCACACTCGAGGTAATACTGCTGTCATCTGCTGGTCACGTAATCTGCAGGGTAAAGGTCTGCTTCTCTATCAGACAGGTGCTCTGGAATGCTGAGATACCCTCAGACACCAAGTTTGTGTATGCCTGGGGACCCACAGCCCATTGAGATCATCCACTGAAGGACTCTGAATAATAAGTCAAAGTTGTCCTTGTCTAGGAGCAGAGCCAAATGAAGGCAGTTGCAAATGTAACATTTATGTGAGATCCCATGTTGTCTCCTATAGAATCCTACTCCATTTTACATCTACATTAGTTTTATTATTAAGGTAAGATTTTCAGCTCCATAATGGCTAAATCTATATACTAAGTTGATCTTCTGTATATAAAGAGAAAATGAATCGTGATGAAGAATGGGATGGGAGAGGGAATGGGAGATGGGATGGTTGTGGGTGGGAGGGAGGTTATGGGGGGGAGCCACTATAATTCAAAAGTTGTACTTTGGAAATTAATATTTATTAAATAAAAGTTTAAAAAAACTATAATTTTTAAGTGCATGAGTAGAATTTGCCCTTCATAAGATGATGAAGCCATACCATTGTATCATCTGCCATGTACCAAACCAATACCTGGTCCTCATACCCCTGAGGAAGAGGACAAGTGGACACCAATACAGCTCCAGGTGGGGTAGTCACAATTATGCAGTTTTTATTCTTTCATTCTGACTGCTTTCAATAATATCCTATGATAATATCTCCACTTCATATGCATTTCCTTCTTGATTCTTATAAACTTTGCTATTAAAAGGTAATCACAGATTATACCTACTCAAATTTATGCATTTTATACAAAGTCAACAAAATTTTATAAAATGTTCCCATCATTCTTATTCTCTGCATTCTAAGTTATTATATTTTTATCAATTTACATTTTGCTGTCATTCCGTCTTTTACTCTTTCATTTTTACAATCTCTCTAACTTATGACACTCATATTTGCCTCTACATAAGCTGATGTTCTACAGTCTTTTCCCATGATGATAATTCTCTGTCCACTATAAACCCTGCCACACTTTGAATGAGACTATCTGTGTTCTCATTAGGGCGGTTACTCTCTCATTGTCCCCTTTGTTCTAGTTATGTGAACCAGGGGAATTTGCAGAAAACTTCTGAGCTTTCATTCTGAGCATTGTCAATTGATCTTGCTTTCTTTTTTAAATCCAAGTATATCATGAAGAATATGAACCCTATATCAAAGCTATTTTATTTTTTTTTGTTGTTGTTTTTTTTTAACTTTTATTTAATGAATATAAATTTCCAGTGTACAGCTTATGGATTACAATGGCTTCCCCCCGCAATAACTTCCCTCCCACCCGCAACCCTCCCCCCTCCCGCTCCCTCTCCCCTTCCATTTGCATCAAGATTCATTTTCAATTCTCTTTATATACAGAAGATCAATTTAGTATAAAGATTTCAACAGTTTGCACCCACATAGAAACACAAAGTGAAACATACTGTTTGAGTACTAGTTATAGCATTAAATCACAATGTACAGCACATTAAGGACAGAGATCCCACATGAGGAGCAAGTGCACAGTGGCTCCTGTTGTTGACCCAACAAATTGACACTCTAGTTTATGGCGCCAGTAACCATCCTAGGCTGTCGTCATGAGTTGCCAAGGCTATGGAAGCCTTCCAAGTTTGCCGACTCTGATCATATTTAGACAAGGTCATAAAAGACAGAGTGAGGATAGTAACCAATGATCCTAAGAGTGGCATTTACCAGGTTTGAACAATTATACAGCATTAAGTGGGGAAGAGGACCATCAGTACACACATGTTGGGAGTAGAGCCATTGGTGGTAGAGTAGAGGTTATGATTACAAAGGAATGAGGCCCAAGTGCACTAGACAGGGCCTAGAACAAAGGACAGAGTCATTATTAGAGGAGCTAAGAAAGGTGCTGTCTAAGCTACAATGAAGTTTTCTGATTGAGAGGCAAATAGAACCTGATAGAAGGGGCTTGATAATAATCTGGTGGGCTTTAGGCCTTGTAAATTCAGAGGCCCAGACCTATCTATCTCTTCACATGGGGTATATCCTAAGGGAGGTGTGAACCTCCTAGGGGAAGGCACTCTGTTGACTTTCATTACTTGGCTGGCCTGGGAGGAGAGCTGGCCAGGTAAAGGCAGGTGGCATCTCTAACAAGAAATTTACAGTTCTGCCTGCAATGTTGCTGACCCTACTTGACCATCCCCTCAGCTGCAGTGGTCACTTTGGAAGTTGGGTTGAGTGAAGGGCTTTTCAGCTTAGAGCCAATAAGATCTGTGGCTCTGACCTGGGCATCCTTCGACTCCAGGGCAGGTCCATTTCCAGGGATCCAACTCTTGGCAGAGCTGCCAGGGCTCTTCACAAGCTGACTTCTGCTGAAGCCCAGGCTTACCACATTGAAAGCCACTGCAGTGGACTGGCCTGTTGGGTCTCCTTGAGGGCAGATCACTGTACAGATCAGCCATTAATAGGCCTGCCACCCATTGCTTCTGATGCCTAGCTTTCTTTTCCTCCTGGTTTGTGTTAAAGCAGACCAGAGGATGCAAGTCAAGGGAGTGCCCGTGTCCCATCTCTAATCTTTGGTGGCCTGAACTACAAGTCTATAGTCACAGGCATGTTCTGTAGTAGTTTTTCTAAGGTAGACAATGCCCATGAGGAAAATTATATTCTCACTTTAAAACTTTCTTTCCCTTTGGTCTGAAAGGGAGGTTTTTTCTACTTACTGTATACTTCGCTGATGGCGAAGTGAATCTAGCTATGAGATTATTATTTAAGTTCTTATTTTGGCTATGCTATTGCAGAAAAATGTTAGCCATCTCTTTTATAAGGTCTAAAGATTAAATTGTGCATCCTACAGATTCCTTCATAATAGAATTAGTTTCCTACCTTGAAGAGAATAGAGAAATGAAAGAACAAGTTGGGCTTAGAATAGAGAAATGAGGGAGCAAGTCCTAGATCGCTTGCTGACAATAGCAATATCACATGAATACTTAGCAAACAGTTTCAACCATTAGATAACAACTTAAGAAAACATTTACCAGAAGGTCCAATGCCTTCTCTAAATTTTAAGAATCATGTATTTGAAAACACCTCTTAAATATCTAACATGGTGTAGTTTGTTTAGCCAGTAAACTTAAGCACAACCATCTAAAATGTTTTTAGTTTCTTTCTACCAACAAGTCTAAAACATATGATACACAGATTCAGGTCCCACAAATTAAAATGTATCTTTGATTGATTTTAGCAGCTTAAATTTATGGACAATCTTATCTATAAGCCATTTAAAATAAAACTCTTAATAAAATTTCCCCAAGTGGACATACAATATGTACACACATATAATATAGCCTAATAGACCAATACATCAATTTTAATAATAGCTTTTAAAATCTTTAACTCTTTTTGTAGATTGCCAATTGATTTGAATTGCTTTTTCTTTTTAGTAACCTCAGTTAACCATACTTTCTCTCAGTTGGTACTGTTAATACATTATTGGCTTCATCTGTTTACAGAGCCATCCCAAAGTACTGAATACAATAAAAGTGGCTGGAAAAAGTCCATAGGAACCTATAGGAGGACAGCTAAACACAGAACCAACAACGCTTTAGTTTTATGAGCAGCAGATATTCAAATTTTTGAAAAAAGCACATATTTAAATAACCCATAGCTCTTAATAAAAATTCAGCTGTTTTTGAACAATTAGAATTTAACAGACATCAAGAGAACATAATAGATTACTTTAACACATTGCTTTAACAGAGCATCAGAGTTTAATTCTATGTCAAAGAGAAATTGAGCTTCCTGTGATCTTTTGCTGTGAGGTTTCCTTCCTTTACCTTCTTTCATATTGGTGACCATGTTTCTGTGTTTCTGTGTGTAAGACATCTTTAAGCATCTTTTGCAGGGCAGGACGAGTGGCAACAAATTCTTTCAGTTTCTGTTTGCTATGAAAAGTCTTAATGTCACCTTCATTCACAAATGAGAGCTTTGCAGGATATAGTATTCTGGGCTGGCAGTTTTTCTCTCTTAGTACCTGAGCTATGTCTCGCCATTCCCTTCTAGCTTGTAGGGTTTCTGATGAGAAGTCTGCTGTGAGTCTAATTGGAGATCCTCTAAGAGTGATCTGACGTTTCTCTCTTGCACCTTTTAGGATCTTTTCTTTATGTTTCACTGTGGTGAGTTTGATTACAACATGTCGTGGTGAGGATCTCTTTTGGTCATGTTTATTAGGGGTTCTATAAGCTTCCTGTACTAAGATGCCTCTGTCCTTCTCCAAACCTGGGAAATTTTCTGCTAGTATCTCACTGAAAATGCCTTCTAATCCTTTCTCCCTCTCCATGCCTTCAGGAACTCCTAGAACCCGAATGTTGGGTTTTTTAATAGTATCCTGTAAATTCCTGACAATATTTTTTAGATTTCTAATTTCTTCTTCTTTTCTTTGGTTTGCCTGTTTCCTTTCCTATGCTCTGTCTTCTAAGTCTGATATTCTCTCTTCTGCTTCGCCCATTCTGTTTTTAAGGCTCTCTAATGTGTTTGTCATTTGATCTATTGAACTCTTCATTTCATTATGATTTCTAGTCACTATCAGAGTTTCTTGTTCCACTAGTTGTTTCATTTCATTTTGATTCCTCCTTAATATTTCACTTTCACGAGAGAGATTTTCTATCTTGTCCATGAAGGATTTCTGTAGTTCAAGAATTTGTTTTTGAGAACTTCTTAATGTTCTTATCAATTTTTTGAGATCCGCTTCTTGCATTTCTTCGATCTCATCATCTTCATAATCTTGAATTGGGGTGTCTTTTTCATTTGGGGGCGTCATAGTTTCTTCCTTGTTCTTGTTACCTCGGTTTTTGCGTTTGTTGTTTGGCATGTTGGAGATATTTGGTTTCTTCACTGTGGGGTTTTTTCTTGTTACACTATGGCTCTATATTAAGTGGACTGTCTGCTTTCAGTGGAGCCTTAGAGGCTTGAGATGAGTGTGGACTGAGAGCTGTGTTTGGTTCCTCAGGGTTGAGGGTGTGTCAAGGATGACACTCCCAGGTTAAGTGTGGTAAATCTCTCTTTCTTTTTTTGATTTAAAAGGGAAGTAATTCCGCACAGCTGAACGTAATTGGAGGTAGTTAGGCAAATGATATACCCACAGGAGCCAGAGATCGGAAGCTCTTTCCCAAGGACCACACAGGGAATCTGTGCTGCCCTCGGTGTGGGCTCCAATTCTCCTGCAGTCTCCCACTGGGTTGCCAAGTTAGATGCTAATCTCCTGTTATTTCACCCCTCCCCACAGAGTCAGGTTTTTCTGCTAGGCTCAGGGCTGGTGCAGACCTGAGGTCGCCCTGCTTATGACGTATTTCCAAAATGGCGCCTGCTCTGTCTTGCTCGCCTGTGAGAGGTGAGCGGAGAGAGAGAAACTTGTGTCCGTATCAGTCACTTTTTTAATTTTTTTTCTCTCTCTTCTAGTTAGCCTGGTGAACTTTTCCCCACGGAGTTTCAAGCCTCGTTCCCTCTAGCCTCCTCTTTCCGCTTGCCTGCTGGTATCTCGGGCTATTGAGGTTCGGCTCACCTCGCGTTCCAGCGCTGGTGCGTTGAGTCTGCCGCTGGTGTCCCGAACTTGGGCTCCCACGCTCTCCACGCAGGTCCACTGTGAATCACTAGTTCCGGAAGAGTTTCCTCTGCTGTTTCATCCCCTACTCTTCCTTGACACTGCAGTATCTCCACTTATATTAAACTTTCTCTCCCCCCGGACTAAGTGTGCTTCCTGCCTATTCCGCCATCTTGCCGCCTCCACTATCAAAGCTATTTTAATTAGTAGCATTAGTATAATTATGACTGATAATAGTTCTATGTAAATTTCAAGTGCTAGGCACTGTACGAGATGCTTTGCTCCTAAGGGGATATAAACCTTACCACCATCAGATGGTGAACCTATTACTACCTTCACTTCACAGACGAGGAAGCCGAGGCTCAGACACATTAGTCACATTTCTCAAGGGAAGGAACAGTCCAGAGTGACTGAATCCCAAGCCACTGGTTGTATCAACGTTGGCTGGAAATATTAAAAATACTGTAATAAAATAAGAGTGGGAATGAGATTTGTTGAGGGAATGACAAGCTACCCATATGCAGGAAAAATGAGGCTGGAGGTACTGCACTGCAGAAGGAACTAGCAGTTCAAATCTTGTTAGCCAAATTAGTTTATGAATCTAGGCTCTTCACAAGTGAGCATTGACAAATCTAGACTCTACACAGGGTGTGGGAGGGGTAGGCATTCTGAACTCTGGCTGCATATTAGAATTCCTTGTGAAGTCTTAACAAATTAAGAACACAATATTGGGCTACCCCTCAGACTAGATAAACCAAAACAGAAGTTTAGGGGTTGGGTGAGACCTAGACTCAAATAGCTTTTGAAGTACCTGGATGATTCTGGTGTAATCAAGATTGAATAACACTACACTGGATATCTCTAGGAAAGCAAAAGACAGTAGCAGGAGAGGACAGGCTATGGTGAAGCGGAACTAAGTGCATAGAATGTACTAGAAGCAGACCTTGACCAAACCCTCAATGAGATGTAGCTCATGAGAACAGGTCAGGAACTCAATAATGGCTGGGACCCAGCACTGCCTGAATAGTGAAACCCAAGACCAAGCAAGCTGCCCAGGCATTTTGGTTAGGAATTTGTGGAAGGTATCCCCAAACCCAAAGGTAGAGGGGTGGGAATTCAGACTTCCTGTAAGTTTAACTCAGAAAAAAAATTTTGACAAATCACTAGGATTAGTTAAATTCAGTAATGAAATGTCCTCAACACATCACTGGATCCTCTGTTGCTGATAAACAACTAATAATTTACTTCTTGCTTTTCCCATAGTCATTGCCAATTGATTCAACAGATCTTTGAAAGGGGCATTATATGATTAGGTTCCTTCCAGATCTATGCAACAGAAAACCCATACTCAAAGGCTGAACCACTAACACAATGCATTATCAAACATAATATGCGACTTGGGTTGGTTTCTTAGAATGAACTACCGTGTCAGGAATCCAAGATATGTTTGTCTCCCCATTCTTGTCCAAACAGGGGACTATCCAGAGGCTCACATAATCTTGTCCTGAGCATTACTTTTACAGGAGGAGAAATGCTTTCAGAGTAGTTCCCAAGAAGAAAACTCCAACAATTAATTGACCATAGTTAGATCCCAAACCAATCTCTAGGCTTGGTAATGAACCACAATAAGTATATTAACCCCATCATTATTAGTCGCCGAAGCTAAGGTCATGAATGCCTGAGAAGACAGAGGCTTTCTGAACAACATTGCTTTGTAATGGCAGATGCTATGTGTGTAGGTTGTGCAGCTTATCAATGTGTGCTTTCACTGGGCAAGTACTCCAGCAAGACCTATGTCTTCCAGCCTAAAATTTCATATTTCTCCTTTGCAGTTTGTCATATGGGAACTTATCACATCATGGAAACTCAGGACAGGCACAGGAATTTAAGAATCTTTTTTTTTTTTTTTTTTTTTTTTTTTGCCAGTGCTGCGGCTTACTAGGCTAATCCTCTGCCTGCGGCGCTGCCACTCCAGGTTCTAGTCCTGGTCGGGGCGCTGGATTCTGTCCCGGTTGCTCCTCTTCCAGTCCAGCTCTCTGCTGTGGCCTGGGAAGGCAGTGGAGGATGGCCCAGGTCCTTGGGCCCTGCACCCTCATGGGAGACCAAGAGGAAGCACCTGGCTCCTGGCTGTGGCTCGGCGCAGCGCACCGGCCACAACGCACTGACCATAGCGGCCACTTGGGGGGTGAACCAACAGAAAAGGAAAACCTTTCTCTCTGTCTCTCTCTCTCTCACTGTCTAACTCTGCCTGTCAAAAAAAAAAAAAAAAGAATCTCCTTTTTTATAACTTTAAATGTGAGGCTAAGATTCCTCAGCATGTGATAGTGTTACTTCATCCCCTCCTTTCCTTGGGGTGTGGGGAGTCTTCACCTTTAATTATTTTTGAAATATCCTCATTAATCAATTTCTTCTTGGATAGTCCTTGTTCACATAGTTTTCCACTTTTCATTTCAGATCCTTATCCTATATTCTCAGTTTTACAAATTTCTCTAATCCTTTTAGTTGCTTTTTTTATTTCAATAATGCTTTATTAAACAAAATAACCACTTTCCACCATACTTCTAACATGACCAAGTTAAATGTAATGATTACTATAAAAACACTTTCTTTTCTTATCCTTAAAATTAAAAGCCAAACTACCTAATTAATTGTTTCACATGAAGGATATTTAGCTTCCTTTTTTCCTTCAAATGGGGAACTTGAATTGCCTACTACATAGATTTTACTGGTCCTTCTGGGATGCTTAAACAGAAGTCCCATCTGTGAAAGTGTATAGTCCATTGGAGGAAACCATAGATAAATAATGAAGAGAGCTGTTGCCATCAGGTGCTGCTTGGTCTTCTCATCTTAGTTAGTAATAGCATACAAATGTTTTATGATTAATTTCTGCTTATGCTTCTGTTTTTCTCATTTCATTTTGCATATTCTAGCTTTCCCCAGGTGTATCTTGATAATTTTCTGGCCCAGTTTCTTTATTTCTGTCTTCTACACTATTAATTTTCCCATTGTTTGAAAAGTTTATTTGGTTCATTTTTTCCACTGTTATTGTAAAATACAACATCCATGTAAACGATGTTACTAAAGTATACTTTTCTTTATAGTTTAATAAGGTGAAAGCCAGCCACCCAGATTAAAACCTAGCATACTGGTAGCACAACTTCAGCCTCTGTTGCTCCTCCTGATTTTCCTTCTCCCCAAGGCAAACACTATCTTGCGTCTGACCTGATTGTTCCATTGCTTTATTTTATGTATCCCTAAGCCAGAGGTTCTCAAAGTGTCACCTGATAATTTAGATAAGTCTCGGGCCCAGGCCTACTGAGACAGAAACTTTTGGAGTGGACCTCAGTACCCTGATTTTGATGCAAGCTACATTTTGAGGACCAGCATCTATAACAATAGCTTTCCAGGGAGCATTTGGTGTGGCAAAGTCTGTGCTTAGGAAGCCTGCATCCCATATCAGAGTGCCTGGTTTGAGTCATGCATGATCCACTTCTGAGCCAGCTTCCTGGGATGCAGTAGGTCATCCTCAAGTACAGGGGGCCCTGTTACCCACTTGAGAGATCCAGATTGATTTCCAGATTTCTAGCTTCATCTTATTTCAGTCTTGACTATCATAAGCATTTGCATTTAGAATGTGATTCTCTCTCTCTCTCTCTCTCTCTCTCTCTGTTTATGTCTCTGCCTTTCAAATAAATTAAATACATAAATTTTTAAAAAGAAAGAGTAAACAATAGCTTTAGCGTCACCTGTCTTTGACCTTCATATACATGGAATTATTTTATACAGATGGTAGATAACAGAGGATCACAATTTATGTGAAAGTTTATTCAGTCCTTCTACATCTGATGGATATTAATGTTGTTTCCAGTTTTATGTTACTATGAGCCATGCTACTCTAACTAGGCTGTCACACAAATTAAAGACTGGCTGTAGGGTATATGCTTGGAGTAAGTTTGTAATGATGTTCTCTTCCAAACTGGTTATTACACTAGCAATGCAAACAGCATCCAAAAAGGTTCCCATTGCTCATCCTTGCCAACATTTTAAGGTTGTTTTTTTTTTTTTTTTTGCCATTCTAGCTTAATTGAGGTATAAGTGATATACAGCAAGCAGCATGCCTATGACATGTGCACTCTGATAAATATTGATGTATGTTCTAAACACACATAAAACATCACCAAAATTTACTTAATGACATATCAACCACCTGCAGAAGCTACCTTGTGCTTCCTTTTTCTAAGATTTTTGTATTTATTTGAAAAGCAGAGCCACAGAGAGGCAGAGGCAGAGAAAGACAGAAAAATCTTCCATCCGATGGTTCACTCCCCAAATGACCACAGCGGCCAAAGCTGCACTGATCCAAAGCCAGGAGCCAGGAACCTCCTCAGGGTCTCCTACACAGGTGCAGAGGCCAGCCATCCTCTGCTGCTCTCCCAGGCCACAGCAGAGAGCTGGATCAGAAGTGGAGCAGCCAGGACTCGAACTGGCACCCACATGGGATGCCAGAACTGCAGGCTGTGGCCCCAGCCACCATGCCAAAGCACTGGACCCCACTTATGCTTCTTTGTAATACCTCCTCTTTTCATCAGACCAAAAATACTTTCTAATTGCTTCTTTGCTTTCTTTTTTGATCCATGAATTATTTGCAAGCATGACGTTCCACTTCCAAATATCTGGGGATTTTTCAGAGACCTACCCTTTATTGATTTCAAATTTAACTTCATGTGGTGAGGCAACATACTTAGCATGTTTAAGATCCATTTAAAGCCGGCGCCGTGGCTTAACAGGCTAATTCTCCGCCTTGCGGCGCTGGCACACCGGGTTCTAGTCCCGGTTGGGGCGCCGGATTCTATCCCGGTTGCCCCTCTTCCAGGCCAGCTCTCTGCTATGGCCCGGGAAGGCAGTGGAGGATGGCCCAAGTCCTTGGGCCCTGCACCCACATGGGAGACCAGGAGAAGCACCTGGCTCCTGGCTTCGGATCAGCATGATGCGCCGGCCGCAGCGGCCATTGGAGGGTGAACCAACGGCAAAAAGGAAGACCTTTCTCTCTGTCTCTCTCTCTCACTATCCACTCTGCCTGTCAAAAAAAAAAAATCCATTTAAACTTAATGCAACTTGCCTGGCCTAGACGATGGTCCAGTTTAGTAAACGTTACAGGTGCACTTAGAAGGAAGATGCATTCTGCTATCGCTGGGTGGAGGATTATGTCATTGTCAGTTGGGTCAAATTGGTCGCTACTAGTTGTTTAATTAATTAAGTGACAAAGGTTGAAATTTCTCCTATATTGGTATATTTCATTTTTGCTTTTTTTTTCTGCCAACTGTTCTCTAGGTTTTTATACTCTGTATTTTGACACTTAATTAGTTACACAAACCTTCAGAGTGGCTGTGACCTATGAATGAATTGGTGTTTTGATCACTAGGAAATGATATGCTTTATCCTTAGTAATAATTTTTACACTGATGTCTACTTCATCTTATAACAATGTAAAAATTAAAGTTTTCTGTCCTGTTCATCCATTTGTGTCTTTATATTTTAAGAGCATTTCTTCTAGGGAAAATATAGTTAGAGCCTGCTTTTTTGATCAGTCTGACCACTTCCGCTTTTAAAAAGAAGTATTTATATAATTTTACATTTAATATGATTTTTAAAATTTATTTGAAAGGCAGAGTTACAGAGAGAGGTAGAGACAGAGAGAAAGAGGTTTTCCATCCTCTGGTTAACTCCCCAGATGACCACAAAGACTAGAGCTGGACCAGGTCAAAGCCAGGAGCCAGGAATTTCTTCTTGGTCTTCCATGTGTGTGCAGGGGCTCAAGGACTTGGGCCATCCTCCACTGCTTTCCCAGGAGCATTAGCAGGGATCTGGATCTGAAGTGGACTGGAACCAGCACCCATATGGGATGCCAGGGCAGGGCTTTAACCTGCTGTTCCATAGTACTGGCCCCTTAATGTGATTTTTAACATTGCTAGGTATAAATTCATCATATTTCTTTATGGTATCAATTTAGTCTCTCTATGTCTTCTTTAGGATTAATTGAAGACATTTACATCTGTATTTATTATACTTCTTAAAACATTATTTTTATTGTTCTATGTTCTATTTGAACATACATTTAATTATCAAGGTCTACATTCAAAGCACATTATACCTCTTCATCTTCCACACCTTTTTGATACAATTTAGTTTTATATATATCATAAGCCTCAGTCTACATTGTTTTTATTTCTTATAGACAGTCAGTATATTTTATGATGTGTATGTGTGTGTGTATATATATATATATAATATATATATATATATATATATATATATCCATGTCGTGAGCATTTCTGGTGCTTTTCATTCTTTTTTGTAGATCAATATTTCCATTGGCTATCATTTTCCTCCCAAAACGAACTCCTTTATACTTATTGACGTGAAGATTTGCTGAAAATGCTTTCAGCCTTTCAGACATTTCATTTTCATGAAAATGTCACCTTTTTGCCATCCTTGAAAGATAATTTTGCTGAGTATGGACTTAGAGGTTTATAGTCCTCTTTCAAGTCCTTTTGTTCAGATATTGTTATACAATCTTCTCATTTGTATTTTTTGATAATCCTTCATATATATGTATATAATTCTTTGAATATCATATTTCTTATTTCTCTGCCTGCCACCATGATTTTTATCTTTTTGAATAATTTTTAAAGATTTATTTATTTATTTTGAAAGTCAGAATCACAGACAGAGGGAGAGACACAGGGAGAGAGATCTTCCATTTGCTGTTTCACCCCCTAACCAAATGACCCAGGCAATCAGGGCTGAAGCCAAGAGACAGGAACTTCACCCAGGTCTCACACATGGGTGGCAGGAGTTCAAGCACTTGGGCCATCTTCTGATGCTTTTCCCAGGCCATTAACAGGGAGCTGGATCAAAAATGGAGCAGCCAGGAAATGAATCAGTGCCCATACAGAATTCTGGCATCAAAAGTGGTGGCTTAACCCACTACACCACAATGTCAGCTCCTAGTTTAAATAATTTATGAAGAGCTGCCATAGAACTCTTTCTTTTCTTTTGGGGGTATGAGGACTTAAGGTTTGTTGAGAAACTGTGGGTTCATACCTTTCATCAAGTGTGCAAAGGCTTTGGACATAATTTCCTAAAATTTCTCTTCTCTCCACCCTTCTTTCTTCAGAAAGCTCATCTCTTCTACTTCTTCAGAAAAGCTAAAATCCTCTTTTCTCTCTGTTTCATTTTTTAATAATCTCATAACCCTTTTTCTTCCACATTCAGTAATCTTTTCTTCTGCAGCATCTAATCTGTTAATTTCGTGTCCTGCTTCACTTTGTCTTGTTTTTAACATTGTGATTTTTAATCCTTAGAAAATTGATTAAGTCTTTTTTATAACTTTCATGTCACTACATAATTTTTGGAACATACAGAACACATGATAAAAATAGTCCTAATTTCCTTGTTAGCTAATTCTAGTACTGATCTAGCTAGCTTTGATTGGTCAGTTGATTGATTAGGTTCCTCTTTACATGCCCAATAATTATTTAATAATGATTAATTTGATGCCAAACTGTGAATTTTATCTTGTGTGCTGAGTTGTTTGTATTTCCATACATACACTTGACTCTGTTTCAGGATGGATTTATGTTACTTTCAAGTAGTCTTTTTTTAATCTTAAGATGCTTGACATAGGGCTGGCGCTGCAGCTCACTAGGCTAATCCTCCGCCTCGCGGCGCCGGCACACTGGGTTCTAGTCCCGGTCGGGGCACCCATCCTGTCCCGGTTGCCCCTCTTCCAGGCCAGCTCTCTGCTGTGGCCCGGGAGTGCAGTGGAGGATGGCCCAGGTGCTTGGGCCCTGCACGCCATGGGAGACCAGGAGAAGCACCTGGCTCCTGCCATCGGATCAGCGCGGTGCGCTGGCCGCAGCGCGCTACCGAGGCAGCCATTGGAGGGTGAACCAACAGCAAAAGGAAGACCTTTCTCTCTGTCTCTCTCTCACTGTCCACTCTGCCTGTCAAAAAAAAAAAAAAAAAAAAAAAAAAAAAAAAAAAAAGATGCTTGACATAGAACTGCAGGAATGCTCAGTCTAAATAAAATTATTTCCCACTTCTGAGACAAGACCTTTCTGTATACTTACCCAACATCAAGTTTTCCAGTTGCTGGTGAAAACAGACACTATCCCAGACCTGTGAAGGTTTGCATTCTTTTCTCTAATGATTGCGTGGTCCTTTCTTGCCCAGTTTCTTCATGTGCATGATTAAGTACTATTGGCAGATCTCTGGAAGATCTATATTGTACAAATCAAATACCACAGAGAATATAATTTTCTCTCCCCTGTAACAACTAAAGAACATCAATTTTAGCCTATGCTTGTAAAACTCATCCTTTCTTTACATCATCATTATACTTGGTGTCTCTTCACTCAAAAATACAATAACTGTATAGCTAGACTTCTGTATTCTCACCTTATTTTGTTTTCTGGTTGGAATTACAATGACGTCCTCTATGGAAATCTTTCTCTCTTCTAAAACCTGATGGCCAAGTTGGTTGTTGCTTACCATGGACCCCAGGATAAAATCATTTGATCCTCACAATGCCTTTTGGAAAGAGGCATAAAAATCCATTTCATAGATGAGAACACTAAAGCACAAAGAGGTGAAATGACTTCTACATGATAATTTCAGGATTTATAAAGCAAAACAAGTAACTTGCTTGTCTAACTCCTACGGTCAAACACTTCCCTCTACACTGTTTTAGTTTGCTTTATGTAGTGTTCTATCTAGGGTCCTACTGACCTGACCAAAGGCACATAATTTAATTCCCATTAAAATGCTTTTAGTAAATCTGGCATATAAAATTATAATTAAGCTTTTACCCACTAGTTTTCATTAACTAAGAAGTTTCATTCATGTTTTACAATTAAATGATTAACTAATCAATTTTCAAATATTTCCTTAATGAAGTCATGAGCTTCAGGAAACCAAAGGCTATACTTAAATTAAGAAGAATGAAATAGAATGGTTGACAATCACACAGGTTTAAAACTCTTAAACTAATCAAACCACTCTGGGTGTAAGTGAAGCACTTTTAAAGGAGTATTGAATGAAAAAATAACTGAATAAATACATAATCAATGAAAATCTACCACAAAATGAGAGCTGTTACAACTGAACTCATATGTTAACATTTTAATCCTTGCAGGGACACTATACAATAGATAATTATTACTTTCAAAAAAATATCTACAAACTCTGAGAGTTTCAGGGACTTTCCCTTAAATAGTCAGCAATTCACAGCAAGAACAAGAACTTTAACCCAGCCCTTCTGACTCCTTGCCCAGTTCTGTTTCCTCGGCCGCACAGCTTCCTTAAACTGCGGTTGGCTAGCTCTCCTAAGTTATCATCTCAGCACTACCACTTACTGGCTGTATAGCCATGCTATGTTAGTTAACATCTCTGCCTAATTTTGTTTATTTGTAAAGTGGGAAACATGACAATAGGTACATTATTCAGTTGTAAGATTTAAGTGAGTCAGAGCCAGCTCTGTGGAATAGCAGGTAAAGCCGCTGCCTATGACTCCTGCAGCCCATATGGGCACCAATCGAGTCCTGGCTACTCCACTTCTGATCCAGTTTCCTGTTAAAGCATCCTGGAAAGCAGTGGAAGATGGCCCAAGTGCTTGGGCCCCTGCACCCACATGGGACATCCAGAAGAAGCTCCTGGCTCCTGGCTTTGGACTACCCAGCTCCGGCCATTGCAGCTACTTGGAGAGTGAATCAGCAGATGGAAAATTTCTCTTCCTTCTCTCTCTCTCTCTCTCTCTCTCTCTCTCTCTCTTTCTCTTTCTCTTTCTTTCTTCCTCTCTCTGTGAAACTCTGACTTTCAAATAAACAAGAAAAATTTTAAAAAGAATTGAGTGAATCAATACTTGTGCAATCCCTCGAAAAGTAGCTTTAACATTGTAAGTATCCAGCAAAGATTGGCTGTTACTGTTCTACCATAAATATATTTGGGTAGTTTACAAGCCTCTTTCTTCCCATGAAAGCACAAAGCATTAATTTAATGATTGTACACTTGTCTTTCCTCCCTCTTCCCAGTTCCCATTGTACTGATCACTTAATTCCAATGGGCACGATATTTTCCCATTTAGATCAGTCTTCACAAGTACAGTGGAGACTACTCACCCAGTGATGGAACCTTATTACAGAGTGAATTAGCTTCAGTCAATGAGAGAGGTTTCATGCAGTCGCATTTTGGACTCTACTAAAAAACTAATGGGGTTTCCTTATGTTTTATCTTTCCCTTAAAATATTAACAACCAGTTTCTCCCTTCTGACCAACTTCCTTCCCTCAGGCTAATCAGCTCTCCCTGACCTCTGCAGTCATCTTTTAATATTCATCTTCTCTGGGCAACACCATTTTGACTGATTTCCCTGAATGTGTATTCTCTTTTAACACTGATAACCTTTCATTTTCTCAAGTAAATAATAAGCTATGTTAGGGCATGGATCTATTTTATATCCTGATTTCCTCATAACATGTGATTTGATAGTGACTATATATAATGTGTAAATGATATATGTATGGATGGACAGATGAATTGATGGATGAATGGATGGATGGACGGACAGACTGACAGATGTAGATGGGTGGACGGGCAGCATCTTCATTAACCTGCTGTTGTGGCAGATTCCTACTTCTCCATTTTGCTTAACAAAATATTTTCTACCTTCTTTGTTTCCTAATACTTTCAAAGAAAAGATATCTCATTGATGTTAAGTTTACTTCTTCAGGAGTTTTTACCATCCCCACTAATTTACTTTTCTAATATTCTTAGACAAGTTTATTCTTTCACCATTAATTCTCACTTAAGTCCAAGCTGTTAGGAATTAGCTATAAAATCAGTTAAATTCATACTGACATCTGAAAAAAAATAAGGTTTATCACAATCTGTGATCATTTTAGGACATACCACTTGTGACTTAAACTTTCCATCCTTTTCCATGGCCACACACTTCTGTAAAGTATGGCGAGTCCTTCTGTAAAGAGCAAAAGAATTTCAACATTGAAGATATGCTAAATACAAATATGGTTTGGTTTTTTAGAGGAATCAAAGTATTTATATATGACAGCCCAAAATTGCATATTTAACAAATGAAAATATTATTAACACCTATGAATTAATTATCCTGTCTAATTGGAATGGGGGGTGAATTATGAGGAAGAAAGAAACTCTGTAGCATGAACTAGTTCTAACTTCTGGGTTTGCAACATGTCTTCTATGTGAAGTGGAGGGAAGAGCTCTTAAGGGGAAAAATGAGTCCCAAGAAGAGGGAAGAGAGAGAAGCTTCATGTTTGGGGTAGCTTTCTCTTCTCTGTGCCTACTTAGAGGGAAATTTTTTTTTTTCTGACAGGCAGAGTGGACAGTGGGAGAGAGAGACAGAGAGAAAGGTCTTCCTTTCCCGTTGGTTCACCCTCCAATGGCCACTGCATCTGGTGTGCTGCGGCCGGCGCACCGCGCCAATCCGAAGGCTCCAGGAGCCAGGTGCTTCTCCTGGTCTCCCATGGGGGTGCAGGGCCCAAGCACTTGGGCCATCCTCCACTGCACTCCTGGGCCACAGCAGAGAGCTGGCCTGGAAGAGGGGCAACCGGGACAGAATCCGGCGCCCCGACGGGACTAGAACCCGGTGTGCTGGCGCCGCAGGCGGAGATTAGCCTATTGAGCCGCGGTGCTGGCCCAGAGGGAAATTTTAAATTAGTTTGTGCTTGGTCTCATCTTGGAAAATTCAGTTTCTTTTCTTCTCCCACCCACTTCTGTCCAGGTCTTTCCATCATAGGTTTTATTTCCATTCAGCCTTCCATGCTAACGTTGCTTTCATGCCTCTCTACTGAAGCTCTTTTCTCATATACATTGCTGACTTCTTCGTTTAGCTTTAGTTTAGCTGGGTTTAGTTTATCTTAGTTGAGCTATGGCCAACTTCCTTTTCAAATTCGCTCATTGCCTTTTCCCATTTCCCTTGTTTTTGTTTTATCACCGTCCATTCATTTCATGTGGTCATATTTCTTGAGCTCTTCTTGGCCCATTTCTATTTTATACTAGATCAGAACTCTCTTTGTTGTCCTTTCAAGTTTTGTAAGGAAAAAAAAAAGACACAAAGTGTTAAACTGAACTTTTCTGCTCTCTGTGTTTTTACCCTATACAATGTAATATTTGACTGAGTTATTATTGATCTTTTCATTTAATTTCATAAGTAGTGAGCACCTGACTCAAGAGGATAACTACTGATCCTTTCATTTTATAAAATGTTCATTATCAGCAGGCTAGCAAAGGGATGAGCTTGGAATAACATGGTTATTATTTGAACTGACACAGTAACTATTAGATGAAAATGTTTGATTTTCTGTTTTTGGTTGTTTTTATTCTTCAGTTCAGCCTCAAACACTGCATGCGTATCCTTCCCAGGCCTGTGGAATTAGCTTAGTATCTAAAACAGGAAACACTGACACACACTAATACTGAGAAACCTTCAGATTTAGATTAAATGTGAAATCAGGGAGTCCCACGGGGTAATATTTACTGGATGAGGCACAGAAAAGACATACCCAGGATGGAATCTTACAGAAGGACTTTAGTATACCTTGCCTCCCCAGGAACAAGACCCTAACTCTGTTCTCATCTTCCCAAAGAAGCTTCTTAGAAAAAGGAAAAGTACTTGTTAGGTCAGAGTGATAAGAAGAAATTCTACTACAAAAAATTTAAATAATGCAAGTCCTGTATAATACTATGATGTAAATTTCATAAGCTTAATGTATGCCATGAAGTATTTAACTTTATAATTACAAGTTACAGAAAAATTCTATTTCAAAAATTTAATGGCGTATGTTTATTTAAAATCAACCTGAAAATTACTTGATTTTTGTTTTGAACTGATATTGAGACCAGTATGTTAAATAACCACATTTACTTATGCATTCATTTACAGCATAAAATCATTTGAGGGGAGTCAATATCTTACCAAGTTAAGGTAGGAAGAAGTTGTCCTATAGGCCCCTCCACCCTGCCCCACCCCACAGCTTTAGCTGAGGGAGAATTTCATGGTCACCCAAATGAGGTAACTTCCATCTGGGAAGCTGACTGGGGTCGAGCAACTGCTGAGATCTGAGAAGGGAGGCCACATTGCCTCCCTCTCCTCCCCCAGCCCCACAGAGCTCCTGACACAGCTGTGAAAAGTTGCAAAACTGATCTCCGCACAACTGCTGCCCAAAGCAATTGGAGTCAAGGCAACTTGTGGGGCATCCTGACACTGTGAAAGGTTGTCGGCATCAGCCCCAGAGCTACACTCACTCACTCTGTGTGAGCCAGAGGAGACCTGGGTAACGACCCCACCGTACCCTGCAACACCAGGACTGTAGCAGTCAGTTCCAGTTTCCTTAATCCTACTGGAGTCTACGAAGCGGACCTAGGGAAGAACATGCCTGCATCCTACCTCTGGAACAATAGCTGCTGGAGCAAAGTCTTCTGTACACCCTGTAATCACCCTGCGGGACTGGAGCAGGATTCAGCTCACATCCTTCAGGCCCGGGACTAGGGCTGCTGATGTTGTAAGCCACAGCAATACCTCCCTCTCTGAGCAAGAACCGAGGAAGGGCCTGTCCATGTAACACAGCCCTAGAGTCAAAGCAATTGGTGCCACAAGCCGCACATCCCTCAGGCTTGCCCGTGAGACAAGGGGACAGCTCCGTTTGTCTCCCTGAGCACCAAAACAAAGCCGTCGCCATGACCATCCCCAGAGTGACTGATCCTGCAGTGAACTGAAGATACACATCTTAGGAAGCCCATATTCATGTCAAAGTCACACTTCTGACCTTTGAACTGCCGCAGCCTAGGCCATCCTGTCACTCACAGACACAGCTGACACTGATGAAAGCAGAAGACTTCACGGAGAGGCTACGCTTCTGGCCTCACCTAGAGCCAAAGCCAAAGCGACAGCCAAGTGACACCTTGCATTCCGTCTCAACCACAGACTCTTCCAAGAAAACCCACTGCATAAAGGAGAAAGGACTGTTATCCCAGATGTTCCGATGTCAATGTAGGGACAGAGGAAACATGAAGAAGCAAGGCAGCATAACAACCCCAAAATAGTCAAGTGAATATTTCTCATTTCCACAATATAAGAAGAAAATTCAGAGGAACAGAATTAGCAGACATTACTTGATTTTACCGAACTCAGTTCCCACAAATGTGTAAATATAGAAAATAATATCTTAGTATCAATGTCAATTTTGAATATCAAAGAACACTTGTATAAATCGTTTAGCATTAGAAGCATCAACATTCCGGCAAACCTTAAAATCCCTTTTGATGATTACAAGATTAGTAGGCTGTCACACACAAAAAAATGTATACCTTAATGTCCTGTAAGTCAATAAAAGTGATCAACTTTACTTTGTGTATGAGTTTGCATGAGTGAAAAATAATTCCTGTGAGAGATCAACCACATTATAAAAATTGCTAGATATTAGTATTCCTTTTTTGAAAGGTATCCTCCAAAATTAAGGATCATAAGACTATAATGACTTCCTGTATGAACTTTTCTCTGAGAAGTTGCCCTTTATTCTGAAAGAATAACCACACAAATATTTCTCTTTTTTTCTCATTTATGAAACTTTTATTTAATGAATACAAATTTCCAAAGTACAGCTTATGGGTTACAATGGCTTCCCCCCTCCCATAACTTCCCTCCCACCCGCAACCCTCCCCTTTCCTGCTCCCTCTCCCCTTCCATTCACATCAAGATTCATTTTCAATTCTCTTTATATACAGAAGATCAGTTTAGTATATATTAGGTAAAGATTTCCACAGTTTGCCCCCATATAGCAACACGAAATGAAAAAAATACTGTTGGAGTATTAGTTATAGCATTAAATAACAGTGTACAGCACATTAAAGACAGAGATCCTACATAATTTTTTTTAAAAATTAATTATTTTTCTATGCCGTTTCCAATTTAACACCAGGTTTTTTTTTTTCATTTCCAATTATCTTTATATACAGAAGATCGGTTCAGTATATAATTAGTAAAGATCTCATCAGTTTGTACCCACACAGAGACACAAAGTGTAAAAATACTGTTTCAGTACTAGTTATAGCATCACTGCACATTAGACAACACATTAAGGACAGATCCCACATGGGATGTAAGTACACAGTGACTCCTGTTGCTGACTTAACAATTTGACACTCCTGTTCATGGCGTCAGTAATCTCCCCAGGCTCTAGTCATGAGTTGCCAGGGCTATGGAAGCCTTTAGAGTTCGCTGACTTTGGTCTTATTCCGATAGGGTCATAGTCAAAGTGGAAGTTCTCTCCTCCCTTCGGAGAAAGGTACCTCCTTCTTTGGTGGCCCCGTTCTTTCCACTGGGATCTCACTCACAGAGATCTTTCATTTAGGTCTTCTTTTTTTTCTTTTCCATGGTATCTTGGCTTTCCATGCCTACAATACTCTCATGGGCTCTTCAGCCAGATCCGAATGCCTTAAGGGCTGATTCTGAGGCCAGAGTGTTGTTTAGGACATCTGCCATTCTATGAGTCTGCTGTGTATCCCGCTTCCCATGTTGGATCCTTCTCTCCCTTTTTGATTCTATCAGTATTAGCAGACACTTGTCTTGTTTGTGTGATCCCTTTGACTCTTAGACCTATAAGAGCCATCAATTGTGAACTGAAATTGATCACTTGGACTAGTGAGATGGTATTGGTACATGCCACCTTGATGGGATTCTATTGGAATCCCCTGGCACATTTCTAACTCCACCATTTGGGGCAAGTCCGATTGAGCATGTCCCAAATTGTACATCTCCTCCCTCTCTTTTTCCACTCTTAAATTTAACAGGGATCACTTTTCAGTTAAAATTTAAACACCTAAGAATAATTGTGTGTTAATTACAGAGTTCAACCACTAGTACTAGAACAACAACAACAAATACTAAAAAGGATAAAGTATTACATTGTACATCTAGAGTCAGGACAAGAGCTGATCAGGTCATTGTTTCTTATAGTGTCCATTTCACTTAACAGGTATTTCTTTATTCAGATGCTATAAACAGTAGTGCATGTGATGAAAACATTAGCTGGAAATATTGTTTTCCCATAAAAAAAATGTTTTCTGATAACTTCGCTTGCCAGAGTAAAAAGGTTTTTCTAGAAATACATTTTTCTACAGTTCTTCCTTCAAATAATCTAGAGAATTCCCCTCAAATTCGGTAATAAGAAGCAACTTAAGGGGAAGAAGTTATGAACCACCTGATACAAATGAAGCCAGGCCTCTACAGCACGTGTGCAAAAGCAGACATCTGGTCTACCTGATTCAGCTCACATTACCAAATGAGCTGATAAATTGGCCTACTATTGGACCTACAAAGAAAGTCTAATCACAGCCTACCTTGGCAGCTTAAAGCTATTCATTCCTTCAGCTCTGGCAAGGACTGGGATGGGGTGTGTGCCCATGAGTTATGTGATGCATAAGAGACTGTGAAACTCACCTAAATTCTTGTAGGTGCTGCTAAGAACCGCATTGCTCAATTTTAAAGAGAGTATTATTGCCTTGTATCTCATTCATGTCCCCTATTTGTATAATACATTAGAGTACTTCATAATTAATATCTGGTGCATGGCTTACCTTAGACAACAAAGTTGCAATATATTGATTGATTTACAATAAAGATGAGACAGTTTTAGGAAACCAGTATAGAGCTCCTCCTGGGACAAGCTACAAATAAATTAGACCGTGGGAAACTCAGCATTCACATTGAAAATAAAACTCGGAACTGGTGTTATGTGTCATGGCACTGAAAGTGTGCCACACTTTGAGAAAATATACATGGGCTATGGTTCCAAAAAGCAGCCTTTAAATCCAAGTGCTACGGATTTTAAGGATGGCACCAAAAATGGTGAGAAGAAACAGTAATGGAAAAAAATATTGGAGAAATGGTTGAGGAATGTTAGAGAGATGAGATATATATGATTAGCCCATGAAGATCATAAGGACTGACCCAAGCTCAGTTAGCTACAGAGTGACCAAGTTCAGTTTGGATTTCAGTCAGTCTCTCTCCAAATCTCCAAGTTCTGCTCAGTTCATCAGTGACTTCAATGTAAATGTTTATCAATAGGGTAAATGGGCAGTGGCAAATGACCTGCCTCTACCCACTAAAACTGTAAAACCAAAAGCAGACGTCTGGTGCAACGGTTGTTGCCACGCACAACACCTGCATCCCATATTGCAGAGTCTGGATTTGAATCTGATCCACTCACAACCCAACATTCCACTAATGCACATCCTTGGAGGCAGTGAGTGTCCTCGCCACCCAGTTGGGAGACCTGAATAGAGTTCCTGGCTCCTGGTTTCAACCTGGCACAGCCCTGGCTACTGCAGGAATTTGGGGAGTGAACTAGCAGGTGACAGATTCTCTCTCTCCCCCACCCCGACTTCTTTGGCTGTCTGCTTTTCAAATAAAATGGAGAAATAGGTTGTTTAACGTGAAAATATCATGCTTAAAGTCCAGTTTCTATTCTTCTGGGGCACCAGTTCACAACCCTGGCATCATCACACTACTCTTCCCAGCTTATTTTTTTAAATATTTATTTATTTATATTTGAAATGCAGAGATACAGAGAGAGAAGGAGAGAGATCTCCTTCTGCTGTTTCATTCCCCAAATAACCACAATAGCCAAGGCTGGGCCAGGCTGAAGCCAGGAGTCAGGAGCTTCTTCCAGGTCTCCCACAAGTGTACAGGGGCCCAAGGGCTTGGGCCATCTTCCACTGCTTTCCCAGACACATTAGCAGCGATTTGGGTTGAAAGTGGAGCAGCTGGGACTTGAAGAAGCTCCCATATGGGACCTAGCACTGCAGGTGGAGGATTAGCCTTCTACACCATAGCACCAACCCCTACTCTGCCCAATATAAAAAGGAGGGAATAGAGATGGCAGGTAAGGGAAGAGAATAAACAGCAAGGCCAGTGAAAATCTCAGTCAGGTGGAGTCATGTGGTCTATTGACCCCAAGTCTACAAGAAATTAGATCTCAGGTCCAGAATCTCACATTTTTTCACAAATAATATTCAGAATAACTAAATAGGATTCTTTCAGCTCTTACTTATTCGAACTATAACATGCATCTTATATGTGGCCCATTTTATCATTTTCTGCATATTTCATGTCAATCTTTGCCTCCAGTTCTTTGTTCCTGTTGCCACTCCAGCCTGGAATGCTGGCTTGACCACAGGGGACATAACCAGTGTCCAAATCCTACTGTTTCCCCAAGGCCAATCCAAACAGACTTTAAACTGAGTCTAGCGCACAGATGTATCTGGACCCCTCCCTTCTCCACAGATTCCTCGGCATTAGTAACTTTCCAAGTAGCTGAGCTGAGTCATCTCCCACAGTTCAGTATTAAAAGCAGAGAAGCGCCATCTAAGCCTTTTAGGTCAGCACAGCGCTAGGCACACGAGTGCTCTTCAGTAGAGACTGCTTGACTCATGTTTCTTATAAACCAATGGCTGCATGTCTGTCTGTAGATGTACTGGTTGGACTGCCTTGTATTGTAGAGTATATATATTATAAATATATATGAATTGTAACTCTGTAGATACTGTGTATAACATAAATGTGTATGAACTATACCTACATATAATCTAAAACCGCAAACTACAACTAACTATACATACCTGTGCAGAAGTGTATATATATATATGTATATAAACATGCACACACTTTGTGTGTATATAAATGTATGTATATATATGTATGTGTGTAAACAGACACATATATACACATATATATAAGTTAGCTATATGTGCATATATATAATGTTATAAATATATTTTCTTATACACATTATATATAGAATTGTTTCTGGAGGGCAAATTTATAAGAGTTTTCTCAATTTACATCTTTTACAAAAAATTTTCCAAAATGTAGTTTAATTATAAATATATATAAACATATATCCCAAGAGGACTGCAAAATAGCTTTCCTAATATCCTCCCTTTCCCTATTGGAAATGCGTCTTCAATTTCCAAGAGTCCCTTAACATGGCTAATGGCATTCAATAGACAAGCTCATTCAGGTGAGCACAATATATTGACTCTTCCAATTGTATTTATCCAAATATGTAACTACTACACTTTTCTAATATTTTATCCAACTAGCATGAACACAGATAACAGGGAGATTAATAAGAAATGCCAAAGAGTAAGAAAAATAAGGCTTTCTGCATAATGTCTTTGAGAAGAATATTCTCCTTGAAAGAGGATACAGTCAATAATAAATCAAGATGCTTCAGGGTTACATGAAGCAGCTGAATTTTCATCACAGAAAATAAGACCTTTTTATTTAAATGAAATCACTGGTTTAGAGCAAAAATGTGAAACTTGAAATGGCTGTTAAGGTAGCTTCTCCTCAAGGGAAATTTAGATGTATCTGTTTGCATTAGCATACTTTAATGTTCTATTTCCTAAAAGTTTTGGAAGATGGAAAATTTTAGAAAACAAAAATTAAGTGTTCATGATGTAAATGTTCCTTTGTATTATTATAAAAGTGTTTTCAATATCACAAAGTATTATTATGAAGGACAACCCAATTCCAATCCTAACACTGCCACATATTATTATTTTGGAATATCAGAGTAGCTTTTGAATGGCATAATTGCCTTTAAAACTGCAGACATTATCAGATTTCGTGCATGAGAAATAAATGTGACTGCTAAAAGTCAGTAAATAACTTCTTTAAAACAAAAAGTGATTTGACCTAATCACTACAAAGAATGAAAAGAATAGCTGTTATGAAATTCTAGGTTTCCTCATGATGATTCTCCATATGGTAAATTTCTAGGAAATTAATATAGACAGTTGATAAATCTAAGTGCCTCCTGAAGAGTTGCTATATTTGAATTAAGATATTCATTCTGCATGTACTCACACACAGGCACACACAAAAGAACATACACACCATATGCACACACAGCAAGCCTTGTAAGACTTACTGCTGTTATAAAATTAAATTGTATTACAAAAGGTGATGATGTGAGTTTGAACCTAAAACAAACTCCTGACTTCTCCAGTTTGTGGATATTTGCACTCAACTCAACTAACATTTGTTTAGTTAATAAGACAAACATCATCCCCAAAAATGTGGTATTTTCAAAAGCAGCATAATCTAACTAAAATGTTTTATTATAGAGGTTCTTTCTATAAAATAGTCCTCATTTTAAAACATTACTATAAGGTTTACTAAGATTTTATTAGTATAGCCTAGAATCTTCTCTGAGGCCTTGACCTCATGAGTGCTTGTAACTGGGGGTGTCCAACAGGAAGGCAGGAACTAGCCCAATAACAAGAGCCCATGCTGGCACAGGCAGACTGAAATTTAAATTCTTGGCCTTGGATTTTGGACAAGTTATGTGAACTCCAAAGTCTCGCCCATGAAGCAAAAGGAGAGATGCTTGGCAGAGCTGCAGCCCAGATGATAAGACAACACACACAGTGCTGGTGCAGAGTGAATGCTCCACATACAGCATCTGAGACAGACTGGCAAGACTACCAAAGGGCCCAAGTTGCCGCAAGCTAATGGTCTTGGTTTTCACAGCAGTAGAGATTATATCATTTTTTAAAAAGATTTGTTTATTTATTTGAAAGTCAGAGTTACACAGAGAAGGAAAGACAGAGAGAGAGTTCTTCCATCTGCTGGTTCACTCCCCAATTGACCGCAATGGCTGGAGCTGCGCCGATCTGAAGCCAGGAGCCAGGAGCTTCTTCCAGGTCTCCCATGTGGGTGCAGAGGCCCAAGCACTTGGGCATCTTCTACTGCTTTCCCAGGCCATAGCAGAGAGCTGGATCCACTAGAAATAACCTTCAATGATTAAAACTTTGAAATTTTGTGAGATCTGACTCTCTCTTCCCGCCCTACCCTGGGCACCTCAAAGCCCATAGTTCAACAAGCTTGCTGGAAACACTGATGTCCAGTAGCCAGGATGAGTGAAGTGCAATCCCTCAGTGCAAGCCCTCAGGGCCTCCCAGGTGTACCCAGGCATGGGAATATTTTCATTTCCCTGGTGTCTGATTCTCATTCCTAATCTAAAGCCCAATTCCACCTCACCTGAGACGCAGCAGCAGGAGCTGAAGCCTGGCATGGAGCAGACCCTTGGGGAGGGAGTGCCAGATATAGGAGCTTAGAAAGAGAACAGCAGGGTTAAGTAAAATATTTTCAAACTACATTAAATGTGGAATTTAACCAGTCGCTTTTTGTTTACATCACCTATTTACATCATCTTAAGTCTTCTCTCACTATCAGCTTATTCTAAATCTAACAGCTTAATCCAAAAGTCAAACTCTTTTCATATCTTCTTTAAAAATATTGTTTATTTTTCTTATAAAAAAGTTCCTAAATACTAAATATTTATGTTGTTCTACAGCATTTATACCTGTCCAATATGCACCAGTTTCTCAGGTGATTAAACAATTGCACTTTTAGTTAAGTTTATAGTTAACAACATACTAGCAATATCACAAGGAAATATATATTGAAACTTTTAATTCATTTTTCAAATTTACTTTAGGCTGAATGATGTATTTATTTACATAATATATAGTTATACAATATTTTTTTAGAATACAGTTATAAAAGTTCCAAAGGAATCACTTAGCTTTTTCAAATGTTGTATATACATAAATAGAATTTCTCATGACCATGCCTTTAGAATATCACTGTACTGTTTCCCAAACCTTCTGCTTTTTCCTCTCCCAGAAATTTCCCCTATCAGTATAATGGGTAACAGCACTAATCCGAACTCATGGTTGGTAGCAAACATTCCTGGAAGGAGAAATTGAAGTTTAGGACAAACAGAATTAGGTAGAATGCTTATCCCACAGCAGTTGTCTACCGAAGTGATCTTGGTCACTTAACCTGGCCACTTAAGTTTCTGTAACTGTAAAATAGAAATAATTCTCTTCCCAACGTAGAGATAAGGATTACATAAAACCTGAATCCACATCACTTAGCTGTATATTTAAATGTATTTCCCTTGGAGCAGTTACTTGTTGCCTTTCCTTCCTTATAACTTCAAATCCCTTGAAAATGTGTCAGCGTAAACCATCTGATGTCACTTTTAAGTTCAGCCTTATCCTCTATGCAAAGCATATTGGGTGCACATGAGACGTACCAATCCTAAAGTAATCAAACTGTAACAATGCAGAGAATGTTATATCACATGGTTATCCTATTTTTACTTTTTCTTGATTCTCATTTTTTTTATGAATGACTCCCTTAAATTTATTCCCTTTTTGATGGTGATAATTGCCATTCTCAAAGTTTATTTCAGAACTGTAAAGTCAACTTGAATTCTTTCTACACCAGAAGGGAGATAAAGTAATGCATGTACTTTCTAGAAAGCAGATGGCTCCCTGGTTTGCATTTCTTTATAAAGATGTATATAGGCCAGGTTCACATGCATGTGAGATCTCCTGTAAAATCATTGGTTCACTCCATCATTTATCCTTCATTCAAGGATTTCTATGGTAGGCCTTTGTTCTAGGTTCTAGTTTACAAAACGGAGCAGAGGAAAGACCACCCTTGCTCTCAGGGGATGAATGATCAGCTCCAGGCTGCCCCTTCCATCCTCTAAGATGAGCCACAAAGAAAGCAAGAGAGAAAATGGAAGACATAGGGCATGTTTATTCATACAACAAACTGTTCAACAAGCTTGTGCTGTCAGACAAAGAAAAGAGGCAGTGACCATAAGGTTCATTAAGGATATTTGGAATTCCTTGAGTTGGAACTTTTCATTTAGAGAAGCGAACAAGCATCTTAGATTAAAATGCTCTAATGAAAAAATGTTATTCAAAGTATAGTTTTCAAGATTTCAGTAATTGGCTAGGACTTCATGAACAGTAAGATAAACTCAGTATTTTGTAAAAATTTAGACAATTAATGGGCTTTATCCTTACCTTCAGTTAGAGTGCCTCACACTCCCCATTAGCTAATAGATGTCAATGATGAAGATGTTGTCAAGCTACCGTTAGGGGTAAGTCTGAGTGAGTGTGTGCCGAACTGTACATCACCTCCCTCTCTTATTCCCACTCCTATTTTTAGCAGGGATCAATTTTCAGTTAATTTTAAACACCTAAGAATAATTGTGTGTTAATTAGAGAGTCTAACCAATGGTATTAAGTAGAAAAAGAAAATACTAAAAAGAATAAAATAGTAATGGTGAGCTAGAAACTTGTCAGGGGACTCCAAATCCCATTAAGATGGCAGGTATCAATGCCATCTTACTAGTTAAAGTGATCAGTTTAAGTTCATAATTGATCATAAAGACAGGATTAATCATAGGGATCACATAAATAAGACCAGTATCCACTAATAATAATTCATAGAATTAAAAAGGAGAGAATGACCCAACATAGGAAGCAGGATACACAGCAGATTCATAGAATGGCAAATGCCCTAAACAGCACTCTGGCCTAGAATCAGCCCTTAAGGCATTTGGATCTGGCTAAAAAGCCCATGAGAGGATTTCAGGCATGGAAAGCCAAGACACTGTGGCAAAAAAAAATTACCTAAATGAAAGATCTCTGTGAGTGAGATCCCAGTGGAAACAACGGGCCATCAAAGAAGGAGGTATCAGCCAGCACCACAGCTCACTTGGCTAATCCTCTGCCTGTGGTGCCAGCATCCTAGGTTCTAGTCCCAGTTGGGGCACCGGATTCTGTCCCGGTTGCTCCTCTTCCAGTCCAGCTTTCTGCTGTGGCCCCCAAAGGCAGTGGAGAATGGCCCAGGTCCTTGGGCCCTGCACCCGCATGGGAGACCAGGAGGAAGTACCTGGCTCCTGGCTTCAGATCAGAGCAGTGTGCTGGCCATAGTGGCCATTTGGGGGGTGAACCAACAGAAAGGAAGACACTTCTCTCTGTCTCTCTCTCTCTCTCACTGTCTAACTCTGCCTGTCAAAGAAGGAGGTACCTTTCTCTGAAGGGAGGAGAGAACTTCCACTTTGATTATGGCCTTGTCTAACTAAGGTCAGAGTTTGTGAACTCAAGAGGCTTCCATAGCCTTGGCAGTTCATGATAAGAGCCTAGGGAGATTACTGACGCCATAAACAAGAGTGTCAATTGTTAAATCAACAACAGGAGTCACTGTGTACTTACTCTGCATGTAGGATCTCTGTCCTTAATATGTTGTACTATGTGAATTAATGGTAAAACTAGTATTCAAACAGTACTCTATATTTTGTATGTCTGTGTGGGTACAATCTGTTGAAATCTTTACTTAGTGTATACTAAGTTGATCTTCTATATATAAAGATAATTAAAAATGAATATTAATGAAGAATGGGATGGGAGAGGGAGTAGGAGATGGGACTGTTTGTTGAGGGGGGAGTGGTTATAGAGGGAAAAAAATCACTATAATCCAAAAGCTGTACTTTGGAAATTTATATTTATTAAATAAAAGTTTTCTTAAAAGAAAAAAAAATGTTAAAAGAAAAGAAACAGAGTGTGTCTCAAGTGCACTGGTGGGAGGGTGGTTATGGGGGGAAAAAACCGTTATAATCCAAAAGTTGTACTTTCTTAATTTATATTTATTAAATAAAAGTTCTCTTTAAAAAAGATGCTGTCAAGCTAAATAAATTCAATTTGATATTTTACAATAATTTCAGAATATATCATAATTTAAATAAGCCAACCTAATAATCATGTTTCTCTTATCCAATGACATCACTTATTCAATCATTCGGCAAATATTTCTGTAAATCATAAGGTAACAGGATTTCTACTGGAAACACACAGTAAAAAAAAAAAACTAAGGCATAAAATATATCAGATAATCAGGGGAAAACTTCAGTAGCATTACCATCTCAGTGTATAATGATAAATTGTGATGACTGATGGAAAGGAAAAGAGGAAGTGTTAACATTAAGGTACCTGGCCTAATCTGAGGTAATCACGGAAGCTGAGCAGTTCCTTTATGACTGTTTTTTAATTACCATTTTGCTTTCTTTAATGGCTGCAGGACTATCCAGGTAGTCTATTCCATATTAGCTGAGATTTTCTAATGTGCAATTCTCTTGAAACCATTTCTTCTGAGTGCCAAATTTATGAACACAGAGTTGCTCACAGTTTTCCTTAAAATTCTTTCAATGATTACAGGTTCTGTAGTGATAGTCTCATCTGACCCCTGGTATTGGTGGTTTATGATTTCTTTCCTTTTGCTTTCTAAGTCTTGCAAAATGTTTTTTCAGTTTTATAATTTTCTTGAAAAATTAGTTGGTGTCATTCATTTTTCTTTGTTGTTGTTGTTGTTGTTTTTTTGTTTTTCATTTTGATATTGTCCCTTGCCTTTATTTATTCATTCATTTTTTTCTGGTTGCCTTGGCTTTATATTTCTCTGTTTTTCAAGTTTCTTAAGACAGAGGCTTGGATTTTTTTTTAAAGATTTATTTACTTACTTTGAAAGTCAGAGTTACAGAGAAAGAGAGAGAGAGACAGAGAGAGAGTCATCAATCTACTGGTTCACTCCCTAATTGGCCGCAAAGGCCGGAGTTGCGCTGATCTGAAGCCAGGAGCCAGGAGCTTTTTCCAGGTCCCCCACATGGTTGCAGGGGCCCAAAAGCTCGGGCCATCTTCTACTGCTTTCCCAGACCATAGCAGAGATCTGGATGGGAAGTGGAGAAGCCGGGTCTCAAACTAGCACCCATATGGGATGCTGGCACTGCAGGCAGCAGATTTACCAGCTACACCACAGAACTGACCCCACGCTGCATTTTTTTTTAAAGATTTATTTTATTTATTTGAAAGGCAGAGTTAGAGAAAGGGAAAAGAAGAGAGATTTCTTCCACCTACTATATGGACTGAGGCTAGTAGCCTATAATTCTACATTGGTCTCCCATGTGGGTAACAAAGACTCGGGCCATGTTCCACTACATTCACAGGTGCATTAGCAGGGACCAGATCAGAAGTGGAACAACTGGGACTCGAACTGGCACCCATATGGGATGCCAGCATCATAGACAGCAGCTTAATTCACTGTGCCACAACAGCCCCAGGAACCTAGATTATTGATTTGAGAACTTTCTTCATCACAAATATAAATGTTCTAGAATAATTATGAATATGTTTACATGTTAAATGTGCTATAAATTTCCCTCCTGGCATTGCTTTAGCTGCATCATAGGGGTCTGAACCAACAATAGAAGTCAATTTTGTAACTCTATGACCTCATGAGAGGCAGGCTTTGAGGACGGGAGTCAATGAGGATCGTACCCAGGCTCTTCCTCTGCTGCTTCAGGTTGTTGGTCACCTCTGTATTGTGTCCAGTACAAAATTACCTACTTAGGAGGCTACCCCTAGTTTAATGGGAGAATGAGGTTGGACAAGAGGCACAATGATCAAAGTATGGACCAGCAAGAGTTGGCCAGGAACAACCATTCAGCACACCAACTTTGTTCAACACCTAAGCCAGATCCTGCTGGCCTTGCCCTCCCCGCAGTCTGGGTTACCTTCACATCACTGGACCTACTGGTCTCAGAACTTCGGCTCCGAGTACTTCACAGTCCTCAACTTATTAAATATAACAGAGTCTGCCCCTCCTCCTCAGCCTGCAGATTCAAAACTGCTCCTTTTCCTCTACCCCATGATAGGCTTTCTGAGACCAAGAATTGCAGAGTTTGTAGAGGCTGAGTAAGAACTATCCTTCTGTTTAACCCCAACTTGAGCAATGCATACAAGCACTTAGCAATTTTATTAGTTCTGCAAATCATCACATAGAAGAGGCCTTTGTTTTACAACCATGAAAGTGTAAAAATGTGAAAAGGGGAAGGAAAGGATTTTAAAAAACTGAAATCTTGAAGGATGGTAGGGTATTATTTTTTCCTTGCTCTGTTTTTATAGTGTGAAAATGACAGAATTGGACATTTCAAAGAAACATGGGACTTTACATAAAGACACCAGCAAGTTAAAGATTTGCTTCCCTGTGGTGGTAATCTGTCTGCTGCATTGCTTAGCCTCCTACCACTGTAGAAAGGGACCAAAATACCTCCGTTCTTTAAAACACAGGCTCCTCTATACATGGGATCTTGACTCCTAGTCTCCATAATAGTTCTGTTTTGTCACTTTGGATAGAATATAAAACAGAAACACAACATTCTGACAAACATACTGTTACTTAAAGCGACTGCCTAAGCAGAAGGAAACTGTAAAAAGTTTCAGTTTTTAAGTAAATGCCACTTTGTGAATTAACCCACCCATTCAGCTCCTCACTGATTTGTTCTCTCCCCTCCATATCCGCACATCTTTTTCTGACAACTTAGTTATGGATGAAAGGTGCAGCTTTTGACAGGAGTCAATATTTGCTAATTTACCCTAGTAAACGTGCTTCATGCCCATACATCTTCATAGAGACATTAAGACATCTCCATCTTAATCGTCTAATTCATTTTATAAACTAACCTGTTGATCAGTAGAACAAGTCAGAGAAAGGCATGTCAATAGCAAAGTTAGCTTTCATTGGCAGGCAACTCATGAGGCCATAGAAAGGCTATCGAAGGAGGGCTAGGAGATCTAAAGAAAGTGATCAGAGCCCCCATGGACATCTGCTGAATGAAAATGGACAGAAATATGCAAAAGTATCTTCAGAATATTGGACGGCAGCACACTCAGTACAACAGATCAGACATTTCACATATTGCTCAAAAGATTTAAGTTGATTCAATCCAAATAGCATTTGTTGAGCATCTATTGTGTTCTAGTACAAATAATAGTCTCTGTTCCCTGAAAACATTAAAATTTATTCAGAGAAAAAAAAAACCTAAACAAAGAATGCTGTTGTGCATAAGAGACAAGCAGGTGGTATATGAGGTAGGGAAGCATGACGAGATCATACCATCAGGAAATCAAATGAAGCGGTGCAATGAAATCTCAATTCTTGCTTTGGCAGTCCAAGACAAATGGCAGAATAATGCTATGCTTCCTTTGATCAAAAAGTCTGAAAGGAGCGAGACAAAGCTCCCATTCTGTTTGAATTCTGACCACAACTTTCTATTGTTTTCCCACAAGTAATAAGAGATGGACACACAGACACACCAGGAAGTCAGGAGAAATAGACTCACTCACTTCCCTGATAGAGTAATTAGCTTTTTTTCTTTTATATGCAGCTGCTAAATGCTTTTGGAGAGCTTAGACTGAAATTTCAGCCTAAAACAAAATCACAGTTGATGTTACTTAGAACAGCTGGTGGTTTCTCCTACTTACTCCCCAGTGACCACAGTTCCAATTTGTGGCTAGACTTGTCTTCAAACATCTCGGGGCAACCAAAATACGACAGGATGACAGATCGTCCTCTCAATGGATACTGACAAACAAATTAGTGCAAAGATGCTTTCCTTAGCAGACCAGATGTGTTGAGTTCTATCATATGGAACAAGCAATGAGAAACTGTCCATGCCCCATCTGTGCCTTTTATTTTTTATTTATCTCTCTCTTTTTTTTCAGTCTCTTTATGCACTATCTTGGAATACAAAGTACCTTGTTTTCATGTGCACTAAATGAGCACCTTGAGAGGCTGACCTTATTACCATGTTTTAAACTTTCCTAAGATAATATCTAGGCGATTACAACACTGAGTGATAGGTGTACAAAGTCAAGTGTAAATACCCCTACTAGAATACAAATGTTTGCACAAGTCAGTAAACTCCAGGAAAAGATCATAGCGCACTCTACCTCTCATGCAACTTGTAACCACAGCTCTAACATAGATTTCCACGGAGATGCCCAGTATTTCTTCTCATAATACAGGCACAGAGAGGGTCCGTCAGACTAGGAAGCAATTATTCAAAAGTTCTAGATTCCCCTTTCTTGCAAAGCCACATAAAAATGTTTTTGTAGTTTGATTAAAGGTATATTTATTTATTTGAAAGCAGAGTTACAGAAAGAGAGAGAGAGACAGAGAGATCTTTCATCTCCTGCTTCATTCCCCCAAATGACCACAATGAAAGGAGCCAGGAGCTTCTTCTTGGTCTCACACATGGGTGGCAGGGGCTCAAGCACTCAGACCATCTTCTACTGCTTTCCCAGGCACATTAGGAGGGAGCTGAATCAGAAGTGGAGCAGCCAGGACACAAACTGATGCCCACACAGGATACTGGCATTGCAGGCAGCAGCTTAACCTGCTGTACCACAGCGCTAGACCCTGAAAAAATTTTAGTGCTCCACAGTTAATATCAATCAGCAAAATATTTGAGAACCTAAGGTTAGAACTTTACCAGGCACTAGGAAGAAAGTCAAGATGAGTCAAGAATAGTCCCTCCTCCCCCTGAGAAGCTCAGAGTCCCATTGAGTACAATGAACACCCATGAGAAATGGAACTGAGACTTCAGACCACGAACGTTTCAGGAGTGAAAAGGATGGGGAGGTTTCTGTGGGGCTCACTGAATGCTTCTGAGAGGCACAGGCGTTGAACGAGTTTCAAGGAATAAATAAATCAGATTAACGGAGATAAGAAGGACAGCAATTCCAGAAGGACAGGAGATCAATGATGTGAGCAATAGCATGAAGCCATGTGCATACAGCCTGTGACTGGAACTCCAGCTTAAGGAGAGCTTGGGGTAGTGGGGCAGGGAGGGGTGGGCAAGAGGATATAATTGAAGAGTTGAACTGGAATCAGATGATGGAGATCTGCCACACAGAGGGACTGCAGGGTTGCTGAGCACAGAGAGAGCTCTCATAACATCACTTTCACTAATAATTTAAATCAGAGTGCCGAGTCTCTGTAAAATGGTAACGCATCCCTATTCTGCCTCTCTCACATGAAGCTCTGAAAAGATCAGCTAATAAGGCTTACTCCGTTAAAAGTACCAGAAAGCCCAGTGTTTATTTCCATTTTGATGGTGAGCCAGTGTTCCTTAGTTCCCATCAACAGATTAGTGGACTTGTTCCTGTAGTGTGTCTGAATTCTGACTGCTGACTTGGCCCATTTTCTGCTGCCCTAAGGCAGGGTAAATTAAAAACAATAGAGGTTTTTAATTCTTGAGGGCTACCTCAAGACTGAAGGGCTACCTCTGTTGAGGAGCTTCCTACTTCATCACAACATGGCAGCAGGGCAAGCAGGCATGCTCAAGGCAGAGGAAATGAGGCACAACTCATCCTTTAGACCAAGAACCCACTCCAGAATGATGGTCTTAGTCTATTTGTGACCATCTCCTCCTGATGGTGCTACTGCTTAATACTGTGACAGTGACAATCAAGCTTTAACATGAGTTTGGGCAGAGATATTCAAACGATAGCATCAGGCTTCACCAAATAACTGGTGAACTGTATCAACTTTGTGTAGATATATGTGTATCACTGGTTTGCAGACCAGATGACTTCTGGGTAACAAGAGCATGGATTTTGGAGATGGACTGGGGAGACACCTGTCTCATCGCTAGTCTTGTTGACACAGTGTGAGAGAGCTCAGTCTACCCTCCCCCTGACAACCACCACCCTCTATTTAATTATAGCATGCTACCTTTCACCCCCAGTCTTCTACCCATCACTTCCTATGGAATGCCAGGTGGGCCTAGATCTGCCTGGCCTCAGGCTGGAGCTCTTGGCTCCTGAAGCATTAGCTGCTGTCTGCCTGGAAAGAGTTGATAACGTGAGCACTAACTCTACCCTCGGCCAGTTGTCTATGTAAGTAAATTTACACTATCAGAGCACTGAAAACTCCTGACCTTCTATTAAGTCTTTCAGGATTTATCAGGAAAGCATAAAGCCCTGAAATATTCTGTCTGACTTGTTTGCCTCCACCCTGTTTTGAGCATTCCTTGGAAATACCTTGATATCCCTGTTCTTTTTCTTCTGCTGACCTTAGATTACAAACACATGGGGATCAAAAACCAAGTCTGCTCTATGGACAGATCCAGGGCTTTTGTGGATGATGTTGGCCCATAATTGGCCTTTTTGAGCAGAAGTTATTCAGCTCTGAATAGCTCTCAAATTAAAATCTAACACTGTACCATTACAGAGTGATGCCGTGGGCTTTTTTCCCTTCCATATTCTTTTTAAATAGTCCCAAAGTGAAATAGCATATTCAGTGGTTGCATATCTCACCCTTCCTTGGCAGACCAACAGTAGCTGGTCAAAAGAAAAGTAAGAATAGGCAAAATGTGTTTCCTTCTTCCCATTCCAGTCTACCACCTCTTGGAGCAATCTAACTAGATTTTGGACTAGACAAACACCCCCTTCCCTGTCCTTAATCATCTCCCCATCAACATAGCCTCTACCTTGATGTTCGTTTTGGGTTATTTTGGGGTGTATCTTGGCATGCAACAAAGAAAACAGCACTAAATAGCAGCCATGAGTTCTCTTAACTCCAATGTCCTCTAGCATCGTGCTGTCCTATCACATTGTTGTGCATCTGCATTCCAGAGTTTGTAATTGTATTATTTGTTCACTGCAATATCCCCAAGGCCTCAAATAGTGTCTGGCCCATAGTAGATACCCATAAATAGTTATTCAACAAGTGAACATAAATCTGTCAGGACAAAGGTCCTAGAGAAGACAAGTTCAAATCCCTTCATAACCCTTAAACTTCCAAGACTTTTATAAATCAGCCAATTGTTACCCAAAATGATTTAGTGGCCTTTCTGAAGTCACACGGAACTCGAATTTGCGATGCTCAAGAGCCTTTCTTTTACTTATAATGAGTGTGGACAGTTAAGGTCTCAAAATTCTAACAAACCACCTAGCCTAGAAACCACTTAGCCTGGAAACTCCACAAATCTGAACAGGAGATAAATATTACAGAATATATGAGCAGGAAAATATTCCCCTTTTTTTTTCCTCACTATGAGACATTGACTCATACTCCAAAGTGGAGAGATTCTTTTGTCAAGATTAAATCGGACTGGCATTGTGGTGTGGTAGGCTAAGCCTCCGCCTGCAGCACCAACATCCCATATGGGCACCAATTTGTGTCCTGGCTGCTCTTCTACCAAGCCAGCTCTCTGATGATGGTCTAAGAAAGTAGTGAGAGATGGCCCAAGTGCTTGGAACCTTGTGCTCATGTGGGAGACATGAAGGAATTTCCAGGCTCCTGTCTTGGGATCGATCTAGCTCTGGCCATTGCAGCCATTTGGGGAGTGAATCAGAGGATGGAAAACCTTTCTCTCTGTCTCTTCCTCGCTCTGTGACTCTGCTTCACAAATAAGTAAATCTTAAAAAAAAAAAAAAGATTAAATACAGGCAGGTCCAAGGAACCTGTCCAAGCCCCACCCTTGGCTCACCTAGTATCCTCTCCACCATGGTGACATGGTCTATCATCCTTGACCTTGACTCATGTCAGCACTTTGATCAGAGTTGGAGCATGGGGGAGCCTGAGTTCCTCTTAGTGGCGAGAAATTTTTCACTAACATGGGTAGATGGAGAAGAGTAGAGACCTGAGATTGTGTTGTAAGAAGAGAGAAAGGAGATATGAGTAACACAGATCTTATGAAATTTTTTTTTTATTTTCACCTGGAATTGCCCATCTCTCCTCTTCTTGCAGATCCCTTGGGATCTATGCAAAATGCCAACTCCCTTGGAAATATTGCTTACAGATCAACAACAACTTTAGTACCTCTTTGCAAGACAGCACTCTTGTTGGTTCCTAGGCAGGTGTTCATTTAGTCCTCCAGAGTTATATTATCTTGACCTTTTTCTTTGTCTTTCCAAAATCCGTAACATGAACACAGAGTTTGTGTTTTTAGCTATAGGCTGTTGCTCACACTTTGAGAACAGTGTGCTCTCTCTATATATTTTTCAGTCAGGCTATTTCATTTCCTCTGCCTTTTATTTTGATTCGTCTTTCTGGAAGATGAGGACTTGCCATCATCCATCAGGGATTTTATTCTTCATCGTGAAAAACTGTAGCCCAGAGGCCAACTTCTATTTAGTATATAGAGATAGAAGATCAGCCTCAACTCTGAATTTTATAAACCTCTTATAATAAAATCCCCTCACATGTAAATGTGCTGTCACAATAATTCGATAAATATACCCAACCACTGGTTACCAGCCTAGTGAAGGATCTAATTATATTATTTTCAGTGACTGCTCTGGTCCCCCGTCAAATATCTATCTGTGCTACTTTTCGTCAGCTTTATACATAGCTGTCAATATAAAAATACTTATAAAAGTAACTACACAAACACAAAATCACAAGGCAGGAGCTCATTAAACAAAGAAATGGTATGAGCTGTGCTGTGTACTAGATTAGAACTTTAAATGATATTTCCTGCTAGAAGGTAAGGTATGGGGCTTTTAAATATTATTATTCACATTTAATCATGCACCAAATATTCTTGCCTAATTGTTAAATGTTTTCTCTTGTGCTTAAATTTCAATGCCACAGATTATTAAAAATTGACTTTACAATATTTATTTTACTTATCTCCTCAAGCCAGACTGGGCTTAGCCCATAGATTTGGTGAATTATTAATTTTTAAAGGCAATTTGTGCTACATTTTACACTTGGATGATATCCAGAGAGACCTTGATTTCTAGCCCAAAACTTACAGAATTGAATCACTTTGATTCATTTTTAATCTAAAGACTCTTAAAGCACATACCCAGCGATGTAAGAGCTAATGAATTCCCTCCAATGTAATGTGAAAAACTAACAAGCACTTAGTTAACATTTAGATTCATGTGATGGAAGAGGAAAACTACCATTTCCAGTGGGTTATGTGAGCAATAACCTTGGACAATATAATTCGTTTGGTTATATAACAAGAACTACTTGGAGACATAATGAGACATTAATAAGATTGCTGTGCCAACAATCATTACTAGATCACTCTTAATTTACCACAGAGTCCCAACAGCAGCCTTCTGCACTTGGCATATCACTGTTTGTCAGCTTTGTCTGGTGAGCTGACATTTTGCCTTCCAAAATGTTGCTTTTGGTTTTCCTGTAACTCAGTGTATTCGGGTGACACTTAAAAAAAAAAGTCTTATATTATCCCCACTTTATTTCCAAGAAAAGGAGTTCAATAGTGAAGTTCCATTCTCCGTACACTAAATCCTAAACTGAAACTATAGATTAACTGAGAGTAGTTTCCTAGACACCAAAAAGGCAAATTAACCAATAGCTAAATGACATGTCACCTTGAATTCTGGGTACAAATAATCCTCTGAGTTTATTTTATTTTTCTGAAAACCAGCTTCATCTAAATGTCCATTTCCTTAATTCCACTCCCAGACCAAGATCCAGTGTTCAGAATAAATCCTTTTCTCTCTGCTATGCAGTTAACATTCAAAAAGGGCATAGTAGATATTTGGCTGGTTCATGATAGAAAACACAGGCAACAGAAAAGGAACACTTTCCAAGAGAATTAACAAAAATTGAGACATATTTTTTTATCCAGGGTATCTTTCAGAAACTTTGGAAGACTTGACAGATTTATAGGAATTTGAAACTCCCCTATCACTTTAAAATCCCTATTATATCAGCCTAAAGTCAGAGAGGGCATCAGGTAGGAAGAAAATTGAGTTAGTCATATGTCTTTCATCCACTTAGGCCAGACACAGGGTTTACAGTTCATGTGAAACATAGTAGTGGAAATAATTTACTCAAAACTATCGAGAGACTTCAGAGAATTGCTTTTTCCCACCAGTGTTTTTTTTCTCTTTTCCATGATGCTTTGATTATTTTGTTGGTAATGCTGAAGAAATGTGAAACTAAATGACAAATAGGTTTTAGAGCTTCTCCTTAAGCCCTTACATCTTGTATGTCTTTAGCCAGTGTGGTTTCCCATGGTAAGGAAGTTCCATCCCAGCTGGGAGTTCCAGAATGAATCTGGCAAAATAGGCATTAAGAGAACTGGAGATGCTGGGGCCAGTGTTGTGGTGCAGTAGGTAAAGCCACTACCTGGGACACTGACATCCCATATGGGAACTGGTTTGAGTCCCAGCTGCTCCACTTCTGATCCAGCTCCTTGCTGATGGCCTGGGAAAAGCAGGAGAAGATGGCCCAAGTATTTAGGTCCCTGCCACCCATGAGAGACCCAGATGAAGCTCCTGGCTCCTGGTTTCTTCCTGGCCCAGCCCTGGCCTTTGCAGCCCTTTGGGGAGTGAACCAGCAGATGGAAGATCTGTGTGTGTGTGTGTGTTGTGTCTCCTCTCTCTGTCACTCTGCCTTTCAAATAAAAGTAATAAATCTTAAAAAAAAAGATGATATTGATGAAATGAGCAAAACCAAGGATCCTACCCTTGATAATATTAAAACTAGGGCCCTGCCCCTGAACCTAGAGTGTTTACTCAAGTGTCACAGATGCTCAAAGCAGACTTGATTTCTACCAAGAAGTTCCCCCTGCACTTGCACTGATTTTGATGAACAGTTTAACAAAAACACCATGACTAATGATAACCAAAGATGGTGTGCAATGCCTTGTGGTTTATATTGTTGTCCCACAAATTGACAGAGGTATGGTTGTGAATCTCTGGTTGAGAAAACAGCTCAGAAATCCAGGACTTCTAGCAGAATGGGTCTCCCACCAAGGCCTTCTGCCTCAAAACCAAGTCTCACCAAATATATCCACCTTCTTCCCAGCAAAGGGCATGGAATAAGGTACATATAGTTGTAAATCTACTTTGAGTAGTTTATTCTTTAAAATGTCTAAGCATTTTGTTCTGCAAAGAAATGTGTGGGCACTTTACCACACACTTATCCTGTGCATCCTGATGTCCTGCTCTCCCTGCATAATCTTTCATTGCACCTTGCTGGCACATAGCACTTGGCATTGATGCATGCACCCGGTGATTTGCTGTGCAGATATTTAATGGGTACCAGCTACTTTGGTGAAATGGTGAGTTGAGAGCAATCGAGCAGCAGCCATAGCACATCCTAATGAGTACAAAGTCAAGGTCAGGGAGGGTGTGCTGAGCCAGGGGACCAGAACCTACTTCAGTTATCAGAGCTGTAGGATTCTGAACAAGGAGGGATATGGAAAGTAATGAGACAAAAACTAGCAATAAAAATTGAAGGGGAGTGCAGGTCTTTTGTCTATGTTTCAGGCAAATGGTATAAGTTCTATTTCTGTTTATTTTGATGTAATTTAGGAATAGCACATCCCTCTGCATCTCCGTTTGCTCACTTGTAAAACAGGAGTGCTAATATCCATCCTTTAATGATCCTTTATTGTTGTTTTGAGTCAGTAAGATAATTTACAGAGGCAATTATCCAAGTGCTTTTGGAATCACTTCCTGGTCTCCTATTCTTAACTATAGACCTCTGTCCCCAACACTTCCTGTCCTCATGCTGCACGTTTCCTAACCAAGTCATCTACACTTCCTGGCCAGGTACAGCAGGTCTACACTCCCTGGTTGTCAAACTTCCTGTCAATCTAGTCTACGTTCAATGGTCTTCATCTGTACTTTCTGATCATCTACTCTGTACATTAGACCATCTGGTCTACACTTCATGACCACCTGGCTTAAACTTCCCAACTACCTGGACTGCCCTTCTAACCTATCTAGTTCAAATATTGCATGCCACTAGCCACATGCCTTCTCAAACACTTCTACAGGGACAACCCCCAAGGCACTGAGTTTGATGTCTCCTGAAACAGTTTTCAGGAAGACCTCCATGTGCACCTACCTTCCTTGTCAACCCTGTAGATGACATCACCCAGGCTGGGTGTCAGAGCCCATCTCTCTTCTCACAGGAGCTGCTCTGAGGTTCCTCTAATGGAACTATCTCCACATGACTTCTGGTCCAGGCTCTCTCTCATGGAGAGTAATGAGTTCATCAGTCCCAGTTCCCCAGAGTGGAGCCCCCCCAGAATGCTGTGCTCCCAGACTTCACAATAGTAGCAGTGCAGTCAGATGTACATTAAAACAGCCTGTGTCAGCACACTCTGCATTAGGAGCTCCCATAGCTTCTGCATGTGTAGGCACAACACAGATACCACAGTAACTCCCTTAGGGCCTCTCCTTGTCCATCAATAGGGTGGGTGTAAACCTAAAGAGAGTGGACTGCCAGGGAGCAATGACACCACAAGAACCAGTCCTAAATTGATGACCAGGCACCTGCTCCTCTGGGGCTGGCCTTGACTATGGACTTTTATGGTTTCAAAGACTTCTGGGCCCTTGGAATAAGTTGGAAGAAGAACTAGCTCGACCTAGAATTCCACAAAATGACTGGTGTCCTCCTCAACAAACACTCATGTGACAACTGAACTGTAATTCAATTGCATCTTACAACTTCTGGTGGCATCAGTCACTCAATTCATTTATTCAATGAATTTGTTTCACTATCATCTGCTAGATATTGTCTTACAAGCAAATGAATGTGTGCATATGTATGTGTACATATGTATATGAACCTGGGATTATGAATATGTATATATGAATATATTCATACGTTTCACAGACCAGCCCATCTAAGAACTTGCAGCAGGAAAGTGAAATATGCAATATTGACAACTAATATTTACTTGGATCTTCACAAATAGCAATATGCTATTATACTTACTACCTGCTAAAATCATACCATGCGTTTTGAGTTTTATTTCATTATTATATCCCATTTTATAGAGCAGGAAGCTAAAGTTTAGACATTCATTCAACTGATTGTAATCACACAGTTGGCAAGTGATAGAATCAGTCTTGTCTCCAACTCTTGACACAAAGCTGCCTAAACAAGGAACTATAATGTAAGTACCATAGGAGTTCAACCAAATTTCTGAGAAGAGGCACTACTTTTTTAGAGGCAATGAGAAAGGCTTCCTGGAAGAGGGGGCTTCTTAAGAAGCCATAACTTCTCACAAAAGCTGATGATTATTTTCTTTTGACTCTTGTCAAAATCAAGCAAATAACTTCCCAATTTAGTTTTGTTCTTATTGTAAATTGAATTATTATTTTTAATTTTAATAAATAGTCTATTCTATTAAGGCACTTTGCTTATTTGCACAAGGCCAATTTGAGGAATGGTGAAGAAAAGTCAAATCAAATTATTTCATAACTACAAACAAACAAAAAAACATTTAAGTCTTCATTGGAGAAAGTCACCCTATTCCCAGATATTCCCTACCATCTGATGAGGTATAGTATTCATCTATCATCTATCATCTGCCCATGTATACATCCATATGCCCACCAGCCCATGTATACATCCATACGCCCATGTATCTGTTCATCCACTCCTCTACTCATCCTAACATATATTCATGCATGTACCTACCTATCTATCCATCCATGCTTCCATACCTCTATCCATCAGCTGAGTGTTCACCGTGTTCTTCTACACTAAAGAAACCAAGTAGGTGAGGGACTGACTGGAACAATTAAACAACTATGAGGGATGGCTGGGGTCACTGAGATGAGCAGGACAGAAACTTGAACTAGATTGGCAGGAATGGGGGTATCAAGAAGAGTTCCAGGGAGTAGGACTTGAGCAGTGTCTGAAAAATACTTGGCCAGGCATTGAAGAGGAGTATAGATGGGTTCACCTACACTTAAAAGTTCAGGAAGTACAGCTAAGATATAGCAGGTGTCCCTTTAAACTAAGACTCAAGGGTGTGTAGGGAGACCCAGAGCTGTGGGAAAGGGGAGAGTTTTCAAACACTAACAGTGAGCCTGCACAGGAGGATTCTGAAGAGAGAATTAACCATCTGATGTCATCCTGAAACAAGCATATCTTGGCCAGTCTCCCTGGCAACAGAGACCAGATAGTCTGATGAGAGAGAGAGCCTGCACAGGACCAGAAATGAGGTCACCATGAGATCAGCAGAGGTTTTGGTGACTTGGCCCGGTCCCATCAGGTGCAGAAGGTCATTCCTGAGGATGTGGCACTCAGGGAGGTACAGGATGGTGGAAAATGACTGTAGGACAGCGACCAGGGGAGCAGAGAGCACTGGCTCAGGGACATGTGGCCAGATGGAGCAGGAGAAAGTGGACTCAGTTCTCAAACTGTGAGCCCTCTGCAGCCTGGCCTTAACATCTGGGGCAGGATGATTCTGCATGTTGGGGTTGTCCTAAACACTGCAGGGTGTGAGGAGGAATGCCTGTCTCCACTCATCTGATTCCAAGATCACCCCTACTCCATAGTCATGAATCATCGAAAGGAAGATCTCTCTCTCTCTCTGCATAACTCTTTCAAATAAAATAGATAAATCTTTAAAGAGAGAGAGAAATAGCCTTTCATGTTCTAGACCCTGCCTAACATACACATGGAGCCCTTGTTCCAAGGGATGGGAACAGCTTCTGTCCATGGGGCACATGCTTTTCAGGGACATAGGCATTGTGCCTGAGCTCAGGATTGGTGCTGAGGCATTCAGATGGGGACACCTCTTCTGCTGGCCTTCACAGATGTTTGCACTGGCACACCCACCATCCTTGCCACCCAGAGACCACTCCAAGCTATCCAAGATCGTGCTCAGTCCCCAGGTTGTCAGCTGCCTTGGTTACTTCCAGCACCACATTGGCTGCCTGTGGCCCACAGAGGGTAAAGGGGCTCTGTATGGCTTCTAGATGATCCCAGACTATTCAGCACTGGAGTCTCTGCCAACCTGCCCTCTGTGCAATCCCGCAGCCCTGAGTCTGGTCACCCTGTTGGCAGCTCTGAGCCAACAGGCAAGTCCCTCTTGCAGCTGGGGTGGGAGCAGTGGAGGAAGGACAAGGAAATGTACGGAAGAAAACAAACATAAGCTAGCATCATAGAAACAAGCTTTGATGTGATACTCAGTGCAACTCTAAAGAACCAGCTACTCTGTTTTATTATCAGGAGAGAAAATTGGGATTTAAAAACATGAAACAAGTAGGAGAGGAAGGTGTAGCTCTGAGCAGGGACCTGAGAGCCACGCCCTACATTTCAGGGAAGACCACCCCCTACCCACCCATTCTGCCCAGGTTCTGAGCAGGGAAGCTCCCAGTCACTGTTAATTGGACTGATTATCTGGTCCATTACTCTTGGAATCCTTCTATTGCTCTTGAGTTGATTACATGAAATATTATCTAACCCATCTTCTAGCAGGCTGCGAGTTATATCTGCTTTATGTGTTGGCACAAAAGAAATATATTCTGTTGGTTTGGACCTTTGTGAATTTATATAATGGCTTGAAAATCAAATGGAGATCTATTTGAAAAACAAAATCAAAGTCACGACCCGTGCAGCTAAAGCTCAAATTTCATTTAAACATGAACTTATTGCTTTTTTAAAATTCACCTATTAAAATATCTCTTAGTAAGCTTTCAGCTCCTCTTTTCAACAAATACTTCAAAATGTTACAATAAACAGACAAAAGAAGGCCAACTCTTTAAAACGTTTTGCAATTTTCATTTAAAGACACAAGAGTTATGCCAGCATGGTGATGCAGAGGGTAAAGCCACTGCCTATGACACTGGCATCACATATGGGTGCCGGTTCATGTTCCGGCTGCTCCACTTCTGATCCAGCTCTCTGCTAATGGTCTTGGAAAAGCAGCAGAAGATGGTCCAAGTCTCTGGGCCCCCTGCCACCCACATGGGAGATCTGGAAGAAGTTCCAGGATCCTGGGTTCAGTCTGTCCCAAACCTGGATGTTGTGGTTATCTGGGGAGTGCACCAAATATCTATTCTCTCTCTTTCTCTCTCTCCCTTTCCCTCTCCTCCTTCTCCCTGTTTCCCCTTCTCTCTCTCTCTCTCTCTCTCTCTCTCTCTCTCTCTCTCTCTTTCTCTCTCTCTCTCCTGTTTCTCTGTAACCCTGCCTTTCAAATAAAAAGTTCTGTTAAAAATAAAAATTAATAAAATAAAGTTTAAAACAGATCCAAAAGTTGCCTCAGAACTGACCCATCCTCCAATACGCCCCTGAGGCCTCCAAGGATGTCTTGAGTATCTCCCAGTAGATGCCCTGAGCAGGTTCTGGAGAGTTTCCGAGCCTGACTTATGTGGAGGGAAGGCCCTTGAGAAAGCACAAACATCTCAATCGCTTCCTTCCTCACACAACATGTGCCCTGGAGTCTTTGACAATTTCTCAGAAAATACTCTGTTCAAAATTCCTGGGAACTTCCTGGAATAAAAAAAAATTAATGCATCAAGTCTATTGGGTTCTCTTAGATTTACAGCATTTCTAATAGGTCTTCAAAGTCAGTTTCAGGAAAAAGTAGCTTTAAACCAGCAGTTGTAGGGGCCAGCTCCGTGGCTCACTTGGCTAAACCTCCGCCTGCGGCACCGGCATCCCATATGGGTGCTGGGTTCTAGTCCCGGTTGCTCCTCTTCCAGTCCAGCTCTCTGCTATGGCCCGGGAGGGAAGTGGAGGATGGCCCAAGTGCTTGGGCCCTGCACCTGCATGGGAGACCAGGAAGAAGCACCTGGCTCCTGGCTTCAGATCAGCGCAGTGCCGGCTGTAGCAGCCATTTGGGGAGTGAACCAAAGGAAAAAGGAAAACCTTTCTCTCTGTCTCTCTCAATGTCTATAACCCTACCTGTCAAATAAAAAAAAAAAAAGATGTTTAAAAAAAATGTTTAAAACCAGCAGTTGTGGAGTCTTTATGTACAGAAGTCTATACTGACAGCCACAGTATAAGGTGATGGTTTCAAGTTTCAATTGAAGATCCAGAAAATTAGAGAAAAGTTTGGATGCAGAGCCCTGTACATATAATAAGCACTTAAGTGGCATCTCCTCTATGGCTGGTACTGGGTAAGCCTTTTGTAAGTGACACCCCACTAAATACTCATAAAAGCCTGGTATGACTCTGCATCTTGTGGATGGACTTGTGCTTCTACACTGAGCACTTCTAGAAGTCACTGATGTCTACCAATGGTCCCAGTTCCCATCTGTAACCTGTCCTCCAGCCCTGGGCTTGCTTCCGAGCTGCCTGTTGCTTTGAAGAAGCTGTTCTGGCCTAGGAACACTATCAAAAACTTACCTGAGGAGGAAAAGCATCAATCTGTTGACTGTGGTTTCAAAAATTCTAGAGTCCAGCTGTAAGTAAGGAAAGAGTGAGAAAATATTGTCCCGGGAAGTCCTGGTGATCCTGATCCCCTTCAGCTCGTTGTGCTGGAGAGAAGCAGGCAGGGAGAGTGGTATTGCCAGGCTGGTCCTACCCTGAGATAGTAATAGAATGTCTCAAAGGAGTGATGTGTTGTCGCACCTGGAGGTGAGGAGCAGTATTACAGCCTCAGAGATGCACCTATGCCTCAGCTGAAGAGGCAGGCTGAAGACCAGTGGGAGGGGTAGAGGCCTGCCAGCATCAGAAGTGGACTGAGCCAGGCACTCTGGAGTCCTATAGAGACCTGGAAATGTACGCAAACTTCCAGGAAGCCCAAGAAAGAGCAAAAAGCCAAGGCATATAATTGTTCTCTGGTCCCAGGGGGCTACAGAAAGCAGAGCAGGGAGTAGCCTACATCCAAGCACCGGGGAGGAAACCCTGCTTGACTGAGTTTGAAGAAGAAAGGGCTCTGCTCAGCCAGGTGACCTGTCCTCAAACTTCAAATGGCAATGCAGAAATTCAGATGAAGGGGTAGGCATTGTGGCACAAGAAGCTAAGCTGCTGCTTGGGATGCCCACGTCCCATACCAGAGTGCCTGGTTCCAGGCCAGGCTACTCCACTTCAATCCATCTTCCAGCTAATGGGCACCGTGGGAGGCAGCAGTTATGGCTCAAGTACTTCAGTTCCTGCCATGCACATGGGAGATCCACATGGAGTTCCAGGCTCCTGGCTTCAGCCTAGCCCAGCCCAGACTCTTGTAGGCATTTGGGAAGTGAACCAGTGGGTGGAAAGTCTCTCTCTCTCTCTCTCCTTCAAATACTCATCATTGCTCTGGAGGAGAGGCTGTTGCACTGATGCTCATCTGGTCTTCAAGGCTGCACCATGAACAATCAAATTTTAGTTGTGCCCCTAAAATAATAGCATTCATAGAGTAGCAGCTATGTTCTGCTAAATACAAGCATGCAAGCAAACATTAAATTTAATGGAAGTCTCTGTTGTCTGCATGCATGGAAAAGGGAATAAATCATTCCCTGCTTTGTCATTTTTCTCTCAGGAAGTGCAATTACCTGTTTAGTGCAAGAAAACCCTTAGTCTGATCTTTTCCACCCCTGATAAAATACTGGTGAGTAAAGGCAAGTTCAAGACCTTCACCAGTGATGACTAAGGTTGCACACCTGGCACAGGTGAGGGTTCAGGTGACCATGGAGATGAGACAACTAAAATGAGAAAAAAAAATTCTATTTAGCTTCAGATCACAATAAGGTTTCAAAACACACCACAAAGGGAAGCCATGGTTAGATGGGGTCACTCCAGCAGTGTCATTGTCATTGTCATGGCAGGACCCTGGGAGAGAGATGCAGAGATGTCACCCTTGCCTCTATAAGGCAGCTCCATGGGAACACACTGCTTATTTCTAACGGGGTGTCCACTGTCAACTAAATGAGTCCAAGGGCTAAGTGGGTAGAAACATGATTCACCTGTCCCACAGAATGAGAAGGGGCTCATCAAGCGTCCCTGAAGCGCAGCTGGCTCTGACTTCATGAAGAAGCATTGGGGTCACAAGCAGTTGGAGCACAAGACCCAATTTACCATCCCAAGTATTCACAGAGATGTCAGCTCTCTGTTACAGATTGGTATTCTGGGGTATCTCAATCCTAGCAGGTGAGGCCTGGCACTTTGGAAGCCAGGTAAAAGCTGTTGTTCGCTAACCAGGAAATACAAATGACAGAAGTGCTGATAAAAGTTATCAAATATAGGCAAAATAAAGTCATACCATGTATTGTTTTTGTTTCAAAATGTTTTAAAATAACACTCATGTTGAAGATCGAGTGAGATATACATTTATGCTTGACCAACAAGCATGCTACCTGTATATTCTTTATTCCCTCTCTTTTTTTTTTTTTTTTTTTTTTTTTGACAGGCAGAGTGGACAGTGAGAGAGAGACAGAGAGAAAGGTCTTCCTTTTTGTCGTTGGTTCACCCTCCAATGGCCGCCGCGGTAGCACGCTGCGGCCAGCGCACCGCGCTGATCCGATGGCAGGAGCCAGGTGCTTCTCCTGGTCTCCCATGGGGTGCAGGGCCCAAGCTCTTGGGCCATCCTCCACTGCACTCCCTGGCCACAGCAGAGAGCTGGCCTGGAAGAGGGGCAACCGGGACAGGATCGGTGCCCTGACCGGGACTAGAACCCGGTGTGCCGGCGCCGCAAGGCGGAAGATTAGCCTAGTGAGCCGCGGCGCCGGCCTATTCCCTCTTATTTTTTAAAAATGTATTTATTTGAGAGGTAGAAAACAGAGATAGACAGAAAGATTGTTCCCGATCACTGATTCACTCCCTAAATGCCTACATCTGTGGCTGGACCAGGAGCTGGATCTCCCACATGAGTGGCAGGAACTATTACGTGAGCCTCACAGCTGCCCCCCAGGGTATGTGTAGCAGGAAGCTGGAATCAGAAGCCAGATCCAGGAACAAAACCCAAGTACTCTGATATGGAATGCATAACATCTTTTCTTTTTTAAAAAAAGATTTATTTATTTATTTGAAAGGCAGAGTTAGAGAGAAAGAGAGAGAGAGGGAGAGAGAGAGAGACCTTTCATCCTCTGGTTCACTCCGCAACTGGCCACAATGTCGGTGCTGGGCCAGGCCAAAGATAGGAGCCTGGATCTCTATTTGGGTCTCCCACGTGGGTGGCAGAAACCCAAGCACTTGGGTCATCTTTTGCTGCTGTCCCAAGCACCTTAGCAAAGAGCAGGATCAGAAGCAAAGCAGCCAGCACTCAAATTGTAATCATCTTTTTTTAAAGATAAAAATTTATTTATTTATGTAAAAAGCTGAGTTACAGAGAGAGAGGGAAAAGACATCTTGATTTCTAGGCTAGAAAACCCCCTCAGCCATTCTGCTTCTAAGAACATTAACTAAAACTTAATCAGAATTGCAGTAGAAGATTCATGCATAAAAATATTTATTCCATAAAAATAAGTATGTATATTATAGATGTGTGCATATATATAACAGCTAAAACATTGGAAACTATATATATATATATGTGTGTATATATATATATATATATATATATATATATATATATCCAGCCATATGGGGACAGTACAACATATCATGATATATATTTTCAATGGAATGTATTGGAATGTAGAATTTAAACTCATATTTCAAAGCCCTGTTTTAGATAACAAGAAGTGCTACTAATACAATATTTAATGGGAAAATAGCAAACAATGTAAAAAATGAACAGTTTCATCGACAGTGATGCATCCATTCATACTATATATTTATGAATTGAATAATCTTTTTCTAATACCTGCATCTCTCAAAACATTGTTCTGCAAAATGGATCACAGTGTAATCCTTTAGAAGGTGGGATTTTAGGAAATTTAATTTTGTTTTCTAAAATGTTATATGCTTTCATTTTCTCTACAATAATAAAGGTATTCATCTGCAAGTCCATCAAAGGCTGCATTTAGTTCTTCATCCCAAAGTCCCCCACATTTTCATTCCTCACCCAACCACAAAGGTCTGGTGTCTCTTTGACCAACAGTGCTATCCAGGGAACCACCACTGAGAGCAGATTCTGCCCAGAGCAGAAGGGAGACATTTGCATGCATATGGAGGAGGGTGCATGTATGCATACTGCATGGAGCGAGGAGTCAGAAAGTCCTTAGGGAGCACTTGTGTTGAGGGAGGTGACGAGAAGGCACCACATTCAGAACCAAGCGGAATGGTCTCAGAAACATCCATCATCTGACACCAGGATTTTGAACTCTCAGTAACCCCATGGATGTCTTTTCCAGTAGCGCTAAGCCAGGACAGTGCCAGGAGTGACAGCCAAGGAGTCTTGTACTAAGCCACCACCAAGTAGAATTGCAGGTTCCAGTCTTTGGAATCCTTGGAAACTTATTTTTAACTCAGTGGCTTTCCTGTTCCTGACACTCAGCTTCACCAAGCCTCTGATTCTTTCCTTAAGTGAAAGCGTACTCTAAATGAAGCCAGACCCAAAAGCCAGTCAGTGGCTGACAGGACAGGTGTGGGAGCCACAAGTTAATACAGAGACCCCCTGCCCCTCTCAGCAGACCCAACCGCCTCAGGAAGAGCTGCAGCTTCATAAGGAAACTTCCCCTTTGGTGGTGCCAGGAGACATCATCAGATCTAGGCTCCCCTTACAGTGGCACTTGAAAAGACAGAGATAAGTCAGCAGGCGCTGCAGTGACTGTGAGTTGTCATCCTGGCCCTGCCAGGGAGGGATGAGTGGAAGGGGAGACAATTAAAAGTCAATGATGCTTCCAGGCTAAGCCAATCAGTCCTGTCATAGCAACAGCAAATCAATGTGGAGATCCGCTCGCTGAGGTCTCAGCTGGCTCCATCACGGTGTCAGGGAATAAGGGAGCTGTTAGTGGATATTTAGTGGACTTTGTAAGTGCTTGTATAAAATAACACATTTAATTTAATGCAAGGTTATAAAAATAAGTGGGCTTTATGGCCTCCAGCTTTACGCAGTGGCACAGCCAGAGGAGGTGATGCCCTCCCACAGGCGTGGGCCATTCATGTCCTGCCAGCCATCCTAAGGATGTTTTTTTTTTTTTCTTGTAGGGCATGGGCTCATTCTGTTGGTCCATGGGCATCTCCACTTCCCTCTTTCTCCTGCTGCATACATCACCTATTAAATGAGAAAACTGACAATCCATTTTTCAGTCCTGGAATGTGGCAGGAGCCAGGGCCATGGACCACGGAGATACAAGATGTCGACAGGGATGGAAGAAAAGGCAAAAGGGACACCGTCTCTGGTGGCCCTGGACTGACCATGGCGCATGCCCTTTATGGCAGTCACAAAGGATGGCAGTCTCCCACTCAGCCTGAAGCCTTCAGTATTTCAGACAACTTAAGGAAGTGAAATAACAGTTTCTACATTTTCCCATATACTCACCTAGATTTTCCAACATCCTTCTTTGTGCTTCATCAAGTTGGCCCCAAAATTAGTTTACCTGAGAGTTTCTCTGAAGTTTGACAGTCCCATCAGTCTTGGGAGGAAAAGGCAAAGTCGAGTGTATTTCCAGGAGCCAATAATATTCAAGTAGAGGAGCTGCAGAGATGAAGAAAGGAACTCTTTAGGAAAATGACCATGTGTGAATTTCAATCATCCTGCCGCATCTGTCATTGCTCCTCACCCTCTTCCTTCCCAAGTATCATATGCACCCAGTTTTAGGGCTTTATGGAAATAGGTACAATGGTAAAGTGTGCCCTTCTGCCTCTGAACTATCCACAGTGGGTGTTCTGGGACCCAGGCATGTCTTTTAGCTCCATAGCTGAGCACCTGGGGAGGGTCTCACACATCCAAGATATCAGAACATGTTGGCTAATTAACCTGCAGTGAGAGGAGCCAAGGTATAAATCCAGAGTGCCATCATGATCTGCTGATCGTCCAGAAAGTGCATTAGGACAAAAATCTATGCTTGTCTCATCACAGGCTATTTTGAAAGAACAATTTGCAGTGCAAGTGTATAGGCTAAAGTTAATAAACAGGTTTATTTTTGTGCACAGTTTCTCAGAAGCTGCAGTGCGCATTGTGAATATGTGGGTATTGTCTGGTTCATTTCCCCAAGAAAAACATTCACTCATGGAACCCTTATCTATGGATATCTCTTGTTTTGTGGAAACTCAGAGGTCAGGGAGCCTGAATTTCAACAAATTACTTAACCCCTCCGTGCCTTGGCTTCCTGGTTTATCAAAAAGGAACATAATAAGTGCAGCTAACTCAGCAGAATTGCCACGAGCATTACTTGAGGTGAAACATGTAAATGAATGCTTTGGACTTCTTTTTTCTTTCTTGAGGCATCCTCCATATGTGATACTTACTCATTAGCATTGTGCCTGTCCTGGCCACTAGCACACTAAGGAAGCGCTGAGTCCATGTCCTGAGCTGCATGATTTCCTCATATCTATTATTAGCTGTGCCCCACAGTACCCAACAGGCTATGAGCAGAGCTGAAGGGATGGTGGAGCTGTTAGGAAAAGGTCTCCACTCAGGTTGCTACACCAAGAGCTTTGGCTTCTACCCGAGATTTAACTGGAGAAAAAAAAAAGAGGAGGGGGGACATATGACCCTACTGTGAGGATAAGCCACACTTCTTGCAAGGACTTAAACACAAGAAATTAACAAAAAATATGTGACCCAGGGGAATGAATCTTTAGGGCTGAGAAAAATGATCCTACTATATATTGTTGCATCTCCCACTTGAGAATTTCAAAACGATCACTCATTGCTGGTCTTCAGGGATCTGGTCAGCAGCCCTTTATGCCCATGAATTTCACTGCTGGCCAGTCAGACAGAAAAAAAAAATGCACTCCAAAGCAGCACAGCTTTCTCGGTCCTATGTAGCTTTAAGCAGCTCACGGTGAGCAGGAGAGGACAAGGTTTTGCTGAATTTGGATTCAGCTCCAGCTCAGTGTTATCTGCTGAGCCCCAGCCTGTTGTCATTTTTAAAAAATCTGTTTCACTGTTAGACCACAATGTGTTTCACCACAGGCACAGGTGGAAGGAGTGCAGCCATTGTCCCCCAGATGTGCACCCCCCCAATCGCACACCCATGATGCTCTCTTCAGGACACCATGAAAACTTCCGGCAGAACACCCACAGCCAGCACTGAGCCCTGCTGTCTCACAGAGTTACTGGCTGTCTGCACACTCAGGGGCACACTGTCAGTGCCTGCCAGAGAGGGACAGCCGCCATGATGCTCCTAAAGGCAGAGCCAGCAAGAGGAGCCTAGGAAGGTGTCCCCAGAAGTTGGACAGACTCCTAAGAGCCCTCGGCAGAGTTCCTCCACTTGAACCTGCTAACCCCTCCAGCCTATTCTCTGGCTCTCATCATAGCAGTCTGTGGCCAAAGAATGCATCTCCTGTTCCCCCTTCTTTTGTACTAAAACACTTATACTTTAATTAAATAAGCAGTAGAGCCCTTCAGAGCTTGTCATTAAGAAAACACTAACACAAGATGAGCCCCTGGCTGGAAATTATTCTCATCTTACTCTTCCTAGAGCTTCCCAGATGGCAGTGGAGGCTCCCACCTCTTAAAGAGACTCCAACTTTGGCTCACTGTGAGCCAGGACAGCAGCCAGCATGCTGACATGAGCAATCAGGGCTGTGAAATTGCTCCTGATGGATGCTCCAATTCTTAATATCAATGGGACAGCAACCCTGGAAACACCCAAATGACACGGTGTGGGCAAGCCACCTTCCAGCAGGTGGCTGAGTCCCAGAGAAGCAGAGGTAGGTTTAAGGTACTACAGAGCTTGAGGAATGCACATACTCCCCAGTACAGCATTAACTGAAAAAGCCTGTAAAGATTACACAGAAAGCATGCCTTGTTGTGTGTTGTGGCTCCTACTCTGGAGCTATGGGAAAGATAACTGATCATCTCCAACTTATTACACTGGCATTTGTTTCCTGAGAATAGCGGGCTACTGTGGTCCCCTTGCACTTTTGTAAAGGCTCCATGCTTTTCAAACTGGCTTCACATTTCAGCTGTGCCCAAGTAGCAGTCTAAGTGTGTCTGTCCTCGCATGAATCAGGTGATGATGCATAATGGTTCCTTTACTGACTATAGGAGAAAAATCCTTTAGAAAATGTACCACAGTGTCAAGAATTGTAGCTTATACTTTGCTAATTATTCTTGCAACTCAGTATGGGATTCCAGCTTTCATCCCACAGCTTTCATCCCGTGATGCAGAGGAGGTGAGGAGTGACAACTGAGAGAGTCCTAATAGTGACCCAAAGACACACAATTCACTTACAAATAAGGGACATGAAGCCAATAGAAAACTTTAATTAAATAATTTAAGTTATTATTTATATGTTAGGATATATTTGGTTGCAAGTGACAGAAAATCCAATCTTGGCTCATGGGTCTGGAGAGCTGACTGACAGGGCTGACTCTAACCCAGCTGGAATGAGATTCCAGTGGCAGCATGATGGCCAGGTATTCTCTGCCTCCAGATCACTTCTCTTCCACGTTGGCTACATGCAATGCCTGGAAGGTCTGGTTTTCCACAGTTGTAAGGACAACTATGACAGCTCAAGACTCATCAATCAAGAGTCGTGGTCTGATTCTCATTGGCCTGAATTGAGTCATGTGCCCATCTAGGAAATAATTAACAGACAAAGCAAGTAAGTGACGTTCGTTTATGGGACAAGAGAGTCGCATGAATCTCGTTTAGAAAGGTCCCAGTCTGGTGTCACTATATTGAAAGACTTAATTTTTTCACAGGACCTCATATTTTCATTTTGCACTGCACTCCGCAAATTCTGGAGTCCATTATGGCCAGGGAGGATTGGGTTATGCTGAATAAGCTAAACAGAGCCCCACCTTAGAACTCAGAGAGTGGTCAACCTCACCCAGCCAGTAGACTTGAGAGTCAGAAGTGGATGCTGCCCCTGGGACAGAGGGTTCAAAGGAAGAAGTATGGCTGTCAAATGGTGGAAACAGTAAATCTCTGTTTACAGGGGGAGCCCACATCTGACTCTCATATGTGAGCACTTTCCACTGCTTTAGCCCTTCATCATGTGTTGCTTTTGAAAGATTACCACATACTTCACACTTTGCTATAAATGATATAACTGTGCTACTACACATTGCCAAGGCTATGTGAGTTAAGTCAGTGTTTCTACACTAGTTGTAGGACCAAAATCTACATGCCATCATTCCTTGGTGGACACCCTCTATTTTGTTCTCTGCTGATCCTATCCCCATGTAGAGCAATGCCTTGCCTATAATAGACTTTTGATAACTATGCCTAAGAATGTCAATTTAGATTACACCTCCTCCCTGACTATACCATGCCTCTACACATAACTCTGACTTCTGTACCAAGCACAAAATTAGCTTCCCATTGCCTATGCTCACCATGGAGCTCAGCGATTCAAAGCTAAATAAAGTTTCCATTGCATTACTTAGGAAATGACTGCAGGGCAGATGCAAAGACATTAGGCTAGGCCTTATGATAGTCCATATGTCAACATTTCTCAGGCCTGTCTCATGGAACAGAAGCTCCACGAGATGCTAGTGAGAAACATTTCCAAGGTCATGAGAAACACTGCATGCATCCTCCACCTTGGAGGTTTTCAAATAAATCAGCAAATCGCATATTATAAACCCTGAGAAGCCCTTCAGTAAAGAAGTCTGCTTAATTTTTTAGAATTTAACATTCCACACTGGATTTGCTCAAGAAATTTTTGGGGGGTAATAGTACCTAGATTGTTTGGCAGATCACACTTTGGGAAACTCACCCTTAGACCTTACTACAATTTTCCCACAGAAAAACAGGAATACCTGGTTTGCTGGTATAGCTCCCCCACCTGTAAGGGAGAATGGGGTAAGTAGAAAAAGATGGCCTGTGAACAGCAGAGGGACAGATCAGTCTACCAAATCATCACGGAACTTAAAACTAACCAATGTCTATTGCCCGGAGTGGTTAAAAAGATAGTGTGACCTTCCTCATGCAAACTTCGCTGATGAGAATGTTTCTGAGACTGCATCTGGTCTTTGTGGAAAGGGATTAGCAGAAGACCTCAGAACAGCACCTGCCTCACCTGCAGGGATACTTGAACTTGCAGTGTGCTGAGTGTTAACTGTGCAACAGCAGGGCACCTGACCTCCTACTCTGAGATGGAGGTGACTCATTGCTCCTGCAGCATAACTGAAAATCAGGGATGACATACTAAGGCCACCAGCATAGCACTTAACCAATAGCGTCTGTGAGGATTAGATGTCAAATCAAATGCCTGCCTTGGTGCCTAGGGGTGACCTCTTACCTCTGCCATCATAGACTCTCTCCTCTGGTTCCATCCATTACAACTGAGGCTCCTACACATTGGCGGGTACCCACGGGCCTCTGCTTCCACTTATTTTTACAACCCATGCCATTTTTTCATTTTTTACACCTTCTTGAAAAGTTGATAACTGGACCACACATACCCACTCCTGTTGCCCCTACCAAACCCACAGTAAATGCACTCACCTCCCAGGAGTTTTTTTCTCCTCTGTAAATGCAGAGACTGGCACCATACTGGCATTGAGGGCTGCATGCAGCCTCGGATGGTGAGCTACAGAAGCACCCTGGCTGGGGTGTGGTGGAGGCTAAGGCAGTGCTCATTTGTAGGCTAAGAGCCTTGACAAGGCGTTCTTGGAAGTCTCTTATTTTGCTCTTTCAGTTTCTAATTCTTCAATTCGTGCCAAAGCCCCCAAGCAGAAAAGATTCCCATTGAAGAATCAATGATTCCAAATTCTTCGCTCATGTTCTTCTGTCATTTCCAGGCCTCACCTGACTCAGCCAAACACAACAGCCTTAACCGCATCCAGGATGTGACCACGGCCCCAAAATAACCCCTTCCTAGAGCATTTGGCTTTCTGATTCTCAAACGCAAGCATCTTTATTTGGACAAATTGAAAGCATCCATTTGCCACACCTTCACACCAAACTGTATGGAATGCAAAGTAAGAGGTTAAAAAAATGAGCCCTCTTAATAACAGAGAAAGCTGGCAGAATCACGCTATTTGTGGAGGGTGTTTTATCCCAGGCACCAGATCTCTCAGAAACCACATAATGCTATGTAATTCTCGCCCAGACAGAAGTGCACAGGAGCCGGTAATAACTCAGAGTATTTTATCACCGTGTGTCCTCAAGCTAGGCATTGGATGGGAAAAACACTCTTGAAACAAAATTAAATAGTTTTAGATCTAATTTTACCAGGCTGAACGAGGTTGCAGATTGATTTTCATGGAATCTAATAGAGAACGGCACAACGCTGCCTATCTCACAGAAAATCCATCTCCCGCTTTGTGCTTTTTACTTACTCCGCTGTTCACTAGAAGTAATAAGAAACTAATATTTTACCTCGCAATGTGTTTCGCTCTGCAAGCGACCTTTCATTCCAAAGGCCGTTGTGGGTGCTGAAGTCCAGGCTCTGCTTGGGTGTTCTTGTAAGCTGCAGCCGGGACCCGCTCTTGTCCCTCCTGCCTGACAATGAAGACCTAGTTGGTGGCCAAGCCTGAGGTGAGGTTGGTGCAGGGAAGCCTGCTCTGCTGTGCCCACTCCACACTCCAACCCCACGAGAAACAAAAATGAACCAGATGCAGACTGCAGAGCAGGTGCCTTGCATTTAGGGTGTGGAACACAATGTGCCTGGGTTACTCAGGGCTTTCTCCAGCCAGTCCCTTCTCAGTGCCTACACCTGGGAGGAAGGCATCTTCCTCCTCCTCCTCCTCCACTTAGTGTACTCCTTGGGGAGAGCAGCCCCCTCTCAGCCTTTCATTTCCCTCTGTCTTTTGTATTAGCACTCACAGTCTTGATTAGGAAGCCTGGGTACATCCTGTTTGGTGAGTCTTTCCCCAAGCGCCTCACTCCCCACTCAGTGACAATCTGGTGCACCTGCCAGAAACCCTGAGCAGAGGAAAGATCGCATTTACAAATCAGTCTTAGGGGCACGACTATGCACAAAGGTTCCCAGAAGAATATTTGTTAACACTGCTTCTATTGTGTTTAAGCATTTGTTAACAACCTCCCAGGAAGCTGGGAGATGGAGAGACTCCAAACAACTGGGTTGGAAGCCTCTGCTAATTGACTGAAATTCAATGACAAAGGAAAGAATGGCTAAATTGTAATGAAAACCAGTGGCAAACAAAAACAAAAAGACATTTTGTTAACTAAAATTCTGTTTAAATCCCATTTGTCCAGTGCTCTATCTGTCCCGTAAAATATTCTCATTTGCAAACCTTAGATGCCTTAATCTTGGAAACAGACTCCCTCTTGATTGATCTAATTGGAAGGAGGTTTTGAGAAAAGAAGGAGATCATGTGAGGCAATTTCCCTCTATGTATTCCTGATTATAACGACATCCTATTGAAATCTTGGGAAATGAAGGCGATGAGAGGAGCCGTGGTACCACAGTGATGTGATTCCTCCAGTTGGCATTGGGAGGCTGTGTGTGGGAAGTAAGGATATTTCATTGGTGTTTGGAGATAGGCAACCAGCTCAGGCAAAAGGAAGTAACCTGAAACTGATGACCAAGTCCTCAGTTTCTTTTAATACCTGCTTCCCTGAATCTTACATTATCTGCTTTTATATTTGTGGTGTACTTGTGCTCATGCAGGATGCTAAAATCAGCGCTAGGTTCTCAGGGAAGATTTTCCAGTGAAAAAGTAAGTGTCTCTGGTGAAGTTCACCCAAAAGCTTGGAAGCTCACACAAAGGCTCTTCTGTGGTTCTCTAGCAAACTGTTCTCCCTCCCTGAGTCCCAGCAGATAGAGTGATCTGCTTTCCTGCAGCAATGCTCTTTCAGGCTGTGTTCATCACTTCTAAAGGAGAGTAGGAGAGACAGGAAAAGATGGACCATGCAAAGCAGAGTGGCAGGTGAATCTGCTAAACCACTGTGATACTTCTACTCTTACTTATAAACTGGAAACATAAAATTAAACAATGCATGGTCCATTACCTGGAGCAGCTGAAATTTTAGTATGATCTTCATCATGCCAGCTCCCACCAATAGGTATTGGCTGTGTGGATCCTTGTGTGGGTAAGGATTTTGAGGTTGCATCTGGATGTTATGGAAAGCTCAGTCCCTGTCCCCAGCACCAATCAAAGCAATATGGACAAGGTTTTTGGATAAATTAAAGAGAACATTTAATTGGTGGACAGATGCGACAGCACAGCAGATTTCTGGGTCTTCAGGACTACTGCTGTGTGAGATGAGGATGTTTGGGTCCAATAAATGGGTTACAAGGAAGCGAGTGCTGGTGTGGTGAAATCACAAAGGAGCTGTAGCTCTCTGGTGTCAGGTGCCATGGCTTATAATGACTTCCTTGAATGGTGTTCCTTGAGGTGTGATCACAGGTGTGAGATTAAATCCAGCCTGACCAGGTTCCCCTGTTCTGGAAAAGAAGTTGAGATAAGGAACAAGGCAATTTGTGTCTTAGGACATGCGTAAGCAGGAAGCCAGCAGTCCAGCCCTGAAGTTTGAGCTTCCCAGCTTTATGTCTAAGTAGTAAAAATTGCTTGCTTATGTTATTTCATACACATGCAGAGACAAGCTCTTCTCCCCGAATGTAAACTTGGCCTTTCTGATGTGAGGCACTCACACCAGTGCAGAGTTCAGTGTGGGATTTACTCGGGGAGCACAAGAAGGCACAAAAGTCTCTCCTGCATCTATCCCAATACCTGAAGTTCCACCACTAAAACTTTATGTATGCTAATTGATGGTTCCTTGTTCTATATGAAATAAGGAAATAAGTGGCAAGTTAACATGTTTTGCAATTGTCATGCCTTTAGGAAAAGCAGAGTAGGTTAACCTGGAACGTGGAATTGGGGAGTCCATGGAGAACAATCCTCATATGAACTCTGCAAGGCAGTGAGTGAAGAGAGCTTCACCGGGGAGGGTTATCACAGAACTGGAGAAAGTAGGAGAGACCAAGGCGCTAATTTGATTTGTTCACCATCTTGCACAAGTTAGATGTCTTGAACAGCACGTATTGCTTAAAAAAAAATTCTGAGTACCTGCTCCACGCCAGGCAGTGTCCTAAACACTGAGAATACAGCAGCAATAGCTCAGGCAGTCTGCCCCTAAGAAGCTTGCATTCCCATTGGGAGAGATAGACATTTAACATACAAGCAACGTATATAGCGCAAGAGGTGATAGTGAAGACAATGGAGAAAATAGGGAAGGATTGGGAGATTCTGGACTGTATTCTTAGATCCTGGGGCATGGTAAGTACCTGATAAATCATTCAGCAAATGAATGATGGGATGAATGAATGATAGGCTGTTTCTGTCCTCAGTTCAATATCTCACACTCCTTGGAGACGGACTTGAAAAATGATAGGCATGGCAGGTGAGGAACAGAGGGCTGGGGAAAGGAACAAGGGCACCGCACAGCCTGCAGTCTGTACCTTTGTCACTCGGTGTGCACCCATCTTGGGTGGATCGCCACATACAAGGGAACTGCAAGCAGTGGCTTTGATCTGGCAGCCCTGCTCTGGGTGGCGTTGGGAAGCACAATTCATCAGTGCTCACTTGACCTGAGACTGGCTGCATGAATCAACAAGCCTGCTAAGGAAGTTAAAAATAATAAATATCCTCTCCATACACTAGCCCAGAGCTCAGTCCTAAGGAAAGTAATTAAATACAGACCTGCAAATTCAAGTACAAACACGTTGACCTAGTCTCTGAACAACTATGTATATGATAATTGTTCCATTCTCAGTTATTAGAGTATCTGATCTATATAAGGGAAATGAAATTAGCCAACTTTGTTACAGTGATGAAGAAGAACAAGAACTTAGTGCTGACAATCAGACTAAAGTCATTGGAGGACATAATGACCTGCTAGCGGGTTTTCATAATATCCTACTTGTACTTTTCAAATGAGCTCAGTTCAATAATTTAATAAAATTATGTTAGAAAATTAATAAAAAGATATGCTAGAACTGAAATGCAAGTGTCAACAATATCTACAGAAACCCTAGGAAGTTGAAGAGAGAATTATTGTGTCCTGTGAGATACAAAGAAACTTTAAAATGTTCGTGGAACATGCACATCATCTTTTAATTTCATTTTTATGAACTTTTTGAAGCCTCCTCACACACTGAGATGAATCAGACTTAATCATATAAAACTGATCACTGCCAAAGTGTAGCAGGTGTATGTTGTATACTGGATATCAAGGTGCATTTCTCATGTTCATCGTAATTAATCCTCACAACAACTCTATGATACAGATGATGGCAGTGACGATGGTGACAGTGATGGGCAAATTGAGATTTAGGGAGGTCAGGCAAATGGGGCAGGACATTGCAGCTTGTATACGTATTGGAACCCAGAACCACTTGAGCTTGCCAGTGAAGCCTGTGCCTCTGCCCTCACAGTGTGTACAATTGAGCTGGGAACTCGAACACAGAAGAAATCACTGGCTATCCTAGGGGCACAAAGAGGCAGACAAGTGTGAGGTGTGGTTGTCAAGCTTTGGAGGAAATCAGAGGATGGGGTGCCAAATAGAGGAAAGACCTCGGATGTGCTACACTCTTTCTACTGTCTTCCCAAACAACTACTCAGCCCATTATAGAGACCTTCAATGAGGCCTATTTGGGATCATCAAAAAGTCTCAGAAATTGAACATGTAACAGAGATGGCCAAGGTCACTCACTCACTCAAGGTGACACCTAAAGTCAGAAAGGACTCCTTGGGCTTGAAGAATGAAAGGTTCTGCACAGGAAGAGTTACTTCCTCCTAGTGTGCTCCTCGCCTTTAGAATTCCTTCATCCACATGTTCTCCTTCGAAGTCTGTGTAGTGTTCTCCACACAATGCAGTTCTCACCACAATCCCTTCTCCAGACACTTAGACGATTCCCTGGGGTCCTCAGGGTTAGTCCTCAGCAGCATTGTGTAGCAGATGGAGACCTTCAGGGCCTGACCCTGTTTCTTCTTTGGCTGCTGTCCACTTCAGAATCCCCTACTCCAGCCATAATAACCTACACGTGATTACCAGAGGCGCTCTTCTCTCTCTTACCTCCTGCACCTGTGTACATCCTCTGATAAATGTAATTTGGAAAACAAATTAAAGATTTTGGTAAACAGAAAACAGGAGAGTATTGCAAAATCCCAGATGGGAACTAATGTGCCAGTAGCAGAGGTGTGGAACTAGAAGCGACCAGCTAGAGAAATGGGTAATCCATTTAACATGTGAAGTAAGGAAAAGAAGTGAAAAGTGATTCAAGTATTTCTAGTTTGGACCGTGGATGGCTGATATTAAATGGGTCAGAGAAATACTGGACGTGCTAGAGCTACTCATGCAGATTTGAGCAGATGGACTCAAAAATGCCTACAAAATAATCAGGTAAAATGTGTTGTAGGAAGTGAGGAATTTGGCTTTAGAATCATAAGAATGGAAGATCCAAAAGTGCAATGGCCTTCAGGGGACCTGCTTGAAAATGAACAAATGAGAGCTTTGTTCTTAAGTAGGGTGACCTGATACTTTGTCTTCCAAACTAGGACATCCTTACAAGTAGAAGGGAATGCCTTTAATGATTGCACAGGACAATGGGACAAATGGGGACAGAGCAGGCCATGCTGGGACACAGAGTACTTTGTCCACAGAGCGTTAACTGGATTAAGCAGGACAAGGTGACAAATATGTTATGACGGTTCTGCTCTCTACAACCTTAATGTCATTACAAAAAGCACAGCATCAAGAGTCACACCCAAGTGAGGAAACATAGGCTCCATACAATAGAAAAAGACAGTGTGCACATTCAAGAAATCTTCAAAACAACAATCACGAGGGCCACCATCCAAAGCAGTGAGTAGCATGCTCCGGAATACACATGCAGGTCCCACACCTTCCTGGACTTGGCCTGTGCAGCAGCGTTGCATGAGGAATTGCGGAGCAGGAAGGGTAGTGAAGAGGCGGGTGATAGATGTGGTTCATAATCTGAGTTCTGTGCTGTGATAGCTTGTGTATAAGACAACCATATTTCAGAGATACTAATGTACAACGCAAGGCTCCAGAAGCCTGGTGGACTGCCAAGTCTGTGAATGTACGCTCAGGAGACTCTCCATTCACTGGCACAAGTCATGATTTAGGGTTGAAGTTTCTAGCATAGGAAGGGCAGCCAGAGAAAGCGAATTAGAGCAAACCTTTTTTATAAAGTGGAAATGTTATGGAAAATCGTGACGCGAAAGAGCTTTTGGTGTGACACGTCTCCAAAGAAAAAGTGGGAAGGAAGGCCAGTGGGTGTTGAGAAAGGAAGACGCAGAACTCACAAAGAAGCAGCAATATTGAAGACGGACTTTGAAACACACATGGGGCAAGAAATTCAAAACCAGTGTAGGATGAACACTTACAATGCAAAATGTTATATTTCTCATGGAAACTAATTCTAGCCCTCAGAATACCTATGTGGGTCTGCAAGGTAAAGTTTTAGACATGAGAATTACCAGCTTCAAGTGATTAACTTGAATAGAATAATTTTTGACCAAAATCAAAGCCCAGTCATCACTAGTAGGCTTTCTTATGCACCCACTTGTCCTCGGACCAAGTGAGCAATGAAAACTCTTAATCCCAGCCCCCAAATCCCTTACAATTTAATCTATCATTAAAGCCCTTGACCACCTGCTATCTCTGGCCAAGAGCTCCTTCAGTTCCAGCAAATGATCCCCGACAGAAAATAGCCACTTATGATGGCAGCTATGGTGTTTTAATCCATTTTCTGTTGCTATAACAAAATATCCAAGACAGAGTAATTTATAAAGGATGGAAATGCATTTAGCTCATAGTTCTGGAACATCCAAGAGCATGATGCTGGCATCTGCTGGGCAACTGGTAAGGGTCTTTTTTTATTAAGATTTATTTTATTTATTTAAAAAGCTGAGTTACAGAGAGAGAGGGAGATTCAGAGCAAAAGACAGAGAGAGAGAGAAATCTTTCATTTGCTGGTTCCCAAATGGCCACAATGACCACAATGGCTGGGCCTGGCTGAAGCCAGGAAACTAGAACTGCACCCAGGTCTCCCACATTGGTGGTCAAGTCCCAGGTACTCTGGCCATCTTCCATTGCTTTCCCAGGCACATTAGCAGGGAGCTTATTCAGAAGTGGAGCAGTCAGGTCTTGAACAGGTGCCTGTATGGGATAGGCATAACTTGTGCCACACACTGACCTCAGATGAGAGTCATCTTGTTGCATCACAACAAGGCAGAGGAAATCACATGGCAAGACAGAGCAAGCATGCCAGAGAGAGAGAGAGAGAGAAAGAGAGAGAGAGAGAACGAGCTCACCCTAAGCCACCCATTCATCTATTAATCCATGAGTAAATTAATACATTCATGGAAGCAGAGCTCTCGTGATCCAATCACATCCTAAAGATCTCACCATAGACATCGACTTTTTTTTAATTTTTTTGACAGGCAGAGTGGACAGTGAGAGAGAGAGAGAGAGAAAGGTCTTCCTTTGCCGTTGGTTCACCCTCCAATGGCCGCCGCGGCTGGCGCGCTGCAGCTGGCGCACCTCGGCTGGTGCACCGCGCTGATCCGAAGGCAGGAGCCAGGTGCTTCTCCTGGTCTCCCATGGGGTGCAGGGCCCAAGCACTTGGGCCATCCTCCACTGCACTCCCGGGCCAGAGCAGAGAGCTGGCCTGGAAGAGGGACAACCGGGACAGAATCCGGCGCCCCAACAGGGACTAGAACCTGGGGTGCCGGCGCTGCAGGTGGAGGATTAGCCTATTGAGCTGCGGCGCCAGCCAGACATACAACTTTGAAAATTAAGTTTCCAGCATTTGGAATTTGGAGTTGGGGGTGGGGGTGGGCAGTAGGGGAAACACTTTCAAACTATAGTAGGTGGTCCCAGCCAAGCCAGCACATATAAAGCTGTTCCTTCAGGCTTAAGCATTTTGGAGCTCACATGAACTCTGTCCCAGGACTAGAGGAGAACCAACCAACAGCGAGCACAAAGTAGGAGGACATCCTAGGCTGGGGCATTTCTTACAGCTCACATAAAAATAAGAAAAGACATAGTTTCTGTGGACATGAGTGCTATAAGCACACAGCTGTGTGTGGATTTCTGTGTGCGGGTTGGTTGGTGCATGGATACCCAGTTAAATAAAGCAAAAACTTGGATTTTTTTTGCCAATGTGAGAAATACATTGCAGCTGTGTTAAAAACTTTCATAATTGCCTTTGCAATTCCATAAGGCAGTTGCTGCCATCAACAGAGGAGCTGCCAGCCAAGTGCTCTGCAGGCTGCAGATCCAGGTGTAACTGAAGTGTAACTCTGGAGAGCACCCACTTTGTTGGTTGTAATGGAAAGAAAATCCTCCACAGGAGCTGCTTTCTCTCTGGTATGGTTGTCGGGGTCTGAAAGACTCCACCAGCATTGCAGCTGGGCCCTGGCCTCTCTCCTCACTAGACCATCCCTCACTTGCATGCTGCACCACATCCACACAACCACGTCCAATGTGGATGGCCAGTAGGCCAGACCCCAAAAACCAGGAGTTGCCCAGCATGGCCTTTATCCCAGCAGTGCAGCCAGGGAACCTGCAGTAGCACTCTCCCCTTCACACTTCAGTGCGGGTGCTGAGCTGACATATAGAAGACGATGTCACACAATTTCTATACACAACCATCCCCAAACCGAGCATAAAAAAAAAAAAAAAATGAGGAGTGTGTTTAGAACATTGCAAATCCACAGAATGCCTTGGCAGATGTTCAGAAAGCTGAGTCTCCTGTAGTGAAGTGTGAACCCACAACTTTAGATGTTCTCCCAATTTAGATAGACTCCCTTCCAAAGATGCACCTTCCCTCATCAATCATTTGTCAGACCATCTGTTTCTGTGCCCACCACTCACATCTGGAGGAGCACATAGAACAATCTGGTGTGCCTTTGCTTGTGTTTAGGAGTCTTTTTCCTATGTCCAAGAATAAACCAATGTTTGGTGAAAAGTGGTATGTACATCATTCCCAGAATATCTGCATGGGCTTTGGGATGGCTCACAGCACTGCCATCATTTTCTGCTTAAAACCCACACAAGGATGTGTCCAGTATTAACACACAAATATCCTGGTGTCTTGGCTTGGAGTGGAAGATACCCAGGGGACAACAATATACCTTAGAAATTAAAATAAGAGAAAAGGACAATGGCCTTAAAGGAGCTCCAGATTTTGCCAGGTAACTAAGTGAGAGCCGTGCTTCTAGCTCCTATGAATTAGAGGTCATATTTTCACCTGCACCATTACTAGTTACTCTCATCACTACTTAGCAACTTCCACACAGAAATTACTTACTTGCTATGAACTTGGGAAATTTGAGAAGGAATTTACTTGTGTATTTCCTGATTTCCCCATGAGTCTTTGAAGGATAGAAAAGGCTTCCACTGGTCCACTCACGTTCAGCTCCTTCCCAAGAGGATAGACAAGGAAAATGACTGGAAAAGCTTGCTGAGGGGCCAGGGTCCCAGGGCCACAGCAGTCTCTACTGGTCTGGGGGAGCCTGACTCATAAAGTTGGTGTCACTGGTCCCTGGACAGTTTCAGCTCCCTGGAGGATAAACTTAGGACAATGGAGGCTGGTTGTTGTTGCTATTGTTGCTGTTGTTCATTTAACTGTACAGTGTTTCATGCCCTCTTGATCTATCCCTTAAAGAATCTCAGATGCGGTCCATAGCTTCCTCCTCATTTTCTATTTATGAAACTCAATCCAGTCCAAATTAAAATTTACAGTTTCATACCCAATAGTAAGCCCATCCAGGAGAGGGGGCGGACAGAAAGGACTTTCTTTAATAGGACGAGGTGTCAGTGAGTGCCTGATGATAATGAAAGGAACATCTATGTCCCCCTCTTCACAAGCACCCAAATGTTGGTTATACCATGGGGCATTCATGGGAGTTATTTTAATTATCCCAAGTATGTGTATGTCTTTGTGTCTCTGTGTCTGTCTCCTGTCTCTCTTCAAGTTTCTTCCCCCAGCCACTCCACTCCACTCCATTCTCTTATCGCTCACAAACCAGATTTACGATTGCTCCTCTCTATCTGCCCCCCCCACCAACCCAATGAAGACTCAAATCCTTGTTTACCACCTTAACATTCCATCTCATCATGATGGGGAGCTATCAAGACAGAGTTACTCAGTTTTGCAAAATTTTTTAAAATGTTTATTTATTTATTTGAAAGACAGAGATACAGAGACCGAAGGAATGACAGAGACAGAGAGGGGAAGAGCTTCCATCTGCTGGTTCATTTCCCAAATGGCCACAATGGCCAGGACTGGAAGCCAGGATCCAGGAGCTTTATCCAGGTCTCCCACACGGGTTCAGGGACCCAGGCATCTGGGCCATCTGCTGCTGCTTTCCCAAGCGCGTTAGCAGGGAGCTGGATTGGAAGTAGAGCATTGCAGATGGAGTCTTAACCTACACCACAGCGCCAGCTCCAGTTTTACAAATTCAACTGCGATCCTGACTCACTACTCATTCCTCCTGTTTAGCATACTCTCCTCTCTCCTACAGTGATAGTCCTATACAACCATCCTATCAGGAAGCATCCACTGCCTGGATTCAAAGACTCTCTGTGTTCCACACATAGGTGACATTGTCACCAGCTGTTAAGTCTCAGCTAACCCAGTCACCTCCTAGGTGACACCTCACCTGACATTTCCCATATTGAAGAGGCGATGTCACTCTGCAACGTTTCTGCATGGCACCAAATTTTGAAATTATGCATTTAGATGAGAAACAACTTGTACTCAAAAAATATTTGTTGAGTGTATAGGTTTCTTCCAAGACCTCTATCGTTGGCTGTAGACAGATAGTCATTTTATCCCTGTGTCTTTTTTTAAGACTTATTTATTTTTTTGTTTGAGAGGCAGAGTTAGAGAGAGAGACAGAGAGAAAGGTCTTCCATCTTCTGGTTCACTCCCCAAAAATAACTGCAATGGCCAGAGCTGAGCTGATCTGAAGCCAAGCCAGGAGATTCCTTTGGGTCTCCCAAATGGGTGCATGGGCCCATCTTCCACTGCTTTCTCAGCCATAAGCTGAGAGCTGGACCAGAAGAGAAGCAACCAGAACATGAACCAGCACACATAAGGGATGCCGGCACTGCAGGTGGAGGCTTAGCCTACTGTGCCACAGCACTGGCCCCCATCCCTGTGTCTTCTCATAATACCCCTTGTGTCCTAATCTTCTCATCTTATTAAAAAATGCATATTGGATTAGGGACAACTCTAATGACCTCTTTTTACCTTAATCACCTCCATAAAGACCACATCTCCAAACACAGTCACCTTCCAAGGGATTAGGGGTTGTATTTCAGCATGAATTATTGGGGGAACACAATTCAGCCCCTAACAATGTATGGGAGACTGATATTACAGGCTGCCCTTCTGTGTACGCAGAATATTGTTTAAAAGTTGCCTGAATTAGATTTTGTTGGAAACAGTGCCTTAAAATACACATTCCTAGAAATCTGCAAGAGAACTTCTTTGCCTTTACTCCAAAATGCTGTGCTCTTTCTCCTGCCCAGATGTAGGCTAATGATTTTCTTGCTTCCCAGGGTAGCCCACCTGTTTGTGTCCAGATAGGAGCAGCCTCCACTTCAAGGCATACCTGGATCAATTAGAATATACAGTTATGAAAGAAAGTGGGCCAAGCTTGAGGGAGGCCATCTGTCACAGTGTATTTGTGCAAAAAGGAAACATAAGAAGGAAACTCACACAAAAGGCTGAAATGTTGTAGCCCAAGGGCACCGACAGAGTTCTGTGGAACCCAACTGTCAGCCTGCTTTCTCTAGTTATGTAATTGTTCAAGATAGCTGCACTAGATGTGGAAATACATGTGGCCTACCAAAGGGTAGGACGAAAGTCTGAACTCTCACTCTCACTTTTAGAAATGAGGACAGAACCAAAGCATTCCACTTGTGCATTTTTACAAATAACCCATACTATGAAATAGTCTCTTTTAGGAGGCAGAGTATAAGACCAAATTCTTAGATACTTTAGTAATAACCATTTTTATTAAAATTTCTGGAAAACTAATTACGTCCCATGAAAGGATTTTCTAAATTACTGATGTTCTCATGCACTGAAATTTTTTGGAAATTTTTCAATATATTTGGTAAAAGTTGTTTATCAACAAAACAGTATCTGTATCCACAAAGTAGGCTTAGACAATTTAATCTTTTGGCAGTCTCTCAAATCACCCTTGTGGGTAAACTGAGTCCACAGGTGTTAGGAAGGCATGTGTGGCACACAATTCTGGCTTGAGCTTGGGGTTTTCTAGAATTCTCCTTCCACTTCTCACCTGGGCACTCGCCCTTTGTTTTACTCACGGGTAGTTGTCTTGATATAAATCTGAGACTGGCTCCAAAGGGCTTTATCTTTCAGGTTGTGACTTTTTTTGTTGCAGCGTCTAAGCTTTCTTAATACTGTTGAACTTTCACATCCATTAGAAATAAACCAAGTTCTAGGGCATGAGTGAATATATCACGCATTATTCCCTAGCAGACACCTTCACTTGCTATCCATCATCCTCACCCTTCTTTGTGATGAATCAAATAACTTGTTTCATCATCTAGTTTCCCTTTTCTTTGTTCTTTTAGTTTTTATTAATTTTTTAAAGATTTATTTATTTGAAAGGCAGAGTTCAGAGAGAGAGAGAGAGAAAGAAATACAGAAAGAAAGAGAGAGAGAGGAAGAGAGAGAGAGATCTTCCATCCACTGGTTCACTCCCCCAGATGGCTGCCATGGCTGAAGCCAGGAGCTAGGAGCTCCATCTGGGTCTTGCACATGGCTGGCAGGGGCCCAGGCCCTTGAACCATCTTCTGTTGCTTTCTCAGCACATTAGCAGGGAACTAGATTGGAAGTGGAGCAGCTGGGGCTCAAACTGGCAGTCATATGGAACAAAGTTGTTTTAGGCAACAGCTTAACGTGCTGCACCACAGTGCCTGCCCATCTCCCCTTTTTAGTTAAACAATTCGTTGAGATTTTCTTTGCATAATTTATTTCCTTTTATGGGTATTTTTCCTTAACATAATGTTTTAAGATGCACTCACATCATAATATATATAAATACTTTGATCATTTTGCTTTATTTTATCTTACTGAATAGTATTCCACTATACAAATGTAGCACAATTCATTTATCTATTCTTCTATTGATGGGCTTTTGGTGGAGGGAAGTGGGGAGAAGGATATTTGCAGTTTTCAACTGTAATGAACAAAGTTTCATTTCCTTTGTACAAGTCTTTTTGTGAATATGTGTTTCATTTACCTTGAGTGACTATCTGGAAGTGCAATTGTTAAAACTTAAGTTAGGTGGACAGCTGTTTCTCAGTATCCAAATGGGATTGGTTCTTGGTCCTCACTCAACCCATAAACATTGCAACACGTTGTCATTTGGTTCCCTTAGTTAATGGTGTTTTAGCAAAATTTGAATATATATTCTGTCATTTTCACCATAGTTGCCCTGTATGTAAGGCATCCTCTCTCTCTAACTACTTTGAAATTTTTCTTTCTCTTTTCATTCTTATCAAGTTGACCTGATGCATTGTATATTTTCTTTAGGTTTTCTCTAAGACTGAATGGCCTACTTGGATCTGTGCTTCTAGATAAATTTGAAACTTTTTAAAATTTATATAAAGGGAAGAAATTTCATGTATTTCACATATATAATTTTTTAATTTTTTTATTTGTTTGAAAGACAGCATTGCAGAAAGAGGAAGATAGAGAGATGTCTTCCATCTGTTGGTACACTCCCCAAATGGTGCAACAGCCAGGACTGGGTCTGGCCAGAGCTAGGAGTCCAGAACTTCTCCTGGGTCTCCTACGTGAGTGCAGGGGTCCAAGGACTTGGGCCATCTTCTATGCTTTCCCATTGTGTTAGCAGGGAGTTGGATGGGAAGTGGAGCAGCTGGGTCTTGAACAGGTGCCCATACGGGATGCTGTCGTCAGAGGCAGAGGCTTAACCTGCTATGCCACAACATGAGCTCCCATATATACACTTTTGGTTTTTTGTATGTTTGTTTGTTTGTTTTATTTTTATTTATTTCACAGAGTTAGACAGTGAGAGAGAGAGAGACAGAGAGAAAGGTGTTCCTTCCGTTGGTTCACCCCCCAAATGGCTGCTATGGCCTGAGCTACGCCAATCCGAAACCAAGAACCAGGTGCTTCTTCCTGGTCTCCCATGTGGGTGCAGGGGCCCAAGCACCTGGGCCATCTTCCACTGCCTTCCCAGGACACAGCAGAGAGCTGGACTGGAAGAGGAGCAACCGAGACTGGAACCCAGCACCCATATGGATGCTGGCGCCATAGGCGGAAGATTAACCAAGTGAGCCACAGCACTGCACCCCCCATATATACGTTTTAAGAATATAATGAGGGGTTGGTGCTGTGGTGTAGTGGGTAAAGCTGCCATCTGCAGTCCCAGCATCCCATATGGACGCCAGTTCAAGTCCCAGCTGCTCCACTTCCTATCTAGCTCTCTGCTATGGCCTCCTGGGAAAGCAATAGAAGATGGCCCAAGTCCTCAGGCCCCTGCATCCTGTGGGAGACCTGGAAGAAGCTCCTGGCTCCTGGCTACTGGTTTCGGATTGGCCCAGCTCTGGCCATTGTGGCTAATTGGGGGTGAACCAGGGATAGAAGACCTCTCCCCCTCTGTCTCCCTCTCTCTGCCTCTCCTTCTCTCTCTGTGTAACTCTGACTTTCAAATAAATAAGTAAATCTTTAAAAAAAAAAATGATACTTCCCACCATATTGTCCCTCCCTTCCTTGTCCCACCTTCCCTTCTCCCTTCTTTCTTATTTTTCTTTTAATTTTTGCAACGACACACCTTCAATTTACTTTATATTAACAAGCTTAATCTTCCACTAAATAAAAAAATTCAACAAATAGCAAGTAGAAAATCTACTGTTTCTCAAGCGTATAGACAAGAGCTAAAATCAAACTTACAATTTTGCTTGTGTACATTACTTTTTTGTACTCTATGTATTAGTTGCCACAAATCAAGGAAAATATATGATGTTTGTCTTTTTGTGAATGGTTTATTTCACTAAGAATAATAGTCGCTGGTTGCATCCATTTTGTTACAAAAGGCAAAATTGCATTGTTTTTATGACTGAGTAGTATTCCATTGTGTATATTTACCAAAATTTCTTTATCCAATCAACAGTGGATTCTGGGTTGATTCTATATCGTAGCTTTTGTGAGTGGAGTGGCCAAAAACATGGGAGTACAGATCACTCTTTCATATGCTGATTTCATCTCCTTTGGTTAAGTTCCCAGCAGTGGGATGTCTGGGTCCTGTGGTAGCTCTGTTTTCAGATTTCTCAGGAATCTCCATATTGGCTTCCATCATGGTTGAACTAGTTTACATGCTCCTGAGTGTTTCTCTCCACTATTTCTTGAACTCTGCTTATACATATGCTAAACAGCTTCACACTGTCCATCAGATCACTGAGTCTCTCTTTGCACTGTTTTTTTTTTTTTCTCCTTGTGACTCGGTGTGTGTAGCTTCTATTTACCTGCCTTTAATGTATTTATTTTGTAAAATGACCAGTATTACATTAAATTTTAATGAATTTTTCATTTCAAATATTACATTTTCCCTTGCAAATTTTCATGGTTTTCATTTTATAGTTTCCATTTTCTATCAGATTCCCCATCCATTTATTCATTATGCCCATATTTTCTTTGAAAATCTTAAAGATACTTGTCACATCTAAAGGCTTTATGTGCCAGTTTCAACATCACTGTATCTTTTTACTCTGATTATATTTTCCCTAACTATATGCTGCATTCTGCAGTTTCTTCTAATGTCTAGTAATGTTCTTGCTGTTATTACTATAATTATTATTATTACCATTATTTTATTAATATTATTTGCTAGACATTGAGGATACATGTTGATGAGAGTCTGGATTTTATGCTCATTTCTTCTGTCAGGCAGTTTGTTGCTGCTTACTCCAAGCTTGTTTTAAATCTTTGTCATGACACATTTGAAGTAGTCTTTTATCTAGTGTTAGATAATCTCAAGTTCTAAGACATGACCTGTCTAAGATCCTAACTGAATTCCCGCTCGTCAGTGAGGCGTCTTCATTATACCTGATCCGAATACCTGCCTTTCAGAGCTGTGCAACCGCATAGATTTTCACTCTTTTCACAAGCCCTCTTGCTCTCCGTCATAACTTACAGAATTCTCTCCAACTTCTGTGCGGCCCAGCCTTAACCCAGACATCAGAGAATGCCTCAGAAACCTCTGGGGCCTTATCCTTCTGTGCACAACTTCCTTCTCCTTAAATTCTGGTCGCCTCAGGGCCAGCCCTCTGATGTAGCAGATTAAGCCTCCCGCCTGCAGAACTGGCATCCCATGTGAGCACCAATTTGGGTCCTGGCTGCCCTTCTTCTGATCCGGTTCCCTGCTAATGCACCTGGAAAAGCAGTGGAAGGTGGCCCAAGTGCTTGGGCTCCTGCACCCATGTGGGAGGCTGGATAGAAGCTGCTGGCTCCTGGCTTCAGATCAGCCCATTTCAGGTCATTGTGGCCATTTGGGGAGTGAACCAGTAGATGGAAGACCTTTCTCTCTGCCTCTCCCTCTCTCTCTCTCTGTAACTCTACCTCTCAAATAAATAAATATTGATTCTCTTCTTTTCATCCAAATAGGTCCATAAAAAAGGAAACCTGAAAAATTATTGTACCCTGTTCTGCTCAGCGGTATCAAGTAATGTTCTGTGCATTTGGGTACAGCTGTGTAGAGAACTGTGTTTCCTTTTCACATTGTGAGAGACTTCCTCAGTATGGTCTTTTCCTGGGTTTCCAGATAGCTCTGATAACTTTTGCTTATGAACATATTGTAGGGTATTACCTCTAGAGAAAACTCATATAGCTACTCTACTAAATGTTCAGCTGACTATAAATATAATTTTTTTCCTTGAGTCATAAATTATGCATGGGTGGACATTTGATGTAACAGTTAAGACAACACTTGGGACATATACAACCCATATCAGAGGGCCCAAGCTCTGCTCCCAATCCCACCTTCCTGATAATGTACACCCTGGGAGGCAGGAAGTGATGGTTCAAGTACTTGGATCCCTGTCACAGGGGAGACTCAAACTGAACTCCAGGCTCCCAACTTCAACCAAGTCCAGTCCTGGCTAGTGTGGGCAAATGAGGCGTGAGCCACTAGATGGAAGATCTCTCTATCTGTCTCTCTGTGTCTGTCCAGGTCTGCGTCTATAATTAAACTTTAACATAAATTTTTTCACTACACCATTCTTTTCATTTCATTCTGTGGTCCCAGAAACAAGAAAGGTGGTATTCTCCTTGTTTTAAAAATATGATGGATGAAACATACTGAAGTTAAAGCTAACAAAGGCAGATAGGGAAAAAAAAAAAACAAGAAATTTTGGAGATGCTTCCAGAAGAAACCTCCACTGCAAAGGAAAGCTACAGAAGCATAAAGAGGTCCTTAAATAGCCTTTGCTCGAGGGGAAGACACCCAGAGCCTGTGAGAACGGAACATGTTCATGGTCTTATAGATAATCCTGAACATATCGCCCAACCTTTCAACGTCTTAGCTTCTTTTTTTTTAACTTTTATTTAATGAATATAAATTTACAGTGTACAGCTTATGGATTACAATGGCTTCCCCCTCCCATAACTTCCATCCCACCTGCAACCCTCCCCTCTCCCTCTCCCTCTCCCCTTCCAGTCACATCAAGATTCATTTTCAATTCTCTTTATATACAGAAGATCAATTTAGTATAAAGATCTCAACAGTTTGCACCCACATAAAAACACAAAGTGAAACATACTGTTTGACTACTAGTTATAGCATTAAATCAAAATGTACAGCACATTAAGGACAGAGATCCCACATGAGGAGCACAGTGGCTCCTGTTGTTGACCCAACAAATTGACACTCTAGTTTATGGTGCCAGTAACCACCCTAGGCTGTCGTCATGAGTTGCCAAGGCTATGGAAGCCTTCCAAGTTCGCCAACTCTGATCATATTTAGACAAGGTCATAAAAGACAGAGTGAGGATAGTAACAAATGATCCTAAGAGTGGCATTAACCAGGTTTGAACAATTATACAGCATTAAGTGGGGAAGAGGACCATCAGTACACACAGGTTGGGAGTAGAGCCATTGGTGGTAGAGTAGAGGTTATGATTACGAAGGAATGAGGCCCAAGTACGCTAGACAGGGTCTAGAAAAAAGGACAGAGTCATTATTAGAGGAGCTAAGAAAGGTGCTGTCTAAGCTACAATTAAGTTTTCTGATTGAGAGGCAAATAGAACCTGATAGAAGGGGCTTGATAATAATCTGGTGGGCTTTAGGCCTTGTAAGTTAAGAGGCCCAGAACTACCTATCTCTTCACATGGGATATATCCTGAGGGAGGTGTGAACCCCCTAGGGGAAGGCACTCTGTTGACTTTCATTACTTGGCTGGCCTGGGAGGAGAGCTGGCCAGGTAAAGGCAGGGGGCATCTCTAACAAGAAATTTACAGTTCTGCCTGCAATGTTGCTGACCCTACTTGACCATCCCCTCAGCTGCAGTGGTCACTTTGGAAGTTGGGCTGAGTGAAGGGCTTTTCAGCTTAGAGCCAATAAGCTCTGTGGCTCTGACCTGGGCATCCTTCGACTCCAGGGCAGGTCCATTTCCAGGGATCCAACTCTTGGCAGAGCTGCCAGGGCTCTTCACAAGCTGACTTCTGCTGAAGCCCAGGCTTACCACTTTGAAAGCCACTGCAGTGGACTGGCCTGTTGGGTCTCTTGAGGGCAGATCACTGTACAGATCAGCCATTAAGAGGCCTGCCACCCATTGCTTCTGATGCCGAGCTTTCTTTTCCTCCTGGTTTGTGTTAAAGCAGACCAGAGGATGCAAGTCAAGGGAGTGCCCAAGTCCCATCTCTAATCTTCGGTGGCCTGAACTACAAGTCTATAGTCACAGGCATGTTCTGTATTAGTTTTTCTAAGGTAGACAAGGCCCATGAGGAAAATTATATTCTCACTTTAAAACTTTCTTTCCCTTTGGTCTGAAAGGGAGGCTTTTAAAACTCTTAATAAAATTTCCCCATGTGGACATACAATATGTACACACATATAACATAGCATAATAGACCAATATAGCAATTTTAATAATAGCTTTTAAAATCTTTAACTCTTTTTGTAGATTGCCAATTGATTTGAATTGCTTTTTGTTTTTAGTAACCTCAGTTAACCATACTTTCTCTCAGTTGGTACTGTTAATACGTTATTGGCTTCATCTGTTTACAGAGCCATCCCAAAATACTGAATACAATAGAAGTGGCTGGAAAAAGTCCATAGGAACCTATAGGAGGACAGCTAAACACAGAACCAACAACGCTCTAGTTTTATGAGCAGCAAATCATATATAACTGTGGATGACAAAAGACTTTATTTAAGTCACCATGTTTAAAATTATAAACTCATCAACCAACAAGAGGCACTTGCTTACTTCACAGTATTTTTGAAAGCACCTCTAGGATTTTACAAGTATTTAACCCTTTAGGCCTCTGGGGCTTTCTCAATAAGATAACTATCATGTCTAGTAACACAAGATCATTAGACTTTTCAATTCTCAAACATTTGTATTAATAGCATTTTCCATTATAGAACCTTAAAATTTGGTACCATGTCACATCTTGACAGTACTTCTAATATAATCCAAATAGCCTGATTAGTTGGTGTCTCTATAAGATGAGAGACATAGGTCCTTCGATTTTTTCAGTTAGGCCCAAACTGGAAAAACCAGAGTCCAGGATTTACTGGTGATTTTAGAGACCAGATTGTTTGAAACTTTGATTTTTTGAATGCCTGTCAAGAATGCCAAGAAGGCTCAAAATCCAAAATATCTGGTTGAAATAAGATTCCTTAAAATCATGACATAATATAGACCAAATTTGATCATTGTTACAGGTGATTATTCAAATCTTTGAAAATAAGCACATATTTACATAACCCATAGCTCTTAATAAAAATTCAGCTGTTTTTGAACAATTAGAATTTAACAGACATCAAGAGAACATAATAGATTACTTTAACACATTGATTTAACAGAGCATCAGAGTTTAATTCTATGTCAAAGAGAAATTGGGCTTCCTGTGATCTTTTGCTGTGAAGTTTCCTTCCTTTACCTTCTTTCATATTGATGACCATGTTTCTGTGTTTCTGTGTGTAACACATCTTTAAGCATCTTTTGCAGGGCAGGATGAATGGCGACACATTCTTTCAATTTCTGTTCGCTATGAAAAGTCTTAATTTCACCTTCATTCACAAATGAGAGCTTTGCAGGATATAGTATTCTGGGCTGGCAGTTTTTCTCTCTTAGTACCTGGGCTATGTCTCGCCATTCCCTTCTAGCTTGTAGGGTTTCTGATGAGAAGTCTGCTGTGAGTCTAATTGGAGATCCTCTGAGAGTAATCTGACATTTCTCTCTTGCACATTTTAGGATCTTTTCTTTATGTTTCACTGTGGTGAGTTTGATTACAACATGTCGTGGTGAGGATCTCTTTTGGTCATGTTTATTAGGGGTTCTATAAGCTTCCTGTACTAAGATGCCTCTGTCCTTCTCCAAACCTGGGAAATTTTCTGCTAGTATCTCACTGGAAATGCCTTCTAATCCTTTCTCCCTCTCCATGCCTTCAGGAACTCCTAGAACCCGAATGTTGGGTTTTTTAATAGTATCCTGTAGATTCCCGACAATATTTTTTAGATTTCTAATTTCCTCTCCTTTTCTTTGGTTTGCCTGTTTCCTTTCCTGTTCTCTGTCTTCTAAGTCCAATATTCTCTCTTCTCCTTCACCCATTCTGTTTTTAAGGCTCTCTAATGTGTTTGTCATTTGATCTATTGAATTCTTCATTTCATTATGATTTCTTGTCACTACCACAGTTTCTTGTTCTACTAGTTGTTTCATTTCATTTTGATTCCTCCTTAATATTGCATTTTCACGAGAGAGATTTTGTCTCTTGTCCATTAAGGATTTCTGTAGTTCAAGAATTTGTTTTTGAGAACTTCTTAATGTTGTTATCAATTTTTTGAGATCCGCTTCTTGCATTTCGTCTATCTCATCATCTTCATAATCTTGAATTGGGGTGTCTTTTTCATTTGGGGGCGTCATAGTGTCTTCCTTGTTCTTGTTACCTCGGTTTTTGCGTTCTTTGTTTGGCATGTTGGAGATATTTGGTTTCTTCACTGTGGTGTTTTTTCTTGTTACACTATGGCTCTAGATTAAGTGGACTGTCTGCTTTCAATGGAGCCTTAGAGGCTTGAGATGAGTGTGGACTGAGAGCTGTGTTTGGTTCCTCAGGGCTGAGGGTGTGTCAAAGGTGACACTCCCAGGTTAGGTGTGGTAAATCTCTCTTTCTTTCTTTCTTTTTTTGATTCAAAAGGGAAGTAATTCCACACAGCTGAACGGAATTGGAGGTAGTTAGGCATATGATATACCCACAGGAGCCAGAGATTGGAAGCTCTTTCCCAAGGACCACACAGGGAATCTGTGCTGCCCTCAGTGTGGGCTCCAATTCCCCTGCAGTATCCCACTGGGTTGCCAAGTTCGATCCTAATCTCCTGTTATTTCACACACCCCCCCCCAGAGTCAGGTTTTTCTGCTAGGCTCAGGGCCGGTGCAGACCTGAGTTCACCCTGCTTATGACGTATGTCCAAAATGGCGCCTGCTCTTTGTCTTGCTCACCTTTGAGAGGTGAGCGGAGAGAGAGAAACTCGTGTCCGTATCGGTCACTTTTTTTTTTTCCTCTCTCTCTTCTAGTTAGCCTGGTGAAATTTTCCCCACAGAGTTTTAAGCCTCGTTCCCTCTAGTCTCCTCTTTCCACTTGCCCGCTGGTGTCTTGGGCTATTGAGGTTCGGCTCACCTCGCGTTCCAGTGCTGGTGTGTTGAGTCTGCCACTGGTGTCCAGAACTTGGGCTCCCACGCTCTCCACGCAAGTCCACTGTGAATCACTAGTTCCGGAAGAGTTTCCTCTGCTGTTTCTTCCCCTACTCTTCCTTGAACCTGCAGTATCTCCACTTTTATTAACCTGTCTCTCCCCCAGACTAATAGTGTGCTCCCTTCCTATTCCACCATCTTGCCGCTCTCAATGTCTTAGCTTCTTTACCTGGACTACCTGCGTCAAGGAGAACAGAATTATGTCTCTACTCATTGTACAGTATAACTAATAACCCAATAACCAAGTATCTTCGACATGACTAAGTATTGTGATTTTTAGCAAAAAAATACATTAATGCTTAATACTTCAACCATAGTTTCTTAACACTTGATATTTTATGTCAAACATTCTGGAGAGTAACTTATCCATGATATAGAATATACAATCCATGATATAGAATACAAATTGTTAGGATATTCACATTTTTTTTCAGAGAAAATAATTCATAGTTCCCATCATATTTAAAGATAATCCTTTCTCCAGAGTGTTAATCAGAAACAATAAGTGAACTATTAACTCAGAACATTTTAATTTCTAAGCAGGCAACAAGGAAATCTTAAAGTCCATGAAAGTTATTCCAGTAAGTGCATGTGTTTTAGTCTTAATGACAGTATACTAGTTCCCAAATGGTTAAAATATCAGAAAAAATAATAATCATTTTAGAAAAACTGTTTTGTAAATACCAGCTGTACCACATGATCTCTTGTGGTTCCAGAAAAGGTCTTCTACACTCTGAAAAGGCTTCCCCACATGCTTAAAAATATATAAAATCATTTCAACAAGGGCCAAAGCCATTTATTCTATGATGCATAATAAGGTTTAAAATGCAAATGTGCTGGAAAAGTTTAAGTCATGCATTAAAAAGGGCATGTTGTGGCATGACCAATGGTGATCAAAACTTTCCTGAAAATGACTCTTGATTTCAAAACCAGGGTCAGTCCAAATCTCAGGTCAATTCCCCATGGTTTCTCTTCAGATAACCTGGGCCTGAGCTGAGTAAACAAAGATGAATGGCTGAGGTGCAAGGAGTGCCCAGACATCCCCTTCCAGACTTTCGCAGGATGAACATCTGGCCTGCGGTTGACCTCAGAGGGTCTGGGGAAGGCTGGGGAGGGGGTTGCGGGTGGGAAAGGTGTAGCCAGAAGTGTGGGGAATTCTAGAATCAGCTTCTCTCAGCATACTCAAAATGTCCAGAATTCAGTAAAAGTATGGTCTCTATTTTTTCATCAGAAACCCATAAGAAATCAGATTTTCAAAAGGTGGTGACTATGAAAAATACAAAAAAAATATTAAAATTCGTTAACTATTGGAGTTCCCTATATTTAAACACTTGAATATCGATGCCAAACTGGCAAATGGGTATCAAGGAAACTATGAAGATGTCAAATAATATTTGTTGCAGTTTTCTTGACATAAAAATTGAATTACTCTCGCCCCCTTTTCTGAAGAGGCGGTCTGTCCCTTAGAAATAACTGTTTCTCACCCAGAGCTTATGTGCTTCCAGCATTAAGATATTTTGCTTGTGGGAAGCAATGGTAGGAGTCAAAAACCATGAAACTTCTAAGTGTTCTTTCATAGCAATGAATGTTAACAACTCTACTGTTGTTTTCCCTTTCATAGGGTTTGATAAGGTTTAGTTTGTTTAAACTGGCCCATAAAATTTAAAATCTGTGAGAAGTTGGTAGCGCATAACTAGAAATGCCAGATAAAATACAGAACATCTAGTTAAATTTGATTTGAGGCCATGTATTTACTTATTTAATTTCAAGACATTTAGTTGAAAAATAAAAATTATACCTATTCCAGGTATAAAATGTAATGATTTGATATACATATACATTGCATATTAATTACCATAACCAAATTAATTAATACATACTTCACCCCTCATATTTTCCCTCTTGTTAATGTGTATGTGTGATGAAAACACTTAAAATCTACTCTTACCAAATTTCAAGTAGTTGATGCAATATTATTAACTATAATCACCATATATATTAGATATCTAGAATTCATTCATCTTATAACTCAAAGTCCGTACCTCTTGGCCAAACTGTTCCCATTTCATCCACTTCTCTACCCTCTGGAAACCACTGCTCTGCTTACTCTTTCTATGTTTAATTATTTTAGATTCCACACCTAGGTAAGCTTATACAGTAGTTATCTTTCTGTGTCAGACTTCACATCACTTAGTATTATGTCTCTCGGTTTCAACTGTATTGTTACAAATGACAGAATTCTCTTATTTTCAACATTGAATAATATTCCATTGTATGTTTATGCTACATTTTGTTCATGCATCCATCCATCAATAGACAGTTGAGTGGCATCCACCTCTAGGCTACTATGAATAATGCTGCTGGAAACATTGCTGTTCAAATATCTCTTTAGGTTTCAATATTTTGGATATAGACCTACAAGTGGAATTGCTGGTTCTACAACAGATACCTCATCTTACACTTTCATCAGCAGTGAGCAAGGGTTCTAATGTCTCCACACTCTCACTAGCACTTGTTTTTTTTCTGGGATTTGGTTGTTCTTGTTGTTGTTGTAAAAACTATCCTAAGGGGGTGAAATGGTAGCTCGGTGTGGTTTTGATTTCTATTTTCCTCTTGACTGGTGATGTTGAGCATCTCTTCATGCGCTTGCTTGTTGGCCCTTGGTACATTCCTCAGAGAAGTGTCTACTCCAGGCCTTTGCCTTAAATTTCAGATAATCAATGAATGATGTTCTAACATGAGTGTGTGTGTTTGTATATCTATATAGAGATATATCCCACAAAAGATGGGCAGTGCACACACACACACACACATATAAAGAAAACAAGACATGCAGATATAGATACAGCTCTAGATCCCACAGAGTATTGCAAATGTATATATGCTGAAAAAATTATTTATCCAAAACTAAATTTTAACTTAGTCCCCTGCATTTTCATTTGTTAAATCTAGGAACACCAGAAAGTGAGAACTGTGATGGATCTAAAATAATCTCTATATATTTCACAATTTTGCTAAAAAATGAGCCCTGAAACACTTTAGTGTATTTTTGTGGGTGTTTGGCTGGTAGTCCCGCTTTATTAAAAATTTGTAATTTCATTTTGAGATCCTCCAGACTAAATCATTTGAGCTTCACACTCTTTGTGTAACATTATTGAACTCCCTTAATGAAATTATAACTCAAGCAAGATATTTCATTCTCTTGTAGTAAATTAGTTTGGGCTGTGAGGGTTTGGGGAGAACCAGTCCTTCCCTGGGTTTATTCTTCTTGTTTGGTAGAACGAAGAAGGAGCAGGCATTTTATATTTGAGTTATTTATTGTTCTCTTTGTGTGCACCTTATATTGTTGCCTGTCTCTACTGGAAACAACAGCTGTTAACAGGCTCCTGGATGAATTTCAATGTGAACTCCCCTGGCCTCTGGCTAAAGAGAAAACAGGCTCAGCCTCAAAAGAGAAAGAGCAAGTTTCAGGCTGAGTCTGAACACCTAAAGGCTAAGAGCATATAACACCAGGACTTAGCGTTTTCATGAGAAGTCGCACTTAGATCGTCCTGGTACAGTAATGTAGACAGTTCTCCCCTCTCATGACAGGAACAGACAAGGAACGGTGTGACACAGACACAGAAACCTTACTAAGAACTCTTGCCCTCGGGGGTCACCTGCCTCAGAAGGTGATGGAAAGTGACTGAGTGCTTGCTGGCCAGAGCTGGGGGGGGGGGGTACCTTAAACAATAATTACATAAGAAATGGCTCTACTAGGACCGCATTGGATAAACAGGATAAGTACTAGTTTTTTTTTTTAAACAAACGTGATCAGGATCCATAATGGAGCATAATGAATGGTGCAAACTGCAGGGGAATTGGCACCCAGTGAAGAGGCTGGAATCTGGGACCTGAGGTGGGGTGGGAAGCTCCTTGCACTGTGTTTTTTGCAGGCTCTCTTCTATCTTCTACAGGTGAACAAACACTGTGAATTTCTGGGGTTTCATCCAAAACAAGGGCATTTTCTTTTGGGTCCTTTTATTGAGTCATTTTGAATTCTCCCATTAGTGCTTGCAATCTACCCTTTTTTAATCTCCCATTTAAGAAGGTATGGTAGAGACCATGATACCGGGGACAGGGGTAGGGAGGCATTTTCTGTTGGTCAGGGGAGGTATTTCCTAGTTTAGGTCATTTTCCCAACTGTGCTGTGCTCAGAGCGTCTGGTACGCAAGATGCCGGAGTGACCTAGACATTGATTACCCAGCCACCAGTGTTGTAGGCAAAGAGCAGCTTCTTGGATTCCACCCACACAGTCAACTATACTTCCTCATTGGCAGGAAGGCTTCAGCCTCCCATTGCCTCTAACTCTCCTCTTCATCGGCTCAAACACCTCTTAGTGACTTATAGCTTTGATAAGTCCTTTTCATTTCAGGCCCATACAGAAAATTCTATTAAAAATAGTTTTTGCTTTATTTGTATAATTCTCTTCCAATTCCAGATTTTTTCACTTGGTCCTCTCTGTGAAATGACCTTAATATATCAGGCTCTGCCCCACCCAGCATCTTTAAGGAGATGCAAAGTTGTTGCCCTGGAGAGGATTACTTGAAGTTTTGAGGGACATGGACCAAGAGGAGGGGAGATGCCAAAAATAAGAGAGGAGAAATGGAAATCATAAAGTTTAAAGTTGACCGGGGAGAAGGATTTGACAAAACACTGTCAGAAATTCAATAAAAGACTGAGCCAGAATGAAGTGGCTGAAGCCAAAGTGACCTTTCCACCTCCCTTGTCCAACCTCTCTGTAATAAGCACTATGAAAGCATTGAGTTCTTCTGAAACTCGATGTCCAAAGCCCATTTCCTGTTCTTCTTTTCTTTGCAGACAAAGTAAGCATATTGTCCACCTTCCTCGCTCCCTTCAAGTACCTAAGTCCTGGCACCACAAACACGGAGGATGAAGACAATCTAAGTAAGCAGCACCCCTTCCCCAAAGGATGGCGATGCCCCCATTCCATATGTGGACAGGGTGTCTTCCACTGTCCCCCAAAACTGAGACCCTTGCGGTGTGGGGGAGGGGCTACTGGTCTTTCTATCGTTGCCTAAAATCACATCCTCCCCTGCAGTTCTGTCCTCACCTGGTGACCCTTCGTCACCTGTACTCTCATTCGCACCTGTAATCCTACCTCACCTGAAGTCCTGTTCTTACCAGCAGTCTCATCCTCACCTGTATCACAACCTGTGTGAAGTCCCATATTCACCCGCAGTACCATTCTCACCTGTTCGCCCATCCTCTCTAGGCGGTCTATCCTCACCTGGAATATCATTCGCTTCTGGGTCCCTATCCTCACCTGCAGCCCCATCTTCTCCTGCAATCCCACTTTCACCTTTAGTAAGTCACTAAGTTGGAATTTACCCGCCACTCATCCTCACCTAGAACCCCATCTAAGTCTGCATTCCCACCCTTGCCTGGAATCCACCCTTACCTGCAGTCCCAACCTCACCCCTAATCTCACCCTCGTCCAGTTTCCCATTCTTACCTTTGGATCCATCTTTACCTGCAGACATATCCTCACGTGGAATCCCGTTTCCACCTGAAGCCCCACGCTAACCTGGCATTTACCTTACCTGCAGTCCCATCGTCATCCAGAGTCTCATCATGCCTGGTGTCCCATCTCCACCTGTCATTCATCCTCACCCACAGTCTTATTTGCACCTGCAATCCCATGCTTAAGTGAAGTACCACTACTATGCAGAATCTGTCCGCATGTCAGGCCATCCTCACCCGGAATCATAACGTCATCCTCACCTGCAGCCCCATCCTCTCCTGCAATCCTATTCTCACTTGGAATCTCATCCTGACTTAGGGTCCCACCCTACCTGCATTCCCAATCTCACCAGAATCACCTGAAGTTCCACCCTCATCTACAGTCTCTTTCTCATTTGTCTGCTCTTCAATTAGAAACTTATTCTTACTGGAGTTCCTCCCTTACCTGAAGGGGAAGAAGTATCAGTAATGTCCTTGTGATTGAGAATCCCCGGGTTTACAGGAAATAAACCCACTTTCTTGCATGGCTCCTTTTCCCTTTCCTTTGTTTCCCCCTCCACTAAAAAGGAAAGAAGATGAATGAGATCACAGTATCTTAGAACATGGTTTGTACAATTATTTCACAAGGAAGGAGCTGGGCTGTAGTCTCCCCGGTGAAATGCCTCTGGTGCATGAAACTGGACAGGAGCCAAAAACAGAATAGCCAGGTCAAGATGCTTTAGGGAAGGGGTTCTGAGACCAGTAAGGAGAGCCCAGAGTGAACAGCACTCGTGTGTGTGTGTGTGTGTGTGTGTGTGAGAGAGAGAGAGACAGAGTGGGAGGAGAGAAAGAAAAGAGATTATTTGCTCTCCTCTTGCTCATTGCATTTTTTTTAGTTTATTTGCTATTGCTGTGTTGATGTTAAGTTCTTTTTTTTTAACTTTTATTTAATGAATATAAATTTCCAATGTACAGCATATGGGCCGGCGCCGTGGCTTAACAGGCTAATCCTCCATTTCACCGGGGAGACTACAGCCCAGCTCCTTCCTTGTGAAATAATTGTACAAACCATGTTCTAATCTCTCTCTCTCACCTTGTGGCGCCGGCACACCGGGTTCTAGTTCCGGTTGGGGCGCCAGATTCTATCCCGGTTGCCCCTCTTCCAGGCCAGCTCTCTGCTATGGCCCGGGAGTGCAGTGGAGGATGGCCCAAGTGCTTGGGCCCTGCACCTGCATGGGAGACCAGGAGAAGCACCTGCCTCCTGGCTTCGGATCAGCGAGATGCGCCAGCCGTAGCGGCCATTGGAGGGTGAACCAACGGCAAAAGGGAAGACCTTTCGCTCTGTCTCTCTCTCTCTCACTATCCACTCTGCCTGTCAAAAAAAAAAAAATGTACAGCTTATGGATTACAATGGCTTCCCCCTCCCATAACTTCCCTCCCACCCGCAACCCTCCCCTCTCCCACACCCTCTACCCTTCCAGTCACATCAAGATTCATTTTCAATTCTCTTTATATACAGAAGATCAATTTAATATACATTGAGTAAAGATTTCAATAGTTTGCACCCACAAAGTGAAACATACTGTTTGAGTACACGTTATAGCATTAAATCAAAATGTACAGCACATTAAGGACAGAGATCCCAGGTGAGGAGCAAGTGCACAGGGACTCCTGTTGTTGACACCACAAACTGACACTCTAGTTTATGGCGCCAGTAACCACCCTAGGCTCTTGTAATGAGTTGCCAAGGCTATGGAAGCCTTCCAAGTTCGCCAACTCTGATCATATTTAGATAAGGTCATAAAAGACAGAGTGAGGATAGTAACCAATGATCCTAAGAGTGGCATTAACCAGGTCTGAACAATTATACAGCATTAAGTGGGGAAGAGGACCATCAGTACACACAGGTTGGGAGTAGAGCCATTGGTGGTAGAGTAGAGGTTATGATTACAAGGGAATGAGGCCCAAGTATGCTAGACAGGGTCTAGAACAAAGGACAGAGTCATTATTAGAAGAGCTAAGAAAGGTGCTGTCTAAGCTACAATTAAGTTTTCTGATTGAGAGGCAAATAGAACCTGATAGAAGGGGCCTGAGAATAATCTGTTGGGCTTTAGGCATTATAAGTTAAGAGGCCCAGACCTATCTATCTCTTCACATGGGGTACATCCTGAGGGAGGTGTGAACCTCCTAGGGGAAGGCACTCTGTTGACTTTCATTACTTGGCTGGCCTGGGAGGAGAGCTGGCCAGGTAAAGGCAGGGGGCATCTCTAACAAGAAATTTACAGTTCTGCCTGCAATGTTGCTGACCCTGCTTGGCCGTCCCCTCAGCTACAGTGGTCACTTTGGAAGTTGGGCTGAGTGAAGGGCTTTTCAGCTTAGAGCCAATAAGCTCTGTGGCTCTGACCTGGGCATCCTTCGACTCCAGGGCAGGTCCATTTCCAGTGATCCAACTCTTGGCAGAGCTGCCAGGGCTCTTCACAAGCTGACTTCTGCTGAAGCCCAGGCTTACCACATTGAAAGCCACTGCAGTGGACTGGCCTGTTGGGTCTCCTTGAGGGCAGATCACTGTACAGATCAGCCATTAAGAGGCCTGCCACCCATTGCTTCTGATGCCTAGCTTTCTTTTCCTCCTGGTTTGTGTTAAAGCAGACCAGAGGATGCAAGTCAAGGGAGTGCCCAAGTCCCATCTCTAATCTTCGGTGGCCTGAACTACAAGTCTATAGTCACAGGCATGTTCTGTATTAGTTTTTCTAAGTTAGACAGTGCCCATGAGGAAAATTATATTCTCACTTTAAAACTATCTTTCCCTTTGGTCTGAAAGGGAGGTTTTTTCTACTTACTATTTACTTCGCTGATGGCGAAGTGAATCTAGCTATGAGATTATAATTTAAGCTCTTATTTTGGCTATGCTATTACAGAAAAATGTTAGCCATCTCTTTTATAAGGCCTAAAGATTAATTTGTGCGTCCAACAGATTCCTTCATAATAGAATTAGTTTCCTACCTTGAAGAGAATAGAGAAATGAAAGAACAAGTTGGGCTTAGAATAGAGAAATGAGGGAGCAAGTCCTAGATCGTTTGCTGACAATAGCAATATTACATGAATACTTAGCAAACAGTTTCAACCATTAGATAACATCTTAAGAAAACATTTACCAGAAGGTCCAATGCCTTCTATAAATTTTAAGAATAATGTATTTGGAAACACCTCTTAAATATCTAACATGGTGTAGTTTGTTTAGCCAGTAAACTTAAGAACAACCATCTAAAATGTTTTTAGTTTCTTTCTACCAACAAGTATAAAACATATGATGCAGAGATTCAGGTCACATGAATTAAAATGTATCTTTGATTAATTTTAGCAGCTTAAATTTATGGACAATCTTATCTATAAGCCATTTAAAATAAAACTCTTAATAAAATTTCCCCATGTGGACATACAATATGTACACACATATAACATAACATAATAGACCAATATAGCAATCTTAATAATAGATTTTAAAATCTTTAACTCTTTTTGTAGATTGCCAATTGATTTGAATTGCTTTTTCTTTTTAGTAACCTCAGTTAACCATACTTTCTCTCAGTTGGTACTGTTAATACGTTATTGGCTTCATCTGTTTACAGAGCCATCCCAGAGTACTGAATACAATAGAAGTGGCTGGAAAAAGTCCATAGGAACCTATAGGAGGACAGCTAAACACAGAACCAACAACGCTCTAGTTTTATGAGCAGCAAATCATATATAACTGTGGATGACAAAAGACTTTATTTAAGTCACCATGTTTAAAATTATAAACTCATCAACCAACAAGAGGCACTTGCTTACTTCACAGTATTTTTGAAAGCACCTCTAGGATTTTACAAGTATTTAACCCTTTAGGCCTCTGGGGCTTTCTCATTAAGATAACTATCATGTCTAGTAACACAAGATCATTAGACTTTTTAATTCTCAAACATTTGTATTAATAGCATTTTCCATTATAGAACCTTAAAATATGGTACCACATCACATCTTGACAGTACTTCTAATATAATCCAAATAGCCTGATTAGTTGGTGTCTCTATAAGATGAGAGACATAGGTCCTTCGATTTTTTCAGTTGGGCCCAAACTGGAAAAACCAAAGTCCAGGATTTACTGGAAATTTTAGAGTCCAGATTGTTTGAAACTTTGATTTTTTGAATGCCTGTCAAGAATGCCAAGGCTCAAAATCCAAAATATCTGGTTGAAATAAGATTCCTTAAAATCATGACATAATATAGACCAAATTTGATCATTGTTAAGGTGATTATTCAAATCTTTGAAAATAAGCACATATTTAAATAACCCTTAGCTCTTAATAAAAATTCAGCTGTTTTTGAACAATTAGAATTTAACGGACATCAAGAGAACATAATAGATTACTTTAACACATTGATTTAACAGAGCATCAGAGTTTAATTCTATATCAAAGAGAAATTGAGCTTCCTGTGATCTTTTGCTGTGAGGTTTCCTTCCTTTACCTTCTTTCATATTGGTGACCATGTTTCTGTGTTTCTGTGTGTAACACATCTTTAAGCATCTTTTGCAGGGCAGGACGAGTGGCAACAAATTCTTTCAATTTCTGTTTGCTATGAAAAGTCTTAATTTCACCTTCATTCACAAATGAGAGATTTGCAGGATATAGTATTCTGGGCTGGCAGTTTTTCTCTCTTAGTACCTGGGCTATGTCTCGCCATTCCCTTCTAGCTTGTAGGGTTTCTGATGAGAAGTCTGCTGTGAGTCTAATTGGAGATCCTCTAAGAGTGATCTGACGTTTCTCTCTTGCACCTTTTAGGATCTTTTCTTTATGTTTCACTGTGGTGAGTTTGATTACAACATGTCGTGGTGAAGATCTCTTTTGGTCATGTTTATTAGGGGTTCTATAAGCTTCCTGTACTAACATGTCTCTGTCCTTCTCCAAACCCGGGAAATTTTCTGCTAGTATCTCACTGGAAATGCCTTCTAATCCTTTCTCCCTCTCCATGCCTTCAGGAACTCCTAGAACCCGAATGTTGGGTTTTTTATAGTATCCTGTAGATTCCCGACAATATTTTTTAGATTTCTAATTTCCTCTTCTTTTCTTTGGTTTGCCTGTTTCCTTTCCTATGCTCTGTCTTCTAAGTCCAATATTCTCTCTTCTGCTTCACCCATTCTGTTTTTAAGGCTCTCTAATGTGTTTGTCATTTAATCTATTGAATTCTTCATTTCATTATGATTTCTCATCATTACCACAGTTTCTTGTTCTACTAGTTGTTGCATTTCATTTTGATTCCTCCATTTTCATGAGATTTTGTCTCTTGTCCATTAAGGATTTCTGTAGTTCAAGAATTTGTTTTTGAGAACTTCTTAATGTTCTTATCAATTTTTTGAGATCCACTTCTTGCATTTCGTCTATCTCATCATCTTCATAATCTTGAATTGGGGTGTCTTTTTCATTTGGGGCATCACAGTGTCTTCCTTGTTCTTGTTACCTCGGTTTTTGCGTTCTTTGTTTGGCATGTTGGAGATATTTGGTTTCTTCACTGTGGTGTTTTTTCTTGTTTTACTGTGGCTCTAGATTAAGAGGACTATCTGCTTTCAATGGAGCCTTAGAGGCTTGAGATGAGTGTGGCATGAGAACTCTGTTTGGTTCCTCAGGGTTGAGGGTGTGCCAAAGGTGACACTCCCAGGTTAGGTGTGGTAAATCTCTCTTTCATTTTTTTAAAAGGGAAGTGATTCCACACAGCTGAACGTAATTGGAGGTAGTTAGCAGGCGAATGCTATAGCCACAGGAGCCAGAGATTGGAAGCTCTTTCCCAAGGACCACACAGGGAATCTGTGCTGCCCTCAGTGTGGGCTCCAATTCTCCTGCAGTCTCCCACTGGGTTGCCAAGTTAGATGCTAATCTCCTGTTATTTCACCCCTCCCCCCAGAGTCAGGTTTTTCTGCTAGGCTCAGGGCTGGTGCAGACCTGAGGTCGCCCTGCTTATGATGTATGTCCAAAATGGCGCCTGCTCTTTGTCTTGCTCGCCTTTGAGAGGTGAGCGGAGAGAGAAACTTGTTTCCGTATCGGTCACTTTTTTTTATTTTTTTCCTCTCTCTCTTCTAGTTAGCCTGGTGAATTTTTCCCCACGGAGTTTCAAGCCTCGTTCCCTCTAGCCTCCTCTTTCCACTTGCCCGCTGGTGTCTCGGGCTATTCAGGTTCGGCTCACCTCGCGTTCCAGCGCTGGTGTGTTGAGTCTGCCGCTGGTGTCCCGAACTTGGGCTCCCATGCTCTCCACGCAGGTCCACTGTGAATCACTAGTTCCGGAAGAGTTTCCTCTGCTGTTTCTTCCCCTACTCTTCCTTGAACCTGCAGTATCTCCACTTTTATTAAACTGTCTCTTCCCAGACTATCAGTTTGCTCCCTTCCTATTCCACCTCTTGCCACTCTCTCCCTCATTGCATTTTGCCGAGTACTTAAAAGAGAAGGATTAAACATTCCAAGCCATATGATCACCTCACCGTATTTTAGTAATCACCTAAAAAATGGGCTCCTTTTTCAAATAAACGCAGTTCATCACATGCTTGATGAAGGACAAGGAGGAAGCGATGTGGTTATGTGTGTGTGTGTGTGTGCTCCCTTGTACTGTCGGTTGGGCCAAGAGGAAACAGAGGGAGAGATTTACATGGAAATGTTGTGGATTTTGGCATCACAGCTGCACAATTGCATGCGTGCGGGCAGCTCCTTCTGCAGTTATTAATGCCTTTGGAAACTGAGGCTGCTGCCCTAGGTTATTCTACAGAAGCAAAGTCACAGTTATCTAATGGCAGAGCAAACGTGAATGAGCCTCTGCTTGGATCCCTTCATTTTCCACATGAGGAGCAAAGGGGTGGAGGACGGGAGAGGGAATCCACAGGGACCGGAGCAGGGGACTCTTGGCAGGGACTGCAGGCCTCCCTCCTCAGCAAAGATGGAGAATTGAAGCAAAACTTGGACAAAGGATTGTTCCTCTCCTCTCATGGCCCAAGCTGGGAATTTTCCAGATCATTGTCATTGCCTCAGAAACTTCAAAAACCCCAGGGAAAATGGAATTAAAAGATAAGTATATTCTGGTTCAAACAAATTTGAAATCTATGAAGTTTTTTCCTAATGTTCATTTTTCCATGAAGTTTCTGAAGACCCATCATATTCATGGCTTTCAAATTTTTTTCTCCAAAATAGACGTATCTTTTAATTTCATTTTTCCATGAAATTTTTGAAGTATCTATGTGTAGAAAGAGAAAAAAAAATTTTGACAGACAGTGAGAGAGAGAGACAAAGACAGAGAGAGTTATAGACAGTGAGAGAGAGACAGAGAGAAAGGTCTTGCTTCTGTTGGTTCACTCCCATAATGGTCGCTACAGAGCCAAGAGCTGGGCTTCCTCCCAGTCTCCCAAATTTTAAAGAGTATACCGAGTGTGTGGATGTGTATGTATACATATATGCATGTACACTTCCCAAGCAGAATTTGAGGTATGGACAAAGCTATTTGATAACACAGATGGAGGAAAATTTTTGTTTCCTCTTCTTTCCCACCTAGAGCTGCTCTAATCCTGACTGATTCTAGTGTCTCTCAGGAGAAAAAGAGATGTAAAGGGATAGCAAGGGCTGGAGGATGTTTGAAGAGTGGCACAAACCAGGTTTAACCTACAAAAGCAAAGTGGTCCAAGACCTTGAGAAGCAAACTGTCTAGCCCCTTTGGGAGGTTATCACTCCACTCCTGAGGTTATTGACAGAGTAACAGGCCCACATGGAGCTTCTCTTTCTCCTTCTAATAGCAGTATAAGAACTCTCCATGTAGGCATAGTCCATGGAGTAGAAGCCCCAGGTGCGGTCAAGACACCCCAGGCTCAATTTCATGCTCTGCATATACCAACTATGCAGGCTTAGGCTGGGAATTTCATCTCTCAGCCCCTTTGTAGTTGGTTTGTATAGCAGGGAGAGTAGTACAGCCTAAGTTGCAGAGTTGAAGAGAGGCAAGTACCTGGAATATAAGAAATGCTCAGTCGAGTTTGGCTAATACTCATAATTAAAGCAATTTCTCCATAGTTCCCCTATACTAATGATTAGAAACTTACAGAGAAGTATAATTTTAAATTGTTTGTTATTTGTTAAATATTTTGGGGGCCAACACTGAGGCACGGCAGGTTAAGTTGCCATCTGCAGTGCTGTCATCTCATATGGCCACCAGTTCCTGTCCTGGCTGTTCCACTTCCAATCCAGCTTCCTGCTGATGCACCAGGAAAAGCAGTGGAGGATGATCCAAGTGCTTTGGCCCCTGCCACCTATGTGGGAGACCTGGAGGAAGCTCGTGGCTGCTGGCTTCAGTCTGGTATAGCCCTGGTCATTGTAGCCATTTGGGGAGTGAACCAGTAGATTGCAGATCTTTCTCTGTCTCTCCTTCCCTCTTTCTCTTGTAACCTGTAACTCTGCCTTTTAAAATAAATAAACAAATATTTTTTTAAAAGGAAAATATGTTCTAAATGTTTGAGAAAGCTTTTCTTTTAAGAACCTAATCTTAGAGGAAAATAATTTTTTGTTAATATTTGCTTATTTATTTGAAAGAGCTACAAGGGGTGGCGTGAGAGAGGGGGTGGAGAGATCTATTTGCTTGTTCACTCCCCAAAAGACCACAAAGGTCGGAGCTGGGCCATTCTTCAGCCAAGAGCCAGGAGCTTCTTCTGGGTCTCCCAGGTGGGTGCAGGGGCCCAAGCTTTTGGGTTTCCCAGACACATTAGCAGGGAGTTGGATTGCAAATGGAGCAGCCAGGAACTAAACTGGCACCCACATGGGATGCCAGCATTATAGGTGGAGGCTTAACCTGATGCAATACCATGCCGGCTCTGGAAAATCTCATTTTCAATCAATGAATGCATTGTCCCCCTTTATATAGATGCTTTTGATTTTCTTAAAAACCCTAATTTCATAGATTGTTCAAAGAGATCGGTCCAAATGAACTGGACCTGCCTAACTAATTCTCTCCAGCATCACAATTGTAGTCTTATCAATTTGGTATCCAAATACCCCTGGGAGGTAGAAACAGACTTCTTCTCTGTGCATGTAGAGTGTGTATATACTAATATACTGAGTGTGCACGAGTGTACGAATGGGGTGTGTGTGTGCCATGATGTATGTGTGTATGCTTGCAGTATATGCGTGGTACTGTGTCCATGTCTAGGAGGCTCCCACCATCATGAGGTGGAGGATAAGCTAAGAGTCTTTCATTCTATTCCAGATGTTTAAGACTTGTCTGCCTTGGCGGTTAACTCTGAAGTTTTCTTGGGAACTGAGAGCAATGAGCTGCTGTCCATTTTGCACATGTCACTCCCTGCTGACTACTAGCCAGATCCCACTAGGAATGACTCAGGCCAAAGCTGTTAGCCTGCCAAGTTCACATCCTGTGCCCTTGGGGAGCAGGTGGGAGGAAGTCTCCCTGCCTTTTGTGGTTTTTTCTCCCTGAGTCCTACACAAAAGCAGGCACAGCTTCATGGGGTCGTGTGTCATTAGTCTTTGAAGGAGACATCGTGCAGAGGCTGTCCATCCCAATGCATCATCATGCCCCTGTGTAAAGCACCAGCACTATCCTGCAATCCACAAATCCCAGCCCAAGACTCTCCTGGCTTGCCTTCTGACACAGCTGGCTGGTGTCAGACCCACTACACACCGTGTCCTTCTTGTCTGGGTAGGGAATCCAGGCTGCCTGCCTTTCTCCCATCAGTCAGTCCAGTCTCATGTTGAGGCAAGGTTGCTCTTTTTTCTTTACCACTGGAGCTGTTTGGCAGCCGAATAACCTTCAGCAGGAACAATATTATCTCTTCCAACGCAGCGTGGCACATCGCATGGCTGATTCTCTGGAGCCCTTCAGACACACGGACACGGTCGGTGTTGTCATTAGTGATGCAGGTGGCCCCAACGTTGCCGGCCCATGAGGGGAAGCCAGGAGTGCATAAAGACCAGGCAGAGGATGCTGGCACTAAAGGGAGCCAGTGGGGGAGGAAGAGACAAATAAAGTCACAAGCAAGCACAGGCATCTGCACACCATCAGAGGCAATGAGACCCCATCCAAGGACCCCCAACCTACTACACTTCTGAGCGACAGCAGCATAGGTCATCAAACTTAGTGAACCCAGAAGAATATATTTCACATGGGAAACAAAAATTTAAGCACAGCCATAACTGTAAAATGCTGTTCTTTCTCCCCAAATGCAATTTTTTAATGCGTGAAACCCTTCAACTTAGCAGTATGTTTGCTGACACTTTTTGTCAAATGAGCTAATGTACTTAGGGAGCTCAGGAGAGAAGTCCATGTGAGAGAAGCACAGTGGAAATCATTTCATTTTACAGTTTCCTGTATAGACGCTTCCCCGACTTAAACATTTTCTTTTAGTTCCTGGCAGTCTTCAAATTGCTCATGATTGTTCTGTTACTGATGCTTATGGTATTGATCTAATGCAATTTGAAGTTATTTGCCTGCTTTTTTTTCTAAATGGAAAGACACATGCAACTCTTTGCAAAGGCCTTAGCTTAGGGATGCCACAGTTCATGGATGTCTCATTTTCTGATATCTTGGTGATCTGCTAGTGTCTGAGGCAGGAGGCAGGTGCACATGGCTGTGGTCACTTGGGACACCACCCACACATCCTTTCTTGGACTGGGTTTCATGAGGAAAGGTGTTTGGAATCCAAATCAAAAATTTTCATGTAAGCAGGAATATAATCCAGCCCCCAATGTGGGCAGTGGGGTTAGTATGTGTTGCCCTGGTCCCCACATCTGGGTTGCCATAGCATTGAGCCCTCTGTCTGCCTCCCAGCATTTCCTGCAGAGCTGATGTGTTCTCTGTCTCTCTCTCCTCTCTGGCTCTCTCCCTCTCTCTCTATGTCTCTAATATGCACTCACTGTTTCCCTGCTAGAACCCTCTGGGCATCGATAGTGATGCATGGCTTCCATACAGAGTGCCTTAAAAGGTGGAGTGTGTGTGTGTGTGTGTGTGTGTAAGAGAGAGAGACAGTCAGAAGAGAGACAGAGACAGAACAAGAGACACAGAACGAAAGAACTAGATGAGAAATAGAGACAGAGAAAGATGCATAGAGTGAGAAAAAGACATGGCAGGGGTGAGGACTGGAGATGGCAAAACTTTAAACGAACCCTAATTTGTAGCTGGCATGACAGGTAGTTCCAGTCTGCCTCTTGGGTAAAAAAATGTATTTCTTGCAGAATTTCTCCCAGCTCTAACATATTATAAGTCTGCAAGTTATGATTGGCAGGAATAATGATTATTTGGGAGAGTGAATTCCAGACTAGGATGAAAGGATTCACTAATTTTTCTATCTTGTTATGAAGTGTCTGAATTGCTGCGTATATACAACATGCATACTCAGAATTAAATCATTTTTGTCACATAGGTCCCCCAATCCTATAATCCCAGAACTTCAGGGAGAATCCTAGGAGGCAGTTCCCGGATCTCCCTCGTTGCTCCCTCAGTCTTCAGTGATCATGATCCACCAACACAGAACAACAAAACACACATTCTGAGTGCACGTGATAGGCCATGTCAAACTTCGACACACATAATCCTCACACACCCCATGTTGGAGCATCTATTTGGGAACCACATGGTAAGTGTGTGAGGTTCAGAATCTCCTATCAGCTGTGGTCTCACCCCCTACACCGGGGAAGGTGGAATTCACACTGTGCTCCCGAGACAATTATGCCCATGCACAATTCTGTTCTGTGGAGTTTGGAAAGCGCTTTCCAGGAGAAGACTGAGCGCTGGGGAGTGACAGTCAGAGAAAAGCTTGGGCTTGCCTGCACTGGATCAGATTTAGAGGGATCTGCCTAGAGTAGAGCTGCAGGAGAAAGAGCAGAACTGGCCATCTCTTGGGCTAATCAGTCTGTGTGAAGCTCAGTCAAAATTTACCACTGTCTGTGTGTTTTATTGTATACATTTCAGGTGTCAGCATGATGCTTTGATAGCCACAAGGAAGAGCATCAAACATTTTGTGGAAGAATGGAAACAAAAGCTAAATATATATTAGTGCAAATTTTGAAATCCAAGAATAATTTACTCATAACATGCAGTTTTATGAACTTTTTGAAGATTTTGCATCAAACTAAATCTATCTCCTAATTATATATTGTCAACTTTTTTAGATACCCTCCCATATATAATAAGATAATGGCTATAATAGTCAAGCAGATTAACCCAGCCATCACCTTCCATTTTACCATATATGTATGTAGGTGTGTGTGTGTACATATGTGTATGTGTGTGTGTGAGAGAGAGAGAGAGAAAGATGCCAAAAATCTATTCTCTTACTCAGTCAATGGATATACACAGAATGGGCTTAAGGACACCCAGAAATATTCAGGGAAAGGGTCAAAGGTTTGGGATGGGCCCCAAAGGGAGTATTTGCCACAGGGCAACAAAGAGAGGAGCAGGCAGTCCCAGTCTCCCCTCACAGCCCAGGAGCAGCCTGGTATGTTCATTAACCCCAAGAACAGGAAGTAGAGGACAGGGCTGGGAGACAACCAAGCCCACTGCATCTGTGGTACCATAATCTCAGCAACATGTGCATAGACAAGTAGCTGCTCATGTCTGTATTTAGGACTGAGAGCTTTCTTTCACTCCCGATTTTTTATCTCTAGGCTATTATATATGACAATTGCATGTGTGAACTCTATTAACTAAATGGAGAAAAAAAATGAGTATAATTTCCTGGGTCAGAGGCAGGGAGTGTAATGCACTTAATCCCTTCCATGTGGAAGAGGAAAATGTTAATATGTAAAATCGGAGTTGGAGTCCTGTGAAAAGCTCACAGAGAACTGTTACAGCAAAATGCCAGCAGGACATCTGAGCTTTGCCATAACTTGGCTCCAGGCATCTCCAAGCAGCATTGGGGTTGAGGGGGGAGGAAGAGAAAGAGAGGGAGAGAGGGAGGGGGAGGGGAAGGAGGAGGAGAGAAGGAGAGTAGAGAGAAGGAGAGGGGGAGGGAGGGGGAAGGGGAGGGTCCTGCCACAAAGGCAAGCTCACCGCGTTCTGTCCCTTCCCTAGAGCCAACAATGGTCATAGCGGGACTATTTCAAGGGTCTGTGTTTTCCCCCATGTATTTTATACACACATATTTAAGAGCATACCGACACTTCCTAACCCAAGACAAAAACCACTGCAATCATCATTTTGTGTCTTTAATAAATGGAGCTTGGGCAGGTGGAGTGACCTGCCCAAAGTCACACATGCATGAATTACTAAGATGGTGCCTGATTGGCTCTAGGGTCCGTGCAGTGGTCACTGTACCATCCCACGTCCTGTGGCTGCCAGGACAGTGACTACAGCCCAGGCCATGGCTGAGCTCAGTAGCCCTTGCTTGACTCAGTAATCCAATTAAACAGAGCATTTGTGCCTGAGGAAAGGGCTCTGACCTCAAATCCGTGGTTCACCAAAAAAAGTGGGCAGTCGCCCCTTCAGAGATTCCAGCAGTGTGTCTAGGACAGGACGCAGAAGTCTGCACTTGAGAGCAATTTTCCTTGATGACTGGCTACTACGAAAGGCGTTCTTATGCCACATTCTGATCATCAGGCTTTATGCCATGGAAAACATTAATGACAACGACCATAGGAAATCAGGAGTTGTGGAAGAAAGGAGCATGAAATGACATGAATTCCACACAGGTAGAGGGAAAAGCATTGTGAGTTCTGCTACTCCGAGGTACCACAGAGATCATCTGATATGTTGGCCACTTAATCACATTAACAGTCTTAATTAAACCCTCACACTGTGTGAAGTCAGTAAGAGATTAGAGAGCTCCAAGCAAGTTCAAGGCAACCTGGAGTGGGGAGTTGAATGTTGAGTTGTTTGAGTTTTTTCTTTAAGTTCAATTGGGAAATCATGTGATTAATATGCTCTACTACTCACAGGCCTAAAATACCCTAAGTGGTGGAGCTCATTGCATCTGGATCCAAAGTATGTGACGATTAACAATAATGGTTGAGATTCAGTGCTTGCTAAGAGGAAGGTAATTATTTCCACCAAAAGAGATTCTAATTGAATATTATATACCCATAACCTATAAAGCTCTCAGATTTGTACTTTTGAACAAAGCTACCTCTCCAAATTTAATGCTTCTTTAGAAAAAAAAACTGTAGGAATAAAAAGAGCAAATAAAAAATAAATAATAAAAGAGAAATACTTCACAATTTAGAAAATTCAACTAGTGAGAAGTTGAGCTTTTAACAGGAAACACTTCCAAAACAAGGCCCAGCACCTTTTGCCAGAACATTCTCATGAAAGCTGATTTGCCTCTTGATTGAGATGGTGGTGACAGTCATGGCTGCATGGCCAACTGGCTCACCCCAAGATGAGTGGGCAGGCAGCAAGCAACTCCAAAAAAACATCCTCAAGTGTCAGGATACCTCCCAAAGTCACCTGATTTTTCAAAGGCTTCTTTTGTGCTTTTGAATTTGCATTTTTCCTTATTATTCTCTCATTTCAATGCCATAAACCAAGGGATGGAGAGGGTGGTACCAAGTCAGCCAGGTCTCATCTCAGCCCCGCTTCCCAACCATAGGAGGGAAATGTGTCTATGCATCAACACCCAGACACGAACTCAATGTCTGTGTTTAAGTTGTAAGTTAGCTGTAAAAATCACCCCCAAGTTTCCACTTGCTTAACAAGATTAACCTCACTCACAACCTGCCCCCTGAGCCTCTCAGAGCTCAGACCTCCAAGTCTCTGGGACACACTGAAGATGCAGAAAGGAAAACCTGGGAGTGGTCTTCTCTGGCCACCTCAGCTCATGAACCCAACACACGCTGGGCACAGCCTACAGGATGAGCTTCATCATTGTCCTCCAGCCAGCCCAGAAAAGGGTGTTACTGTACAATGGTCAGGTGATGATGGGATTCTTCAGTTCCATGAAAATCACCTTTGCAGCAACAACATAGATGAGGGGGATTTGAGATTCCTGAGACTGAATCATAGCTCCAGCAGTTTGCAAAATACATAGCACCAGGAAACCATCTCTGCTCTTTGGACCTCAGACTCCGCACCAACAAAGTGCTGATCATAAGGCCCACCCCGGCACTGATTTCAGATATAAGAAACATAGCACAGTCTAGGTTCTGGGTGGGAGACCCAGAACTTGATAGGGCTCCATAAAAGATAACAATATTGCTCATTATCAGAGATTTCAGAATATTTTGCAATAGATCCATGAGTTTAGCATTCCAGAAGCATACCCATGAGAAAAAGGCAACAGAGATTCAGTAAGGCGTGTGGCAATCCACTACTGATTTCTAAATGGAATAGCTTTATCAGAGAACATTAGTGTAAGATGACCTGGCCAGAAAAATTCAATTATCTTTAAATGCATCTTTCACCTACATTTAGCAAATAATGATCCTGTTAAATCTACATCGGGTCATTTGTACAAAAGAAATAAAACATTACATATACAAACGAAGTTGCTCTCTGACCCCTCATTCCTCTCCCTTTCTCAGTAGAGGTTGGGGTGTATCTTTATTATGCATGTACCTATAGCTTTACCAACATACATAGGGCTACACAATCTATAATGCTAGTATTAATATAATCTATATCAATGATATTCCAACCTATGAATTATGTTGCAAATTTATTTTCTCATCTAACATTGTATTTTGAGATTCATCTATGTTGATTTTACACACAGGTAGATGTAACTTCCATATTTTAATCTGTAGTATGGTTATACCACAACTTATTCACCATTCCTCTAACTATGGGAGCTTGGGCACTTTATCAGTTCTCATGTTTGCAAAACTAGGCAGCAATGGACATGCTTGTCCATGTCTGCTTTGTGTGCTAAGGGGTCAGCAGTATTACTGAGGGGATGTGTTTCTTTATTCTAATTTGCTGTTCTCAAAATGCTTTTTGAAAATGTACTTATGTTCATTACCACCGTTCTGTTGACATATGTCCTTAAAAACTCATCACATTTTTCATGTTTGTCTACATCTTGAGGTAGCAAAAATTCCAGGGGAAGAAATCAAAGGAGTAGGCGGGTTCCTGCTGTCAGGTAGGGGAGTTGCCACAGCTGAGCTGCTGCCCTGGGCTGCCTGGAGCAGCTCCATTGCACCCATTCAGACCTGTGGTTCCCACCCCACTATATGAGAATGAGCGTTTTATTTACAGTGCCAGTGTGGCTTACCCAGAGCACTGAAGGACCTGGGCTTATCAGCTATTCAGAAGCTCTAGGTAAACCCAACAGTGAAGTCAAAGAACCACATTTCAGATGAGGCATAAAGGACACGTCCTAGCATGTATGATCTGAGAGATCCCAGTGGGTTGTTTTATCTGGAACAGGGCCAAAGAACACTTTCTGCACAGGGTCAGGTGGTCAATAATTCAGGTGAGGTCACATCATTGCTGTCACCACGACTCAGCTCTGTCATTCTAACTTATCAACAAACAGCGTGCTAAACTCTAAACAACCATGTGCCAAAACAGGCAGTATAAGGGTATTCGGGGGCAGGTCACTGCACTGGATTCGGTCAGCCCTAGCCATTCCCTTCACAGAGAGCTCAGGGGACACCAGCTTTTTTTTTTTTTTTTTTTTTTTTTTTTTGACAGGCAGAGTGGACAGTGAGAGAGAGACAGAGAGAAAGGTCTTCCTTTTGCCGTTGGTTCACCCTCCAATGGCCGCCGCAGTAGGCGCGCTGCGGCCGGCGCACCGTGCTGATCCGATGGCAGGAGCCAGGTGTTAATCCTGGTCTCCCATGGAGTGCAGGGCCCAAGCACTTGGGCCATCCTCCACTGCACTCCCTGGCCACAGCAGAGAGCTGGCCTGGAAGAGGGGCAACCGGGACAGGATCGGTGCCCCGACCGGGACTAGAACCCGGTGTGCCAGCGCCGCAAGGCGGAGGATTAGCCTAGTGAGCCGTGGCGCCGGCCATGGACACCAGCTTTTCTCACCTCTAGTTCTGAACGAGGAGGTCGGGTTTTGAGAAAGCCTTCTTTGAGGTTGGAGACCACGATGCATGACACAGAAGAGCTGTGGGCCTTAGTGCTGGGGGTTTTGGTCCATGGAGCACTGGGCACTGAGCCTGCAGGCTGCAACAGTGGGTGGGAAGACTTTGTACACCCACCATGGGACAGGCCTCTCTGATCTTTAATGTTGCCTGAAACCTATGGAAAAGAAGGGCCACGTGTCCATTTGGTGTTGGCAGACAGGGGAGGTTGCCTCAGGGTTGGGGACATCCAACCCAGTTAGAGCAGTGGATGGGGATGCGATGAGCAGGACAAATTCTTCACCCATATATAGCCCTTCTCACTGTTCTCAAGCACAGCTCTCCAAGAACTGGGTCCTTCTTTTTTTGTTTAAGATATTTTTTTTAGAAGACAGAATTACAGAGGGACAGGGAAAGACAGAGAGAAAGGTCTTCCATCTGCTGGTTCACTCCCCAGAGGGCCGCAATAGTCAGGGCTGGGCCACGCTAAAGCCAGAAGCCAAGGGCTTCATCTGGGTCTCCTACGTGAATGGCAGGGGCCCAAGCACTTGGGCCATCTTCTGCTGCTTTTCCCAGGCCATCAGCAGGGAGCTGGATCTGAAATAGAGCAAGTGAAACACCAACTGGCATCCATGTGGGATGCTGGCCTTGCAGGCACTACGCCACAATGCCTGCCCCTCTTCTTCATGGACAATTTGTCTCCATAGCTATTCCAGCCAGCACAGGCCAATAGAGCAGATCACAGCCCTGGTTTGTGGTGCTGATGGCAAGAGCTTTGTATGTGTGGATTCCAAGTTTGCAGTAAGGTCACTGGTGATGGACTCTGACATTAGCCACCGGCCAGTGCCGCTGGGTCATGACTAATTTGTTCTCACCTCCAGGTACCAGCAGTGCCGAAGTGAAGGAAAACCGCAATGTCAGCAACCTGGGGATGAGGCCCCCACCTCCTGGAGAATGGACAAGAGGTGGTGCACCCAGCATAAAAAGGAAAAGGCCCCTGGAGGAAGGGAACGGGGGCCACTTGTGCAAACTCCAGCTGATCTGGAAGAAGCTCTCATGGTCAGTGACCCCCAAGAACGCCCTGGTCCAGCTGCACGAACTGAAGCCGGGCCTGCAGTACCGGATGGTGTCACAGACGGGCCCGGTGCATGCCCCGGTCTTTGCGGTGGCAGTAGAAGTGAACGGCTTCACCTTTGAGGGCACAGGGCCCACCAAGAAAAAAGCGAAGATGCGAGCAGCGGAGCTGGCACTGAAGTCCTTCGTGCAATTCCCCAACGCTTGCCAGGCCCACCTGGCCATGGGCAGTGGCACAAGCCCGTGTACAGACTTCACCTCGGACCAGGCCGACTTCCCAGACACACTGTTCAAGGAGTTTGAGCCGTCCACACCGAATGAGGACTACCCAGTCTGCCGCCCCGTCGACACCGAGCTGCTGTCCACTGCCTACCGGCACGGACGGCTGCTCTACCACACCCTGGACCTGATGGGCCAGGCCCGGCCAGACAGGCCCAGGCCGGCCCCAACCGCCCCAGGGGAGAGGAACCCGGTGGTGGTGCTGAACGAGTTGCGCTCCGGTCTGCGGTACGTGTGCCTCTCGGAGACGGCCGAGAAGCCGAGGGCCAAGAGCTTTGTCATGGCCGTGTGCGTGGACGGGAGGACGTTCGAAGGCTCAGGACGCAGCAAGAAGCTGGCCAAGGGCCAGGCCGCGCAGGCCGCCCTACAGGCCCTCTTCGACATCCGGCTGCCGGGCCACACTCCCAGCAGGAGTAAAAGTAACCTCTTGCCACAGGTGAGACTTCTCAGGTAGCTGCCCGCCAGGCAGAAGGATGCTGGGAAGGATGTGACCTGGGTTTGCTCTGACAGTGACAGAGAAGCGGGCAGGCCCCTGTCCTCCGATGGTTGTGAGCAGAGTGCAGCCCCCACACCTCCCCTTCCAGCCCCCACACCCTCTCCTTCTGGCAAAGGTCCCACCCTATCCTTACTAAGAGCACTTACAGGGGTTGCAGAAGGAGAATCTTGTGAATTGAGGAAAAGAGAATGTCCACACTGCAACTTAGCAGGGGTGATGGGAGAATGCGTGCAGCCGAGTGGATGTTACAGGGATGGTACCGGGGGCAAGGGCCACCCGAGGGTAAGGAATCAAGCAGGGCTGGGCAGAGGGTGCTTCTGTCCCACTGAGAGGGGCCCGCTGCAGGAAGGGCTGGCTGCATTCTCCGGGCCGCGTGGTAATTTGGTTTCTGAGCACTCTGCCACCAGAAGAAAGGAGCATGAGGCAAAATGGTTGTGTTCGGTGTGACCGTCTGGATTGACTTTTTTGCCAAGGAGACTTGGAAAAGCCAAGCAATGAGAGTTGTCCTATTGGAAGTTGGCACCTCCATGGTCTTGAATGAAGGCCTGGGGAGATTCCCACGCTCCTGGGCCCAGGCAGGGTGCAAGTGTGCAGGGAGAAACACAGTGGAAGGCACGGGAAGCCAGAAGTCAGAATTAGGGACTGGAGTCTCCCTGTACCACCCCAACATCATCATCTCTATGGCCCCTTTATGCACAAGTTTCTGACCAGAAACTCGAGTGCTCCACTTGCATTAGAAAATATTCTCATACCATTTTAAAGCAACCTTATTCTGCCTGTTCTTCTAATTGCTTATTTATGCAAATTGTCTTTTCTTTTATCGTTCTGAAGATTATTTGTGGGCATCACTAATGTAGGAGATACAGAAAATTATCTTTATTCATTTTGGGCATCAATCAAGGAAAGAAACATTTTACATAGTTAAAAAGCACTTAGCCCGGTGAGGGATTCCTGGTAAGTACTCAATAATTATAAGTTATGGCTAGGATCGCTACCGTCACATCACATCACCTAGAATAGAATCCATTATTTTGCCCTGGGATATCATAAATCTGTTGGCGAATGAAGGGTGTCACCAAAACCTCAGATACTGCTTCGTGATACTGCCTAAGGATCCAAAGTGTGTGACGGTGGTACCCATGGTCCCTTCGTTTGGATTCGGGGCTGGGTTTGAGCACTCATTTATCCATGCCTTCATTCAATATTCATATGATTCTAAGCAGGCATGGGCAGGCAATGGGCAAAGCTGACCACTTCCTACTTCCAGCAGAGCTAGACAAGAGAAAATCTAGAGTATAAACAAGGGGTTCCAATCTAGGGAGGCTGTTTCTCTTGCTCTCTCAACCCTCCTGTCATTCAGTAGTGTTCAAATATTTACTGTACATCCAGCATCATTCTAAGAAGACAGTAGGGGGAGGTGTAGACCATAATCCCCATCACTCTTGCCTTTCAATCCGTCCTCGAATAAATGCACAGTCGAAGCAAACACATGAGCTGGAAAAGAGGGGTAGCTTCTACATGGACGTCCCTGTGCACCTTCTAGTGGTCTCCTGGAGCATTGCTTTCTCTTTTCTGGCACCTCCATCTTCTCTTTCTACTCTGCTTCCTCACTGTGCCTTCAGCTTACCAACAGTAGCCATGGAAGCCGCTGTACACCCTGCTGCTGGGAGAGGGGCTGGCCAAAGGAATGAGCCCTTTGTGCGGCTGCCTGGGGCCTCTGGTATGAAGTTGGTTAACTCACCTTCCCTGGGAAATCCCCCAGCAGTGACTGTGGGTGTGGCCAGCGTGAGGCGGAAGCACAAAGAAGTGGCACAGTCTCAGCAGTCCCCAGCCAGGCCTGACAGTTCTCTGTTTAGTAGGAAATGTCCTTCCTCCCCCTTCCCTGATGCTCTCTTGCTTCCCACCCGCATGAAATTTGAAGGATGTCAGTGAATTCTGGGCACCATGCCTTCTTCTTTCATGCTGTCAATCCTGAGCTCTCACGATGGAGAAACCAGGCAGCGCTACTACTTTGTAATAGTCATTTGACCCCAGAATGCAGCACATCAGTTAAAGCCACAGCTGCTAAATTATTTTTCTCTGACAGTCCACTAACCACCCCGACTGGATGATGAAGGGCATGGAGCAGCATGTGGGTTGCAGGCCATTCATCACACCACAGCACACGCCGTCCCAGGGGGCTCATTATCCTTCCCTCTCCCTCCCCCTCCCTGCAATGCACACCCCAGGGCTGGGTGGGGGCTAAGCGAGATGATGGGACTCAGGACCAAGAACCACTGGCAGTGTTATTAAATGAGAATCCTGCCTTGGCAAGGTGTGAATTCAGGAGGAAAAAAAAAATCAAAAGAAAAATTCCAAAAACCACTGTAAAGGCTGCTTTGCCTTCCAGCTGTACGCCGACACTCCATCTGGAAAGTTGGTTTTGCAGCATGGATAGGCCTTGGCCCCTCTCTGAATACACACCATGGGACCCCCCTCTGTGCATTATGGACACACCTCCCTGCATACACTTCATGGATTCCCTCTGTCTGTATACCATGAAACCCCCCAATCTAAACATCAAGGCCTGCTGTCTGTACATCATGCAACCCCCAATGTACACATCATAGAGCCTCTCCCTGAATACACATTATAGACACACTGTCTATGTAGTATTAAATCACCCGATTTGTACATCATGGACCCCTCCCTGTGTGTGCAGAAGGGACCACTCGCTGTACACCATGGAAGCCCCAGTCTACATCACAGACCCCACCCTGTCTATAGTTCATGCATCCCTCATCTGTGTATCAGGGCCCCTCCCTGCTCATACCACAGGGCCCTACCCCCATCTGTGCATATTGGAACCCTACCTATACATCATGGAATGCACATAGCTATACATCATAGACCATTCCCTGAACATACATCATCTATATATCACTTATATACGTAGCAGAACTCCCATATACATTATGGAACCCCCAAGCCATAGATAACAGACTCCTACTTCTATACATTATAGACCCCTGTCTATACACCATAAACCATTCTATCTATGCAAAATGATATGCGATCTCAGAGATAAGTTTCCTGTAATCTTTCTTCTGAGAACTGCCCAATTTCTGGAACTTAAGTAACACAATAGTAGTTAATGTACTTTACCCAAAGTACAAGATTTTACTCTTCACAAGCTACCCAAGATGACCATGATGTGCAGGGCAAAAAACCAAGGGTCTGGTTCTGAGGCCCACAAATGGCATCTTTAGAACACAACTAAAATGTTGTTTTGTGTTTTATGACTTCAACCAATAAATTGGGCTTATGAACAAAGTTTCAGGATCATCTCAATAAGAGCTCTCTTCTTTTAACAATAGCTTATGAAAAAAGGCTTCAAATGTGATGGTTCCCAGGAATCGATTGGGAATCATGGTTAAGATGCTACTGTGGGGTCTGCTGCAAAAAAAATTCAGTGGGTTCTCAAATAAGGATGGGGACTCTGCACTCCTAACAAGCACCTTTCCCCAGATTCTCGTTGGATAATCAGAGAACCACACTGTCAGGTGCCCTGAACCTGTCACAAGACCATTCTCAGCTTCAGCCTAGGATGGGTGGAACAACAAACAGGGTGGTCTTGATCTCTTGCAGACACAATTCTAAGGAGACAGAACCCCCCCAAACTTTTGTCTAAACCTGTGTGAGTGATCCTTGTCATAATATACAATGCAAAGTCACAACCTTTTTTCTGGAAAAACTTAAAGTGGCTTTTCAATAGTAAAGATGATACAGTGTAGACTTGTTTGCAGGCTGGATTTTGAAAGACCAGGATGCAATATTCTCAATAACAATTACAATCACAGGTGTGATCACTCGGGATCTAATTTTCACTATTTCCTATTCCAAGGAGTGGGGTGGAAGGGGCGGGGGTAGGCGGTGGTGTTTGTTAGGCCATGGCTTCTCTCATGCTACAAATTTCATGAGACTGGACTCTGATCCAGGGTGACAAAACCAAGGGTCTGTTAAAATCTTTAAAACATGGGCCAGACTTAAACATGTGAAGTTTACAGCGTGAGACAGAGTGCACAGGCTGGATATTCCGCAAACGTCCATTGACAAAAGTGCCCACTAGGAAGCAGCAGGCAGCCCAGTGCAAATCCTTCTTTGTTTCTTTATCTGCAGCTAGGACAAGACACCTCCAGGCTATCCAGGTACTTAGAACTGATAAGGAGACCATGTCAGAATGTAAATCCTAATTAGCTGGAAGTTCATCATAAGAAAATATAAAAATCACAAAATCTACAGCCTTCTCGTGTCTTCACTTCCCACCCTATTAACACGAAGAGTTAAATTCATAAAAGCTTAAATTCAACCACAAAGCTGAATTTTTCTGCATTTCCTTTGCATGAAAACTGGTTAGAAAAAAAGAACAAAGTACACTAGAATGTTGGCAAGAAGGAGGAAGAGGAGAAGGAGGAGAGGAAGGAGAAGCCTAAGTGAGTAATAACTCTGAAAAGGGAACTTAGGGAGTTAACCATGGGTTCCTCTTTCATCCTCAATTATTCTTATTTGCTTGAGTTTTAAATTTCCATATCAGGCACAGTGGTGTCCAGCGTTTAGTCAGAACAATTCAAATGGACTCTTCCTTTAGAGCAGAAGAGGCAATGCCTTTAAAACTACTCATAAAGGCCCCTTGCTTTGACTACACACTTCAGAGGTTCGTGTAGGAGAAATTATGCCTGTGGTTTCACTCCTGGCCATTTTTCAGCAACCCAGAACATTTGACCCATACCCTATGCCATCCCCTGTTCTTTGCAGCTATTACTGCTAAAAGAGGGAAGAAGCCATGGGAATATCTAAAGTAATTGAAATGACCCTTTTTTTAAGCTTCAGCATTTTATAGTACATTTGAATCAGAGCTCCTATACACGATCCCTTCTCATGAAATTTGTCCCTCAAATTAACCGCGGACCTCAGGGAATGAGTCTGTGAATGCATTATTAACAGCTGCACTGCAGGACACGAGCAGACTGTTTGCACACGTGTGTCTGCCCCTCTCCCAGACACTCAGTTGACCCCTGGCTGCCTCTGACCACTGCACAGATTGTTTTTCTAATCTCGCACTTGTGCTAATTCATCTTCCTCCAAAGAAGCAGCATCCTAAGTGCTGTAAAACAAAACTGTTCGCTAGTAAAACTGTGCCAAAACAAATTAGCAATAGAAGGGTCCTCACATTTTAAATTGAGTTAAATTTAAAAAGAATAGATGCGGAAATCTCACTCATGCAATAGCATAACAGCTTAACACCATGCTGTTGACCAGAAATATCCTCTAACGGGAGTGAGGAAACTTTATTCTGCCAAGGGCTACTTAGATATTAATAGTGTACTCCATGGGCATCCTCCTCACTCAGCTCCAGCCAAGGAGGTCTCCTTGCACTTCCTCAGGTACACAAAGGCACAGTGAGTGCTGGCTTAGCCTTTGGCCACGTGCCCAGCCTGTGACTATTCTAGAATGACATCTGAGCCAGCACCTACTGCTTTGCAAGTTCTCTAAGCAAAAAGAAAAGGCTCTGATGACCCATGATTTTCTTGAAAAGAACTGACCTCATCACATCTCACCAAAGGTGCTCATTCTTGTTCACATGTGGTCACACCCTATCATTTCTCAGCTCTAGCTCCAGCCATCTACCTGGGGCATTGGGATTGTGGTCAGACCTCAAGGACCTGCCTAGCAGCTGACCACAATGCGAGCTCCACCTGGGGAAAGCAACTCTGTCAACAGGACCTCCAAGCAAAGTAGACCTTGACCTCTTGACGAATCTCTAAACCTACTAACACACCTGAAGCCTCTGCGAATTTTCTCTCAGCCTTGCAGGAGTGAGCAAGTATCTATCAGTAGGGAGCAAGCCCTCGTTCCTTTGGCCCCTTGTCTTTCTGTCCACCTAATCTTACCACCACTTTGCTCAAAAAGTGAGGGTGTGTCAGAGAATCAACAATTTCTCTTTCAGGGGAAATAGTCTGGGGCACGCGATCTCAATGCTATTTCTAGTTTCAACAGCACTGGAGTTACAAAGCACGGAGCAATACTCTAGCAACTGATATGGAGGAACTGTGATCAGTGGGACCTGGGGTGGGACAGCCACTCACCCATGAAGGATTTCCACTTAATTTTGAGGGGAAACAAAGAAACAACAACATTCATATTTTACTTTCTAGGTACCCACCAAAGCCATTCTTACTGTACCTGCCTACAACTTCATTGCCTTCTCTTCTCCTAATTTCTTCCTTTCCACAACAAGCAAGATGATGAGACTTGAAACATCTTGACCATGTGTGCAACCTAATCGTCAGCCCTTCCTTTCACACAATCTGGTGTTGGAAAGTAGGAGGATGGTGGTGTCCTGGATTGTTAAATAACAATTTGCTTGTTTAACAAGCAAAGGAATCCTATGTATAAACTTGAGTGCCTGGCCTAGATCCAGTGCACATGAACATCGGCCACATTCTTTTTGAGAAAACACCCATTTCAGTAGTCCGTCATGGAAGAAAAGTCGTTGTTGGAGTCTCTGCCACAGCATTCAGCCAATCAGCAAAATCAAAACCTAGAGGCAAAAAAGCTCCTTTCTCTAACCCACAGAACCTGACCCAAGGGCTTTTCCAACAGCTGCAGTACATGTGAGGGAAAGGTCAAGAAGACTGACCTGCAGGCAGCTTTTGCAGAGTTGTTATCCTTCCTTGGGGGGAGCTTTGTGCCATGACTCAGGGGATGGATGTCACCATCCAGTATACAACCCCCTCCACTGAACCTCGAAGTTCTGGGTCAGACTGCACTGATGGCATAGGGGCCCCAGGACTCCAGAAAAATGAGTCTTGCCATCAATACCTGCATCAGATGGTTCTGCTTTCTCAGGTCCAACCCCTTGCTCTGTTACCTACACACCCTCTTGCCCCTAGTTGTCCCACACTCAATTCGTTCTTTGAACTTGTCACTTCAGAAGGAGGAACAGGCCCTCAGATGCTTTTTTGTAGGAAAAAAATAGTAAGTCTTTGTTTTGCTGCCAAAATAAAGACTTCTGTTACCATTCAGTCCTGTGATGGGAGGAGAATTTTCCACTGCCAGCGAGGAGCCCCTTGCATTTGCCTCCACATAAACACATTGGCAGACAGGGGCAGGCTGAGACGCCAGTAGGGAAGGGTGGGAGCACTCAGTGTGTGGGCTTCACTGCCACCTCAAAGCTCTCCAAGCTGCAGGAGTGAAGCTCCAATAACAGGTGTTTGAAGTGGGTTCTGTGAGTCTGGATGTGGCAGTGCACATATTAAAAATGTAAAATGTGTCTGCAAAGTTCCTAGGAGGAAGAGCCTTTAGCCTGGCTTTCTCTGCTTGAAAGAAACAAAGAATCATTCTCAACAAGCAGTCTTCAGGTGCTCATGGAACAAGAGTGTACCTCCTCTTAGCCATCGGGATGATTGTGTACACCAAAAGACACTGTACAGAGAGGATATGGAGTCTGCCATCTGCCTCAGCACTAAGAAATCATAACATTGGGTTGATACAGAGGAATTATTACATCCAATTTTTGTGCATGGCTTTAATGAGTTGAAGCAACCAGTTAAGATGAACCCACTTCTCTGACACTCAGAGTGAAGTTCAAATTTTAAGATCTCTCTTTCTCTCTCTCTCTCCCACCATGGCATACACCTACCTATGTGCATACATCCGTATTAGAGACAAAGACACACTCACCAGGGGTTTTTGCAAAGGTTGGAAAAAAGGTACTAGCTCTGCATGGTGCATTTCAGAGGATTAGCAAGAGGCATTTTCTCAGGCCGTCGCCATGGCTCAATAGGCTAATCCTCTGCCTTGCTGCGCCGGCACACCGGGTTCTAGTCCCGGTCGGGGCACCGGATTCTGTCCTGGTTGCCCCTCTTCCTGGTTGCCAGCTCTCTGCTGTGGCCCGGGAGTGCAGTGCAGTGGAGGATGGCCCAAGTGCTTGTGCCCTTCACCCCATGGGAGACCAGGAGAAGCACCTGGCTCCCGGCTTCGGATTACGCAGCGGCCATTGGAGGGTGAACCAAAGGTAAAGGAAGACCTTTCTCTCTCTCTCTCACTGTCCACTCTGCCTGTCTGGAAGCTTGTTTAGCCTCTCTGTGACTCAGTTTCCCATCTGCCATCATTCTGAGGGTTATATATTTATAAGCACAGAGTAAGTGTTCAATGATCCTTAGCCATTATTCGTATTTTTTATGAAGTTCAATTCTTTGAAATAGCTTCTTTCAGCACCAAAGTATATAACAAAAGACAAGAGAACATAATTTCACTCTCATTCTAATGTGAAGGCATTTTCTAAATAAAGAGGGAAGGAGGCTTGCTTGTGATTCGTAGATGAACTGCAAGGGATTTAACAGGTGAATCACACACACACACACACACACACTCTCTCTCTCTTTTTGTTGTTTACCTGAAACTAAGATTTATCTGAGCATTTATTAAAAAAAAAAAAGACAACCTTTGTTACAACTGAAAAGCAAGAGAGGAAAACTGGATGCTGTGTGGGGAGAGGAAGGCTCATAATGGGCAGAGGGAGGATTCAGTGCCTGGCTACAGCTTCTCTCAAAGTTGTCTCTCTCAGATCAGCATTTGATTTAGGCAGCAGTAAAGATGCACTTGGGATGCTTGCATCCCCCATATTAGGGTGCCTGTTCAAGTCCAGGCTATGCTCATGATTACAGCTCCCTGCTAATCTGTACCCCGAGAGCTAACAGGCGATGGCTCAAACAGTTGTGTTCCTGCTACCTCTGGAGGAGACCTGGCTTTTGGCTTCATTTCAGCATGGTCCATACCTTGCTGCTGCAGGCATCTGGAGAGAGAAATAGCAGATAGGAAATACTTTCTCTCTCTTTTTCTTCCTCTTCCTCTTACCCACCCTCTCCATTTCAAATAAAAAAAAAATAGAAATTGAAGTGCTCCCTCTTCTTTCTCAGTGCACACAAAGGAATCAGTAATACTCCAGTGTCATGGGCATAAGGCGCTAACCACTAGGACTTTTCCTGACTTCCTCACTCAGATATTACAACCTTCTCTGGCTAGAAACAGTGTTTTTTTAAAAACTTTTATTTAATAAATCTAAATTTTGAAACTACAACTTTTGGATTATAGAGGTTTTTCCTCCCATAACCTCCCTCCCACCCACAAACATTCCCATCTCCTACTTCCTCTCCCATCCCATTCTTCGCTAAGATTCATTTTTAATTATCTTCATATACAGACGATCAACTTAGTATATACTAAGTAAAGATTTTAACAGTTTACACCCACACAGATACACAAAGTATAAAGTACTGTTTGAATACTAGTTTTACTGTTAATTTGCATAGTACAGTGTTTTGATATCATCCACTTATTAAATAAATCCTGTGGGAGTTGACCATAAGTGTTCCTATTATGGAAGCAGGTTAGCATTTAAAATTAGTTTTAATATCCTGAATCACTGTACAATGGCTGTTGTGAGCTCCCTGATTCATCTGTGCTGGCATTTCTCTGTTTGATTTCTCTTCCTTATAAAGTGCTTGATGTAGGGTGGGCCCTGGAAGGAACTTCTCGACAATAAACACTTAAGAGTTATAAATGAATGTCAAGTTTCACTGCAATGATCTCAGTATGTAACTTGGGTACAGGATTGAATAGATACTGTTCAGGTGGGAATCCAGCCTTACACAATAATTCTACAACTTAGGGAGAGAAGGAAGAAAGTCTTGGGAATTCTAAAATCGACTTGTCTGTATCAGTTCTCATTTCTTAGAAGCTGCAGTGTTTTGTTTTGCTGGTGTTTTGCCTGGTTGGAGAGGATGAGGCATGGTGGCTTTCTTAGGAGACTTGATACCCTCCTACGAATGGACTTTGCCTCCAGTCTTAGGCCACCACCTGAGAGTTCCGCCAAGGACAAATACAATAAAATCCCAGCCCCTCTTGGCTGTCCTCCTGGGTCAGATAAGTGCCCTGGAAAGCTAAAAACACTTGGGACAAGCTGGACCTCGTCAAAGCTGAAACTTTCAGGATTCCCATAACTGGATGTCATTGGGGTCTATGTGAAGTTCTCTTGTTTTTGGCTATCATACCCTGGAGTGGTTCTATTCAACCAACAAAACTCAAGCTCTGAGTCTAACCCTCCAGCCATCAATCCCTAGGTCACCTTACCCTCCTGGAAAGGCCTTCCCCGACACACACCCTGCTCTCTGTCATTGTACTCCCCACTCCTCTGTGGCCACTTGAAACAATTTAAAGCAAGAATGATTCAAACAGCTTTCTTCCTTTCAGCACATCTGCCTTCTGGGTTTTGTGGCCACAGACACCCTCTTGTGGTCCATTCATAAGGAAAATGTGGTTTTAGAGAAGAAAAAGCACTTTGCTTCACATTCAACTACCCCTGAATTTCGCTGGCCATTTTTAATATCCTGTTAGCTCAAAAGAGGCACTGATAGCTAGAACAAGAGTGACAGGTCATTCATTGCTACTACACATGGGAAAATAATCTTATAGAAAGTCCCTCGTTAATGAGGCAATAAAGCTTTTGTTGCTGATAAATAATAGCATTATTATTAATAATAAACAAAAATCTGTTTATACAATGTGAGCTGCATACAATGTGTTATACATTGTTGTGCTATATGGGTATAAAACACACATTACACAATGTATGTGCAATATACCCTAAATGTTTATGCAATACACATGTATACAATGTTTATACAATGTATGTCTATACAATGTATGTACATCATGTGCTGTATGTTCATACAACACTTTCTGCCACCATAATTCCTATTAAAATAGTTTTGGAAGAATTTAAGAAAATTTAACATGTATAGAAGTACTTCAAAAAGCTCATGGGAAGTGGAATTAAAATGCTTATTTTGGTGCAACAAAATTTTGAAATCCATGCACAGTTTTATCATAATTTGCATTTCCATAACTGATAAGTATGACTGTCCATTAGTTAAGCAAAGTCTATAACAAGGCTTTATCAATCATTTCCCTCCCTATGATATACCCATGATTACACATCATGATGTTGGTGGTAGTGGTGGTCACATTGGGAGCTAATATTTATTAGGCATTATTCTGTGTTGCATATTATTCTAAGTGCTTCACATAGGATAACACATCCAGCCCTCCTGTAAAACCTTTGAGATTGGCACTATTTGTGTTCCCATTTTATAGATGAAGACATTGAGGTAAAGGAAAGCTCAGCCCCTTGCCCAAAGTGTTACCAGTTAGCATTAGAGCTGGTAAGACAATTACAAAGAGCAGGAACTGTAGCAGTGAGCTCATTCTCAGGATGCCAATGTGCCACCTCCTCCCAGGATCCAATGACTTCACAGGCTCATCAAGAAAACAGAACACCCTTAGTTTTAAAAGGCTTTTGACTAAGAAAAGTATGAGTATGAGTGACACTTAAAAAAGTGTTTAGTTTTAAACAAGAAGAGACTATTGTGGGCCAGCAAGCAGGAAAGAGTTGATGGAAAGGATGCAAGTGGGATGGGGAGAATCAAGACGGTCAGCCAGGGCGGGGGCACACACCTGGGTGCCACATCCTTGCAAGTTGGAGACCCCTGACCACAGGAAGCCCCCTGTGACTCATCAGGGAGGGAAAAGGAGCAGGTCTGGGCCCTACTCAGCCACCCTCTGTGGGGTCAATTCCCACTGGGTACCCTCCTCCTGGCTTGCTGGGCTCCTCCTGACACCTCCCTGGAGCAGGAAGGCAGAGGAAGCTCTCTAAGAGCTCCCCAGTTGGGGAAAGATCGCCTTTGTCAGCAGACAACCTGCAGCCTTGCTGCTGGGGACAGGCTATGTTGGGATCGGGGTGGGGAGTGTCCCTTCCTCTGGGAGTCATTGTTACACTGAAAAGAAGAGAGACAGCAGAAAAGAGATGGCAAATGGGAGAGTGCCAACATTTAAATGAGCCAGAGAAGGAAAAGAGGAACATCCAAGGTAGAAGAAACCCAGAGTCCCCAGGCACCAGGCTCCAGAGGACAAGGAAGAAAGCACTCAGGGAGCTTGCCAAGTCTGCTGTGTGCTCCCCCAGCCCCCAAAGACATCCTGGGGAGGAGCCCCCCCTCCTTTGAGACCGCTTTTCCCCACCTGGAACAAGCCTCTTTTCTGTCCTTTCTTTGGGTATCTGGGTGATTTGTTGGGCTATTTTCCTATGCATACCTGTCTCAGTGCTTTTACAAGTGCACCCAGGGGAGTTTGTGTCTGTGGGAGCTGTTTTTTCTATAGAAAGAGCCCTGAGAATGCAGCAGGATCTCTGCAAACACAATGGGATGGAGCAGGAACTCTGCATGCATCCTGGGCCTCAGCAGCAGTGTGTGGTTAAAGCACCACACACTAAAACTCAGCATTTGTGACAGATCTTCAGCCTAGCAGTTAAGTAACCAGTTAGGATGCCAGCTTCCTACACTGGAGAGCCCAGCTCTGCTCCCAATTCCCAGCTCCCTGCTAATGCACACCCTGGGAGGCAGCAGGTGCTAGGTAAAGATGTTGGGTCCCTGAAATCCATATGGGAGACCTGGATTGAGTTCCTGGCTCCTGACTCTAACTTCAGCCCAGCCCTGGCCATGACAGGTGTTTAGGGACTGAACTAGCAGATGACAGCACCTTCTTCCTCTCCCCACCCCCGCCCTCAAATAAATACTTCTTTAAAATCAACATTTGGTATCTGAACCCACAAGTGCACACACACTGCTGTGCTTCACAGTCCTTAACTTCTGCTGATTCTTTGTGTCAGCTTAGGTTTCCCAGGAAGCTGACCACAGATACACCGTAGAGTGCAACAGGTTTGTGGAGTTAGGGGACGAGAGGGGGAAAGGGGCAACAGGCTTCCATGGGCAGGGCCCACAGAGGGCCTATGGGAGGAGAAAGGGGGTGAGGCACTATTGGGCAGAGGGCCTCAGTCTGTGACACACAGCAGACAAGATCTGGATCAATCCCACAGGAGCTCCAGCACCAACACTGGCCTTGTAGGCAAGGGTGGCAGAGGCCCTGGACTCACTCATTGCATGGGGCATCCCAGAGACGGCTTAAACACTTATAGGAAAATCAGACCAAATGCTTGACTGCTCACATGGCAGAAGGCAGGTTCCAGGCCAGCCCTGTCCATGGCTAACTGGGATTTAACATTTCACTAAAGCAGACAATGGTGGTTTCTTTTTTTTTTTAAGATTTATTTTTTTTTTATTTGAGAGGCAGAGGGACAGAGCAAGAGAGACAGAGAGAGAGAAATATCTTGCATCTGCTGGTTCACTCCCCAGAATGTGGCAATGGCCAGGGCTATGCCAGACTGAAGCCAGGAGTCAGGAGTTTCTTCCTGGTCTCCCACATTTCCAAGCACTTGAGCCATCTTCTGCTGCTTTCCCAGGCGCATTAACAGGGAGCTAGAGCAGAAAAGGAGCAGCCAGGTCTCCAACAGGCACCCATATGGGAAGCCAGTGTCACAGGTTATAGCTTAAAGCACTACACCACAATGCTGGCCCCCCAGTGGTTCTTTTAGATGTAGCAAAGTTGATTTCCTGAGAGTTTAGAAGTAGTGGGTTATGATCCTCAGTGAAACAATGTTGTAGCCACTCCCACTTTCACTGTCAACACTACAATGTATACAGTGGACTCTGCAAAGCACTGTGGGGGTTCCATGGGCATTACCCTCCTAAGGCCCTGGATTCACCCATTCTCCAGTCTCTCTCTCCCTCTCCCTCTCCCTCTCCCTCTCCCTCTCCCTCTCCCTCTCCTTCTCCCCTCCCCCTCTCTGTCTCCCTACCTCTGCCTCTCCCTTTCCCTCTCTCCCTCCCTCTCCCTCTCCCTCTCTCTCTCCATCTCCCTCGCCCTCTCCCTCTCTCTTCCTCTCCATTCACTTTTCAATAATTCTGAGCCTATCCTCTTCCCATTTTTAATGATCCTGATACATCCATATGCCTTTATCCATGGTTTCACTTCCCCCAGTTGTACTTACCAATGATCAGCCATGGTCCAAAAACACTACAAGGAAAATTCCAGAAATAAACTGGTTAAGTGTTAGAAATGTGTGCCATTCTGAGTAGTGTGATGGAATCTTGTGCCATCCTGCTCTGTACTTCCTGGCACATGAATTGTCCCTTTGTGCAGTGCATCTGCAGTGGATGCTGCCTGCCCATGGGTCACTTAAATGCAATCTCCATTATCAGATCACCAGGCTGGGGTCTGGAATCTCGGTGCTGCTTTTTGAGTTGACCCTTTTTGACGTAGAGAGAAAGACAGAGACCACATTCACGGAACCTTTATTACAGTGTATTATTTATGAATGTTCTACTTTTTTAAATTGGGTATTGCTGTTCATCTCTTACTGTTTCTAATTCATAGGTTGACATATGTCATAGGGCAAAAAAGTTCATATATTTAGGGTTCTTTTACTTTTCACAGTTGCAGGATATCCACTGAGGATGGGAAGACCACTGTATACACTAGGTATATACTCGGTGCTCTATTTCTGTGTAATCCCAGGGCGGGTATGTTTTTTTATGAGCACTGTGTCAGCAAACATTTATGTAGTTCTTATTGTATGCCAGGCCTGATCATAGTGCCCACAGTTTCTCCAAGGGAATCATGAACATGAAGAGCTGGACTTAGAAGCAGCCTTTCAGGGCTCACAACCCATGTGCTTTGCAGCTCCCTTCTGAGTAGCTGACACACCACACAGCCACCTCCTCAGCAGAACCACCCGCAGCTACCCTACAGCAGGACCACCCGCAGCTACCCTGTCAGCAGTGGTAATTGTGTCCCTGCAATTCTCAGTGTATACAAAGGACGATGACAAAATTTGCAGTCACTTCACAGAATGGGTCCATGCCAGGGCAGTGCATTTGGCACAGGCTGGGCACTGTTAAGACACCGTCAGCCCTCCTCCAGAGACAGTAGCTGTGGAAAGGTGAAATCGGTAGGCAGATCTGCCTCTCTGTGATGTAATGATTGGGAATGGGGAAGATGGATTGCAACGAAAGTTCAGATGCGCTCTTTTAAGCCTGTTTCTAGAGTCGAAAGTGCAGCTTTTAAGATGCCAAGAATAGCAAAGTGACTGACTGGGGATGTGCAGAGCTGGTGCTACGAGGACACTCAGCCAGTCCTAAAAGCTCCCCACTCACCAGCCCCAGGCTTCTCAGCGCCTAAGTTTCCTCATCGCGAAAAGAGAGGAGTGTGATTGAATGTTCACTTGCAGCTCTCACACGCGGAGGAGAATCAAACCCTGTAAAAGACGCCCATATGTCAGCATGAAATATGTAATCTGGATGCAGCATGCTGGCAGCCACTTACTTGATAGCAGTTGAGCAACAAATACAAATGCATTGCCACATTGACGTGCAGTCTGTAGCCTTTTGCTCAAAGCCAAAGCTTACATTTTCTCACTCCAGTGGTGTTTTCCATTAAGATCTCGTTTTTCTTAACCCAAGGAAAAACTGAGGACAGCAGGCAGATGGGAGGCAGTGGAGATAACCCACTTTCTCTTGCCTGACCAGGGTGTGTCTCCTTGGCTGGCTCTTGCAGCCCTTCTGCCCCTCTGTGATGTCCAGAGAGGGAGATGGGGGTGAACCTCCCTGTTTTCCACCACTGACCACCTGGTTTGTTCCCCTTCTGTGCCTGGCCGCCAACTCTGTATCAGGGTTGGAGACAGGTTTAGCGTCAAGCTCTGTTTTAAATCTGTTGCATCCCCCCGGCATCTCATATCTCTACCTCCCTCTCCAACTGTCCCGGAACTTGCTGAATTGCCAGGACTCAGCCAGATTCAGATCCAGTTTCTTCCCCTCGTAACAAGCTCCTATCTCATATGGCTGCCATTTTTTAAGAACAATGCGGTGACTCCCCCAGTTCACAGCACCACACGAGGGGTTGGGGCTGGGGCACTGTGAAATGCTGGCAGGCCAGTGAGAGAAGAATTCAGTATTCTCTGATCTCAGCCCTGCCCTCCTTCACTCTCACATGCTCATCACCCTCTCCTCCATATGCCTCAGAGTTTAATGATGCACGCAGGGTAGTAACGTGGAATGATAGTTTGTAACAATAGCACCACAGTTAAGCACTTTAAAAATGTATTTCTCTAAATTAATGCACTAAGTAGAATTGTGAACTCACTCAGGTACTTGAAATTAAAGGTGTACAGAACGAAAGTTATTATGCAAGCACCAAGCAGGAGAGAGACTTAAAAAAATTTTCTTTCTGGTGATGATTATAATAAATACAGTGATAAAAATCATCTTCGGTCTGCAATGTGAGTCTCTCCGCCTTGCCTTAAACATGTTTCATTGGTGACAATTTCAAGAAAACAAAAAGTATTGAGTGAAAAGACACTCAGACCGCATGGTTTGGAGTAGAGGTTTTGGTTGATTATGTAAATTGAGAAATTGGAGAGTGTATGCTTCCTCAAAACACACATGTTGTCCTACAGCATCCATGGAATATTTTCCTGAATCTCAATGTGAGAAAAAAAAAAAAACTACAGAAATGCTAAGCCTAAAGAACTGTTCAGAAGAGGCACAGTTATATACATTGTAGCCCTCGTGCCTAGCTATGGCAGGGGAGACAGCCCTCAGCTGATCTAAGCATGAGAAACACAGGAGAGCACACTGCAGCCCCCAGCCCAGGGGCAGCTCTCTCTGGCCAGCCAGCTCCCCGTTCTCAGATGGCAAAGCTGAAATGCCATCTGAGACATCACACTGTCAGACTCAGCTCCCAAGGGCCCCCAGCAGGAGGACATGGGAATAAAACAACCAGGGGACAGCTGGACTGTGATCTCTCTGGTCATAGGAGTGGAACAGACAAGGATAGATCAGTTCTGACAGAACTGGGAGAAAGCTTCGTGGGGAGTCAGCTGACTGGTGTTTAAAGTCCAGCTCCACCAGTTACCAGCTGAGTGTCCTGGGGCAGCTCCCTCAAACTCTCTGAATGTCCTCTTGTATAAAGTGCCCAGCTGTCTCAAAGGAAGGAGCTGCTTTGAGCACCTTGGAGGTCACATGACATAAGGTGTATGAAATTGTCTGCAGTCTGTGCAGTTCAGTTCCTACTGATGTTACTTGGGACTCCATGGGGCATCATGAATAACAATAAAATGTTGAGTTTCCCCACTTGGAGTCCCGAATGAGCCTGATATTCCTAAATGTCCACCATTCACAGGCAGGATTTGTACCTACCGGCACCTTTCTGCCCAACCCAGCCTATGTCCAAGAGCATCAAAGACACTCCTTCCTCCCTGCACCCCTCGGCCCCCCACAGTTCAGAATCACTGAGAAGAAGGAGGGAAAGGCTAGCACACCAAAGCTCCTTCTCTCCCTTGGGAGGCATCAGAACCCACAGAGGCTCAAGGACTCCTCCAGTAACAGTCCAGTCTCAAAAAAAGACCTACAGGAGTGGGGAATAACCATTCTTTGAACCATCCTTTGTTGTCATGATGCTTAATATAACCAGACAGTGTAAAGCAAAATGCACTGTGGGTTCTAAGTAGGAGCCTTGCAGTCAAAGGGATCTGAATTTCTTTTTTAAAGATTTATTTATTTATTTGAAAGTCAGAGTTACACAGAGAGAGAAGGAGAGGCACAGAGAGGAGAGAGAGAGAGGTCTTCAATCTGCTAGTTCACCACCACCAGCACCCCACCCCCCCCACCCCCCCAGTTGGCCACAACAACCGGAGCTTAGCTGATCCAAAGCCAGGAGCAAGGAGCTTCCTCTAGGTCTCCCACACAGGTGCAGGGGCCCATGCACTTGGGCCATCTTCTACTGTTTTCCCAGGCCATAGCAGAGAGCTGGATGGGAAGTGGAGCAGCGGGTACTCGAACTGGTGCCCGTATGGGATGCCGGCACTTCAGGCGGCAGCTTTACCTGCTACATCACAGCGCTGGCCCTGAGATCTGAATTTCAGTCCTGATTCTTTGAGTAACAATTTGTGTGGATTTCAGCAAGTTTCCTAACCTTTCTTCATGATGTGGGAATGTTGATTAATAAGAGCTACATCAATGGATTGTTGTAATAATTAAACAAAATACATCCTGGCTTAGGGTAAGACTTCTTGATGGGGCAAGTACTTGGAACAGTAGTTAAGATACTGCTTGGGATGCTCACAATATATACCTTCGGAGGCAGCAGGTGATGACTCAAGTTCTTTGTCCTTGCCACCCATGTGGGAGTCCTGGATTGAGTTCTGGGCTCCTGGCTTCAGCCTGACCAAGCCCTGGCTGTTGTGACTATTTGGCAAGTAAGCCTGTGTCTGTCTGTCTGTCTATCTGTCTCTCTCTCTCTCTCTCTCTCTCTCTCTCTCTTTCATGTATCTATCTTTATCCCTCTGCTTTTCAAATGAATGAAAACAAATAGCAATAAAAATTCAAAGAATTTATTAAAAGTCAGATTTGACTATTTTCACTTTAATTGCTTATCTGTGAGAGTTGGCAGGAGAAAAGGAAAATGAGTGGAGCTCCCAATATAATAGGCTCAGTAAGGGGGCATTATTGGCTAATCATACTTTCCCTCTGTCTGTTGCAGTTTAATTCCAGCTAAATTCAGGCCAAAATCCAGGTAGCATTCAGGCCATGGTAGCAACACCATGATCATTATAGCCCGGGATATACACATGAAGAGAATGTTTGGAGGGTAAAAAAAAAGTTGATCATGTAAGAGCAACATTCATCCTGCAGGAACTACTCTGGGAAAATAGGTGGCTTTTCTATTTGATGCTAAATGAATTCTAGACCAATGTGGCTCTCAACCTGTTCAGGACCTTAGCACATATGAATATCAATAATTACACAATGACCTGTTGTTCCCTATCTAATTGTCTTTCAACCTCCAACTCTAAACTCATCCCTTGCTTCCCCAGGAAACAAAGCCAGAATGCAAAATGTTGCTGTAAGGATAACTTCAGCTATCAAAATCTCTATCAGCAGTTGATCACCTCAAACCTTCTGTATTTTAACATTAGGAAGGAATTATTAGTTAAAAACCTGCACTTGATCAGAGAGAGGCCAGAATCTACCCTAGCTGGCCACCTCTTTATTCTTCAGAGCACCTAAGAGAACTTCAAAGAGCACAAGAGGAGGAAGGAGAACAACCGCATTCCCATTTCCTCCACCAACTATAACTGCTCGACTTATCAATGCTAGACAAGTTCTCTTTCCTAATGGAAGTAGTGATTTGGAAAATTTTCAAAGATTGCATGAATATACTGCAAGCACGGATGCTTGATATTTCTACTTCGCTTGGTTTGTTTGATTTTGTTTGTCTGTTTTAAGCTCCTTTGTAATCAAAGCAAATGAGAGGATGTGGAAGCAAGAAGGAATGTGAAAATTGCAAAATTACAGTCACAGGTCCGTCTTGACATCTTTACAAACTGTTAAATACACAAGTGGGAGACTCTGATTGACTTCTCACATCTTAGTATCAGTTGGTCTGAATGTATTCCCCCAAAAAGAGACAATTGTATTTACTCCTCTAACAGCTGACATCAGTAGAAGGCACAGGGACTTTACAAGTTGTAAATGCATCTTTGCTATGTTGCCAGCTCTTTGTAACATGCACATTTGATTTATTTTTCAACAGAGGACAGAGTTAGCTGTGAGGAAAAAAAAAAAAAAACTACGTCCCTGTGTGTGCATCAGTGCCCATCAAAAGGAGTGACAGAAAGATGCTTGCAATACAGTCCAGTGGGTGATTATGCAGCTGAGTTGGTGTTGGGACAGACAGAAAAGAGGAAAAGCCAGAGGAAAAGCCAGAGAAAATCAGAAAAACATGTACTAACCAAGAATAGGAAAGGGCATCCAGAGAAAATTGGGGTGCAAATCTGGACTATGGGATGCTTCAGAGACTGCTGGTGGCTGGAATATGGAGTTGGGAAAGTCCTTCTCTAAAGTCCAAAGCTACCAGGAATGAGGCAAAGATGAGCATGAACAGGGTGGCAGGTACCCTAGCCTCCCTTTCCAGCAAATGAACAAAGAGCCCTCTTTCACTCTGTTTGAAGATCCTGGAACCTGGTGGCTGAAGACGGCAGGAAGTAAATTTTGTCTTCTCTCATCTTAGACATTCTTTCTTCACTCCTACCTCTCTATCTATCCATGGACTGTTAGCTTGTTCTCATTGGAGCTACCATTTTCATTAACAGTTTAGATTTATTTATGAAATGGACAGAATCACCAAATTGAGAACTAGCTGGTCCATGTTTGAGGTCACCCTAAACTGAGAATTCATGCAATTTTAAAACCCTGCGCCAGAGGTGACCATTTGGCCTAGCAACTAGGATGCCAATATAGATGTCTGCATCCTCTATTAGGAGACCTGGGCCTAATTCTGGGCTCCAATTCCTAACTCCAGCTTCCTGCTATTGAGGACTCCGGGAAGCAGCAATGATGGTTCAAGTAAATGAGTTTCTGTCACCCTCAATGGAGACCTGGATTGAGTCCCCAACTCCCAGCTTTAGTCCAACCTAACCCTGGCCATTTAGGCCATTTGGGGAATATGCCAGTGGATAGAAGCACTTCCTGTAAGCATCTCTCTCTCTCTCTCTCTATCTCCCCCTCTTTCAAAAAAATCTTTTAAACTAAATAGATGAAACTCTGCATCATTCTAAATAATACCTCATAAGACTAGCAAGGCCTTATTTTCTTGTTTCAGTATTTTGCCTACACAGGGGTTTCCTGGAGGAAATAGCTAAAACTGAACATTTAATATGACAGGGATCTGAGGGCCAGAAATTGGAAATTGGAAAAGAATGATAAAAAAAAATGAAGTTTATCTGCAATGTAGTTATTAGGGACCAGAAGCAGTGAACTGGGAACTGTCAATTGAAACTGTGCAGCCCAAGATAGCTAAACTTTTGGTTGAATGAATTTAAATATATTGGGCTGAACTTCTGAAGTAGTGTTTGATTAAGTACTTATCAGTTGACGTGAATGAAAAGAAATATGACTGCCACATTTTTTTAATACTCTCCCTGTCTTTAACGAGACATCCATAGAGTTTGGGCAGTGTGGTTTTTCCTCAAAGTTTCTTCCATACAGACTTGCTTTGATGAGTATTTCTCATTTAAAATAGATGCTTTTTTTTCAAGACATGATAATCTACACCAATGATTCCAATACATTTTATAAAGAGCCACATTAATATTAAATGGCGATATCAAGACAAAGCAAACTCTAGTTCCAGCTAATAGCACAACATTAGCATGATACTCAGACTGTATGAAGTTTACATGATTTGAAGAAGACTGGATTGGATTACTACTTGGAAGGCAAATTCTGTTATTACCCATGTTTGTAAATAAAGGGCATTCCTCTTTTGTCATCTGACCAATTTTGTGGTTCACTCGTGGTATTTGAAAATAAAAATTAAATACAATGAAGTCAATATAATTGGAATGGTCTAAACAAAAGAATGAGATTTCTTCTAGTCCCTCCCCTCTCTTTCCCAATACTTGGTTACTGGGCCCAAAAATTTAATTAGAAGCAAGCACACACCCACACACACAGAGATACACACATACTATGTATATTCTACAATAGTATAATAGGAGCTTTTATATTTCTCTCCTGATAATAAACTGATTCTTGTAAAAGTAAATTCTTGGTTATATCTAAAACACACACAAAAATAAGAAAGAGAAAAAATATCTTTGAACTACTTCTAAAATAAAAGAACCCAGTTCTATAATCTCTTGTCTGCTGATTTTTGGTTGTCCTGAGTCATTATCCTCTGTAGTATTGTGTAGCCTGTTTAGATGGAAGAGTAGAGTAGCAAGAGGAATCACAGTACAGAGAGAGACTACACATGTACCATAAAGGTTACTGCCACTGAGAATTGATGATGAATACTAAAAGTAATGAGCTGAAACATTCTTCCCAGCACTAAGGACAATAATAAAACTTCACCTGACATGGTTAGTCCTCAGTGGACTAAGAAAGTGCAATTTTTTCTACAGACAAGTCTTGTGATCTTCTGAGGGTAAGTAGGTTCCAGGAAATGTCTTTTCCGTGAAGAGTCCCTCATAATTCATAAGCAGCTGAGCCTAAGGAGTTGCAAAGGTCATTCTTATTTTATGACAAGAAGAAATATCCAAGGAACCCTTAAACCCTTCATGTTCCTTGCACAGCTATATAACACTCATATATCACAATATGGAGTTATCTGCCTTTTTGCAGTATGGATATGCATTTAATAAATATGGCGTGGTCCACAATGAATTGGGAATTTTGATGCATACAAAGATGTGCCAAAAATCCAATAATATCCTTGAAATGCTTAGAACATTAATTAGGCACCAGGCATTTAAGATGCTGAAGAAACAAAGATAAGCATAAAAATCTGCTCAGGAACTCACAGTAAAGATGAAAATAGCCACACAATAATGAAATAATTGTTTTAATGGAGGTTCTATATAAATTCCTCAAAGGATTGTGTCTAATTAAAATTGCAATGTGAGATCTCATTGTTTGAAAGTTTCCTGCAGAGAAGCCCATGATAAAGCAAAGAAAAATTTTGAAATGAACTACTGTTGAATTTATGAATTCCATAAATTTAAATGTTTGCATATTGAGCTTTTTAAAATGGCAGACATGCTTAGAAATCACTGAGTTTTACAAGCAAATTCTTTTTGAATAAGAGCTAATTATGTTTATATTTGTTATGAACATCTATGGAAACATGCTATGAATGGTCATATTAACTACCACAGCCAAAAGTGAAGACCCATTTAGCACTATTCAAACTGAAATTCAATGTTAAGGCACTCCAAAGGCAGTTTATTTGTAATGCAAACGTACCTCTAACTTCTGTATGCTAAATAGGATAAACCAAGCAATAAGCTAGTTGTGAAAACAATGAGATAATCAGGTGTGCAAATTTTGCTCTAATGACTTTAGAAATCAGAGAAAGATGACAGAGTATTTTCTATTTAGTCAGGGTCTCATTTATTCCTAAGATATCAAAATGACATGACTGTCAAAGTTTGTTTATAACTCAACCAATGCCTATCTACAAAGCAGCTGGTTTCTATATATCCATTCCTCCAATTTTTCCCTCTCTCCCTCTCTCCCTCCCTCCTTCCCCACATCTATGCATCATCCATCCATCCATCCATCTACCCATGCTTCCATTCTCTGCACCAGGTAGTGTGCTGAATGTGAAGAGTACACACCAAGATGAGTAATCGAAGTCCTCGCCCATGAGAAGAGCTCACACTCTTGTCAACAGGTTTCCAACATTGTGACCAAACAGCTCCCTAAACAATATCTGTGAGGACATCATACTTTAAAAACACAGATACTGGGCATTGACCCCAGACTTACCAAATCAAAATACATTTGCATTTTTCATAAGTAGCAAATGACTTAGGCTAAAACTTCAGAATTCCACTTGGGGAAAGGTTTGAAATGAGAACAACTAATTATTATACACATTAGTTTTGTCAAAAAACCAAGGAAAGCAGGACAACTCAGATCCTGTGGAACAAGGACCCTCTGTTAGCAATGGCACAGTTCTATCCCACACACATGAGCTCTACAAAGGAATTACACACACCCTTTTTTAAAAATTCCCATCCAGCTGCATGCTAATGAGCCTGGAAAGGCAGCAGTGGGTGGTCCAAGTACTTGGGCTCCTGCTACCCATGCGGGAGGCTCAGATGGACTCTAGGGTTCCTGGCTTTGGCCTGGCCCAACCCAGGCCATTACAGACATCTGAGGAGTAAACAGCAGATGAAAGATCTCTCTCTCTCTCTCTCTCTCTCTCTCTCTCTCTGCCTTTCAAAAAATAATTAAATCTTTATAAAAATAGATGATTTTAATAAAAATAAAATTTTACTCTAAATAAGTACATTTAGCTATGCAAAAGAATTTTCACTGTAAAAGAAAAGTTTCAAAAACACAAAAAATGACATCCCTGAAGATCTTAATGACTTATCTATTAGGGTTATAAATCTTAACAGAGGAATCTATATGCAAGTATCCAGATTTACAGATGTGAGCAGTAATAGCACTAAATACAACATATGTGTATACATACATAGATATGCAGATATGATCGCTGCATACACACCAATATAAACATATACACATACTGTAGAAATGTGCCCCACCTCACTGCGCATGTGGGAAAGACCAACAGGGCAGAGAGCATCAGCCGAAGGTGCCTTTTGTCCCAGCCTCTCACCACCTGAGAGGTAAGGGCCCTTCTCCCAGAAACAACTTTCATTGTGCTTCCAGTCAAATTGTGCCAGCTTATTTGAATAACCTAATGTATGAACATTTCTACTACGAGGTGCATGAGCATTTGTAAAAAGACCCTTGGAGGGCTCAGTATGCATTTTACCTGAGAGATTCAGGGTTCTTCAGTCTGGGCAGTGAAGAAAGCAGGGCATTGCATTTAAGTTTGAGCTGCCTTTTTGCTCCCATGAATTAGCGATTGCTGTCACGTTACAGGTAACTATGATGGAGCAGAAGCAGGAAGGTGAGCTGGCCTGTGACAGCAGGCTTCTTTCCGTTCCATTCTGATAAAGCAGGTGATGGCATCTAGGCAACAGCTACTTGTTGCAGCACAGCTAATGTTTCCCTTGACTTGACTCCACTTTGAGGTCCCCAGTGGACAAGTCAGCACCTGTTTCCCCAGCCTCCACCTGCTTAGCGCTGTTCCTTGCCTCTTTTTCTATACACATTGTTTTCTTCTGTATGAATCTTTTGTATGTAAGTGATTTTCTATATGTTCTATATATCTTTATATATATATACTATATATAAAATATATATTTATATATTTTTCTATATGTGTATATGTTACACCTATATACACACATCCCACATACATGCACACCACAGTACACATACCACATGCACACAACATATATAGCACGTACATACACAAATAGTACACACACATACACCACACACATATACGTACCACATGCATAAACCTACAACACACAACACACACAAACACATCATATACATGTGACATATATACACACACCTCATCATATGCATTCAAAACACACAAACATACCAGTTACACACTGCACAGACAACACACACACATGTCCACACACTACATGCACACACCACATCCCACATACTTCACCTATTGTGAGTATTACATATTAGTCTAGATATGCTGATATGTAAGAAGAATTACCCTTTGAGGGAAAAAAGCACCTCAGAATTAATCTAGATGCATCAACAAAGCAAAAGGAGGCAGTTTAGCAAGATGAATCAGACCATGAACTCAGGAGCTGGACTTTTTTGAGTCTGAATGTTGGCACTGCCCTGCAATGCTTCCCCGATAACTTTGGGCACTTGCCTAATCACTGTGTTCTGGGAAACTGGGATCATGAACCAGCATTGTAGCATAGTGGGTAAAGCTGCCACCTGTGATGCCAGTATCCCACATAGGTGCCAGTTATAAAGCCTCAGCTACTCAACTCCCAATCCAGTTCCCTACTAATGGCCAGAGAAAAGCAGTGGAAGATGGTCAAATGTTTGGGTTTCTGCCACTCATGTGGGAGACCTGGATGATGTTCTTGACTCTTGGCTTCTGTCTGGCCCAGTGATGACTGTTGCAACCATCTGTGAAGTGAACCAGCAGATGGAAGATCTCTATCTGTGTGTGTGTGTGTGTGTCCCTCTCTTTGTGTAACCCTGATTTTAAATAAATAAATAAATCTTTTAAAAAATTTAAAAACAAAAACAGGGATCATAGGAGCACTTGCATCATAGAGCCAGGTGAAGACAAATGAACACAATTTTGCACACCTTGAGATGCCAGTTTCTTCCCAGCAAAGTATTACTAATTGCTTAAAAATTCCATCACATACAATGACTCCAGACTAAGCAAGCAGAGCATCAAAGTGAATCAAAATCCAGAGAGAAGCTAGTAAAAATTGAGTGAACTCAGCTAAGTCTGGGGCACTTCTAATGAGCTGAGCAATTGAATGAGAAGCAGATCAAGCACTTTTCTGTAATGAGCTTAAGAGACCTGTGTTCTGAGATGGTCACTTGCAATTGGAGTTACAGCTCAATAGCACAAAGGCATGCTGGAGACCGAGAGTCCCGGTTAGCTTCAGATGAGGGCTGCCTGTGCGGTAGCTCTACTGCTGTCAACAAAAGTGTCTGTTGTAACTGATTGCATGGGTTTTTTTTTTCCCTTACAACTGGAAGAAGATAGGGAAAAGTGAACAGCTGCAAATCTAAGAGAGGGAAAACAGTAACTATGTTTCCAATGTTACCAGATAAATTATTTTTACTTAATAGTCAATGTAGTCAAATAAATCACATGGAGCTTTGTGGATTTTTTTCTCCTCAAATAAATGAATTCATCTTGTCTGAATCAACCAGATTAATCAGTCATTTGTTTCTACATGAAATAGATGCCACCACAAAACCAAAATTACAAAAATTTAGGAAAGACGGGGAGGGACCGTGGAAGGCTCCGGTCCAGAAACTTGGTATTTCTTCTTCCACTTTCAGTGAGTGAACACCCTCTGCTATCCTCAAGGCCTTAAATTCTTGGAACAAAATAACAAAATTATGCCATTTCAGCAAGTTATTTAACAACTATTATGCACACACACACAATAGTACTAGCTAACAAGTATCGCCTCTCTTGCTGGCTTCTCAGATTTAAGATTTTATCTTGTTCAAGTAAAACTATAGTTACAGAAAACCATGGGTGACATTCTGAGTCAATAAAAATAAGTCCAATCCAAGTGTTGGCGTCTATCTGACAGCTGCAAAAGGATCTTTCCTGAAAACTTTCCATACCATCAAAATAACAACCACCCTATCACAGGTGAAGATTGCTATAAGAAAGAGAACACTGGAAGATTTTTCTACATAATTCCAAGTCAATGGGCCTATAACCGGGTCCCATAGTGGTGAAGTCTCCAAAGTGCGGAGTGTAGAGATGATGCATGGCAGTAAAAATGAAGCTAGAACTTTTACTGATGCTGCTGTGTTGTTATTTTTGTAACATTTTTATTGAGCTATAGATTTTACCCAAAAAAATCATTTTAATGTGCACAATTTAATTCCCTTGGATAAAGTTCATCAGCACTATTTTTAGAACATGTTCATAGTGCCAGAAAGAACCTGTTAGCATTCTTCCCTCCCACTAGTCTGTTTTTTGTCTCTGTGGATTTGAGGTAAATAGAGTCACACAATGTAAGACCTTTTGTGTCTGGCTTCAGGATTTTCTCAGTTCCTTCCATGTTGTAGCATGTGTCAGTATGTCAGCCCTTTTTATGACTAATATTCCATCTTATGAATTACATAAATATACACATACATATATGATGTATTGAGCAGCTTTTCACGTCATCTGCCATTTCTATATGTTCTTTGGAGAAATATCTGTTCAAGTCTTTGTGCTGTTTTCATTTGGGTCTTTTTATTGCTGAGTTACAAATTTTCATTACATATCTTAATATGTAATACCATTATCAAATATATGATCTGCAAATATGTCCTCTCATTGCTTTTCACCTCCTCCATGGTGTCCTTGGAAGTAAAAAAGTTTTTAATTCTTCACTTTATTCCTGAATCAAAGACACACATTCTTCAGCTTTCTTAACAAGTGACAGCAAATCCGGCGAGCCAACCTTTGCCCGAACCCTGCTCTGTCAAGTTTATCAATTTTCTATTTGCTGCTTGTTTCCAAGAAACAAATCAAAGATCCAGACTGCTGCATGACACCCAGAATCGGAGGAGTGTACACAGGAGGGATGTTGTCTTTCCCTCAGCCACCATATGTGAATCTTAGGAGAAGCAATCACAGAGACAGTGTTTTGGAGATCAAATAATGAAATATCTAATCAGGTTATCCCAAAGGGCCCTCAGCTTCTACAGCAGCAAGGAAGGCCAGCAAATCACAGAGCAGAAATCACAACCAGAAAGGAAACTAAGGGGCTGAATTAGAAAGTGGGCGAAGGAGCCTGGACATGCCAGCATTAGGAACCTTCACAAAAAGTCCTGGTGCCTTGACTGTGTTTGCCAAACGAGCTGTTCATGACAACCAGTCCTGGCCATCTACCTCATCCCACAGATGATTGTTTTAAAATGTCAGGGTGTTCTGTTTCCGTTCGGAAAGATTTTGAACAAGTGATACATTTTAAGATTTAATTATTCAAATTCTTAGGAATCACTGAAACACATTTAATCGCTCAGGTTTTTCTTATTATTGTATTCAGACTTTCATTATTGTTAACGCCTAGATTTCCATTTAGAAATAAATAGTCTGACAATTTTTACATCTCAACTGGCAGCAGGCACAAAATATGAGACAGCTGCCAAGAAGCTCTCTGTCATGCTGAAATGTAATATTGCAGCGTTTTGTTAAATCCTTTATCTACATAGCTGCCACAGGCTGCCTGCGTTGGAGTGTGAACTTTGTATTGAATCAGAGAGACGTGTCTGAACTAGATATATCATAAATTAGCACAGTGACAAACTTCTGGAGCCCCCTTTCTCTTGCGCTGTTTCCTGATAAGCAAAATGAAATACGAGTTTTATGCGCCAAAGCTCTGGAGGGTGATTTTGACACAGGCATAATCTAGCGGAAAGCAACAAGACATTCCCCTCTACTTTATAAGCAATCCAGGGGAGCTATGCCCTGCTCCAGGGCTATCTGTAAAATGTGATGATGATGATGATGATGATGATGATGATGATGATAATTGAAACATGCAATAGCATTTGCACTGTTCAACAAAGACAAATGTGGCTGAGTTGAATCACTGCATTTTAATTGATTTCAAAATAACACCTATAGCATCGGCTGTTTATTTATTGGATCAATTGGCTACTGATTCCCTAATGCAGCTTCGACCCTACTTTCCCACCCTTGTTGAAAAGCCTTTCTTTGAGGCTATTGCCATTTTACAGTACCTCTCGTTCTCAACCTACTTGGCACATTGTTCTAAATATTTGTTTGTGTATTTGTTCAGCAGGCATATAATGCCCCCTAGGCTTTGAGATAATGAAATAGAAGGATCACACACTTGTATGTTGAGATCTTCCATCAGACAGAAAGAGATCTTCCATCTTTTGGTTAACTCTCTCTAATGCCCACAAAACTGGGGCTTGGCCAGGCCAAAGCCAGGAGCCTGAAATTAAATCAAGATCTCCCTCATGGGAGGCAGTGAAATAACAAACATAAGCCAATCCTGTTACCTCCCAAGGTGCACATTAGCAAGAAGCTGGATCAGAAGTGGAAGAGCCTGTTCTTGAACCAGGCTCTCTGATATGGGATGTAGGCATACAAAACAGCGTCCTGACTGCTGCACCAAAAGACCATTCCCTACATTACTATTATCTTCAAATTCCTGTGCACTGCACTTAGTTAATTAAAGCTGGGGATTCCCACAATTCCTCTTCACCCCTGTATGGTAGCAACCATGGTACCATGATGATAATATCTCAACATACAGATGTGTGATCCTTCTATTTCATTATCTCAAAGCCTAGGGGCATTCTATGCCTGCTGATATCACCTTAATGTACATTCCCAACTCTCCACCAAGTCCTGCAAGACACATTTGCTTGTTTCCTTCTCTCCAATTCAACTTCCCTCAAACATATCCTACGCAACGCTAAATATATCTCACTAAATTTCTCACCTACTCAAAACTCCTTCATGGCTTCCCATTACTTCCATTATAAAAGTAAAGCCTTTTCTGCAAAGCCAAGTCCCTCCGTGTGTCTGAACTAGAGGTAGCGTGCATTTCGACGGTAATGAACTCCACCACCTGATGCTCCACCGATCCAGGTGCAATGTCCTGTCACTGCAAGTACCATTTCTCCGGAGTGCAGCACCCTCGCTCGATTCTGTACCCAACAGTTTCATCTGCTTAGCATTTTTCAGATACTTTCCTCATAGAAATTCCCTGGCATCCCGTTCTGGTCTCATCTCCAGCTTGAGTCAGGTGCCTCCTGCTGTACAGGCATTATTATGACTATCAGATGTACATTAGTATTATGAATAACAAGGCTATTGTTGCTCCCCTCTTTCTAGTTCCACTTCTATCATGATTCTTGCACAAATAGTGGTGCAAGAAAGATTCTTTAATGAGATTTAACATTCCTGTTTTTCCTCTGCTTCTTTGTCTGCCTCCTTCTCTTTAGCTGCCTTTCTAAGCGAGTTAAATTGCATATGTAGAATCTAAAGTTGTTCAAGTCCATGGGAAAATACTGATGGAAGTGAAATTAGTACATGGAGCATCTTAATCATGGGTCATGGTCTTTTCTGTTTCATCATCATCATCATTTTGTCAATGTCATGGAATGACTTAAAATAAATAATTCTATTTCTGCTCCTTGATAAATTCTCACTTGGAGTTACTGCATAGCTTTGGTATTTTCTGATTAAGGGAATCAATTACCGAGAACATTCCTTCAATCACAGAAAGATTTATGAATTGTTATCTATTTAGCCTTATAAGCTCCTAAAGGTCTACATTTAGTCTCAAGAAAATGATTTGCTGTTCTCTGGATGTTTAACTTTGGAGGCAAAACATGAACATAGCTAAGTTGACAAGTGAAAAAAGGGCAAACTCCACTACACTCAATTTTCTAAGATTAAAATTTCTTAATATTTGCCTATGTGTTGTTTTAACTTCCTGTTGCCTTCCCTGTCTACTGATGTCCTAGGGGAGAGCTGATTAGTGAACTATGTCTTGAAAGCAAACAGTGTAAACTTACAGAAATCACATTCAGCTGAGAAGCTAGCAGGCTTTATGCAAGGTCTCTATGGCCCAGTACTTTGAGAAGACGAATTTACTTAAAGAATGAACAGTTAGTTCTCCAGGTACAAATATGCTTGCCTCAATAGACCCCTTCTTAAACCTCTGCTCTAAGAAGAGTAGACATTCACCACTGTGCCATGCCCTCAATGTTCTCTTTCTTGAAGGACTCAGGAGGAATCTGATTCATCAACACATACCTGTGTAGTGGGTATCGGAGGTGAGAGGCTGTCTCACCACAGCCTGGTGAATACCACCATGGTGTCTGAAAGGAGAGACTAAAACAAGAGCAGTCCTGAGATCATGGGCTGTGTTTCAAATATTCTTGTTTTCCTGAATGAAATATTTAAACATGGATTAAAGTCAACTTCCAATTACTCAAGAACATAGAGTACATTTTGGAGTACAGGAGATATGGGAAGCAGATGCTGGCCATGTAGAAAATGCAAAGTTCTTACCAAGAGGGAAAGAGAGGTAGGATATGAAGTTTTCATTGTGTTGGTATTCTGTGTACCCAAAGTCAGAAGGACAGTGTCCATTGGTGAATTCTAGATACTTTCCATGGACCACACTCTAGCTGATCCCTTCTGCATAATCACCCAGAGACCTTGTTTAGCACACTGCCTTTGCTTCCTTGCCCACATACTAGGATTTTTAGATTTGGGATGAGGTTCAAGACTTCATGTGTGCTGTGTCACATGGGAATGTGTGGGTGCTTAAAATTCCTACTTTAACTATCATAAATTAACATGTCATTTTAAGAAGTAATACAGATTCCATATATCCTTACTCAGTGGCCCTCAATAAATGTATCTCATAAATCCATGGTACAACTTATCACAGCCAGGATGTCATCATTGATAAAATCCACCAATCTGGTTTGAATGTCTTCGCTTGTAGTTATACTCACTTGTGAGTGTGTGCGTGGGCTCCGTGTGATTTTACACATGCATAGGCTTCTGCATTCACCATCACAATTAACACAGAGAACATCCATCATCACAAGGATCCCTAATGTGACCCCTTGTTAGCCATACCCACCATACTCCCACTACTTTCTACATCTTGAACCTCTGGCAGCCACTGAGCTATTCTCCATTGTTATAATTTATCATCTCATAAATATTAATAAGTGGACTATAGAGTCTATATTTGGGATTGTTTTTTCCAGTCAGCATAATTCTTGGTGGTTCTCCCAGGTTGTTGTGCGTATCAAGAGTCCATCCTTTTGTACTGCTGAGTAGTATTCCATGGTGTGGATGCATCATGACTTGTTTAACCATTGACTCGCTAAAGAACACCTGGACTGATTCTAGTCTGGGGAAATTATGAATACAGCTACTGCAAACATGGGTATACTTGTTTTCTGGTGTGAGCCTAAGTTTCCATTTCTTTGAGATAAATGCCCAACAGTTCAACTGCTGATTTGAGGATATTCACATAACAGCAAACTGTCAAATGATTTTCCAAGCTGGTTCATTATTGTACCTCACCACCAGCACTCCTATGAGTGATCTGGTTTCTGCTCTGCCGTGCCATCATCTTTTGATATTGCTGTTGCTTTGGTTTTTTTGTTTGTTTGTTTGTTTGTTTGTTGGTTTTGTTTTTGTTTTTGTTTTGACAGGCAGAGAGAACAGTGAGAGAGACAGATAGAAAGGTTTTCCTTTTGCAGTTGGTTCACCCTCCAATGGCCGCCGCCGCCGGCGCACTGCGCTGATCCAAAGCCAGGAGCCAGGTGCTTCTCCTGGTCTCCCATGCAGATGCAAGACCCAAGCACTTGAGCCATCCTCCACTGCACTCCTGAGCCACAGCAGAGAGCTGGCCTGGGAGAGGGGCAACCAGGACAGACTCTGGCGCCCCGACCAGGACTAGAACCCAGTGTGCCGGCGCCGCAGGCGGAGGATTAGCCTAGTGAGCCGCGGCACCGGCCGATATTGCTTTTCATTTTAGCCAGTAAGTTAGGTGTTTGCTAACATCTCCTAAGGTTTTCATTTGCATTTCCTGAATGATTATTGAGGCAGAGCACCTTATCTCGGTACTTACTTAAACATCTGCATATCCTCTTCACCACAATGTCTCTTCATGCCTTTTGCCCACTTTCTAATTGTTTACTTTTTTTCTGATGAGTTTTAGAGTCTTTTGTATTCTCTGGACATTAGTTCTTTGCCAGATATGTAATTGAAAATATATTCTTGCAGTTTGTAGCTTATGCTTTATCCTTCTAAAGAGGTGTTTCACAGATAAAAGCTTTTGATTTGATGAAATTTAATTCTTCAATGTTTCCATTTTCTGAATTGCACTTTTAGTGTCAAGTTTGAGAACTCTTCACATTGCTCTGGATAGCAAACATTTATCCTGGTTTCTTTTTTTTCCTAAAGGTTTTATGGTTTAAGTTTCTGATTATTCTTTTGTTCTTTTATTTAAATCTTTGTAGAAGATCTTGGATTTATGACTTACTTGGTATTCTTTTTTCTTTTCTTTCCTATGGCAGTCCAGTTGCTTGAGCACCATTTTTTGAAAGGTCTGCACTTCCTCCAGAGAATTGCCTTTGTACTTCTGTCAAAGATCAGTTGGGCATGTTTGCATGAGTCTGTTTTTTAAAGATTGATTTGTAAAGCACCATGACAGGATGAGAGGGAGAGAGAGATAGAGAGAAAGAAGAGGAAAGAGAGAGATCTTCCATCCACTGGTTCGCTTCCCAAATTCCTGCTAGGCCAGGACTAGGCCAGCATCCAGGAAATCCACCCCAGATTTCCCACAAGGGTGGCAGGAACCTAAGTTCTTGCCTCCTAGCCACATCACAAGAAGCTGGATTGGAAGCAAACTGGAACTCCACTATGAAACATGTGCATCCCAAATAGCTGCTGAACCCACTGAGCCACATACCCACACCTGAATGAGTCCTGTTTTTGGTTTGTCTATCCATCCACCAATACCACATAATTGATTACTGTAGCTGTAAATTAAACCTTAATATTGATTACAGTGAGTCTTTCCACTTCTGTTTTTCTTTTCCATAAAGTGATTGTTTTAGTTATTCTAGGATGTGTGCCTTGACATACAAATTCTAGAATAAGTTTCCCAGTATCTACAAAATATTTTCTGATATTTTGGCAAAAATCACACTAAAAAATAGGTCGATTTGAAAGGAACTGACTTTTTTTTAAAGATTTATTTATTTATTTGAAAGTCAGAGTTACACAGAGAGAGGAGAGGCAGAGAGAGAGAGAGGTCTTCCATCCAATAGTTCGCTCCCCAGTTGGTCCCAACGGTCGGAGCTGCACTGATCCGAAGCCAAGAGCCAGGAGCTTCTTCCAGATCTCCCAAGCTAGTGCAGGGGTCCAAGGACTTGGGCCATCTTATACTGCTTCCCCAGGCCATAGCAGAGAGCTGGACTGGAAGTGGAGCAGCCGGGACTTGAACTGGCACCCATATGGGATGCCAGCACTTCAGGCCAGGACATTAACCTGCTGAGCCGCAGCACTGGCCCCAGAAACTGACATTTTTATATACTATGTGAACCCAATCCATGAATATAATGTTAATTTAACTAATTAATTTCCATCTTCCTTGATTTCTGTTATCAGCATTTTGTAATTCTCAAAGTATAGGTCCTAGCAATACAGTCTTACAACTTGAAAGTGTCCTAAAGAATCTGTGGAGTATGATGAAGAAAATGAGGACCACGTGAACCAAATGGCACTACCAGAGGCTGCAGGATTCCAAATGTATCACTATGTTAACTCATTTAACAGGAAAAAGCAGCTTCCATAACAGGGTTTCCCTTCTTTACAGGCCTCCAATACTTATTGAAGTCCTGATTTAGCCTTTTAAAATTTTTCACTAAAATTTTTCAAAGTGGTATATTATTTTCTTGATTGTAACATCACTGTGATACTTGCAGCAGAGTCTAGTTAATTCTTTCTCCTTGCACCAAATGTAGCAAACAGAACTAAATCAGGTCTATTCCAATTATGTGATACTGATACTATCTCATTTATCTGTTTTATGAAAAAAAAATGAAAAGTTACACACTATTGAATTTTGAAGTAATTCAGAATTATATAAACATTAAATTTTTTCTTCATGTCATCTGGATAGAAATCATGACAAATGGGATATCTTTTCTTCTTAAGTAGAGTGTACAAGTATACTTTGTTTCTGAACCTCTAAGAAAATTACATTACAATAGGGTGGACTAGTGTGTACCTGTTATGATCTGTTTAGCTATGTTCCATTTTTCCTTCATTAAATGACCACAGAAGACTAGATGTTTCAGATTTCCTTGATTGTTTTTTCTTAAGATTTCATTTTCCTTCCAAATGGAACATATCACTTTGCTGTTGTTTCACCAATCCTCAATTTGGTGAAGTTCCCTCAACTAGAGTATTATATTACCTTAACAAAAAACTCATGTAGTAAGTAATAAAGAAACTCAGTTCAAATACTGAAATAGTTTTTAGAATTAGAAAAGTACAAGGAGAGGAAAAAGAGAAAGAGCAGAATTTAGATTCTAACTCACAGGCTCTCACACCTAGACTTTTTCTCCTCGACTGAAAGAGGTTTTTGAAAAAGACGAAATAGTTTCCAAGAGGTAGTGTCCACCAAGGTTTTTAGCAAATAAGGTTTAGTCCTTTCTACCAACAAAAAGTAGGACTTAGAACCAAACACAGGAAATTAAATTTATGGCCCATTCTTAATGATTTGCATCTTTCCCATCACCTCTCACCAAGCTTCAAAGACTTTCATTAAAAAAAGACAGCAAGGAATGTTGAGACCTGCACTTTTCTCTGGTGCTGAGTTATTTAGAAATATCACCAGGGACCAATTCATGTCTCCAGAGTCCAATGCTTGGGTTGTTCTGAGGAGATAGAAGACAACAAGGAAAGGAAAGAAGAGGAAGATTCTTTTCCTGATGCAGGCTTTAATCCCATCTTTAGAGTCTTCAAGTACCTTCCAGAATCTGTCTCCTTCCCACCATGTTTGCTAGTTTTCTTTCTCTCTTCTCCTTTTCCCATTTGCAAGTTGGACACAGATGCCCACAGGCAGGTAATGGAAACATGAAACCTACCTGACCCACTTCTTTCCATATTAGAGTACAAAGGAATACTGGATAAAGTTCCTCATCAAGAGGAAACTCTCCATGGAACAGAGGGTGGTGTTTCATTTAAGGCAAGGATGATATTAACGTATCTGAGAATGGCAGGTAGCATAATAACCTTTGCTCATAGTGGAACTTTTTTTCAAATAGTGCAAGTTGAAGTGCAACCTTTGAATTAAGGATGGCTTGCTAGACTTGTTCACTGCAGAGCTGACTCCTGCTAGAAGGAAGGAAGGAAGGGAGGAAGGAAGGGAGGGAGGGAGGGAGAGAGGGAAGGAGATTGTTAGTGAAGCAAGGTTTGGATCCTGCCTCTGCAAGGGGGAAGCAGATCTACATGCATGCCATCACATGAGGAGAACTATAAAGGGCCAACAGGATGGATTTCTGTTCCAAATTACTTATATTGGTTTTTAACTACAGAGTCATATGGTACATCAGTCTGACAGATGGAATTTGAAATGAAACCTGTTGTCTAGGGGATGGGAACTTTACATCTTTAGTGTAATCAGAACATTTCACAGCAAAATATGCTCCTGCAGAACTAATCCCAGCCATTCTACACTGCCATAGTACCCTAATTCTGAGCCAGTTTGGTTCACTTAATAGTTGTACTACACATTCACTCCACCCACTTTCCAAAATATTTGATTAAAATGCTTGGAAAGCAGGAAATGGACATTTTGTCATTTGCCTGCCAACCATTCTGCATTCTAATATTTTTTTCTCTTAAAGAATTGGGACCAAGCAACTCACTGAGGTACACGCCTTTGTAGATGTTGGTTAAATGGCTTTATAGCACAACAAAGAACTATTTGTTACACAATAGTCTGGCGATTTTTCTTGCCCTGAGAGAGCATATTTTGCCTACACCAAAAAAATACCTTAAGACCTTGGATTTTGGCCTCGTTAGAAAAGCCGTCTCACCCAAAATAAAAACATAGCCTACATATGTCCTTTAAGAGATGCCAGCTGCCAAACTCTAGCTCTGGCTGTTTTATTTATTTGGACAAATCACTATTATATTATTATTTTATTTTATATTCTTATTATAAATTATATATTATATTATATATGATAAAATATACTATTTAAAATTTAAATACTGTTGGGAACCCCAGTTTGTTGAGTTGAAGAACAATATTGATCAAGACCTATGCTCTTCTTAGTTGTATATTGCTGGGCACCAAAACTAGAAGAAATACCCATAGAGTCTAGTATGAACAACTCAAGTCAGCATACAGTTTTCATTTTGAGAGGAGTGACTAAGCAGCTTGAGATCACTATGCGTATAAGGATTGTGGGAAAAGACACGAAGATGCTGCCAGATGAGAAAGACAAAAGAGATAGGAAAAGCGGAGCTTGATCCCCAATGGGGCTGATGGCATGTGTAGTAGCATACTCACGTACTGTTGGAGAGCAGCACCTTGTACAAAACAATTTGATAATACATTTTAGAAACGTTCATACATATGGATCCAGTAATTCCACTTCCAAGAATCCATCCAAAGAAACCATTCTAAATTGGTAAGGAATAGTAAGAGACAAGACAGACCCTATCTAACTAGCCAGGAAGTCAGCTACATCATTTGATTACATTTATGCCAACTAATTCCCAGAAGGATGGTTATGTCCCAGCGAGTACATACAGCAAGCTAGGTACTACGATGCAGCACAGAATACCTTGGCAATGGAGGCAGAAAGTAAAACATGAATTGCATAGTCCCTGATGCTCTACAAAAGGAAAAACACCAGCTACCCATTAATCAAGCAAAAGACTTCTCTCAAGTTCTGATATGAGAGGATTGATGCAGTGAGTTCTTATCAGTGGAAGTGATGTGATTATAACCACCTTGTTTCAGATCTTGCTAATCTGTCGTCATTGCCTGAATACATCTTTTGTTTCATTTCTTATTTTGATTATGGCACAGGAGTTTTGATATGGATTAATTTTTAATTTCTATATAATTTATTTGTCAAAATGCATGATCTATTCTTCTGGGTTTAGGCTTTGAGGGATTCCTTTCCCCTCATCTCTCTCCCTAAATGTGGATAAACATTCATTTTGACTCTCTTTGGCTATTTTTATAATTTATTCAATACACCTGTAATATATTTTGAGGTTTAACACAGACAAGTTTAAGCTTGCTTACAGTCATCCTGAAAATTTTACTAGGTAATAATTCCTTCACATTTTTTGATCCCTTTCTTACATCATACATTGCTTTTATATATTTATATATATATCCTTATTCTTGTACTCATTTCACATTGTTTTAAGAGCTGCTACTTTATGTGTGTGTGTACAGCTGAGCAAGTTAGATATCTCTGTTTATCTTAGTTTCTAGAACTTTGTTTTTAATAATCTTCAGCCAAGATTTTGGAAGGATTCGTACAGCAGGCAGCAGAAAATAAAGTCATTAGCCATGTTTATAAGCTGCTAAAACTTGCCCCGTCCATTCTAAATACCTTTCTGCTCAAATAGATGTCTGTTTGGACACCAGTGATCTCTTTACACCCCACTGGAATTGATAGGATATGATCTAAGAGACTCTTTTTCCAACGTTAAGGATGAGAACTAGATTGTCCTCTGTAGCTGACACAGTAACGAGAGTCCCCCACTCTTCAGTGTTCTTTCTGACAAGGACAGATTACATTTTGACAACACAAACCACAAAATCCCTTGCCAAACATACTCTGACTCAGTTTGTATCAATCCTGAGTTGAATGAGCAAGCACTATCATCCCATTTTGCAAATGAGGAACCTGACACTCAGAGTTCATGTTGGAACCTGAACTCCACTGGGGCATGTTTGTTTTTCTCCTGCATTCATTGCCATGTCCCAGCACCAAGGGAGCACTCAGTGATTATGTGCGTAACTGATAAATCCATAAATGAATGGATGAATATTAAATGAATACAAGCCCACTCCTCAAAGTTGGTACACACCTGGCACTTTTTATTACTGGAGAGTGATTACTGTCCAATGTTCCCTGCAGCCCGAGTGCAGTAGCTCTTTCTCTCCTTTGTGGATGGTTTTTGAATTCTGCAGGGAGCAATCAGCACTTGAATTTAAAGGAAACTTCTAGTACATCATGGGCTGCAAGGAGTTGCAACAAGTGGTATAGAATGAAACCACCCTGGCTTCAGCATATTTACCAGAAGGATCTGTTCCCTGTGACTGTGTGTTCTCTCTATGAGTGGGGATTTTCTCTGTTGGAGTGTGTTACTCTGACATTCAGGTGATAATAAATAGCAGAAAATGGCATACATTTTACTTTGTCCAATAACATTGTGGTTTATGTATCACCATCTTAAATTCTCTAGTTGTACAGTAGATGTATAAGTTGCAAGCATTTCAGATGCATCCAGAGGCGTAAGGCTGTCTCCTGATATTGCTGCTTTTATGGATCCGGGTCCAGCAGGAGACCACACACTCATACCAGGTATTGAAGGAGAGTTAGGCAGCAGAATCGTTTACTAAGGAATAGAGTTTGGGAAGGCTGATAGGATAACACGAACCCAGCACTGGTGGGATGGAATGCAGGGAAGACAGCTGCAGGGCCAGCGTCCTGTCCATTTCGAACCTTTGATTTAGGATGTTGTAAGCCCACAGAAGCTAGATTGGGCCATACATGCTGACCCCCTCTTCCCAGAACCCCATATCTGCCTGTACCCTCCCCACAGTGATGGGTTCAGACAGGATCTCAGGGCCCACAGCCTTCTGTGCTGCCCACAGGGGACAAGGGACAGATGGAAACACCCAGTGGAAATAAACCCATCCAAATGTATCACAAACTCCTGCTCTGAGCCCAAATCAGAAGACGATCTATAAGAAAAGGACATTTTCTCAAGAGTTGTCTTATTTACTAAGTCAAGTGAGTTTAATAATAATCAAGACATTTGCTGATTTTCCCTTCACTGAAATTAGATTTATGTAAATCCACACCGTCCTGGAAAAATCCAGGCAGCCCGATCACTTACAAAGCCAGTCAACTATGCATGCCAGGATCTTGGTGACGATGTCATTATGTTTAGGATTATGCCTGATTATGTAACTGATAGTCAGTGATTAAGTCTCAGGAAATGTTATCTGACTCAAGGAATGGGAGATGTGGTATACTAATTATTTTTAAATTATGTCTGCCTGCCTCCATCACCATTTGTCCTAATAAAATAGAAAATATGCTAAGCGTAAGTGAGAAAAATAGAAAACATAAAAATAGGTTAAAATAAAAAGTACAACAGAGATAGGCAGTCAGCAAAAAAACTGCTGGGAGGAAGGGCCCTATTCAACAGCCTTTCTAAAAATGGAATTATTTTATTTTGCCACAGCAATGCCCATAAAAATGATTTTTCCTTCCAGCCGGAGCAGTGGCAGCTCAGGAGGAAATGGACCAGATCTTAGATTGGGGGTTTAACTGGGAGAAAAATGGCTAGGCTGCATTTCGCACACAAGCGTGCACATGCATACACAGAGACACACACGCACACAAAACTGCAACCTTGTGCTTCAGCAGCAAAGAGCAGAGCACATTATTCATTTGCAGCAAAATGATGGGGAAATCTATCATTTTAGTATTTCATTTTCAGGGCTCAATTCAATGAAAACCTAGTTGAGTTTTAGCCAAATGGCAGTTTCATTAATGCAAAATGGAGACTTTCAAAGCGCCCTCTGTTACTTCACACCATGCCAGCGTTCATGGCGAAAGAGCAGAAGACAAGTATCACAGCTCTGTGCGCCTGCGAAATGCACAAGGTTTTGTGCTGTTTCCTGATGTCAGAACAGCCCTACATGTCTTGAATACAAAGGATTTACAGGTACGACCACTTTTTAAACAATCTTATTCAGGGTAGGAAGAAATCAATAGCTTTCAGAGTGGTTAGAGTTCTTTTAGTTCTTTCAGCAATACGGAGCTCATACAAATAATGAGGCTAGGACAGCATGTACGCCATGGCTACACTCTTCCCTCAGCACCTTACAGATAGGCTCTCATTGAAGCCTTACTACAGCCTTACCAGATAAGTAGTGCCACAACCCCACTCTATGGGCGACGAAACCAAGGTGAAAAGAGGCTGCAGCTCCAGGAAAGTGGCTTAGAAGAACGAGGACCCAAACCCCAGCATCCCAGCTCCCACCCCATTCCCTTCACCACTGAGCCTCTCAGAGGGAGAGATTCAGGAGCTAACTCAAAGTGGGAATGGATTCACTTTAGAAATTAAATGGCAAGTGGGAACATCTCTGCTTTTCTGTCTGAGCAAGAATGAAATTAAGAACTGCAAAGTTCATACCCAGTTTTTTTTTTTTAAAATTAAACTTTTAACATTAATTGCTCCTGAACATTTGTGAGTGCCCAAAATCCTGACATAAAAGCTTTAATTTCTATGCAAAGCAGATAGGATGATTGAGTTATAATTAAAATGCTAATTATACCCTTAATGCTCCATATTTGACTTTTTTAAAAAAAAATTTATGCTCCAAGAAAAGCTATTTAAAGATCAGAGGAAAATGTTTGAAAATGAATATATTCAAGACATTTTAAATCTTTTAAAATCCAGTTATTGATTTTTACATGCTTTCAAGTGTAGTCTAAAACATTTTCTTCATTTATTTTGGTCGATGAGAATAATAAAAAATCATTGGAACGTGAAAAGCTTAAACGAAGGCAATATTCTGGAGGTTGATATTCAATGTGATAAATATTTGAAATGTTAGGGTGGAGAGGGAGGGACGTCTCCACCTGTCGACTGACAGCGAAGTCCCTCAAAGCCCCACCTATGGCGAGCTTCGAGAGAGCCTGTTGGCTGGAAGTAACCCAGGGCGACTCCCTTTCTGGCTCCAGAAGTGGCCACTCTGAGCTTGAACATTACAAATATGACATTTCCTTTGATCCTTCATTGACTGTTTAGAATTAAAAAAGAACACCTAAAGCTATAAATCAAATGTCAGGTGCGGCAGCCTAGCGGAACCATATCAATATTTCATGATATATGGCTTGCTGGAAGGCTTTAGAAACATCAGCCATGCCAAAAGTGGCATTCAGGATGCTTTGCGCTCACTCAGCCGAGCAGGGTGCCTGGAGCAGCAGTCAATGAAGGCGGAGGCTGTAGAAACCACATGCTTTAGCAAGACAGTGCCCCGCACACCTGCCTGCTCCTACCTGTCCATGGCTGAGTCGGTCTGGATGGTCTGGGATCCTCTGGACTGAGCCTTGGTGGAGTAAGGGTTCTCCCCAGTTCACTGAAATCCCCTAGATCTTCCCCAGGACCCCTGGGACACCCCATCCCCCAGAAACTATGGTTTAAGAGGAGGGGTTAGAGCCGGCGCCCTGACTCACTTAGTTAACCCTCTACCTGTGGCACCAGCATCGCATATGGGTGCCGGGTTCCAGTCCTGGTTGCTCCTCTTCCAGTCCAGCTCTCTGCTGTGGCCCGGGAAGGCAGTGGAGGATGACCCAAGTGCTTGGGCCCCTGCACCCACATGGGAGACCAGGAAGAAACACCTGGTTCCTGGCTTCAGATCAGCGTAGTTCTGGCCATAGCGGCCATTTAGGGGGTGAACCAATGGAAGGAAGACCTTTCTCTCTGTCTCTCTCTCTCTCACTGTCTAACTCTATCTGTCAAATTAAAAAAAAAAAAAAGAGGAGTGATTAAAGGATGCACTGGCACCAACTCTGATCTCTCCTGCCTGTCCCTTTCCCTCAAACACTTAAGAGACTGAAGTTGTGGGGGCAGAGACGGGGAGTTGTGAGACTTCTGAGAGGGATCCCTTAGCAGACCCTCTAACCTTGAGGGACAAAGTCCACAGAGTCTGTGCCCATGACAGCAGCAATATGGGAAAGGAAGAATGAAAGTGGCCTCAATCTTACGTGAGCAACTCTTTCCCCTTTTTTCATCATTAGGAGGATGAAATATGCCCCCATGAAATCATGTACCAACAGTGAACTACCCACGGGCAAAGGAGTCCCCTGAAGTTTACCCCGAACCTGACAGTAGACAAAGCAACAAAGGCCACCTCTGAGCCTTTCTCACCGCTGAGGGGCTCTTCTTCTGTCCCTGATTTGTTTCATGGAGATGCTCCCTCAGGGGCTCTCTGCCTTCAGTCCGGAAGATAGTCCTCACCTCTTGGGAATGAGTTTCCTAAGCTACACTGTCCCCAAGCTATACTTGCAGACCCCACCGTGAAACCCTGACTCAGCACAAGTGGGAGAGATGGAGGAGGTGGGAGGAGGTCAGAGGGTTGTGCAGCCAGAATGCCAGGGTACCATCATAAAGAGAAGGATGCCCAGGGGTCCAGGCAGCAGGGAAGAAGAAGATGGAGCCCTGGCCCTGGAAGGGACTATGCACAGAAGGAAGAGCTCAGGCAGGAAGTTGGGATAAGAAGAAAACACATTCCAGGCCAAAGCCTCCCAAGTGGAAGTGCCAACAGCTGGGAGCAGCAGTGGCCACCTCTGACACTGCCTCTGCCAGACCGGGGCAAGGCGAACCCACCTGCAGGCAGGCAGGGTGGACGTGGGGCAGCAGGCTGGTTTGCAGGCTGTGCCAGTGCATGGGAAAGACTCCTTTCGGTGTGATTTTCATAATGATTGTGATGGCTCCTAGAACAAAAGAGACAGCCCAAAAGCAGAATCTGAAATGTCACATTTCTAAATGATTAAATCCTAACAACAAGCACCCCAAATTATGCAGTGCCTCAAGTCTGAAGGGCTCCTGAGCTCTCTCCTGATCATACGACGTGGTTTCCACAGACTGCCTTTCCTTTCCTCTTCGAGAGCTGAGCCTAGAAATTGCCCTGCAGAATGTTCCGAACGACTGGCTTTCAGACATAGTGAATTTCAGAAATATTACCAGTTAGCAAAAGACACGTTATGGATCTCGCACACTGCCAGTTGGCTGGAGAAATGTGTTGGGCGGCAGCATGTTTAGCCACCGGCATTCTGTAATATCTACAATCTCAGAAACAAAGTTCAGTGGCAAGCACATTTTTGTGAAAGCTTTGCATAATGAAGTCTGGCCTCTGCAGCTGAAGGGCACTTCTGATTGACTTACACGGCTTCAGTTCACCTGCTTTCCCTGTGACCAGGGGAGGCAGGAAGATGCCCTACGTGAGTGAGCAAAGATACCTGCTGTGCTGTGTGGAGTGTGCATCTCCTGTCATCACGGGGAGCCATGATTAACAGTGGCAATATCTACTGTAGTAAATGTTGGTGGTTTCTGCTAGCAGGGACTCTTGTCACAAAGATCAACTCACACTTGAGAGGGATAACCATTCACGAGTTGTAGCAACACTTTTTATGAAGAGCAATTGACAATTCAATTTTAGTGCATTATGCTGGGAACATAAGAAGACCCCAATGCGTGGTCCACCCATTCACAGTAGGGATTCTTGCTGACAGCAAAGCACCCATGAGACTATGTGAGAAAAAAGGCATTGAGAGACAAGGATTGAAACAAGTGCCTAAAGATGTTTAATTCTCAGCTATGAGTCAGCATGGAGACATAAAGGGACCATCCTCCTAATCCTTTTCCCCTAGGCTAGCCTCCCCCAGTGGGCCCTAACCCCTCAGAAGTAAGACATTGGATGTCCCTCCTCTCACTGTGCACAACCACCTATGCCTGCATAACCCAATGCCTTACCCTCACTAAGCCCTCATTAAATGTTTGTGGAAGATAATGGATGAATGGCCACTGGTTTTATCTAAGAGGTAAAGGTTGAATAATTCAGAATGAAATCCCTGCCTCTGTCCAAATAAAATGGTGAGAAAAACCTCAAGATCCTGACTCCCCATCCCCTATGTCCTGCAACTTCCTGTCTTCATTTCCCTTCCTCCATAATCTAGGAAGAAAATTGCTAAATGCTTAAAATAGACAATGCCACAGGACACACATACAGCACAGCACTGCAGGCGTCTGAGGAGGAGACGCTCACTGCGGGAGCAGTGAATGTGCCCTACACCTGGGTCACAAACACTTGCCAGAGCAGACACTCTACATGGGAGCCACACAGTTGTAGGTCAGTTATGTCTCCATCGAGGAAAGAAAAGAGATGGAGCAGAGCTGTGTGCCTGGAATTTGAGTCTTTTCCCACCATCAGCCACCAGCTCCACAAATTACTCACCTCTCTGTGCTCTTTTCCTCCTCTGAAAATGGGAAAAGTGGCAGCGGCTGCCTTGAAGGGTTATTGTGACAATGACAATGATAATTGTAGGAAGCAAGCAAAGCCCTTATCACAGTGCCCAGCTTTAAAGAAAATAATTAGCAGTTGATAAACTTTGCTCTCTTCATGATCACTACAGAAATGAGTAATCAAGGAAAATGTCCCAGCGACATGGAATTTCAGATAATCTTTGAAATCTGTTCAATATTGGGGAAAATGTGAAAAAATCAAGAGAAATCAGCATTCCGGTCACAGCAGGATACCTGCACCTGCCGAGGCCAACTTCAAGGCCAACATGGGGACTAACTGAGTGCGCTCCCTGACCCAGAGGTGTGGTTCTTACACGGGAGTCTCCTGGAGTTTGCCTTTGTTTCCAGAAAGCGCAGATACAAAAATGCATCCTGCCACATCTCTGTAGAAGCTGCCTCCATCCCGGCATCTCAGGTGCACGGCTGGACAGGCTGCGCGCCTCCCCAGGTTTAGGCAGCTCTGGGGAGAGCACAAAGCAAATATCAGAGATTAGTGCATACACCACAAACGGCTGCCTGGGAACTGGGAAACAGGCAAGCTGGAAAGTTATTTTTCTGTTCCATTTCCCCCTCGAAGTTGAATTATTGATTTTCATACTTTATTTTCACACGAATTTATTTGAGCGACAGATGCTGCTCAGCTAGTGCCCATGAAGAAGAAATTAGATTCTGGTAATTAAGAATTCCATCCAGAGGTCACAGGTACTGAGGAGGATTTAAGCTGCTCACTCGAGTGAGTACAGAAACTCAGGGGATTAAGACAGTGACTCAATAACTTCTTCACCAGTTTCTTAAATTACACTTAAATTCTCAGGAAGGCTCAAGATCCAGCCCATTGGTTCCAAAGAGAGCTACATTTAACTACACTTCCATCATCCCAGGGCAGAGATAGGAGCTTGAGCACCTTGTTGAGGAACTAGAATCCAAGTCACAGTGATGGGGATGCTGGAGGTGGGACCGAGAACCCTCACAGGGAAGGGAAGGGCCAGCGTGGGGAAAGAGGGTGGAGACTCTCTCCCGGTTCTTTTCCTCACTCGAGGTCCTTACCTGTGTGATGGAAGCTCAACATGACTGAACATGGAAGGAGTGGGTGTACTCACATTTGTCAAAACCCATATTGGGAACCAAAACCTGAGGAGTCATTTTTGTCATTTTCCAGAACTTGCTAAAGGTTTATTGTCTGCATTTGGGTGTCATTTAAAAGACAACATCTGTGCAAAGTTTCTCTCCACAACATGCCTGTCACCAAGAAACAAGACCCATTAGATGGGGTGCTATTTCCCCATCTCCTGCTGTGCCGGCCTTAGCTTCAGAGTATACCCACAAAAAAAGCTTGATCAAACCCAGAACAAGACAGGAAAGTGCCACTAGCAACAGCACCAATGCCCAGCTGACCCTCAGGTATTCACAAGTAGGAGGACTGGGCAGAGAAACCCAGATCCACAGTCATGTCCAGCAGTCCACATTCTCCCTGCTTAGGGAGATTCCCATGTTCTCTCATTAGATAAATGAGATTTCGACAGGTTACATTATTTGCTCAAGATCGCACACAGCTACTAAAGGCAAAGCTTGGGTTTAAATTCAGCTCTCCTGAAGCAGGCAGTTAGTTTGGCAGCTAAGATGTCTGTGTTCCTCATCACAGTGCCTGGGTTCCATCCCTAGCTCTGTCTCCTGATGACAGTCTCCTGCTAATGCACACTCCAAGAGGCAGCAGGTAATAACTCAAGTACTTGGATTTCTGCTATTTGCATGGGAGACCTGGATTGAGTTCTGAGCTCCTGGCTTTGTTCCAGTGAGGGGAACACTCTCATTCTCTCTGTCTCTCAAATAAATATATTAAAAAATTCAGTTCTCCTGAAAACTGCCACAATTATTCTTTGTAATGTTCCGCTATTTCTCTATTCATGAATTACTATGATTGTCTTATTTTCATGTGTTTAGAACTGTATTCAGATTATGGATAGGTCAGTGTAGACATCATTTGGGTAATTCAAATCCTCATTCACTACAGAGCATTTATTTTAGAAATTAGTTTGAAGCAAGTAAAATTTCCATGCTAGAAAGTGAAGATACTGTTGATGTCATGTAGATCAACTTAATACTAGGTAAATTCAACCTTTAGCCCCAATGTCATTTTATCTAAGGAACTAAAAACTATTCAGAGTACTTTCACTCCAGTCTCTTCCTACCTCTTTGCCACTTCCTCCAGAGAGGTTAGATTCAGGGTGAAGGGGAAATGGCACTGGTGCTAAGGAGCCAGCCTGACTGGAGAGCCTTCCTTCCCTCCCCAGCTTCTCTCAGTTATAACTTCAGAGCCACACGTGCAGGAGGACCAGGAAGCCGTAGTCCTCACCTGAGCTCACAACTTCATCTGTCTCTCCAACACTTTATGCTCAGTGCTGGAACTGTGCCTTCCAGAGATTGGGCTGCCTGCAAATATTTGCTCTGTCAAGTAATAAATAAATCCGGTAGTAGATCTTGGCCATTAGAGTTAAGGGAATAAGTTGATGTTGATTCCTCTCTTCTTCCTCTTTTTTCCCTTTATTCATGGAAAGTTATTAAGAGTCATCCATATTTATGTGCAGAAAGAATAAGAAGGGTTTTCTTTTCATTGACATTAAGGTCTCTACAGTTTTTCCGAAGTGTTTAACCCCTAAAGCAGTCTACACACCATTTGAAGCTGCTCCTGTAAAACTAGTAGACATCAACATCTGGAGAGGTTTGCTGATCCCAAAGTATTGTGCAAATCAGGAGCCATCCTACTGTGTAAATGTAAACATCTTCAAATTTCTCACCCAGCAGCACAAATAAACCACATCTTATTTTTATTTGTGTTTAGTACTTGGCATGGTGCTTGGTCTAAAATAGGCCCCTAATAAACATTTGCTGAATGAATTAATGAGCAGGAAATTATAGTGGATTTTATGAAATCAAGGACTGAAAACCAGGGTAAAGTGGAGACTGAATATTAGAAGTTAATCAAGGGAATGCCGGCGCCGCGGCTCACTAGGCTAATCCTCCGCCTTGCGGCGCCGGCACACCAGGTTCTAGTCCCGGTCAGGGCACCGGATTCTGTCCCAGTTGCCCCTCTTCCAGGCCAGCTCTCTGCTGTGGCCCGGGAGTGCAGTGGAGGATGGCCCAAGTCCTTGGGCCCTGCACCCCATGGGAGACCAGGATAAGTACCTGGCTCCTGCCATCAAATCAGCGCGGTGCGCCGGCCGCAGCGCGCTACTGCGGCGGCCATTGGAGGGTGAACCAACAGCAAAGGAAGACCTTTCTCTCTGTCTCTCTCTCACTGTCCACTCTGCCTGTCAAAAATTAAAAAAAAAATTTAAAAAAAATTAAAAAAAAAGTTAATCAAGGGAAAACACTAAACCCAAGTATTGAAATTAAATGAATCAGGGATGGAAGATGTTGAAGCGGGAAATTCCAGGAGGAAGGATGAATCCAAAGTCAAACCAGCAGTCAGAAGACCATGTAGCTGCTAAAGCCGGAAACTGAAGGAGAACTACTGAGGAATGGCATGCATCAAAACAGGAGGGCTGTGCAAAGACAAAGGGGAAACATGGCAGTTAGGGCACACGGAAAGGGAGGTGGACCCACATCAGACAAAAACCCCTTCCTGCTCAGGCCAGGTCTAGGGGTGACTTATTGAGCACAACCAGCATTTCACTCCACCCTGCCCGATCCCAAACCATGGATGCAAATACTAAGGAAGAAAAATGATACTGCGTGATTCACCTGAAATATCTATTGTTAGAAGGGTACTCATTAGACCTAGCATATTTCACAAAACTTCAAATTTTAACTCTAAGCTGCAGACAAAAACATCACTGGAAGCTAATTTAGCTACTGACCACCAACAGCCTTACAAAACCTCTGCCCTAGGAGCAGACCCTGGCCCACTGGGTGTTTCTTGTGCACGCACTGCTAGTGCATGCCCAGCTAAAAATGAGTGTTTGGGATACTGAGCAACAAGATTGAATAGCCAAGGATCCACTTGAAACCTGCCTCGTATTTGCAAGCAGTGGCATGTTTTTCTATCAAGTTCAGTGCTCATAACTTCCAAAGTGAGAGTAAACATTTATAAATTACCCTCTAGGTGCAGAGTCCTGAACTCCCTAGTGGCAACCTCAGAAACCTCCCATAAACATCATTCCCTCAAGTACAAATTCCTGCAATCCAACACTACAGAGTTCACTGTCAGGAGTGTAGTTTAGTCTAAATATCCATTAGCTAGGAAATCTATTTTATAGAAAAAGCATTGACTCTTTAGATCTGATAGAATTTGATCATCACGCAAATCAACTTAAAAGAAATCATATCTATTTGTCCTAGAAAAACACTCCAACAACTCAATTGCAGCTAAGAAATTAAAATGCTAGAAAATAATATATGCTCCATGCTCTCTATCATCCTGTTCTCTAAAAAAAGACTAGTAAAAAGAGACGATTCATAATTCAAAACTTTCCCAACCTGTGAATCATCTCTCAAGGTAAAATGTTGTACTGAAAATCAGTTACCTTAAAACGCAAATTAAAACCATGTGATACCACTACACCTCGACTGGTATGGCCAAAATCCAGAACAATGACAACACCAAATGATGTCAAGGATTTGCAACCACAGAAACTTTCATTCATTGCTGTTGGGAATGCAAAATGGTACAACCACTTTGGAAGACAGTTTGGTGGTTTCCTACAAAACTAAACAGAGTCTTACCCTCTGATTTGTCAATCACAGTCGTTGGTATTTACCCAAATAAGATGACAGTTTTTATGTCTGCGTGAAAACTTCCACAGAGATATTTGGAGAAGTTGTATCCATAGTTACTAAAATTTGGAAGCAAACGAGATGTCTTTTCACAGGTGATTAAACTGTGGTACACCCAGACAATCATTAATTTGGTGCTAAAAATTTTGTCAACTATCAAGCCAGAAACAGACGTGGAAGAAACTTAAATGCATGTTCCTAAGCTAAAGAAGTCAACCTGAAAAGAGCTACCTACTATATGATTCCAACGATAAAACTTTGCAGAAAGGCAAAAATAATGAAAACAGTAAAAAAGATCATGGTTTCCAAGGGTTAGGAAGAGGGAAAAATGAGCAGACAGAGCCGAAAGGATTTTCATTTTCAGGGCAGGGCAACTACTCTGTATGAGACCTTGGTAATGGATAGGTGCCATTATACCTTTGTCAAAGCCCATAGAATGCACAAGACAGGAGTGCACCCTAACGTGAACTATGGGCTCTGGGTGTGATGATGTGCCAGGATAGGTTCACCAACTGTGCACAGGAACCCCTCTGCTGCAGGAGAGTGAAAATGGAGTGGACTGCATGTGTGTGAGCTTCGAAATCTCTTTATCCTCCACTCAGTTTTGCTGCAAACCTAAAACTGCTCTAACAAATGAAATCTTAAAGTTTTGTTATTTTTTTTTAGGAAAAAAACTACCTGACAAGGTTTACCAAATTTGTCAACACAAAATCTAGTGGAGGTATATAAACCACAAGGAGTCCTGTAATGATTTTTTAGGGTTGACTGATATTCATTCTAGATCCTAATTGGTAATCCTGGTACTTAATCAGCCAAACTGGTGAACTTTAGATTGAAGGTGGGAGATAGAGAAGAGACATCAAGAAAAGAAATAACAATTTGTTTGTGTAAGGTTGGTTTTCATGATGATTTTATATTGGACATGTTTGTCTATATTCTCATGGATTTTTTTTAGTAATAAAATCTGCACATCACCAGTTTACGATCTAAAATTCATCTGTTCAATTCTAACCAGGCCCATTCAAAAGACTAACATCACCCTCTGTTGGTGGTAGCCTTAGTAGGTAACTATTGTTTGACTGTTTAATTTTTGTTGTTTCCATGAACATGCAAAAATGAAGTAATTTCTGTATTTGATTTTTAATGCAGTTAAATAAATAACTCAGCCCTTCTATTTTGTTATCTTTAAAGTCAGTGCTCTCAGAGTCCCTAAGCCTGCTGGCCTGGCTAAATCATTGTGTTGCAATCAGTACAAGTTAGGAAGTGTTCCACAATTCCTATCTGACCAAGAAGAATGGGCTTTCGAACAAGTACTGATGGCCCCTGGAATTGGGGTAATGTCTCTCAGAACCCACAGTTTTAAATAGTAGATGATGCACTGGACTGGCAATGGAGTGGATAAAGGGACCCAGGAGTCATTCAGCTCCATGAGCACATCAAAAGCCTAAACATTATAAAAGCGGCATTTTACACGTGTATCCTGCTTCACCTTCTGCTAAAGCCTTGCCTATGTTTTCTCTCCTTTGATATAGTGATGCCATCAAGGAGGAAGAACAAGTATTATTATATTCATTTGATGGATGAGAAAAAAACAAGCTGCTAAAAAAAAAGGAGTAAATTGTCTAAAGCCACAGAGTTAGTGTGTGACAGAGCTGGTTTCTATTGACATATTTTGATTTCAAATCCCTGTGCCTTTTCAGTAAATGTTTACTGGGCCTTCTTAAGGCCTTAGGGATTTTAAAGTGAAGAAGATACAATTGCTGCCCTCAGGAAAAAAGCATTCAATAAATATTTATTAAATGAATGAACAAATTATAATATGCAATGGGTAACATAAAAGAATTGCTCATAAAATATTTTAAGAGCACCCATGAGAGGAGAACTAATTAGTAGAGGAGACATCATTTGTGTCAGCTGGATCTGCAGGCTAGTGTGAGCTGAGTTGATGGGAGTTGAGGAACGGGGGACTTTGGGGAGGCAAGGTGTAGGGAGTAGAATTGGGCAAAGTCAGCTCAGTGAGTGGCAGGGATACAATTTGGCTGTGGAATGTGATTGAGGAGGCTTAAGAGCAGCTGTTAGAGATAAAGAGGGGGGATTGGGGAAGTCATCCCATGCCACATGGGCATCCTTTGATGGGTTTTGATCTGTAGATGACATTATACCTGCATTTGAGAAAATTTAATCTACCAGCAAAGCTAAGAGGATTTGGAAGTAAGATAGATAAGAAGCAGAGAGACTAGTTAAGAGGCCACTATAATAGTCCTCCGGAGGAAGGAAAAAAAAAACTCTAAAAATGCTAGAAAAGGAAAGAATCTTCTATAAACACCAGAAGATATGGAGTGTAAAAATGAAGCAAGACACTTACCCTATCGCCCTCCAGGATGGGAAAGGGGAAAGTGAGGAAAAGGCTGGCATCCACTCTGAGCGGTCAGCCCACCTCAGGTCCAGCCCTGCCAAGGACGTGGTTTAGGTTTATCACTGAAGGGCTGGTGTTGTGGCACTGCAGGTAGACCCGATGCTTGTGATGCCAGGATCCCATATTCAAGTAATTGGTGTGAGTCCCAGCTACTCCACTTCAGATCCAGCTTCCTGCTAAGGTGCCTGGGAAGGCAATCAGCAGATGCTGACCCAAGTGTTTAGTCCCTTGCCACTCACACAGGAGACCAGGATGGCCTTCCTGATTTCAGCCGAGCACAGCCCCGGCTGTTGCAGGCTTCTGGGGAGTGAACCAGCAGATGGAAGCTCTCTTTCCTTCTCTCCCTCTGTCTCTCTGTCATTCTGCCTTTTGAATAAGGGAATAAGGAAATCTTTAAAGCTTATTGTTATGTTGCTGGGAGCAAGGTAATCAATTAGAACAATGAGTCAAATGTAAGTAGCACTCAAGCCTTTATTCACTTAGTGACATACTGATGAAGATGCTGGCTCCCCAGTGTCCATGTACTTTGCCATGGATTAGCACCAGATGAGGACCAGGATTCCTCTCACTGCCCAGGAGCTCCAAAAAAATCCCCCTGCCCTTTAATGACCTGGGATGCCAGGCAGAAGTAGGAGGGAGAAGCCTAAGCATGGGAAAGTACTGAGTCAAAGTGGATAAAAGTATCCATAACCACAGACAACAGCCAGGCACTGCTTGTCCACCAAGTCCTATGTGCAGAGAGCAGCTGCTTGAATGAGGTCTGCGGGACAAACCCTTGTGATTGCCCATAGTCAGGACCAAAAACCATACACAGACTTTTAGCCAGGAGCCAGACTCCTCATTTACATATACTTCAAATTGTTTGTCAGCATATTGGACACTGCACCTTAAACTGCCAAATGAGTCAATCTTTGCAACTTAAGGTAGCTCTAGAATTTTCTAACATCTGGGATGCACTAGAAGTTTGACCAAAAGCAGGGGAAGGATTGCCCTGGTTGAACAATATGTAAGGGACAATAGGAGGTCTTTTAGCAACCCCAACACAAGTTTCCACATAAGCTGGTGATGTGCATTGCCTAGTTTGTAAAGACTCTTTTTATTTCGTTTTTATTTTAATTTTAATTAGTTTTTAACAGATTCAGTATAATTTGTAGCTAAAGTCTAAGAACATGATATTCCCCACCTCCCTGTCTCCCACTCTTCTTCCTTCTACCTATCTTTGTTTTTTTTTAGTTTTTGTGGTAAAACATTTTAAATTTACACTAAAGTGTAAAGGTTTAATATTTCACCCAATAAGAAGTTTAACAAGTAAAAAGCAAAAAGACCCCAGTTAGTTGGAATATAGACAACAGCTATAAACAATAATTGAATGGAAAATGACCATTTCACCCATGTACAGTTGTAAAGCCTAACTCTTGATCATCTTTCTGGTTTTTGTTTGCATACGTCATCTAGGGGAACTTTCCTGGTCTCCCAAATTCTTTAGGTCCCTGTTTTATGGTCTTCTGGTAGCTCATAACTTTCTCTCTTTTTTTTTTAACTTTTATTTAATGAATATAAATTTCCAGTGTACAGCTTATGGATTACAATGGCTTCCCCCTCCCATAACTTCCCTCCCACCCGCAACCCTCCCCTCTCCCGCTCCCTCTCCCCTTCCATTTGCATCAAGATTCATTTTCAATTCTCTTTATATACAGAAGATCAATTTAGTATAAAGATTTCAACAGTTTGCACCCACACAGAAACACAAAGTGAAACATACTGTTTGAGTACTAGTTATAGCATTAAATCACAATGTACAGCACATTAAGGACAGAGATCCCACATGAGGAGCAAGTGCACAGTGGCTCCTGTGGTTGACCCAACAAATTGACACTCTTGTTTACGGTGTCAGTAATCACCCTAGGCTGTCGTCATAAGTTGCCAAGGCTATGGAAGCCTTCCAAGTTTACTGATTCTGATCATATTTAGACAAGGTCATAAAAGACAGAGTGAGGATAGCAACCAATGATCCTAAGAGTGGCATTTACCAGGTTTGAACAATTATACAGCATTAAGTGGGGAAGAGGACCATCAGTACACACAGGTTGGGAGTAGAGCCATTGGTGGTAGTGTAGAGGTTATAATTACAAAGGAATGAGGCCCAAGTGCACTAGACAGGGCCTAGAACAAAGGACAGAGTCATTATTAGAGGAGCTAAGAAAGGTGCTGTCTAAGCTACAAGTAATTTTTCTGATTGAGAGGCAAATAGAACCTGATAGAAGGGGCTTGATAATAATCTGGTGGGCTTTAGGCCTTGTAAATTCAGAGGCCCAGACCTATCAATCTCTTCACATGGGGTATATCCTAAGGGAGGTGTGAACCTCCTAGGGGAAGGCACTCTGTTGACTTTCATTACTTGGCTGGCCTGGGAGGAGAGCTGGCCAGGTAAAGGCAGGTGGCATCTCTAACAAGAAATTTACAGTTCTGCCTGCAATGTTGCTGACCCTACTTGACCATCCCCTCAGCTGCAGTGGTCACATTGGAAATTGGGCTGAGTGAAGGGCTTTTCAGCTTAGAGCCAATAAGATCTGTGGCTCTGACCTGGGCATCTGTCGATTCCAGGGCTGGTCCATTTCCAGTGATCCAACTCTTGGCAGAGCTGCCAGGGCTCTTCACAAGCTGACTTCTGCTGAAGCCCAGGCTTACCACATTGAAAGCCACTGCAGTGGACTAGCCTGTTGGGTCTCCTTGAGGGCAGATCACTGTACAGATCAGCCATTAATAGGCCTGCCACCCATTGCTTCTGATGCCTAGCTTTCTTTTCCTCCTGGTTTTTGTTAAAGCAGACCAGAGGATGCAAGTCAAGGGAGTGCCCGTGTCCCATCTCTAATCTTCGGTGGCCTGAACTACAAGTCTATAGTCACAGGCATGATCTGTAGTAGTTTTTCTAAGGTAGACAATGCCCATGAGGAAAATTATATTCTCACTTTAAAACTATCTTTCCCTTTGGTCTGAAAGGGAGGTTTTTTCTACTTACTGTATACTTCGCTGATGGCGAAGTGAATCTAGCTATGAGATTATTATTTAAGTTCTTATTTTGGCTATGCTATTGCAGAAAAATGTTAGCCATCTCTTTTATAAGGTCTAAAGATTAAATTGTGCATCCTACAGATTCCTTCATACTAGAATTAGTTTCCTACCTTGAAGAGAATAGAGAAATGAAAGAACAAGTTGGGCTTAGAATAGAGAAATGAGGGAGCAAGTCCTAGATCGCTTGCTGACAATAGCAATATCACATGAATACTTAGCAAACAGTTTCAACCATTAGATAATAACTTAAGAAAACATTTACCAGAAGGTCCAATGCCTTCTATAAATTTTAAGAATCATGTATTTGAAAACACCTCTTAAATATCTAACATGGTGTAGTTTGTTAAGCCAGTAAACTTAAGCACAACCATCTAAAATGTTTTTAGTTTCTTTCTACCAACACATTTAAAACATATGATACACAGATTCAGGTCCCACAAATTAAAATGTATCTTTGATTGATTTTAGCAGCTTAAATTTATGGACAATCTTATCTATAAGCCATTTAAAATAAAACTCTTAATAAAATTTCCCCATGTGGACATACAATATGTACACACATATAACATAGCATAATAGACAAGTATAGCAATTTTAATAATAGCTTTTAAAATCTTTAACTCTTTTTGTAGATTGCCAATTGATTTGAATTGCTTTTTCTTTTTAGTAACCTCAGTTAACCGTACTTTCTCTCAGTTGGTACTGTTAATACATTATTGTCTTCATCTGTTTACAGAGCCATCCCAAAGTACTGAATACGATAAAAGTGGCTGGAAAAAGTCCATAGGAACCTATAGGAGGACAGCTAAACACAGAACCAACAACGCTTTAGTTTTATGAGCAGCACATCATATATAACTGTGGATGACAAAAGACTTTAAGTCGCCATGTTTAAAATTATAAACTCATCAACCAACAAGAGGCACTTGCTTACTTCACAGTATTTTTGAAAGCACCTCTAGGATTTTACAAGTATTTAACCCTTTAGGCCTCTGGGGCTTTCTCATTAAGATAACTATCATGTCTAGTAACACAAGATCATTAGACTTTTTAATTCTCAAACATTTGTATTAATAGCATTTTCCATTATAGAAACTTAAAGTCTGGTACCACATCACATCTTGACAGTCCTTCTAATATAATCCAAATAGCCTGATTAGTTGGTGTCTCTATAAGATGAGAGACATAGGTCCTTCGATTTTTTCAGTTGGGCCCACCTGGAAAAACCAGAGTCCAGGATTTACTGGAAATTTTAGAGACCAGATTGCTTGAAACTTTGATTTTTTGAATGCCTGTCAAGAATGCCAAGAAGGCTCAAAATCCAAAATATCTGGTTGAAATAAGATTCCTTAAAATCATGACATAACATAGACCCAATTTGATCTTTGTTACAAGGTGATTATTCAAATCTTTGAAAATAAGCACATATTTAAATAACCCATAGCTCTTAATAAAAATTCAGCTGTTTTTGAACAATTAGAATTTAACAGACATCAAGAGAACATAATAGATTACTTTAACACATTGATTTAACAGAGCATCAGAGTTTAATTCTATGTCAAAGAGAAATTGGGCTTCCTGTGATCTTTTGCTGTGAGGTTTCCTTCCTTTACCTTCTTTCATATTGGTGACCATGTTTCTGTGTTTCTGTGTGTAACACATCTTTAAGCATCTTTTGCAGGGCAGGATGAGTGGCAACAAATTCTTTCAGTTTCTGTTTGCTATGAAAAGTCTTAATTTCACCTTCATTCACAAAAGAGAACTTTGCAGGATACAGTATTCTGGGCTGGCAGTTTTTCTCTCTTAGTACCTGGGCTATGTCTCGCCATTCCCTTCTAGCTTGTAGGGTTTCTGATGAGAAATCTGCTGTGAGTCTAATTGGAGATCCTCTGAGAGTAATCTGACGTTTCTCTCTTGCACATTTTAGGATCTTTTCTTTATGTTTCACTGTGGTGAGTTTGATTACAACATGTCGTGGTGAGGATCTCTTTTGGTCATGTTTATTAGGGGTTCTATAAGCTTCCTGTACTAAGATGCCTCTGTCCTTCTCCAAACCTGGGAAATTTTCTGCTAGTATCTCACTGGAAATGCCTTCTAATCCTTTCTCCCTCTCCATGCCTTCAGGAACTCCTAGAACCCGAATGTTGGGTTTTTTAATAGTATCCTGTAGATTCCTGACAATATTTTTTAGATTTCTAATTTCTTCTTCTTTTCTTTGGTTTGCCTGTTTCCTTTCCTGTTCTCTGTCTTCTAAGTCTGATATTCTCTCTTCTGCTTCGCCCATTCTGTTTTTAAGGCTCTCTAATGTGTTTGTCATTTGATCTATTGAATTCTTCATTTCATTATGATTTCTCGTCACTATCAGAGTTTCTTGTTCCACTAGTTGTTTCATTTCATTTTGATTCCTCCTTAATATTTCATTTTCACGAGAGAGATTTTCTATCTTGTCCATTAAGGCTTTCTGTAGTTCAAGAATTTGTTTTTGAGAACTTCTTAATGTTCTTATCAATTTTTTGAGATCCGCTTCTTGCATTTCTTCGATCTCATCATCTTCATAATCTTGAATTGGGGTGTCTTTTTCATTTGGGGGTGTCATAGTGTCTTCCTTGTTCTTGTTAGCTTGGTTTTTGCGTTTGTTGTTTGGCATGTTGGAGATATTTGGTTTCTTCACTGTGGGGTTTTTTCTTGTTACACTATGGCTCTATATTAAGTGGACTGTCTGCTTTCGGTGGAGCCTTAGAGGCTTGAGATGAGTGTGGCCTGAGAGCTCTGTTTGGATCCTCAGGGTTGAGGGTGTGTCAAAGATGACACTCCCAGGTGAGGTGTGGTAAATCTCTCTTTCTTTTTTTGATTCAAAAGGGAAGTAATTCCGCACAGCTGAATGTAATTGGAGGTAGTTAGCAGGCAAATGATATACCCACAGGAGCCAGAGATCGGAAGCTCTTTCCCAAGGACCACACAGGGAATCTCTGCTGCCCTCAGTGTGGGCTCCAATTCTCCTGCAGTCTCCCACTGGGTTGCCAAGTTAGATGCTAATCTCCTGTTATTTCACCCCTCCCCCCAGAGTCAGGTTTTTCTGCTAGGCTCAGGGCTGGTGCAGACCTGAGGTCGCCCTGCTTATGACGTATGTCCAAAATGGCGCCTGCTCTGTCTTGCTCGCCTTTGAGAGGTGAGCGGAGAGAGAGAAACTTGTGTCCGTATCGGTCACTTTTTTTATTTTTTTCCTCTCTCTCTTCTAGTTAGCCTGGTGAACTTTTCCCCACGGAGTTTCAAGCCTCGTTCCCTCTAGCCTCCTCTTTCCACTTGCCCGCTGGTGTCTCGGGCTATTGAGGTTCGGCTCACCTCGCGTTCCAGCACTGGTGTGTTGATTCTGCCACTGGTGTCCCGAACTTGGGCTCCCACGCTCTCCATGAAGGTCCACTGTGAATCACTAGTTCCGGAAGAGTTTCCTCTGCTGTTTCATCCCCTACTCTTCCTTGACCCTGCAGTATCTCCACTTATATTAAACTGTCTCTCCCCCGGACTAATAGTGTGCTCCCTGCCTATTCTGCCATCTTGCCATGATCCATACCTTTCTCTCTTAACATTTAACATGTTTTAAAAGGACTCATCTTCTGCCTGGCTTTACTGAGCCTGCTAAGGAGACTCAGTTGCCACCACTGAATAAGCAATCACACGGCACAGGGTGAGGCAGCTGCATTGCAATCTACAGTCAGGGTTTCATGCCCCTGGGTCATCAAGGTAGCAGCTTCTCTTTAAGACCAGAATTTGCTTTCTCTGTCCTCTTGTGCCCTGTTTCCTCCCAACCAGAGGAAACAGGTTTGGCTCACATCTCCAAGCTCCCTCAAGGTGAATTCCGTACATATCATGTGGACTGCATCTTAAGTCATCAAACCTTCTCAAATTGAGAATAGGCTATAAAAGGTGGAACAGCAAATCTCACTTTCAACAAGTAGTAAAATCTTATTCTCTGCTGTTCCACCCCATTCTGTGCTCCCAAGGCCACTCACAGCCAATGCTTTAGAAACCCCAGGCCATTCCAATACACTTTCCTTGGGAAAAACAGCTATGTTTTTCCCACAAGCTGTGATAACAAAGTGATTGGGAGACACTTTATAAGTCATGTTACTATTGGTTTAATGACATCTACCATACTGCATCTAAGGCTCCAGAAAGATCTATGTCTGCTTTGGCTCCTGCCTAGCACAGCGCAAGGCACACACGAGACTGAATGCTTCATGTGAGCAATCTCACCTGTGAGGAGAGAGAAGTGGGTCTCCCAGAGATAAACGGACTAGACAACAGCCTTCAGCTTGATACTACATGACATCTATTTGAGCATCTAGGATAGAATGAAATATGCCTCTCCCTAACCTCTCAACTCCAGAAACCAGCACAGAATTAACACTGGTGAGAAAAAGGTCATGTTTGTATACTAGTTCCCTGGGACTTCCATAATGAATTATCACAAGTGGGCAGCATGGAACATCAGCAATTCATTCTCTGATAGTTCTAGGGGACAGGACAAAAATCAAGTTATCAGCAGGGCTGATGCCTTCTGAAAGGCCCCATGGAGATTCTGTTCCAGGTGTCTCTCCTGACTTTCAGTGGCGGCTGTCATCCTTTCCATCCCTCGGTTTGAGGCTGCATCCCTCCAATTTCTGTCTCTATTGTGGAAGAGGTGCATCAGAGAGAGGGGCCCAAACGTCTGGCTGATGTCACTCAACAGCTCCATTGGGGAGTCTCTGGGTCAGTCCACTCCAAAGAGCCCCAGCATCTTGGAATCTTGTAGCTGCAGACCCGTAGCTTATCAACAGCTAATTGTTGCTAGGTAAGTTTTCATTGGGCATGCCAGGCTGGCACATATTATACAACTAAAAGTCTGTTTAAGCTCCAGGATGATTTCACTTCTAGATCCTTTACCAATTACCCATGCAAAGATCCTGCAATGATATTAACTTATTCTTGGAGGATATGTCCCAAGATCCCTGTAATACCTGAACCCACAGATAGTACAACTCCCTATGTATACTATGTTTTTGTTTATACATACATTCCTGTGAAGAATTTTTTTTTACAGGCAGAGTGGACAGTGAGAGAGAGAGACAGAGAGAAAGGTCTTCCTTTTGCCGTTGGTTCACCCTCCAATGGCCGCCGCGGTAGGCACGCTGCGGCCGGCGCACCATGCTGATCCGATGGCAGGAGCCAGGTGCTTCTCCTGGTCTCCCATGGGGTGCAGGGCCCAAGCACTTGGGCCATCCTCCACTGCACTCCCTGGCCACAGCAGAGAGCTGGCCTGGAAGAGGGGCAACCGGGACAGGATCGGTGCCCCGACCGGGACTAGAACCCGGTGTGCCGGCGCTGCAAGGTGGAGGATTAGCCTAGTGAGCCGCGGCGCCGGCCACTGTGAAGAATTTTAACTTATACATTAAGCACATAACAGACTAACAATAACAACTAATAAAATAGGATGATTATAGAAATATGCTATAATAACATTTATTTAAAACATATGAATTGTTTATTTCTTGAATTTTCCATTTCCCATTTTTGAACCATGAGTAACTGGTTCTAATGAACCAGTCTCATGAAGCATGAGTAACTGAAACCTTAGAGAACAAAACTGTGGATAAGGTTAAGCTACTGTATTTTCAAATGGGAATACATTCTGGGGTTCCAGGTAGACATAAATTGTAGCTATACATTACTCAACTCTTTATACTTTGCTTTTGTTTGTTGGCTTAGATAGACATTTTGTATAGGAAAAAAATGAGAGAAAATACTGAAAATCTATGAGCAAACAAGAATACTAGAGAGATTGATGTTAGAAAGCATAGACAGTCATTGACAGCATCCAAAGAGGTGGAAGACAATATAATCAAGAGTCTCAGCAGAGAATCTAGCCCAAGAAAATAAACAATATATTTTTCTGGTTGTAATGAAGGAAGAATGGTAAATAAAGAGCAAATCTTGATGTAAAAAGGAGGGTAGTTAAAATGTAGGCATCAAGAGAGTGGTTCTTAATGAAGGATGAAATGAGGTCACTCACTAAAAATGTAGAAAATTGTCCCTGGATTGGGGAGACTAAAGGAAATGAAAAGGGGGTGGTGTTGTGGTCTAGACAGTAAAGCCACCGTCTGCGACGCCAGCAACCCATATGGGCACCAGTTTGAGTCCTGGCTGCTCCACTTCCAATCCAGCTCCCTGCTAATGCACCTGGGAAAGCAGTAGAAAATGGACCAACTGCTTGGGACCTGGCAGCCATGTGGGAGACCTGGAAGAAGCTCCTGACTCCTGGCTTCAAACCAGCCCAGCTGTTGTTATTGTGGCCATTTGGAGAGTGAACCAGCGAAGGGAGATCTCTCTCTCGCTCATTCTCTCTCTCTCTCTCTCTCTCTCTCTCTCTCTCTCCCTCTATTTCTCTGTGTGTGTGTGTACGCACTCACGCACCTCCCTCCTCTGTCTACAAACTCTCCCTTTCAAATAAATAAATAAATCTTTAAAAAAGAAGAAGAAGAAAGAGAGGAAATGTAAAAAATCTGGAGCAAATGTCCTGAAGAATCCCGAAGAATCATTAGATCAGAAATTAGAAAAATTATCTAATGCAATCAGCTAATTTTAGAGATGACAAAACTGAGGCAAAAAGATGCTAAGTGGTTTGCAAAAGTCAGAAGCAAGGGAGAGCCAAAATGGTTACCAACCAGTAAGGTTAGTGATCCTGAATTTGAAATGGTGGCATTCATCCTGGTGCCATTATTTTCTCCAACTCTGCTTGGAGTAGAGATGGTAAAGGGTTGTTCTTGCCCCAACTTGATTGTGCCCAAGAATTTTCATATGTTATGAGCAGAAAGATGCTAAACTTGGGAAATTCCAGGCAAATTTATAGACAACTCTCTTGACCATACTTGCACTTGCCTCTCCAATACTGAAGGCCAACACTTTGATCTCTTACCTCCAAGACACCTCTATGCACTGGAGCTGTTTCTCAATATACCTCCTACTGATCAGGCATCTCAATTTGGTGACTGGAAAGACATGAAATTTATTATGGAAGTACCAGTAGCCAACAATCTGTTAAATCATTTCCTCTGATAATGGTGTTTCAAGACATCTCTATTACAAAACAAACTGCCACTGGAAAAGAAGCATTTAGTCCGACCTTTCTGGAGCCATTATATTATTCTGCATCCTACACTAACTTAGCCTGTTGAAGTCTTTTAGATGATGGTTCAGTAAATACTTTATCTCCCTCTTTCGGGGAAGGAATATATTTTCCATGCATTTGATGTTAGTCTTATACATGTGTTTTGCTTAGAATGGTGGAACTAGGTGACTTTGATAAGCAAATTCCTGAAATTCATTTGAGCAGTTGGACTTGAATTCTTGCACATGTGCCATCACCATGTTAAGGATGTGTACCAGGTAGCTATTGACACAAGGAAGATAAGATGTATGTGGAGCAGACCTGACTCTAAATCACAGGTGGAAGCCAACTCTTACAGAGCCCAGCAAATATCAGTCCTGCCCCAGTCAATCTACAGACTCTTGAGTAACTAACAAATGTTTGTTGATGAAGCCATTGAGTTTTGGGATGGTTTGTTTCATAACAAGAGTTTACTGATACACCATATTTAGGGCCACTTTTTCCTACTAAAATCTGTGAACTAACAGAATTTTAAGGAAGTCCTAGATATCCTGTATTAGATTATATTAGAAGCTATTTCTCTGAAGAATATTTTGAAATAACACAAAAAATAAGATCACTAGTCCATATTTTAGACTTCGATAACTCTAAAAATTGAAAACTCTTCAAAAGTCACTTTACCTACTCCAGCCTTTCTGATGCCTAAGTAAGCCAGGATTTCAAAGATAGAACCAACCACACCAGTTCACTAAGATGGAGCGACTCAGTGTCCCAGGCTCTCACTGCTGGGGGAGCCTGGACTCCAAACCCTCTCCTGCTCCATGTTCACTGGGCCCTTCTTTCTCCACAACTGAATCAAAGATCTCCGATTCTGTCCCCAATACATTCTAATGAAATTCTGATGGCCTATCTCACTATTACCTAAAAGGCTTTAAGAGGCCAAAAGTGCACATCAATTCATTTCAACGCAGATGGCTTAGGGTGCAAATGCATGTAAACCCCATATATCTTCCTGAAACAAACTGCCTCAGCCTTTTCAAGATTTTGTAGCACCTTAAAGGTCACTTCCTGGTTTTTCACTCTTTTGATTATTCTCACTCCCATGTCACAGTCATGCTCCCAGCTCCCATCAATCAACCAGTCAGCATTTACAAATGTCACTGTGTCGAGCTCTGCACTGAACATTATGGCACGACCCCAGACAGAAAGATATTGTCCTGGCCTTCCAGGGTCAATGAAGTTTAAATAGATGAAACAAGATGAACACACATAAGGAAAACATTCAAAATGCTTTCACTAGAGAACATGCCTAGCCATTCTGGCAAAAGCCAGCTATTTACTTCCACGCCAGTTATTCTCCACTCTGGCTACACACTGAAACCTGTTTTGGAAAAAAACAGAAATGTCAGGACAGACATTTGATGCAGTGTAAGATGCCACTTGGGACACCCACATCCCAATATCAGTGTATCTGGGTTTGAGATCCAGCTCTGCTCCCAATTCCAGCTTTCTGCTAATGTACACGCTGGGAGACAGCAGGAGATGGTTCAAGTAATTGGGTCCCTGCCATCCATATGGGAGACCTGGGTGATATTTCCAACTCCTAGCTTTGGCCTGGCCCAGCCTTGGCATTTGCACTTGGAGAGTGAACCAGTAGATGGCAGATTCATTCTCTCCCCCGCCCCTTACTCTCACTCTCAAATAAAAATGAAATATAGATATCCTGACCTCAATTCCAGGCATTCATTCTATTATAACTGGCCTAGGTTGGGTCCTTGGCACTAGAAATGTCTTTATATTTCCAGAGGAGAGTATACTATGTACATGAGACTGAGAACAACCACTTTATTCTATGGGAACACAACATTGTTGGAATTGGGCTGAGTTGATTAGCAATGGCTTCATAGCAGATGTAAATCTTGTTGCTGTGATGAATATGGTTCATAGGCTGGAAAACAAAAGGGTACTTCAAAAAGTTTGTGAAAAATCAAATTAAAAAAAAAAAAGTTCATGTCCATGAACTGTTTGAAGGTTCCCTTATATGATAATGAGTTAAACAAAGCTTTGAAATTGGGAGCGATAGAAAAGAAAGGCAAGAAATCATAATCCAATGGTTATCATCACTGGATGGAAATGGTTAGACATTATTGTAAAAGAAACAGGGAGGTTGTGGTCTTCCTTGAGTCAGCTTCTGCAGCTGTAAAATAGAAAGTCTGTTCTGTCCTGCATACTCATCTCTCTAGATAAGCTAATGGACCCACCAGCTGCATTTGCAAATAATTTCATTCACCTAGAATGTGCTGTGTCCAACAGAAACAAGTAATTATTACTCATACTGAAAACAAATAGGAACAAGTGACAAATGAGGACATTCCTTCCAAGTCCTACTGCCATCTCACTTTTCCCTGGGCCTCTATTCTTACACACACACTGCTGACGATAAATTTCAGCATCTCAGCATCCAGGGGACATCAGAAATGGAATCTCTCATAATAGAACTGCAAGAGCATCCCGATCCAGAGACATGACAAACATACTTAACTGATCGTATCAGCTCCAGTTCACCTCCAATGGCAGAAAAGTTTAATTCTTTCTTATGGGAAGAATCTGTCCTGTCCCCACCTGCACCTGATTTTCAGCCATCTCGCCCTCACCTCGCCATCCATAGCACCTGACGGAATTCTCATTTGTGTGAGATTTTTTCCTCTGAGCCAACTCCGAGTTTTCTCTTTGTTTGCACTCTCTTCCCAGACAACACAACCATCAGCTCCCCACCAAGCCCCCAACCCTCCCTAAACACAGATGCTGTCTTTTGTTTTGCATTTATGTTGTGAAAAAGACATTGCCCTGCTGACACTGTGAGAAGCATCAGTGAGTAAAGTCTGTTATACAGGCTGCAAAGCCATCTGGACTTTCTGCTGAAAAGGTTGGACATGGTTTTAGGCAAGATTTTTATCACATCTGAGAGAGGGGAGGAAATATCTTGAATGCATTACCATCTTCCAAGGTTGATGTCAGATTTTTTTCCCTTGTCAGTTGCAAAACAAAGGAGAAAAAAGATGACAAACAAAAGGAGCTGAGAATGAAGATACACATCTCCAGAGGAAGCTTTGTCAAAGGTAGTGGAGTATAAACAAAAAATAAATTAGTTTTGGTTTTATCAGAAACTGGAAAGACTTCCATTGGTATAATAGTTTGGCATTTCCAAGCCTCCCCAGAAAATGCCCTCAAAATGCAAAATAAAATCCTGAGATGCTCACAACCAAAGTGGAGATTTGCTTTCCAAAACCTATTAACAGTTTTTAATATGCACACACACACACACAGAGAGAGAGAGAGAGAGAGAGAGAGAGAGAGAGAGAGAGAGAAGGGAATAAAACAAACCTTGTGACAAATAGCCTGGTTGGAAATCTCTATCTCTCTTGCTCTCTCACAGTGTATGTCAATGTGACATACACTTTTCTAAAAGGTTCAACTTATCAGTTGACGAATGTTAGGTATCTTAGCAACACGAGGCTTTGGGCTTTTCTGTCCCCACAAGTTGCTGAAGGAAAGCCAGAATGAGTTCTGGTGTCAGATGTATTCTTTTAACAAGGGGACTTATTTGAAGAATACACGACTGGCTGCTGACACTTTGCCCCTTAGTTACTCATCGTGGTGCCTTTGGGTTATAGACATGCTGACAAGTGGGCTAACAGCAAGAAATTGCTGTGACACTTCAGATTCAACACCTGAGTCAACATCTCCTAGAAAGTTCAGTGCCCATCACCCACCATAATAATTGCATTTTGAACTGCGCCCTGCTCACAGGACCCAGCCAAGTTTCATTGTGAAAGATCTTGAGAAGTACACATTTTTGACTCCTCGTGTCATATGCTTTGAATAAAATTCCTACCTAAATTGAATGAGAAAAAAAATTACTAAATGTCTATACATGTTATGATTTGGAAAGAAAAATGTCTTTACAGAGAAGGATCTTAGATCAAAAATATGTTGTCTAAATAATGGGGTTAGGTATGCCTCATAGTAAAGTGATGAATAGTGATCCTATAAAAGTAACTTATGAGGGACTGACACTGTGGCATAGCGGGTAAAGACACCAGCTGCAGCACCAGCATTCCATATTGGGCACTGGCTTGAGTCCCAGCTGCTGCACTTCCAATCCAGCTCTCTGCTATGGCCTGTGAAAGCAGAAGATGGCCCAAGTTCTTGGGCCCCTGCACCCACCTACAAAACCCAGAAGAAGTTCCTGGCTCCTGGCTTCAACCTGGCCCAGCCCCAGCTATTGTGGCCATTTGGGGAGTGAACCAGTGGATGGAAGATATCTCTCTCTCTTTCTTTCTCTCTCTCTCTCTCATTCTGTCCTTCAAATAAACAAATCATTTTTTAAAAGTAACATGTATTTTTTTTTCATTTTTTCCTAATCACTTAAGTGACACCATTGCTATGCTCTGTGGAAGTTAAGAAACAAATAATCCTTGTTCCCAAGATGCTCTCACACCACCCTGAATGCACCGATCTCTTCGGTAAATCTCTTTTGAACAGACAAGACAGATCCACAAGTATTAATGCAAAAACTAAACATGGTACCCAGCACAGGCAAGTGCTTTGGGTTCTGGAAGGAAGCACATACATAGTACTAGCTGAAGGTCAAAGGGAAATGTCCAGGGACAAGGCAGCCTGGCAGCCAAGTCCCAAGAGCAGAGAGCCGGGAGCTGCTTTCTGAGCACAGCAAAGGAACAACCCAAGTCATAAAGCTGTCCCATGCTCGTTGGCTGCAGACAACGTCACGAGGCCTAGAGGAAAGTAGATGCACGTGTGGGGCCTCAGACGTCGGGGTGGGGGCTGTATCACTGGGGTGTGACTGCAGACTGATGCTGGGAGAACCCAACAACAGAAAGGTCGCCCAAATAAGCACCAGTGGTGGAAGGGAAAGGTCTGAAGGCAGAGGAGACTTTAGCATCACCCAGACTCACGTGTTGTTCACTTCTAGTTGCAAACCTGTGTTTCTGCTGCATGGGTCCCAGGTACTCACCCAGTTACCATGGTAACCCCTCCTGGATTTCTATGAGCCCTTTGAGATGCTGTTCAAGGATAGACCCGGAGTCCTCCAGCTGGCTCCCCTCCTTGACTGGGGCTGAGTCTAAGTCAAATATTGGAACTAACTATCCCCGAAGCTCGAGTCCAGGTTTGGACATGCCTGAGTGTTCCACTACCTAGTTCCACTGGTTCACTCCCCTACTACCCACCCCCCTAGCTACTCAGCTCATCTGAGAGAGGGAAAGGATGGGATGAAAAGCAGGTTGATCTGGAAGAGGCAGGAAAAGCAACCTGGAAAAGTTCCAGGTGTGTGGGGAAAGCTCCTATCCCGGAGGTGCCCAGCGAGGTGATGGCCTGTTCCCAGCTGGAGTAAAGCCAGGCGCTCCTTGAGGACGACAGGAGATGAGTAGACTGTAGTGCTGGGTGACTACTTGAGTGTAAGGAAGGCGGGTCACCCACCTGGAGCCTGTGCCCACACCCAGGCAGTGCGGAGGGGGCTCTGCTGCCAGCCAGAAGAGATACTGACCACTCATGCAGGCACATAACATAATGCAGAGGCCCTGAGAGCAAGCTTTCCTGAGACACCCAGCAGTGGGCCCTGGGCAAGACACTAAGACACTGAGGTGTCCTGGGGGATAAGGACCTGAGCTTGTGTCACTTTTGCACATTTTCCCCAGAGCAACTATCGAGGTGATCCTTACAGCTCAGCAAGGGCTGGAAGACTCAACAGCTTCATTTCCACCAAGAGTTTTCTACCCTTCCTGCCGATGCCAAAGCACATGCATTAATCCATGTGTCAAAGCCAGAGAATATGAAATGCAAAACTAAAAGGCCCTCCTGATAGAAAACAAAACAACCGCTCCTTTTATTGCAGAGAAAATGCTCCAGAATTTTAAATCGAATTCTGTTTTGGCCACAGTCTTTGGCCACAGTTAATGATTCCTGAGAGCTTTCCTGCATAAGACAAAGCCACGCCTGGCAAACAGTGACACTGACGTTTGTCAGAGGCTGACACAATGATTGTCTTAAAGTAAGTGGCACTGAGAGAGGTCACCAGGGCATGAGGCGGTCACCTCCCCTGCCCCCACTCCCAGAACAGCTGGAGACATGCGGAATGCAGACAAGTTCAAGTTGATTTAACATCTGAGCGTCAATGAAGCACGGCACTTCCTTCTGAGTGCTGCTGGCGAGACCTGAACCTCAGAGGAACTTGGTGCGGGAAGACACCCCTAGTGGGTTCCCATTCTGCATTTATGAGGAACAGGGACATGGAGCACCGTGAAATCACTGACGAGTGTATTCTGCAGAGGCAGGCATGTCTGCACAAAACACAGAAGCCTCTGCCCCATACCTGTCCTTGGTATTCTCTTCTCAAAGAAGCACCCAGCTCCTTGCTAGTCTCCATTGCTCTTCTGTGGCTCCTCCTGACACTAAACAGAAATCTAGCACATCTAAGTCCATGCACTACTTTCTCTGCAGGGCTTCTCTCATCCTTCCACCAAAATACTCATACAGCAGCCAGTCCAATTTTATATTTTTTCCAAGCAAATTTAAAATATTGAAAGACTAGTCCATCAGTATTTCTGCAATGCTTTTTTTTCAAAATTTTTTTACTGAGTCCTGTTATCTGGCATGGCCCTGGTCAAATCCAGGTGCTTTCATTTCAGCAAGATTATCAGATGTGTAAATAAATAATCAGGATAGAACTAGGATCAAAAGTGATGGTTATTTTGGAGTTCGAGTTTAATAAACTAACGCTGGAAGAAGAGTGTTTTCTGCACATATGGGTAGACAAGAGAGGTGACAGATCTCTGTGTCCAGCTCTCTCCATGAGCTCATAAAAATGAGCTTTGTCAGTGCCTCACAGGCATTGTCTGCAGTAATTTTAATCTACTTGATTTCTTCTGCTCAGACCCTATTTTCGGGATAGAGAGAGCAGAAAAGGGGGCAAAGTCATGAGACAAAGGAATCTTTGACCTTTGGTGGCCGGTGTGACATTGACGTCGATGGCTGGTTCTGCCAAACAGGAAGCTAACATTCCTTATTATTTAAGCAATAATTCTAAAGTTTCCCTGAATTAACACAAAGGAGGAAAGTAAATATTACTTTCTTCATGGAACAACTACTTTTTCCATAGGGAGTCTCTCCATGCTCTGTAACAGTTCTTATTCACGTCGTTTCAAATCCAGATGAATGCAAACAACCATGAATCAACTCCAGACAGAGGACTTCGTCTGTTATATTAGCACGCTAATGAGGATTTAAAGATTCTAATTAAATCAGACTCAAAATATCTTCCCGGCTAGACCAGAAAGTATCAGTTTAACAAAAACAAAAGTACCCTGTCCTTCCAATGTGGCTCTCTGTTTATCTTCTATGTTTTTATAATATTCCAGTTTGAAGTTGATTGTTAAAGCAGTAACTACTGTTATTAAGTGTAAACAAATTTGTATATATCTAATGTTTTTGGGAATTGTGAACTACAGTTTTACTTAACCAGCAAACAGATGAACAGATATCTGTGCACAGAGACATGGAGAGAAGAGGGCTGAGCCATGAGGCCCAGCAAGAGGGAGCAGGAAGCCCAGGGAAGTTGTCAGACTTCAGTGGGTGTTGAACTCCTCTGAGCTACCCTGTCAGTAACTCTGATGCAGGGCATCTGGGAGGGGCCTGATGGAGTCACAGAAGCCCCCACATGGTCCTGATGCACACAGTCACTGTGGGCCCCAGGAGGACAGGGGTCATTTGCTGTCCTGAACTCCCACCGCAGAGCGAGTTCAACTTACAACTTTATGTAAGAGGAAGAACGTGGATCATGTTGCCTCTCATCCCTATGGTTGCATGTGTAGGCACTAGGCTATCACGTTTGCCTGTTTATGTAACTTGTACCTGTGCCTTCCTTATCCCCCTCCTCTCTCCTTCCCACAGCATCTCCAACAAAACAACACAAGCCATGGAGTCTGGCAAAACATGTGTGAATCCTGGGTCCCCAACTGAGTATACTTGGCAAGATATTTTCTTTTTCTCCACCTCAGCTTGTTCATCTGTAAAAAGGGTAGTAACTGTAGCAACTTCTTAGGGTTATAATGCACATTACCAGACATGATGCTCTCTGCAGCCTTAGAATCACACCCAGTTCACAGAGAGCCCTTGAGAACTGTCAGTTACCATTTATCACATAATGTTTTGTATTTCCTGATTCACGGTATGGGCATTTTATATAGAGGACCTTGTCTTACTTATCTCTGTATTTCATTAGTGTCTTGCTCAATAAATTTTGATTGATTCTCTTCCCCAGGGGAACAGGTATCGAGATGAAATAAAAGCAGAAATACTTGAGAAACTGTTTCTCTACTAAGCTTTGTACCCAGGTCATTTGGATACAGCCCAGCCTGTCCACAGGAATGGCTCTGACAAATGCCTCTTCCATTCACTCTGACTTCCCTTTAGGGGAGGGCTTCGGGGTGATATGCCCATGCAAACCTCCCAAAGTCAAATGCAGATCTTGGTTGGGGTGCAATGTGTGTGTGTGCTGCATAGTACGATTATGAAGATGAGTGAGACAGAGTTCTTATCCGCAGGAATCCAGTCAGATGAAGACAATGTTCTGTCAAGAATCGTAAAATATTAGCACCAAAGCTATGAAATCAGAGAGGAAGGAATACTTAAGTGAGAAATTAATGTATAAAGGGTCCAAATAATTAACAAGGTGGGACACATTCCAACATAAAATGTAAAAATAATAATAAATACACAGTTAATAAAAAGGTCAAACCAGAAATCTAACTGATGATCATTTTCTCCAAAATTTGCTAACATTGTCACTAAAAATAACTAAATGAAACATGTAATTTCCCCTTAAGATCGACTTTGGATCCAAAACACACCCAGCATTTGGGTCCATGAATGCAAATATGTAGTTTTGAGTTCCTGATTTAACTCATTATTTGCTTTCTTATATTATTATTTTATTTTTAAAAGATTTATTTATTTATTTTAAAGTCAGAGTTACACAGAGAAGGAGAAGGAGAAGGAGAGAGGAGAGAGAGACAGAGAGATAGAGAGAGAGGTCTTTCATCCACTGGTTCACTCCCCAAATGGCCACAATGACCAGAGCTGGGCTGATCCGAAGCCAGGAGTCAGGACATTCTTCTGGGTCTCCTATGCAGGTGCAGGGGCTGAAGGACTTGGGCCATCCTCCACTGCTTTCCCAGGCCACAGCAGAGAGCTAGATCAGAGTAGAGCAGCCAGGACTCAAATCGGCACCCATATGGGATCTGGCACTGCAGGTTGCAGCTTTACCCACTATGGCACAGCACCGGCCCCTTATTGTTTAATATTTTAATTTTTGATGAACATTTAATGCTTGCACATTTTATTAGGTATAGTGCCATATATCAGCATACCAAGCAAACCTGACAATGAGCCCTTCCATTTTCTTATCTTTTCTTGCATTGGGAGACTACCAGCTCCTCTCTGCCAGTCCTTTACACGGTACACAATACATTGCTGTGAACTATGGTCGCCCTGATATGATATGGGGCACTAGAACTTTTCACTTCTTTTTAATGTTGCATGGCATTTGTTACAAGTACTTTCACCACATTTTGCTCTGTGACTACAACAAACCCAGCAGGGCATGAGTTTATAGAAAAGGCAAATGCAATCAGTCTCATCTCCCCAATGAAGAAACCAACATCTAAAGAAGCTCGAGTCACTGTGTTAAGGGCACCAAGAGATTCATGGTGCAGGTCTCCCTACTTCAAGTTCAGATCTTTTTCCAAAACACTGAGGCAGAAGCATTCAACATTCACTTCTTTGTATTCTCCAAATGCTCTCAGAATAGCTTTGGCATCACTCTGCACATCAATCCATCCCTTGCCTGCCTCAGTACCATCCTCTCCGTGGATCTGCAACGGCAGAGTCTCTGTCTTCTCTCCCACTTGAACATCTTCCACAGCAGGCTCCATAATGCTGCTGCTGTTCAAAACATGTCTCCCTGGAAGCTGCCTTCACACAGCCCAAATTCTTCCAGGGAAAACACCAGGGTTATGATTCATATTTTAATTAAAAATGGCATTGCCAGTTTAACCGTCTCCATTAGCCATCAGATTTTTAGCTGTTGCCTAAACTTTAACGTGTCCTCAGAGGCCAAAACTTTACTAAGCAGGGAGCATATTCACATACACTTGTTGCGGGCTCAGAGGACACACACAAAGTCTTTCCAGAAAGTTCATGAGCAACAGCTCCTCTAGAGAAAATACACTGAGAAAGCAAACCCTCTTAAGTGATGTGTAACAACACTAACAAAATACTGGCTTGTGTTAAGTTGCATGTTACATGCCTTGTCTAACTGAAACCTCAAAGGAATTCTGTGAGGTAGGATAAAAGTCTGCTTCAATATCAAACATTGCAATGTGGTCACATCGGCAGAATGCCCTTATGTCACAAAGGGCAAAGGTCACGCTTGCTTAGCTGGTGCTTCCCCTGCAGTAGCAACCACCCTCAGAGGGTTACTCTGTTAAAGACCTGGCCCAATCTGCTGGTTTTCACACACTTTCAGCTCTCCTAGTGTTTTGTCATTCCTGCATCAATCTGAGTTTTAGACCATTTCAAGTAGATGCCAAGTGTATAAAACAGAACTGACTACATTTTTGACTTCTGAGTCTCTCAAGTAAGACGTCTCCAACCCAACTAAGCCTACTTCTCTGGCTCCAAAAATGGTTTCTATGGTGCCCATCTAAATTAGAAGGACACAAGAAACCAATTTTCCAACTTATACTTGTCTGTTTTACTCCCATCAAGATCAGTGCAAGGAGGAAGAAACATTTATTCCAAGAACCTGTTCTTTAAAAAAACATATTTAAGGCTGGCGCCATGGCTCACTAGGCTAATCCTCCGCCTCCAGTGCTTGCACCCCAGGTTCTGGTCCCAGTCGGGGCGCCGGAATCTGTCCCAGTTGCTCCTCTTCCAATCCAGTTCTCTGTTGTGGCCTGGGAAGGCAGTGGAGGATGGCCCAAGTGCTTGGGCCCTGCACCCGCATGGGAGACCAGGAGAAGCACCTGGCTCCTGGCTTCGGATCAGAGCGGTGCGCTGGCCGCTGTGCGCCGGCCGCAGTGGCCATTGCTGGGTGAACCAACGAAAAAGGAAAAAGGAAGACCTTTCTCTCTATCTCTCTCTCTCACGGTGCACTCTGCCTGTCAAAAAAAAAAAACATATTTATATTTTATTTACTTGAAAGGCAGAGTTACAGAGATAGAGTGAGGGGAGAGGGGAGAGACAAAAAGAGATATATTTCGTCTACTGGTTCACTCTTCAAATGGCCAAAACTGCCAGCATCGGGCCAAGCTGAAGCCAGGAGCTTCTTGCAGGTCTCCCGTGTGGGTGCGGGGGCCCAAGTACTTGGGCCATCTTCTACTGCTTTCCCATGTCATTAGCAGGAAGCTGGATTGGAAATGGAGCAGCCAGGACTCTAACCCTCTAACCACAGCCCATATGGGATGCCAGCACTGCAGGCTGTGGTTTAACCCCCTGTGCCACAGCACCAGCCCTAAGAATCTGTTCTTTCCTCTGAAGAGACAGTATCACAAGTGCTAATATATATATATATATATATATATATATATATAATTATGAATATATATAGATCTATATATATTTATACACACATATATATATATATTTCCCAACCACCATCTCAGCAAGTAGCATCAGCTCCTCAATTCTAGCACTTCTTTCTGAAGACAGACTCGCAGAAGGCTGCAGGCAGTGGAAAACTGACAGAGCCAAGAATAAGGCCAACACCACATCCCAAACAAGGAACTCAGAGTGCTGATCTCCAGGTCTCCTGCCATGACCGCCAACTTTAAACCACTCTACTGCTTCATGAAGGCCAATGGCTGAGCCTGGTAACCTAGCCCCTGCTTGGCTTTCTCCACGCTACAGCAATGAGTGGCACTTGCTCTGTAAACTCCAGAGAGGGTGAGGAAGGGCTCAAAGTTGTACAGTCCACCTGAAAGCAAGTAGGCCATCTCTGTTAAGGAAGCAAAGCAGTAGACACAGGTCAGTGGCAGGCGGATGGATGGGAAAGGGTAGCCCAGGCCCTCAAAAGACAGGAAGAGTTCGTCTATTTTTACTTTTGGTGTCTGTGCTTTTGGGGGTTTTATCCAAAAAACAATTGTCTATGCTAACTTAAAATATTTCCACTGGCACTGTGGCATAATAGGCTAAGCCTCCTCTTCCAATCCAGCCCTCTGCTATTGCCTGGGAAAGCAGAGGAGGATAGCCCAACTGCTTGGGCCCCTGCACCCACGTAGGGGACCGAAAGAAGCTCCTGGCTCCTGGCTTCAGATCACCTCAACTCTGACCATTGTAGCCTTCTGGGGAGTGAGCCATCAGATGGAAGATCTCTCTCTCTCTCTCTCTCTCTCTCTCTCTCTCTCTCTCTCCCTGCCTCTCAAGTAAAGAAATAAAATATTTTAAAAAGTATTTCTGCCACGTTTTCTTCTATTAGTTTCAAGTCTTAAATTTGTACCATTAATCCATTTTGAATTCATTTTTGCATATGGTTCTAAGCAAGAATCAAAATTAAATTTGCCTGTGGGTATCCAGTTTTCACAGCACCATTTTTTTAAAGAGATTGTCTTATTCCCATTGTGTGTTTGTGGCCTTTTGATCTGTTGGTTCTAGATGTATGTATTAATTTCTGAGATCTCTATTCTGATCTACTGATTATGCACCTGTTTTGAAGAGTATCATGCTGTTTTGGTTACAGTTATTCCATTGGGATGATCACATGATTTTTTTTTTTGCCTTCATTCTGCTAATAAGATTGAGTATGTCTATTGATCTGCATGTGTTGAAACATTCCGACATCCCTAGGATAAATCCCACTTGATCATGATGAATGATTTTGTGATGTGTTATAGGATTAGATTTGCTAACATTTCATTGAGATTTTTTACATCATTGTTCACAAGGGATGTTGGTCTAAAACTTTCTTTTTGTTGTGTTCTTTCTTGGTTTTATTTTTAAAAGATGTGTTTATTTGAAAGGGAGAGAGAGAGAGGGAGGGAGAGAGAGACAAGGAGAGAGAGAGAGAGAGAGAGAATCTTCCATCTGCAGGTTCATTCCCCAAATATCCACATCAGCCAGGCCTGGAACCAGGAACTCCAGCCAGGTCTCCACATGGGTTGTAGGAACCCAAGCATGTAGGCCATCATCCATCGCCTCCCAGGTTCATTAGCAGAAAGATGGATTGGAAGTATAGAGTAGTCAGAATTCAAGTCAGGCACTCTAACACAGGATTTAGATGTCCCAAGCAATGACTTAACCCACTGAACCACAATTATTGCCTGCCTTATCTAGTTTTAGTATCAAAGTAATGCTGACTTTCTAGAATGAGTATGGAAGAGTTTTCTCCCTTTCAAATTTTTGGAATAATTTGGTAAGAAATGGTATTAGTTCCTCTTTAAAAGTTCAGTAGAGGGCCGGCGCCGCGGCTCACTAGGCTAATCCTCCGCCTTGCAGCACCGGCATACCAGGTTCTAGTCCCGGTCAGGGCACCGGATTCTGTCCCAGTTGCCCCTCTTCCAGGCCAGCTCTCTGCTGTGGCCAGGGAGTGCAGTGGAGGATGGCCCAAGTGCTTGGACCCTGCACCCCATGGGAGACCAGTAGAAGCATCTGGCTCCTGCCATCGGATCAGCGTGGTGTGCCAACAGCGGCGGTCATTGGAGGGTGAACCAACGGCAAAGACCTTTCTCTCTGTCTCTCTCTCTCACTGTCCACTCTGCCTGTCAAAAAAAAAAAGTTCAGTAGAATCCAGCAGTGAAGGCTTCTAGTCCTATGTTTTTTGTTTGGTTTTTGTTTTTGTTTGTTTTTGGGAGAGGGGTAGGGGAGAACCTTTGATGAATGATTCCATCCCATTACTCATTATTAATCTGCTCAAATTTTCTGTATCTTCATGGTTTAATTTTAGTAAGTTATTTAAGTCCAGAAATTTGTTCATTTCTTCTAGCCATATAGTTGTTCACAATAGTCCCTAACTATCTTGTGATTATCTGGTATCAGTTGTAATCTTTTTTCATCTCTGATTTTATTTATTTGAGTCTTCTCTTTCTTTAGGTTAGTGTAGCTAAGATTCAACAATTTTGTTTTTGTCTTTTCAAAAAATCAACTCCTCATTCCATTAATATTTTGTATTTGTTTTTAGTTTCTTTTTTGTTTGTTTGTTTGTTTGTTTTTTAACTTTTATTTAATGAATATAAATTTCCAGTGTACACCTTATGGATTACAATGGCTTCCCCCTCCCACAACTTCCCTCCCACCTGCAACCCTCCCCTCTCCCGCTCCCTCTCCCCTTCCATTCACATCAAGATTCATTTTCAATTCTCTTTATATACAGAAGATCAATTTAGTATAAAGATTTCAACAGTTTGCACCCACATAGAAACACAAAGTGAAACATACTGTTTGAGTACTAGTTATAGCATTAAATCAAAATGTACAGCACATTAAGGACAGAGATCCCACATGAGGAGCAAGTGCACAGTGGCTCCTGTGGTTGACTCAACAAATTGACACTCTAGTTTATGTCACCAGTAACCATCCTAGGCTGTCGTCATGAGTTGCCAAGGCTATGGAAGCCTTCCAAGTTTGCCGACTCTGATCATATTTAGACAAGGTCATAAAAGACAGAGTGAGGATAGTAACCAATGATCCTAAGAGTGGCATTTACCAGGTTTGAACAATTATACAGCATGAAGTGGGGAAGAGGACCATCAGTACACACAGGTTGGGAGTAGAGCCATTGGTGGTAGAGTAGAGGTTATGATTACAAAGGAATGAGGCCCAAGTGCACTAGACAGGGCCTAGAACAAAGGACAGAGTCATTATTAGAGGAGCTAAGAAAGGTGCTGTCTAAGCTACAAGTAATTTTTCTGATTGAGAGGCAAATAGAACCTGATAGAAGGGGCTTGATAATAATCTGGTGGGCTTTAGGCCTTGTAAATTCAGAGGCCCAGACCTATCTATCTCTTCACATGGGGTATATCCTAAGGGAGGTGTGAACCTCCTAGGGGAAGGCACTCTGTTGACTTTCATTACTTGGCTGGCCTGGGAGGAGAGCTGGCCAGGTAAAGGCAGGTGGCATCTCTAACAAGAAATTTACAGTTCTGCCTGCAATGTTGCTGACCCTACTTGACCATCCCCTCAGCTGCAGTGGTCACTTTGGAAGTTGGGCTGAGTGAAGGGCTTTTCAGCTTAGAGCCAATAAGATCTGTGGCTCTGACCTGGGCATCTGTCGATTCCAGGGCTGGTCCATTTCCAGTGATCCAACTCTTGGCAGAGCTGCCAGGGCTCTTCACAAGCTGACTTCTGCTGAAGCCCAGGCTTACCACATTGAAAGCAACTGCAGTGGACTGGCCTGTTGGGTCTCCTTGAGGGCAGATCACTGCACAGATCAGCCATTAATAGGCCTGCCACCCATTGCTTCTGATGCCGAGCTTTCTTTTCCTCCTGGTTTGTGTTCAAGCAGACCAGAGGATGCAAGTCAAGGGAGTGCCCGTGTCCCATCTCTAATCTTCGGTGGCCTGAACTACAAGTCTATAGTCACAGGCATGTTCTGTAGTAGTTTTTCTAAGGTAGACAATGCCCATGAGGAAAATTATATTCTCACTTTAAAACTTTCTTTCCCTTTGGTCTGAAAGGGAGGTTTTTTCTACTTACTGTATACTTCGCTGATGGCGAAGTGAATCTAGCTATGAGATTATTATTTAAGTTCTTATTTTGGCTATGCTATTGCAGAAAAATGTTAGCCATCTCTTTTATAAGGTCTAAAGATTAAATTGTGCATCCTACAGATTCCTTCATACTAGAATTAGTTTCCTACCTTGAAGAGAATAGAGAAATGAAAGAACAAGTTGGGCTTAGAATAGAGAAATGAGGGAGCAAGTCCTAGATCGCTTGCTGACAATAGCAATATCACATGAATACTTAGCAAACCGTTTCAACCATTAGATAACAACTTAAGAAAACATTTACCAGAAGGTCCAATGCCTTCTATAAATTTTAAGAATCATGTATTTGAAAACACCTCTTAAATATCTAACATGGTGTAGTTTGTTTAGCCAGTAAACTTAAGCACAACCATCTAAAATGTTTTTAGTTCCTTTCTACCAACAAGTCTAAAACATATGATACACAGATTCAGGTCCCATAAATTAAAATGTATCTTTGATTGATTTTAGCAGCTTAAATTTATGGACAATCTTATCTATAAGCCACTTAAATTAAAACTCTTAATAAAATTTCCCCATGTGGACATACAATATGTACACACATATAATATAGAATAATAGACCAATATAGCAATTTTAATAATAGCTTTTAAAATCTTTAACTCTTTTTGTAGATTGCCAATTGATTTGAATTGCTTTTTCTTTTTAGTAACCTCAGTTAACCATACTTTCTCTCAGTTGGTACTGTTAATACATTATTGGCTTCATCTGTTTACAGAGCCATCCCAAAGTACTGAATACAATAAAAGTGGCTGGTAAAGTCCATAGGAACCTATAGGAGGACAGCTAAACACAGAACCAACAACGCTTTAGTTTTATGAGCAGCACATCATATATAACTATGGATGACAAAAGACTTTAAGTCGCCATGTTTAAAATTATAAACTCATCAGCCAACAAGAGGCACTTGCTTACTTCACAGTATTTTTGAAAGCACCTGTAGGATTTTACAAGTATTTAACCCTTTAGGCCTCTGGGGCTTTCTCATTAAGATAACTATCATGTCTAGTAACACAAGATCATTAGACTTTTTAATTCTCAAACATTTGTATTAATAGCATTTTCCATTATAGAAACTTAAAGTCTGGTACCACATCACATCTTGACAGTCCTTCTAATATAATCCAAATAGTCTGATTAGTTGGTGTCTCTATAAGATGAGAGACATAGGTCCTTCGATTTTTTCAGTTGGGCCCAAACTGGAAAGACCAGAGTCCAGGATTTACTGGAAATTTTAGAGACCAGATTGTTTGAAACTTTGATTTTTTAAATGCCTGTCAAGAATGCCAAGAAGGCTCAAAATCCAAAATATCTGGTTGAAATAAGATTCCTTAAAATCATGACATAACATAGACCAAATTTGATCATTGTTACAAGGTGATTATTCAAATTTTTGAAAAAAGCACATATTTAAATAACCCATAGCTCTTAATAAAAATTCAGCTGTTTTTGAACAATTAGAATTTAACAGACATCATGAGAACATAATAGATTACTTTAACACATTGCTTTAACAGAGCATCAGAGTTTAATTCTATGTCAAAGAGAAATTGAGCTTCCTGTGATCTTTTGCTGTGAGGTTTCCTTCCTTTACCTTCTTTCATATTGGTGACCATGTTTCTGTGTTTCTGTGTGTAACACATCTTTAAGTATCTTTTGCAGGGCAGGATGAGTGGCAACAAATTCTTTCAGTTTCTGTTTGTTATGAAAAGTCTTAATTTCACCTTCATTCACAAATGAGAGATTTGCAGGATATAGTATTCTGGGCTGGCAGTTTTTCTCTCTTAGTACCTGGGCTATGTCTCGCCATTCCCTTCTAGCTTGTAGGGTTTCTGATGAGAAGTCTGCTGTGAGTCTAATTGGAGATCCTCTGAGAGTAATCTGACATTTCTCTCTTGCACATTTTAGGATCTTTTCTTTATGTTTCACTGTGGTGAGTTTGATTACAACATGTCGTGGTGAGGATCTCTTTTGGTCATGTTTATTAGGGGTTCTATAAGCTTCCTGTACTAAGATGCCTCTGTCCTTCTCCAAAACTGGGAAATTTTCTGCTAGTATGTCACTGAAAATGCCTTCTAATCCTTTCTCCCTCTCCATGCCTTCAGGAACTCCTAGAACCCGAATGTTGGGTTTTTTAATAGTATCCTGTAGATTCCCAACAATATTTTTTAGATTTCTAATTTCTCCTTCTTTTCTTTGGTTTGCCTGTTTCCTTTCCTGTTCTCTGTCTTCTAAGTCTGATATTCTCTCTTCTGCTTCGCCCATTCTGTTTTTAAGGCTCTCTAATGTGTTTGTCATTTGATCTATTGAATTCTTCATTTCATTATGATTTCTAGTTACTATCAGAGTTTCTTGTTCCACTAGTTGTTTCATTTCATTTTGATTCCTCCTTAATATTTCACTTTCACGAGAGAGATTTTCTATCTTGTCCATTAAGGATTTCTGTAGTTCAAGAATTTGTTTTTGAGAACTTCTTAATGTTCTTATCAATTTTTTGAGATCCACTTCTTGCATTTCTTCGATCTCATCATCTTCATAATCTTGAATTGGGGTGTCTTTTTCATTTCGGGGCATCATAGTGTCTTCCTTGTTCTTGTTAGCTTGGTTTTTGCGTTTGTTGTTTGGCATGTTGGAGATATTTGGTTTCTTCACTGTGGGGTTTTTTCTTGTTACACTATGGCTCTATATTAAGTGGACTGTCTGCTTTCAGTGGAGCCTTAGAGGCTTGAGATGAGTGTGGCCTGAGAGCTCTGTTTGGTTCCTCAGGGTTGAGGGTGTGTCAAAGATGACACTCCCAGGTTAGGTGTGGTAAATCTCTCTTTCTTTTTTTGATTCAAAAGGGAAGTAATTCCGCACAGCTGAATGTAATTGGAGGTAGTTAGCAGGCAAATGATATACCCACAGGAGCCAGAGATCGGAAGCTCTTTCCCAAGGACCACACAGGGAATCTGTGCTGCCCTCGGTGTGGGCTCCAATTCTCCTGCAGTCTCCCACTGGGTTGCCAAGTTAGATGCTAATCTCCTGTTATTTCACCCCTCCCCCCAGAGTCAGGTTTTTCTGCTAGGCTCAGGGCTGGCGCAGACCTGAGGTCGCCCTGCTTATGACGTATGTCCAAAATGGCGCCTGCTCTGTCTTGCTCGCCTTTGAGAGGTGAGCGGAGAGAGAGAAACTTGTGTCCGTATCGGTCACTTTTTTTATTTTTTTCCTCTCTCTCTTCTAGTTAGCCTGGTGAACTTTTCCCCACGGAGTTTCAAGCCTCATTCCCTCTAGCCTCCTCTTTCCGCTTGCCCGCTGGTATCTCGGGCTATTGAGGTTCGGCTCACCTCGTGTTCCAGCGCTGGTGTGTTGAGTCTGCCACTGGTGTCCCGAACTTGGGCTCCCACGCTCTCCACGCAGGTCCACTGTGAATCACTAGTTCCGGAAGAGTTTCCTCTGCTGTTTCACCCCCTACTCTTCCTTGACCCTGCAGTATCTCCACTTATATTAAACTTTCTCTCCCCCTGGACTAATAGTGTGCTCCCTGCCTATTCCGCCATCTTGCCGCTCCTGTTTTTAGTTTCTATTTCATTTACTTCTATACTTTTTTAAGAAGATTTGTTTGTTTATTTATTTATTTGAAAGGCAGAGTTGTAGAGAGAGAGAGAGAGAGAGCAGGAGACACAGAGAGAGATTGTCCATCCATTGGTTCACTCTGCAAATAGCCAAAATGGTCAAAGCTGGGCCAATCTGAAGCCAGGAGCTTCTTCCAGGTCTCCCATGTGGGTACAGGGGCCTAAGGGTTTGGGCCATCTTCCACTGCTTTCCCAGGCACATTATTAGCAGGGAGCTGTTTCCCAAGTGGAGCAGCCAGGACTCAAACCAGTGCCAACACAGGATGCTGGCACTGCAGGTGGAGGCTTTACCCACTGCACCATAGCACTGGCCCCTATTTCTACTCTTATGCTCATTATTTGTTCTCTTCTCCTAACTTTGGGTTTAATTTATTCTTCATTATCTAGGTCCTTGAGATGCATTGTTAGGTTGCTTATTTGATATATTCCTTTTGTTTTAGGTCCTTACTGCTCTAAACTTTCTTCTTTTTTTTTTCAACTTTCATTTAATAAATATAATTTCTAAAGTTCAACTTTCATTTAATAAATATAATTTCTAAAGTACAACTTTGGATTATAGTGGCTTTTTCCCCCCATAACCTGCCTCCCACCCACAACCATCACATCTCCCACTCCCTCTCCCATCACATTCTTCATCAAGATTCATGTTCAATTATCTTTATATACAGAAGATCAAGTTAGTATACACTAAACTTTCTTCTTAGTACTACTGTTTGCATCCCCTAAGTTTTAGTGCATCATGTTACATTTTAATTGGTTTCAAGGAATTATTTTCATTCTCTTTTGATTTCATCAATGACTGTTCATTCAGGACCATGTAGTTAAGCCTACATGTATTTGTACAATTTCTGGAGTTTCTTTACTTGTTATTTATTAGTTTTATTATATTTTGGTCAGAAAAACACACATGATATGATTTAAAATTTTTTGTATCTATGTTTTTGCTATCAAAATGAGTTTATTAAAGGCAGCATATCTTTGGGTCTTGCTTTTTTGTTGATTCAGACAATCTACCTCTTCATTGGGAAATGTAGATAATTTACACTTAATTTACATTCTTAATAAGTAATAATTTAGTCTTATCATTTTGAAACATTTGTTCTGTTTATTTTGAACATTTTTTAGTGGGTTTTATACTGTGCTACATGTGTTTGTGATGGTGGCTATCTTTATTTTGCTTCTGCATACATAATTTCCTTAAGCATCTTTTGAAAAGATGGCCTGGTGGTGAGAAGTCCCTCAGCTTTGCTTGTCTTGGGAAGTCTTTATTTCTGCTTCACCTGTGAAAGGTAACTTCCGTGGGTTAAGTGTCCTTAGCTAGTGGTGAGTGTATTTTGGAACATGAAAGCATCATTCCATTCCCTCCTAGCCTCTACAGTTCTGCTGAAAAATCTGCAGTCAATAGCATGCGCATCTCCTTAAGAGTGACCTAGCACTTTCTTCTCACAAATTTAAGGATTTTATCTTTATGCTGTATTTTTGAGAGTCTGACTATGATGTGATATAGTGAGAATCATTTCTGGTCATCTCTATTTGGGGTCCTGTGGGTCTCCTGCACTTAGATAGCTGTGTCTTTCTTCATACTAGGGGATTTTTCAAGCTGCTGTGTCATTAAATGGATTTTCTAAACTTCTGCTCTTCTCTTTGCCCTCAGGGATGCTTACAATTTTAATACTTGTTTATTAAATGGTGTCCTTAGGCTATTGGAGGCTACCTTCATTCTTTTTTGTTCATCCCTATTTTGTCTGTGCATTCCAAAAGACCTATCTTTGAGTACAGATATTCTTTATTCTGCTTGGTCTAGTCTGTCATTGAGGCTTTTGACTGTATTTTTATTCAATTTATTGAAGTTTTCATTTCCAACTTTCCGTTTTATTCTTTTTTAACATCTCTATCTGCACTGAATTCTTCATTCATATCATGTGCACTCTTTTCCTAATTTCATTCAATTATCTGTTTATTTTTTTAAATTTTTTTATTTTTATTTCATAAATGTGAATTTACAAAGTACAACTTTTGTATTGTTGTGCTTCCCCCCCAACCTCCCTCCCTCCTGTGGCCCTCCCCTCTCCCTCTCCCATCCTGCCCTTTATCAAGTTTCATTTTCAATTACCTTCATTTACTGAAGATCAACTTAGTATATACTAAGCAAGGATTTCAACAGGCTGCATTCACACAACCGCACAAGGTATAGGGTATTGTTCCACTAGTAGTGTTTTTAAGTTTCATAGTAAAACACATTAAGGACAGAGATCCTACGTGGGGAGCATGTACCCAGTGACTCCCATTGTTGATTTAACAATTGGCACTCTTATTTATGACGTCAACAATCACCCGAGACTCTTGCTATGAGCTGTCTAGGCTATGGAAGTCCCTTGAGTTCACCGACTCTGAACTTGTTTAGTCAAGGCCATGTCACAGTGGAAGTTCCTTCCTCCCTTCAGAGAAAGGCGCCTCTCTCCTTGATGGCCCGTTCCTTCTGCTGGGGTCTTGTTCACCAGGGTCTTTCATTTAGATTGTTTTTTGCCACCATGTCATGGCTTTCCATGCCTGTGAGACTCTCATGGACCTTTTAGCCAGATCTGAATGTCCCAAGGGTTGATTCTGAGGCAGGAGTGCTGTTTTGGGCATTTGCCATTCTATGAGTCTGCTGTGTGTCCTGCTTCCCCCGCAGGATCATAGGATCTTTCTCTGTCTACATTATATATATATATATATATATATATATATATATATATATATAATTAAATCTCTTGTAGAATTCTTAAATTGTTTTGAATTCTTTATCTAGCACTTCACCAATCTCCTTTGCTTTGGAATCTATTTCTAAAACATTATTGTGTTCCTTTGGAGGAATCACATTGTTTTACCTCTTCATACTCCCTGTGTCCCTACACTGATATTTGTGCATCTGGTAGATTAGCTGTTTCTATCACTTTCAACGAGTGGCTTTCATGATAAAAAGGCTTTTTCTGAAGGTGTCTTTTCAGATATTCAGTTGGTAGGGCTTTTGGCTTTAGTTTCAGTTGGATACCATAGTACAATCTCCCTATATCTTCTTCCATGGCAATTGATGACAGTGGCAGTATGATCATTCCTCTCTGTCCCAGCAGGGTTGTGTGGGTCTTACTAACAGCCCATGGGACAGGGTCTGGGGCCATGGGGTTGTTACTCTTCAGTTTACTGTGGCTGGGGTTGTGACAGTGCTGACCCAGAGTCTTGGAGGGGCCACACAGATACCCACATTAGCAGGGACATGGCTGTGGTCACAGTAACCCCAGTGCAAACTTGGCAGGAGTGCATAAATCCCACAGTACTGGTATCTGGCTTCCATTCATCGTCTTGGCACCACCTTCATTTTCTTCCCTCAGGCAGACAATTATTCTCTCTGTTATACTATCTGGGATTGGGGGAGCAATGGAGTGAGCAGTGCTATGGCCACCTATACCACAATTCTGGATAAAACCTACAGCCCATAGCCTACCAAGACCAGCCTGTCAGAGATATGGGCTTTTGGCTGCTTTGTTATGAGTTGCATGCTGCTGAAGTATATTTGCAGCCCAAAGCTGTTGCAACAAACCACAGGTGGTGCTGGCCAGGATGTAAGTTCAATGGACTCCGGTCATGGGTCTCCACTTGGGATTGGAGCTGGTCCAGGGGCTCAAACTACAGGAACTGGCTTAGAGACAAGGATAGTTAATATCTGTTCTGTGATGCTTTTATCAGCTCCACAATGCACTCCTATGTTGCCTTTGGTGCCCTGCTCCCCGGTGGCTGGAGTTCTATTCCTTGCTGACTGTCTATGGTTGGGGAAGGAGTCGTAAAGGCAGTCCTCTGACTTCCCAGGCTAATACTCAGCTCAGTTGCACTTGGGTCTTACAGCTATCAGGCCCTGTCTTGAAGATACATGCCAATCCCATGTAAAAGTGTGGATGATACACTCATCCATCCTACCAGGGTTCAGAGCTCCACTGGTGGGGGGGGCAAGTCTAGAGGCCCTATGTGTAAGTACAGGCCTGGATGTAGGGGCTTCTATTCTCTATCTGATTCTCAGTTTTATTGCAATGGGACTGGCTCTGAGCTTCTGACCTGAGCTTAAAGTGCCACTGTAGGGAATGAATCACATTGGCAGTAGCATGGTCAATTAACCAAACTGGGATACAAGGAGACCTCAAGTAAACCATTTAAAATAACAGAAATATTTTTTAAAGATTTATTTATTTATTTGAAAGTCAAGGTTACACAGAGAGAGAAGGAGAGGCAGAGAGAGATCTTTCATCCGCTGGTTCACTCCCAAATTGGCCGCAACAGCTGGAGCTGCACTGATCCAAAGCAAGGAGCCAGGAGCTTCCTCTGGGTCTTCCCATGCAGGTGCAGGTGCCCAAGGACTTGGGCCATCTTCCACTACTTTCTAAGGCCATAGCAGAGAGCTGAATTGGAAGTGGAGCAGCCAGGTCTTGAATCGGCGCCCATATGAGATGCCGGCACTGCAGGCAGCAGCTTTACCCACTACGCCACAGCGCTGGCCCCAACAGAAATATTTTTAAAAGATTACCTTAACATATACTTCCTCAAAATTGCAGCATCATTGCTTAATGGTGTCAAAATGCATCCTTTAAACACTACTGAGAAATCTTTTATTTTACCGGTGATGCAGATAAATCTGAAGTATTTTTATATTTTTTAAAGAAACCTTACATTTGGACAATAACATTAAAACAGATGATATCTGAGTGTTAGATACTGAGCAAATAGTGCTAGTTATTACATAAAGCATTTATAGTCCCTCTCTCATTTAATCATTTTCAAAAAATATTTATTTATTTACTTATTTGAAAGGCAGAGTTACAGAGAGGGAAAATCTTCTACCCCTGATTCATTCCCCAAATTGCTGCAATGGCTGGAGCTGGGCCAGGCCAAAGCCAGAAGCCTGGAGCGTCTTTTGGGTCTCCCACATGGGTTCAGGGGCTCAAGCACTTGGGCCACCTTCCGCTGCTTTCCTAAGAGCATTAGCAGGGTGCTGGATAGAAGTGGAGCAGCTGGGTCTAGAACTGGTGCCCATATAGTATGCTGACCTTTCAGGCGGTGGCTTTACACACTATACCACAGCACCAACTCTTCATTTAAGCTTACAGCAATCCCATGATATAAACATTATTTTTATTTAAGAGATAAGGCAAATCGAGGTATACAAAATGTTCAAGATATCATATGGGGGTTAAACATCAAAGCCAGGATTTAAATCTCTACCAGTAGCCTTAAGAGGTTCTGTAGGCTGTATGACTCCTTATCATATAGTAACACCAAAGAAAATCTGTTAGTTACTATTGCTGTATAACATGTGATGATTTTTTTTTTTTGACAGGCAGAGTGGATAGTGAGAGAGAGAGAGAGACAGAGAGAAAGGTCTTCCTTTTTGCCGATGGTTCACCCTCCAATTGCCTCTGTGGCCAGCTCGTTGCGCTGATCCGAAGCCAGGAGCCAGGTGCTTCTCCTGGTCTCCCATGCGGGTGCAGGGCCCAAGCACTTGGGCCATCCTCCACTGCCTCCTGGGCCATAGCAGAGAGCTGGCCTGGAAGAGGGGCAACCGGGATAAAATCCGGCACCCCACCTGGGACTAGAACCCAGTGTGCCGGCGCCACAAGGCGGAGGATTAGCCTGTTAAGCCACGGCGCAGGCCCTACTATTGCTGTATAACAAATAACGTCAACACTCAGTGACTTAAAATAGTGGCATCTTTATTTTTTTCTCACAAACCTGTCATTTGGGCAGGTTCAGCAGAGATGACCCCTATCTGCATCTCACAGAATTAGATGAGATCTTCAGTTGGGGGCCAGAAGACTCGCACCCACTCCCACACCCCACCCCAGGAGACTCGCCAGCAGACTGGGCTTCCTATTATCTGGGAGCACAGCCTGTGTATGGCTGGGGCTTCAGCTCCTCTCTACGAGGCTTTTCCATGAGTTTCCCAAGAGAACAAGACACCTAGGGGTGGCATTTTATCACTGCTCGGAAGTCACATGCCACCAGTCCCTCCTGCCTTATTGATGGGGACAGTCACTGAAGAAACATCCCTGGGACCCTGCAGGATGGGGGATGTTGGCAAGCTATTTTTGGTAAATGCAATCTGCTGAAGTGTAAAGTAACTCCTAGTGCTGGGCCCCAGGGTGTATTCAGCCAGAATACTCCAAATGAGCAACATGACCACAGAGAACTTGGAGAAGCCATATGCTGTCAGTCTTACACTGTTAACCTGCCAATCACGGTGTCGTGTGTTTATATCATCCCCCATCTTCGAGATGATTGTTAACCCAATTCCCTGTTGGCTACAGACTGAAGGGCTAACTCTGGAGTCAGGCCGTCTCCAGTCTCTACCCTATCTATTCCTTCTACACATCCTCTCACGTCACAAGAGACAGCTTCAGGGAATATAGCATGTTTTCCCTCCTTGAAAAAAAAAAAAAAAAAGCATGTTACCCAGAAATGTTTTAAGGTGATGCCATAGACCTAGGTCTCTGTGTCAAAATGCAGAAGGTCAGCCTTCCAGGGGTAATTATTTTTTTTTTAATTTTTTTTTTTATTTTTTGACAGGCAGAGTGGACAGTAGAGAGAGAGACAGAGAGAAAGGTCTTCCTTTTGCCGTTGGTTCACCCTCCAATGGCCGCCGCGGTAGGCGCGCTGCGGCTGGCGCACCGCGCTGTTCCGATGGCAGGAGCCAGGTGCTTCTCCTGGTCTCCCATGGGGTGCAGGGCCCAAGCACTTGGACCGTCCTCCACTGCACTCCCTTGCCACAGCAGAGAGCTGGCCTGGAAGAGGGGCAACCGGGATAGGATCGGTGCCCTGACCGGGACTAGAACCTGGTGTGCCGGCGCCGCTAGGCGGAGGATTAGCCTATTGAGCCGCGGCGCCGGCCTTCCAGGGGTAATTATTATGATGCCTCCCACAGACAGGGAACCTCAAGGCTCAGAGATGCTAATAGCACTGAGGCAGTTGCACAGCTGGAAGAAGGTGGTGGTGTAACTCAACTCTAGTTGAGGGCTCTTCCCACCATACTATGGCTATGATAAAGGGTTTTCATTTTTCTTGCCTTCATTCGAATCTGTGGTCTGCCTATAGGTAGTCTGAGACACAAAATAATTGAATAGTCCCATTGTTTAAATTATTTAGCTGGACCCTGATTTTCACCAGTATCTGATTTTGAAATTAACGAGGCTGTATCATAATTGTCAGCAAACAGTTCTCATGGCCAAGACATAGAGACTGCCTCTCCAGGAAAGCACAGAGAGATGTTAAGACAGAAGTTGGGGAAGATCATCTTCCATGGTCTCTGACTGTCTTAGAAGCCATAGTTTGCTGCCTGATTGGGTGACTTTTCTAGCAACGTTTCTCCTGCATCCCCAGTTCTGGAAGACACAGCTCTGCTGTGTTTCACCAAGGAAATGCTTAGTTTCCACATGGACTCTTGACCTCTCACTCCCTCTGCTGCAGGCCTTCTAAGCTCCCTCTCTCCACCCCTCCCCCATAACAGACCACCCAAATCCTGCAAGACAAAGTTCAAAGCACAAAGGGGCAATGGAGAATGCACTGCTATTGGTTCCCAGATTCTATCTTGCCCCACCCATATGCAAATCTAACCTTTTTGATATTTCAGCATTATAAAACCCAAAGATAGGATTTCAACAGGAAAATATTTACCAAAGGCTTTCTCCTTTATAATCTATTGATTTTAATATCCCTACCACTTTGGCTGAATGTCAATTTTACCCTGAGGACTGCTATTGCAAATTTGAACACATTTTATTTATCTATGCCATTCAAAATATTAGTGTTGGAAATGAATAAAGTTTGAGTCTTGCACTGTTCCCATTTGAAGTTTATTTTTCTGATCTGAATAACACTGGTAATTTGCCATGACAATCGGAGCCAACGTGTGAGACTCAGGCAACAGAAAGCAGAGCTATCATAGCATTGCATTTTGTTTTTCCATTAAGTACAGTAATACACAGCTCATTAAATACAGGGCACCTTCCCCCACTTAACCTTTGGAACCAGAAGCACCTGATTATCATTATCATTTAATGAGAAGCCAAATCCTCTCTCCTCGGACTATTTCTGATCCAAATGTCCAGCCCAAGCCAGTTCATGCATTAATAGCTCCAAACACCAGATATCTACGACCTCTGCTCATCTGGTCTCCGGGCAGGACTTGAGGCATCATCTGAGGATTCTCAAGAGCCCCTTATTCACCCACTAATCCCGCCCAGCGCAAGCCTGTCAGCCCTAAGAGGAACCAGGACTTTCCCCCACAGTGTAAACTGTCCCCTGGGAGGCTGTGAATGACTGTAGAAGACACATTAGCCCCCCTGTGCTATCAAGGGACTCTTCTGCAGGCATTTTTCTAAATGGCTAAATCACCAACGATAATGAGTACAGCTGGATGTCTCTCCTTTTCATATTTAACAAAGAATTTATGCTGCGAGTGGCTCTTCTGCTGATTATTCAGGCTTTTTGGAGCAGATTTTAGTCTCTCGGCGGAGATCTTTCTGTATCACAAAGCGCTGTCTCACCTGCCCCTCGTCCAGCCTCTCTCCAGCCCTCCTCAATTCCTGTCCCGCCAGAGGTATCTGACAGCAAGCCACACCATGCTAAGGTTATCTGGAGTGGCCTCACTGCCAGACCTTCTCACTGTATGTCCCCTCAGTGACTGGGGGTGGACGAGACCACAGAGGGTCCCTGCAGGCTCCATCTCCCACTCCCATCCACTCAGGCCTGGAGGTGGACCACACCGATGGGCTTAGTTTTTCATTTCAAAGGATTTACAGTGTGAGAGCTTGAAGAAATCCACCTCAGATGAGCAGCAGGGTGTGTAAATGGAGATGGACTGTCACAAGGAAGAATTCAGACACAAATAACCCCATATCTGCTTCAACTACCTTCTTGCTTTAAAACTCTGTTCAACTTACCAAATGTCTCTAAACCTCAGTTTGTGCAGATATAAAGTAGTATTAATAACCCCCTGATTCCCACAGTTGCTGGTGGGGTTAAGTGATCCGTGAACAGCCCCCTACAGAATTCTCAAGAAAGGATCTGTTAAGAGTGACATGGTGTGGGACGGGGAGTGTGGCCAGACTTAAGATCTAAAATCTGGTGCAGTAAGAGTGCAATGTACTAACCTTCCCAGGCCTGTCATTGCCCTCATAGTTCAGCTTACACATAAGAAGATGGACAAAAAACAGAGCAACTAACTACAGACCCCACAGTGACTTGGCTGTACCCTCAGCACCAGGCTCTGGTCTCTGCCACACAGCTGCAGACCACAGCTCTGTCACTCTGCTGGTCAGGGTCCCTCACAGGACACCCACTGTGCCTCTCTGGTACCATTGGAGTTCCACATGAAATGGGGACTGCTTATTCTACATACTGATACATTCCTGGCGCTTACAATATCTCTGACCCAGGTTAATGTTCAGTAAATATTCATCAAATTACCAAATGAACTCATTGGCCCAGCATCAAGAAGCTACACTCTAACTTGGTGGTCTTTTTGGTTTAAATTCTCATTTCTACTGTAAAGATCCTTTTTCAGGACAACTCATCTGCCTGTTGTCTTTATCCCAGAAAGAATTTCCTGTTTCTGGATATCTTCATGCTGTGATTTCCCCTAGAAGTCCCTGTTCCTCTAGTCTCTGTCGACTTATCATGTCACTCTTTCAAAGCTCAGAGAGGCCGGCGCCATGGCTCACTAGGCTAATCATCTGCCTGAGGCACCAGCACCCCGGGTTCTACTCCCAGTTGCTCCTCTTCCAGTCCAGCTCTCTGCTGTGGCCCGGGAAGGCAGTGGAGGATGGCCCAAATTCTTGGGCTCTGCAGAGGAAGTACCCAGCTCCTGGCTTTGGATCATTGCAGCGCCAGCCGTGGCAGCCATTAGGGGAGTGAACCAACGGAAGGAAGGCCTTTCTCTCTGTCTCTCTCTCACTGTACATAACTCAACCTGTCTAATTTAAAAAAAAAAAAAAAGCTCAGAGAGATCCTGTCTCCTTCAAGTGGTCTTCCCTGATCCCTTACTCCTAGTTCCTGGCCAGCTGTAGCTTCTCCCTCATGGAAATACCCACACAACCCCACCAATGAGCAACGTGGAGAACTTGTACAGGGTACTTTAAAAGGTTAGAGGAGAATGGAATTAAAAAATAAGTTGATTGGGGCTGGCATTGTGGCTCAGTGGGTTAAGCAGCTGCCTGGGACTCCAGCATCCTGTTATTGGAGCACTGGTTCAAGTCCCAGCTGTTTCCAATCCAGTTCCCTGTTAATGTGCCTGGGAAGGCAGCAGAAGATGGCCCAAGTGCTTGGGGTGCTTACCACCCACATAAGAGATGAGGTTAGCATTCTAGGCTCCTTGCTTCAGCCTGGCCCAGCCCTAGCCATTGCAGCCATTTAGGGAATGAACTAACATATGAAAGATCTCTCACTCTCTGTCATTCTGTTTTTCAAATGAATAAAATAACTTTTTTAAAAAATAAGTTTATTTTCTTATGAACAATTTTTGAAATCCATGCATCTTTTTCATAACATGCATTCTCCATGAACCTTTTGAAGACTCTTGTCATGTGTGGACTTCAAAAAATTACTTATTACAAAATAAACTTGTCTTTTAATCCTTTTTTCCATGAACTTTTTGAAGTGCCCATGTGTCACAGGTTGACAACATTGGTTAATTCACTCCACCAATGAATCACACGAATAATGTGTTTCATGGGCTGCTCACATAACTGCAGTTAATTCACATGCTTGCTAATAAAAATAGAGATAATGACAGCCCCTTAACCATGAAGCAGTTTGTAAAGATTAGCTGAGAAAGACACTAAAAGCACTTAGAAAGTATCTGACAAGTAGTAAGCTTTCAATGACAACAGCTAAAATTGCTATGAACTAATGTACCTCCAATAAAAATACTAACCACTTGTCCACAAGAAGGATGCAGTATATTCCCAAGACACCATACTAGCTGCACCGGGAGACAGAATAGTTTGTAAGTGGTATAGGAGTGGAGGGGGAACAAATGAACACCATGGGCTCTGACATTTAGGAAGCCTTTATAAAGGAGCTAGCATTTAAAGAGAAAGAAATGTAGATTCATTTGTCTACCTTCTATATTGCAAGCTCAAGTAGACAGAAATGGTAGTCTTTCACAAGCACCATAGTAGCTACTGCAGAGCCCCAGGCACCGGCACTGATTCAAAGGCTATTAAAAGAAGGTATAGATTGCTCAAACTACATTATGAGGTATCTCGGTCCCCAAAGTCATGGGGAAATGTCTAGCATTAACCTCAAAAGTGATAAAAAGAGATAATACAATATAACTTGGCCTATGTGCTCCAAAACTCACTCTAGTTAAGTGGCTTCATGTTCAATTTGGGGGCATTTATCCATCATTGTAGCTGAATGAGCTCCTTGCCATCTCATGAACACACTCTGGAATTTGAATTGATAAAATTAATCAGACACAAGCTTGTTTTTGAGCACTTTAGCTGCTTCTACTGTAAACCAAGTGCCAGGTGTGAAAGAAAATCAAGTTATTTGCAAGGTCTGATTAGTTGGGTTTGCAGTAACCAAAGATGTCTGTGTATATTAAATCCCAAGTGATTAAAACATTACAAATTTCTAGTGTCAAATTAGACAAGTATGTCTCCCTGTATGAATTCCAAGTTTCTGTCTAGCTTCTAACACCCCATGTAATCAACGACAATGTCTTTTACATACACAAATTCAACCATGAAAAACTGCATACAGTTGCAATCATGTATGTGATTTAATTAAAATCAATCACAGCCATTTTAAAATAGCTGTTGTGCCACAGATGCAGTGCTGTGGAAAGTGGACACAAGGAAAAGGACTTTCTTGGCCAAATGAGCAGGAAAGCTCAAGAACTTGGTTTTTCTGGACTTTCTCAGAACCAAGAAATTTTCTCCAAGACTTCTGCAAGGCTATAACAAGATGACTGAAGCCCCCCTACACCATACCGACTGTTTTTTCTTCTGATGAAAATGGTCACTCACAATTTCTCTTCCTTCAACTTTTAAAGCAACGAAAGTAAGGATCATAGATCAATATATAAACGTTCCATAAAAGTCTCCCTCAAAAAACATCTTTAGAGTAATGTGGGTTTACAGGAAAATGTATATGTGTGGCCAAGGACAAAAGTATTTTTAAGCCTCTGAATGACATTTAAAAGCCAAGGTGAACCAAGATGAGGAAAGGAGAAAAATCTGTAATGATTATGACCCTGGCACAACCCATTCTAATCCCATTTCTCAGAGCTGGACAGTGAGAAGTGCTTAGGTCAGTGAGATCATGAGTGAGGTGAGCTGTTCCTACTGTTGCAGACCCTAACAAGGAAGAGAAATTGTGAATGAATGACATCAGAGCCATATGCAAGACTCGTTAAAGTGGTTGTAGAAAGTAATACTGGTTAAATATCAAAGAGATGAAGTGTTTTAAAGAGAGAGAGAGAGAGAGATCTTCTCGCTGCTGGTTCAAATGAATGCAACAGCCCTGGCTGGGCCAGGCCAAAACCAGGAGTCAGAAATTCCATCTGGGTCTCCCACATGGGTAACTGGGAACCCAAGATCTTGGACCATCATCCACTGTCTATCGTGATATGCATTGGCAGGAAGCTGGATTGAGAGTAGAGATGGGGGGCTGGCGCTGTGGCGCAGCAGGTAAACGCTCTGGCCTGAAGCGCCGGCATCCCATATGGGCACCAGTTTGAGATCCGGCTGCTCCACTTCCGATCCAGCTCTCTGTTATGACCTGGGAAAGAAGTACAAAACTGCCCAAGTCCTTGGGCCCCTGCACCCATTTGGGAGACCTAGAAGAAGCCCCTGGCTCCTGGCTTCGGATCAGCACAGTTCTGGCCGTTGCGGCCAATTGGGGAGTAAACCATCGGATGGAAGACCTCTCTCTGCCTCTCCTCTCTCTGTGTAACTCTGACTTTCAAATAAATAAATAAATCTTTAAAAAAAAAAATAAAAAAAGAAAGTAGAGGTGAGACTCAATCCCAGGCACTCCAATATAGGATGAAAACCTCCTAAGCAGTAGCTTAGCCCACTGCATCATAATGCCCTCCCCACAGAGATAAGTCTTTTTATATATTTTTAGATTTTATTTATTTATTTCAGAGGTAAAGTTACAAAGAGAGGGAGAGACAGAGAGAAAGGTCTCCCATCTGCTGATTCACTCCCATTTGGCCAGAGCTGGGCAGATCCCAAGTTTGCAGCCAGGAGCTTCTTTCAGGTCTCCCACATGGGTGCAGGGGCCCAAGCATGTGGGCCATCTTCTACTGCTTTCCCAAGCCATTAGCAGAGAGCTGGATGGGAAGAGGAGCAGCTGGGACAGGAACCAGTGCCCATATGGGATGCCGGTGCTGCAGGCTGAGGCTTAGCCTACTATGCCACAGCGCCAGCCCCAAGATAAATCTTAAGCAGCTAATGAAAAATCTGTTTTAATTAATTCACTACCCAAGCGAAGAAAAGTTTTTATTAAATCTTTACTTTTTTATGTTTGCTTTTACGCAATGTTAGTTGAGAAAGATGCTTAACGCAAATGTCAAGGACTTTTCAAAGAAGGGAGAGGACAAGAAAGGACGGGAATGGGAAGGGGAGGGAGAAAAGAGGAAATATGGCAGAAGGAAAGGATGATGGGACAGGAGATGTTAAAATTTCAGAAGGTCCTCAAGGAGCCTGCTTGGGTTTAGAGGTGCAAGGAAGCAGCATCAAGTCCTCCCCCGAGGCCGTTGCCTGCAGTGGGGGTATCTGTAGGGCAATATGCCGAGGTACTCAGCTGGCGGTCTCTGTGCACCTCCCAGGGCTACTCTGAGCCACACCTGAGCCTTTGGTCAGCAAGTTCTCAGTCTCTTTCACATACAGGTCCCAGAGCTCACTTTTCCACTGGTCCAATATCAAATGGCACAAAGAAGATAAACATATGGGACTTCATCTGTGTTTCCCACTGCATGATGGAATCTACAAACCAACAACACATGGAAATTAAACATGCCATGGGGGAAGCCTCCATACCCACCTTTCTCATATTTAAAAGGTTTATAGATGGCCAGCAGAACAATGTAGAGGAGGTGATCCCAGAGGCCTGAAGACCCCCCACCACCACATGGTCACTCAGAGACCCATACACCCAAGCTTGAAGAGCTCCTAGTCAGGCACGAGGTTGGGGTAGCTACGGTCTTCATCCAGACTCACCATGCATGTCAGATCATGCATGTGGATCAGCTCTTCATGATTTCCACCTGTAGGGCCAGCTCAGCTGTCCATCAGCTCATTTGACTCATCATGGCCCCATCACACAGGTCGCATGAGCTGAATGTCAACTCACTGGGATCCCAATGCATATGTCCAATCAGCTGAGTCTAGCTCACCATGGACCCACCCTAAGTGTCAGAGCAGCCCAAGACTAGCTTGTCCTGGATCCATCTTATGTACACTATCAATTATGAGTTAGAGGCCAAAGTCATTTGTTATTCATAATAAGTTACAAGACTTTGTGCACTATTTGCTTTTCTTTCATTTGATTTCCAGGTTTTATTTGCCTTTTTTATAATGGATTCCTCTCTTTCTCTATTACTCAGAGTAAATTCTGCTGTTGATGTAATCTTCAACTTCCCTCCTCAAAAATCAGTGGCTTAATATGAACAAAACCACACAGTGCATGAGGAGCAGGTGTCCTCCCTCTAGAATCTCTGGTCTGCAAATCTTTGCCTGCAGCTACATAGGAAAGGAAGAGAGCAATGAGGGACTGGGCGACAGAGGAAGACAGGGTGAAAGGGAAAGTGCCAGAGACATGAACATGTAGGGATCCACTCCTAAAAATGGTACACACCATCCACCAGTTTTCTGACACTCAAAGGATAGACCTGGTTGCTTGACTCCACCAAGACTCCAGGGAGCAAAGAAGTGTCTCATATGTCAAGGAAGAATTTTGCCTCAGAATTGTACCATGAATCTCACCTATACCTGATTTGGATGATAGTTCATGGAGACCTTGAACTTGGAACTTTACAGTTAATGCTGGAATTATTTAAGACTTTGGGGGCTCTGAGATAAAATGAATGCATTTTGTCATGTAAGAGCACAGATAGGGGCCAGTGTTGTAGTACAGCTGATTAAGCCACTGTTTAAGATGCTGGCATCCCATATGAGCACTGGTTCATGTCCCAGCTCCTCCATTTCTAATCCAGCACTCTGCTAATGTGCCTGGGAAAAGCAACAAAGATGGGCCAAGTACTTGGAACCCTGCATCCATGTGGGAGACCCGAATATCTGTCTGTCTTTCTCTCTCTCTCTCTCTCTCTCTCTCTTTCTTTCCCCCTTCTCTCTTTCCCTTTCCTCTGTAACTGCCTTTCAAGTAAATAAATAAATCTTTTTTTTTAACTTTTATTTAATGAATATAAATCTCCAGTGTACAGCTTATGGATTACAATGGCTTCCCCCTCCCATAACTTCCCTCCCACCCACAACCCTCCCCTCTCCCGCTCCCTCTCCCCTTCCATTCACATCAAGATTCATTTTCAATTCTCTTTATATACAGAAGATCAATTTAGTATAAAGATTTCAACAGGTTGCACCCACATAGAAACACAAAGTGAAACATACTGTTTGAGTACTAGTTATAGCATTAAATCAAAATGTACAGCACATTAAGGACAGAGATCCCACATGAGGAGCAAGTGCACAGTGGCTCCTGTTGTTGACCCAACAAATTGACACTCTAGTTTATGTCACCAGTAACCATCCTAGGCTGTCGTCATGAGTTGCCAAGGCTATGGAAGCCTTCCAAGTTTGCCGACTCTGATCATATTTAGACAAGGTCATAAAAGACAGAGTGAGGATAGTAACCAATGATCCTAAGAGTGGCATTTACCAGGTTTGAACAATTATACAGCATTAAGTGGGGAAGAGGACCATCAGTACACACAGGTTGAAGAGAGAAAGAAACACAGGAGCTGGCCACCACTTAAGACACCAGCATCCTATACAGGCACTAGTTCATGTCCTGTCTGCTCCACTTCCAATCCAACTCCCTGGTCTGGGAAAGAAGCAATGACCCAAGTCCCTGGGCCCCAGCCACCTATATGGGAGACCTGGAAGAAGCTGCTGGCTTCGATCTGGCCCAGCCCTGGCCATTGTGGCCACCTGGGGAGTGAATCAGTGGATGGAAGATATCTCCCCCCTAAACCGTGTGTGTGTCTGTGTCCCTCTCTCTAACTCTTTCAAAATAAATAAATCTTTAAAATATATATAAATATATATATGTAAATCCCTACATGGGTGTTACCACATTTCTAAGCACCTAAGCACAGAAGTTGGAGAGGACTTCCAAATCATGAAAACAAGAAACATTTCTGGTTGAAGACAATGTTTAGACCAGAGACAGGGAGGGGCATGCTAGGTGAGAAACAGCTTTCAGAGCCTGGGGTGTGGGGATGTGTTGGGAGAGTGAAGTTTTCTCACTCTGTCAGGAGCAGAAACTGCTCACCTCGAGGTGGTCCTCCTGGGACCAAAGACGCAGCAGCAGGCACTGTGGCCTTGGACCTGGCAGCTGAGTCTTTGGCCTCCTGGAGGTAATAAGGCTGGGGGGGGGGTCCTCCTGGCTAGCAATTTCCCCATGTTGTTGTCTGACTCAGTTTGATGTCATCTCTGCAAGCCAGAATCCTTGTTGCTCCTGGAGAAGACAGAACATCACAACCACCTGCAGTCCCATTGGCCTGTGCTTGCCTTGCCGAGTGAAGTGAGCCGAGGAATCCTTCATCTGTGAAAATGCCAAAATCCAAACCCAAATATGATTGGTTCTGCTTCAGCATTTCCTCAAATGACTCCATTAGGGGATGGCTCTGGCTCAGGACTAATTAGATCATAATGGGTGCAGAGCATCCTGGGATGCAAGCCTAGAGGGTGTCAGGGGAGCACTGATGGGCCTAACATGACCCCAAGGCCTCCATGCACAGGCCGGCCCTCTTCTGGATGACAGTGCACACGGAGTCACACGCTGTTATACCAGGGCTGCTTCCATCTGCACCCAGAGGGAGTGGAGCCTGTGACAGTGCTGCAGAGAATCCTGCTTTTCCTCAAAGCCATCCACTCCCCAGTGCAATGCAAAGGGCCCCGGTTGAATCTGCTGGGTTTAATTCCTGTCTCTGACCCCTCCTGGCTATGTTGCTTTCATGGTTAAAAAGGAGAACCTGAGTATCTTCCCCATTAGGATGCAATGGGATAGTGTATACACAGAGCAAGCCTCTGCTTTTCCTGTCTGCACACTTCCCCAGCTCTGGGAAGCAGAGCGACCTTTAGCATTCCAAATGGAAGTTGGTTTTTTGTGTATTCCATATTAGTACCCAGTGGTTTGGGGAGATCATGCATGGAAGGCCTACGGAACCTGATCAGATAGGCACAAAGAAATTGTGCAATGCCTCTTCTGTCTGGCACCTCTCTTCATTCTTAGACATTTGAAAATATCTTTGGAAAAAGAAGGGATGGGGTGGGACATTTGGCCCAAAGGTTAAGCCATCCACATGCCATCTAGGAGTCTGCTACTTGGGACAAGTAGCACCTTGTAATTAACTGCAGAATGTTTCTAGAAGCAAAATATCTGATCAGTTTTCTATTCTTTTATCAGTGTGCTTTGGAACTAGGCCAAGAGAAGAGGACAAAAATCATTTGTTTGGTCACGGAAGCTTACGAGGGAAATGCAGTGTAATCTACTCTTCCTTCAAGGTTCCTCTCAGCGTCAGCTTCAGGCCCAGTCTTTCCCGGCCTCACTGATCATACAGAGCCCCTCAGCCCTCACTCAGCCTGTGGAGACAGCAGGGGCAGGTGCCCACCCTCACTCAGGGCCTCTGCTTCCCAGACCCACTCAGGACCACAAACCCCAGAGCCTTGTAGAGGTCAGGACTCATCTGTGTGTGGGTCTCAGGTTAGGACTGTCCCATCTTCTCTGTGCCCCCAGGAACACCCCTCCTTGGGAAGACGCCAAGTGGCACTGGCAGGGTGGGGCTAGCAGTCCTACACTCAGCACACGGCCGCCTGTGATGGCGTCTGCAGGTGTCAGCCCCTTGCTGTGCATCTGCAAACGGTGAGCAGAAGTCGATCTTTTCAAACCCTGGGGGATGCCTGAGGCCTCATGGGGGCTGTCACTCTGCGAGTCTTATGCCTTCTGTGCTACCAGACAGGGGAGTGCGACAGGCCACACTGCCCTTAGGTCCCTGACCAGCAGAGCTTGGCTCCAAGCTCTCAAAGAGGCAAAGGTGGCATCAGATGACCTCAGGCATCTTAGTTTGAAGGTCTCATACGATTGATTGTCAGTCCTTGTCATCAGCATCCTTCTCAGTGGTGGAGGAGACCAAGAAAGTCAAGGAGGCTCCTGTCTACTGCCTGCCTCTATGGGCATTCATCCACGACCCAGGAAGACAGACCAGCATCCCCTCTTCTCACTCAAATGCAGTGTTGGGCTCCATCAGCACTGATAGGAATTAACCAAACACACAGCTCTGCAGGGAAACAGACACTCTCTCTCTTACAGCACGAGGTGGAAGAACAAACAGCAGGATGTGGTGGCCCCCAAAGGCACAGCTGATACTGAGGCGATGACCACATTAGGGAAAGGGGTCTTTAGAGACATAACCAGGTGAAGGATTTTGAGATGTGCCCCTCCCCAGTTATGCAGGTGGGCCCTCAACCCAATGATAAACGTCCTTAAAACAGACAAAAAAGGAGAAAATGCACATACAGGAGAGCGAAGAAAGGCAGAGATTAGAGTAATGCAGCTACAATCCCAGAAACACTCGGAGCCTCCAGAAGCCAGAAGAGGAAGGAAGGATCGCCATGACCAAAGAGCAGGGCCCTGCCGACAGCCCCATCTCAGCCGTCTGGCCGCCAGCGCTGCTGTTTTAAGGTCCCCAGTTATGGTTATTTTCCCTGCAGTTCCAGGAAACAGTCCAGCTGTCTGGGGACATGGACAGCCTCAAGAATTCATCTTTAAGATTTTATTACGGCCGGCACCACAGCTCACTAAGCTAATCCTCCGCCTGCGGCACCGACACACCGGGTTCTAGTCCCGGTCAGGGCGCCGCATTCTGTCCCGGTTGCTCCTCTTCCAGTCCAGCTCTGCTGTGGCCCGGGAGGGCAGTGGAGGATGGCCCAAGTGCTTGGGCCCTGCACCCACATGGGAGACCAGGAGGAAGCACCTGGCTCCTGGCTTCGGATCGGCACAGCACACCGGCCGTAGCAGCCATTTGTGGGGTGAACCAACAGAAAAGGAAGACCTTTCTCCTCTCTGTCTCTCTCTCTCTCTCACTGTCTAACTCCGCTTATAAAAAAAAAATAAGAAAGAAAAAAAAAAGATCTTATGACACCATGTCTCCTTGGAAGTGACAGTGGTGCACCAAGCAGCCTGGTTTTGGGGTTAGGCCAGGAAGACCCCTGGCCCCTCACCAAGGACACACGAAATCTCTAAAATAAATGGGGCCAGCCAGTGCCGCGGCTCAATAGGCTAATCCTTTGCCTGCAGCGCCAGCACTCCAGGTTCTAGTCCCGGTTGGCACGCCAGATTCTGTCCCAGTTGCCCCTCTTCCAGGCCAGCTCTCTGCTGTGGCCCAGGAGGGCAGTGGAGGATGGCCCAAGTGCTTGTACCCTGCACCCCATGGGAGACCAGGAGAAGCACCTGGCTCCTGGCTTCAGACTGGTGCAGCACGCCGGCAGCAGCATGCCGGCCGCAGCAGCCACTGGGGGGTGAACCAATGGTAAAGGAAGACCTTTCTCTCTGTCTCTCTCTCACTGTCCACTCTGCCTGTCAAAAAATATAATAAAATAAAAAAAGAAAAGAAAGAAATGGGGCCCATCATCTGCCCCCCTCGTCCATCATTACACACACACACACACACACGGGAAGTCCAAAGCAGCATCCATCCTTTATGAGGTCTCTCTATTTACAGTGCAGTTTTTAAAATGACAAGTACTCTCCTTAATGACTACAAATCTAAGAGGCAGTCTTTATCCATGCAGCCCTGGGTCCTCTCTACTTCCCATCCTTCGCAGCAATTGGAAGGAATAAAGGCGTTGGGTTGTTTTCATAGCAGGCTTTGATTGTTGTTGTTTCCCGGATGCAGGCTGGCTTTCACAGGAGCCTTGTTTATTGCCTACAAATGGAATGGTTTAAACTCTCTATGTGTCATTCTTATCTTTATTTATCAGACACTGCCTGTATCAGCAGCAGCGCCTGCACAATAGCAAAACGCACCTGCCACAATCGTGAAAATCCAGTCCATCAAAAAAAATGAACTTGTCTGCCCACCTTATGGATAAATTAGTGGTTTTTATTTTGCTACTTGAAGATTTGCTCAGTGCCTGCAGTGACTAGGGGAAAACGGTAATAATAATAATGATATGAATAACAGTTACAGGCATCGTTTTCAGGCAGTTACCAAGTGTGAGGCACAGTGCTAAGCATATAAAATGCACAAGTGCCTTTTATTCTCAAAAAAAAATACCATCAGATGGAAACGAAAAGGAGCACCTTACAAATAAGGAAAATTGGGCTCTGAGCATTCGAATGACCTGCCAAAGCTCATGAGGAGCAGACCTGAGTCGCCAGTTAGGTTTTTCTCTCCCAGGGCTTGTGATAGCCATGGCACCCAACTGCCTTGCAACTGTGCATGTACTGTAGCACAGTTCTGTAGTGCTGTAGCACAGCTCAATGGGGATAACACTAACTCGTCGGGGGGGGAGGTGGTATCGTACGTGTGTGTATCTCTGGGTGTATGTACACATTCCTGTTTACATTCTGTGTCTGTTGTTCACATGTGTGTGCATGTAAACATGTTTGCAGTTGCACATATGTGTACACGCACATTCTGGTGTGCATGTGTGCACTATGTGTGTTATGTATTGGACTGTGCACATGTGTACATATGTGGGGAAGTACATGGGCAGAAAAGCAAGAGACGAGGTTGTGGAGTGAGCTGGGGTTGCAGTAAGTACAGCCTGAGATGTGCCAGGACAAACTGATTCTGTGAGACTGAGAAGAAAGTGATACCCAGCTGTCCAATGTGTAGATTCCCTCTACCTCCTCTCAGGATTCTTGCAGACAAGTTCTCCCAGGAGGATTCTCCCAAACTTACTGTCAGAGAGGCAGGAAGTGAACTCCACTTTAGCACAGAAGTCTCCTGCTCACGGGTCAGGTCTTTCGTGGTGGACAACACTAAGGGCTAATTCCTCACCATCGATTAAATGTAGTACTAAAGTCTTTCCTGAAGCCTTAGGGCAGAGTGTGCCGACACAGCCCATGCATGTGGTGGCATGGGGTGCTCTGTGACAGGCACCTCCAGATACCTCCGTGGGGATGTAGCAGACAAGGAAGGGAGGACACGAGAGCCAGCTGTCCCCTCACTGCTTCTGCTCAGCCCATCAGCGAGGCCTGTGCTTGTGTCTTTCAGGAATTCGCCGACTCCGTGTCCCAGTTGGTGACACAGAAATTCCGCGAGCTGACAGTCGGCCTGACATCAGTGTACGGCCGCCACAAAGCACTGGCAGGAATCGTCATGACCAAAGGTAACTGCCTCTGCCTTCGCCCGTGGAAACTGTTAACCCCAAAGAAAAGAATGTTAGTGTTTACCTGATCCTAAGGTGTGTGTGGGGGGGGGGGGGCGGTTCCTAAGGATTCTCTCTTCCACACAAAGGTGTGACAAAAAGATGAAGTAGAATACACAGAGAGCAGTGGCCCAGGTGTTACTGGGAGAAACCAATCAAAGCTGGAGGTATAGTCAAAGCTGCCAAAACCCATCTCGGCAGAAAGCTGGAAAGATCCAGGCTGGTGTCTCCCCAAATTCATCCCCAGAAAGAATCCGGCACCCTGCCATTTCCAAAATCTGGACTCCAAGGTTAGATGGGTCACTGGGTATGTACCATTTAAGCTGATGGGCAAGAAAACATCCTCTTGCCCTGTCACCCCACAACGCACCGAAGACTGGGGTTCTAATGCAGTCAGTCCTACTGAATAACTGGGACCCCAATGGGCGCTGACGCCGAACAGACAGATGGAGCCGATTCGGATGAGGAAAGTCTGTGTGGAGATGACCTTCCAAGGCATGTTGGTTCTCAAAAGTTTCTGATTCCCATGGGCAAATAGCACCTGAAGACTTGTCTCAGTGTGGCATCCATACACTCACTGGCACAGATGAACACTCAGAGGGAGGGAAGGGAGGGGACACAGAGGGTATACCTAGGGGACATAGCATATATCTGATGTCCAAAAACATTTATGTTAAAAAAAAAACTGAAAAAACACATGGTTGACATATTTTTACCCATCAAGACTCTTCAGTGTTATGCAAGAACATTAGAGCAGGTGCAAAACTCTTAGGACCCTGTCCTGGATGTGTTACAAAGATATGCAACTTAACCTTTCCTGTTTGAGCATTTTAGTAAAATGGAAATAAAAGTGCTTCCTCACAATGTCATTTGGCAAGCAAGACAAAGTATATGAAATGCTTTGAAAGGTAAAATTGCTTTATAAATACAGTATAATGTTCCAAGCCAAAACAATTGAGTTTGTCAATTGTATCATCATATGTGGTGGCACGCATGCCGCCTAAGCCACTAACATTTGCCCTTTATTTATACGCTTGATGACATTTGCTTCTGTGTAGAAGAGAAAAGATTCTAAATTGAGGGCTGAGTTCACCTCCACCAAGATCATCACTGCTGAATGTGACTATGTTTTTAATCCAGCCAGCCAGCCAGCAGTCACTAATAGGATGCCTCTGTAGTGACACAAAAAAAGACACAGCACTCCCCCCCCCCCCAACTTTGGGTGCAACAGGATCATTGAGGGAGCAGTGAGGAGTGATACAGGCTGACACAATGGATCTAGCATCAAACTGCTTAGATTTGAATCACAATCCACCTGCAAATAGCTCTGGGACTCCCAGGCCAGCCACTTAGCACCTCTGGGACTCAATTTTCTCACCCTGAAAATGGAGACTGGGGCCTGGCATTGAGGTCCAGGTGTTAAAGCCACATCCTGGGATGCCAGCATCTCATGTGGGTGCTGTTTCCTATCCCTGCTGCTCTACTTCCGACCCAGATCCCTGCTGGTGGCCTGAGCAGGAGGCTCGGGGGGTGAGGGTAAGATGGTCCAAGTGCTTGAGCTCCTGCCACCCACATGGGAAACCTGAAGGAAGCTCCTGACTCCTGGATTCAGCTTGTCCCAACCCTGACGGTCGCAGCCCTTTGGGGAGTAAACTAGCGGATAGAAGATTCTCTCTCTCTCTCTTCCCCTCCCTCCCTCCCTCTCTTTCTGTAACTCTGATGTTCAAATAAATAAATAAGCCGGCGCCGCGGCTCACTAGGCTAATCCTCCGCCTTGCGGCGCCGGCACACCGGGTTCTAGTACCGGTCAGGGCACCAATCCTGTCCCGGTTGCCCCTCTTCCAGGCCAGCTCTCTGCTGTGGCCAGGGAGTGCAGTGGAGGATGGCCCAAGTGCTTGGGCCCTGCACCCCATGGGAGACCAGGATAAGTACCTGGCTCCTGCCATCGGATCAGCGCGGTGCGCCGGCCGCAGCGCGCTACTGTGGAGGCCATTGGAGGGTGAACCAACGGCAAAAGGAAGATCTTTCTCTCTGTCTCTCTCTCTCACTATCCACTCTGCCTGTCAAAAATAAAAAATAAAAAAATTTTAAAAATAAATAAATAAATAAATAAATGTTTAAAAAAAGAATATAATAGGAATACATACTCAATAGGGTTATTTACAAAGTTAACTGTGTTAAAGCACTTAGACAGGTACCTAGCCCATAATAGGTAGCACTTATGTAACACTTACTAGTAGTACTAATGCTCTTTTATTTGCAAATTATTTACCAAGTTCCTACCATACTAAGTTCTGAGGAAACAGTAGAGAATCAAACAGACCAAGTGCCTACCCCCATGAATTTTATATACTGGAGGGGAATGGGTCATAAAGAATTCTTTTATACTCCAGTATAGAAAGAACTATAAAAGAGTGATGTACACAGATCTGGAGGACCACATGAGCAGACCACTGAGAGGTCTAAGATTTTAGAGTACTGTATAAATTCCTGCCACAGATTCCCTGGTAGCTAAGCTTACATAATTAGCTTGATCTGCAATAAGAGGGAAGAAGGGAGGGAGGGAAGAAAAACCCAAGACGTGTTCCTCTGTATTGTGCAGTAAAGCTTCCAACCCCAAAAGTATACATCAGTGTGACTTGGTGAGTAATTATTCAACATTTCTCAGCTCTGGAGGTGTGGCTGTCATATCTTTCCACTATTCCAGAAAACTCAGCATTGAAAGCTACTCTCAGACTTCAGTTGAAACACTTGGAAAAATGATACTTCTAAGTTACCCCTGAACACACTGTGTTCTTGCAGGCAATTTGTTTATGTGAGCTAAATTTATTATATGAAAGTGAGACATCACCAGGTAAAGCGTCACTAATTAGTGATTTATGAACATTGAAGAATAAGTTGCTGAGATACACACTCCTATTATAAAAAGAAATTTATTAAATGTGTCTATTTTTAAAATATTAGAAATAAATGTGAAATTACTAATAGAGATAGTTTTAAATATTCATATACTTAAAATTGATGAGCCATTTAATCTTAATTCTACTTCAATTATTCAAGCAAATGCGTAACAGACTGTAAGAGGAGTGGTATGTCTTATTCCCTTCCTCCTACCCTTCTCTTCCTTCTTCTCTTTGCAGACCAAGATGGCAATTTTTTCCAATGTGACATCATTCTAATATTTGCAAGTACTATGGGGCTCTAAACAATAAGATGTATAATATAACAGTACAATATTCCACCAAGTTGAAAGGTCTATGGAGTTGCAGAGCTAAATAGCAACTGAAATAATACTCAACCCAAACCACAGCCATCAGGAAACAGTTACATACAATCTGACTCAACATAGGTCTTAAGTCAAAGGGCTGTCCAACATCACCAACTCTACCCTTTTGTAATAAGTCTGAAAACCGTAAGCCAGGGTCACATGCATAATCAGTATTACAGCAAAGAGTTCAGCAGCATCCTAGTCAACAATCCTCTTTCTTATGTTGCAAACTCAAAAGGGCACAAGATGGTAATTTAAACTGAGTTATCCTGGAATCTGCGGCAGAGAAGCATGTGTCACTCCAAATTTTTAAATTTACCAATATTTTGCATTACAAAATACTAAATTTTATTAAAGTTTTCCAAGCTTTTAAATTTACTAATGTTTTTCTTTATAAAGTAATAAAATTAAAGTTATTTTGAAGTAAAAAAGTTCAATTTGTTTCCTCCATTTGTAGGTTAGGTATCAACTCTCTAATACCAATTAGGTCAAGCAAATTTGTTCCCATTTTTTAGCCAGTATAAGACATATGATTGCAAAAATATATACCTATGAACCAAATAGTTTTTACTATTATCAAGTTAGTGCCATCATATGGCAAAAATTCAAAAAGGAGGGAACTTATTAATGAAAGCCAATATGCTCCCATTCCACTCCTCACTTCCCTTCCTTCTTAGAAGTAACCATTTCTAACCATTATTTTAATTTTGTTCTGTGACTCTAACATGATATTTGTTCTGTGCTTCCAGATTTTCAATTCTAGATTATGTATATTGACTAAAGCTGTTATAATGTGAAGCTTTTTGGTTTTCCACTTTTATATTTATGTTTGCAAGTTTAGACAGTATACTTAAACTTTCATTTCTGAGTCTATCAAATGTATATGGTGCAGCTTCGATTCTTGTTCTGTAAATTGAATGTGGCTGCCCCTCAGCCTTTTTCTTTTTTTTTTTTTTTAAGATTTATTTATTTTACTTGAAAGAATTACACAGAGAGAGAAGGAGAGGCAGAGAGTTAGAGGTCTTCCATCCACTAGTTCACTCCCCAATTTGCCGCAACAGCCGGAGCTGCACCGATTCAAAGCCAGGAGCCAGGAGCTTTTTCCAGGTCTCCCACACGGGTGCAGGGGCCCAAGGGCTTGGGCCATTTTCTACTGCTTTCCCAGGCCATAGCAGAGAGCTGGATAGGAAGTGGAGCAGCTGGGACTCCAACCAGCGCCCACATGGGATGCCAGTACAGCAGGCAGTGGCTTTACTGCTATGCCAGATCGCCGGCCCTCTTCAGCCTTTTTCTTAGAGCCTACTTCTCTCTAGTATAAATTTATTTTCATATGATCATAAATGATAGTACTTCCAGTCTATAATTAAGTCTTGTATATTTTGTTTGGTTTGAATGATTGTAAGAATCAAAAGCTACTTACTAACATCCACAGGAACAGGATGTTGTAAATATCAACATCACGGAGCTAAGCAGTGAGAATCACATTGAATTCTTCATCAACACAATTCTTCCCTGAAAGTGAATATCCTTCATGTCAGGTCATATGGATTCATGTTGTTTCCATCACTAGCTCATAATCATGGCATGATTCATATTTATAGCTGAATTTTCTTATAGCTTTTGAAATATCATGTAATTTTTTTCTGAAATACCTAATTTTCATTTTTCTTACTGAAAAAGAAATAAAGGGAGTATGTCCTTAGCACAGTTTCTAAGACATGTGGCCTAAAAGCTACAGTACCTGTGCACAGAATGGAACCAGTTCCTTCCCAGAGAACTCTCTCTGTAGACTCTGTCCACAGAACAGACAAGGACCTATCACTGTACAGCCCTGCCAAGTTATGCTCTTCCCATTTAAATCCACTAGTTCCAGGATCAACAGCCTCTTTCCCTGTTCTTTTTTCTCTTTGTGATGAATTGTACCTTCAAGAAACATCCTTTTAAAATGTGTGTAGCAGGGGACAGCGCTGTGGCATACTGGGTAAAGCTGCCACCTGCAGTGCAGGTTCAAGTCCCGGGCACTCCACTTCCAATCCAGCTCTCTGCTATGGCCTGGGAAAGCAGTGGAAGATGGCCCAAGTCCTTGGGCCCCTGCACCCATGTGGGAGACTCTTGGCTCCTGGCTTTGGATTGTTGCAGTTCCGGCCGCTGCAGCCATCTGGGTAGTGAACCAGCGGATGGAAGATTTCTCTCTCTTTCCCTCTCCGCCTCTGCCTCTCTGTAACTCTGCCGTTCAAATAAATAAATAAATCTTATTTTAAAAATGTGCATAGGAAATCAACTTTGTGAATATCCATGTATCCCAAAACACTTTGATCTGATTCTCATTCTACCTTAATATTCTTGCTAGGTGATCTCTCTATAGTTGAGATTTGTTCCCTTTTGAGGTCCTTTCATTTCAGGAGGGTTCAGAAAGAAAGAAGCAAATGCAATCGTTCACTGCATTTTCTTGAACCAGAAATATGGATAGCATTATTGAGCAAGTTGTCAAAGTATGTTTTTAATAAGAAAGCCTCGTGTTTCCACGGGAAGGCGATCCATAAAGCAGCTGTTGATAATGACGGCTTTCGTTTGCCATGCAAACATATAATTGTGATAGCATTTGCACATAAACTAATCAAGTTGTTTGCCACAACCCTGAGAAGTAGGAAAGGCAGTGAGTTATTTTTTTTCATCACTTTGAAGAACTGCAGGCACTAAGACCAAGATGCTAAATGACTTTCCTAAAGTCTTGAGTGCAGGAGGAAGGACAGAGCTAAAACACTAGATCCTTGAGTCCTTCTCCTGGTGGTTCCAGGTTTCCTTTAGAGGCAGTGTCAAGGCCAGACGGTGAAGATGCATGGTGTCTTCAGTGAAGTTATTTATCTGAGTTGATTAAACAAAGAGCCAGGAAAAACAAGGTTTCTTTGGTGTGTATTTTCAGAATTTTCCTATGCTAGTCTGGCCTGCAAAACATATTCAGACACTAAGGCTTTTACAAAAGTTCTTCCCCATTTAGACTAACATCGTGCAGTCCCAATCACTCCACAAATTGCAGAGACTTCTCACTGCCTTCAGAAAATGCACACTTCCTGAAAACATCCTGGTAAAGTCGGACTTCATGGAAACAATTCAGTTCAGAATGCTAGCCTCCTAACCCCTCCCTCTCCACTGCAGGGAAAAGTAGCCAGACCTGTCTTATTGTGAAAAATCTGAAAGTGCCAATTAATTCAACAACGGAACACTAGTACATTCGTTCGGGTTTTGAAATGTAGAATCTATTTTGCTGCATGCATTGCTCTGAACCTTAAGAGAGCATGTGAAGTAAAGAAATGTGTTTTCATATCGTCCGTGCCATGCTTCTGGCTTGAATAAAGAATCATGCTATTAAGTCAGACCAGACAAAGCTGGCCGGTCTTTAAACAGTGTTTTCCCATTTGCACTTCATAAATCATGACTGTTTAAAGAGTCGAAACTTCTCCTTACATCATATGAAGAGCATGTGTGCAAGTTCATCTTCACAAGGCCTGGTAGGAGTAGAATATAGGGTGTTTATTCCTAAAATATTACAAAACCTCTTTCTTCCCATTTCCACCTCTGAATGATTGGCAATCTCCTTGATCTTAAAATTAAAAGCAGGGTCTTTTGCTTTATATTCAGTCAAACATGAGGAAGATAAGCTGAAACAAAGGACTAGACAAAAAAAAGAAAAAAAAAACTAAACAGAAACCACATGCAGTGATGAAAGGTGGTAAATTATCATGTGGATTTCAAGCAATTGGTCTTAATAATTGCTAAGTGGATACAGAGAAATGTGAAGGTGAGCAAATTTCTCCATGGATCTATTCAGGCACATTAAGATTCATGGAAGCTCCCATCTCAGCACAATAAGGAGTACTGATGGGCAATTGATTTTACATCTTTGGTTTAAACCATTACGTTTAGACTACGAAGTGGAGAATAGATTCTACTACATCTATGACTGATTCTTGTGTAGCATGAATGCTAAAACATTTACACTATACATCACTCCTTAAATGGAAAGAAAAAGAAGAGCAGGCATTGACTGGACACTTGTCCCATCCACCCACTCACCCATGGCCCATTTGGAGAGAAATAGTTAAGAATAACTCACAAGGTGTAGCTAGAAATGCCCAAAGTTGGGCCGGCGCCGTGGCTCAACAGGCTAATCCTCCGCCTAGTGGCGCCGGCACTCCGGGTTCTAGTCCCAGTCGGGGCGCCGGATTCTGTCTCGGTTGCCCCTCTTCCAGTCCAGCTCTCTGCTGTGGCCAGGGAGTGCAGTGGAGGATGGCCCAAGTGCTTGGGCCCTGCACCCCATGGGAGACCAGGAGAAGCACCTGGCTCCTGGCTTTGGATCAGCGCAGCGCGCCAGCCGCAGCGCGCCAGCCGCAGCGCGCCGGCCACGGCGGCCATTGGAGGGTGAACCAACGACAAAGACCTTTCTCTCTGTCTCTCTCTCTCACTGTCCACTCTGCCTGTCAAAAAAAACAAAAAAATGCCCAAAGTGAAATTAGCAATGAGAGGAGAGCTAAATCCTTACCACATGCCATTATTTAATAAAGATATGTACAGGGGAAAACAGATTTTTAAGAAGAAAGAAGAAACTGTTTGCTGACCCTTTTTTTTTTTTTTTTTTTTTTTTTTTTTTTTTTTTTTTTTTTTTTTTTTAATTTTTTGACAGGCAGAGTGGACAGTGAGAGAGAGACAGAGAGAAAGGTCTTCCTTTTGCCGTTGACATCAGGAACTCCAATCAAAACTGTCCCAATGCTTCTGCACTTCTGTGAGCACTAGCTCACAACTCAACATTCAAATCTAGCCACAACCTAACTGCACAAAGGCTTCCCTGGGGAGAGAAAATCCAACACTACATTATATTTCTCAAGGCAATGAAACGAACCTCATAGTTTTTTCAGTCTCTTAAATGAGGCTCTTATTTGTTTTTTGAAATAGACTCATAATACTAAGTTTGTTGGTGAATGAATAAAAAAAAAAAAGACACTAACACCAGGCAAACTGAAATACTCCTATGTTCAACCTTAACCATGAACATCCCTTCCTATGCTCTGGTTAAGAATATGAAAGAGGCCGGCGCCGCGGCTCACTAGGCTAATCCTCCGCCTTGCGGCGCCGGCACACCGGGTTCTAGTCCCGGTCAGGGCACTGATCCTGTCCCGGTTGCCCCTCTTCCAGGCCAGCTCTCTGCTGTGGCCAGGGAGTGCAGTGGAGGATGGCCCAAGTGCTTGGGCCCTGCACCCCATGGGAGACCAGGAGAAGCACCTGGCTCCTGCCATCGGATCAGCGCGGTGCGCCGGCTGCAGCGCGCTACCGCGGCGGCCATTGGAGGGTGAACCAACGGCAAAAGGAAGACCTTTCTCTCTGTCTCTCTCTCACTATCCACTCTGCCTGTCAAAAAAAAAAAAAGAATATGAAAGAGAGAAAAAAGAGAGGAGAAAGGGAGAGAGGAAAGAGAGGAGAGGAGGAGGAAGAGGAGGAAGAGAGGTGGGGGGGGCAGAGAAGAAAGATAAAGGGAAGAATAATGGAAGTTAGAAATCAGCTTCAGAAAATCACTATGCATTATCTGTTAGCAAGTTAATTATCATTGACTATCACCCCGCACACTGTGTGGTTGGAGGTATAATTAAAAATATTCTGAAGGGTTTGGGCTAATTAATGAATAAATACAAAACTAGGAAAAACTGTAACCCTTTGAAGTACTCATGGATTTTTAAACACATGTATTGGGGGTCATGGTTAATGTTCCTCTCTTACCCAGTTGACCCTATATTTAAATTTTCAAGATGTTTCCCATCTACATTATGTGATGTTGAAAGAGCTGCTCTGTAGTACATATTGGAGACTAAATGGTGCTGCAGTAAACACCTCTGTATTGGAATTTTGTCGGTATTTCACACCAAGGAAATCCAGGATTTCATGGTTTAGCACAGAAGAATCAAGGTCTCTTGGCTTCTTGCCCAATTTTGTAACAAAAACTAGAACTTTCCTCTCTCCTACACACATCTGTTTCCTGGCACACTTCCCTACTTAACACCTGTGTCGACTCCCTGTCTCCTGCTGCCTTGCTGAGCTTTTAATGTCCTCTGTGACCGAGGGCACTGGAGACAGCATCTACAGACACTTGGGAAAGGGAAGACTGGAGTAAGGATACAGGTAAAGAACCACACCCCCACTCCCGGCTTAGAGTTAAGATGGGACTCCAGGAGGACTGGAGGTGCAAATCTGATCTCTCCCTGATGGAGGCCAGGTGCTTCAGCTTGGGGTCATCCTGGTGATGATTGGCTGAACAAATGAGCCAGAAGTTGACAGGGTCAGTAGAAGAGAAACACAGAAGGGGTAGAGATTCGCTGGGGGGAGGGTCATTCAGTCCTTATTTAGTGAGCACTTGTATCACTAAGTAATCAACCAAGGAAGTATGTTTTAACTGACCAACCATATTTGAGCCAAAGTACTCATACACAGACTAGAAAGTAATAGGAAGTACAGCGAGAGGGCAGAAGGACTCTTAGGGCCCGAATGAGAATTCCCCTTTGAGTTGTTTCAAATGCAATCCCCTATCTGCCTTCTTAAAAACAGAGAACATGAGTTGAAAACAAAAATGAGAACATCAAGTGATTGCTTACAGATGAAGAAAGCACTGTCACTTAAAATATTTAGTCCATGAATTATTTATGAGCTCTGGCTTTGCGCTCTCATTATTTCTGGTTTTAACGCCTGTAAGGAGACCTTGTCAGTTATCCTCAGAGAAAGAAAGAAAAGACTGCTCATCGACCAGACCAGGTGTTTCATATTTGTTCCTTTGATATAAAAGAATGACTTACTAATGGGGCGAAGAGCACACTCGGCCCAATCCAAATGGGGAGATAAATAGATTTTTGCAATCTATTAATTGCAGTGGGTTCATTGTCATTCTACTTCTTTCTGGGGGTAGGATGAGGCTCTTAAATAGATTCACTAAATGTAAAATTACCATATTTATATCCGGTGAAATTCTTCACAATGTTCATGTGTGAGGATACAACTAATAACCTCTTAAGCTAGTCTGGTCACCTTACGTTTTATCAAGTATGCCTTATAATACCTTGAGTTCTATGCATTTTAGCATTATACCGATTAGGAACATGTCTGGCCACAGGAAATGAGATTGCTGATTAGCAAGGTCTTCAGCAAACCCCTTTGTATTAGTCTCACATAGCCAGTGGACTGGACAGTGGCAGCAGGACGCTCAGTTCAGGCACTTAGTGGTATCAGGACCCCGGCTTTTCTCTCATTCTGTACCAAAACAGCTGCAGGTCTTACCCCAGCCCTCTCCTGAGCAGAAAAGAGGACAAACCCCTGCAGACTCATTCAGCTATAAGGGGAGTTGGAAAGGGAGAACTTTAACTTCTCAGTCCCGAAAGCAGAACCAAGTGAGGAAGGATGTAGCCTAGTGTTCAATAAACCAACTGATACAGCATATGTCAAGCAGTACCTGTTCATATCTCATCAAGCTCCAAACTCCTCCTAGTGACTCAGTTATGTTAAACAATAGCTTGGGAGTCGTCAGCTATAACGGGAAGAACACAGAAAAGACTATGGTGGCTGGAAATACTACTGGGTTTGCCCAATGCTCAACCAGAAGTTAAATCTAGAAAAGTCAAGTTAATTTGATATAGAAAATGTATCAGATGCATTGTTGTCATGTGGACAAAGTCAAGTTCGATGGCTGAACGTGGCAGTCAAGGTTTCCTTGCCTGGATGTCACCTTGCTCTGCTGCCCTCCAGTGGGGCTTAAAGTGTCTGTCTCCAGTGAATCACAGATTCACATCTGAAGTTTGGGGACAGACCCACCCAAGTGTCACCTTGCCCAGCAAGCTGGTCAGCCTCCTGCTGGACAGCCACAAAAGAGCTATTAGCTCTTGTAAGTTTCCACCCCACACTCACCTCTAACCTTACCTCCAGCCCATGAAGTTTGAAGGATAAAAAGGTTACTGGCCAGCTGGTGTTTCAGTCTCACTCCTACCCACTGACTGACCCTCTTGGGGTTGCTGGGTGGTCCACAGTGCCCAAGGCAATCCTACAGGGTGCACATTGTTTGTAGGCTACATTTAGTGCCCATCTCCACACTACACATTATGCACGTGAGCATCATATATGATCAGCCCTCACAGCACCTGACCCAGGAGACTCTGGCTGAAGAGAACAAACTTCATACAATGGCACCCTGGAACAGATCCCGTCTCATTTCCCATGCAGGAACCTCAAGAATCTGTATCTACAAAACAATCCAAGTCATTTTGGAAGGGAAAAGAATGATTAGTAGCAAACTAGCAGACTCATTCTTTCTTAACATTTCCAGATCCAAGTACTCCATATATTTTGGCCCCATTAAGAGATCAGTGTAGCAGGGACCCCTCTCCCTGCTTACCAGGATTGCTGCCAAACTGGCTGATACTCACACCAGTTGACAGTCTAAGAAATCCAAAAGGAGAAGCTGAATGTGCCCTCCGTGAGCACTCTTTTTTTTCCAGAAAATTAATAAGTATGTGACTAGTGTACTATGCTTATTCTAAAAACACTAAATCCTGAAGCTTAGAAACCCTTTCTTTTATGGCTGATTCAGCAATGGAATAGTATCAGCCTTTAGGATTCACTAACAAGATGTCCAAAGGTTTCTTTGTGTGTTGAGTGCTGTATGTGTGCAGATCTCATTATCAGAGAATCTGCCTTTCAAGGCTAGTAGTTTCTTTTCTCAAATGGCTTAACCAAAGAATCCACTTCAATTAAAAGTCCTATTCCCAAACCGTAGCCATATGGTACCACACAAGCAGTTGAAAAGACAAAAATTCTGCCTCTGCTTTTTTTGATATACCTGTGTTCTTCAAATTCACCCTGGTTGTAAGAATTACCTGGAAATGTTTCAAGGCAGATTTTTTTCAGGAATCTCTCAGATAGATGGCCATTCAAAAGTCTGAGGGTTCAATGCTGGTAGAAGGTTGGTGTTGGCATGTATGTTTTTAGCAGTAAGCTAGAAACTCTTCTGATCAGATAAGGAAAATAGGCCAGGAACTTGCATGGGGTCTTTGGTCCATGGGGCAGTTCTTTCAGTGCCCATAAAAGCAATGGAACAAGCAAAGCTCCCGTCCATCTCCTCTCAGGGAAGAGTTACTGGAAAGAGGCACAGGGTGATGAATGATATTCCAGGTGCTGGAGCCCCACTGAGTCCTGACCATGGAGTCCCACTGTACCCTGACTATGGAGTCCCACCCCATCCTCACCAATGAGGTTCACCACATCCTGACCATGGATTTCTACTACATCCTAGCCATGTAGTCCCACTGCATTCTGACCATAAAGTCCTACCATATGCTGTCCAAGAGCTTCCACCACATCCTGACCACGGGGTCTTACCACATCCTCATCATTGAGTCCTACCACCACATAACCATAGTGTGCCCCTCCAGACCCCAATGTCTTCATGCAAGTTGATCATACTGTGTGGCTGTTGCTCCCTTGATTGTCTGGCAAATGACAATGCATGCTTGAGCCTGAGCAAAAGTCCCCCTCTTTCTCTCTCCGACTGCCTTGACTTCTGTCATCATGCCCATCTACTCACGAGGTGTCCACAGATCTACTAGAGCCTTACTCACAGACAGCTACCTGCCTTACCATGCCTGTGTTTGTCCAAGACCTATGAGCACATGCCAATGAGAAGGGGCTTTCAGACCTCATAGGTTTGCAACCCCATTCCCTTGCGTGCACATTGAATGAATGAGTAGATGGTTAGAACAGGGAATGAAAATAGATTTTTTTAAAAATGACCTTAAAACTGTAAGGTAAGTGACTACACAGTTAAATTTCTATCGGGCATATATTCACTGGTCAGATTCATTTTGAAGATATCCTTTAACATGCATTGATTTTCAGCTACTCCAAACAAGTCTTCTTGTTCTCATGCCAAGAACACGTGGTTTGTAGACAATATCAGTAATAGTAGAGCATGTGGTGTGGTTTTTAATATCATTCTAGATGGAGAAGTCTTCCAAAAAACAGGATTGCAGACAGAGAAACAACTATGATTATAGAAGAAGTGAAATAATAATAGCTGGAAATGCATGCCAAGCACATTTTTCAAATCTTGATTTTGTTTAATCCTATAAATCTTCTTCCAGACAAGACAACTGAATGTAGTTAAATTCACTTCTGCGAAGTTTCAAGGAAGTAGCAGAAACAGGGTAGTCTGTACCTTGTAGCCTGTTAAATCTCTGCCTACCAGTGCCTTGCTACTGGACATCCTTTGCAAATGTTTTGTTACTCACAGAGAAATGCACAAAACATTGACACATGACTTATTCTCCTCTTAAAATCAATGCATTTACAATATTTAGAGAATAAAGCCCAGGGGACACTGGTGTCTTCCAATTCCTGGAGAAAGCCATAAATCAACACCCTCATGGAAGAAAAACCTCTGCTGTCAAAAGAAAACTGCTTTTCTTTCAGTCTTAGTCCAGTCATGCTCCTAACAGACCAGACATGCTCAAGGCAGGCATTTTTAGATCTACCTGATTTTGAGCTAATTTAAGCAAGTGTAGAGAATGGAAACAAAAACTTAAGAAGAGAAGAGAATTTACGTGCAGGAAAAGATTGAAAATAAAATGCAGACATTGCTCTAATAATGACTATAAGTGGGATTGTAGGCAAATCATGATATTCTCCACAAATATTCAGAGAATTCAAACCACAAGGAGCCTGGGAGTCTTTAAGGATAAAACCTGAGTAATGGAAGGAAACTGTGCAGAAGACCATTTAGGCTGAATATTGGGGAAGATTATCTAATGCTAAGAGCTAATAAATTGTGGAAGAGTCGTCCTCAAGGGAAGTTTTGGAAACGCTATTACTTGAGTCATTAAATTCAGTGGACACTGTGCTAGAAAATAGGGAGTCACAATTAATTATACCCCACAACCTTTGGGACACTTTACATGTGTGCTAAAAATCTTTTCTTTGTCTCATTTCTATAATTTTGAGATTTATTTCTTGAACATTGGTGTAGTTTACCTTTAGTTTTATTTTTTAAAATGTGGCCGGCCCTGCAGCTCACTTGGCTAATCCTCCACCTGCGGCGCCGGCACCCTAGGTTCTAGTCCCGGTCGGGGAGCTGGATTCTGTCCAGGTTGCTCCTCTTCCAGTCCAGCTCTCTGCTGTGGCCCAGGAGTGCAGCGGAGGATGGCCCAAGTCCTTGGGCCCTGCACCCGCATGGGAGACCAGGAGGAAGCACCTGGCTCCTGGCTTTAGATCGGCGCAGCACGCCGGCCGCAGCACGCCGGCCACAGCGGCCACTGGGGGGTGAACCAACGGCAAAGGAAGACCTTTCTCTCTGTCTCTCTCTCTCACTGTCTAACTCTGCCTATCAAAAATAAATAAATAAATAAATAAATAAATAAAAATAAATAAATGAATTAATGAATAAAAATGTGATTATTATTTTCCTACAAAATCAGCTATAACATAAGGAACTATGCCAAGAATTGGAACAGACTAAAAACTACAGATTTCCAGTTAGATAATTAAAAGTATATTCCCAGAAATTGCCTAGAATGGGGGGAGAGGGGCAGTGCTGAAGAGATGCTCAGTGTCATAGTCCATTTTTGATACTGTGCAAAACACATGAAACTGCACTGTTTCTGAACAACAGAAATTGCTCACAGATAAGGAAGCCAGGAAGCCCAAGACCAAGGCATTGACAGATGTAGTGTCTGGTGACGGCTCCCAAGGTGGCTCCTTGTGACTGCATCCTCCAGAGGCAAGGAACATTGTGTCCTAACACAGTGAAAGGGATGAAGAGGCAAGTGGCACCTAGCTTCTTCCCTCCAACCCTTTTTTAAGAGCATTAATCCACTAATAAGGGCAGAGCCCTGGTGACCTCAACACTACCCGGAAGTCACACTGCTTGATACTATTGCAATGAGGATTAAGTGTTGACATGAATTTTGAAGAACATTAAAACCATAGCACTCACCATCTTGGCATTCCAAGAAAGCCTGGTCACTTTCTTCTGTCCTGGAAGCAGCTTCCCCTGTGGAGGAAGAGGAGGGTGAGTTAATGTTAGTAGAGAACTGGACAGACCAGACCCAGATCTGAAAAGGCCAATGCAAGAGGCCAGTCAGATGCACTCCTTGTGTCACAGACAACCACAACAGACAAGGGCTTTTTAAAAAAATGTTGCTTGTACATACAGTGGAATATTGTTCAGCCTTAGGAAGAAAATTCTGCCACATTTAACAGTGCAGATGAACCTTAAGGATACAGACAAAATGAAATAAGCCAGTCACAGGAGGAAAAACATTGTATGATCCCATTTATATGTGGAATCTGAAAGAGTTAAACTCATAGAAAGAAAGAGTAGAATGGTTATTGCCAGGAGCAGGGAGTACGGGAGAGAGAACGGGAGCAGCTGTTCAGTGAGTGCAGAATTTCAGTTATGCAAGGTGCCTAAGTTCCCTAGATCTGCCATACATTCTTGTCCTTGTAGTTAGCAAAACTGCATTGTATGCTGCAAACTTTGTTGAGTGGGTCAATGTCATGTTCAGTGTCTTACCACTTAAAAAAATAACCATCACATCACAGGTGGTAAATGTAAAATGCTGTCACAACACTGTACTTGTCAAGTTGCTCAGAAATGTCAGATAAGGGCAAGCATTTAACCTAGCAGTGAGACACCAGCAATGATGCCCACCATCCATACCCAAGGACCTACGCTCACCTCTTGGCCCCTCCTCCCGATTGGCTTCCTCCCATTGAAGACCTGTGGGAGGCAGTAGTGATGGCTCAAGTCTTTAGGTTCCGCCCCTCTCCTGGGGGGCTTGGATTGATTTCCCAGCCTCAGCTCAGTCCCAGCCATTGCGGGCATTTGGGGAGTAAATTAGTGGGTGAGTTCTCTCTGCCACCCTCCTCCCATCTTCCTCTCTAACAAATGATCTTTAAATGTCATACACATGAAACCATATAGCTTCTTCTACTTCTTACTCTGCTCTGAAGTTTCCTCCGTGTCTTTTCATGGTTTGATAGCTCATTTCTCTTTAGTGCTGAACACGTCTGGACGGACCACAGCTAATTTATTCATTCACTGAAAAATATCATGGCTTCTTGCAAGCTTTGGTAATTATAAACAAAGCTGCTATAAATGGGTGTGTGTAGTACTTCTTCATCTTTTTTTAACATCTGAATATTAATCCATTTGAAATGTATCCTGGTGCATGCTATAAGATGAGAATGCAATTTGATAACTCAGATAATTCTTCAGTTACTAAGTACCATTCATTGACCTGTCTCTCTTTGCTCCAGTGGTTTGAGATGTTCTTCCCTTTACCTTGTACTAAATCCCTGTATGCATTTGAGATGACTTGTCTCACTTCATGCATCAATACCACAGTGATGTGTTGCTGAGCCTCTACAACCTGTTTGTTATCTACTAGGGTTTGTCATCCAGTATTATCGTCCTTTTTAAGAATTCTCTGGGTTTCCCCTTGGAATCAGCTTGCTTGTTTCAAAAACAAACAACGAAACTGCACTTTTGAACCAGGTTCTTGGTCCAAAACAAAGCACTATTGCTGTTTGTATCAGAATCAGATTAACCTTATAGATTAATTTTGAGGGGTTTCACTATATTAAATCTTTCTATCCAAGGACATGGCATGTCTTTCTGTTTGCTCAAATGTTGTGGGTGTCCTTCAGTAGGTTTTTTTTAATTCAGTATAGTTCAGTCTCATTTCTTGCTAAACTTACTCCTATTATCTTATTGTTGCTATTATAAATGGAGTCTTTTTTCCTTTATGGTTTCTCTCTAGTAGTGTGGCTATATGAAAGCTATTGATTTCTGTATATTAGCTTTGTACCCTGTCACCTTATTGAACTCTCTTATTGTTTCTAGCAGTATTTCAACTGGATTCTCTTGAGGACTCCACAGATAAAATCATACTGTGTCCAGACAGTGCTTGTGATGTCAGCTCCTTTCCAAGTACTGTATCTCTAATTTTTTTCTCTTATGTTGACTAATAGCTTCAGCAGATGTTAAATAATGAAGCTATAATGGACATTCTTGGTTTATTCCTGAGTGTGTAAAATACCTCCAGTGTTTCCCCATCAAGCACAATGCCAGATGTGTGTGTGTGTCTAAAAATCCCTTTATTTTACTTTGAGTTTTTATTTGAAGTCATTGTTGGATTTTGTCATATGCCTTCTCAGTACCTATGATTATGATCTAATTTTTCTAATTCATTTTGTGTAATCCATTTGCATATTTGTGGAATAAATGCATTTTGTAGTAAGGTACTACTACCAATTTCCTCAGCTATTTAGGGAAAACATTTTATTTAGAATATTTAATATTCATAAGTGAGGCCCCTCTAGTTTCCATTCTTGTACAGTCTCAGGTATATATACCAATAATTGGTACTTCGTAATACCAATTTGAACATTTTTCATATTTTATATGCTCTGGAGCACTTTAAATAGCTTTGAAACTATCTGATATTTAAAGATTCAATGGGATTCTGCAAAACTAAGTGGCCTTGATGCTTTCAGGTGGTAATGGAGCCCTTGGATCACTTTTTCGATTTACTCTGTAGAAACTAGGATGCTTACATTTTTCCTGACTATTTCTCAGGTTGTCCTACATGATCTTATTTTACTCTCGATAGCCATTTTATGAAAAAAGATATGACTAATAGCCACTGTGTGTTGAGCAATGCTTCTATTCAAGTCTGCATTTTGTTTTTTGTAACACCATTACTCAAAGGGCAGGAACTCATTGGAGGAGGTACTGTTGCTGTGACACCCAGGCCACCTGCCTCACTCAGGCCCCCTTCCCTTCTTGGCCCCAGTGTTCCTTGGGGCGGCTCAGAGCTGCAGTCTTCTGAAGATGGCCCTTGGCCAATGGAACCCAGCAAGCTGGAAATGCCCACAGCTGACGATTACCTGCCACGGAGTACGACAGCTCAGCACCCTGCCTCCACAATGACAATCCTTCATATTCCACCATTTCCAGAGCTTTCTCTCAGGTCAGCCCTAGACTAGACTTCAATGACATCTCCTCTTTTCCTAGTCTCTTCCTCTGCCCTGAGTCGTAAGAAATCACTACTCAAGAATCCCCAATTCTGGTTTGTTTGTTTTTTTTTTTTTTTTTGACAGGCAGAGTGGACAGTGAGAGAGAGACAGAGAGAAAGGTCTTCCTTTTGCCGCTGGTCCACCCTCCAATGGCCGCCCCAATGGTAGAAAAATAGACTTTTAAATGTCTCCCAATATGTGCCTACGCCTTCCCCTATCCATACCTTTGACCACTGTATTCACTCTGTGTTGGGTGCCTCCTCACACCTCACATTCCATTTAGAAAATTTCTTCCAGATACTTCCTACATAAGAATCTCTCTCTCTCTCTCTCTCCCTCTCTCCCTCTCTCCCTCTCTCCCTCTCTCCCTCTCTCCCTCTCTCCCTCTTTCCCTCTCTCTCCCTCTCTCCCTCTCTCTCCCTCTCTCCCTCTCTCTCCCTCTCTCTCCCTCTCTCCCTCTCTCCCTCTCTCTCCCTCTCTCCCTCTCTCTCCCTCTCTCCCTCTCTCCCTCTCTCTCTCTCTCAATTCTCGTTTTGCTCTCTTATTTCAGCAACATTCTTTATAAGCATGCATGTGATATTCATCTCACAATCTCTTCTTTTTTAGACATGCGCATCTGTGCTCTCTTCTCTCTAAATAAATGTGAAAGGATAAGACCATGTCTGACATTTCTCTGTGGTTATCCTATGTTACTTAGCATGGAGCTGGCACATAGGAGGGGGGATTAATGAAAACTGAAAAAGCAAATAATGCATTTCTTAAGCCATCTAATTGTACTGAATATGGCAGAGTCTGGAGTCAAGCAGAGTTGAGAATTAATGAGGGGTGAAGAGAAAGCAGCTCCTTTTTCTACAGCTCTAATTTCCATGGAATCAAAAGAATAGAATCAGGCCAGGGCATCAAGAGCAACAGTACCTATTCTCAAAGAGCTGTCTGTTTCTGAGTTAGATTACATATATACCAGATATCTGAATATTGAAGCACTTTAAGACATAATTATGAATGCTATTTTCCATTACTCTAAATACCTGCCTTAATGAAGCTGGAATATGTAAAATCATTTCTCCATAAAATTGGCTTCCTCGTTAACTGTTTCTCAATAATCCACGTCACTCTCACTCTTTGAGTTAGAAAGTGGCTCCCAGGCACCCTCAGAATGCTGGGGAAGCAGCTGGCTATAGCTTTAGATCCTGTTGACAAATAATTGTCAACTCCACCTCTGGGACACACCCCCCAGCTGAAGGTAACCCATCTGATGAATGGCTGAGCCCCAGTGATGCCAGAAGCCAACGAGAGGACAGGGACGGCAGCTGCTTTTAAACTTTTCCTTGGGGAAGAAACACAAAGCATTTGGTTGCGTCTTATTTTTGATTTTATTAAAGCAAGGTAGCTGCTGACTTGGTAACCAAACATAAGAAAGTGAACATCCAGTAGCTTCCTGAGACCTTCAAGCAGGAAATCCCACTAGGGATCTGCAGACATTTTAGCGAGTGAACCAGCAGACGGCGAGTGAACCCTCTTTCTCTCCATTCCAAACAAGTAAATTTAAAAAAAAAAAATTGCAAAAGAACAGGAAGGAGAGAAATGCCACTGGCAATGGGAGAAAGGCTAGTCTTGCCTCTCCACACCTCTTACATAGCTGGGGAGGATTCTCTCCTCTCAAAAAATACAGAGGTTAGATAACAGGCACCAAAATGCAGTGAGACAGGAGGAATTCGTTCTTGAGCCCTGTAGCATAATAAAGTATCTTTAGTCTATGATAAGTTACCATATATCCCAAAATAACTGGAAAAAAGGGTCTGGAGGTTCCCGTCTGATAGAACAGTGCATGGACAGGATGACCAGGACCCCACATCCTTTTCAGAGCACATTAACAGAGACCACCAGGAGAAGCTAGAAGGAGAGCAACAGATGTGGGTAAGAGAAGGCAGTCATGCCCCAGCAGCTTTGATGAGAGAAAAAGGAAACGGGGCCAACATGAGGTCCAGCTGCTGAAGCTCTCAGAAAGCAGGAGCGAATGTGGCGTGGGGCTGTCACACTTCTGATGGCGTGGTCTTCTGCTGGGCAGTCTCACTGAGCGTAGATGGCACTCAACCCTCCCTTGACTGCAACCAAATGGGCAAAGCTCTCCTCAGTCCTCGCCTTTCTACCTTCCCTCATTCTTCCCTCTGGTCTCACTGGCAGCTGTTTGTTCTTCCCTTTTCCTCCTCTCTACTCCCCCTTTTTCAATCTCACAAAGAAAATTCCAAAGTGTGGGGGGAAGGGAAGGGAACAGGTGTTATTTAAGCTTTAAACTAAGTTCTCACAGGAGAACATGTCAAAGCAGGGAAGTAAGTATGTAGAAAATACTTATGTCGTGCCCAGCACCATCTGTATCTGGGCATATAAAACTTATTGGAAATAGAAAGTCTGTTCTAGCATGCTCTTAATTTACATATTGCCTCTTTTGAGAAATGCTCTGGACATGCATTATCAGAGAACTCAACAGGTAGGGTATGGCCTGCCAGTTGGTCTCTATGTACTGACCACTCACAGCACAGAATTTAGAGCCCAATAAACAGCAATTTTACTAAAATAGCTGCTAGACTAATGAGCATCTTAGCACCATCTCTTTGACTTCCAGCTGTAGTACTTGTAGAATCAGATTTGTTCCCAACTCAGCACTGACTAGATTGTCCCAGGAAATCTAATTACACAGAATTCCAGGGAAGTCCATCTTACAGCATTTGGTGGAAATTCTGGATCCTGTGCTCAAAAAACTCGCCTCCAAGTGAAGAGGAAATGGTCATTCACAAGGCCAGTGCTGTGGCATAGCGGGTAAAGTTGCCACCTGCAATGCCAGCATCCCATATTGGCACTGGTTTAATTCCTGGCTGCTCCACATCCCATCCAGCTCCCTGCTAATGCACCTGGGACATCAGCAGAGGATGGCCTGGGAGACACAGAAGAAGCTCCTGACTCCTGGCTCCTGGCTCCTGGCTCCTGGCTCCTGGCTCCTGGCTTTGGCCTGGCCCAGCCTTGGCTGTTGCAGCCATCTGGGGAGTGAACCAGTAAATGGAAGATTGATCTATATGTGTGCATATGTATATCTAAAACACAAAAAAGAAAAAAAGAGATAGTCATTCACATGTAGAATCGTGAGAGAAGGAGAAAGAATAAATAAAGATTTATTGGTGATCTTTTAGGGTCTCCTTAAACAAAGGTTATCACAATCATATTTTAAAGACATTAAGTTTGGACATTGTTTTAAGGTTTCTTTTACTGTGTTTGCTTTCAGTCTTTGCAGAATACATTGTGTGTGTGTGTATTTTATTCATTTTCCCATTTTTCTCTTTTTAAAATTTTATTTAAGGTATACAAATTTTATGTATTTCATACATGCAGATTTAGGAACACAGTGCTACTCCTCACCCTACTCTCCCTCCCTCACACCCACGCTCCCTCCTTTCTTCCTCTTCTCTCTCCTATTCCCACATTTAATTTTTATAAAGGTATATTTTCACTTTATACTCATAAGATTCTTTGACTGTGGTCAGAATGAACATTATCCACTGGCCTGTCCAACATCCTGTGTTAGTATCAATGATTTATCAGTTCTTATCCTGAGAGCTGATCTTATGAAGGGAGAAAGTGGAAACAAAGAGACCAGGGGAAGTGGAGAGGGGAGTGTCTAGACAGCAGCTGAGACCTCCCCCTTTTATGGGTGGCACTTTGAGACTCAGAGATTAAAAAAAATGGTCCCATTCATGGGTGTGACCTCTAAATTCTATGCCTTTATCATCTGTAAAGATATTAAATAATAACTGGCACTCTTTGTCTGAAGCCATCCCAATAAAGCGAATGGAATTTTTTCAATTGGGCACAAGTGATGGCCGGAAGCAAACAAAAGCCAGTTTCCTGTTCTTGAAACAAACCTATGGAAAGACACTGGTTCTGAAGTTGTCTATGTCCTGAAGAACAACTGTTGTGTGACCCCTATAAAGACCAGGAAGGAGGGAACGACCTGACCTGGAGGCAGGGTGGTCCTGCCATTCTGCACATCCCGCACAGCCAGCAAGGGATTATCAGCCTCTCAGAAAAGAAAGGTTAGAATTTGGCAAGATGGCGGAATAGGAACGGAGCACACGATTAGTCCGGAGAGAGAGACAGGTTAATATAAGTGGAGATACTGTAGGGTCAAGGAAGAGTAGGGGATGAAACAGCATAGGAAACTCTTCCGGAACTAGTGATTCACAGTGTACCTGCGTGGAGAGCGTGGGAGCCCAAGTTCGGGACACCAGCAGCAGACTCAACGCACCAGTGCTGGAACGCGAGGTGAGCCGCACCAGCGCTGGAACGCGAGGTGAGCCGAACCACAATAGCCCAAGACACCAGCGGGCAAGCGGAAAGAGGAGGCTAGAGGGAACGAGGCTTGAAACTTCGTGGGGAAAAGTTCACCAGGCTAACTAGAAGAGAGAGAGGAAAAAAATTAAAAAAGCGACCGATACGGACACAAGTTTCTCTCTCTCCGCTCACCTCTCAAAGGCGAGCAAGACAGAGCAGGCGCCATTTTGGACATACGTCATAAGCAGGGCGACCTCAGGTCTGCACCGGCCCTGAGCCTAACAGAAAAACCTGACTCTGGGGGGAGGGGTGAAATAACAGGAGATTAGCATCTAACTTGGCAACCCAGTGGGAGATTTCAGGAGAATTGGAGCCCACACTGAGGGCAGCAGAGATTCCCTGTGTGGTCCTTGGGAAAGAGCTTCCGATCTCTGGCTCCTGTGGGTATATCATTTGCCTGCTAACTACCTCCAATTACGTTCAGCTGTGCGGAATTACTTCCCTTTTGAATCAAAAAAGAGAGAGATTTACCACACACCTAACCTGGGAGTGTCATCTTTGACACACCCTCAACCCTGAGGAACCAAACACAGCTCTCAGTCCACGCTCATCTCAAGCCTCTAAGGCACCACTGAAAGCAGACAGTCCACTTAATATAGAGCCATAGTGTAACAAGAAAAAACACCACAGTGAAGAAACCAAATATCTCCAACATGCCAAACAACAAACGCAAAAACCGAGGTAACAAGAACAAGGAAGACACTATGACACCCCCAAATGAAAAAGACACCCCAATTCAAGATTATGAAGATGAGGAGATTGAAGAAATACAAGAAGCAGATCTCAAAAAATTGATAAGAACATTAAGAAGTTCTCAAAAACAAATTCTTGAACTACAGAAATCCTTAATGGACAAGGTAGAAAATCTCTCTCGTGAAAATGAAATATTAAGGAGGAATCAAAATGAAATGAAACAACTAGTGGAACAAGAAATGGTGATAATGACAAGAAATCATAATGAAATGAAGAATTCAATAGATCAAATGACAAACACATTAGAGAGTCTTAAAAACAGAATGGGCGAAGCAGAAGAGAGAATATCAGACTTAGAAGACAGAGAACAGGAAAGGAAACAATCAAATCAAAGAAAAGAAGAAGAAATCAGAAATCTAAAAAATACTGTCAGGAATCTACAGGATACTCTTAAAAAACCCAACATTCGGGTTCTAGGAGTACCTGAAGACATGGAGAGAGAGAAAGGATTAGAAGGCCTTTTTAGTGAGATACTAGCAGAAAATTTCCCAGGTTTGGAGAAAGACAGAGACATCCTAATACAGGAAGCTCATAGAACCCCTAATAAACATGACCAAAAGAGATCCTCACCACGACACGTCGTAATCAAACTCACCACAGTGAAACACAAAGAAAAGATCCTAAAATGTGCAAGAGAGAAACGCCAGATTACTCTCAGAGGATCTCCAATTAGACTCACAGCTGACTTCTCTTCAGAAACCCTACAAGCTAGGAGAGAATGGCGAGACATAGCCCAGGTGCTAAGAGAGAAAAACTGCCAGCCCAGAATATTATATCCTGCAAAGCTCTCATTTATAAATGAAGGTGAAATAAAGACCTTTCACAGCAAACAGACATTGAAAGAATTTGTCGCCACTCGCCCAGCCCTGCAAAAGATGCTTAAAGATGTGTTACATACAGAAACACAGAAACATGGTCACCAATATGAAAAAAGGTAAAGGTAGGAAACCTCACACCAAAAGATCACAGGAATCTCAAACCATATATTAGAAAGTATCTTTGGCTAATGGCAGGGCAAAGTTACTCCTTCTCAATAGTCACATTAAATGTTAATGGCTTGAACTGTCCAGTTAAAAGACACCGATTGGGAGAGAGCGGCAAGATGGCGGAATAGGAAGGAAGCACATTGATAGTTCGTCAAGACACACGTTAATATAAGTGGAGATACTGCAGGGTCAAGGAAGAGTAGGGGAAGAAACAGCAGAGGAAACTCTTCCGGAACTAGTGATTCACAGTGGACCTGCGTGGAGAGCGTGGGAGCCGAAATTCGGGACACCAGCGGCAGACTCAACGCACCAGCGCTGGAACGCGAGGTGAGCCGAACCTCCATAGCCCGAGACACCAGCGGGCAAGCGGAAAGAGGAGGCTAGAGGGAACGAGGCTTGAAACTCCATTGGGAAAAGTTCACCAGGCTAACCAGAAGAGAGAGAGGAAAAAAAAAAGTGACCGATACGGACACGAGTCTCTCGCTCTCCGCTCACGTCTCAAAGGCGAGCAAGACAAAGAGCAGGCGCCATTTTGGAGATACGTCATAAGCAGGGCGACCTCAGGTCTGCACCAGCCCTGAGCCTAGCAGAAAAACCTGACTCTGGGGGGAGGGGTGAAATAACAGGAGATTAGCATCTAACTTGGCAACCCAGTGGGAGACTGCAGGAGAATTGGAGCCCACACTGAGGGCAGCAGAGATTCCCTGTGTGGTCCTTGGGAAAGAGCTTCCAATCTCTGGCTCCTGTGGGTATATCATTTGCCTGCTAACTACCTCCAATTACGTTCAGCTGTGCAGAATTACTTCCCTTTTGAATCAAAAAAAAAAAAAAAAGAAAGAGAGATTTACCACGCCTAACCTGGGAGTGTCATCTTTGACACACCCTCAGCCCTGAAGAACCAAACACAGCTCTCAGTCCACACTCATCTCAAGCCTCTAAGGCTCCACCGAAAGCAGACAGTCCACTTAATATAGAGCCATAGTGTAACAAGAAAAAACACCACAGTGAAGAAACCAAATATCTCCAACATGCCAAACAACAAACGCAAAAACCAAGCTAACAAGAACAAGGAAGACACTATGACGCCCCAAAATGAAAAAGACACCCCAATGCAAAATTATGAAGATAATGAGATCAAAGAAATACAAGAAGCGGATCTCAAAAAATTGATAAGAACATTAAGAACTTCTCAAAAACAAACTCTTGAACTACAGAAATCCTTCATGGACAAGATAGAAAATCTCTCTCGTGAAAATGAAAAATTAAGGAGGACTCAAAATGAAATGAAACAACTAGTGGAACAAGAAACTCTAATAGTGACGAGAAATCATAATGAAATGAAGAATTCAATAGATCAAATGACAAACACATTAGAGAGCCTTAAAAACAGAATGGGTGAAGCAGAAGAGAGAATATCAGACTTAGAAGACAGAGAACAGGAAAGGAAACAGGCAAACCAAAGAAAAGAAGAAGAAATCAGAAATCTAAAAAATATTGTCGGGAATCTACAGGATACTATTAAAAAACCCAACATTCGAGTTCTAGGAGTTCCTGAAGGCATGGAGAGGGAGAAAGAATTAGAAGGCATTTTCAGTGAGATACTAGCAGAAAATTTCCCAGGTTTGGAGAAGGACAGAGGCATCTTAGTACAGGAAGCTCATAGAACCCCTAATAAACATGACCAAAAGAGATCCTCACCACGACATGTTGTAATCAAACTCACCACAGTGAAACACAAAGAAAAGATCCTAAAATGTGCAAGAGAGAAACGTCAAATTACTCTTAGAGGATCTCCAATTAGACTCACAGCAGACTTCTCATCAGAAACCCTACAAGCTAGAAGGGAATGGCGAGACATAGCCCAGGTACTAAGAGAGAACAACTGCCAGCCCAGAATACTATATCCTGCAAAGCTCTCATTTGTGAATGAAGGTGAAATTAAGACTTTTCATAGCAAACAGAAACTGAAAGAATTTGTTGCCACTCATCCTGCCCTGCAAAAGATGCTTAAAGATGTGTTACACACAGAAACACAGAAACATGGTCACCAATATGAAAGAAGGTAAAGGAAGGAAACCTCACAGCAAAAGATCACAGGAAGCTCAATTTCTCTTTGACATAGAATTAAACTCTGATGCTCTGTTAAAGCAATGTGTTAAAGTAATCTATTATGTTCTCTTGATGTCTGTAAAATGCTAATTGTTCAAAAACAGCTGAATTTTTATTAAGAGCTATGGGTTATGTAAATATGTGCTTATTTTCAAAGATTTGAATAATCACCTTGTAACAAGATCAAATTTGGTCTATGAGTTTATAATTTTAAACATGGCGACTTAAAGTCTTTTGTCATCCACAGTTATATATGATTTGCTGCTCATAAAACTAAAGCATTGTTGGTTCTGTGTGTAGCTGTCCTCCTATGGGTTCCTATGGACTTTTTCCAGCCACTTCCATTGTATTCAGTACTTTGGGATGGCTCTGTAAACAGATGAAGCCAATAATGTATTAACAGTACCAACTGAGAGAAAGTATGGTTAACTGAGGTTACTAAAAAAGCAATTCAAATCAATTGGCAATCTACAAAAAGAGTTAAAGATTTTAAAAGCTATTATTAAAAATGCTATATTGGTCTATTATGCTATGTTATATGTGTGTACATATTGTATGTCCACATGGGGAAATTTTATTAAGAGTCTTATTTTAAATGGCTTATAGATAAGATTGTCCATAAATTTAAGCTGCTAAAATCAATCAAAGATACATTTTAATTTGAGTGACCTGAATCTGTGTATCATATGTTTTAAACTTGTTGGTAGAAAGAAACTAAAAACATTTTATATGGTTGTGCTTAAGTTTGCTGGTTAAACAAACTACACCATGTTAGATATTTAAGAGGTGTTTTCAAATACATGATTCTTAAAATTTATAGAAGGCGTTGGACCTTCCGGTAAATGTTTTCTTAAGTTGTTATCTAATGGTTGAAACTGTTTGCTAAGTATTCATGTGATATTGCTATTGTCAGCAAGCGATCTAGGACTTGCTCCCTCATTTCTCTTTTCTAAGCCCAACTTGTTCTTTCATTTCTCTATTCTCTTCAAGGTAGGAAACTAATTCTATTATGAAGGAATCTGTAGGAAGCACAATTTAATCTTTAGACCTTATAAAAGAGATGGCTAACATTTTTCTGTAATAGCATAGCCAAAATAAGAACTTAAATAATAATCTCATAGCTAGATTCACTTCGCCATCAGCAAAGTATACAGTAAGTAGAAAAAACCTCCCTTTCAGACCAAAGGGAAAGAAAGTTTTAAAGTGAGAATATAATTTTCCTCATGGGCATTGTCTACCTTAGAAAAACTACTACAGAACATGCCTGTGACTATAGACTTGTAGTTCAGGCCACCGAAGATTAGAGATGGGACATGGGCACTCCCTTGACTTGCATCCTCTGGTCTGCTTTAACACAAACCAGGAGGAAAAGAAAGCTAGGCATCAGAAGCAATGGGTGGCAGGCCTATTAATGGCTGATCTATACAGTGATCTGCCCTCAAGGAGACCCAACAGGCCAGTCCACTGCAGTGGCTTTCAATGTGGTAAGCCTGGGCTTCAGCAGAAGTCAGCTTGTGAAGAGCCCTGGCAGCTCTGCCAAGAGTTGGATCACTGGAAATGGACCTGCCCTGGAGTCGAAGGATGCCCAGGTCAGAGCCACAGATCTTATTGGCTCCAAGCTGAAAAGCCCTTCACTCAGCCCAACTTCCAAAGTGACCACTGCAGCTGAGGGTGTGGTCAAGTAGGGTCAGCAACATTGCAGGCAGAACTGTAAATTTCCTGTTAGAGATGCCACCTGCCTTTACCTGGCCAGCTCTCCTCCCAGGCCAGCCAAGTAATGAAAGTCAACAGAGTGCCTTCCCCTAGGAGGTTCACACCTCCCTTAGGATATACCCCATGTGAAGAGATAGGTAGGTCTGGGCCTCTTAACTTACAAGGCCTAAAGCCCACCAGATTATTATCAAGCCCCTTCTATCAGGTTCTATTTGCCTTTCAATCAGAAAACTTAATTGTAGCTTAGACAGCACCTTTCTTAGCTCCTCTAAGAATGACTCTGTCCTTTGTTCTAGACCCTGTCTAGCGTACTTGGGCCTCATTCCTTCGTAATCATAACCTCTACTCTACCACCAATGGCTCTACTCCCAACCTGTGTGTACTGATGGTCCTCTTCCCCACTTAATGCTGTATAATTGTTCAAACCTGGTTAATGCCACTCTTAGGATCATTGGTTACTATCCTCACCCTGTCTTTTATGACCTTGTCTAAATATGATCAGAGTCGGCAAACTTGGATGGCTTCCATAGCCTTGGCAACTCATGACGACAGCCTAGGGTGGTTACTGGTGCCATAAACTAGAGTGTCAATTTGTTGGGTCAACAACAGGAGCCACTGTGCACTTGCTCCTGATGTGGGATCTCTGTCCTTAATGTGCTGTACATTTTGATTTGATGCTATAACTAGTACTCAAACAGTATGTTTCACTTTGTGTGTCTATGTGGGTGCAAACTGTTGAAACCTTTATACTAAATTGATCTTCTGTATATAAAGAGAATTGAAAATGAATCTTGATGCAAATGGAAGGGGAGAGGGAGCGGGAGAGGGGAGGGTTGCGGGTGGGAGGGAAGTTATGGGAGGGGAAAGCCACTGTAATCCATAAGCTGTACACTGGAAATTTATATTCATTAAATAAAAGTTTAAAAAAAAAAAAGACACCGATTTTCTGATTGGGTTGAGGAACAAAACCCATCCTTTTGCTGCTTACAAGAAACCCATCTATCCAACAATGATCCATACAGGCTGAGAGTGAAAGGCTGGAAAAAGATATACCACGCCAACAGAAATGAAAAGAGAGCAGGCGTAGCCATCTTAATATCGGACAACATAAACTTTACCACAAAAACTGTTAGGAGAGACAAAGAGGGGCACTATTTAATGATTAAGGGATCCATTCAACAGGAAGATATAACGATTATCAATGTATATGCACCTAATTACAGGGCACCAGCTTATTTAAAAGACTTGTTAAGGGACTTAAAGGGAGACTTAGACCCCAATACAATAGTACTGGGGGACTTCAATACTCCACTCTCAGAGATAGACAGATCAACAGGACAGAAGATCAACAAGGAGACAGTAGATTTAAATGACACTATAGCCCAAATGGATCTAACAGATATCTACAGAACATTTCATCCTACATCTAAGGACTTTACATTCTTCTCAGCAGTACATGGAACCCTCTCTAGGATTGACCACATACTAGGCCATAAAGCAAGTCTCAGCAAATTCAAAAGAATTAGAATCATACCATGCAGCTTCTCAGACCACAAAGGAATGAAATTGGAAATTGGCAACTCAGGAATCCCTAGAGCACGTGCAAACACATGGAGATTGAACAACATGCTCCTGAATGAACAATGGGTCATAGAAGAAATTAAAAGAGAAATCAAAAATTTTCTGGAAGTAAATGAGGATAACAGCACAACATACCAAAACCTATGGGATACAACAAAAGCAGTGTTAAGAGGAAAGTTTATATCAATAGGTGCCTACATCAAGAAATTGGAAAGGCACCAAATATATGAGCTTTCAAGTCATCTCAAGGATCTAGAAAATCTGCAGCAAACCAAACCCAAACCCAGTAGGAGAAGAGAAATAATTAAAATCAGAGAAGAAATCAACAGGATTGAATCCAAAAAAACATTACAAAAAATCAGCCAAACGAGGAGCTGGTTTTTTGAAAAAATAAACAAAATTGACACCCCATTGGCCCAACTAACTAAAAAAAGAAGAGAAAAGACCCAAATCAATAGGATCAGAGATGAAATGGGAAACATAACAACAGACGCCACAGAAATAAAAAGAATCATCAGAAATTACTACAAGGACTTGTATGCCAGCAAACAGGGAAATCTATCAGAAATGGACAGATTCTTGGACACATACAACCTCCCTAAATTGAGCCAGGAAGACATAGAAAACCTAAACAGACCAATAACTGACACAGAAATTGAAGCAGTAATAAAGGCCCTCCCAACAAAGAAAAGCCCAGGGCCAGATGGATTCACTGCTGAGTTCTACCAGACATTTAGAGAAGAACTAACTCCAATTCTTCTCAAACTATTCAGAGCAATCGAAAAAGAGGGAATCCTCCCAAATTCTTTCTATGAAGCCACCATCACCTTAATTCCTAAGCCAGAAAGAGACACAACATTGAAAGAGAATTACAGACCAATATCCCTGATGAACATAGATGCAAAAATACTCAATAAAATTCTGGCCAATAGAATGCAACAACACATCAGAAAGATCATCCACCCAGACCAAGTGGGATTCATCCCCGGTATGCAGGGATGGTTCAACATTCGCAAAACAATCAACGTAATACACTACATTAACAGACTGCAGAAGAAAAACCATATGATTCTCTCAATAGACGCAGAGAAAGCATTTGATAAAATACAACACCCTTTCATGATGAAAACTCTAAGCAAACTGGGTATGGAAGGAACATTCCTTAATACAATCAAAGCAATTTATGAAAAACCCACGGCCAACATCCTATTGAATGGGGAAAAGTTGGAAGCATTTCCACTGAAATCTGGTACCAGACAGGGATGCCCTCTCTCACCACTGCTATTCAATATAGTTCTGGAAGTTTTGGCCAGAGCTATTAGGCAAGAAAAAGAAATTAAAGGGATACAAATCGGGAAGTACGAACTCAAACTATCCCTCTTTGCAGATGATATGATTCTTTATTTAGGGGACCCAAAGAACTCTACTAAGAGACTGCTGGAACTCATCGAAGAGTTTGGCAAAGTAGCAGGATATAAAATCAATGCACAAAAATCAACAGCCTTTGTATACACAGGCAATGCCACAGCTGAGGAAGAACTTCTAAAATCAATGCCATTCACAATAGCTACAAAAACAATCAAATACCTTGGAATAAACTTAACCAAAGACGTTAAAGATCTCTACGATGAAAACTACAAAACCTTACAGAAAGAAATAGAAGAGGATACCAAAAAATGGAGAAATCTTCCATGCTCATGGATTGGAAGAATCAATATCATCAAAATGTCTATTCTCCCAAAAGCAATTTATACATTCAATGCAATACCCATCAAGATCCCGAAGACCTTCTTCTCAGATCTGGAAAAAATGATGCTGAAATTCATATGGAGACACAGAAGACCTCGAATAGCCAAAGCAATCCTGTACAACAAAAACAAAGCCGGAGGCATCACAATACCTGATTTTAGGACATACTACAGGGCAGTTGTTATCAAAACAGCATGGTACTGGTACAGAAACAGATGGATAGACCAATGGAACAGAATAGAAACACCAGAAATCAATCCAAACATCTACAGCCAACTTATATTTGACCAAAGATCCAAATCTAATCCCTGGAATAAGGACAGTCTATTCAATAAATGGTGCTGGGAAAATTGGATTTCCACGTGCAGAAGCTTGAAGCAAGACCCATACCTATCACCTTACACAAAAATTCACTCAACATGGATTAAAGACTTAAATCTACGACCCGAAACCATCAAATTATTAGAGAGCATTGGAGAAACCCTGCAAGATATAGGCACAGGCAAAGACTTCCTGGAAAATACTCCAACAGCACAGGCAGTCAAAACCAAAATTAACATTTGGGACTGCATCAAATTGAGAAGTTTCTGTACTTCAAAAGAAACAGTCAGGAAAGTGAAGAGGCAACCAACAGAATGGGAAAAAATATTCGCAAACTATACTACAGATAAAGGATTGATAACCAGAATCTACAAAGAAATCAAGAAAATCCACAACAACAAAACAAACAACCCACTTAAGAGATGGGCTAAGGACCTCAATAGACATTTTTCGAAAGAGGAAATCCAAATGGCCAACAGACACATGAAAAAATGTTCAAGATCACTAGCAATCAGAGAAATGCAAATCAAAACCACAATGAGGTTCCATCTCACCCCGGTGAGAATGGCTCACATTCAGAAATCTACCAACAACAGATGCTGGAGAGGATGTGGGGAAAAAGGGACACTAATCCACTGTTGGTGGGAATGCAAACTGGTTAAGCCACTATGGAAGTCTGTCTGGAGATTCCTCAGAAACCTGAACATAACCCTACCATACAACCCAGCCATCCCACTCCTTGGAATTTACCCAAAGGAAATTAATTTGGCAAATAAAAAAGCCATCTGCACATTAATGTTTATTGCAGCTCAATTCACAATAGCTAAGACCTGGAACCAACCCAAATGCCCATCAACAGTAGACTGGATAAAGAAATTATGGGACATGTACTCCATAGAATACTATACAGCAGTAAGAAAGAACGAAACCCAGTCATTTGCAACAAGATGGAGCAATCTGGAAAACATCATGCTGAGTGAATTAAGCCAGTCCCAAAGAGAAAAATATCATTTGTTTTCCCTGATCGGTGACAACTGAGCGCCAAAGGGGAAACCTGTTGAAGTGAAATGGACACTATAAGCAACAATGAACTGATCAGCTCCTGTCCTGACTTTAGATGTACAATGTAATACTTTATCCTTTTTAGTATTTGTTGTTGTGGTGGTGGTTCTAGTACTATTGGTTGAACTCAGTAATTAACACACAATTATTCTTAGGTGTTTAAATTTTAACTGAAAAGTGATCCCTGTTAAATCTAAGAGTGGAAAAAGAGAGGGAGGAGATGAAGAGCTATGGGTTATTTAACTATGTGCTTATTTTCAAAGACTTGAATAATCACCTTGTAACAATGATCAGATTTGGTCTATATTATGTCATGATTTTAAGGAATCTTATTTCAACCAGATATTTTGGATTTTGATATTGGTCTATTATGCTATGTTATATGTGCGTACATATTGTATGTCCACATGGGGAAACTTTATTAAGAGTTTTATTTTAAATGGCTTATAGATAAGATTGTCCATAAATTTAAGCTGCTAAAATCAATCAAAGATACATTTTAATTTGTGGGACCTGAATCTGTGTATCATATGTTTTAAACTTGTTGGTAGAAAGAAACTAAAAACATTTTATATGGTTGTGCTTAAGTTTACTGGTTAAACAAACTACACCATGTTAGATATTTAAGACGTGTTTTCAAATACATGATTCTTAAAATTTATAGAAGGCATTGGACCTTCCGGTAAATGTTTTATTAAGTTCTTATCTAAGGGTTGAAACGGTTTGCTAAGTATTCATGTAATATTGCTATTATCATCAAGTGATCTAGGACTTGCTCCCTCATTTCTCTATTCTAAGCCCAACTTGTTCTTTCACTTCTCTATTCTCTTCAAGGTAGGGAACTAATTCTATTATGAAGGAATCTGTAGGATGCACAATTTAATCTTTAGACCTTATAAGAGATGGCTAACATTTTTCTGTAATAGCATAGCCAAAATAAGAACTTAACTAATAATCTCATAGCTAGATTCACATCGCCATCAGCGAAGTATACAGTAAGTAGAAAAAAAAACCTCCCTTTCAGACCAAAGGGAAAGAAAGTTTTAAAGTGAGAATATAATTTTCCTTATGGGCATTGTCTACCTTAGAAAAACTATTACAGAACATGCCTGTGACTATAGACTTGTAGTTCAGGCCACCAAAGATTAGAGATGGGACACGGGCACTCCCTTGACTTGCATCCTCTGGTCTGCTTTAACACAAACCAGGAGGAAAAGAAAGCTCGGCATCAGAAGCAATGGGTGGCAGGCCTATTAATGGCTGATCTATACAGTGATCTGCCCTCAAGGAGACCCAACAGGCCAGTCCACTGCAGTGGCTTTCAATGTGGTAAGCCTGGGCTTCAGCAGAAGTCAGCTTGTGAAGAGCCCTGGCAGCTCTGCCAAGAGTTGGATCACTGGAAATGGACCTGCCCTGGAATCGAAGGATGCCCAGGTCAGAGCCACAGATCTTATTGGCTCCAAGCTGAAAAGCCCTTCACTCAGCCCAATTTCCAAAGTGACCACTGCAGCTGAGGGGACAGCCAAGTAGGGTCAGCAACATTGCAGGCAGAACTGTAAATTTCTTGTTAGAGATGCCACCTGCCTTTACCTGGCCAGCTCTCCTCCCAGGCCAGCCAAGTAATGAAAGTCAACAGAGTGCCTTCCCCTAGGAGGTTCACACCTCCCTTAGGATATACCACATGTGAAGAGATAGATAGGTCTGGGCCTCTTAACTTACAAGGCCTAAAGCCCACCAGATTATTATCAAGCCCCTTCTATCAGGTTCTATTTGCCTCTCAATCAGAAAAATTACTTGTAGCTTAGACAGCACCTTTCTTAGCTCCTCTAATAATGACTCTGTCCTTTGTTCTAGACCCTGTCTAGTGCACTTGGGCCTCATTCCTTTGTAATCATAACCTCTACTCTACCACCAATGGCTCTACTCCCAACCTGTGTGTACTGATGGTCCTCTTCCCCACTTCATGCTGTATAATTGTTCAGACCTGGTTAAGGCCACTCTTAGGATCATTGGTTACTATCCTCAACCTGTCTTTTATGACCTTGTCTAAATATGATTAGAGTCGGGGAACTTGGAAGGCTTCCATAGCCTTGGCAACTCATGACGACAGCCTAGGGTGGTTACTTGCGCCATAAACTAGAGTGTCAATTTGTTGGGTCAACAACAGGAGCCACTGTGCGCTTGCTCCTGATGTGGGATCTCTGTCCTTAATGTACTGTACATTTTGATTTAATGCTATAACTAGTACTCAAACAGTATGTTTCACTTTGTGTTTCTATGTGGGTGCAAACTGTTGAAGTATTTATACTAAATTGATCTTCTGTATATAAATAGAATTGAAAATGAATCTTGATGTGAATGGAAAGGGAGAGGGAGAGGGAGCGGGAGAGGGGAGGGTTGCGGGTGGGAGGGAAATTATGGGAAGGGGAAGCCATTGTAATCCATAAGCTGTATACTGGAAATTTATATTCATTAAATAAAAGTTAAAAAAAAAAAGAAAGAAAAGAAAGGTTATATAACAGGCACCAAAATACAGGAGACAAGAGGAATTAATTCTTGGGCTCTGTAGCACAGTAAAATAAGATTAATCTATAGCAATTTATGAAATATTTAAAAATAACCAGGGAAGAAGAGTCTGGAGGTTTCCAACATGTGGAAAATGTGTATGTTCAAGGAGATGGCAGATGTCATCACTCCCAGTTCACCATGACATGTATGCATCCCAGATTGTCATGCTACACCCCTTAAGTAAGTAGGTACAGTGTGTCAGTTAACATGCTTAAAAATTTAAATTTAAGGGGCTGGTGCTGGGCTGCAGTGGATTAAGTCTCCTCCTGCAGCACCAGCATCACCTCTGGGTGCTGTTTTGAATTCCGGCTGCTCCACTTCTGATCCAGCTCCCTGGACCTGGGAAAGCAGTGGAAGATGGCCCTAGTGCTTGGGCCCCTGGACCCACATGGAGACCCCATGAAGCTCCTGGCTTTCACCTGGCCAAGCCCTGGCCATTGCAGCCATCTGGGGAGTGTACAGGTGGATGGAAGATGTCTCTCTCTCTGTCTCTGTAACTCTGGCTTTCAAATAAGTAGATAAATAAATCATTTTAAAAATTAAATTTAAAACCAGATTCAAGGTACATTTAATTATGGAGTGGCTTAGTAGAACAAATTAAGTAATCAATTACAGGATATACATACATAGGACTAAAAACAACAGGTTTGCTATGAGTAATAGTCATCACAGATTATAAATCAGGGGCACTTTACAAAGATTCATTTGGTAGAAGCAAGAATACATTGGAGGAGAAATTGGTTTTGCCACGAATCCTAACACACACACGTGCATGCGCACATGCACACGTGTACCACACATGTACCACACATGTACCAAACATGCACACAAGACACAGAAAGTGCCAGCATTTCCACCACCTGTTCCCTCTCTGCCACCTATCCTGTGGCTCTTCAAGGGAAGTGGAAACTCTTGCAGTTTAAAATCAGTAACTCCACTCTTTTCACTGTCATTACTGATTTACAACATCATCCTTGGGCGTAAGGTTCAGGAAATATCAAATGCATCCCATAGACACAGCTCTTCAATGTGGTCCAGAAATGAACCAAACCTGGTTCCACGGCAACTGCCAGGATCACAGGAAGCTCCCACCAGGAGCTGCCAGGTGCAGTGGCCTCAGTATGCGTGTGGTCACATCACCCACGACCATTCACTCTGTTGAATGGGAAACATGTGAGGGAGGGGCTGCACCCACAAGGCACCAGTCCTCTGGCCCCAGCATTAGTCTGTGGAATGTGATTCTGGAAGGCAATGTGTTTGGAATTCAGCCCTGCAACCATATTAATAAGAATTCACGACTGAAAGTTTATATTGAAAAATTTTCTAGGAGTGAATTGGTATGAGAACCAAGTAGGTCAGCAGTAACATGCCTTGGCAGCAATGCCAGCTTCACGGGTGCCAAAGCAAGTGGTGGTCAGGCTTTGCTATAAAAAATGTTAATAATAAAAAAAAAAGAATTCACACTTGTTCAGCCTGAGCTGTGTCCCTATGGCCACGTTAGGCTTTTTATAAGTGCTCGTAAGGTACAGATCTCTGTGTGCCTGATATCACACACTGACTGCTCCAAACCACTGGACCTTGACTTCCACAGATTTAGAGATTTTCTCGAGCCTCAGAACAAGCCCCAGTTAAGGTGAGAGACAATGGGAAAGGCAGGTGTCTGCACACCACACAAGAGCATGCCCTGTGGAACAAGACTTAAAGAAACGTGTGTTTGGAATGAAAGGTATGGGGGACCAGACACATGCATTCAGCTGCTCCCCTGAGTCCTGAGGCCCTGAGGAACAGTTGGGCTCCCCTGTGGGAAGGTGAAGCAAGTGCACAACACACAGTCCCCAGATGTGCACAAGCATCTCCCCCCGAGCCTCCAGCGATGCCTCAGTGGCGATTACAGTTGAGTCTGCAGGGCGGGGCCTCGGGCTCTGCAGCCTGTCTTTTGCCTTCATCTTCCTTCTGTGCCTAACACATTCCCATCAGCCAGTCTTTCAGTGAAGATGCCATTGTCGCCTTGCAAGACGAGGCAACGGCAGAATTTCTGGGAAGAGTCTGGTTGTTTACAGCACATGAGCCAAGGGTCTTTCCCTCCTCTCCTTTAGAATCTCAGACGGAAGCCAGCAGCTACTGGGCTCCCTCTTCCTCCAGAGCTGGGTGTGACAGCGGCCTTGTGTCTCCTCCTCAGTGGCAGGTCATTGTCCTGTCTCTATCACCTTTTCCCCTTCCCCGACTTCTACGCAGAAATAGGGGCAATGCAAATTCCCCCATTTCCCATCAGATAAATAAACAGCATGTCAGGTGCAGCAATTCGGCAAAACCCAAGGGTGAGCACATTGGTCTAGGTCTTGAGACATCAACAGAGTCTTGAAATGAAAGTCATCAGCCTGTCTTCCAGGGGTGCAAGTGTGAAAGCCATACCACGAGCAGAACAAAACCCTACAGGTACCATCTTGCTTCATTTTACACGAACCCCAGAATGAATCAAACGTTACCATGCACATCATATCCTGGTCAGCATCAGGGCTTTTGTTCAAGCCAAAGAGAGCAAGGCTGCCGGTGGTGATGAGCCTCCCATTCATCCCATGTTGGGTGAAGTGGGGGAGGGGAGGAAGCCTGGGCTGTCCTGACCACTCTCTGTGTCCCCCAGGCTTGGACGCCAGACAGGCACAGGTCATCGTCCTGTCCTCAGGGACCAAGTGCATCAGCGGAGAGCACATCAATGACCAGGGGCTGGTGGTCAATGACTGCCATGCAGAGATCGTGGCCAGGAGGGCATTTCTTCACTTCCTCTATGCTCAGCTGGAGCTGCATCTCAGGTAAAGGGGCCGTTGCCGGTGGGATGGTGGGCTGGGTGATCTTCTGGGCTATTGAGGCTCTTGAATGGGTTTGTTGACACATTGCAGCTGGTGAGCAGCCAGGAAACAGAAAGGAATCATGTCTCTTTGCAGAAACACCCTGTCTGCCTATGAATTTCACACACACACACACACACCATGCAGGCACACACAGGGACATGCCCTGGCATGGTCATCCCATTTGATTTTTCTCCATTAAAACATTCAGGGCATCACTAAGAACCCCACAAATTAAATCTCTCCTTTTTAAATTTTTATTTTCTCATTTTTTAAATTTTATTTAATGTATTCAAATTTCATGTATTTCATAAATACAGATATAGGGACATAGTAATACTTCCCACTCTACCCTCCCTCTCACCCATGCTCCTACCCTTCCTCCTCCTTCCTCTCCTAATCCTTCTGTTACTTTATACAATGATTTACTTTCAATTTACTTTATACTCATAAGATTAAACCTACACTAAGAGTTCAACAAATAGTAAGAAGGAAAAAAAAACACTGTTCAGGGCTGTAAACAACCATCAAAGCTAAAAATGTCAATTTCACCCCTATGCATTACATTTTTGGCACTCTGTTACCACAGATCAGGAAAATATATGGTATTTGTCCTTTGGGGACTGGCTTATTTCACTAAGTATACTGGTTTCCAGTTGCATCCATTTTGTTGCAAAAGGCAGGATTCAAATCTTTGTTATAGCTGAGTAGTATTCCATAGCGTATATATGCCTTAATTTCCTTATGCAGTCATGAGTTGATGGACATTTGAGATGATTCCTTATTTAAGATCTCTTTACAAGACAGCTATTTCTGTATTTTACATGCTGTCAATATCCCACCAAGGTAGTTCTCCAGTTAGTTATTCAAACTCTAAACACCAACGGGATAAGAAGGCCACAGCACCAGCTACAGAGGCATAAGGATGTTCTCCCAAAGGGAGGAACCCACCCAGTTCCAGCCTAAACTGCATCCCCTTACTGTGGACTTGTATCAAGGCAATGCTCTTGCACCACCAGCCTCCAGTTTGTAAGCCCAGAACAACCTTTGTGTTAAAAAGAGAGAAAGAGAGAAAGAGAGAGAGAGAGAGAGAGAGAGAGAGAGAAGAGAGAAAGAAGAAAGAAAGAAAGAAGGAAAGAAAGAAAGAAAGAAAGAAAGAAAGAAAGAAAGAAAGAAAGAAAGAAAGAAAGAAAGGAAGGAAGGAAGGAAGGAAGGAAGGAAGGAAGGAAGGAAGGAAGGAAGGAAGGAAGGAAGGAAGGAAGGAAGGAAGGAAAGAAGGAAGAAAAACAAAAACCATGTAGTGTCTTGGGAGATTGGCGCTCTTGCTCTCTGAGACCCAACATAGCACTGATTGAACTGGAAGTGTGTTGAGTTACAGTATGAGGTTACTCAGATCAATGTCAACTGCTCCCTGGGAAAGGGGCATTTCAGTCAAGCAAAGGTGCAAGGTTGAAGTCAACCTCTCTGCTCAGTTTTCACGAAATTATATCCACTTCAAACTGGACCCAGGCTTCATTATTTCCAACAGACAGAGTGCCTCTCTCCTCCCTTGCCAGCCCTGTTTTGAGAGTTTCTCGGCCAAGGAAACCTCTTCACACGTCCAGGGCTTCTGTAAGAATGGCCAGGACGCCCTCCAAGATGCCAGAGACAGGGTGCCACTTTGTTTGGTCCCCAGGCCTCGTCCCCAAGCCACAGGCTCAGTATCCACCGGACAAGTCCCAGCTTTTGTCATATCTGACACAGTGGCAGGTTTGCCTCTGGCGTTCAGTACCTGCCAGCCCTTTTCCTCCTGGGCAAGGTCACCCTCCCTGACCCAGTTCTCTCTGTACACCACATTCCCAAATGTGTCCCATTTTCTAGACCTCATCCTTAGGTGATGTGACTAAAGCATCTATTGTTGGGTTTTGAGAGGTTACCTGTTTTGTGCCTCCACCTCCAAGCTTATGTTTTTTTAGTAAGGGTGTTCTGGAACAAAGAGGCCGTTGAGAACCCAAGAAATGTGTTCCAGTGTTGGAGTTTCTAAGGTTCTGGTGGCAGTCTGCTCTAGGAAGAGGCAGGCTGGCATCAGCCTCTAAACAGGAGCAGAAGCACAAGTGGATGTGTACGTATGGCAGCTCAGATGTGTTCCTGGATGGGACTATTCAGTGCCAGTGATGCGACTGCTGTGAGCCTCATTGCCAAAGATGTTCCTTCCTCGCCTCTCCTAGCAGCCCTGTCCAATCCTTTGAAGTAGTGCTCCTCAAATCTACTAACAATGGGATCTCAGGAGGGCTGTAGTGCGTGACACATCCATGCCATGAGATGTGCAGAAGCCACACAGAGGCGGAAAAGGCCCAAATGTACACCAAACAGACTCACATAAAAGCAATACCTTAATACACTCAATTAATTTTTATCTGAGCCTCAGCAGTGAGCAGCAGCCTAGTATATTGCCACGTCAGTTCCAGGGCGCAGCCAGAGTTAGACGTCGGGGAATGGACTTGGAAATCTCTTAGAACGTGGGGAAAGATTTTTTTTCCTGAATATCCAACTGCTCAGTTGGAAATATTTCTGAGTACCCTTATCTCTTGTGTGTGTCATAGAAGGCAACCGGGCCAACGCTTACCAAGAGCTGGCTGCATGCCCAGCACTGTGCTGCCAGCTGGGAGGAATTCAAAGACAACCGTAGCCCGGTTCCTGCCCTGCACGGGGGCACCGGCAGTGACCGCAAAAAGCCAGCAAAACGGAACAAGGTTCAAGCACAGCCATGTAGCTTGCCCGGCTCTGCGCTGAGAAGCCCAAGGAAGAGGCATATTTGCTCCGAGGGGGCACAGAGAAGACAGCTCTCCTCACATCTACGAAGGCGGGGTGTTTTGGGGCAGAGGGAGGGCGGGGGGAGAGGGGAAGGAGCCAAAGCACAGAGGCAGAAAGGCTGGTCGACGCCTCCAGGGTTTCCTGGGGAGAAAATGTCTGTTCTGCTGCCTATGAGGTCTCAGAGCCCAGCAAAACAGAATCCATCACCAATGGGGCAGAACATGTAACAACAGCAAGACTGGCAGAATGTAGACGGCGGGGAAGCAGGCGGAATAAAATCCAGGAGGGGAAACAGGAATGCAGCCACTTGTGCAAGGCCCACTGCAGGCTCTGGCGAGACTAAGGTGGGGCCGCTCCAATGTGAGTTCCAGGGGTGAGTGCGGAGGTTTCCCAAGGGCATACGGCCTGTGTCCCTCCAAGGTTAGGAGACCCAGGATTTTTTTCAGACCTACCCTGGTTGACTTCAGAGGAAAAGTGGGTTCCTCACTCCTTACTGTCACGACCTGGTCATTCTGGCTGCCAAGCTCAACCTCCTTTTAAAATCTCTTTTCCCTGTAATACACACATGCATTGCACCTGGAAGCTTTGTCAAGTCACCGATCCACTGTGAGATGTTGCCCTTTGGAGCATTTGTGAGTCTGTAGGATTAACAAATTTTATAAACATATGGATGCTGGCTTTATAAAAGGTAAGCCTGAAATATAAATGTTAAGGGTGGGTGAGGATGGCAGGGTCTCTGCTGACTGAGTTTGCTCTCACGTGGCTTCATTGTTACTCATTCTAGAAGCATTGGTGCAAGGAGAAACCACAGTATGGAGTATAAAGGAGGAAACCAATGGGGCACCACTCTGCAAGACAGGACAAAAGCATTTACCTGTTGGGAACATTTCTGGTTTGGTTTGTAACAAATGACCCGGAACCTCTTTGTGACCCTAGCAAGCGGCGAGAGGACTCCGAGAGATCAATATTTGTGCGGTTAAAGGAGGGAGGCTATCGGCTGCGAGACAACATTCTCTTCCACCTGTACGTGAGCACTTCCCCCTGCGGAGACGCAAGACTCAACTCTCCCTACGAAATCACCACAGACAGTAAGAGACAGCATTCTTACCTTCTGTAAACAAAAGGTCCCAAGCTCTCCTTCCCCTGGCTGAGCCTATCAGAACCAAAGCACCCTGTGTTCAGCATGGCCAGGGCCCTAAGATGCTAAAAGTGGATTCCATCTGCAATTAGCTGGATTATCCTACCTCCAAGCCTTAGGCTGCAATGCCCAGAGCATTGGCAGAAGAGTAGTTTGATGTCTGAAATTAGTTATTTAATTGCCACAATTCTCTACTTCATTTTACTAGGTCAGACAATTCCTATATCCCAGGCAGGAGAACAGAATGAAGGAGAAGGGAAATGAGCATGATAGGGGGTGGGAGCAAATTCAAACTGGCTCTCTTTGCCTTTGTTTGCAATTTTGGAGAAAATAAAGCTCAACTTTGATCAGTAAGCCATGGGTGAATGACACCTAGCAAAGGTGCCTCCCCAAGTTAGCACCAAGTTCCATTGTTGAACCCCCAACCCCAGCTGAACCCACACTGTCAGCATTCATCAGTGGAGAGGGAAAGAAGGCACCATGTACCCTTGAGCCTTATTGGTCATCTCTGTCAGCAAGAACTGGTGACACTGAATACTCGGGGTGGGGTGGGGGAAGTGGAAACAAGATTAGGTCTCTGCTTTTAGTGTCACACTGATGGTTTCGGCATCTCCACGTAGAAGAAAATCTGTCCAGAGATGACTCCACCTCTCTTTAAGCACAAGATGAAACTCTATTATTGGTGCTGTATGTCTATATATTGCACGTACGTATGTGCATGTGTAGTTAGATACCCACACACACTCACACTCTAAGGCCTTTCCAGAAGCAGGCCTAGGAACAGCTTCCAACATAAGCAGTGAAGTTCAATAGCTGTATATGTATTTCTACCACTCAGATATGATCACAGGCAAAACATTTTGGGTTTTTCGCTCCAGCTAAATAAAATACAAAAATATTTTACACCAAAACATAAACAAATATGTGTATATAGTGAAAGATCTGGTCCAGTGTTGAAACATCAGAAGGCTTATTCTGTGTTCAGAGGACATTCCAGTGGAAATACCATGGGCAGTGCACAGTTGTAAAGGCTTGCTATGGGCCTTCTGGTTTCCTTCCTATGGAAGGCTACATTTGTGTTCTAATTTCTAAAGGAAAAATAAACATTTGCTGAGTGCCTTGTTGTTTCCCAGGCTTGTAACAAGTTCTTCCACCAAAGATAAAGAAGGTGTGTGGTGGGGTGAATAGTGGGGTTTTTTTAATGCTATTTGTATTCAGCCTATTTCTCAAGTCCTCAGAATGGGTGTCAGACCAGAGAAATTCATTCTCCTTTATGATTTTTGGCTTTTCTCCAACCTCTCATGCTCTCCTTGGGAGAGTGATTGGATGGGATTTCCCATGTCAAAATTTTAAAGGACATCTTCACATCCATTGCAAAGTAAATGGGACAATCAAGTTAAATGGAAAATCCAGAAAAGAGAGCCCAATACATGCCAGGATCATTAAAGGAACTGCTCACAGAAGGGAGACAGGGTTGAAGTGGCCTGCCTGGACAATGTGAGAAGTGACCACAGCTCTTCCTCAGTGGGAAGAGGAAGCATGCAGGTCTCCAGTGGGATCATGTAGGGCATTCCTGCACAACTGTGCAGCTCTCAGAAAGAGAAAGACAGGAAAGCACCATGGAGCTGTGCTGCCGTTGAATTCTCTACAATGTTGCAGTGGGTTCGTTTCTGAGAAGAGCAGTGTGGTGGGGGCAAGAGGCGCGGAGTCAACACACAGACCCCGGGAGTCAGGTGAGAGCAGGCTTGAGGCGAGAAGCCGGCAGACTCGTTTATTACAGTTTATTACAGTTTATCACAGTTGATACAACAGCTTATATAGCCAAGACCAGCCAATCTGGTCAAGGGGCGGTCTATACCCCAACCAATCACAGCCTGTTGCCAGGCAGTTTCCAGAGCCATCCAATCACAACCTGTCACCAGGCAGTTTCAGATCCATCCAATCACAGCCTGTCGCCAGGCAGTTTCCAAAGCCAGGTGGGTTTCAAAGCCATTCCTGACTAACTGACGCTCGCTTGCCAGTGGCCACCTTGGCATGGCCTTCTCATTCCACTACAGAGCTGAATTGTTTTCCTTGTAAATGCTCATCAACCTAGACCTACATGATACAAATTGATCCTATAAAATTGTGAAATTTTATCCAGTTGATATCTGCTCTCCATTTTTCTCTGGAAAGGTTTGGCATCAGGAAGACTGAATCTGGGAGCTCTCAGGTGCTGGGAAGCATTTGAAGTTAGGCCTAGCTTATCCAGCTCCTATTTGGTCCCTATGTCCCTGCAAGAATCAGAAGAGGGCCAAGTGAGGACAGCAGGAGCCCCAGCCATGCCTGACACCCGCTGGTCTCCAGAGAGACAGTTCTAGCTCATTGGGCTTCCCCTGTCTCTGTACATCAAGCACAACTGGGGCTTCTCCAGCCCTTAATTCCAACTTGCAATGTCAGTAGTTTAGAAAAACAAACAAATACATCCTCGGAGGCACCCTGGGGTTCACTTCCAGACACAGATGTCTTTTATTTCATGGTGCTTTTGAGAAGTGGCAGGTGCTTGTAGGAGAAAAAAATAAAGCATTTTTCTCCCACTTGTGCTGCCTTTATGCCAGGCACAAATAAGATGCCACTGCCTGCCTTGTGGTTCAGAGTTAGGCTGGCATCTCTCCCCAGCTCTTCCTTTCTGGGAGAGCAGAGAAAATGGGCACTTGGCAAATTTGTAAAGTAGACTTGTTGGCCAAAAGTCATGCATCACTTTTCTCTTATTCACTCCATAAGGGGCAAGAAAACCCAAATGCCAGCTGTCCTCTGCCTGAACAGAACCTTCAGAGAGATGCCCAGGAATATCTTCTGCAGCTTCCACTTAGAGCACCAGGCTCCCCTTCAAGCAAGAGGGGTGGGAGCTCTCCATGGTGCTAATCCACACAGTGTTTCTCATTGCTACCCTTCAAGGAGGGCTGGGATGCTGTATACAGGGATGCAAGTGCCAGAGCATCTGTATGAATGGCAGGAAAGGTTTGCTGCAGGCAGCTGAGAAAACATCATTTAGGACTATTCTCAGAAGTCAGAAGCCAGCACCATTTACATCCTATTGGTTAAACCCATAGAAACCACAGCCTCTCTGCAGCACCAGCTCAGGTGCCCATGTTCCCAAATGAAGCCCAGGGTCTATGTTCTATGGATCTACTATCCCCCAAACTCACAGCTATGTCATTATGCTCACAAACACTGAGACTGCAAAACACAGACATGTTCAGTCCATTCCCCTGAGGTCTTCATCAGGGCTTCAGGGAGGTCATCCAAAATCAAACAAAACTCAGAACTGGAGTTCTCAGTCTTTCGGAGTTTCTCTCCACCTCCTTGCCTATTCTCCAGGGTATTGTCCTGGTTGGTCCTGGTAACATTAGCTCATTTTTCTCTCTTTCCTTCATTTGGTCTGCTTAGAGCTGTTGTACATCTCCACACAGGACCTTCATCAGGCTAACCTCTGTAGCTGTGTCAGAGTTCTCTTTCTCTCTCTCTCTCTCTCTCTCTCTCTCTCTCTCTCTCTCTCTCTCGCTCTCCCTCTCGCTCTTGCTCTCGCTCTCACTCTCACACACACACACACACACACACACAGCAGAGGTCCTCAAGAAGTTCATGGAAAATGAATACTGTTAAAAATAACTATACGTATATTTAAAAACTATTTGCACTGAAATAAATGTATCTTTTAATTCTATTTTTCACATATGCCCCCACACACACATGAACACACACACATGTGCATAAGCACATATGCACATGCACAAACACATGTCAGGTATCTGATGCATCGGAATCTACAAACACAATTAGGACATAACTAAGTTTAACAGAAGTTGGGGAACTTAAACAGGTGGCTTAGATTGTGCCCCTTCCTTTAAGAATGAAGGAAGCAGAGCACAATAGGAAAATTCACTAGATAGTGTTAAACAATCATTAAAGCAAACATCATATCACCAGAAGGCCCATGAGAGATCTGAATCTGATCTGGAATTTTTAGGAGTAAATTTTTGACTCCCAAGCAGCCGTAGAGTGGCTGGGGACCTTTCTGAGGCACAGCTATCCTGACAACTCTAAAGGTTTTATGAGCCCCCTGAGCCCCCTAGGTCAAAGTCTGCTGATTCGTCTGAACTCCCTGAGGGCAGACATCTAAGAGACAACACCAGAGCCCTGGTGTTGCCATGTTCCCTGGGATGCCCGTGACTTCAGAAATTTCATATTCTTCATTTTTATTCCCCCCCAAAAAACAAACATTCATCTGGATAGGTCATAAATTATCCATCCCTGGAGTCTTCAGTTCTTACATCAATGCAAACTGACCTAAGATATTCGGGGAGATATGTTGCCTGCAGGTTTAGAATTATATTAGATTCCATTGTTTCCATGCTTGGTTTGTCTATCAGGGTCCCCTGAGAAGTTTGTTCAAATCCAAATTCCTGCCATATGCTCCTTGGCCAAGATTCTGATGCATTAGCTGAGGAAGGGGGGAGTGTCCAAGGATCTGTAGTTTCTGGACATAAGCCATATTTTGAGCCACCAGATTTGAACTCCCTTAGATCTTTTCTGTCCATATTAGGCATTTATTTCCTTTCTGGCTTAGTGGAAAGATATTCCAGGAGAAGATCTGGTAGAAGACCTGCAAAGGCCAGACAAAGCTCTGTGGCAGAACTCTCTGTGATGGGCAGGCAGGAAATGCATTGACTGGCCTGCTGTGTGCACCACAAATGAAAAGTTGACTCAGAGATGGTCTCTGCACACACAGGACTCTGAGTTTGTACAACCCTCCTCCATAGAAGGATGAGGCTGCCTCCAGACCCCTGGAGGATTACTTCACTCCTTTCGTGGCTCTGAGAGGTCTGGACTAGAACCAAGAATATTCTGACAAAAGCCTACATGCAAGCAAAAAATATATAAGAATCTAGAGCCTTTCACTTGTTTCAACAGTTTTCGTCCTCTTTCCAAACCACCAACAATCTTACCGCAAATTTCTTTTCCTAAATGATTTTTTAAAAATTGGTAGAATTCCATTCTTAATACCATTTTTCCAAGAATTTAACAGATTAGCTAAATTACTCAGGGTATCTCCCACAAGATGCCATGAAGAACAGCAGGAATATCTCATATTTATCTACAACTTTATGCTAAGTTCCTATACATTTGTTCAAAGTCAACTCATTTATTTATATTTATATATTTATATTTATATTCATTTACTTATAAAGAAATGCAGTCTAAGAGATTGCACCGAAATCCAATAGAAAGTCAGGGGACATAAGATACGGTTCCTTAAATTCCTATGTTCAGATTTCCTACTGTACTATGGAAACATACAGTGTACAGTAATATCCATGCATTGTAGGATAATGAATTTTAATGGCTTCATAATTCAACATCCTAATCATCATCATCATCATCATCAAATAAGGCAAAGGTCATCGACATGACTACATGGGAAATGTTACAGATTTATTATTACTGTAAATAGTGGATTGCTTCACAGATATACATTCTTGGATACACCTTATGAATACAGTTTTTAAAAGCTATTTTGGTGTTTACATATATTTTCTTCCATTCCTTTATCTTATAGATAGGTTTTTACTTCCATATTTGACTCTTTCTCTCACTATACCATGGTAGCAACAATGCATCATTTTTTAAATAAATCTTAGATCCCGAGGGACTGTATATCCTGTCACTTATCACCATCTTCTTTGTATGGGCCCCTAAAAATATTCACCTAAACAATTTTATAAAACATCTACACTGCACCTTGACATTAGTCTCAAAAGATAAAGATTTTCAATTAGCAAACAGAGTAACAAAGGATCTGATGCTTTGCAACGTCAAAGTTGGACTAGAAAGTTCTGATGGATTTTGGAGTGTTTGTGTATGCACAGCAGGTGGGATTTTAACATTTCACACTTCCACTGTCTCAGGCACACTGTCAGATGTTTAAGTTCAGTTCTCTGCAATCACTAGCTAGATTGGCATTTCATTCTACTTGAAGTGGCATCTTCAACATCCTCCTGCCTCTCGCAATTAGCCAGGAAAGAACCAAAGGAAATAAGCTCTATAAGATCACCCACACTCAAACTCGCCCTGGGGGTGATCACACTCATCAGGATGTGCACTAGAGAAGGCAGCCTGAGACACAGCACTTTCAAAAATAAATACTCTCAGAAGTATCTCATACACCTGGCTCTTCAGGCAAAACCCATCCAAACTAAAAACTTCGGGGTAACTCCTGGAAAGCACCTGTTAACTCCAGTCACCTCTCTCTGTTGTCATGGCATTAACAAAGTCTACTTCCTGGAAGCAGCTGTGCAGGAGACATGAGCAAGAATCGGGAAAGGTTTGGTAGTAACATGCACAACTTCTGAGGTCTAGAAATGATGCAATAGTCCAAGTGATGGGGAAAAATAAGGACATGATAGCTGACAGAAATTAAAGGGACCACAAGTACCATGCTCCCTGAGAAAATTCTCCCAAATGAAGAGTTAAGTCCCCAACATCATAGAAACTGTTAGATGTGCTGGCTCCTCCACTCTTCCAAGGCTACTAACTGCAGAACGTCGATAGTGATAAGGGACCCATCCTTCCCTCACCCAAGCAGTATAAAAAATCATGTTTAAAGATTTACCCAAGTGTTTTTGGGTCATATGAACTTTTTTATGTTCAGTCTACAATCACCACCATCACTGTCAACATTATCATCATCATCGTGATTATCATATCAACATATCTCCATCATTGTCATCATATTAGCATAATCATCCTTATTGTCACTCCAACTATCTTTGTCATCGTCATCAATATAATCCTCACCACCATCACCAGTCATCACCATCCCAATTCCACCATCACCATCATCAACAACACCATCACCATTGTCATCTGATCCCAGTACCATTTAGAGTTGTAAAGAAGAGACTCACACTCTACCTAGGGGAGCGTAGGCATTTGTTCATCGTGCCAGACAGGATCAGTCACTCCCCTTGGTTCTTTCTTCTATGGATGACTCATAAGCCAGTCTAAGTTGGGTTTCACCAAGCATCTGATTGGTTACAGGACAAGAAAGCCATCAGAAACCTCTCAGAGTCTACTTTCTCCAAGGATTGTAGCAATCTTTCTTGCTAAGAGATAGCCTTTAGCTACCACAAATGTGTAGTAAAGGAACCTCTGTCCTCAGAAACAACAAGAAAGTACACTAGAAATTACCTTGAGGCCTACAGGAGAACGCTCCCATATAAACTCAAGTGGTATTTATTAGTCAGCACTTTTGGTGAGAGGAAAAAGGGAGAAATTCCATTTCTACAACTTCTAAAATTTAAACAGAAGCTTTTAAAGGAAGTATCTAATATTCATTGATGTAAACTATGTATCTCAATGTTGGAATCACTACGCTATCTTATATATAGTTTGTATGCAAAGGAGCTAACCATCGCCATAGTAAAACATAACCCACACTTAATATACAGAATTTTTAAAGAAAGAAACAATAAATGTAAGTTTCTTCCTGTTCATACTAGTTCTCCAAAATTGTTGGGGTATGAGGTATGGTGTTTGGGGGTGAGTGTGTATCAAGAAGCTTCAGAAAGGAAGGGAGGAGGATACAGGACACATAATGGATGCATGAAGACCCTCCTGGGGCCACATCACTTCCAGACCCAGCAGAGTGGCTGCCCCAGCTAGAGCCTTGGTAATAAGTGGAGCATAAGAAGAGCTGAGGTGCTCCAATCTATCCTAGTGCTTCCACATGTGCAAGCCCATTTAATCCTCATAGCCTAGGAGCTAGGCACTATTGTTATGCCAATTTTTGAGAGGAAATAACTGTTTTAAGTTACTTTCCCAAGATTACACAGTAAGTGATAGAGCCAGGATTAAAATCCACACCACAGTGAGGACCAAATCCCACCCACCACCTATTTCTGTATGGCCCAAAAGTTTAGCATGGTTTTTAAATTTTTCAACGACTGGAAATGTAAAAATAATAATGCAGCTATCCCTTAGTATCCATGAAGAACTGATTCATAACTCCATGGAAAAAAAATCAGCAGATTTTGCTCAAGTCCCTTACATAAACTGACATAGTATTTACATACCAGGGGCTCTTCATAAAGTTCATGGAAATCATTTGACGAAAAACTGTGCCTAGCCTTCAAATTTCAGCACCAAAATAAATGTATCAATTAACTTTATTTTTGCATTAACATCTTGAAATATCCTCTGTACAACTTATAAATAGCATCCCTCCCATATAATTTAAATCATCTCTAATTTACTTATAATACTTAATAAAATATGAATGCTGTATACATAGCTGTGTTATTTAGGGAAACATGATGGGGGAAGAGGAAGATATATATAGAGAGAGAAAGAGAGAGAGAGATCTTCCATCCTCTGGTTCACTCTCCAAATGACTGCACTAGCTGGGGCTGGGTCAGGTTAAAGCCAGGAGGCTGGAACTTCATTAAGATCTCCTGCATGAATGCAGGGGCCCAAATACCTGGGCCACCTTCCACTGCTTCCCCAAGCTCATTAGCAGGAAGCTGGATCTGCTGTGGAGCAGCTGGAACGTGAACCAGCACTCAGATACAGGATGCTGGCATTGCAGGTGGCAGATTAACCCACCATGCCACAATGCCAGACCCTTGAATATTTTCAATCCATAGTTGGTTAAATCCATTTATGTGGAACCCATGGGTATGAAGAGCAGACTGTGTTTCATGGCATGCAAAAGTTACATATCAATTATATATTTGAAGCTCAGGGTCTATAAATCAAGTACTGGGAGCCATCCATGCTCCTTCATTTATGAATCTCCCGAGCTGCTTTTGTGGATCGGCAGCAGAGCTGGGTGGTGCTGACAGAAACAATATGGCCCACAAAGTCCTGTCTTTGACAGGAATGTTGGCCAACCTCTGGCTTCTAGAGTCCAGCTGTTAACAACGCTCCTGTTGAATTGAGGAAATTACCCACCCCCACACACACACACACACACACCTGGGCATGCACTTCCAAAGCCTGTCTTCTCATGCCCCTCCTGCCCCACCTCTCAGAGCCGCAGCCCCGTGTCTCCGGGCAAGTGTCCTCACGTCCTCTCACCGCCTCTTCTTTCCTAGGGAACAGCAGCAAACACATCGTCAGGAAGTTCCGCGGGCACCTGCGCACCAAGATTGAGTCCGGGGAAGGGACGGTCCCCGCCCGGAGCCCCAGCGCAGTCCAGACCTGGGACGGCGTCTTGCTGGGGGAGCAGCTGGTCACCATGTCCTGCACAGACAAGATCGCCAGGTAACAGCCCGGTTCGCTGAACCCTTCCAATCGTCAGCGGCAACCCGCAGTGGAGATGGCCAAAGCCACAGGCTCTGCCCCACATCCTAACCCTGGGTAAGGTCGGGGTCCTAAGGCACAGCCATGGGCGAGTATTGAGTTCCATAGTCTCGAGAGAGCAAGTGCAGGTTGCTGCTGCGAACCGCCACATTCATCACCCCGATCATTGTCAGATGTCCCAGCGCATTCTCCTGCGCTCAGCACACTCTCTGGCCATGGGCCCCCCTCTCCCCACTGCTTGTGAGCAAAGACCTGGGCTTTCACTCTCTGCCGGGCGGTGGAGAGCCGCGACCCAAAGCTGAGGAGCCAGGGAGAGGAAGTCCTGCGTGAGGTCAGACAGTGCTGGGGATCCCTGAGCCCAGGAGAGGAGCTCGCGCCACTGGTCCTGGGAGGGAAACGACAGCCGCCCACACCTGGGCCCTGGCGCACTGCACACCTGAGCCGCTCTCCAGGCCTCCCTGCCTTTGCTTTCTGTGCCCTGGGGCCTCTTGGTGGCCTCTGTGAGAACTCCAGGGCTACAAGGCACATAAAACCTCAGCCCCTGAGAACAGGGATTCTGAATTCTCGTGGGAAATTACCAAATGGCTAGAGGAAAAACAGTGTCATTTACTTCCCTGGTTTCGATTGCTCCTGGCTCCGCAGAGCCACCAGACAGCCTAATGACGATAAATCAAAGCGCTGATTTCTGTATCAAAGGGAACAGCCTCTAGTCCTCAAAGAGCTCATCTTTCAGAAGAGAATGTATTCCTCCTTTGTAATGTGTTCATCTATTCATGAAGTTTTTTTTTTTTTTTAAGTGTCAATGTTCACTTTAACAGAAATTCTCTTGGTGCCTGAAGATAGCACTGGGCTTCTAAATTAACTCTCTGACTCCCCCGAAAAATGAAGTAAATTAATGCTACAGAATTGAAATGTTGTTATCTCTGGGATCTAAGACATCAATAGATAGTAAATTAAACTCGGGCAACAGAATGTGCATCGTATTTGTGGTTGGCAGTTCTATCGATGATAATAGAGCAGCTCAAATCCCAGGTTTTCCTCTCTGATAAAACATCCTTGAGAACCAAAGGTCCACCTTGCACCCCCTCCCCAGGGTGGGGAGGAGGAGGGTGTTTTCAGGTAGTGTCCTTGATTAGGACTGGTGCTAGACTGCTTTTGGAAAAAATAAAAATAAAAAGGCAAAAGTTGGGAAACATCATAACGACAGTGACTCTAGGTGGCTGGAGTGAGAACTCTCCCTGAGTCCATGCTGAATTCGGCCGTTAAGTGCCAGGGGAGTTGGGGCTTCAGAGTTAGGTCTATTTCTCAGTCACTTAGCTCCTGAGCCCTAACTCTATGGGCCAGGGGCTGGTGAAGAACAGAGGGGCATAATGAAGCGGAGGGAAGGTGACTGAGAGGCTTAAAGATGCCCCCCTTGCCCCTGGCCTCAAAGCCCACCTCACTCTCTTCTGCCTTGCTGTGTTATTTCTCTTATTCTCTGTCATTCCTGTCCCTCACTCCCTTCTCTGTCTCTGTCCATCACCATGCATCTCTCTCTGTCCTCTTCCTCCTGTCTCTCCCCTGTACTTCCCTCCCCCCACCTTCATCTTCCTCCTTGGCTGTGACAATCTCTCTGGGCTCCACTCATACTCTCTCACTCATTGGGCTTCCTGAAGCTCACCACTAACAGCTCTTCTGCCTCTTCTCTCTCATCGCTCTCTTTCCCTACTCTAACCCTAATCCCCATCCGCACCCTCCTCAACCCATCTCCTGCGCTTAAATTGTGGGGTTTTGTTTCCACAGTACTGCTTGCTTCTGTATCTGAGCTCTGACCTTCAAGGGCTCATTGGTGCCACTTGATTTGCATGGTATCTGTCACAGTGAGATGCACATGATAGCCCTTGATAAACAGCGCTTGTTGGTAATGAAGATGAGGACAGGGCAATGGTGACCATGGCGATGACAGCAGTAATGCCACCAGCTCTGAGCAGTCCTGTCTGGGTCTAGCAAAAGCAATGGCTTTCAAAACACATCCTTTGCCATGGAAGTCCTTGTACATACACTATAATCGGACTCTGAGCCTAAGATAACGGTGTTAATGCTAAGACATGAGCTGTTTCAGAATGGAGAGACATTCGCCATTTTTGAACAGGAGCATATGTTATGCTAATGATTCAAAGCCATAAGCATCTGTAACGTGTGTTATTTGCACAAAGGCTTCACAAAGAAACCTTCTGATAATGCATGTGTTCTTCTGTTTTCCATTCTGTACAAAAACAAAAAGTCAGACCTAGGGCTTAAATAATATTCAAAATAAAGGACCCTTTGCACACAGAGTTGAATGAAACATTGAGATAATGAAACATTGTAATTCAATGAATCATGACACTCAAGGCTCTGTAGAGGACAGCGGTCTGAGGACACAAAGATATACAAGTCACAGTCTATAAAAAGATGAGAGGACACACTCAGCTATGAAAACTGTAACCGGGGCAGGTATGTGGACTAGCAGCTGAGACACCACTTGCTACGCCTGCATCCCCTATCAGAGTGATTAGGTTCTAGTTACCCAATTCTGCTCTCAATTCCAGCTTCCTGCCAGTGTGTATGCACCTGTGGAGGAAGCATTTGGCTCACTGGCACCTACATGGGCGTTTTGGACTGAGTGCCAGGTTCCTGGCTTTGGCCTGGGCCAGTCCCAGCTGTTGAAGGCATTTAAAGAGTGAACTAATGGATGGGAGGATGAGATTTCTCTCTCTCACTCTGTCTCTCTCTCCTCACTCTCTCCATGTGCATGTGTCTGCATCATAAATAAATAAATAAATTTTAATAAAACTGTATAAACAAATAAATTTTAATAAAAACTGTAACACCTAGTACACTGTAGCTAGCACAGTGTCATACTGAAACTAACTTGGTCCTCAAGAGGTGCTTGGTAGTCTGCAGGTAATTTTGAAAGTCAATTGTTAAACAATGTCATAACTAAAAACTAAATTACATAAGCCTAAATAAATAAATAATGTTAAGCATTAAGCAAAGATTGTAAACACTCAAATATTACCACTTTCAACTTATCTTACTGTCATGTATGCTCTCAAAATTATTTATACCTATTGGACGTGAGTAATGAAAACATTACAAAATGGTGTAATGGTGTGCCACTTTCCCAGTTTTTTTTTTATCTCCTCCCTCGTCTGTGCTCAGTGATCTCATGCTGGTAGATGGAGATTGGCTGCAGTGGTGGTAGTTACACCAGGGAAATTCAAATGCACACTTTTTCTTTTGAGAGCTGACTGCTCCTGGCATACAGTTCCATCTAAGCATCATGAGAAACCTAAGCAAGTATATTCATAGTCTAGAAACAGCACGCTTGAGGTTGACTATGCCGTCTTATGCCTGTACCCACGAGGTCATCATTCTGCCCTACAATTAATCCCTCCCACTAAACTATAAGCCCCTTGCAGTTGGGGAACCGTGTCTTATTCTGTGTCTTGTTCAGCGCCAGGCACACGCAGCACCTACATATATACAACAAACACAATGAGTGTTGGTGAGGTAAAGGGGTGGACACATGGGAAGCAGGATGGGGGGAAAATCCATGAGAGCCTGAGTGATAACATGAGGTGACAGTGGCTTTGAAATCCCGACAGCCTGTGTGTGAATACTCTGTGAAGCTGAAAGGGGTTTAGAACTTGGGAGAAACATGAGCACAGTACAGTGAGTGCTAATACCAATTTGTCTCTGCTGCTGACTGCTGTGTGAACTCCATAATTTTTGCCCTTCTCAGTTACCAGAGCTAAGAAGTCATTTTTGTTAGCTGTAAATTTTAGGGATGTGTTTATAATCAACAGAACCTACTGATGTTCTTCCTGAGAGAGTAACAGTCTTATTCCACATAATGCTTATTACCGATAGTCAAATATATTTAGTAATTTAGAAAATTATCTAGGCTGGCACCGCAGCTCACTTGGCTGATCCTCCACCTGCGGCACTGGCACCCCGGGTTCTAGTGCCAGTTGGGGCGCCGGATTCTGTCCCGTTGCTCCTCTTCCAGGCCAGCTCTCTGCTGTGGCCCAGGAAGGCAGTGGAGGATGGCCCAAGTGCTTGGGCCCTGCACCCACATGGGAGACCAGGAGGAAGCACCTGGCTCCTGGCTTGGGATTGGCACAGCGCGCTGGCCATAGCAGCCATTTGAGGGTGAACCAATGAAAGGAAGACCTTTCTCTCTGCCTCTCTCTCTCACTGTCTAACTCTGCCTGTCAAAAAAAAAAGAAAGAAAGAAAATTATCTATTAACAGATGCAAGCTTTATTGAAAAACAAGGAAAGAAATGTTCAACTGATCTTTTTCATCATCTACTTCATATGACTTTCATGTATTAAAATGAAAATAAATTAATAAAATCACATCTTTAAGGTAGGAAAAGTGCATCTATTGGACACATCTATAATTTTCTTTGCAAATCCCTATTGATATCAAAGAAAAAAGAACAGGAGCCCATTGTATCAAAAGATCTAAACAACCAACCAGCTACATTTCCCACCCCCAGATCAAAAGTAATGCATGAGTATCACCTTTTTGGATCAATAATATCCAAGTAATAATATTCTTATGTAACAACAGGCATTCTTCTGAGAACAGAATTCCATGAATAAAAATTGATTCCATTTTACAGTGTCAGTGGCAAGATTGCTTTATAGCAAATATGAAAGCGTGTTACAGAAAGCTTGAAATTTTTACAGTGGTTTAAAATGAGCCATAAAACATTGTTTAAAAAAAAATTTTTCTCACATTTCTTTACATATCATCTGTTGTTCCCCTGTCCTATGTGCATGGATTTTAGATATTTTCTAGTACTCCTACAGTAACCATCATTTATTCTGCAAAGGGAACAGTGTAAAGACAGCGAGTGTGAGGAGGGGATGCAATGGACATTGCAGGCACCTGTGACATTCCCAGTTCTCTATCAAGGAAGAGGGGAAAGCAAATAAACCCCTTTGATGAACAGTGTCACGTTTCTTTTTTGCGTGACCTTAGCATTTCTCCAGAAATCATTTAACAAATTCATTGCTCTCCAACATAAGTCAGAGAGTCAGCCCACATGCCAGGGAAGGAGATTCTTGCTTACCTCCCTCCATCCATGTGCAGGCTTTCCTCACCATTCAGCAAAGTCCTGGAGCTATCAGCAAGCTATGTTCCCCCTGCTCCATCCAGCCTTTGAGGGACCCACAGTTCACAGGGACACCCTCAGCTACTCACAGGAGCAAAATCCCCACTCACCCTGCCCCTGAGCCATGATGACAGCTCTGATTGCTCACCTGCAAGAGAAGCATAAGGGCCATGTTCACCTAAAAGGAATCTTCTCTCCACTAGGTGCTGGCTGTTACGTTGTGTCGCTCCAACAGGTCATGTGCTCCCAGAGAACAAGAACCATTCCCTGCTCTACCTCCCACTCCATAGCTCTTGGAACAGTGTCTGCATCAATTAGAGATTTATTGATGCCCTCTAATTTGATAATTATGCAACCACACTAAGATATAAAGGGATTCCGGGGCCTGCGTTGTGGCTCAGCAGATAAAGCTGCCTGTGACACCAGCATCCCAAATGGGCACTGGTTCATGTCCCGGCTGCTCCACTTCTGATCCGGCTCCCTGTTAATGCACCTGGAAAAGCAGAAGCAGCCTCGAGTGCTTGAGCACCTGCCATTCATGTAGGAGACCTGGAAGAAGCTCCTGGCTCCTGGCTTCAGCCTGGGGTAGCCCTGGTTATTATGGCTATCTGGGGAGTGAACCAGCAAATGATTCTCTCTCTATCTCTATCTCTATCTCTATCTCTATCTCTTTCTCTTTCTCTATCTCTCTGTCTTTCAAATAAAATAAATGAAATATTTTTAGAGAAAAGATATATTAAACTGATAAAAACAGATACTACACTTGATCTTAGCCAAAAAGCCAAGAAGCAAGAGAAAAAAGATATAAAGGCATCCTGAATAAACAGTGAAGCTGTCAGGTCCCCAGAAGCAACAGACAGAATTGCAGCTGTGTGCCCTGATTAGCAACACAAGAACAGAGGCGGTTTTCCAACATGAAAATGTGGGGGGATGTTGCCTCCTTTTCCAGCAGATCTTAGAGGCCTCATGGAGATGCTATCTTTGCTGATCACCTGATACTGATCAGAATGGGTTGATCAAGGTAGAAGAGAAGCCGTGCCCTACAGAGGAGACAACATGAAAGACTGGGTCAGAACCCAAGTTGAGGACAGGCTACTGCACCTGACATGTTGGAATCACAGTTGCCACAGAGAAAAGGAACTGGGAGACCTGCTTCCCTGTTCTGTGACAATATCTCAGAGACCAGTGGGTATCACAGAGCTTGGAGAATAGAGCTTTCTGTGGATGGGGACCATGAAGGACCCCTGGACCCAAAACTTCCAAAGGACAGAAGAGGCCACACCAGCAATGCCAACATTGTACACTGCTCCAAATTTCTCTAAGTGAACCCCTTACTCAAAGTGGAGTAAATAAGTCAGATGCTATTATGGTAATATCATTATTATTCAGCTGAGAGTCAAGGAAACGTGCAACTGGCTCTGGTCCAAGACACTCCTGCTGCTTAGACCAAGGCAACTCTTGTTTTGCTCAAGCACCTGGTCTCTTCCACACATGGGCCCCCAAATTCACTCACAGACACAATCACAGATACCTCAGTGAAACCAAACATGCACCTGGCGTCTGCTTTCTTAAAGGCTCCCTCTTGGGGCCAGCATTGTGGTGCAGTGGGTTAAACTGCCACTTGCGACTTCCAGATGCCATATCAGAGCAGCAATTCAAGTCTAGGTTGTTCTCCCTCTGATTCAACTCCCTGCTGATGCACATGGGAAGGCAGCAAAAGATGATCCAAGTGCCTGGAGCCCTGTCACCCATGTGGGAGACCCAGATGGAGTTCCTGGCTCCCTTCAGCCTGGCCCAGACTTGGCTATTGAAGGCATTTGGAGAGTGAACCAGAGGATGGAAGATAATCTCCCTAGCTCTGTGTGTGTTTGTGTGTGTGTGTGTGTGTCCCTCTCTTTCTGTTACTATTTCAGATAAATTTTTAAAAATTCACCAAAAAAGGAATATAGTCCCTTCTAAGGCACACACGTGTGTCGTCCCCATTTGCCTGAATTCACATCATTATTTACAAGTAACACCCAGGATGTCATTTTGCAATGAGGGTTGGTGACACTCTCCCCAACTCCACCCAGAGCAGGAAAGCCCAGCTGATGAATCACATGCAGGCAGAACATTCAGGGAGCCCCTGTGCTGTTTGCTTTCCCATTGATGAAAAAGAAATCTCGAAGATTTAAGTGAGGGTAGGCTGGCTAATCATTTTCCTTCAAAAATAATTTTGATATTACTTTTAAGCATAAACATTGACTACTGATATTGAACATAGCAGATAACAAAACCAGATCCCTTTTGTTTAGAACAGCCATCAAAATTACCAGGAGAGTTCTTGGCCATAAAAGTCTTTTCAAAGCAAAACTTCACTTTTAGGTTTTTCAGTCAAAAAAGAAAGCTAAATATCATCTTAGAGATAACATCTACTTCAAATGTCCCAGGTTGTGGGACTCAATCCCCTTGTGAGCGAACTGACGGTGCTTAAAAAACAAAACTAAGTCTCCATGGCCAAAAGCCATCCTACATGCACCCAAAGCTGTGTTAAAAAAAAAAAAATGCCTCTCACTGCAAGAAGCAGCATCAATCAAGAGTCAAGAAGTAAACCTATCATACCCTCAATACTGATAAAACAGCTCAAAATGAATGCCATCATGTATTTGAAGGTTTCCATCATTAAAAAATAAAGCACAATAAAGTTGAGAGGCATAAAAGAAATAGCCAGCCAATATCCCAATGCTGATAGAAAGCAGCAGTCAACTATTGCTATATTCGTGCTCATCTTTTTTGCTAAACTGACATCATTTCTACAGTGTGAATTTGACTGCTTAGGCCAGTTGGTTTACAAGCTGTTACTAAATACTGTTATTATTGCTGTTTTTTAATTTTATTTATTTCTTTTATTTGTTTGAGAAGCAAAGAGACCAAGAGAAGAGAGAAGAGTCTCACATTTGCTAGTTCACTACCTAAATATCCACAACAGCCAGGGCTGGGCCTTGCTAAAGCCAGGAACCCAGAACTCAATCCAGGTCTCTCACATGGGTAGCAGGGACACAGGTACTGCCTCCCAGGGTGCTCCTTAGGAGGAAGCTGGAATCAAGAGTTAAGCTGAAACAAAAACCCAGGCACTCTGCTGTGGGAGCATGGACATCCCAAGCATAGTCTTCACCACCAGGACAAATGCTCACCCCATGCACTTCTTTTTTTTAATGACGAGCACTTTAGCATGCACATAGTATTACATCTGAGAGTTATGACTTCAGCTGGCTAATTCCTAGTGGCTAAATGTCTGGGGTGCTTCCAAATGATTGCTACTATGAATAGTGTTTCCAATGATACCATTGTACAAAAGCATTTTTTCTAAAATCTCAGAGTTCATACTTAGGATTTTTTCAATGAAGCCTGCCCATGGCAGAAGGTAAACAATAGCTGTCATAAACAAGTGACAAGATGGAATCTCCCCAGATACAGAAGATGAATAGTGCCCCAAAAACATACATCCCAGAACTTCTGGGGCAGGATTAAGTTCAGGATTCCAAGAGGAGGTGCTTTCCCTATAAAGGGAGCCTCTAAGTGCAATCGTGGCCTGGGAAAAGCAATGGAACAAGGCCAAAGTGTTTGGGTCCCTGCACCCACTTAGGAGATCCAGATGAAGCTTCTGGCTCAGCCCTGGCCATTGCAACCCTCTGGAAAATGAACCAGCAAATGGAAGATCTCTTCCTCTCTCTCCTATCTCTCCCTCTCTCTCTCTGCAGCTCTGACTTTCAAATAAATCTTTAAAACACGCACACACACACACACATACAGAGAGAGACAGAGAGACAGAGAGAGAGAGATTAAGGCTGGGTAGCACACCAACCAACCAAACCCTGCCCCTCCATGGGACAAGGGACACATGTTGAGAAACCTGATTGCCAAATCTCACGTTCTTGCAGACATGGTCTGCTTTCTGGCTCCAAGAAGCCAGGCTCTGTTCTCACTAACAGGTGAAATCCAGTCTCTTGAGAGCACAGGAAAACCAGAGGGGTGTTTTTCACTTTTGTCTCTAAGAATCAAAAGTTGAGCAGCATATAAAAATCTAAATCTTCTGGAACTAATGCTCCTTTAGATATGGTTTCTAATTTTAAGCACCTGAGCTTGATTATTGATCACAATGTGTCTTTAAATGAACAGATTAAAACTTTCTCCATGAAAATGAACTGTAAAAAATTATAGCTTCTCTCTGGAGAATCAGGCTTTGTCTGATTTCTAAACTTAGGCTTCAGAGTGTGAAGTCTGTATGCTCCTTCTGAGGATAGAAATCCATGCTCAACTCTCACAGTCACTTTCTCTTCCTCCCTCTCCCCCAGCTCACCTGGAGAAAATCCTTCTGACATCCCTCCTCCTTGATTTATTGGCAGTCTTCTTATGTTGAAAGTGTTGCCAACTCCATTGAAGCCAAATGGGAATGTTGTTCACTTTTCTTTTTTTTTTCTTTTTTTTTTAACTTTTATTTAATGATTATAAATTTCCAGTGTACACCTTATGGATTACAATGGCTTTCCCCTCCCACAACTTCCCTCCCACCCGCAACCCTCCCCTCTCCCGCTCCCTCTCCCCTTCCATTCGCATCAAGATTCATTTTCAATTCTCTTTATATACAGAAGATCAATTTAGTATAAAGATTTCAACAGTTTGCACCCACATAGAAACACAAAGTGAAACATACTGTTTGAGTACTAGTTATAGCATTAAATCACAATGTACAGCACATTAAGGACAGAGATCCCACATGAGGAGCAAGTGCACAGTGGCTCCTGTTGTTGACCCAACAAATTGACACTCTAGTTTATGGCGCCAGTAACCATCCTAGGCTGTCGTCATGAGTTGCCAAGGCTATGGAAGCCTTCCAAGTTTGCCGACTCTGATCATATTTAGACAAGGTCATAAAAGACAGAGTGAGGATAGTAACCAATGATCCTAAGAGTGGCATTTACCAGGTTTGAACAATTATACAGCATGAAGTGGGGAAGAGGACCATCAGTACACACAGGTTGGGAGTAGAGCCATGGGTGGTAGAGTAGAGGTTATGATTACAAAGGAATGAGGCCCAAGTGCACTAGACAGGGCCTAGAACAAAGGACAGAGTCATTATTAGAGGAGCTAAGAAAGGTGCTGTCTAAGCTACAAGTAATTTTTCTGATTGAGAGGCAAATAGAACCTGATAGAAGGGGCTTGATAATAATCTGGTGGGCTTTAGGCCTTGTAAATTCAGAGGCCCAGACCTATCTATCTCTTCACATGGGGTATATCCTAAGGGAGGTGTGAACCTCCTAGGGGAAGGCACTCTGTTGACTTTCATTACTTGGCTGGCCTGGGAGGAGAGCTGGCCAGGTAAAGGCAGGGGGCATCTCTAACAAGAAATTTACAGTTCTGCCTGCAATGTTGCTGACCCTACTTGACCATCCCCTCAGCTGCAGTGGTCACTTTGGAAATTGGGCTGAGTGAAGGGCTTTTCAGCTTAGAGCCAATAAGATCTGTGGCTCTGACCTGGGCATCCTTCGACTCCAGGGCAGGTCCATTTCCAGTGATCCAACTCTTGGCAGTGCTGCCAGGGCTCTTCACAAGCTGACTTCTGCTGAAGCCCAGGCTTACCACCTTGAAAGCCACTGCAGTGGACTGGCCTGTTGGGTCTCCTTGAGGGCAGATCACTGTACAGATCAGCCATTAATAGGCCTGCCACCCATTGCTTCTGATGCCGAGCTTTCTTTTCCTCCTGGTTTGTGTTAAAGCAGACCAGAGGATGCAAGTCAAGGGAGTGCCCGTGTCCCATCTCTAATCTTCGGTGGCCTGAACTACAAGTCTACAGTCACAGGCATGTTCTGTAGTAGTTTTTCTAAGATAGACAATGCCCATGAGGAAAATTATATTCTCACTTTAAAACTTTCTTTCCCTTTGGTCTGAAAGGGAGGCTTTTTCTACTTACTGTATACTTCGCTGATGGCGAAGTGAATCTAGCTATGAGATTATTATTTAAGTTCTTATTTTGGCTATGCTATTACAGAAAAATGTTAGCCATCCCTTTTATAAGGTCTAAAGATTAAATTGTGCATCCTACAGATTCCTTCATACTAGAATTAGTTTCCTACCTTGAAGAGAATAGAGAAATGAAAGAACAAGTTGGGCTTAGAATAGAGAAATGAGGGAGCAAGTCCTAGATCGCTTGCTGACAATAGCAATATCACATGACTACTTAGCAAACAGTTTCAACCATTAGATAACAACTTAAGAAAACATTTACCAGAAGGTCCAATGCCTTCTATAAATTTTAAGAATCATGTATTTGAAAACACCTCTTAAATATCTAACATGGTGTAGTTTGTTTAGCCAGTAAACTTAAGCACAACCATCTAAAATGTCTTTAGTTTCTTTCTACCAACAAGTCTAAAACATATGATACACAGATTCAGTTCCCACGAATTAAAATGTATCTTTGATTGATTTTAGCAGCTTAAATTTATGGACAATCTTATCTATAAGCCATTTAAAATAAAACTCTTAATAAAATTTCCCCATGTGGACATACAATATGTACACACGTATAACATAGCATAGTAGACCAATATAGCAATTTTAATAATAGCTTTTAAAATCTTTAACTCTTTTTGTAGATTGCCAATTGATTTGAATTGCTTTTTCTTTTTAGTAACCTCAGTTAACCATACTTTCTCTCAGTTGGTACTGTTAATACATTATTGGCTTCATCTGTTTACAGAGCCATCCCAAAGTACTGACTACAATAGAAGTGGCTGGAAAAAGTCCATAGGAACCTATAGGAGGACAGCTAAACACAGAACCAACAACGCTTTAGTTTTATGAGCAGCACATCATATATAACTGTGGATGACAAAAGACTTTAAGTCGCCATGTTTAAAATTATAAACTTATCAACCAACAAGAGGCACTTGCTTACTTCACAGTATTTTTGAAAGCACCTGTAGGATTTTACAAGTATTTAACCCTTTAGGCCTCTGGGGCTTTCTCATTAAGATAACTATCATGTCTAGTAACACAAGATCATTAGACTTTTCAATTCTCAAACATTTGTATTAATAGCATTTTCCATTATAGAAACTTAAAGTCTGGTACCACATCACATCTTGACAGTCCTTCTAATATAATCCAAATAGCCTGATTAGTTGGTGTCTCTATAAGATGAGAGACATAGGTCCTTCGATTTTTTCAGTTGGGCCCAAACTGGAAAAACCAAAGTCCAGGATTTACTGGAAATTTTAGAGACCAGATTGTTTGAAACTGATTTTTTGAATGCCTGTCAAGAATGCCAAGGCTCAAAATCCAAAATATCTGGTTGAAATAAGATTCCTTAAAATCACGACATAACATAGACCAAATTTGATCATTGTTACAAGGTGATTATTCAAATCTTTGAAAATAAGCACATATTTAAATAACCCATAGCTCTTAATAAAAATTCAGCTGTTTTTGAACAATTAGAATTTAACAGACATCAAGAGAACATAATAGATTACTTTAACACATTGCTTTAACAGAGCATCAGAGTTTAATTCTATGTCAAAGAGAAATTGAGCTTCCTGTGATCTTTTGCTGTGAGGTTTCCTTCCTTTACCTTCTTTCATATTGGTGACCATGTTTCTGTGTTTCTGTGTGTAACACATCTTTAAGCATCTTTTGCAGGGCAGGATGAGTGGCAACAAATTCTTTCAGTTTCTGTTTGCTATGAAAAGTCTTAATTTCACCTTCATTCACAAATGAGAGCTTTGCAGGATATAGTATTCTGGGCTGGCAGTTTTTCTCTCTTAGTACCTGGGCTATGTCTCGCCATTCCCTTCTAGCTTGTAGGGTTTCTGATGAGAAGTCTGCTGTGAGTCTAATTGGAGATCCTCTAAGAGTAATCTGGCGTTTCTCTCTTGCACATTTTAGGATCTTTTCTTTGTGTTTCACTGTGATGAGTTTGATTACAACATGTCGTGGTGAGGATCTCTTTTGGTCATGTTTATTAGGGGTTCTATAAGCTTCCTGTACTAAGATGCCTCTGTCCTTCTCCAATCCTGGGAAATTTTCTGCTAGTATCTCACTGAAAATGCCTTCCAATCCTTTCTCCCTCTCCATGCCTTCAGGAACTCCCAGAACCCGAATGTTGGGTTTTTTGATAGTATCCTGTAGATTCCTGACAATATTTTTTAGATTTCTAATTTCTTCTTCTTTTCTTTGGTTTGCCTGTTTCCTTTCCTGTTCTCTGTCTTCTAAGTCTGATATTCTCTCTTCTGCTTCACTCATTCTGTTTTTAAGGCTCTCTAATGTGTTTGTCATTTGATCTATTGAATTCTTCATTTCATTATGATTTCTCGTCACTATCAGAGTTTCTTGTTCCACTAGTTGTTTCATTTCATTTTGATTCCTCCTTAATATTTCACTTTCCCGACAGAGATTTTCTATCTTGCCCATTAAGGATTTCTGTAGTTCAAGAATTTGTTTTTGAGAACTTCTTAATGTTCTTATCAATTTTTTGAGATCCGCTTCTTGCATTTCTTCTGTCTCATCATCTTCATAATCTTGAATTGGGGTGTCTTTTTCATTTGGGGGCATCATAGTGTCTTCCTTGTTCTTGTTACCTCAGTTTTTGCGTTTGTTGTATGGCATGTTGGAGATATTTGGTTTCTTCACTGTGGGGTTTTTTCTTGTTACACTATGGCTCTATATTAAGTGGACTGTCTGCTTTCAGTGGAGCCTTAGAGGCTTGAGATGAGTGTGGACTGAGAGCTGTGTTTGGTTCCTCAGGGTTGAGGGTGTGTCAAAGATGACACTCCCAGGTTAGGTGTGGTAAATCTCTCTTTCTTTTTTTGATTTAAAAGGGAAGTAATTCCGCACAGCTGAACGTAATTGGAGGTAGTTAGCAGGCAAATGATATACCCACAGGAGCCAGAGATCGGAAGCTCTTTCCCAAGGACCACACAGGGAATCTCTGCTGCCCTCGGTGTGGGCTCCAATTCTCCTGCAGTCTCCCACTGGGTTGCCAAGTTAGATGCTAATCTCCTGTTATTTCACCCCTCCCCCCAGAGTCAGGTTTTTCTGCTAGGCTCCCTCTAGTCTCCTCTTTCCGCTTTCCCGCTGGTGTCTCGGGCTATTGAGGTTCGGCTCACCTCGCGTTCCAGCGCTGGTGTGTTGAGTCTGCCGCTGGTGTCCCGCACTTGGGCTCCCACGCTCTCCACGCAGGTCCACTGTGAATCACTAGTTCCGGAAGAGTTTCCTCTGCTGTTTCATCCCCTACTCTCCCTTGACCCTGCAGTATCTCCACTTATATTAAACTTTCTCTCCCCCCGGACTAATAGTGTGCTCCCTGCCTATTCCGCCATCTTCTGTTGTTCACTTTTCTAATTCAAAATATCTGTTCTTTTAAAACAGCTAGTCTTCTAAGACACTCAACCCTAAATTTCAGTATCTGGCTAAAAAAGCTTCCTACCCCTTCTCTAGCATAGATGCATGGTGATTTTATTACGGCTTTTAAGTGGAATTTTATGTGATCCCTAGTGATAAAAGTAGTGGAGTGATCAATTCAATAATGCTTATCAAATATAAAAGTAGTAACAATGAATCCAGGATACTTCTTCTGCTGCCACTGGTCCTTCTGCAACAGTGGCCAGAGTGGCCAGATTATGTGCACCTGACACACACAGCTCAGTTCATCCCCAGGACTCTGCCTGGATGCTGTGGAGACAGCACAGAGCTGGAAAGCTGCTTGGTGCAAGACAAGGCTAACAATCTAGATAAGTGAACAAGAGATCACATGAGTGTCAACAGAAAGCAAGAGAGTGGGGTAAGCATCAACTAAGACAATCCACAGATGTTCCACAGACGGCATGGACACCAAATAAACATCACATGGGGCCACGTGGGAAGCAGCATGACAAGAATGAGCTTACAAGGGGTACGCAACCAGCAAAGCTCCCATTTATGGCTGCCATCTTCAGAAAAGAAAAATGAAGCCACATTCTTAGAGGAAGTAAAGTTTGCCCTTTGTCCCCAGGAACCAGGAAACCAAATGTAATACCTGAGACGGGCTTCGAGCTCGGAATCCACAGAATCACACATCCAGTGACCGAGAAGACACTGTATTTTCTACAGTCACACCCTCGGGGTCAGGGAATTTTCTCCTGTACTGGTGACTAGAAAGGGAACTATTAGGACCTAGAAATGGAAAGATGTAATTAGGAACCATCAATTTCATTGTTGATCTCCAGAGAATTTTTATGTTGTGCCAGTTTATTGAGGGGTAGACTTGGCCTGAGATAGTGTGTCAAGAGAAAGGACTTTCTCAAATAGGTTTCAGAGATGAGAAACAAGACACTGTGTGAAATGGAAGTAATTGCTTTCAGCAGAAATTAATCTGAAATGACACAGGATCCCCCTGATCCCAACCTGGACACCAGTGAACATCCCATGTTCATACTGCTGACCTTCTGTAGTCAGTGTCTTAGCCTACACAACATATTGCAAGTTGGAGGTCTAATAAACAGAAATGTATTCCTCAGGGTTCCTGAGGCTGGAAGTCCCAGATTCAGAAACTGGTAGATTTGGAGCCTAGTTAGGGCTTCCTGGTTGCTAGATTGCTGTCTTCTTGCTGCACCTCACATTGTGGACGTGAGGAGGCCTCTTTTATAAGGGCACTAATCCTATTCATTGGGGCTCCATCTCCATGACTTAGCTCCTAAAGCCCCAGCTCCTGATACAATCACACTGGAGGGTAGGATCTCAACATATGAATTTCAGGAGCCACACAAAATCCATAACACAGACAAAGGTTGCCTTATTCGTCATTTTATTTTATTGCCATGAAATATATACACTTTCAGAAAAGTCACTGGTAGCCCGTGGATCACCTGAAACTATGTAAAAGGCTCCAAATCAGTTATCTCTTGCTGTGTAACAAGCCGTCCCCAAACTCAGCGGCCTAAAACAGCAGGAGTCACTTGTTTTGCTCAAAAGCCATTCGTGCAGAACTTGATAATCTCATAGTAAGCTCCATATGGTGCTAGCTGGGGCTGCTGCCTGGGAGCAGGGGGACTCACTTTCAAGCCAGTGTTCTCCCATGGCTGGAAGATCAGTGCTGATCAATAACTGGAAACTCAGCCAGGCCGTGAGGGTGGGATCGGTTACTGTTTATGGACTGTGGGAGTCTGGAGGGAGCAACCAAGAGTTCCAAGTGTGCATCCCTGGAGCTAGCTCTCACAGCATCACTCCCACTGTCTCTATCAGCTGAGGCATCCCAAGCCAGCTGAACAAGGAAAGGGATAACAAGACCCATCCTGTTGGCATCAAGGCCACATTTAAGAAGCACTTGTGTGATGGGAGATACCTTTGAGACCATCGTCAGGAACTGAGATCCACCACACACTCTGATCTTTTATTTTCACCCTGGAACATGACACAGCTGCTCAGAAAATGAATAAGCTGTATGTAGCATGTCCCCCTTCTTACCACGTACTATGCATCTTGAGACACAAATTAGACTTGTGTTTAAATAGTACAAAACTGTGCTGTGTGAGCTCAGACGGCCTTGGTAATGAGAGGTGCCCATATTAGGAGGAGGCAGCAGCTGGAGCTTTGAAAGAGGGATGGTAGTGGAGGTGACTGCTCAAGCGAGAGTGGAGATTCTAAAGCAACAGCAATTGTCCTACCTTGGGTAGGGAGAGTCGCCAGGCAGGAGGCTGACTAGGAGAGTAAAGTGTCCACAGAGAAGAATATGCATCATGGAGACCAGAAGGGCTGTGATGTGCTCCAAGGGAGCCATTACACAGGACGCAGGTGGCCCATGCCCGCAGAGTTCAGGCAGGCTGTGGGACCAACACATCTGTTTCCTTTTTGTGTATGAACCGTACTTGATTTGACATGCTCCCTACTGAAATGCAATCAGATTATTTCCATTTTTCCTTTTGTCTTATTTTGTCTGCTTTGCAGACTGCCCTCATACGTGTGCTCTGACATTTTATTCAGAGTATCCATGGGACGGATCTCCAGCAGCAGTATTACTGAGTCAAAAGAGCCATTGGTCTTCTCTTTCGCTTAGAAAGGCTAAGGAAAGATACTGGTCAGCTGAAAATGGGATGGGCTGTTTATGCAGAAGTGTCTCTGGCTTGGCGTTATTGCTTGTCTTTGCAAAAGAGGTGGGAGAAAGAAGATGTGAAAATGGAGGAAGGTAGGGGAAGAGTACAGAGAGAAGGAAGATTAAATGTTCTCCTCTACTCAAGTGCCTTGACAAGTAGTTACTATTAGGACCATACTGTTGAGGTGAACACCAAGACCCTCGTTTCTCAAACTTTAACAGCATCATAATCACCTGGAGAGCTTCTTACAACATGTGCTTCTCAGTCCCAGGGTCTCTGATCCACCAGGTCTGGCGTGGAGAATGTGCATTTCTCTTTTTTTTTTTAGAAATCTTTTATTTAATAAATATAAATTTCATAGGTACAGCTTTTGAAATATAGCGATTCTTCCCCCAATACGTGCCCTCCCACCCTCACTCCTGATCCACCCACTACTCCCTCTCTCATCCCATTCTTCACTAAGATTCATTTTTAATTAGCTTTATATACAGAAGATCAACTCTATACTAAGTAAATATTTAAACAGTTTGCACCCACACAGACACACAAAGTATAGAGTACTGTTTGAAGACAATTTTACCGTTAATTCTCATAGTACAACTCATTTAGGACAGAGGTCCTACATGGGGAGCAAGTGCACAGTGACTCCCGTTGTTGCTATAACAATTGATGCTCTTATTTATGACGTCAGGGACCACCCAAGGCTCTTGTCATGAGCCACCCAGGCTATGGAAGGAGAATGTGCACTTCTGTCAAGTTCCCAAGTTGATGCCATACAGCTGGTTCAGGTGCTGCACTTTGAGGCACACTGAGGAGACTGTTGCTCAAGGCAGCAAGAGGTGGTCCAGGGTGATCCAGTCAGCCAGTGTCAACACTGGATTTGACCTGATTTTGTTTGCTCCAAGCCTGTGCTAACTACTCTGCTGTGAGGCTCCTCAGTCTTGGTTCACATGGGGCCAGCGCCATGGCTCACTTGGCTAATCCTCCACCTGCGGCACCAGCATCCCATATGGGCGCCGGGTTCTAGTCCCAGTTGCTCCTCTTCCAGTCCAGCTCTCTGCTGTGGCCCGGGAAGGCAGTGGAAGATGGCCTGGGTGCATGTGCCCCTACACCCGCATGGGAGACCAGGAGCAAGCGCCTGGCTCCTGGCTTCGGATTGGCGTAGCTCCTGCCCTGGAAGCCATCTGGGAATGCAGGAATGAAGGAAGAGAATGAATGGAAGGAAGACCTTTCTCTCTGTCTCTCTCTCCCTCACTGTCTAACTCTGTCAAATAATAAATAAATAAATACATAAATAAAAAGGAAAAACCTTGGCTCACATTCGAAGCATGTGAGGATCTTTGAAAATGCTGATTCCCAGACTGACCCTGACCAATGATGTCAGAATCTTTAGGAGGACCCAGGCATCACTTGCAGATAAAGCAGGATCTCCTCACTTCACCTACCCTCACAGTGGGCTTCACTGGCTTCAGATACAGCATAGGGAGTTTTCCCAGTGGGTGTTATACATTCAAACATGGGAAAATTGGCCCACAGATACAAGAGTGTTATAGGAAGAAGGTATGTATTTACGGCGGTACTTGAAGACTTTGCTGCAGACTTCATCCTAATTTTAGAGTCACATTTCTTCCCAGGCCTACACCGAGGTGACAGAAACAACAGGCAGGAACACAAACTGTCCAAAATGTTCCATGGCAATCCCTGCTCTCTGTCTTATCTCCAAGGCCCATGCCTGTACTGACAGTCTGATGTAGAGCCTATCTCTCAAGGAATCTTGTCATCATTCCCATTGTGACCTGGAGGCCACGGTCTGAACTGAACAAGGAGAATGCCTCTTTTGGTTAAAGAAAGGCAGCCTTTTTCCAAGATCTTTCTCCCACTTATCTGTGGTATTTCAATGATTGACAAACAGACAAAAATATATTTATTTAGGGATTATCTATATTGAAAACTGGACATGGGATTTCTTTCTCTGTCAACATTGCAGTAATATCAGCTGTTTGAACAAAAGGAGAGGTATTTTTCTACCCAAGCCTGAGTGCTCAGAATTCTCCAGTTTATATTCAGAAAGACATTTGGTTTTATTGATCGTGTTAGCTGAATAAGTTTAAACTCCGATAGCCAGGCAAGGAGAAGGTTGAGTTTCTCTTTATTGTAAAGGTTATTAGGAGGAAATCAGATATGGAAGTTATTTGTCTTTGGACAATCCTGTAGAATCAGAACCACTCAAATATGCTCCAGAAATTTTGTTCAAAGCCAATGCTTTGATGGTTTCAAGTACCATGGTATTTCTTTGGGGAATACTAATTTTATTTTTTTCTTTAAAGATTTATTTTTGTTTGCTTGTTTGTTTGTTTGAAAGAGAGAGGTAGAGACAGATAAAAATACCTTCCATCCACTGATCCACTCCCAAAATACCACAACAGCCAGAGCTGGGCCAAGCCAAAGCCAGGAGCCAGAAACTCCATCCTGGTGTCCCACATGGATGGCAGGGGTCCAAGGATGTGAGCCATCATCCATTCCTTTCCCACCTTCCCAGGTGAACCAGCAGGAAGCTGGACTGGAAACAGAGTAGCTGGGAGTGTCACTGGCACTCCAAAACAGGATGCCAGCATTGCAATCAAAGGTTTAACCCATTGCACCACCACATCAGAACTAATTTCATTTTTAAATACTTGACTTGTTTAAAAACGTGCTTTGTTGATGACAAAGGAGGTCTACACTTTGCTTCTTTTAATTAATAAGAAATTTAAAAACTCCACTAACGGACAGGAAACTAACAGGCCCTGCTTATACTCTCTGTAACCCAGAGTCCCTTGCAAGAAACAGCGGCGTTTTCTTGGCATCCTTCACATCAGCAAAAGCAGCATGTGCAGCACTAAGTAAAGATGACTCTCATTTTTGGTGCCTCCCTTTCTGGTCTTTCTGGTCTCAGATTTAAGGGAAGAAGCCAAATCCCACAGTCACTACTCAAAACTAATGGTGGTTTTCTGTGGTGGAAAAGACATCAGAAAAAAAAAAAAACTCCGCTCCTGAGTGTTGTAGCCATTCTCTAACTCATCAGTGAAAATGAGGGAGAGAACGTCTCACTCAGAGTGTTGCCCTATAGCAGTGAGAAAAACAGGGCTAGATAGAAATGGCACTGCCAAGTAGAGGGATCCCTCCCCATCAGTAATAAGCACTCCTGTTTCTTTCAGGAATGTTCTCTCCTTCGAAGATTTTAGATGTTTACTCTTTGGTAGGATTATATGGATCCAAAGGATAGCTCTTTCCTTGCTTTCCGAGAAAAACGATATGACTGATGGAAGTGCCCACAAATAGTTTTTTTTTTTTAATGAAGTTATGCAAATCTGATAGACTAAAGTAAATGTTTCATAAAACCAATGACTGTTTAAATTGTAGGACTAAATTGTTTGTATATAAATATTACCTTTTATATTCCATTTGAGTTTTATGTAGATGAACACATTACTTTAATGACCTGCATTTACGGAGGGAGAGTGGGAGCATGGCTCCCTGAAATTCTCACCAGCCAGATGGCTGCCTTTTCTTGCATGAGATTAAAAGATGTTTCTCATTCGCCGCGATGCTTCTGAGGCAAATTAATATTGCCAGCTAAATTGCTTGTGTTTTTGGAATAAAATTTAAAGAGAACTTTTTAAAGCAATTGGTGTCACAGGTTCTCGGAGCAGATTGCTCTCCAGGTAGAGAGACATGCGGTAATTAATGGAAAGAATTCTGTGTTAATTGACTGCTTCAGGAAGGGAAATATAATGACTCCTTATTAATCATGAAAAGAGATGTACAGCATGGAGGCACCACAATAATTGCTCTAACAGTGGAGAAATGTTAATTAATGAAAAGAACAATGATGTAAGAAATTAGCTGCATAATGCTTGCGGCCGATGGAGGCTGGATTTTGGAACACATTATTTCAAGTGGGAACCACAAAATGTTGCCTTAAATAACAGATACGAGGAATCTCTTACCCACTTGAATTTTAAAATCTGACAATGCCCCTGGAATCTTTGCTTGAAGAAGCAAAAAACATTTGCCCAGAGGCTCTGTTTCTTTCAAAGACAATGGCCTTGATTCATCTCTCATCTGGGCTCCTAAAGGCAAATTTATCCCCAGACCCAAATTTATTAATGTCATTTCATTTAATTTCAACACCGTAGGTCATTCTGACTGCTAAGGAACAAAGGGAGTAGAAAAAAAATAAAATTATCCCTAAATTTAAATAAACAAATTTAATTTCTAGTATTTCCCAGCTAACATAAAGGCAAAATTCAGTTTCACTTTGGGAACAGAGTGCCTTTTGTTAAAAATCTAACTTTAAGTCCCTGGCTGAACAGCCAGCTTCCTCTCCAACGCACAACTCATTTTCCAAAAAGGGAAGTCAGGTTTATTAACATGCAGAGGCACTGTCAGAGCTCAGTCCCACAGCGTAAAGAGCCACTCAAAATCATTAGTGGCCACAGGCCAAAGCCGCCCTGATGACTCCACTGTGCCTGGCGAGCTCCCAGGCGCGTCCTTCCCATCATTTGCATGATGTAAAGAGTGACACTGCAAGGACCAGGGAGCTGAAGGGCAGAAAGTCACCAGTGTTTTTGCACAAGCCCAGCTACCAGGGTGCTCAGCGCTGATGGAGTAGCTGCTCTCTCTGCAGCTTCCCAGAGGTAAGGAAACTTTCCGCTGACTATGCCTCCACTCTTCCCTCCAGGTGGAATGTCCTGGGACTACAAGGCGCTCTCCTCTGTCACTTCATTGAGCCCGTGTACCTCCACAGCATCGTCGTGGGGAGCCTACACCACACGGGCCACCTCTCCCGGGTCATGAGCCACAGAATGGAGGACATCGGCCAGCTGCCCACCTCATACCGGCACAACCGACCCCTTCTCAGTGGTAAGAAAACCCTGTCCTGAGGGATCCAACGCCTCCATCCCAAAAGCTCGCCAGCAGCGTGCAGGCCCCAACAGAGCCACCTGCTGTAGCCAGCGACTCTTTAAGACTTCATGACAATCCAAAGACTTAAGAAAGCAAAGAGGTGAAAGATTCAGTGCATCTCTGAGCATAAGAAGCGTATTATTGTAAATCCGTAACAGGACCTAGATCATCACACATCACTGGGTCGTTTTCACTGCAGTGTCTGCATAGCCAGATAAAAAGGAAAAGGCTCTGTTAATGAGGCAGGTGTCTAAGAGGACCCGGCGCACCCTCCTGGTGCTGCTCTACCAGAGGCATTGCTGGTGGAGATGCAGGGAGGAAGAAATGGAGTAAACAGGAAGGAAGGTGGGAGCCAAGTCCAGGCGGCTGGAGCAGGACCACGAGAACCAAGGGTCCTGGTGCTTCTTGCAGTAGGGCCCAGAGGGACGCACAACGGGAGGCAGTGAGGTGGCTCAGCCAGCACTGAAGTAGACTACAATTCCTGTCTTCCACAGAGCCCACGTGCCTGCCCTGAGGGATCCCTGGGCCTTCCCGAGTCTCTCAGCACACACCTACATTACATGGGGAGGCCCAGCCGGGCCACTTGGCACAGGGCCAGTTGCGAAATCAAGGGTCACCTAACCATGCAAACACTGAGGAAGCCGTGAACTTCCATGTCCACCAGCTGTTTGCTAGCATTTTGGAAGGATGGCGTTTATCCGCTGTGACCACTAGACTTCCACATTAAGGAAATTCTAGGGATGGGAAAACAGCAAGCAGAGGAAAGAAACACCGAGATTTTAATAACACCCCTAAAGCCTCATCTTGGAGCCCTGGAGGAACGCATTAGATCTTGGCGTTTGCTTTCCTGGCTGGAGTAGGAGAGAGAAATCTCTCAAGAGCTGCTTGTGGCAAAACCAGGCAGATACGTTGAGGGAGCAAGGAGACTGCTTCTGCCTGAGGAGTACACCTTCCTTGTTCCAAGGGCAAAAAATAACACCCACAGCTTTGCTGGTTTAAGTCACACCAAATCCCCCAGGGGAAAAGAAAAAAATAAAAACCAATAAAATGAAAGAGCTGAGAGCAGTCGGGCTTAAGATTTATTCCCAGGATTCTAAAATTGTTCCAAATTATAAGATCAGAGGTAAAATAGAGCCTCATGGGGGCAGTAGTAGAAACTAAAAAAAAAAAAAAAATAGCACAGAGGAAAAGGTAACTCCTGTCACAGAAGTAACTCCAAGCTTATCTATTTGTTCTACAATATTCACCAATTAAATACTGAAAATCTTCTATGTACTGTTGTGGAAAATAGGATCACAGACCTTAAAGTTAAAATAGAGACAGCAGAGGGGTTCTCCCCAGTGTGTAGCTAAATGATCCCTGTACCCCACCCAGTTCCTCAACATCTTCGAATTCCAGGATTCCTATTCCTAAGATTCTGAGAGCCTCTGCCAAGAATCAGTTTTTGTTAGCGTTTGTGGCACTCAGGTAGTCAACTAAAAATCAACTCTTCTGGGCTTTACCTCCTGCTCCAGTCTACAGATTCTTGCTCGGTTATAGAGGCTTGCAAAGACCAGTGAAGGAGGACTTGTCGTCAAAAGTTAGCGAACTTCAGCAAAGCTATTTAAAAGAGGGTAGCATTGTTCAATCCGGGAATGCTAAGTACTTGTTTGTTTATTTTGACTTCACCTCTCAGTGAACAAACATTGATTTACAAATATTAACAAGACAGGATGACACCTACATGCTGATGGCAATGTTACCCAAATTGCATTTTCTCTCAGTCATCATCATGTTGTCCCCATAAGCCCCACTTCTGTCCACAGGTCACTGGCTCTTTCCCTCAACCCCAAGACAGAGGATATACTAGGGTCTCAGCCACTAACTGAGAGGTTAGTGCATACTGGACAGATTTTAGTTCATCTCACAGGCCCAAGCTATAATCTGCTTCTGTAAGCTGTGTGCAGAGCCCCAGCGTCCTGGTACTGGAACCTTAATAGCTGATGGGCAATGAACAGCCTTTGTCCGGTTTTCTTGTCTTGAGAGATGAGAGAATTCAGAGGGGCTTGGTCTGAGTGGTACAGTTACTATAAAGTACAGAAGTCTCATTTGGAGAATGGCTCTAACATTTAGAGAAGGGAAATAACCCAGGTTGAGTGGGGATTCCCTCCCGATGTCAAGTGTATGACATAGCCCAATCAATCCACACACCAACCAACAGCAATTGGTATTATCTCCATTTTAATAATATGGATAGAGACTGACAGAAATTCAATAACTTGCTTAAGAAGCTTGAGTTATCACTAGGAAGCAAAGATTTGAACTCAGATCTGATTGTAAATCCCAAATGCTTTCAATATACCACACTGCACCCTGTGGCAGTGAGGCATAATTTCTTATGACAGATGTCTTTCTTTACTCACATAAAAACTAATCACGCAAAACAAGAGCAGCTAAAGAAGAGACACAACATCTGATTAATGGAGAATTGGGGTGGATGAGGCAAATCAACCCATTGAAGCTTGTCTAAAACTCTTAGCTGCCTAAGAGTTCACACACAATAGCTGAGATAACCACTATGATTCGTGTATTGCCAGGCGAGGAACTGAAAAAAAATTGCTCCACATTTGAGGTCTACAAAATGATTTATTAGGTATTTAATTATTGTTGGAGAGGTAGAGAGAGAGAGAGAGAGAGAGTGCTCATGCACTTGTTCACTCCTCAAATGAGAGAGAGAGAGAGAGAGAGAGAGAGAGAGAGAGAGAGGCAACAGAGAGTGCTCATGCACTTGTTCACTCCTCAAATGCCCGTAACAGCCAGGACTGTGTCAGAGTGAAACTGGAACTGAGAACTCAAGCAGGGACTTCAATCGGGGTCCCCGCCCTGTGAGTAGCAAGGACCTGACTGCTGGAGCCATCATCTGCTGCCTCCCAGGATGCGCATAGGGGAAGCTGGATTTGGGAGCCAAAGCCAAGACTCAAACCCAGATTCTCCGATGTGGGATGCGGGCATCTTCATAGGAGTCTTAACTCCTAGGTTATTCTTTAAGCGATACAGCATTTCAGTAATTCTTTTTTTAAAAAAATATCATTTGGGACCCAGTTTCAACTTCTATCTTTCCTTTTTACTCTTTTTTCTTTCTCCTGTTTTATTTTAAGATTTGTCTGAGCCGGCGCCGCAGCTCAATAGGCTAATCCTCCGCCTGCGGCGCCAGCACCCCGGGTTCTAGTCCCGGTCGGGATGCCGGATTCTGTCCCGGTTGCCCCTCTTCCAGGTCAGCTCTCTGCTGTGGCCCGGGAGTGCAGTATAGGATGGCCCAAGTGCTTGGGCCCTGCACCCGCATGGGAGACCAGGAGAAGCACTTGGCTCCTGCCTTCGGATCAGCGTAGTGCGCGGGCCGCAGCGGCCATTGGAGGGTGAACCAACGGCAAAAGAAGAGCTTTCTCTCTGTCTCTCTCTCTCTCACTGTCCACTCTACCTGTAAAAAAAAAAATACTTTTATATATATATATTTATCTGAAGATGTGGTCAAAGAGCAAAAACAGCTCTGGGTAGACCTCAAAAAAGACCAAAAACCACTGGTTTGGAACTAAATGAAAATGTTCCCGTATTGGGCTCCCCAAAAATTTCAGTAAAGTTCTTTAATTTCTAAGTCAAATTGAAAGAGAGCTTCTTCTCTTCCGATGAGTGTCAAGTGCTCTCTTACTTCATACTTCTGGTTCCCTCAGTTGTCCTCATTCTTCTGTTTGCAGAAGCTAGAAGAATTTATTTAAACTTCATAAGCACAAGAAAATAAAATATACAAACACCATTGTCCTTACCAAACCACTGTCCAGTGAGAAGTTTTCATTTACATTTTAATATTAGCCTATTTCTTCCCTGGAATCTAGCTTCTTTTCAATACTCTTTTTTAGTTATATGTTCATCTGGGAACATGTCAACATAAACAAAAGCAGGAATTTTGAATCATAAATGTGGAAGCAGTGAATTTTAAAAAATAATAAACAGGTAAATTCAAAACCACTTGATGTCACTGAGTACCATAATATAATGCTAAGACACCTGAGACGTCTTATCCAACCTCTACCCTAAATGATATCTACCCCTAGCCCAACAAGTACAATCTGACTAGACATTTCAGTCTATGTTATGTGATGGCTTAGAATGTGATTTTTATTGTTGTAGAGATGCAAATGAGCCTAAACTTCGGTATCTCTCTTGCACGAAACCTCTAAAGAGTAACTGCATTGCCCATCTGATGGACAGTTAATGCACATTTTAAAAGAAAGTCGTAATTTCTTGCAACAAAACAGAGAGAGATCTTGAGTGGGGATAACAGTAAAAACACAGTCAGACAAGCAAATGAAATTCTCCTGGGGCATCCCTCAAGGTCAGTTCGCAGAATTGCCTTAGAAGATGAAGCTTACCTATTAGTAGAATGAAGCACTGCAATTTAGATACGGCTAAATCAGTTCTGGGTTAAAAAGATCAGCCAAGCTGAAAAAGGTACCCTTATTGGCACAGTGAGAGGATGCATATAAATGTTGAGAGATTTACTTGAAACATTCTGCACAGACCGGGCTGAACCTGTGGCAAAACTTCAAGAACAGAACCCCACATCAGTACTGTTGCGAACTCTGAATCTTTAAGCAAAAGTTGCACCACTACAACAGCTACCCTAAAGGAGTCTGTCTTTGTCTTTCTAGTGAGCTCAATAAGGTGAAAAAAATGGTGAGCATAATAAGTAATGAAAATATATGCTTTGAATATTCATATTTTTAGGAGAAAAAACAGATCCATGAAATAGAAAGTGACTTTGACAGCTTGTTCTCCCAAGCTGAGATATATGCTTCTCTGAGTTTTCAACCTCAAGGCTAAATTTGTTTTTCTACATCAAGAAAAGACAATTTCAACAAAGGGAAAATCTGGATGGTTAAATAAACTCTGTGATCATGTTACTGGCGTCTGTAACAGATATGTTTTTCAATGTGAGACTCAGCCTATATGATTATATTTATAGCCTATAAGCAAGGTCTTGGAAATGAACATGAAATTTGAGAGACAGACCCAGAGAATTGATTGCCAGGACTATCAGTTAGGACTCATTGCTTCTGTTCACGTGGGGAACAGATTACAATATTACAGTATTTATCATAAAGGACATCAGCTGTCTTTCTTCACAGTGCACATTTTCCTAAAATAGTAAAACTGAGTAGTAGACGCTTCTGTCAGAAGTCCTTTCATACTTCCAAGATTCATAGAAACTTAAAATTAGTCTGAGAAAAGTTTGATGTTTATCAAAATGTACACCAGTGGTAGCCTGTAAATTGTGCCCAATATCACCTATGTTTTGCATTCTGTTGCCATTTATATTCACATTTTTGTGTGAATCTAGATTTTTTTAAAATATTGTCACATTAAGTGGAAAAATCTTAGATGATGCATCAGGCTTATAATTTGGGAGATTTCTAAAATTAATGATCATTAATAGTATTTTGTAAAATAACTCAGTGGGTTGTAGCATCTATTTTTTTCTAGCCATAGAACAAGTAATTTGTAATATTATCTTTATGTTAAAATGTAGATAAATTATAGAGTGACATACAAATGTTCCATATATTTTAGTATGAAATATAACCTTTAAAAATATATATCTGTGTCCTATTGTCACTAGTCCAAGGAAAATACTTCTGTTGTCAATACATGTCATTTATACAAAATACCAAGAAGTTTACCAACATAACCTTAGCATTAATTTAATCCTGCAATGAATATGTGAATACACGATCTTGTATTGGGATAGAGTAGGGAAGAAAATGGTCAAAAATCCACGTCAGAGTGATCACATCCAGGTAGAGAATATGGAAAAATAAACCAACAAAATATAAGGTCCTTGTGGAAAAATAAAGCAATGGCAGAGGGGGTTAAAAAGTGGTCCTTGGGGCAGGCATTGTCATGTTTTCCATATTGAAGTGCCGGTTATCAGATGGAGCCCACCTCAGCTTCCAATCCAGCTTCCTGATAATGTACTTAGGGAGGCAGCAAGTATGTGGGTGCTGCCACCCATTTGGGAGACCCTGATTGAATGGCCAGCTCCTAGTTTCAATCTGGCCCAACTCTGGCTGTTGTGGACATTTGAGGAGTGAACCAGCAGATGGGAGTGTTCTCTGCTCTTCATCTTTCTTTTTTTTTTAATGTATGCACTATTGCTATAAATTTCCCTCTACTACTTTTGCTGTATTGTGCAGACTTTGAAATGTGCTTTCAATTCCATTTGTTTCAAGAAATTTTTTTATTTCCTTTTTAATTTATTCAATGATTCATTGGCCACTCAAGAGAATTTGCTCAATGTGTAAACTTTCCATTGTTCTTACTGATTTCTGGTTTTACTTCTGGTCTGAGACAATACATGGTGTAATTTCAATTTTTCTCAGTTTACTAAGGCTTGATTTCTAGCCTAATAAATGGTCTAGTCTAGAAAATATGTGTTGCTGAGACAAATATGTATTCTGTAGTTGTTGGATAAAATGCTCTATAATAGTCTATTGTGTCCATTTTCTCTATAGTATGATTCAACATATTGAATCTGATATATTCTTGTTGATTTTCTGTCTGGATGACCTGTCCATTGATGACTGTGGGGTGTTGAAATCCTCCACTGTTACTGTATTAGAGACTATCTCTCTCTCCTTTCAGGTCTATTTTCTTTATATATTTGGGTGTCTAGCATGGAGTGCATATATATTTATAATCATTATATCTTCTGGTTTAACCAGTTCTCTTATTAATATGTAATGTTCTTCTTTGCCTCTTTTTATAAGTTTTTATTTCAAGTCTATTTTGTCTGATATGAGTGTAGCTACTCCTGATTATTTTCCGTTTCCATTTGCATGGTATCTTTCTCCAACCTGTCACCTTCAATCTCTGTGCATCGCCACCTGAGCAGAGAGTTTCTGCTAGACAGCCTGTAGTTAAGCCTTATTGTTTTCATCTGCCCAGCCAACCTACATATTTTGGCTGGAGAATTTAATCCATTCATAGTCAAAGTTAATATTGCTAAATAGCCTATCATTTTGTTTATTGATTACTGATTGTTTTATGTATTCTCTGTTTCTTTCTGCCTCTATTGCCATTTATATTTGTGTTTTGTTCACTTTCTGTTATCATAAATTTGGATTCTCCTTTCCTTTTTGTGAATCTTCTCCATTAGCGAATTTTGTACCATTCTGTGTTTTCATGATATTTATTTCTTTTTATTAAAAAGACTTATTTATTTGACAGCCAGAGTGACAGAAACAGAGAGAGAGAGAGAGAGAGAGAGAGAGAGACAGAGAAATAGAGGGAGGGTCTTCCATCTGCTGGTTCACTCCCCAATTGACCACAACAGCAAGGGCTTGGTCAGGTTAAATCCAGGAGCCCAGAACACCATCCAGGTCTCCCATGTGGGTGACAGGAACCCAAGTCCTTGGGTCACACTCTCTGCCTTTCCATGTGCATTAGTAGGGAGCTGGAATGGAAGTGGAGCAGTCAGAGATCAAACCAGCGCTCAGATAAGAGATGTCAGTGTCACAAGCGGCAACTTAACACACTGCATCACCAAGCAGGTTCCTCATGGTGTTTACTTCTAATGTAGGACTTCCTTCAGGATTTCATGTAGGACAAGAATGGTTGGAAATTGTTTTCTTCCAAAATCTTGAATATATCATCCCATTATCTTCTGGTCTATAGGGTTTCTGCAAAGAAGTCTATGGTCTGTAGGGTTTCTGCAAAGAAGTCTATTGTTAGTTTTCTTCATATTTAACTTGATGTTTAAGATTCTTTCCCTGTCCTTGACTTCTGACAATCTGACTATAATGTTCCTTGGAGGTCTTTTGTGGTTGACTCTGTCTGGGGTCTTTTGAGCTTCCTGTATGTGAACTTTGGTTCAAGATTCAGTTGCTCTACTTCCCATCCAGCTCCCTGCTGGCGCACTTAGGAAGGCAGCAGGAGATGGCCCAGCTGCCAGCCATGTGGACAGAGTTCCAGGCTTCCCCCGCTTTTGGCTGGCTCAGTCCCAGCCATGGCGGCCATTTGTGGAGTGAACCCTTGGATGAAAGATCTCTCTCTCTTTCGCAGGCTCTCCCTCTCTGTCACACCTCAGTCTTTGTTCAAGTGTTTGGATGGAACCACACAAAATATGGAGGGCAAACTGCCTTAGCCAAAATCCAGTGAATCAAATGTTAATAGCATCAAAAATACCTTTACAACAACATCTAGACTTATGGTTGACAGAGCCTACCCCAGTGTACTCATAAAATTAACCACCACAGAGAGAAAACATAAAAGAGAGGGAAAAGACAAAGTGAGGAAATCTAATATGCACTTAGTAGTAGTTTCAGAAGGAAAGAGAAAAATGCAGAAGGAATACTATTTAAAGAGATCATAAGAAATAATTTTCTAAGAGAAAAGAAAAGCATCAAGTTACATATCTAAAAAGTATATTAACCTGTGAAGAATTTTCAAATCCTCATCTAAGCAGTGAAATTACTAAAAAGAAAAATAAAGTTTTAACAGCAGTCAGACATAACAGATTAACTTTAAAGGAACTAACTCAGATGGGTGCCTGGTTCTTGAAAGAGCAAAAGGAATGAGATAGCATTTTTTAAATACTATTAGAAAATTAATCTCAACTTAAAATCTCACATCTAGCAAAAGTATCTTTCAGAAATAATAATGAGACAACATGTCCAAACAGACAAAACCTGAGAAAATCGAACTCCATTAGACTCATACTAAAGCAAATACTAAATGTGTTAAAAAGAATTGGGCAGAAAAAAAAACACATGATCTCAAATGGGTAATGCAGGGGTGGGCATTTGATATATCAGTTAGCATGTCATGCAAGGATGCTTGCATCCGTATAAGAGTGGCTGAATTCAAGTCCTAACTCAATTCTCAATTCACAGCTCCCAGTTAATGCACACCCCGGGTGGCATCAGTGAGGATACAGGTGGTTGGGTCCTGGCCACCCATGTGAGAGACCTGGATTGAATTCCTAGTTCCTGGCTTTGCCTTGACCCCACCAGCTATTGTGGGCTGTTAGTGAAATAACCAGTGAAAGTGGCTATTTCTTTCTCTCTACCTCTCTACCTCTCAAATTAAAAAAAAAAAATGAATGGGTGATGCAGTATAAAAAAACAATAAAAACCATCCACATTTTCATTCAGTTTAGAACTTGGCTTTTCACCATCCTGGATACTGTACCAGTAAAATATATATATTTTATGCCAAGGCCCTTTTGTTCTACATCTTTTAAAATAATGATAATCCTTATAGAAGTTAAGGATCATATCATTATCAGATTAGTAAATGAAAATGCAAATATTTCCTCCTGCCATGGAAATCTCCCATACTTTAAAACATCCTATGAGCCTGTGCATTTCAGACTATGTGAAATACAAGCCACAGACAAGGCACAAAGTCCCTAAAAATCAGTGGAGGCATGAACTCTCTTACAAAGAGAGTCCTGGTGACATGGCTGCTACCATCAGCAGACTTCTCACACAGAGCATTCTTAGATGGGGTAGCCATCATGGTGGCCTGTGGCCCACACCCTTCAAACACTTACCTCCACCACTTTAGCCATCACCTTATCAAACTAGTCAAATGAAGGGAGGTAAAGGGGAAAGTTGTCATACTGTGTCTGTGTATACGTCTGTGTGCACACATGTGTGTTGATGATCTCACTGCCAAACAGCCAGTTATCCACCTCCATTCTCATGCACTACCTCAAGATTCTGAAGTACATTTCACGTATTTTCCATTGAATATGCATTGTTAAAACACGACAGTAGCTATAAAATTACTGGCAATTATAATGATGTTCATGTTAATGATAATGAATAAAATGACATTAATACAGCCTTAGCAGCTAGTTATCCCAAATCCATACACTCACGTTAAATTTACTAGCTCCACTTCTGTGTGGCTGTTTATCTGTGTGTGTATTTGGGAGAGGAAGGAGGGGAGATCCCAGGGGATACTGGCTGCATATAAAACTCAAGAGATCCCTTCTATTCCTGCAACTTTATGATTCTGGGCATGCCTGGAAGCATGCTGCTTCATTCATTTTGCAAAATTAAACATAATGCTACCCTGTCTTACAGACTTGCCTCACTTCATGTAAAAATTATATCCCTGAAATGTCTTGTGTAAATTTAATTTGGGGAAAGTGAATTACATTTCAAATATAGTAGGCTCATCTGCTATTTAAAGACATGTTGTAACATCTCACTTATATAATGTCTTTTTTTAAAGGCAAAGAAGGATGTTCTGAAAGTAAGGCATCTTTATATAGCTATACGAACCATAATAAAACTCATTTTCAAGGAAGCATTGTGGGTTCACTCACTGCTCTTAAATAACGATAGTAGTAACAGTCGTAGTGGTTGTACTGACACTAGTAGTAATCAAGTTAGTGGAGTGACAGCAGGGAGCAGTGGCAGGTTAGTTAATTTATCAAAGGTCACACTTCCTGTACATCACTGAAGTGATATCTGGCCTTGGTCTGTTTCCAGAGCCCACTCTGTTAGCACAGCTTTGGCAGTTAAATAAAAGATCATCCCATCTCGTCAAGCCCGTCCCTCTAGATCTGTGAACTCAGCAAAATGTCTGTGTCATGGACTGACAGAGACCAGCTTATTCTCATAAAGATCTATTTTTAAAGAAAATGCCTCTCTCAACATTTTCATGAAAGATGAATATGCAGTATATCTACAAATTAGTAAACACCAAACACATCTATATGTTATATATCAGACTTAACAAGCTTTTGTTAGCCTCACTGCCATTAGAGATTACTCTGATTCAGAAACTATTTAGGTAAAGATGGTACAAGACTGTTTGGAAATAGCTATTAAAGAAAAAATGATATTAGAGGCTGTTCTTCTCCGAGTTATACAATTTTTCAAGAGTTTTTCTCCTCACCCTCTTTGGACATTCTTTTTAAGATTTCAAGATCCTACCTGACGACGCCAACCTCACTCACACAGGAGCATGTATCATGGTGTTCCCTGCAAAAGCAGCCCATCGGCGTGAGAACTTTCTCCTCGGTGGCTGTGCTGCAGGATGGGCCACCTGCCTGTCTTGTGGTGTGATGGAAGGGAAAACAAACGTGGCTGAGAAGCAGCCGTGTGAGCTCTCTCACCTGCAAATCTATCATTCTGCCCAAAAGTGGTGTCTGAAGGGTGGGATTGTTCCCCCAGAAGGAATCCTCCTTTGTTCATAGACTAAGTGTGCCAAGATTCAAAATTACTACTTGGATAAGTCTGAATAGTGGGCCCCAAAGATATGAAATTCTAATCCCTGCAACCTGTAAACTACCAGGTGTGAAAAGAAAGATTCTTGCACATGTGATTAAACGAAGGTTCATGCAATGAGCAGACAGTGTGGATGGTCTTAGTAGATCCTATGTGCGGTGACCTCTGTCCTCATAACAAGAACATACTTATACGAAGAATTCCTCATGACACATGCAGAGAAGGCTGCATTGGGGTGATACAACCACAAGCCAAGGCATGCTTAGGGTCACTGGAAGCAGCAGAAGCACAGTGGGATTCCCGTACCTTTGGAACCTCCAGAGATGACTCTGTCCTGCTGGTGCCTTGATTGTAGACTTCCAGCCTCTAGAACTGTGAGGGGATATAGCTCTGTTGTTTTGAGCCTTGAAGTTCATAGCCATATGTGACTCCAGCCATAGAAATTGAATACAGTGCTACATTATGCACGTGGAATTTTCTCTACATGTGGAAACCACATTAAAACACAAAATGTTTAGTCCATTGCCATGGACTAAAAGCAAAAGTCCCCCAGTGCTCATCCTAGGCTACTTGATTGTGACTTTACTTTCTGGATGTCAAAGAGCATGCTCACAGAATCCTTGGTTAAGGTGATCTGTAGAATGAGAAACAGGAGAAACAAAGTTTCTGCACGGGGACTTCTCCTAGGACATTCTTCTCTTCTTGGCACATACTTGGCACAATGCTCCTGTCCTCTGGGTTCAGACATAAGGACCGGGCCTGTGTCAACGAGCATATTCTGATGCATTGGCATCTTGCACTAAATGAAGATAAACTCCAGGAGGCATTTAATGTTATGAGCTGGGGAAAGGAGGTAAGACTTTTCTGAGTCTACTGGATTACTAGATATGTGCTAATGGACTCTTTGGAAGAAACTAATGGGAATAGATCTTGGTAGGGTTACACCTGTGACTGTTGTTCATTGTGTCTTTATGATTTTTTATATTTTTTAATTTTTATTAGTATAAAGAGGACAGAGTTCATGTATTTCATAGATACAATTCTTTTTTAAAAAAGACTTATTTATTTATTTGAAAGTCAGAGTTAGAGAGAGAAGGAGAGGCAGAGAGAGAAAGAGAGAGAGGTCTTCCATCTGCTGGTTCACTCCCCAATTGACCACAATAGCCAGAGCTGCACCAATCCGAAGCCAGAAGCCAGGAGCTTCCTCCAGGTCTCCCATGTAGGTGCAGGGGCCCAAGTGCTTGGGTCATCTTCTACTGCTTTTCCAGGCCATAGCAGAGAGTTGGATCAGAAGTGGAGCAGCCATGTCTTGAACCAGCACCTACGTGGGATGCCAGCACTGCAGGAGGCGGCTTTACCTGCTATGCCACAGCATTAGCCCCAGATACAATTCTAAGAAAAGAACGGTACTTCCCTTCACCCCTCCCTCCCTCTAACTCCCCTCCTTCCTTCTTTTTTCCTTTAATTTTGTATTAACATAATTTCAATTTACCTTATAATCACAGACTTAATGCACCACTAACCATAATGTTCAACAAGGAAAAAGTAGAAAGATCACTGTTCCACAGGAATATAGACAAGGGCTGAAAACAGCAATCAAAACAAAGATGTCAGTTTCACTCTTACACACTTTTGACTATACTAACCCACAAATGAAACAACTCCTTTACAACATATCCCCAGTTTCAGGGGCTCTTTGTTTTTGTCTTTGTTTTACTTCTTTTTCTTATTTTTTATTTATACAAAGATAACAAATTTCATGTATTTCATACATGAGGTTTTAAGAGCACAATGATATTCCTCACCTCTTACACTCCCTCTACCCCTCACGTCCAACCTCCCTCCTTTTCCTATTTTTCTCTTAATTTTTACAATAACATACTTTCAATTTATTGTGGCTTTTTAATCTTAAATAATTTGATGTTCGCTTTAGGAAGAATGTCCCCAAGAATATATGCCCTTCTTTTATTGTCATAGCTCCTGACCACAGAGAGAAAAAGAAATGAAACACATGCAGTTGTTGCTGGGCCTGTGTTCAACTTATCCAGCCCCACCCAAAACTCTCACTCATGGTGTGATGTAGCACTGAGTTAAGTAGTTGTAGCCCTAATATTCTTTAAACATTTTCAGAAGTCCAATCTTCCATGGCCAGGGAGATAATCAATACAATTGGAGTGAATAAATGAGTGGTTTAAAGAACTTTCTGGAAGATTCTTTACTTATGTCTGTACACAAGGATGCCAAAACAGCACCTAGGAAGTTGATTTAAAATTATAAAATCAATACCTAATCAGTGACATCACTCATATATATAAAGAAGTTCCTTAGAAACCAAGTGTCTCCCAAACATAAATAAATTACCAAGACTTTTTTTAAAAAAGGAAGAATCTGGAAGTAACCTAACCTACCATGCAAGTAGATCTTTAGATCATCTCAGTCCAAGGAATTCTAGGCACAAGGGGGAAAAGGACACAATCACCCTGAAACCCAAGAAGGGAACACGGAAAGCAAGTACAAGTGAGCCTGGTTGGCCTGTTCATGACAAGTAGGGAACAAGGGCCTTCCTCAGAGCGTTGGCACTCCTGGGAGTACAGAAGCCTGACATGAAAAGAGGTATCCCGGGGCAGGTTAACGTTAGAATAATGAAACAAACATTCCCCACTCCACCATAGCAATCAGAGGTAATATCATATTCCCTGAATGTTTTCAACTGCTCCTGACTACACGTCATCCATCCTTGTGGGACTTATCCCACAGAAAGAGAGGAGCACAGTGCTTAGACTCATGCCAGGGCTCCGTGAAGAAATTCCATGTTGCATTGTACATTGGTAAACTTACTATTAGACTCAAGTAAGTCTGCCAGAGTCATTCCATCTCCTTGGATATAATCAGTATAGCAGCCATCAGTTACAGGGATGTCAAAAATCATGCTACTGGCTTGAATTGTTAGTAGACATTCCAAGAACTACCTCTATGTGGATGATTCATTTTTTAAGAGAAAAGAAAGACTGCCATCCTTCTGTGTTGCTTTGGGAAGCTTTATCCCTGCTTGCAGAAGACAGAAAAGAGATTATTCTTGCAGTAGGAGTTCAAAGTATATGTAGACAATAACATCTCTTGCAGAGGTATTAAAGACAAATGTTAAGCAAATATATAATTGAAATAAAACAGTTTAATGTAAAAGGAACTTGACCTTCGTTGGTTGGCTAGTTACTCTGTTCCGTGGATACAGTCAGGTGATTTATAACTAAACTGGAAGCATTTTCTGGAGCCTGACTGGGAGCTTTCTTGATCTGTATGACTTGGAGAGCACTAAACAAGCTGAGGTGACCTTCAAATCTTCCTTCCGATGAAAATAACAATAACCTTGACACTTGATGCTTTAAAAGTGCTCTTATGCGTCTTGCTCAATCTTCACATTGCCTTGTGAAGCGGAGAAGTTATACCACTGTCAGAGAACAAACTAAGGGAAAGAATGGCCGGTGCCAAGATCCCAATGTGAAGTAGGAACCAAGATGGTCTGACACTCAGGTCTCTTGACTCCTAAGTCACATGAAGAGGCTGTTCACACTTTCCACCTCTGCGGTCATGGATAAACTCAATGATATTGGAGACTGTAGTGGCCTTACACTTCATTTCATACTTAAATTAGTTTACAAGGCCGGCGCCGGCACACCGGGTTCTAGTCCCGGTCGGGTGCCGGATTCTATCCCGGTTGCCCCTCTTCCAGGCCAGCTCTCTGCTATGGCCCGGGAAGGCAGTGGAGGATGACCCAAGTCCTTGGGCCCTGCACCCGCATGGGAGACCAGGAGAAGCACCTGACTCCTGGCTTCGGATCAGCGAGATGCGCCGGTCGCAGCGGCCGTTGGAAGGTGAACCAACGGCAAAAAGGAGGACCTTTCTCTCTGTCTCTGTCTCTCACTATCCACTCTGCCTGTCAAAAAAAAAAAAATTAGCTTACAATGATACTGTAGTGAGAAATGAGTGGTTTTGTAATTAGATCATGCAAGCATCGCATTAGCTAAAGTCTTGTTTACAAAGCAGCTATTTCCCCTACCCTGCCCACGTGCCAACAAGTTGGGACCAAGGCTAAAGAAAAGGTAGTACCAGAGCACTTGGGTGGGAGAAGCTGCCCGTTCGCAGCTCAGACCCCTTCAGCCCATCAGCCTGCACCTTCCCCGTGCTGTGCCCCCACAGCCTTGCCTTCCCCTGCGTCCCTACCTGCGGAGCAGAGCAGTGCTGGCTTGACACCCGCATCCTCATGGCTGCCTTCCCAGCATTGTCTGGGCCCCACTGAAGTTGGCCATGTTTGCAAGGAGTACTGGGAGAGGAGCCCAGCCAGGCTGCAGCTGAGACCGCTCCAAAGCAGGTGCCTGTGCTGACAGCCAACAACAGCAAAGCAGCTAAACTTCCCAGAGCAAAGAAATCGGGGGGAGAGAGAGGGAGGTAGGGTATCCTGAAGGAACGGGGAGGTCTCATGGGGACATCAGATACTCCAAGACTTTCCACTGAGCTCAGGGTGGAAAGGTGGAGAGAAGATCCAGCTCTGTGCCTCAGAGGTCAGTGTCCACTATTATGAAGACTGAAGGGGCAGGGACAGGGGGAGGGGGAGAGGGTCAGGTAGAGGAGAGAGAGGCTGTCTCCCTGGAGCCTGGCTGCATCTAGATCTGGAGCAGTGACTGCCTCTCTTCGTACCCAGTCATCCTTGACCTTGGCAGCTGCCTCCTCCTGCCAGGGCAGTCGCTGCCCAGTAGGACAGCCCATGGCTGCCAAAGGGCCAGATTGTACCCCCTGTGCGGTTCTGGGGGGTGGGCAGCTGCCACGGTGAATCGCTTCTAGGAAAAAGAAAGAGCTGATATGAATGGAATTAGCCTGGGCACCTGACACTGCGCATCCATGACCAGAGGAAGGTCACAGGGTGATTTTCAGTTGGGGCACCAGACTGGGTAGGAGACAGAGGGTGATGCACTCTGTCCAAGAGGGTGATGCACCCTGGATCCCTAATGAAACTGGGGACTCTGGGGACATCCTGGGGTTTGGGACCCTGCAATCCACAGTCAAGCAGATCTTCCTGTGAACTCTGCTGAGGGCTGCTTCCGAGAGGATTCTGTGCTGTGGTTCTACTCCATACATGAGTGGCTCCCTTACAGGGAGATTGCTGGGCCCAAGAGCTCACACTGTGCTCATCCAGCCAGTTCTTTACGTTCAACACCTGAGCTTCTCTACCAACAGTGCCTGATGCGTTGCTGTCATCACGCACCTGCCACTCCGGTGACCTAAATGCAGTGCACTTGGGCTGGGTTGGTGGAAAGTGTCCTGTAGAGGCTTTGCGGGAGCTGCAGCTGGGAGAGATTCCAGAGGCAGGGAGCCCTGGACAAGGGCTTCTGGCTTATAAAGTGAATACCCACAATATCACTGACGTGAACAAACAGGACTCAGTTGTTTGTCTACTTACTTTTGTGGCTGGACCATGTGACTAAACAGAGACTGGGACATGTAACATGCCACTGCCCACACCCTGGTTACAACTGTGATGCCCAGGTTCTCCCCCGAGGAAGTGCAGCGAGTGGGAAGCACTGGCTATGCTCACCTGGGGCTGCACTTCCAAGGTGTTGCAGTGCATTTTTCTTCAGAAGCCCCCACCTCAAAGGTCACCCATGAGCAAATGTGATCCTTAGAAAGAGAAGCAGATAGACAATGAATTGGGCAGGCAAACATCACCAGAATCTTACACATGTTGGAATCCCAGGATAGTGTCCCTGGGAGGGACAGCCGCAACAGTGTTTGCTTCAGGTCACCAGACATCATGTCCCAATATCTCTAGGAAATTCTTTTTTTTAAAAAGAAGATTTATTTATTTATTTATTTGAAAGGCAGAGTTACACAGAGGCAGAGAGAGAGAGAGAGAGAGAGAGAGGTGTTCTATCCACTGGTTCATTCTTCAGATGGCTCCACTGACCCAAAGCCAGGAGGCAGGAGCTTCTTCCAAGTCTCCCACATGGGTGCAGGGGCCCAAGGACTTGTGCCCCTCTTCTACTGCTTTTCCAGGCCATAGTAGAGAGGTGGATCATAAGTGGAGCAGCCGGGATTTGAACCAGCACCCATATGGGATGCCGGCTTTACCTGCTATGCTACGGCACCAGCCTCTCTAGGAAATTCTGAACACAGTGAGGAACCTTGTGAGATGACTGGGCAGGCACTGAGACCCATCAGGAACTAGAAAGTACAGCCAAGCCCCAGGTTGCAAAGCAAATGCTGCCACAGAGCAGGAACACCCTGCTTTTCTCCCTCTGCTCTGCTGTGGAAACCTATGGTTGTAAGGATGGTGTGGACCCCAATAAAAAGTCAGAGTATGCAATCTGACACGGAGAGAGCCACTTTGAAAGTAGGACTCTAGGCCAGCGCCGCAGCTCACTTGGCTAATCCTCCGCCTGTGGCGCCAGCACTCAGGGTTCTAGTCCCGGTTGGGGCGCCGGATTCTATCCCGGTTGCCCCTCTTCCAGCCCAGCTCTCTGCTGTGGCCTGGGAGGGCAGTGGAGGATGGCCCAAGTGCTTGGGCCCTGCACCCACATGGGAGAACAGGGGGAAGCACTTGGCTCCTGGCTTCGGATCCGCGCAGCGCGCCAGCTGTACTGGCTATTTGGGGGGTGAACCAATGGAAAAAGGAAGACCTTTCTCTCTCTCTCTCTCTCTCTCTCTCTCTCTCTCTCTCTCTCTCTCTGCCTGTCAAGAAAGAAAGAAAGAAAGAGAAAGAGAGAAAGAAAGAAAGAAAGACTCTCTGAGCTTTCTGGACAGAACCAGCTCCCTGGGTGTGTGACATACCCAGCCCCGCAGGAAGTGCAGCCTAGAATGATCCATGCTCACTCACTGTGAAAGATCTTCTGTATATAAAGAGAATTGAAAATGAATCTTGATGCAAATGGAAGGGGAGAGGGAGCGGGAGAGGGGAGGGTCGCGGGTGGGAGGGAAGTTATGGGAGGGGGAAGCCACTGTAATCCATAAGCTGTACACTGGAAATTTATATTCATTAAATAAAAGTTAAAAAAAAAAAGAAAGTCATGATAATTTTCAAACAAAGGGACCCACATTTTCCTTTCACAGCAAGTCTCAGAAATTTTGTAGCCAGTGTTGTTTCTGCATCACATTACTTGATTAATTAATTATCCCAAACTCTTACATCTCCCTTGATTCGTTTTTTTTCTCATCAACCAAACTATAAACCTAAGCGGTCCCTGGTGTTTACCATGTCTGGTGTTATGCCTTGAACAAGGTTGGGGGTGCAGTGAGTGCCCAATACACTCACATTCCTAGATTGTTTTTACATGGCTTTGCTAGTTCATTCACTCAACAAATATTCATAGGAAGGGGGAAAAAAATCTCGACAGAGCTTTATTACTACAAGACTGCTCATAAGATCCTTTAAATTAAAAGGTTAAGAAAAATAGGTACCGGCAATGACTTGCAGCATGAAGCTGTCATCAGGGTCGAACTTGATTCTCAACCTCCACCCCTACAGGTACAATGGTGACCTCCAGGTGAGCTGACCAAGTTTTAAAGATGGAAAGCAGGGTGATGTGTGTGTGAATATCTCACATCAACTCAAACGCAGATTTTATTTCCCATTATCTGCTCTCATGAGAGCCCTGTTTGGGGCCAGGAATATTCATGCTTGGCTGCTTCCTATTTCTCTCTTGACAGGAGTGAGTAATGCCGAGGCACGGCAGCCAGGAAAGTCTCCCCACTTCAGCGTGAACTGGGTCGTGGGCAATGCGGACGTGGAGATTATTAATGCCACCACGGGAAAGAGGAGCTGCGGGGGCTCCTCCAGGCTCTGCAAGCACGTGTTCTCTGCCCGGTGGGCGCGGCTGTATGGTAGGGTAGGTTGCACCTGTCCTTGCTGGGAGGGGCTGGCTGCAGCAGACTGGGGCTCACACTCTGAGCAAGATCGCAGGAGTGAGCCATCTTTGGGTCCGAAGCGAGAGTGATACAGAACGCAAAAACCAGCTCCCGTTGTGTTTCCTTTTCCCAAGTATCCAGGCCAATAGCATGTCCCCCATAGATATAAGACTGTACTGCCCAAACCGGATCCCCAGACCAGCAACACTGCAGTCTGGGAAGCTTAGTCCTAGGAAGCCAAGTGGAAGGGAACTTATTGCTGAACAGCTAATGTGGCAAGCACTGTGCTGACCCCTTCACATAGGGTATCATAAGAAAAGTTCATGGACATTTTTCTGTTTATTTTAAAGGCATAGTGAGAGAGAGAGAGAGAGAGAGAGAGAGAGAGAGAGAATCTTCCATCTACTGGTTTACTGCCCAAATGCCCAAAGCCAGCAGCCCAGAGCTCCATCTGGGTCTCCCATGTAAGCGGCAGGGTATTCTCCGCTGCTTTCCCAGGCATACTAACAGAAAGCAGGATGGAAGGAAAGCAGGCAGGGCCCAAAGTGGCACTCCAATATGGGGTGTGGGCATTGAAAGCAGCAGCTTAATCTACTGCACCACAACAGTGGCTCCCACAGAAACTTTTTGAAGTTGGCATTATCCCCAGTTTAGATACAAGAAATCTGATGCTCAGGAAAGTTAGCGAATTTTCCTCAAATTGCAAAGGTAGTAAACATTCAGATTAGGCTTTCTCCCCAATCCTGATGCCTTTGGATTTCTCTGCTTCAACCATTCAGAGGCTGCTCTCTCCTCCATAAACAGGGATAATCACAGAATTTCTGGATTTTAAACCAAAATTTCTGTATTTTAAACCATATGTTTCCAAAGCATAGAAGATTATAACGAAAACATTTTTTAAAAAAAAAGCAAGTCAGCAAATAAAAAATGATTTGTTAAAATTTTTTTATCCAAGTAATGATTCCAAGTAGGAATAACAATGCTATGGTTGATTTATCAACCAGTAGAAGAACAGGAGGAACATACTGATGCTTAAAATAAACATTTTTGTCAACTAAAATGGTGCTGAATATTGCATAGTTATTGGAGTTTGGTGGCAAATTCTGCCTTTGCCACAAGTCAATACGTGTGTGCACAGGTCCGAAGCCAGGCGGCCTCCATCCTGCCTGCTCTAGGGCGCTTTCCCATGTTTCACTTCTGGAGACTTTGGGAGGGCAGAGAGGCATCAATCTTCCCTTGTTAAAAAAGGGTCTCTTTTTCCCTATCTGCCCAAGGACAATGAGTGGGCCTGCTGATCTGTGGACTCTCCTTGGGATGGGATAGGGAGCCCTCCCCGCTCCCCCCCCCCCCAGGAGCCTTGCCATCCTCCCTTGCTCAGCCTCCCTGACCTCCTCCACTGTGGGTGGAATTGGAACCGTGTTTGATACCTGCTTTATGTTGGCTTTCAAAGCTTTGCCTGATACACTCAGAAACCTGGCAGAGAAAGTGTCTTAGTTGTATTGTTCTGAGTGGCTAGCAACATCACCCAAACCCCTTCCTCTTTCCTGTCTGCCATGAGCTGTTTCGGTTGCCCCAATGTTCCTGGCATCCCTATCCCATTTTGAGCCCGTAATCCTCCTCCAGAAAGAAAAGTACAGCTGGTGATTATGTTTTTAATAGCAGGCAATGTATATATTAATTTTGTTCATTAATCATTGACACTTGCGATGAAGCAAAGCCTGCTCTGTTACTGGGTTTTCCATAGACTGGCCTCATGGAAGGCAGGAGCTAATACCACAGTTGTTCTTTATTGTGTTGTTTCTTTGTTCTAAAGGAAAAGAGAAAGAAAAGCAAAAGGTTGAGACCAAGAGTGACATTTTGCTTGCAAAATTCATCTGGCAGAGGTTCCTATTTCTGCTTGTAGTTTGATTTGCTTTTTCTCCTTGCTGTCCACAGCTTAGCACACGGATACCAAGGCACGGAGACACACCATCCATGTACTGTGAGGCCAAGCTGGGGGCGCACACCTACCAGTCTGTTAAGCAGCAGATGTTTAAGGCTTTTCAGAAAGCAGGGCTTGGCACCTGGGTCAGGAAACCACCGGAGCAAGATCAGTTTCTACTAACTCTCTAAGTCACCAGACTCCTTTGCTATTGAAACATCCGGAGAGGACGAGGCTGTGCGCGTGGAGCATCATGGTGTGTCCATGGGTCCCCTGCGTTTGTTTTCCTGCAGTGTTCTTGACACACACAAGTGTTTGAAGTTTGGATGAGCAACTAGACTTGAATTTGGGTTGCTCATCCCAAGAACCCTGTCCACTACACCTACAGGTACAAGTGCCGTTGTGTTAGCTCTGTGTCTTCTTGGTGGCGTCAAAGGGAAAGCTTCTATACAGGCAAGGTGTGTCATGGGAAGGGGGAGCTGGCTGCAGCCTTGAAAAGTTGTACTGAAGTGTCGCCAATTAGAAATAAGCCTCAGGCACCATTCCCCTGTATTCCTTCCCCTGCCATGCACCTCCCCTACAGATGTGTATGGGTCTCATTAGCACAGTAAATGTTACACTTCAAGATAAGCCAGAAGTGATGAGAAAAGCCATGGAACCGGCCCTCCTCCCCACCTCCCTCGCCACAAGAAAAGAAAAAAAGAAAAAAAAAAGAATCCAACAACAGTGTTCTATTATTTTCATTATTCATTTTGGTTTCTTACTCCATCTCCTTTCCAAAAGGACTTGAGATGCAGAATGTTAAACATGTAAAATAGCATCAGAGAAATGAAAACCATCCTTGCAAAGCAAAGGGGCAGTTACCCAAGGCACCAATGAGTTAGGATCTGTGATGTAAGGAGACCATTTCTAAACATCCTACTAACTGAACGCTGCTGAATGCCCCAGGTCTATTCAGCCAATCACAACTCTGTGTTTCTTTAGACAGAAAAGGATAGCCATTGCAGTGTGACTGTGTAAGGGTTAGCTACTGCCCAACAACCTCCTGATCAAACAATAACAAAATTGAGTCTCACACCAAATTCTGAATTTTTAACTTGAATTGTATTAAACACCAAACACACAAAAAGTTTTCAAAAACCATTTTGATTTTAGCCTTGAGGCCAGATTTCTTTTCTTCTAGGTTCTCCAATCACCATCTTGTTGACGAAAAAAAGGAAAGAAAGAAAGAAAAAAGAAACATAAAGTAGCTGTCAAAATGCAAGAAGCAGGATTCTATCAGCAGGCATCAAAGATTGCAGCTGGACTTAGAACCATTTCCTCAACATCTTCCTAAGAGAGGTGCTGGATTCAGGCAAGGATGAGGCACTTCTCTACCATGTTTCTTGAATTATTTTACCACTGAGAATGCATTTCTAATACTCATGATGTGAGTTAACAAGTCTATAATTTCTTTAATTAAAACAGCCCTATCTGAAATTCATTAGGCCAAATAACAAAACACTGGAGTGCAAGCTTCCTATTTAGAGTTCCAGCTTGACCCTACCACCCCCCCCCAAGAAATGCAAGCATAACACCATGCTGTATATATTTAAGTATAAAGTTCAGGTATCACAACAATGAGGCAGAAATGAAACAAATTGAGTTGTAGCTATTTGTTACAAGATAATAAGAAGTAGAGCTATTAGTATGAAAATAGAAACTTTTCCTGGGATTTAATATAAGTTCAAATTTATCACCCAAGTTCTTTTAGAAAAGAAAGTGGATACTGTAGTAGACAACTTCTTCAAGACAAAGTTTTAAAAGCCACGAAAATATTTTTGCAAGTAGATGACTCATACTAATCTTTCATAAACATTGAGGAAATCAGTGTGGAAGCCAAGATAATATGGCCAGTTTATATTAATTTCTAATACCTTGATGTATCACTAGGACAAATCTTGGAGAACTGAAACTCTCTCTCAGTCATTAGATAGCTTGACCCCTTCTTCTAAAGTGTGGAAGCACAGTTGATTCCTGGTCAAAGTTTAGGATCAGAACCTCTAATTACTAACATTCTGAGCTTGAAGAAACGTGAATATGCTCTATGAGTATATGAATGTGTTCCAAATGGTGTTCTTTCCACAGTGAGGAGACTCACATTCCCAGCAACCGTCTTAACCATTATGGGGAAGATTTCAGAGGTGGTCCTGCAAACAGGTTCCGTGGGTACCACCTGTGTGATCTGATTCAAGAAACTTGGAAAGCAATTACATCCCCAGTTGAGAACACTCTCACAGTGCCTAAGTTGCAGCTATATGGCCATGATTCATTTTGCCTAAGGCACTGCTTCTCCAGAAACAACCAAACTTTCCAAAAATGTAAGAATTCTTCTGAAAAAATCCACATATTAACTCCATTCCATCTTTTAGCCCTAGCATAGGGATTCATCATATAAAGTAGACAGGAGACTCCTTGAGAGGATAGACTAAGACTCTGCAGAGAAGTTTTATAGAAAAAGAAGAGCTTATAGCAAATGAGAGTCTGAGAATCAGGAGCTCTTCTTGGGTTGGGGGGGATGGGTAATCTGTCCAAGTGATTGCAAAATGGAGAGAGAAATGAGGAGAAGCCAGATAATCCTGGGCTCTGTGCAGTGAAAGAAGTGAAAGTGTGTTGAGACAATGGAAGCAAACCACATGCTGGGGTGCTAGGGTTGTGGGATAAAGTCTTCCAGGAATGGGTAAAATACAGAGGATATAAGGGAAGAGGAGAAAAGGACATGATGTTTCCATTTTTTTAAGCAAACGGGAAGGCAGATTAGGACTTCACACCATGACCAGATTGTGCCACATGTGTGTTCTTCCTGACTGGCAGAAGCCTGAGCCAACCCCAAGTGGCCAATCATGGAAAGGGACGGGTCATGTCTGTGCCCAGACAAAAAGGACTAGCGGTGGAAGCCCAAGGATTTATCTTTTAGTTCAAAGTGCAGGGGAAGATCCCAACACTGCTATAAGGTTAGGACCACCCTGCATTTTTGACTGCAGAATTAGCCTTGAGAGTAGCTTACATATATGACCTCATCAAAGGTATCTGTAAGTAGAACAAAACACAGATAGGTGCTCGATAGCCTCTAGTCACCTTAAAAAATATATACCTGAGACAAAGAAAAGGAAGACAGGACAAAAGGGAATATCCAAACATCTAAGTTACCCAGCTGCCCCTCTGTCCATCTGAATTCGCCTCAAAACTACCATCCCCATACCTCCTTGTGTTTCTTACCTGACAATGGCTCAAAGTCATTTGCTCTCACACTTTCTGTGTTCTCCATTCATACCTATTTAGCCTTGCCAATAAAATCCAAATAAAATGAACACCATTATTATCTGTGTCCAAAACACTCATTTCTTTCCTATCAGGGAGAGAAACAAGTTAAGTTTTCCTGCCTGGTTTTTAATCAAAAAGTTGGTGTCTGATCATTTGTGAGCTTTTCACAAGACTGAGCCCAACGGGAAAGGTCACCAAGGCATTCAAGCGGTGGTTGTCCAGCTCCAGCACAAGGTTTCACAACAGTGTATAATATCAAGTTATTGAATTTAGGATTTCTTTGGCTTTTCTTTTTGCCAACAAAAGGATTTGTGAGTCTATAACTATCATTTCATTTTTATTCCTGTGATTCTCTTTCAATCTGTATATATCTATCATGCCACTACTGATCTGTGATGAGTCTTGTTCCTCAAAAACCTCAAGCTGAGTTACTTTTCAAATAAATGCATAGCTCATATTTTTTCTATATAATTTTCTTTTCACAAGAAGTGGTTCTTATCAATAAAGTTAAATGTAGAGGGTTTTTTTTTTCTTGGTATAGTGTTTACCACATCTGGAGAGCCATAAAGAGTAAATACGTAGTATATCAATGCCCAGAATAGAATAGAGTATTTTGATGAAATCCTATTTTTAGATTATAAATTTCAAGATGAGTCTATAGTATCTTGTTTTAAAAAGTAAAGGACATTTGAAACTTAAAAATAGTAGACATTTTTAATTTAGGTAGGCTGATATACTAATTTTTAAGAAGCCATTCTAATGAAATAATCTAATTGGCCCAAAATACAATAAATGTCACTTTCTAATAGAAACCAAAGGGAATTTTAGAAAAAGAATCTTTTTATGTACTATCATTTGATTGCTTGGACCACTTATTTTGGCAGAAGTCTCACTTAACACTTAGCAAAGCCCTGAAGTACCTTTGCAGGTTTCTCTATCATCTGTTTCTAATAGAGTTTGCAGAGACCATAATCCAAGCCAGCATTAGGAAATCCACTCACTGTCTTACACATTTTGACAGGTGATCCCAGCTTTGAGTTTTTGTAGAGCTCGTGGTTGAAGTGGAAAATCAAAACCTCTGTGTTGCAGAAAAGGATGTAGAACTATCAAAGCAGCTCTTAGTTGGCACAGACCTACCTAGGTTATGTCTCCCACCCACAAGAGTTGGCATAACATATGAGGGATAACATGGATGGGCATGGGTGGGAAGAGGACAACACAGAGTAGGATGGAGGGAAGGCAGATTCGGCTCCCTTGCTGCTGTCCATGGTCTTGACTCATCAATGAAGGCTGAAGCACAGCTGTTTCTGGGAGTGCTGCGATGTTGGTGGTTCTTGTTCAATTTCTCCCACAAATTCTGAATCAGATAAAAGGATGACAGTGAAATGAGGAAGTGGAAACAAAGATACAGTAGATGTGGACCACGGGGTAGATGGGCATGGAGCACAAGATTTTATTCTCAAGTGGTTTCTCCCGCCCTCAATTCTGGGAAACCAGAGAGGAAGGTTACCCATTGTCATCATTCTTTGTTGGTTCTCCCATATAGTCTACCTCTTTAGTTTACTTTCTTTTTTCACTCTCCTTCCTTTTATTTTATTATTGTCTACTCTTCCCCATCCCTAAAGGACTCCCTGGTACTACCAAAAGGAATGAACTCATGGGCATGTATCCACCCCAGGTTGACCTATAAAGCAGGCTGATGCTCAGGGTTAAGAAAGAGCCCCAACCCCATGTGTTCTTGTGATACTTCTTACACAGGGATTTGCCATAGTCTTTTTGTTTGTTTGTTTTTGATTACTGGAATATGCCCAATATGCCTGACCTCCCACCAAAATGAACACTGATAGCCACATCTCTAGAAATTAAGACCAAACAATATCTTCTCTACAGGGAAATGAAAACTCTGGAAAAAGAGATACCATATTTTCCCAACTCATAATTTTAAAATCAAAGTTGGAGGGATCTTTAAAACTGAAGATAAAATTATCTGGATTCTCGTGCCTCTTTTCACATGGGCACTAAATTTCTATCACTCTGCAGTATATACATCAGTAAAGAAAATATATTTCCCAGGAGTGCCCAGTTAATTTTCAGCATTTTTTAAGCAAAATAAACTTATTAAATAGTAATTCTTAATTGAAAGTATGTACATAAAAAGCATGATTGAATGGCAATATTGTACCAATGGATGTACATTTGTAATATTTGTAAAAAAAAAACTGAAACCTTAAAATATGAATTTGAATATGTTAATTTCCCTAAGTTCTGTAAATTGCACTTCAGTGATACCTGATAAGTGAATGTTTCTGTTAAGTGAATAAAGATATCAAGTAAAATTGTTCTTTCCTGGATTGTTGGGCTTTTTTCATCAAATAAAGCACAAAGGTTAGTGGAATCCTATGCTGTTTAGGCTTGGTGAAAGATACAGTGTCTGCACACTCCAAAGAAATGGCATATTCAACCCTAAAGAATAGTTACATTAATTAGCAGATACTGAGTGTAAGTCACTGGTCCAGATGTTACCCTTATAGATTTAATGCAAGTGAACTGGCTAAAATATCACAGCACTGGGAATGAAAAGACTTACCTTCAAGACTTGAACCAGCTTCTCATTAACTGTGTAAAATTAAGTGAATCATTTCATGCATGACTTTGCACCTCGGTTTTCTCACTGTCAAGTATGGGAAACAAGACTTCACAGGATTGCTAAGAGAAATTAATAAAGGCACAATGTTACAACACTTTGGAAGAGTTAAAGTATTGTAAGTATTTAAAGAACTTAGTCCTCTACCGAAACTTGACACAACAAGCGAAGTTCAGGTGTCACTGATGATTTTCCTGTAGGATACTAAGTCAGATGTACACTAGGGCAAAGAAACAAAACGACACTCAAAGATTTTTACAGCCTTGGTTCTACACAACTGCATGGACTGACCATTCCAGAGCTCAGTTGAACATTTTTCCAGTAATGCATTTTACTCTTTTCCAGGGTAATGCCTAAATTTGATACAGGTATGCCCATAAGAGGACATAAGTATTTTAGTTAAAAGAATGTTTCATTTTCACTTGTCAACCTATAGAGAAAAATTACAAATATGCTGAATACATAGCTTGTTTGCTATAATTTGAGTGATCATGGATAAGATTTCTTGTTTGCAAGTATCATTTTCTTTTTTTTTTCTTTTTTTTTTTTTTTTTTTTTTTTTTGGACAGGCAGAGTGGACAGTGAGAGAGAGAGAGAGAAAGGTCTTCCTTACATTGCTTCACACACACCCCAAATGGCTGCTACGGCTGCGCACCGCACCAATCCGAAGCCAAGTGCTTCCTCCTGGTCTCCCATGAGGGTGCAGGGCCCAAGCACTTGGGCCATCCTCCACTGCCCCCCCGCCCCGGGCCACAGCAGAGAGCTGGACTGGAAGAGGAGCAACCAGGACAGAATCTGGCGCCCCAACTGGGACTAGAACCCGGGGTGCCAGAGCTACAGACGGAAGATTAGCCTAGTGAGCTGCGGCGCCAGCATATCTAAAATTCTACCACACATTCCCTTCAGGCAGGGAAGGGATTTCTTTTTTTCTTTTCAGTTTACACTTATTTTATATCAAGCTCAGTGATACTTAACTCAAACTAAAGCACTTGAGATCTTAGGTGGAGGGCAAAGGTGGAAGTAATTTGGATGTGTAAACATCCAAGGATATTCCAGTTTTTCCCCTTTATCTCAGGATGGGGTGTGAGATGTTCCTCTTGGTTGAGTGGCAGTGTTTCCAGAAGCCTCTTATTTTTGAAGTCTTACAATAAGTTATTCCTAATAGAGAGGATACATAGGGATGAGGGTTAGTATCAGGGAATAAAGGGGAGATGGACTTGTAAATATGTTTCTCGACAAATCTCAAATGTTCCAGTGCTGTGACATGTCCAGAAGTCACCTGGAGCAAATCGCAAAGCTTTGAGATTCTGAATGTATGCCAGCCAGGACCCTTTGTTGGCCAAAGGAGAGAAGGGTCTCTAGCCTAATCTTCTAATGGTCTCCCAGGAGGAAGTCTCAGGGATGACACCCAATGCCTGCTATCAGTCACAAAGGACTTCATCCTATGAGAGAAAATACATCATCCCTGAAAATAAGTGCTTTGATTTCCAGTAACCTCTTTAAACTTGAGGGTTCTCCCTATCAACCCCAAATCGTTCTTCTGGGCTGTCAAGTCCCTAGCTACTCTAGGCTAGACTATGCCCTCATTTCTTGTGGCATTTTTCTTTCTTGTTGAGAATTTTTTTAAAGCATGAAAACATGAAGTTTATGATGTATTGTCTTAGTAAAAGGTTTCAGCTAAGTGCATGTTCCCAAGCAAAGTAACTGGAGTCCACTCTGATTCTTAAAATGTGATAGGTGTGCGTGAGGATTGAAGGACAAAACGGCCACTGCAGCGGTTTTTAGGCTCTGTGATTGATTACACCCTTGTCCACTTTGGAGCTATTAAATCAGGTTCCTTTAGTTGAGTTTAACTTGATAGTAGAAATACAGCCTTCAAAGTGAGTTTCAGAAATCCACTGCTCTTAAAGAGCCAGATTTCCCAAAAAAGACCTTTTTATCAACAAAAATAGAACGAGAACAAGAACATGGATAGTAATAATGAAAGCAAATGCTGACCTGCTCTAAAGAAGACTCAATCCCTGAGCCTTTCAGGATTAGATTTCTTGACTTGAGTGTATGTGATGGCGCAGGAGGTTACGCTTCCACCTGGGACCTTGCATCTTGTATAGGAGTGCCTGAGAAGGAGTCCCACCTCCCTTCTGATCCAACTTCCTCATGATGCACACCTAGGGAGTAGGTAAGTGACAGCTCAAGTAGTCACCCTGCCGCTCATATGGGAAAGCTATTTGAGTTCTTGATTTCTAGCTTCAGCCTGGCTCAGCCTTGGCTGTTGCAGGCATTTGAGGAATGAACTAGTAGAGATTCTCTCTCTCTCTCTCTCTCTCTCTCTCTCTCTCTCTCTCTCTCTCTCTCTCTCTCTCCCCTTTCTCTCTCCCCCCCCCCTCTCTTTCACTTTCAGTCACTCTGCCTTTCAAATAAATAAATAAACTTTATAAAAAATACCACTTCAAAAATTGATTTTAAAAATAAATTACTTGAATAATTGTGCTCAGTATGAAATTTGGTAGTTAAAGAACCTCCTTCAGGCTCAGAGCTGAGGTATGCTGCAGGAGAATTTTGACTAATGTCCTGCATTCACTTTTGGGAGACAACGTTAATGAACTCCTCAAAGATGGATGGTTTGGCTCTGTGGGGAAGTAGGCTCAGTATGGAATAATAGAAATATGATGTCTTTTAGAATCAGAAGGCTGGATTTCTAGTGCTTTCTCCATCATCGATAAGTTATATGACCTTGGGCAAGTACCAGTACTCTTACAGGGACTTCAAATATAAAATAGGGTAATCCCCTGAAGAGTTGTGGTAAAATCAGATAAAGCAGAAAGTCTCTTATACTGCAAGATGCTGGAAAAATACTGGTTGCTTTTCTTCGGGAACATTGAGCACACTTGGCAGGTGGCCCAGGTGAGTTGCTTCTAAGGACAGCTCCCCTCGAAGGAGCCATGCTTGTAATTCAAGAGCAGGGCTGCTTTCTAGGATTAGAAAATCCTGGGAGTGGAAGAACAAAGTGAACCCTCGTTTCCACAAAGAAGCAGATGATGCCGTTTTCATAAAGCCTGAGGGAAAAGAGCACATCATGAAGCTGACATCATGTAAAAAACAAAATGTTAAAGAAGGGAGTAGGAAGAATTAGAAGAGATCATTTGACAAGCAGGAGGGTGTTTGTGAGCTTTAGAAGAGAAATCTCACTGGAAGATAAGGGGCACAGGTGTGACACATGTGAGGTGAGAACAAGGCAATGGAGCGGTGAGGACAGGTGGTGCACACAGAGGCAACCTGGAAAGAGAGGACTGAAGTAGAGTAGTCCGAAGAGGAGATGGCCGGCCAGGTCAAAGGCTTCTCACACAGAGCACTCTGCATAGGGTAGGGGCAGTGCTTAGCCTGGAATGGCCTGAGGGAATCCTACAAGAACAACTTTGACATCCAGGGGACAACTCAGAGGGAACTTCTAAAGCTGGCCTCTGGCATAACCCATTGTTGCCACTGCTTCCCTGGACTCTCCCCTGGCCTGGGCGCAGTGTGGACAACATGGTAAGCCTTCAGGAGAATTCCTGCCATAAAGTCGTCTCTACCAGGGCAGTGATTAGCAGCTGCTTTTTTAATTTTGTTTGTTTTCTGGTCTACCAGAGAGTAGGTGTTCAATAAATACCTGTAAATAAATAACACTGAGGAGGAGAGGAAAAAGAATCAGGAAATGAGTAAAAAGGAGAATATTTGCAAGCGCCCAGCCAAAGGCAAACTTTTTTATTTTAATTGTCTTCTTGATTCCAGACTATGTGCAGAGGGAAGAGTCTGCTGGCCTCATTTGCAAACAAGTACATTCCAACGTGCAGAGAGGGTTGTTCCTGCACCTGCACCATGTCTCTCCTTCTCACCCAAGTCTAACTGCATCTTACAATTACTTAAAAGTCAAAGTCACAGCTCTGGAAATCCTACTGCTTAGAAAAAGCACCTGCTCACACCTGTCACTGCAGGTTCCATGCCAGGAACATGTAGCCTGTGAGCAGCACATCACTTTCCCTTTGATGCCCCCTCAGTTACACTAAGTGAATAAGTATCCTTTGTGACCAGAGTCCCACCACCAGCTGATGCACCTATGTCATGCCCTGGGGGTCAAGTGACACTTCTGCAGAAGTTGCTGTGGCCTTGCTGCCCACCCGTTAGGTCTGAGTCCCGTTGGCTCACAACCATCGCTTCCCATTAGATGCTCACATAGGCTCTCTGCTGAGTGATTCATGACAGGTCCCTGGGAGCGGCAGTGAGGCACAACTAAAGCCCAAGCCCCCAGCCCCTCTAGGGACTCCAGCTGCAAGCCACATATGTGGGTCATCAGAAGTCTAAGAGAACCAGGTCTGAGGCCCCTTAAGGACCTGCAGCACAAATCACCGGGGATCTCCAACAAGTTAGAATGTTCTCAAAACAATGTCCATGGGCCATAGTGATTGTCCAGTCACTGCCTACTTCTGAACAATTGTGGTTTGAGGCTGTACATATTAATTCTTGGCTCTGCACATACCCTGTGACAAAATAGGTTCCATTTCTCACTTGAAATGGCTTACTTAAAAACAAATGGTAATATACTCCCCAAGATTTGGGTGCCAACTGTTGGCAAAAAAATAGAAATAAGACAACTGGGCCCAGGGAGTTCTAGAGGCAAAGGGTGTCAGGCCAGGCTGGTGACTGCCCTGGGTGGTTACTTTGGGTGAGGGCTTGAGTAACCATTGCCATTCAAAACTGGCAGCTCTCCCCACTTTCCCAAATATGTTAAAACATGTAGTGAATCATATATTATCTTCTGTGAAACCAAGTGTGGTCCCCAAGGAGGCCAGAACCCAAGAATTTTACTAACTCATGCTTTTTGGTGTAGCAACAACCAACTTCTAACATACCATGGAGTCAAACATCCACATGCCCCTGCTCAAGCTGCTATTACACATTGTATTAGTTCTCCAGAGAAATAAGAACCAACAGGATGGGTTGCATATAAAAAGGGAGATCTATTTTAAAGAATTGGCTCACAAGATTGTGGAGGCTTGCAAAGTCCAAAACCTGCAGAGAAAGACAACATGTTGAAGACCATGGAACAGCTACAGTCACAATCCAAAGATCATCTGCTGCAGAATTTCCTCTTCTTAGGGACCTCAGTCATTGTTCTGTTCAGGCTTCCAACTGATTGGATGAGGCCTACTCACATTGAAGAGAACAATCTACTTTATCCAAAATCCATTGATGTTCATCTCATCCCAAACAAATCCCACAGAAACATCCAGAATAAAGTTTGACTAAATATCTGAGCATCCCATAGCCCAGTCAAATTGACACATAATTTCAACCACTGCACACATGAAACACACTCCACTCTCTTCCCAGCCTTGCCTGGCATCATGCTCACCAGGAGTCTTCCCTGTTTCCTCTCCTGTAGCCATATAGTGAGTCTCAGCATCTGGCCCCACAAAACCACATACACACACGTACCAATCACTGACACTGTGTATCCTGCAGCTCCCTCAAGAACAGAAGTTGTCCCATATCCATCTATAAATGCCAGTATCTTGTTCAATGCTTAGCATATACATCTTACCTTATAAGCATTCCTTGAAATGAACTAAGTTTCAAGTTCCAAAATTGCAGAATCTCTCTTTCCCTATGAGAGATCAATGCCTTTGTGCAGAAGAGGAGAGCTCACTCTAAACAGATCTCAGTCCAGCACTGAAAGGTCCAACTCACCCCAGCCAAGTATTCAAATCATTGACTCATCTGTCAACAATTGTTCCCCTCCAGTACCATTATACAGTTTGTTTCCTCCCATCTATGTCAAATCTGAAGTAAACAGTTCAGCTAGAGAGCTTTTCTCAGTATTGTCCACTTTCTACAGAATGCTAAGCTAACACATTTCCTAATTTCTTTCTGCATCATTCAAGATTCTTATTTGCCAGCAACAGAGATTAACTTTGCTCCATTAAGCAGGAATTGGGTTCAATAAAAGTGGTAAAAGAAGAGAATTGACCACAAAATTACTAGAAGGACTGTAGAGTCAAGCTTAAAACTCTGAAGCAAAGAAAAATATCTAAAACCATATCCCAGTTATGTGCTGAATAAATAGTGACCATAAACACCAGATGGGAAGCATCCTTGTGTATTCATAATTTGATTATATTAAATAAAGGCAGGGAGTTGGGTACATTCCCAGGTTCCACCAATCAGATATGCCAAGTTCAATGTGGATGCTTTATTGGTAGTCTGAGTACAATTCAATTCTCTAGCTAAAGAGTAGACCACAGAAATAAATACCTATTACTTTTGTCTTCTAGAGTAGGAGATAGACTTTTCCCTCAATGATTATTTACATGCAGTGTCATGTTGTGGGCCCTGTTGGTGCAAAATCTGGAACAATTTGATGGCTAGTTCACCAACTCCCCAGCTGATGTGAGTGTTATTTTTGCATCACAGACACTATTTTTCTCTGGAGGATTTTCCTTCACTAAGTAGAAGTCACCTCACTTGGACAGTTAGATACCACCCCCTCTCCCACGGATCAGGCAGAGCCCAAAGCCAATGACTGACAGAGAAATTCAAAAAGCCATATCCTTTTCCTCAACAAGAAACCAGTGCTGTGTTGCAGTTCATGCTGTTGGACTCACCATGGGGAAAAGCTGGAGGAAGATTCCAGCAGAAACCAGGGACTTGCTTAGCTGTTTTGTCACACTCCTGAGAGCACAATTTTCAATGAGTCATATGCCCAAATCTCTGTCAGGATTTGCTTCTAGGAACATGACCTAAGATAGTTGTCATCAAGGATGGCCCTAGAAAATATCCTGCAACAATGGGATTCTGCACTCTCTAACCAACTGGTAAAAAAAGGTGGGAAGATTGGTGCTCCCTAGTGCTGTGGCTAAAACTTTTTACCTGTTGTGCACAGAACAACAGCAAGTGGAAGGGAATGCACTTCTTGGTGTCATATCTCTGACATTTGTGCAATATTACAAAGGCTGTCGAATTCAGTGACAATTGCTAAGTATCATCGATGCCTTGAAGAGAGGCAACAAACTCAAGGTAATAAATAATCAATTTAGACATTGGGAGGCGGCAAGATGGCGGAATAGGCAGGAAGCACACTATTAGGCTGGAGAGAGAGACAGGTTAATATAAGTGGAGATACTGCAGGGTCAAGGAAGAGTAGGGGATAAAACAGCATAGGAAACTCTTCCGGAACTAGAGATTCACAGTGTACCTGCGTGGAGAGCGTGGGAGCCCAAGATCGGGACACCAGCAGCAGACTCAACGCACCAGCGCTGGAACGCGAGGTGAGCCGAACCACAATAACCCGAGACACCAGCGGGCAAGCGGAAAGAGGAGGCTAGAGGGAACGAGGCTTGAAACTTCGTGGGGAAAAGTTCACCAGGCTAACTTGAAGAGAGAGAGGAAAAAAATAAAAAAAAGCGACCGATACGGACACAAGTTTCTCTCTCTCCGCTCACCTCTCAAAGGCGAGCAAGACAGAGCAGGCGCCATTTTGGACATACGTCATAAGCAGGGCGACCTCAGGTCTGCGCCAGCCCTTAGCCTAGCAGAAAAACCTGACTCTGGGGGGAGGGGTGAAATAACAGGAGATTAGCATCTAACTTGGCAACCCAGTGGGAGATTGCGGGAGAATTGGTGCCCACACTGAGGGCAGCAGAGATTCCCTGTGTGGTCCGTGGGAAAGAGCTTCCGATCTCTGGCTCCTGTGGGTATATCATTTGCCTGCTAACTACCTCCAATTACATTCAGCTGTGCGGAATTACTTCCCTTTTGAATCAAAAAAGAGAGAGATTTACCACACCTAACCTGGGAGTCTCATCTTTGACACACCCTCAGCCCTGAGGAACCAAACACAGCTCTCAGTCCACACTCATCCCAAGCCTCTAAGGCACCACTGAAAGCAGACAGTCCACTTAATATAGAGCCATAGTGTAACAAGAAAAAACACCACAGTGAAGAAACCAAATATCTCCAACATGCCAAACAACAAACGCAAAAACCGAGCTAACAAGAACAAGGAAGACACTATGACACCCCCAAATGAAAAAGACACCCCAATTCAAGATTATGAAGATGGGGAGATTGAAGAAATGCAAGAATCAGATCTCAAAAAATTGATAATAACATTAAGAAGTTCTCAAAAACAAATTCTTGAACTACAGAAATCCTTCATGGACAAGATAGAAAATCTCTCTCGTGAAAATGAAATATTAAGGAGGAATCAAAATGAATTGAAACAACTAGTGGAACAAGAAATGGTGATAGTGATGAGAAATCATAATGAAATGAAGAATTCAATAGATCAAATGACAAACACATTAGAGAGTCTTAAAAACAGAATGGACGAAGCAGAAGAGAGAATATCAGACTTAGAAGACAGAGAACAGGAAAGGAAACAATCAAATCAAAGAAAAGAAGAAGAAATCAGAAACCTAAAAAATACTGTCAGGAATCTACAGGATACTCTTAAAAAACCCAACATTCGGGTTCTAGGAGTACCTGAAGGCATGGAGAGAGAGAAAGGATTAGAAGGCCTTTTTAGTGAGATACTAGCAGAAAATTTCCCAGGTTTGGAGAAAGACAGAGACATCCTAATACAGGAAGCTCATAGAACCCCTAATAAACATGACCAAAAGAGATCCTCACCACGACACGTCGTAATCAAACTCACCACAGTGAAACACAAAGAAAAGATCCTAAAATGTGCAAGAGAGAAACGCCAGATTACTCTCAGAGGATCTCCAATCAGACTCACAGCTGACTTCTCTTCAGAAACCCTGCAAGCTAGGAGAGAATGGCGAGACATAGCCCAGGTGCTAAGAGAGAAAAACTGCCAGCCCAGAATATTATATCCTGCAAAGCTCTCATTTATGAATGAAGGTGAAATAAAGACCTTTCACAGCAAACAGAAATTGCAAGAATTTGTCGCCACTCGTCCAGCCCTGCAAAAGATGCTTAAAGATGTGTTACATACAGAAACACAGAAACACGGTCACCAATATGAAAGAAGGTAAAGGTAGGAAACCTCACACCAAAAGAACACAGGAATCTCAAACCATATATTAGAAAGTATCTTTGGCTAATGGCAGGGCAAAGTTACTCCTTCTCAATAGTCACATTGAATGTTAATGGCTTGAACTGTCCAGTTAAAAGACACCGATTGGCCGATTGGGTTAAGGAACAAAACCCATCCTTTTGCTGCTTACAAGAAACCCATCTATCCAACAATGATCCATACAAGCTGAGAGTGAAAGGCTGGAAAAAGATATACCACGCCAACAGAAATGAAAAGAGAGCGGGCGTAGCCATCTTAATATCGGACAACATAAACTTCACCACAAAAACTGTTAGGAGAGACAAAGAGGGGCACTATTTAATGATTAAGGGATCCATTCAACAGGAAGATATAACGATTATCAACGTATATGCACCTAATTACAGGGCACCAGCTTATTTAAAAGACTTGTTAAGGGACTTAAAGGGAGACTTAGACCCCAATACAATAGTACTGGGGGACTTCAATACTCCACTCTCAGAGATAGACAGATCAACAGGACAGAAGATCAACAAGGAGACAGTAGATTTAAATGACACTATAGCCCAAATGGATCTAACAGATATCTACAGAACATTTCATCCTACATCTAAGGACTTTACATTCTTCTCAGCAGTACATGGAACCCTCTCTAGGATTGACCACATACTAGGCCATAAAGCAAGTCTCAGCAAATTCAAAAGAATTAGAATCATACCATGCAGCTTCTCAGACCACAAAGGAATGAAATTGGAAATTGGCAACTCAGGAATCCCTAGAGCATGTGCAAACACATGGAGATTGAACAACATGCTCCTGAATGAACAATGGGTCATAGAAGAAATTAAAAGAGAAATCAAAAATTTTCTGGAAGTAAATGAGGATAACAGCACAACATACCAAAACCTATGGGATACAACAAAAGCAGTGTTAAGAGGAAAGTTTATATCAATAGGTGCCTACATCAAGAAATTGGAAAGGCACCAAATAGATGAGCTTTCAAGTCATCTCAAAGATCTAGAAAACCTGCAGCAAACCAAACCCAAACCCAGTAGGAGAAGAGAAATAATTAAAATCAGAGAAGAAATCAACAGGATTGAATCCAAAAAAACATTACAAAAAATCAGCCAAACAAGGAGCTGGTTTTTTGAAAAAATAAACAAAATTGACACCCCATTGGCCCAACTAACTAAAAAAAGAAGAGAAAAGACCCAAATCAATAGGATCAGAGATGAAATGGGAAACGTAACAACAGACGCCACAGAAATAAAAAGAATCATCAGAAATTACTACAAGGACTTGTATGCCAGCAAACAGGGAAATCTATCAGAAATGGACAGATTCTTGGACACATACAACCTCCCTAAATTGAGCCAGGAAGACATAGAAAATCTAAACAGACCAATAACTGACACAGAAATTGAAACAGTAATAAAGGCCCTCCCAACAAAGAAAAGCCCAGGGCCAGATGGATTCACTGCTGAGTTCTACCAGACATTTAGAGAAGAACTAACTCCAATTCTCCTCAAACTATTCAGAGCAATCGAAAAAGAGGGAATCCTCCCAAATTCTTTCTATGAAGCCACCATCACCTTAATTCCTAAGCCAGAAAGAGATGCAACATTGAAAGAGAATTACAGACCAATATCCCTGATGAACATAGATGCAAAAATCCTCAATAAAATTCTGGCCAATAGAATGCAACAACACATCAGAAAGATCATCCACCCAGACCAAGTGGGATTCATCCCCGGTATGCAGGGATGGTTCAACACTCGCAAAACAATCAACGTAATACACTACATTAACAGACTGCAGAAGAAAAACCATATGATTCTCTCAATAGACGCAGAGAAAGCATTTGATAAAATACAACACCCTTTCATGATGAAAACTCTAAGCAAACTGGGTATGAAAGGAACATTCCTTAACACAATCAAAGCAATATATGAAAAACCCACGGCCAACATCCTATTGAATGGGGAAAAGTTGGAAGCATTTCCACTGAAATCTGGTACCAGACAGGGATGCCCTCTCTCACCACTGCTATTCAATATAGTTCTGGAAGTTTTGGCCAGAGCTATTAGGCAAGAAAAAGAAATTAAAGGGATACAAATTGGGAAGGACGAACTCAAACTATCCCTCTGTGCAGATGATATGATTCTTTATTTAGGGGACCCAAAGAACTCTACTAAGAGACTGCTGGAACTCATCGAAGAGTTTGGCAAAGTAGCAGGATATAAAATCAATGCACAAAAATCAACAGCCTTTGTATACACAGGCAATGCCACGGCTGAGGAAGAACTTCTAAAATCAATCCCATTCACAATAGCTACAAAAACAATCAAATACCTTGGAATAAACTTAACCAAAGACGTTAAAGATCTCTACGATGAAAACTACAAAACCTTACAGAAAGAAATAGAAGAGGATACCAAAAAATGGAGAAATCTTCCATGCTCATGGATTGGAAGAATCAATATCATCAAAATGTCTATTCTCCCAAAAGCAATTTATACATTCAATGCAATACCCATCAAGATCCCGAAGACCTTCTTCTCAGATCTGGAAAAAATGATGCTGAAATTCATATGGAGACACAGAAGACCTCGAATAGCCAAAGCAATCCTGTACAACAAAAACAAAGCCGGAGGCATCACAATACCTGATTTTAGGACATACTACAGGGCAGTTGTTATCAAAACAGCATGGTACTGGTACAGAAACAGATGGATAGACCAATGGAACAGAATAGAAACACCAGAAATCAATCCAAACATCTACAGCCAACTTATATTTGACCAAAGATCCAAATCTAATCCCTGGAATAAGGACAGTCTATTCAATAAATGGTGCTGGGAAAATTGGATTTCCACGTGCAGAAGCTTGAAGCAAGACCCATACCTATCACCTTACACAAAAATTCACTCAACATGGATTAAAGCCTTAAATCTACGACCCGAAACCATCAAATTATTAGAGAGCATTGGAGAAACCCTGCAAGATATAGGCACAGGCAAAGACTTCCTGGAAAATACTCCAACAGCACAGGCAGTCAAAACCAAAATTAACATTTGGGATTGCATCAAATTGAGAAGTTTCTGTACTTCAAAAGAAACAGTCAGGAAAGTGAAGAGGCAACCAACAGAATGGGAAAAAATATTCGCAAACTATACTACAGATAAAGGATTGATAACCAGAATCTACAAAGAAATCAAGAAAATCCACAACAACAAAACAAACAACCCACTTAAGAGATGGGCCAAGGACCTCAATAGACATTTTTCAAAAGAGGAAATCCAAATGGCCAACAGACACATGAAAAAATGTTCAAGATCACTAGCAATCAGAGAAATGCAAATCAAAACCACAATGAGGTTCCATCTCACCCCGGTGAGAATGGCTCACATTCAGAAATCTACCAACAACAGATGCTGGAGAGGATGTGGGGAAAAAGGGACACTAACCCACTGTTGGTGGGAATGCAAACTGGTTAAGCCACTATGGAAGTCTGTCTGGAGATTCCTCAGAAACCTGAACATAACCCTACCATACAACCCAGCCATCCCACTCCTTGGAATTTACCCAAAGGAAATTAATTTGGCAAATAAAAAAGCCATCTGCACATTAATGTTTATTGCAGCTCAATTCACAATAGCTAAGACCTGGAACCAACCCAAATGCCCATCAACAGTAGACTGGATAAAGAAATTATGGGACATGTACTCCATAGAATACTATACAGCAGTAAGAAACAACGAAACCCAGTCATTTGCAACAAGATGGAGCAATCTGGAAAACATCATGCTGAGTGAATTAAGCCAGTCCCAAAGAGAAAAATATCATTTGTTTTCCCTGATCGGTGACAACTGAGCGCCAAAGGGGAAACCTGCTAAGTGAAATGGACACTATAAGCAACAATGAACTGATCAGCTCCTGTCCTGACTTTAGATGTACAATGTAATACTTTATCCTTTTTAGTATTTGTTGTTGTTGTTGTGGTTCTAGTACTATTGGTTGAACTCAGTAATTAACACACAATTATTCTTAGGTGTTTAAATTTTAACTGAAAAGTGATCCCTGTTAAATCTAAGAGTGGAAAAAGAGAGGGAGGAGATGAAGAGCTATGGGTTATTTAACTATGTGCTTATTTTCAAAGACTTGAATAATCACCTTGTAACAATGATCAGATTTGGTCTATGTTATGTCATGATTTTAAGGAATCTTATTTCAACCAGATATTTTGGATTTTGATATTGGTCTATTATGCTATGTTATATGTGCGTACATATTGTATTTCCACATGGGGAAATTTTATTAAGAGTTTTATTTTAAATGGCTTTTAGATAAGATTGTCCATAAATTTAAGCTGCTAAAATCAATCAAAGATACATTTTAATTTGTATGACCTGAATCTGTGTATCATATGTTTTAAACTTGTTGGTAGAAAGAAACTAAAAACATTTTATATGGTTGTGCTTAAGTTTACTGGTTAAACAAACTACACCATGTTAGATATTTAAGACGTGTTTTCAAATACATGATTCTTAAAATTTATAGAAGGCATTGGACCTTCTGGTAAATGTTTTATTAAGTTCTTATCTAAAGGTTGAAACGGTTTGCTAAGTATTCATGTAATATTGCTATTGTCAGCAAGTGATCTAGGACTTGCTCCATCATCTCTCTATTCTAAGCCCAACTTGTTCTTTCACTTCTCTATTCTCTTCAAGGTAGGGAACTAATTCTATTATGAAGGAATCTGTAGGATGCACAATTTAATCTTTAGACCTTATAAGAGATGGCTAACATTTTTCTGTAATAGCATAGCCAAAATATGAACTTAACTAATAATCTCATAGCTAGATTCACATTGCCATCAGCGAAGTATACAGTAAGTAGGAAAAAAAAACCTCCCTTTCAGACCAAAGGGAAAGAAAGTTTTAAAGTGAGAATATAATTTTCCTCATGGGCATTGTCTACCTTAGAAAAACTGCTACAGAACATGTCTGTGACTATAGACTTGTAGTTCAGGCCACCGAAGATTAGAGATGGGACACGGGCACTCCCTTGACTTGCATCGTCTGGTCTGCTTTAACACAAACCAGGAGGAAAAGAAAGCTAGGCATCAGAAGCAATGGGTGGCAGGCCTATTAATGGCTGATCTGTACAGTGATCTGCCCTCAAGGAGACCCAACAGGCCAGTCCACTGCAGTGGCTTTCAATGTGGTAAGCCTGGGCTTCAGCAGAAGTCAGCTTGTGAAGAGCCCTGGCAGCTCTGCCAAGAGTTGGATCACTGGAAATGGACCTGCCCTGGAGTCGAAGGATGCCCAGGTCAGAGCCACAGATCCTATTGGCTCCAAGCTGAAAAGCCCTTCACTCAGCCCAACTTCCAAAGTGACCACTGCAGCTGAGGGGACAGCCAAGTAGGGTCAGCAACATTGCAGGCAGAACTGTAAATTTCTTGTTAGAGATGCCCCCTGCCTTTACCTGGCCAGCTCTCCTCCCAGGCCAGCCAAGTAATGAAAGTCAACAGAGTGCCTTCCCCTAGGAGGTTCACACCTCCCTTAGGATATACCCCATGTGAAGAGATAGATAGGTCTGGGCCTCTTAACTTACAAGGCCTAAAGCCCAACAGATTATTATCAAGCCCCTTCTATCAGGTTCTATTTGCCTCTCAATCAGAAAAATTACTTGTAGCTTAGACAGCACCTTTCTTAGCTCCTCTAATAATGACTCTGTCCTTTGTTCTAGACCCTAGAGAATTGAAAATGAATCTTGATGCAAATGGAAGGGGAGAGGGAGCGGGAGGGGGGAGGGTTGCGGGTGGGAGGGAAGTTATTGGGGGGGGGGAAGCCATTGTAATCCATAAGCTGTACACTGGAAATTTATATTCATTAAATAAAAGTTAAAAAAAAAATAAAAAAAAAAAATAATCAATTTAGAGTAAAATGTGGCCTTCAGAGAGCTTCTTTGGTGGTCATTTAAGCAATAATCATCTCCTGCAGCTGGAGGGTAGACAGAGTTGGAAACCAGGTGCAGAATTTCTAAGGAGGCTGAATTGACAGTTGAGACAATTCTACACCAAAATCAGGAAGGAGTGGTATTCTAAGAGTTAGAAGAGGAATATGAGGATAGATTCACTTAACAATTTTGTTCACCTAGCTTATCCTGAGGTCTCTGGGCCTGCCAGAGGTGATTCTATTTGCTTGAAAACTAGATAGAAACCTCAAATGATTGGGTTCTTTTGTAGACAATGCTTCTCCCTAGGAGAGCTCCTACTTGACCTCCAACCACCAGATGAATAATCAAGTTCAAAATCTCACATCAGCAGGACCTAGCTAAGAAGTAGAGAGGTCAGACTTCAAAGAACCTACAAGATCTATTAACATGTATTGGCAGGAATTGGTAGTTGACCCTGAGTATATCACTCAACAAAATGGAATGTGAAGTTAGAGAAAGGAAAGTTTGTCTACATGAAGGCATGGCACTCTTCCATCATACAAGATTTACCCTTAGTTCACCATAGAAACAGAGATAATGGGATGTGTATGGAGAGAAAAAAGAGATCTATGTTAAGGAATAGACTGATGTGATTATGAAGGCTGGCAAGTTCAAAATCTGCATGGTAGACCAGCAGGCTAGAGACCCAATTCTTCAGCTTGAGTCTGAGGTCCATCTAGAGGCAGAATTCCTCCTCCTCAGGGGAAACTCCGTCTCTTCCTCTTAAGGCCTTAACTCACATTATGGAGGATCAGCTGCTTTCACTAAAAATCTAGTGATTTAAATGTTAATTTCACTGTATATAAATACCTTCATAGTAACATCTGAACTAGTGTTGGACAAAACCCTGGATACCATGGCCTGGGCAAGTTAACCATAAATTAATCAAGAGACACCTTGAGGGGTCCCAACAGGATGATTCTAATAAGCTGCAGGTTGAATCCAAAGCTAAGAAAAAGCATTGGCTTCCATTAAATGAAACAAATACCCACGGACTAACCAATGACTGGAAAAAGTGATCAAATGACTCAGAAGTGCGGATGCTGGAATGAGCCCCCATATAAAACTTCACAGGCTCACTCCAGAGGGCCCTCACTTACCAAGGCAATAAGATAGGTTCTACGTGGCTGTCCCAGAGATGCCAGGGATGACAGCAGGGGACACTTTCACAGAGCTGGCTCCCAAAACAATGATCCCCAAGTTTGTTGCACATTGAATCACCTGGCTCCCACTTTCGGACATTCTGGCTTATTTGCAGTGGGTCGGAGGTCTGAAAATTTGGCACATAATTCTTTTTTTAAAAAACCCTTTTTGGAATCACTTGAGTGTTTTTCATTTATTTTCCTATTTTATTTTATTTTTAAAAATTTTGATTAACATATGCTACTTATACATTTATTAGGACTGCATTATAATATCTCAACACATATGTACAATGTAAACTGATCAAACTAAGCAACTGGTCTGCCCTTTTCCTTTTCTTTATATTTGTAGCCTACTAGCTCCTCTCTTTGAATTCTTTACACAGTATATAATATGCTATCACGAACCATAGCCATTCCATTATGCTATGGAGCACTAGAAACTGTTACTTTATCTATGGTTTTAGTGTAGTTTCTTTTTCATGGGGTGTGAGGTCATCCTGTGCTTTGAGGATATTAAGCAGCAACCCTGGTCTTGACCCATTGATGCCAGTAGCATCCCCTACCTCCACTGTGACAATCAAATATTTCTCTAGACATGGTCAAATGTCCCCTGGGAAACAAAATTACTTTGGTGGAAAAGCCACTAGTTTGGGATATAATTTGGCCATCTAGATTTCCTAAAACTCTCCAGCTGATTCCAACATGTAGAAAAGTTTGGAAACCACTTCCCTAGAGGCAATGAGAATGACAGAATTCTGGAATGTAAGAGTTCTGGAGCCCAGGAGCCTGCATTTATTTGTCAGAAGCAAGGAGGGCATCATTACTACAGCAAGCAGCTAGAAGGGCCTGAGTGCTGGGATCCATGATTGTGGTTCATAGAACATGCTGTTCACATGATACTCTTTCAGCAAGGATATTGCTCAATATACATAAAATCAAAGTAGATGAAGAATGGATGAGCAGAAGAGTGAAGTCAGCCACCCTAAGGGAAGTTAGGATTTCGCCTTCAGTATCTCAAGTTCTCAGCATCAATTGAAGAGCCTGAAACTTTATTGCAAGTGGTGGAGTTGTGTGGTTCACCCAGACCTTCCCCCAAAGTGACCTACAGCCACAACCCACAGTAACATACATTGAGGAAAGGGAAATGCTCAGCCCTTTTATGACCTATTCCATACAGTGTCCAAACTGATTTTGACACCCAAGGAAATAAATGCATCACAATGACCTTCCCATGAGAGTAAGGGCCCGTGGGTATGAAATAATAAATGGAATCTGTCTCAAGACCTTCCCACAAGGGGTTAACTGGAGCCACAGACACCATCAGTGGTCTTTCCTGAGTTCACAGATGTATAAGCAACAAACATCCGTAGAAACTCTAGAAGTAGGACCTTTTATGCAGCATTGGAGCTACTTAATAGGAAAGATCAATAGGACTCTCCAAAGCACATTCTTTGGATGAAGATAGTGAATCAAAGCAGTATCACAGCCAGAGAGAGTGGCAACAATCCTCAAGACTGAAAGACGCAGAAGAGGGCCCCAGAAGATCCTTGTTTAATTCACCAGTCCTGTCTGCAAAAACCAGATGAATCATGGTAGAGGACAATTGACTACTACAAGTGTCGACAAATTGAACTCACAAAAGCAGCTACAACATTTTCTCTCTTTACTGTAGCATATTAGCACAGCCTCTGTTATGTAGTAAATGGCTATTGATCCAAAGAACAAGTTCTTGGCAATACTAATCAGGAAGGAGGATAAGAAGCATCTCGTATTTGCACAGGAGGAACATCAGTACCCATTTACTTTAACTGGATGCATTTGTCATATCCAGCTGCAGACTCCCTCAGGGAAAGGTTAATCCTCCCACACTGTCACAACATAGTCCAAAGGGACTATCTGGACATCACAATACCACATCGGATATTGCATTGGTCTCTACACGAATCATTGCGATGAACACAAAGTGGAAAATACTCTGTATGCTTTCATAAGACACATATGCAAAAGAGAATGGGAGATAAATCCTAAACAGACTTGGGGTCCTCCTACTTCAAGTAAGTTTTTAAAGGGTCCAATAGTTTGGGGCAGGCCAGACATCCCTTCCAAAGCAAAAGACGAGTTACTGCCTTGAAGCTTCCACAACCAATACATAAAGCTAGTAGGCATTTTCTAGTTTTGGAGGCAGCATATTTCATGCCTTACAGTACTTCTCTGACTCATGACTGAACCAAGCATGATCTTCTATGCATTGAGAGATGCATAAAGTGAATGGTTTTGGATAAGATACAGAGCAAGAAAGAACATTGTATCAATCCCAGTCTGTGGTCTAAGCAGCTCTGATAACTGCAGTATTCTGCCCTCAAATCCCATGGAATTAAGAGTATAAAGTGTGCATCTCTGGCAAACTCCAGTAAGAGAGTTTAGGTCCCAAAAGTTTCTGAAGCAAGTCTGTGTCATCTCTATTCAAAAATCAGTTCCTGCTGTGAGACTAGGCTCAGTAAAGGCAAGCATTTGATCATGGAACATTAGTATCCAGAACTGCCTAAAACTGCCGTCAGACCACAGAACCTTAAGATCAGGAGGACTATCAACAACCTGTCATAAACTGGAAATGCTACCTCCAAGATCTGTTGGAAGCTGCTCAAGGGGGTATGAATAACTGTGCACATGCACAAGTGGACCCTTATCCCACAACACTTCCACTGCTGCATAGCTGCCTCTCCATTACTGCCTACCTGGGGCCTCATGGGGAATTCTCTATGGCCACTGGACAGAGGAGGGGAAAGTCTGCACTTGGTTCTCTGATGAGGTGACATGGTGCATGGAAGCAAACCGCAGCTGGACATCTCTGCTCCACAGCCCCACTCAGAAGCAACCACAAAAAGTTGGTGAGGGGTCATTCCTCCCATAAGCAAGCTTCAAGCAGGGGACTGAGTAATCCACTTAGTTTGTGGAGAAAGTTGGCCCAAGGCAAGAAAATATATGGATGCATGAGCCATGACAAATGAGTCACCAGCTTGGTTGGGGGCCTGGAAAGAAAAAAGTTGGAAATTCAAATACAGGAAGGTTTGGGGAAACAAAGGTAAGTAATTGGGCTTATGGGAGTAGACACACAGCTATCTTTGTATTCTACATTGATGCCCCTCTTAGTGCATGATCAAGACAGTAAATTTCAACCATCTCCTCTTCTCTGACATCCCAGTGTCTGCAGCACAGGCTCATGGACAGAGTAGCCTTTTGGAGACAGAGGCTGTGTATAGACCATTCAGTGTGGGATCCCTATCATCAAGGCTAGTTCAGCTACTGCTGGTACTGAACCCTCACACATGCTACCGACCAGGGCTCTTCATTCCTTTAAGAGACCAACGGCAAATTCGTGACCTCAGGACTTCTCTGCCCTGGAAAAAAGACAGCCATCCATCCTGATAAGCATTCATTTATAGTCTGGGTATGGGTTTGCCTTTTCTACACATAGTATCTTAGCCAAACCCCTATCCACATACATAAAGCCTCTGATCTGGCAATAGAAGCTTCAAGCTTGATCAGACTCATGGACCCATTTCACATCAAAAGAGATGTAACACTGAGTCCCATGTATCAGACCATACAAACAGAGGGGGTGGTAAATGGCCTCGTGAAGATGCAGCTGAGGAACTAGCTTGGGTCATTCTTCACAAGGGTGGAATGATGTCAGTCAGGTTGTAGGACATACTATAAACCAATGGCATTGCATGGTTCTGTGTCCCCAACAGATATAAAATGGGAGTAGGTTGAATCGCTTTACAATTCCATTATACACTTGGAGAATTTGTACTTCAGCCTGAAACTTTAGGGAAATGCTTCAGCCAGGGATCATGATAAGAGCTACACTATTCTTTTTTTATTATTATTGGAAAGGCAGAGAGAGAGTGCAACAGACTGAGAGAGCTATTCCATCTACTGACTCTCTCCATAAATGCCCATGACAGCCAGGACTGGGCCAAGACAAAGCCAGGAGCCCAGAACTCAATCCAGGTCTCCCACAGGGATGGCAGGGACCCAACTACTTGAGCCATTACCTGCTTGCTTCCGGGATGCATATTAGCAGGAAGCTGGATCAGAAGTGGAGGACCTGGGTCTCGAATCAGGCACTTCAAAATCTAATGCTCGCTGCTAGCATCCCAAGTGGCATCTTAACCACTACACCAAAGTCCTCTCTAAGAGCCACATTATTTTTTTTGACAGGCAGAGTGGACAGTGAGAGAGAGAGAGAGAGAGAAAGGTCTTCCTTTGCCGTTGGTTCACCCCCCAAATGGCCGCTGCGGCCTGCGCACCACGCTGATCCGAAGCCAGGAGTCAGGTGCTTCTCCTGGTCTCCCATGCGGATGCAGTGCCCAAGCACTTGGGCCATCCTCCACTGCACTCCCGGGCCACAGCAGAGAGCTGGCCTGGAAGAGGAGCAACCGGGACAGAATCCAGCACCCCAACCGGGACTAGAACCTGGTGTGCCGGGGCCGCAGGCGGAAGATTAGTCTTATGAGCCGAGGCGCCGGCCAGAAAGAGCCACATTATTCTTAAAGCAAGTACTTCAGGTTCCTCATGCCCATGGACAAGAAGGAAAAGGGGAGTTTTAGTACTGGCAGAGGAAATGGACAGTGATCATCATACAGTACATGGTAGGGGACGAGGGAATATTTTTTGTCACTCAGGGGAGTCTCTTTGGTGATAACATACCTATTACTAAATATAATTGGTAGGGCCAGCGCTGTGGCATAGTGGGTAAAGCTGCCACCTGCAGTGCCAGCATCCCATATGGGCACCGGTTCGAGTTCTGGCTGCTCCACTTCTGATCCAGCTCTCTGCTATAACCTGGGAAAACAGTAGAAGATGACTCAAGTTCTTGGGCCCCTGCACCCATGTGGGAGACCCAAAAGCAGCTCCTGGCTCCTGGCTTTGGATCTGCGCAGCTCTGCCTGCTGAGTCTACTTGGGGAATAAACCAACAGATGAACTATCTCTCTCTCTCTCTCTCTCTCTCTCTCCCCCTCTTTGTAACTCTGCCTTTCAAATAAATAAATATATATAATTATATAAATATTTGGCAAGTACAACAACCAGAGCTTGATAAGAACATGGTTCCCAGGGGCTCAGACCCCCCACAGGGATAAGTCTCTGTGTCGGTGCCAACAGATGATCTTCCACTTCATGGCATCAACAATACAAGCAGAAACATTGACCACAAGTGGCTGGGGGAAGGAAGGGATGGGATTGAAGAAGTGACAGAGGAAAGAAACCGTGGGTATCAGCTTCTGTTGCAGGAAAAACTACAACCAGCAGGAGCTGGTATGAGTCCCACGAACTCGTCTTCTTGAAATTTTCCCAAAACTTTTGACCAGTGAGAATCCTTGATAGACACTGCTTTTGCCCAGAGATCCCTGTAACAGACTGTTTTACAGGGTAGACTTCTACAGCTCACAGCTACTGCTTTTATCAGACAATGGCTGTCAGTCAAACAGGAGTCAGTGCATCTCTTCCACCCCCAGGCAAGACCACAACCAATGACAAACAGAGGACAAAAGGCCAACCATCTTGCCTTAAAGGTGGTTCAGTTCTTGCTCCCAGGTCTCCCCATGTGGTCAAGCAGAAGCTGGGCTCCTCCTTAGTGCTATCCTCATGGCCTTTTTCATTACAGCATGCCCTCCACAAAAACCATGTGCTGTATGCATCTTTTTTTTTTAAACTTTTATTTAATGAATATAAATATATAAATTTCCAAAGTACAGCTTATGGGTTACAATGGCTTCCCCCCTCCCGTAACTTCCCTCCCTCCCGCAACCCTCCCCTCTCCCGCTCCCTCTCCCCTTCCATTCATGTAAGGATTCATTTTCAATTCTCTTTGTATACAGAAGATCAGCTTAGTATATATTAGGTAAATTTTTCAACATTTTGCCCATATAGCACTACAAAGTGAAAAAAACTACCATTGGATTACTAATTATAGTCCGATACTCGGCTCCCAGCAAAAGACAGAGCAATAGCCGCATAAAAATGGGTTCAGAAACATGACGCCCAGAATGAACAGAAACAGCCACGGCACTTGCTACTTACCTATGGCTGTGTCTAAGGAATCTTTTGTTAACCCTTAAAAAGGCAAACAGTTATTTCTGCTTTTGAAATTCTTTCTTCATCTTGATCCTCAGTATAGCGGAATCACAGATTGGTTACAAATGTTATTGGATTCAGACATGTCTAGGTATGGATGGCAGAACAGCCAGACAGCATTGCCAGAGGTGGGGGCACTTGGCACAGTTGTGAACATGCCACTTGGGACTCCTGAATTCCTTATCAGAGTGCCTGGATTCAAGTCCTCATTCCTGCTCCGATATTAGCTTCCTGCTAATGTGCACCTTGTGGGGCAGCAGGTGATGGCTCAACTACTTGGGTCCCTGCCACCCGTATGGGAGACCTAGATTGAGTTCTGGGCCCTTGCCTTCACCCTGATCCAACCCTAGCTATTGTAAGAATTGGAATTAATCAGCAGATGGGAGCTCTCTCTCTTCCCTCCCCCTTTCCTCCTCTCTCTTCTCCCTCCCATCTCCTTGAACTCATGAAATAAATAAGGAAAATAGAGTACAGTAAATTGTAATTTATATCTTCTTTTTAAAATTAATTTATTTGGAAAGCAGAGCAACAGAGAGAAAGGGAGAAGTAGAGAAAGAGAGCTTCCCTTCTCTAGTTCACTCCCCAAATGGCCACAATAGCTAGGGTTTGGGCCATACAGAAACCAGGTGCTAAGAGCCCATCCAAGTCTCCTATGTGGGTGTTTGGGTCATCATCTACTCCCTTCCCAGGTGCATCAACAGGAAATTGGATGGAAAGCAAAGCAGCAGGGACTCAAACTGGTGTTCACATCACAAATGGCAGTTTAACCCACCGTGCCAGAACCCTAGTCCCATAATTGCTGTTTTCACTAAAAACACTTTCAATTTACTACACTGGACTAAAAGGCAATGAAGCTTTGTGCTAAATATACAATGGAAGAAAGCGAGACAGTCTCACACCCGCATGAATACAGCCGAGTCTGGACAGCACAGGGCACCTGCAGGACTATAATGCAATACAGGACACCTCCAAATGAGGGAAGTGTCTCTCTCCTTGGTGTTGTGGCCCATGAGGAGTCCTCACAGCTTCTCAGGCAGAAGACATGGGAGGCCTTTGTGAACATTTATGTGACACACCAAGGAAAAACCCACATTTACTGCAGAATATGTAAAGCCTTTGAAGGAGCTGCATTGCCCAAATGAGTAAGGAGGGAGGGATCCAAAGAGCAAAGCTTTTCCTTGTTGAGCCCCCATTGGAGCTGCAGGAGAGTGGGACCTCCATCCAACTTCACTATGGCATCTGATTTCTTAACCTCCTTCTCCTCACAAAGTTACAAACTCTGCATTCTTCCTAGCTTGTCTTTGAAGGACAGCAAAGCAAGCTAGCTCCTTACTGCATGAATTTCATGCAGCCCTTAAGCTTCTTTGCATAAATATCAAAGATTGAGGTCTTGGAGTTTTCTGTTCCTTATGAAAGACTATTTTGCATTTCAAAGGAAAAAGTAGTATCCAAAAGCTCACAAAAAAGACAGGGGCTACTTTATGGACGGCATGGCCTATTATCTAGATCACCTATCCCTGCCCATAAAGGGGAGAAAAGACCCTAGACTGAGACCCAGTGTGCCTACCTCGTGCTGAATTGAATTCTGCACAAATTCATGCTATGATGACTTTCTCACTCATTTTGACTTACCCTGGGTGTTTGCCCAAGTTGGCTTTTTTCAGTGAGTGAAGGCCATCTTCATGCAGACTGGCATCAGAAAGGCTGCACCTGCTATATAGCTCTGAGTTATATAGCTACCTTTCTCCCTTTGAATCTCAGTTCATCTTTTAATACTAGAATGATAATATCTACATTAAAGAGTTATTATGAGGATTGAATGAAATGATATATACAAAGGGGAAAACAACAGTCAACAAATAGGAATGATAATGGTAACAAGTACTGTCATAGGCAAGAAAGATTCTCCTGTTTACAGTTCTTGGTGATGGCTTCTTCCCACCATTACTGGGATTTCATAGTCAGCGACCAGGAAGATTCAAGTTAGCTTTGTGGGCTCCCCTCACTCTCCCAGGCTCTTCACCAAGCTTTGGCTGAGACTTGTGAATGAGTCACAGTATCAAATCCTTGGGGATAATAATACATGGTTACCATGATCCCTGAAGCCAAGGAGTTGACAGATTTGTTGGTGAAATCGAACTTTTTAAAACAAAAGAAATGAAGAGTGAGGACAGCATAAGAGCTGTCACGGAGCTAAACAAGTGTTCTAAATCTTAAGCAAAAGAGAGCTATAAAATGGAATAATTTGGGAAAGTTTCATGCATGAGGAATTGATGGAATTGAATGCAGCAGCAAGTAACTAGTAGCGTTTGAATAAGCTGAGAGAACATAAAGGCACTGGGGTGGGTGAGCAGTGTAACATCAGAGGCACAAGAATACACTGAGCAGGGCCAAGCAAATGGGAAGGGTCAAACGCACAGCATTTTTAGAGACACAGAAAGCAGGAGGCAAATTACCTTGCCTCGAGGAAAGATGCTTCAAATTCTTGATTTATAAACATGTGTGGTCTTAGTCATGTAGTTCCTTACCAAGGAAGTCATTTTAGGAGCCAGCAACTGTGTGAAGTGTTGCAGATATTGGAGATTAAAATCTAGAAATCTCTTAAAGAGACCTACAGAAGGTACTCCAATAAGTTCAGAATAAAAAGAAATACAGAAAACTGTAATTCCATGCATACATTTTTCATAATATGCATTTTCCATAAACATTTTGGAGAGCCCCTATATGCATTGATTTCAAGATTTTTGTGCCAAAATAAAACTTTTAATTCCACTTTCCATCAACTTTTTCAAAGTCCTCATATTCATTCTACTTTCTTGTGACTTTGTGATGGAGACGCAGTCCTGCAGCAAAAAGGGCTTTCAGAATCCGCTGTACTGCTTCTGCATACGCCTGTGCTTTTTGGAAAATCTCATTAGATTAAGCCTATTGTTTGTGGACTTCATTTTGACTTTTTGATTTGAGCAGAGATAGCTGTAGCTAGGGTGTGGATATACACCCAGCTTGTGACTAAACCTAAGGAGCCAACAGAGAAGCTTTCTGGTCGACCGCTGCTATGGCCCACAGCAACAATAGCATGAACAAACTTCAGCGTGATGCTTGAGTAGAGACTAAGAAGTATTGAAAGGCTATCTAATGGTGGTTTGAAATTAGAAAAATCTGAGACAAGCAGGATAGAACTGAGAGATGGAGAACTCCTTGGCAACCCAGAGGTTCAATGTCAAAACAGTGTGTACAATACATGAGTTCAGACAAAAGGTAGAACAGACCTAAGGAAGATAGGGAAGCATCCACCTATATATCCACGAATAACTAGGAGAACGTAATCAGAGGAACTCATGGGGCATGGGATGCGTGTTCCTTGTGATCTTTTGCCTAGCAGAAAGGCTGGTTATGAACAGTGGGCTCATTGGATGCCTTAGCCTGGACTGCCCCCAGGCGTATGCACAGCTGTCCATCCGTTTGAGCCACTGTACTACCTGTGAATGCCAGAGAGGTGCACAGGGGCCGCAGAGACTCAAAGTTCCCATGAGGTATTGAGTATTACAGCGGTGAGTGCAGCAACTCCAGAGCCGGACTGTCTGACTTAGAATTTCACTTCTGGGGCCAGCGCTGTAGCACAGTGGGTTAAACCACAGCCTGCAGGGCAGGCATCCCTCATGGGCGCTGGTTCAAGTCCCAGCTGTTCCACTCTCTATCCAGCTGCTTGTTAATGTGCCTGAGAATGCAGCAGAAGACGGTCCAAGTGTTTGGGCCCTTGCACCCATGTGGGAGACCCAGCAGAAGCTACTGGCTCCTAGCTTTGGTCTGGCCCAGACCCGGTCATTGCAGCCATTTGGGGAGTGAACCAGCAGATGGAAGATCTCTCTCTGTGTCTCTCCTTCTCTCTCTATGTAACTCTGCCTTTCAAATAAATAAACAAATCTATAAAAAAAAGAATTCCACTTCTGTCTCTTATGATCCATGTGACACTAGTAAAGTATTGAACTTATCAATGTCTCCATTTCTTCATCTGCAAAAGATGGCTACGGGCTGGCGCTGTGGCGTAGTGGGTGAAGCCTCCACCTGCAGTGCTGGCAGCCCATATGGGCGCCGGCTGGAGTCCCAGCTGCTTCACTTCTGATCCAGCTCTCTGCTATGGCCTGGGAAAACAGCAGATGTTCCAAGTCCTGGCTCCTGGCTTCAGGTCAGCGCAGCACTAACCATTGTGGCCAACTGGGGTGTGAACCTGCGGATGGAAGACCTCTCTCTCTCTCTCTCTCTCTCTCTCTCTCTGTGTGTGTGTGTGTGTAACTCTGACTTAAAATAAAATAAATAGGCCGGCGCCGCGGCTCACTAGGCTAATCCTCCGCCTTGCGGCGCCGGCACACCGGCTTCTAGTCCCGGTCGGGGCGCCGGTTCTGTCCCGGCTGCCCCTCTTCCAGGCCAGCTCTCTGCTGTGGCCAGGGAGTGCAGTGGAGGATGGCCCAAGTGCTTGGGTCCTGCACCCCATGGGAGACCAGGATAGGCACCTGGCTCCTGCCATCAGATCAGCGCGGTGCGCCGGCTGCAGCGCGTCAGCCGCAGCGGCCATTGGAGGGTGAACCAACGGCAAAGGAAGACCTTTCTCTCTGTCTCTCTCTCTCTCTCACTGTCCACTCTGCCTGTCAAAAAAATAAATAAATAAATAAATAAAATAAATCTCTAAAAAAATATATGGTTAATAATAGTAGGTACTCCATGGGTTCTTGTAAAGAACACAAAACACTTAGTGCCTGAAACAAAGACACTCAGCTTGTGTTAGTTGTTGCTGTGCTGCTGTTACTTAAAGGACAAGTGAAACAGAAACTACTGTAGGTGAGAGGCAGGCTGCTGACCTATTTTTTTCCTCAGGTATTAGAAAGAAAACCCTTCTTATATTACTCCTGCATTTGTCATTTCATTGCAGGAAGACAAATCTAAAAGCACAGCTAGAGGACCTAAGTACACCAGAAAACTTTATGGAGAGTTGGAATCCTGCAGTAGTAGGTGGGAGCAAGCACCAACTAAAGTTTAAGTTGCAATAAAATTAAAGACAACGATTCTGTGACAGTACTATAACTCACCCTAAGCAGGTTGGTCTGCATATGCTAAATAAGACCGCCAAATCCCATCCCAACAGCTACAGGATCTAGTGATCTTTAGCTGGTATAGTAAATGTGCATTTTTCTACTTTCTAAGAAGTGCAAAACTACCCTCTTCCTCGTCATCAAAGAAGTTTTATTGAGCACAAAAGTACAGGGCTGCGTAAGAACAATAAAGTAGATATAGTTCCCGTCATCCTGGAGCCTGGAGGCTGGGCAGACAAGGCTGCCTGCTCCGCAGCTTCCGTAGTGAAGAGGACTGTCTCTTGACTCAAGACAGTTAAATCCAAAACAAGTACTAAGAATCCACAGCGAATACCTTTCTAGAAATACAAGAGACAAAAGCGATATGGCACAAAGAAAGAACTCAATACAAGTTTTATAGAAAATGAAGTCTGTCCCTTTAAGAAGTTTTAAAAATAAGAAATTTCAGTCTCATGGGGGAAGAAAAGGAAACCACCCTGTCCTCTCCTTTCCCCATTCTAGCCTGCATTGGATTATCCTTCAACTGAGTTCCCTAAATAAAAAAATGGGCAGTGTTAAGTAGCAAGTACCATGCTTAAAATTCTGGCCTGTGTTAGGGAAAGCATAAAGTTGTATAGCCATTGTCACAATTTAAATCCAGAACATTCCATCACCTGAAAAGAATCACTGTACGGAGGTTGGCACTGTGGCGTAGCGGGTTAACACCCTGGCCTGAAGCGCCCGCATCCCATGTGGGCGCCATTCGAGACCCAGCAGCTCCACTTACCATCCAGCTCTCTGCTATGGCCTGAGAAAGCAGTAGAAGATGGCGCAAGACCTTGGGCCCCTGCACCCACTTGGGAGACCCGGAAGAAGCTCCTAGCTCCTGGCTTCAATTAGGTACAGCTCCGGCCGTTGTGGCCAATTGGGGAGTGAACCATCAGATGGAAGAACTTTCCCTTTCTCTTTCTCTCTCTCTCTCTCTCCCTCTCCTCTCTCTGTGTAACTCTTTCAAATAAATAAAATAACTCTTAAAAAAAAAAAAGAATATTGTACTGTACCCTTACTAGACACTCCCTGTTGCCAATGCTCCCTAGCCCCTGGTAGCTACAAATCTACTTTTTGACTATGGATTTGCCTATTTGTGATATTGTATAAATGTAACCACATGATTGAGGGGTTTATGTACAGCCACTTTCACTCAGAGTAATGTTTCAAGATTTATGTATGTCACAGAATGTGTCATTATCTTATTCTTTTTTTATTTCTGAATAGTACTCCATTGTATGGATAAGGTACATTTTCTTAATTCATTTATTAGTTGATGAACATTTGGGTTGTTTCCATTTTTTGAAAATTAATAATAATTCTAAAAACAACTATGTGCAAGTTTTCAACTGATATTTTCAATTTTCTGTTTTATACTCAGCAGAGGGACTTCTGGATCCAGTGCCATCCTATGTTTAGCATTCTGAGAGACACAAAACTGCTTCCTAAAGCAGTAGCCTCATTCTACACTTCCACAAGCAGCCCAGGAGCATTTCAATTTCTCTACATCCTCATCAACATTTAGTGTGGCTTGCATGTCTTCTTAGAGATCTAGTGAGTGTGAAGCAGCATTTCATTGTGATTTGGCTTTGCAGTTCCCTAATGACTAATGATAGTAAGAATTTTATGTGCCTGTTTATAATTTTATATGTTCTTGGAAGAAAAAAACTATTCAAATTCTTTGCCCTTTTTAAAATTTGTGTTATTTGTCCTTTTATTTTTTAGTTAAATTTTTTTTTATTTTTTATTTATTTGAAAGGCAGAGAGAGACTGAGAGAGAGAGAGAGAGAGAGAGAGAGAGAAAGAAAGAGAGATCTTCTATCTGCTGGTTCACTCCCCAAGTGGCAGCAAGAGCTGGGGCTGGGCCAGGCCAAAGACAGGAGCCAGCAGCTTCTTTCAGGTCTCCCACTTGGGTGCAGGGGCCCAAGGACTTGCGTCATCCTCCAATGCTTTCCCAGGCACATTAGTAGGAGCTGGATCAGAAGTGGAACAGCTGGGTCTTGATCTGGCACCCATATGAGATGCTGGCCTTGCAGGCTGAGGTTTAATTTCCTATACTACAATGCTGACCCCTAAAACATTTTGTTATGTATTCTGGATACTAGTACTTCATCAGATATATTATAAAAATGATTTGTAAATCCCCCTCCCCCATGCTTTGCACACTTTCTTCACTTTTTCGAGGGTGTCCTTTGAAGCACAAAAATATTTGATTTTGGTGAAATCCAATTTTTTACTTATCTTTGCTTCTCATTTCTTCCTGCCATATCTAAGAAATCTTTAGCAAAATCAAGATAAAAATATTTATCCTTATATCTGCATCTGAGAGCTTTATATTTCACCTTAGCAATATTAATGTTCCCAATCCATGAACATGGAATGGCTTTTATGTATTTAGTTGTTCTTTAATTCCTTTTAGCAATGGCAATGTACAAGTCTTGGATTTATTTAATTAAGTTTATTTCTAAGTTATATTTTATTCTTTTTGAAGCTATTGAAAATGAAATTGTTTTCTTAATTTCTTTTTTTTTTTTTTTTGAGAGGCAGAGTGGATAGTGAGAGAGAGAGACAGAGAGAAAGGTCTTCCTTTTTGCCGTTGGTTCACCCTCCAATGGCCTCTGCGGCCGGCTCATCTCGCCAATCCAAAGCTAGGAGCCAGGTGCTTCTCCTGGTCTCCCATGCAGGTGCAGGGCCCAAGGACCCGGGCCATCCTCCACTGCCTTCCCGGGCCATAGCAGAGAGCTGGCCTGGAAGAGGGGCAGCCGGGATAGAATCCAGCGCCCCAACCGGGACTAGAACCCAGTGCGCCGGCGCCACAAGGCGGAGGATTAGCCTGTTAAGCCACGGCGCCGGCCTGTTTTCTTAATTTCATTTCTATTATCCATTTAATGTGCATAGAAATATTATAAATAGTTGTATGCTTATCATGTATCCTGCAACCTTGTTAAACATATTCATTAGTTGTAATAGTTCTTGTGGTCTCTTCCTTAGAATATTCCATGTGTAAATGGTATTGTAAAAGCAAATGGAAATTGTGTATTATGTTTTAAAAAACATACTTTAAATTTTTATTTATGGAGCCAGTGCTGTGGTTCAGTGGGTTAACGCCCTGTCCTGTAGTGCCGGCATCCCATATGGGTGCCAGTTCAAGACCCAACTGCTCCACTTCCATTCCAGCTCTCTGCTATAACCTGGGAAAGCAGTAGAAGATGGCCCAAGTCCTTGGGCATCTGCACCCTTATGGAAGACCCTGAAGAAGCTCCTGGCTCCTAGTTCCTGATCGGCACAGCTCTGGCCGTGGCAGCCCACTGGGGAGTGAACCAGCAGATGGAAGACCTCTCTCTCTCTCTCTCTCTCTCTCTCTCTCTCTCTCTCTGCCTCTCCTCTCTCTGTGTAACTCTGACTCTCAAATAAATAAATAAATCTTTTTAAAAATTTATTTATTCATTTTCATTTATTTGAAAGTGACAGAAAAAGAAAATTATGCAATTTCTCAATTTTTTGCACCAGAATAAGTTTATCTTTTAATTAGCTTTTTCCATAAGTATAACAAGAATCTAGAAGATGAGAGAAACAAAGGCTAGAAAGAGTATATGAAAAAATAGTGATCAAAAATTTCTCAAACTTTGGTATAGGCATTTGACCTAACGGTTAAGCCACCAATTGGGATGTCCATGTTCCATGTTGGAGTGCCTGGATTCAAGTCTCAGTTTCATTCTCCATTCTAGCTTCCTGCTAGTGCACACCCTAGGGAGTGGCTGGACCTTCGCTTTCCATAGCATGGGAGACCTGGATTGAGTTCCCAGCTTCATCCTGGCTAAGCCTCAGCCATTGTGGGCATTTGGAAAGGAGGCCAGTGGATGAGATCTATCGCCACCTGTCTGACTCTTTCTCGTTCTCTCCCTCTCTCCTTCTCAAAGGAATGAAAGAGAAAAAAGTCTCAAATTTCATTTAAAAATACTAATCTCAACCAACTCTAAGTAGGATAAACTTAAAGAGACCCATAGCTAGATGCACAAAACACAACACATGTTAACAGTAAGGAAAAATAAGAACTCTGTGAGCAATATTTCCAATTTTTCTATAAAACTGAAGAAAAGAGGAAACAAAACTTAAGCAAATTTGCCAAACCACAAATTATATGAAAAAATAAGCCAAGAGAAACCAAGCAACGAGAAAATCTCTAAAGTAACAAGAGAGACATGACTCATGAATATAAGAGGGCCCTCAGTGTAAATATTATCAGAAATTATGAAGTCAGAAGGAATTGGGATGATGTATTCAAAGTGCTGAAAGAAAAAGAATGTCAACCAAAATGGCAGGCACAGAAAGACCAATTATCCTTCCAAGATGAAGGAGAAATTAAGACATTCGCAGACAAACCAAAACTGATGATCTGTCACTAGCGGAGGTGCCTGCCAAGAAACACTTTGGTCTTTCTGGCTGAAATGAAAACATACCAGATAGTAAAACAAATGATGACATCAAAAAATGTAGGAAAAGTACTTTACAAAATCCAATACCCTTTACTGGAGGTTCTAGCCAAGGGATTGAGGTTTTAAAAAAAAAATTAAAGATATTCAAATTGAAAAAGTGGAAGTAAAATTATTTCTATTTACACAGTTATGACCTTATACCAGCATGTTTCAAAAAGCTCTGGAAAATTCATATTGTATGAATTTTTTTTGTCCTTTTAACATTTTCTAGATCCTTGAGATGCATTGAAATTTCATTTATTTGGTGCCTTTCCAATTTCTTGATGTAAGCACCTATTGCTATAAACTTTCCTCTCAACACTGCTTTTGCTGTATCCCATAAGTTTTGATATGTTGTGTTGTTGTCCTCATTTACTTCCAGAAAGTTTTTTATTTCTCTTTTGATTTCTTCTATGACCCAATTTTCATTTAGGAGCATGTTGTTCAGTCTCCATTTGTTTGCATACACTCTAGGGATTCCTGAGTTGCTAATTTCCAACTTCATTCCTCTGTGGTCTGAGAAGCTGCATGGTATGATTCCACTTCTTTTGAATGTGCTGAGACTTGCTTTATGGCCTAGTATGTGGTCAGTCCTAGAGAAGGTTCCATGCACTGCTGAGAAGAATGTAAATTCTTTAAATGTAAGATTGAAAGTTCTGCAGATATCAAAATACCGAAGACATTCTTCTCAGATCTAGAAAAAATGATGCTGAAATTCATATGGAGACACAGAAGACCTCGAATAGCCAAAGCAATCTTGTACAACAAAAACAAAGCTGGAGGCATCACAATAACAGATTTCAGGACATACTACAGGGCAGTTGTTATCAAAACAGCATGGTACTGGTACAGAAACAGATGGATAGACCAATGGAACAGAATAGAAACACCAGAAATCAATCCAAACATCTACAGCCAACTTATATTTGATCAAGAATCTAAAACCAATTCCTGGAGCAAGAACAGTCTATTCAACAAATGGTGCTGGGAAAACTGGATTTCCATGTGCAGAAGCATGAAGCAAGACCCCTACCTTATACCTTACAAAAAAATCCACTCAACATGGATTAAAGACCTAAATCTACGACCCGACACCATCAAATTATTAGAGAGCATGGGAGAACCATGTAAGATATAGGCACAGGCAAAGACTTCTTGGAAAAGACCCTGGAGGCACAAACAGTCAAAGTCAAAATTAACATTTGGGATTGCATCAAATTGAGAAGTTTCTGTACTGCAAAAGAAACAGTCAGGAAAGTGAAGAGGCAACCGACAGAATGGGAAAAAATATTTTCAAGCTATGCAACAGATAAAGGATTAATAACCAGAATCTACAAAGAGATCAAGAAACTCCACAACATCAAAACAAACAACCCGCTGAAGAGATAGGCCAAGGACCTCACTAGATATTTTCAAAAGGGGAAATCCAAATGGCCAACAGGCACATGAAAAAATGTTCAGGATCACTAGCAATCAGGGAAATGCAAATCAAAACCACAATGAGGTTTCACCTCACCCCGGTGAGAATGGCTCACATTCAGAAATCTACTGACTACAGATGCTGGTGAGGATGTGGGGGAAAAGGGACACTAACCCACTGTTGGTGGGAATGCAAACTGGTTAAGCCACTATGGAAGTCAGTCTGGAGATTCCTCAGAAACCTGAATACAACCCTACCATACAACCCAGCCATCCCACTCCTTGGAATTTACCCAAAGGAAATGAAATTGGCAAACAAAAAGCTGTCTGCACCTCAATGTTTATTGCAGCTCAATTCACAATAGCTAAGACCTGGAATTAACCTAAATGCCCATCAACGGTAGACTGGATAAAGAAATTATGGGACATGTACTCTATAGAATACTACACAGCAGTCAAAAACAATGAAATCTGGTCATTTGCAACAAAATGGAGGAATCTGGAAAACACGCTGAGTGAAATAAGCCAGTCCCAAAGTGACAAAAATCATATGTTCTCTTTGATCGGTGACAACTATCCAAGCACCAAAAAGGAAACCTGTTGAAGTGAAATGGACACTTTGAGAAACATGACTTTATCAACCCTTACCCTGACTGTTGATGAACAACTTAATACTTGATACCTTTTAGTATTTTTTTGGTTCTACTTAATACTATTGGTTGAACTCTGTAATTAATACACAATTATTCTTAAGTGTTGAAATTTAACTGAAAAGTGATCCCTGTTAAATATAAGAGTGGGAATAAGAGAGGGAGGAGATGTACAATTTGGGACATGCTCAATCTGACTTTCCCCAAATGGTAGAGTTATAAACGTGCCAGGGGATTCCAATTCAATCCCATCAAGGTGGCATGTACCAATGCCATCTCACTAGTCCAAGCGATCAATTTCTGTTCACAATTGATCATAATGATAGGACTAAGAATCAAAAGGATCACATAAATAAAGTCAGTGTTTGCAAATACTAACTGATAGAATAAAAAAGGGAGAGAACGATCCAACATGGGAAGCGAGATACACAGCAGACTCATAGAATGGCAGATGTCCTAAACAGCACTCTGGCCTCAGAATCAGCCCTTATGGCATTCAGATCTGGCTGAAGAGCCCATGAGAGTATTTTAGGCAAGGAAAGCCAAGAGACTCTGGCAAAAAAAAAAAAAAAAAAAAAAACCTAAATGAAAGATCTCTGAGAGTGAGTTCCCAGTGGAAAAAACAGGTCATCAAAGAAGGAGGTAGGGTACCTTTCTCTGAAGGGAGGAGAGAACTTCCACTTCGACTATGACCTTGTCTAAATAAGATCAGAGTTGGCAAACTCAAAAGGCCTCCATAGCCTTGGCATTCATGACAAGAGCCTAGGGGGATTACTGATGCCATAAACAAGAGTGTCAATTTGTTAAGTCAGCAACAGGAGTCACTGTGCACTTACTCCTCATGTAGGATTGCTGTCCTAAATGTCCTGTACGTTGTGATTTAATGCTATAACAGTATTTTATACTTTGTGTTTCTGTGTGGGTGCAAACTGTTGAAATCTTTACTCAATATATGATAAATTGATCTTCTGTATATAAAGATAATTGAAAATGAATCTTGATGTGAATGGAAGGGGAAAGGGAGTGGGAGAGAGGAGGGTTGCGGGTGGGAGGGAAGTTATGGGGGGGGAAGCCATTGTAATCTATAAGCTGTACTTCGGAAAGTAATATTCATTAAATAAAAGTTTAAAAAAGTTCATCAATATTAAAAATAATAGTAATTATCACACATTAAATATGTATTGTGTGGGACACAGTGATTTTCAACAGCAAATTTGGAGACCATGTGCACCTATATTCACACACAGGCTCTACTTGTAACTTGTCAGATCTTGGGAAGTTACTTAATCAGGATGTACGTAAATCCTCATCCATAGGGTTGGGTAAAGGGCTCAGTTCTGTGCCTGGCCACAAAGTAAGCACTCAACAAATATTAATAATGATTTATGAATTTCTTACAATAGAATTTTCATACAACAAATTCCCTTTGGCATGCCATGACCTAAGCTGCATTTTCATCCGTTCCCCCTAAGCAGCACAATTTTGTTTAACTGAGCTTCCTGCAGCACAGCTACTCATTTGGCAATACTTCTGCCTCCTGCTTTGTGTCCTCTGATGGAGGAAGAATTAGGCACTGAGCTCAGGAGGACGATGATATTTAAGAGCTGCTGTAGATGGAATTGTCTCCATAACAAGCCCAGAGCAATGGGGCTGCTTTCAGTTGACCTGCCCCTCCTTCAGGGTCCACAGGTTCAAGGCCTGGGCATACAAGACCCCTGCACTACCCAGGGAATGGCTCAGCCCTCCTAGCCCTCCCTCACTCACACAAAATTGCCTGGCCTCGCTCCATAGCTGACTCCACACAAAATCATTTTTCAAAATAAAGCAAAGTGTCAGGCTGGGTTTCAGAAACTCCCTGACAGGCATGGCCAAAAATGACCCTGAAAGCTCCCACAGGTGTGGAGAGGAGGCCAGCACGGGAGACATGGACCGCAGGAGCCAGGATACTCTGAAGGTTGAAATTAATCACCAGGTGACCCAGAAGCTCATTTTCCTCACTTAACCAACAACACAAGTGGAGTTTCTCATGCAATCTCATGAATCAAAAACAATGGGCATTTTATGCATCTTGAATGAAATTGCAACGAGTATTTATTAAGCATCTACTGCCCAGAAGGCCCTGTGCTAGCTGCTGTGGGCATGGAGATGGGTAAGGACAGGTCTGCTCTCAGGCATCACCCTCTGCGGTCCAGGAAACAGGCAGGCAGGCTGCAGAGCAAGGAAGGCAGGAGGAAGCAGCACTTCCTCCGTCTGCCTGCAGAGCCGAGTTCTCTGTTGTGGGAAGTTCTTCACACAGGATGGATGAACAGACAGCTCCACGGGCTGTCACGAGGAGGTCAGGCAGAAAGATCAGGGTCCCAGAGTACTGCCATGCTGGACCTGGATGTACAAATAAGAAGCAACCAGTGCTTTACAAGACCCTAAGATTATGTTGTATGTGTACAAGTTTTGTTTCTTTTTTTAAATTTTATTTAATGTATACAAATTTCATGTATACAGATTTAGGAACATAGTGATACTTCCCGCCCCACCCTCCCTCCTGCCCACGCTCCTACCCTTCCCCCTCCTTCCTCTCCTAATCCCTCTCTTAATGTGTACAATGTACTTTCAGTTTACTTTATACCCATAAAATTAACCTTACACTAAGCAAAGAATTCAACAAATAGTAAGAAGGAAAGAAAACTGGTCAGGGCTATAAACAATCATCAAAGTGCAAAATGTCAATTTCACTCCTATACATTACATTTTAGGTACTCTAGTAGTTACCACAGATCAGGGAAACCATATGGTATTTGTCTTTTTGGGACTAGTTTATCTCAGTAAGTATACTGGTTTCCAGTTGCATCTATTTTGTTGCAAAAGACGGGATTTCATTCTTTTTTTATTTTTTAACTTTTATTTAATGAATATAAATTTCCAAAGTACAACTCTTTTTTACAGCTGAGTAGTATTCCACAGTGTATATATAACATAATTTCTTTATCCAGTCATCAACTGATGGACATCTGGGTTGATTCCATATCTTAGCTATTATGAATTGAGCTGCAATGAACATGAGGGTATAGATAACTCCTTCATATGCTGATTTCATTTCAACCCTAAGATTTTATAGACTGACAGACCAATATTTCCTCTTGAGATGCCACAGTCACTCAAAATATAAGAATCTTCTTCATAGAATACCCAAGTTTTCCATCTTCCTAAGTTATGTTTTTAAATAGTGAGTGATAGAATTAGTAGCTACAATCCTAATGTCTTATAGACTTAGGTTTTAAAAATCAAATACCCATACAACGTTAAACGTACACATCAAAAGAATCATGGGATGACTGATGGTGGAGAGAGCAGGAGCAGACATAAAGAGAGTCAGGCCCTGAGATGATGGATTCTCCGAACTCAGCCTTTTCCATTTGTCTGTGGTTGGACATTTCCTTAATAAGTAGTTTGAGAAGAAGAAAAAGAAGAAAGGAAACAATGATTGCCGTCCCTGAGAAAGAAAATTAAGCATTTATCAACCTCTCTTCTTTCTTGCCAAAAGAAGACCCAAGGCAAAATCCCCTCCTCTGAGTAAGGAGAGGGACAGAACTGAAAACAGGCGATGGGGGCTGCATGGCCTTGGGGAGAGAGGGGAGAGGGAGGGAGAGGAAGCGGGAGGCAATTGGTCTCGGGTGCAAGGGAAGGGATATATTTGCTAGACACTGGAAAGGCAGGAATGGTGCCTTTGCCAAGGGGAGCAAGTTCTGGAACAAAGGGACAGGTATTTGGCACAGCAGTGAAGAGACTGCTTGGGATGCCTGCGTCCCATGTCAGAGAGCTGTGGTCCTGGCTCAGACTCTCATCCTAGCTTCCCATTAATGCATCCTGTGGCACTAGCAGGTGATGGCTCAAGTGTTTCAGACTATGCCACCCCTGTGGGAGACTCAGGTTGAGTTCTAGGCCCCTGGTTTTAGCCTGTCCAGCCCCAGCTGTTTGGGGAGTGAAACAGCAGATGAAAGATCTCCGTGTGTGTGTGTGTGTGTGTGTGTGTGAGATCTTTCTCTTTATCTCTCTGCCTTTCAAATAAAATGAAATTTTTTTTTTTGCTTTTAAACGTTTAAGGCAAAGAAGCCTCCTTCTGACTCTGTCTGTGCCTCAGTGTTTTTCCAGTTAGAACTCAGTAATGTGTACCTGTGTGTAAGTGTGAACACGTCTGTTGTGTGTGTCCGTGTGCCTGTGCACATGAGTGTGCACCTCTACACATGTGTACACATGCTGCATTGTTCATTGTATATGTGTATGATGGTGTGTGCTGTGCATTGTGTGTATGTGTGCATGCATGTGTGGTATGTGAGTATGCATGAGTGTGCTATGTCGTTTTGCACTGTGAACATGTGTGTACATGTGATGTGTGTGGTGGGTGCATGTATGTGTGCTTGTATGTGTGTGATGCATACTGGACTTAGCAAACCAGAGGCATTGAAGAGAGCGGAGCACAGGAACAGTGTGATCTAGTCAGTGTTTCCATTTTCACTCCCCTTCTTGCTGGCTTCGTCAATGTTCCCTCAGCCTCTTCTCCCATCCATGTAGCCCCGCCCGGCTAACTATGTCCAGGATCATGCACCTTTGTCATTTCCCCTGAACCCTGCCCACAGCATTTTGAGCAGTGGCTTTATTAACCACTCCTCAATCACCCCACGCCTATGTGCTCTCTCATCCTTCCAGGGCCTGCCCTGACTCTGACCTCCAGGGGTCACAATGCTGTTCGTCCTGCTTGGAAGCAGTTCAGCTCTCTCTCCCTCCAAACTGCTATCTGTATCTCTCCATGAATGTGCCCCTCTGTGCTATACACATGTGCACTGAGTGATAAGCTGCCTCAAAGTGTCCTGGAGGTCTCCCCGTGTGTAAGATTTTTTGTGCTGAGAGTGAGTTTTTGCAAGGGATGACTTGGATGCCTCTTCTGCATCTCCTAGCACTCCTGACACCCACCTGGGCATACGGCACTGCTGTAGGTTGGAGTCAGGAGAAAAAGGTTAGGTGATTAATAGACCTGGAATCAAATCCTGGCTCTGCCACTTTCTAGTTCTGTCATTTGGAAAAAATTATTTAACTGCCGGCCATAGAGGCCAATTGGGGGATGAACCAATGGAAAAAGGAAGACCTTTCTCTCTGTCTCTCTGTCTCTCTCTCTCTGTCTAACTCTGCCTGTCAAAAAATAAAAATTTAAAAAATAAAAATAACTCCTCAAGTTTGCTTTACTCGTTCTGTAATAAGAACGATGAGATCTATCCTTGATGAAGGCTCTGCCTCCTACACGTATTGTGGGGATGAAATTAGACCATTTTTCTATTTTTTTTTTTTATTTTTGTTTGAAAGTCAGAGCTACACAGAGAGAGGAGAGGCAGAGAGAGAGAAAGGTCTTCCATCCGCTGGTTCACTGCCCAATTGGCTGCAATGGCCGGAGCTGCACCGATCCAAAGCCAGGGGCCAGGAACTTCTTCTGGGTCTCCCACACGGGTGCAGGGGCCTGAGGACTTGGGCCATCTTCTACTGCTTTCCCAAGCCACAACAGAGAGCTGGATCAGAAGTGGAGCAGCCAGGACTAGAACCAGCGCCCATATGGGATGCCAGCGCTTCAGGCCAGGGTGTTAACCCACTGCACCACAGAGCCGGCCCCAGATCATTTTTCAAAAGCAGAGTTTCTAGCATTTGGTGTATCAGCCAAAAAGGATTGGTATCTGAAAATGCTTGCAGAAAAGAGGCTCCTCTTTTGGCTTCTGTGTTCATTGCCACCTGAACAAAGAGCAAGAGAAAATGTCCCCAGAGCTCTCCATCCACACATAATTATGTCACTTACTAGTGACATGAGTTTGCCCAAACTTGTTCATCTCTGAGTCTCCTTTTCTCAAGTTTAACGTGGAGTTAATGCAAGGATCAAATGAACTACTATATAGGAAATTACATTATAAATTGTAATGAGCTATACAAATATTAGCTAGCAGTAGGTGTTGTATTAAATTGAATTTATTGTCAAGTCACCCTGCTGATACCTGAAGAGTGCATTCCCTTAAATTAGAGAGAGAGAGAGAAGTGAAGTTTCAAGGAAGCAGGATTAACAGTGATTAACCCTGGCACTTACACCTGCTGGGTGACAAGTGGGTTCCTGTTCCCTGCCCCCTCACAGCTGTGTTTCTTCCTCCATAAAATAGAGTCAATGATAGAACCTACCTTGTAAGCATGTGTGACCTGACCAAGACCCTATTCAAAATGCTGAGTGTGACACTGGACACCCAGTGCTAAGTTAATGTTGCCAGGGATGCATTTTGGTAATGAGGGAAAGCAGGAGCCCAGAGCCTGTGTACTTTGGGGGAACAGGTGGCCTTGACTGCTGGGGACCCGGGGAGGAATGCCACAGCCCCCGTTGGCTTTCTACTCAGTCCTCTTGTGAGGCCAGTTTCTGATACTAAAGGAGGAAACAGCAAGACCTAAACTATGCTGCTCTCTTCTGGAAGCTGCTGGAAGCTGTACAGTTCATGTGCACATTCTATGTTTTTAAATACAAGACCGTGAAAGCAATGATTTCTTTGACAAGCCAATAGATCCCTGTGGATGTAACTCACCAAAGTAAAACTGTGCACTGGGACACACTTTGAGCTAGGGTAGTATTTTTGGTGCTGGCCATCCATCACTCAGCTGGGAGAGCCAAGGAAAGGAGAATGACCCGCTCACGATGCCCACCTGGACCGGACAGGGGGACCTGCTTCCAGATCTGTTCCATTGCAGACCTAATCAGAGACTGAAGATCTTAAGAGGAGCAAGAATCTCAGTGAAGTATATTTAGCCAAGTCCATAGTGCTCTGCGTTAGGGCGTGATTTCACTTGCTTTTGTAGACAACAACATAAGCGGCTTATGGAAGACAGTAGTGTACTGCTCTCCCAGGGAACAGCCTGGCACGAAGGAAAGCCTGGAAACGCCCAGCCTGCTCCCTTACGAGTTACACTCGGTCTCACTAAGGCACACTGTGAACGCAGCATGGCATTCGCCTGGCCAGACACAGGACTTTGATAGCGAGATGGGCGAACAGGCATCAGGGGTGGTCAGCAGGCTTCCAAGAACAGGAATGACATGGGCTACTGGAGGGCTGGCCCTGCACCCAGCACTGCGTCCACAGTCCACGCTCCCAACTCTCTGTTCCCCACAATAGATAACTCATGCTCACATGTATTTTTTTTTAAAGATTTATTTATTTATTTGAAAGTCAGAGTTATACAGACAGAGGAGAGGCAGAGAGAGGGAGAGAGAGAGAGAGAGAGAGAGAGAGAGAGAGGTCTTCCATCTGGTGGTTCACTCTCCAGATGACTGCAACAGCCGGAGCTGCGCCGATCCGAAGCCAGGAGCTTCTACCGGGCCTCCCACGCGGGTGCAGGGACTCAAGGACTTGGGTCATCTTCCACTGCTTTCCCAGGCAATAGCAGAGAGCTGGATCGGAAGTGGAGCAGCCAGGACTCAAACCAGCGCCCATATGGGATGCCGGCGCCTCAGACCAGCGTGTTAACCCACTGCACCACAGCACTGGCCTCCTCACAGTTTTTTTTTTTTTTTTAGATTTATTTATTTATTTGAAAAGCAAAGTTACAGGGAGCCAGAGGTAGAAAGAGAGAGAGGTCTTCCATCTGCTGGTTCAGTCCCTAAAGGCCACAAGAGCCAGGTCTGAGCCAATCCGAAGCCAAGAACCAGGAGCTTTTCCGTTTCTCCCACGATGGTGCAGGGCCCAAGGACTTGGGCCATCCTCCACTGCTTTCCCAGGCCATAGCAGAGAGCTGGATCGGAAGTGGAGCAGCCAGGACTCAAACCAGTGCCCATATGGGATGCAGGCACTGCAGGCAGAGACTTTTCCCACTACGCCACAGCGTCAGCCCTCATACTCACACTAACACAGCTTTTATTCTCCTGCTTCCATGGCCCTTCTAAGGCAGGAAATCATGTTTGACTTGCCTAGCAGAGTAAACCCTTATTTTCTTTTAAAAATACATGACTGAATAAATGAAATGCTCTAAGCCAAAGGGAAAAGACGATGTATCAGTTCCACCTACAACCCCTGCTGCAGCTCAACATACCCCCAAGGGCTGTTGAAAGGATCAAAGGAAGTTACACCGGGGAGCACTGAGCCAGCCGCCAGACAGACACGTTTCGGCATGCAGCCTCACACAGTCCTGCAAAAGACGCTTCCGCTGCGCCAATTCTGAGCCCGTGCCACCACCATCTGTCGAGCCTGTGCCCACCAAGCCCACTCTGCAGACTTAACTTGATGCTCACACAGTCCTTGGGGTCCACAGGATGCTTACGCCGCACGGCAGATGAGAGTGTTTAAAGCCACCGCTGTAATCAAATATGTCACACTTTTCTGGCCACATCCAATGACACCTTTTATTAGCTTAATTAAAATTGAATACTTCATATGGACAGAACACATAGCAAGTTTTACCTAGAACTACTCATTTTTGCCCCAGACCAGTGTGTGTGATCCTCTCCTGGGAAATATAGCCCAGTGGGCGGGATTTGTGTGTGGCCAGCAGAGAAAATCCAACCTGAATTTACAACCCAGTTCCATCACTTGCCTGTCTGATGCCTCTCCTGTGTTGTCCCTGTTATCCAATAAGAGTAACAGCAGCTCTCTTGTATGGTATTTAGGAGACCAGAAATAAAGTGTGTAAAAATGTCTAATATGAAAAATGAATCTTAATGAAGAATAGGATGGGAGAGGAAGTAGGAGATGGGATGGTTTGCGGGTGCGAGGGCGGGTATGGGGGGAAGAACAGCTATAATCCAAAAGCTGTACTTACAAAATTTATATTTATTAAATAAAGGCTTTATATTTAAAAATGTCTAATGTGGAAGCTGGCACTGTGGTGTAACAGGTAAAGCTGCCACCTGCAGTGCCAGCATCCCATATGGGTGCTGGTTGGAGTCCTGGCTGCTCCACTTCCAATCCAGCTCTCTGCTATGGCCTGGGAAAGCAGCAGAAAATGGCGCAAGTCCTTGGGCCCCTGCATCCGTGTGGGAGACCCGGAAGAAGCTCCTGGCTCCTGGCTTTGGATCAGCACGGCTCCAGGCGTTGCCGCCAATTGGGGAGTGAACCAGCGGATGGAAGATCTCTCTCTCTCTCTCTCTCTCTCTCTCTCTCTCTCTCCCTCTTCCTCTCCCTCTCTTTCTCTCTCTGTATAGCTCTGACTTTCAAATAAATAAATAAATCTTTTTTAAAAAGTCTGATATGTAAACAGTCATGGATAAATGATAGCTACTCTTCCTTTTACTTTTTTAAATAAAAAAAAGGAGCTAGCTTTACCTGCTATGCCACAGCGCCAGCCCCAGCTACCATTCATTTTAGTTAATTGGTGCTCAGTAACTTGATTTGATTGTGGTACAGATTAAGGAGAAACTCTTATTTCAGAAGAATCAACACACACATCTGGCCGGCATTGATAAGCAAGTTAAGCTGCTGCCTGCAACTCCAGATCCCATATGGGAGCGTCAGTTCAAGCCCCAGCAGCTCTGCTTCCAATCCAGCTCCTTTCTGATGTGTCTGGGAAGACATCAAAAGATGATCCAAGAATTTGGGCCCCTGCACCCACGTGAGAGATCCAGAAGGAATTCAAGGCTCCTGGCTTCGGCCTGGCCCAACCCCAACCATCGCAGCCATTTATTAATGAACCAGCAGATGGAAGATCTCTGCCTCTCCCTCTCTGTCTCATTCTATCTTCCAAATACAATAAATCTTTTTTAAAAAGTCAACATAATCGGGGATGATTGTATATGTATTTGTCCCACTTGTAGAGAGTGCATTACTTAAAAGCAGGGAAGATGCTTATCTTAGGAATTCACACATAAATTTCAGATCAAATAGCTTACCCTTTCTCTATATGATCAATTTTTTTTTTTGACAGGCAGAGTAGACAGTGAGAGAGAGAGAGAGACAGAGAGAAAGGTCTTCCTTTTGCTGTTGGTTCACCCTCCAATGGCTGCCACGGTCGGCGCGCTGCGGCCGGTGCACCATGCTGATCCGAAGCCAGGAGCCAGGTGCTTCTCCTGGTCTCCCATGGGGTGCAGGGCCCAAGGACTTGGGCCATCCTCCACTGCACTCCCGGGCCACAGCAGAGAGCTGGCCTGGAAGAGGGGCAATTGGGACAGGATCCGGTGCCCCGACCGGGACTAGAACCCGGTGTGCCGGCGCCGCAAGGCGGAGGATTAGCCTGTTGAGCCACGGCGCCGGCCTATATGATCAATTTTTAAAATATGCTCCTTCAGTGGAAAGGGTTTTTTATTATTATTATTATTTATTATTATTATCTTTGCTTCTTCTTGGGGAAAAAATAAAGAGAAACAGAAACCTGAGGAACCTATTTTGCCCTCCCAGTTCATTGTAATGAGGTAGGCCATCTCTGAGCGTCAGCTTACTATTATCAATACAAACTTGCTGTGATGGTGTGCGTTGGCGGTCTAGTGGTGAGCATAGCTGCCTTCCAAACTTGCTGTGATGGCAAGTGCTCCTGTGGCTCTCCAGGCAGAAAGACACAAATGTTACCTCAGGCAGGGAACCCCAGCCCAACATCGAGGGAGTTGGGGGCTGGCGCTGTGGTGTAGCGAGTAAAGCTGCCGCCTGCAGTGCCGGCATCGCATATGGGCACTGGTTCAAGTCCTGGCTGCTCCACTTCCGATCCAGCTCTCTGCTATAGCCTGGGAAAGCAGTGGAAGATGGTCCAAGTCCTTGGGCCCCTTACACTCATGTCAGAGACCTAGAGGAAGCTCCTGGCTCTTGACTTCACATCAGCACAGCTCTGGCTGTTGCAGCCAACTGGGGAGTGAACCACCGGATGGAAGACCTCTCTCTCTCTCTCTCTCTCTCTCTCTCTGCCTCTCCTTCTCTCTGTGTGTAACTCTTTCAAATAAATAAATAAATCTTTAAGAAAGACAGAGAGTTGTATGTGTTCCCTTGTGAGAAAAAACAGCAAAAGAAATTCTAAATAACCAACTATCTAAAAACCAGCAAAAGAAATTCTAAATAACCAACTATCTAAAGGTAAAGGTACAAAGTTCTGGAACTAAACCTTGATCTAGTACAATTGCATTATTAGTTTAACAAGAGAGTGTCTTTAGTATCAAGAGAAACGTTTTGCTAACAGATTTTTTCCCACCACCATTCCTAGGGTAGAAGACCATTTTGTTTTTCTTGGCAGATACAGACCTTCTCTTGGGAAATTATCTAGCACACGAAGTGAAATCTACTTGTATTTTCCAACAGCCCAGTGGCTGTTGGGGAAATTTCTATCCTAAGAAAATAGCAAAACCCAAAAAGAGAATCCCGCTTAGAGATGATAGACTCATTCTTTTGTGACCCTAAAGGGAAATACGGAGCACTTTGGAGGTGTTCAATAAAAAAAGATTTACACGTGGTAAATAAACTATGATGCATGTCTAAGACGGAATTACCATTTTCCATTTCATCAGAATGCTTCATGATAGAGGAACAAGTTCATGCCGTGTTGTCAAGTGGTGTGCAGGTTGCAGCTAAAGACACTCAATTGGAAGACATTTAGTTCTGAAATTAAAGCTTGTCAGGGAGACAAAGGGTAAAAACAACTGAACATTTAGTTGCTACCAGTGGTTCTCCGAGCAAGGGGCTTGGGAACATTTCTATAATTAATACATTCTATGTTTATAATCAGGAAAAATCATTATTTTTTGTAATATTAAAGCTAATTTAATTAATACAGTGAGTCGTTGTCCCCAATATTCTAATATAATGCCATAATAAACAACACTACTACAGACCTGTTATTTTCTATAACACCAAAGTGATTTCCTCTGAAAATATTTTTTCTCTTACGTTCAGGGATATTTTTAAGCCCTTTTTATTTGACAGGATAATTATGGTGGTGGAAACGTCCAGACACGTCCCTGGGATGGACTTCACCCCTCACCATGGCTGCACTATTGTCTGCTCACTTTTGATTCTGTGAGGTTTGCCTGAGAAGCTTGTCAAGAGCTCATTTCCCCGGTGTTGTTCCACGTGAGACCAAAGCTTCAGACAGAAGGAGCAGAGCTTTCCTGAGCTGCTGCCTCCCATATGAAGGCAGGTGCACTAGGAGTGAGAGCCAGCTGGCCTCCCAAGTTGTGTGATAGGGAGACCAAAGCAGGGGACAGCGAAGGAGTGGGAGACCCCGGGAGGTCAGCAAAGCCAGCAAGAGCCTCCGTGAACATGCAATGACCTCAGACCCCAATGAGCCCACCAGCCACACCTCAGTGAGCGCCACAGAGGGCCTGCAAAAGGACTGTGCCAGCTACCCTGAAGCAACATCAGATGCAGAGGGGCCTGGGTTGATTGTGTTTATCTGGGAAGAGCCTCCTCCCTCGCCAATGTCTAAAAATTATCAGATGTCCCGATATGGACACTATTTTGGAATAGAAAGAGGGAGTAGGAAAAGCCATTAGAGACCGAACTGCTCGACAAAGCTGTTTAAATCAGTTATACATAAATGACATTAGTGGTGATTCAGAGCCTGGTCCTGCTAACCAGCTGGTGCAGGGACCCATGAGAAAGATGACCCTTATAATTAAAAATATATATATATGTGTGTGTATAGAATATAAAGAAACTAGATTGCATCTGCAAGTTCTCTACTACCTGCGAATTCTCCACTGTAGAAGCTAGGAGGAAGAAAACAGCACTCAAAGATTAGTGGGAACCGGAAGAGTAACCACATCTGACGAATGGAGAAGCCCAGACTGAATGAAGACCACAGACTCGTGCAGCAGGAAGGTCAAGTCTATCCTCCAAACAGGAAGACAGATGCAGGTTCCACTCGGGACACAGACAAGTAAGGTTCTCTAGAATTCAGTAACCATGGGTTGATCTGAAAACACCTGAATGGAGAAAAACTCCAAGGAAGGCTGGATGCCCTGGGCTGACCGAGGCCTCCCAGAATTGCTGTGGCCTGCCCTGCATCAGTTAATTGCACAGGGAGCATACAGATAGCAGCAATGGGTTTAGTGCATCATAACCCAACATGCTCATGCAGTTGAATCAGCTCATCATTGTGGTACTGGATTACCTGTATGGTCTGTCCAATCAACTGATGCTGGGAAGACCCCAGCAATTCCGAGAGGCCTCCTCTCTCTGTGACTCTTTCAGGCAAATAAAATAAACCCTTAAAAAATAAGATACTATCACCTTATTCAGTGGGTAACAATTCAATCCCTGAGTCAGGGGACAGAGACCTCTTCCCATGGACAAGGGCTAGACTTGAGTATGGTTCAAGGCCAGGGGAGAGGCCAGAGACTCCCGTCTGTATGCACAAGGCTGTTGTCTACTCTGGAGCGGCACTGCTCACCAGGAGGTGATGTCAATATCAAATCCCCCCAAATCCCTGAGGACTGAAGACTGTGAGGGGCCAGAGGAGATGTGGCCACATTCTGGACAGGCAGCTGTTCTTGCGGTCAGGTCTCAGCTCAACAGTGTTGCAGAGCTCCAGTTCCAGGCTCTTGTTTAATTAAAACTCCGCAGACCTTGTCAGATTCACACCTCTGAAGCCGTGTAAAGTGTTTGAAGCTGCCGGATGCCAGACTAAAATGTCAAGATACAGACTTGGTGTATAATTTTAATACGTAATATGTAGTACTCACTCAACACATAGGACTTACTACATAATCTTAATATATGCTACATAGTACTTGCTGCCTAACACATATGGTAGTAATAATCTTAATGTATAGCACATAGCACTTACTTCATAATACATGATGGTCACTAAATGTTTTTACTGTGTGAGAAATAATACTTACGATATAACAAATAGTACTTAGTCATAATTGTTTTTTAAAGATTTATTTTATTATTGATTTAAAAGTCATCATTACACAAAGAGAGGAGAGGCAGAGAGAGAAAGGTCTTCCATCCAATAGTTCACTCCCCAGATGGCCGCAACGGCTGGAGCTGTGCCGATCTGAAGCCAGGAGCCAGGACCTTCTTCCCACACGGGTGCAGGGGCCCAAGGACTTGGGCCATCTTCTACTGCTTTCCCAGGCCATAGCAGAGAGCTGGATGGCAAGAGGAGAATCCGAGACTAGAACCGGCGCCTACATGGGATGCTGACGCTTCAGGCCAGGGTGTTAACCCACTGCGCCACAGCGCCAGCCCCAGTCATAATCTTAATGTATAACACAGCACTACATAACACACAGTACTTACTACTTAATATATAACCCATGGTGTTTGCTGTGTAATACATAGTGCTTGCTACATAATGCACAGTACTTCTTACATAATCTTAATATGTAAACACATACTGCTTACTTCATGATGTAAATGTCTTAGGACTCGGACTAGTTTTGTTCAGGTTGCCTTTCTTGGTGTGTGATATGTACCTCAGGGTCTCTAAGATCTTGGGAAAGCCAATCTTTGCTTGCAGTATGCATATTTTCTTTTTAAAATATTATGTATTATTTTATTTCAGAGGGAGAGAGAGAGAGAGTGTGTGTGTGTGTGTGTGTGTGTGTTCCCATCTACTGGTTCACACCCCCAAATGCCTGCAATGGCTTGTGGCTGGGCCAGGCTGAAGCTGGGAGCCAGGAACTCAATTACCTGAACCATCACCTGCCAGGAACCCAGTTAGACGAGTCATCACCCACTGCCTCCCAGCATATGTGTCAACAAGAAGCTGGAATCAGAAGCAGAGCCAGGACTCAACCCCAGGCACACCAGTACAGATGTGAGTATCCCCACCCCAGGGCCAAACACACTCCCCTCTGTACTCTCCATTACAGCATTCCCGCCTGCTCAGTACTGAACCGCCATGAAAACACTGCTCTTGTACCCCAAAGCATATATTATCCCCAAATAACACAAAACCCCTTGGAGAAAAACAAAAAACAAAATTCTCCTCCAGCCCCAGGAATTCCATGGGGCCAGCATATAGCCTGACATCAACACAGGTCTCTTTTTTAACTTTTCTATGAACAATAATTGTACATGTGTATGGGTTACAGTGTGATGTTTCAATCTATATACACAATGTGTACTGAGCAAAACAGGATAGTCAACCTATCCCATTATTGGACGTGACTTTATGATCAGAGGTTGGGAGCTTCCTCTTTCTATTTGTTCATACAACATACACTAGGTTACTGGGAACTGTAGTATCCCCATTATGCTGTGGAATACTAGGAACTTGTTCCTTGGATCTGACTCTGATTTGCTGCCATCATCCAAGCTCCCGCTGTCTACCCACCCCCTCTCTCAGCTTCTAGTGGTCATCTCTCTGTGTTCAGATTGAGTTGGTGTTTTTTAGACCCGCCATATGAGGAAGAACATGCAATCTCTCTGCGTCTGGCTTATTTCACTCAACATGCTGTCCTCCAGTTTCATCCTTTTTGCTGCAAATGGCAGGATTCCCATTCGTTTTCTGCCACTGAATAGTGTTCCACTGTGTATACAGACCACAGTTTCTTTATCCATTCATCAGATGATGGAACCTAGTTTGACCTCTATCTTGGCTACTGAGAACAGTGCTGCAAAAAACGTGGTGGATCCGACATCTCTTTGATACAATGATTCCGAGTCTTTTGGATATATGTCCAGTAGTGTGGAATTGCTGAATCATACAGCATTTCTATTTCTAGTTTTCTAAGAAATCTGCAAACTTTTTCCATAGTGGCTGCACTAGATTACATTTCCACCCAGAGTGTCTAAGAGTTCCAAAATGGGGCCCTGGATTATTCATCTGATTATCTCTGAAATATTTGCATATGTGCATAGAACAAAGGCACCAGCATTGCCTAATTTAAGGAATCACAGATGATCATGGTGCTACCAAAGTGAAGGAGACATTTCTTACAAACATAAATCTTTAATTTCCTCTTTCACAAACACAGAGAATGCTAGCTGAATTTTCTGTTCTACCTCAAAGCTACTGCATGTTTTTTTTTTCTTTTACTTATTTACTTTTTGTAACAAGCCAACCAACAAAAATAACAAATTGATTTTCATTCAGGCAGCTCCAACAGCACGCCAGCTGAACTCCAATCACTTCCCACTTTGTGGATCATCAGGCTCTTTATCTTTTAAGACGTGATTTGGGGTTTGAAGGTCTGATGGCTCAGCAGCTATCTAACTGGATTTAATTGTTCTGGAAGCAGGTGGCTCAAGGAGATACAACCTTCTTGAAAGGTGACCTTAGATACTGCAAAGCAAAGCCACAGAACGCAGCGTGGCTCCTGGTTCAGGGGCCAGCCCTGGAAAGCAGCAGTACTTCTACCTTGCTGGCAACTGAAGTGGGGCAGTCGCCTTGCCTTCGCTGTCAGTCCTGACTCGGGTCCTCACAGAAGCAGTCCCTGAGCCAAAGATGTCAGTGCAAGCGAGTAAGGCCCTGCTCCCTGGAGAAAACAGTCAAGGATGGAAGGAAGAAAGCTGAGTATAACCACGGTCCAATGAGATGGTTTATGGGGTGTCAATGTAGCTGGGAGCAACTTCTGGGAACTGTCCTTACAGGGAATAGGGGTGTAATGTATAGAGCAGGTACAACTATTTGGACTCCCAGATGACCCTAGAAATGAAGCTAGAGGATTAAAAAATATATACATATTTTGGTTCACTGACTTCATGTAGCACACAGTAGGCCTCAGTAGATCATTTCCAGGCTTAAATAGGAGAGAAAATTAAACCTCTATTTTTTTTGCCCCAGATACTTCAGACCAATGATATATATATCTTCAGAATTCAATCAGATGAGCTATGCAATCCACATAGTATGTAAATCCCTATTTTTAAACCAGTGCAATGTAAAAGTTTAATGTATTTGTGAATCACCAGGGGGTCTCATCAAAATTCAGGTTGTGACTACAGAGCCTAAGATCAGACAGGTCCCAAAGGCTCCCAGGTGATTCGGATGATGCAGGAATACAGAATAGCAAGGGGTTGAGCTTGTTTGGGAGGGTTATATCATTCACTACTAATCTTGATTAATGAAAACAGTTATTATCTCATTTGAGAGAGAAGTGTATTTCCATCTTCTTTAAACTACTATGACTTGTCTCTGTTACAGTGTCAAAAAAAAAAAAAAAACAATGCCCCACTTATTAGGTCTTATTTCACTCATCTTCATTCAGGACACAAATAAAAAACAGAATCACCATTCTCCCTGGAAAATGTACTCAATCCTCACATCTCAGCTCAAATATCACCTTTGCAGGGCAACGTGCGGAATCGGACGATGACCTGATGGAGGCTCCCAGTTAGAACACCCACATCCCACATGTGTTCCATGCCTGACTCTGGCTCCTGACTCCAGCCTCCTGCTAATGCAGCCCCTGCGAGGCGGTGGAGATGGCTCAAGCACCTGGCTCCCTGCCCACCCACGTGAGAGACTTGGATCAGATTCTCAACTCCCAGCTTCAGCCTGGCTTAGCCTTACCTGTTGCAGGCATTTCAAAAGTGAACCAACAGAAGGAAATTCTCTCTCTCTCTGTGTCCTCTCTCTCTCTGCCCCTACCTCAGTAAATAATTAAATTAAAAATTAAAACATCAGGCCGGCGCCGCGGCTCACTAGGCTAATCCTCCACCTTGCGGCGCCGGCACACCGGGTTCTAGTCCTGGTCGGGGCACCGATCCTGTCCTGGTTGCCCCTCTTCCAGGCCAGCTCTCTGCTGTGGCCAGGGAGTGCAGTGGAGGATGGCCCAAGTCCTTGGGCCCTGCACCCCATGGGAGACCAGGAGAAGCACCTGGCTCCTGCCATCGGAACAGCGCGGTGCGCCGGCCGCAGCGCGCCAGCCGCGGCGGCCATTGGAGGGTGAACCAATGGCAAAAAGGAAGACCTTTCTCTCTGTCTCCCTCTACTGTCCACTCTGCCTGTCAAAAAAAAATTAAAACATCATAGAATTGCACTTATGTGCATTTTGCTGTCTGTAATATCTCTCAGTTTAAACAATGCATGTGATGCAAAAGCACCGTGTTGGAAAGGAACCCTTTCACATTATCTCATAGATTCTCATAATTTCCCTCTTCAGGAAGCTCAATTACACACTGGCTCTGAGGTTTGCACAGCTCTCGCTCTCTCGCTCTCTCTCTCTCTCTCACTCCTATTGAAGACAGCCGACCTTTGATCACCCATGCGGAGGTAAAAGTGCTGTTACTGAGACAGGAGCCTGGAGTGTGGGAAGGGAGGTCTGCAATCCAGCGAAGCCCGCTCCTCTCCTCCATGCGTGTCTCTTGAAACTGCTCCCTTGCCCTGAGATCCCATCTCTACGGGATTGGTTTGCCTTGGTCCAGCGAAAAGCCGAGTGTGCTTGCCTGGCTAGTAGCATCTGGCATGCTGCTCTGTTGGTTATAATTGGGCCATTTTTAAACACACAGCCTTGAGCCGGCTGGAGGCACAGCCTGATCTCAACAGTAGAAGCTTTACTGGAAGGTTCAGCGGCTGCTGCTGACAGCTAAGCGTTCAGAAACGTACCTCTTCCAGGAATTCTAAAGTGAGAACGTGGCGGCTTCTGCCACCGAGAGGAACCGCCACACACAGAGAGCAAAGAGCCCCTGGCGTCGGCTCAGGATATCATGGTCCTAGGTGGTAAGCATGCCTGCCCTTGTCCTAACTCTCTGCAAGATGCAAAGCTGTATTTTTAGCCCAAACAAGAAGTTTTGGACATCTGTTTGCTAGCAAAGAGAATGGGGGCTTTTTCCCAAGTTTATGTCAGTGAATACATTGAATTGACTTTACAGAACTGTGCTACTTTAAGATTTGTTTTATTTATTTGAAAGGCAGAGTTACAAAGGAGGGAAACGTGCTACTTTTAAATATCATTTGAGTTTCTCTATCTGTATTTTATTTTATTTTTGGTGTCTTATGATTACAATTTCCTTTTTAATTGGCCAAAGCGATTTCCAAACTCTTTCCTTGGTGATGCACCAGGGATGGAGTGAATGTTGAGTTTCTGAGAGTGTATGTCACTGTGTTTTCTTTTGCGGAAACAGGACAGAAATGGAACCTGCCAAGACCATCTGGTATTAAACCAAATACTTTCGGTGCCTGGCAGGCTGCAGCCCTCACACCCACGGCCAGGAGGTTCAGGAAGCCATCTCTCAGCTTTCATTGAAGATTATTTTGAGCCCCAAACAGACTTGAGTTCAAGTCTTGGCTGCTCCACTTTCAATACAGCTCTCTGCTCTGGCCTGGAAAAGCAATAGAAGATGGCCCAAGTCCTCGGGCCCCTGCACCAGTGTGGGAGACCCAGAAGAAGCTCCTAGCTCCTGGCTGCAGATCAATGTAGCTCCAGGCATTGCAGCCATCTGGGGAATGAACCAGTGGATGGAAGACACTCCCCCACACCCCCGCCTCTGCCTCTCTGTAACTCTGCCTTTCAAATAAATGAATAAATCTTTAAAAAAAAAAAAAAGAAGAAGAAGAAAAACTTCAGCATGTCAGCATGTTAGTCCGCCTAGACTTATGATGTTCCTACATATTCTATATAAAATTCCAAGAATTCTGTGAGTGTTTGTCCAATTCTCTCTTCCTTAAGTGCAATCACCTTTCTCCCCCCATTTCCAGTTACCTGCACAACCTTTCAGTTTTAAAAAAATACTGATTGAGGGACAGGTGTTTGGCCTAATGCTTAACACACCTGCCTTCCACATCGGAATACCTGGCTCCGCTCCTATTTCAGCTTCTGCTCATGCACACCCTGGGAGGCAGCAGTGATGGCTCGAGTGGTTGGGTCCCTGCCAGCCCCATAGGAGACCCAGACTGAGTTCCTGGCTCCTGGCTGCAGGCTGTTCCAGCCCTTGCTGTTGTTGGCATTTGGGGAATGAACCAGCAGATGGGAGATCTTTCTCTCTTTCTGCCTTTCCAATGAATAAATAATTTAAAAAAAAAAAAAGGAAGCTAGGACCATGATCAAACCATGTTTTTAAAAAATTAAAAATAGAAATAAATCAACATTGATTGAATACCTGCTGATTGCTATGCAAATAATGTCTAAGAAAGTGTGTCAGGAGCTGTGACAGATTAAAGACAACAGTCGGCTATCAAATGACAAATTAATGTTTGCCCTCTCCTTACAGTGGCTCTTCCTTCTTGCCTCTGTGCTTACACAGGCAATTCTTTCCCTCACAAAGCCGCCAAAGGCTTCCTTCCAATAACACACTAACACATCCCTTCCTGGCCTCCTACAATAATTAGACTTAGTCTCTCTGTCTTTCTCTCTTCCCACACACACACACACACACACACACAGTGAGGAAAGTCTGACATGAGTCTTAAGTTTCCTCCTCAGCATTGTTTTGCTGGTGAATACTTAGCAGCTCTTAAAATGCAGACTTTTTTTTTTTTTTTTTTTTTGATAAGCAGAGTTAGACAGTGAGAGAGAGAGACAGAGAGAAAGGTCTTCCTTCCGTTGGTTCACCCCCAAAATGGCTGCTATGGCCGACGCACTGCACCGATCCGAAACCAAGAGCCAGGTGCTTCCTCCTGGTCTCCCATGGGGTGCATGGCTCAAGCACTTGGGCCATCCTCCACTGCCTTCCCAGGCCACAGCAGAGAGCTGGACTGAAAGAGGAGCAACCAGGACAGAATCTGGTGCACCAACCGGGACTAGAACCCAGGGTGCCGGCACCACAGGCGGAGGATTAGCCAAGTGAGCCACGGCGCCGGCCTGACATTTCTCCTTTTTTTAAAGATTTATTTATTTATTTTATTTGAAAGGCAGAGTTACAGAGAGGCAGAGGCAGAGAGAGAGAGAGAGAGGTCTTCCATCTGCTGGTTCACTCCCCAGATGGCCACAATGGCCGGAACTGCACCAATCCGAAGCCAGGAGCCAGGAGCTTCTTCCGGGTCTTCCACGTGGGTGCAGGGGCCCAACGACTTGGCCCTCTTCTACTGCTTTCCCAGGCCATAGCAGAGAGCTGGATCAGAAGTGGAGCATCCAAGACTCAAACTGGCACACATATGAGATGCCAGCACCGCAGGTAGCAGCTTTACCCGCTACGCCACAGCTCCGGCCCCAAAATGTAGACATTTCTAAAGGTCTTTCATGATGTTTTCTAACTGCTCTGGCATCAGTGTTGCCACCACAGCCAGTGTCACAGAGATGATGAAGAGATGCACAGGCCGGCGCCGTGGCTCACTAGGCTAATCCTCCACCTTGCGGCGCCGGCACACCGGGTTCTAGTCCCAGTCGGGGCACCGATCCTGTCCCGGTTGCCCCTCTTCCAGGCCAGCTCTCTGCTGTGGCCAGGGAGTGCAGTGAAGGATGGCCCAAGTCCTTGGGCCCTGCACCCCATGGGAGACCAGGAGAAGCACCTGGCTCCTGCCATCGGAACAGCGCGGTGCGCCGGTCGTAGCGCGCTACCGCGGCGACCATTGGAGGGTGAACCAACGGCAAAAGGAAGACCTTTCTCTCTGTCTCTCTCTCACTGTCCACTCTGCCTGTCAAAAATTTAAAAAAAAAAAAAAAGAGATGCACAGCCTGGCCCCAGCTCCCCCCTCCAACTTCCTCCTCTCAGAAGCACCCACACGTGGGCAGCATCATGGGCAGCATCGGCTGCCACTCACCCATTTCCCGCTGGGATGCATAAGTGCTCTCCATCCCTAACACAACAGTGAGAAGAGGAAAAAAAAAAAAAAAAAGATCAGCAAGAAAATAATCTCTCGGGATCCCTGCTTAAAGCTTGGGGCTGCTCACTTAGATATGTATATTGACAGATAACAGAAGGGGATTTCTCCTCCAGAAGGCATCCCATATGGACAGTCTGCACCCAGAAAATGGTGTTCTCTCCCTTGTAACAGGAGAACACACACACACACACACACGACAACAAAGCACTGCAAAGCAGCACCTCTTCTCCACAGCCCCGCTTGACACAGGCATTTGATACACACCACATCATAAACATGATCTCATACTTTTTGAAAATCATCAACGACAGCAGCAAAAGTGCTTTTTCAGGGCTCAAATATGAAAACCAAGCCACAGTTTTTTGATGAATTTGTTCTGTGCGTCTAAATGTGGATGTGGAAAAGGTTAATGAATGAGGCCCAGGTAAGCCTGGGGGTTTTCTTTAAATCAGTGCATCACAAGTCACGACACATTCCCACCAGTTTTAAGAGAGGTTGTTGATAGGCATATTTCAAAGCAAACAACACCGCTGCCCTGACAGGCCAATTATATTACCTTACTGTGCCTACGGGCACATAAATCACACTCACGTATTTTAGCCTGCACCTGAGAAACCCGTCTGGAATCAGCCTGGAAATGTTCTGGCAGCCAGGACAGCGTTCTCTGCCCTCCTGGTGAGCTCTGCAAAGAACTTAGGGTCCTGAGAAGCCCCAGGACTGGTGAGGAACTGGAGACCCAAACAGGTGGGCTCAGCTATGACACAGGAAGGACACAAAGCCAACAGGACAAGGACACACCTGACTCCATCAGAATTAGAAGGAGACGGGGCGGTCCAACACAAGGGGGATTCAAGGCACCTTCAGGGAAGCTGCAGGTTGAAGAGAAGACCCCAGAAATGCAACAGAGGCTGCAGGGAGGAGGCAGGGTTACCCAGCAAGGGTCTCTGTAATGGGAAGACGTTCGGCTTGGAAGGACTTAACGGGTGAAAATTGAAGAGCAGTGTACAATAACCATAAAACCAATCACTCGGACAGCCCAAGGCCCAAGGGATTTTGTTGTTGTTGTTTATTTGAACTGGTGGAAAGCTACCAGTGAGGGGTTATATGTTTCTCTTTCCTTGGGCTCTTTCCTCCCCAGTAGACAGCCTGTCGGGTACCCAAATGTCACACGGTGTGTGTTGAGACCAGAAATCCGATAAAATGCCTCAGGGAGATTTAGAAAACTATGAAAGTTTCAAACAGCCAAATAATCAAATTAGCTCTTCTGCCCTCCATGTATTACTGAGTATGGCAACAAATGTCTGAACACAGCGAGGAAGAACTGTGCCAGTACCCACTCTCCATCCACTTCAAAGATTGCTAAGACATCACCTAGAAAGTACAGGTGCTTATCCAGACTAACATTTTAGGTGAATTCTTTGTATGTGAAAGAACTCCCCTGAAAAATGCTATTTTGGTGAAGAGAATGCCAAATAAAATTATAAGCAACCTTGCAAACATCTTCAATGTTTAGAGACATGCCTTGCCTCCTCTTATACAAGGCTCTTCAAAAAATTCTGGTGGTTAAGATGCCAATTCTAGTGTTGGCATCCTATATTGGAATGCCTAAGTCCAATTCCCTGCTCTGGCTCCTGACTCCAAGTTTCCTGCTAATGCAGAACCTGGGAGGTATCAGTGATGGCTCAGTTAGTTAGATTCCTGCCACACACATAGGAGACCCGAGTTACATTCCAACTCCTATCTTTGACTTGGCCTAGTCCCAGGCATTGTGGGTATATGGGAGTGAATCAGTAGATGGATGTGTTCTCTCTCTCTCTCTCTCTCTCTCTCTTTATCTATCTCTATCTCTATCTCTCTGTCTTCTAACCCTAACCCTAATCAACTAATCAATAATCTTGAAATTAATGGAAAATAGAGTTAAAAGATGAGTTTATTGTGATGCAAAAAATAAAATCCAAGCATCATTGTTTCATAATATGCATTTTCCATTAACTTTATGAAGATCTCTAATAATTGTAAATTTTTTCCAACAAAGACTGTATTTTTTTAAAAGATTATTTATTTTGAAAGGCAGAGTTACAGAGAGAAAAGGCAGAACACACAGAGGGAGAGAGAGAGGTCTTCCATCTGCTGATTCACTCTCCAAATGGCCACAATGGCCAAAGTTGAGCCGATCTGAAGCCAGGAGCCTGGAGCCTCCTCCAGGTCTCCCATGTGGGTGCAGGGGCCCAAATACTTGGACCATCTCCCACTGCTTTCCCAGGCCACAGCGAAGAGCTGGATCAGAAGTGGAGCATCCATGACGGGACATCGACACTATAGGCAGCAGCTTTATTGTTAGGCCATAGCACTAGCACCAGCAAAAACCATATTTATAACTCTGATGTCTAAAACAAATTGGCACAATGTCCAAAAATCTCATTTTAGAGATATGGCAAGTGAGATGCATAGAATGAATTGTTTCCATTAAACAATTTTATCTGGTTTGCAAAGGAAAAAAGGGAGATAAACAGGCCAGCAAAAGCATTTTCAGAGAATGCTTGACGATTAATGAGTGTACAACAAGATACTTATTATAAAACCTGTAAATTGTTCACATGTTATAAACACACACAAGAAACTGAAAACTACACTGATATTTTCAAATATTATACAATTACTTTAATTTGCATTGTTTCCACAGAAAGGAAATTACTTAAGAGAGTAATATAAAATTCATACTAGCTGTGGTAGGCAGTATACTAACCCCTCAAAAAAAGTTCACATCCTCGCCAGCGCTGCAGCTCGCTAGGCTAATCCTCCGCCTGTGGCACCAGCACCCCGGGTTCTAGTCCCGGTCGGGGTGCCGGATTCTGTCCCAGTTGCCCCTCTTCCAGGCCAGCTCTCTGCTGTGGCCTGGGAGGGCAGTGGAGGATGGCCCAAGTGCTTGGGCCCTGCACCCACATGGGAGACCAGCAGAGGCACAGCATGGTGCGGTGTGCCGGCCACAGTGCGCCGGCCGCAGTTGTCATTGGGGGGTGAACCAACGGAAAGGAAGATCTTTCTCTCTGTCTCTCTCTCACTGTCCACTCTGCCTGTCAAAAAAAAAAAAAAAATCACATCCTAAATTCTATACTATACTATACTAATATAGTATAGTATAATCCAGATCCTATACTATACTATACTATATTACCTAGCAAGGAGGGCTGAATGCTTGGGGGGCGGGGCAGCGCTGTGGCATAGTGAGTAAAGCCGCCACCTGTAGAGCCAGCATCCCATATGGGTGCTGATCCAAGACCCAGCTGCTCCACTTCGGATCCAGCTCTCTCCTATGGCCTGGAAAAGCAGTGGAAGGTGGCGCAAGGCCTTGGGCCCCTGCACCCACGTGGGAGACCCGGAAGAAGCTCCTGGTTCCTGGCTTTGGATCAGCGCAGTTCTGGCTGTTGTCGCCAATTGAGGAGTGAACTAGCAAATTCTCTCTTTTTGCCTCTCCTTCTCTCTGTGTTTAACTGACTTTCAAGTAAATAAATAAATCTTAAAAAAAAAAAAAAAAAAGCTTACGGGGGAGAGGGCTGTTTAGCCTAGCAGTTAAGAGTCAAGATGGGTACATTCTACCATTCTACATGATAATATCTGGGTCCAATTCCAGGCTCTGAATCCAGTTTCCTGCTAATGCAGACCCCAGCTTTGAACCAGAGGATATGAGATATCTCTCTCTCTCTCCCTCCCTCTGTGTGTGTGTTTGTGTGTGTCTCTCTCTCTTTGTCTTGTACAATTGAATCTTCCTCTCTCTGTCTCTTTCTCTCCCCTTTTCTCTGTCTCCCCAAAATAAATAAATAAAGTTTTTAAAAGAACAAAATAAAATAAGTTTGCAGTGTGAAGCTTGTAGTGTGAATTAAGCTTGCTAATCAGCTGACCCCGAAAGAGGAGGATTATTGTGAATTAACTGAGTGGGCTCAATGATATCTCCAGGGACCCTCAGTGGAAGCGAGGGCAAAACAAGAGTCACAGGAAGACTGTACAGCAGAAGAAAGATACAAAGAGATGCAACAACCCTGGCTTTGTACACGGAGGGGAAGGCTATGAGCCTAGGAATGTAGGGGGCCCTAGAAACTGGGAGAGGAAACAGATTCCTCCCTTAGATCCTGCAGAGAGGAAGACAGCCCTACAGACACGTCGACTAAGCCCGGTGAAGCCCACGTCTGACTTTGAACCTGATAAAACTGAAAAATAATGCATGTGTGCTGTTTTAGGGCACTAAATGGCAATTGGTTATGGCAGCAACAGAAAACTAAGGCATCAGCTTTCACTTCTATTGTTCTATTTATTGAGTGCTCCTTAGACTACTGCCCTACTATAGAGATGGATACAAATCAATATGCAGAAAAAGTTACCATACTAACTTTTTGACTAAGAGTAGTAAGTCTGGCATTTGTTCTTGTGTGAGAAATTTGCAAAAATACATAGCACTTCAAAAAGTTTAGGGTAAATATAGAATTAAATGATAACTCTAGACAATGGCTGAATAGAGTATAGCCACATTAACTTAAGCTGTGCTAAGTAAGAAAAGAACAAAGTTGGGGGGCCAGCGCTGTGGTGTAGCAGGTAAAGCTGTTGCTTGCAGTGCTGGCATCCCATATGAGCGCCAGTTCGAGCCTTGGCTGCTCTACTACTGATCCAGCTCTCTGCTATGGCCTGGGAAAGCAGTGGAAGATGGCCCAAGTGCTTGGGCCCCTGCATCCACATGGGAGACCCAGAAGAAGCTCCTGGCTCCTGGCTTCAGATCGGCGCAGCTCCGGCCCTTGAGGCCATCTGGGCAGTGAGCCTTACCACCTCAAGGTGGAGAGAAATCAGCTCACACCCCGCCAATCCCAGTTTTAGCTGACAGGGAATTCCATAGTCTCCTACTGACTTGAACCTCAGCCTGGACAGCTGAGGTCTGAACACCTGCTGGGCTTACAGCAGGGAAGCCGGGCTGCTTTCCTTTCCTCCCTCCACAACCTGCACAGAGCACCATACTCCAGCTGTGCAGCTCCCCTCCATTCGGCTCCTACCAGAGTCAGAGTCAGAGTCAGGGCAACTTGAAGAGCAAAGGACGGATTCCCCACATTCTGCAACTGTGGGAGTTTGTGGGCGTCGCCGCCAGAGCTATGCTCAAGCATGTGAGTCGGGGAATTTGCCTAAGCTGCTAGGGGCTAACATCAGATGCAACCCATTAAAAAAAAAAAATCTGCTGTCTCCCTGGGAAATCTGGGTAATGACCCCACTATACCCTGCAAAACTAGGACTGGAATAATTTGTTCTAAATTTCTCAGTGCCATTGGAATCTGCTCGGTGGACACAGGGAAGAACCTACTTGCATTCCACCTTTCTGGACTCACCATCAACAGTAGAATAAATTTAACCAAGGATGTAAAAGATCTCAACAATGAATTTATAAAACATTAAAGAAATAGAAGGCCCACAAAATGGAAAAATATTCCATGTTTATGGGTGAAAAGAATTAAAATCATCAAAATGTCCACAGTATCAAAAGCAATTTACAAATTCAGTGTGATCCCAATCAAAATACCAAGGACATTCTTTTCAGATCTACAAAAAAATGATCCTAAAATTCACATGGAAACACAAGAGATCCCAAATAGCTAAAGCTACAAGAACAAAGCCAGAGACATTACAATACCAGATTTCAAGACATATTACAGGACAGTTATAACTAAAACAGCTTGATACTGGCACAGAAATAGATGTGTAGTACTAATGGAACAGAATGAAAACCCCAGAAATTAATCCACGCATCTTCAACCAGCAAAACATTGACTAAGGATCTAAAGTCAACCCCTGGAGAAAGGACAGTCTCTTCAACAAATGGTGCTGGAGAAATCAGGTATGTGCATGCGAAAGTATGAAACAAGATTCCTACCTTACACCTTATCAAAAATCAACACAAAATGGATCAAGAATCTAAATCTACAACCTGATACCATCAAATGACTACAGAAAACATCAGGGAAACTCTGCAAGATATTAGCATAGGCAAAGATTTCTTGGAAAAGACCCCAGAAGCAAAGGCAACAAAAGCCAAAATAGACAAATGAGATTATTCAAGCTAAGAAACTTCTGCACTGCATGGGGCTGGCACTGTGGCACAGTGGGTTAAAGCCCCAGTCTGGAGCACTGGCATCCTATATGGGCACAGGTTTGAGTCCTGGCTGCCCCTTTTCTGATCCAGTTCTCTGCTATGGCCTGGCAAAGCAGTGGAAGATGGCCCAAGTCCTTAGGCCCCTGCACCCGCATGGGAAACCTGGAAGAAGCTCCTGGATCCTGGCTTTAGGTCACCTCAGCTCTTGCCGTTGCAGTCATTTGGGGAGTGAACCAGCAGAATGGAAGACCTCTCTCTCTCTCTCTCTCTGGCTCTACCTCTCTCTGTAATTCTGTCTTTCAAATAAATAAAATAATTTAAAAAAAGAAAACTTCTGCACTGTAAAGGAAATACTCAACCAAGTGAAGAGGCAACTGGTAGAATGGGAGAAAATATTTGCAAGCTACACAACTAATAAATGATAAATATCCAGAATCTATAAAGAGCTCAGAAAAACTCAATAAAACTCAGTAAATGGGCAAAGGCATTTTTCAAAGGATGAAGTACAAATGGCCAACAGACATGAAAAATGCTCAGGACCACTAGCCATCTGGGAAATGCAAATAAAAAACACAATGAGGTTTCAACTTACCCCAGTTAGAATGCCTCTCACACAGAAATCAAAAAGCAATACATGTTGGTGATGCTGGGGGTGAGGATGAATGTACCCTAATCCACTGTTGGTGGGAATGTATTAGTACAACCATTATGGAAGGCAGTATAGAGATTCCTCAGAAAGCAATTCTAGGAATTTACCCCAGCAAAATGAAATCAGCATATGAAAGAATGATCTGTACCCCCATGTTTATTGCAGTTCAATTCACAATAGCTAAGATATGGGATCAACCCAGATGCCTATACACTGATGGCTGCATAAAGAAACTGGTAGATACACATGGTGGAATACTACTCAGCTGTAAAAAAAATGAAATCAATCCTATCTTTTGCAATAGAACGGTTGTACCTGGAGGCCGTTATGATAAAGGCAGTATTAAATCTTCTCTCCCTATACCCCAGCTCATGAGACTGTTAAGTATAAGAACACATTCTGGTAGCATCCAGATATGGCAGGTTTCCTTCATGCCACAGATGTATTATGCAAACTCCATGGATTATTGATTCATCTCAGTAGTCCTGACAAAGGCTGCTTTGCCAAGGGATACCACTGAACAGGACAAAAACAGGAATCAGGGAGAAGCTCTGTAAGCTCTGTCCCTCTGGGGCTTGTCCTGTCTGAACAATTAAGAACTGTGAGGATGTTCTCATGACAGATCCATATTACCCTGATGTTCCTCATAGAGTAAGACTTCTTTTTAAAATGTTTATTTATTTCTTCTACCTGAAAGGCAGAGAGAGAGAGAGAGACAATCTTCCATCCACTGGTTCACTCCCCAAATGCCTGCTATAACCATGGCTGGGCCCAGTCTAAATCAGTGGCCTGGAACTCAACCCATGTCTCCTACATAGGTGGCAAGGCCCAAGCACTTGGGCCAACATATTCTGCCTTCCCAGGTGCATTAACAGGAAACTGGATCAGAAGTAGAGTAGCCAGGACTCAAATCGGCATTCGAATGTGGGATGCCAGGGTCCCAAGAGAAGGCTTAACCTTCTGTGCCACAATGCTTATCTCACATAAGATGCCTACTGAAGGCACAACACGTTTGAACTCTCTCCACTCTCAGTGCTCAGTTGAGCTAGCCAGCCACATCGTCTCACCTTATTCCTGCCCTTCCTTCCTTTCTCTTATTCTCTACCTCTCTCCTGTAACCTTTACTGGTCCCCTTTCTAGGATAGCATTAGCCCCTTCCTTCTGCCATCCTCAGAAAAGGTTTTAGAATTTAACCATAAAGCTGGCTGGCGCCGTGGCTTAACAGGCTAATCCTCCACCTTGCGGCGCCGGCACACCGGGTTCTAGTCCCTGTTGGGGTGCCGGATTCTATCCCGGTTGCCCCTCTTCCAGGCCAGCTCTCTGCTATGGCCCGGGAAGGCAGTGGAGGATGGCCCAAGTCCTTGGACCCTGCACCCACATGGGAGACCAGGAGAAGCACCTGGCTCCTGGCTTCGGATCAGTGCGGTGCGCCGGCCACAATGGTCATTGGAGGGTGAACCAACGGCAAAGGAAGACCTTTCTCTCTGTCTCTCTCACTATCCACTCTGCCTGTCAAAAAAAAAAAAAAAGAATTTAACCATAAAGCTCCCTGTACTCCCTGAGTGCACCACTCTGGTTCAGTTCACTCTCAACACCACGCTTGTCCTGGAAGGCAGCTCCTCTACCCTGTTGCAGTGGATTTGTCCTCTGCACATCTCCAACCTTGCCTTCAGACTTGTGTGTGCAAATAGATGCTTATGTGATGTTGCTGCCCTGCATGTGCAACATGTATGCAGATGTGTGCACACGTGTGCTGTTTGTGCATGTGTGCATGAGCACATTGTGATGTCTGGATGTATGTATGCATGTTTGTGTGATGTGTGTGCATGTTTATGTGGTATGTGCATGGTTGAGTTATGTGAGTACACTTGTGTGCGCTTGTGTGAGTGTGCTTATGTGTGTGTGTATGATAGATGGAAAATCAGGGGGGCAGGGGGTACCCGAGGATAGATTAGGAGGGAAGAAGTAGTGGAACGGAATCTTAAGGACAAAGCAGACAGCCATTTAGTTGTGCCCTGGGTGTCTCCTGCAGGCACTGCCCACCAACTCTAAGCCCAGCCTTCCCACTGTACACGGGCTCCTGAGACCAGTTAAAATGTCTCTCCTGTCAGTTAGGATCAATGGCTTCAGAATGGCAGAGACTGTGGAAAATATTTCCTCTTCCCTTATCTCTCCTGCTTCCACAAAGAGAGGCTGCCAGAGCCACTCAATCTCACAGCAGATCAGTTTTTCCTACCAGGGACTGATTTGCAGGAAGGACTAATGTGCAGATTGAAAATGAACACTGCTGAGTGCGGCAATTTCCACCCTGTGATATTTGGGAACACTGATAACTGCCATAGTAACCCACACACTGCCTTGCAGTTTCCTTCAGCTGTGGTCGCCACAGCTGTTCATTGCGGCCAAGAGGTTAAGATGGTGGTAGCTTTCTGACGCCAGGCAGAAATGTGGCTGGGACACTTCTTGGGGATTCAATGCTTCTGAATTGAAAGGTAGCTTTATTTAAAAGATGCTACTGACAGTTTAGAGGTGGCAAAGTGTTGGTGGCTGTTTGTATATACTGTTTGCTTCCGAGATTTTACAGAAATTTACTGAACACATGATGTGGAACATCTAAACTGAGTCAGGAAAAATTGATGATCCTTCAGGCTGGGAACAAGAGGAAAGGTGTCTCAGCAGGGAACTGTACTACTGAGCACAGCTGGCTAGGGTACAAGCAGGTGGGATCTCCTAGGAAGGTAGGATGGGAAAACAGCAAGAATAAATGATGTCTGAGATCTCTTAAATGAATGTATTGGGTGCATATGGCCAGGAAACACAACAGGTTTACAATACTTCGTCAAACCAAGTTTTATTAAGGATCCATTGTCACTGATTCATCTAGTAAACATTTTTTAAGTGTGACCATGAATTAGGTTCAATAGTAGTAATAAGATATGATTTCTGATGGATCTTAGGGTTACAAGATGGTAAAAAATAAAATAAAGTGAATAATTACCAAAAATAGTAAGAATATATTTTGATAGTGGTTTGAAATCTTGTCGTGGCTGAAGATCAGGCTTGACAGATGGCTGGATCAATGGCAGGATCTTAATGCGTAAGTCACAATTTCTCCAGGAGTTTGGAGGAGGTGGAATAAAATGTGTTCTAGGCCCATGTTCCACAGGCAAAGACACAGCAATGTGACATAGCACAAAGTAGTAAAAGGATCTCTAATAATCAAGTCCAATCAAGTTGGTTCCAGGGCCCACATTGTGGGATAGAGAGTTAAGCCTCCACCTATACCACTGGCATCCCATATGAACACGGGTTCACATCTCAGCTACTTCACCTCTGATCCAGATCCCTGTTAATGATCTGGGAAAAGCAATGGAAGATGGTCCAAGTACTTGGGCCCCTATCACCCATGTAGGAAACCTGGAAGAAGCTCCTGGATCCTGGCTTTGGCCATTGTGGCCACGTGGGTAATGAACCAGCAGATGGAAGACTCTCTCTCTTTCTCTCTTTCTCTCTGCCTCCCTTCTATCTCTTTTTAACTCTTACTTTCAAATAAATAAATAAATAAATCTCTTTTTAAAAAAAAATTAAAAAGAGTCCGGTGCTGTGACACAGTGGGTGAAGCCACCACCTGCAGTGCACTGGTTCTAGTTCTGGCTGTTCCACTTCCAATCCAGCTCTCTGCTATGGCCTGGGAAAGCAGTAGAAGATGGCCCAAGTGCTTGGGCCCCTGCACTGCGTGAGAGAACCGGAAGAAACTCCTGGCTCCTGGCTTCAGATCCGCACTTCTCCAGCCATTGTGGCCATCCGGATGGAAGACTCACTCTCTCTCTCTCTCCCTCTCTCTCTCTCCTTCTCTCTGTGGAACTGACTTTCAAGTAAATAAATAAATCTTTAAAAATAAATAAAAAATAAAAAAATTAAAGTGAGAGTCCAACCATGAAGTTATGAAATGTTGCATTCAACTTTATTCTACAGAGGTCAGCAAATTACAATCCATGGGCCAAAGTCATCCCACTGCTTCTTGTCTAAATAAAGTTTTATTGGTACACAGTCATATCCATTCATTTACATGCTGCCTATAGCAGCTTTCAGCCTACAACAGCAGAGTTGAATACTTGCAACAGAGGCAAAATGACCTGCAGCATTTAACATACTTACCATCTGACCATTTAAGTTTTACTTCATCAAAATTAAACACTACTTTTCCTCCAAAGACACTGTCAAGATGTAATAACTTAAGGTTTGCACTGTGGCATAGTGGGTAAAGCTGCAGCCTTTGGTATTGGCATCCCATATGGTGCCAATTCAAGTCCCGGCTGCTCCACTTCTGATCCTGCTCCCTGCTAATGCACCTGGGAAAGCAGTTGAAGATGGCCCAAATATTTGGGTCCCTGCAACCTCATAGGAGACCCAGAAGAAGCTCCTAGCTTCAGGCTTCAGATGGCCCAGCTCCAGCCATTGCAGACATTTGGGGGGTGAACTAGTGGATGGAAGATCTCTCTTGCTGTCGCTGTCTTTCTCTCTGTAACTCTGCCTTTCAAATAAATAAATAAATCTTCTAAAAACATATAATGACTTCTGTTTCTGATGATGTGGACTCTTCTCTCCCTGACCTTACAGTTAAAATCTCTGGAAATAACCCAAAAGACTATCAGAAGAGCTATCTGACAGGAAATGGAAAGAGAAAGGGTTCGGGGCCAAGGACTTGACAAACAATACAGTATCCAACAATTCCAATGGCAGAAGGAGCCCAAGCACAACATCTCCAGACCACCCCGCACCCCTAACAAGAGGCAGGAGCCCAAGTTGTCTTCTCTCTCCTATTTGTGGTGCAAGCATAGATTAACCAGGAGCCTCCTCAGCACAGGATGGTTTGGAGAAACACTCTCCACCCTGTAGCTCTGGAGTCTGCTCATATCCACCAAGTAGCCCTGGGAAGCACTTCCAGTCCATAAGTCATATCAACAGGGAGTAAGCAGGAGTCTCGTTAGCACAGAGTCACCCAGGAAACACTCCCCAGCCTCAGCCCAGCATCCCCAGTTCACAGCCATGAGAGCCACCTGGCCTCGGTGATCAGCAGCAGCCAATACCAGCATCGACTGGATAACACAAACTGGGATTCAGCAGGGGAACTGTAGACACCAGTCAGCACTAGAAAGACTTCCTGGCCCACACTCCATCAGGTGTCTCAGGAAGGATGTATCACCACCAACACCTCCTCCCAGTGGCACTGGTAAAGAGGGCCCACCAAAACTCAGGGGCCCGGGAAAATGTTCCCTCCCCCCACTAACCCACCTGCAGGACAGGCGCAGCTCCAGCTGTTGCAGCTAATTGGGGAATGAACCAGAAGATGGAAGACCTATCTCTCTCTCTCTACCTCTCCTCTCTCTCTCTCTCTGTAACTCCGACTTCCAAATAAATAAATAAATCTTTACCCAAAAAAAAATAGCAATGGAAACTACAGAATCTTTTTATTATTATCATTATTATTATTTGACAGGTAGAGTTATAGACAGTGAGAGAGAGACAGAGAGAAAGGTCTTCCTTCCGTTGGTTCACTATCCAAATGGCCACCACAGCCAGCGCTGCGCCGATCCGAAGCCAGGAGCCAGGTGCTTCTCCCGGTCTCCCATGTGGGTGCAGGGCCCAAGCACTTGGGCCATTCACCACTGCCTTCCTGAGCCACAGCAGAGAGCTGGACTGGAAGAGGAGCAACTGGGACAGAACTCGGTGCCCATATGGGATGCCAGCGCTGTAGGCGGAGGATTAGCCAAGTGAGCCACAGCGCTAGCCTGAAAATACAGAATCTTAACAACATAGAAAAAAATAAATTGAAAAGAAAAAGTAATTAAGTGCCAGGGACCTGTGGGGCAATAATAAGAAATCAAAATTCATGTCATCAGAGTCCCAGAAGAAAAACTAACGTGTACAATACTAAAAAAGAACTCAAAGAAATAACTGAAAACTACCCAAGTTTGGAAAAGACATATATTCAAAGATTAAAGAACTTCAGGAACCCCAAACAGGAAAAACTCAAAGAAATTCATGCCAAGATACATCTTAATTAAATGTCTAAAACCTAAAGACAAATAAAATATTTTTCAAGTTACAAGAAAATTAGTGCATTACCTATAGTGAAAAAACTCATTAAACATGGCAGGTTTTTAATCAAAAACCTTGGAGACCAATAGAAAGTAGTATAAAATTTTCAAGTACTGAGAGAAAATAACTATCAACCTTGAATTGTGTGTCCAGCAGAAATGTCCCCCAGGAATGAAAAAACAAAGATATTCTCAGATGAAAAGGAGAGAGAGGGAGAGAGGGAGAGAATTTGTTACTATGAAACTTAAAGTATTGCTAGAGGAAGCTCTCCAATGAGAAAGGAACCAATAAAAGAAAATTTAGAGCCTTAGAAGGAAGAACACAGGAAAAGGTAAGATTAGGAATAAATGTGGTTTCCCTCATGAGTTTTTAAAATCCTAATTGATGATTCAAGCAAAAATTAGGAAACCACCTGATGTGGTAGTCAATGTATTTGGAGTGAATATTTATGATAATTATATTTTTTAAAAGATGTATTTATTTATTTATTTATTTGAAAGTCAGAGTTACACAGAGAGAGAAGGAGAGGAAGAGACAGAGAGAGAGAGAAGTCTTCCATCTGCTGGTTTACTCCCCAACTGGCCGCAACAGCCAGAGCTGTGCCGATCCAAAGCCAGGAGCCAGGAGCTTCTTTCAGGTCTCCCACATGGGTGCATGTGCCCAAGCACTTGGGCCATCCTCCACTGCCTTCCCAGGCCAGAGCAGAGAGCTGGATCAGAAGTGGAGTTCGAGCCAGGGCTCGAACTGGTGCCCATATGGGATGCTAGCACCGCAGACAGCAGCCCCACCTGCTATGCCACAGCACTGGCCCCTATAATAATTATATTTTAAAAGTAGGAAGGACAGTAGACTTTTACATTTCAAAGTGGTAAGATGTTGATGCCAGCAGACTGTGATAATTTATGCATGTACATTGTAATGCCTAGAGTAAACACTGAGAAAGTTACATGAATCAATATACTCACAAATACTATAAGTAAATCAAAATGGAATGGTAAAAAAAAGTTCAACCAACAGAAAGTTAAGAAAAAAGAAATGGTAAAGAGAAAACAAACAGGCAACTGTTTAAGCCCCCACATATCTATAATTACTTTAAGTATAAAAAGACTAAATATGGGGCCAGCGTTGTAGTGTAGTGGGATGCAGTGCCAGCATCCCATATGGTCGCCAGTTCGAGTTCTGGTTGCTCCACTTCCAATCCAGCTCTCTGCTGTGGCAGTAGTCCTTGGCCCCTGCACCCACGTGGGAGACCCGGAAGAAGCTCCTGGCTCTTGGCTTTGGATCAACACAGCCCTGGCCATTGTGGCCAGTTGGGGAGTGAACCAGCGGTTCGAGGACCTCTCTCTCTCTCTCTCTCTCTCTCTCTCTCTCTCTCTGCCTCTCCTTCTCTCTCTGTGTAACTCCGACTTTCAAATAAATAAATAAATCTCTTTTAAAAAAAAAAAAGTCTAAATACAGTAATTAAAAGCCAGCAATTGACAGCATGGATTATTCTCTGTAAGAACTCCACTTCAGACAGATAGGTTGAAATTAAACAAATAAGAATGGAAAAAGACTTACCATGTGCCATGAAAGCAATAATTTTAAAGAGCAAGAATGGTTATATATAAAATAGACTTCAGAGCCAAAAAAGTCACTAGGGACAAAAAAACAAGGCACCAAGAAGACACTGATTCCCAAATGTGCATGCTACTACTGACAAAGCTTCAAAACAGGTGAAGCAAAAACTGATAATGCTGAAAAATGAAATAGAAACATCAAAAATTATATTGAGAACTTCAACATCCTACTCCTGGTAATTTATTTAACAGCTAGAAAGACATCCATCAAAGATATAAAAGAACTGAGCAACACCACTGACCCAAAAGATCTATTTAGAGGCTTCTCTACCCAACAACAGCAGAAATCAGACTATTTTCAATCACTCACAGACCTCTCACTAAGAACATAGCCTGGGTTATAATCCAAACCTCAGAAAAGTTTAAATAATTGAAACCAAAAATATAGTTTGTTCTCAGAAAATAATGGAAGAATCTAAAAGTTAATCGCAGAAAGACAACAAGGAAGCATGCAGGGGCCAGCAATGTGGCATAGTGGCTAAAGCCACTGCCTGCAGTGCTGGCATCCCTTATGGGCGCCAGATAGAGTCCCAACTGCTCCACTTCTGATCCAGCTGTCTGCTATGGCCTGAGAAAGAAGTGGAAGATGGCCCGAGTCCTCGGACCCCTACACCCACATGGGAGACCAGGAAGAAGCTCCTGGCTCCTGGCTTCTGATCAGCACAGCTCTGATGGCTGTTGCAGCCATCTCAGGAGTGAACCAAAGGATGGAAGACCTCTCTCTCTCTCTCTCTCTCTCTCTCTCTCTGTGTGTGTGTGTATGTGTAATTCTTTCAAATAAATAAATAAATCTTTTAAAGAAACAAACAAACAAAAAGAGAAAGAAAGAAAGAGCAAGCATCCAAACAACACTATTCTAAATAATGCATGGGTCAAGCAGGAAGTTTTAAAGACATTTAAAATGCATAGAACGGTTGTCAGGAACTTAAGTATTTGAGCCATTTTGTGCTACTTCCCGTGGTAGACTATAGCAGGCAGCTGGAATTTCTAACAGAGTGGGGACTGCCACGTAGGCATCCCAAGATGCATCTTAATGCCTATGCCAAATGCTTGCCTCCATCTTTTTTCTTTTTTCAAATTTGGATCAAAAACAATTATCAAAGCATTTGTGCTATAGGGCCGGTGCTGTGGCATAGTGGATAAAGCTGCCGCCTGCAGTGCCAGCATCCCATATGGGCACCGGTTTGAGACCCAGCTGCTCCACTTCTGATCCAGCTCTCTGCTATGGCCTGGGAAAGCAGTAGAAGATGGCCAAGTCCTTGGACCCCTGCACCCACGTGGGAGACCCAGAAGAAGCTCCTGACTCCTGGCTTCAGATCAGTGCAGCTCCGGCTGTTGCGGCCATCTGGGGAGTAAACCAGCGGATGGAAAACCTCTCTCTCTGCCTCTCCTTCTCTCTCTGTGTAATTCTTACTTCCAAATAAGTAAATAAATCTTTAAAAAATACCAATGACATTCCTTACAGAACTAGAAAAAGCAATCCTAAATTTCACATAGAATCACAAAAGACCCAGAATTGTCAAAGCAATCCTGAACAAGAAAAATCAAGCTGTAGGCACTGCAATACCTAACTTCAAAGCATACTACAAAGCTATAGTAATTAAAACAGCATGCTACAAAATTTATCAGTTTTCTCTTTGATTTATCTTTTCCCAGAAAGAAGGGTAATAAAATGTCATCTCTGAAGGAGACTTATTGTATAACCCACTGTGTCAGTGGTTGGGATGCCAGGGAACAGGGAGCAAGACACCTACAGTGAACAGTCTTAAATGCACTATTGTTTCTTCTTGGAGTGTCCCTTCAATGTAGGGGTAGAACGTGGAATAAGCGTAGAAGAAGGGATGTAGAATATGCTCTCCTGCCCACAATAAGAATTCAAAGTTGACTTAGATTTAAAAATATTTTAAGATCAGATGGATCTACAGCAAAGTTGTTCCACTCACAAATAAGTCCATGTTGTACTAGCTAGCATCTATGTTCCACACTTAGCATTGTCTGTCACATGTAAACTTTGTCTCCATAAGTTTTCATTTGCAGTGGTTAATCATCAGATAGCCACCTACACAAAAGCAAACCACATTTTTTTAAATCTTCTCTTTCTGAGAGGAGGGAAAATACATTGTTCTCCTTGCCTATACTACAAAAAGCAACTAAATAGTCCTAATAATTAGGAACTTCCTATTTTCTCCTCTTTTTTTCTTCTTCAGAACTATCATTGCCTGCAGTAAATTATTGTAGCATTTTGCAATAGATTTTAAAATGTTTTTCATGAACTTTTTATTTTCCTTTTGGGAAAGAGGTGCTAGCATAGGTAAAGAGTTTGTGTAGAGGGGCCAGCACTGTGGCGTAGCGGGTGAAGCTGCCTGCAGTGCTAGCATCCCATGTGGGCTCCGGTTGAAGTCCCAGCTGCTCCACTTCCGATCCAGCTCTCTGCTATGACCTGGAAAAGCAGTAGAAGATAGCCCAAGTCCTAGGGCCCTTGCACCCACGTTGGAGATCCGGAGAAAGCTCCTGGCTCCTGGCTTTGGATCGGCGCAGTTCTGGCTGTTGCGGCCAATTGAGGAGTGAACCAGGGGATGGAGGACCTTTCTCTCTGCCTCTCCTCTCTCTGTGTAACTCTTTCAAGTAAAATAAATAAATCTTTATTTAAAAAAAAAAAGAGTTTGTGTAAGCAAACTAAGCCCTCCTCCCATTTCCTTCCTGTTCTCCACGGTGTTTTGTTGTCCCTCCAGAAAGATCTTCTCGTCTTAAAATCTGCATTTCATACTCTTGTATTGGTCAAGTCCTGTTACCTTTTACATAACTCTTAACCGCTGCATATTACCCATCTTGAACTGGCAACTCAATTCTGATAATGGAGTTTAGGTACAGCTTTTCAGTATGTCTAAGCGACGTGGTTCCCCTTTGTGATTGCCCAGGGTTACTTTGCATAATTAGACTCCTTAATGTGCTTCAGAGAGTTAAGACAAACACTGGTTGGGAGTACTGGGAATGAAAAAAAGTTACTAAGGTATAGAAAAGCATCCACAGAGAGCATTTGAACCTCTTTGTTGTCTGGAGGAAAAATATATAGACTACCAACCTAACTAAGGTTATTACAGTCTCCTTGTTTGAAGTACAGTGTTTTCCTCTGTCTTTTTCCCACTTTCCAATGTACTCAAGAAAATTTAGAAAATTGTAATGGATCAATTTAAAGTTTTATTTCCTAAAAGCCTTTCTTGCTTGTTGTAATGTGCAGGACCCTTCTCCTTTGATGGGAGAGACAGGTAGTTACCTGAATCAAGGTTGAAAAGGTTAATAAAAATTCAAAAAAAAGAGAGAAAGCATCATGGTACTTGCATAAAAACCGATACATAGATCAAGGGAACAGAATAGAAAGCCCCAAAATTAATCCATATACACACAACCAATTGATGTGTGTGTGTGTGTGTTTAAGATTTTATTTATTTATTTGAAAGGCAGAGTTACAAAGAGAGCACAGAAGAGACAGAGAGATCTTCCATCCACTAGTTCACTCCCTAAAAGGCTGCAACAGCCAGGGTTGGGTCAGGCCAAAGCTGGGAGCCAGGAGCCTCTTCTGGGTCTCCCCCATGGGTGGCAGGGGCCCAAGCACTTGGGCCATTCTCCACTGCTTTCCCAGGCCATAGAAGGGAGCTGGATCAGAAGTGGAGCAGTCAGGGCTCCAGTCAGGGACCCATGTGGGTTGCCGGCATTGCAAACTGAGGCTTTAAAATGCTGTGCAACAGTGCCGCCCCTGAACCAACTGATTGCTAAAGAAAGTGCTCAGACCATACAGTGGAGCAAGGATGGTTTCTTCAACAAATAGTGCTAGCAAAATTGGATTCATATATGTAGAAGAATGAAATTAGACCCATACCTCTCCCCATATACAAAAATCTAATCCAGTTGGATCAAAGACTTTAAGACCTGAGACTATGAAGTTGCTAAAAGAAACTGTAGGGGAAACACTCCAAGACATTGGTGTAGGGGGTGACTTCTTGGACAAGACCACCAAAGCACAGGCAACAAAAGCAAAACTAAATAAACGAGATTATATCAAACTAGAAGCTTTTGCACAGCAAAGGAAACAACAGAGTGAAGAGACATCCAACAGAATGGGAAAAAAATAATTGCAAATGACCTATCTGTCAAATAATTAATAACCGAAATATATCAGCAACTTTAAAGACTCAACAACAGAAAAACCACTGATCCAGTTGAGAAATGGGCAAAGTACTTCAACAGACAGTTCTCAAAAGAAGAAATACAAAAGGCACACAAGTATAGGGAAAAAACGCTCAACATCACCAGCCATCAAGGAAATGCAAAACAAAACCACAATGAGATATCAGGGCACCCTGTCGAGAATGGATAAAATCCAAAACACAGAAGAGCAACAAATGCTGGCGAGGATGTTGAGAAAGGGGAACACTCTTACACTGCTGCTAGGAGTGTAAATTAGTGGAAAACAGTTTGGAGATTTCTTAAAAAACTAGAAATAGTTTAGCCACATGGTCCAGCAATTCCACTACTGGCTATATACCCAAAAGACTTAAGCACAGTATAGCAAAGAGATACCTGCACCACCATGTTCATAGCAGCACTGTTCCCAATAGTGAAAATTTGGAATCAACCAAGATGTTCATCATCAGATGAATGGATAAAGAAAATGTGGTATATATACACAATGGAACATCATTCAGCTAATTTAAAAAATGAAATTCTACCATTTGCAGCAAAATGGATGCAACTGGAAGACACCATGTGACTGAAATAAGCTGGACCCAGAAAGATAAACCCTGTAGGAGCCAGCGCTGTGGAGCAGTGGGTTAAAGCCCTGGCCTGAAGCATTGGCATCTAGCCCCAGCTGCTCCTCTTCCGATCCAGCCTCTGCTATGGCCTGAAAAAGCAGTGGAAGATGGTCCAAGTCCTTGGGCCCCTGCACTCACGTGGGAGACCCAGAAGAAGCTCCTGGCTCCTGGCTTTGGATCGGCGCAGCTCCAGCCATTGTGGCCATCTGGGTAGTGAACCAGCGGGTGAAAGACCTCTCTCTGTGTCTCTACCTCTCTCTGCAACTATGTCTTTCAGATAAATAAAATAAATATTTGAAAAAAAAAAAAGGAAAGACAAACACTGCATGTTGTCCATTATATGTGGGAGATAAAATTTAAAAAAAAAAAATGTCTGTGTGTATCAGTATTGCTATAGATCTATTTTCATAAAAATTCACCTTATATCTTTGTCAAACCAATGGTTAAGAACACTATACTACTATAGTTTTAGTGATCTGTGATCACTTTGAAATTTACTGTATATGAGTGAAGTGGTCATTTTTCCATCCACTACTGTTTATAGCTGTCTATATTTTCACTAAATTAGGGTCTTTTTGCTTTTTACTTGTTAAACTTCTTATTCATCAAAGTATCAAGCCTTTTTACTGTAACATAAATTTAAAATATGTCATCTCAAACACAAAAAAAAGGAAGAGAAGAGGAAGCAGGGTGGGAAGGGAAGAGGAGCAGAGAGGGAGGGGGAGGAAGGAATATCATTGTGTTCTTAGAATTGTATCTACAAGGCACACTGAACCTGTTAAAAACTATTAAAATTAAAATATTCAAAAAATAACATGAACAACCCAATCAAAAAATGGGCAAGAGCCCGAACAGACATCTCACCCAAGAAGATGATAAATAAGCATAATGAAAGATGCTCACCATCAGATATCATTACATAATTGCAAATTAGGAGAGGAATTACATTCCACCACCAAAAGTTAGAATGGTCAAAATCTAAAACACTGACAACACCAAATGCTGGCAGGGATGTGGAGCAGTGGGAGCTCTCATTCACTGCTGTGCAAAATGGCACAGCCACACTTTAGAAAGCAGTGTGACAGTTTTTTACAAAATGAAGCATATTCTTACTATATGATTCAGCAATCGCAGTCCTCTGTATTTACCCAAATTAGCTGACAATTTGTATCCACACAAAAACCTGCACACAGATGTTTATAGCAACTTCATTTATAATTGCCAAAACTTGGAGGCAACCAAGATGCCCTGTAGGAAGCAAGTTAACAAATAAATTAACTGTGGTCCATCCAAACAATGAAATATGATTTAGCACTAAATCTAAATGAGCTGGGGCTGATGCTGTTGCGTAGGCTAAGCCTCTGCTTGTAGCGCCACCATCCCATATGGGCTCCAGTTCGAGTCCTAGCTGCTCCACTTCTGCTAATGTGCCTGGAAGAGCAGCTAAAGATGGCCTAAGAACTGGGCCCCTGCACCCACATAGGAGACCCAGATGCAGCTCCTGGCTCCTGGCTTTGCCTGGCCCAACCCCAGCCATTGCAGCCATTTGGAGACTGAACCAGTGGATGAAAGATATCTCTATCTCTCTGTCTCTGTCTCTGTCTCTCTCTCTCTCTATTTCTGTCGTTCAAAAAAATAAATTATTTTTTTAAAAAATGAGCTGTCAAGCTGTGAAAAAAAATGGAAGAAACTTAAGCACATATTGCTAAGTAAAAAAGCCAATATGAATGGCTACATATTGTATGGTTCCAACCACATGACTTTCTGGAAAAAGCAAAACTACAGAGACATACAGAGATGAGTGATTCCCCAAGATTAGGAGGAAGGGATAGATGAACAGATGAGCATAGAGGATGTTTAGGGCAGTGAAACTCTCCGTGTGATGCCATAATGGTAGATCCATACCTTTACACACCAAAAGTGAACCCTAATGTATGCCGTCCATTAATATTAATAATAATAAAAATAATGTCAGCATAGTTTCATCTACTGTAACAAATGAATCACTCTGGTGGGGGGGAAGGGTGTGCTGGTGGAGACTGAATTTGTGTGGAAGCAGTGGCTATATGGAATAACCCCATTTTTGCTCAGTTCTGCCATAAGCCTAAAACTGTCCTAAAAAGTTAGAACTAAACATAAAAGAAATGGATTGGTAAAGAGATAGAAGGATGGATAGATAAATATGTGATAAAACAAGAACGTAAAACGTTACACATCAAAGCCAATGGGTGAAAATATGGCTTTGTGTTGTAAAACTCTTTCAATTTTGCTCTAGGCTTGAAAGATTTCATGACAAAATACTACAGAAAAATAAACTTTGATGTAGTGAGTTTTGGTCACCCAGGACATCTGGGATATCCATGTGTTGGAGTCTGGTAAACTCAGCACAGACACTGGCTCTGAAGATGAAAACCAGTCTGTATATGTTTTGCGGGGTGCAAATGCAAATTCTCACGGGAACCAAGCAGCTAGGATGATTGGGAAAAGTGGGCCTGGGCTAACCTGGGCCATGCTCAGCTATCTAAATGGGGCAGCTCTCTTCAGCTCCAGCTAATTGCAACACGGAGATGCTGGCCCATTTGTCTGATATCCTAATATTTTCAAGAAATGGCAAAAATCTGAACTACAAACCTTCTGCTTCATCAATGTTAGATGTAAATGTTAACTTCAAAAAAAAATAATATGGGGCCGGCACTACACCCTGGGAAAGCAGTAGAAGATGGCCCAAGTTCTAGAGTCCCTGCACCCACATGGGAGCTCCAGGGTCCTGGCTTCAGATCAGCACAGCTCTAGCCATCGCGGCCATCTGGGGATTGAACCATTGGATGGAAGACCTCTCTCTGTCTCTCTACCTCGGCCTCTCTGTAACTCTGCCTTTCAAATAAATAAATAAAAAAATAAATCTTTTTTAAAAATCCCATAGCTTTTAAAAAAAAAAAAGGAAAAAGATTTCCAAATGTGCTAGGAAAGAGGAATCCAACAACATTCCCTCAGTTAATTCCTACTTGTGGGATCCAGAATTCCTATGAAGTTGTATAGTTCTTCGAGCAATTAGATAAAAGGATTGGATCACCTGTAGGCCCAAGGCTTTCAGTAGGTGGCACATGTGAAGATGGCCTGGTGGTACCAAACCATCATTGCAAATTTGATAAGGATTTTGCCAAAAATCCCAAGGACCACTGCCAAGTATACATTCAGACACTGTGTATTATTATTATTATTATTATTTAAAGATTGATTTATTTATTTGAAAGTCAGAGTTATACAGAGAGAGAAGGAGAGGCAGAGAGAAAGGTCCTCCATTTGCTGGTTCACTCCCCAGTTGGCTGCAACAGCCAGAACTGCGCCAATCCAAAGCCAGAGCCAGGCGCCTCCTCCGGGTCTCCCATGCGGGTGCAGGGGCCCAAGGACTTGGGCCATCTTCTACTGCTTTCTCAGGCCACAGCAAAGAGCTGGATCAGAAGTGAAGCAGCCGGGACTCAAAGTGGAGCCCATGTGGGATGCCGGCATTGCAGGCGGCAGCTTTACCCGCGATGCCACAGCGCCAGCCCCTGGAAACCTTTGAAATACCGAATATGACCACCAACTAGAAAATTTACAAAAAACGTATATATGGCTTCACAACTGTCTCCAACATTAAATGAGCTCATTTTCATTTGCATGAAAATTCTGAACAGTTTCAGTCGCAAGGCCTCACATGTCAGTCATAACCACAACGCTTTATTTCTTTTCCTGAGTAATCATGAAAGAACTTCAGATATCTTAAGTGAGTATTGGGAGGTCCACAGTTCAGGAGTCACAAAGTCATCCCCCCTTAAAGTATACCCAAGTCCACATGTGAGTGAATAAGTGCTTTTAAAAGATTCACATGGAGGGCGGCGCCGCAGCTCACCAGGCTAATCCTCCGCCTTGCGGCGCCGGCACACCGGGTTCTAGTCCCGGTCGGGGCACCGATCCTGTCCCGGTTGCCCCTCTTCCAGGCCAGCTCTCTGCTGTGGCCAGGGAGTGCAGTGGAGGATGGCCCAAGTCCTTGGGCCCTGCACCCCATGGAAGACCAGGATAAGCACCTGGCTCCTGCCATCGGATCAGCGCGGTGTGCCAGCCGCAGCGCACCAGCCGCGACAGCCATTGGAGGGTGAACCAACGGCAAAAGGAAGACCTTTCTCTCTGTCTCTCTCTCTCACTCTCCACTCTGCCTGTCTAAAAAAAAAAAAAAAGATTCACATGGAAAAATCAATTGATCCTTGTAGCAACAATACAATCCCAAGATTTCAGCCCAAAAATATAATAATAAAGACAGCACTGACATTTCCTCAGTTTGTTCAGGTTTGTGCCAGCAACATATTTACTGAGTCTCTGCAAGACACTGAACAATGGGTAAGAAAACAACACCTTTCTACCAAAGACATTCTTCTCATATCTGGAAAAAATGATGCTGAAATTCATATGGAGGCACAGGAGATCTCAAATAGCTAGAGCAATCTTGTAAAACAAAAACAAAGCCGGTGGCATCACAATAACAGATTTCAGGACATACTACAGGGAAGTTATAATCAAAACAGCATGGTACTGGTACAGAAACAGATGGATAGACCAATGGAACAGAATAGAAACACCAGAAATCAATCCAAACATCTATAGCTAACTTATATTTGATCAAGGATCTAAAACCAATTCCTGGAGTAAGGACAGTCTATTCAACAAACGGTGCTGGGAAAACTGGATTTCCACATGCAGAAGCATGAAGCTTCTTATACCTTACACCTTACACAAAAATCCACTCAACATGGATTAAAGACCTAAATCTATGACCCGACACCATCAAATTATTAGAGAGCATGGGAGAAACCATGTAAGATATAGGCACAGGCAAAGACTTCTTGGAAAAGACCCCAGAGGCACAAACAGTCAAAGCCAAAATTAACATTTGGGATTACATAAAATTGAGAAGTTTCTGTACTTCAAAAGAAACAGTCAGGAAAGTGAAGAGGCAATCAATAGAATGGAAAAAAATATTTGCAAACCATGCAACCGATAAAGGTTTTTTTTTGTTTGTTTTTTTGTTGTTGTTGTGTTTTTTTTGTTTTGTTTTGTTTTGACAGGCAGAGTGGACAGAGAGAGAGACAGAGAGAAAGGTCTTCCTTTTGCTGTTGGTTCACCCTCCAATGGCCACCGCGACCTGCGCACTGCTGCCGGCGTACCGCGCTGATCCGAAGGCAGGAGCCAGGTGCTTATCCTGGTCTCCCATGGGGTGCAGGGCCCAAGGACTTGGGCCATCCTCCACTGCACTCCCTGGCCACAGCAGAGAGCTGGCCTGGAAGAGGGGCAACCAGGACAGAATCCAGTGCCCCAACCGGGACTAGAACCCGGGGTGCCGGCACCGCAGGCGGAGGATTAGCCTATTAAGCCACGGCGCCGGCCCTGATAAAGGTTTAATAACCAGAATCTACAAAGAGATCAAGACACTCCACAACAACAAAACAAACAACCCACTTAAGAGATGGGCCAAGGACCTCAATAGACATTTTTCGAAAGAGGAAATCCAAATGGCCAACAGGCACATGAAAAAATGTTCAGGATCACTAGCAATCAGGGAAATGCAAATCAAAACCACAATGAGGTTTCACCTCACATTGGTTACAATGGCTCACATACAGAAATCTACCAACAACAGATGCTGGTGAGGATGTGGGAAAAAGGGACACTAACCCACTGTTGGTGGGAATGCAAACTGGTAAAGCCACTATGGAAGTCAGTCTGGAGATTCCTCAGAAACCTGAACATAACTCTACCATACAACCCAGCCATCCCACTCCTTGGAATTTACCCAAAGGAAATTAAATTGGCAAATAAAAGAGCTGTCTGCACCTCAATGTTTATTGCAGCTCAATTCACAATAGCTAAGACCTGGAATCAACCTAAATGACCAACAGAAGACTGGATAAAGAAATTATGGGATATGTACTCTATAGAATACTATACAGCAGTAAAAGAAAAAAAATGAAATCCAGTCATTTGCAACAAAATGGAGGAATCTGGAAAACATCATGCTGAGTGAAATAAGCCAGTCCCACAGGGACAAACATCATATGTTCTCCCTGATTGGTGACAACTAACCGAGCACCTAAAAGGAAACCTGTTGAAGTGAAATGAACACTAGGAGAAACAGTGACTTGATCAGCCCTTGTGCTGTCGAGGAACAACTTACTACTTTATTTCTTTTAGAATTTTTTTGTTCTACTTAATGTCATTGGTGGAATTCTTTAATTAACACACAATTATTCTTAGGTGTTTAAATTTAACTGAAAAGTGACCCCCGTTAAATATAAGAGTGGGAATAAGAAAGGGAGGAGATGTACAGTTCTGCACATGCTCAATCAGACTAGCCCCAAAAGGTAGTTAGAAACGTGCCAGGGGATTCCAATTCAATCCCATCAAGGTGGCATGTACCAATGCCATCTCACTAGTCCAAGTGATCAATTTCAGTTCACAATTGATCATTATGATAAGTCTAAGAGTCAAAGGGATCACATAAACAAGACTAATGTCTTCTAATACTAACTGATATAATTAAAAAGGGAGAGAATGATCCAACATGGGAAGCAGGATACACAGCAGATCCATAGAATGGCAGATGTCCTAAACAGTACTCTGGCCTCAGAATCAGCCCTTAAGGCATTCGGATCTAGCTGAAGAGCCCATGAGAGTATTTCAGGCGTGGAAAGCCAAGACATTCTGGCAAAAAAAAAAAAAAAAACCTAAATGAAAGATCTCTGTGAGTGAGATCCCAGTGGAAAGAACAGGTCATCAAAGAAGGAGCTACCTTTCTCTGAAGGCAAGAGAGAACTTCCACTTTGACTATGGCCTTGTCTAAATAAGATCAGAGTTGGTGAACTCAAGAGGCTTCCATAGCCTTGACAGCTCATGACAATAGTCTTGGGTGATTACTGACATCATAAATAAGAGTGTCAATTGTTAAATCAACAACAGGAGTCACTGTGCATTTACTCCCCATGTAGGATCTCTGTCCTTAATGTGGTGTACTATGTGAATTAACAGTATAACTAGTACTCAAACCGAACTTTATACTTTGTGTTTCTGTGCGGGTGCAAACTGTTGACATCTTTACTTAGTATAATAAATTGATCTTCTTAATTGGAAATGAAAAAAAAAAAACCTGGTGTTAAATTGGAAATGGCATAGAAAATTAATTAATTAAAAAAAATTATGTAGGATCTCTGTCTTTAATGTGCTGTACACTCTTATTTAATGCTATAACTAGTACTCCAACAGTATTTTTTTTCACTTTGTGTTGCTATATGGGGGCAAACTGTTGAAATTGTTACCTAATATATACTAAACTGATCTTCTGTATATAAAGAGAATTGAAAATGAATCATGATGTGATTGGAAGGGGAGAGGGAGCGGGAAAGGGGAGGGTTGTGGGTGGGAGGTAAGTTCTGGGAGGGGGAAGCCATTGTAACCCATAAGCTGTACTTTGGAAATTTATATTCATTAAATAAAAGTTTAATTTAAAAAAATAATAAATAAATTGATCTTCTGAATATAAAGATAATTGAAAATGAATCTTTATGTGAATGGGATGGGAGAGGGAGTGGGAGCTGGGATGGTTGTGGGTGGGAGGGTGGTTATGGGGGGAAAAAGCTGCTATAATCCAAAAGTTGTACTTTGGAAATTTATATTTATTAAATAAAAGTTTAAAAAAAGGAAAATAACACCATTCATAAACAAACACATTAGGGGAGGATTTTAAAAACAGATGTTGGAAGCATCATTAATAATTCCATTGGTAAAAACGTGTGATAATGACACATGTGACGTGTGATAGGCAGTAGTAGCAAGGCAAGGCCAGGGAAGTGATGAAAATCCATCATGGCTGGGGAAGCGGTTTGATCAGAACCTTGCAGTTGGAATCTTATGACTACACTAAGAGGTCTAAGGAGTCTGGTACCACTCAGCTCCTTCCTAGGAAAGGGGACACAGAATTCCATTCTTGAGAAAACAACAGTGTAAAGTGACTGCGGTGTTTCATAAAGACAAAGAGCTAATGAATGTGCTTTTGTTTTGCTAAGATGACCTGCATGCTTTTGTAACTCTACTTTTCCTAAATAAAGAATTATCTGGTGAGCCTACAGGAGAAAAAAAATGGAATGATAAAAACAATCCAAGAAAAATTACAAAAGTAGGAGAAAAGAGACAACAGATAAAACAAGGAGTAAGATGGCATGTTCAATCATATATGTATACTCTCATTAAATATAATGATCTGAACACCACGGTTAAAGGCAAAAGTATTATATTTGATAACAAAATTTTGAAGTAAAACCTAACCATATCCTTTGTATTAAAAATGCTTTCACGGGTCAGCGCGGTGCACTGGCCGCAGTGCACCAGCCACGGCAGCCATTGGAGGGTGAACCAATGGCAAAGGAACACCTTTCTCTCTGTCTCTCACTCTCTCTCACTGTCCACTCTGCCTGTCAAAAAAAAAAAAAATGCTTTCACACACAGAGTGACAAATAGAGAAACATTTTAAAGAGGAAAAAGATTATAATATGCAAAGATTAATCAAAACAAAGTTGGAATCCCTCAATCAATGTCAGATGAAGTAGATTCCAGAAAAAGAATCTTCCCGGGAATAAACAAGTCCACTTCACAGTGACGAGGGATGAGCTGACCGAAAGGACATAATCAGCCAGATGTTTTTGTTCCTAATAACAAAGTTTCAAAATACAAGAAGTAAAAACGTAGAATTGTAGGGAAAGACAGGGAAGTTCACAATTGTCTTTCCTTTATCAATAACTCATCATAGAAAGTACGATTTTTTTTATTACAATATAAATGAAAGACGTCTGGAAAACTCCACGTTTGGAAACTGACAGTCTTTTAAAATGTGAAAGAAGAAATAAAAAAGCAAAATCAGAGAGTATAGTGGAGTAAATGAAAATGGTAACAAGACATCAAAATTTGTGGGATGCTGCTAAGATAGTACTTAGAAAAAATGTACAGCACTGGAAACCTGAAAGAAAAAAAAGGAACTCAAATCAAAGATCATAGCTTCACCATGAGAAACTGGAAAAAGAACAAATCAAACCCAAAATAATTAGAAGAAATGAAATAAATACCAAAACAGAAAAAAAATTAACAAAATATAATAGAAAAATCAATGAACCAAAGGCTGCTCCTTTAAGAATATGAATAAAATTAACAGACCTCCAGTCAGACTGGGAAAGAAAGAAAGACATAATTACCAATATCAGAAATAAGACAGGTGACATTATGACAGATTCCACATCTATTAAAGGCTGGCAGGGAAATCATATGAACATATTTTTGTAATAAATGCAACAGCTTAGATCAAATGAAAACGTTTATTGGAAAGCACAAACTACCAAGGCTTAACTCATGTAAAAACAGATGAACCGAATTCCCTTGTGCCTTCACCTGTTTTCTGATGCTCAAGCAGAATCCCAATGATTGGGAAACTTATAAAGAAAGGTAATTACTTCCACACCGTTATAGAGGCTGGGAAGTCCAGGATCAAAGTACATCTAGCGGGGTCCCCTCAATGTGGCACAGCACGGAGAGGGCAACACGAGGGAAGCAGCATGCACTGGACAGGAGTGAGACAGCACTCTCTAATGAAATAGAGTTTTACAGGGGCTGGCGCCGCGGCTCACTGGGTTAATCCTCCACCTGCGGCACCAGCATCCCACATGGGCGCCAGGTTCTAGTCCCGGTTGCTCCTCTTCCAGTCCAGCTCTCTGCTGTGGCCTGGGAAGGCAGTGGAGGATGGCCCAAGTGCTTGGGCCCTGCACCCGCAGAAGCACCTTGTTCCTGGCTTCAGATCGGCGCAGCGCGGCTGTGGCGGCCATTTGAGGGGTGAACCAACGAAGGAAGACCTTTCTCTCTGTCTCTCTCTCACTGTCTATAGCTCTACCTGTCAAATAAATATTAAAAAAAAAAAAAAAGAAATAGAGTTTTCCAGCAAAGCCATCTCCATAACAGCATTAATCCATCATCACCTCACAGAAGTCCCACCTCCCAGCTCCATCACAATGGCCATTAAATTTCAATGAGATTCGGAAGGGACATTCAAACCACAGCATATTACACCTGCAGGGATTGAAATAAATTTAATTTATACTTTAAAATCAAACAAAGAGAACTCCATGTTGATGTTGTTCACCTGCGAATTTTACCAAACATGCAAAGAATCATTAATACCAATTCTACACAAACTGTTCACAAAACCTGAAGAGGGAAGCCTTCCCCACTTATTCCATAAACCTGCATTTTACTCAGACTAACACCAAACAAAGACAGTACAAGAAAACTACAGACCAGGATCTCTCATAAACCTGGACACAAGAATCCCTAACAAAATAAGAGCAAACCAAATCCAGAAATGGAACCAAGAAGAGGACAGTATGACAAAATGGTGTTTATCTCCCAAATTGCAGGGCTATATTTTTTTTAAAAAAGATCTATTTATTTATTTGAAAGTCAGAGTTACAGAGAGAGAGAAGGAGAGAGAGAGAGAGAGAGAGGTCTTCCATCCACTGGTTCACTCCCCAGTTGGCCACAACGGATGAAGCTAAGCCAATCTGAAGCCAGGAGCCAGGAGCTTCTTCTGGGTCTCCCATGTGGGTGCAGGGGCCCAAGGACTTGGGCCATCTTCTACTGCTCTCCCAGGCCATAGGAGAGAGATGGATCAGAAGTGGAGCAGCTGGGACTTGAACCAGCACCCATATGGTAATGCCAGGACTGCAGGTGGAGACTTTACCTGATACGCCACAGCACCAGCCCCAGGGTTATCTTAACACTCATATATATACTCATCAGTGTGAATCATATTAACAAAATATAAAAGAAAACCAATGTTTATCTCAACTCCCCAAAATTTAAAAAAAAAAATCCTATAACCATGCCTGATAAAAACCCAAGCAAACAATGAACAGAACATCTTCAACTTGAAAAGGAACATCTATAGAAACCATTCAGCTAACATCCTCATCAGTGCTAAAATACTGGGTGTTTTCTCCCTCAGAACATGGACAAGGGAGCTCATTTTCCACTACACTAAGGTTCTAGCCAGCGCAACAAGGCAAAGGAAGGAAATAAACATCCAGTGGCATTAGCACCCATGTAGAAAATCTGAAAGAATCTATTTTTAAAAGCTAGGATAGAGGCTGGAGTTGTGGTACAGTGGGTTAAGCTGCTGCTTGGGATACCAGCATCCCCTATCAAAGTGCTGGTCCTGCTCCCTTGCCATCCAGCTTCCTGCTAATGTACCTAGGAAGGCAGTGGAAGATGTCCCAAGTGCTTGGCTCCCTGCCCGCCGTGTGGGAGACCTGGATAGAGTTCCTGGCTTCTGGCTTTGGTCTTGCACAAACCTAGATGTGGATATTTAGGGAATTAACCAGCAGAAGGAAGATCTGTTTCTCACTCCCTCCCTTGTTATTCTGCCTTTCAAATAAAAACATCTCTTTCAAAAAAGCTGTTAGAATTGATAGGCAAATTTAGAAAAATGTATAAATTAATTCTTTATTTTTGCCCAGATACAAAATTCTAGATTTTGGTCTTCCCACCAAGATGTTAAATATCTCACTTCATTCTTCTTGCTTTAATGGCTTCTGATAAGAAGTCTGATGTAATTATTGTCACTGTTTTCTTTTTTAAAAAAAAAGATTTATTTGAAAGGCAGAGTTACAGAAAGAGAGAGAGAGAGAAATCTTCCATTGGTTCTCCCACGTGGGTGCAGGGGCCCAAGCACTTGGACCATCTTCCACTGCCTTCCCAGGTGCATTAGCAGGGAGCTAACAAACCCTCAAAATTGTGACAAGCAGCCACATGCCCAAACTCAAAGAATGGACTTGGAGACACTTTTAATGATGGTCTTGCAAGATCATATGTCTGGCAGGCAGGCACACCCGGCATGGTTACAGAAAGCACATTACTCCCTGGTGCCAACCCCCTTCCCCAGTTCCTCCTTGGCTGAGTACCATGGGGTTACAACCCTCCCAGACATAGCATAAGCTTTATTATTCTAATGTAAGGAAACTCCCCCCTCCCTCCCCTGTTCAAGCTCCCGCCTCTCAGAAATGGTCTGCTTGTTCCACTAAGCCAGTTCTGCCCTGTTTTGACATCCGGTTTTTGTGTGTTAAACTGTAGTTACTGCATCTGCAAGCTATCATGCAAGCTAGCTACCAGTAATTTTCTACTCAGAGCTAAACATTTTATTATTTAAGAAGGAAGAAAAAGGCTAAAACAGTTTCTATTTAAAACTTATTTGCTTACAAATGCCAGTTTAAAACCCACAAGCTCAGGGCTAGTGTTGTGCCATAGAGGGTTAAGCTGCTGCCTGCAACTCTGGCATCCTATTGCGCTGACTGACTCATGTCCCAAATGCTCCACTTCTGATCCAGCTCCCTGCTAATGGCCTGGGAAAAGCAGTGGAAGATGGCCCAAGTGTTTAGGCCCCTGCCACCCACACGGGAGACCCAGATGAAGCTCCTGGCTTCACCCTGGCCCAGCATGGCATTATGGCCATCAGGGACATGAAACGGGATGGATGGGTCTCTCTCTCTCCCTCTCTCTCCCTCTCTCTTCTTCTGTGTAACTTTGACTCTCAAATAAATAAATAAATCTAAAAAAAAAAAAACTAGCTCAAAGACAGCCTATTGGCATGCAAGAGATAAAGACCAACCAAGGCCCAACCCAGGGAGAGGATAGTCAATGCCAATCTTGAGATGTTGTCTCTCAGAGTCCCTGTGATCTCTCTCAACCCAGAAGGGCAGCATTACTCCACCCACAACCTCTGGCGGGAATCTTTCTGGCAATGACTCTCACCTCTTCTCTAAATATTCTACTTTTGCGAATGAATCATATATTTTACTTCTCACATCACCTAGCCATTCTTATCTGTTGTTCTACTTTTTCTAGCCCTTAACATATAAGTTACAGTTGTTTTAAAAATCACTCTCCAATAATTCCAACATCTCTATTATATCTAAACATGGTCTAATGCTTACTTTGTCTCTTTTGTTTTTTTCTCGCCTTTTAGCACATCATAATTTTTTTATTGAAAACTGGACATGATGTGTTGATTAAAAGGAAATAAGGTCTTTAGCTTGAGGATTTATATTTATCTAGTTAGGAGTTATGCTTATTAAGGTTAGGTTTGTTGTAAGCGTTGTGTGAAGCTTCTGTATCCTCTTGTGTTTTATCTCCCTTATTGTCTTGGACTTCCCTGGAAACACCTTTTTTTTTTTTTTTTTTTTTTTAGGTTTATTTCTTTACTTGAAAGGCAGAATTACAGAGAGATGGAGAGACAGAGAAATCTTACATCTGCTGGTAGATACCCAAATGGCTTCAATGACTGGGCCTGGGCCAGGCCGAAGCCAGGAGCCAGGAGCTTCTTCCAGGTCTCCCACATGGGTGCAGGCACCCACGCACTTGGGCTATCTTCTGCTGCTTTCCAAGATGCATTAGCAGAGAGCTGGATTGGAAGTGCAACAGCTAGAACTTGAACCAGCACCCATATGGGATGCCGGCACTGCAGGCAGTGGCTTTATCTACTACACCGGATCAGCCACCCCTGGAAACACAGTCTGAAGATGTGACTCTTTCAGCCACGACCTATTGTAATTATAAGCACAGGAGAGCTGTGGTTGTGGGGGCCGGGAGAGAGTATGTATTCTATAGTCCCACAATTTGGGCCCTTCGGGACATTTTGTGAGCCCATGCATTTTGGCTGTGACCTTCCAAAGAGATTCTAAATGTATTTTCCTGAGTAACTGAGTAATCTCCACTCCTAAAGGCTGTGGTCAAGAGTTTTCCCTTACACACCAGACCTGTGCCGCGGAGAAAGCTGTGGTTTCATTGAAAGTAGTTACTTCCTCTCCCAAGCATCCTAGTGAGGGATCATTCTTCACCATGGGAAGTGGGAGGTGCTCCTGCAAGTAAAACCCATGAAACTGTGGGCACCTCTAAGTCTGAGCTGCACCTCTAGGAATTGTAACTCTCAAGCTAGTCCACGCACATTCAGCCTCCACCAATTCATCAAAATTAAGTGTCCTAATTTTTTCTGGCTCCAACACCTTTTGCTTCACGTAGGCTGCCATTCTCTGTATCTGCTTGCCTGTTTCTCTAGTTTGGAGACAGTATATTCCCCTGTGACCTCAATTTGCTAACAAATCTAATAAAAAATGATCGATTTTCGGCCGGCGCCGCAGCTCCCTAGGCTAATCCTCCGCCTTGCGGCGCCAGCACACCGGGTTCTAGTCCCGGTCGGGGCACCGATCCTGTCCCGGTTGCCCCTCTTCCAGGCCAGCTCTCTGCTGTGGCCCGGGAGTGCAGTGGAGGATGGCCCAAGTGCTTGGGCCCTGCACCCCATGGGAGACCAGGAGAAGCACCTGGCTCCTGCCTTCGGATCAGTGTGGTGTGCCGGCCGCAGCGCGCCTACCGTGGTGGCGATTGGAGGGTGAACCAACGGCAAAAGGAAGACCTTTCTCTCTGTCTCTCTCTCATGTCCACTCTGCCTGTCAAAGAAAAAAGATCAATTTTCAGCTTTTGACCTTTAATTTTTTTTTTTTTTTTTTGATGTGAGGAAAAGAGAGGCAACTTTCAAATTCTTTACATGTGACATGTTGGGACAAAAACTGGAAGCCTCCTGTAAAACCATTTTGAAAACTGTATGGCAGGCCGGCGCCGTGGCTTAACAGGCTAATCCTCCACCTTGCGGCGCCGGCACACCGGGTTCTAGTCCCGGTTGGGGCGCAGGATTCTGTCCTGGTTGCCCCTCTTCCAGGCCAGCTCTCTGCTATGGCCCGGGAAGGCAGTGGAGGATGGCCCAGGTGCTTGGGCCCTGCACCCCATGGGAGACCAGGAGAAGCACCTGGTTCCTGGCTTCGGATCCACGTGATGCGCCGGCCGCGGCGGCCATTGGAGGGTGAACCAACGGCAAAAAGGAAGACCTTTCTCTCTGTCTCTCTCTCTCACTATCCACTCTGCCTGTCAAAGAAAAGAAAAAAGAAAGAAAGAAAGAAAACTGTATGGCAGATTCTTAAAAAGTTAAAACGATATACTGGGGCCGGTATAGCAGCTTAAGCCACTGCCTACGATGACAGCATCCCACACGGACACCAGTTCGAGACCAAGCTATTGCATTTCCCATCCAGCTCCCTGCTAATCCGCCTAGAAAAGTAGCTGAGAATGGCCCAAGTGCTTGGGCCCCTCCACTCATGTGGGAGACCCAGAAGCTCCTCACTCATTGCTTCAGACCAGCCCAGATCCAGCCATTGTAACCATTTGGGAAGTGAACCAGTGAATGGAAGACCTCTCTCCTCTTTCTCTGTCTCTCCCTCTCTCACTGTGGCTTTCAAATAAATAAATTTTTTTTGAAAAAGTTAAAAATATACCAACTCTATGATTTGGACATTTCAATCCTAGAAATTTATCCAAGAGAAATGAAAGTAAATATCAACATAAAAGACTGTACACAAATGTTCATTCCAGTTTTATTTGAAATAGCCAAACACTGGAAACAATTTAAATTTCCAACAGGTCGATGGATTAAACAAATGTAGTATATCCATGTGACGAAATCCTACTCAGCAACAAGAAGTAATATATTGATATATGTTGGGGGATGGCACTGTGGCACAGTGGATTAACGCCCTGGCCTGCAGTGCCGGCATCCCTTATGGGCACCAGTTCAAGACCCGGCTGCTCCACTTCCTATCCAGCTCTCTGCTATGGCCTGGGAAAGCAGTAGAAGATGGCCCAAGTCCTTGGGCCCCTGCACCCATATGGGAGACCTAGAAGAAGCTCCTGGCTCCTGGCTTCGGATTGGCGCAGCTTTGACCATTGCGTTCAATTGGGGTGTGAACTAGTGGATGGAGGACCTCTCTCTCTCTCTCTGCCTCTCCTCTCTCTGTTTAACTCTTTCAAATAAAGAAATAAATCTTTTGGCCAGCGCCGTGGCTTAACAGGCTAATCCTCCACCTTGTGGCGCCAGCACACCGGGTTCTAGTCCCAGTTGGGGCGCAGGATTCTATCCCGGTTGCCCCTCTTCCAGGCCAGCTCTCTGCTATGGCCCGGGAAGGCAGTGGAGGATGGCCCAAGTCCTTGGGCCCTGCACCCACATGGGAGACCAGGAGAAGCACCTGGCTCCTGGCTTTGGATCAGCACGATGCGCCGGCCGCAGCAGCCATTAGAGGGTGAACCAACGGCAAAAAGAAAGACCTTTCTCTCTGTCTCTCTCTCTCACTATCCACTCTGCCTGTCAAAAAAAAAAAAAAAAATCTTTTTTAAAAACACATTGATTTATGCAATAACTAATTAATCTCAAAACAGTTTTTCTGAAAGAAGCCAAAACAAAACACTTAAGTACTTATATAATTGCATGTATATAATATTGTAGAAAATGTAAATTAATCTTTAGTGACAGAAAATAGATTAGTAGTTCCCTAAGTGTGACATAGGGTGGGGAAGGACAATTTGAGGGAGTCGAAATGGGCATGAGTCAACATTTTGGGTTATTGATACATGCATTACCCTGAGTATGGTGATGATTTCATAGGTAAATAAATCGCAACTCATCAAATCTTAAATTTTAAATATTTCAGCGTGTCGTCTGTCAATTACACAATAAATCCATTTAAAGACAGAAAATATAAAACTAGCTCCATCTAATGACTGTTTAGAGAATATATACCAGTGAAGAAGCTTTTTAAAAGTTTACTAATAGAACACTTTAGTATTATTTATTGACTCGCTTCAGGAGCTAGTAGGCATTTGTATAGCAGATACATTTGATGATTTTTTTGCAAATATTCCAGAACTTATCCACCTGTCCAAACAAACGTTATTTTCCCAAAACACAAACTGTGAGAATAAAATTTCTATTCCATTATGTAGCCATTGCTCAACACAATTTTTGGACTATCTCCTGGATTTGAAATTATCTTCAGTCCCAGTTTATGAGCAACATAAGAAAACTACTTTTATTGTTTTATGATCACACCTGGTAAATGAAATCCTTATTACATTTCCTACTTTAAAGCTAGGGTTTCTAAAATGTATTTGAAAACAGCCCAATTGTGACACAATGTAACAGTCTTTTTACAATTTCCTTAGTGACCATTTTTTAAGAACACTACCTTGAAACAAAATTGGCTTTTTATTTCCTCCTTTGGAGTGTACACACTGACTAAAAGTCAGCCATTTTACAATACTAGAACTACCTGTTTGTAAATGGAAAAGAACGAATATATGAAGAGAATAAAATACGGCTATGCCATAAAATTTGAAACTAATGCTGTCAAAAATATCATCATTTATAGTATTAGAGGCATTAAAATTTTATAAATTTATGAAGTATGAAAATTGAAACACAAAGACTTATGTTTCCACCATCCAAATCAGTACTAGTTTCTCTCCAATCCCATCCTCTACCTCCACAGTCCACCTTCCATTCCCAGCCAGAGAACAGGACACTAAATGTTTTATCTTTATTCCCATATCCGCAAAAACGTGACAATAGATGATAGATAGATAACATTAGGTGGGTTTTGCTTGTTTTTACTTTAGGTTGCCTTATTTGAAAGGGAGAGTTACAGACAGGCAGAGGCAGAGAGAGGTCTTCCATCCTCTAGTTCACTCCCCAATTGACTGCAATGGCTGGAGTTAAGCCGATTCGAAGCCAGGAGCCAGGAGCCTCTTCTGAGTCTCCAACGCAGGTGCAGGGTCCCAAGGACTTGGGTCATCTTCTACTGCTTTCCCAGGCCATAGCAGAGAGCTGGGTTAGAAGTAGAGTAGCTGGGACTCAAACCAGTGCCCTTATGGGATGCTGGCACTGCAGGCGGCAGCTTTAACTGCTATGCCACAGTGCCAAGCCCCCTTATTGCCTTTTTTATTCAATGTTATGTTCCTAAGATCAAGAATTGGATGTCGTGGTGTGTGGTCCCCTGATTTTTACTGCTATGTAGTGTATTTCCCTGTGTAGATACACCAGAGTTTACTTGGGACATTGAAGGGCATTTGGGTTGTTTCTATTTTGGTTCTATAACTTTGCATATGCCTTCTAGTGTATATGTGGAAGAGGTTCTTTAAGGACAGAGGTTGTCAAACTGGACAGCAGGAGCTTGTTTAAAATGCAGGCTTGTAGACAACTCATAGCAAGAGTCTCGGGTGATTGCTGACATCACAAATAAGAGTGCCAATTGTTAAATCAACAACGGGAGTCACTGGGTACATGCTCCCCACGTAGGATCTCTGTCCTTAATGTATTTTTCTATGAAACTTAAAAACACTACTAGTCAAACAATACCCTATACCTTGTGCGGTTGTGTGAATGCAGCCTGTTGAAATCCTTGCTTAGTATATACTAAGTTGATCTTCAGTAAATGAAGGTAATTGAAAATGAAACTCGATAAAGGGCGGGATGGGAGAGGGAGAGGGGAGGGCCACGGGAGGCAGGGAGGTTGGGGGGCGGAAGCCATAGCAATACAAAAGTTGCACTTTGTAAATTCACATTTATGAAATAAAAAAAAAAATGCAGGCTTGTATCCACTCCCTGGTTATTCTCAGTCAAAAGTTCTGAGCCTGAACCTAGAAGTCTCCATTTTAACAAACCCTCAAGATGATTCTTTTAAAAATGATTATTAATTTGAAAGAGTTACACAGAGGAAGAGCTAGAGAGATGAGAGAGAAAGAGAGAGAGAGAGAGAGAGAGAGAGAGAGAGAGAGAGAGAGAGAAAGTCTTCCATCAGCTGATTCATTCCCCAAATGGCTGCAATAGCTGGAGCTGGGCCAATCCAAAGCTAGGAGCTTCCTCTGGGTCTCCCACGCTGGTGCAGGGGCCAAATGACTTGGGCTATGTTCTACTGCTTTTCCAGGCCATAGCAGAGAGCTGGATTCCAAGTGGAGCAGCTGGGACTTGAACTGGCATCCATATGGGAGGGATGCTGGCACCACGAGTTATGGCTTTACTCGCTACGCCACAGCGCCATCTCCTGAAGATGATTGTAATACAAGCGCTCAAGACATAATTCTGTAATAAACACTGTTCAAACATCTAGTAATTCCTGGAGCATGAAGTATACACACATCCAGACCTACAAGATAGTTCTTTTCAAAGTCACTGTATTCTATATTCCAATCAACGGTTTCATTGCCTAAAAACCCAAGTTATTCATTCTCTTAATTTTAATGTTTCTCCTTTAACTTTTCCTCTAACAGTTGATGCTGGAATTGGTTTTTGTTTGGTGTATGGTAGGGATACAAGTTTAGTTTTGGTTTTTTTTGTTTGTTTGTTTGTTTTTTTTTTTTGACAGGCAGAGTTAGAGAGAGAGAGAGAGAGAGAGAGAGAGAGAGAGAGAAAGGTCTTCCTTTCCGTTGGTTCACCCCCCAAATGGCCTCCACGGCCGGCACACTGCACCAATCCGAAGCCAGGAGCCAGGTGCTCCCTCCTGGTCTCCCATGTGGGTGCAGGGCCCAAGCACTTGGGCCATCCTCCACTGCCTTCCCGGGCCACAGCAGAGAGCTGAACCGAAAGAGGAGCAACCGGGACAGAATCCGGCGCCCCAACCAGGACTAGAACCTGGGGTGCCGGCGCCACAGGCAAAGGATTAACCAAGTGAGCCGCGGCGCCGGCCCAAGTTCAGTATTTCACATCATCTGAATAACCAGTAGTCCTAGAACCATTAATCAAGCAAGTCACTGTATTAGGTTCTCTAGAGCAAAAGAAACAATTGGATTTCTAGAGCTATGAGTAGCCTTCACAAAGTTCATGGAAAAATGCATATTTTTCACAGGAACTTAAAAAAATAAATAATGCAGATTTCATGTTTTGCACCAAAATAAATTTATATTTTAATTCTTTTTATGATTTTTTAAAGAACTCTCATATATAGAAAGGACATTATGAGGGACTGACACATACAATGATGGGAGCTGAGAGGTGGTTTTTAAGTGTTCACCCTTGAAATTTTACTATGCATATTTACCAGCCTAAAGACTAATCACGACCTCAGTGCCGCATCAAACAGTAAACTGAAGTCCTGAACTCTAACCATACGTTTTTAACATAGATGTCTTGGCATTTTCGCCAGTTTTGAAACTGTGCTGTAAATTACCCTATCTCCTAAGATGTGCCATGAAGAAAGGTGTATCAGTGATCACTGTTCTGGTTTACTCCCAAGGGATGTTTCTTTCACACTCGTGTTTGATAGTTTTCCTGAGCACACAATTCTAGTAATTTTCTCGTCACTGCACTTTGAAGTACCTCATGTTATTTTTTACAGGCAAAAAACACAGTTAAGCGTCACTCTTGGAGTCCATTACTTCTGAGCTATTAGAAACTGACCTCCTCAGTTATAATTCCAAAATGTCTAAGGGAGGATGCTGACTGGTCAGTTCGGGTTAGGTGCACCCTCCCACCTCACAGTCCATCTTGCCTGGAGAGCCACACAACAGAAAATAAATGCAGGAGGGACCGACACCAAGTGTGAGGGGGCAATGGTCTTTGTGAAGTGGTGGCGACAAAATATCTGTAAATACAGGTAAAAATTTTAACACAGTTATCTTAAACCTAATGTCTCTGAATTGTGTCTGAAATTTCCTAATACCTTTTTGAAGGGAAAAATCTTTATCCTATAGTCTGTCAGCACTTGAAACACCTTTGTAGTACACTAAGCAGTGCCTGCACAAAGCTGTACCTGCAGCAGTAACGGCCTTTTTCCCAGATGTAGGCTGAATTGTAAAGCTTCCTTCCTTCCAGCAAGAATTGCCTGTTCGAGGCCGGCGCTGTGGCTCAGTAGGCTAATCCTCCACCTTGCGGCGCCGGCACACCGGGTTCTAGTCCCGGTCGGGGCACCGATCCTGTCCCGGTTGCCCCTCTTCCAGGCCAGCTCTCTGCTGTGGCCAGGGAGTGCAGTGGAGGATGGCCCAAGTCCTTGGGCCCTGCACCCCATGGGAGACCAGGAGAAGCACCTGGCTCCTGCCATCGGATCAGCGCGGTGCGCCGGCCGCAGCGCGCCTACCGCGGCGGCCATTGGAGGGTGAACCAACGGCAAAAAGGAAGACCTTTCTCTGTGTCTCCCTCTACTGTCCACTCTGCCTGTCAAAAAAAAAAAAAAAAAAGAATTGCCTGTTCGAACTCGAAAACAGATCTCAAATTGATTCCCTTCTCCATCTTAGCCTGGAAGCCAGCCTTTCGCCATGTATGACTTCATGGCCTCCCTGCTTCTGATCTTCACCCCTCCAGTCCAACTCCATGAGGAAGCCAGTGCCATGTGAAATAAAACCTATGTTGGGGCCGGCGCCGTGGCTTAATAGGCTAATCCTCCTCCTTGCGGCGCCGGCACACCGGGTTCTAGTCCCGGTCGGGGTGCCGGATTCTGTCCTGGTTGCCCCTCTTCCAGGCCAGCCCTCTGCTATGGCCTGGGAGTGCAGTGGAGGATGGCCCAAGTCTTTGGGCCCTGCACCCGCATGGGAGACCAGGAGAAGCACCTGGCTCCTGGTTTCGGACTAGCACAGTGCGCCGGCCGCAGCGGCCGTTGGAGGGTGAACCAACGGCAAAGGAAGACCTTTCTTTCTGTCTCTCTCTCTCACTGTCCACTCTGCCTGTCAAAAAAATTTTAAAAATAAAAAAAAAAAACCCCTATGCTGGTCCCCGAGGCCTCCAAATGAGATGGTGCCTGCTCATCACTTCAACCTCATCCTGAGCCATACACACCCCTCACACTCTGCTCAGTCACAGTTATTTCAGTCTTAAAATATGCCAATGTCTCTCCCATTGCTCTGGCTTACATCTGGCCTATGCTTTGCCTGGAATTGCTCCTGCAATTTCTTAGACACACTTCATCAATCTTTAGGCTTCATGTTTAAATGCCACCTCCATACAGAAGCCTCTGACCAGACTCTCTAAAGTAGCTCCCTTGTGGTTCTCTTATCTTGGAAATCATAATCTTACAAATCATAAATGGAAACCCAAGAAACGGTATCACCTATTTTCACACAGAGCTCTTACAGCTCCAAAGATGTATTCAATCTCTTTGTTTTACTCAAGGCTGGCTTAATGAAAGCTGTTTTAATAAAATTGTTTTTAAACTACACAAGACTTTCCTCTTACCTCATTTTCAGTTTCTTCTCATTGAATTATGGGCTAATATTATGTTACACATGTAACAACAGAAGTGTTCCCAATTTTTCAAATTAGTTTTAAAAACTCATTAGAAGAACGAAGTAGAAAACCTGTACAGTAAGGGAGGCAGACGTCTTAGCAGCATTTTGATGAAATCATAACAACGCAAATATTTTCTTCTTGATTCTTTTTATTTATTTAAAAGACAGAGAGACAAAGAGGGATTGAGACAGACAAACATCCACTGGTTCACTCCCCAAATGCCTTCGATGGCAGAGGCTGGACCAGGTTGAAGCCAGGAGCCAGGAACTCCATCTCAGTCTTCCACGGGGGTGGCAGAGACCCAACCACTTGAGCCATCACTGCTGCCTCCCAGGGTCTGCATGAGCACAAGCTGGACTTGGAAGTGAAGCCAGGACTCAGCCCCAGGCACGCCAGGACGGGACGCAAGTCACTGCAGTGGCATCCTACCCACCACGCCCAACATCCAACCTGCTTCTTGACTTTTGTTATTAATGTACCATGTACATTCAAGTTAACTGGGGGTGTCATTATAAAATTAGACAAGAATCACACGCCATCTGAAAAGTAAGGTAAGAAAAAGTTAGGTAATTTCTCCCTCGAATCTGAATGTACTCTGAAAGCCCATGGAATTCAGGCAGTGAGTCTTAAAGTCTGAATCAGGAGCCCCTAACAAGCCCAGAAATGCCCTGTAGTACTGCAACACCGCCTCAGGTTTCATAACAAAGAAAACACTTCGTTCAGCAGGATCAGAATATAACAAAGTATGAACAGTCACTGCCAACCTTGACTTGCATTCTCCCACAGAAAATGAAGACTATTTTCTAACACTCACATAGTACAAGCTTTTGGTTAAGTTCGCAGAGTGTCATAAAATATAAAAAGTTCATTTGAAAGCTTAAGAAAAATTACAGCTACAGAAGGTTTTGGGGTTGTGATTGGGCAAAGGTAGCATAATTCTGCATTGCTTGATTTTCGCATTAGAGAGAAACAGGAGCTATAACACAATTGATGATAAGTCTAAAATTAAATTCTTTTAAATGAGCAATATTATAATTAATTTGTTCAACTTCCAGGTTATTGTGATGTTTATAACCACTAAGAATATCTCACTAAAGCAAAACATGAAAAAAAGTAAAAACAATAAGACTCTCAATAACATAAAACTCCTGTAAGAGTAATTATAGAACATGGAAGTTTTAATGAATTTCATATTGCAATGAAGACACTGAACACTTAAAAACAATTACATCAATACAAAAACAACTGATTCCACATAACACTTACAAATGCATACTTTTTACTCCAAAAAAACAAACTTGTTTTCACAGGTTTAAGTAACAAATGATTTACATAGAATTCTTCAGATTTCAAAATATGTACAGACATTCTGACTCTAAATAAACGGATGTGCAGTGGTTGAGAACAGTGTTGCTTTGTTCAACAACATATCTCTTATGAAATCTTTATCAATACACATTATTTAGTAACTACACATTTTCCTTCCATTATTAAATGAAATTCTGGACACGTCAGTATATAAGACAAAACCGTTCCCATTTCCAAATACTGTTTCAAATGAGATCACATGAGATTGATAACATGATTTAATTTAGCCATACACACACACACATGCGCACGCACACAGATACACTTTCCCCAATCTTATGGTCCCAGCAGCAGTGGATGAAATCATGTTAGAAGATGACACAGTAGTTAACAGTAAGTCATATCCTGCTCCTGAGAACTCCGCTCAAGCACCATTAGAGTCTTCTGCCCTCTCGTGGAAATGAGTGAAAGAGCCTCACTTCTGGTGTCAGAGGCTGGTCCCTCCAGTTAGCGAGAGAAGGTGAGCAGCTACTGGCAGTGAAGGTCACTAGTCTGCCATTCAACTAAACGGCCATCATGAATGTATGCTTTAAAAGCTTCAAAACTGTTTATTCTGGCAGATTCTGGTTCATAAGTTTGATTTAGCTATCTGTATACATATTTCAACGTTTCTAAAAATCATTCTAAGACATCTAGACTTTCAAATTAAAATACAAGGAACCTAAGAACATGGCTTGTGCAGCTCATCACTGGAAGTCATGCTTTTGCATATGCAGTGCAGTGGAGGGATGTGGCAGTCAGATCTCTCACTGTAAGATAAAACGAGACCACAGCAAATATCTCGATACAGTATTCCATCAAGCAAAAATACACTTAGGATACCAAGAGCTGAAACTTGAAATTCTAATCAACCACAGTGACCAGTCTGACTTCAGTTCTTGAAACAGTGTGATCACGTAAAGTTGTCGAACTTAAAGTTACAACAAACCTTTGGAATTTAAAAGTAAAAGTAATCGCGAACATTCGCCATTTGTCCTTCATTAGCACCCTCAACTCTACGTCATTACTGCTACTCTTGGGCTCTCCCCTCCCTTCCAGGCGATGTCCGTCATTTCAGAATTTCTGAATGATTCAGATCTGAAGGCTCTACCAACAGCTCCTGCAAGACCCTAGTCAAAGGTGCCAAAAATGAGGTGTTTCTCATTCTTGATCAGCTACACCAAAGGATAACCGGAACATCCTCCAAACCATATTTACCAAGTGACTACTGACTGGTTCCCAGCTGGTTACCCTCCTGAGTCACCACAAAACAGGGGAAAACACAGGAAGGAAACTGGGAAGAGGGGGGAGGAGTCACCATGACAGTTTGAAGTATTATTTTCCCGTGCCTCTCCTGCAATCAGCCTCCAAATGGCCATATTTAATTAATTAAAAATATGAGGGGTTGAAACTGAGATGTCTCTATCAAAACCGTAACTCAACAAGAAACATTAACTTACAAATATCAGATGAACAGGCGTTTCTAAGAAGGCAAGAACAACAGGCTCACTCACGCAGTAGTAGGATTGGCACTGAGAGGTATCCCAGCTACTTAAGACAAAAGCATCTGGTTACTTATGGGACTATTTGTTATAGTTATTACCTTATAAGACTAATTGAAGAACCTTTTACCTTTGGGATACATTTGATATGATTGTCTTTCTTGCCTTCTGAACTGAATTAAGTATTCCAGCTATGAATCAAAAGTGCTGCTAGGCAACAGTGAGACTCCAAAGTTTTCCAAATATTTATTTTTGAGGTAGTACTCATTTATTTGCATTGTTGGCTCTCAAATACCACCAAGGAAGTGAACCCATTTAGAAATATGCAAACCAAAAATGTAGTAAATAAATAGGATTTTGTTTTCAGGTAGCAAGCCTTCTTATAAAGGTCAAGTCACATTCAGTGGATAAATCATTTGAAACTGCTAAAAACTGTTTATAACCACAGCTATAAACTAAAGTGCTTTAAATCTTGCTTAATATCTAAAATTGGTGATTAGAATCATTGTATTTTAGAATTTGTTAGTATGAGACCTCAGGAGATTGAAATGATTTTCTATAAAAAGAGCAGAAACTTTTTCTTTTCAAAAGAAACTCTCAGAATGTTGCAAACTCAACATTCTGTGCTATTTTTTTAACTGCTAATATCCAAGTTATTTCTACAGAATGTAATGGAAATTAGAGTTAAAACTGAATTACACATAGCACATGATAAAACTTCACACAGAAGTAAACATGAAATCTTTGATCATTCCTGCCACTCATTAGCCAATGCAAATGTAGCTCTGCAATCCTCCCCGTAAAAGGTAGATATGTATAATTATTCCAGAAAATGCAACAGACTCTTAGGCCTCATAACAAGTACATAGGTTCACATTTAACTGACACAAACTTAATGCCCTACTGTTCATCTGTCAAATGTCAACAACTCACAAGTATTTATCTGCTACGTGGGAGGTGAGTTTCACTTCTACTGACCAGAGGATGCCAATATATACACACAAGACAAAAATAAAAATATGACCACTCATTTTTCTGTACATGTCATGCAAGCTGGCACAATGTGAGAAGAACATATAAAAAGCACCCCTCCCAGGGTCAAACTCTCACAAAAATGGCTGATTAATATGCAGAAAAGCCTGCATGAGTCAAAGGTCCATGGCAAACCACGAAACTGAGAAACATCAGAAACCTTATTTTTCTTGTAATAATGCAGGGATGTTGATGTTCCAGCCAATGGCCTGCCTATCAAACCCACAGGTGAATAGATTGCATATGGGGTGATCTTCACTCCACGCTGAGCAGCACACCATTCTTCTGTGGCCCTGTGAACAAACAAACCAAAATGGGTGCATTATTCCTGAAACCTAAGATTTCTAAAATCTCAGCCAAAGTGACAACTATACCACTCGAAACAATTTTTTTTAAAAAAAACTAACAGCAGCAGTAGTCCAAGTGAGCCCAAAACACCAAGCACAGCAATGGACCTTTAGTGATAAACTGGCAAAGTCAGCAGGGAATGAGTGAGGTCAAAACACCAGCTGAATGACTGGATTCAGTGGAACTAGCATCAAGAGCACAATGATTCTTCCTTTAAGAAAATGAGTAAGATTATACAATCAGAAAGAAAGTAAATAAACAACCAATCTGAAAAAAAAAAAATCTGTTATATAAGAGCCCAGAAGATATTTGGGGATAAGTTAAATTAAATTCACTCAAAGACTTCCAATATCATTTTTAAAAATAATTAGTTCCGGTAATAAAGGAGCTAGAAAGTACATCTGGTGTCAAAACAAGGATTTTAGAAATGGTCCTTTAGGTGGATTCCTGCCATTTTGGGGGGTTCCAATTAAATATAAGAATGTTGAGAAAATTACTACAAAATGTTTGATGTTTATACTATGGCAAATTAGCACACAGATATATGCATACAGAAACAAGCACTTAACATAATGCCTAACTACTACTTAGAAAGTCTGCAAGCAACAGTTTAGAACTTATTTCCATTTCTAAATTCAACTAATGGTTCTAATATATCATGAAAGAAACACAAGAATCATTATTAAGTAAAACTGACAGATATTTAAGTAAAAGAAAGACTCAAAGAAGGCACAAAATTTTCCTCTGGAAAGCACTCACAATACATAATGCTATCTATATATTTGGAAAGAGAACTTTAATAGGCCACAAAAATTAAACCGTGAGAAAGATCGCATTACAAAGGATTACAAAAGGTATCTTCTATTATTTCCTCATTAATTATCAAAAACAAAGAAGAAACAATGTATCCATTAACTGGCAGGAAAACCAAGCCTTTGGACAAGAACAATTTAAACATAAACTCAAGGCATTCATTGTTAGAAACAGTGACATCAGGTATTTAACAAGTGGGTAAGGAAAAACTTTCACATGGCCAAGAACCACACAGTGAGAAAGAAAGCTGGAAGTGGCACCTCTTGGTTCTGACAAGTCCATACTTTCACCTCAACTGGTGCACCCACAGGGGTTTCCTTGTCTCTGTGCTTACTGTGTCATCACCCACTTAGAGAATCCATAAACACTGGAAAGCCGCTCCAGACCACCTATGGATGGTCATACTATGCACTCCCACCCTGAAAGCTCCAGGACTTCAGCAGTACAGGACCCTATTCTGAAAACCAACATTTCATAAACAACTGTACCTCAGTTCCTCCCAACATTCCACAGATCTCACATCCCTAAAACACACTTTTAGAAAATGTTGCTTACACTATCTCCAGAATAAAATAATTTTAAATTATTAGTCCTTCTACTACTTAAAAGATCAAATAAGTATTTTTTCTCCTTTTAGAAATATCAGTCAGCTGAAAGAAGTCAGAGCAATACAAACCAGTGACTTCCAGCTGTGGTTCTGTGACACTGAAACCATATTTATCTGAAGAATTGTTACAAACTCAAAATGAATTAAGTGTCTTAATTTCAAAACTAAATCTATTCCACATACCATTTAAGCAGGGAATACACCCAATCACAACAGAATTCTATAATTCCAACAATAGTGAATGTTTACAGCTAATTAAAAATGAAATTGTCTACATGGAATCAGGATCACGTGGAACCATTTAGGATTCCCTACCTTCTTGGAGGACAACATTCTCAAAGTAATAAAGTCAAACACAATCTCATAAATTTGTTTCAAAATGCAAACTTCACACGTTGCTGAGCTATTTTATGTAATGCACATAGAGCACATTCAAAGGACAATATTCTACTGTGTGCAAGATGCAATCTATGATACTTAGCAGCATTTTAAAAAACGAAGAAGTTCCCCCAGAGAAACAACTGATGGCTTTGTTAGGGGGTTGTGAAGCCTTTCCTTAGTTACTCTTAATTTCATGAATAATTTTTCTATGATGTGCATTCAAAGAATATAAAGATCAATATTAACTTTGAACTGTATAATTATGAACCATAAAAGAGAATGGCTATAATACCCTTGTATTAAGGATGGACCATTTTCAGAAAGTCCGAATCACTGAAAGAAAAGGTGGGGGAAGGCATCTAGCCTAAGTGTTCCGATGCTAGTTAAGATGCCTGTGTTCCACATCAGAATACCTGGGTCTGAGTTCCAACTCTGGCTCCTGACTCCAGCTTCCTGCTAATGCGTACCCTGGGAGGCATGGTGATGGCAAACAACATAGTTCCTGCCACCCACACGGGTGATCTAGACCGGGTTCCCAGCTGCTAGCTTTGGTCAGGCATTGTATTTAGGAAGTGAACTCCGTCAGTGTGCCTGACTCTGAAATAATTTCTTTTTAAAATGTAAAGGTGTTGGAATGTTGGTAGCAAATCACTACTTTACTTACACCCTATCACTACATTCTTGGCCTACAGTTTTTGAAGTACACATCTAGTGCAGAGCTGGCTCATGGTACATGAGCTGCACTGTGGCTTTACACCGTGAAATGAGACTGGCAACAGCAATACGGAATCAACAGAGGAGCAGCTGGAAGGCAGCAACAGTGGGGAGTGCTGTGCAGGCCAGCTAGTGATGCTCACAGGCACACGAATGTGGATGCATGCATGTTGACAGGAGGATCAGAGAATGAATTCATTTTAAAGGAACAGAATAAACTAACGTACTCATCTCACAGATATGAAGACACTCAAAAGATTAAAACAAAAGAGAGAGTGATTATGTGGTAGGGCTCAATAAACACAAAGGCCAGGGGATATGCTGACAACCACAGAATTTTTATTTAGTACTGGGAGTTTTTATTTAGTACAGCTAGCTCCATTACATACCAAGGAAAAAGAGCCACTAATGTCATCCATGCTAAGACTCTGGCTCTCAAAGTAAATCAGATTCGCCCAAGGAATTTATCTAAATGCAGGCTCCCAGGGGTTTCCCCTTCAGATACTCTGACTCCATTGGTCCAAATTGGTACCATGAAGTTTCAAGGCTTATCACATTATTCCAAGTAACTGTGATGGGGTAGTCTGAACATCACACACACAAACATTAATCTAATTCCATATATCATTTGGGGAATGAACCAGGGGATGGAAAAATCTCCCTCTTTCTGTTTCTCCCTCTCTGGCTGTAACTCTTTTTTTTTTTTTAAGAGAATGAACTTTTTATTGACATGTAAAATACATGCTAGTCCCAAATAACATAAAATTTTACTACTGAAACTAGAAAGTCCATGACCAAAGCCATTCAGAATAGAAGTGAATGTTCCACAGCATTCCTGAGAGCATCCATGTATCATCACAGAGTTCGATGTGAAGTACACAGCCATGATCCTGAGATACCCGTCAGAGTCCTAGGATGTTTGACAAGCCACGATTGATGACATCATGGAAATGCATAAAGTATTGGAGATTTCTATTTACAATAGTTATAATGCAATATAAAACTTTTTACGACTTGAGAGACAAATCCTTAATCACCAGTATTTCTTAGGGACTCCAGCAATGTTTAGTTATCTGATATTTTAGGATAGTGAAAATAGGTGCCAGCATTGTGACATAATGGTAAAGCTGCTGCCTGCAATGCTGATATTGCATATGGGTGCCAATTCATGTCTTGGCAACTTCACTTCTGATCCAGCTCCCTGCTAATGGCCTGAAGATGGCCCAAGTGTTCAGGCTCCTTTCACCCACATGAGAGACCCAGGTGCTCCTGGCTTTGGCCTCACTCAGCCTTAGCTGTTGCGGTCATCTCTTTCAAATAAATCAGTCAATCTTAAAAAAAGGGAGTGGGGGGGGTAATCTATGACCAACGCTGCTCTTGCCTGACAAATCACTTGTCATTTCATACATTTCCAATTTAAAGAAATTCAATCACAAATACCAATCAAGTAACAACACATATGCTAATAAGTTCATCAAATGTGCCAGCAAAACTGAGGAACTCAATGTCTGATTTCATATAGTTTTTAACGTAAAAACTGATACATAGAGTACTGGTAAATACTAAAGTAATTTGGAACAACTTGGGCATATGAATCTATTTTTTCAGTTTTTGAACTCTAACAAGTATTTTTTTTTTTATTTCATAAATGTGAATTTACAAAGTGCAACTTTTGTATTGTTGTGGCTCCCCCCCTAACCTCCCTCCCTCCCTCCCGTGCCCCTCCCCTCTCCCTCGCCCATCCCGCCCTTTATCGAGTTTCATTTTTAATTACCTTTATATACTAAAGATCAACTTAGTATATACTAAGCAAGGATTTCAACAGGCTGCATTCTCTAACAAGTATTTCTAATGACATCCAGAAACTTCGTAAGAAAACAAGAATACAAAATATATCTGATTTTTTTATATTGATTATGTGTTAAACATATTTTTGTAATATCTGGTTAAATAAAACATATTCTTAAAGCTAATTTCTTTCCTTTGTTAATGTTATTAGAAAAATACAAAATTGTAAACATGGCTGCTCTATTTCTTGGACAGCAATAACTTCAGATGCGAAACTCCATGTTCCCTAACATGTTTTGTGAGTACGTATTAACAGTCCATTACCTGTCGACTACTCCGGGGAAGCCGCGCTAGTCGCACACCCGACATGTCAAACAATCGCACCTGTCTGTTGTCATGGGGGAGAGCTATGATTTTTTGGCCAACACATACATTGATCCTGCAAAGAAGAGATAAAAGTGGGTGTTTATTAAAAAAAAAGTGATAAAATAAATTTTTGAGTTTACAGATAATGAGGTAGTAGTAGTATGTTCCATATTTATTCATATTTCAAGGTAAACTACATTAGCAAACCCAGGGATTGTCTGCCTTTGGCATTAGAATAGACACTGACTTACTTAAACAGAACTGCACATCCACCCACAAACATGTACCTGGCCATAAATAGCTCATTCTTATTCTTTCAAGTCTTACTACACCAACCTGGTTTTATGCTGAATAAGCTTTAATTATTTATGAAATACTAAATTTGCATTGCAGGTTCAACAAAATATATTCTCCCAGGAGTATGAAGCACTTGTCCCAAGGCTTTACCAATTAAACACTAAATCTGTATGAATAATACGCTGCATTACAATGAACCCCTTCACGTCAGGTTGAATATGTCTTATGTAAGTGAACTGATTTACTTTACCTGTTGATGGCAGAGTCTGTGCGAATAGTTGCAATTGGGGATCTCATATTTTTTAAATCCCAGACTTTCACTGTGCGGTCATCACTGCCTGAAACAACGTTGTCTCCCACGGTGAACACAGCAGAGGTCACAGTGCTACAAGTAAAGGGAATAGGTCAAAGGCCTCATTGACAAGGGTACAGGATACAACAACACATCCTCCCACACTGCCTGATAATCAACTTTGCTTCCCAAAGAGGCATAGGGGGTGTGGATGGAATGGAGGTTAGAGATATGCAAGCTACAGTTAGTTACCTTCTACTCTGCAAACTTCTCCTACTTCTTAAATTCTTCCCATAGGTGTGCAAAATAAGAACATCTGATTTCTTCTCAGGAGGAAAATACGGCCCATACCACCTCATCTACCACCTCCAGGCAATGAAGCAAAAAGAAGTTACCAGAAAAAATACGAAATGAACAGAACCTCCCAAAATTTCTACATATTTGGGTTTGATGGCAGAGAATTAAAAAAAAAAAACTCCAATTGCAACTCTCAATTTAATCAGAACACAAAAAAGTAGAAAAAAAGCTTACTCTGACAATTCAAAAATATAAAAGGGCTTCAACGGATATTTCTCTAAAGAAGACATACATATATACACACATATATGTGTGTATGTATAATCATAATGTGTGTGTATACACACACACACACACACACACAAAGATGTTCAACATCATTGGTCATTAGGAAAATGAAAAGCAAAAGCAAAATGATACCAGTAATGCGCATTAGGATAGCTTTTATCAAGAAACAAACAAACAAAAAGCAGGAAACAAGTATTGGCAAGGATGCGGGAAGTTAAAGCCCTTGTGCACTCCTGTTGGGACTGGAAAACGGTGCAGCCACTGGAAACTAGCGTCAGCAATTGCACTTCTGGGTACATACTCCAAATAACTGAAAGGAGTGATTGAAACAGATGTTCGCAGCAGCATTACTGACAATAGACCAAAAGGTATAAACAACTATCAGCAGATGGATTTTTTTTTAAGTGCTGTATACATATAATGCCATATTATTCAGCCATTAAAAAGGAAGGAAATTCTAATAAATGCTACAACATGAATGAAACTTTAAAACACAGAAGAACTGCCCTGAGGCAAGGTTCCTGGAATAGATAAATTCAAAGACAAAAAGTAGAATAGAGGTTATTGGGTTGGGGGAAAGATGGGAATGGAGAATTACTTAATGGGCATACAGATTCTGTTTGCAATGGTAAGAAAGCTCTGGGAACAGCTATGGTGGGTGCACAATAATGTAAATTTACTTAATGTCACTGAATTGTAATCTTAAAAATGACTGAAATGGTCAACTTTGTTATAATATTTAATAATTTTAGAAAAGAATTTGAGAGGAAAACTCAACATTAGAAACATGCTCTTAGAACCGGCTTTTATAATCCAAGATAATAATAATTTCCTAATTTAAATGTTTTGAAATCTTTCATGTCTTGGGGAGAGGGCTCATGGAAAGAGAAGATGCCCTATAATTGATGGAGAAATACAAGAATCATGTACTAAAGATCAAAAGTTTTATTAAAACAAGAAGATAAAGGCTTGTTGTTATGGCATAGCAGGTAAAACCAATGCCTTATGGGCATCAGTTTGAGTCCTGGCTGCTCCACTTCTGATCCAGCTCCCTGCTAATGGCATGGGAAAAGCAGCAGAGGATTGGGCCTCTGCAGCCACATAGGAGACTTAGATAAAGCTCTTGTCTCCTGGCTTCAACCTGGTCCAGCCCTGGCCATTGTGGCTATTTGGGAAGTGAACCATTGTGGCTATCTGGGAAGTGAACCAGTGGATGGAAGATCTCTGTCTCTTCCTCTAACTCTGACTTTCAAATAAATAAATGATTCTTAAAAAAAAAAAAAAAAAAGAAAAGATAAATTGTTTCATTTGTATTGTTAGTTTATAAACTTTGCATTGTTAGTTCACTGCAGTTAGTTCATAAACTTTGCTCTTGAAATGTAGAAAATGCATTTAAGTGTTAAGTATTAGAAAATCTAATGTTAGAATATCCAATATTCTAACTAATGGTGAAATTGAATTAAAAATACAAACAAGTGTTCATCACTGAACTCATAATGATAATGTTCAAATAAACCCAATTAAAAACTTTCAAATAAAACCAAAAGTCTCTACCAGCTAAGTATGGGGGGATTGCTAACCTCCCTCTCCAGTCACTTATTAGAAGACATTTAGAACTGGCCGGCGCTGCAGCTCACTAGGCTAATCCTCCGCCTGTGGCGCCAGCACCCTGGGGTTTTAGACCCAGTTGGGACGCCGGATTCTGTCCCGGTTGCTCCTCTTTCTGTCCAGCGCTCTGCTGTGGCCCGGGAAGGCAGTGGAGGATGGCCCAAGTGCTTGGGCCCTGCACCCACATGGGAGACCAGAAGGAAGCACCTGGCTCCTGGCTTCTGGCTGCAACACACCAGCCATAGCGGCCATTTGGGAGGTTAACCAACGGAAAGGAAGACCTTTCTCTCTGTCTCTGTCTCTCTGTCTCTCTCTCTCTCTCACTGTCTAACTCTGCCTGTCAAAAAAAAAAAAAAGATATTTAGAATAGAAACAATAAGGTGATATTTGAAGAAGACAGACCTTAATTCCATCACCCCTGCTCACTGGCAAAGTTCAGTAAAAAGAATGTGGTAAAATACCCATATTGCCCAGTGAACTGAGATACTACACACACAGTCTTTAAAACATGATCCAGTGTCATGCAGGCATATCTCAGGGTACTTGGGAGTCATTTTTGTTACACGCTGACAAGTTAGCATTTTTATCATTCATCTCTTCAAAAGGCTATAAAAGGACCCGCTTCCTTCCTAGAATGGACCCAAGCACACATTTTAGTCTATATGTTAACAATCACTCTCACCACAATTGGTTCACCCAAGAAAATGTCACCTGATCTCAGGCCATAATCAGTAGATCCAAAGATGCCAGGGCAGCAGCTTCTAAGAGACATCTCAGAAATGGCCACAAAAACCTGTGGTCACTCATGCTGCAGAGAGGCTTAAAACCACCTCAATATTCACTGACACCATTAAAATGGCCCTACAAGAACACACACACATACGCTTCCACTTACCCATAAAGAAAGGCGTTCTTTTATCTTTGCAAATCATTAATTTATATGAACATAGGCATGATTTCCATATCCTTAATTTACACATATCCATGTCAGATCCATCAAATGCGTGGAACCTACTAATTCTAATGTATATACTAGTTGTTCCTGTCACTGAAGCTGTACTGTCGAGATGTGATGAGCACTATTCAGCCATCACGCTCCATTTATGAAAATCTTAATTTAAATGGACACAGGTCAAGTTCTAAGTGAATTAAAGTTTTAAAAAATTCAGTATCAGAATGCAGCAAAACTACTCAGAACCAAGGAGCCTTAACAATGACTGACAACAAATTACACTTGATCTTAGCCAAAAGGTCGAGAAGCAATTGACAACAAATTAAGAGGTAACACTGAGGCCGCAGGAACATATTCAGGAACAGTGTGATGGTGACAGAAAGCTCACATAGCATATCTGCCTTCTGAAAGAGTCTTCCCACAGCAAACACACCTCTGTGGTAACTTCACTTATGCTAATCCCTCGCCTGAAACTGCCATGTTCTGTGGAGGCATCCTGTGCACTACACCATGTAGTCACCTCTCTGCTCCTGCTTATCAGATACCATCACATGTCCTGACTCTTGGGAGCCTAACTGTCTCAGCTGAAAACCACTGTACTACATCTGGAGGGATATAAAGGAAGATACAGTCTTGCACGTGACCAAATACGATAAGGGGAGAAGTAGGTAGAGAGAAAGTTTAAATCCACAAAATCAACTCACTGACCCCCTGAATTATTTAAGAAAATAAAGAATAACCTGAGAGCTCAGCTGTTGCTATCCCTTAAATGCAAAGGTTAGAAGGAAACTTAAAGAACTTCAACTACTGGCTAAGCTTTAAAAACTTAAGTTAGAGATGCCTATTGACTTCTCTTTGGACCAGTCTTCAGGAGGTTTTAGCCAAGTTAAATTTCCACAACCACTCTGCCAAATTAATGAAAAGCAAGAAAAAAAAAAAAAAAAAAAGCCCCAACAAAAGATTGTCTAACCCATGTTAATGAAATGCTAAAAGACATTAGGTTTTTAATAAATCATAATCTTGACAGGTATTATAGGACATCAAAAGAAAAAAGAATTGGCAAAGAGGCAGTAGTTTTAAAGGCACCCTCGGACCATGGGTCCCACGGGGAAGCTGGTAAGCTGCAACCGCTCACTGGAAAAGCTTCAGACTCTGCCAAACTCCAGCAAAACTCATTTATCTTGTCGTGGAGAGCAGCCGAGCATATACTTCCAGCTGACAGTATGGTACCTCCTCACCGCACACCACTGCCTGATCTGGAACATTCTGTTCCCTCCGTGGGTCTCAATCAACGGAAATACTGTAATGCTAGCACTCCTCATTAGGACTAACAGCTGTCTTCCCAGTCACAGAGAGGCACAAAACTGTTTTACATAACAATCTGCCGAAATTTCACGGCTAAGAAAAAATATATACGATGTGGAAAATGCTGGACCATGAAATGCTGATGCAGTGTGCTTTTCTGGCACCACATCAAAAATTGACTAAAGAGTTTACATTTCTTATTTTAAAATCATAGCTTCTTACAAAATAACATTTTTATATGTGAGGAGCAGTGTGTTCAGACAGCAAATATTCCCTAATAAAACACTGGAGTATGGGGCATTCCTTTCCTTAAAACACAAGCTTACCTGTTCAAAACACACAAAATTCATCTTTTAAAAGGATAGCTATAACTATCCTTTTAAGGAGGATCCTATAAGGTATATTGTGAACTGTTCATGTATATTACAAAGTTAGTATAAATGTGTAAGTACAATATCTGTATCATTCCCCAAAATTCCTGACTTTAAAAGCAGAGCACTGTCTGAAGCTAGAAAGCACAGTGCATTCCAACAAGCCAATCCAGGGCTCACTGATGCACCTGCACAGAACACTGTAAAATGCAAAGTGAAACAACAGTGTTTTCTGTGTGCAAAGAAATCAGACTGCCAGATTCCTGCCTGCTGTTTCCCAAGTTATTTGTTGAAAACCACACTTCCAACAGATGAAACAACTTTTCATCCTTAAAAGCCAGAAAGCCAAGATAAATGGGCATTTTAGGACCTCAGAAAGTAGATCCTTATTTTGCCTCTCCTATAATATGTGCTGTTCAGAATTTGAAGAACTCTCTCAAAGCCTGTATTTTAAGAATCCACATGCATAGCTGACAAAGAGAAAAGTCATGTCCAAATGAAACACGTTTCTGAATATTTCTAGGGCCTGGACGGCTAACTCTCAAAAAAGTGGACTATGAAACAAAAAACACAAGAGAAGACAAACTTGTATCACAGATTCTTTTTTTTTTTTTAATTCAAAACAATGCTATATTTTTGCATAAAACATTAGACATAATGAAGTAGTAGTAAACAGAGAATTCTATTTAGCATTTTATTGCAAAGTAGTAAACTGAGTAAAAAGATATTGCTTAGAATTTATATATTTAAGTCAGATTTTTCTGTCAGCAAAATAGATTGGTCTTCTTAACTAATTCAAGGAAATAGGTAATATAAGGAGCAGGCACTTAGCCTAGTAGTTAAAACACTGCATCCCACATAAGAGTACCAGCATTGAATTCCTGCCTCCAGGTTCTTGAAGTAGCACCTTGACAGTAGGGACTCCATTCTGGGAAGGCACCTCCTACCCCACGTGAGACTTTGGCCTGAAACTATGATCAAAAACAGCATGACTGCTCAAACTTGAAAGTAGATAGGCTGCACCTGGGTTAATGATAAAACTGTAACAGATTCTTTTTAAAAATTTAAAATTCAATTGTCCCCGGGAAGAACAAAGTTAACTCACCTCACCTGCAGACTACCTTAATATTCTCACTTGGTTACACTACTTTCTAAACCTCCCTTTCTTCAGGAATAATGGAAAGATTTCCCATCAAAATTACTGATAAGTGTGTACCACATTGTTCATTCAGTAAGTATTTACTAAGCACCTACTGTGGGCCAGGTTGCAGTCAGTATGGGAGAGCAACAGAAAAGAGGGTACAATTGCTACGTACGGCAACTCCATTCTAGGGGAGAAAATGACAACAGCCACCCTATTTTCAATGGAACACCATAGAGTTTTTAAAGGGCATGGTAGCATTCTAATAACCAAAAATGTGCTGCTGATAGTCATCAAGCCAAAGCTACAAATAATCTCCTATAATAACTATATGTATTACTGGCCTACAAAGGAAAGCTTCTAGTGACTTCAGAGTATTGTTTGGTTACTGGGATAAATTCTACTTAAGATTTAATTAATTCAATTAGTAAGGACGTTTTCCACAGACTATGCAAAGATGACATTCAGTATCCACATTCCTCTTTATACACATACAAACACACACACTTCGAAGATTTAGTTTTTCTGAAAAGTTTTGGTTCTTGGGGGATTACTGGAGAAATCGCTTATGTGGAACATCTCACTCCCCAAAGATGGCAGTTAAATGAGGTGTTACTCTGCTCCATTACCAGCATCAGAACCCTGCAGCTCAGATGCAAAGCGGAGAATTCAGGCAGCCACTGAGTGTGAAAAGAAGTAAAAGAAGCTGCAGATCTAAAGTGACACACTCAACCGATCTAAGTGTGGACCAGGCTGCCAGCCTGACACTGGCTATTCAAGGGACCAAACACACACTCTTGTCACCACTATTTGTTCCAAAAATAAGCCAGACCTTCTGCCATTTGTTCTCTCCCTCACTCTGCTGATTCTGCACAATACACAGTGGTTTCAGCCAACACCGGGAATCTGACAGAGAGCTTGTGAATGTTCCCGTGAGTCTGGACTGAACTATCTCGGGAAGTTTCTGGTCTGTGTCAATAATGTGACAGTTATTTTTTAGGCCAACTCCATGAAAAGAGATACAATCTGACAGCTTCCAACAAAGCTGTCAAGTAGAATAATTTAGTACTAATTTTCTTTATGTCCTTATTTTTATTACTTCCTGTAAACAGCTCTTCCTACACGTGGAATTTTTAAAAGGTTAAGATAAGGGATATCCAGATGCAAGGGACCCACTCCATAAATTGCTGTCTATTCAAACTATGGGATGCTAGGCTGAGAAGAAAAGTGATGCAGTAGCTCTGCAGGTGCTAACCTATGAAAATCAAAGATAAGCAGAGTGGTGTCCTTCACATCGAGGAGTAACTGTGCTTGCATGGTTACTTCTGTGATCACAGAGAAACAATCTATCACTAACACAAAAGAAACACTCCCAAAACACTTGAAAACAATCAATGCAGTGAGATCTCATTTCTGCCAACTACTGCATATTATATTTCTCTGTGAATCTGTGCAACCTATTTAGGCTAACTAATAAAGCTGAGATAAAAACCCAAAGTGGAACAATATGTTGGGAGTTTATACTAATTGCCCATTAGTCCCCAGAGAGCATCAGCCTTAGTTTTATTATTGCCAGGAATTACGTAAATCCAAAGTTTGTCAAAATAAAATTATTTTTAATCCACCTAACTAAAAGATAATAGAACAATCATAATTTCAGAAATGTGGGGCCAACGCTGTGGCATGTAGTTTAAGCCTCCCATCTACACATATGGGCACCAATTCGTGTCACTGCTAATGGCTGGGAAGGCAGTGGAAGACGGCCCAAGTGCCTGGGCCCCTGCACCCACATAAGAGACAAAGAAGAAGCTCCTGGTTCTGGCTTTGGATTGGCCCAGCTCCAGCCACGGAGGCCATTTGGGGAGTAACTCAACAGATGGAAGACCTCTCTCTCTGTCTTTCCCTCTGTTTGCAACTCTGCCTCTCAAATAAATAAATCTTTTAAAAAAGATTTCAGAAATGTGGATAAAGTTGTATAGGACTGGGAGAATCTGAGTTCAAAGATGTGAGATGTGGCTCTAAGGCAAACAATGGTTTTGAGGCTACTGTTATCTACAGTCATTTTATTTCTCAAATAGCCAAATCTATGGTGGGAGGCAATTATAGAACCACCCTTCTGTCCCTAGAAGGCACTAATCAGTAGATTCCTGTTTATCATACCCCTCCTCAGTTGTCCAAAACAAACACTCTGAAGGCACAAGCTGCCCACCCCTCCCAGAACCTACACAGAAGCTGATTCTGCATGCTGACTTTGATCAAGCACAAAATTCAGCTATAATTAAAATCGACCACCATTCAGGTAGAAATGTCATTTTCTAAACACACTTTATTCCTGAAAAGCATAAAGAAAACTATTTTATCAGGATATAAAATTCAAAACTATTTTCATATTTGTAAGTACACAGGAATTATCTAGAATTTAGTATGTGGTACCTAGTATCTCCTCTGATTTTCTTTGGCAAAAAAGGCACATGAAAATGTCACAACTTGAGAGTAATCTTGTAATTTTCAAATTGACTTTTAAATTGTTTTGTCATATGTGCTTTCTGTTTTCTTTAGAAGTACCAGAAGTTCACATTTTGGGGATAAAGGTACAACCATGTGAAAAGGAAAGAAGAAAATTTTTGTATTCTAGAATATGGTATATATGTTGAGGTAATGTCACATTTTTTCAATGCCAAAGTTTACTCACTCTTGTAAGCACTGTCAGTCAGGTATAAACTAGAATGATGGGCCACCCATGGAGGAAGCTTAATGACCAGTGACTGCTTCAACTCTCAGTTCCCTTTCATAGCAACTGAAACAAAATAGAACAAGACAAAACAAAAAGAGGAGGAGTGAGGGGAAGGGAAAAAAACTACCAAGCACATAGGAAAGGTGGCAGTGCCAAGCAGGCAGAATTTGAGAAAGTAAGACTGAAGATAGGATCCTCCTGTTTAAGAACAATCTAAATGGTCATCCATCATGTTCTTTCAAAGATGGTAGAGAATTTAATCTAAAAATAAACATCTTGACAGTAAGAGCTTCTTGGAAGCACACAGAGTTAGCTATACACTTTCCACAGAATGAAGGCCTATGCTGGCATGGTCTGCATGTTGAGTTCAACTCCACAAGAGTTCACAAGAAAAATGCAGTGGAGAGGAAAGGGTTAAGTTTTAAAGACAGGCTTAGCCCTTAAAGCTGCCACCTGCAGTGCCAGCATCCCAGCAGGCATCCAGTATGGGCTCCTTGTCCCTGCTGCTCCACTTCCTATCCAGCTCTCTGCTATGGCCTGGGAAAGCAGTAAAAGAGGGCCCAAGTCCTTGGGCCCCTGCACCTGCGTGGGAGACCCAGAGGAAGCTCCTGGCTCCTGGCTTCAGATCGGGGTAGCTCTGGCCCTTGCAGCCAGTTGGGAAGTGAACCAGCAGATGGATGATCAATCGATCGATCGATCCATATCTCTCTCTCTCTGCCTCTCCTTCTCTCTCTGTGTAACTCTGACTTTCAAATAAATAAATCTTAAAAAAAAAAAAAAAAGACAGGCTTACTGAATTATATTGCCATGTGAAAAACACATAAATATATAAGGATGTACCTTATTTCAGGTAAAAACCATTGAATTTCCATCCCAAAACATGATGATTAGGACAGAAATATATGAGAACTGCCAAAAGCTGAAATTTCTGTCACATTCCAAAATTTTCAGATAAACATTTCTATTATTTCTAAGAACAATAACACATTAAAATTTTGTGTTCTTAAGAAAACAATCTTTTAAAGTATGTAAAATTATTTTCCACATAAATTGGTACACACTGGGCCTCTAATAACTAGTCAAATAACAGCAGCCACAGAGTTACACCAAGTAAATACTATTAGGGTAGAATTTCTGATATAATGAAGAGATGTCATAATACAGAGTAAAAGCAAATGTGACACATCAAAACAGAAAAAGGCTTATTAGCTCTTTCCAAAAAATTATGATAAAAGGCTTAAGCAGAGCTTACATCAAGGAGTTCTATCTCTATCCAGCAAAGATAATGACAGTACAAATTTCAAGGGGACCCATTTAGCTAGTTTTTTATCTTACAGTGGAGCATGCTATCTAAAATCCAGTTTTTCAAAAAGGCATAGAATCCATGTAAAAGCATAGAGGTAGCAGTGAGAGAAAATGAAAAGGAAAATATGTCTCTCCCAGCATCTGAGCCAATAATCTTGACACCTAAGTAATTATACATGCCTTAAGAAAATCCAATAACAGGTATTCAAATGAACCGGACAGTTAAATAAATTTTCCAAAAATGTATTACTCATCATGTTAATATGAATTATGCAAACAAAGGATTTTATAGTCACATATGGTTAATAAATATTATTGTGGCAGGCATTATGGTATAATGGGTAAAGCCACTGCCTGCAAGGTCAGCATCCCATATGGGCACCAATTCATGTCCCAGCTGCTCTACTTCCAATCCAGCTACTTGTTAATGACCTGAGAAAAGCAGTGGAAGATGACCCAAGTAACTGGACCCCTGCCACACACATGGGAGATGTGGATGAAGCTCCTGGCTCCTGGTTTCAGCCTGATCCAGACCTGGCTATTGTGGCCATCTGGGAAGTGGTGAATCAGCAGATGGAAGTATCTACCTCCCTTCTCTCCCTTTCTCCCTCCCTTCCTCCCACTCTTGGTCTCCACATCTTTCTCTCTCTCTCTCAAATAAAAAAAAAAAAAAAGTCTGTATAATTAAAAAAAAAAAAAAAGAAGAAGCACTGCTTCTGTTTAAGCAATGATTCATTAAAAATAGACTTTTGGGGCTCCCACTGTGGCGCAGTAGGTTAATCCTCCACCTACAGCACCAGCATCCCATATGGACAACGGTTCTAGTCCCACTACTCCTCTTCCAATCCAGCTCTCTGCTATGGCCTGGGAAAGCAGTGGAAGATGGCCGAGCGCCTACATAGCACTCTGATCTCATAATCAGCCTTAATGCACCTGGTTTGGCTGAGAAGCCCATGAGAGCATTTCAGGCATGGAAAGCTAAGACACTGTGGCAAAAATATTGTCCTACATGAAGGATCTCTGTGAGTGAGATCCCAGTGGAAAAAATGGGCCATCAAAGAAGGAGGTACTTTTCTCTGAAGGAGGAGAGAGCTTCCACTTTTCTTATGACCTTGCCTAAATACTGACGGAGATGGTGAACTCAAAAGGCTTCCACAGCCTTGACAGCTCATGTCAAAAGCCCTAGGTAATCACTGAAGCCATACATAAGAGTGTTAATTGTTAAATTAACAACAAGAGTCACTGTGCACTTACTCTCCACGCAGGACCTCTGTCCTCAATGAGTTGTACTATGAGAATTAACTGTAAAACTTGTTCTCAAACAGTTTTGTATATTTTGTGTGTGTGTGTTTGTGTGTAAATTGCTGAAATCTTTACTTAGTATAAAGTTAGTCTTCTGTGTATAAAGTTAATTGAAAACGAATCTTAATGGAGGATGGGACTGGGATTGGGAAAGGGAGGAAAAGTAGGGTGGGAGTGGGGGTGAAAGGGCAGGTATGTTAGGAAGAATCACAAGATTCCTAAAGTTGTACTTATGAAATTTGTATTCATTAAATAAAAGGTTTCTAAAAAATTTAAAAAACAAAAACACTAAAATGGTTGAATGTTTGGGCTCCTGCACCTGCTTGGGAGACCCGGAAGAAACTCCCAGCTCCCAGCTTTGGATCAGCTCAGCTCTGGCCATAGAGGCCATTTGGGAAGTGAACCAGTGGATGGAAGACCTTTTTCTTTCTTTTTTTAACTTTTATTTAATGAATATAAATTTCCAAAGTACAGCTTATGGATTACAATGGCTCCCTCCCACCCGCAACCCTCCCTAGGAAGACCTTTTTCTTTCTGTCTCTCCCTCTGTTTGTAACTCTACTTCTCAAAGAAATAAATAATAAAATATTTTTAAAAACTGAAAGAGGAGTTATCATTTTTAAAAAATTGATTTTTCAGGACTACACCAACATGAATAACAAATTTCTAAAGGACTACATGTCTAAATGTTGCTTTTAATATTCAGGAAAAGAAACGAGTTAAAAGGACTCAAGAAAATCATCCTGGAAAATCAAGGAGTCACTTACCAGACTAGAAGCCAGCACTGTAACTCTAAAAATGAACTCTTAAAGGAGCATTTTCACTCATTTATTAAGGTGCAGATACTGTGCTAAGGGCTAGATAGGCAGACAGGATGGCTACTGCCCTAGGACTGAGGGTGGTAACGAAATGGGAACATAGCATTAGGACTTCATGGATGTCCACAAGGATGTTGCGGATCACAGGAGAAGAGCCTCCAAAACAGAGGATCCATCAGAATGGGAGATCTAGGGTTTGATTTTACAAGTCACATTCGGAATATTACAGATAAGTGCTAAAACAGGACACTGCTGACATTAACCATTCCTCAGCTCTTAACTGTGAACTAAATCCTCATACCTGCTTTCAATGAAAGCTGTCTTGGTATGGCATACACCCCTATACACATCTGCAAGATAAAACGTTCTACATGTTTTATTTGTTAACTGGGCTCCAAGCTGCAGAATCTCTGAGACAAAAAATCATAGCTGCTGTCTAAGATTCCTCAACTGAAACCCTGTAAGATGTCTCCTTCCCTCCTTTACTAAGCTTGAGGTATTCCTGGAGGACTACTGCTGATCTAATATTAGAAAGAAATATTTTTGTATTCAATAAAGACATCTACAGCTCCCTCTGCTGACCAAGTCCTAAGCCTGCATGGGGAGTGGTGCCAGGGTACCCCAGGCAATGGTACCAAGCTACCCTTAATCTACACAGACCTTGGAGGCAGAGGAGCTAACCAGCCTCGATACTCCTAATAAGACAAGCCAATTCAGAAAGGGTTAAAGAAAGTTAAACTCCCCTTCTCTTACTCTACAACAAAGAAAAATCTTTTCAAACTTACTTTCAGATTTACTATCAATAAAGTATGACTGTTCATACTTAATGAGAAAACATAGACAATCTGAATAACAGTAGTACTGCACATAGGTATATCTATTTTCATTTAAAACTTTGATTCTCATTTATTGTAGAGTGAATGCAAGTATTAACTTAAGTCTCGGAAGATGTAGATGAGAGACAGGATTCACATGAATTATACACTCCACATTTACTCCAAACTCTCACCTGATTAATTAAAAAAATAAGTAAACTTGGCCGGCGCCGCGACTCACTAGGCTAATCCTCCACCTTGCGGCGCCGGCACACCGGCTTCTAGTCCCGGTCAGGGCACTGATCCTGTCCCGGTTGCCCCTCTTCCAGGCCAGCTCTCTGCTGTGGCCAGGGAGTGCAGTGGAGGATGGTCCAAGTCCTTGGGCCCTGCACCCCATGGGAGACCAGGATGAGCACCTGGCTCCTGCCATCGGATCAGCGCGGTGCGCCGGCCACAGCGCGCCTACCGCGGCGGCCATTGGAGGGTGAACCAACGGCAAAGGAAGACCTTTCTCTCTGTCTCTCTCTCTCTCACTGTCCACTCTGCCTGTCAAAAAAAATAAATAAATAAGTAAGTAAACTCTTGGGGCCTGTGTGTAACGTAGCAGGTAAAGCCACCACCTGCAGTGCCGGCATCCCATATGGGCGCCAGTTCGAGTCCCAGCTGCTCCACTTCCAATCCAGCTCTCTGCTATGGCTGGGAAAGCAACAGAAAATTACTCAAGTCCTTGGGCCCCTGCACCCATATGGAAGACCTGGAAGAAGCTCCTGGCTCCTGGCTTCTGATTGGCACAGCTCCAGCCATTGTGGCCAATTAGGGAGTTAAACAGTGGATGGAAGACCCCTCTCTCTCTCTGCCTCTCCTTCTCTCTGTGTAACTCTGACTTCCAAATAAATAAATAAATCTTAAGAAAAAAAAAAAAAAAGAGGTATCTAGTATCCACTCAAACTTTAAAATAAACAAATAAATAAACTCTTAAAACTTTCAGTGCTCCCAGATCTACATTTAAAAAAAACTCAGAATGGGCTTTTGGCACAGCACTTAAGAACACTTCCCATATTGGAGTGTCCGAGTTCAAGTTCTGGTTCTGCTTTTGATTCCAGTTTCCTGTCAATGTACATCTTGGAAGGCAGCAATTGACGGCTCAAGTACCTACGTACATAACACCTCCATGAAAGAGACCCAGACTGAGTTCCTGGCTCCTGGCTTCAACATGGCCCAACCTGGGCAGTTGTGGGTATTTGGGGAGTGAACCAGAAGATGGAAGAGCTGTCTGTCTTTGTCTTTCTCCCTCTGTTTTTCAAATAAACAAATTTTTTTTAAATATAAGAACTCCTTCATAGCCAGCTGCATTCCTCATAAGTTTATTTCTCTAAAAATTAACTATTACTTCATTTACATGCCAGTTGCAAAAATATACCACAAATACATATTTTAGACAAAATACCAGCATTCCCTAAGACTTTACAACCAGAGGGAGACAAATGAGAAACAATCTATTGTTAAAACATCCTTAAAAAGCTAGAACATGCACTTCCATAAACTCCCACTATTCCGAGTACATTCTTGCCTCATTTTGCACAAAACAAAACAAAAATAATATTTTTCAGACAAATCCAACAGGGCAACAGAAGAGTCAGAATGCAACCAAAAGGGTCTCTGAATAACAAAGACTACGAAGTAACTGGGAAGCACCAGCAGAGACTGTCTAGAATGACTTCCCTAGACTCAAACTTCACTTTCCCTCAGGCAGCCCTCAGTGAATCACCTGGCCTCCTCCAATTTCTTCCTGAACAGAGATGACACCAGCCAGACTCTGTGAAAGTCAGCAAGTGCAACCTGTGAAATGCCACACACCAAGGACTCACCACACCCTGACCATTCTGACCCCCTCTCTGGACACATGCTTCAGCCCTCCCTGCGGCCCAGCAAGCGCCTCCATTCGGTCCTTGCAGCAGTAAGCACGGCAGGGGAACACGGCCCCATCTCCTTGTGACTGTATCTCTTCCTCCACGACTGAAGTACAGCTGCCCTATTCTCTACACACAGAACTTCCTGCTTAATTCAATTTTCAACTATCTAATGGGCTTTTCTTGATCAAGTACAGCAGTCAATTCATTAAAAAGCTGTTGGCTTTTTCCGACCTAGTCCATCTTACTCTGCCAGGGCAGCAGCACTCAGAGACAAAGGGTCATGTGCAAGGTACAGAGGCCCACAGTCAAGTCCACTTAAAGCCAGAAATAAAATGACAATCAAGGATCACAACTGTTAAGTCTACAAATCTATGCTCAGACTCAAAAAATAAAGTGCCAGATAATGAGTACAGAAAGAATGACAGAATTACAAACATCACCCTTTGGAAACATTAATGTACTAAGTATTTGGGACAAAAATCTTCAGTGATATTTAGATCCACTGGATGAAACAATGCTAAGGATTAAGATACGAATATCTTAAAAGTATCTCTTACTAACTTCAAACTGGAAAGCATACCTCCCAGTAGGGACAAGTGGCAAACAACACCTTAACCAAGGGATACAAATCGGCATACCCAACAGCGAGATACCTGGCATTATGTGTATCTGGTACGATGCAAAAAGCATACACAATCACAGCTGAGACATGTTTTCATCAAAAAACTGCCAAAACGGCCGGCGCCGCAGCTCACTAGGCTAATCCTCAGCCTTGCGGCGCCGGCACACCAGGTTCTAGTCCTGGTCGGGGCACCGATCCTGTCCCGGTAGCCCCTCTTCCAGGCCAGCTCTCTGCTGTGGCCAGGGAGTGCAGTGGAGGATGGCCCAAGTCCTTGGGCCCTGCACCCCATGGGAGATCAGGAGAAGCACCTGGCTCCTGCCATCGGATCAGCGCGGTGCGCTGGCCGCAGCGTGCCTACCGCGGCGGCCATTGGAGGGTGAACCAACGGCAAAAAAGGAAGACCTTTCTCTCTGTCTCTCACTGTCCACTCTGCCTGTCAAAAAAAAATTTAAAAAATAAAAATTTAAAAAAAAAAAAAACTGCCAAAACATGGAACACTACAAGACGGCTGCTTCAGGTTCTTCACAGAAAAACCCAATGTCATGAAAACTGACAATCAAAAATGAGAGGAGGACGATCTTAGATTAAAAGAGGACAAAGGAAGTGATATCTAAATGTAATGAATGGGGACAGGTGTCTGGCACAGTGGTTAAGTAACCTCCTGGGATGCTCACATTCCATATTAGAGTACATGGTGTGAGTCCGGGCTACTCTGCTTCCAATTCACCATCCTGCTAATGAGCATCCTAAGGAGGAAGCAGGTGATGGTTCAGGTACTTGGGTCCCTGCATATGGGGGACCTAGATTGAATTCCAGGCTCTGGCTTCTGTCTGGTACAGTCTCAGCTATTGCAGGCATTTGGGGATTGAACCACCAGCACTCTTGTCTCTATTACTCACTGCCTTTCAAGTAACTTTTATGTAAGCTTTAAACTTTTCAAAATAAAAGGCTTAGAAAAAAATCTGTAGCTTCATAAATAAGATTGTCTAAGTGTGAATCCTCACTGCTGGGTCTCTGAGTGGCCTCACTGTAAAATCTGGTGTACAGCAAGAACGGCCCCTCAAATACCCTAGAATGCACTACTGCCAGACAGGGATGTTTGCATGTGAGTCTCCTTTTCACATGGTAGATACGAGGGAGTATCACATCCAGGCTAATGTGGCTGAGAAGCAGCTGCACCCCTGCTATGACCTCTTCCCCACTGACAAAGACTGAGCCCTGACAAGGGTGGAACCACACACAATGGGGCTCTCAAAGGCCCAAGTAGGGCCAGGCTATACTGTGAGGGAGTGGCAATGCAACACTGTATTGTGTTCAGCCACTGATTAACAGACATTTTCCTTTACTTTGGTTATCATAACCCAAGCTAGTAAAATAAAACTTTCCTCAACATAGGTCAAGTTCTGGGTAATATATTAAAATCTCAATATATGTTTGTAATCGCTAAAGTTCCTGCAGGCTCTCAGACTCAAGTATTATTTAATCAATTTCAAGCATTTTCCTCTCAAACACTTCATTAACATTTTGAACATGAAATCTAAACTTTCGTGTCTAACACTGAGTATTATGATGGGCAGGCACTTATCTGGATATCAGGGTAAGAAGCAAGACAAGCACTGTCATCCAGATGAGACACAGGGTCTGGAGGGGAAGCAGTGCACTGGGGAACAGAAGTCAGGATCCATTTGGGAGGTATGACTGAACATCACTCTTGCTGAGAGACTGGATGGGGGACTCATGAAAGGGAGTTTTAAATAAGAAAAATCAAGAAATAGCCAAAGGTCTGTGTGTCCTGAGAAACTGGACAGATGTTACACTGTCATTCACTGAGACTGAGAAAGGTCAGACTGGGGGAAGAACAAGTTTCTAGAAAAAAAACACAATTCTATTAAGACATCTTTATGTATAAGGGAGCCTAAGAAACATCCAGGCAGAGAAGGACATACATGAGATTGAGGGTCTGTGTGTGTATGTGTGTGCACACACGTGTGCACCTTTCAGAACATATGCTGCAAATACACGTAGTAACAAAAAACAAGACTAAAAACATTTAGTAAGATGATTTGAGCAGCTACAAACTGCTCCAACTGGACCTTCTCCATGGATGACATGACCATACTAGTTACTTGTGCCACAAACCCTCGAGTGTTTTGATTCCTCTCTCTTCCCCTACTGTCCCAAGTCCAAACCCATCCAATTTCCTCATAGCATTTAAGTATCTTTTCTTAATCTCCTAAATTCTTGGAAATCTCAAAAATGCAGCTAAATGCTCAGGAAAAAACCATTTTGAAAGAGAATAAAGTTGCAAATACTGAAAATTAAGATTAGATTTACATTTTATTGTCAACGCATGAATAGTTAAGAATTTTCTCATGAATAGTTAAGAATGGATCTCTGAACTACCGCAACTCACTCCGTGTGTCCCTGGAAAACATTCACGGAGTGGATGGAAGGGTCCCTGAAATCCCAGAGACGGAAAGTTGTGTCACGGGAGGAGGTCACCACGAGCCGCTGGGTGGGGTGTGTGCAACAGTGCGTTAACTCCTGGTCATGCCCTACAACCAAGTACAACAAAAATGCAAGATCATCCACATACAGATACACAATTAGAATGAAACTTTAAAAAACACACAAAAAATTTTAAGTTCTTATGGGTTCTACTGTTAGCATTCAATGGAAAGGTATACCTAAAGAATTCACTTAATAACAAGTGGGTCACATATTTTCCTTCAGAAGCTGGAAAGCCTATCAAACATCCTTTTAAAACAAACAGGAAAGCAGGTATATGTATAATCTGTTTTCTGATCCTAACAGCAAGCAGGTCGGGTAAATCCACAGGTTGAATATGTGAACAATGTAAAATTTAATTCCAAAATATCTTCTAATGATATAATACTTTGGGCCCTCAGTAAAATGCAATCTTCAACATTCAGGAAATGTACATCCTGACACACTTGCAAAAACTATGGTAGAATTCTAGGATGTCTCCAAGATTCCATCTTTAGATGCACACCCTATATAACACTCTTCTTGTGTACTGGGGCAGAACCTGTTAATATGATGAAATACTTCACTAGTGATTATGGCTTATTATAGGGCAAAAAGGATTTTGCAGATTGATATGGCCCTTAATCAGTTAACTGAGTTAATCAAGAGTTTGTCCCAGTGGCTTGACCTAACCAAGTGGACCCTTCCAAACAGCCCAGGCCTTCTCAAAAGAGAATTAATCAGGGCCGTAGAGACAGCTCTCACTAGCCCGAAAGAAAGAGAACTGTCTGTAGTTGGTAAAAGGCCTTTTTTTGGAGGGACCACCAGGGATTTGGGGGTAGCCTGTGGTGCTTAGAACAGTCCCCAAGTGAAAGTTAGCAAGAAAACAGAGGCTTTAATCACACCAACCACCAGGAAATGTATTCTTCCAACTACCAGTGAGCTTAGAAGAGGAGTAAAATCCTCAGTGGGGTCTCGCCTGGTCAACCACTTCACTTCAGCCTTCAAGGCCCTGAGAAGAGGAACATCTATGATGGACACAGAAATCCTGACCCAGGAAACCAGGAGGTAATAAATTCCTACTGTTTTAAAGCCACTAAGTTTGCAGAAATTTGTTATAGAACAAAAGGATATCACCCATATTTCAAATATCTAGATAATACATGCTACAGTTAAGTCCCCGAAAGATAAAATCCATTTAGCTACCAATAGTTCTATTAGGACATCATAAAATTACAATCAAGGAGCCAACAACAGAGTACAGTTAGTTCTAGCCAAGAAAAAATTTGCAAGATCAGACACAAACAAACCTAAATCAAAGTGCATAACCAGAAAGTTCAAACATTTAAAGTATGGTACCTGTCAGAGAATGAACCAGTTCAGATGTCTCAACATCATACAGGTTCGCTGTTCTATCCCAGGAAGCTGTCACTGCCTGCTTGCCTCCAACCAGCCAGTCAGCAGCTATGACCACGCCTTGGTGGCTCTTGAGAGATGTCAGTGGAACTCGAATGGTAGGGCAGTCACTGGACACGTCTCCATCAATATCAGGTTCATCTTTATCAGAGCACTCGATTTCATCTTCTCCAGATATTTGTTGCTAATGTTAAAAATCAGAAGGAAAAAAAATGTCCTGGGAATCCTGAGATTTTTCTGACACAGCTAAACAATCAGATGGTTCTCATTTAACTTTGAAGGCAACTCTTTCATCATACTGAGCAATATCAGAGCAGTCTGGCACTAACTGGTGCTCAATGAATGTTTAGCAATTTTATAACTTGGCTAAAACCACAGGCCAAATCTAAGAAAATAAATTAAGGCTACTGTGACATCACATGAAGCTACAATTCATGACCACTAACCAATAAAATGACAAAATGTTGAAAAAACATTTTAACTTTTCTCTACTTATTACTAGAAATGTAATACAAAACTAAAAATTACAATTAGAAGTCAATAATTTACCACAATAAAAAATGTATTTCGGGGCCACTGCTGAAGTATAGCAGGTAAAACTACCGCCTACTAGTGCCAGTATTCCATATGGGTGCCAGTTCATGTCCCGGCTGCTCCATTTCCAATCCAGCTCTCTGCTATGGCCTGGGAAATCAGTTAGAAGATGGCCCAAGTCCTTGGGCCCCTGCACCCTCATGGGAGACCCAGAAGAAGCTCCTGGCTACTGGCTTCAGATCGGCTTAGCTCCAGCCATTGCAGCCAGTTGGGGAGTGAACCAGTGGATGAAGACCTCTCTCCCTCTCTCTCTCTCTCTCTTTCTTTCTCTCTCTCTCTTTCCCTGCCTCTCCTTCCCTCTGTGTAACTTTGACTTTCAAATAAATAAATAAATCTTTAATTAAAAAAAAAGGCATTTCAATTCTTAGGAGCCTGTTTAAAATACGCCTAGAATTCTACTGCTATAATTTCTTACAGTATCAATGAAGTCTTTTGTCAAAAGCCAAGGATAATGTAAAAATAACATCCTAGGCTTCAATTCTTTAAGAAAACTTGTTTATTCACTCAACAAATAACGATCAGATTCTTACAATGTACCAGGTCCCAGACAGCAAAGAAGGTGATAGGTGATGCCTGTCATAGGTAACACTACGCTCATTCTAGGTGGCAAGAATGCTGGAGTAAACAAGACTGAAACAGTCCCTGTCCTCAGAAGACTATTATTCTAGCAAGACAGACTGCTCCCCCACACAAATATGGGAATATATGTCATAGGTACACATACACAAGTATTGTAAGTAGCACATATGCACACACTACTATAATGTATGTCACAAGTACATAGACGTGCATGGGAATGTCACGTGTATGTACTAATATGGAATATATCAGATGTATGCATACAGAGAATCAGGTAGTAAAATAAACACTATGAAGAAAAAATAAGACATAGTTAAGGAACTATTATTTTATATAAAATTTCTAAAAAATATTTTGATAAGGTAACATTTGCATCAGAATGTGAGGAAAACCTGAGAGTAAGGCATGTAACACCAAGGGGAACAGCATCCCAAGCAGAGGGAGCAAGTGTAAAGGTCCTTGTGTACTAGACGGAGTCTGCCAGTTGTATACTGGGCATAGTGCAAGGGGGAGACATGACCTAGGAAACAGCATATATAAAACCTGGTAGAGGGACCGGTGCCGGTGCTGTGGCACAGAGGGTTAATGCCCTAGCCTGAGGCACCGGCATCCCATATAGGTACCTGTTGGGAGTGCCAGCTGCTCTACTTCCCATCCAGCTCTCTGCTATGGCCTAGGAAAGCAGTAGAAGATGGCCCAAGTCCTTGGGCCCCTGCACTGGCATGGGAAACCCAGAGGAAGCTCCTGGCTCTTGGCTTCAGATCAGCACAGCTCTGGCTATTGCGGCCAATTGGGGAGTGAACCAGAGCTGGAAGACCTCTCTCTCTCTCTCTCTCTCTACCTCTACCTCCACCTCTACCTCTCCTCTCTCTGTGTAACTTTGACTTTCAAATAAATAAATAAATCTTTAAAAAGAAAAAAAAAAAAAAAAACTAGTAGAGGGGCCAGTGCTGTGGCGTAATGGGTTAAGCCTCTGCCTCCAGCACCAGCATCCCATATGGGTGCCAGTTCGAGTACTGGTTGCTCCAGTTCCAATCCAGCTCCCTGCCAATGTGCCTGGGAAACCAGCAGATGGTGGCCCAAGTACACAGGCCCTTGCATCCTCGTGGGAGACCCTTGATGAAGCTCCTGGCTCCTGGCTTCAATCTGGTCCAGCCCTGGCCATTGCAGCCATTTGAGGAGTGAACCAGTAGATGGAACACTTCTCTCTCTGCCTCTCCCTCTCTTTAACTCCGCCTTTAAAATAAATAATTCTTAAAAAAAATTAAAAACTGGTAGAATAAGGAAAGAACTTTGAATTTTACTCTGCTGAAAAATCATCACACAGCTTTTCCAACAATATGATATAATCTGGCTTGTGCTAGCAAACAGGGGGAAAAAATGAAAGGCCTTTATAGAGGTAATTAAGTTAAAATGACTGATGCCCTTATATAGGAAGAGATTAACAATACAGACATATACAGAGGAAAGGCCATGTGAGGACATAGCAGGAAGACAGCAATCTGCAAGCCAAGGAGAGAGACCTCAGAGAAACCAACCCTGATGACAAAAGTGGGGTCCTGGGCTTCTAACCTTCATGAAATAATAACATAAATTTGTTATTTAAGCTGACCAGCCTATGATATTTTATTACGGCAACCATAGAAAACAATAGGGGGAAATCAGTAGGAGATTATGGAAGTATATACAAGTAAGAGACCACAAGCTGGACTACAGTGGTGGCTATAGAGTTGCAAAGAAAGGCAAAATTAAAACATCCTCTGTGTAACAGTCAGGACTTGCAGACAAACCAACAGAATATAAGAAAAATGCAGGAATTCACAATTTAAAGTTAAAAGGCCTAAACCAGTGGGTGAATAATGCTGACATTTTCTGAGACAAGTAGCACAGTGGAAGAGGCATGTAGAGGAGACACCCAGAACCTAACTTCTATTACTAACCTATTCCTTCAGGACGTCTGTGGGATATCCAGAGGCTGAGTAAGAAAGAAGATGGCTACAAGAGTTTGGATTAAAAACGGAGTCAAAGATGGTTTGGAAACTGGGGGTCAGAAACCACAGAAGGCCCTTAAAGCCTGGGGTACTGAGTGAGATCAGTTATAGACAACTGTAGGAGGAAAGCAGGTAAGCAGGTGGAGGTCAGGAGAGGAGACCCACACACAGGTGAGAGGGAAGTATCAGGAGAGGTAAACGCCCAGACAAGAAGGTGGAAGGTCAGGAAGAACTCTCACAGGTAAGTGGGTAGTGTGTCAGAGAGCCAGAAGTCTGGAGAAAAGAGACCCAGACAATAATACTCAATGTGAAGGAAGAAAATGGTAGAAATAAGGTATATGTTGGAGGGAGAGAAACAGTAATAAAGGCAATTAAGGCACCTAAAAAGTTACTTGAAACTGTGTGGGCAACACGGAGGGGATAAATGATCAAGGCCCAGAAGAGTGGCAGGGGCACAAAGCTGGCTGGAGAGAAGTGTACCTTGGCAGAGAAAAGGGCACAGGTGACACCTGTGAGACTCATCATGAGCAAACCACCAAGGTGATGAATCTTGATAAGCTGTGGGTCAGATGTGTGCTGTTGCGAAGGATCCAAGAAGGGGACAAACTTGATGATGCGAGACAGAAGGAATCACTGTAAGGGCAACATCCACAAGGAGGAGAGCAGACAAGACCTTAAAGACAGGGAAAGATTACGCCCCATTACTGCAACAGGACAGCTGGTGCCATGAACCCAGGCCTCTAGGGGAGGAAGGGTACGGAAGTCCTCTTCAACTGTTTCCATCTCAGAGAATCAAGAAACAAATACTGCAGCTGGAGGGAGGAAAGAGGAAGAGTGAGCAAAGGAACAGGAAGTGCAACGACAGTGCTGTAGTACAAGGCCTGCTGGCCATCAGAGGAGACCATCAACTCAACGTAAGAACAGTCAGGGGCCGGCACTGTAGCACAGCGGTAGAGTCGCTGCCTGCAGTGCTGGCATCCCATATGGGTGCCATTTCAAGTCCCAGCTGCTCCACTTCTGACCAAGCTCTCTGCTATGGCCTGGGAAAGCAGTAGAAGATGGCCCAGATCCTTGGGCCCCTGCACCTGTGTGGGAGACACAGAGGAAGCTCCTGGCTTCAGATCAGCACAGCTCTGGCCGTTGCAGCCAACTGGAGAGTTAACTGGCGGATCAAAGACCTCTCTCTCTCTCTCTCTCTGCCTCTCCTTTTCTCTGTGTGTAATTCTGACTTTCAAATAAATGAATAAATCTTAAAAAAAAAAAAAAAAAAAAAAAAAAGGTCCGGGTCTGGCACTGTGGTATAGAGGATAAAGCCGCCACCTGCAGTGCTGGCATCCCATATGGGCACCAGTTCGAGTTCCGGCTGCTCCACTTCCAATCCAGCTCTCTGCTATGGCCTGGGAAAGCAGTAGAAGTAGGACAAGTGCTTGGGCCCTTGCATACACATGGGAGACCCAGAAGAAGCTTCTGGCTTCAGATCAGCTCAGCCCCAGCCATTGCAGACATCTGGGGAGTTAACCATCGAATGGGAAGACCTTTCTCTCTCTGCCTCTGCCTCTTTGTAACTCTGCCTTTCAAATAAATAATCTTTTTTTTTTTTTTTTTTTGCCAGGCAGTTAGACAGTGAGAGAGAGAGACAGAGAGAGAGTTATAGACAGGGAGAGAGAGGCAGAGAGAAAGGTCTTCCTTCCGTTGGCTCACTCCCCTAATGGCAGCTACGGCCGGCACTGCGCCAATCCGAAGCCAGGAGCCGGGTACTTCCTCCCGGTCTCCCATGCGGGTGCAGGGACCCAAGCACTTGGGCCATCCTCCACTGCCCTCCCAGGCCACAGCAGAGAGCTGGACTGGAAGAGGAGCAACCGCGACTAGTACCTGGCACCCCAACCGGGACTAGAACCCAGGGTGCCAGTGCCACAGGCGGAGGATTAGCCTAGTGACCCACGGCACTGCCCCCAAATAAATAAATCTTAAAAAAAAAAAAAAAGCAGGGTGTTCACAACTTAAGCGCAGGAAAGGTACACTGGCAAAGTGTATTTTATCAGAGTTGACATTTCTCCAGGGAGAGACGGATTTATAACCTAGTGAGAAAATCCAACATACACAATTATACCATGAATTGCCCAGTTCAGATTATGCTAAATGGTATGCAGAAATTCAGGATGCTTTAGTAGATGAGGGTGCTATAACTCTAAGGGACCAATACCTGAGCTACCACATAAAAAGAACAGGATCTAAGGGTAGGTTTGACAGGGAGACAGCATAGGAAAAGAAGGAAGAGAGTTTGGTAAATGCAGGGCAGCAAGAGCAGTTCAGTTTGGGCTGCAGTGGGGAGGACAACGCCGAAAACTAAAGCTAGAAAGGCTGGCAAAAGGCACTCAAAGCAGCCATCGCAAAGCAAGGAAAGTGTTTTAGACTTTATTTGGAAGGCAAATGGAATCACTGAAATCACGCGTGCGCATGCTAGAAAGGTGACTCCTGATGGAGCATAGACAAGGGACAACATGGGCAGCCAGACGGGTTATGATATGACTACAGGGGTCTGGCTAAGAGAAGATGATGGCTTACAAACCTGTGGAACAGTAAGGGAGTGAAAAAACCCTTCCCTTCTGCATGAAATGAGAACTCTGTCCCCAACACATGATGCTCAAGGTACAAAGAACCCCCAACTGCATCTGGACAGACAGGAACTCTACATTCCGTAGAAATTCTTAACGGAAAAATACAGCTGTGGGCCTTGTGTCTGGCGATTAACCCTGGCACATGGTTGGTGCTCAGAAATGGCTCCTGGGCCAAGAGGCTTCTCAGATCCCACAGCTGTGCCTGAGGAATCCTATTCACTTGTACTTGTGCTGTTCTTTTCCAGACAGTTCTATGGTCAGGAGTCTTTATGGACAGGTACATGAGTGGGTAGCAAAGGCTCCAGCAGATAACGGTAGGGGTTCTGATCTCTGACACTATGTCCTGTCTTGCCTTCTCCTTGCTGATGTGACCCCAAGGGCAGCCTGTGGTATCATAGGGGCCGGCGCTGTGGCGTAGTGCCCAAAGCAGCTGCCTGCAATGCCTCGCAAAGCAGTAGAGGATGGCCCAAGTCCTTGGGCCCCTGCACCTGCATGGGAGACCCGGAAGCTCCTGGCTTTTGGCTTCAGATCGGCACAGCAATGCCAGTATCCCATATGGTCGCTGGTTCATGTCCCAACTGCTCCACTTTTGATCCAGCTCCCTGTTATTGCTCCTGTGAAAGCAGCAGAAGATGGCACAAGGCCTTGGGCCCCTGCACCTATGTGGGAGACCCAGAAGAAGCTCCTGGCTCTTGGCTTTGTATCAGCCCAGCTCCAGCCATTGCAGCCATTTGGGGAGTGAACCAGTAGATGGAAGATATCTCTCTCTCTGCCTTTCTGTAACTCACCTTTCAAATAAATAAATAAATCTTTAAAAGAAAGAAAGAAAGAAAGAAAGAAAGAAAGAAAGAAAGAAAGAAAGAAAGAAAGAAAGAAAGAAAGAAAGAAAGAAAGAAAGAAAGAAAGAAAGAAAGAAAGAAAGAAAGAAAGAAAGAAAGAAAGAAAGAAAGAAAGAAAGAAAGAAAGAAAGAAAGAAAGAAAGAAAGAAAGAAAGAAAGAAAGAAAGAAAGAAAGAAAGAAAGAAAGAAAGAAAGAAAGAAAGAAAGAAAGAAAGAAAGAAAGAAAGAAAGAAAGAAAGAAAGAAAGAAAGAAAGAAAGAAAGAAAGAAAGAAAGAAAGAAAGAAAGAAAGAAAGAAAGAAAGAAAGAAAGAAAGAAAGAAAGAAAGAAAGAAAGAAAGAAAGAAAGAAAGAAAGGGTATTATAGGGACAGAGATAAGTAGGTGAGCAATTACTTAGGAACTGTAATCAAAAGATTTCATGGTTGAAAGAGATGGAGAAGGGGCAGGATAAAAAGGATGGGTCACACTCTGCCTGTCAAAAAAAAAAAAAAGGATGGGTCAAAGAGAATTCCAAAAACTTTCTGACAGTTTGTTAATTACTGTACGCCTGACCTAGATCAGTGAACCCAGCAGGCTATTTACTAAATATTTTTGATGGAGGGAAATAAAACAACTAGGCATACAATGGAGCTTCTCCCTCACATAGGGAACGTCTGAGGGGATTGGGACTAAGACTGTGTGTTCGGTTTGGGTTATGTTTAGTGTGATGTACTGCAAACAATCCAGTGGAGAGAAAAATGTGTGTGTGCAGTGGGGCATAATGTGATGGGAGTTTGGAAGGGGGTCCTGGAATTCCTGATGTCAGGATCCATGCTTCAAAAGGTTAAACAAAGTCAGTACTCTGTAGAGGTAATTTTTCTAAACTATATAAGGCATTAAAGGAACTTTACAGTGTATAATAAGTCCTACATTTAAAAATAATTATACACTCTTTTGCCTTAATTTTGCAAATGCAGGAGCTTAAAAGGGAGTGAGGAATTTACATGTATTTTTACCACTTTAAATGGTTATCTATTTAATTTTAATCGTCTTTACTGACAGTAATATTTTAAGAGATTGTCCAAGAATTGCCAATTTAAACTGAAAAGTATCTGCTGAGTACTAGCAGCCCACCAATCAATGAACTGCTCAGTGTCCTAATGTAGCAAGAGCCACTAGAAGCCACTTAACTCCATTAGATTTTCACTTTCAAATGGAAAAATTAATGCTACTCGTTAAAAGAATGACTTAGTGTGACATGGTGTGCGACAGTTATTTAGTTGGTAATCTGCATCTGTTTGCATCATACCCCCCAGTACTTCTCTACCTACACAGGATGTCTCTACCTACACAAGAAAACATCTGTTGGAAAGCTGTGCTAATTCAAGACAAACAGATTTTAAAAGATTCGAGTTTATTTTAAAACCTAGAATTGGAACTGCTATGCAAATCTGAGTCAAGACAGGCAAGAAAAACTTAAGAAAACACATCTCTTTCAACTTAGGAAGTACTACTTGCTCTCATCACTAACTGAAGAAGAGTAGTATCTAATCTTTACAAGGGAAGATCAGTCTGTCCTGGCAGTGCACCTGAAGCAGTTACAGCTACAGCAAATATCGTGTGCTCATGCTTAACTCAGGATGCGCTCCCTTCACTCTCACCATGGGCCCCAAATCCTTAACGCAGCAATGAAAAACTCCCATGTCCAATGCCAGAAAAATAATTAAGAATAACGTTAATTTAATACATAAGTAGGGGCCGGAGCTGTGGTACAGCGGGTTAAAGCCCTGGCCTGAAGTGCCAGCATCCCGTATGGGTGCCAGTTTGAGTCCTGGCTGCTCCACTTCCGATCTAGCTCTCTGCTATAACCTGGGAAAGCAGTAGAAGATGGCCCAAGGCCTTGGGCCCCTGCACCCACGTGGGAGACCTGGAAGAAGCTCCTGGCTCCTGGCTTCCGATCAGCGCAGCTCTGGCCAATGCAGCCATCTGGGGAGTGAACCAGAGGATGGAAGACCAATCTGTCTCTACCTCTCTCTGTAACTCTTTCAAATAAATAAATCTTTAAAAAAATACATAAATAAACTACTGTTTTTAACTGCAGTTCAAATATTTTTCCCTTTCACAAAACTGTTGCTTTGTTTAGAAAAAAAGTCCATTTTTAAAAATTTTTGAACATTAATCCTCACCTTCATCTCTCTATCTTTAGCCCTTTTTACCGCTCAATGGGCTTGTCTTTAAATGAATGTGCATGTTAAGTGTGCCACATAATGAAGTCTGGTAATTGTACACAGAAGAAAAAAATGTATTAAAATAAAACACATATTACAATAAACACCCCTTCCTTTGTGAGGGATCTGTGTCAAGACATTCTGCATGTATCTGAACCCCATTTGTTTTTTTCCTATACAAATATACCTATAATAAAGTTTAATTTGTAAATTAGGCACAGGAACTGATTAACAATAACTAATGATAAAATAGGACAATTATAACAATAAAATTACGAATTGTTTATTTCTGGAATTTCCCATTTAATATTTTCAGATAATACAGTTCATTAAAATCATAGAAATTACAGATAAAGAGGGACTGCTGTAGGCTTAACTAAAAATGAACCATCAAGGTCTAAAGAAAACTCACTCTTACCAACTGCTTAACTCATTTCCAAGTAGAACAATGTTCAAAATGTTATTAAAGCAAGAAAAGTAAAGCAATACTCAGACAGAAACATCAAAGGAATACTGAGAGAGAGCAATATCAAAGCTAGAAAACTCCTACCATCCTCATCACACTCATAGCCCAACACAAACAAAACTCCATTAGATGCGCACTTGACCAAGGTCGTCTGCTTTCTCTGCACGTCATCATGTCTACCTGCTTAGCAGAAACCAGAAAGCTATGTGTAGGCTCTCGGGCTGCACTGATACAAATGTACCTAACAGCGCAAACAGTAACTTAAGGGTTATAGTCTAATATGTACATGTAGTCTTCTTCTCAACATGTAACCCTTTCATCTATATTTACCCACATAAAAATGATACTGTAACTGCCACTAACAGCCAAATAAAAATCTGCAAGATGTCTAATAGTAAATACATAAAACATTATGAAATATAAAGATAAAATTTAAAAGAATGAATGGCAGATTGTTTAATATATGTGGAAAAGGAAAATTAAAGAAATAATATATAAATATAAATAAAAGTACTTCTTTTTAGATCTTGTCTTAGTCAGCTTGGGCTGCCATTACAAAATACCACAGGCCAAGTAGCTTAAACAAGAAATTTATTTTCTCAGAGTTTTCACATGCAAACTAAAAGTCCTTGATGAAGGTGTCATCCAGTTCAGTTTCTGGTAAGCATTCTTCCTGGCTGGTAGACAGCTGCCTTCTCACTGGGTTCTCACATAATAGAAATGGAAAGGGCAACCACACTCTGACATCCTTTCTTCCAAGCACCCTAATCCTATGGCATCATGGTCCCAAGCTTCTGACTTCAACATTTGAATCTGGGAGTCACAAAAATATTAAATCTCTAACATTCTACCCTTAGTCCTCCAAAATCATGTCCTCGCATGGCAAAACATGGAAATAGTCAAACAGTTCATGGAAAATACATAAGAAAAAACCTATACATGGATTTCAAAATTTTTTTTCATATCAAAACAAACTAATATTTTAATTCTACTTTACCATGAACTTTCTGGAGTACCCTCATGTGTTCATTCCATCCCAAAAGTCACACAAGTCTTAACTCATTCTAGAACTAATACTGGTCTATGAAGTCCAAAGTCTCAACGAAATATCACCTAAATCCAGTACATGTGATCCCAGAAGTACAATTCATCCTAGGGCAAAAACACCTCTCCAGCTATTTACTACAGCAACTACAAACAATTTCTGTTTTACCAAGACATGATGGCATAGGCAACAGTATAGATAATTCCCATTCTAGAAGCAAGAAATAAGAAGGGAATGGGTGACAAGTGCCAAGCAAGTCCAAAAGTTAGTAAGGCAAATTCCCTTTGAGCTTAAAGTGTAAGAATAATCCTCTTTGGACCAAGGCTCTGTCTTCCAGACCCACTGGGTGGAATAATTAACCTCACCACCTGGCTGGACTATGATATTCTGGCCCCTAGAAAACAAACAAACCCCATCCTTTGAAACTGAAGAGGAGCCAATCCTGCTCCCAGTGGTGGGAGTGGCGCCCTGTTGTCTGAATCACCTTCCTGGTCCTTATTTCTTTGTCTTGAAGGATGAAACTTATTTATAGCCAAATAGCTCTATTTTCCAGTGCTGTAAAATTCCAGCAGTCTCACAGTCTTCCTTCATTTCAACCCATTTTCTATTTCCTCTAGTCCCAGAGCTGGTGGTATAACCCATCTCTACTCTTGGCTTCTGCTAAAGTAGCCAGTTAAATTCATGGTCCATACCTATACTAATCCCTTTATCAAATGGTTGATCAGCCATATCCTTAGAGTTCTCTTCAGAATAAGCTTTATCATTTTTTGCGATATGAATAGGTGAAAATTTGCCAAATCTTCAAGTTGTGATTATTTTTAACAATTTCTTTAATTTCTCTCTCTCTTTTGAACTTTAAACAGGAAAAACCAAGTTACATCTTTAACATTTTCCTTTGAAATCTTCTCAGCTAAATAAGTTCATTGCTTAAAAGTCCTCCCTTTCACTGAACACCAGAACACAGTTCATCTAAGCTCTTTGCCACTCTGTAACAAGAATGAACTTTCCTCCTGTTTCCATTTCCTACAGACACTAAATCAGAACAATCTTTAACATCCACATTTCTATCAACATCCTCTTCATGATGATATAGGTACATCTGTTAAATAATAGGTTTCTACTCAGATCTCCTCTTTTCTTCCTAAGCCTTCACTACCAACATATTTCTTTTTAATATTTATTTTATTTATTTAAAAGGCAGAATGAGTGGGTGGGGAGGTGGTCTTCCATCCACTCCCCAAATAGCTGCAACAACCAAGTCTGGGCCAGGCTGAAACCACAAGCTTCTTCCAACGTCTCCCACATGAGAACAAGGGCCCAAGCATTTGGGCCATCTTCCACTGCTTTCCCAAGTGCATTAGCAGGGAGCTGGATTGGAAGTGGAGCAGCAAGGACCCAAACCAGCACCTATATGGGATGACAGTGTAGCAGCTGGCAGTTTTATCTGCTATGCCAACACCGGCCCTTACCAACACATTTCTTCCAACAATCCCTTCATGGTAATCTAAGCCTTTTCTATCATATGCTTCAAAATGCCTCCAACCTCTACCCATTACTTAGCTCCTAAGCCACTTCCACATTTTTTGGTATTTCTTACATCAGCACCCCACTTCTGGATCCAAAATCCACCTTAGTCAATTTGAGTTGCCGTAACAAGTTACCACAGACTGAGTTACTTATAGTCAACAGAAATTTATTTTCACATAATGCAGGAGGTTAGAAGTCCAAGATCGAGGTTCCTACCAATTAAGTTTCTCATGAGCTCTCTTCCTGGCTTGGAAATGGCCTCCCTTTCACTTTGTCCTCACATGATTAGGGGAGAGAGGGGACGAGAAGTAGGAATTGAGAGGAAGAAGGGAGGAGACAGGGGAAGGAACAAGCTTTCTAGTACCTCTTAGTAGAAGGACACTAATCCCATTGGATCGGAACACATGCTCATGATCTTGTTTAACCTTAACTGCTTCCTAAAAGGCTCCATCTCCAAATACAGAAACACCGGGGATTAGTGTTTCAAAATATGAATTTATGACAGAACACAAACATTCAGTCTCTAATAAAAATAAATTTATTCTAAAATTTGCAAATATCCAGAACCCTACGAGCTTAGCCCATGTTGAGTTTTCAGGGTAATTAAATGTGCTTACACTAGGGTCGGCAATAGGCTGAGGTGTTGGCAGCTGTACCACATATCTCCAAATATGAGCAGTCTGATCTCCAGAAGCTGAAGAGAGAAATCAGAGGAAAATTACCCAATGTGCATACTATCCAAAAAACGCATTCCTTGTTATGGTCTGGCTAAGCAACATCAACAAGACTTTTCTAACTTAGTAATCATTTAGTAAAATGTACTGTATTTAAATAGCTATTTCTAAAACTGCTTCATGCTACTGAGAATAGAGTAAATGTGCAAAATTAAGATGGTTATGTATAACAATATTTTCCCTTTCATTTCAGGCTAAAAATTGTGGCAGTCCAGAGAAAATTAACAAATAGTAAATTTCATTTTCTATCTAAACTAAGTAAATGGAAACTATTATACTATAACTTACAACTACAATAGATTTTGATATGTTTCAGGAGAGCAAATTCATTTCCAGCCATTCAACACTGAGAGAACCTCACAATCTGCCAGGCACCTATTAGTGCTATTTATTTGTGCTGCCTTCTAGTTCCTCTCTGTTCATCAGCCAAAGTTTATGAAAAAACTGCCTTGACTCAGAAATGAAAAGACAAAGGATAGCATGACAGGGCACAAAGCAAGGCCTCAGATATAACACAGTGGTCGTGTCTTACCCCTCACAAAAGCACTTCTACAGAGCTTCCCTAAAGAAGTCACTACATATTGATGGTAGTACACTTTTTATGGCAGATATGAATTTGTTGCTCTGACTTGCCAATTTCTCTTTAAATCATCATCATATATCCAACAATCAGTCTAACCCTCCTCTATCTCTATTCTCCCCACCAGTTATGTACTTCAAAGTTTCTATCAGTTCCTTTTTTAAATGCTTCATGGTTTCAGCCCTCCCTTTCTACCCCTTTGGTTTGAATACAGACACATCCAACTGCCACTAGTCTCCTTGCCTCTCCCCCATTCCAATCATAAAACAAACCTTAATTTAATAAGACTTAAACTTCTTGCCTATTTTACTTCTCAAATATTTACTGAGATAGAAATTAGCTGCCACAGTTTAGGCCTGTTAAAATAACTCTCAGACTAACCTTCCCACCATATTCCTCTCATATATAAAAATTATCTGACCGAAAATTCTCTCACACATTGAAATTACTTGTGATTGGGCTCCTTGCTTAAACAATTCCACCTGCATGAAGCACTGGATCATCAACTTTCTCATCCTATCCTGAGATCAGCATAATCTGGTGTATGAGCCAATTCCAGGTAGCCATCCACTTTTGTAAATAAAGTTTACTAGAACACAGCTACATCCATTCATTTTTCATTGTCTCCTTCCTGTCATATTGTAACAGCAGAACTGTGTGAGACAGAAGCCATATGGCCCACAAAGATGAAAACATTAACTGTCTAGTCTTTGCAGAGAAAGTATGCTGACCTCTGGTCTATGGAAAGCCTACATATACCGTTCAATATTATCACCAGCATCCCCAAAACATCACAGAGCTATCCAGATGTAACACTGTGGACATACACAGATATATGACAATTTTATGGGGAAAACTCTCAGTACAATAAAGCTACCCTTCGGAAGCAACAAATGAAGGTCTTTTCTTAAACCACAATATAAATTATGACAAACCCAAGCCATTATTGCTTAAGCAAATTACCTGGAAAAGCAGGAAAATTCTGACTCTAGCAAATTATTCTACTTAAATATTATTTTTCTGATTTATTTCAGATGCATATAAGGAAACACAGCAGTAATCAACTGTGTTACAATCCACTGTGAATCATCATGAGCAATAATAAAATGATTAAAAGATTTCAAGAACATGAATTTACTTTCATAATAAATTCAAGTTCCTTCACTATTGAAGTACTGCTTGCTACATTTTCTCTGTTCATTTCTCACTTAATTCATAAAATGCCTACAAAAGATTGCCTAATGTTTCTAAAAGCCACAGATAATTCTGATGCTACCGATAAAGGAGTACTTATAGTTGTTTTTAAATTATTAATAATTTTGTTCAGTAAAGAAAAAAGTCAACATACCAGTGAGAGCCAACTGCTCTGAGGGATGAAATTTTATAGAATTTACTGCAAAATAAAAATATTGCAAAAAGAGGTTTAAAATAACCAACGCATGTTATCAAAATTTATTAGTTATTGCATATTTTGCAAAATTAAAAATCAAGAGTTATTACGATATTTCAATAGTAGCTCCTCCCATCCAATTAAACTATGGGTAAATACATGTTAGTAGCACGATACAAAATAACTGAAGTATGAACCACCAAATTGCTAAATTATAAGACTCACAGAAAAATATTAATCATCTTTTTATAGACAGTCATTTAAAGCTAAAAATAAACCAAGATTTAAAAAAGAAAACATAATTATGACAGCAGGCAAAGGCAAGTTACAATGTGGTGAACACTGTTTTTGGTGTTTTGTTTTGTTTTGTTTTGTTTTGTTTTGACAGGCAGAGTTAGACAGTGAGAGAGACAGAGAGAAACGTCTTCCTTCCATTGGTTCACCCCCCAAATGGCCGCTACAGCCCGCACTGCGCTGATCCAAAGCCAGGAACCAGGTGCTTCCTCCTGGTCTCCCACGCGGATGCAGGGCCCAAGGACTTGGGCCATCCTCCACTGCCTTCCCGGGCCACAGCAGAGAGCTGGACTGGAAGAGGAGCAACCCAGACAGAATCTGGCGCCCCAACCGGGACTAAACCCAAGGTACCGGCACCACAGGTGGAGGATTAGCCTAGTGAGCCGTGGCGCCGGCCTGAACGTTGTTTTTTACCAACTGGCCATAAGCCCCACCCTGCCCTTGTTGCCTGCTTCCAGAATCCCAATCTTTTCTGTGACCAGTGGAGACCCCAGGAACTCTGAGAAAAAACCTTTTGCCAGCCTTAGGGAATGAATGAGAACTGGTTTACCAAGTCATTATCCTCCCATTCTCCTTATCCAGATGTGTCAATCAGGCAAAAGAGGAATGCAGGAAAGGTCATTTTGGATGTTCTCATATTCCTTTTTTAAGACCTATTTATTTGAAAGGCAAAGCTACAGAGAGAAAGAGGGAGAGACAAAGAGAGATATTCCATCGACTGGCTCACTTCCCAAATGACTGCAACAGCCAGGTCTGTCTGGGCCAGTCTAAGCGAGGAGCCAGGAACGCCATGTGGGTATCCCACATGGGTGGCAAGGGCCCAAGCACTTCAGCCATCTTCCACAGCCTTCGCAGGCACATTAAAGTTCAGAAGCAAAGTAGCTGGGTCTCAAACCAGCATGCCGATTAGGGTTGTGGCACAGAAAGTGGCAGCTTAACCACTGTACCACAACACTCATATTCTTGCTAAAGGAGCCAGAGCCAGAGGAGACAGTTCTAGCACCTCCACCCCCACCCCTTTTTCTTGCTTTAACTATAGATGGGATAGCATAATGTGTGCTCAACAAGACAGTAAGCATGAGCACATAAACTAACACACATAGCTCAGTGGGACTTTCAACATCCTAACCTGATCCTAAACTACTCTACCCACTTAGGATGTTCCTCAAGTAATCAACAGGTCTTCAAATAGGCTGAAACTATCAAGTCAGTCTGACATAAGAGCTCAATTCAGTGACTATGGAAAAATTCCAGCCCTCCTTCCATAACCTTAAAAAGAAAATGTATGTTCCTTATATAGAATGTAGAAGAAATTTTACCAATCTTGAGTAACGTTTGTCTTTTAATTAAATTTTGTTAGCTATTTAGTATTTTTCTAGAGAACTAAATAAAAAATGCTAGATGTTCTTTTATTAGTGACATCAAAATACAGATAACTGTGGAAAAACTGATGAAAATTATATATACGTTTTAAGTAATAAATGGTAAACTATCACTCAACTACTAACAGATAAACAGTATTAATGCCTCAATTTCTGTTAAAATTTTGGTAAGTGATCAAGTTTCACTTTGTCTATGTAAACCTTCAGCAAATCACTAATGAAACTGGGACCATTAGCACTATATTTCTCAAGGCTACTGTGATTATTAAACAGTAGGCACTTATAGTGGTAATTTACCTTCAAGCATGGCTTACACCAAAAAATATAGTGCAAACTGATCACTGACTTTACCAAAATTACAATATAATTAAATTATATTCACAGATAGGGACTGAAACCACACATGGGTGTATTATGACAGAGAACAATGTTTGTAAGAGCACAAAATAATTTTTTATAGTAGAAAGTCAACAAAGAGTGTCTAAAATAGAAAAATCACTGGAAAAAGATGCAGCATTGAAAGAAAATTACAGACCAATATCCCTGATGAACATAGATGCAAAAATCCTCAATAAAATTCTGGCCAATAGAGTGCAACAACACATCAGAAAGATCATCCACCCAGACCAAGTAGGATTTATCCCTGGTATGCAGGGATGGTTCAATGTTGTCAAAACAATCAATGTGATACACCACATTAACAGACTGCAGAAGAAAAACCATATGATTATCTCAATAGATGCAGAGAAAGCATTTGATAAAATACAACACCCTTTCATGATGAAAACTCTAAGCAAACTGGGTATGGAAGGAACATTCCTCAATACAATCAAAGCAATTTATGAAAAACCCACGGCCAACATCCTATTGAATGGGGAAAAGTTGGAAGCATTTCCACTGAGATCTGGTACCAGACAGGGATGCCCACTCTCACCACTGCTATTCAACATAGTTCTGGAAGTTTTAGCCAGAGCTATTAGGCAAGAAAAAGAAATTAAAGGGATACAAATTGGGAAGGAAGAACTCAAACTATCCCTCTTTGCAGATGATAGGATTCTTTATTTAGGGGACCCAAAGAACTCTACTAAGAGACTATTGGAACTCATAGAAGAGTTTGGCAAAGTAGCAGCATACAAAATCAATGCACAAAAATCAACAGCCTTTGTATACGCAGGCAATGCCACGGCTGAGGAAGAACTTTTTTTTTTTTTTTTTTTTTTTTGACAGACAGAGTGGACAGTGAGACAGAGAGACAGAGAGAAAGGTCTTCCTTTGGCCATTGGTTCACCCTCCAATGGCCGCTGCGGCTGGCGCACTGCGGCCAGCGCATCTCGCTGATCCGAAGCCAGGTGCCAGGTGCTTCTCCTGGTCTCCCATGCGGGTGCAGGGCCCAAGACTTGGGCCATCCGCCACTGCACTCCCAGGCCACAGCAGAGAGCTGGCCTGGAAGAGGGGCAACCGGGACAGGATCCGGTGCCCCGACCGGGACTAGAACCCAGTGTGCCAGCACCGCAAGGCGGAGGATTAGCCTAGTGAGCCGCGGCGCCAGCACATGAGGAAGAACTTCTAAGATCAATCCCATTCACAATAGCTACAAAAACAATCAAATACCTTGGAATAAACTTAACTAAGGGCGTTAAAGATCTCTATGATAAAAATTACAAAATCTTTAAGAAAGAAATAGAAGAGGATACCAAAAAATGGAAAAGTCTTCCATGCTCATGGATTGGAAAAATCAATATCATCAAAATGTCCATTCTCCCAAAAGCAATTTATAGATTCAATGTGATACCAATCAAAATACCAAAGACATTCTTCTCAGATCTAGAAAAAATGATGCTGCAATTCATATGGAGACACAGCAGACCTCGAATAGCTAAAGCAATCTTGTAAAACAAAAACAAAGCCGGAGGCATCACAATACCAGATTTCAGAACATACTACAGGGCAGTTGTAATCAAAACAGCATGGTACTGGTACAGAAACAGATGGATAGACCAATGGAACAGAATAGAAACACCAGAAATCAATCCAAACATCTACAGCCAACTTATATTTGATCAAGGATCCAAAACCAATTCCTGGAGCAAGGACAGTCTATTCAATAAATGGTGCTGGGAAAATTGGATTTCCACATGCAGAAGCATGAAGCAAGACCCCTACCTTTCACCTTACACAAAAATCCACATGGATTAAAGACCTAAATCTATGACCCGACACCATCAAATTATTAGAGAGCATTGGAGAAACCCTGCAAGATATAGGTACAGGCAAAGACTTCTTGGAAAAGACCCCAGGAGCATAGGCAGTCAAAGCCAAAATCAACATTTGGGATTGCATCAAATTGAGAAGTTTCTGTACTGCAAAAGAAACAGTCAGGAAAGTGAAGAGGCAACAGACAGAATGGGAAAAAATATTTGCAAACTATGCAACAGATAAAGGGTAAAAAAAAAAAAAATAGAAAAATCAGATGGCAGCATCATGAGGACATCATTTAAAGATGTAGCAATAGTGCCCAAAATGCAGCTAAAACAATTCACAGTGGCCACAACTTAGAGTTGAAAAGGAAAAGGATACACAACTGCTATTTTTGGTAACAAGCATCCAAACCTCTTCAAAACATAAGCATGTATAACTTCAGTAAAAAACTAAAATATAAGGGAAAGGATAAATAGGACAACAACTCTTTAAGATGACCAGAAAGAGCAAAAGTACGAATCTCACGAATTTTACTCTGTTTGAGGACAGCAGGATACAGTTGGGTATTTTATTCAGAGGATCCAAAAGGAAAGGGGGAGAGAAAAGGATATACCATCAAGACAATCATTTTGGTGAGTTCTACTGATTAGAAATTGCAATCAGTTTAACTAGTCCCTTGGTTTCCATAAATTTAGTTAGCAATTAAAAAAGCAAATGAAGTTCTGGGTAGAAAAAGCAGGGAGATAAACACCACAAAAATGGTGCTGGAAACAGAAGCTCCTCTATTCTCTCCTGAAACTTCTGTAAATGCAGCAGAGGTACTAAATGAATACCCATAAACCTATAAAGAAAGAACTAAATGTACAATGAGCAAAGTGACATCCACCAAATACTTAAAGTCAGAAAACTAGATGGGTAATGGTAAGTATTTAAGAGAACACGGAAGAGGCTGGCACCATGGCACAGTAGACGCAATAGGTTAATCCTCTGCCTGCAGTGCCAGCATCCCATATGGGCGAGACCCGGCTGCTCCTCTTCTGATCCAGCTCTCTGCTATGCCTGGGAAAGCAGTAGAAGATGGCCCAAGGCCTTGGGCCCCTGCACCCACGTGGGAGACCTGGAAGAAGCTCCTGGCTCCTGGCTTCGGATCGGCACAGCTCCAACCATTGTGGCCAATTGGGGACTGAACCAACGGAAGGAAGACCTTTCTGTCTTCCTCTCATTGTCTGTAACTATACATCTCAAATAAATAAATAAAATCTTTAAAAAAAAAAAAAAAAAAGAGGGAACACGGGAAGGATGTCATCAACCGAAACAAAGACAGGAAATCTGACATGAAACAAAGTATGACTCAAGAACAGGAAGAAACTTCTTCCTGCTAGGATGAAACAGCTTGAATCAAGATTCATGCAACTTCCCTACTGGGTTCAATCATAAAAATTGCATATAGGGCCAGGAGTGTATGGCCTAGCAGTTAAGGCATCTGCATTCCATATTAAAAGTGACTGCAAAAGGTGACCATGAAGAAGTAGGCCAGGCAATGTCGATACCTACCCTGGATATGTAGGGCAAGGGGCCAGAAACCAAACAGAGAGCAACCTCCAAGAGCTAAAAAGCTGAGAGCAGTATGAGACAAAGTTCTGGGGCTGTGGAGTAAACTCTTAAAGGACAACATCTTTGGCTAATAGTATCAACTGTTAGAAAATATGGAGCAACTTGAGCTCTCACATGGTGGTGCTACAATGAGGCATGAGAAGTATAAGGCAGCACTGTGAAAACTGCTTTGAAGTATCTGCAGAGGCTGTAAGATCCAAACAACCCACTTCAAGGTGCACACCAAACAGAAATGATCACATACGAGGGTGTGTATGTTCATGTGTGCATGCTATTTCAAGAGACTAAAACATAAACTGCAAACACAATTATCTGCAATATCTCAAAACTGGAAATACCCAAATAAACGGCCGACAATTAATAGACCACACAACAATGCAAAAAAAAAAAAAAAAGATGAACTCTCATAATCAACATTTTATCCTTAGAGGTCTCTATTATTACTTTGTAAAAATTTACCGTATGGAGGCTGGCGCTGTGGCACAACAGGTTAACGCCCTGGCCTGAAGTGCCGGTAACCCATATGGGCGCCGGTTCGAGACCCAGCTGCTCCACTTCCTATCCGGCTCTCTGCTATGGCCTGGGAAAGCAGTAGAAGATGGCCCAAGTCCTTGGGCCTCTGCACCCGTGTGGGAGACCTGGAAGAAGCTCCCGGCTCCTGGCTTCGGATTGGAGCAGCTCCGGCTGTTGCAGCCAATTGGGGAGTGAACATCAGATGGAAGACCTCTCTCTGCCTCTTCTCTCTCTGTGTAACTTTGACTTTCAAATAAATAAATAGATCTTTTTAAAAAATTCACTGTATGCTTATAATTTTTTCAATTTTCAGTACGTATGTCATACTATTATAAAAAGTTCACAAAAAAAAAAACAGGGTCCAGGTGCCCCGAAGGCAGGGGTACGGAACAGGCTAAACAGAAAACTAATCTAAACTTGGTTTAAGCAGTAGCTGGAGTCCCAGGAAGCACCCACCCTGTCCGCTCCATATTTTCACCTCATCATCCCAAGAAGACTTTCTTGATGGAGGAGTAAGATAAGATTTTACAGATTATGTTAAGAAGGAACTTTCAGAGAACAAGAAAGAACATATGTTAAAACAGTAAAATCATGATGGCATAATTGTTTTTTTTTCTTTTTTTCTTTTCTTTCTTTTTTTTAAAGGCAGAGTGGACAGTGAGAGAGAGAGAGAGACAAAGGTCTTCCTTTGCCATTGGTTTACCCTCCAATGGCCACTGCAGCCAGCACGCTGTGGCCGGCGCACCACGCTGATCCAAAGGCAGGAGCCAGGTGCTTCTCCTGGTCTCCCATGGGATGCAGGGCCCAAGGACTGGAGCCATCCTCCATTGCACTCCCGGGCCACAGCAGAGAGCTGGCCTGGAAGAGGGGCAACCGGGACAGAATCTGGCACCCCAACTGGGACTAGAACTCGGTGTGCCAGCACTGCAGGCGGAGGATTAGCCTATTGAGCCACAGCGCCGGCCAGCATAATTGTTTTTAAAATAAAGGGCAAAGGATAAAGTGCAGAAAGATCTAAAAGCAACGCAAGAATATTTCTAAATACCTAACATTTCTAGGCTGAAAAATCCTACTGAATACCCAGCACAATTTTTTTAAGTCAACAAGCAAAAACAAAAACAACAAAAAATAGAAACTCCTAGAAACTTCTAAAGAGAAAATTAGCTCACCTACAAAGGGTCGGGATTCAAAATGGCATTAAACTTAATATCAATCTGAGATGCTACAAAAAACAGGACAAAATAACAAAATCTTCAAATTTTATGAAAGAAAAGTATTTCCTATGTAGCATAATATACTCAGCCACAGTTTAAATCAAATGTAAAGATTAAATCTATTTTTCAAACATTTGAAATCCTTCAAAAATTTTGTCACCAAGATAACCTTTTGTTAAGGAAGCTGTTGACAGGCCTCCATGAAGAAAGATGATATGGGATCCAAACACAGAGGCTATAATGGAGAAGAAGCTGAGAGTAATCACAGGTTGATGCTGAAGGGAAATTCCAAGGGCAACTGCTTGAAGTACTCAATATCAAACCAGTGCAGACAACGGAGGACTCAGGGACAGAATAAGAACATCAGACGGAACAAAGATTACCATTGACTTGGATCACACTTTAGAAATCTGGCAGAGTTTAAGGATGAATTAGGAACAAATATAGAATAACAAGCCAGAGAAAAAACTTCAGCAACTTCTGGCTCCAGGGAAAACAAAACTAAGGATGAACTTAAGGTTCAATACATGGAGAGGTATGAACAACACGGCCACAATAATTATAATCTGAATATCCGCCGGCGCCGCAGCTCACTAGGCTAATCCTCCGCCTTGCAGCGCCGGCACACCGGGTTCTAGTCCCGGTCGGGGCACCGATCCTGTCCCGGTTGCCCCTCTTCCAGGCCAGCTCTCTGCTGTGGCCTGGGAGTGCAGTGGAGGATGGCCCAAGTGCTTGGGCCCTGCGCCCCATGGGAGACCAGGAGAAGCACCTGGCTCCTGCCATCGGATCGGCGCGGTGCGCCAGCCGCAGCGCGCCTACCGCGGCGGCCATTGGAGGGTGAACCAATGGCAAAGGAAGACCTTTCTCTCTGTCTCTGTCTCACTGTCCACTCTGCCTGTCAAAAAAAAAGAAAGAAAGAAAGAAAGAAAATCTGAATATCCATTTAAATAAAAATCATAGTATAACTGGAATGATAAAAAGTACAGAGGGGCTAGCATTGTGGTGTAATGGGTTAAGCCACTGCCTGCCACACCAGCATCCCATATGAACACTGGTTCAAGTACCAGTTGCTCCAATTCCAATCCAGCTCCCTAGTAATGCAACTGGGAAAGCAGCAGAAGATGGCCCAAGTCCCCGAGCCCCTGCCACCCATGTGGGAGACCCCAGATGAAGCCCCTGACTCCTGGCTTCAGCCTGGCCTAGTCCCAATTGTTGCAGCCATTTTGGGGGTGAACCAGCAGATAGAAGATCTCTCTATCTTCCTAACTCTGCCTTTCAAATAAATCTTTTAAAAAAAAAAAAAAAAGAAGAGTATAGTAAGAGTCACTTAATTTAAAACTCAGAAATTAAGTAATGAAATTGGTTGTTATGTATAAAAATGGAAGGAAAAAGCAGAATACTACTTAAAATAGTTGTCTCTGGGATGTGAACATGGGAGTGAAGAGGGAGGATGCAGGAAATTACCAATGATGTTTTTCTGTGCAACATATAACACTGCTAAAATTTTAGGTCAAGTATTTACATATATATATAATATTTTTTCTTATTTTTTAAATATTTATTTATATATTTATTTGAAAGGAAGAGCAACAGAAACAGACAGACAGAGAGCTCTCCCAGGCTGGTTCATTCTTCAAATGGCCACCAACAGCCAGGTCTGGGCCAGGCTGGAGCTAGGGGTCAGAAGCTCCATCCAGGTTGCCCATGTGGGTGGCAGGGGCCCAAGAACTTCAGCCGTCTCCTGCTGCTTTCCCATACACCTTAGCAAGAAGTTAGAATAGAAATGGAACAGCCAAGACCATGGGATGCTGAGGTTGCAGACAGGGTTTAACCCACACTGGCCCCTTTTTAAATATTTTTAAAGAGTAAATCTGAGGTGAAGAAATAAAAAAAAGGAAAAAAAAGAAAATACAACACTCTTTTAACAAAGTTCTCTTCACTTTCGAGCACTTATCTTTTATATTTCACGCACAGTGTTAAAAAATTATAAGCAATACAACAGCAGCCTAGACAGTCTGTGGGATACAAGTTAGAGAGGAAGACTTATAAGATAGTAGGAAATTTAATGAGAAAGGCTTGAACTTGATTATATGCTAAGGAAAAAAAATGTACGGCAAGAAAGCATCATGTCCCAGGCAACAGGAACAGCTGAAGGGGGAGAGGGCCCTAGGAAAGGGAAGAGGTGGGTATCGACAGCTCATGAGGAGCCCTGGATTTCAGCGGGACCACCAAGGGAAGAAGCGAGGTGCTCAGACGAATGAGAGTTCACCCAAGCAGGTAATTTTGCACAGGGTAAAATCAATGCTGACTCTGACACTGAGAGCTGGCAGAGAAGGGTGAGTCAGTGGAGAGGTGGCTCCTAACAGGTACTAGGGATGAGGGCATTCTAGATGGAAGGAACCACACAGGGCATTTGGGAGAAAGTAAACAAAGAATTTGATCAGGATATGGTTACCTGCACAGGCATAACTGAGAAGGCAGGAAGGAGCTACAGTATCTAATAGCATGAACTACAGGCACAGAAGCACACTAACAGAGTACAATTTATTTAGCTTCAATATAATTGACATTAGAAGTAAATCTCTAAAATAGATTAATATTTTGAGATAAATAACACACACACATCAGTTTCAAAATTTCCTACATATGGTTTACTAACATAAACTAATGTTAATTATACATTGTTAAGGGAGTACGGCTTTTACTTTTTATTAAATCCAACCAAGCAAAAGGCACAGAGTTTATCCTTATCTCCAAATACACCACACTGTCCTCTGATAACCAAAATAGTAAAACGTTCTACAGTTGATTTTATCATACAAGATTTTAAAATTAAATCAAAGCAGAAAATAACCTCTGACTACAGCTCTAATTAAGGTAAATGCTTACCTGAACCTACATGGCCTGTATATTTGACAAGGCACTTCCCCGTCTCTATGCTCCACAGCAAAGCAGTGTGATCTGTAAGATCAAAATCATGGTTGTGACTTAGCCACCATCAGTTTACAGCCTGTCCCATAAATGAGTAAGATATTCTAAAAGTGGTAAGTTCTGTTACCCCTAATATTGCCTGCAACTTTGATTCTATTACTCTGTAAAATACAATTACTCAAAGAAACGATTTCTAATACTGGGGAGACTGTGACTCCTCTGGTGCCATGGATTTGGCAAATAAATGGATAATCAGGGACTCAATTTCTTAGTGTAATATGACCCTGGCTGCATTTATACTTGAAACTTACACTTAGAAGTCACTGAAGATGATGCTTTCATTATTTTACTTAAGTATTAAAACTTTCCAGAACACAATATTCAAATTCAACTAGCATCCAAATCCAGTTACCAATTATCGGAGGTTAACTATTCCTTTTACCCTTTCTCTTATGGGATAATGCTTAAAAAAAAATCAAGTAGATTTGATAGGAAAATCTGAAAAGTAGCAACTATCCAAACGACACTGCAGAAATATCAGAAAGGATGCCTTTAATCTTTTTTAAATTATGATTTCCAAAGCAATCTGGGATGTTCATGTATGAACATGAGTTTCAAATCAGAGAAATTGCTTCTTCCATCACTGTAACTAATTTGTCAGATTATAGCAAGTAGTTGACTTCTCATAAGCTGGGAAAATAAGTCTCAACAAGAAAGCAACATTTTTAATGTTACTGATTTTTCTCTGAAGGGGTATTAAATTGCCACAGCTTTCACAAAATATCTTTTAGTAAGAAGAAAGGGAGATCCTTTATTTCTCTAATACTCCACACCCCTGTGATTCCACAGGCAAACCCTGAGGAATGCCACCAGCCTCCACTGCCAATTCAACTCTCTAGAAAGTGTGCATTTTCCAGTTTTTATCACAACAGTTCCCACAGCTGTACTTCACTAGTACCAGAAAAACATCATATATAACTCCAGAAAAGAAACACACATGAATGTGAATAAGAATAGAGTCAATCAAACAATACCTAATGCTTAAAAAATATTCTACCTCTGTTGCCTCTATTATTTGAACACTGACTCCTTAACAAAATTAAGTTAAATCCAAATATTTCCCTCTGCAGATATTCAAATCCACTGTTTACAGTAATATCCCACCCCTAGGACTACAGAAAGAGAGGACGATATGCTTTAGGACATCCTCACATGTTCCCATATCAAAGCCAGATGCTGCAGTTCTGACAATTCCTGCATCATACTTTTGCTTCCACAAATCACTCCATTATGGACAGCTGAAAGTCTGCCACTTCAGTCAGTCATCAAAGCCATGTTCAGTAAGCCAGCTGGATCAGTATCTGACTCACCAGCAGACGCGGTCCCCAGCACCACTGGCTGTGTCCTTGCAACACTAACATCCCAGATGCCATCCCTGTGGCCGATGTACTCCTTCACAAGCTGGCAGACAGCCCTCGAAGTGGTGGTCTTAAAGCTAGAGACAATCTGAAATGGAGAAGGGAAGTAGCATTGTAAACATGTACTGAAGTAAAATGTTCCAAGTTAAAAAAGGTGAAACAGAAAAAGAGGTCTTGAAAAATGTATTATATCACTGAATAGACTATTTTAAACAATGAAAGAACACAAGCATGAACAGAACCACCTTGTACGGTAATGTCAGGTTCCTTCAGCTCAACACCACAGAGAATAAAGTCCTTACAGAGGTTTCAGAAGACTTCTCCCCCTTCACCCCCTTGATGGGAGTGAGGTACTTAATGTCTTACTACACAAGAAGAGTCACTCTTCCACAAATCCAAATCATCAGACAAAATTTCCAAATTTTTTTAACAAACCACATAGCTAATTAGCAGCCAGACATGGAAAAGGCAAGAAGGATCCCCCAAACCATTATCACCAATTGCTGTGATCATGGCAGGACTTGGATTGTTCAGTTTTGGATCATGACACCAACCACAAACTATCAGGAAGAAAAAAGCCCATGGTAGGGGAGGAATCAAAAGACGACACTTCTAACAGATGAGTAAGTTTGTTCAAGATTGTTTATTGAGCACCTGTCTTGAGTCAGACGCTCTGCTAGATGGAAGAGACATAGCAAAGCAACACAGGGGCTCCTTGCCTTCAGAAGCTCACAGTCTAAAGGGAGACAGACATGAAAACAATACAAACAATGACAAACACACACAATAAAGTATTGTCTCACATAATGATATACACAACAAACAGTTCTCAGTTTCTCTTATAAAGAAAAATATGTGAGAGAAGAAACTAATGAAACAAATATTTCCTTATAGTTTGGTTTTTAAATTGCTCTCATATAAAAGGGCTTTTGAGCTTTTAAGTAAATCATAATAATATAGATTATTCAGAATAATGAAACCATAAACAAAAAAAAGTTGATAACCTTATACAGCTCACTTTAAATGTTGCTTTAGCAAAGCAACTGGAAAATGTATCTAAATTCATTCTTACATAAACATAAAAACATAATCCAGAATCCACTGCTACATTAATTCAGGCACATACATAAAATTTATTTCCAGTACAGTAGGAGACTAAAACAAAGTGCTTGATCAAGAGATTGACACTTTTACCAGTAATCAAAAGATTCATTTGGCTTGGTTTTTTTTTTTAATTTAACAAGTATTTAAAAGGATTTGTTCAACATCAAATCCATCATTACCTTCTTTTCTTTCTGAAAGCTATGCAACCCAGAAAAATTATCCCTCCACAATATGAAAAAGTGTTTTTGCTAACATACAGTGCCATTTAGATGTTGAATAATATTACAGAATTTTAGAAGGGAATGAAGTTATAAAGCACATGAAACTTTCCCATATAAGAAGCTATAATAAATTTCCTTTTCCAAGTTCCTCAGCATTGCTAACATAAATACCATGAAAACAAACTACTAGAGCCACCTTCTTCACACATCCCATTCATACTGTGAAGCAGAGGGGTTACTGCCTTGAAACTCTAGCTGCATTTCTGGTGTTATTTTAGAAGCAGAAGATAATGTGCTCTTAGAATACTGTAATATATCATCTCATGTGTCGCTTCCAAAATGCCCATTAGACTCGGACGTTCTGTTAACTTCAACTCTTTATTCTTTGACTTAGTCCCAAGTACAAAACAGTCCAAAAAACAGAATGAATTACTTAGAAGAAAAATAGCAGAATGATGACACCTGTCATCCTAAATCATTTCAACAATTAAGATACAAGCTAAAGCACTTGAAAAAAATCAGACAGCCTTTTTCACAATGAAAGATACTTATTTTCATAAAAATAATTGCAAATAATTTTACAAGTTTCTTTAAAGGGGTTTGCAGGTTAGACTATCTTACTACCCTCCCAATAACACATCAGAACTAGATCACTGGCCACCCAGAAAGGAGAACAACCTCTTCTGGGTTTAACTTATAACACTGTTTTCTCCCACTATCTCATCAAACATGCTACTTGCCTTTCATGGCTCGGAGCCAGAAGGAGGGAAAGTAATGAATGTAGACTGATGCATTTTCCTGTTAGATTCATGCTTAGCTTTAATAACAAGAATCCATGCTGCAGTACAAATCAGAATATATTCTTTTACCAAATTATCTCTTCAATTTTTTAATGATGTTCTATTTTTTCAATATTTTTAAGATAGGTATACACAGTGTGCAAAATGCTATAAATATTACCAATAATATGCTTCTTAACAAATTCAGATGAATTTCTAGTACCTAAAATGATTGGAGTGTTAAATAATTGTAATAATTAAAGCAAAGTATATTATAGATATCCTTACCTTTGTCCAAATCTTAGTTTTTATTGCTCGTGGTAAAGGATAACTTTATATAATCATTTCTTCCTCTACTTCATAATTAGAAAGTTTTGAAATTCTAAGACCACACACTGTATATATACAACTGTGAGCACAATATGCAATATAATTCAGGATATTTTAACAAGAAATTAAATGTAAAGACCATAATTTCACACTTCATTTAGAAGAAAATGTTTTAAGCTAATTTATTAAAAATGTCTAGTAAGTATAAGCTACATATTATATAACCAAAAACATCAAATAAATTGATTTACAATCTAAATGCTATGAAAACAAGGTAAACAGTAGGAAATGCCAGCAATATTTACTTTTTCTTTTTAATAAAAGGAAATACCAAAGATTTTCAAATAAGAAGAAACAGCAAAAAGTCTAAATTTGCTCTATTAATTGCAGTTTATCTCACTGCAGATGACATGCTAAATAACCTTAAACTCAAGAAAACAAACTGGAAAAGTAAAAAGCTAATATTAACTATGTCATCATAGTAGACTCACTGCAAATTTTAGCTTTTCCCCTCAGGCTTAGCAAAAGGAACATACATTCACTAAGATTAGGTACATAATTTATCTTTTACATCCCTGAAATACTCCAAAATAGAGAGACATATACAAAACTATCTCAAAAATATGACCTTGTTGCAGTAATACCATAGATAAACAGATTCCCAATATAAATCATTGCCACTTTAATGAGGGCAATACGAGATACTTTAAGTAAAATACCACAACTGTCCCTATTTGCCTCTTCCTGATCATACTTGGAAAATAGAAGATAATGAACTCAATGTAACTAAAATGTAACTTTAACTCAGAAAACTCATTGCTTTACACCTATTTATAAGCTTTCTCCAACTTCATACCTTTTATAACAAGCCAATTAAGAATAGAAAATATCTATTTCTAAAGACAATATATTGACTAATATACAAATATATTGATAACAATAAGCATTAGGGCAAGTTAGTGTATAGGTACCTACATACTGTGGCCACTTAACATGATATTTCTTTTAAAAATTAAATTTTCCTAGACACTAGACATTTATCTTTTTCTATTACACATTTCTAATTGGAAAATATGCAGGTTGAAGTACACATCAGCACACTTTAAACACCACATGACTGGTTCAAGTGTCAGTGCCCTGCATACCTTGCTGGTAGAAGCCTTGTAAGTGGTCTTTAGTTTCTGAGACAGCTGACTGGTACTGTGACTGGCTGTAGAGACAAAGAATCAACAATCAAATACAATCTTACAAAGAACCACAGCATCACAAAGCATATCTTTCATCCTAGGAAGAAAGTGAAACCCAGAAGGGTTCGTTTATCCACAGTAACATGGCAACAATGGCAGAGCTGGAGAAAGAACCCAAGCTGCTCCCCAACTCTTTATTTCTCTAGACCCACAGCTGAATTATGTACTTCAAGTTCTGCTTACAGCAAAAAAGCAAATCAGTGCCCTTCATTAAATTCCAAACTTCCTTGATAATATGAGAACAATACTTTTTATGAGCATTGACCTTACCTTTTGCTTTGAGTTGGCCCTTACTAAGTTCTGCTCCATCAATTGCTTGTCCTTCAGCAGCTAAGCGTTCATTAAGAGTATCAATTTCTCTTCGTACTATGGGTAAAAAAAAAAACAATTTTTATGCTAAATGTACTTACCGATTCCAAAACTTGCACATATAAAAAGGTTATATGCTAGTGCTATCTAAACAAACATGTGAAAAATATTCTAACAGAAACAATCACAATTTATAGCATTCCCAAAAGACTCAAGACATTCAAAATTTCATTCCAAAAATATATATTCATAATCTTACTAACACAATGGAAGACTCTACTATCAGGAGCTCCAACAAGATACCTGATTTCGACAGTTCTGCAACAGTTTCCTTTGTGCTTGGATCTGTGCACTTAGAAACATTATTCTGATACTGTCTGAAATTCAGAGAAGCAAGCAGGTACTTCAAAAAGTTCATAAAAAGACCAAAATAACAGTTTGACAAGGTAGTTAGGACACTGCCTCAGGCACCCACAAACCATCACTGAAATGCCTGGGTTCAAATTCCATCACTAATTCTGATTCAGTTTCCTGCTAATGCACACCCTGGGGGCAAGAGTGAGGTTGAAATACTTGGTTCCTGCCACTCATGTGAGAGACCCAGATTGAGTGCTAAGCTTCTGTCTTGAACCTGGCCCCAACCTGGCTGTCACAGCATTTGGACGGTAAAACAGTATATGGAATCTCTTTCTGCCTTCCAAATAAAATGAAAATAAACATTTAAAAAACAAAATAAGTAAGCTCATTTTTGTGGTAAAAACTTTGAAATCCATACATAGTTCCTTCATAATACACATCTTTCATTACTTTTTTTGGAGGTTCCTTGTATTTACAATCTAGCTGAGGACACTGTAACTAGGGAAAAATAATATATAGCTACTGACATATGGTACCACATAATTGCCAGGGAGAATGCTTGGACCCCTGTACCAGTGTGGGAGACCTGGAAGAAACTCCAGGCTCCTGGCTTCGGATTAGTCCAGCTCCAGCTGTTGCAGCCACCTGGGGAGTGAACCAGAGGATGGAAGTGTCCTTTCTCTCTCTCTTTCTCTCTTGCTCTCTCTCTCTCTTTCTCTGCCTCTGCTTCTTTCTGTAACTTTGCCTTGGAAATAAATAAATAAATCTTTTTTAAAAATTCAAGAAAGTTCTGAAAAATAAAGAGGAATTACAGAATACAGGAGGGGTAAGAAAAGCATAAAAAAGGACAATAGCGGCCGGCGCCATGGCTCAACAGGCTAATCCTCCGCCTAGCGGCGCTGGCACACCAGGTTCTAGTCCCGATCGGGGCGCCAGATTCTGTCCCGGTTGCCCCTCTTCCAGGCCAGCTCTCTGCTATGGCCCGGGAGTGCAATGGAGGATGGCCCAAGTTCTTGGGCCCTGCACCCCATGGGAGACCAGGAGAAGCACCTGGCTCCTGCCTTCGGATCAGCACGGTGCACCGGCCGCAGCACGCCAGCCGCGGCAGCCATTGGAGGGTGAACCAACGGCAAAGGAAGACCTTTCTCTCTGTCTCTCTCTCTCACTGTCAAAAATAAAAATTAAAAAAAAAGGACAACAGCTATAAAGAACAGAAGGAACCAATGAGAATGGAAATGTGGATCCTTCTGTACATCAGGTCCTCCTGCAGCATCCATGCTGTTAGCCAGACTGTGAGGATAAGGAAAGAGAGACTCAACCGGGAAACAACTGGTCCAAAAATACAGTTACTGAAGTGACACAATGGCACGCCAATGACACCTGCAGTCTCTCAGATCTGTGGGAAAAGAAGACTGGTCTGGCCAAAGGTATTAGTGAAAGGGCAGAACAAGGTAAGATCAGAAAAACACTGAGAGCAAAAGGCTCTAAACAGTACCCAGTATGAGCAACTCGGATTTTATTTTTTGGATAGCAAGGATCCATCAAAACCTGTTAAGTACTAAGTAATAATGTAAACTCAAAGTACTTTCCAGAATTAGCAACTCATAATCCTTTCATTTCTTGTCCAAACTGCATAAATTCATAAAATGAAGACCTTTAATCAATGGAAGCTCGATAATACTCCAGTTGTTAAAACTCTAATATTTCTAAACATCTTAAAAATTAGAGGCAGTACCTAATTTTTATTTTATAAAAAGTTGGAATCACTTCTACCTCCATAAATTTTCGTAGAAGATTTTTAAAAAAGAACCCAGTTATTAAAACATTAAATTTTCCAATAGCAAAGTTTAAATGACATAGGATTATACCTTGTCTTTATTATTGATCCAACTATATCACTTAGCCATGGAGTGAAAAATTGTTTCATGATACAAATGCTGTTCATCAGTATCCAATTTTTGGAATCAACTTGCAGATAAAGGCACAGAAGATTTGATTAGTTATATCTGCATAAAGCAAATTTTATGAAAAAAACTCTATAAGAAGAAAAATTGCTTAGCAACGGAGCAGCAAAGGACATGCTCATTTTCTAACATTTCAAGGTAAACTATTAATGCAGACAATTTAAAGATTTATTTATTCATTTGAAAGTCAGAGTTACACGGTGGGGGGGGGGGGGGGGGGGGGGGAGGCTTTCCATCCAACAGTTCACTCCCCAATTAGCCGCAACGGCCAGAGCTGTGCTGATCCAAAGCCAGGAGCCAGGAGCTTCCTCCGGGTCTCCCATGTGGATGCAGGGCCAGGTTTTGAACCGGTGCCCACATAGGATGCCAGCGCCCCAGGCCAGAGTGTCAACCCGCTGCACCACAGTGCCAGTCCCCTTAATGCAGACAGTTTGAAGTGTACAGATGGAGAACCAGAAGTAGACTACTTACATTTACATAAATAATCTCCACAAGAACTAAAAGCAAAAGATGCAGAAAATGTTTTCCCCTAGAGAGTGTGATGGGGTCAAGGGGTAATGGTAGCTATCTCTCCTTTTTCAGTCTTCATTTTAAGTATATTAGAATAATAGCCACTATTTCTAAAATTAAAAAAAAAAAAAAAATAAAGCCAAACTAACTACAAATTCTTTTGATTTATCTTAATAAGCCAATTAATACATTTCTTAGAAAATTTTCAAGCGATAATAAAAGGAAAAATATAAATAAAAGTTGTCTTAATTTACATTACATGGTTGATATAGGAAAAAATATGAAACTTTTTCAAAATAAAACCACAATTAGGAGGGGTAGATACTTTAAGCAGCCTGACAGCCCTCCAGAAAGGCCCAAGGCCTAAGTCCCATAACCTAAATACTACATAACCTATATGCTACCTCACAAGGAACTCTGCAGGTGGGGAGATTACCCTGGATTATCCAGAGTGCCCAATCCAAGCACATTCATCCTTATGAGTGCAGGGGAAGCAGAAAGTTGAACCAGAGGGGCAACAGGAGGACCTATCACCAAGGGGGAAGGGGACCATGAGTCAAGGAGTGCAGCAAAGAGACTCTGTCCTAAAAAAACACAGAGACAGCCTTTGGGAGACACTCATCCCGAAAGCCTCCAGAAGGAAGCACAGCTCTGCTTCCTTGGCTTTCTTTCCTCTAGTAAGAATCAGTCCACACTTTTAGAACTGTAAGATAACAGACGTGTACTATTTTAAGCCATAAAGTTCATTACAGCAGATTAGAAAACTAAAACAGGCATTTATGTTTGTCTATGAACTTTACTCTCAAAGATTTTGAAGGGTAACTGAAAAATTGTAAAAGTATATTAAGGTAGGAGATACTCACACTCTAAATTTTCAATATAAAGGTTTTCAAATTCTCTTTCTATTTGACCAAATAGTTCCAGAAGTGTACTGCGAACTGAGGAAGGCAGTTTAGAATCCTGCAGAAGACAAAGATTTTGTTTAAAAGAAATGAAGGAATCAATGAGTAACAAATTCTAATACCAAGTATAAAATATTTCTCCAGTGAATCTTTTATTCTAAACTCTTATTTTACATTATTATATATTTTATTTTTTATACATAAAATGCTTTAAAAACTCAAACTTCCAAATTTTTACAAAGGAAAATATAAGCAAATTGTATAAGTGGCTAATCAGAATACTATGGGATTTAAGAGCAAGCACTTCTCTAAAACAGCATTAAATTTTCTTTATATATGACAGGATGTATGCCTATTATGTTAAAAAACTTCCAAATTTGTAGAGAAGGAATGCAGTTCCCATAAATGAAATATTATAAACAGCCTTTAAGCCTATCATATGCTATTATAAATTATTTTAAAGATTTATATATGTATATATGTATACATGTATTTGAAAAGTAGTGTGAGAGAGATCAAGACACAGAGAGAGATCTTCCATCCACTGGTTTACTCCCCAAATGGCCACAACAGTCCTAGCAAGGACTTGGGTCATCTTCTACTGCTTTTCCAGGCCATAGCAGAGACCTGGATCAGAAGTGGAACAGCCAGGTCGCAAACCGGCGCCCATATGGGATGCTGGCACTGCAGGCTGTGGCTTTATCCGCTATGCCACAGCACTGGCCCCATAGCACAAACGTTTTGATAATTGTTTTTGATCCAAATTTGAAAAAAAGAAAAAAGATGGAGGCAGGAATTTGGCAGAGGCATTAAGATACATCTTAGGATGCCCACATTGGAGTGCCTACGTGGCAGTCCCCACTGTTAGAAATTCCAGCTGCCTGCTAAAGTGTACTATGGGAAGCAGCACGAAATAGCTCAAATACTTAGGTCCCTGACAACTGTTACCTGAGACCTGGATTGAGTTCCCAGCTCTTGGCTTTGGCCTGGCCCAGCCCTGGCTATTGCAGACATTTAGGGAGTGAATCAGCAGACAGAAGCTCTCTTTGAATTTCTGCCTTTCAAATACATTAAATAAATCAATAAATATTTTTAAAATATATTTATTAAGTTTCTTCTGAGATTAACTTCATAAGAAAGCAAATTTTAGGGAAAATGTTAATGTTTTAGGATAAAGTTCTACAATAATCACAGATCTCTGACACAAATTTTACAAACTACTTAAATATTTATGTGAAACCATTAGTTGAAAATACAAATTTGGCTGGGCATTGAGGTGCAGTGGATTACATCACCACTTGGGGCACCCAAATCCCATATCAGGGTGCCAGTTTAAATCCCACCTGCTCTACTTCTGATAATGCATCTTGGGAGGTAACAGATGATGCCTCAATTGGTTTGGCCCATGCTACTCACATGGAAGACCCAGGTGGAATTCTGGGCTCTAATCTTCAGCCTGGCCAGCCAGGGCTGCTGCAGGCATTTGGGAACTGAACCAGTACATAAAAGATCTCTCTTTCTTTCTCTCCCCTCCACCTTCTTTCAAGTAGATGAAAAACACTTAAAAATGAATAAAATATGAATCTGACAGAATCAGTAATTTAACATCCCTCTAAAATGCCAATGAAAACAAAAAAGGAAAACTCTAACAAAAATCAAAACCAAACTATCACATTCTTATAAGTATAAAACATAAACCTGTACAGAAATGAGAATAGTTAACCTTTCTCTCTCAGTCCTGCCTTGTGGTCTTTGCATATCCCATTCCCTTTCTGTGGAACGCTCCTTCCTCATAAGTGTTACCTCTTCACAGAAGCCTTCTGACTTCTACAGGTGGCAAATTTCCTCCCACTGATCTAGACTCATCACATTTTAAGATCTTTATCATTCAGTAACAAAATGTTTATTTACTTGAATACTAAATGAATCTTTAAGTAACTGTTGTGGAAAACAAAGCTGAGATGCAATATGAAAAATAAAAAAATAAAACATTAGCTCCAATTTATAAAATAGATAATTAAGAAACAAAATATATAAAAAGTGAAATGAGAACAAGTTGAGCCTTACAAAACTACCTTTTCATCTTTTCTATCAGCTCTTTTTTTATGCTACACAATTCCATAGACACCAAAATAAAAAACTCAAGTCAGAAAGGCTACTATGATTCAGTAAAGCTTTTAAAGAAACTGCACTTCACCAAACAGCTAAAAAACCGTGATACATACAGGCAAGAGCAGCTCTTCATTCTGTAATCAACACTGTGAGTAGAAGTATTTAGATCCAGCAAACACAGACCTCATTCCCACACTAACCACTGTTTTCTAAGTTACTTCAGATTTACAAATCTAATTCATATAAAGTTAAACCTAATAGATCTCATCCAGACTAACCTTCACCTTTTTTTGATACTACTCCCCAACAAAGAATACCACTATTCATACTTTGTCTAGATTGTGATTTCCCCTATTATTTAATTCAAATCTACTGGCAATCAATAATCTGTATTCTTAGATCACCCCACTTACACTTGATCTTGGCCAAATGGCCAAAAAGTGATCTGCTTATACCTACCATGCCAACTGCTCACACCAAACATTTTCACTCTCTACCTGCTGCAGAGGGAAGGCACAGCACCTTACACTGGCTCCTCACAGAACATGCTGCTCAGTCCCACTCTAAATAACTGTATTTATTCAACAAATAAGTACTGCCTAAGGAATGCAGGAAACACAAAGTAAAGAGCCATAGAGGGGTTCAGAGGAATGAGTTGTTCAGCTTGGAGAATTCTGAATTACTTTCATGAAAGTTACTTTGAAATGTACCTCCTTGTACTACATCACAATAGAGGACAGGGGCTCAAGAAGGTCAAGAGAAGAACATAATTACCTCCTATGTGAGGTAACTCTAGACTATACCAGTAAAGAGGTTGGAGAAATGGCATGGCTAGAAATCTAAGCCTATTTTTGACTGTTTACCTGAACTAACCGATATGGTAGCCACTAGCCACACCTATTTAAATTTCTACATCAAGTAATCAGAATTTTTAAAAAGTAAAATTTGAGGTTCTGAGTCACATCAGCTACACTTCAAGTGCTCCCCAGTCACATGAGGCTGTGGCTGTCATCACACAGCACTGAATCAGAACACTTCCATCATCACAGATGTTCTAACATACAGATCTGGTTTCACTCTCCAAAGTGTTACGTTATCATTTAAGTAATTAAGTCCCTCAAAATTCAAATGCTGAAGCCCCTAAAACTCACTACCTCAGAACACAACTATATTTAGGGGTAAGGGTTTTACAGAGGTAATTAAGGTGGAAAATAATGTCACAGAGGTGGGTATTAATCCAATATTACTGGTGTCTTTAAAAGAGATTAGGACATGGAGATGTAGAAAGGACAAGCCATCTAAGGACTGGGAGAAGGTAGCCATTTACAAAATTCAAGGAAAAACCAAACCCACATCACTTTGATTTCAGACTTCTGCTTCCAGAATGGTAAGAAAACAAATTTATATTGCTTAAGTCACTTTGTGGTAATTTGTTACAATATCCATGGCAAATTAATAAAATGGAATTAACTTTTAAGGAAAATAGAACAAGGTACAGTCAGCCTTCAACATGAATGGGTCTCACCCTCAGAGTCAACCAACCACACGTTGAAAATATTCAGAGAAAAAAATCCCATCTTTACTGAACGTGTGCAGATTTTTTTGTCATTATCCCCTGAACAATACAGCACAACCATTCACTTAGCGTTTATACTGTATTAGGTACCATAAGTAATCTAGAGAATTTAAAGGAAACAAGAGGGGATGGGCAATAGGCACAGTGTTTAAGACATCTGCATCCTATATTAGAGGGCCTAGGTTGGAGTCCTGGCTCCACTTCTGAGTCTAGCTACCTGCTTCCGTGCACCCTAGGAGGCAGCAGGTGATGGTTCAAGTACTTGGATCCCTGACACCCATGTGGGAGATCTAATAGAGTTCCTGGCTCCTAGCTTTGACCTGACCCAGCCCTGGTTACTGCAGGCATTCGTGAAGTGAACTTGCAGATGGAAGATCTTTGTCTTTCAAGTAAAAATAAATAAATAAATGAAGTATACAAGAGAATGTGACAAGTTATATGCAAATACTGTACACTAAGAGATTTGTGTATCCAACAGATTTTGTTATGCTTGGGAGATCTTTCATGATTTTGTTTATCTGTACAACTGCATTTATTTATTCATCCATTCAACACATAATTACTGATGTCTAAATAAATATCTTTTGTGGCAATAACTATATTGGGTTCTGAGTGCACACAACTATACTGTAGCAGTTAAATTCTGAAAGTCTTAGGCATAAAGTTATTCAACTGGTTCTAAAAAGATCCAACAGTTATTTAAGCCAATTCCTCAAATTTAAGTGTTATTTTTATATAGCATTACAGCCAATGAATCAGTATAACTGTAAAGGAATGGTTATAAAATTAAATACATGTATATTTATATATACATATTAGCATGTATTAGAAATATCTATAGTTTATTTTAATGTAACATATACTTTTGTATAGGACTCACAAATAGTCTAGAGATTCTAACATTTTCATCATCTTTAATGGAACTAGAAAAAGTAGAGGCAAAACTTATCTTTGTCAATAGAACATTAGTTCATTTAATCAGATGGCATACATGCTCATTACAGCAAAGACAAGGACAAAGTCAAGTTAGTAAGAGATCTGACTCCCCAAACTCTTCAGGGAACTGAAAGACATCAATACAATTGTATGATGCTCTTCTCTTCTTGAGACTATTAGAGACAGAAACTCCAAAATTAACCTGTACAAAGAATAAAAGCTAACACATACTGTCACATCTACTTCTTTTGGTTATTAATTATAAATACATTAAACCAGAAATTGAATTCTCTGTGAATACTGTTGTATTTGACAGTAGTTTTAATAAGTTTATTTTGGGGGCTCTGGGGTAGGATCCGTTTTGGTAACCCATGTCTTTTTTCTACTTTGAAGACCAATGTATATTTGGCTATCTTGAAAATATTACAATCACCATCTTTAAAATGTGGTACCAATCAATATTAACTTACTTGTCCTTCTAACATTTCTCTTGGTAGTCCTGTCCTCTCCTGTTCCGAGCTGTTAGTTCTTCGTATAGAAAGGCTATGTGATTTGCGTTTTTGTTTCGCTTGGCGAGCAGTTGAACAACTTCCGCTTTCTGTGGGCATTACTTCCAGAAGGTAGTGTCCTGGTCACTCCTGCAATAAGCTAAACAAGAGCAAGAAAAACAAGTATTTTATTTCTTGTATAGCAAACGGAAATAAAGGAAAAACAGTAGACAAGAAAACTATTACTTTTAATTAAAAGTTTTCTTACCATGGTTAACATAATCTTTTTATTAAATTTCATTAACGTTTTAGCGATCAAAGAGCAAGTAAAGGCTTAAAACAAAAAACTCACTCTTTACCTCACTTTCCTCAGGCTCAGTCTAGTTCCTCAGAGAAAACTAATTTTAATTGCATGTTCTAAACAAAAGATTCTAGAAGAACATAATCTAAGAGAAATACAATCTAAAGCTACATATGTAACTTCAAATTTTCTAGGGTCCACATTAAAAAAAGTAGAAACGTGAAAATTATTTCTAATGATTTAAAAGTGTCTAAAATATTTTAGTCAACAGAAAAATTATGGGACATTTTATATTGTTTCTGTGATTACCTCTTCAAAATTCAGTTAGTATTTTAATTTCACAGAACATCACAAATCAAACTACCAGATGATTGTTATTTAAACTACTCTAAATAATCTAAACATTATGATTTACCTGCTGCTTTGGGCATTTTGTATTCAATTCCTGCAATTAACCATTCCTTCTGTCAATATCTCCACATTAGCAGTTTTAATATATTAACACATTACATCTTCCTTCTTCAGTTACAGATCTGTTTGTGGTGAACATTACCTACTGATTTTTGCTACAAATTCTCCTTCACATACAATCCTATTACTATGGCAGTTCATATAAATGCTAAGTAGCATTGTGCTTCATTGTTAATAGAATGCCTTTCTTCCAAATGCTATATATTAAGGTAAAACAAGGTACACCTGTGACTGCTGAGAAACCAACATGCCAAAGGTTCTCTTATCTTGATTTAGAAAGAAAAACTGGCCTAAAACGCAACATTACAGAAATGGATCTACTAAATAAGTGTATTACATGATGGGAAAATATGTTGACCTTTAAAATCAACATGGAGACTATGTAAACATTCAAATTCCAAGTGTGCAGTTAAATCTGCGGCTTTAGTGACCACATCATAGACCTGTCCCTAAAGGCAAGACCATATTTCCAGTGTGTCCAACCTTCCATCTCCTCAGACACCACCAGATGCTGAAATCTCTAAAATGTTACTCTTCTCCTTCTAGATGCCTCCCAAATGGTTTATTTACTACCTTAAGATTACTAGGGGGCTGTGTTGTGGTGTAATGTTAAGCCACTGCCTGTAATGCCAGCATCCCACATGGGAAGCTAGTTAAGAGTCTCAGCTGCTCCTCTTCCGATCCAGCTCCCTGCTAACGCACCTGGGAAAGTAGCAGAGAATGGCCCAAATCCTTGGACCTGGATGAAGATCCTGGCTCCAGCCTGGCCCAGCACCAGGCATTGTGGACATTTAGGGAGTGAACCAGCAAATTGATGCTCTCTCTCTGTCCCTCTCTGTAACTGTTTGATAGGTTTTCAAATCAGTTACACTAAATCCTATCATTTAAATCTTTCTCAAAATTGTTTTAGCTACCCTAGTTTATCTTTCCTTTAAATTTTCAGAATATTCTTGGGGCAGGCATTTGGTCTAGTAGTTAAGATGTCACTAGGGACGCCCACATCCCTTATCAGAGTGCCGGAGTTCAAGTTCTGGCTCAGCTTTCAACTCCAGCTTTCTGTTAATGCACATTGTGGGAGGCAGCAAGTGATGGCTCAAGTACTTGGGTCCCTGCCACCCACAGGTGAAACATGCACTGAATTTCTGGCTCCTGGCTTCAGCCTTGCCCAGCCCCAGCTATTACCAGCATTTAGAAAGTAAACCAGTAGACGGGAGATCTGTCTCAATGCTTCAAAAAACTTTTTTCTCAAAGTTTAGAATATTCTTTTCCATAAATATAAAATCTTGCTGGAATTCTGATAGAAATTGTGTTGAATCTGCACACCAATTTGAGAAATGGTATCTTTATTATACTGAGCTTTCCAATCTATGAACACAGTATTTATTGAGATTTTTCTTTCCTAAATTTTGTAGTTCTCTGTATAAGTTACACATTTTCTCAGTTTTACACTGGTCTTTTAATAATTTTAAATGATATTGTGTTTATGTTTTCACATGCTAATTTCTATATATAGAAATACCATTGTTTTCTGAGTGCTGAACTTTTACCATGTATTCTTGATGGATATATTTATAAATTATAAGAGATTTCTGTATAGATTCCTTGGCATTTTCCATGTACACTATTATGTCATGGGGGGAAGAGTTTTAATTATTTTTGATATATAAGCCTTTTATTTCCTTTACATACTTTATTGATTTAGCTAGAAATTCCAGTGCTGTGAATTATCATTGTGACAGTAAGCAATCTTGCTTTGCCCCTACTCATACTGTTAAAATACTCAGATCTTATAATATATGATGCTAAATTAGCCATAGGTTTTTTTTGTATTTTTTTAACAAGTTTAGGTCACCTCCTTCAATCACTCTTATTTCTAAGTTTCCTTCATGAAAAAGTGAATTCTTCTATTAGCATTTCCTGCATCAATATGATGGCACAGTGGTTTTTTTAACCTCCAAGTAATAGTTAATTACAGTGACAATTTTCAAATATTAATCTAACCTTGCATCCATGAAATAAACTCTACTTGGTCACTGTGTAGAAGTCTTTCTCCTTCTGTTTTGTCTACTTTTTCTTTTTTTCTTATAATGTTACTTGAAACTATTTTAGAACTTCATTTTGATTTACTCAGTGTTTGAGTTTATCTCTTTTACTTTTCTTAGTGGCTGCTCTAGGTATCACATTATACACTCACAAATCATTGCCTACAGATTTTCAACATTTTACCAGGTCATAAAAGAGTGAAAAAAATCTTACATTCCTCCATGTCCCTTACCCTTCCTCATTTATAACATCACTTTCAATATTTCCTGAGAACCATGGACAATCACGTTTCAACTTTCAAACACAGTTTAGAAAAGGAACACCTACTAAATTTACCCATATTTTTACTCTTTCCATTGTTAGTTTCTCCTTGATGCTCCCATGTTCCTTTCATCATTGTCTGTGTAGACAACTTCCTTTACATTTGAGAGCACATCTGCTGCAGACCACGTGAAGAGCGTTTTCACATGACACAGTATTCTCAGCTGATAGTACTTTTCCTTCAGCATCTGAAAAATGTTGTATTTCCTTCTGTCTCTATGACTTTTTATGAGAAACTCACTGTCAAATTGTTTTACACAATAAGCAGAATGGTATTTCACTGCATTTGTGTCTCTATTTTTCAGAAGTTTCACTATGGTGATAACATCATTGCCTTTATCAAGCTTGGGCTTCACTGTTTCTTGAAACTAGGTTTATGGCTTGCGAAATTTAGTAAGTACTCAACCACTACTTCTTCAAATACTTTCTCAGTCCAACAGTCATTATCCTCTCTTTCTGGAACTCTGAGACACAACTGTTAGATCTTCTGTTAAAGTCTTACAAGTCCTGAGATTCTGTTTATTTTTTTCCACTCTATATCTCTTTGTTCAAACTGCGTTATTTCTATTGTTCAATCTTCAAGTCCACTTCATCTTTCCCCATCCTGCTGTTGAGCATCCACTAACTTTATTTCCTTTACAGTATTTTTTGCTTCTAAAATGTTCATGTTTCTTTTTTATGTCCTGAAATTTCTTCCTGAAATTTTTATTTTCTCTCACGTATTAGTGTAATTGTTTACTGAAGCATTTTTATGATGGCTGCTTTAAAATCCTTGCCAAATAATTCTAACATCTGTATCTTCTCTGTGTTTGGTATCAGTTTTATTTTTTTATTCAGGCTGATATTTTCCGTTATTTAGATGAAAAATTATTTTGACTTGAAACCTTAACATTTTGGGTCTTAGGTTATCAGACTCATCTGAAAGTTCTGTTACAGAAGGCCTCTGCTCACAGTCCTTCAGAAAAAAGACAGAAACCACCTTGTTCTGCCACTTGGAACACAAGGTAGAGGTGGAAGTTAAGGTCCCCCCCTTCAGCCTCCACTGACACCTATTTGAGGATGTATTCCTTGTTAATTCTGGGCGGAGTGAGTTCAGGTCCTCCCCTTACCTTACTTACACTATCAAAGCTGAATTGGGGTGCTTTGTTACTGTTCCCTACATAGCCTCCCAACACCAAAGATAAGTGGCTTCCCTAGCACCGTGTGGTAGTAAAATTCCTGACCCTTTGCCAGGTCTCCTCTGACGGCCAACTCAGCTGAAGAGGGATGGGTGTGCTTTGTTACTACCCAACAGATACGAAAACCCCACCACTTCATCCAGTCTTCTGAATCCCACCCTGTAGAAAGGGGCATCTCATCAGTCTGTCAAGGTTGGAAGTCTGGATTGGCCATATGGCCTTTGATATTAGGGTACGGATGCATGATACAGTATTTTCTGGGTAGGTGGGTGGAGTAAAGCACTTAATGGTCTAGAAGTTTTCTGTCTGGTAGGTTGCCCTTTTCCTGGTCCTTCAGGTAAGAAGGGCAGGCTTTCCTTGGGGCTTTGCCAGAGCTCTTTAGTGTTCCTGGGTCACTAGCTTCTCCAGCACCAGTCAGGGTAAGTGAAACTAAAGAAAAATCGAGGAAAACTATCATCTGTGTCATCTCTCAGGTACCAAAAATTATCAAGTCTACTTTCTTTTCTCCACCTTTCTGCTTTATATTTGTTTAACATATGAAGTCCAGTATTTTTGGTTACACTTAATGGGAGGAATAAGGAAAAATGTACCTTGCCCATTTATCCACATGTACAAAGCCAAAGATCACCTTTTGCTTCTCAACCTGCATTACATGTAGGCTTTATTTTTAAACTGCAACAAGAACATCTTGCTGTACAACACTAAGAACATTCAGTTACCTTGCATTTATAAAGTAAAGCAAATATCAAAAGCCTGTGAAACCTACCCTGATACGGCCTCAGATGGAAAAAAGACTTTATCTTCAAATCATTTAAATCAAACCAATAAAAATGGTAAAGGGTTTCCTTTGCCCCTCAAAAGAACTTCATTGGTTAATGCATCTTGAAGATTCCACAAAAAAAGGGAAAACTGCAGTACCAATCCTTTTCATTTCCAGGTTAAAAGTTCTGGATGGGGGCAGACATTACATTAAAGCTCAGCGAGTGAAGTCTCAGCATGTCCAACTCCCATGTCAGAGCGCCTGTGCAAGTCCCAGCTACTAGGTTCTAACGCACCTCCCTGCTGATGTTTCTGGAAGGCATGGACAACACCTACATGGGAAGTCACCTACATGGGAAACCCAGATGGAGTTCCTGGTTCCTGGCTTTAGCCTGGCCCAGTTCTAGCTGTTGTAGCCATCAGAGGAGTAAACCAAAAGACGGAAGATCTATCAATTGCATGCTCACTTGCTCTCTCTCACACACACAGAAGTAAATCTTTAAAAATAAATAAGTAAATAAAGGTTTGAGATCGGCCAGTGCCGTGGCTCAATAGGCTAATCCTCTGCCTGCAGCGCTGACACACCGGGTTCTAGTCCCTGTCGGGGCACCAGATTCTGTCCCGGTTGCCCCTCTTCCAGGCCAGCTCTCTGCCGTGTCCCGGGAGTGCAGTGGAGGATGGCCCAGGTCCTTGGGCCCTGCACCCGCATGGGAGACCAGGAGAAGCACCTGGCTCCTGGCTTCGGATCAGCGGGATGCGCCGGCCACAGCGCACCGGCCGCGGCGGCCATTGGAGGGTGAACCAATGGCAAAGGAAGACCTTTCTCTCTCTCTCTCTCACTGTCCACTCTGCCTGTCAAAAATAAAAAAATAAAATAAAATAAAAATAAAGGTTTGAGATCAGTTATTTTTATCTCAAGTCATAACACTCTGGCTTTTTTTCTAGTCCCCTGCATTTCCACCAGGAAATAAGCAGTGTTCTTCACAACTAACACTAAAAATCCTCAATTATGCTTTAGCTAAGCCTTTAATTCCCCTCCCCCTAAACTTTGCATGCTTTTGTTTACCATTTCACCAAAAAATTAATACACTGGCAATCTTTTTCCACTGAGAAATTTTCAACCACATATATACATTTCAAACAATTACTTTCCAAAAACCGGACACCAAATGGAGATTTTTTTCATACCAGAATTTTATCTTTTAGTAATTTTTTGAACTCTATGAAGTCATAGCTCAAAAATGGACTGATGATGTCTGTATCACACACTGTATTATTTACACTAAAAGATTATCTGGCTAATTCAAGTTCTGCCTCTTCCTATAATTTCTTCAGCCATTGTTCAACTATCAATATTCTTCCAAAATTAGTTCTATAGTTTTTCCCTCTAGTCTCTTTTGTTATTAATCTTTCTCTTTGTCACATTTCCAGTGACTTTTTATAATTTTACTTTTGTTTCTCATTCATACCCTCCACCTTTTTCCCCAGAAGTCTGTACCGATACTATCACTACTTCCTTTCACACCACATCCTCCACGGAGAGTAAGCTTTGGCTCAAGAACCTACATTATCTTAAGGCTACAGACTCTACTGAACTCATCTCAGGTCATGTGTCAGTATTAGCAGCAATCATATTAAATGTGTGATTTAATAACAAATTTAGAATTTCAGGCTGGTGTCATGGAAAGACAGGCAAGGAAGCTGCAGGTGTCTGTAAAAGGAATATTGACATGAGTTATCTAAGCTGACATGAAGTGAAAATAAAGAATAGAGAGATACTGGAGGAAAGTCGATGGGCAGTTCTATCTAAGGCTGAAGAACTACTATTACTACAAACGGTAGCTTTAAGGCTTAAATGGCTCAATAAATATAAACAATCACTAAACCTTACAACATCCATATGAATTAAAGTTCCCAAATCCAATTAACAACCTGTACAGACTTAACACTTTGGTAAACTGATTATATGAAGTCACTTCAAAAAGTTTGTGGAAAATGGAATTAAAGGTAAGTTTATTTTGGTATCTAAAATTTTATTAACTTCAATCTAAAAATAAGGGGCAGGGTTTACACTAGAGGTTAAGCACCAGTTGAGTCAACCTATCCCATACAGGAGCACCTGGGTTCAAGTCCCAGCTCCACTCCCAGTACCAGCTTCCTGCTAATGCACACCCTGGAAGGCAGCAGATGATGGCCCAAAGTACTCGGATTGCCCAAGTATGTGGGAGTCCCAGATGGAGTTCCTGGCTCCTGGTTTCAGCTTGCCCCAGTCCCAGGTGTGGTAGAAACTTGGGGAATGAACCAGTGGATAGGTCTCCCCAAAAGCCTGCGACAGCAAGGCTGGTCCAAGCCGAAGTCAAGAGCCTAGAACTCTACATGGGTCTCCTGTGTGGGAGCAGGGACCTCAAGTACCTGAACCTTCACCTGTTGCCCTTTGTTACACGTGAGCATGAAGGTAGATGGGGGGTAGAGCCAAGACTCAAATCCAGGCACTCCAGTGTGGGATGCAGGCATCCCGAGCAGCATTTTAGCTGCTGCAGCACAATGCCTGCCCCTTCCTACATTCTCATGCAGCAGGGCTCTACATACAGCATGTGATGAACACTTAACAAACTAATGAAAAACAAACTTACTTCTTCATCTCAGCAAGCTGAACTCCTCACCTCTGCAAATGCTGTTACATTATATGCCATCAATGAACATTTAGCTTTCATAAATTATCAGATCCTTCTAAATGTATGTAATCCCAAGAAGGCAGATAACCAAAGTGGCTTTTAGAAGCAAGACAGCATATTAATTTATGCCTTCATTTGAAATAAAAGATACAAAACTAAAAAAAAAAAAAAAAAAAAAAGCTGAGATGTCACCTATTTTTCTTCATCAAGAGAAAAAAACACTTGCTTTCATGGCTAATTCCATGACTCATACACAAAACAATGATTAAAGGATATAATTTGTGTGTGGCTTTAAAAAAACAGGTGACCAAATTTCCAGAAGTCTGGTAAAGTTTTCTGTTAAATTTTATGGTAATACAAATGTTAAGTGAATTGCCTGCAGACTGAAACACCAACCACAACTTCGAAGCAGTTACCAAAGGAGAGAAAGATCTTTAGTAGCAATCTCAGAAGTCTGTCACCAACATTTCTCTGCTTACAATGTTTTGTCACTGATGAGATAAATGCATAGAATGCATGCTTATCAATTTTGTGGACATTACAGAACATGGGCATCGTTAACAGGATAAAAAAAAAAAAAGCAAGATTTTTTAAAGATCTCAACAGTTAAAAGAATGAGTTCAAACCAAGGATGAAAGTCAAGAATATAAAATCTTTTCCTTAAAGAATGCAAGGCAGGATAATTAAGAAGTCTCTTACCATCAGTTCAGAAAAAAAAGGACTTAACAGATTTTACAAGACAAGCACAAAATAAGTGGAATAGTCTAAGGACACACTATCCCCAAAAAAGTAGTCAGGTTGAGAGAAAGGGAAGGAAACATACTTAATAAAGATCTCCTGTGTCCTGTGTCCAGCGCTTTACAAGAATGCTTGCCATGTATTAAATAACCTTCCAAATAACAAAATGAGGTTAAGATAAATACCATTTTAGAGGACAGGAAATGGAGACTTACAGATTCCTCGATCAAGGTCACAGAGCTGTGATGTGTCCGGCATCCACTACCCAGCATACTGTCTCCTGTGAGCAGTGTTAACAGGGCAGCATCCGAAACAAGGGGCTAACAGTGTCAACTCTACTTACTCCACTTTGGTCAGACATAATCATTTGGATACTGTTTTCCTACTGGAAGCAGCTCGTTCTCAGAACCCCCTGAAGGCCGTAATCCATGGGTCAAAACATACCGAGTTTAAGACAGAACCATCTGAACGTAAAGGAAACTTCTGAACAATGGCTGTCAGTTTCCAATGGACCTGCCCCGGCGGTGAGCACCGCTGCAGAGTTTGAAGACAGATGACAAAACCTCCAACCACCTGGCCGACTCCAGGATACCTTTCCTCCCAAGCTGAGGAAGTTCTCGCACTTCCACAACTTTCTTTAGGAAGCGGACACATTGTAACTGTGTCCCTGCTACGTTCCCCACCCCCAGCGGTGGTCAGTCCACCGGGGGATAGGAAACCACTCTTCAGAAGAGGAACAAAAGCAGCAAGGCGCTAGAGTAACCGCTTCAGCATCTGCTCTCAACTCTCCCCCTCCCCGCCGCCCCTTTGAGTGCAACAGAAGGCCCTGGTCTCGGAAAAACCTCCCAAGCGCTGTCCCCGCCACACAGGAAGCTCCGAGATGCCCGGGCCGCGGCGCCGCGGGACAGCGGGAACCCGACCCCCGGGCCACTCAGACCCCCCGCTGGGCCGCGTCTCCAACTGCACCCCGGCCTCCCGTCCACCCTAGCCCCTAGAGTTCCACTCCCACACCTCCACGTCCACCTCGACCCTTCCCCCTGGCAGAGGGGAGAAGACGCGGCGCTGGATAGCGGGAAGATGGCGGTGCAAACCTACCTCAGCCGCCGCGCTCGTCACTACCCGGAGCCTGTCCGGGCTGCGCTCAGCTCGTCGGTCCCCAATACGTAGCACCCAAGCCAACACACAAGACACCCACCGACTTCGCACTGACGCGACCCCACGACCCCGAGTTGGCCCAACCGCACTTCCGCCTGCCATCGGAAGTCCCGCCCCGGCCTCCGCCTCCGCCCGGAGCCACCGGAAGTCGGCCCCCCGCCGTACGCCCAGCGTCGCCGGAAGTGCCGCTCACGCAGGCGCAGCCAGAAACGCATACCGGTTTCCGCCCTCCTGCCAGAGAAACCTGAGTACACGGCGCTGTCCTTGCCTACCGTGTGGGGTTGGCGCTCGGCCACCCAGGCTGCCTCTGTCCCCCGGCGCCGGGGGAGGACAAGGCGTATGGCCTGGGAAGGGAAGCGGGCGTGGCGCCCCCTGGTGCCGTGGGGCGGCGCGTTACCTTTTTGAGTTGGGAGCTTCATGGAGAAAACCAGGACGCAGACCCCGGCAGACGCCAGCCTTGCACCCTGCAGAGACGCACGGTCGTTCAGGGCGCAGCTTCCTTGGGTGCCCCGAGCGTTTGTAGCATGTGAAACACGCACACGAGACCTGTACTCACCGCTGCAGGGGTTCCGGTGGCGGTCCACGGTCAAGCAGGTTTTAATTCCATCTGCCCTAAAATCTCGCCCAAGCCTAAGACCTGGGAAAGAGAAAACAGTCCCTTAAGCTACAAGCTCAAGCCTACTGCTCCTAACTGTGGATGAGTTTCAAACCTTTCCGATCCAAACCGCCGACTTGCCGTGAACTGTTTCACTGGCAGAGCTCTGTGGGAGACTTGCTTTTGGCTGCTGGGAAAACCTGATGGAGCTAGAACTATTAATATTCCAGCTTATCTGCAGAAGATGACTCACCCAGTTTCCTCCTGAAATATTTGATCACCATTGGCTAAAAAGAGAAAACAGAATCAGCTGTTCACTGCGAAAGGTGGGACTTGAACTGCTTTTTTTTTTATACCCCCTTTAATCTAGGTTGGAAAACCTACATAATAGACTGGAACGATTACGTAAACAGTCTCTTGGCTTTGCCAGCAACTCTAATCAGGCGTTAAAGCGCACCAAATAATTTAAAAAAGAAAAGAAAAAAAAAGCATTCTTCTTCCATATGAGTCAAGATTCTTGCTGCTCCCTTTAAAAATAAAGATCAAGATTCACATGCAAGAAGCAGTGATAGGATATATTTGTTGCACAAGAAATAAATTTAACAGATTTGGGTATCCAGATTTTTAAAAACATGTTCAACAGAGTTACTTCTGCGTTAAGTGCAATAATAAAGGCTTACTGCTGGAAACGGTTCGGTAAGAGGAACTCTAAGGAGAGGGTATTTCATTTGTCACTTTCAGACTTGGAGGTTGTGACAGACATTCAAGTAGCAATTTTGTTTAGCAAATAATATGCCCAAGACTGTGTGTGATGACAGAAAGCTTTGTGAATCTCAGGTTCCCATTCAAATTGGTGGGTTATTTGGTAGCAGAGCAGTCACAGTTCAGATGGTAGGATTTTAACAAAAGTCATACTTTCCTTTGATATGCTTAAGATTCCACAAAAGTCACTGAGATCAACTGAGGGCATGATGGGATGTCACAAATCCAAGGGAAAAGAATCTACACTTTTGTGAGCCAGTCATGTTACATATCTTATAGCTTGCATGTCCCCAAAGCAATGCAGTAAAGCAGAAATCTTTATTCCAAATTCGCTGTTAACTGAGCGTGAGAACATTGAGATGAAATGTCAAAAGTTAAAAAAGCTAGTATGCAATGAGGCAAAGATTAAAATCCAGGCTGACATCAAAGCCCCGTCCTTTCCACTGTATATTAAGTTTGGTAGGGCCGCAGTAACAAAACACCACACACTGCGGTCTAAATAGCTCTCTCACAGTTCTGGAAGCTACAAGTCCAAGGCAAGGGGTTGTTTCTGCTCAGAGCTGTCGGGGTGAGTCTTTCCCATGCTGCTTGTAGCAGTGTAAGTAATCTTCACATGGTGTTCCCATGTGATATCTGATCTTCACGTGACATTCATTTTTTAACATTTTATGTATTGGAAAGGCAGAGAGAATTTCTGTCTGCAGTTTCACTCCCCAAATAACCACAACAGTTCTGTTTTTGGACGTCAGACCTCCTTTTTAAAGAACGGAGTAAGGATTTCAGCTTATGACATAGGGCCGCAGCAGGGGAAGGAGTGCAGATGAATTCAGTCCATAAGACTATCCTGAAATAATTGTCTCATCATTTTTTAAATGACACAAAACTAGCCTAAATTGTAAAAGGTTATGATTGCAGTCCTGGTATCCAGTTACATACTCCCTCCTGCAGACCCTTCCCACAAAACAAGTTCCTGTCTTGTCACATGTCTTTCCAGGTCTAATATGCGTGCCTCACCCCCATCAGTAATAAAATGATTTAGTAAAATTGAATTATGAACATGGTTTGATATTCCTTCATTTGCCTCATCGCTGATTATTTTATCTGTGCTACAATCACCCCTCCTTATCTGTGGGTAATCCTGTAACCTTCGATTCAACCAAGTATGCATCAAAAATATTTTTAAAAAATTTCCCCTGTACAGAACATATACAGACTTTCTTATCATTATTCCCTAAGCAATATAGTGTGACAACTATACGTAGTATTTACATCATAAGTGCTACAAAAAGACTGCAAAATGGAATTAAATAGTAGGTGTATTTTGGTGCAAAAACATTTGAAATCCATGCAGCTTTTTCATATTAGGCATTTTTCATGAACTGCTGGAAGACTCCTCACATTAGCTATTACAGTAACCTACAGATTATGTAAAATATGCAGGAAGTTGTGCATAGGTTATAGGCAAATATTACCCCATGTTATATAAGAGACAAGAATTTTTGGCATCTCCAAGGCGTCCTGGAGCCAGTCCCTCATGGATAATGGGGTGGGGGAGTGTACCATAGTATTAAAAACTTCATTCATGGCCGGCGCCCTGGCCTAACAGGCTAATCTTCTGCCTTGCGGTGCCGGCACACTGGGTTCTAGTCCTGGTTGGGGCGCTGGATTCTATCCCGGTGGCCCCTCTTCCAGGCGAGCTCTCTGCTATGGCCCAGGAAGGCAGTGGCGGTTGGCCCAAGTGCTTGGGCCCTGCACCCGCATGGGAGACCAGGAGAAGCACCTGGCTCCTGGCTTCGGATCAGCACTATGCGCTGGTCGCAGCGGCCATTGGAGGGTGAACCAACGGCAAAAAGGAAGACCTTTCTCTCTGTCTTTCTGTCTCTCTCTCTCTCACTATCCACTCTGCCTGTCAAAAAAAAAATAAATAAATAAAAAATAAATAAATAAACTTCATTCAGGGGCCAGCACTGTGGCGTAGCAGGTAAAGCCGACGCCTGCAGTGCTGGCATCCCATATGAGCACCAGTTCTAGTCCTGGCTGCTCCACTTCTGATCCAGCTCTCTGCTATGGCCTGGGAAAGCAGTAGAAGATGGCCCAAATCCTTGAGCCACTGCACCCGCGTGGGAGACCCAGAAGAAGCTCCTGGCTCCTGGCTTTGGATCACCTCAACACCAGCTGTTGTGGCCATTTGGGGAGTGAACCAGCAAATGGAAGACCTTTCTCTCTGTCTCTCCTTCTCACTATCTATAACTCTACCTCTCAAATAAATAATAATAATAAAAAGCTTGCTTTATAATCATTTGATATATGTATTTACCTGTCATATTTTTTCTTCTTGGCAGGTACTTCATATTTAGCATTTCTTTCAAGTACGCAAACTTTTTCTGTTTTGTTCACTGGTATATTTCCCTGACCTAGGAAAGTGATGGCCGCATACTGTGCACCCAATAAATGTTTGCCAAAGAGCAATTAATGTTTGTACTGTTAATAAGTATGTAAACTCCCTAATGGCAGAGGTCAAGTTTTCTCATTCCTTTGATCTACCGAATTTTGCCAGTTCTATTCAAGAAGAGCATTAAGAAAAACAGTCAGCTAGAATGTGAATATAATCACCTGAAGAACTGCTCAGCCTTTTCTCCTACTTACGACTACTGTCACTTCACCCAAGAAGACTTCATTAAAAGTCTTAAGGACTAAAGAGACCGGTCCATCTGATAAAGATTCACCAGCACTGATTTGATGACTTAATTCACTTGTCCATCATCCATGAGGTTGGAACAGATACTGCTAAGTAAATACTCCCAAAGTCTCACCTGGGAAAACATTGCATTCTCTTAGTACATACCATGTTTTCTGTATCTAATTTCTGTGCTGTAGGTTGTTACTTTTTGTACTATCAATGTGAGAAACAAAAAGGACTATGCGGGTACTGTGGCATAATAGGTTAAGCATCCACCTGCGGCGCCATATTGGTGCCAATATGCATCCCATATTGACACTGGATCGAGTCCCAGATGCTCCACTTCTGATCCAGCTCAGCTGATGGTCTGGGAAAGTAATAGAAGATAGCCCAAGTGCTTGGGCACCTGCACTCATGTGGGAGACCTGGAAGAAGCTCCTGACTTCAGGTTGGTCCAGCTCTGGCTGCTGTGGCCATTTGGGGAGTGAACCAGTGGATGGAAGAACTTTCTCTCTGTCTCTCCCTCTAACTGCCTCTCAAGTAAATAAATAAATCTTAAAAAAAAAAAAAAGATTAAAAAAGAGGGACAAGTAGTCTAATTTCAGTCTTCAATCTCTTTTTAGAAATATGTTTGTTGGATTGGGGCTGGCGCTGTGGCGCAGTGGGTTAACGCCCTGGCCTGAAGCCCTGGCATCCCATATGGGCGCTGGTTCAAGACCCAGCTGCTCCTCTTCCAATCCAGCTCTCTGCTATGGCCTGGGAAAGCAGTAGAAGATGGCCCAAGTCCTTGGGCCCCTGCACCCACACGGGAGACCTGGAGGAAGCTCCTGGCTCCTGGCTTTGAATCAGTGCAGCTCCAGCCATTGCGGCCAACTGGGGAGTGAACCATCACATGGAAAAGCTTTCTCTCTCTCTGCCTCTCCTCTCTCGGTGTACCTCTTTCGAATAAATAAATCTTTTTTTTTTAAAAAAAAGAAATATGTTTGAGTCAGATGTAGAATAGGAGTTTTCATGATTTTGAGTAAAACAAATAGGCATTGGTCTCATTTGTGTCACCTGGATTCTTACACAGTGGGGTTATACTGGGGAAAAATGGTTGGAAACTCTACTTAATGAACTGCCAAATATATATCATAAATCTGTTACAGATAATGTCAGAAAACTATTACCTCTGTTGAAAATAAGTACATATGAATAACTTTACACTGGCCACACAGTTGATACTTTCATTTCTTTATTAACACCACATAATTCCTGACCCAACAAGCATTTGCATTATCGAAAGTGATACTGCCCAGTACTGTTGTGCCTATTTCAGGGCAGAAGAACTCCACCAAAGAGTAACTAGCACAGTGTCACAGAGGAGGCTGAGCTGAAACGCCCCGAGCAGATCTCTTTTTGTTAGTATTAGCCACAGGGAAACAGTTACATGAATCTGAATTGTGTAAGTAGCCCTATGCATACACAGAGGAATTCCTCTGACGTGTATTCTGATCCTGTATTTCTCCATCAACATTAAATACAAAGGCATCATGGTAAAGGTATCATTGCCACATCAGATGGCAAAGTCTGACATAACAGAATCTTCAAACTGGAATGTTAGAATACAAATACTATAGTATGTAATAAGTCCATAATGTTTACCCATTATGTTATAAATCACAAAAAATAACAAACACCACCTAAAATGCAAATACAGAAATCTTTCCATTTTGCTCTTTTGCTAACAAACACTAGCTATTCATTAGGAGAATGTGGGTAGTTTATGCTATCAAAAAAAATTAACAAATTTAAAAATTTAATTGGCATTTTATTAGATTCTAGAATGGGGAAGCAACTCATTCTAAAAAAGTGCTGCACTGGCATATTGGTCAATTTTTGCTACTAGAACAAAATACCTGACACAAGCTACTTACAAAGGACAGAGGTTTATTCTGACTCACATAGGGTTCTGACGGTTCAAGAACAAGATTGGACATGTAGTGAGGGTGGTAGATAGGACTAGGATTGGCAGAGCATGGGCAAAGGAAGGGTCACATGGCAAGCCAGGAAGCAAAGATTGGCCCAACTCAGGCTTTTATAACCAGCTTTGTCACTTCCAAGAGCCTAAATGTCCTAATATTCTAATGTCCTAATATCACCCCAAATGTCCTAATATCTCCCATTAGACCTGCCTCCTGAACACCAGAATTGGACTGTCTCCACCTTGAGTATCATTAATCATGAATTAATGAATTTAAACATCTGCATGAGTTCAAGAACCGAGTCTTGTTCAAACCATAGCAGTAATCATGGTAGAACAGTTGATTTTTCTAGGATGAAAACAAGGAAACAGAGTAATAAGAGCACGTTAAAAGCAGGTTACTATTCTAAGTTAAGGCAGAGGGGACTTCATTACAGGCTCAGGATGAATGGGCCCTTTCTAACTGGTTGCTGTGAATCTGCTGTTTTCATGAAAGACTGGTCTTTTGGAGAATTTACCTGCTTCCTTAAGGTTTCATTTTTAATTATGGGGTACTTAGCACGAGCAACTCCATTTTAGTTTTGTCTCTTAGGACCTAGCACAAGAGCTCAGTCCAAATTAAACGGTCTTTCACAAATTTTGTTTCATAAGGATAAAGAGCGAAATAAACTGGAAAAGATACCATTTTATTTGCAATGGCTTATGTATACATTTCTTTATGCATTAAAGTGCCAACTCATGTGGTACCTCGCATTACCTACTTATTGGGTATTTATTTTCCCATAACTATATTTACACTTGTGTTAAAATAATAACAACATTAAGACATGGTTCAAAACTTCAAATTCTAAGTTACTTAAAACCAGTAACATGGAGCAGGTCTAGTACTTAAGCTGCTGCTTGGGACAGGTACAACCCATATCAGAGTGGCTAGGTTCAATTAAATCCTGGCTGTGCTCTCCATATCAGCTTCCTGCTAATGCACACCTTGAGAGGCAGCAGGTGATGGCCCAAGTCCTTGGATCTCTGCCACCCAAGTGGGAAACTTGGATGGAGTGTCCAGCTCTTGGTTTTGGCCTGGCCCCAACTGAGCAGGCATTTAGAAAGTGATCCAGTAGATGGAAGTTGTCTCTCCCTCTCTCACTCTGTCCCCCCCCCATTCCCTCTTTCTCTCTTCCTTTCAAATAAATAGATGGAAATTTTTAAAATAATGACATGAAGCAAAATAAGGTTCATGAAGCATGATATTAAGCATATTCCTAGTTTAAGAAAACTAGAGCACTTTTGTTTGGAATAGTTGGGAAATGCACCAAGGAAATGAAATGTAAACTGAACTTTGAAGGCTGTATAAGATATACTGACTGGTGGATGGAGAAGAGGGAGGCACATTTCAGATAGACATAAAAAAAAAAATAAAGGCAGAAAAAAAGATGTCTATAAAAAACTGACAGCAAAGAAACTGGCCCAACTGGTGTATTCAGAGGTTTTGCACCAGCAAATGATGAAAAATGACTCTAGAAGACTCTGGGAGGCCTGTAAAATCAAACCTCTCAGTCTTAAAAAAAAAAAAATAGGGGTTTGTTGTACATTCCTGAGGATGGAAGCATGCAGAAGTAGGCAGAAGGGTTCCCTCCCAGCGTTCATGCTCAGACTTCTTGTGGCCTCCTCTTCTGTCTGCATGTTAGCCTTCAGTTCTCAGTAATCTATGTCCTGCCACTTTCTAGTCTCAATTCACACCCTCTTGTATCCGCTCTTGCAGCTTCACCCACAGTTTATCTACTTATAGATTCAGATCTCTGTGTTTGACCTAGAACTCTCTCCCAAGCCTTTGACTTGTTTTATGTGCATATTTCTGCCTGGAGAGGTAATCAAAGTTGGAGCCCTCTCTAGACTTCAGCCAGATCATCCAGGTTCAAACCCCTGAGTTTTGCCACTTACTAGCTGTGTGATATTGGGCAAGGTCTTAACTTATCTGTGGTCAAATTAGGATAAGCATGCTTTCCATCTTTTGCAACTGTATTAAATAAATTTATATATGCCAAGTGTTTATAACTTTACCTGGCACACATGAGATAGTCAAATAATACTCTAATCATCAGTGTGGGTATCTCAAGGCTTTGGTGAATTCTTGTTACAGAAACCTAACTTAAACTTGATTGAGCAAAAAAGGAGTTCATTCTTTTTTGTTTTTTTAAGATTTATTTATTTGAGTTACAGAGAGAGGGAAAGGTCTTCCATCCACTGGTTCACTCCCCAAATGGCTGCAACAGCCAGAGCTGAGCCAATCTGAAGCCAGGAGCCAGGAGCTTCTTCTGCATCTCCCACATGGGTGCAAGGCCCAAGCACTTGGGCCAGCCTCTGCTGCTTTTCCAAGCTATTAGCAGGAAGCTGGATCGGAAGTGCAGCAGCCAGGACTTACATTGGTGCCCAAGAGGATGCCGGCACTATAGGCAGAGGCTTGGCCCACTACACCACAGCGCCAGCTCCCATTGATTCTTAAAATATGAGAAGGGCAAGAATGCAAGTGACCAGGAAGGCAAACAGAAACGAAGGGCTTTCTCTCCAACTCTGTGCTTTACCTCTTTCTGCTGTCTTCAATCTCTCCTAAGTAGACCAGCTCCTTTCACCAGGTAGATTACCTATCTGCCATCAACAGCCAGGGTATCTTCAGCTTAGGTGTCCAAGAAGCACTGATCTTTTTCTCATCACTACAACTCAAAAACTTCAGAGAAAAACCCTAGGTGTTTTAAGTTAGAGCCTGTGCCTACCTGCCCACGCTTTGTTCAGTGGGATAACTGCAGTCTCCTTAAAAATCATATTCTTGGCCGGTGCTGTGGCGCAGTGGGTTAATGCCCTGGCGTGAAGAGCCAGCAATCCATATAGGCGCCGGTTCGAGACACGGCTGCTCCACTTCCGATCCAGCTCTCTGCTATGCCCTGGGAAGGCAGTGGAAGATTCCTTGGGCTCCTGCCCCCATGTGGGAGACCCGGAAGAAGCTCCTAGCTCCTGGCTTTGATCAGCGCAGCTCCGGCCGTTGCGGCCATTTGGGGAGTGAACCATCACATGGAAGACGGACCGACCTCTCTCTTTCTCTGCCTATTCTCTCTCTGTGTAACTCTGACTTTCAAATAAATAAATCTTAAAAAAAATTCATATTCTTGAGGCTGAAGTTTTTGCATAGCAGGTTATGTTGCTGTCTGCAAAGCCAGCATCTCACATGGGCACCAGTGTCCCGGCTGCTCCACTTCCAATCCAGATCCCTTCTAATGGCCTTAGAAAGCAGCAGAAAATGGCCCATCTGTTTGTGCCCCGTCACCCATGTGGGAGACCCAGATGAGGCCCCTGGCTTCGACCTGGCCCGGCCCTGGCCATTGTGTCCATTTAGGGAGTGGACCAGTGGATGGAAGTTCTTTCTCCCCTTCTCTGTAGCTCTTTCAAGTAAATAAATAAATCATTTTTTATTCTTTTCATATTCTTGGAGCATAGGGAGGGAATACTGCCTAGAAAGAGGAGGCTGTACTGGGGAAAGGGAATGGAACAATGCATGTTATATAGAAGAGGTGCCAAGTGTAACTTTGTCCCAGGCACTACAAGTGCAGCACAATCAGAACTGTGTTACAGCCCTTCTCTGTCGCCGTTCTGTTGGTCCTCCGTGTGTACCCTACCTGAATGCTGCACTCACTTTCCCTCACCAGGAACCCAGCAGTAACCTGAGACTGACTAACCCTTATGCCTAGCACCCTCCTCTCAATCCAAGTATTTTACCAATCTAAGATACATTTTTGTTCACATCTCTAAATCAGGGATTTATCTTAACTTTGTTTTTGAATTTATCTTAACATTCTATTTTTGAATCTGTCTCGACGGGGCTCTTTGACAGCAGCTGTTATTTCTATTATTTTTGTATCTCTGATAACCAGACATAAAGGAGGAAAGAACCTTTCAGTTGAATGAATAAACTAATACAAGAAGGCTGAAATGAGGACAGAAGAAATCAAGAGGATTACACTTTCAGACTATTAAAAGCAGCAACAACACTGAAAAACAATATCCACGGGCTGGCGCTGTGGTACAGCAGGTAAAGCCACCGCCTGCAGTGCCGGCGTCCCATATGGGCACCAGTTCGAATCTCGGCTGCTCCACTTCCGTTCCAGCTCTCTGCTATGGCCTGGGAAAGCAATACAAGATGTCCAAAGTCCTCGGGCCCCTGCACCCATCTGAGAGACCCAGAAGAAGCTCCTGGTTCCTGGCTTCAGGTCAGCCCAGCTTCAGCCATTGCAGCCATTTGGGGGAGTAAACAGCCATTTGGGGAGTGAACCAGCAGATGGAGGACCTCTCTCTCTCTCTGCCACTGCCTCTCTGTAACTCCACCTTTCAAATAAATGAATTTTTAAAACAAAACAATATCCCATGCATCACGCCATCATGCAAAGTAAAGCTGCTTGCTAAATTACTGATAATGCAGTAATTGAAAGTCGCTGCAGGAATCTGCCAATTAACACCAAGGGTTACCTCCAATCCTGTATAACTGGAAAAGGGTCTACAAATTAATCTTGAAGTTCTTATATCATATATATCAAAACATCTGTGACCACAGCTACGGCAGGGTGAATGTTCCAGTCGACTTCTGTTGAAGTGGAAGACCTGGATGGAGTTCCTGGCTCCTGGCTTCAGCATGGCCCAACCCTGGCTATTGCAGCCATTTGGGGAGAGAAACAGGAGATGGAACCTCTGTCTCTTTCTCTGTGTGTGCGTGTTGGGTGCTTCTCCCTCTGTCACTCTGCCTTTCAAACTTAAACCATGACCATCAGAAAAAGCTATTAAAAACCTTAACTTTGTATCTACAAATCTGAGACCATACTTTCTTCTTCCTTCAGCCAATACAACACCTAACAGCTGTCTGCTAGTAAGCTAGACATTACATTTGCAAAAATGTGAGACAAGAAATTCTTCTAATTTTTGTTTCAAAAAAACATTTTTTTCAGGGCTAGCACGTGACACAACAGGTTAAGCCACCGCCTGTGAGGAACACATCCCATATGGCACCGATTCGAGTTCCAGCTGCTCCACCTCCCAGCTAATGCACCTGAGAAAGCAGTAGAAGATGGCCCAAGTACCTGAGCACCCGCCAACCACATGGGAAACCCAATACCTCCAGGCTTCTTCCTGGCCCACCTCTGGCTGTTGTGGCCATTTACGGAGAGAACCCAGGGGATGGAGATCTCGATCTCGATCTCTCCCCACCTCCTTAATTGCATTTCATGTAAAATGAATTTTAAAAAAAGTTTTTCATAAAAATGTTATTTTTTAAAAATGTTACTTAATAGTCAATGTTCATCATTACTTTAGATGAACTAGTATTCTAATATGCTTCAACTTCTAATGTAGGAAATTGGAATAGACAGAAATAAGAGTAGGCAAAAGCCTTTTTAAGAACGTAAAAAAAAAAAAAAATTGGAGAACTGGTGCACCACACCATGCTTAGCTGACACAGTCACTATTCTAAATTTCCCAAGTACGATGAAGTAAACTTTCATTCAACTTACAGATACATCTTACCATTTAAAATCTATAAATCATGCCGTATACTCCTAAGCACAATACTCCCAACGTACAACTTTGCTTTATTCAACTTATTTGAATAGAATATTAGAAAGCCACTGATGGCTTTGAGCGTGCAAAACCAATCCTGTCTGAGTGTAGAAAGGTTCCGCGACCTGCCTCTTGGCCAGCTGGCTTTGCAGGTTGCTCTGTAGCTACAAACACCTTGGAAACGGGACAGGAATTATGAAAAGACTCCACACTAGGTAACCTCTGCGGAGGGGGAGAGGGGCTAAGTCTCCCAAGGCAACACATCAATCCCGCTTTTCCTTAATTTGCAGTAAATCCACCCAGGCAGAAGAACCGCTACATCCCGCGTTAACTGCCGGTACAGACTTCACGACCTAACGCCTCCAAGCAGACGCACCAACCCTGACGCTCAGCGTCGCTGCCGCAGAGCGCGCCGCAGAGTTAGCACGAAGACTCCACTCCGGACTGCGGGGCGTGTGACGTCAGCACGTAGCCTCGGCTGCGCCGTGGGCACGCCCCGGCCGCTACTGGGAACCGATTGGTGCGCAGGAGCAGAAACGAGAGCGCGATTGGCCAGCGGTCAGTGGGCGAGTCCCGGCCGCTCCCGCCCTCCGGCGGCTCCTCAGCCGCGGGGCTTCACCTCTGCGGGACAGGGAGGCACGCTGGTCTCCTTTAGCCTCGGTCTGGGCGCGGCGAGGACCCGGGCTGGCGGCCCAAAGGCCCCGCCGCCCGTCAAGGGCCCTGGTGCACCTGCAGAAGCCCGGGTCCTCGCAGGTGGTGCCACCGCGCGACTGTCTGGCGCGACCGTGACGTCAACCGAGCGCAGGCGGCGATTGGTTAGCAATATGTGGCGTGGACAGGCGCTGGCGTGGGCCATTGGGCGCGCTACCAGGGGGCGGGACTTGGGGGCGGTGCGCGCCGCGCACGGCGCTCAAATGGGGCGCGCGCCCAAGGCCTCCAGGGTTCTGTGTTTGAGGTTGGAGAACTCACGCCTCGGGGCGGCGCGGGAGCTACACGGTGGAGCGAGGTGGCTGAGGGCCAGGTGAGGCGGCTGGGCGAGGGGACTCGGGGCTGAGAGAGACGGCGGGGCAGGGGAACAGGGGGACGGAGGCCACTGGGGCGGCCCCTCACCTCTACCCTTGGCGTCAGGCGCGGGCGGCAGGTGCAGCCCACCGACCCGCTCTGAGGGGTGGGCGGGTCGGACCCCCGCATGGGCGCCTCGAGGACCTGCTGTCTGAGGAGCGGGGGGATTTGCCGGCTAAGGACGAGGGTCCTTCAGGAAGGGAACTGACGAGAAAGTCTGGTTTTCACTGCAGCGTGGGCGTGGGTCCCTTGTTTCTCGCCGAGGACGCATGTAGGCCAGCTCCCAGCTTCGTTGAGAAGACTTGGTAGGTTCTGTGATTGCTAAAAAAGAATTCACGTGCCGCTTAAAAAGGTCGGTGTGCGAGAACTTTGAAACCAGTCTTTTGTCACGTTTAGCCATTTTAGACTTTGAAATTCTTTTTCGGTCGTATTAAGCAGTGGAAAGGAAAGACCATCATCTGCACATAAAAATAGTTGACCTTGAGTAAAATGTTGACTCTGAACTCAAGTCTCAGAAGACAGTTTTTATAGAAGCTTAGAAACAAGCCTAGGCAAACCTGTGTGATCAAATCTGCCTGGAGTGTACAGGTAATATGGGATACAGATGCACACACACTTAGCTACATGCATGAGATTGGCTGCAAAATTCTAAAGACTACTCCTAAGTGGGGAGCGTCACAGAGATGGAACAGTCTTTTTCTTGGGGTGGGGGTGGGGGTGATGTGTTCGCGCATCTTCTCCATAATTGTTATCTTTAGATGAATAAGTAAAAGTAATCATTTTGTCTTGTAATTATGAATTTCAGACTTAAGGTATAAATCCTAAAAGAGCAGTGCAACTTAAAATATTGTTACTTCCCAACGCCTGTTAATTCTATTGGGATGAAAGTTTTAAGTACACCTTTTGTAAAATGAGGCTCACTTTGAAGTCGACTTTTCCTTTCTGTGGTATTTTTCCTCTTTATCTCTTTTTATTCATTAAGCTTGTTTTTGGTATGAAATATCATTATTTTGGTTCTCGCAGTCTGCACAAAGGCACAGGCCACTCAAGAGCCTATTTAGGTTTAGAATTTTGTTCTTTTGTTTTGTTTTATTTTTGACAGGCAGAGTTAGAGACATAGAGAAAGGTCTTGCTTCCATTGGTTCACCCCACAAATGGCCACCACAGCCAGTGTGCTGTGCTGATCAGAAGCCAGGAGCCAAGTGCTTCCTCCTGGTCTCCCATGTGGGTGCAAGGCCCAAGCACTTGGGCCATCCTCCACTGCACTCCCGGGCCACAGCAGAGAGCTAGACTGGAAGAGGAGCAACCGGGACAGAATCCGGTGCTCCAACCGGGACTAGAACCCGGGGTGCTGGCGCCACAGGCGGAGCATTAGCCTATTGAGCCGCGGCGCCGGCCTAGAACTTTGTTTTAAGGAGCCATTTCTGTACTTTTGTGCTTAAACACTTTGTATATATCCTGTAGTGTATTTGAACTTTGTTGGAAGTGTTTCAGTAATCTGTATATTTTAATGAAAATCACAAAGTAGAACACAGAATCTTCTAAATACCATTTGGAAAAGGGGGTTTAAGAAATACATATTGTGTATAAGGTGCTCTGAAGAATGTAAAGGTTAAAGAGCTTAGAAGTTGCTCACTAGAGATGTTCAAAGAGTGTAAGTCAGATGAGTTTAGTGTTTTAAATAACAGGAGAGGCATTAATTAGGGTTCAGAAAATTAAGCCCCAGTGTCTGCCCCCAAGTAAGGATGGACTATGGCCGAATGGGCCAGAGCTGGCCTACTGTTTTTGTGGTGTGTTGTGAGCAAATAATTTTTTTTAAAGATTTATTTATTTGAAAGACAGAGTTACACAGAGAGAGGAGAGGCAGAGAGAGAGAGCTCTTCCATCCGCTGGTTCACTCCCCAATTGGCTGCAACGGCCGGAACTGCGCCAATCCGAAGCCAGGAGCTAGGAATCTCTTCCGGGTCACCCACGAGGGTGCAGGGGCCCAAGGACTTGGGCCATCTTCCACTGGTTTCCCAGGCCATAGCGGAGAGCTGGATCACAAGAGGAGCAGCCGGGACTAGAACCAGCGCCCGAGTGAGATGCCGGCGCTTCAGACCAGGGCATTAACCTGCTGAGCCACAGCACCGGCCCCCAATGAGCAAATAATTTTTAAAAAAAAATTTTTTTTTTTTTGACAGGCAGAGTGGACAGTGAGAGAGAGAGAGAAAGGTCTTCCTTTGCCGTTGGTTCACCCTCCAATAGCTGCCGCAGCTGGCGCACTGCGCTGATCCGATGGCAGGAACCAGGTGCTTCTCCTGGTCTCCCATGCGGGTGTGCAGGGCCCAAGCAGTTGGGCCATCCTCCACTGCCCTCCTGGGCCATAGCAGAGAGATGGCCTGGAAGAGGGGCAACCGGGATAGAATCCGGCGCCCCGACCAGGACTAGAACCCAGTGTGCCGGCGCTGCAAGGCGGAGGATTAGCCTATTGAGCCGTGGCGCCGGCCTTAATTTTTTAAAATTTCTTTTGTGTTCCATCTTCCTTTCTTCTTTTTTAATTTGAAGAGATAGCTTTCATCCATGGTTTACTCTCTAAATGCCCACAACACTGGGGTTGGGCCAGGCCAAACCCAGGAGCCCAGAACAATGTTTGGGTCTCCTCTGTGGGTGGCTGGGAACCAAGTACTAGAGCCATCATCCACTGCTTCCCAGGATGCAGAAGCAGGGACCCGAGACCCAAATCAGGCACTCAATATGGAATGTATAAGTCCAAAGTGGTGACTTCATCACGGTGCCAAAGGCCCACCCCAGATGTTTGCATTTTTAAATGGTTGGGGTGGGGAGGGAAATATGCTGTGACGTATGAAAATTAAATGAAATTCACGTTTCTGTGCCCATAAATAAACATTAGAACACGACCATGCTTAATTTACACATTGCCTATGGTTACTTCAGTGCTACAAATGCAAAATTGTTACTCTGGCCCTTTAAAGGAAAAAAATTGCAGAGCATTGCTCTGAGGTATCATTAAATATAATGAATTAAGCTTTCTCTTGTTTATCTAGAATCTTATGAACTGTGTATGGTATTTGAGACAGTTGACAAAGCAGTTACTTAAATCATTTTGCTCATAAAACACTCAGGTTGGGAAAGACTAGATTAAATCTTACTAGGATATTGGTTAAAGGCTTAGTCAATGTTTGGCATGTGAATTGGACTTTGAAAAATGGATTTCCGTAAAGGCTGGCCTGTGGCATTCTTGAGCAACTATGAAGAAGCAGGGAATGACAGACTCTTTGGGATGGCTGTGGAACCACATAATAAAGAATACAGAAGCTGTTGTAGAAAAACAGGGTGAAAAATTAAGCTAGGGCCAGATCATGGGTGGACAGACTTCTAAGCAAGAAAAGTACACAAAGGAACAAGGCTGACTAAGTTTCAGAGGCCAAGAATTTAGAACCTTGAATTTGGTCGTTGAGAGTGACCGTGGTAAAAGACCAGCGGTGATTGACTGCCCAAAGGAGAAATGGCCAAGGATGGGACTGAATGTTGGGTCAGCAGCATTCCTGGAGGAACTCAGTGGGAATAAAGAGTGGTGAGATTGCAGATAGGAGCAGCGGGCGTAATTCATAACCTTTGAAATAGCTGAAACGTTCACTGGACGCAGCTTTAGAATCACTTTTCCACTGTTAAGAAAAATACAAAACCTCTCCTCTTTCCTTTTAATATTAGTACTCTTGGCCAGATCAGACATTTTGTAACGATGCCGGAAATACATACTGACCATCTCGATGAGCAACAGGTTCAACTTCTGGCAGAGATGTGTATTCTTATTGATGAAAATGACAATAAAATTGGGGCTGAGACCAAGAAGAACTGTCACCTGAATGAAAACATTGAGAAAGGTATTGTCTTAAAGTACTCTTTTTTATAAAGTGATTTGCCTAGGCACTTGAGATTAGCTGAGGAAATTGGTAAAAGAGATGTAATTTCTAAACTTTGTATTTTAACCTCTGATTATAGTTAGGTAAATAGAGTAGTAAAATCTAACTCGCTACCTGTGCAATATCTGTTTCTTTCTACTTCTTTGGAATTATTTTGGTTTGTGAAAGGAGAACAGATTAATCCTAACATAACAGTGGTTGTCAAGCCTTTTTTTTTTTTCTCATGAGTGGGGAAAGAGCAGATAGCACAAAGGGAAATGTGGCTTTGCAACTCTCCCAAGGAGCAGAAGACTGACTTGTCTAGGGCTAGATATTCTTGAAAGGGGATTTGGCCTGTAGCAAAGTGGCTAGCAAGATGACCATTTCTAACACTTGGCAACCTTCCTCGGATATACCAGAGCTCTTCTCCATCACAGTCATGCAAAGACTATCCAGATAGAAGACTAGGAAAAAAGCAGAACAGTTACCAGTGTTATTTCGAACCACAAGAGGAGAATTGGACAAATACCTGGCATTTTATGACTAACCTAATCATATATCTCTTGCTTTCAGGGCTATTGCACCGAGCTTTTAGTGTCTTCTTATTCAATACTGAAAATAAGCTCCTGCTACAGCAGAGATCAGATGCTAAAATTACCTTTCCAGGTTAGTATACTTAATGTACAACGTAGATTTTGTTGGAGATTATATTGAATTTGAGTTTTTATTACTCTGAATTTTCTGGAACAAAAATCAAAAAGGGAAATCCTTTAAGTGATGCAATTTGATATTCCACCAAACGTAAGCCTTTACAGTGAGTGTGACCAGATAAAGTAACAATAAAGAATAAGAACTCTTAAGGAATAGATGTGTGTCTGTATGTATTATACATTTTTTTTATCAGGATCTCTACACATTTTGATCTTTTTGGTTAAGGGGACATTAATAAAGAACTTATTTTCAATTATCTATTTAGTAATTATTGACTTAAAAATCCTAAAATATCATTTTATTTTTTCCATTACTTATACAACTTTTTCTTGATCTTTAAGACCTACTTTGAAGAAAAGTTAATCTCTGCTATCATTTTCCAGGTTGTTTTACCAATACTTGTTGTAGTCATCCGTTAAGTAACCCACAAGAACTTGAAGAAAATGATGCCATTGGAGTAAGAAGGGCGGCACAGAGGCGTTTAAAAGCTGAACTAGGAATTCCTATGGAAGAGGTAACAGTTTTATTGCACTTTGAACAAGCTGAAATCTAAACATACATTAAACTATTGTTCAATAAAATTTTTGAATTCAAGTGTAGGTCTTCTGCTTTCTAAACTTCTTGTTACTAGTTAGCCCCAGAAGGCAACTACATAAAGAAATTTTGTTTTAATTTTTATTGGAGAGACATAGACAGATAGAGCTCCCATCTGCTATGTCACTTCCCAAATGCCTACAACAACCAGGAGCCAGGCTAAAGTCAGGATTCAGGAACTCAACCCATGTCTCCCATTTACGGGTGGCATGAGCCTGATTACTTGAGCTATCACCACTGCTTCCCAGAGTCTTCATTAGCAGAAGCAGGATACAGACATTGAACCCGAACCCAGGCATTCCAGTATGGAATGCAGGCATCTTAACCACTAAGCCAAATGCCTGTCCAGGTTATTTGAATGTTGATTTCTTAAAATCAGTTGTCAGAATTTAGCTCAGTATTGCAGTGGGTTGATCTTTTAACCAATATGTAAGGTTAACTGTCTTTATAGTTGATTAAATTAAAGATGGAGATTTTCTTGTGGAGATCATTACTAGCAAATTTGAATGAATTGGAACAATCTTTTTTTTTTTTTTTCTGAGATTAGACCCTTTAAATGACACCTAAAATATCTAGTTAACTGGTAATTTTTCTCCTACAAAAAGTAATCAAATTATGAATAAGGAGAATGTTACATTTCTAACTTGAGTGACTACCTTTTTTTAAATATTTTGAAAAATAACTTATGTTTTGTTCCATGGAACAAAATTTAAATACTTGAAATTAACAATATAGTACATTTTCCATATATCATTAATAGGAGAATAATACTTTAAACATTCTAATTCTAAAATTCTGCTGCCATTGTTAAAGACATTGTTGAAATGTGAATTAATTTTAGGTTACGTTTTATGGTTGTTTTTAATAGTTTTTTTTTTTTTTTTTTTAATGTCCTAGGTTCCTCCAGAAGAAATAAATTATCTAACACGAATTCACTACAAAGCTCAATCTGATGGCATTTGGGGTGAACATGAAATTGATTACATTTTATTTGTGAGGAAGAATGTAACTTTGAACCCAGATCCCAATGAGATTAAAAGCTATTGTTACGTGACAAAAGAAGAACTGGAAGAACTTCTGAAAAAAGCAGCCAGTGGTGAAATTAAGATAACTCCATGGTTTCAAATTATTGCAGAGACTTTCCTCTTTAAATGGTGGGATAACTTAAGTCATTTGAATCAGTTTGTTGACCATGAGAAAATACATAGAATGTGAATGTACAGATGAATGACTGTTGAATATTTTCTCTATGTAGTAAACTTAGAATGTTTCTGTTTGTTTTAAATTTGGTTCCCCACTAGATCTCATAAGATACATTGCTGTTTTTGGCAACCAGAATTTCTGTGGGAAAAACAGCTGACTTACAATTTTGCATTACCTACTGCATACTCACTGTTACTTATAAAAGACATTTATGAGATTAGTGTAAAATGAGAGGGCAGATAAGATTTAATCTGCTCAAATGTGGTTATGAGAAATTGGAACAAGTAATTGAAGATGGTTTTTGACCTGTTGTAATTCACATTTTCAGAAATCTTTGTTATTTGCCAGATGCTTTATGTATTATTGTTTTTATAATAGTCCAGGAAAATACCCAATTGACTTTCCATATTAACAGATTAAACTGGCAAAGCAGGTTACAGGGAAATTAAAATAGTGTATAATCATCCCTGCATAAAAAAATTCCAGGGGCAAGCACTGTATTGCAGCAGGTTAAGCCACCCCTTGGGATACCCACATCCCATATCAGGTTGCCTGGTTCAAGTCCCAGCTACTCCATGCTTCTGATAGAACTTCCTGCTAATGTACCGTAGAGGCAACAGATGGATGGCAGGAACCCAAGTACCTGGGCCACCATGCAGAAGATACAGGTGGAGTTCCTAGATCCCAGCTTCAGCTTGGCCCAGCCCTGGCTGTTGCAGGCATTTGGGAAGTGAACCAGTGGATGAACGATCTTTTTTTCTGTCTGTTTTTCAGTCTTTCAAATAAATACATTTTAAAAAAATAAATAAATGCATTTCCCTATTGTTTGCATACAATATGCACATCCTCCCATATTTCTTTAACTCATCTCCAGATTACTTATACCTAAAATTTAAATGCTATGCAAATAGTTGTTATTGTTTAACAAGCAAAAAAATGTACATGGATCAGTACAGATGAAGTTGTTTCTGAATATCTTCATCCACAGTTAATTAAATCTAGATGCAGGACCTACACCTATGCAGGTCTGAGTGAATATCCTAATTTCTATCATTCTAAGTTGATTTTGTAGTTTAATCATTCTGGAAGTATTTTGATAATGCCAAATATTGTTTTTGGTAATAGCAATGGTTAGAGTGACATCTTTTAAATAGTATTTACCTATTAGTGAAGTCTGAGTTTTCAGAATAAGAATGGACAGAAAAGCTACTCATAAAATGGGAACTGAGTCCCACTCTATCCACAACAGTTTCTTAACCTTGACACTGTTGACGGGTGGGTTGGATGTTTTATTGTGACAGTCTATTCAGTGCATTGTAGGATGTTTAGCAGCATATCTGGGCTCTACACACTAAATGCCATTACCATCTCCTCTCTCTCATGACAGCCAAAGTTGTCAGGCCTTATTTTAGGGGGTAGAGAATAACAGAAAGGCTAGCTAGTGTTTATGTTCATTAGATTTGGGTTATGGAATTAATATGTATTTAAAATTGTAGCTTAAACAATGCACTTTTCAAAACTTGCAATAGATTCCTCAAACTTGTAATCCTAAGACAGTTTTATTCTTTTTTTTTTTTTAAACTTTTATTTAATGAATATAAATTTCCAAAGTACAGCTTATGGGTTACAATGGCTTCCCCCCTCCCATAACTTCCCTCCCACCCGCAACCCTCCCCTTTCCCGCTCCCTTTCCCCTTCCATTCAGTTTTATTCTTAAATGCTATAGATTAATGAATAATGAAGAAAAAATAAAACCTTATTTCTTAACAAAGCTAGAAGTTGTATAAATTCAACAGACTAATTCATTTCTTGGTAGCCCTAAACAGTTAATTTCAGGCAAGACTATATGGCAAGTATTTATTTTATTGAAAATTAAAAATGACTACATTTTAATACCGTTGTCTGATTTGTTAGGATTTTAATACAGTAATAAGTTGGTCTGACTGCAGGATACATGTCATATAAATGCATTGATAAGATTATTTTGGATCCTTTAGTTTTTTCTAGGAAGTTTTAGGCTGAACACCCACACAATAGTTGGTACATGCTTAGTGACTCCTGAATTGGACAGTGGAAACTATTACCTGGCACTTTTTGAGTACTTAACAAGTATTAGATACACTGTTATATTACTAGAATGCCATTCTAGATCATGTTAAGTATGAATGTTCATTGACCTGGTAAATTCCATAGAACTACTTTATCTTTTATAAGATTAGTATCAGGGCCAGCATTCTGGCCTAGCGGGCAAAGCCACTGCCTGCAGTGCTGGGCATCCCATATGGGTGCTGGTTCGAGTCCCGGCTGCTCTACTTCCATTCCAGCTCTCTTTGGCCTGGGAAAGCAGTGGAAGATGGCCCAAATCATTGGGTCCCTGCACCCACGTGGGAGACGCAGAAGAAGCTCCTGGCTCCTGGCTTTGGATCTGCGCAGCTCTGGCCATTGCGGCCGGTTGGGCAGTGAACCGGCAGATGGAAGACCTCTCTCTGTCTCTCCTTCTCTCACTGTGTAACTCTGACTTTCAAATAAATAAATAAATCTTATAAATAAATAAAAGATTAGTATCCCTTTCCTAATCCCAGCCCTAAATACAACTTAGAGATGCAAATTTTCTTTTTTCTTTTTTTTTATTTATTTATTTGAGAGGTAGAGTTACAGATGGTGAGAGGGAGAGACAGAGAGGTCTTCCTTCCGTTGGTTCACTCCCCAGATGGCCGCAACGGCTGGAGCCTGCCTTCCCAGGCCACAGCAGAGAGCTGGATTGGAAGTGGAGCAGCCAGGACTAGAACTGGCACCCATATGGGTGCAGAGGATTAACCTGCACCACGGCGCCAGCCCCACAAATTTTCAGCTTTATTTTCTTCCTTAAACTGTTTAAAATTGTTAGTCCCCAAAATATATAGCAGCTTGATTCCAGACAAACTATAGACCGCTCCATTAAGGACAAAGCAGATAGCCCTCTAACATTTTTGGCATTAACAAAATACTTCCAAAATAATTAAATTACAAAATCAACTTACAATGATAGAAACTAGAGTATATGCTCAGACGTCCATATCTGCCGATATCTGTAGATGCAGAGAAGTCTGTAGTATACAGAGAACAAGAGCAAAAAGGAAGATGTAGGAGGGAAGATAGGAAATGTACTCTTACCTGGCCTGGCAGAGGGGAACGGGCATGGATGATAGGACAAGTCTGTGGTTCTGTGAAGCTCAGAGACACATCAGCAGATTGCTGGGGCATGCCTTAGATAGTTCTCAGGTGAAAGTTGTCCATCTTTCCTCTTGGGGACCCTTTGAAAAGTTTCATTCTTGGGGTAGACATTGTGGTGTACCAGGTAAGCTGCCTGTGATGCTGGCATCCTATATGGACACTGTTTCATGTCCCAGTTGCTCTACTTCCCACCCAGCTCCCTATTAAGGGCCTGGGAAAAGCAGAGGAGGATGGCCCAAGTATTTGGGGCCCTGCCAACCATGTGGGAGACTTGGATGAAGCTTCTGGCTCCTAGCCTGAGTTTGATCCAGTGCTGGCGCTGGTACCGACACTTCATCTGGGGAGTGAACCAGCGGATGGAAGATTCTCAAACTCAATTTCAAAAGAAATTTCTTTTAAAAAGTTTCATTCTCTCAGTTGGGTCAGTTCCATCTATTGGACCTTTACATGACGGAGGGTCCCTTGTGGGATGAAGTACTCTAGGTCTCTTGCCAGGTGGGTTTTGTGTTTTGCTTGGCTTTCATATTTCAGATTCATCTCTTCCATACCCCTCAACTCAGTACTTTCTTGAGCTCCAAACATAGACGCACTAAGCACTTACGGAATATTTGTGATTATTTATCCTGCAAAGTACTTTCTGCTTTACAAGTTTCACATATTGGGGTCAACATTATGACACAGTGAATTAAATCACTGCTTGGGGTGCCAGCATCTCATGTTAAGTGCCAGTTCAAGTCCCAAGTACTCCTCTTTTGATCCAGCTCCCTGCTTATGTGCCTGGGAGAGCAGTGGAAGATACCCATTTGGGAGGCCCTGGCTTTGGATCCACCCAGCTCCGCTGTTGCGACCATTTGGGGAGTGAACCAGCAGATGGAAGACTCTCTGCCTAATTCTGCCTTTCAAATAAATAAATAGACCTTTTTTAAAAAGCCAGTGAAAAAGCTACGTCTGTTTGAGTCCAACTCTTGACATTCTACTAAAAGGAAAATAAAGTGACAAGCTAAGTGATTGCCAGGGGTTAGGGGCAAGGAGGGATAAATAGGCTGTGGTTTAGAACAACCCAGTGTAGGAGAACTGAAGGTGGAAGGTGTAGGGACCAAAAAAGGCACATGCAGGAGTACACAACCTGTGACTCAGTGGGCAGCTGCAAGACAATGGGTCCTCATAGCCAGGGGCAGGAGAAAAGGATTTATAGAACAAGGACCTGTGGCTCTTGAATGCACCTGGACTTTTTCAGAAAATATTAGTAAAGAGATATTGGAGGCATGAGGTGAGAGCAGGGGAAGGTTATCTTAGTGACTTTCTACCTCATGGGGTTATCCAGGGGGGCTAGATTTTTTTTTAAAGATTTATTCATTTATTTATTTGAAAGTCAAGAGTTAGAGGAGGAGAGGCAAAGAGAGAGAGGTCTTCCATCTGCTGGTTCACTCCCCAGTTGGCCACAACAGCCGGAGCTGTGCCAATCCGAAGCCAGAAGCCAGGAGCCTCTTCAGGGTCTCCCATGCGGATGCAGGGGCCCAACGACTTGGGCCATCTTCTACTGCTAGCAAAGAGCTAGCAAAGAGCTGGATCAGAAGTAGAGCAGCTGGGTCTTGAACCAGCGCTCATATGGGATGCCGGCGCTGCAGGTGGCGGCTTTAACGCACTACGCCACAGCATCAGTACAGGAATTTTAGGGCAATGAAGCTATTCTGTCTGATGCTATGGTGGAGTCTTGTCAATTTACAGTTGTTCAGACCCACAGAATGCACATCCAGAATGAGCTCCAATGTAAGCTATAGACTCTGGGTGATATTCATCTATAAATGTGGGGTTCATTAGTTATAACAAACGTTACAGTGGCCAATGCTGACATAGGATTAGAACGGTAGGTTGTATAAGGGGACTCTGTCTTCAGCTCATTTTTGCTGTAAATCCAAACTGGTCTGAAGAATAAAATTCTTTTTAAAATATTCAATTGGGTATTAAATACATACAAAGGCACTTAATCTCATTAATCATTAGGTAAATGCAAATTTAAATCAGAATTTAAAGGACTGACATTGCCAAGTATTGACAGGATGTAAGCTAACTGCTGCTTTCAGACAAACTGCTGAGAGGCATAGGTGCCACCATCAAATACTGTACTAGCTACTAAAATCAAATGAATTGTACCTAACGAGAGACAAGTCTGTATGATTCTTCTGCCTTGGTTGATTTCCATTTTGCTGACTTAGCATTTAGATCCTGGCCCTCAGTTTGCAGACTTAACTAGCATTTTTTTTTTTTTTAAGATTTATTTATTTGAGAGGTAGAGTTACAGACAGAAAGAGGGAGAGACAGAGAGAGAGGTCTTCCATCCTCTGGTGTACCCCCCAAATAGCTGCAATGACCGGGGCTCTGCCAGGCTGAAGCCAGGAACCAGGAGCTTCCTCCGGGTCCCCACGTGGGTGCAGGGGCCCAAGCATTTGGGCCATCTTCCACTGCTTTCCCAGGCACATCAGCATGGAGCTGGATCGGAAGTGGAACAGGTGGGACTCCAACCAGCACCCATATGGGATGCAGGCGCCTTAGGTGGAGGCTCAACCTACCATGCCACAGCACTGCCACCACCACTCCCACCCCTAGCATTGTTCTTGAGAAAGGAAATCATTAATACATTCCTTACCTTGAGAAAGCTAGATATTTCCTAGAGTCTCACACTAACCTATGAATACATGATGCAGTCTCAGGTCAGCTTATTCTCTCTCCTGGAGTTCTTTCTTTATTGCAAGCCCAGGGAAGTCCCTGCAGAAAAACTAGAATGAAAAAATCAATTTTTATGTTATGCAATAGAATGCTATCAACCAATGAAAAGAACCGGCTTTCCACACACAACAACATGGGTGAAATCTCACAGCCCTAGTAAGTGAAAGAAGACAGATACAAATAAAGAATGTCTGCTGTCAGATTCCAATTAAATAGATTTCCAGAACAGGCAAAACCAGTTGAAGGTGTTACAGGCCAGGACAGAGGCTACTTGTAGTGACTGAAAGGAAGCACAGGGAGCTTTTCCAGATTTCAGAAATATGCAGCTTTGATTGGGTGTTATTACACAGGAGAATAAATATACAATAGAATTGATTAAAGTTAAGCTTTGTGCGTTTCGCTATAGGCGATGGTTCAATATTAGTGAAATATGAAGTTGATGTCCAGCAGGTGGCACTACTTGCTTCTCACCAGGCACAGAGGTCTGGATGCTCCTGCCCACTGCATCTTTGTATGAGATTAGCCAAGAAAAACAATGAAGACAAGCACTGGGTGGAACAACACTCCCATAGAGGAAGGACAGCAAGGTCAGTTTCAATAGTGGGTGTCAGCCCCTCCCAGCCAGCAGGTGCCTCCCAGCAGCTGACACAGAGCAGTGGCTTGTGCTTCAGTAAAAGAACCGTGTCCCCTCCCACAGGTGACAGCAGTGGGCTGAGCCTGTTGCCATATGACATGCATACTCAAAACATAGGGCCCCTTCTGTGTTCTACTTGTGCAGAACAAAGGCATACACATTGAGTAGACTTCCACACAAGGTAACAAGTGCAGCACTGGCTTTGAGAACTCATTTCTTGACCTTGAAGTGTTAAATCTGTCCTTCTACCTGGAATGTGTATTCTCTTAATTTGCATCTCAGACGAAGTCCTTCCTTCCATGACTCACAAATCCAAATTATGGCATAAATTGAGATCTCAGTGACTACTGTTTGAGTAAATGTGTGAATGAATGAGTGAATGAGAATTTAAGCTTACACTTAAGGTCTTGAGCCCGCATCTCTTTTGAATGCGGATGGTGTCCGATAAGCAATCACAGCTCTCATGTCAAAGGATATTTTTCATGCTTCACCTCAAGTAATGACAGGCCAGGTAGTGATAAAACTCACCTGCCAAGAACTGTAAAACCTGGAGAGAGATATGTCACAGAGAGAGAGCAGCTCTGAAAATAGGTATGGGGTCAGAATCCAAGAGAAGAAAACCTGACATGTTTTTTCCCCAAGAAACATTGCCCAATTCCAGTAAGTGAGCCAAGGCTGAGAAACAGAGGAGAGTTTTTTTTTTTCTTCCAGATGGATGGATATACGGGAACAAATACCAGGTGTAGGGGGCTGCTGAGCCTAGTGGCCTAGGTTGAAATTCCCAGGCTTAAATCCCAGGGTGAACTAGGAATAAGCTGATTCTTATAGGAACTAAGGGCCTGAAATATTATAATAAATAAATAAATAATCTCTGAAGGAAAATAACATCATTGCAGACTCCAAGTATCCCCCCTGTATTTTTTCATAAACAGGACTCAGAATCCAGTAGGAATGATCAGATCTCAGAGGTGAAAAGCCAACATGACTGAATATCAAGGAAACAAGAGCCCAGATAACAGACACTGGCGGATAAGATAATGCCATTATGTTTAATCACAAATTCTAGGGTATAAAGCCTAATATCATCAAGGAAATAAAAGACATGATTGTGAATTTTAAGACTAACTGAGTTATTTGAAAGGAATCAAACAGATTGGGAGTGCAAAGGATGTCCTTTGGGACCATGGGACCCAGACAGACACCATGGCTGGGGTACTCTGATTGTTTCTTTTCAAAAAAGATAAATATTTATCTATATAAAAGGTAGAATGACAGGAGCGAGATAGTTCTTTTATCAGCTAGTTCCCTCCCCAGTGGCCGCAACATTCAGGGCTGGGCCAGGTTGAAGCCAGTAGCCAGGAACTCCACCCTAGTTTCTCACTTAGGTGGCAGGGGCCCCAGAACTTGGACCATCTTCCACTGCTTTCCCAGGTACATTAGCAGGGATTTGGATTAGAAGCAGAGCAACCAGGTTTCAAACCAGCACTCCTATATGGGATGTGGACATTGCAAGCATTGGCTGAGCCTACCGCACCACAGTACCAGCCCCTGATTGATTCTTATCATAGATACTGTAGAACTATCCTCAGAACATGGTAGGCACTCAATAATTGTTTCTTAGGGGAAGGAGAGAAGAAAGAGAAACATATCTTGCATGTGAACTATTCATTGAGAAGGTGGGAGAGGCTCTTGAGAGCCATGGAGAGATCTGCCTTCCTTGCTTTAGGCTGTGGAGCAAGACATTTATTTCCTTTTCTGTTCCCATGGCTAATAATCCATTTCCATTTCATTATGGACAATGTTCCTCACAGCCTTTAAGTCAGAGTTAGTAAGAGAGGGAGATGTCATAGGCCTAGGTAAGTACAACTGAAACATGTCTTTATTTAAAGTCTTTGGAATTTTAATGCTTCTGGCCAATAGTAGTCATTCTTGGAATTTGTGGAATCATGGCACATGAAGATCTTAAGGAGTGTACGTGTCCTTGAAAATATTGCATGCAGAGGCTGCAACAAATACTTTCCTCCACCTGGCTGCATTGATGATGGCAGTTTTGTCATTCTTAGTCTAGAAACTCCAAGATGTTACTTGGTGATTCCTTTTTCAGGCTCTCTTTTTACATGTAAGTGATTTTAGGAGGTACAAACCAGATCACACTTTTTAAAAAGATTTATTTATTTATTTACTTATTTGAAAGTCAGAGAGAGGGGAGAGACATCTTCCATCGGCTGGTTCGCTCTCCCAATGGCCAACAGCCAGGTCTGGGCCAGGCCAAAACCTGGAGCCAGGAACTCCATCTTGGTCTCCTACATGTGCAATAGAAGTCCGCGTGTTAGGAAACTGGCGCAGTTTTATCTATGGCACGATCTACACCCTGATTTACATCCTAAGCTCTAGCCCCTGCCGCCATTGCTGGAAGCCAGGTGGCCACATGGCCCCACCACTGTTGTCCAGCTCCACCCCCATCCTAATGGGATTCGCTGCTCCTGTTTCCCTGCCCACCCTCCGGCGAAGTTTTTTTTTTTTTAAACTTTTATTTAATGAATATAAATTTCCAGTGTACAGTTTATGGATTACAATGGCTTCCCCCTCCCAAAACTTCCCTCCCACCTGCAACCCTCCCCTCTCCCGCTCCCTCTCCCCTTCCATTCACATCAAGATTCATTTGCAATTCTCTTTATATACAGAAGATCAATTTAGTATAAAGATTTCAACAGTTTGCACCCACATAGAAACATACTGTTTGAGAACTAGTTATAGCATTAAATCAAAATGTACAGCACATTATGGACAGAGATCCCACATGAGGAGCAAGTGCACAGTGACTCCTGTTGTTAACCCAACAAATTGACACTCTAGTTTATGGTGCCAGTAACCACCCTAGGCTGTCGTCAAGAGTTGCCAAGGCTATGGAAGCCTTCCAAGATTGCCGACTCTGATCATATTTAGACAAGGTCATAAAAGACAGGGTGAGGATAGTAACCAATGATCCTAAGAGAGGCATTAACCAGGTCTGAACAATTATACAGCATTAAGTGGGGAAGAGGACCATCAGTACACACAGGTTGGGAGTAGAGCCATTGGTGGTAGAGTAGAGGTTATGATTACAAAGAAATGAAGCCCAAGTGCACTAGACAGGGTCTAGAACAAAGGACAGAGTCATTATTAGAGGAGCTAAGAAAGGTGCTGTCTAAGCTACAATTAAGTTTTCTGATTGAGAGGCAAGTAGAACCTGATAGAAGGGGCTTGATAATAATATGTTGGGCTTTAGGCTTTGTAAGTTAAGAGGCCCAGACCTATCTATCTCTTCACTTGGGGCAAAGTTTTAAAAGGACCTGTTCCTGAACACCTGGCTCTCTTGGCTCTTCTCTCCTGCTCTCTGCTCTCTCCTGCTGTCTGCTCTCGCTTACTCTCTCTTCCCTCGTCTCTCCCTTCTCTCTCTCTCTAGCCTCCTCTGTTCCTCTCTCCTCTTTCTCTCTTACTCTCCTTTTCCCTCTTCATCCCTCCCCTCCAGTCTGCTGGTTTTCCCCAATAAGCCCTTTCCCTTACTCCAGTGTTTGGTGTGCTTTGGTGACGGCTAGCACAAGTACTTGCACCATCTTCTGCGGCCTTCCTAGGAGCATTAGCAGGAAACTGGATTGGAAGAAGAATAACCAGGACTCAAACTGGCACTCCAGTGTGGGATGCTGGTGTTATAAGCTACATAGCTACATAAAGCTGTGCCCTAACACTGGTCCCAGATTATATTTTAAACTGGTAATGGGTAATTTAGGGTTTTATAAGTTTATACATTTATGTCCAGAGTTACTGGGCATAGAAATTCACCTGGAGGAATTTAGGTGTGCATGTATGTGAGGGATAGAAATGGGATCCTCAGTCAGAGGAAAAGGAATTCTTCTCAGGGAATTGGGATAGGAAAAACTCAGGCATGAGTCAACTAAGAATTGAGCTACATTTAGGAAGTAAATCAGCGGATGGAGAAGATCTCTCTCTCTTTCTCCCCCTCTCTCTCTCCCTGTGTGTGTGTGTGTGTGTTACTCCCTCTTTCAAAATAAGTAAAAATGAAAGTATTATATAGTTAAATATTTATATACACATACACAGTATACATATTCATGTGGCCAAAAAAGTTTATCTGGAGTTATTTATGTGTACTCAGCTTCCTAGATGGAAAACATCTTAAACTTTTTTTCAAAGTTCCTTTAATTTCCTATTACAGTTTCAGTCAGAGTCTGGGTTATGTCTGAGCGTAACCACAGTTACAAAGCACCTCATTGTACAGAACAGAGGACTGAATGGTAGATAAAACAGAGAAGTTTGTTGAAAAAAAGGAACAGTGTCTTATCATTAACTAAATGTTAAAGTCTGAGATGGGGCCCCATTACAGATGCAAAGCAGATGATTCACAAGAGTCCAACAAACAGTAGGGTGCCCCTAGCACCCAACTTTGGGAAGACAATGCTTGGGCATCTGGGGTAAAATTCAACTTGGGGTTTGGAAGGGCAGGTATGGGAGGAAGAACTACTATATTCCTAAAGCTGTACCTATGAAATTTGTATTTATTAAATAAAAGCTTTCTTAAAAAACAGATATAGATTGACAAAATGGATTTTTTAAAAAATGATCTAACTCTTTATTGTCTAAGAGAGACTCAGTTTAAATCACAAAGAAGTTGAAAGTGAGAGGGTGAAGATATTTCACAAAAACAGTAACCGAAAGAGCTGATATGCCAATACCAGATAAAATAGACTCACTGGCAAAGGCCGGCCAGTGGGGCTGGGAGTCTGTGGGCCCATTCAGACTTGGGTAGAATGTCCTTCCTACGCAGGCTGCCAGCTGTGGCTGGAAAGCCTGTCTCCAGGCCAATGGGCATCTCCCCCACTAATAGCTTCTTGTTCAGTCTTAAATTACACCTCCAGGGTGGGGGCCATCTTTCACTCAGAGCTGGCAGGGGACGGGGCTGAGCACCCAGGAAGAGTTGGACTGGCTCCAAGAGATCCTGGCTATCTTGTGTGACCTTGTGGTTTTAAACCACGCCTTCAAGTGAGTTGCAATCTTCCAGCCAGAGCTAGCAGAGGAGGGGGCTGAGCTCCCTCCAGGAGGCCCCCATAATCTCCTTGAGCCCCAAGCCAATCAACATACATATGTGAAACTCCCCTATCCAATGGGCACCCCCAACAAGATAACCCAATGAACAAACAGTAATGCCTTAAACACCCAGAACACTTCCTCAAAGCCAGTGTCCCACTCGGACACTCCTCTCGGTCTCCTCGGATCAGATGTTTTCTCTGTCGCTTGCCAATCAAATAAAAAAGTTTCTACCTCTTTAAAAAAAAAAAAAAAGAAATTAAACTAAGTTTGAGTTCACCTACGTGCGGAGCTTGACACTCAGCAGGGATGGAGGATGAATACTGCTCCTTCTTCTCCAGCCAAAGGATGAGAGGCCACTGGAGTCTCTGAGCACAGAGGGGGCAGTGGGTGACCCAACAGGACCATCAAAAACACCAGATCCAAGCCGGCGCCGTGGCTCAACAGGCTAATCCTCCGCCTTGCGGCGCCGGCACACCGGGTTCTAGTCCCGGTTGGGGCACCGATCCTGTCCCGGTTGCCCCTCTTCCAGGCCAGCTCTCTGCTGTGGCTAGGGAGTGCAGTGGAGGATGGCCCAAGTCCTTGGGTCCTGCACCCCATGGGAGACCAGGAGAAGCACCTGGCTCCTGCCATCGGAACAGCGCGGTGCCTCGGCCGCAGCGCGCTACCGCGGCGGCCATTGGAGGGTGAACCAACAGCAAAAGGAAGACCTTTCTCTCTGTCTCTCTCTCTCACTGTCCACTCTGCCTGTCAAAAAATAAATAAATAAATAAATAAAAATTAAAAAAAAAAAACAAAACACCAGATCCAGAAGTCCTGAGCGGAGGGGGCGTTTCTTTCTGTTGGGAGAGACCCTGCCTCCTCATTTCATAGGATTCTTCCAGAGCTAAGACTGGCTGAAGGGAGGGCGCACCTGTTTTCCATGAGCTGCTAAACCCAGCCCTACCCAGACCACTCATATAACCCCAAGGTTGTACAGTAGAGCCTGGACATAAGAGTCAAGGCAGGAATTCTGTTATTGATTTTACTTTGTACTGATATATTAAGATGCATCTATTTTCTAGTAAATGGATCTATTTCTGCTAAATCTTTTCTTTCGAGAAGTATTTTAACAGCACAGCTTTTTGTTAAAATGGGACTGCTAAATTATATCACCATCAGATCTTTCTAGCCTAATGAGCTACAAGAAACCAGAGCCAATTTTAACTTTTCTGAAAAGCATTTGTAGTTGGGTAGGGAACATAAGCAAAGGGGGATCATTCAAAGCTAACTCTAAACTCATTTTTTAAAACACTACACGTAGCACAACCTCTGCAACTATCATCTTAGTGACCCTAAGCACATTTATGAAACTCCCAGTCTTCATTCTAAACTGAGTAATAATAGAACTGTGAAGTTTATTAGCAGAATTAAATGGGCTTAGACACACAAAGCACTCTGTTGTTGACCATATAGTGGCATTCTGTGAGTCTTAGTGCTAGTTATTATATACCGATGTTAGCAACGTTCTTACACTGAGCACATTTATTTCTATTTTTTTTTTTAAGATTTATTTTATTTGAAAGGCAGAATGACAGAGACAGTGGGAGAGATGGAGGGGAAAGGGAGAGAGAGATATCTTCCATTCAGGGACTCACACCCTCAAATGCCCACAACAGCAAAGCTAATAGCCCAGAACTCCATCCAGGTCTCCCTTGTGAGTGGCAGGCACCCAAGTACTTGTGCCATCATCTGTTGCCTCTCAGACACATCAGCAGGAGGTTGGATCAGAAGCACAGAGAAGCAAAGACTAAAATCAGCATTCCAATATGGGATGCAGGTGTCCCAAGTAGTGGCTTAACCTGTTTCACCACAACACCCACCCTTTTTCCCATATTTTTATTCTCCAAGGGGATGACAGTTTTATACTCTTGGTTGCTTTATAGACAGGCAAATGTGTTATATAGGTAGAGCACCTTGACATGCAAAGTGTATATTTTCTTTTTTTTTTTTATTAAACTTTTATTTAATGAATATAAATTTCCAAAGTATAGCTTATGGGTTACAATGGCTTCTCCCCTCCCACAACCTCCCTCCCGCCCGCAGCCCTCCCCCCTCCCGCTCCCTTTCCCCTTCCATTCATGTAAAGATTCATTTTCAATTCTCTTTGTATACAGAAGATCAATTTAGTATATATTAGGTAAAGATTTCAACATTTTGCCCATATAGCAATATCAAGTGAAAAAACTACCATTGGATTACTAATTATAGCATTAAATAGCAATGTACAGCACATTAAAGACAGAGATCCTACATAATTTTTTTTTTCAAAATAATTAATTTTCTATGCCATTTCCATTTTAACACCAGGTTGTTTTTTTTTTTTCATTTCCAATTCTCTTTATATACAGAAGATCACTTCAGTATATAATTAGCAAAGACCTCATCAGTCTGCGCCCACACAGAAACGCAAAGTATAAAAATACTGTTTCAGTACCAGTCATAGCATCACTTGGCTTTAGACGACACATTAGGGACAGATCCCGCATGGGGTGTAAGTACACAGTGACTCCTGTTGCTGACTTAACAATTTGACACTCCTGTTCATGGCGTCAGTAATCTCCCTAGGCTCTAGTCATGAGTTGCCAGGGCTATGGAAGCCTTTAGAGTTCGCTGACTTTGGTCTTATTCCGATAGGGTCATAGTCAAAGTGGAGGTTCTCTCCTCCCTTCGGAGAAGGGTACCTCCTTCTTTGATGGCCCCGTTCTTTCCACTGGGATCTCACTCACAGAGATCCTTCATTTAGGTCTTTTTTTTTTTTTTCCATGATATCTTGGCTTTCCATGCCTGCTATACTCTCCTGGGCTCTTCAGCCAGATCTGAATGCCTTGAGGGCTGATTCTGAGGCCGGAGTGTTGTTTAGGACATCTGCCATCATATGAGTCTGCTGTGTATCCCACTTCCCATGTTGGATCTTTCTCTCCCTTTTTGATTCTATCAGTTAGTATTAGCAGATACTTGTCTTGTTTGTGTGATCTCTTTGACTCTTAGACCTATCAGAGCTATCAATTGTGAGCTGAAATTGATCACTTGGACTAGTGCGATGGCATTGGTACATGCCATCTTGATGGAATTGTGTTGGAATCCCCTGCACATTTCTAACTCCACCATTTGCGGCCAGTCCGATTGAGCATGTTCCAAATTGTTCATCTCCTCCCTCTCTTTTTCCACTCTTAGATTTAACAGGGATCACTTTTCAGTTAAAATTTAAACACCTGAGAATAATTGTGTGTTAATTACTGAGTTCAACCAATAGTACTAGAACAACAACAACGACAACAAATACTAAAAAGGATAAAGTATTACATTGTACATCTAAAGTCAGGACAGGAGCTGATCAGTTCATTGTTGCTTATAGTGTCCATTTCACCTAACAGGTTTCCTCTTTGGCGCTCAGTTGTCATCGATCAGGGAAAACAAATGATATTTTTCTCTTTGGGACTGGCTTAATTCACTCAGCATGATGTTTTCCAGATTGCTCCATCTTGTTGCAAATGACTGGGTTTCATTGTTTCTTACTGCTGTATAGTATTCTATGGAGTACATGTCCCATAATTTCTTTATCCAGTCTACTGTTGATGGGCATTTGGGTTGGTTCCAGGTCTTAGCTATTGTGAATTGAGCTGCAATAAACATTAATGTGCAGATGGCTTTTTTATTTGTCAAATTAAATTCCTTTGGGTAAATTCCAAGGAGTGGGATGGCTGGGTTGTATGGTAGGGTTATGTTCAGGTTTCTGAGGAATCTCCAGACAGACTTCCATAGTGGCTTAACCAGTTTGCATTCCCACCAACAGTGGGTTAGTGTCCCTTTTTCCCCACATCCTCTCCAGCATCTGTTGTTGGTAGATTTCTGAATGTGAGCTATTCTCACCGGGGTGAGATGGAACCTCATTGTGGTTTTGATTTGCATTTCTCTGATTGCTAGTGATCTTGAACATTTTTTCATGTGTCTGTTGGCCATTTGGATTTCCTCTTTCGAAAAATGTCTATTGAGGTCCTTGGCCCATCTCTTAAGTGGGTTGTTTGTTTTCTTGTTGTGGATTTTCTTGATTTCTTTGTAGATTCTGGTTATCAATCCTTTATCTGTAGTATAGTTTGCGAATATTTTTTCCCATTCTGTTGGTTGCCTCTTCACTTTCCTGACTGTTTCTTTTGAAGTACAGAAACTTCTCAATTTGATGCAATCCCAAATGTTAATTTTGGTTTTGACTGCCTGTGCTGTTGGAGTATTTTCCAGGAAGTCTTTGCCTGTGCCTATATCTTGCAGGGTTTCTCCAATGCTCTCTAATAATTTGATGGTTTCGGGTCGTAGATTTAAGTCTTTAATCCATGTTGAGTGAATTTTTGTGTAAGGTGATAGGTATGGGTCTTGCTTCAAGCTTCTGCATGTGGAAATCCAATTTTCCCAGCACCATTTATTGAATAGACTGTCCTTATTCCAGGGATTAGATTTGGATCTTTGGTCAAATATAAGTTGGCTGTAGATGTTTGGATTGATTTCTGGTGTTTCTATTCTGTTCCATTGGTCTATCCATCTGTTTCTGTACCAGCACCATGCTGTTTTGATAACAACTGCCCTGTAGTATGTCCTAAAATCAGGTATTGTGATTCCTCCGGTTTTGTTTTTGTTGTACAGGATTGCTTTGGCTATTCGAGGTCTTCTGTGTCTCCATATGAATTTCAGCATCATTTTTTCTAGATCTGAGAAGAAGGTCTTCGGGATCTTGATGGGTATTGCATTGAATGTATAAATTGCTTTTGGGAGGATAGACATTTTGAAGATATTGATTCTTCCAATCCATGAGCATGGAAGATTTCTCCATTTTTTGGTATCCTCTTCTATTTCTTTCTGTAAGGTTTTGTAGTTTTCATCGTAGAGATCTTTAACGTCTTTGGTTAAGTTTATTCCAAGGTATTTGATTGTTTTTGTAGCTATTGTGAATGGGATTGATTTTAGAAGTTCTTCCTCAGCCGTGGCATTGCCTGTGTATACAAAGGCTGTTGATTTTTGTGGATTGATTTTATATCCTGCTACTTTGCCAAACTCTTCGATGAGTTCCAGCAGTCTCTTAGTAGAGTTCTTTGGGTCCCCTAAATAAAGAATCATATCATCTGAAAAGAGGGATAGTTTGAGTTCGTCCTTCCCGATTTGTATCCCTTTAATTTCTTTTTCTTGCCTAATAGCTCTGGCCAAAACTTCCAGAACTATATTGAATAGCAGTGGTGAGAGAGGGCATCCCTGTCTGGTACCAGATTTCAGTGGAAATGCTTCCAACTTTTCCCCATTCAATAGGATGTTGGCCGTGGGTTTTTCATATATTGCTTTGATTGTATTAAGGAATGTTCCTTCCATACCCAGTTTGCTTAGAGTTTTCATCATGAAAGGGTGTTGTATTTTATCAAATGCTTTCTCTGCGTCTATTGAGAGAATCATATGGTTTTTCTTCTGCAGTCTGTTAATGTAGTGTATTACGTTGATTGTTTTGCGAATGTTGAACCATCCCTGCATACCGGGGATGAATCCCACTTGGTCTGGGTGGATGATCTTTCTGATGTGTTGTTGCATTCTATTGGCCAGAATTTTATTGAGTATTTTTGCATCTATGTTCATCAGGGATATTGGTCTGTAATTCTCTTTCAATGTTGCGTCTCTTTCTGGCTTGGGAATTAAGGTGATGGTGGCTTCATAGAAAGAATTTGGGAGGATTCCCTCTTTTTCGATTGCTCTGAATAGTTTGAGAAGGATTGGAGTTAGTTCTTCTCTAAATGTCTGGTAGAACTCAGCAGTGAATCCATCTGGCCCTGGGCTTTTCTTTGTTGGGAGGGCCTTTATTACTGTTTCAATTTCTGTGTCAGTTATTGGTCTGTTTAGGTTTTCTATGTCTTCCTGGCTCAATTTAGGGAGGTTGTATGTGTCCAAGAATCTGTCCATTTCTGATAGATTTCCCTGTTTGCTGGCATACAAGTCCTTGTAGTAATTTCTGATGATTCTTTTTATTTCTGTGGCGTCTGTTGTTACGTTTCCCATTTCATCTCTGATCCTATTGATTTGGGTCTTTTCTCTTCTTTTTTTAATTAGTTGGGCCAATGGGGTGTCAATTTTGTTTATTTTTTCAAAAAACCAGCTCCTCGTTTGGCTGATTTTTTGTAATGTTTTTTTGGATTCAATCCTGTTGATTTCTTCTCTGATTTTAATTATTTCTCTTCTCCTACTGGGTTTGGGTTTGGTTTGCTGCAGATTTTCTAGATCCTTGAGATGACTTGAAAGCTCATCTATTTGGTGCCTTTCCAATTTCTTGATGTAGGCACCTATTGATATAAACTTTCCTCTTAACACTGCTTTTGTTGTATCCCATAGGTTTTGGTATGTTGTGCTGTTATCCTCATTTACTTCCAGAAAATTTTTGATTTCTCTTTTAATTTCTTCTATGACCCGTTGTTCATTCAGGAGCATGTTGTTCAATCTCCATGTGTTTACACGTGCTCTAGGGATTCCTGAGTTGCCAATTTCCAATTTCATTCCTTTGTGGTCTGAGAAGCTGCATGGTATGATTCTAATTCTTTTGAATTTGCTGAGACTTGCTTTATGGCCTAGTATGTGGTCAATCCTAGAGAGGGTTCCATGTACTGCTGAGAAGAATGTGAAGTCCTTAGATGTAGGATGAAATGTTCTGTAGATGTCTGTTAGATCCATTTGGACTATAGTGTCATTTAAATCTACTGTCTCCTTGTTGATCTTCTGTCCTGTTGATCTGTCTATCTCTGAGAGTGGAGTATTGAAGTCCCCCAGTACTATTGTATTGGGGTCTAAGTCTCCCTTTAAGTCCCTTAACAAGTCTTTTAAATAAGCTGGTGCCCTGTAATTAGGTGCATATACGTTGATAATCGTTATATCTTCCTGTTGAATGGATCCCTTAATCATTATATAGTGCCCCTCTTTGTCTCTCCTAACAGTTTTTGTGGTAAAGTTTATGTTGTCCGATATTAAGATGGCTACGCCTGCTCTCTTTTCATTTCTGTTGGCGTGGTATATCTTTTTCCAGCCTTTCACTCTCAGCTTGTATGGATCATTGTTGGATAGATGGGTTTCTTGTAAGCAGCAAAAGGATGGGTTTTGTTCCTTAATCCAATCAGCCAATCGGTGTCTTTTAACTGGACAGTTCAAGCCATTAACATTCAATGTGACTATTGAAAAGGAGTAACTTTGCCCTGCCATTTGCCAAAGATATTTTCTAATATCTGGTTTGAAATTCCTGTGATCTTTTGCTCTGAGGTTTCCTTCCTTTACCTTCTTTCATATTGGTGACCGTGTTTCTGTGTTTCTGTATGTAACACATCTTTAAGCATCTTTTGCAGGGCTGGACGAGTGGCGACAAATTCTTTCAATTTCTGTTTGCTGTGAAAGGTCTTAATTTCACCTTCATTCACAAATGAGAGCTTTGCAGGATATAATATTCTGGGCTGGCAGTTTTTCTCTCTTAGTACCTGGGCTATATCTCGCCATTCTCTCCTGGCTTGTAGGGTTTCTGATGAGAAATCAGCTGTAAGTCTAATTGGAGATCCTCTGAGAGTAATCTGTCGTTTCTCTCTTGCACCTTTTAGGATCTTTTCTTTGTGTTTCACTGTGGTGAGTTTGATTACGACGTGTCGTGGTGAGGATCTCTTTTGATCATGTTTATTAGGGGTTCTCTGAGCTTCCTGTACTAGGATGTCTCTGTCCTTCTCCAAACTTGGGAAATTTTCTGCTAGTATCTCACTAAAAAGGCCTTCTAATCCTTTCTCCCTTTCCATGCCTTCAGGAACTCCTAGAACCCGAATGTTGGGTTTTTTAATAGTATCCTGTAGATTCCTGACAGTATTTTTTAGATTTCTGATTTCTTCTTCTTTTCTTTGATTTGACTGTTTCCTTTCCTGTTCTCTATCTTCTAGTTCCGATATTCTCTCTTCTGCTTCATCCATTCTGTTTTTAAGGCTCTCTAATGTGTTTGCCATTTGATCTATTGAGTTCTTCATTTCATTGAGGTTTTTTTTCATTATCGCAGTTTCCTGTTCCACTAGTTGTTTCATTTCATTTTGATTCCTCCTTAATATTTCATTTTCACGGGAGATATTTTCTATCTTGTCCATTAAGGATTTCTGTAGTTCAAGAATTTGTTTTTGAGAACTTCTTAATGTTCTTATGAATTTTTTGAAATCTGCTTCTTGCATTTGCTCTATCTCTTCATCTTCATAATCTTGCATTGGCGTGTCTTGTTCACTTGGGGGCGTCATAGTGCCTTCCTTGTTCTTGGTAGCTCCGCTTCTATGTTTCTTGCTTGGCATGTTAGAGATAATTTGTGGTGTTTTTGTTTTTGTTTTTTTTTCTCTCGTTATACTATGCCTCTAAGTGAGCTGTCTGTTTTGTTGGAGCCTTAGGGGCTGTGATGGGTGTGGCCAGAGAGCTATGCTTGTTTCTTGAGGTTTAAGGCTGTGTAAAGAGCGACTCTCCCAGATTATTTGCTCCTTGCTGGGACGCTCTCTCTCTCTCTCTCTTTTTTTTTTTTTTTTTGACTCAGTTGGGAGTGGAGTTGAGGGTAGTTGAAATCTAGCCTCTGTGAGTATTCGTTTGATCTACCCCTGGGACCATACACAGAGGTTATGCAGCCCTCAATGTGTTCTCCAGTTTCGCTAAAGATGCTGAGTTTGGCTGAGCTTTACATATGTAAAATCGCGGTGCTCTTTGTTTTGCTTGGTGGGTGAAGGGAGAGGCCTCTGTTCCCCCTCCCCCCAATGTCTCGGACTTCTCAGGTCTTTGTCTTTCTTACCCTCCTCCGTTCCCGCTTGGCAAGTTAGAGATAATTTGTGGTGTTTTTGTTTTTGTTTTTTTTCTCTCGTTATACTATGCCTCTAAGTGAGCTGTCTGTTTTGTTGGAGCCTTAGGGGCTGTGATGGGTGTGGCCAGAGAGCTATGCTTGTTTCTTGAGGTTTAAGGCTGTGTAAAGAGGACTCTCCCAGATTATTTGCTCCTTGCTGGGACGCTCTCTCTCTCTCTCTCTCTCTTTTTTTTTTTTTTTTTTTTTGACTCAGTTGGGAGTGGAGTTGAGGGTAGTTGAAATCTAGCCTCTGTGAGTATTCGTTTGATCTACCCCTGGGACCATACACAGAGGTTATGCAGCCCTCAATGTGTTCTCCAGTCTCGCTAAAGATACTGAGTTTGGCTGAGCTTTACATATGTAAAATCGCGGTGCTCTTTGTTTTGCTTGGTGAGTGAAGGGAGAGGCCTCTGTTCCCCCTCCCCCCAATGTCTCGGACTTCTCAGGTCTTTGTCTTTCTTACCCTCCTCCGTTCCCGCGCTGGCGAGATTCTGTGGCTCTGGCTCGCCACTCGGCTCGTCTCGGTTGGTTTTCCACGCGGTGGGTTCCCTGTAAGTCCTCTGTGTCTCCTCCACAAGTTCCGGAAGCGATTCCTCTGCAGTTTTTTTCTTGAGTCTTTTCCTGAGGCTACAGTAATTCCACTTTTATGAAAGTTTATTTTCCCAAACTAAGGCACACGTCCTCACTATCCGCCATCTTGGCTCCGCCCCTCATATTTTCTTATTTATTTTTCTCTTTAGTGAAATAGCCAGGTACTGTCCTCAGCACTGGACTTCCCATAACTCCAATAGCTTTCTTTAGACTGATGGAAACTAAACATCTGCTACAATGAGATACTCACAAGGAAGCCCTGGACTTGACACAACCAAAACTTCAAAAGTTTCTATGTGCAACAACCCATCAAACTTGATGATAGTGATTGAGTCATGAAATGATGCCAGTTGAAACCAATGCCAGCTGTGACCCTGAGACAGGATAGTTTTCCCCGGTACCCTTCTTCCTTGGAATATGTTATCTTTGTCATTCAGCAAAGACCTCATACATTATTCTCAACAAAATCATCATTTAACCCTAATTAACGTATTCTGATCATTAAAGGGTTTTACTACACTTATTCCTCTGGTTTAAAACTTGCCTTAATCTTTTCGTCATAGATGATTCTATGCTGAGCGACTGAAAGGTAGCTTTCTATAAAGGCAGTTGACATCAAGATACTTTATCAGTCTGGAAATCAATGTTAAGATTATTGTTGGGTATGTGAAAGCACACCCAAAAATGGGTGGAGAGAATAAGAGAACCCACCTTTGATACCCGCTGCATTTATTTATTTATTTATTTATTTTTGACAGGCAGAGTGGACAGTGAGAGAGAGAGAGAGAAAGGTCTTCCTTTTTCCGTTGGTTCACCCCCCAATGGCCACTGCGGCCGGCATACCGTGCTGATCTGAAGCCAGGAGCCAGGTGCTTCTCCTGGTCTCCCATGCAGGTGCAGGGCCCAAGCACTTGGGCCATCCTCCACTGCCTTCCCGGGCCACAGCAGAGAGCTGGACTGGAAGAGGAACAACCAGGACAGAATCTGGCGCCCCGACCAGGACTAGAACTCGATGTGCCGGCACCACAGGTGGAGGATTAGCTTATTGAGCCACGGCGCCGGCCATATACCTGCTGCATTCAATGGTACTTACAAATGAGTAAGTTTCGGTAAAACAAAAAGAGATGGAATGTGGGCATTAGGAACTGGATGAATAGTTTTAGCTCCCTCTCTCTCCCTCTGCCATTCTTTCAAACAAGTTAAATAAATAAATAAAACATGAGAGAGAGAGAGAAAGAGAGAGAGAGAGAGAGAGAGAGTGTGTGTGTGTTAAATCTTCCATCTGCTGGTTCACTCTCCAAAAGCCTGCAAAAACTGGAAATGAACCAGGCCAAAGCCAGGAGCCAGGCACTCCAATCAGGAACTCAAGTACTTGACCATCAACTGTTGCCTCCCAAGCACATTAGCAAGAAGTTGGATGGGAAGTAGAGGTGAACTTGTTCCCAGGCACTCCAGCATGAGTGCAGGTGCCTAAGCCACAGCTTAACCTGCTGCATGCATCACAACACCCACCTCAAGGTATCTCTCTCTCGCTCTTGCTCTCATCTCGTCCTCACTCTACCTCTGTCTTTCTACCTTCAAAATAAATATAAAATAAATTAGATTATTTTAAAAAATAGAGTGATGGGGCCAGCGCCCAGGCGCAGTAGGTTAATCCTCTGACCGCGGTGCCAGCGTCCAATATGGGCGCCAGTTCTAATCCCAGCTGCTCCTCTTCCAATCCAGCTCTCTGCTGTGGCCTGGGAAAGCAGTAGAAGATGGCCAAGTCCTTGGGTCCCTGCACCCATGTGGGAGACTGGGAAGAAGCTCCTGGCTCCTGGCTTCAGATCAGCGCAGCTCCGGCCATTGCAGCCATTTGGGGGAGTGAACCAACAGAAGGAAGACCTTTCTCTCTGTGTCTCTCTCTCTCTCACCATCTGTAACTCTACCTCTCAAACAAAATAAATATAATCTAAATAAATAAATAATTAAAAAATAGAGTGAAAGCTTAGAGGTAGCCTACTTTGGTTTAAGAGTTGATAGAGATGAGGACCCCAACACTGAATGTTATTGGCATACCCAGACCAAAACAAGTTAGACTGGACTCCTGTGGGCAAAATGGGCAGGGAGGTGGCTATACAGAGGGCAAGGAATCAGCTGTTGAGGTGTAATGTGTATGTATGCTTGTTTTAGTTTTAATTTTATTGTGAAATATACATGGAAATAGGCATGAAACACAACCGTTTGAGGTAACAGGTAAGTATCGTGTATGTGTTCAGGTAACTCCTTCCTGCACCATGGAAGTAACACCTGCCATCATACGTGACACAAACAGCTTTGTTTATCTTTATAATTTTTTTTCTCTTTCTCTCTCTCTCTCTCTCTCTCTTTTTTTTTTTTTTTTTTTTTTTTTTTTTTTTTTTTTTTTGGACAGGTAGAGTGGATAGTGAGAGAGAAAGAGAGAGACAGAGAGAAAGGTCTTCCTTTTTGCCGTTGGTTCACTCTCCAATGGCCGCTGCAGCCGGCGCATCTCGCTGATCCGAAGCCAGGTGCCAGGTGCTTCTCCTGGTCTCCCATGTGGGTGCAGGGCCCAAGCACTTGGGCCATCCTCCACTGCCTTCCCGGGCCATAGCAGAGAGCTGGCCTGGAAGAGGGGCAACTGGGACAGAATCCGGCGCCCCGACCGGGACTAGAACCTGGTGTGCCGGCGCCACAAGGCGGAGGATTAGCCTGTTAAGCCACAGCGCCGGCCTATCTTTATAATTTTTACAGTCTACAGATTTCTAAACAATATAGCTTAGTTTTCCCTGATCTTGAGTTTCACCAAAGTGAAACATGCTTTTTCTCCATCTGGATTGTTTCACTCAATATTATGTTTGTAATATGAGTACATGAAAGTTCTGTTTGACCCGTTGTCAAAATGCGGCATTGTGTCTCTTTGCATTTTATCAGATCTGTTGTGATTTAATGGCCCCTATTTTTTTTTTAAAAAAAGATTTATTTATTTATTTGAAAGGCAGAGTTACAGAGAGGCAGAAGCAGAGAGAGTGAGAGAGGTCTCCCAACCGCTGGTTCACTCCCCAGATGGCCCCAGTGGCCAAAGCTGTGCTGATCCGAAGCCAGGAGTCAGGAACTTCCTCTGGGTCTCCCAAGTGGGTACAGGGGCCCAAGGACTTGGGCCATCCTCCACAGCCTTCCCAGGCCATAGCAGACAGCTGGATCAGAAGTAGAGCAGCACTCGAACCAGCGCCTATTAGAGATGGTGGCTCTTCAGGCTTTGGATTTACCCGCTATGCCATAGTGCCAACAGTTCCTTGTTTTTACTTTTGCATTTTATATGATCTAAAAACAACTGATAAGTAGTGATTCTGAGATCTACGTTTCTCTCCTGAGCTCCAGAAATGCACTACCCACTTGGAAACTTCCCTCAACAACCACAGTACTTCATACTCAACACTTCCAAATCCTACCACTGCCTCATATCAAACTCACACCTCACTGTGTTTCTCTCAGCAAATAAACACATCATCTATACAAGTGCTCTGACATGAATCCTGGGAGTCCTTATGGATGAATTGCTTTTCCTTTTTCCAAATCACCAACACTTACTGATTCTAATTCATGAAACAATTCCAAATCCTTCCCATCTTTCCACCCTCACTCTACACCACTGAAGCTTAAACCACTTGATGACTTCAGTGGCATGTCCTGGTCTCCTGCCTCCCAACTGGGCCCCAACAATTTAATCTCCACCACAGGAAAGGGCTCTCTTTAAATACAAACATGATCATAGAATTTTCAGTTTCCTCACCTAAAACTCCTTCAATTTTGCAATCTCCAAAACTTCAAGATAACAGAAAATTCCCTAGCCAGCCCATTTTAGCTTGTCAACCTCAACTCTGAGTCTAAATTTCAGCCAAAAGCAACCATCTATATTTCTGTATTAGGTCACTCTCTGCCCAAAACAACTCCTCCTTTCCCTCTACCTCCCACTTTTACTTAAGATTTTGACATGCTGTTTGGTCAAACTCCTTTATTTTATTTTATTTTATTTTATTTTATTTTATTTTATTTTATTTTTATTTTTGACAGGCAAAGTGGACAATGAGAGACAGAGACAAAGAGAAAGGTCTTCCTTTTCCATTGGTTCACCCCCCAATGGCCTTCAATACTTAAAAATTTTTCTCCTCTCATGAGAAGTATGGAATAACGTTTTCTCACATATATCATACAACTATCACTGAGATCTGTGTGCAGTATCTAGAGACAAGCTCAAGGGACAAGAAAAAAACAATTATGACTTGGCCAAAATTCCTGAGAAAAATCTCTAGTCAAACATTTCTCAAGATGTTGTTTAAGATTTCTACCTCTGAAAGACTCTTTTTTAAAGATTTATTTATTTATTTGAAAGGCACACACAATCACAGACACACACACAGTGATACACAGAGAGACAATGGGAGAGAGAGAGGTGGGGGGGGGGAGAGAGAGAGAGGTAAGAGAGAGAGAGAGGGAGAGAGATGGACAGATCAACCACAGGGAAAATCAGCAAGGAAACAACAGAGTTAATTGACACTGAAGACCAAGTGGACTTAACAGATAACTACAGAACTTTCCATCCTACAGTCAGGAATACACTTTCTTCTCACCAGTGCATGGAACTTTCTCCAGGACTGACCACATGTTAGGCTATAAAGCAAGTCTCAGCAAATTCAACACATCGAAATCATACTATGCATCTTCTCTGACCACAAAGAAATGAAACTGGAAAACAACTTAGGAATCTCTAGAACATATGCAAACACATGGAGACTGAACAACATGCTCTTGAATGAACAGTGGGTCATAGAAGAAACCAAAATATTTCTGGAAACAAATGAGGACAACAATACAACATATCAAAATTTATGGGATACAGCAAAAGCAGTGTTAAGAGGAAAGTTTATAGCAATAGGTGCCTACATCAAGAAATTGGAAAGGCACCAAATAAATGAGCTATCAGTGCATCTCAAGGACCTAGGAAAACAACAGAAAACCAAATCCAAAACTATTAGGTGAAAAGAAATAATTAAAATTAGAGAAGAAATCAATAAGATTGAAACAAAAATACAAAAGATCAGCAAAATGAATAGCTGATTTCTTGAAAAAATAAACAAAATTGACACATCATTAGCTCAACTAACCATAAAAAGATGGATAAGACCCAAATCAATAAAATTAGAAATGAAAAAGGAAATGTAACAGACATCACAGAAATAAAAAGAATCATCAGAAATTACTACAAAGAGCTGTATGCCAACAAACTGGGAAACCTAGGAGAAATGGATAGATTCCTAGACATATCCAACCTATCCAAATTGAGCCATGAAGACACAGAAAACCTAAACAGACCTATTATGAAAATGGAAATTGAATTAGTAATAAAGACCCTTCCAAGAAAGAAAGCCCAGGACCAGATGGCTTCACAGCTAAATTCTACCAGACATTTAAAGAACTAACTCCAAATCTTCTCAAGATATTAAAAACAACTGAGAGGGAGAGAATCCTCCCAAATTCTTTCTATGAAGCCAGCATCACCTTAATTCCTAAACCTGAAAATATACAAAAGAGAAAGAGATCTACAGACTAATTTCCCTGATGAACATACATGCAAAAATCCTCAACAAAATTCTAGCCAATCAAATCCAAAAAGACATCAGAGAGATTATTCATCTGGACCAAGTGGGATTTATCCCTGGTATGCAAGTTGTTTCAACATTCACAAATCAATCAATATGATAATCACATTAACCAATTGAAGAACAAAAAAACATATAATTATCTCAATAGATGCAGAGAAAGCATCTGATAAAATACAATACCCTTTCATGACGAAAACCCTAAGCAAACTGGGTATAGAAGGAACATTCCTCAACACAATCAAAGCAATTTACGAAAAAACCATGGCCAGCATCCTACTGAATGAGGAAAAGTTGGAAGCATTTCCACTAAGATCTGGTACCAGACAGGGATGCCCACTCTCACCGCTGCTATTCAATATAGTATTGGAAGTTTAAGCCAGAGTCATTAGACAAGAAAAAGAAATCCAAGGGATTCAAATTGGGAAGGAGGAAGTCAAACTATCCCTATTTGCAGATGACATTATTCTATATAGAGGGGGTCCAAAAGACTCCACCAAGATACTATTAGAACTCATAAGTGAGTTTGGTAAAGTAGAAGGATATAAAATAAATACACAAAAATCAACAACCTATGTATACACAGACAATGCACTGCTGAAAAAGAACTTCTAAGATCAATCTCATTTACAATAGCTACCAAAAAAATCAAATACCTTGAAATAAATTTAATGAAAGATGTCAAAGATCTCTATGATGAGAATTACAAAACATTAAATAAAGAAATAGAAGAAGATACAAAAAAAAGTAGAAAACCTTCCATGCTCATGGATTGGAAGAATCAATATCATAAAAATGTCCATTCTTCTGAAAGCAATCTAGATTCAATGTGATAACAAACAAAATACCAAAACATTCTTCTTAAATCTAGTAAAAATTATGCTGATCCACATGGAAACACAGGAGACCTCAAATAGCTAAAGCAATTTTATACAACAAAAACAAAGCCAGAGGCATCACAATACCAGATTTCAAGACATACTACAAGGCAGTTATAATCAAAACATCCTGATACTGGTACAAAAACAGATGGACAGACCAATGGAACAGAATAGAAACATCAGAAATCAATCCAACCACCTACAACCAACTCAGATTTGACCAAGTAGCTAAAACCAATCCTTGGAGCAAGGACAGTCTCTTCAACAAATGGTGCTGTCTCTTTAACAAATGGTGCTGGGAAAACTGGATTTCCACATGCAGAAGTATGACGCAGGACCTTTCACCTTACATCAAAATCCATTCAAAATGGATTAAAGACCTAAATCTAAGACCTGATACAATCAAATTATTAGAATCCTTGGGGAAACCCTGCAAGACATTGGCACAGGCAAAGAGTTCTTGGAAAAGACTCCAGATACACAGGCAATCTAGCCAAAATCAACAATGGGATTATATCCAATTGAGAAGCTTCTGTACTGCAAAAGAAACACTCAGCAAAGCGAAGAGGCAACGGACAGATTGGGAGAAATTACTGCAAACCATGCAGCTTATTAAAGATAATAACCAGATTATATAAAAAGATCAAGAAACTCCACAACAAAAAACAAACAACCCAGTTAAGAAATGGGCAAAGGACTTAAACAGACATTTTTCAAAAGAGGAAATCCAAATGGCCAACAGACATTTGAAAAAACGCTCAGGATCACTAGCTGTCAGGGAAATGCAAATCAAAACCACAACAAGGTTTCACCTCACCTCCATTAGAATGGTTTTCATACAGAAATCAACAAACAACAAATGCTAGCAAGGATGTGGGGGAGAAGGTACCCTAATCCACTGCTGGTGGAAATGTATACTGGTAAAACCACTATGGAAATCAGTTTGGAGATACCTCAGCAATCTGAATATAGTCCTACCATACCACCCAGCCATGCCACTTCTGGGAATTTACCAAAGGGAAATGAAATCAGCAAATAAAAGAGTTATCTGCACCCCCATGTTTATTGCAGCTCAATTCACAATAACCAAGACATGGAATCAACCTAAACACCCGTCAACTGAAGAGAGGATAAAGAAATTATGGGATATGTATTCTATGGAATACTACACAGTGCTTAAAAAAAATGAAAGCCAGTCATTTGCAACAAAATGGATGCATTTGTAAAACATCATGCTTAGTGATATAAGCCAATCCCAAAGGGACAAATACTATGTGTTCTCCCTGATCTGTGATAACTAATAGAACACCTAAAAAGAAATCTGTAGAAGTGAAAATGACACTTTGAGAAGCAATGACTTGAACATCCCTTGTCTTTACTATCAAGGAGCAATTTTTTTTTTCTTAATGGATAATGGGACTTGAAATGGGAGAGGGAGGAGGAGTTAGGGTGGGAATGGGGATGGGAGGGCAGATATGATGGGAAGAATCACTATATTCCTAAAGTTGTACTTATGAAATTTGTACTCACTAAATAAATGGTTTCTTTGGGGAAAAAATAAAGGACGTTGTTGCAAAGCTTTATAAAATCCAAATAAACTCTGTAGATGAGATAATATTACTGTACTGATGTTGATTTCCTAACAACAATCAGTATGGTATAAGAAAGTGCACTTGATTTTAGGAAATACACAATATATATTTAGGGGTAGTAAGGGCATCAAAGTGTAACTGACTCAACAGTTCAGGAAAATTCATATAAACATACAAGCATTTTCAACAAATTATGTGTATACAAGCAACCCCAGGTTAATGGATATTAATAACACTAAAATGGACCCTTCCAAAGAAAGAGTAATTTAAAATGTAGACTCTGGAAGTAAAAATCCTGAAAGAATTATTGCTAGGGACCACTGTGGGAAAAAATGACCTACATGAAAGATCTCTGTGAAATCCCAGTGGAAAGAAGGGGCCATCAAAGAAGGCCGCGGCTCAATAGGCTAATCCTCCGCCTAGCGGCGCCGGCACACCAGGTTCTAGTCCCGGTCGGGGCACTGATCCTGTCCCGGTTGCCCCTCTTCCAGGCCAGCTCTCTGCTGTGGCCAGGGAACGCAGTGGAGGATGGTCCAAGCCCTTGGGCCCTGCACCCCATGGGAGACCAGGATAAACACCTGGCTCCTGCCATCGGATCAGCGCGGTGCGCCGGCCGCAGCGCGCTACCGCGGCGGCCATTGGAGGGTGAACCAACGGCAAAAGGAAGACCTTTCTCTCTGTCTCTGTCTCTCACTGTCCACTCTGCCTGTCAAAAATAAAAAAAAAATTTAAAAAAAAAAAAAAAAAAGAAGGAGGTACCTTTCTCTGAAAGGAGGAAAGAACTTCCACATTGATTATGGCCTTGTCTAAATAACGTCAGAGTTTGTGGACTCAAAAAGCTTCCATAGCCTTTGCAACTCATGACAAGAGCCTCAGGTGATCACTGACATCATAAAAGTATCAATTGTTAAATCAACAAGAGGAGTCACTGTGCACGTGCTCCCCATGTAGGACATCTGTCCTTAATGAGTTGTACTATGAGAAAAAAAAAATTAAAAAAAAAAAAATTAGTCTTCAAACAGCACTTTATACTTTGTGTGTCTGTGTAGGTGCAAACTGTTGAGATCTTTACTTAGCATAGAGTTAACCTTCAGTATATAAAGTTAATTTAAAATGAAAAAAAAAAAAAAGAGCCTCGGGTGGTCACTGACACCATACATAAGAGTGTTAATTGTTAAATTAACAACAGGAGTCACTGTGCACCGACTCCCCATGAAAGACCTCTGTCTTCAATGAATTGTATTATGAGCGTTAAATGTGATAATTGTTCTCAGCTTTTTGTGTGTGTATGTGTGCGTGTGTGTGCAAATTGTTGAAATCTTTACTTAGTATAGAGTTGGTCTTCTGTGAAAAATGTTAATTGAAAATGAATTTTTCGCCGACCTGGTGAGCTGCATGAAGGGTGCTGTGAACATCTCCGTTCTGTGAAGGGTTTCTGTTCCGGTGCGAGCGCAGCACTGCACTGGGCAGGTGCACTGTGCACCTTAGCGTCCGCGGCCACGTGGGCCTGCAGGGCGGCCAGCAGCCACCCTCGGGAAACACTTGCCGCGCGGCTAAGGGCTTCTCTCGAAGAATTGATTACAGCAGCCACCGCGGTCAGGACTGAATCCACAGCCTAGCGGAGTGGACAGGCACCCTTGGGCTCTGTGACAGGGCCGTCAGCCGGAACCACCGCCTCCTAGCCGCTCACCGAGGGCGCCGCTCCGAGCCTGCGCGCTCGAAGACGCACAGCCTTCCTCTGCCACACGGCTGCGCGGCTGCAAGACGGGAGGAGGGCGCCGAGGAAGGGCACCGCTCCGAGAGGCGCGCCCACAGCCGTGACCGGGGCGGAACTGGCCGCGGGCGCCGGGCGCGGGTGCGGGCCGAGGCAGCCTCCGGGGCAGTGAGGGAGGGCGGGACAGGAGGCGGCCCGAGGGAGGGCTCCGGCCACCACGGCGCCCGCCCGCCCTGCCCGAGCCCTGGGGAGAAGGGACGTCAAGAAAAAGTTTGCTTGGGTGCAAAAGAATTTGAAATCTTCAAAAATTGTGAAAGATGCCTATTATGAAGACACTTGAGTGAATTTCAAAAAAATTTTTTTTCATCAACATAAGCTTCCCTTTGGATTCCACTTTCGCGGGGTTTTCTGAGGGCTCCCGGAGGACAGAAGGCCCTGACTGCCCTGGTCTGCGGTGCGCCAAGGGCACAGCTGGGTGAGGAGGAAGCGGCCGTGTCAGTCCCTCAGCCTCACCCAGCCCAGGAAACGGGCTCTCAGGGCTGCTGGTGACCACAGCCCCCATGGCAGAACCCGGCTCCAGCCCCTGCTGAGGTGCCAGGGGGCAGACAGGGTGGCCGAAGTGCTTGGGCTGCTGCCGCCACGTGGGACACCAGGATGGAGCCCCAGGCTCCCGGCTTCGGCCTGGACCAGCCCTGGCTGTTGGCAGCTGGGGAGTGAGCCAGCAGACAGGAGATATCTTCCTCCAGCCCCCGCCTGTTCTGCCTTTCAAGTAAATAAAAAATTTTTAAAAGAAAAAAAAAATTTAATGGAGAATGGGGCTGGGAAAGGGAGAAGGAGGAGGAGAAGGGGTGGGAGTGTGGGTGAGAGGGCGGGTATGGTGGAAGGAATCACTATATTCCTAAAGTTGTACATATGAAATTTGTATTCCTTAAAAATAAATTAATTAATAAAACAGAATCACAGCTAGGGAAGACACTGACAGATATGTTGAAATAGTTATCAACACCAGAGGATTTATTGAGAAGACAGGATATGAATGCACATCAGAAGGTATTTTCTATAGCTTTAATGATCTGTGATTACTTTGAAATTTTACTGTGTATAGATGAAATAGTTTTTCCATTTGATTATTGTTTATAGCCCTTGCCTCTATTTCTGCTAAACTAGTGTAGTTTTGCTTTCTAGTTGTTGAACTCTTTATATACTGGAGCATTAAACTCTTGACTGCAATGTAAATTAAAGAGACATTATCTCTTGGGGCCAGCGCTGTGGCATACATAGTAGGCTAAGCCTCTGCTTGTGGCACCAGCATCCCATATGGGAGCCAGTTTGGATCCCAGCTGCCCCTCTTCTAATCCAGCTCTCTGCTTACGACCAGAGAAAGCAGTAGAAAGACGGCCCAAGTGCTTGGACCCCTGCACCCACGTGGGAGACCCGGAGGAAGCTCCTGGCTCCTGGCTTCAGATCGACCCAGCTCCAGTTGTTGCGGCCATTTGGGGAGTGAACCATCGAATAGAAGATATCTCTCTCTCTGTATGTATTTTTTTTTATTTGACAGTTAGTGAGAGAGACAGAGAGAAAGGTCTTCCTTCCATTGGGTCACTCCCCAAATGGCCGCCACAGTCGGCGTTGTGCCGATCTGAAGCCAGGAGCCAGGTGCTTCCTACTGGTCTCCCATGCGGATGCAGGGGCCCAAGCACTTGGGCCATCCTCCACTGCCTTCCCGGGCCACAGCAGAGAGCTGGACTGGAAGAGGAGCAACAGAGACTATAACCTGGTGCCCATATGGGATGCCGGCGCTGCAGGCGGGAGATTAACCAAGTGAGCCATGGCGCCAGCCCCATTCTGTAATTCTTTCTCTCAACTAAATAAATAAAATCTTTTTAAAAAAATATATGTTATCTCAAAAGGAAAGGGGAGAAGGGGAAAATGGAGAGGGAGGCAAGGAGGGGGAAAGAGAAGGGGTAAGAGTGAGGGAGAAAGGGAATATCATTATGTTTTCAACACTGTATCTATGAACTGTATTGAACCTGTTAAAAGCCCAAAAAATAAAAATTAAAAAAAAAAAAAACAGGTATTTTCTGTGGTTGTGGTTGTTAGCAATCAAATGTCTTTCCCAGCCAATTGCCGCATGAGACAGTATAGATTCTCCTCAAGACCTATCTTCACTGCTCCCCTTTGCTGTAGAGCTATAACTAGATTCAAGCTTCAACACAGCCTAAAGATAAAAAACAAGTTTAACTCTGGTGGAAAATGCACCTCAGTTGAAAATAACTGCCTGACTTTTCTAATTTACACAAATAAAAATCATGGGCATGTGGGTGGGAACACTACTAAGGAGATAAAATAATGGTGGGAGGAAGAGAACTTTGGAACTGACCAAATTTATCAGCAGGGCTCCCTAAAAAGAGATTTACATGGCATGTTTCAGCCTGCAAAGAGAGAAAGGGCCTATTTGATTGGTTGACTAAAACATGGACCAGAAGCTGACCCATACTGAGCCAATGGGAAACCCTGTACCTTTCCTGGTTTAAAGTACAGGTAAAGAATCAAAGCCTTAGGGAGACTGAATGCTAGTGGGGATTTGTCATTTAAGAACCACTTGCTCCACTAGGAGTATCCAGAAGACATACCATTCACCATTACTGTGAGACACATGTTTACAAAGAGAATACCAGCATCCTTGATGAGACTCTGATCTCTTGTCTCTGAAGATCAAATAGTATAATGGAGACTATGGTCCTTAAATTAGGGATCCTAAAACCAATGCCAGTAGATGGATCTCAGGATGGTAGATCCAAGAAGTACCACTGCAACACCAAAGGCAAGATGAGGGCATGGTGACTGTAATGGACAGCAGATTCAAAGCCAAGAAAGGAAGGGTACAGACCTATGACATTGGCTTATTTAACATGGTTACTTAGAAGTGAAATTGATAGGATTCCTACTAAATTCTTACCATGTCAAATGAATGAAAGCCTAATATTAATCACCAAACCAGAGCATCAGGACAGCTTGAACAATTCCCAAGACATGAGCCAATTTACAGACAACAGCATCCTGAACAAAGGGGAAGCCAGGTTCCCTTATGAAAGGTCCTGCATATGCTATCAAAAATCTATCTGGATCAAGCATCTGGCCTAGCAGTTCAGATGCTGCTCTGGAGGCCCACATCTCAAATCAGAGTGCCTGGGTTCCAGCCTTGATTTTGCTCCTATTTCCAGTTTCCGGCTAGTGTGTACCCTTGGAGGCAGCAGTGATGGCTCTAGTGGTTGGGTCCCTGACACCCATGTGGGAGCTCTGAATTGAGATTCTGGCTCTTGGTGGATAACTGAGGAATGAAGCAGCAATGAGAGTGCCCCACCCCGCCCCCTGCCTCACCTCACTCTCGCTCTCTCTTTCCCTCACTGTCTCTCAAGAAATAAAATACTTTTTAAAATTTTAATTTCATACTTTTATCTTTTTTCATTCCTTAACAAAGTGACTTCTGGCCTTTAATTGGGATAGCTGTACTTCGTGGAAAAGTCTATCATCTGAAGCTCCTGGCTCCTGGCTTTGGATCGGTGCAGCTCCAGCCATTGCCGCCAGCTGGGGGACGAACCATTGGATGGAAGACCTCTCTCTCTCTCTCTGCCTCTCCTCTCTCTGTGTAACTCTGACTTTCAAATAAATAAGTAAATCTTAAAAAAAAAATACTGCACTCCTAGAGGGACTGCCAAGATTTGTGTCATCATGAGGCCTTACAAGATGCAAGGATGGTGATTCCTGTCATCTCTTTTATTCGGCCTGTGCAGAAGACAGATGGATCTTGAAGAATTATGGTGGATTATCATAAGTTTTACCAAGTGATTAATCACAGCTGGTGCATGATATGCGGTTTCATTATGTGATTAAATTAGTCATACCTACTGGTGATGTGGTATGCAGTCAATAACCCAGAAAATGCCTTTTTTCCCCATACCCATCCCTAAGGCTCACCAGAGTGAGTTTGCTCTCAGCTAGCTGAGACAGTAATGCCCCTTCACTATATTAATTCAGGTAGATAGCAACTCTTTGGCACTATAATTTAGTTCTCAGGGATCACGATCACCTTTTGCTTCCACATTGTATTGATCCATTGTATTGGTGATGCTGACTGGATCCATTCAATAAGAAGTAGCTAACTACTCTGGACTTAACGATAGGGCATACGCATGTCCAAGGATGAGACATCAACCTGTTGACAATGCGGGGGCCTCCTATACAGGTAAAGGTTCTATGGATCAAATAGTGAGGGCAATATGCATACAGCCCTTCTAACATGAGTACTTTACTGGTACATCTTGTGCCTTTTACACACAGAAAAGAGGCACAATGCCTAGGGGCCTTCTTGGACTTCAGAGGCAACACATTCCTCGTTTGGGTGTGACACTCCAACATAGTTACTGAATAACCCCCCCCCCAAAAAAAAAAAAAAACTGCTAGTTTTGAGTGATTCCAGAATAAGAGATGACTCTGCAACAGGTCCACGCTGGTGTGCCCATTGCTCTGCCACTTGGGCCATACAGTCCAGTAAATTCAATGATGCCTGGAGTGTCAGTGACAGATGGCAATGCTTTTTGTAGCTCCTGGTAGGTCCCTAAGAAGGCCTGGTCATTATCTACAGATAACTACTCTCTTTTTGAGAGACAGCTTTCAGCAATGTCTTCATAGATACTAAACTCTAAAGAAGGAGCTACCTAGTTACCATGTGACCATCATGAAGTGGGTGTTAACTGATCCAATAAAGCATATATTTGGATGTGCACCACCACACTCCAGCATCAAAAATAAGTGATATATAGAAGTGATTAGAGGAGGTTTTGAGGGCACAATCAGTAACATGAAGTAATCCAAATGACCACATTCTCCCGCAACATTGGATTCTTTCTCCCAGCCGACACCCACAGCCTTCTAGAGAGCACCCTATAATCACTGGCAGAGCAAGACATGGTTAGGGCACAGTTTAAAACCTCCGTCACAGCTCCAGCTACTTGACACATGTCAAGTGGGCCGGTCACATGTTGTCCAAAAAGGTTGCATATGCTCTGAATGTGTGCCCGATGTACAGTGCGATGTCTCTCGTGGATAGAGGGAATAAGGGTTGGAACTGGATGTGGCAGCACTCACTACTACTCCTAGTTCCCTGTACTAAGATTTGCTTCTTTGTTCATTTATTTTTGAAATTTTTCACTTATTTAGTTTTTCTTTTATTTGAAAGGCAGAGATACAAAGAGTCAGACATGTCTTCTATCCTCTGGTTCGCTCTCCAAATGCCCACAACAAGCAGGGCTGGGCCAGGCTGAAAGCAGGGGCCTGGAATATAGTCTGGATCTCCCATGTGGATGGGAGGGACAGAAGTACAGGAGCCATCTTCTGCTGCCTCCTAGGGTGCACATTAGAAGGAAATTTGGTCTTGCACACCAATATGCATCCTGCTAACTTAGAAGCCTTAGTTTCAGTGGGAGGAATGTGTCTATCAAGAGACACAACATTGATTCCATTGAACTGGAAGTTAAGACTGCAACCTGGTCACATAGGGATTCTGATGCCTGAATAAACAGGTAGATAAGGGAGTCACTATGCCTGCCTGGGTGACTGATCCTCACTACAATGGGTAAATTGGATACTATTCCACAATGCAAGTAGGGATGAGTGTGTCTGGAATACAGGTGATCCTTTATGGTTTATGCTAGTATTATGATACCCTAAGATTAATAGAAAAGTACAAAAACCCAGTCCAATGCTGCTACTATTGTCCCAATGGGAAGAATCCCCAAGGCCCTTGGGAGATTAAGATTTTGGTCATGGAGGCCAGCATTGTGGTGTAGTGGGTTAAAAATGCCACCTGCAATGCTGACATCCCATATGAGCACTGGTTCGGGTCCTGGCTTCTCCACTTCTGATCCAGCCCCCTGCTATGGCTTGGGAAAGCAGTGGAGGATGGCCCAAGTGCTTGGGCCCCTACACCCATGAGGGAGACCCGGAGGAAGCTCCTGGCTCCTGGCTTCAGTTTTGCCCAGCCCTGGCTGTTGCAGCTATTTGGGGAGTAAGGCAGCAGATGGAAGATTCATTCATATTCTCCTCTCTCTCTCTCTCTCTCTCTCTCTCTCTGCCTCTGGTCTTTCTGCATTCTACCTTTCAAATAAATAAATAAATCTTTAAAATAAAAAAGCTTTTTGTCGTGCAGCCAGGTAAGGAACTATGACCAGCTGAGATATTTGCTGAAGGCAAGAGGAACACAGGATGAGTGGTGGAAGAAATAACAGCCATAACCAGTTGCAGGAACTTTGCCAGTTACAGAAACAAGGACTGTAATTGTGATGAGTATTCCTCTCTCTATATATATTTTTTGTATGCAAGATGACCGTACCACATTAGGCGTGATCACGACTTGCTGTTTTCTTTTATCTGGAGACAGAATGTGACTTAAGAAGATGATTATGGATGACAAGTTGACAAGGGATGAACTTACAATGCTTTATTTTAGTACCAACTCGATGGGGGCTGAGTTGCCCAGATATTTGGTTAAACATTTTCTGGGTGTGTTTCTGGGGTTATTTTCAGATGAGTTAACACTTCACTCATTAGGCTCGATGATGTGCATGGCCTTCTCCCACCATGGGTGAGCCTCATCCAATGACCCGAAAGCCTAAATAGCATAAAAAGCTAAGGAAGAGAGAATTCGTTCTACCTGCCTGAGTGTCTGCGAGCGGGGACACCAGTCCTCTGCCTTCCCACGCAGGAAAGGACTGGGTCTCCACCCTTGGCTCTCCTGAGTGTCCAGCCTGCAGGCTGCAGATCTCTGCCCTCCCAGCCTCCTGCATCACATGACCTAACTTCTTTATTTTAGGATTTATATAATTTTTGAAAGGTTTTGTGTGTGTGAGAGAAAGAGACACACACACACACACAGAGAGAGAGAGAGAGAGATATATATATATCTTCCATCTACTGAGTCATTCCCCAGTGGCCACACTTACTGTGCATTATTTCTTTACCAAGTATAGCCACCCTGAGATAAGGGCTTCACCCTATGGCTTGGGAAGGACACAGAATTCAGTGCAGAACACCGGCCAAGCTAATGACTAGAATACCATCAATCAACAGAGAAAACTCTGCCCAAAATGAGTGTAAACATAACATCCAGAGCAGCCAAAAACATAGAGAAAGGACTGGCAGCAATGAACAAGTATGGAAAATATAAATTGGATGGAAAAACTTTTTGTGTCCCTGATATGGCTGGAATAGAATATGGCTTCTGAACTCATGTAGATGGTAAAGTCCCAAGTCTTGGGTTGATGGCACTAAGAGGGAGGAGGTTTGATTTAGTTATGGTGTTTAGGAAGTGGGTCTAGTTGGAGATCCTTAGGTCTTTGGATGCTTGACCATGTTAGGGAGTTCTCTTGAGTTGGTTATAAAAAGCTGGGTCAGGCCTAGTTGCTGTTGTCTGCCTCCTGGCCCACCTTGTGATCTTCGCTCTGCACAAACTCCACCATTGCCACACTCCAGCCTCACCAGATGGCAGGACCAATGGGGGCCCACCACATGGTAGGCTGCAAATCTCCAAGACCGTAAACTAAAATACACTTTCTTCCTTCATAAATAGCCAGTGTTAGATGTTTTGATATGCTAACGAAAGCTAACTGCACGGGAGACTAATCGCAAGAGACCCTTTGAGGAGGCTAAGCACGTGCCTCCAATGCCCCGTGCCATGTGAGCTCTCCAAGAGACTCAGAAGCTCTCATACATCCTACCAGGAGAAATAAAGAAATTTAGTCTCACACTACCTCTGGTTAATAGTTAAGTTGGGGCCGGCGCCATGGCTCACTTGGTTAATCCTCCGCCTGCGGCGCCTGTGTCCCATATGGGTGCCGGGTTCTAGTCCTGGTTGCTCCTCTTCCAGTCCAGCTCTCTGCTGTGGCCCGGGAAGGCAGTGGAGGATGGCCCAGATGCTTGGGCCCTGCACCTGCATGGGAGACCAGTAGGAAGCACCTGGCTCCTGGATCGGCACAGTGCCAGCTGTAGTGGCCATTTGGGGAGTGAACCAACGGAAGGAAGACCTTTCTCTCTGTCTCTCTCTCTCACTGTCTATAGCTCTACCTGTCAAATAAATAAATAAAAGTTAAGTAAGTTAATCATATTGTGACAAATGCTCCCATAGGAATTAAACAGATCAATCAAAAAAAAAAAGTGGCTACAAAAGTCTCCAGTATTAATGGACGTTTCCGTGAGGAGGTAACTTTTTGAATACTCAGTTAATTATGAGAACAGCCAGGAGGAAAGCATTCTAGGCAGGGGGATCAGAAATGAGGGGAAAAAACCCAGAAATACCAACAAAAAAGAACAGACATCCTTGGATTTCTGAGAGGAGGGAATTGAAGTGCATGGGTCTAAAGGCAAAGAGCTATGGAATGAGGTTGAATAGGTAATAAACAGGGGTCCCGCAGGCACTTACATCAGAGTGAGAAGCTCATATTTTACTGAGAGTGGAGTGAACAGCACTAGGGCATTTTAGGCACAAGGACACAATCATATTTATGTGTCTTCAACACTCAACTTCTGTTTCCCCCCAAAGACTATGAGTATCAGCCTTTCACCTTGAATGACCATATCACAATTCCAAGGTGACAGATATTTTCTCTCATGTACCTAAGCTGTTATTCCATTGTCTTTGTCTTCTATTATTTTGGTTGAGAAGTCTGCTATCAATTTATCTGTATAATCTGGTTTTCACCATGTTCTCCAGGAACAATATCATGTTCCCCTTTTCTTTTGCCCACTTTTCCTGAAATGAGCACAGACTGCTAAACTGAACTTGGTTTTCAAATAATCATAAAGTAATCTGCTGTTTACTCAGGCCTTCTGGACAGTATGACGAGTTCTGCAAACACTCAGTATATTTTTGGGACATCTCAAATGTCAACTTTTTCCTACCGCACTGCCAACGTTACCTGGTGTGTCCCTAACACCAGAAATTCTAGATTGTCCACAAATGCCTAGCAATATGAACACAACAAGTATCCTCTCATCAGTCATTGTCAATATTTTCTAGGTGAAGAATATCCCGAGATAATTCAGAGCTACTAGCATTATAAATAGTTCAGGATGAAGGCTTTCATCAGATACCTTTTCATATTTTACATGGCAAATTTTTTTTTTTAAATTTATTTGACAGGTAGAGTTAGACAGTGAGAGAGAGAGACAGAGAGAAAGGTCTTCCTTCCGTGGGTTCACCCTCCAAATGGCCGCTACGGCTGGCGCTGTGCTGATCCAAAGCCAGGAGCCAGGTGTTTCTCCCTGGTCTCCCATGCGGGTGCAGGGCCCAAGCACTTGGGCCATCCTCCACTGCTCTCCCGGGCCACAGCAGAGAGCTGGACTGGAAGAGCAGCAATCGGGACTAGAACCCAGTGCCCATATGGGATGCTGGCACCACAGGCGGAGGATTAACCAAGTGAGCCAGGGTGTTGGCCCCTACCTGGCAAATTTCAAATGCTTTGTGATTAAGCCTCGTTCATCTCGGGCATTCTGATACTGCACACTACATACGCCCTTCTTAAACTTCAGCAACCAATGTTCCACTTATTTAGAGATTCAGGGAGCTAGAGAGATATAGACTGACAGAGACCTTCCATCTGCTCATTAATTCCCCAAACGTCTGCAGCAGACAGGGCTGGAATGGGACTCTCCCCGGGCTGAGGAAATAGAGCTGGGATGCTCACGACACTGAGGCAGCTGCGAGTCACAGAACAGAAGACCAGAGAGGAGGGTGTTAAACAACCAGCAAACTCCAGAGATCAGGGGTCAGGCCCCAGGGCTTCAGCTGCGTCCAAGGACACTGCCTGAGGTCAAGGAAAGAACGGGCAGTGCCTGTCACTCACACACAACTGCAGACAATGCTGGGTATCACCAGCAGGGACGGAAACACACGCGGGCTGTGGGCAGTGGTACTCCAAAGTGCCTTGCCTCTCCACGCCCATCAGCCCCGTGCTTCCTACTGCTTGCGTCTTCCCTAAGGCTTCTTAAAGGCCTGGCCTGAAAGGATCAAACTTCCTACATGGTTAACTGCACCCCAGAACAAACCTCAAGAACGCTTACAGAAACAAAACCATGTATCCTTGTGTCAGGCGAAACTCACAATGTTTGGGAGCCAATTAAAATCACCAAATATGCAAAGAAGCAAAAATACCTGATATACTTTGTGACAAATGTTTGTAAAGCTGGGTATTTTCTTGGGTTTCCACTTGAGGAATGTCCCACAGGCTTTGTATGCAGCATTATCTTTGTTTTCAACAGATAAGTCAATTCCAAATTTTGATTTTCAATTCAGAATAGAAGAGAGTTCCGTCTTCCTTGACTTCATTATTGTGAGAGAAAGTGACCCAATTACATAGCATCAGGTATAGCAATTTACTGAGATTTATGCTGGACACACTTCATGATTTTTCTGACATATAAGAGTATTTAAAAAGCTGGAAGAATTAATTTAAAGATAAATTTATTCTGGTAGAATACATTTTGTAAAACAAGCATTTTTTTTTTCATAGCATACATTTTCTATGAACTTTCTGAAGACCTCTCATATGTATGGATTTCAAAGTTTTTTGCAAAAAATAACCTTATATTTTAATTCCATCTTCCACAAACTTTTGAAATACCCTCATATGGCATTAATAGTATTTGCCAATAACCTGTATTTTTACCTTTTTACTTTGTCATTGTACTATTATTGATGGACGATAAGTCCAACATGATTGTTGATTTCTTTCTCCTTTCATATAGACATATCATCACATGCCCAAAGGATAATTACCACTATAATTCCTATACAATTTTTAAATTATCGTTGTAATATCAGTCAGATTTGACAGACTGCTCTACCTTGAACTCTACTTTAACATTCATAGTGCCATTGCTGCTTTATTTTCTGTCAACATCTTCCAGATGTGCCCTTTTATTTCCCTTTTTCAGCTTTCTATTTCATTCTGAGTTAGCTTTTTTTTTTTTATGCAATCCAAGGCTCTCCTCTTCTTTGGTAGTTCTGTTTCTGCAGATGACCCATGAAGGGTTATAGATTCAATTGATAAACACGTAGACATTAGTATTTAAATTCCTGTAATTTCAGTAGTAGTCTTGATTAATCTGCCCTTTACTTGTGATATAAATATAAAACTCACCACTGCCTTGAAGTCCAAAATAAGAATATGTATTTTTGATTGACATGTCCATTTTTCACGATGTCTCAACTCAAAGGGAACATAAATGTACAAATTTGGACAAGCACAGAAAATACAGAAAAGAAAGCCATAATAAAAATTGGACTGCACATTGAATGTTGTAGATTTCCGAAACAGGATATGCTGAACTCTGATTTTTAGGAAAAGTGAGTGCTTATATTACTGTTGTCTGGGTACTCTCATTTTGTTACAGCTTCTTTTGTATTTTTGATCACTGATTTCTTTGTGAGGCTGAATCCATCCCACAATCTCTCAGTTCCCTTCCCAATATTCTCAATCAAAGTTCTCTCTATTAACTGATATTGGCTAAAGTTAGACTCTTTCATTTCTCTAATTCTCATATATTGCTGAAAATATTTGTTAGAACTATGTGATATAAAACAGAAACAGAAAAAAAAAGAGACACGAGAATAATAATTAGTATTGGAGTTCACACAGGTGAATTTCATTTCTCCACAGGCACGAACACTACCAGATTTTTATAGTTTATCTGCCATTTATCCAAGGTCAGAGACTTTAAAAACATTCTGGTTTATGAGTCTCATAAGAATTGATTGATGGTCTGGTGCCACGGCTCAATAGGCTAATCCTCCGCCTTGCGGTGCCGACACATTGGGTTCTAGTCCTGGTCAGGGTGCCGGATTCTGTCCCGGTTGCTCCTCTTCCAGGCCAGCTCTCTGCTGTGGCCAGGGAGTGCAGTGGAGGATGGCCCAAGTGCTTGGGCCCTGCACCCCATGGGAGACCAGGAGAAGCACCTGGCTCCTGCCTTCGGATCAGCGCGGTGTGCCGGCTGCAGCATGCCGGCCGCAGCGGCCATTGGAGGGTGAACCAACAGCAAAGGAAGACCTTTCTCTCTGTCTCTCTCTCTCTCACTGTCCACTCTGCCTGTCAAAAAAAAAAAAAAAAAAAAGAATTGATTGATGGACAATTAACAATACAGGCACAATGTGAGTATGCCCTCCATTTCCAATTTCTCTGAACAACATATAAGAAACCACTAGTCTTTCTCCACATAAATGTGCCATTATTTTGTATAAACTGGTTTGATGATACTGGACACATTTGGCTAAGGATCTCAATTGTATTTAATTTACAAGGACAGTGGGTATCAATACCCCCTGCTTACCAATCTGTGTTGCCAGGTGGGTCCCAGGATCATGGCTCACCTGGATGAGCTCCAGACAGAATGGCCGGAGGAGATGTGCATCGTTAGTGACGAGCACAATCATGTCATTGGAGCCGAAACAAAGAAGAACTGCCACCTGAAAGGAAACATCGAGACGGGTGAGAGGGAGGGAGCTTCTCTGTGTTCAGAACCTGTCCCATCAGCTCTTCCCTGCATCTGGCCAATACTCCAAAGAGGGCGTCCGAGAAGATGCGCTTGAGAGCAGACAGCGGACACTTGTGCTGCTGCTGCTGCTGCATCTGTAATGCTCTGGAGGAAACTTGGGAAACGCTAGCCATTTTATTGAGAGCCCTTTTAGCACATCAAATCTTACAACAAACCTTAGAGTCGGACAACTCACTTTGTGCCGTTCGTCCATCAACTTCCTGGGCAGTGGCAAGAGCGACAGGAGTGGGGGCTGGGCAACAGGCTTAGACTCTGAGCCGTGGGTAAATCTCAGGCCTGTGGTATCTGGTGCGGAGTACTCACGTCTTACTCAATACACAATAAAGAGATATAACAGTGCCCACCTCAAAGTGTAGCTGTCAGTAACCACGGTACTGGTATTTACATGCTCCACACCTTCCAATGTGTGCCCAGCAAGTACTACCCGCTGCGGGTAGTACAGCGCGCTCAGCTGCGTGAGAGACTGAGAGGGGAGGAGGGACCCTTTCCACAGAGCTCTCACTCAGCTCACTTCTGTGTCACCCAACTCACACTCATTTTGCAGGGCTGTTGCACGGAGGCTTCAGTGTCATCCTCCTCACTATGAAAGCTCAGTTCTTGGTGCAGCAGAGACCAGATGCCAAGTGCACGTTTCCTAGTGAGCTTACTCAGGTGGAATCTAAGACCCATTGACCTCTGACTTGTGTTTGGTGCCGCACAGAGGGTTGAATAGTTAGCAAACTCATCAAGCTCTATATTGGAAAAGAGTTCTGCTCCAAAAGAATTTACAACTCTAATTTTCTCAAGGAATTGAGAACTTGTTTGTCTTGGAAAGATAGACTGGTGACCTTGAAATTATTTTGTAGTTCTAAAAAATTGAGAGCTTAATATGAATATAATAACTGACTAAGAATTGAAAAGAAGAATTGATGATGAGATGATAAATCAGAATTAAATATGTTTTATCTACTATATGTTGTCTCAGAAGGAGAATGACCCGTTTAGTAAAAGGAAGCTCCCAATAAAGCAGGCCCATTGCCCATTTTTTCTAGGTCCTTTTTCTGAGTCCTTTTCTCGTCACCCTTTATATAACTTGGCAGAACTGGAAGAAAAAGACACCGTGGGAGTAAGAAGGGCAGCTATGCGACGTCTCCAAGCTGAGCTGGGAATTCCTCAGGACCAGGTACCACACTACCGTACATAAAGACATAAAAATGAGCTTTGAGATCTGTTTAACCATTTCAATAATCCAGTTTTAGCTCTTACAGACAAATGATGTCATGTTTTCATCATTTAATTAAAATGCTATTACACAAGCAGGGGACAGTGAACAACAGACGTCCACATCCAGTAATAAATGTCTGCTTCCTCCACAGAACAGAAGCAAGTCTGACTCACAGAATAGCTGTGACACAAACCACGATCTTATCATGTAAGAGTTTCTCTTAGCACCATTCTGAAAGGAAAAGATCCTTGATGAAACTCACACGTAAAACTCTGCAGAACTTTCTTTAGCCTTCTCACGTGGTCTGTCTTTAGAATTCTTACTGTGTTCTCAAAGAATGAAGCGGACAAGATCAAGAATTCTAACCTCTTCATTATGATCTACCCAGCACTTCATTAAAGCTTGAAAAGCGTGTGACACGCAGTTAGGGGTCCAGCACGTTTTCTGAATGCAAACAAAAGGAATGAGTTGTTTTCTATGTAAAATCTTTTCTCTAAGATGGAATTAATGCTGGGTCATTTCCACAAACGATGTAATTTTTATGAAAGGATTTTACCACAAGTGTACTTCAGATGACATCTGGGGAGACCTTGAGATTGTCTTCTGTTTGTAAGGAAAAACCTCACAACGAACCCAGATTCCACAGAAGTCAAAGGCTACCACTATATGACCCAAGAGGAGCTGTGGGAGCTCCTGTACAGGGCAGCCCAGGGACAGGTGAAGGTGACCCCATGGTTTAGGATCATTGCAGAAGGCTTTCTGTTCAAGTGGTGGGATCATTTGCATGACATCTTCCCACACGTGGACCCTGACAAAATATATGGGTTTTAAAAAGACGTGGGAATGTAATGTTCAAAATAATAAGTCATCCCAAACCTATGGTTCAAATGCATGCATTCAGATGATGGTGTGGTAGCAGAAATTGAGTAGTGCAATCCTTTAAGCAATTCCTTTTAGCTTAAAGTTTGATTTCAGTGTTTTATCTAAGTGCTCAGTTATTTTCCTCCAACTCTTAACATTTTTCAGTTATTTCTATAGAAAATATCTTTTTTTTTTTTTTGACAGAGTTAGACAGTGAGAGAAAGACAGAGAGAAAGGTCTTCTTTCCGTTGGTTCACTCCCCTAATAGCCGCTAGGGCAGGCGCACTGCGTCGATCCGAAGCCAGGTTCCAGGTGCTTCCTCCTGGTCTCCCATGCGGGTGCAGGGCCCAAGCACTTGGGCCATCCTCCACTGCCCTCCCGGGCCATAGCAGAGAGCTGGACTGGAAGAGGAGCAACCGGGACAGAATGCGGTGCCCCGACTGGGACTAGAACCCGGTGTGCCGGTGCCTCAAGGCGGAGGATTAGCCTAGTGAGCCGCGGTGCTGGCCGAAAATATCACTTTTCTGCTAAAAGTCTCCCTCTAATGGTTTCAATTTCCTACAATACAGGTAGTCCTAGCCCATTCTAGCTGTAGACACAGGCTCTTGTAAGGGCCATGGCTCTGCACGTCCCCTCTCTGCCTGGTGCTTTGATCATTTATTCCTGGAGAATTTCGCCCACTAAAAATTATGCTATGGGGGACTGCATTGTGGCATTGCGAGTAAAGCTGCCACTTCTCATGCCAGCATCCAGTATGGGCAGCAGTTCGATCCAGCTACTTGCTAACGTACCTGGGAAAGCTATAAAAGTGACTCAAGTGCTTGGGCCCTTGCACCTAAGTGGGAGATTCAGAAAAAGTTCCTGATTCCCTACTTTGGCCTGGCACAGCCCCAGCTGTTGTGGCCATTTGGGAATGAACCAGCAGATGAAAGATCTCTCTGTGTCTGTTCTCCCTCTGTAATTCAGCCTTTCAAATAAAATAAATAAAATCTTTTTTGAAAAAGGAATTATGCTATATGATGATGATATATATGAAGGATAAGCAAATCTTTGTTAGTATTCTTGGTTTTATAAGTTTCAGAAAAATGTTATTTACCATGCAATACCTTAAGTCAAATAATTATGATTGATTCCTGTTTTTTTACATTAACCAATACAAACACAAAATAGATGCGTATCATTGAACAAATTAAAATAATTTAGAAACAAAATGGTTCGTTTTATTCAAGTTAGAGTAAGAGGTGAATCTTATTACTAAAATATTATGTTTTATTTGTTAGAATGTTTAGTGTTCATGATACAACATCTAGAAATCATAATCTTGATTATTGAAAATATGTAAAATCTTTTTTTTGTAAAGATTTATATTTATTTGAAAGTCAGAGTTACACAGAGAGAGAAGCAGAGGCAGAGAGAGAGAGAGAAAGAGAGAGGTCCTCCATCCGTTGGTTCACTCCCCAGTTGGCCTCAAGGACTGGAGCTGCGCCAATCCGAAGCCAGGAGCCAGGAGCCAGGAGCCTCTTCTGGGTCTCAAACGTGGGCACAGGGGCCCAAGGACTTGGGCATCTTCCACTGCTTTCCCAGGCCACAGCAGAGAGCTGGATGGGAAGTGGAGCAGACAGGACTTGAACCGTCGCCCATATGGAATGCCGGCACCACAGACAGTGGCCTTACCTGCTATGCCACAGCGCTGGCCCCCAAAAATATGTAAAATCTTGAATAAAAAGAAAGTTCTCCCAAGACTTCTTTTAATTCATTAACTTTCTAAGTAAATCTTGATTAATAAAACAACTACATTTATTCCAATGCGTATTAAATCTTTTGCTATTTGTAAATGTATTTGATCATTTTCTTTAAAATAAATAAAAATAAAATACAAATTATATAATTCTTCTTTCAAGTCTGGTGGGCCATCTTGGGGTAATGTGCCTGGGAAACCAGTAGAGGATGGCCAAGTCCTTGGGTCCCTGCACCCACATAGGAAACCCGAAAGAAGCTCCTGGCTCTTGGCTTTAGATCAGTTCAGCTCCAGCTGTTGTGGCCATTTGAGGAGTGAACCAGCAGATCAAAGACTTCTTTCTCTGTCTCTACATGTCTCTGTAAGATTGCCTTTCAAATAAATAAAATAAATATATTTTTAAAAAGAATAAAACTCATTTGCAGCAAAATGGACACAACTAGAGGACATCATGTTGACTGAAATTAGCCAGACACAGAAAGACAAAAATTGAATGTTACCTTATGTGAAAACTAAAATTTTTAAAATAATGAATGAAAGAAAAAAGAATGATCTATGTGTATCAGTATTGCCACAAATACAGTTTTGTAGAAGTTTGTCTTATACCTTTGTGAAGCCAATGGCTGAGTGTTATATGACTGTAGTTTGAGCGCTCTGTGATTGCTTTAAAATTTACAATACACAGGTGAAATGAACATTTTTCCATTCGATTACTGTTTATAACCATGACTCCACTAAGAAACTATTGGAACTCAAAGAAGAGTTTAGTAAAGTTACAGCTTATAAAATCAACACACCAAAATAAACAGCCTTTGTATACAAAGACAATGCCATGGCTAAAAAAGAACTTCTAAGATCAATCGCAATCACAATAGCTACAAAAAATTCAAATACCTTGGAATATATTTAACCAGGATGTCAAAGATCTCCACAATGAAAATTACAGAACATTAAGAAATAAATAGAAGAAGATACAAAAAAAAAGTAGAAAACCTTCCATGCTCATGGATTGGAAGAATCAATATCATAAAAATGTCCATTCTTCTGAAAGCAATCTACAGATTCAATGCAATACCAATCAAAATACCAAAGACATTCTTCTCAGATCTAGAAAAAAAATATGCTGAAATCCATTTAGAAACACAGGAGACCTCAAATAGCTAAAGCAATTTTATACAACAAAAACAAAGCCAGAGGCATCACAATACCAGATTTCAGGACATACTACAAGGCAGTTATAATCAAAACATCCTGGTACTGGTATAGAAACAGATGGATAGACCAATAGAACAAGAATAGAAACACTAGAAACCAGTCCAAGCATCTACAACCAACTCAGATTTGACCAAGTAGCTAAAACCAATCCTTGGAGCAAGGACAGTCTCTTCAACAAATGGTGCTGTCTCTTTAACAAATGGTGCTGGGAAAACTGGATTTCCACATGCAGAAGTATGACACAGTACCCCTACCTTTCACCTTATACCAAAATCCATTCAAAATGGACTAAAGACCTAAATCTATGACCTGATACAATCAAATTATTAGAATCCTTGGGGAAACCCTGCAAGACATTGGCACAGGCAAAGAGTTCTTGGAAAAGACTCCAGATACATAGGCAATCTAGCCAAAATCAACAATGGGATTATATCCAATTGAGAAGCTTCTGTACTGCAAAAAGGAACACTCAGCAAAGCGAAGAGGCAACTGACAGATTGGGAGAAATTACTGCAAACCATGCAGCTTATTAAAGATAATAACCAGATTATATAAAAAGATCAAGAAACTCCACAACAAAAAACAAACAACCCAGTTAAGAAAATGGCAAAGGACTTAAACAGACATTTTTCAAAAGAGGAAATCCAAATGGCCAACAGACACATGAAAAAATGCTCAGGATCACTAGCTGTCAGGGAAATGCAAATCAAAACCACAACGAGGTTTCACCTCACCCCCATAGGAATGGCTTTCATACAGAAGTCAACAAACAACAAATGCTGACAAGGATATGGAGAGAAAGGTACCCTCATCCACTGTTGGTGGGAATGCAAACTGGAAAACCACTATGGAAATCAGTTTGGAGATATCTCAGAAATCTGAATATAGTCCTACCATACCACCCAGCCATGCCAGTTCTGGGAATTTACCAAAGGGGAATGAAATCAGCAAATAAGAGAGTTATCTGCACCCCTATGTTTATTGCAGCTCAATTCACAATAGCTAAGATATGGAATCAACCTAAATGCTCATCAACTGAAGACTAGATAAAGAAATTATGGGAGGGGCCGGCCACGTTAACGCCCTGGCCTGAAGTGCCAGCATCCCATGTGGGCGCCGGTTCAAGTCTCGGCTGCTCCACTTCCGATCCAGCTCTCTGCTAAGGTCTGGGAAAGCAGTAGAAGATGGCCCAAGTTCTTGGGCCCCTGCACCCATGTGGGAGACCCAGAAGAAGCTCCTGGGTCCTGGCTTTGGATCAGCACAGCTCTGCCCGTTGTGGCCAATTGGAGAGTAAACCAGCGGATGGAAGACCTCTCTCTCTGTCTCTACCTCTCTCTGTAATTCTTTCAGACAAACAAAATCAATCTATTCTTTCAGATAAATAAAGATCTTTAAAAAATAAATTATGGGATATGTACTCTATGGGTTATCACACAGTGGTAAAAAAAAAAAATGAAATCCGGTCATTTGTAACAAAATGAATGCATCTGGAAAACATCATACTTAGTGAAATAAGCCAGTCCCAAAAGGAAAAATACCATATTTTCTCCCTGATCTGTGATAACAGAGCACTTAAAAAGGAAACCTATAGAAGTGAAATTGATACGATGAAAAGTGATGACTTGAACAGCCCTTGTCTTGATTGTCAAGGAACAGTTCTTTTTCCTTCTTAATACCATTGGTTGAATTCTTTATGTACCTTAGAATTAACTGTATGTGTATAAAGTCAATATAAAATAGATCCCAATAAAAATTAGTCAACAATAAATAAAGAGTGAGAATAAGAGAAGAGCTGTAGAGTTCTGCATACGTTCCTATGGACTTACTTCTAAGGGTAAAGCTAACCATAAACAGAAAAATAAATAAATAAAAGGAGACAGAGCATTAATTATTGTTGACATCCATACAAATGAGTTTTCTCTTACACTTTATCATTTCTCCAGAGACATCAACCTACTGTGACTCGTTTTTTACTACTAGCCAGTTTTTCAGTGTCAGAGACTTTAAAAACCCTCTAGTGTGGGTCTTATTTATAGGGATTTATTGACCAACAACAAATAATAAAAGGCAGAATGAGAACATGTCCTCTACTTTCAATTTCTCCAGGCAGTATATATAAGAAACTATTAGTCTTTCTCACATAAATATCCCACTGCCACTTTGTGAAAATTGCCTTGTTGATGTAGGACAGATTTGGCTAATCTTCTCTTGTATTTTTAATTTATGAGAATGGTGGGTAACAATACTCCTTCCTCACTAACCTGTGTTTGCAGGCATGTCCCAGGTAAACATGGCCCACCTAGATGGGCTCCCAGACAAAAGAGTTGGAGGAGATGTGCATCATCACTGACCAGCACGATTGGGTCATTGGACCCGAAACAAAGAAGGATTGCCACCTGAACGGAAACATCGAGAAGGGTGAGGTGGAGGGAGCCTCTCCTCTGTGTTCAGAATCTGTCCCATCAGCTCTTTGAATCTGGAAAATGCTCTGAAGGGGGTGTCTGACAAGATGCATTTGAGAACAAGACAGAGGGCATATAGGCTGCTGCTGCATTTGTAATGCTTTGAAGGGAGCTCAGGAAACTCTGATTACTTCATCGTGAGCCCTTTCAGCACATCCATTGTCACAACAAACCTCAGGGCCTGACAAGTCACTTTGTGCCACTGCTCCTTCGATGGCCTGGGCAGTGACAAGAGTACACGCAATGGGGTCAAAGCAACAGGCTGCATGTGGGCCATGCCTAAATCTCAGAACTGTGTTGCCTGGTATGATTTACTCACTTAACTTGCTAGTGTTCTTGCTTACACAATGGAGAGATACGACACTACCCAACTCAAGGTGTTTCTGTGAATAACCAAGGTACTGAGTATCTACTAGTTCACTACGTGGATCAAATGAATCCCCAGGAAGGGTCACCTGCTGTGGGCGGTGCAGCACCCTTAGCTGCATGCGAGAGTCATGCAGAGGGAAGAAAGGGACCATTTCCACCCTGGTTTACGTCACCTGTGTTACCTAACACTCTGAGGAATGTTGCACACACATTTCAGTGTCCTGTTCAATATGTAAAACCAGCTCTGACGCTAAGTTCAGTTTTCCTGGTGACCCTACTCAGTTGACATCCAAGGGCCACAGACTTCTGGCTTGGCTTGTGTTTTAGAGACAGGAAAAGGGCAGACTTGAAAAAGCCCTCTTTGAAAAGTCTCCAACAGAAACTGGAAGGACGTTAAATTCTGGCTAATTATGCCAAAGAATTGAGAACTTATTGGTCTTAGAAATACAGATACAGGGACTCTGAAATTATCTTGCAGATCTAAAAGAAAATTGGGAGTCTAATGTGAACAATATTTAACTAAGAACTGAAAAGAATTGGTAATGAAGTGATAACTCTGAATTAAATGTTTTATCCATTAAGCGATGTTTAGAACAAAGATTACCTGTTTTTTACTAAGCAGTAATGTATTACTACAATAATTGCACATTATTTCCAGGACATTTTACTGACTCTTGCTTCTATTATATAATCCAGAAGAACTGGAAGAAAAAGACACCATGGGAATTAAAGCAGCAGCCAGGAGATGTCTGCAGGATGAGCTGAGAACTCCTTGGGACCAGGTACCACCGATGGCACATAGACAGAAAGGTAAGTGAGTTTTCTGATATGTTTATGCATCTCAAGTATCTACTTTTAGTTCCAGCATGCAAATGATGCTATGTATTCATTTCATTTGAATGCTATTAATTAAGTAGTGGACAGTGGACAACAGGGTATCTACTGTCTGTAACCAACAGCCTTCTTGTAGAACAGCGACAAGCCTGATCCTCAGGACTGTCCGTGAAAGAAATAGTGTCGCTTACCACTATTCTAAAGGAAAGCATTCTTGATGAAACCAATGTGTAAAAGCTCCACAGAATTTTCTTTAGCTTTCTCACATGCTGTTTCCTTAAAAAACAGTGTGAGGGGTTGGAGCTGTGGCATACTGGGTAAAGCCACCGCCTGCAGTGCCAGCATCCCATATGGGTGTAGGTTCGAGTGTTGGCTGCTCCACTTCCGATCCAGCTCTCTGCTGTGGCCTGGGAAAGCAGTGGAAGATGGCTCAAGTCCTTGGGCCTCTGTACCTACAAGAGAGACCTGGAGGGGGCTCCTGGCTCCTGGCTCCAGATTGGCGAAGCTCCTGCTGCTGTGGCCAACTGGGGAGTGAACCAGAGGATGGACGATGTCTCTCTCTCTGCCTCTCCTTCTCTCTATGTGGAACTCTGACTTTCAAATAAATAAATAAATCTTTTTTTTAAAGTGTGCTCAAAGAGTGTAGTGATCAAGATCACGAATTGTGACCTCTTCATGATGATCAGCCCAGTGCTTAAGTAAAGCTTAGAAAGTCTGGGAAAGCCAGTTGGGGGCGTGGCATATTTTTTGAGTGAAAAAAAAAAAAAAAGAATGAATTGTTTTCTAGGTTAAATCTTTTCTCTCCCATCGAATTAATACTGGCTCAACCTTGTCACAGATTTCCACAAAGGATATCATTTTTATGATCCGAATCTACCACCAGTGTACTTCAGGCAGCATTTAGGGAGAACATGAGATTGGCTACCGTCTGTGAGGAAAACCCTCACAGGGAACCCAGGTCCCAGGGGAAGTCAAAGGCTCCCACTATATGAACTGGAGTGAGCTTCTGCGACTCCTGGACAGCATGGCCCTGGGACAAGAGAAGGTAACCGCGTGGACGGGAACCATCGCAGAGGGCTTTCTGTTCAAGTGGTGGCACCATGTGCACCAAGTCTTTGTTTATATGAAGGCTGATAAAACACATGCATGGTGAAAAGATGTGGTGTTCAACGTAATGGGTCCAAACATGTGCAGATCATGATGTGCTTACATAAAATGAGTAGTGAAATCCTTAAGGTTTGATTTAAAGAATTTTGGGGCCGGTGCTGAGGCGTAGCAGGTAAAGCTGCCACCTGCAGTGCCAGCATCCCATATGGGCGCCAGTTCGTGTCCTGGCTGCTCTACTTCTGATCCAGCTCTCTGCTATGGCCTGGGAAAGCAGTAGAAGATGACTCAAGTCCTTGGGTCCCTGCACGAGCGTGGGAGACTGGGAGGAAGCTCCTGGCTCCTGGCTTTGGATCACCCCAGCTCCAGCAGTTGCAGCCAATTGGCAAATAAAACAGCAGATGGAAGAGTTCTCTTTCTCTCTGCCTCTCCTTCTCTGTCTGTGTAACTCTGACTTTCAAATAAATAAACAATTTTTTAAAAAAACTTACTTAAGTGCTCACTTACTTTTCTCCATGTCTTGAATTTTTGCAGTGCTCTCTATAGAATAGCATTTTCCATGTAAAACGTTCTCTCTAGCTTCTCCCCCCCACCCCCACTGGTAGTAGTTCCTGGCAATTCTAGTTATAGACACAGGTTTCCATAAAGACAGTAGGCTTCCATGTGACCTCTCTGCCTAGTGCATTGATCATTTGTTCTTGGTGAATTTCCTCCATTAAGAATGTATGCTACGTGAGGAAGATGTACATGAAATATAAACCAATGTTTGTTAGTTTTAATTGGCAGAAAAGTTTCATAAAAATGCTACTTATCATGCAGTAAGTTAAAGCAAATAGTTAAGGTTGTTTCCTGTTTAGTATTTACATTAGCCAGCACTGACTTAAAGTACAAAGTAGATGAACATCTTTGTACCAATTTTAAAAATTAAAAATTAGCCGGCGCCGTGGCTCAACAGGCTAATCCTCCGCCTTGCGGCGCCGGCACATTGGGTTCTAGTCCCGGTCAGGGCACCGGATTCTGTCCTGGTTGCCCCTCTTCCAGCCCAGCTCTCTGCTGTGGCCAGGGAGTGCAGTGGAGGATGGCCCAGGTCCTTGGGCCCTGCACCCCATGGGAGACCAGGAGAAGCACCTGGCTCCTGCCATCGGATCAGCGTGGTACACCGGCCGCAGCGCGCCAGCCGCGGCGGCCATTGGAGGGTGAACCAACGGCAAAGGAAGACCTTTCTCTCTGTCTCTCTCTCTCACTGTCCACTCTGCCTGTCAAAAAAAATTAAAAAAAAATTTTTTAAATTAAATGGTTTTGTTTCCTTCAATATGGAGTAAGACACAAATTTTTTATTTATTATTTTTAAAGATTTTATTTATTAATTTGAGAGGTAGAGTTACAGACAGTGAGAGGGAGAGACAGAGAGAAAGGTCTTCCTTCCGTTGGTTCACTCCCCAGATGGCAGCAGTGGCCGGAGCTGTACAGATCAGAAGCCAGGAGACAGGTTCCTCTTCTGAGTCTCCCATGCAGGTGCACGGGCCCAAGCACTTGGACCATCTTTCACTGCTTTCCCAGGCCATAGCAGAGAGCTGGATTAGAAGCGGAGCATCCAGGACACGAACCGGCACCCATATGGGATGCCAGCACCATAGGCAGATTAACCTACTGCGCCACGGCACCAGCCCCACACATTTTTTTTTTTTTTTTTTTTGACAGGCAGAGTGGACAGTAAGAGAGACAGAGAGAAAGGTCTTCCTTTTCCGTTGGTTCACCCCTCAATGGCCGCTGCGGCTGGTGCACTGCCGCTAATGCACCGCGCTGATCCGAAGCCAGGAGCCAGGTGCTTCTCCTGGTCTCCCATGCGGGTGCAGGGCCCAAGCACTTGGGCCATCCTCCTCTGCACTCCCTGGCCACAGCAGAGAGCTGGGCTGGAAGAGGGGCAACTGGGACAGAATCCGGCGCCCCGACCGGGACTAGAACTTGGTGTGCCAGCGCCACAGGCGCAGGATTAGCCTATTGAGCCGTGGCGCCAGCCACAAATTTTTTATTAAAAGGTCCTCATAATACATTTACTAAAATGTTACTGACCATTTCACAACATCTGATACTCATTATCTTATTATAGGAAATATTCAAAAACTTGAATCAGCAGAAAGTTTAACCAAGACAAAATGTAATTATTTGAGTTTTCTAAATAAATCTTAACTAATGAGAAAACTTCTATTTCATCACATGCTAAATTCTTTGCTGTCTGTAAATGTCTTAGCTCATTTTCTTAAAAATAACCAAAATCAAGTGCACATTGTATACTACCTCTTTGAGAGCTCCTTACCATGGGGTCTTGAAGTCATGATTCCAATAATGAATTCACAGTGGAGTTTTGCCATGGATTTGACCCAGTTATGGTGGATGAATTCTGGCACAGAATGCCAGTCTTCTTTCTGTTCTTGCCTTTGTCCTGTTGCAAAGTTGAAACACAAAAGCTATCTCCTGCAGAATTCACTGGAACCTGGAAGTCTTCATTAGCCTGTCATCTTTGATCATTTGGGGCTGAACTGAAATGCCAGTGTTTATACAACTATTGTTTATATAACATTGCTGAGCTGCTGATATAGCAGGCACCCTTGAGGGCATTTCATCCTTGGGAGCAAAAACATTCTCTCTTGGGGGATAGTTAGAATATTTACAGCTTCAAAGACCATAATCAGTGTATGTGTCTTTCTACTTAACGCTGCAGAAGTAGACTCTACTTCAGATCATCTGCTTACTGGCATGGCTACCACCAGAAGGGAACTGGAGAAATATCATAATGGCAAAGGAAAGAGAAAGACTTTCTAGTTGTGAATAACTCTCTCTCTCACACACACACCACATCCTAGAAAGGACAGAGGGTAAAAATAAAATTAGACACCTTGGCATTCTGGTAAACAAAAGCAGTAAACTCATAGAAAACAAAAGAATAGGAAAGAGGCATCTTTAAAATATATATAGCCTGGGGCTGGCGCTGTGGCATAGTGGGTAAAGCCGCCGCCTGCAGGGCCGGCATCCCATATGGGTGCTGGTTCAAGTCCCGGCAGCTCCATTTCCAATCCAGCTCTCTGCTAAGGTCTGGGAAAGCAGTAGAAGATGGTCCAAGTCCTTGGGCCCCTGCACCCATGTGGGAGACCTGGAAGAAGCTCCTGGCTCCTGGCTTCAGATCAGCACAGCTCTGGCCGTTGCGGCCATCTGGGGAGTGAACCAGAGGATGGAAGGCCTCTCTCACTCTCTCTCTCTCTCCATCTCTCTCTCTCTCTCTCTCTCTCTCTCTGCCTCTTCTCTCTCTGTGTAACTCTGACTTGCAAATAAATAAGTAGATTATTTTTAAAAAAATAAATGTAGCAAATAGTAAAGACTTTGTCTTTACAAGAGCCTTTGTGACAACAAAGCAAAGGATATATGAGGGTATTCCAAAAGGCTGAGGAAATTGAATGAGAATATAAGTCATCTTGAAACAAAAAAAATTTTAAATCCGTACATATGCACATGGGCTTTAAAAAGTTTGTGAAAAATGTATATTTGGGAAAACTATGCATGGACTCAATACTTTTCACACCAAATAAACTTACCTTTTAATTTCATTTTACCAAAGATAGGAACACATTAGATCAAATAGCTACATGCACCACCATTTTTATAGCAGCACTGTTCACAATAGCCAAAGTTTGGAATCAACCAAGATGTCCATCATCAGATGAATGGATAAAGAAAATTTGGTATATATACACCATGGAATATTAGTTATAAAAAAGAATGAAATTCTACCATTTGCAGCAAAATGCATGCCACTGGAGGACATCAGATTGAATGAAATAAGCTGAACACAGATAGACACATAGCATATATTCTCCCTTGTATGTATGTGGGAGCTGAAATTTGAAAAAGAAATAAAGAGAAAATATTTATGGTGTATTTTCTAAAATCAAGTGCATTTTCTTACAAAATCAGACCATAATGATTCATGTTAGGAAACTGATGTTTATGCAGTAATATTATCAACAGAGTTTATTTATATTTTATAATTGTTTCAACTGTGTTCTCTAAAACAAAAGAAAACTCTAGATCACACATTGTAATCACTGCCAGGTCTCTGTTCTTTGCCTTTGTCTGTAATATTAGTTTGTTTTTTTTTTTATGATATTGGCCTTTTAAAAAGTATGAACCAATTATTTTGTAAATACTTCCAATTTGGATTTACTTAAATTTTTTCTCATCACTACATGCAGGTTGTGGAGTTTTTGGTATTTTTTTTTAAAGATTTATTTATTTATTTTGAAAGAGTTACACAGGGAGAGAAGGAGAGAGAGAGAGAGAGAGAGAGGTCTTCTATTCGCTGGTTCACTCCCCAACTGGCCACAACGGCTGGAGCTGCGCCAGTCCAAAGCCAGGAGCCAGGAGCTTCTTCTGGGTCTCCCACGTGGGTGCAGGGGCCCAAGGACTTGGGCCATCTTCCACTGCTTTCCCAGGCCATAGCAGAGAGCTGGATTAGAAGCTGAGCAGCTGGGACTTGAACTGGTGCCCATATGGGATGCTGGCACTGCAGGCTGTGGCTTTACCCGCTATGTCACAGTGCTGCCCCCGGTATTATTTTTAAGAAAGACTTCAGAAATATTGCATCTTCTCAGTGTATTGTATGAGGAGCCACTTGAGTTGATTTGTGTGCATTGATCATGTGACTGTGGTGATGGTACTCTGTCTTCCACTGTAAAGTTCCTACTTTAACTTTTTTATGTCTATCCTTATAGGCTTATATGTAGAATTAGATACATATTGTAGATATATATGTATTTATGTATCTATTATAATTTTTTATACTCTCAGGCTTTTTATATATACCCTTACAGGTTAAGTATAGAAACAGAGATACATATTGTAGACGTATATATGTATTTAAGTACTATTCTGCTTTTTTTTTTTATTACCTCAGGCTTTTGTCATTATACCTGAAGTTCAGAAATACATTATAGAACTATTCAGATCTCATTACTTTTTGCCTGATGCTTGGTACTAGGTGAGCTGTTACAATTTGAAAATTTTCTTATTGCTGGTACATTTTAGGCTGTATGTGTGTGTGTATATATATATATATATATATGTTTAAATTCAAATATTTGTTTATTTGAAAGTCAGAGTTACACACACACACACACACAGAGAGAGAAAGAGAGAGAGAGAGAGAGAGGCCTTCCATCCTCTGGTTCACTCCCCAGATGGCCGCAACAGCCAGAGCTGCGCAGATCCAAAGCCAGGAGTCAGGAGCTTCTTCCAGGTCTCCCACACGGCTGCAGGGGCCCAAGGACTTGGGCCATCTTCTACTGCTTTCCCAGGCCATAGCAGAGAGCTGGATGGGAAGTGGAGCAGCCAGGTCTCCAACCGGCACCCATATGGGATGCCAGCACTTCAAGCCAGGGCATTAACCTGCTGCACCATAGCGCCGGCCCCTATTTGCTACCTTTCTCCCTATTTTTTCATTAGGTCAGATACAGTGGCAGTTCCCATATTATCTCTTTCAGTAAGACACATCAATCAAGATTCTGCACTAGGAGCCAGCATTGTGGCACAGCAAGTAAAGCTGCCTGCAATACTGGAATCCCAAATGGACACCAGTTCATGCCCTGGCTGCTGCACTTCTGATCCAGCTAAATGCTGATGGTCTGGGAAAAGAAGCCATCAGTAGAGGATGTCTCCAGTATGTGGGCCACAGCCACTCACATGGCAGACCTGGAAGAAGCTCTTGGCTCCTGGTTTCAGCCTGGCCCAGCCCTGGCCATTACAACCATCTAGGGAGTGGACTAGGAAACCAGTAGATGGCAAATCAGTCTCTCTCTCTCTCTCATCCATTTTTCTTTCTCTCTCTCTCTCTCTCTCTCTCCTTTTCTCCTCTGATAACTTGAACTTTCAAATACATTTTTTTTTAGAAAAAGATTCTGCACTCTGATAATGACTAGATTTTATACTATTATGATCCCTGTTGTCCACCACTGTCACTTACTCTGCAAAGAAAAACAATGTGTGAGTCTGGTAAGCAGGTTCACACAACTGTATTCTCCTTGTAGGTGCATGTCACATTATATTTTGTTTGAGTTACTCTACTTTGAAGCCTTTTAAAGTGAGACATTCCTAATCAACTAAGTAATTCACTTGTAATTGCAAAAATTTCCAATTTTCAGATTCTAAAATTGCACATAAAGTATTTTGGTCACCATCTAATCATAACATAAATCAAGAAATAACGTGATCAACCAACCAATTTTTTCAAATGGTGAAGGCCGGCACCATGGCTTAACAGGCTAATCCTCCGCCTTGCGGCGCCGGCACACCAGGTTCTAGTCCCGGTTGGGGTGCTGGATTCTGTCCCGGTTGCTCCTCTTCCAGTCCAGCTCTCTGCTGCGGCCGGGAGTGCAGTGGAGGATGGCCCAAGTGCTTGGGGCTTGGGCCCTGCACCCCCATGGGAGACCAGGAGAAGCACCTGGCTCCTGGCTTCGGATCGGCCATTTGGGGGTGAACCAATGGAAGGAAGACCTTTTTCTCTGTCTCTCTCTCTCATTGTCTAACTCTGCCTGTCAAAAAATAAAAAATAAAAAAACAAACATGTTTCCCATGAACCTTCTAAAGACCTCTCATCTGTGCAGTTTTCAAATATTTTTACTACAAAATACATTTATCTTTTTTAAAGATTTTTTTTTTATTTGAAAGGCAGAGTTACAGAGACAAGAGAGGGAGGAAGGGAGGAAAGAAGGGAGACAGAGTCTTCCATCCACTGATTCACTCCCCACATGGCCACAACAGCCAGGGCTGGGCCAGGAGCCAGAAGCTTCATCTGGGTCTCCCACATGGGTGCAGGGGCCCAGTCTCTTGAGTCGTCCTCTACTGCTTTCTCAGGCACATTATTAGGGAGCTGGACAAGAAGTGGAGCGGCTGTGACGCAAACCGACACTCATATGGGATGCCAGTATCACAGACAGCAGCTTAACCAGCTATGCCACAACACCAGCCCCTAGATCTATCTTTTTTTTTTTTTTTTTTTTTTTTTTTTAATTTTTGACAGGCAGAGTGGACAGTGAGAGAGAGACAGAGAGAAAGGTCTTCCTTTTGCCGTTGGTTCACCCTCCAATGGCCGCCGCGGTAGCGCGCTGTGGCCGACGCACCGCGCTGATCCGATGGCAGGAGCCAGGTGCTTATCCTGGTCTCCCATGGGGTGCAGAGCCCAAGCACTTGGGAGATCTATCTTTTAATTCCATTTTCCACAAACATTTTGAAGGACCCTCATATATAATGTTTTTTTAAAAGACTTATTTATTTATTTGAAAGGCAGTTACACAGAGAGGTAAGGACAGGCAGAGAGAGAGAGAGGTCTTCCATCCGTTGGTTCACTCCCCAGATGGCCACAACGGCCAGAGCTGTGCTGATCGGAAGCCAGGAGCCAGGAACTTCTTCCAGGTCTCCCACACGGGTGCAGGGGCCCAAGGACTTGGGCCATCCTCCACTGCTTTCCCAGGTTATAGCAGAGAGCTAGATCAGAAGTGGAGCAGCCGAGACACAAACTGGCACCCATGTGGGACGCTGGTACTGCAGGCGGCAACTTAACCCACTATGCCACAGCGCTGGCCCCAATAATGGCTAATAATAGTTATTTTTAAGCTATATTTAACATTTTTATTTTGTCCATGAATTAGTTTTGAAGGAAATAAATACAACATGGTTGTTGATTTCCTTCTTTTTTGTAGACATATCACCAAATATCTAGAGAATAATTACTTGCTTGAGTCCTGGTCACTCCACTTCAGTTGAGTTCCTTGTTAACGCAAATGCAAAGGCAGCAGACGATGGCCCAAGTACTTGGGTCCCTGCCACCTATGTGGGAGACCCTGATGGCATTCTGGGCTCCTAGCTTTGGCATGGCCCAGGCTTGCCTACTGCAGCCATTTGGGGAGTAAACCAGCAGATGGAAGATCTTTTTCTTTTTGTCAGTCCCTCTCTGTTACTCTATCTTTCAAATAAAGTGAACAGGAGCGGGTGCCGTGGCTCACTTGGTTAATCCTCCACCTGCGGCGCTGGAATCCCATATGGGCGCCGGGTTCTAGTCCCGGTTGCTCCTCTTCCAGTCCAGCTCTCTGCTGTGGTCCGGGAAGGCAGTGGAGGATGGCCCAAGTGCTTGGGCCCTGCACCTGCATGGGAGACCAGGAGGAAGCACCTTGTTCCTGGCTTCAGATTGCCTTAGTTCCAGCCGTAGCGGCCATTTGGGGGGTGAGCCAACGGAAGGAAGACCTTTCTCTCTGTCTCTCTCTCTCACTGTCTATAACTCTACCTATCAAATAAATAAATAAAGTGAATAAATCTTTTAAAAAATAATACTACTAAAAAAAGGAAATATAAAAATAATACTACATTCATTCCTATATTATTTTTAATTATCATTTTAATAATCCAGTAATATCCAATACATTCTTCTCCCTTGAATTCTATTTCATCTAACATTACCATTGCTGCTTTATTTTTTGCTGATAGTTTCCAGATGTATCCTTTTATTTCTTTTTGATTTTCAGCTTTCTGTTTCATTATGAGTTAGCTTCTTTTCGATCACATCTAATTTTCTTTTTAATGCAATCCAAGACTCTCCTCTTCTCTGTTAGTTCTATGCTTCTATTCACAACCTGTAAAGGGCTATATAGAATTCATTATGGTTAAGTGATAAGTGTGTGGACTCTAGTATTTAAATTATAATCCTTTCAGTAATGTTCTTTATTAATTTGATGCTTAGTCATGACACAAATATAAAATTCATCACTGTCCTAGGAGTCCAAAATAAGAGTATTTCTAATTAACCTATCAATATTTGAGCTAAAATATATAAAAGACATGCAGACCAAAAACTGGACTGCACATTGTATATTCTAGATTTCAGAAATATTTGGATTCAACAAATTCTGATAACTCTGACGCGTAGAAAAGTTGAGTGTCTGTCTATCTTCTGGTTACTCTCAGTTACTCTTGTTTTTCCCATTCTTCATGGTTTTCTATGTGCTGTTGGTGCCAATCTGCAATCTCCCAATTCCCTTCCTCATATTCTAAAGGCAAATACTCTTCTGTTAGCTGATATTGGGTAGAGCTAGAATCTTTCATCCCTCTAAGTTTTGCATATGACTGAAGGCACTTCTTAAAACACAAAAGTAAACATACACAGAAAAAAAAATTAAAGGAGGCACAGAGAGGGGTAATTATTGAATTCCACACAGGTGAGTATTCTCTTACAAATAATCATTGCTCTACAGACATCAATTTTTCCATGTTTTCATTCTCTACTTGCAAACTTTCCAAAGTCAGACTTTCCAAATCCTCTGACTGTCCCTGGCGCCACTAAAGCTGGTGGTGGAGCACGAGGGATGTGTCCAGGAGGCATCTGGCCAGATACACTTTCCAGAGCAGCCCACTGCTAACTGCCATCCTGATGGTGGGGAGTCGGAACATGTAACGATTCCCAAAAAATGTCCTTTAAGCATCATGAAGACCTGGAACTGACAAGACGGTACACTTTCCATGTGAGATCCATGCAATCCACAATCCCTGGAGCCAGAGTATATACTTTAAAGAAAAATGCACTGCATCAAATGGACTCTCCAAAGCAAGGCTCACTTCTGGGCAGTGCGCTTACACAGCACGATTTCACCAGAGTACACTAACTCCTGAAAATGCTGATTGAGAAAAGCCACTCAGACAAATCATCTGCTGGACTTGCTTTATCTTGAATAAGAGGTGTGGTCTGAAGAAAACATCAAAGTATTCAAGTTAAACTAAGACCCCCTGTCAGAGGAAAGAACGCTGCAGAAGTTACCCCCAGTATAGACCTTTATCTTTGAAGGTGACATAAAATGATTCACTCAAGGTTAAGCAGGAACTCAGCAAGGGAGGTAGGTTTTTTATTTCAACTGCTTCTCCCTTTACTGCAGCCACAGTCTGGGAGAAAGGGCTCCCAGGTGATACATGATAAAGTCATGGGGGTACTCTCTTATAAATCTCCCATATTTACAATTTATATGAAGGCCCAAACAAGAGAAAACCATCTAAGGAATTTTTCATGCCCTCAAAACCCAGCTCTGCACAGTAGCAGACACTAAGCCGTTTTTTTAAACAAAGGAAATCTACGGAAGCTACAGAAGAGCAAGTGATGGGTCAGGCTAAGACTGAGAATCAGCAAGACAATACAGGTCTCCCACATGGATGGAAGGAGCCCAATTACTTGAGCTGTCACCACTGCCTCCCAGGGACTGTATTAGCAGGAAGTTGGCAGTGGGTAGCCTGAGCCAAGTATCAAACCCAAGTGCTCCAAAGAGGGGCTTGGGTATCTTAACTGCTAGGCTAAATGCATGCCTGGGTAGCATTTTTTGAAATCAGGAAGTGTGAGTCCTCCAACATCGACCTTCAAGGTCATTTTGAGTGTTTGGGATCCCTTGAGGTGCCATATTAATTTTTTTAAAGATTTTGTTTTGAGAGGTAGAGATACAGACAGTGAGAGGGAGAGACAGAAAAGTCTTCCTTCTGTCGGTTCACTCTCCAAATGGCCATAATGCCCGGAGCTGTGCCGATTCGATGCCAGAAGCCAGGAGCTTCTTCTGGGTCTCCCACATGGGTGCAGGGGCCCAAGGACTTGGACCATCCTCCACTGCTTTCCTAGGCCATAGCAGAGAGCTGGATTGGAAGTGGAGCAGCCGGGACTAGAAGTGGCGCCCATTTGGGATGCCAGCGCTGCAGGCAGAGTATTAACCTACTGTGCCATGGCGCTGGCCCTGCCATATTATTTTTTGGATTTGGGATTTCACAATGATTGTCCTGAATGTATAGGCCATTTCAAGTAGTACAAACAGTTTTAACAACATTTAAATTCATGAACAAAAGTTGATTTTTGATTTCTTTTATCAATGTCTTGTAATTTTCAGAGTCCAAGTCTTTCCCCTTCTGGGATGTTTTTTGATGCTGTTGCAAATGTGCATGTTTTCTTACTTCCTTTTTCAATTGGTCATTGTTATTGTATAGAAATAAAACTGTCTTTTACATGTTGATTTTGTGCCCTGCAATTTTGCTGAAATCTTTTAACAGTTGTTTTCAGTGTGTTTAAGTGTGTGTTCTTTAGCAGTTCCTACATATCCTCCTAAGATAATTTGACTCCTTCCTTTCCACTTTGGATGCCTTTTGTTACTCAGAGAGAGAGCGAGAGGCAGTGAGAGCAAGAGAAGCCTTCCATCCTCTGGTTCACCCCCCAAATGGCCACAACAGCTGGAGCTGTGCCAATCTGAAACCAGGAGCTAGGAGCTTCTTCCAGGTCTCCAAACAGGTGCAGGGGCCCAAGGACTTGGGCCATCTTCCACTGCTTTCCCAGGCCATAGCAGAGAGCTGGATCGGAAGTGGAATAGTCAAGTCTTAAACCGGCACCTATAGGGGATGGTGGCACTGCAGGCTGTGGCTTTACCTGCTAAGCCACAGCGCCGACCCATGGATGCCTTTTCTTTTTCTTAATACTCTCGCTACATCTTCCAATAATATGTTGACCAAGATAGGGAAGAGTGGCACCCTTGTACTATTCTTGGTCTTAGAGAAAAACCTTTGTCTTTCATCATTGAGTATTATATTGGCTGGGGATTTTTTGTATGTAGCCTTTGTTATATTGCAGTAGTTTCCTTCCATTCTTTGTTGGGTTTGAGGAGGAGGTTTGATTACCAATTCAATACCCTCAACTATAATAGATCTATTCAGATTTTTCATTTCTTCATGATTCAGTCTTGGTAGGTTTGTGTTCCCAACAATTTATTCATTTTATCTAGGTTATCCAACTTGCAGTGTACACTTTCCATTATACTCTCTTATAGTCATATATTCCTGTAGAATCAATAGTAATGTTCTCAACTTCATTTGATTTTAGTAATTTGAGTCTTTCTGCTATTCCATCTAAATGTTAGTCACTTTTGTTAGTCTCTTCAAAGAATCAACTTCTCATTACATTGATTTTTCTCTATCATTTTTCTATCCTGGATTTTATCTCTTCTCTATATTACTTCTGGTAGCTTTGGGTTTAGTTCTTTTTTTTTTTTTTCTGAAAGATTTATTTGTTTATTTGAAAGTCAGAGTTACAGAGAGAGAGGAGAGGCAGAGAGCGAGAGAGACCTTCCATCCGATGATTCACTCCCCAATTGGCCGCAACAGCCGGAGCTGTGCTGATCCGAAGCCAGGAGACAGGAGTTTCTTCTGTGACTCCCACGTGGGTGCAGAGGCCCAAGGACTTGGGCCATCTTCCACTGCTTTCCTAGGCTATAGCAGAGTGCTGGATGGGAAGTGGAGCAGCCGGGTCTCGAACCGGCGCCCATATGGGATGCCGGCGTTTCAGGCCAGGGTGTTAACCCATTGTACCACAGCGCCGGCCCCTGAGTTTAGTTCTAATTTCAGTTCATCAAGGTATAAAGTTAGATTGTTGCTTTATCTTTCTTCTTGTTTTTTAAAAAAGATTTTCATTTACTTGAAAAGCAAAGCGGGAGGGAAGGGGAAGGAGAGAGACATCTTCCATCCAATGATTTACTCCCCAAATACCTGCAACAGCCAGGACTAGGCCAGGCCAAAGCCAGAAGCCCAGCATTCCATCCAGGTCTCCTTTGGCCCAAGCACTTGCCTCCAAGGATGCAAGAGCAGAATGCTGGATCAGAAGCACAGAAGCCAGGGCTCAGATTGGCACTCCAACATGAGATGTGGAAGTCCAAGCAATGGCTTAACTTGTTGTTCCACAGTGTCTGCTCCTCTTCATTTTTACGGTAACTACAGCTACAGGTTTTTCTCTGAATACTTTAACTCAAGCTGCCATTAACACTGGCTGCCATACACTGGGTGTCTTAACAAGAAATTAATTTTCTCACAGGTTGGAGGCTGGAAAGTTCAAGAATAGGAAGCCATTCTTTGTGATCAAGCATCGTCAGTTTCTGGCAAAGTCTCGCTTCTTGGCTGACAGGTGAGTACTCTGCATGCTCAGATCACCTTTTTGTACACAGCAGAGAATCTCTGGTGACAGGACACCAGTCCTATCACTCTGGGGACCCACTCTCACTTCTAAATAGTCACATTAGGGATTAGTGCTTAAATACAAGAATTTGGTGAGCAGAGCACATTGGCCCTTAGCAACTTCTTTTGTGGCATTCTGGTTTACTGTACTGCTCAAGTCTTCTACTTCCTTACTTATGTTCTATTATTCAAAATGGGGCACTGAAGTCTCTCAGTGTTATTGTAGACAATTTCTCCCTTCAATTTTCAATCTTTGCTTCACATTTTAAGTATTTTTTATTAGAATGTACAAATTTTTATCATTGCTATACCAATACTGAACCTTTTATGATGTCCTTGCCCCCTGAAACTATTTTGATCTAAAGCTTATTTTGGCTGATTTTAAGCACAGCCACCTTCATGCCCTCAACTATTTGCTTGAATCATTTTACCTTTTCAACTACAGAATATTTTGATAAAAAATTAATCCCTTGTATATGATATCGTTGGATCACGTTTTCATGAAACCCATTCTGCTCATCTGTGGGTTAATCCATTTACATTTCAGGTAATTGATGAGGGAGTTCTGCCACCTTGATATTTTTCTGTATGTCCTACAGCTTTCTTTGCTCCCAATTACCTGTATTATCTTCTTCATGTTTAATTGACTTTTTATAGTGAAATATTATCTTTCATCATTTTGTGTTGTTTATATTCTATAGCCATCTTCTTTCTGGTTATCATTGAGATTTCTCTTAAAATCCTAAAGTTGTTCACACCATGGTTTTGAGTTTTTTCAGCTTCATTTCACTAGTGTATGAAAACTATCACCATTACCTTATACAGTGTGCCCCAGAACACAAATATGCATTTACTTCTTGTATCAGGGGAAGCAGCTACAAGCCAAAATTACAATACTTTTACACTTGCTCATGTATTTACCTTTCATGTATTTCATGTATTTTGTAGATATCATTGTTCACTTGGCTTCAAATTATTGCCCAATTGTCTTTTCATTTCTACCCAAATGACCCACTTTACCATTTCTGGCATGGGAACTCTAGTACTAACACTCTGCCACGTTTTGTTCATCTGGAAGTATCTTAATTTTTGCCTCCATTTTTGAAGGACAGTTTTGCCAGTTACAAAATTTTTTCTTTCAGTACTCTGTGTATATGAACCTGCTGCCTTTTGAACTCCAACATTTCTTACAGGACATCTGATAGCAATCCTATGATACTTTGTATGTGACAGCTCATTTGTTTCTTGCATTTTTTTTTAAGTTTTATTTATTTGAAAGAGTTACACAAAGAGAAAGAGAGACAGAGAGAGAGGTTTTCCATCTGCTGGTTCACTTTCCAAATGGCCGCAATGACCAGAGCTGTGCTGATCCGGAGCCAGGAACTTCCTCCGGGTCTCCCACACTCGTGCAGGGACCCAAGGACTTGGACCATCTTCCACTGCTTTCCCAGGCCATAGCAGAGAGCTGGATGGGAAGTGGAGCAGCCAGGTCTTGAACCGGCATCCATACAGGATGCCACACTGCAGGTCGCGGCTTTACCTGCTACACCACAGTGCTGGTCCCTTCTTGTAGATTTCAAGATTGTCTTTGGACATTTTAAGTGTCTTGGTGTGGGCCCTGGGTTTTTCTTAAGCTCATGGAGCTTCGAGTATTTCATCAAATTTGGGGAATTTCTGGCTACCATTTCTTCTAGTCTTTGTGTCTTTCTATTTCGGGACTGTCTTAATGCACATATTGGTCTGATTTGTTGAACTGCAGCTTTCTTAGCTCTGTTCACTTTTCAATTTTTTCTTTCTGCTATTCAGACTCAATTTCAGTTGTCTTTGTGAAACTCCAGCAAATTTCTCACTTTACTTTTTAGTTCCGGAAGTCCTTTGGCCCTTTTCATTTTCTGTTGCTTTGCTATTTTTACTTTACTCACTCAGTGGTTCCTGATTTTGTCTATGTCCTCCTTTAGAATTTAGAGTAGATTAAAACCATTTTTTGGGGGAGGAGGGTAAGATTTATTTTTATTTCTTTAAAAGGCCAAGTTGGAGGGAAAGAAGGAGGAAAGGAGGGAGTAGAGAGAGAGAGAATATCAATCTTCCATCTGCTGGTTCACTCCCCAGATGACCACAACACCCGGGCTGGGCCAGACAAGCCAGGAGCCAGGAACTTCTTCCGGGTCGTCCAAATGGGTATAAAAGTGCCCAAGGACATAGGCCATCCTCTGCTGCTTTCCCAGGCACATTAGCAGGGAGCTTGATCAGAAGTGCAGCAGCCAGGGCACGAAGCAGGACTCATAAGGTATGCTGGCACCGCAGGCAATAGCTTAACCTGCCACACCACCATGTCAGCCCCCAAGACCATTGCTGAAAAATCTATAGTAAGTCCACCATCTGGTTTTCCTTAGGAATAAGTTGTCAACTAATTTTTTCCCTTCAGGAGTCTACATTTCTTGCATGTCTTGTGATTTTGTTATTGTTGAAAACTCAACTTTTGAATTTTATGTGGTGACTGGAAATTATACCCTCTCCCTTTCCCCGTTTACTGGACTTTGCTATAGGCTGTTTACAACAGAGATCAGCCTGCGGTATGAAACTCCAAGCTCGTGTCTTTTCTCAATGTGTGTTCTTCTCTGGAAATCTGAGGTGACTTTCTTAAGCTTCCCTGAACATGCAGTTGCTTTTCAAAGTCCTAATCCTTAAAGGTCTGGTCTGAAAATCGGGGTGTATGTGTTTGTGCAAGAAAACAAAACTAAACAAAAGGCCTTGGTCCTTTAAATTCCCACGAGCCTGTTCAGCTGATGGAGGTTCTCAACAATAGTGGTCCACCCGCATCTGCACCTCCACAATCAGAAGCAGCAATTGGCAATCATAACAGTCCCAAAATTTGTAGGACAAGGGTCTTAGTGTCCACTCTGACTCCTGTAAGCTGGTACAGGAATATATGCCTGCCATGTGGCTTGGGGGTTGGGATAGGCACTAACAACTGAAATTAAAATCTACTGCAATTGATTGGCCAAGCCTTTCTCTGTAAGCTACCAATCTTCTTTGAAGAGATGGAAGTACTAGAACATCTGCATCAAATAGATCCTAGCAGTAAATTTACTGTCAAAGTAGAGAAGGATTCCTGGTACTTCCTCCTCTACTGTCTTCCCTGATGTCACTTGGGACTATCTCTTATAATCTTTCCAGCGTATGTGAAGTGTTCCAGCAGAGGACTTGTTAAGTGGAGAATCTCTACTTTTTAACTGCATTCTGAAGAACTGGTAACAATGATATTGTTTTGATGTGAAAAAGTGATGTTTTAAGACTACTCTACTATATTCACGTCTTCATCCTATTTTACTTGGTGGTTTTTAGTTAGCATTTATTCACCTTTTTAAATTATTATTTTCATTTTATTTAAAAGGCAGATCTGGTTCACTCTCCAAATGCCCACAATAGCTAGAGCTGGGTCAGGGTCAAGCCAAAAACCTGGACTCCATTCAGGTCTCCCACATGGGTGGCAGGGACCCAAGCACTTCAGCCATCAACGTTGCCTTCCAGAGTGTGAATCAGAAGATGCTAGATGGGAAGCAGAGTATCTGGGACTGGAACCATGGAATTCTAATATGACATGCAGGTGTCCCAACTGGTGACTTAATTATTAAACAAAACACCCATCATGCACTCACAGCTTTATACACCTAAAATAATTAAAAACAGACCCTCTCCACTCTCCTACCCCTGCCAGGAGGTGCTTGTGTGGTGGTGCTGGAGGAGTTTTTGTGTTTTATTGAATACGTCATTTTCAGCACTAGGTGTCTTTTTTCTTTTTCTGCAAAACACAGAGAGAGCTCCTACCCAATAATTTATTCCTCAAATACCTGCAATGGCCAGGGCCAGAGGCAGGAGGTGGGAATAGGGTCCAGGTCTCTCATGTGGGTGGCAAAGACTCAGTAACTTAAACCTTCATTTGTTGCCTCCCAGAGTCCACACTGGCAGGAAGCAAAAATCAGAAGTCAGAACTGCAAATTAGTGGCCAGTGCTGTGGTGTAGTGAGCTGAGCCTCCACCTGTGGCATCTGCATCCCATATGGGTGCTGGTTCGTGTCCCAGCTGCTCCTCTTCTAATCCAGCTCTCCACTTATAGCTTGGGAAAGCAGTGGAAGATGGCCCGAGTGTTTGGGACCCTGCACCCTCATGGGAGACCTGGAAGAAGCTCCTGGCTTCTGATCGGCTCAGCTCTGGCCACTGTGGCCATCTGGGGAATGAACCAGCAGATGGAGGACCTTTCTGTCTGTGACTCTGCCTCTCAAATAAATAAAAACTTTAAAAACAAAACAAAACAAAAAAAAAAAACAGCAATTAAACTCAGACACTTCAATTTAGGATGGGGTCATCTTCACCCATATCTTCTTTTAAAGATTTATCCATCTAAAAAGCAGAGTATTTTATTTATTAAATTATTTATTTGAAAGGCAGAGTGGCAGAGAGAGTTTTTCCATCCACTGACTTGCTCCCCAAATGGATGCAATAGCCAGAGTTGGGCCAGCCTGAAGCTAAGAGTCAGGAACTCCATACAGGTCTCCCACATGAGTAGCTGGGGCCCAAACACTTGGGCCATCATCTGCTGATTTCCTAGGCACAGTAGCAGGGAGCTGGACTGGAAGTACAGCTACACCACAACACCTGCTCCCTTTCCCAGCATGTAGGACAGATGCCTGTTCCAGAGATGTTATATTTAAGTGTTGTAATTTCTTAGGCAACATTCCATTCACAAAGCAGTATTCTTGTTTTAAAAACAAAAAACGTTCTTAAAAGGAATGTCTTTTTCTTCTTCTTTTTCATCTGGCCAAATCAACAGTGATCTGTAATTATACCAAAAAGTATTAAATAACTCAAAACTATTTCTCCTGGAGATTTATTTTGGATAAAATAGTTGGAAGAGAGATTACAACAATACATTGTACAAGAAGTTTGGAAAATAATTTAAAGGAGTATTTTAAGCATTAGGGTTCTGACCCGATCATAAACATGCTTGCGCCCCAAGTCTGCAGAGCAGGTAACCAGCCCTCTGTCCATATCCATAAATGGAGATGCTTTCTTCTTAAAAAAAGAAGTATTCACGTGTGATAAATCGAAGTTTCCTCTTAGAAAAAATAAGACTTTTCTCCATCAAAACATCAAAGTCACACCAAATTTTTCTAGTTCTGCAAATCTGAAGCAACCAATCCTCTATTTAATGCAGAAAGACCGTCCACTCCAAATGTTTGCATTTTGCAGACAAAAATTTCCAGCACTTATTATGCAGGGTTTAACCACAATGTTTAGCAAAGAATGCTTCAATTATTTTTGTTTGTTTATAGATGACTCCAATTTTATGAACCCACACCATACCCAACCAAGAAATAGACAGCAACAAACAGTCTAGCCAAACCATGTCAACTGAAACCTATCTCCTGTCCTTTTTACCAGCTTTCCTCTTTCCAGAGAGTAAGTGCTTGGGCTTCATATCAAACACATGTCGATCTGACTCCCCTTTCTTCCCCAAGCGATTCATCTTCTTCTGAGCATTCTTCATCATAGTCTTGGCCTTCTTCACCATCTATAAAGGAGGAGAAAATAAAAAGTATGTTATATTCATTGAAAATCAATCTTCCACTCTATTTTAATTACCAGACAATAGTCTGTCTGAATGGCTGAGATCTGTCGTTGTCAACAGACCCTGGTAAGTCTCATTCCTTATTTCTCTTCAGGCCCAGCACAGTATCAGCAGGAGCTCTATGCTTACTTACAGGATGAAAATCTTACCTCAGAAGAGTTTTATAGCTAGGAAAGACATTTTCAATCTTGACGATCAGAGACATCTGTTCTAACTCCCTTTCACACAAACTAAGACACTGAGACTCAGGCCTTATAAGAATGTACTATGTGCATCTGCTTTACAAACAGCAATGCCAACATTAAAACCCAGATTTTTCAGACGGAAACGGTATTGTGGAATGAAAAAGCCAGGCTTCTATAAAATACTTACTAGACTACTGACAGATTTTTATATCTGAATCTTCAAAATACTGAAATTAGAAATTTGTGTTTCAATGAGATGACAGTTTAGGGAAGCAGACTGTTTATATCCAAAGCATTTTGCCAAAATATGCTATAAATGATATTGAGAGTAATCTAAGCTACTGATTGGGAGAAGAAATTCCCACAATAACATGAAGGTAAGTGGGATCACAAGGTGAGTCAACCAAAATAGTTACCTCTGGGCTGTTTCATCATATGGGCTTCTCGGGCCTTACTTTGCTTACTGGGGCTACCTGGTGCTAACAGCAGGGGCAATTTCCTATTATTCTCCCTGAACAACTGGGATCTAAAGTCAGACTGCTGGTGCTGTATGAGATCATGCTTCTGCCCAACCTCTGAAAAAGGAAAGATTAGGCAACAGTCCACCGAGGACATCTGTCCAGAGGCATCCAAGCTCTCAAGGACGCCAAGATACTAGGAAATGCAGCATTCAGCTAACCTCCTACCCACAGCTCCTGCTTCTCTGAGCCATACTATTGGTGTTTAACCTGAGACTTGCCATAATAAACACTGGAGGCTATTACTGCATCAGAGGCTAACCTTGACATCCCGAAGACCAGAAACATCACGTGGAGTTCGAGAGCAACTCCGACTCCGGACTATAGAAGACGGTGGAACAGATTCTTCCCGCTTTCTTTTCCTGGTGACACTCCGAGATCTCCTTGCCTGGACTGCATAGTGGGCCTGAAAAGCATGGAAAGCAAACTTCAGCGGTCAGGATCCCAGCCCTGCTTACAGATTCAGTGACAAACAGATTGACTTCAACAAGGGAAGAGGACAGTCAGGAGGGTCTACAACTGTTTTCAGAACCAAAATCAGCTACAGATCCTTAAGATATACATATGCAATTCCACATTAATTACCAGTCAAATATCTTTTTTCACTTAACACAAGATGCTTTTATGTTACAAAGTTGATTTTAACTCCATTTTAAAAATGTATTTAGACATCCCCATTCAAAAACGGTTATTAGGTTAGCATCACAATCTAATTTCAGAACACTAATATCTAATATCTGAACATAAAGCGAAAACTGCCCAGAAGCTCAAACTTTAAGTTAAGAAAATATATGCAGACTGCACATCTAAGAGGACAGATTTTGCCATCAGAACCTGGACAAGTCACAGCTCTGCCTTGCACTGCCTCTAAGAATTTAAACAAGTCCCTTAACTTTGCTACCACTGGCTACCCTGTCTGTAAATTAGGGAAAACACAACCTCCCCAAAATGTAAGCAGGCATTAAGCCTAGCACTTCAATCAAATGTCAGATCTTATGTCAGTACGGTAAAACGACGCAAGCATATACAAAGCAAATGAGTCCCCTCATACACTGCTGATTGAAACCAATTATTCTACCTCTTCCAGAAAAGAACTTTACTACAATGCTGTCCTGAGTTTGGTAATTCCAGTCTGGGAATCTGTTTTGAGAAAACAATCCAGAACACTAAAAAGTTCTTTGATTTGCTTCTAGCATAAATCATTACAACAGCAAAATAAAATTCTAGTAGATACCTGAAATACCTTCTGATCTTTGAGCTCCCCGGAAGACAGTTTTGAACTATTTAGTCTAAGTTACTCCCACAGAGAGACTAACACTTCATATAACTAGACTGAAGCTAATTAAAGCACCAGGTAGACCTCAGTCACCATAGTCCAAGTAAAAAGTATTATATAGGACAACAAAAATTTATCTATTTCTTGCCCTTTGACATCTTCTTCCCACATTTACTTTTCCCTGATGTGAATTCTTTCACAAATAACCTTAAATTCTTTAAGGCAACAGTAAATAAATGAATTTAACCTGTAAACAATCCAAAAAAGTAAAAGAAATTAAGTTTTACTTAATTAAAAAAATGGGAGAAATTTAACGAAAAAATATTTACAAGACACAGATGTAAAATGTAGAATGTGATCTTATATTTTTAAGAAACAGAAGACAAACTCTCTCATTTAACTGTATAAAAAACAATCTACCATATTTTAACCTACTTCATTTTTATGTGATATAACCACAAATGATTTTTTTCTTTCTAGTTTTCAATATTTTCCAAATTTCCTACTAACATGAAAATGGAAGATAATATATATCTATAAGCCTTCAAAAACTTTGTGGGAAAAATGGAATTAACAGATAAGTTTATTTTGGTGCAAAAAAATTTGAAATCCATACAGTTTCAGAATACACAGTTTTCATGAACTTTTTGACCTTCACTTAAAATAATACAAGAAAGAAAAGCAAATGCACTGGGGTCACCTTACATAACTGACAATAATTAAACCAGAACTTTAATAGGCAAGGAAACCTTGCCCACTTCCAGAGATAAGTTTTAATTAAGGATGATGGAGAGCACAAAGTTTTTCTAAATTCTTCTCAAATGCTGAATAAGAATAAAGTTTTGAAAACACCATCCTGCATCAGTAGAATGGACGCTGAGCTAATCACGCCAAACGAAGCATTCCCAAGGGAACTACGGCAGTGTGAGAGACACACTTATCAATCAATCCACCACTTCAAAGCAGACACTATGTCAATAAATAGCAATGGAAACACTGGGAATCCTGATTTCTTTTCTTCATATCCTCACAGGTTTCCAAAACCCTGGTTTTTCTTTGTTAACAAGTTTGTATTCAGCCATATAAATACTAGACCAGCCCCCAACACTTACATTGTCTTTATTATCCATGTCAACACCAAGACTACGCATCTCATTCTCCAAATCTGTCTTCTGAACCTGAAAAGAAATTTTAAAATAAAATTGCCTTTAAGCAAAATTAGTTCAATGAAAAGTTGAAAAATATTTTTTTCCCAAGGGAAAATACACTTTTTTGTGACACACTTCTTTTGCAAGTTGTATTTTTTCCCTTTGGACTCACTTTGCCTTTTACTTACTGACTGACTGATTTTATATATATATGAAAGGCAGAGACAAAGAGAAAGTAATCTTCCACTCATTGGTTCAAGCTGCAAACGCCTGCAATGTCCAGGGGTGGGCCAAGCCAAAGCAAGGAACCTAAAACTCAATCCAGGCCTCACCACATAGGTGCCAGGGACCAAGTACTTGAGCCTATTGCCTCCACGGAAGGGCAAAGCATAAAGTTGCAACTGGAAGGAGAGCCATGACTTGTACCCAGGCATTCCAATACGGGCTGCAAGCATCCCAAGTAATATCTTAATTGTTGTGTCTAATACTTGCCGCTGTGATGGTTTTGGACAGCTCAGCGAAAACCAATACTTACTAAGAAATTATTATGTGTGAGACCTTGTATGCTTTATGTCCTTCTTGGTAGAAACCAAACAACCCACACAGAATAAGAAAGTGACTGTTTCTACCATATAGGTGAGCCACAAAAGCTGAAGTTAGTGATGGACCCTAAGACAAACTCACTGTGTCAACATATCTCCTTCTGGAGACCCCTCCACATCACTAGGAAAAGCAGAAGACTGTCCACATCTCTCAATAACCAGTCATCTGCTATCATATGAAAACAGTATTTTCAAACAATACCCACTCAGAGGTATCTATAACGTCAAGTTATTTTCCTTTCTTTCCATTACATTTTAACTGTCCTGCACATTATCTGATTTCTTTGGGGAACTTCAAGTGGTACGGGGGGGGCTATCACAGAACCCTACCTTGCTGACAAAAGCATGGACAAGAGAACAAAAACAAAGCTGAAATCCTCCACCTAAGGTGCCGGCACCCCGGGTTCTAGTCCCAGTTGGAGTGCCGGGTACTAGTCCTGGTTGCTCCTCTTCTAGTCCAGCTCTCTGCTGTGGCCCAGAAAGACAGTGGAGGATGGCCCAAGTGCTTGGGTCCCTGTACCTGCATGGGAGACTGGGAGGAAGCACCCGGCTCCTGGCTTCAGATTGGCGCAGTGCCATTAGGGGAGTGAACCAAAGAAAGGAAGACCTTTCTGTCTGTCTGTCTCTCACTGTTTATAACTCTCTCTCTCTGTCTAACTCTGCCTGGCAAAAAGAAAAAGAAAAAAAAAAAAAAAAAAAACCCACAAAGCTGAAAAAGTGTTAAGAATCCTGACATCTGATCCATTCATGCTACTGTGTAAGTCTCCCCATCTCAACCAGTCACAAAAGCCAATATTCTTTTGGGTTTAAATTAGACTGGGTTAAGTGTCCATAAATTAGAAGACACAAGTCTTTAATAATACAGAAATTAAATAAGAAAATGTTAATTAATGACTTTAAACTTCTACAACTTATAAATACCGATTGTAATTCATAAAACTATACAATGATTGAATTTATAAAGGAGAACTTCAAGCTGATTATCACCAAGAAAGGGCACAAGAATCAGAATATAAACAATCAAGACTTTTCTAAGTCCATTTACACCACCAAAACAAAGAATGTACAAACGACAGCCACAAATGGGTTGAAAAGCTGTATTTAGCAATGATTTTGCAAGAGTCCAACATATGCAATAAGTCCATATTTTTTGGAAAGACATAAAAAAAAAAACACAAAACTTGCCTTCTTAGCTGTTCGAGGCATCCTGGGTCCCTGTGTATTTTTTTCTTTGGACTGAAGGATTTTCAATTTCTTTTTTTCTCTAATTTGTTTTGCCAGCTGTCGGATTTCTACCATTTCCTCATCTTCACTTTCAGAATCACTGTCATACTCCCCAGCAGCTGTTCTTAGTTCTTCTTCTTTCTCTAATTCTTCCAATTTCTTTAAAGACATAAGTGTAATTGAAGAAAATTATGATGAAAAATTTGTAAAGCAGGTATGACACTATGTGCATGGAAGCTGTCTGAGGACACGATAATCCTAGGTCGAGTCCCCATATACCCATACATGCAGAGCTTATCTCACAGGAAATGGCTGTGAAGAAAGAGGAGACCACATGCACAGGAACTGATAGCAGGGAAGTTAACTCTTCAGTTGCTGCTTTTCCTCGTTAAAACAGTTGAACTCCAAGGTGGGGAAATCTCCTTATTCCCCACAGTACATACCAGCAAATAGATAATATGAAATAAGTTCAGAGAGAGAGCCTGAATTCATACAGTATCCTGTTTATCCTTTCTAATATCATCGAGAAACAATCTCACTTTCTACATTAATAAGACAAAAACAAAATCTTAAAAATATGCATGCATATCATATCCTAACAAGTTAACCCAGCCAGGAGTCCAACAGGCAGATCTGCCAGGCCCCTGATGGGCCACAGGGCATCATGAGAAGCAAACTGAATGCAAAAGGAACAGCTGAAGAGTTTCAGGAAGAGGAAATCACCTGATTTTTCAGACATGAAAGAGTGGACTACAGAACGGAAAGGTAAAAAACCCAGAAAAGCAGGGAGGCCAGCTATGACAGAGGCAATGATGATGAAAACTAGATGACTGCAGGACAAGGAAAACTGCAGAATGGAAATCAGTGAGAACCGTAAGAGTAAAGGGGCTGACGTGTAAGTTTACTCCTTGGGTACCCAAATAAATCATGATGCTACCAACAGCTTAATTTCTAGAGCAGAAATGAGTTCTAGAACTAGGGCATGAAGAGGTCACAGACACAATGAGACTGAAAATATACATTAAGGAGGACACTTGGCAAACTGTGTGGCAAGTATTAGGAAATGACAACAGCTAACAGATAATGTTATTCAAGTCATTTTTCTTTTCCAAAAATTTATTTTATTTGAAAGGCAGAGTTACAGAGAGGGAGAGACACAGAAGGAGAGCGAGCAATCTTCAATCTGCTGGTTCTCTCCCCAAACAGCCACACAGCAGAGCTAAGCCAGACTGAAGCCAGAAGCCAAGAGCTTCCTCCGGCTCTCCCATGTAGGTGCAGGGTCCCAAATACTTGGGCCATTTTAAGCTGTTTTCCTAGGCACATTAGCAGGGAGCTAGATTGAAGTGGAACTGGTACCCATATGGGATGCCAGTGCTGCAGATGGCAGCCTAACCCATTATACCACAGTGCCAGCCGCTATCAAGTACTTTTTCAAAGAACTCGACTGAGGAGAGAAAAAGGGTTAACAAGTAAGGGAGGACATAGAATCTAAGATTTTTGTTTTTTAAGAAACAGGAAAGATATTTATGTTAAGAGAAAGAGAGGGGGAACTGGATTGAGCCAGGACAGAGATGCCAGTAACAAAGCAAAGCTCTAAAGAAGCAGATCCAAGGACAGATAGAACCAGCAGGGATGAGGAACATCTGCCCACAGAACGTATAAGGCATATAAGGCCCATGAAATCATTTACTCTGGTCCTGCCAAGAAAAATGTAGGTGGGACTCAAAATTCAGTGAATCTATAGCAGGCTAATTTTTAAGATGGTAATTCTGTATGGCCCATGAATGATGTTATACACACCTAGATGGCCCTTGGCAGAAAAAAGGTTCCCCACTGTTGGTTTGGGCACAAGGACAGAAAATTGGGATACCAGAGATTTCACACTGTGGGCTTCATTTTCTTGATAATGCAAGGCCAGCTACTTAGACTGGCAGAGGGAATGTGGGCAGGAGGTCTGAGGAGAAAGTCTGACACAGCTTCTGGTATATAATACAGCAATGCGGAGTGCCACACCAGTGCCAGCCGTGTCTGAACTCCAGTCTGAAGAGCTGCAGATGTCTCCAGGACCAGCAAGGCAGAGGAGGCAGAAGTCAGTGGAGATGGGGTGTGTGTGATTACACAAGGCAGAGAGTGTGGATGGATGAGAAACTGGAGAGGGAGGAAACACAGAGGTGTGTGCAGGAAGAGAATGAAGGGAACAGATACAGGTGAGCCAAAAGCTGTGCTTTCACAGTCAGCTCAAAAAGGAAAGAAATCCGCAATTCAAAAAGTGACACATAATTGTTAAGTCAACAACAGAAGACACTGTGCACTTGCTCTCCATGTAGGACCTCTGCTCTTAATGTGTTGTACTATGAAAATTAACAGTAAAACTAGTCTTCAAACAGTACTTTATACTTTGTGTGTCTGTGTGGGTGCAAACTGTTGAAATCTTTACTTAGTATAGAGTAGATCTTCTGTATATAAAGATAACTGAAAATGAATCTTAATGAAGAATGGGATGGGAGAGGGAGTAAGAGGCTGGACGGTTTGGGGGTGGGAGGGCGGGTTTGGGGGGAAGAACAGCTATAATCCAAAAGTTGTACTTAAGAAATTTATATTTATAAAATAAAAGCTTTCTATAAAAAATTAATTAATTAAACATCCCCCCACCAAATAAAAAAGTGACACAGACCTTCATGATTGCAGGATCAATGTAATCAGCTATATTATGGCCTTCCCAGATCTCTGGTATCTTATCGTACTTTTCAGATGAATTCATTAAATCCCAGTACTCTGAAGTTAAAAACAAATTTATAGTTTTTAGTATCTTCAAGTACTATATGTCCAAAATGAGGTATAAGTCAATGTCCCTCTACAGAGATAAAAAAAAGGTACTTATGCTCTACACTACACAATAGTAATGCTATCAACCTCACTGAACACTCACATGCTCTAAAATCATAAAAATATCCCTTCATTCCAAAATAACAGGAAATTAACTGAAGGAAGAAATTTAGACAGCCCTATCAGTATCCAACTTTCAATCTTCAAGAAATTAAAAATTAATAAATATACCAGAAGACTTTTACTCATTCAAGTTATTCCTCACTTATTTGAAAAAGCTCACATACATTTGGCAATTTACAGCTATAATACTCTAGCTCTTACTTTGAAGATCCAAAATATAATCATCTCCCATTTCCAGCTCAAGATCTCGTTCCTGTTAATGGAAAAAAAATTATCATCAGTTTTATTTTACCTGTTGGGTCTAGAAATGGTTTGCCCTCCTCCTTGTCATTATGAAAAAAATCTTTCAGTGTTTATGCTATTCACTATTCCTCTTGTATTTCTGAAGGGAGAGATAGTTTCTGACTATTTAGTGAACTATATCTTAGTATTCTGTTCATTGCCATCTCCCATCAATTAAAAGAGTATACAACAGTAAGGATCTTTGTTGAGGATTCTCAGCCATGCCCCAGAGTCTAACAGGCTGGGTATTTCAGTCCTCCAGCTTGTGTTTAATGCCCCAAACCTCCACCACCTCTGCAAATACAGCCTTTCTGGCCCCTCTCCATAGGAAAACCAGGTGAAAGTTATGGTAGCACACCCTCTTCTTCTTGGGCTCCACAACTTCCATTCTCCTCTTGCGTGCCACCACTCCTTCTGGGATGAAAGGGGGCCTCTCCTGAGAAGATATTATTAGGAATATTTATGAAAAATGACTCACTGAATATGAGAAAAACAAAAACAACAAGCAAAAACAAAAGGCAAACTCTCCATCTACAGGGAAATCATACCCAAACGAATTAGAAACCAACAGATTAGGGGGAAACTTTCTATTTCTAGCCCAGTGGTTAAGATGCCTACATCCCATTTCTGAGTGCCTAAGTTCAACACTTGCCTCTGGGTCCTGACTCCAGTTTTCTGCTAATGCAGATTCTGGAAGACAGCAGTTACGGCTCAAGGGATTGGCAGTATACCCTTTTCTTCTTGGGCTCCACAATGTCCATTCTTGCCACCCACATGGAAGACCTGGATTGATCTAGCTCCCAGCTTCACCCCCTGTCCAACACTGGCACACACTAGTGGATGGGCACATGCTCTATGTCTAAAATAAATTGGAGTAGAGTGAGAAAACCAAACATAAAAAAGGAGGGCAGGCAAATGGCCCACCAGTTAATATGCCTGCATCTAGTATTGAAGCAGCTGGGTTTGATGCCTGGCTTTGCTTCTGACTCCAGTAACTGAGATTCCGCCACCCACAAAGGAGATTGGATTGGGTTCTTAGCTCTCGGCTTTGGCCGGCCTGACCTAGCCTTAGTTGCTGCAGGCATCTGGGGAGTGAACCAGCAGATGGGAGCTTTCTCTCTCAAATAAACAAAAACCACAACAAAACGAAAATCCTCAACAGATCACTCTGGAGGAACGGGTTTTGGGACCAGTTTGGGTAGATGCCAGGAGGCTCCAAGGACCAACTCTAAAGTTCATTCTGAAAATATAAACATCAAAATTACCCAGAAAAATCATGGAAAAAGAAAAAAAGAGAAAAATATCAGCTCAACAAATGAGAAATCCAGATATAAACACTTGTATATAGAAGAATTCAATGAAGATATTCTATAATCATTTCTAAAATAAATCAATGTCACTTGAAAATATAACTAGATAAATACCCTCTCAGAACAAAGTACATTCAAGACACAGCAAAGACTATTCAAAAGACAGGCAAAAGGCATTTTTTTTTTTAAATTGGACAGGCAGAGTTAGAGAGACAGAAAGGTCTTCCTTCCATTGGTTCACCCCCAAAATGGCTGCTACAGCCGGTGCGCTGTGCTGATCCAAAGCCAGGAGCCAGGTACTTCCTCCTGGTCTCCCATACGGGTGCAGGGCCCAAGGACTTGGGCTATCCTCCACTGCCTTCCCAGACCACAGCAGAGAGCTGGAGTAGAAGAGGTGCAACCAGGACTAGAACCCAGCGAAAAGGCATTTTTAAAAAATGAAAATATATTAGGAAAAGATACTTTCAAAAATATTATTGAAAATGAGTAAGCCTTATTGTCTACCTTAGAAAAAGTACTACAGAACATGCCTGTGACTATAGACTTGTAGTTCAGGCCACCGAAGATTAGAGATGGGACATGGGCACTCCCTTGACTTGCATCCTCTGGTTTGCTTTAACACAAACCAGGAGGAAAAGAAAGCTAGGCATCAGAAGCAATGGGTGGCAGGCCTATTAATGGCTGATCTGTACAGTGATCTGCCCTCAAGGAGACCCAACAGGCCAGTCCACTGTAGTGGCTTCCAATGTGGTAAGCCTGGGCTTCAGCAGAAGTCAGCTTGTGAAGAGCCCTGGCAGCTCTGCCAAGAGTTGGATCACTGGAAATGGACCTGCCCTGGAGTCAAAGGATGCCCAGGTCAGAGCCACAGATCTTATTGGCTCTAAGCTGAAAAGCCCTTCACTCAGCCCAACTTCCAAAGTGACCACTGCAGCTGAGGGGACGGCCAAGCAGGGTCAGCAACATTGCAGGCAGAACTGTCAATTTCTTGTTAGAGATGCCACCTGCCTTTACCTGGCCAGCTCTCCTCCCAGGCCAGCTAAGTAATGAAAGTCAACAGGGTGCCTTCCCTTAGGTGGTTCACACCTCCCTTAGGATATACCCCATGGGAAGAGATAGATAGGTCTGGGCCTCTTAACTTACAAGGCCTAAAGCCCACCAGATTATTACCAGGCCCCTTCTGTCAGGTTCTATTTGCCTCTCAATCAGAAAACTTAATTGTAGCTTAGACAGCACCTTTCTTAGCTCCTCTAATAATGACTCTGTCCTTTGTTCTAGACCCTGTCTAGCGCACTTGGGCCTCATTCCTTTGTAATCATAACCTCTACTCTACCACTCATGGCTCTACTCCCAACCTGTGTGTACTGATGGTCCTCTTCCCCACTTAATGCTGTATAATTGTTCAGACCTGGTTAACGCCACTCTTAGGATCATTGGTTACTATCCTCACCCTGTCTTTTATGACCTTGTCTAAATATGATCAGAGTCGGCGAACTTGGAAGGCTTCCATAGCCTTGGCAACTCATGACGACAGCCTAGGGTGGTTACTGGCGCCATAAACTAGAGTGTCAATTTGTTGGGTCAACAACAGGAGCCACTGTGCACTTGCTCCTCATGTGGGATCTCTGTCCTTAATGTGCTGTACATTGTGATTTAATGCTATAACTAGTACTCAAACAGTATGTTTCACTTTGTGTTTCTATGTGGGTGCAAACTGTTGAAATCTTTACTTAATATATACTAAATTGATCTTCTGTATATAAAGAGAATTGAAAATGAATCTTGATATGAGTGAAAGGGAGAGGGAGCGGGAGAGGGGAGGGTTGCAGGTGGGAGGGAAGTTATGGGACGGGGAAGCCATTGTAATCCATAAGATGTACATTGGAAATTTATATTCATTAAATAAAAGTTAAAAAAAAAATGAGTAAGCCTTGCTATGTATAGCACAAAATCCAGCAGCCACAAAGGAAATATTAATATGTTGATAATTTTAAAATATATTATTTCTTTACACCAGAAATCAAAAGGCAAGTGACAATAAAAAATGATGCAATGAACTAAACAGGCCAAATGGTATATAAAATGCTCAAGTGCACTAATTATTGAAAACATCCCTAACAATAAAACCATCTTTAAACTATTTGACTGAGGGAAGTTAACACCCAACACTGTCAGCAATGTAGGGAAACAGATGAGAGAACTTAAAAAAAGTAATTAAAAGTTCATTTTGGCACAAAATATTTTTGAGATCTAGGCAGTGTTTTTATTATATTCATTTTCTTCAAACTTTCTGAAGTACCTTCATACATTCTCAAAGTGTTAGTGTAATATAAAGTACAAAGACATATTTGTTAGGCAGGAAAATTTTCAATGCCACACCTTGAAATTTAGATTCATCTGCAATAAAACACTACCATATGTATAAAAATGTGAGCTGCATCACTGTTTGTAGTAGACGAAAACAAAAAATTTTAAGAGTATTACACAGGGCTAGTGTTGTGGCATAGCAGGTAAAGCTGCTGCCTGCAATCCCAGCATCCTATATGGGTGCCAGTTCAAGTCGTGGCTGTTCCACTTCTGATCCAGCTCTCAGCTTATGGCCTGGAAAAAGCAGTGGAAAATGGCCAAAAAGTTTGGGCACGTGGGAGACATGGATAAAACTCCTGGCTCCTGGTTTTGGCCTGGTTTGGCCTTGGCTGTTATGGCCATCTGGGGAGTAAAGCAGTAGATGGAAGATCTACCCCCCACCCCTCTGACTTTCAAATAAATAAATAAACCGCAAAAAAAAAAAAAAGTACAATAAGTATAATGCTTCCATCTATGTTCAAAAAATGCTTCTGTATCACAAACATTTCTCAAAGGAAAAACAAGACTGGATTAACAATAACTGCCTCTGGCAGAGTGAGAGGCAAACTTCATTCTCTTCCTCAACCTTTTTACTCTTTGCCACACACAGGCATGACTTCATTATGAATGAGAAATGGAAGTCCATTTATGAAATCCATTTGTCTGTATGTGTAGCTGGCTCTGTAACCCTGGAAAAAACCATGCAGACAATAGCATCTATTGACTTTTACCAGTAATGCAATAAATGTATCTCAAAGGCTCTCTGTAAAGGCCATCTTACCTTATCATCTCTCTTGTTTGGTACAGCTAAATGTAATCTGTTCAACACCTCATTCACTTTATTTCCCTTCATTTTGGTTTCAACTCGATGAGCCAAAAGCCTATCACAAGCCTAATAAAAGTAAAGACAAGACACAGAGTTACGAAGATACACAGCAGCCTCCTGCTGCACATTTCAGAGAATCAGGAATCAGACTCCCATTTACTGTCAGGTATGGTTTGGAACTTCCTACGCATTTTCCCTCAACAGGTTTTTTTTGTTTTGTTTTTTGTTTTTTTGACAGGCAGAGTGGAGAGTGAGAGAGACAGAGAGAAAGGTCTTCCTTTTTGCCGTTGGTTCACCCTCCAATGGCTACTGCGGCTGGCGCACCACGCTGATCCGAAGCCAGGAGCCAGGTGCTTCTCCTGGTCTCCCAGGCGGGTACAGGGCCCAAGCACTTGGGCCATCCTCCACTGCCTTCCCGGGCCATAGCAGAGAGCTGGCCTGGAAGAGGAGCAACCGGGATAGAATCTGGCGCCCCAACTGGGACTAGAACCTGGTGTGCTGGTGCCGCAAGGCGGAGGATTAGCCTGTTAAGCCATGGCGCCAGCCCTCAACAGGTTTTTAACATCACAGCAAACCACACTTTCCAAAAAAGAGATTGTCTCCCTTTCTGAGCCTAAGTCCAATCTGAGACAGAATTTTTTTTTTTTTTTTTTGACAGGCAGAGTGGACAGAGAGAGAGAGAGAGAGAGACAGAGAGAAAGGTCTTCCTTTTCCATTGGTTCACCCTCCAATGGCCGCCGCAGCCAGCGCGCTGCGGCCGGCACACCACGCTGATGTGAAGCCAGGAGCCAGGTGCTTCTCCTGGTCTCCCATGGGGTGCAGGGCCCAAGCACTTGGGCCATCCTCCACTGCACTCCCGGGGCCACAGCAGAGAGCTGGACAGGAAGAAGAGCGACTGGGGCAGAATCCAGTGCCCCGACCGGGACTAGAACCCGGAGTGCCGGCACCGCAGGCGGAGGATTAGCCTAGTGAGCCACGCGCTGCCGTGACAGAATCTTGAAGCAGCCCTCCCAAGCTCTATGCTGGGCCTTGTTCCCACCAGAAGTGACCCCCTGTCCAGACTGGTGGTGTCCTCCAACTGTCCTTCCTTACCTAGATGCAATGATCCCTCAGAATTCTAACTTGAGCAGCCAATCTGTAATTAAAGCCACAGTATCAAAATTGCCCTTTTATTTCAAGTTAAGAGTGACAGAATGAAGTAGGATACTACATAAAAATCTAACAGGAGCCTGCCGCCTCCAGCTGTTCCTGCTTTTCACACTACTTTTCCCTTATACTACCAAACAGGATCCATTTCAGTAAAACTGCTATGAAAATACAGTCAAAAGTCATAGCAGTCATTTTAATTAAAAATTTCCTACAGCAGGAACTATAAAGTATTATTCAACCATTCATCCGGATGAGCAGGGCACTAGATTACTAAGGGTTTTGGATCCACCTTATTCTGTAGTGCACCACTCCTTACCACTATGAATACTTTGAGTATTAACAACACCTAGAAAAAAACTAATTCCACCCCCCATGACTGTTCAAAAACAAGACAAAGACAGTCAAAAGACTGATACCTGATGTAAGAAAGCACTAACCTCTGTTTTAACTTTAATGACACCTTCCTCAGTCAGAGTGCTCGTCTCTATCACAGGGAATCCTTCAGCTTGCAAATCTACAAATATTTTCTGGAAAAACAAGAGATGTATTATTGATTTCTAGTTTCCAATGGAAAAAGTCAGTTTTACAAATGAAGGGTGCAATTCTCAACACTTGTGGTTTGTTTTTTAAAACTTTTGAAGAACAAACCAAGTAATTCAAAACTCCCCAGAACATTCAGTAAGACCTCATCCTCTAAAATAGGAACTTAGGTAAGATCAAGAAGCATTAGCAGTGCTACTTCTAATTAGAAAAAGAAAAAAGCTAGCCTTCATAGCCCAAGAGAATTCCTTAGAAAAATCTTGAAAACATTCACAAATCTAGAAATTCAAATTACTAAGATCTAAGAGACTCGACTGTATGCCCTCTACTAAGTGTCACATTTACATCTAACTGCAAGTGTGACCATCTTTTGGAGGAAAGTGACAAATCCATCATAATAAAGCATTTCACAAACAAGATTTATTTCCCTTACCATAAGGTCCAAAGTAGCAATCAAGGTCTGAACACCAATTCTGCATTAGCAGTATATGGCCCTGAGTAAAATGGTCCCTGAGCCTACCTGTGCACATGGCAAAAACCATCATGTGCTATCACCATTTGATGAGAAGTGTCATGTTGAAAGCATCAATAAAGGGAAGGCTATAAAAGTGTTAACCAAATGGAAATAGTGTAGTAGCATTCCAATATGTACTTAGCTTTCCGATTTCTTTCAATTTGTCCAACAACCGATGACTGCAGGCATTACCTCCCCTGGATAAACTGAGGGTCAGATAGGTGACCTCACTTCCTTATCACACAACTAGCAAAGGTGAAGCTGGGACCCGAGCATGTCTGACTCCAAAGCCTGGGCATCTGAGTACCACATTTGCTTCTTAAACCTTCTTGCTGCTGTCCACTCTCCCCCTTCTCCACCCAGTAATGTCTTTTTAGACTAGAAAACTGAGGTTACTTAGCAGACATATGGGGGCTTTTGCAGACAAATTAACTCTGACATTAGTGTTTACATAATCAGTAACTTAAAGAATATACTGTAGTAACCGGAGAAGACCAGCTGCGGCTGTTTAAGAAAAGCCAATCCTTACTTAGTAGTAAGTCTCCAAACAGAACAAGAGACACTGAGAAAGAATATGCTTTTCCTACATCAGGAACACGAAGTCAAGCCAGTGTATTCCAAAGGACACAGCAGATGCAATCTACCATTCCAGTGCAGCAGTCACTTAGAGGGCCTGCTCGGACTGAGACTGCGGCCCCACTCCAGGGTTTCTGATTCGGCAATCTGGTGTGCTCAAGAAACCTGCATTCTGACCAAGTACCAGGCAACGGTGAGGCTGACGCTGCTGGTCGGGGCCTACAATTTGAGTACATGCTTCTCAAAGCATTTATCCTCAATGACACCTTTGATGAAAGAGTCAAACCAGTTTTTGAAATTATATACTAACAATGTTTCCTGCCTCTTGGGGAATGCTAACAGACACCACACTCACAGTTCACGTAAGTCCTGCGTGACCTCTTCAAAAACACGCATGGTTCCGGAGAGCCCACAGGACAAATGCTTACAGATCTTCTTTCTCCTGTGCTCAGTCACTCATTTCAAATGCATTTAACCACAGAACCTCTTTTACTAAATAACATCAATTATCACCTTTCCTAACTAGGAACTTATGCTGGAAAATGCTGCTGTAGTATTATCTGATATTCTGAGGTCAGGAAGAGATAAAGGACATCTAAGGCACTTGGCTTCCTCTAAGGCAACAATCTAAGGGATCACATTTTCCAAAGGGCAGGGATTAGGATATCTGTGTTCATGTCACTGAACCTTTGAGGATATTACCTCAACTGCACAATAAAAACTGGGCTAGTACTGTTAAAATTCCTCCTTCTAAACTCTGGCAGAGATAGCATTCAGAATACGTAAGTAAGAAAGATTCCAAACATTAAGATGATTTACCTGATCATCTTCAGAAAGTTCAGCTATTCTCTTCACATCACATTTGTTGGCAACAACTATAAGAGGCTACCAATGAAAAAAAAATAATGAATCACTATTTTCATACTATACAAAATAAACTAAACTATTAGTTGTCAGACTTACCTTGTTGATAAAGAGAGGTCTTATATTCTGGAAGAGTTCTACTTGCTCCTTCAAACCATGTCCACACTGCTCAGACAAATCCATCACATACAGAACCGCAGCACGAAGGTGAGCCAGGGCTGTGATGGCCTGCATCTCGATGGTGTTCCGATCCTCCAAAGGGTGATCCAAAATCCCTGGAGTGTCTACAACCTAACGAGCAGACTCCATTATTCCAGCGCACACTTATTAACAAACCTCTTGTCCAGCACGCCCCAGCAGTCATTCTGCATACTGAAACCAGACCTTGCAAAACTAGTAAATAAAAATGTAGAACTCCAAAACTGATGAGAAAATACAAGTGAGAGAAAAGCAAATAAACATTAAATAAGCAGTCAAGGGTAGAAAAACCCTGCAGAGCTCATTGAAAAGCTAGCCAATGACCTTGAAAGAAATGACTCCTGTTCTCATTAGCATCATCATAAAACATAAAAACTAAAATAACCCCCAAACCTCCTAAGTCTTAGGAATTACTCTTCATCATTTATAAAATTAGACTGTTCAGATTGTTTCATGGTTTTAGACAGTATATGCCATTTGCAACAACAGAGTCAGAAATGATTAAAGTAGAATTTAATTTCTTTAGAAGTACAACTGTTAGCATAAGGTGCAGAAGCCCATACTGAAGGCATGCTACTTCAGAAAACTGCTAACTGCCCTCACATCTCTCTAAAGCTCAGACAAATTTTCTTTATGGTGAAAGAAAAAGTTCTTGGTCACCTCAGAGATTCTCTTTTCCTCACCTCCTCAGGGTTGACTCTATACTATTCCAAGTATACCAGAAAAAAACAAACATTATAGTGCTTCAGAAATCATTAAAATCAAAATTAATTAACAAAAAACCCAAGATGTTTATCCTATGTTTAAAGATGAGACTCTCACCTGCCAACGTAGATACTTATAATCCATGTGCCCAACAAATAGAGACTTTGTTGTAAATGCATAGGGCTGAACATCCACATCTGCTCTGGTTACCTTCAAGTAAAGCAATCAGTCAAAACTGTCAGTCACAGGGAGTCTAACCTCACTCCCTGCCAAACAACATAAGCATGCTACCAACACATCAAGAGTAATTTTGGGTAGGAAAAAAAAAAAAAAAAACACACAAGAGCCCTCACATAATGAAAATGCACAGGACAGGAGTTACCCAGTTTAATAAATGGCCTGGTTTCTCTTCCCTCACACCACAGGGCCCTTGATTCAGGTATCAGGGAGGAGGAGACAGTCCGGTATTTGGAGGACAGCCATCATCTCCCCTCACCCTCCGTCTACTGCCAGTGTCTCAGCAGAGCCCGACAGAGGCCTCTGTAATGATGGAAATGTCTTATGCTGCAAACTCTTGATATGTGGTTCGTAAAATCTTGGAACTGAAGTTTTCATTTTGTTTTCCATGTAAAAAGCCACACAGCCACCTAGAGCACCAGCCAGCTGTGGAATGGTCAGAGCATTCTGACAAGTATTTGAAACATCAAGCAGGCCCCTGCACAGCTTTATCAAGATGTCATGGCAACCTGTACACAAAATAAAACCTATAAATTTGCCTCAAAGCAAGAGCATTCTTTGTAAAAGTTTATTTATTTGAAAGGTTGAATGAGAGACAGTAAGACAGTGAGAGTGCATGTAAGAGAATAAGAGGGAAAGAGACAGATCTTCCATTTGCTGGTTCACTCCCCCAAATACCTACAACAGCTGTGGCTGGGCCAGGCTGAAGCCAGGAGCTAGAACTCCCATCTGGGTCTCCCACGTGGATGAAAGGGATCCAAGTACTTGAGGAACCACCTGCTGCCTCCAAGGGATGCATCAGCAAGAAGCTGGATTGGAAATGGCAGTGGGACTCGACCCCAGGCACTCCAATACAGGATGCAGCTATGACACAATATCTGCCCAGCAAAGTGTTCTTAGCACCAAGGAAGCCATACATAATTAACAATTGCGTTGGCATACAGAGTGCTGCTGGTTGTCATTTGACATTTTAAATGCTGTTTCAATTCTTTTCAGATCCCTCAATTCAGCTAAATTGTCCCAAAGCACAAAATTACTGAGTTACTTAAATGTTACCCTTGAATCACACTCAGCAACTTACCACTACAATGGATAATGTTGACACAGCAACTAAAATGACAAATCACGTAAGAATTGGCTTAAGGAGCAATATTTTGCCTGGACCGCTGGGTACCCAGCATTCCATATCAGAGTACATGAGTCTGAGAGCTGGCTCTGCTCTTGATTCCAGCTTCCTGCTAACACACCTTCAGATGCAGGTGACAGCTCAAGTAGCTGGGTCCCTGTCACCCATCTGGGACACCTGTACTGAGTTCCTGGTTCTTGGCTTCCATCAGATCATCTTTTTATAATCAAAACCAGACCAACCTTATTGATGAAGCTGGATTTCCCAACATTTGGGTACCCACATAAAAGCAGAGTCCTTGTATTTGGATCAATGGTTGGCAAGCGGGATAAATGCTGACGCACTGTGAAGTTTAAAATGAAAAAATTAAGAAATCAAAGTCTCTGATTTGCTTTATATACTCTTCAATTTATCTGTACTGCAAGCTCATGGTTATATAATGCAAGTGATAGAGAAAGTATGAATTGATGAAAAAACAATTCATTGCACAGAATAATGATATAATAATGATATAATACAGTATAAATAATAGCATTTCCCAAGTGTGGCTGTACCAATAATATACCTGGGCCTTACCAACTGGGTATTTTGATGCAAAAGATCAGAGACAGATCAAAAGCACACGTCTGAGAAGTGTCTGGATGACATTTGGAAAGCAGTGTCTTTTGAAGCATACGTGCTATAATTTTCTGGCTACTATATGGGCAATTTCCATTTAACTACCTAATCTTCAGAGTGGTACTCACTGGGCGATCGTGAAGATCAGATATGTACAAAAGCATTTTAAAAGCATTCAACTATCATAAATCACTTGCAAGATACAGGAGAGACATAAAACAAGTCCAAATAGTTTGTGATATAAAATACATGCATGTTGGGGCTATGCTGTGACACAGCAGGCTAAGCCACCACCTGCAGCACCGGCATCCCATATGGATGCAGATTTGAGTTCTGGCTGTTCCACTTCTAATCCACCTCCCTGCTAATGGGCCTGGGAAAGCAGCAGCAGATAGTCCAAGTGCTTGGGTCCCTGCATCCAGGTGAGAGACCAGGAAGAAGTTCCTGGCTCCAGGCTTTGGCTTGGCCTAATCCCGGCCATTGCGGCTGTTCAGGGAGTAGACTAGCAGATGGAAGCGCTCTCTCTCCCTAACTCTACCTTTCAAGAAAATAAAATAAATCTTTCAAAATATATGCATGCATGTAAGAAAGCAGGCAACAATTTCAACAAAACCCTGCTACCTTAATTTCAAAATTGTTCTATTAAAGTTTTTCCAGTAGCAAAAACTATGACATTTTATTTTTATATATTTTTCAGTATTTCCTTATGATTTATCTATGCTTTACTTAGTAAACATGAAACATAAGTTTTCTTAACAGTGCTGAGTCTGTAAGCATTACATGTGCTAGGCACTTTTCCAACAGCATATCCCCTGTTAGAATCTCACACAGGTTTGGCTAGAAAAAATAATTTGAGCTTGTCAGCTCTAAAATAAAACAAAACCACCTCTGGAATATGCCCAACACAGATCAATTATTTTAACAAAACGCTGTAAAAGGCCTTTTTTCCTCACGGGCAATAAGTACCTTGCTCCAAATATTCCAAACTCTGCCTCTGTCTCTTGATAATGGTGCACATTCGCCCAAGTGCAGCACGCTTCAGCTGCTTACATCGGTAGAGAGAATCGCCGTATTTCATAAGCCGCACGTAATCTTTAGCAACACTTTTAGAAAATACATATATGAGTATTTTGTTCCATTTTGAAAACAACTTAAAAAACACAATAGTAAGAAAACACCTTACTTGTCCACTAAGTTTTTGGCAATATTTATTTGTCCCAGAGCCAACTTGTAATGATCCTTGTCATAGAGAATATTCATCAAATCAGCATAAAATGGATGGATATCCTGTAACAAACAAAAACACGCAGTGGTCACTGTAGTCCAATAGTTTCTTATCCCTGTACGCAAGTAACACTTGGGAGAAAAATCCTCTCTTCCTCTGGCCTCAAACCTACATCATCTTTTCCTGGCCAAGGACCAGGACCAGGACAAGGACCCTGTCAATTTAGTCCTCTGAGAAAACAGAAGCCATCAACAGGGAGGCAGGTGGCAAGTCACTTCTCCCTGGGATTCTTGTTATAGTGACAGAGCCGTCAGGGACCTAGACAAGGCCAGCCCTCCATATGCACCAGATCCTGCTTCTTCTACGGCTTAGGAATTTAGTTCCAGAAATCCTTCTTTCCACCTGACCTTTCCCATCAAGCTACAAACATGCTGTTATTTCTCAAATCTTTTGGATTTTTAATCTCAAACTCCCTTGACCCCATGATCCTTTCAACTCCTGCTCCATTTTTTTGCTCCACTCTTGGCAAATGCCAGCAAAGCAGCACTTTTGATTCTTTCTTCCCTCTCTGGAACCCACTCTCCAGCATGCCTGCTACTACATCAAAACAGCAATGACGTCCAAACTGCTAAATCTCATTTCTTATCTTACTAGACCTCTTGGCAGTGCTGGGTGTTGGGCCACTCATCCTTCTTGAAGCATCTCATGCAATGGGCTTCCTCTCCAGTGGCCAGCTCGCCAACTCCTATGCTGGCTTGTCTTCATCACAGTCCAACTACACATTCATATCCCCACAGCACTCTTGTGTTCACCACTAGGTGATCTCACACAGATTTACAAACACCATTTCCATTTTAACAATTCTGTTTTTTATATCAGTGGGCCAGCCCACTCATGGACTCTGGGTTACTTACTGTTTCTACTCAGATGTCTCAGATACCTCTCACAATCACTACGTACAGACTGGACCCTTGACTTCCCCTCCTCTTCAAACCTGCTCCTCTTAGCCTCTCGCATCTTGGGAAACAGCAACCCCACTATACAGGGTGCCAAGGCCCAGAACATCTCCATTCCTTCTCTCAGCAACACAACTAGTCAATGGCCTAGCCTGTTAGCTCTTCCTCTGAGCGATCCTGAAGACAACCACGTCACACCCTCACCAGTATTACGGTTCTCTAATTTATCATCATCTTTCAATCACATGGCTATTGGGTTGTATCTGAATTAGCCCCCCACAAGCCAGGAATCCCCTAAAAGCTAAGTCAAAAACCTTAAGAATTCAAAGTCACCCTGCCTTCCCAATACTTCCAATCCCATCTCCTAGCATTCTCCCTCTAACACCCTATCCTACCTCCTTGGTCTCCGGCCTAGAGCTTTTGCATTTGCTGTATCTTTGCTCCTACAGCTCACTCCTTCATTCCCTTAGGATACTGCTTTATCTCCCTGCACAGATACTCCTTTCTCCCCTTACTTGGCTTCATTTCTCTCATCTCACACATTATGTATTTTCATGTTTATTACTTTTCTCCCTCACTAGAATGATGACAGGAACTTTTATTCCTGCTGCATTCCAGTGCTCAGAATAGTGTCAGACGCACAACAAGCATTCAATGAATGCTTCAGTTTAATTAACTAAAAAGTGGCACAGCGAGTTAACGCCCTGGCCTGAAACACCGGCATCCCCTATGGGCACCGGTTCCAGTCCCAGCTGCTCCTCTTCCAATCCAGCTCTCTATTATGGCCTGGGATAGCAGAAGATGGCCCAAGTCCTTGGGTCCCTGCAATCACGTGAGAGACACGGAGGAGGCTCCTGGCTTCGGATCGGCGCAGCTCTGGCCGTTGCGGCCATCTGGGGAGTGACCCAGTGGAGAAGGCCTCTCTCTCTGTCTCTACCTCTCTCTGTAACTCTTTCAAATAAATAAAATAAGTCTTAAAAAAAAAAAAAAGTGTTATTTATCTGACAGCAATTTCAGGGTAGATGGTTAGATTACCACTAGATAATAGAATGTTCCACCTCTAACATATAAAAAAATTATCAGGGCCAGTCTTGTGCTGCAGTGAGTTAGGCTGCAGCTTAGGATGTCCACAACCTATTATCAGAATGCGGGGGGTCAAGTCTCACCTCCATTTCCAATGCAGCTTCCTGTTAATGCTGGGAGGCAAGAGATGATGGCCCAACTATTTGGGTTCCTGTCACCCATGTGGGAAACCTACATGGAGTTCTTATCTCCTGGATTTGGCCTGCCCTGGCTCTAGCTGCTGCAAGCATTTGAGGAGTGAACCAGTGAACAGACGATCTCTTTTCTATCACTCCGCTTTTCAAACAAATAAATAAAATAATATTAAGAGCAAAAAAAGATAAAACTTTTTTTTTTATTATTATTATTTTTGACAGGCAGAGTGGACAGTGAGAGAGAGACAGAGAGAAAGGTCTTCCTTTTGCCGTTGGTTCACCCTCCAATGGCCGCCGCGGTAGGCGCACTGCGGCCGGCGCACCGCGCTGATCCGATGGCAGGAGCCAGGTGCTTCTCCTGGTCTCCCATGGGGTGCAGGGCCCAAGCACTTGGGCCATCCTCCACTGCACTCCTTGTCCACAGCAGAGAGCTGGCCTGGAAGAGGGGCAACCGGGACAGAATCCAGTGCCCCGACCGGGACTAGAACCCGGTGCGCCGGCGCCGCAAGGCGGAGGATTAGCCTGTTGAGCCACGGCGCCAGCAAGATAAAACTTCTTACAATGAACAATTCGCTACTAATTAGATCAAAACAGGTTGTTTGCCTGAGTCAAGCATTTCCTATAATCAGTTTAAAATAACCTTATTCTTAAATCTTTCTTTTCAGGCCCAGGTACTCCCTAGTACTTAACCTTTCTCAAGAAATGGTCCATTCATTTTTTTTAAACTTTTATTTAATAAATATAAATTTCCAAAGTACAGCAGGTCCATTCATTTTACAAGAACCTGCTGGGGGCTGGCGCTGTGGTGCAGCAGGTTAAAGCCCTGGCCTACAGCAGTGGTATCTCATACGGGCACAGGTTCAAGTCCCAGCTGCTCCATTTCTGATCCAGTTCTCTGCTATGGCCTGGGAAAGCAGAAGATGGCCCAAGTGCTTGGGTCCCTGCACTCGCGTGGGGAGAACGGAAGAAGCTCTGGCTCCTGGCTTCGGGTCAGCACAGCTCTGGCTGTTACAGCCATCTGGAGAGTGAACCAACGGATAGAAGACCTCTCTCTCCCTCTCTCGCTCTGCCTCTCCGTAATGCTGCCTTTCAAAGACATAAATAAATCTCTCAAAAAAAAAAAAAAAAACAAAACAAAACAAAACAAAAAAAAAAAAACAAAAAACCTACTGGGCACCTATATCAAGTCCTAAAGATGATAAAATAAAAATGCCTATCCTCTAGTAGGAATTTTTACTTCTTACTTTTACTGGGCACCTATATCAAGTCCTAAAGATGATAAAATAAAAATGCCTATCCTCTAGTAGGAATTTTTACTTCTTACTTTTAAAACCAATTCCATAAACAGAGCAAAGAGACCAGTTTTTACAGCCTAATGCAGAAATCACAGCTTTCCATACAATCAATGAAGAGAACTGTCCATACTTAACTATCTTACCATCAACTGATGAAGCCAACAAGACCATTAACAGCGGTGGGGCCTCAGGCCACTGACCCTCGACGAGCCCAAAGGAAAACCAAACCTCAGAGAGAGGAAGGATGGGATGAAACCTCACCAAGACAGCAAGTCAGAAGACCCGGAGCACACAAGTTCATGACCTACCACTTCCATACAGCTTGGGTTGGTCCTGTGAAGGAGGGGCGGGAACCTTTCCTTTGCCAAGGGCCACTGGATGTTTATAACATCATTCCCGGGCCACACAAAATTATCGACTTAAAAAACCAGCCTGCTACAGAGTTCCAGAACTTCCCGTCACACCTGTGGTTGCCCTGGCAGGGCCACACCACATGATTTCACTGGCCTTGTACAGACCAGATGCTCCCCACCCCACTGCAAAGCCCAGAGATTACAAGAAAAACCTGAGAAGATAGCGCTGGGCCACCTTAAATGGAGCCTGGTTGAGGGAAAGGATAGATGCACAAGTTTCCCAGTTTTGCCACTAACTTACTGAGCAAACTCTGACAACTCTTAGATTCCCTTTCTGTCAAGCTAGTACCCCAACAGGTGAAGCACCAAGTCTCCGAAGAGTCACACCTACAGAACCATGCGAGTCCCCAACAGTCACTTACATCCAACTTGGGGAAATCCGTGAGAATCTGGGAGAGTCTGTCATGATAATTTTGTTGAGTAAATTTGACTTTTCTCATGTAAAAATGTCGAATACGATGAATTTGGTAATGCTTGTGAATAACTGTCGGAGTCTTTCGTTGAGTCTTTGATAATGTCAGGTCAATAAAGTCCTGCAATATAAGAAGGCAGTAATTGAGACACAATTACACCAAATACATTTTTCATCCACTTTTGAGAAATATTCTTATAAAACACTGAGTCAACAGTACAATGTATCTTAAACTACAAGAACTTACTTATTATAACTAAACCCTTCAAATATAACTCTGTTCAATCATTTTAGAGATTTATTTTATTTATTTGAAAGGCAGAGCTACTCAAAGAGAGAGAAAGAGACAGATCTTCTATTCCCTGGTTTACTCCCCAAATGGCCACAATGGCCAGGGCTGGGCCAGGCCAAAGCCAGGAGCCAGGAGCTTCTTCCGGATCTCCCACATGGGTGCAGGGACTCAAACACTTGGGCCATTTTCTACTGCTTTCTCAGGCACATTAGCAGGGAGCTGGATCAGAAGCAAAGCAGCCAGTGACCATATGGGATTTCAGTATCGCAGGTGGCAGCGTTACCCACTATGCCACAATGCCAGCCCCTCTGTTCCAATTTCTATAAAGGAACTTTAAAAAGTTCAGAGGAGCTGGTACCGTGGCTCACTAGGCTAATCCTCCACCTGCGGTGCCGGCACCCTGCGTTCTAGTCCCGGTTGGGGCGCCGGATTCTGTCCCGGTTCTCCTCTTCCAGTCCAGCTCTCTGCTGTGGCCGGGAGTGTAGTAAGAGATGGCCCAGGTCCCTGGGCCCTGCACCCGCATGGGAGACCAGGAGGAAGCACCTGGCTCCTGGCTTCAGATCGGCGCAGCCTGCTTGCCGCAACGCACCGGCCATAGCAGCCACTTGGGGGGGTGAACCAACGGAAGAAGGAAGACCTTTCTCTCTCTCTCTCACCAACTCTGCCTGTCAAAAAAAAGTTCAGAGGAAAATAGAATTAAAAGGTTAAGTTTTGGGATGGAGCTTGTACAGCCGGGATGCCCACATCCCATACTGGAGTGCCTAGGTTCTTGTTCTAGCTCTTCCTGGCAACGCGGACTTGGAAAGACAGCAGATGATGGCTTCCGGATTCATATCACCACCTACGTGGGAGACCCAGACTGAGTCCCTGGCTCCTGGCTGTGGCCTAGCCTGGCTTTTAAGGAGTGAAATAGCAAATGGAAGATCCCTGTTCCTTTCTCAATGTCTCTGACTTTCAAGTAAGTAAATACTTATACTTTTGAAAAGAGAACTTTATTTTGGTGCAAAAAAAATCCTTGAAATCTACATAAAGATTTTCAAAATACACATTTTCCATTAACTGTTTGTGAAGACCCATCATATAGTTTCTGGTCTCTAAGCCATTTACCAAATGGCTACTGAAATAAACCCTACACTTTCTTTATACTATCTTATCTTCCAAACATCTTGAATCTTGGAAACTTGTCAGACAACTCAAGTATAAATCAGAAAAAAAAAAAAAAGACCCTTCAATTGCAATATGCATTTCTTTGATTTTGAAAGCAAACAAAATAGTTTGTTTGTCATTTCCTAAGAGTATCTATGGTGACTCTTTGAGAAAATAAAAAAAACTTTGCCTGAATTCCCTGGAAAAAGTTTTTCCCCAAATATTTTCAATCTGAAATTGGTTCAATCCACGGTGCGAAACCCAGAGATACAAAAGGATGACTGTATATTCCTCTATTGTAACAGCTTTATTTCCAGTATGGTCCAAAATACTACTCCTGACTTCCTTTTAGAAGGAACTGTACCCCATACTTTCCAGATGTGATTTTTTTTCCCAGTCACCAAAGGATTACCTTCACCCACCTTTCAGACATAAATAAACTTGTTTTCTAAAATTACAAACTGAAGACGACAGATTAACAGTATTAATGCATTTTAAAGCTCTCCACAATGGAGATATATGTTTCCTGAGGAGTGCTTTCGTGTAAATACTTCCAATTCACATGGCACAGCCACTACATTAAAAACTGCACTTCCTAAAAGTCCCAATACTAACACTCGATTTATTCTTGCTCTACTGATCGACGCTATATACACTTAGTTTATCGAGCTGTGCCTTAGGGGAGAGGGAAAAAAAAAAAAAAAACCCACGTTTCCCAAATGCTACAAAGAGAATGACAGAAAATGTTAAGCCACGACAATAAGGGAGTTAGCTGAGGGCAGTGACCCCAACTCACCCACCGCGATGAGCTTCTGCCCCCGCCCCTCAGGGTCGCCCCCACCCACTCGCCCACCGCCTCACCTCCGGTGGCCCCTTCAGACAAACCTATTCTGCAGAACAACTCCGATCTCCCTGGCCTGGAGCGGGGGCGGGGGATGGGGAGCTCCGGACTCGGACAAGTGGCCTGGTCTGGGGGTGGGGTCCGAGTCCGGCAGCGACGGGGATACGAGGGGGTGGGATTCCAAGAAGCGACCCCCTTTCTTAGCCCCACGGCTACAACCCAAACCCTCCTCGAGGACTCGGCTAAGGCAAAGGACGATAGGTAAGGAGGTCTTCCCAGAGCCGCCTACCTTGGCGGACGGCACCACGGTAATCTTCTTAAAGTTGTAGTGCGCCATGCCGGCAATGGGCTGCACGAGGAGACAGCACGGCGTGCTGCGGCGGCGGAACTTCCGCCATCGGGCGCGAGCTGTGCGTCACTTCCGGGCGCTCCGTCGGGCGTGGCCTGCTTCCCCGCTGTGTCCTCTGGGTCGCACAGCGCCGCCCTCCGGCCCGGAGGTCCGCTGCCGCGGGCACGAGGGCGTGAGGGACCAGGGGACGCGGGAGGTCCGCTGGGTGTGGGGGCTGGAGGCTGTAGAAGTTAAATCCCTACTCCCCGCCTTGGGCAGAGAAGGGGACTGTCCTCTGGCGGTGACCTTGGCCCCCGGCTGTCTCTCCTTGGGCCCAGCCTTCGTTCTTCCCCCTCAAGGCTCGTTTTCTGAATGGCAGCTTCGCCCATCACCTCTGCACGGAGGATGGAGCCGCTGGACACTTACCACAATAACTTCTGTTGCTGATATGACCACTCCCTCATATCCCTGTCATATCCCTCATATCCGAGGAACCGAGGGCCACATCCCATGTTAGACCTTATGTAGGGCTGACTATGACGCAAGCACTGTCAAAGCTGATATCCACGTATTATCTCATTTAATTAACTTCATGAAATTGACACACAGCAAGGGTAGTAACTAGCCCATTCCTTTCACTGCTAATAGGCAGCAGAGTTGCGGCTTAAACCTAGGTGTCCTGACTCCAGCAAACTTGCTTTTAGCTCTTTTAGATGTTTGGCTTCTTAATCTTCTTGGGTGTCCCTCTCACTTCTCAGATCCTTTTAACAAGTTTCTGTCATTCTTATATAAAAATGTCTCACAAATACCCAACATTCCATGATTGAAAATTATTTTAAATCATAATTTTCTCATCTGTCATACTAACTACAATGCCCATCTTTGAGTCATCAGCTAGTTAAATGAGCCTGCTTCCTATGTCTTTTTAGCACTTCTGCAGGAAATCTGCTGGATAATTAGGACTCACTAGCTGTAATCATTAGCTCAACCACAGGACAGTTCTAGCCACCATTTCTGAAATTCACAAATTATCTACATTCTCACAATTTTTCAGCTTCCCAGGTGTTCCCTCTACCTCTCCCACTTTCACTTTCCTATAGCCATATCTTTGTCTTTTGATCCAGTATTTAGATAAGTCTGATCAATCCTTTGCAGCAGGTGGACAATCATCTTTTCTTTAGCTCCTAACTCCAGGCAATAATTAACTTACACTTGTGATATAGTTACATCATAGTATAACATATATAATGTATATATATATGATAATATATAATATGTAATTATCATTTGTATGGTAATTGAAAAATATGCTACATTTGCATAGCATCTTAAAATTTACAAAGTGCTTAAATTTTTAGTCTTTCAAAAATTCTTCCAACAATCTTCCGATGAAGATTAGAATTCTTGCTTCTTCCCCAAGAATACACAACTTTAAGTAGCAAACAGCTGAGACCCAGTGCCTTTTCAGCTACCTGATAAATACAATAATTTTTTGAACAATTTACAGAGGGAGAATTTTTTTACACAGTAATGTAAAATGTCAATATTGTAATTTATTTGTTTTCTCTAGTACAGTTGAAGTCTGTTCATATAGAATACAAGAGGAGCTACTCATTAAAGGGGGAAAAATGACAACTTTGACAAACAAAGCATATTAACATTCATATTAGAGAATAAATCTGAGAAGATTTCATAAATCCTATCAATGCAAAACTGTCAGGTCTTGATTTTTTTTAAAGAATTATTTATCTATTTGATAGGAAGAGTTACAGAGAGTTGGAAGCAGAGAGAGACAGAGAGATCTTCTATCCACTAGTTCACTCCCCAGATGACCACAATGGCCAGAGCTGGGCTGATCGGTACGCAGGAGCCAGGAGCTTCCTCTTTGTCTCCCACATGGGTGCAGGGGCCCAACGACTTGGACTATCTTCCACTGCCTTCCCAGGTACCTCGGCAGGGAGCTTGATTGGAAGTTGAGCAGCCAAGACTTGAACCAGCACCCATATGAGATGCCAGTATTGCTGGCAGCAACTTGACCTGCTATGACACAGTGCCAGCCTGGTCTTGATATTTTTACTGTTTTCCCAAGAACTTGAAATCATATTTCCCTAAGCCAGTCGGTAACCTTTTCAGACAACTTGAGCTGTGGTGAACCACTGGCGATCCTAAGTGTACACTCCAACTGGCACAAGTGACTTAACTCCTTTGATCCCAAGTTTCCTCTTTTTGCAGAATGGTAGAAATAATGCCCACTCCTGAAGGATTGCAGCTAAGTAAGATATGTATGGAAAAGCACAAGGCATGAAATAAGAGGCATTCATGTAAAGAGTAATGTCCATAACTAAAATTTTGTTCTGAAACTTTATTGGGTCAGTCCAAGGTAGTGATCTAAGCATTGCCATAAAGTGTATTCCAAGCCAAATTTCTTATCAAGGATTCTTAGCTTCCTTGTGTGGCAATGCAGTCATCCTTTGGAGAGCTTACTCAGGCAGAACTTGAGTTATTCACTAGCCTTTCAAGGGATAAGAACTAGCACAGTCAAAAAGGAGACGAAATATCTTCTCTTGCCTATCTGTGAGTGTGAAATCGGAAAGCAGGATGTGGGAGAACACAACCACTTACCAGGAGCTGTTTTTAAACTGTCTAACCACAAAGGCATATCTGTGAATGGATAAACCGGGTGACTCATCATTAGCCTGCAGTTGTTAATACCAATGGTGAGGTCCCAAGCGTCACACAGCACCTGCGTGTTGATAAGAATCAATCATCCCCAGTTCTGCTTGTCATTTGCCCAGCTGAGTGTGGTTTCCTGGGGGCAGGTGTATGTCGAAGACCACTGAAGGGCAGCTTCTCCACGGACACATTGCTATTCTTCTGGCCTATGCTGTGGAAGAAGCCAGTCACTGAGACACTTCCCCCATCCGACCCCAAGAGCGCGCACCTGGTGACAGAACGGTGACAAGCCTTGGCTACGCTGAAGGACACTCTTGAGGGCATTCTGCAAAACTCTCAACTGCAGAACGCTCACTGGGAAAAAGCCTTGTTCTTCAGATCTCTTGATTTTGTGGGGTTAATCGCCTCTGTTTTATTTTCTTGTGGCTGTAATTCTGATCCATGAAAAGTACATCTTGCCGTGGACTGTGTGCCAGGGAAAGGTGACTGAACTTTGTGCCTAAAAGGAGCCTTTGTGTGGGGATTAGCCATAGGTAACTATCTGGTCTGAGAAGGTATTAGGAGTGCTGCAGCTTGTCCATAGGTCATTTTCCTGGATCACCACAGGAACTGCGTTCTGGCTGACTCATGGTGCATGAATCATATGCGGCCATGTAAGATCTCGATGTTTCCCTGTGTGAATCTTACTTACAAAGATATAGCTGACTCTTTGAGGGCAGGACTGTTTTCCATTGTTTTGCTGTTCCTCGCAGCAGTCAGTGTTGCCCTGAGCATTCATAATAACCAGAGGACTTGACTGAGTGAAAGCTGGCTTGAGTAAGTTACTGGTGCAACTGAGGCTGTAACATTTGGAATCTGTGGCTTCTGTGCTGCTAAGGTAGTCCTACTGAATGAACATACTGTCAGCACCCCCGAAATGTATCAGCACTCCAAACTGTGTGGCCTGTAGCTTCATGGCAGCAAGGTCCTTCTCCAGGTCAGGTGCCTTGGACCTGGAACACTTGGATTCTGATCTCTTGGAGTTAAGAGAGACATCAAGGGCCTCAGATACTGAGAGTACATGCCCAAATCCTACGAGGCAGACTTTCCTCAACTGAGCCTGCACCCAGAAAACCAACTGCTTAGCCAGCGCACTTCATGTTAAAGTAAAAAAAATGCAGCTGAGTAGCCTGTGGAACAAGCATTAGTGCATCCCTACAGACAAGTTCTGTCTATCAGTGTTGCTTCCGACTTAACTTGTGGCCTTCTGACCCACAGCCTCCTGGCATAGATCAGTGGTGCCTTAACTACTTGTTGGGGGTAGGGGGGAGTGCAGAGGTCGAGTCTACACAATTTTTTTTTAATTTATTTGACAGAGTTAGACAGTGAGAGAGAGAGACAGAGAGAAAGGTCTTCCTTCCTTTGGTTCACCCCCCCAAATGGCCGCTACGGCCAGAACTATGCCGATCCGAAGCCAGGAGCCAGGTGCTTCTTCCTGGTCTCCCGTGCGGGTGCAGGGCCCAAGCACTTAGGCCAGCCTCCACTGCACTCCCAGCCACAGCAGAGAGCTGGCCTGGAAGAGGAGCAACCGGGACTAGAACCCGGCGCCCACATGGGAGCTGGCACCGCAGGTGGAGGATTAACCAAGTAAGCCATGGTGCTGGCCCCGAGTCTACACAATTTAAGATTTATGTCTATGTGTGTGTGTGTGTGTGTGTCGGTTGTTGAAGTTACTGGTTATGCAAAGAACTCACTGAAGGATAGAGAGGTGAAAGATTTACTCATCATGGTACTCCTTTAAGAAGACACTAAACACGCAAGAGAAATTTCACCTGATGGCTCTGTGATGATACTCATACTTGGGTTTTCCTCCGTGGTTCCCAAAGCCCGTACTATTTCCTAAGTGACAGAACAAGAAGCCAAGGTTTAGTTAAGGTATGTGGTCTTTTGTCCTTCATTCCTGAAGCAGAGCAAACTCAAGAGGAAGCTTTTTATTGTAACGTTGAAGTGCTTTCGGCCTCAGAAAGCATTCCCGGGACCAGCGCCACCATGGCTCACTTGGTTAATCCTTCACCTGCAGCGCTGGCATCCCATATGGGCACTGGGTTCTAGTCCCGATTGCTCCTCTTCCAGTCCAGCTCTCTGCTGTGGCCAGGGAGGGGAGTGGAGGATGGCCCAAGTGCTTGGGCGCCTGCACCACATGGGAGACCAGGAGGAAGTACCCGGCTCCTGGCTTCGGATCGGCGTAGTTCTGGCCGTAGCTGCCATTTGGGGAGTAAACCAACGGAAGAAAGACCTTTCTCTCTGTCTCTCTCTCTCTCTCTCTCTCTCTCTCTCTTTCTCTCTTTCTCTCTCTCTGTCTATAACTCTACCTGTCAAATAAATAAATAAAATCTTTAAAAAAAAGAAAGAAAGAAAAAAAGCATTCCCTACCTCTCCCCTTCTCTCCTGCTCTCGTTTCTCTCACCAAGCCAGACCATAGGAAATAGAAATATATTCTAATCTTTCCCCACATTTCTGTCTTGGAGATGTCCACAAAAATATCCTCTGATTACGGATCACAAGATCTTCACTTCAGAAGGGATCCTGTGCCAATCTTGGGAGAAATGAATACAGCAAAACCCAAAAGAATCTGAACAGTCAGGCCTCACTGGGTTCCAGTTCCAGTCTTCTAGCATTAGATCATTCCCTTTTCATCCATTCACATTTGTACATGGTTGTCCACGCTTCCGTCCTGCATATGTAATGACATCTTCATAAAAGCCCAGAAGAACAGGACTCAGAGGGCTTCTGGAAAGCTGGACCCGTGGAAGCTCATAGGAAGGTAAATAAGACCTCATCCCTATGCCAGGAGGCACACATCCTTGGCAATGGAAGCTCCTTAGCTCCGGACACTTCCAGACTTCATCCTGTGCATCTCTTCATCTGGCTAGTCATCTGTATCCTTTAAAATAACCTTTATGGGGGCCAGTGCTGTGGCATGGTGGGTAAAGCCACGGCCTGCAGTGCTGGCATCCCACATGGGCACTGATTCAAGTCCCGGCTGCTCCACTCTCGATCCAGCTCTCTGCTATGGCCTGGGAAATCAGTAGAAGATGGCCTGAGTCCTTGGGCTCTTGCACCCACATGGGAGACCCAGAAGAAGCTTCTGGCTTCAGGTTTTGGATCAGCACAGCTCTGGCCATTGTGGCCATCTGAGGAGTAAACCAGTGATTGGAAGACCCCTCCCACTCTCTGCCTCTCTCTCTCTGTAACTCTGCCTTGTAAGTAGATAAATAAATCTTTTTTAAAAAGGTAAGTTTATTAAAATATTTACTTGAAAAGTAGAAATACAGAGAAGAAGAGAGAGATAATCAGTTTCCAAATGATTCCATCCACTGGTTTACTCTCTAAATGGCCACAATGGCCAGGGCTGGGCCAGGCTGAAGCCAGGAGCCAGGATGTTCTTTTAGGCCTCCCATGTGGGTACAGAGGCCCAAGCACTTGGGCCATCTTCTGCTGCTTTCCCAGTGCATTAGCAGGGACCTAGCTCAGAAGTAGAGCAGCTGGGACTCAAACCGGCACCCATAGCAGATGCCAGCACTGCAAGTGGAGGCTTACCCGTGTACACCACAGTACTGGCACCCAATAATAATAATAATAATTGTTAAACAGGTAACCTTTGCTATATGCCAGCTCCTATTTTTGTTTCTCGCAGTAGCTCAGTGAGGTGGGTGTGATTTTACGGATAAGAATGCTGGTTTTGGAAAGGTTAAGTGGTCTGCTGTCACACAGCTTGGGACTGGCATATCTGGAGATTGAATCCAAGGCCAATGAACCCCAAAGCCACCTTTCCTATTGCACTGCCTTCCAAGAGTGATTTTGTTCTTGATCTCTTTAGAGTTATTGCCCTTTATTGGTGTTCAAATAGAGGCGGTTGATGGATTGCACTTGAGTCCATCTGGCATAAATAATCCCACTGCAAAGGCATTTCACTAACACATTGTATGCATACACATAGTTCCCTTTGTGAGAATGCTCTGTTCCTATCATTAGGTAGTAGAATCATTGGCACCTGTGCTCATGTCAGCAGCTGTTGATAAAGGCTGGTTCCCTTGTGTTAATTACAACACCAATTATATTAACCCACTATCGAATGATTCTCTTCATTTTAAGTTCTCTAAAGGACGTTTAGTTTTAGATGAACCTTGAAACCTCTTAATGAAGGCTTGTGATAATAAAAGATTTGAAATCCATGTACTTGACATTTGTATGGTCAATTTCCAAATGACTCTAATATCTATAGGCAGAATTTCTTAAGCTTAGCATTCTGGTTATGCCAGAAAGAGAGTCAAGATAAGCAAAGACAAGTTTCACGTTGCAACAGACATATGAATCCGTGGTACATATGAAAGCTCTTTAAGCAGCTACTTTCACTGTCTACCCTCCAGGGTAAAAACCACAGAAAAAAAATTGATTCTGCTGATGTCATGTTATTGTCACAAGTTTAATAATTGATTATGAAGGTCAGCAGGAGGTAAGCGCAATATTCTTTTTTTAAAAAAATATTTATTTATTTATTTATTTGAAAGTCAAAGTTACACAGAGAGAAGGAGAGGCAGAGAGAGACAGAGAGAGAGGTCTTCCATCTGTTGGTTCACTCGCCAATTGGCTGCACCAGCCAGAGCTGCGCTGATCTGAAGCCAGGAGCCAGGAGCTTTTTCTTGGTCTCCCATGAGGTTTAGAGGCCCAGAGCCTTGGGCCATCTTCCACTGCTTTCACAGGCCAAAGCAGAGAACTGGAATGGAAGTGGAGTAGCCAGGACTTGAACCGGCGCCCATATGGGATGCTGGCACTTTACCTGACTTTACCTGCTACACCACAGCGCTGGCCCCAAGAAAGCACAATGTTCTAAAGATTTCCATTTCCACAGAGAAAACACTTAATAACAGCCATGTCACCAACTTTTCAATATGGAGTCATGTTGTGCTAAGCGCTGGCATCACTATTTATTTTAAATTAAAATATATTCACCTACCAAGATATATCAGTCTGGATAGTTGAAGTTATGCTGTGGTAACAAACAGTCCCCAAATCTCATCATCGTATTAGTACTCTCTTGTGCTTCAAACCCACCGCTGTGGACTGAGTTGTGTGTCCTCTGTGCACCATCCTCATATATATATATATGTAAAATTTAAATATTAATTTATTTTATATTTTAAATATTTATTTATGTTGTTCGAAAGGCAGAGTTTTGGAGAGAGGGAGGACCAGAGAAAGAGAGAGAGAGCTTCCATCCGCTGGTTCACTCCCCAAATGGCCACAATGGCCAGGAGCCAGGAGCTTCGGGAGCTTCATCCAGGTTTCCCATGTGAGTTCAGGGACGCAGGGACTTGGTTCCTCCTCCACTGCTTCTCCAGGTACATTAGCAGGGAGCTGAATTACAAGTAGAGCAGCCAGGACATGAACCGGCACCCATGTGGGATGCCAGCATCTCAGGTGGTGGCTTAACCTGTTACGCCTCAATGTCGGCCCTTGTGTGTCAGCTTCTCATTCATCTGCTGAATTATGGAACTTGGAGCTGGAACCTTTGGGAGGTAGTTAGGTTTAGGTCATGAGGGTGGGGCCTCATGATGGGATTAGTGATCTTGTAAGAAGAGACACCAGGAAACTTGCTTTCTTCTCCCTCTTCCCTTGCATCTGTACCAAGGATATGCCACGTGAGCACAAAGAGAAGGCAACCATCAGAAAGAGAGCCCTCTCTAGAACCCAACTGTGTTGGCACCCTGATCTCAAACTTGCAGCCAGGGGAACAAAGTCTGTTGATTCAGCCACCCAGTCTATGGAATTGGTATGACAGCCCAAGCTGATTAAGACACTCGCCATAGATCAGCAGGGGACTCTGTTCACCAAGGTCACTGAAGGAACCTGACTGCTGGCGCAAAGGTTAACCATTGCTGTGCCAAGGAAAAAGGAAAGAGTTTGGACAACTGTCTCAGTTTGCAAATTTATTGTCCGGGAATAGTCACAGGGGACAGGATGTATAAGGAAAGGGGAAGGTACCAGTTATTTACAAACAGTACTAATGTCTACCATAAAGATATCTAAATCAGATGTTCTATAAATGTATCTTAATGAGTAATCGAAGTATTGTACAACATAGAAGATAATGTCAAAATGCCAGCTTTAACAGGAAAATTTTAAACTATTACTCATATTAAGGAACAGACAACAAACTCTCCTGTTGAAGGATTTATATAAAAGATTTATGTAACCCATAAGCTATACTTTGGAAATTTATATTCATTAAATAAAAGTTTAATTAAAAAAAATTCTCAACTTAAAAAAAAAAGATTTAGTTAGTTGGTTAGTTAGTTGTGAGTTAGTTGAAAGGCAGGGTGACCCAGAGAGGGAGATACAGAGAGAGAAAGATCAGGCTTCTGCTGCTTTACTCCCCAAATGACTGCAATAGCCAGGGCTGGGCCACGCCGAAGTCAGGAGCCCAGAACTCCACCCAGAACTCCCACACAGGTGTCAGGGTCCATGGGCCATCCTCCTCTACTTTAAGAGCTGGATTGGAAACAGAGCAGCTAGAACTAGAGCAAACTATCCTACATGGGATGTCAGTGTTGCAGACAGTGGCTCCACCTGCTGCACCACACCACCAGCCCCTCAAAAAAAAAAAAAAAAAAGAAAAAGAAAACAAAAAAAGAACCCCACAGTTGCTCTATGAATTTTGCTTTTAACCAGTCTGCTTTATTTTGATTGGACCACTTTTATGTCTTAATAGCCATTGCTTTGATTGCGCTTTGTCCTCAGGATCTCAGGATCATAATGCTAAAGCTGTGTTTCATCTCCTACACTTCCTGGAAGAAATACTTCAAGATCTGATCCTACTCATTTAAAATTTCCATTAAAGCTCTGCTTTTTTTCTGCAACTGACATAAGCACAGCATCCATTGAGCAGAAAGTTTTCTACACTTTAGTTTTTCACTCAGACTTGTGCGAGCTGAATCAATTGAGATGTCTATAATGTTGGCTATCATTTCTGTTAGGTCTTTTTAAATTCGGGCATGAACAAGATTAATTTTTTCCTTGCTAATTGGTGTTGGTGGCCTGTCACTGTGGTCTTCACTTTCAAAATCATCCTGTTCCATCTGAAAATGTGTTATTCATTTGTAAACTTTTGAGTTAATAAGTTATTGTCATCATAAACTTTTCATAAGGTATCAGTATTTCACCATTCTTTTACCCAACCTTTACCATAGATCTAGTATTTGTTTTTGCTTTAATTTCAGCAAAATTCCTATTGTTCAGATGAGGGCTTCTTAGCCCTCTTCTTAGCGCCTAAAACTAGATCCTGCTCAGAATGTTATAACAAGTTAGTATAAGTTTATTTTGGGAAAAAAATTTAAATCCATGCATAGGGTTTTTTTCTTAATATGCATTTTCTATGCATGCTTATTATGAAAAAATATGCACAGGATTTTTATGAAGACCCCATGTAGCTGAAGAGATAATAATTAAGAATTTTTCCAGGAAAGATGACAATTCACAGAATCAAGAAAACCAACAATTACCAAGAAGACAAATAATAAGCCATAGTCAGGCCTGTTAAAAAAAAATTGAAAACAAGAGCAATTCATTAAAAAAAGAAAAAAAAAAAAGGAAAAGCCAAATTATCTTACAAAGATCAACAGTTGGCCTGCCAGCTGACTCTTCAAAAAGGACAGGATACAGTGGATTGTTTCTTCAGTATATTGGCGGGTTGGGAGGATGGACCCAAAGTTACTAAACTAGATTTAAATATCCTTTAAAGACCAGGAGAAAAACACATTTTCAGAAAATGCAAACTGGAAAGTGTTACCATAAGGAGACCCTCTCTAAAAGACAGTTTAAAGAATGTAGTTGACACAGAAGCAAAGTGATCAGAGTGAGGAACAAAGTGAATAAAATAGCAATCATAATATCTTACAGTATTTTAGCACAATAACCCTCTAAGTCAAGAAGGGACAGAGAGGGGCTGGCATCGTGGCATAACACAGGTTAAGTGGCCACCTGCACCTGTATCCCTTAAGGGCACGCCACTTCAAGTTCTGGCTGTTTCGCCTCCGAACCAGTTCCCTACTAATGCGCCTGGGAAAGCAGCAGAAGATGGCCCAGGGCTTGGGCCCCTGCCACCCTTGTGGGAGATCTGGATGAAGCTCCTGGCTCCTGGCTCCTGGCTTCGGCCTGGCCCAGCCCTGGCGGTTGAGGCCATTTGCGGAGTGAACCAGCAGATGGAAGATCTTTCTCTATCTCTCTCTTTCTCTGTGATTCTGCCTTTCAAATAAATAAATAAATACTTTTTTTTTTGAAAAAAAAAAGTAATAAAGTTCCTACTTTCAGAGCTAGTATATAATTTTATTTTTTAAATTGTTTTTACTAATGAAGTTTAGTCTTGGATAAATTAAGTGTCCATGTTATGATTTCTAGGGTAATGAGTAAAACTATACAGAGAAAAGGTGTAACTTCCAAATTGATAAAAAAAAAATAAAAGGAATGCCAAAAAAGAGAAATAGAAAACTACAAATAATGTGGCATATATAAATCAATAATTACAGTAAATGTTTAACTCACAGGGAAGATAATTTTAGAATATTATGAACTGATAACCTCACAATATAGGATGCAACAATCACACAGTTATAAAAAATTCATATCTCTTAGTAACTAATGAAGCACATGAGAAAAAAATCAAGAATATAGGTTGAAAAAACAAGATTAACTCGATGGAGATGGATGGATACTCATATATATAAATGTGTCCAAGATTTGCAGAACATGCATTGTTTTCAAATACATGGGGAGTGTTTATGAATGTAAATCATATCTTAACAAATTCCTATGGATTTCTATTATGCATATCAGATTTTTTTCACATCAGATTCCTTGAACATAGAAAAGTTAACTAGAAATTTTACCAATTAAGATACTAGAAATATCTATCTGCTTGAAATTCTAAGAAAGCATTTATAAATACAGTGTTGAGCAAAGAAGAAAGTACAGTGAAAATTAGAAGATATTTTTAACTCAGAAAAATTCTCCATAAAAGACTGCAAGTTAATGAGGTAAGTATCTATCTTAAAAATTGTTTAAAGAACAGCAACATAAAAGAATAAGATGAATGAGTAGAAATTAATTATGTCTTTAAAATACAAAAATTAGGGTTAGAGCTCTGGCGTAGCAGGTAAAGCCGCCGCCTGCAGTGTCGGCATCCCATAGGGGCACCAGTTCAAGTCCCAGCTGCTCCACTTCCAATCTAGCTCTCTGTTATGGCCTGGGAAAGCAGTAGAGGATGGTTCAAGTCCTTGGGCCCCTGCACCCACATGGGAAGTCCCAGAGGAAGCTCCTGGCTCCTGGCTTTGGACTGGCCCAGCCCTGGCTGTTACAGCCAATTGGGGAGTGAACCAGAGGATGGAAAACCTCTTTCTCTCTCTGCTTCTCCTTCTCTTTCTGTGTAACTCTGACTTTCAAATAAATATTTAAAAAATAAAATACAAAAATTAATCATAAAAAGACTAAATTGTCAAACTCAGGGCAAGACTGATAATAAAAGTGAGTATATAAATAAAACAGTACTAGGATTAAAGACCTTCCACCAGTTATGTTAACACTCTCAAAATGAAATTTTCAAGTATAAATGGAGCAAAATGTATAGAAGATCTATTTCAGGAAAAACAGAACTTTGATGAAAAAATCAAAGGAAAACTAAGTAAATGGAGAGACAGCCCACATTCATGGTCAGGAATTCATGGGAATCATTAATCCTAAAATAGTATTTTCCCTCAACTTTATTGATAGATTCAATGTGATCTCAAAGTTCCAGCAAATTTTTAGAAAGATTTTTATTTACTTATTTGTTTGGAAGGCAGAGTTAGAGAGAAGGAGAGCAAGAGACAGATAAGAGAGATCCTCCTTCCTCTGGTTCACCTCTAAAAGGCTGCAGTGGCCGATGCTGGGCCAGGCTGAAGCCAGGAGCTAGGAACTCCATCTGGGTCTCTCACAAAGGTAGCAGGAGCCCAAGTACCCAGGCCACCCTCTGCTGCTTTTCTGGGCTCCTTATCAGGAAGCTGGATCAGAAGCAGAGCAGCCAGGACTCAGATCGGCACTCATATGGGATGCTGGCATCACAGGCTGCAACACCAAACCACCAGCTTCAGCAAATTGTTTTGTGATATTGACAATCTGAGTCTAAAATTTATATGGAGAGACAAAAGACCCAGAATAACATTATTGAATGAGGCGAATTAATGAAGGCTGACAGGACCTGACTCGAAGACTATAGTAATCAAGACAGGGTTATATTGCCAAAAAATGATATTTAGATAAGTGGAACAGATTAGCTAACCCAGATTTAGACCTACAGAAATATAAGCTCACCTTAACAAAGGGGAAAAGGAAATTCAGTGGAGAAGGGATAGTCTTCGCAACAAAACAGTTCTAGGACAACTGGAAATCCATGTGCAAAATAATGAATCTACATCAACCTTACATGCTTCACAAAAACCAATTGAAAATGGGTCACAGACCTAAGTGGAAAACATAAGATTCCCAAAGGATAACTTAAGAGAAAAATCTAGATGACCTTGGATTTGACAATTACTTTTTAGATATAACACCAGAGTAATAATCCATGAAAGAAAGATTGATAAGTTATTAAAATTAAAAACTTGTGAACTGCAAAAGAAACTGTCAAACAAATGAGAAGGCAAGAACACATGAAGGAAATATTTGCATAAGATATATTGGGAAAGGATAGTTATACAAAGAGTTATTGAACCCAACAATGAGAAGACAACTCTAAAATTGGGCAGGACACCTAAAGAGATACCTTACCAAAGATTTACAGATGACAAGGGTTTACAAAAATATGCTCAACATCATACATTACTAGGAAAGTATACATCAAAACAACAAAGACACCACTATTCTCTCTCTCTCTCTCTCTCTCTCTCTCTGGAGAAATAAGCAGAGCACAGGAAATTTTCAGGGCAATGAAACTATAATTCTATAATAGTAGATAAATTTCATTATGCATTTGTCAAGCCCATAGAATATACAACACTAAGAATGAATTCCATGTAAACTATGGATTTGGAGTGGCAATGATGGGTCAGTATTGGCTCATCAATGATAATGAATGGAGCACTGTAGTGTGGGATACTGATTGTGGGGGAAACTGCATATGTGGATGAAGGGGATATATGAAAACTTATGCTTTCTGCTCAATTTTGCTATGGAACTAAAACTGCTGTAGGAATTAAATCTGCATTAAAAAATGAGCAGAAATGAAGATTTCTCAGATACAAAGGAAAACAATGTTAAAACAGAAAGAAGGGCATAGCTAAAGAAATTGCACACATCAAAAACAAAATAAGAAATTATAAATGAATTAAATTTGAAAAAGCTTCAAGTTTGAGAGCTTCAGTGAAATGAAAAAAAATGTTTAGAAAAATATAGCTTACCTAAAATGACTCAATCTTTTTTAAAGATTTATTTATTGGGGTTGGTGCTGTGGCGCAGTGGGTTAAAGCCCTGGCCTGAAGTGCCCACATCTCATATGCGCTCCGGTTCTAGTCCCATCTGCTCCTCTTCCAGTCCAGCTCTCTGCTATGGCCTGGGAAAGCAGTAGAAGATGGCCCAAGTCCTTGGACCCCTGCACCTGCATGGGAGACCTGGAAGAAGCTCCGGGCTTCTGGCTTTGAATAGGTGCAGCTCTGGCCATTGTGGTCATCTGGGGTGTGAACCAGAGGATGGAAGACCTCTCTCTCTGTATCTACTTCTCTCTGTAACTCTGTCTTTCAAATAAAAATAAATCTTAAAAAAGAAGTAATTGCTGAAAGTTTAATATGGAGCAAATAGGTAGCAAAATTTGAAGAAGAAAAGAAAGCCGTGGCCTGCAGCACTGGTATCTCATATAGGCACTAGCTGGAGTCCCAGCTGTTCCACTTGCAGTCCAGCTCCCTAATAACGTGCCTGGGAAATCAGCAGAGGATGGCCCAAGTACTGCCACCCATTTGGGAGACCAGTAAGTGGCTCCTGGCTCCTGGCTTCAGCCTGGCTCAGTCCTGGCTATTGCAGCCATTTGGGGAGTGAACCAGTGGATGAAAGACTATGCTTGCTCTCTCTCTCTCTCTCTCTCTGTGTGTGTATGTGTGTGTGTGTCTTCTCTCTCTGTAACTCTGCTTTTTAAACAAACAAACAAAAAAGTTTTTTTTTTATTTGATAGGCAGAGTTATAGAGAGAGAGAGAGAGAAAAATATAGAGTGATCTTCCATCCACGGTTCACTTCCCTAACGGCTGCAATGGCAAGGGCTGGGCCCGGCCAAAGCCAGCAGCCAAGAGCTTCATCCAGGTCTCCCATGTGGGTAGCAGGGGACCAACACTTGGGCCATCTCCTGCTGCTTTCCCAGGTACATTAGCAGAGAGCTGGATTGGAAGTGGAGCAGCCAGGACTCGAACCTAGGGCCATATGGGATGCCGGCACCATGAACAGAAGCTTTACTCATACACCACAAAGCAGGCCCCAGATGACTCGATCTTGATAAGGAATATGTGTCTAAGAATTTGTCCATTTTTCCTAGGTTATCAAATTTCTTGCCAATAGTTGTTCATGGTCATCTCTAAGCATCCTTTTTATTTGTGTGGTGTCAATAGCAATGTCTCCATTTTCATCTCTGATTCTATATATTCAAATTCTTTTTTTCATAATTAGAATAGCTAAAGGTTTGTCACTTTTTTTTCATCTTTTCATTTGGCTCTTCATTTCATTGTTTTTTTTTTTTTGTATTTCTTTTTTTATGTTCTGAGTTTTATATTTCTTTCCTACTACCAATTTTGGATTTGATTTGTTTTTCTTTTTCTAGTTCCTTGAAGTACATTGATAAGTTGTTGATTTGAGATCTTTCTGGTTTTTTGATGCAGGCTTTGATTGCTATATACTTCACTCCTGAACCACTATTGCTGTATCTCACAGGTGCTGGTATGATGTGTTTACATTTTCATTCATTTCAAGAGCCTTTAAAATTTCCTTCTTAATTTCTCCTTTGATCCACTGATCGTCCAGGACTAGCATTTTTTAAATTTCCATATATTTGTGAAATTTCCAAGGTTTCTGTTGTTACTGATTTCTTTTTTTAGTCCATTGTTGTCAGAAAAAAGGTAGATATAATTTCTATTCTTTTAACTTTGCTGAGACTTGTTTCATGACTTACCATATAACCATCCTGGAAAATGTTCCATGTTGCTGCTTAGGAGACTGTGTATACTTCAGCTGTTGGCTGTGACGTTCTGTGGATGTCTGTTAGGTCCAATCAATGCAGGGTACAATTTAATCCAGCTATTTCTTTGTCAATTTTCTGTCTCGTTGATCTGTCCATTTATGAAAGTGGGATGTTAGAGTTCCCTACTATTATTATTTTGAAATTTATCTCTACCTATAGTCTATTAATATTTGCTTTGTGTGTTTGAGTGCTATACTTCTGTGTGCATATTATTTACAAGTATTATTTCCTCTTGCTAGGTTGAATCCTGTGTCATTATGTAGTGACTCTTGTGTTCTCTTATTAGTGATTTTGATTTAAAATCTATCTTATCTGATAGAAGTATGTCTGCTTATGCTTTCTTTTGGATTCCCTTTGCATCTTGTTGCATCATTTTACTTTCAGTCTATGTGTGTCCTTAGAAGTGAAGTGAGTTTCCTGTAAGCAACACATAGTTGAGTCCCATTTTTAAATCAATTTGGTCATGCTATGTCTTTCTATTGGGGAATTTAGTCTGTCGATATTTAAGGTAATTAAGATAGGTGGAATCTTACTACTACTATTTTGATACTTTGTATTTTTATTGTGTTTCCTTTCTTTCTCCCTCTCTCACATTTTTCATTTGTGGTTAAGTGATTTTCTCTAATGGTGTACTTTGATTTCTTGCTTATTATTTTTGGCAAGTCTGCTATAGGTTTCTCTTTGTGGTTATCATGAGGCTTACAAAAATCTTTTGGCTATGACAATCTGTATTGAAGTGATAACAACCCTGGTTGTAAAGACAGGGAAAGAGACAAACAGAAAAACTATAATGTCTACATTAAAATGTTAAGTGACACGCAATACAGAAAGAGGTCACATGTGATGTCAAAAATTCAAAATGTGGGGGAGGGCTGGAGCACAAATGTGGAGTGCTTTATTAGGATTTCTTATCTATTAGTTTTCTAAGCACTCCACATTTGTGCTCCAGCCCTCCCCCACATTTTGAATTTTTGACATCACATGTGACCTCTTTCTGTATTGCGTGTCACTTAACATTTTAATGTAGACATTATAGTTTTTAGTTTTTGTATGTTTTTTTTTTTAACTTCACAGCAAATATTTAAACGGTTTACACACCAAAATCACACTATTAGGGCATTCTGAATTTGTTTCTTTAGTTACTCTTACAGAAGGTGAGTTTTCTACCTTCTGATATTTTGTTCTTATTAGCACCAGTTTATTTCAATTTGAAGAACTGCCTTTAGCATTTCTTGCAAGACAGGTCTGATGGTGATAAATTCTCTCAGCTTTTGTTTGGGAACGTTTTTATCTGTCTCTCATATCTGAAGGACAGCTTTGCCAGACACAGCATTCTTTTTTTTAAAAAGATGTATTTATTTAATGGGCAGTGTGACAGAGAGGAAACAAAAGAGAGATAGAGAGTAAGAGAGAGAGAGAGAAAAAGAGAGAGAGATCTTCTATCCACTGGTTCTCTCCCTAAATGGATGCAATGGCCAAGGCTGGGCCAGGCCAAAGCCAGGAACCAGGAACTCCATCCTGGTCCCCATATGGGTAACAGAGGCCCATCTTCCACTGCCTTCCTATGCACATTAGCAGGAAGTTGGATTGGAAATGGAGCAGCTGAGCCTCCAACCAGCACTCCGTTATGGGATGGTGACATTGTAAGCAGCGTCAGCCACAACATCAGCACCCAGATGCAGTATTCTTGGCTGACAATTTTTTCCTTTTAACACCATAAAAGCTTCATCCCATTCCCTCCTGGCCTGTAAGGCTTCTGCTGAGAAATCTGTAATCAGAGAAATTGGAACCCTTTTATGTATTATTTGCTTCTTTCTTTCTTGCAGCTTTGAGAGTATTCTCTTTATATTTAATCTAGGTTTGGGAAGTTTTATGTCATTATCTCATTGAATATGTTCTCTACTCTAACATTCTTAAGTCCCGTGTGAATCCTAGTAACTCAAACATTTGCTCTTTTCATGCTATCCCATATTTCCCATAAGTTTTCTTCATTCCTCTTGATTTTTTTCTTTTTTCTCCTCCAACTGGATTTTTTCAAAGAGCCTGTCTTCAGGCTCCCTGACTCTTTCTTCTGTTTCTGTTCTGCTATTGATGCCTTCTATTGCATTTTAAATTTCACTTAGTGTACTTTTCTCTGCTTGATTTTTGTCTAATGATTTCCATATCTCTACCAAATCTGTCAGAATATTGAATCATTTATCCGTGTACTCTTGAGTTTCACTGAGTTTCTTGGCAACAGATTTTGAAATCTTCATCTGAGCATTTAGAAGTTTCAACTTACAGGTGGTTGGCTTCTGGCACCTTATTTTGCTCTTTAGATGAAGTCATGGTTCCCTGGAAGTTCTTGGCGCTTACTGATGTGTGATGTCATCTGCACATTGGGGGTTAGTTTTAGTAACCTGACTTCATTTGTTAACTGCCCTATAAATTCTGAGCAGCTTATTTCCTCCGAGCCTGTGGATACTTTTGCTATTTAACACTAGCTAGCAACTTATGCTATCTAGTTTGCCCCACCCCATCCACTCTTAATGTGTTTTTACTGATTCAGTCCTATAAAATTAGTGCCAACTCAAATTTGTCTCAAATCTGCAGTTGATGTGTGATTCAGTGTGGAATAGGGAAATGCCTTCGAAGGGCCTGTATTAGGCTCTGACTCCTTATCCTTTGCCCACAAATGCTATGTTACTGGAGTACATCCTGAGCCCACAGACCACCAAGACCATTGTATCCTTGGGAAGGTAGGACCAAGGCTCACTCTGTCATCGTCTGTCTTCCTGCTGGTGTGGGCTCACTGCCTGATATAAACCTGTCAGATGCTGATGATTCAGGATCACAGAACTCCACTGGACACAAAACAGGTACAGAGGCTCTGTCTGCAAGCAAGGCCTGGGGACTGGTACTGTTCAGATCTGCTCAGTGCTACATTTCATTAACCTCTCACCGAGTTCCAAAACAATCCTATGGTTCCTTGCTGTCTGTCTAAGGTTGTAGGAGTGATGGAGGCAGGCCTCAGCTTCTCAGGCATGCCCTAAGTGGGCCACAACTCGGTCTCATAGTCCCTAGGCCCTGTACAATCATAGGGATATACAGCAGGCCCATGAGGAGAGGTTGGTGGTGAAACATGCCAAAACAAATCTGCCCACAGGAACTTGCCTAGGGATAGAAACCATTAGGAGCTACCTAGCATTGCACCTATTACCAGCCCCTCGCTGATTTCCAGAATAGTCCTTGTTGTCTCCCTCAGGTTGGATGAGGGTGATAAAGACAGCCCCCAGGCCATTCAGATTGGCCCCAGGCTGGTCATCCCTGGGCCCCACAGTTCCTGAGGCCCATGAAGTCTCAGGGAGGCCCACCAGCCTCACCCAAGGCCAGCAGTGTGACACAGGAGAAAATGAGTCCAATCTACCAGAGCACAGGTCTTCCCATAATTCCTGGCAAGCTAGAGGCTCAGTCTGTGACCACCAGCAGGCAGGAGTTTGGGGTCGGGGTGGGGTATGAGGCCCTTGGGCTTTGTTAGGTGTCAGGTCTCAGCATGGTAGACCTGACTCTGTGCTCCTGGAATTTTGTTTTCTGCAGGTGGTCAGTGATCAGAAAAGAAGTGCCGGAAGCCACCTGGTTGTGGAACCTCCTAATGGTCATTTAACAGGTAAGGGCCTTGGGGCAGGGACCAGGGCGCTCAGGCTGACCAAATTTTTTCACAGTGGACCTGGCACTGGGATTCAGTTCTTTCACTCTCCCTCTCCCGAGTGGGAGGTGTCTCTCCATGCCTGGATCCTTGAAGCTGGAGGAGAAGTGACACAGGCACCTCTTTCCTTCTTGCTTTCTTCAACATGACTTTTCTCACAACTGTAACAAGATGAAGTCCTGTGGTCTCACCTGCTTCCGTAGCTCTTGCAAAGGTGTGATGTGAGTACAGCTGTTCATATTGGTGTCTCTGTAGGGAGGCGGTGGTCTTAGCCACCATCTTGGTTCTCCCTCCCAGAAATTTCAGGAGCGTCTGTTCTTTTTTTTTTTTTTTTTTTTTTTTTTTTTGACAAGCAGAGTTAGACAGTGAGAGAGAGAGAGACACAGAGAGAGACAGAGAGAAAGGTTTTCCTTTTTCTGTTGGTTCACCCCCCAAATGGCCGCCACAGCCAGTGTGCTGCGGCTGGTGCACTGCGCCGATCTGAAGCCAGAAGCCAGGTGCTTCCTCTTGGTCTCCCATGCGGGTGCAGGGCCCAAGCACTTGGGCCATCCTCTACTTCCTTCCTGGGCCACAGCACAGAGCTGGAATGGAAGAGGAGCAACTGGGACAGAATCCAGCGCCCCAACTGGGACTAGAACCCCGGGGTGCTGGCGCTGCAGGTGGAGGATTAGCCTAGTGAGCCGTGGTGCCAGCCAGGAGCATCAGTTCTAAGTAAAGAATTATTTGGGTGGTCAGAAACCAGTCAGTTCAATAAAAAGCTATATTACTTCTTCATCAAGCTGTACTAGGGTCCGTGTGTGCCTTTACAGGATTTCTTACAACACGAGGTATACTGTGCTGCAAATGAAAGAGCTGAGTTTCTCATTTGTCCCCTTTCAGACAAAATTGTGTTTGAGTCCTACAACTGATGGGAAATAATTCAAAAGCAACATTAAAACAGCACATTATGAATCAGATAATGTCCTGTAATCTGGTAATCGTATAATGCTAGTTTTGACAAAAGCAATAAAGCAGGGGAAAATAATAATATTGTTATTAGTCCCATCACAACAGCTTGCAAAAGCTGGGACAGGTTTGATACATACAGCTTGCACTGCACCCTGAGGCTGGAGCACAGCACCCAGTTTAGAACCATGATTCCTGTCAGAGTTTCACAGTCCTGGTACGGTGTCGTGCCCTTGGGAATACTTTAGACTATGTAGTGTTTAACTATTTCAGATTGCTAAATATAGATGACTATTGAAATCTATGGATATGTTGAAATCTATCCATGTATATGTTGAAATCTAGGTCCCTTATTTGAAATTTCCAATGAATCAATGAATTATCTTTGTTTATGTAAAGACCAAACATGTTGTATCATATTCCATTGCACCAAACTCTTAAATATCTTAATAGAAAAGTATTAAACATTATTTTTCATACACTACGGTTTGTGCACGTACTCTATACTGCTTATGAAAATAATAGGAAGTAAATTGAGACTTTCCTTTAAAATGGGGTCCCATGTGATTTTAGCTGCCTAAAGTTTGACATTTTACAGGCTGGAGTAAAGCCATGTTTCCTGTAAGATTGTAGGCATTTTTGATGTGTCAGTAATAAAAATTATCATGTATTATATCAACATTTAGTAGGCTTGTATTATAAAATATTAGCTTGTGGATGACTGTAATTGTTTCAAGGAGTTGTAAGTATTAGGACTACACACAGGGCCACTAAACGTATTCAAACCATGTGAGCATAAACTCTCTGGACTGAGGTCCCTCCTGGCATCACGGGAAGAGGCAGCAGGTGGGGCCCTGAGGCAGGTGGTGCCTGCTTTTCTGGGTCAGAAAACAAGCTCAGAAGTATTTTCTGGTCAGCTGAAGGACCCTAAAATAACAGAACCACTAGTTATTTCAAAATCTGATAGAACCTCTCTACATACAGTTTCCACATTTTGTTCAACAACTCTCTTGAGTAATTGGCCTTTTCCATAGTCTGTGCTTGGACTGGAACTTTTTTTTTTTTTTTTACAGATTTATTTATTTATTTGCAAGGCAGAGTTACAGAGGCAGAGAAGGGGAAAGAGGTCCTCCATCTGCTGGTTCACTCCCCAAGTGATCACAACAGCCAGAGCTGAGCTGATCCAAAGCCAGGAACCAGGAGCTTCTTCCAGGTCTCCCACGTGGGTGCAGGGGCCCAAGGTCTTGGGCCATCTTGTACTGCTTTCCCAGGCCATAGCAGAGAGCTGATCAGAAGTGGAGCAGCCAGGACTCAAACCCGCACCTAAATGGGGTGCTGGCTCTGCAGGCAGCAGCTTTACCTGCTACACCACAGCGCCAGCCCCTGGAAATTTTTTAAATGACTAAAACATACTCTCAAGGCGGGCACTGTGGCGTAGTAGGTAAAGCTGCCGCCTGCAGTGCTGGCATCCCATTTGGGCACCAGTTCAAGTCCCAGCTGCTCTACTTTGGATCCAGCTCTCTGCTATCGTCTGGGAAGGCAGTAGAAGATGGCCCAAGTCCTTGGGCCCCTGCACCCATATGGGAGAAATGGAAGAAACTCCTGGCTCCTGGCTTCAGATTGGCCCAGCTCTTGCCATTGAGGCCATCTGGGAAGTGAATCAGTAGATGGAAGACCTCTCTCTCTCTCTTTCTCTTTCTCTCTCTCCCTGTCTCTCCTTCTCTCTCTGTGTAACTCTGACTTTCAAATAAATAAATCTTTAAAAAAATACTCTCTGTAGGACAGAGGTGGAAGTACAAGCTTTGGAGAACTGGGACTGAGTTTGTGTGAAAGTTGCTGAACTAACAAAACCTAGAGATCAGATGCTATGGGAACAGAATGGAAATATCAGTTAATCCTGCCTTAGGGATTTACATTGTGCTCAGGTGAGTCCGTGCTGTCTGGCTGAAACTGAGGGTGCTAAAAGAGGACATGTGAAAAGTGAAACTCAAGAGTTAAGAAGTAGAAATTTGGGGCCAGCGCTGTGGCACAGCAGGTTAAGCTGTGACCCCCGTCTTTCCATATGGGCATTGGTTCGGGTCCCAGCTTCCCAAATTCCAATCCAGCCCTCTGCTAATGACCTGGGAAAGCAGCTGAAGGTGGCCCAAGTCCTGGGGCCTCTGCACCCACATGAGAGACTTGGAAGAAGCTTTGGATCAGCTCAGCTCTGGCCATTATGGCCATATGGGGAGAGAACCAGCAGATGAAGATCTCTCTCTCTCTCTCTCTCTCTCTCTCTCTCTCTCCTCCCCCAAGACTCTATAACTCTGCCTTTCAAATAAATAAATAATATTTTATTTAAAAAAGAGCTGTGATATTTGACAGCCACGTGGACAGACTGTCCAATGTAAAACAATTCTAATGCTTTGATCGTCATCTAGAACTTTTTTTTTAAGATTTATTTTATTTTATTGGAAAAGCAGAGTGACACAGAGAAGGGAGAGGGGAGAGAGAGAGAGAGAGAGAGAGAGAGATCTTCCATCATCTGATCCACTCCCTAGATGGTTATAACATCTAGGACTGGGCCAGTGTGAAGCCAGGGACATGGAATACCATCTGGGTATCCCACGTGAGTGACAGGGTCTCATGTGCTTGGTTCATCTTCCACTGCTTTTCACAGGCGCATTAGCGGGTTTCTGGGTCCAAAGCAGAGCAACTATGACTCAACTCAGAGTTCTGATATGGGATGCTGGCGTTGCAAGTGGTGGCTTAACCCACTGCACCACAGCACCAGCTCCTAGAACTTTAATAAAAGGAACCATTCAGTGTGATTCGGATATCCCACCATTGATCCATCAATCTGAGTTCAGGAGTCTCGTTTTGAAGAAAGTGCATTCTACAGGTTGAATGACAGACCTGAATTCTCCTAACTGCAGGCTACAGCTACTGAGTTTGTGCCCATCATCTGTTCTGTTCACCACACTGCCCTGATTCTGTTACATCCATCTCCTGAAAAACGTGATCTGCGTGCATCCAAATTATTTGCCACTCAATGGAGATCCCTTGTAGTTACTGCCTTATTATATACAAGAAACACCGTTTCTCTCATGTCCTCAAAATCTGGAGCTTTTGTATGTAAAAAATCTAGGCAGGGCCCGTGCCCCAGTAACTCAGAGAAGAAAGGTATATGAAATTCGTGAGAATATACCTTTAAGATATCTAATACATTATAACTTAATTCAACAACTATCGCTCAATTTCCAACTGTGCAATAAGCACTGCTCTGAAAACATGGGAGACACCAGTAAATAAAATAGGGCAAAGTTATTCTTGCTCTCAGAGCATACATGCCGAATGGCTGCCACACGTGGATGTAAAGAACTCAGTTTACTTGCGAGAATTAAACAAATACGTAAGCTGACAACTGTACCGTAGATCATTTCCAATGAATGAATTCGCTATTTTTTTTTTTCCGGATCCTAGGAACCTGTAAAATCATACAAATAATTTGTATCTATTACATTTTAAATGTCAAATATTTTATATAAATGGCTCCATCTGATGTACAGACATTTCTACGTGCTGGATAGAGCAGTTGTGGTCAAGAGTATTGAACAAAGGAGGAAACTGGCTGAGGGATTGAAAAGGGTCAGGTCCACATCCCCAGCCACAGAATGTTTGATGCTGGACCCTCAGTTTCCTACTCTCTACTCTCATGTCACCCCACCCCACCCTACCATGGCTAGTTTCCCATTTGTTATAACATGTCTTATGTGTTCCCAAGCCCTTTAATGGCAGGATATGAGAGTCAAGTATTTGCACAACAATAGCTAGCCTTTATTGAATATATGCTATGTGCCAAGTTGTGTCTCAGGCATTTTATGTGCGTTAGCTTACCTAATCTTCACAACAAGCTTCGAAGCATATATATTGATATGAGATTTTGCAGTTGTACTTACATAACCCAGGGCAGATTAGATTTGTGGCCTAAAGGCTATGATAGTTCTAACTAGTGACTGGCATCATTCCAATGCTCTGAGACAAGAAGAATACAAATAATAATGATCATTTATAGATAATACTGCATATGCCAGGCACTTTTATTTTTTTAAAAAGATTTAGTTTCTTTATTTGAAAGAGAGTTACAGAGAGAGGTAGAGACAGTGAGAGAGGTCTTTCATCCTCTGGTTCACTCCCCAGATGGCTGCAACGGCCGGAGCTGCGCCAATCCGAAGCCAGGAGTCAGGAGTTTCTTCTGGGTCTCCCATGTGGATTCAGGGTCCCAAGGACTTGGGCCATCTTCCACTGTTCTCCCAGGCCATAGCAGAGAGCTGGATGGGAAGAGGAGCTGCTGGGACTAGAACTGACACACATATGGGATGCCAGCACTTCAGGCCAGGGCTTTAACCTGCTGTGCCACAGTGCTGGCCCCCTGCCAGGCACTTTTCCTGGCTAAATTATTTCTAATCCTCATAACAAAGCTTCAGGGGACTTTTTATTTTTCCCAATTTATGGATAAGGAAACTGAGGCCCAGAAAAATGAAGTAACCTAATTGAAATCAGACAGGTTATAAAGGGGCTGAGATAACAGAATTCAGACATCTATTACTAAATCTTGGCATTGTCCTATATTGATGCTTGCTAGGAAGGAGACATTTTTGGTACACCCAGTATTGTCTAAAGAAACATTTAGTAAGGGGAGGGGGCAAATTCCCAGGGAAAGTAAATCAAGAGGACAAAAAGCACTCCCAGTTTCGCTGGAGTTCTGTGTGGCTGGGTGGGAGCATGCAAAGTGGTTATAAAGTGTGCTGAGTCACTCCTCATGGGACCTTGACCAGGCTGCTCCCTCCTGTTTACCTTTGTTGCTTTGTTTGGTGGATGAATCTAGTGTTTGCCATTCCAAACCAGCTCTTTCAGACCTTTACTGAAAAGGTGTTATGTTTGATTAGCCATGTGGAACCAGACGCATTTCCCGTGCTTTCCAACTTTGCAATCACCTTTTTTTTTTTTTTTCATCCCAGGTGTTAGATCTTTGAGATGTTGGGATTTATATGATGTTTGTGTCAAGTGAGCCTCATCCTTTGGAGTTTTGAAGGTTGTTACACCACCAGTGGCTACCAGAAGCCTGAGTTAGCCCTAACAACCAAAGAATTGCTTGGAGAAAATATTTACCCTTCCTGAAGTTGGACTCCACCTAACTTCATGTAATACACAGCTGTAGGATGACTGGAAGTATTTTGTTACACCCCAACATGAATAATAGGGCACAAATCCGGAAGATTACATTTCTTGAGCTCCACAATATCACTGCTTCCTTGAGATAGCAGGAGATAGTGTGTTATTTATGAGTGCCAGACTTAAAATCTAGCCAGTGTAATTTTCAGAAGCTATCAACAACAGGAAGTGAACTACAAAATTACTTCTAAGAGTTAACAGAAAATGCATATTTTGAAAAAAATTATGAATTTCAAAAAATGTTAACACCAAAATAAACTTATCTTTTAATTCCATTTTTCCACTAACATCCTGCAGTGCCTTCATGTTTGGAAATTTTGTAACTGTTATAAAGATTTTAAATTAGAGACTAAGAAAAAAGTGTGTATCTTAAACACAGATTGAAAGTGGCATGACTTAATAAAGCACTATGATAAAAGTTAGGTAGTTTCAATAAGGTTTCAATATAAAAAGGATCAAACAAAATGCAAGCCTCAGAAGTAAAGTTGTGCTTATTTACTTAATACTGTTTAAGAAATTCATTGCCTTCTTACAACATAGCAGCATTTTGGTGGGTATGGTAAGCAGAATAATGGCCCCCCAAAGATGTCATGTCCTAATTCCAATAACCTGTGATTTCGTTACTTTATTTTTTTAAAAGATTTATTTTATTTATTTGAAAGACAGAGTTACAGAGAGAGGTAGAGACACAGAGAGAGGTCTTCCATCCGATGGTTCACTCCCCAGATGGCCTCAATGGCTGGAGCTGCACCAGTCTGAAGCCAGGAGTCCGGTGCTTCTTCCTGGTCTCCCATGCGGGTGCAGGAGCCCAAGCACTTGGGCCATCTTCTACTGCTTTCCCAGGCCACAACAGAGAGCTGGATTGGAAGAGGAGCAGCCGGGACTAGAACAGGCGTCCATATGGGATGTCGGCGCTGCAGGTGGAGGATTAACCAAGTGAGCCACGGCGCAGGCCCCGTTTTTGTTACTTTATTATGGCAAGGGGCGATCAAGGCTACAGGTGACATTAGGAGCCCTAATTAGGGCTCCTAATTAGCTGAGCTTGCGATTGGGAGCCTATTCCACATTATCTGGATAAGCCGATGCGATTAGTCATTGTGCATGGGAGAGGGATACCGAAGATCCAATGTCTAAGTATGCAATGTGAGTAGGCCTCAATGCACCAACACTGGCTTTGAAGATGGAAGAAGGGCCGTGAGCCAAGAAATGCAGGCAGCCTCTAGACTCTGGAGAAGGTATGAAAATAGATTCTTCCCTTCACCCTCCAGAAGGAATGTAGTCCTGCCAACGCCTTAACTTTAGCTCAGGGAGGCCCATTTCAAATTTCCAATGAGGGAGAACTGTAAGAAAATAAAGATGCTGGATTTTTCATTTATTCTAGTTTTCATTTTATTTGAAAGTTAGGGGTACAGAAACAGAAGGAGAGAGATCTTCCATACAATAGTTCACTCCTCAAATTCCTGCCATCACCATGCCAAAGGCAGGAGCCCAGAACTCCATCCAGGTCTCCCACATGGGTGGCAGGGACCCAAGTATTTGAGCCATCATCTGCTGTCCCCTCTCCCCCACCCAGGATATGCAATGAGCAGGAAGCTAAATTGGTAGCAAAATAGCCAGGACTTGAATCAGGCACTCTGACATGGGATGCCAGATCCCAAGCTGCTCCAAAAGCCCACCCCAAGGCTTTTGTTGTTTTAGAACAAATGAGTGGTAATTTGTTACATCAGCAATAGAAAATTAATTATTCAACGGATTTATCAATTTAGTCAATCTGTCAGCCAATATTTATCTTGCTAAAGAAAACAGTATGTAAGGTGTGACTCATGACCTGGGAGACAAGCATGTTAACAACCAATTACATAAATAAGTGGTTAACATACATGTGCAGGTTGATACATGTTGTCTGAGCAAATGAGTACAAACCCCTTTTGAAGCATGGCTTATTTTTTCCTTCGTTGTGAATCCTATTGTGGCTAAAAATTATTTATATCATGTTGTTAGAAATTGGTTCATGTCAAGTTCATGTAAATGGAGTAGTTATGATTTCCTCTTTGCCAGATTCTAGGCTTTGGCTTCTTGCCCATTTCTCCTGGATTCACCCAGCGGTGGGACAGACTGCTGTACTCCTCTTCCCAGACAGGGCATTTGCATTCTCTCTGGCAGTGAAGCAAGAGGACAGAGTTCCTATTGCAAAAGCCATGTGCACTCAAAGCGATAAATGCAGCTTATTTGTCTAGGGAAGAAGTTGAATGGCAACAGGCACGTCTGGAAAGCTCATGCCACCTGCTGAGTATGATGCTAAACAGAAATTCTTCCCAGATTCGGTTGTTGCTGTTGCAGCCATGGGGTTCTAGCCCTTCCCTGTATCCCTGACTGCTCTGGACTCTGCTGGATTAGCGAATGCCAGGCTGAGCCATGGCTGAAAAGAGCAGAAAAAGAGCAGAATTGCCACCCTGAAAATGTGCCTTATGTGTTTTCAACTTTGAACAACCCAACTTTCAAAACAAATCTTTGAAAATATTAACAAATGTGGGAGGACTTTTAAAAGATTAATAAATGTGCTCAGGATTAAGAAGAATCAACAGATAGGTCTTCGTCTAGGCAGTTGCCTAACTCATTGCCAACACTCCTAACTTGGAGCTTTTTTTTTTTTACACTCTTGGTATGACCTCCCGTAGCCACCTAAGACTCTGGCTGTCAGAGTTGCCTTGTATCATCAGACTGTTCCCGAGCATACCATCTGTGATTTGCTGGTATACCTCCTGGCATCAACAAAGGTGGGCTACTCTGTAGTGTGCCAGCCCTTCATCCATGCCCTTAAGAACCTAGTTATAAAAGTATCTGTCTCTTATCTAAGGAACCCTCCAGATACCTTTTCCTGAATTTTCCACATTTTTATGATTTCATGCAGTGCTCACTGCTCAGAAAACTGGACTTGAGACCCAACCACTTCTTCAGAGGCATTTTGGACAGGCTGAGCCTGGACAGAATCTGAGCTGATTGAAGTGGTTTAGGATTTCCAGGCCTACTGCTGCTCCGTGATCCCCCAGCCCACCTTGGTAAGGCAGCATGCACCCTGCAGACAGGAGGAGAAACCCCCATACCGCCTGCTGTGCCTGAAAGCAGCTCCACAGACACCTGGGGGGGGGGGGTTCTGTGGCTCACACGTCCCTGGAATGCTGTTCTCTGCCCGCCCTCAGCTCTCCTCTGAGAGGTGCTCATTAGCAGAAACACAGTTGAGAGGACACGCCTAGTGTGGTGATGGAGCACCTGTCATTGGAAAGCACGAAAACAGTGCCAGGATCTGGGCAGAGCTGCTCCCCGGAAGCTGACAGAAACTACGCCACAGCAGGCACAGATGCCTTTCCATGACTAGGAAGCGGGTGGAAGGCGGAAATCCCTACCTCTGCCAAAGTGTACTTGACCTTTCCTGTTTGTTGGTTTAGTAGCAGAGCCAGTCAATAAACAGCCTCTGAGAATCCAGAGGGCTCCCAGCCCAGCTTAGTCGACTCAGTGTTTATAAAGCGTCTAATGTGCTCATAAACTAACATTTTTCTGCATTGTTCCACATGTCCCCACCAAGATCATCTGTGGCCCACAGTGTAAAGACCCTCAGCCATGAAACACTTGTTTTTCCTTATCTGACACCTGTTACTACCCGTATGTTAAAAAATATAGTATCCTATTAATACCTCTGTATGTGATACCTATCAACTACAGAGTCAAAATAATACATGCTGGAGGAGATTTTTGAAGAGAAAAGAAACATGTGTCACAAGGCCTAAATATAGGAAGACAGGAGAAAACAATGAATTCAATTAAAAGGTTATAGACCAAGTGTGTAGGAGTCTCGCAGAAGAGGAGGCTCAGACTGGGGAGAATTGCTCTGAGCCCCAAGTCTGCTCCTGGCAAAAGAAGCTGCAATGCAGAGGCTCTCGGCCTTGAGCCGCATTTGAAGTCCTGGTGCCCAGGCCACGCCCCAGCTCATAGCTGAAATTTCTAGAATGGCATCTAGACACATTTTTTTTCCAAGTTCCTCAGGGATGCTGTTGCCATGCATGCATGGCTTAGCTCAAAGGGAAGAGAAAGAAGATAAGGAATGCTCATTCCCATCTTCATGACCCGCCACCTACACAGGAAGGCCGTCAGGATTCCGTCCAACTCCTTTAGATTGGGAGTCATCTTGCATTCCTCCCCTTCCATCATCCTCTTCATGCAACATTGCCAATCACAAACCTCTGAAGTGGCTGTACAAGATGTCTCTTTCTCCTCTGGAGCCCCTTTGCCTGTCTTAGGCTGGAGGGATGCTGTCCAGCATGGCACCTGCCGGCTGCAGTGGAGAGGGGGCCGCTGAGCAAGCATCCCGTGGTGAGTCTGTGGTGAGCTGAGAGCATAAAAACATGGCCCACGTGGAAACAGTAGTATCAATAATTTCATTCATCATTTTTATAGTGATTATACATTAAAAAGATAATACTTCAGAGGCTGGCGTTGTGGCATAATAGGTTAAGCCACTGCCTACAATGCCAGCATCCCATATGGGCGCCGGCTGCTTGGCTAATCCACCTGGGATACAGTGGAAGATGGCCCAAGTTCTTAGGCCCCTGTACCCAGGTGGGAGACTTGGAAGAAGCTCCTGGCTCCTGGCTTCAGCCTGGCTCAGAACTGTTGCTGCTTGAATTGGGGAGTGAATCAGCAGATGGAAGATCTCTCTATCTCTGTCTCTCTACCTTTCTCTCTGTAATTCTGCCTTTCAAATAAATAAAATGAATCTTTAAAAAAATAATACCTCATCAGGGCCAGCGCTGTGGCACAGCGGGTTAATGCCCTGGCCTGAAGCGCCGGCATCCCACATGGGTGCCGGTTCGAGACCCAGCTGCTCCACTTCCCATCCAGCTCTCTGCTATGGCCTGGGAAAGCAGTAGAAGAAGGCCCAAGTCCTTGGGCCCCTGCACCCGCAAGGGAGACCCGGAAGAAGCTCCTGGCTCTTGGCTTCGGATCGGTGCAGTTGCGGTCAATTGGGGAGTGAACCATCGGATGGAAGATCTCTCTCTCTCTCTCTCTCTCTCTCTCCCTCTCTCTCTCTCTCTCTGCCTCTCCTCTCTCTGTGTAACTCTGACTTTCAAATAAATAAATCTTTAAAAAATACCTCAGGCAGCTCAATTCACAATATCTAATATATGGAATCAATCCAGATGTCCATCAACTGAAGACTGGGTAAAAAACTTATGGTATATGCCAAGACGGCACCGAAGGCGAAGAAGGAAGCTCCTGCCCCTCCTAAAGTCGAAGCCAAAGCGAAGGCCTTGAAGGCCAAGAAGGCAGTGCTGAAAGGCATCCACAACCACAAGAAGAAGAAGATCCGCACGTCCCCCACCTTCCGGCGGCCCAAGACACTACGCCTCCAACGGCAGCCCAAATACCCTCGGAAGAGCGCCCCCAGGAGAAACAAGCTTGACCACTATGCCATCATCAACTTCCCCCTAACCACGGAGTTGGCCATGAAGAAGATAGAAGACAACAACACCCTGGTGTTCATTGTGGATGTCAAGGCCACCAAGCACCAGATCAAACAAGCTATGAAGAAACTCTATGACATTGATGTGGCCAAAGTCAACACCCTGATCAGACCTGACGGAGAGAAGAAAGCATATGTGCGGCTGGCTCTGGACTATGATACTCTGGACGTTGCCAACAAAATTGGGATCATCTGAACTGAGTCCAGCTGCATAATTCTAAATATATGTTTTTCCACCATAAAAAAAATTATGGTATATGTACATCATAGAATACTACACAGCAGCAAAAAAAAAAAAAAAAAAAAAAAGAAATCCTGTCATTTGCAACAAAATGGATGAAACTGGAAAACAGCATCCTTAGTGAAATAAGCCAGTTCCAAAAAGACAAATATTATATGTTCTCCTTGATCTGTGGTAACTAAGAGAGTACCTAAAAGATAATCTGTATAAGTGAAATTGAGATGTGATGATTTTGAACAGCCCTGTCTCAACTGTTAAGGAACAGTTTTTTTTTTTTCCTTCACACTATTTATTGAAGTCTTTACTTAGTGTAAGGTTAATCTTATAAATTTAATTGAAAATAGATCTTTGTAAGAAATGAGAATGGGAATAGGAGAGGGAGGAGGAAGAAGGGTGGAAGTGAGGGAAAGAGGGAGGGTAAGTGAGAAGAATCACTATGTTCCTACATTTGTATTTATGAAATGAGTAAATAAAAGTTTTCTAGGTTAAAAAAAAAAGAAACTAAACCTTTGAAAAAAATACCTCTGTATGTCAGGTTAAATAAAATATTGTTAAAATTAATTGATTCCTGTGTATTTTTAAAATTTTTTTTAATTTTTTTTTTTTGACAGGCAGAGTGGACAGTGAGAGAGAGAGACAGAGAGAAAGGTCTTCCTTTTGCCGTTGGTTCACCCTCCAATGGCCGCCGCGGTAGGCGCACTGCGGCCAGCACACTGCGCTGATCCGATGGCAGGAGCCAGGTGCTTATCCTGGTCTCCCATGGGGTGCAGGGCCCAAGCACTTGGGCCATCCTCCACTGCACTCCCGGGCCACAGCAGAGAGCTGGCCTGGAAGAGGGGCAACCGGGATAGAATCCGGTGCCCCTACCGGGACTAGAACCCAGTGTGCCGGCGCTGCAGGCAGAGGATTAGCCTAGTGAGCTGCGGCGCCGGCCTATTTTTACAATTTTTTGAAGAGCTTTTCGGATTATGTAAAATTACAAATGTGCCTTGAGTTACATTTCTATCAGAGAGCAAAGGTCTAAGACCACCCAGCATCCACACAGAGAATCTGTTCGCCTTCCTCTCTGCCTCAGCTCTTCGCGTCACCACCATCATCGCCAAGCTAAGGTCACGCCTCACTCACAGTCAAGACGTGGCATCCATTTCCTGGTTACATTTCTGCCATTATATCTGGAGTGGGGGGACATTTTTAGCTGCCAAGGACCATTTGTTTATTTATAGTATCATTTGCAGGCCTTGCAAAATTATCAGCTTACAAAACTAGCCTGCTGTAGATTTACTGAACTTTGAGTCCCGCCTGCAATTGCCTTGTCAATTGATTTGTCAATTGCCTTGTCAAATGATTTTTGCAGGCCTTATATGGCCCACAGGCCGGCCATTCCCCACCTCTGCCAGGTGCACTGTGTCCCAGTGCACTTGGCCCCTGCCCCTCCCACACCCTGTTTCCTTTGCTTGAAATTTGCTCAGGACATTCCCCATCTGACAGTCAGAATTCCCTGTCATCTTTTTTTTCCTTAAAAAACAAAGAGATTTGTTGATTTATTTGAAAGGCAGAGTGACAAAGAGGGAGGGAGAGACAAAGAGGGAGATCTTCCATTCACTGGCTCACTCCCCAGATCAAGCTGCAACAACTAGCTCAGGACCAGGCTGCAGTCAGGATCCAGGATCCTCACTGTGGTCTCCCACATGAGTGACAGAGACCTGAGTATTTGGGGCATCTCCCACTGCCTTCCCAGGCACATTCACAGAGAGCTGGATTGCAAGAAGAGCAGCCAGAATTTGAACTCCAGTCCTCCAATATGGGATGCTTGTGTTTAAAGCTGCAGCTTAACTGACTGCACCAAAACACTGCCCCCTCCCCCCAACCAGTTCATCTTTTTTTTTTTTTTTAAAGATTTATTTATTTATTTGAAAGGCAGAGTTACAGAGAAGCAGAGGCAAAGAGAGGAAGAGAAAAAGACAGAGAAAGGTCTTCCATCTGCTGGTTCACTCCCCGGATGGCTGCAGTGGCCGGTACAGCACTGATCTAAAGCTAGGAGTCAGCAGTTTCTTCTGGGTCTCCCACACGGGTGCAGGGGCTCAAAAACTTGGGCCATCTTCTACTGCTTTCCCAGGCCATAGCAGAGAGCTGGATCAGAAGTGGAGCGGCCAGAGCCCGAACCAGTGCCCACATTGGATGCCGGCACTGCAGGCAGCAGCTTTACCCGCTACACCACGGCGCTGGCCCCAACAATTCATATTTTAACACTTCCTCTTCCCCAACCAACTGAAGTAGAGTGTGCCATTCTCTCAGCCTACACCTTAGGAGCCAGGTAACTTTGTCCATTCATTCAACTGACATTCTCGTTCAGTGACCGGGAGCCTACTCCCTCATAACCCACCCACACAGTTAATAGTCGTGGGGCATTACATGAGCTATTTGCACCTACATACTAAGTTTCTTTTCATCAAAATGGAGATCATGATGATAACCACTGTGACAAGAAGAGCAATTGAAAAAAAAAAAAAAGGAAAAGTCTACATCGTACTCCTCATAACCTATGGAAGTTATCTTCCATGGAAAAGGGGCCTCACACGTGATTAAGGTTAGGACCTGAGATGGGGAGATTATTCGGGACCTAATCTAATCACATGAGCTCCTGAAAATGGAGAATCTTTTCAAGTTGTGGACACATGATCATGCAGGAAAGGCTCAAGAGATTCAATGTCTCTAGTTTTGGAGATGGGGCAAGGAACCACACGCTGAGGCATCTAGAAGCTGGGAAGGACAAGGAGATGGAGTCTCCTTTTGAGCCTGCATGAGGAAACAGCTGGCCAATGCCTGAATCTGAGCCCAGTGAGACCAGTCTGGACCTAACTACATTACCTCTTTGTTCTCGTAAATCACCACAAGTGTGGTGATCTGTTACTGCAGCAACAGGAAACTCATGTACTTGCTTCCTTAGATTGTGGAATTAGACAATATGGCAAGTGATTAGAAAAGATCCTAATAAATAGTGTTTCAGATATACACATACACCCACCCACACCAACACATACACACTCTGTGTGTGTGTGTATATATCTATCTATATATATATACACACAAATCATTGATAACACCTTTATTGACTCAATACACACACACATACACATACACACACACACACATATATGGGTTTCCCAACCTCAGCCCTTTTGCTATTTGGGGTTGATTATTTCTTCCCTAACCCCATTCATGGTCTCTACCAACTGGATGACAGTAACACCAACCACACTCCCACCCCAGTTATGGCAAATAAAATGACTCCATATATTATCCAATGTCCCCTGGCAGGCAAAATTACCCACGCTTGAGAACCACTGATATATATTAGCAATTGTTATTGTTGTTCATAATATCAACAGTATACAACTTAGTGTGCTTATTGACATATCTCATTCCCAATGCTAGCAACCATGCTTTAAATTAAAATGGTTTACAATTTAAAATGACCAGAATCCCTTATTGTTTTTTAAAAGATTTTATTTATTTGTTTGTTTAAGAGGTAAAGTTACAGAGAAGCACAGGTAGAGAGAGTGAGAGAGGTCCATCCACTGGTTCACTCCCCAAATGGCCACAATGACTGAAGCTGGACCAATCAGAAACCAGGAGGCAGGAGCTTCTTCAGGGTTGCCCACACAGGTGCAGGGACCCAAGGACTTGGGCCATCTTCTACTGCTTTCCCAGGCCATAGCAAAGAGCTGGATCTGAAATGGAGCAGCCAGGACTCGAACCGGCGCCCATATGGGATGCAGGCACAGCAGGCGACACCTGCTACACCACAGTGCTGGCCCCAGAATTCCTTATTGTTAACAACTATCTTGCGGCAAACTACATTGTGACCTCGAAGTCAGTTTATAAACTCAGGCGACTATCTATGCTAGGTGTTTCAGCAAACCCCACAGTTCTGGCTCATAAAATAAGAAAATATAAGGGCTGGAAGGGATTTTTTTTTATTATTTCATCCTTCCAGGATAAACAATCACCAGGTAATGGATGGGTAGGTGGATGGATTATGGATAGAATGTCTAACATCCTAAAATGAGATTTGGAGAGATTTGTATAATTTTTTTTATTCTATAAAATTGTAATAATTTCATCAGCATTCTTAATCTTCCTTGTTTTCTCTCTTTTGCTTCTCTCTTTCCCTGTCTTCATGCAGACCATAAATAATAGAAAAGTTGGCTGTAATTCTAAAAATGAGAGATCCCATTGGAGTTAAATATTGATATTTGAGAACTCTGTGTCTTATAAAACCAGAACATCTGAGCGTCAATTTTACATAAACATGGAGATTGTATATATTTACATCTAGCACAGCCTACTATGGTATTACACAGGTCCACAGGTTGCCCAACGGAGACCATTAATAGAAGGTTGTTGGTATGGTGCAAATTCACCATCTATCAGACCAGATGATTGTGAAAACAAGATCGAGGTATTGAGAAACTTGAGATGGTTCTGAACTAATACATAGGCATGATGTACTGATAGAAATGACTATCAAAAATATTCCCACAAGAGTGGGCATTTGGTACAGCAGCCGTAAGTCTCTGCTTGGAACACCAGCACCCCTTTGTGGGGTGCCTGGTTTGAGTCCAGCTCCTCCACTTCCAATCCAGCTCCCTGCTAATGCACACCTTAGAAGGCAGCAGATGATGCTTCAAGTACTTGGGTCCCTGCCAACCATGTAGGGGACCCAGATTGAGTTTCAGGATCCTGGCTCCATGCTGGCCCAGCTCTGGAGGAGGGAACCAGTATATAAAAAAACTTTACATCTCTGAGTGTGTGTCTCTGCCTTTCAAACAAAAAATGGAAATTAAAAGAAATATTGCTTCTAAAATATAAAATAATGAGAATCCTCAAAACAGTAAAAAGGAAATGACTAGTATGAAGTACAAGAGAAGCAAATATTCAATTCTGATTCTGATACCTTTGTATTATTATCCTGTCCCAAACCGCTCCTATTCCTAAAGTGGCTCTATAAACCTTAGGCTGAGATAACCATTACTATAATTGCCTTGGACATAACTATAAATAATACTCTTTGCAAAAAGCAGGAAATTATTCAAGGGATTATGTGTTCCAGATGAGACTTGTGACCTTCCTATTAGACTACAGTCACTCATTCAGTCTTCTTTGTGGACCTGCTACACGCTCTCATTGTCTGTGGATGATGCAACTATATCTAATGACTGTCAGTTTAATGAAATAATCAGTACTTGCATCAGGAATAGGAGCTCAACCACAGCTACTCTAGAAGTGAAGGTGGGGAAAAAGCAAGTGGTTTTGAAAGGCCAGAAATCAGCAGAGTTTTTATTTTACAGCTATGTTATATGCAAGGCCATGTAATAGACACTTGGTAGAATAATAGAGGGAGTCCGATAGAGACTGGAAGCAAGTTTGAAAAACTCCATTTGACCTTTTATTAATTCATTTACACACCATCCAAAATCATGGATTGCTATTGATCTGTTTCCATTTTTACCTGGAAGAAACCCAGATCCTAGAAATGAAATGAGAACTGCCACATAGCAACCTGCAGCTGGAACCACACATCTCTTGTAGCCAGGCCAACACTTCCACCCCAAGATACTCCACAGTAGCTGCTTATCCTCATCTTGATCCAAAGGGAGCCCCTGAGGACGAAGGCTATGGGAGAAATGGGGTCATATAGGGTGATTGGGATCCCATTCTCCGGGTATCTCAGAAGTTTCCTTTCTGGTCATTAAAATCACCCAAGTGATTCAAGCTTCCTGTGCTAGTTGAAGTCTAGCCATCAGGTGAGCTCGCTGGTCCTGTTTATATCCCACGCTCTGGGGTTACAGAACAAGATTTTCATTCCTGCTTTGGATAAGAGTCCTAAGGAGAGGAGAGCTGAAGCTCAGGGCTAAAATTATTAATTTTTTTAAAGATTTATTGGGGCTGGTGCTGTGGCGTAGCAGGTGAAGCTGCCACCTCCAGTGCCAGCATCCCACGTGGGTGTCGGTTCAAGTCCTGGCTGCTCCACTCTCGATCCAGCTCTCTGCAACAGCCTGGGAAAGCAGTGGGAGATGGCCCAAGTCCTTAGGCCCCTGCATCCATGTGAGGGACCCAGAAGAAGCTCCTAGCTCCTGCCTTCAGATCAGCAGAGCTCTGGCCATAGCAGTCAACTAGGGAGCAAACCAGCATATGGAAGATTTCTCTCTCTCTCTCTCTCTCTCTCTCTCTCTCTCTCTCTCTGCCTCTGCCTCTCTGTAACTCTGCCTCTCAAAAAGATTTATTTATTTATGTACTTGAGAGGCAGAGTTACAAACAGAGATAGGAAGAGACAGAGCAGTCTTTAAAAGTATGTGTCTTTTTTTTTTTTTTGTAAGATTTTATTTATTTATTTGAGAGTCAGAGCTACAGGGGCGGAGGGAGAGACAGAGAAGTCTCCCCTGCACCCATGTGGGAGACCTGGAAGAAGCTCCTGGCTCCTGACTTCAGACCTACCCAGCTCCAGCCGTTACAGCCATTTGCAGAGTGAACCATCGGATGGAAGACCTCTCTCTCTGTAGTTCTGACTCTCAAATAAATAAATAACGTCTCACAAAAAAAGACTCATATTTTAATTTATTTTTTTAAATATTTATTTTATTTATTTGAAAGCAGAGTTACAGAAAGGCAGAGTCAGAGAGAGAAAGAGAGAGAGAGAGAGAGAAAGAGGTCTAACATCCGCTGGTTCACTCCCCAAATGGCCACAATGGCTGGAGCTGGGCCTACCTGAAGCCAGGAGCCTGAATCTTCTACTGGGTCTCCCACACAGATGCAGGGGCTCAAGGAGTGAATCAGCAGATGGAAGACCTCTCTCTGTCTCTCCCTCTCTCTGTCTGTAACTCTACCTCTCAAATAAATAAATAAATAAGTCTCATTAAAAAGAGAGGGAGAGAAACAAGTGCAGACACCAGCTGAGATATGGCTGGAGTGCCCTGGCAGAAAGGCTGCAAGGTTTGGAGCAAGGTGACAGTGTGAGGGGGGTTAGACCCAGCACACACTTCACAGAGAGAGGCAACAGGGCTCCCTGACCCAGTGGGATGTGGGGTGTGAGAGAAAGAGAACAGTTAGAGCAACCGCAAAAACAGAGCTTTCATCTACTAGATGGGGGAAGACTGGGCCGGGGCAGTGTGGAAGGGAAAATCAGAAGTGGAGATTTGGACATGCCAAAGATGCTGCTCACTGGGTGAGTAGACGTGAGTCTGGGACTTGGGGAAAGAGCCACCTGGAGATAGAAAGTTGAACTTTGCAAGTTATCGATCTATAAATGCTCTCAGCTCAGTATGATTCAGAATTCCTTTCTCATGACAAATATTGTGTATCACTCCCTTTACGACCATGAAATGAGATTTTTACAAATATAAATATATATTAAGATTGTTATAAACATAGTTTTTTAAAAACATATTATTATAACTTTAATATAAAGGAAAAACAAAAGGAAAGTGATTTTGTTCATGTGATATATAATTTGATAGCAAAACCCTTGGTCACAAATGACCTGGAAATTATCATGAAATAGCTAGATGTCTATACTTGTGCATATATTCACTTTGAGAGCACACAGATGCAGAGTGAGTCATATGTGCTGCATCAGTGATCCAACTGGTGGACAAATTTTGGTAAATTTCAACAAATTCAGTAAAGTAAAATCTCTTTATTTTCATGCTAAATCCATTCTAGCAAAATTTAAGATAAACTAAACGCTGCACAAATGCTGTTTTTACATACAATGAAATTGGGTTCAAGTCCAAGACGGCTATATTTTAATCAGATTTTTCACCTTCCTGATCTTATAGGGTTCTGGGCAACTGCCCTTGTGTGGGTCTTTCTGCACATTGCTGAAACTCTAACAACTCTTGCACCAAATCCCTAAATGCACCAGAGCCTCTCCATCATATTTTACAAATATTTATTTATTTATTTTTTTTTTCTTTTTTTTCTCTTTTTTTTATTTTTATTTTTTATTTTTATTTTTTTAAACTTTTATTTAATGAATATAAATTTCCAGTGTACAGCTTATGGATTACAGTGGCTTTCCCCTCCCATAACTTCCCTCCCACCCGCAACCCTCCCCTCTCCCGTTCCCTCTCCCCTTCCATTTGCATCAAGATTCATTTTCAATTCTCTTTATATACAGAAGATCAATTTAGTATAAAGGTTTCAACAGTTTGCACCCACATAAATATTTATTTATTTTAAAAGCCTAAAAACCAGAAGGAGGCAGATAGTCAGAGAGGCTTCCCATCTACTGAATCAATTCCCCAAATGCCCACAACAGCACAGGCTAGGCAAGGCTGAGGCCAGGAACTGGGAACTCAATCCAGATGTCTGCTATGGGTGGCAGTGACCCAACGACTTGAGCCATCACCTGCTGCAATGTGCTCCCCAGGGTGCACACTGGGAGGAAGCTGGAATCTGGAGCAGAGTGAGGACTTGAACCCAAGCAGCACTCATGGGGTGCAGGCCCCCAATTGGTATCTTAACCACCTCAAACCCTCCATCACTTTAGCAATTAAAAAATCCCTCATCAATTTCCAAAATGCACTTTCTGTTCCATCACCATTACCATTGAGAACAGCCTCTGCTGGTAATATTAAAGACTTAAGCCTGATGGAGATCACTGCAGAAGTGAGCACAGATAGCGAAGAGGAGAGGCACAAAGACTGAGCCCTGGGAACATGTCAGTGTTGAGCAGAACCAAGGAGAAATTGGAAAAGGATGCTAGGTCAATGAGGCAGTTGGAAAATGAGGCAAATGTAATATTCTAGAAGCCAAGAGGGGGAAAAATGCTTCTATCAATCAGGCAGGAGGATCAACTGTACTCATATTCAATACTGCTGATCGGTCAAGCAAGATAATGACCGGGAAGTAGCAATGGGATTTAGTGAGATAATTGAATGGAGTGTCGAAGATGAACACTTGATAAAAGCTGTAGTTACAAAGGTGCCATTCATAGTGCATCCAGCTGTCCACTTGCTAACACACAGCATTTGTCAAAGAGAGAAGCGTAGAAGACTTGGTTTGTTGCTGAGAATGTAAACATAAAAAGCTTTTTTAGTCTTAAAAAGATTTTCTTTGGTCATCACCCTCATAGTAAGAGAGTGTGTCAAGGGGCAGAAATTCTGTGAAAAAGTATAAATAATGAATTATAGAAATCAATATTTACTTAAATATTTATTCCCAAATCTGTCTGATAAAAATTTTATCTGCTAGTGTACATTACCAAATACTCAACTTTACGCAAATAATATATTCATACAGTCCTTCATCCAATAATTACTAAGCATCCACGATGAGCTTTGGGTACTGCCTTTGTAAGTTAACACATAAAACACAGGGCCTACCCTGTAATTGCTGATAGGTCAGTAGAAAACCAAGGAATGAAAGCACAAGTTTAAGCCATGAGTGTAGGTGATGCTGGGGCATGCACAGAATGCCAGCAGTGCCCCACAAGTGGTAAGGACCACTCACTTGGTATTAGATGGCCAAGGAAGGCTCCCCAGAAAAGGAGATGGCTAAGCAGAGACCTGAAAGGACAGCAGGAATCTGCCAAGTGAAGGGAGATTGAGCATTCAAGCAAAAGGAACAGTATGTATCTAGGTCTCAACCTTCTTTTGAGCTCACAGTTAAAAAATAAAAATAAAAAACTCTGGTGCGGTTTGGTCTATGCTGTTATTATTGGTTGGGAAAGATAGGTCATACTCTTGATTTTAACTAATTTCTTATGCTCATGGTCAATGGGCATTGTAAAAAATAGGGAATGGAGTGCAACACATTGAGTCCATGCATCACTGTGTCTACAGATTTAGCCCGGATGTGTGAAAGTTGCAAAGAGGCCAGCTCAGCAGTCACACAGGAAATCTGCTCGACCCCAGTAGGTCTCAGTTCACAGGTTCTCCCACCACAGTGACACCTCATTCCAGAGCTAAAACTTCAGGTTAGCATCTCCCCATGTGACCCCCATCTGCTCCCCAACCACACACAGGCAAGCGCACACACACACACATATACACATACACAAATGGAGAGAAAATGGGAATTGTGCAAGATCATAGAGTCAACCACATCTCTAAAGGATTTTCTCTTAGAAGAACCCTTAAAAATAAGCCTTTCACCTTTCGCAAGTCGTCTCTATCAATTTACGGGTCACAGTTAATCCAGGAAGTGGGAGGCAACTAGCCTCCCTATTTGAAAGGAACCAGAGAAGCAACTTAACAAAACCTCCACATGTCAGAAACTCACCCCCAGGCAAACTTGGATCAGATTCATAAAATATAGATAATAAAGAAAGACAGACAGTAGAAATTGTTTAGTTTGCTCCCTTCTCATAGCCTAGAAGAATGAGCTTCTATGTGGTGAGGAGGGGGAATAAACAAGATAAATATTCATCAATAGGAGTATAGATTTTTGTCTACTTAAAAAAAATTAAAGAAGTTTGGGGCTGGTGCTGTTGTGTAGTAGATTAAGCCTCTATCTGTGGTATTTGCATCCTATATGGGTACTGGTTTGAGTCCCGGCTGCTCCACTTCCAATCCAGCTCCCTGCTTCTGGCCTGGGAAAGCAGCGGAGGATGGCCCAAATGCTCGGGTTCCTGCACCCACCTGGGAGACCCAGAAGAAGCTCCTGGATCCTGGCTTCAGATTGACCCAATTCCAGTCATTGCAGCCATTTGGGGAATGAACAAGCGGGTGGAAGACCTCTCAGTCTGTGTCTCTCCCCCTCTATAACTCTGCCTTTTGAATAAAATGAATAAATATTTTTTAAAAAGATACACATGTAATATTTTACTATAAATCAATCTCAAAACACAGCATCGAAGGGGAGAAAGGGACTTTGCAAAGGATGTAGACAGTATAACAGATACCATTTAGATTACATTTTAAATCATGGAAAACCACACTACACCCTGGCAGCCAATTCTCAGATGTGCTTGCACGTTAGAGGACGAGAGAGGAAAGAGAACCACACACAGGCAGTGGTCCCCCTCTGTAACTGTGGGGACAAGGGTCTCAATTCTCTTTGCAGTCCTTTGTTAAGCTTGATGGTAGATACACATATGTTAATTCCATTTTAAAATTCTCAGAATTGCTTTTTAAAAAGAAAGGAGGGGCCAGCACTGTGGCTTAGAAAGTTAAGCCTACTCCTGCAATGTTTGTAGCCCATATGGGCACCAGTTCCAGTTCTGGTTGCTCCACTTCCCATCCAGTTCTCTGCTAATGTGCCTGGGCAAGCTACAGAAGATGGTCCAAATATTTGCGCCCCTGTACCCACATAGAAGCTCCTGGCTCTTGTCTTTGGCCTGGTCCAGACCTGGCCATTGCAGCCATTTGGAGAGTGAAACAGCGGATGGAAGACCTCTCTCTGTGTCTCTTCCTCTTTCTCTGTAACTCTTTCAAATAAATAAAATAAATCATTTTTTAAAAAAAAGAAAACTTGGCTGGCGCCGCAGCTCAATAAGCTAATCCTCTGCCTGTGGTGCTGGCACCCCAGGTTCTAGTCCCGTTTGGGGTGCCGGATTCTGTCCCAGTTGCTCCTCTCCCAGTCCAGCTTTCTGCTGTGGCTCAGGAGTGCAGTGGAGGATGGCCCAAGTGCTTGGGCCCTGCACCCGTATGGGAGACCAGGAGGAAGCACCTGGCTTCTGGCTTCGGATCGGCGCAGCCATAGCGGCCACTTGGGGGGTGAACCAACAGAAAAAGGAAGACCTTTCTCTCTGTCTCTCTCTCTCTCTGTCCACTCTGCCTGTAAAAAACAAAAACAAAAACAAAAAAACTTCTGAAAACCACAATTTGGAAAACAAGCTAAAAAAATGTATGATTGCAATTATAAACATCTGCTTTTCAATGTTAAAAAAGCTTTCATCGATATCTGTTATCCTAAGTCTCTTATATTTTAGGAAAATCTGAATAGTTTCTCTTCTTCCAACCCAAGAGAATAAACTGTGAAATGAATAGAATAGAATCAGACATAGGAACTGCAAGTCCTCTTCACACTCGACATTGACCATATCTGTTTCTGTGGACACCCAAGGTGCTGTTCGAGATGGTAAATGTTCTCCAATCTCAGATTGAGAACTTGCCAAAGGTCCACAGTCTTACTGTGTGTGCACCTGGTTTTCAAACTCATCCAGAATTTCTATGCACAAGTAGTACTTCATGTGAGTGTGTGCACCCCTGACAAACTGTGGGAAGAAGAGCCCACGTTCCTTTCACCCTTAGCTTATCTGGAGAGTCAAGCCTGCAGTCCGTGGAACCTGGCCTAAGCATCTGGCTGTCATCCCAGACAGGGCTGTGCAGGGGAGGGTGGGTCCCACTAATAGGCTTCCAGGGACAGTTGCTCGGGCCCTGGCTGTGGTTACTATCCTACAGCATGTGATCAGGGTGCTGTACGCATGTCTGTGACGGGACACAAACTAGGAAGTGCCCCTCAGGCACAAGTTCTGATGTAATCTAGGAGGGCTTTTGTGCCCTCCCTAATTCTCCTGCCAGGTGACATCAGACTGACCACCTTAGAAATATGAAACAGGGCCGGTGCCGCGGCTCACTAGGCTAATCCTCCGCCTTGCGGCGCCGGCACACCGGGTTCTAGTCCCGGTCGGGGCACCGATCCTGTCCCAGTTGCCCCTCTTCCAGGCCAGCTCTCTGCTGTGGCCAGGGAGTGCAGTGGGCCCTGCACCCCATGGGAGACCAGGAGAAGCACCTGGCTCCTGCCATCGGATCAGCATGGTGCGCCGCTCGCAGCGCGCCAGCCGCGGCGGCCATTGGAGGGTGAACCAACGGCAAAGGAAGACCTTTCTCTCTCTCACTATCCACTCTGCCTGTCAAAAAAAAAAAAAAAATTATGAAGTCATAAGATCTCAAAGTGCCAATTTCACTTCTATACATTACCTTTTGGGTGCTTTATTAGTTACCACAAATCAGGGAGAACATATGGTATTCGTCTTTTGGGGACTGGCTTATTTCACTAAATATAATGTTTTCAAGTTGCATCCATTTTGTTGCAAATAACAGGATTTCACTTTTTTTTAACCACTGTGTCGTATTCCATAGTGTACATATTCCATAATTTCTTTATCCAGTCTTGAGGTGACAGGCATCTGGGTTGATTCCATATCTTAGCTATTGTGAATTGAGCTGCAATAAACATGAGAGTACAGATCACTCTTTCATATGCTGATTTCATTTCCTTTGGGTAAATTCCCAGGAGTGGGATGGCTGGGTCATATCGTAGATCTGTATGTATTCAGATTTCTGAGGATTCTCCATACTGCCTGCCACAGTGGCTGTACCAGTTTACATTCTGTTGGGGACTTTTTAAAAAACCCAGGTTGGGGGCAGGTGTGTGGCACAGTGGCTTAAGTTGCCACTTTAGATGCTTGCATCCCATTTTGGAATGCCTGGTTCAAGTCCCAACTACTCTCCTGATCCAGTTTCTTGTTCATGCTCATCCTAAGTGGGAACAGATTCTTCAAGTACTTGGATCTCTGCCATCCATATGGGCAACTCCCATGCTGTTCTAAGGTCGTAGCTTTGACTTGGCCCAGTCCTGGATGTTGTGGGCATTTGGGGAGTGAGCCAGTGAATGGAAGATCTCTGCCTGCCTGTATGTCTCCTTGCCTTTAAAATAAAATGAAAATGGGGGCCAGAGCTGTGGCGCAGTGGGTTAACGCCCTGGTCTGCAGTGCCAGCATCCCATATGGGCGCCAGTTTGAGGCCCAGCTGCTCCACTTCCCATCCAGCTCCCTGCTATGGCTTGGGAAAGCAGTAGAATATGGCCCAAGCCCTTGGACCCCTGCAGCCACGTGGGAGACCCGGAGGAAGCTCCTGGCTCCTGGCTTCAGATCGGCGCAGCTCCGGCCATTGCGGCCAATTGGAGAGTGAACCATCAGATGGAAGACCTCTCTCCCTCTCTCTCACTCTACCCCCCCTCTCTCTGTGTAACTCTGACTTTTAAATAAATAAATCTTTTAAAAAATAATAAAATAAAATGAAAATACATTTTAAGAACTTTTTTATTTTTATTTTTTAAAGATTTATTTATTTTCTTTGAAAAGCAGAATTATAGAAAGAAAGAGGAGAGAGAAAGAGAGATCTTCCATCTGCTGATTCACTCCCCAATTGGCTGCAATAGCCACAGCTGGGCCAGGCCAAAGCCGTCAGCTAGGAGCCTCTTCCAGGTCTCCACCATGGGTGCAGGGACCCAAGCACTTGAGCCATCTTCTGCTGCCTTCCCCGGCACATAAGCAGGGAGCTGGATCAGAAGTGGAGCAGCCAAGACCTGAACCTGGGTCCATATGGGATGCTGGCATTGCAGGCAGTGTGCTCACCCACTACACCACAACACTGGCCCCATGAAATTTTTAAAAATAAGTTCTTTCTCAGCTATACCATTATTGGTATATAAAAATGCTACTGATTTGTGTGTCCTGAAATTTTGCTGACTTCTCATTCATAATAGCTACAAAAATATTAAATATCTTAGGATAAACTTAACTGAGTAAGTGAAAGATGTCTACAAGGGAAAGTTCAGGGGCTGGAGCTATGGCATATAAGGTTAAGCTTCTGCCTGTAGTGCCAGCATCCCATATAGGTGCCAATTTGAGTCCTGGTTGCTCTGCTTCTGATCCAGCTCCCTGCTAATGCACCTGGGAAGGCAGTGGAGTATCATTCAGTTCCTTGGGCCCCTACCATACACATGGGAGACTTGGAAGAAGCTCCGGGCTCCTGGCTTCGGCCTGGCCCAGCCCCTACTGATGCAGTCATTAGGGGAGTGAAAAAGTAGATGGAAGATATCTCTCTTCTCTCTCTTTCTCTCTCTCTCTCTTTATCTCCCTCTCTCTCTCTCTTTGTAACTCTGTCTTTCAAATATAATAAATGTATCTTAAAATTAAGAACTTTCTTCTAAAAAAATTACAAACATAATAAGGAAATAGGAGACAACACAAAAAATGGAAAAGTTTCCCATGTTCATGAATTGGAAGAATTAATGTTATAAAAATAACCATACTACCCAAAGAAATTTACAGATTAAATGCAATCCCCCTCAAAATACCAAGGACATTCTTTACAGAACTAGAAAAAAAATCCTAAAACTAATAAGGAAACACAAGAGATCCCCACTATCGAAAGCAATCTTGAACAATAAAATCAAAGCTGGAGGCATCACAATACTAGATTTCAAGACACACAACTGGCTGAAAAGCTCACGAGAGCATTTCAGGCATGGGAAGTCAAGACACTGTGGTGGGGCCAGTGCTGTGGCTCACTTGGTTAATCCTCCACCTGCAGTGCCAGCATCCCATATGGGTGCCGGTTCTAGTCCCGGCTGCTCCTCTTCCAGTCCAGCGCTCTGCTGTGGCCTGGGAGGGCAGTGGAGCATGGCCCAAGTGCTTGGGCCCTGCACCCACATGGGAGACCAGGAGGAAGCACCTGGCTCCTGGCTTCGGATCGGCATAGCTCCAGCCGTAGCAACCATTTGGTGAGTGAACCAACGGAAGGAAGACCTTTTTCTCTCTCTCTCTCTCTCTCACTGTCTGTAATTCTCCCTGTCAAAAAATATTAAAAAAAAAAAAAAAAAGACACTGTGGCAAAAAATGTCCTACATGAAGGACTTCTGTGGGTGAGACCCCAGTAGGAAGAAGAAGTGGTCATCAAAGAAGGAGGTACTTTTCTCTAAAGGGAGGAGAGAACTTCCACTTTGCTTATGGCCTTATCTAAATACTGACAGAGTTTGTGGATTCAAAAAGCTTCCATAGCCTAGGCAGCCCATGTCAAGAGCCTCGGATGATCACTGATGTCATACGTAGGAGTGTAATTGTTAAATTAACAACAGGAGTCACTGTGAACTAACTTCCCACACAGGATCAGTGTCCTCAAAGAGTTGTATTATGAGATTCAACAGTAATACTTGTTCTCAAAGGTTTATTTCATTTTGGTGTATTAAGTGGATGATATTCTTATGTCTCATAAGTTTTAGTTATGCCTAAGTGTCCAACTCCACTGCTTGTTTTCTTAGGTGCTTCCTTAGTTAATGATAAAACTTGTTCTGAGGCCAGTGCCTGGCACACTAGGTTAATCCTCTGCCTGCAGTGCTGGCATCCCATATGGGCACCGGGTTCTAGTCCCGGTTGCTCCTCTTCCAGTCCAGCTCTCTGCTGTGGCCCAGGAAAGCAGTGGAGGATGGCCCAAGTGCTTGGGCCCCTGCACCGCATTGGGAGACCAGGAACAGGCTCCTGGCTCCTGGCTTTGGATCGGCATAGCTCCGGCCGTTGCAGAGGGGGTGAACCATCTCACTGTCTGTAACTCTACCTGTCAAATAAATAAATAAAAAATCTTTAAAAAAAATTTTTTTAAAAACTTACCTTCTTTTAATGTATTAAGTGGAGGAGATTCTTATGTCTCATAAGTTACAGTTATGTCTGAGTGCTCACAAAAGGTGCTTCTTTAAAGTGTCTCAAAAAACAAAAATAAATAAAGTGAAATTAACTTCGAGATGCAATGACTATGAATAGCCCTTGTCTTGACTGTTGAGGACCAGTTTTTTGTGTGTGTGCAAATTGCTGAAATCTTTATTTAATATATAGTTCTTTGTATAAAGTTAATTGAAAATGGATCTTAGTGGAGAATGGGACTGGGAATGGGAGAAGGAAGAGGAGGAGGGGTGAGAATGTGGGTAGGAGGGTGGGTATGGTGGGAAGAACCACTATATTCCTAAAGTTGCATTTTTGAAATGCATGAAATTTGCATTCCTTAAATAAAAGGTCTCTTTGGGGAAGAAAGAGACATGTTATAGGGCTATTATAATCAAAACAGCATGATGCTGGCATAATAATGTAGACCAGTGGAACAGAATAGAACCCCCAGAAATAAATCCACACCTCTACAACCAACTTACCTTTGGCAAATGTGTTAAAATCATTTCCTAGAGAAAGGACAGTCTTTTTAATGAATGGTATTGGGAAAACTGGATTTCCACATGCAGAAGTTTGAAACAAAACCCATTCCTTACCTACACCCTATACAAAAATCAACTCAAAATAGATCAAGGATTTAAATTTAAGACCTTACAGTATCAAACTACCAGGACAGTGTAAGAAAAACCCTCCAAGACATTGGCATAGGCGATGATTTTTTGGATAAGACCCCAGAAGCACACACAACAAAAATAGAGAAATGGGATTCTATCAAGCCAGGAAGCTGCTTCACAACAAAAGAAACGATTAACAAAGTGAAGAGACTGCCAACAGAATGCGAGAAAATATTTGCAAACTGTGCGTCTCAGGGGCCTGCGTTGTGGCACCCGCAGCACTGGCATCCCGCATGAGCACAGGTTTTAGTCCCAGGTGCACCACTTCTGAAACAGCTCCCTGCTAATGTGCCTGGGAAGGCAGCTTAAGATGGCCCAAGTATTTAGGTCCCTGCCACCCACGTGGGAGACCCCGATGAAGCTCCTGGCTTCAGCCTAGTCCGGCCAAGGCCATTGCAGCCATTTGGGAAGTGAACAAGCAGACAGAGGATACCTCTCTCTATCTCTCTCTCTCTCTAACTCTGCATTTTAAATAAATAGATAGATAGATAAATGTGTTTTAAAACTGCATATGAAATGATTACTATCTAGATTATTGAAGGAATTCAAGAAACTCAAAAGCAATAAAACAATCTAGTTAAGGAAAGGGGAGAGGATATGAATGAACATTTTTCAAAACAAAAAATACAAATGACCCAAAATCACATGAAAAAAAATTGCTCAGGATCTCTAGAACCTTCAGGGAAATGCAAATGAAAACCACATGAAGTACCATACCCAACAGTTAGAATGGCTGTTATCCAAAAGTTAAAAAATTGCTGGAGAGGTTGTGCAGAAAAAGGAACCCTACCAACCCCTGTTGGTGGAAATGCAAATTAGTACAACCATTATGGAAAACAGTATGGAGATTCCTCAAGAAACTGAAAATAGATCTATGGTATGACCCAGCTACTCATGTCTGGGAAGATATCCAAAGGAAATGAAGTCAGTATGGGAAGAGATCCCTGCACTCCCATGTTTATTGCAGTCCAATCCACAATAGCAAAGATATGGAATCAACCTAAATGTCCATCAACTGGTGACTGGATAAAGAAAATGTGGGGGTCGGCACTGTGGCGTAGTGGGTAAAGGCGTGGCATGCAGTGTCGGCATCCCGTATGGGTGTTGGTTCAAGTCCCAGCTGCTACACTTCCTACCCAGCTCTCTGCTATGGCCTGGGATAGCAGTAGAAGATGGCCCAAGTCCTTGGGCCTCTGCACCCACATGGGTGACCTGGAAGAAGCTCCTGGCTCCTAGCTCCTGATCGGCACAGCTCTGGCCATTGCAACCAACTGGGGAGTGAACCAGCAGATGGAAGACCATTCTCTCTCTCTCTCTCTGCCTCTCCTTCTCTCTCTGTGTAACTCTGACTTTCAAATAAAATAAATAAATCTTAAAAAAAAATTTTTAAATATGGTATACATACACAATGGAATATTACTCAGCCATACAAAAGAATGAAATTCTGACATTTGCAACAAAATAGATGGAATTTGAGATCATTATGCTAAGTGAAATAAGATACAGGCAGACAAATTCCACGTTTTATCTTATATGTGAAAGTTAATATATAGACAGAGGGTATAAAAACAAGTAGATCTTCCAATCCAGCTCTCTGCTGTGGCCTGGGAAACTAGTGGAAGATAGTCCAAGTCCTTAGGCCCCCGTACCCACGTGGGAGACCCACAAGAAGCTCCTAGCTCCTGGCTTCAGATGGGCACAGCTCTGGGCATTGCGGCCAACTGGGGAGTGAACCAGCTAGTGGAAGACCTCTCTCTCTCTCTGACTCTCCTTCTCTCTGTGTAGCTCTGACTTTCAAATAAATAAATAAATCATTTTTTTAAAAAAAGCAAATGGATGTCATATTATTTGATATATAGATAATCATAAATATTGTTTTCACCAAATTGTACCTTCTACATATTAATATACCCTTCTTTCCTCATTTTTTTTTTAATTTATTTATTTATTTGAAAGAGTTACACAGAGAGAGGAGAGGCAGAGAGAGAGAGAAGAGAGAGAGAGAGAAAGAGAGGTCTTCCGGCAGGCGCTGTGGCTCAATAATCTAATCCTCCATCTTGTGGCGCCGGCACACCGGGTTCTAGTCCCGGTCCGGGCTCCGGATTCTGTCCCGGTTGCTCCCCTTCCAGGCCAGCTCTCTGCTATGGCCAGGGAAGGCAGTGGAGGATGGCCCAAGTCCTTGGGCCCTGCACCCCATGGGAGACCAGGAGAAGCACCTGGCTCCTGCCTTTGGATCAGTGCGGTGCGCCGGTCGCAGCGGCCATTGGAGGGTGAAACAACGGCAAAGAAAGACCTTTCTCTCTGTCTCTCTCTCTCTCTCTCTGTCCATTCTGCCTGTCAAAAAAATAAAAAATAATTTAAAAAAAGAGAAAGAGAGGTCTTCCATCTGCTGGCTCACTCCCCAGCTGGCCACAACAGCCAGAGCTGCGCTAATCTGAAGCCAGGAGCCAGGAGCTTCTTTTAGGTCTCCCACGGGCACAGGGTCCCAAGGACTTGGACCGTCTTCTACTGCTTTCCCAGGCCATAACAGAGAGCTGGATCAGAAGTAGAGCAGCCAGGTCTTGAACCAGCACCCATATGGCCAGGCGTTAACCCATTGCACCACAGCTCCAGTCCCATTTCCTCCTTTATGATCCTTGTTATGAATCCCACACTATGTGATATTAGTATACCTGCTTTCAAGAAAACTTGTATGTATATGTATAGAATATCTACACATGAAGTGGATATGGATAAATGTTTAGTAAAATGCTAAAAATTTCTAAATCTCACCATGCCCAAATCACATTATAGAACCATTCCCTGTTGCTTTTCTTCTGAGAACAGTGGAGAAGAAAAAAATTATTAAACCTATAAAACATTTTTTAAATTAAGTTAAAAATTCAATGGCTTTTAAAAATGTATTAATAAAAAGAACACAGGCTGAATTTCTCTTTTAGTGATCCTTTGATTGGCTCATTAGCTCATTGGCCATCAGTATAAGTGAACCTGGAGCTTCACTCACAGGGCAAACCCCACACATAGACGAGGAGCCAAGGGTAGGGACAGAGTGTGGAACTCCGATCTCATTGTGAGCTCTATGGCTGCCCTGCCAGATGCCAACCTGCCGGTGATACAATCTGCTCAGCCCCCCTCACCACCTGTCCATTGGCGGAGATGGTGAAAATGAGTGAGGTCTCATAGAAATTAACCATGCTTTGTGTGAACACCTAAGCACATATCCACTCTCTAACCTCCTTATTTATACTGATTTTATTTTTTACTTGATTTTTACTTTTTACACAGGGGGTGAAATCTTACAGCACTAGCAGCATCAGACAGTGTGTGGTCCTTTGAATCCTTTTTGTTTTTATTCTTTGACTTCCATGGGTTTCAGTCACAGATGTTGAAATGCAAATTGTATGGGTGATTTCACTTCATTTTAATTTTTCTATTCTCAATTATCTTGCCTCAGGTTTTTAAACTTTGAAACCAGAGTATTTTAATTGTCCAGAAGCTTTTTTTAGAAATTTAATTCACTCTTTCCAAAAAATTTAAAATGGATTTCATAATTGAACAGAATATAGTGGAAGGATGATTTGTTCTTTAATTAATAGACTTATGAAAAAAGAAATTAACCATACTGTGTGCATTTAGCAAAGGCTTGGGTGCACCCACTGTGTTCCAGGACCTCTGCTGGGCACCAGAGATATAATTAGGTGTAAAAGAAACTGCATTTGGCCGGCGCCGTGGCTCAACAGGCTAATCCTCCGCCTTGCGGCACCGGCACACCGGGTTCTAGTCCCGGTCGGGGCACCGATCCTGTCCCGGTTGCCCCTCTTCCAGGCCAGCTCTCTGCTGTGGCCAGGGAGTGCAGTGGGCCCTGCACCCCATGGGAGACCAGGAGAAGCACCTGGCTCCTGCCACCGGAACAGCGCGGTGCGCCGGCCGCAGCGCGCTACCGCGGCGGCCATTGGAGGGTGAACCAACGGCAAAAGGAAGACCTTTATCTCTGTCTCTCTCTCTCACTGTCCACTCTGCCTGTCAAAAATTTTAAAAAAATAAATAAATAAATAAAAAATAAAAGAAACTGCATTTGAAGAAATCACGGTCTAATAGATAAATTTAATACTGTTTTTTTCTGAATGTGAAATATATGTGTTTCATACAGAAAAGAATTAACATGAAAACAAAAAAATCACTCATAATGTCATTTAGACCCAATAACAATAATTTAAAAACCTTTGTTTATATCTTACTCTCCATATCCTTGATAAATCTAGTCATTTCTCTTTTGTTGTTGATTAGTTACCATTCTGCTAATCAGAGTTTGCTATGGTTTTCATCATAGGGGTACATACTAAAGTACTTATATTATGTACGTATTAATAATTATTTGCTTGGTCAAGGGCCTTTCTCCTTTAACTATTCTGTTTGTGTGTGGGTTTTTTTTTTAACTTTACAAAAATTATGAATAAGAATTTATGAGAATTTGCCAGTAATGTGAGTGAGGTAAGCCAGACCCAGAAAGACAAATACCACATGTTCTCCCTTTCATGTGGGAGCTAAAATTTTAAAAACAAACAAGAAGAAGGAGGAGGAGGAGAAGGAGAAAAAGAAAGAAGGAGGAGGAGGAAGAAAAGGGAGAAGGAAGGAGGGTAAAATGGAGAGAGAGGGAGAAAGGGAGGGAGGAAGGGAATATCATTTTTTTTTAAGATTTATTTATTTATTTGAGAGGCAGAGTTACAGACAGAAATCTTCCATTTGCTGCTTCACTACCCACATGGCCTCCTTGACTGGAGCTGGGCCAATCCAAAGCCAGAAGCCAGGAGCTTCTTCCAGGTCTCCCACGCAGGTGCAGGGGCCCAAGGACTTGGGCCATCCTCTACTGCTTTCGCAGGCCATACCAGAGAGCTGGATCAGAAGAGGGGCAGGCCGGCGCCACGGCTCACTAGGCTAATCCTCCGCCTTGCGGCGCTGGCACACCTGGTTCTAGTCCCAATCGGGGTGCCGGATTCTGTCCCGGTTGCCCCTCTTCCAGGCCAGCTCTCTGCTGTGGCCAGGGAGTGCAGTGGAGGATGGCCCAGGTCCTTGGGCCCTGTACCCCATGGGAGACCAGGAGAAGCACCTGGCTCCTGCCTTCGGATCAGCATGGTGCGCCAGCTGGAGCGGCCATTAGAGGGTGAACCAATGGAAAAGGAAGACCTTTCTCTCTGTCTCTCTCACTGTCCACTCTGCCTGTCAAAAATAAATAAATAAATAAAAGAGGGGCAGCCGGGACTTGAACCGGCACCCATATGAGATGCTGGCACTGCAGGTGGTGGCTTTACCTGCTATGCCACAGCACCGGCCCCTCATTATGTTCTCAGAATTGTATCTATAAAGCACATTGAATCTGTTAAAAATTAATGTAAAATTAAAAATTGTTTTTGAAAATTAAAAAGGAATTTACCAACAATGAAATGATCATAGTAACTCACTTCCTTCTGTTGGGCTTAACACCCTATAAAACTCAAGCACATCTATGAAAATGTACCCAATACAACTAGAGATTTCAAAATAATAGAGGCCAGCCCTGTGGCACCCCAAGTAAAGCTGCCACCTACAACACCGGCATCCCATATGGGTTCCAGTTCATGTCCTGTCTACTCAACTTATGATCCAGCTCTCTGCTAATGTGCCTGGGAAAGCAGCAGAAAATGACCCATGTGCTTGGGCCCCTGCTACCCATATGGGAGACCCAGATAAGAGTTCCCGGCTCCTGGCTTCAACCTGGCCCAACTTTGGCTGTTGCAACCATTTGGGAAGTGAACCAGTGGGTGGAAGATCTCTTTCTCTCTATGTCCTCTCTGTAACTCTGCATTTCAATTAAACAAATTAATAACTTTCTTAACTAGTAAAAATCATAATAACTTTTCTTCAACCATGAAATAAATTGAGCACTGGCATTATTTATCAGATGGTCTGTGGCCTCCAACACTGGGTGGGACAGACAGAGCATTTCTTTCTCTGGAGAATAACAGCACAGGTGGGAAGTCTATGCAGGAGAAGTTGCCTCCTTTAAAGAGATTAGATTTCCTCTTTGCAAAGTCAGACAGGCATGATTTTTGTGCAGGAAATTTAAGTATACAAAATGTTTACACAGTGCTAGCATTTAAACATTTAACTTGCCAAACTCATCTCCATAGTTCCTTGTCCAGAAAATAAATAGGTTGGGATCAATTATGAAATAAGCCGCAACCACCTTAATAGTTTATTTCTTCCTTTTCTCTAATCAGTCAATTGTGCAGTTACCACGAAAACACCAGGTGCTGGTACACAGTGCCACATCTTTTTTGGCAATGATGAGTGAACAGGTCTTATGATCACCTCCTTTTTGGGACATTGTTATCCCATCTTATTCTTCTCGGTCAATGTTGCTTCTTCCTCATTTCGTACATTGGTGTCGAACTGTCACATGTAATCCAAAGTCAACATGCTAATCACTGGGCGATGCTCATTCTGCAGCCATGGAAAATGTCATCCTCCTGCCCAGGGCAAGCAACAAATATCCTGGCAAGTTTCAGGAAACAGAGATATTATTGAACCACTAGACAGTGCTGCAGAAAAAACTGAACCTTTACAAAGCATCATATGTCTCCTGTCAACACCTGGATCTATCTTGCATCTCCAGTGCCTCTGTCTCTTTGCTCCGCCTACCCTAAAAATGGCAGGGGTTTAGAATATTCACCAAGACTTCCAGTGACTTCAGCCCCGTGTTGCCTTTGTTCAATCAGTTCTAAAAGAAATCACAGTGTTAGTAACAAGGGTGTAGCTGATCCCAGAAGACTCCAACCCAGATAAAATTTCTCTTTTGAGAGGTTGGCTTGCATCCCACCACTTGCTAAGTGGCTACCCAGTGTCACTTAAACATGGATTCCTGTTTCAATAGGGTGGATGTGACACAAATCACTCATGCTCTTCACCTTTTTCTTTTTTCTCCAAAGAGTCACCTATTTATTGGAAAGGCAGAGTTACAGAGAGGCAGAGAGAGGTCCTCCATCCACTGGTTCACTCCCCAAATGGTTGCAACAACCGGAGCTGGGCCAGTCAGAAGCCAGGAATCAGGAACCCCTTCTGGGTTTCCCGTGAGGGCGCAGGGGCCCAAGCACTTGGGCCATCCTCCACTGCTTTCCCAGAACACAGCAGAGAGCTGGACTGGAAGAGGAGCAACCAGGACTAGAACCGGCACCCATATGGGATGCCGGCAACACAGGCGGAGGATTAACCTAGTGTGCCAGGGAGCCGGCCCCTCTACGTATTTTTACTTCACCTGTCTCCTGAAGTAAGAAATTAATCTGCTGTTCCTGGAAGTCTCCAACTTTCAGCAATTCTAGAGTACTAAAAGATATCTGGTGTAGGTTTGGATGAGACCAGTAGTTGTTAATTATGGCCCATAGTCACTGGTCCGGTGGCATTGATGTCACCTGGTGAACTTATTGTAACTGTAAATTCCCAGATCTGACCCTAGACCTAATGTTTCACTTGAGCAATGAGCACTAAGAATCAATCTTTGCTTAGTTTTTAACCCTGAGTTAATCACTTCTCAACTCTCATTGGCATATGGCTGTCCACTGGTTTTACTCAGTAGAATTCTACATCATATGCTGCCGGCTTCCACCTTCTAGGCATATGTTTTGTTTTGTTTTGTTTTTTTAAGATTGATTTATTTATTATTTGAAAGGCAGAATTACAGAGAGAGAGAGGCAGAGAGAGAAAGAGATCTTCCATCTGCTGGTTCACCCTCCAAATGGCTACAATAGCCAGAGCTGAGCCAATCCAAAGCCAGGAACCAGGAACTTCTTCCAGGTCGCTCATGTGGGTACAGTGGCCTAAGCACTTGGGCCATCCTCCACTCTTTCCCAAGCGCACTAGCAGGGAGCTGGATCAGAAGTGGAACAGCAGAGACTTGAACTGCACCCATATGGGATGCCCCAGTGCTGCCCCCAACCTAGGGGGCATATGTTAACAGACTTCTCACACCCCTTTGTTAAACATCTGTCCTACTCCAAACTGTCATGATTTCTGGAACTGTAAAATGGGTAGAGACTGCAAAAACGTGCACTTCAGAACCTTTCCAGCCTGTACCTGTTCTCCAGTTCCAAAGTCACTTCCAAATCTGCTATTTGTACCAGCAGCATCCCACTTCCTGGTACTGTGGTCTGTACATAGCCAGGGTTCTTCAACAAACAGACTCAAGTGGATGGATACGAATGAACACAGAGTGAGACTTGCTTTAGGGAACTGGCTCATGTGATTACGGAGGCTGACTATGGAGGCTGGAAAATCTCAAAATTGCCATTCAAGCCCAGGGGCCATCTGCTGACTGAATTCCTTTTTGCTAGGGGCGACCGGCCTTCCCCTGACACCACATTGTGGAAGGCCATCAGCTTTCCTCCGAGTCCACCAATTTAAATATTCATCTCATCCAAAAACATCCTCACAGATAGATCCACAATAACGTTTAACATATCAGCATTGGTTACACCATCAACATCTAGCTCATTGCTTGGTACATTAACTATGGGTCCCACCCACCAAACTCCCACTCCCCGCAGGAAGATCTATGGGTGAGAAGAAGAAAACAGTTAATGGGAAAGAGAAAACACTCAATGGGGCAGGGACACACCATTGTCCAGGTCACATAAAGTCACTATAGACAGATACACTCCTTGCATAGGCTCAAAACACAGATGAGGAAGACACCCACAGGTTTTAAAAGGAGTGGAAGCGACAAAAGGAAAATTAAAGTTTCGATGAGATTGCAGTGATGTTAGAAACCCTCAAAGGCCAAGGGAAGTAAGCAGCACCTTGGTGGAAAGCAGCCAGGAGTTGCTCATTTAATTAGTGACAAAGCTTCCTTCAGAGCCCTTCCATTGGAAATCTCTGCGAACTCAGGTTCTACCTCTAATCCTTCAAGCTGATATCTGGCGCTCAGTCTTCATTCAGGGGCAGAGCTCAAGAAAGCTTCACCCTTGGTCGGGCAAGCCAGAGAAGCAGATCAGCAAGGTCAAATCAAAGCAAGAATCGCCAGCAGGAAGTCGGCCCCAAAGCTGCCCCCCCCCCCCCCAGCTGCCAGCCTCCCAGGGTGTCCACTCTCAGCTCAATGTCCCCAATGAATGCTGAGCTCTTTGAAAATCGCATTATAAAAACAGAAGGAGAATTGCAAAACAGTAACTTAAAAATCAATGACCTTGGGAGATAATTCTTAATAGTTGAAAAGCAAATGGCATTTCAGGTAAACAAATTATAGAGATAAGAATCTTAAGTAGCTATCTCTGGACATTGGTGTCATATTGAGTTTCTTCTGGAAATTTATGTATCAGTAAATCTGCATTTCTTTGGGAGCAAATGGTTCTTTTGAGTGACTTTATTTGGGAAGTCCTTTATTATTTTAAATTATTTATTTATTTTGTATTTATTTGAAAGACAGAAAGAGAGAGAGACAGAAAATCTCACACCTGCTGGTTCATTCCCCAAATGCTAGGAACAGCTAGGGTTGGGCTACTCTGCAGCCAGGAGCCAGGATCTCAATCCGTGTCCCCCAAGTTGGATGGGTGGCAGGGATCCAAGTAGTTGAGCCTTCACCTGCTGTCTCCCAGGGTGCACATTAGCAAGAAGCTGGAATCAGGAGCAGAGCAGGAACTTGAACCCAGGCATTCTTGTATGTGATGCCAGCATGCCAGTGGTGTTTTAACCATCAAATGCCTACTACCTTTTATTTTACTCTTATCAACCACCTGTCCTTCCAGGATCACCAGAGAAATAGGAATGAATAATTTAACCCAGAAAATGTCCTTACGTCCCTTTACAGTTCTACATAAGAAATAACACAGGAGAAAGAGAGAGAGAGAAATGAAGTCACCAGAGACCATTAAAACGAACAGGGCCAGGAGCACACTCGAACAGACCCAGCATTCTCTCAAGCAGCCTCACAAGGATTCCATCAGAGTGCGTTAGAAGGTATTTGTTTAGGTGTCCGGAGCGGGATGGTGGCACCAAGTGGAACTCTAGACACAGTGAAAGGTTTTGCTGAGGAGAGAACTGGGTGTCAGAGAAAAAGAACAGTCAAGGATGCTTTGTGGTTTTGGCCTGAGCACCTGGAAGGAAATGGGAAAGGATGGGAGGGAGGGGGGGAAAAAGAGGAGGGAGAAAAAAAGGGGAGCCCCATTCCCCCGCACTGCTTCTCTGGCCTCTGCTCTCAGGGCTGGGCCTCTGCTCTGTTTTTCTTGCCCAGTACATGATCTCCTGCCCAGGATTGGCATCCGGCCTGATCCCCAGCCTGCTCAGCTGGGATCCTACGATCCCCTTAATCCAGCCTGGCCCCCAGGGGTCTGAACGCTGGCTGCTTCCCCTGTTAGGACACAGATTCTCCAGAACTGGCATTTGCCGGCCTCACACTGAACAACTCTTGTTCCCAGCTTCCTGCTGTCTTTATTGCCACAAGGAATGAACCTGCGCTTGCACCCTTGGCTGCCTGGGATCCTGCTGTTCCTTCGTGCACAGCACTGCTCCCGGATGCTTCTTTCCTGTCTCTCACTTTTGCTCAAGGGTAGCCCTCTGGTTCTGAGCCCACGAATCACTGAACACTGCCCACACGACCGGAGCTTTGCATGTCCCAATGTCGTGTGTTATCTGTAAGTGTAAGGTTTGTCGTTGGGACTCTGAAGCCAAGATTGACCCACCATATGTCTGTGATGGTAGCAAGGAAGGGAAATGATATAATGTGATGAGCCCCTTGGTTTACACCAGCACTTAACAAATGCTTTTCTGAGATTATGTAATCTACTCTCCATAAAAGTCCTATAAGTTTTATTCCTACTTTTTTTTTTTTTTTTTTTTTTTTTTTTTTTTTTTTACAGAGTTAGTGAGAGAGAGACAGAGAGAAAGGTCTTCCTTTTCCATTGGTTCACCCCTCAAATGGCCACTATGGCCGGCGCCGCGCCGATCCGAAGCCAGGAGCCGGGTGCTTCTCCTGGTCTCCCATACGGGTGCAGGGCCCAAGCACTTCGGCCATCCTCCACTGCACTCCCGGGCCACAGCAGAGAGCTGGCCTGGAAGAGGGGCAACCAGGACAGAATCCGGCGCCCCGACAAGGACTAGAACCGGGTGTGCCGGCGCCGCTAGGCGGAGGATTAGCCACGGCGCCAGCCACCTTCTATAAATTTTAAGAATCATGTATTTGGAAACACCTCTTTTTTTTTTTTTTTTTTTTTTGACAGGCAGAGTGGACAGTGAGAGAGAGAGACAGAGAGAAAGGTCTTCCTTTGTCGTTGGTTCACCCTCCAATGGCCGCCGCGGTTGGCGCGCTGCGGCCGGCGCACCGCGCTGATCCGATGGCAGGAGCCAGGTGCTTCTCCTGGTCTCCCATGGGGTGCAGGGCCCAAGCACTTGGGCCATCCTCCACTGCACTCCCTGGCCATAGCAGAGAGCTGGCCTGGAAGGAGGCAACTGGGACAGAATCCGGCGCCCCGACCGGGACTAGAACCCGGTGTGCCGGCGCCGCAAGGCGGAGGATTAGCCTAGTGAGCCACGGCACCGGCCTGGAAACACCTCTTAAATATCTAACATGGTGTAGTTTGTTTAACCAGTAAACTTAAGCACAAACATATAAAATGTTTTTAGTTTCTTTCTACCAACAAGTTTAAAACATATGACACAGAGATTCAGGTCACACGAATTAAAACGTATCTTTGATTAATTTTAGCAGCTTAAATTTATGGACACAATCTTATCTATAAGCCAATAAAAATAAAACTCTTAATAAAATTTTCCTATGTGGACATACAATATGTACACACATATAACATAACATAATAGACCAATATAGCAATTTTAATAATAGCTTTTAAAGTCTTTAAACTCTTTTTGTAAATTGCCAATTTATTTGAATTGCTTTTTGTTTTTAGTAACCTCAGATTCTGAACCCCAAGTATCTCATTGGCCAAGCCCAGGTTGTGCTCCAGCAACAAGAGAAGCCAGGGGATAAAGTTTGTGGACTTCTGACTCCAAAGAAGGAGGCGAGTCTACCCTCCCCTGAGACTCACACAAGGAAGACACATGTCCAGCATGGTATGAGAGAAGTCAGACATTCAACAGCTAAGGGAATGTGGTAGACACCCTGGGAGGGAAGAAATGGGCTAATCAAGTCTGTAAATCAAGTACCACAGGACACTACTGCATACTCATGATCATTGCCCTGTGTGGTGTGGCACTCCTCCCATCTCTAGCACCTGTGAGTATAACAAACTCTATGTCTCCTCTCGTGACTGCACCTTACCAGAACACAGAACACCCTTGTCCCTGAAATGTGATCAATAACCCAATGCGAGCCCCTTCAGGATAGCCACAGTGTTTACCAAGCCCTTCTGAAGTAGGCAGGCATACAGGCTAAAACTGATTAGGTCTGTGAGCTGAAAGACCACGTCTTCACTACGCCCCTGTGTGACTTCATCCCTGATACCTTTGCCACACCCCTGTGTGACCTCACACCCTACCTGATACCTTCACCACGCCCATATGTGACATCAGGCTCTACCTGACCATACCTGAGCACCCACCTGCCCACAAGCCACTCCCCTGTGGAAAATATATAAAACGGCAAGGAGTGTCCCAAAAGGCTCTCTGCCTCTGCTTTGCTGCCGGTGATAAGCGGTGGATAGCAGCTGCAGGTGCTTGCTGCACGTGGCTTTTGACCTGCTCTCTGCTTGGTATGGATGCTACCCTAGTTTCCAGACTTTCCCCTCTCTCCTACCTGAACTAAAGCCCTCACTTTCCTAGATACCTCTCGCACTAAATAAAGCCTAAAATATACCATGCTGTCTCATTTATCTGTGCCGGTATTTAGAATTCTTCTCTAAATATTAGGCAAGAACCCTCTCGGGCTTATTAATATTGGGGATTTATTAATAAGCATATGGTGAAATTGCATGGCACCCCAAATTCCGGTAGCACATGTGGCACCCCAGATAACACTTCTGGGGAACCTTAAGGGGCCACATTTTTGTATAAATTTTAGGGGGCCATGTCTGGTTTCACTTCGAAGTCGATGGAACTTGAACTCCACTCAGCTGTTCAGCTATCCAGCCTCTGTTCCCACTGGAGTCCTTGAGTCTCACCTTACACACGGATAGTTTTGGAGTCGGTCAAGAAGGTGAGACACACTCTTCACACTTAGGAGATCCCATTTTGTGGCATCATCCCTTCTAGAATTTTCTCTTCCATTTCCAGCCCTCCTGGCATCCTCAAACTCCAAATTCTTCTCTTCATCTCAGTAAAATCACGCCCACCCCCTTTTTTTTTAACTATAACTCACATGCCCTGGGTGAAGAGGGAATTGCCCTCAGCCAAAACACCAGTTAATGTGGCTAAGCTAAGTTCACTCCTTACGCTTCTTTATTGTGTCCTTCTGCTTGCTGTTGGCTTCTGTGTGTGATCGCTGATGCTCTCAAGCTGTTGTTATTGATAGTTAATGCAGACTTTTCTTTTTTTTCTTTCTTTCTTCCTTTTTTTTTTTTTTTTTTTTTTTTTGACAGGCAGAGTGGATAGTGAGAGAGAGAGACAAAGAGAAAGGTCTTCCTTTTTGCCATTGGTTCACCCTCCAATGGCCGCCGCGGCCAGTGCATCTCGCTGATCCGAAGCTAGGAGCCAGGTGCTTCTCCTGGTCTCCCATGCGGGTGCAGGGCCCAAGCACTTGGGCCATCCTCCACTGCACTCCCAGGCCATAGCAGAGAGCTGGACTGGAAGAGGGGCAACCAGGATAGAATCTGGTGCCCCAACCGGGACTAGAACCCGGTGTGCCGGCGCTGCAAGGCGGAGGATTAGCCTGTTAAGCTACGGCGCCAGCCATTGCAGACTTTTCATTGTTATTATGAGAGTGAGTCCAGTGAAGAAACTCTGCATTGGTCCAAAACATGTTACCCAAGAGATTTTCTTGATGCACAAGCACATTCAGATTGTGGAACAAGGCATAATTAAAATCAGAAATTCTTATACATTGAGAAGAAAACTCATTTTCCCACAATTGTTACAAAATAATTTTGATCACCTTTACTTTCTGGTATACCTGAATTATTTAACACAAACAGTTGTAATTTAGTTGACACGTTATAAACCTAAAGAGTAATGAATCAAAATAATTTTTTCTTCCTTTGCTTGTGTTTAATATCTGTGGTGCTACACAGTACTTGCTAGCAATTCACTTACAAGTGACAAAAATAATTTTTATAAGTATGTCAAAAATAGGAATGAAACATTACCTTCCACACTTTGATAGTTAAACAAAGGGAGCTCTTGAAGCTTGCAATAAAAGAAGAAAATAATTCAAATTAAAGAAAAAATTTCTGAAAGCTTACTCAAAGAACTCTTTCCTAAAACCGAAGCTGGGCTTGAATGACAGCCAGAGGAACTGGGCATGAAATACTGCTCGGGCAACTCAGTGCGCATGTGCGTGTGTGCTAATGCTGCTTTAATTGGTTTTTGCAAATACTGACAATTTCATCTGACATACAGCAGAGCAGTGTGAGGAGGCAAACCAAACCAAGTGCAACACTTGGAGCACTAACATATCCTGTCGTAAAACTTTCTGCCTGGCTCAGAAGTGATCTTTCCAGTGTTTCCACTCTTTCTTCTCAATCCTGGTCTTCCATTTCCTTTGCCAATAATCCCCTAGTTGCACTTCAGTCTGTACTTCCAATTTCTTCCTCTTGATGCTCAGTACTGTCTTATAGTTATCATAAAAAGAAGACACCTTCCTTAATCTTATAGTTATCATAAAAAGAAGATACCTTCCTTAAACATCAAGAGACAGAGAGAAAGGAGGTGGAGAGAGAAGGAAGGGAGGGAGGGAGGGAGGGTGGGAGGGATATTCCAACTTTGAGAACAATCAAAGCTGACACAGCTGTCTTTCCCTCTTTGAAAAGTTGTCACCAGTCTCCTGAGCTGCTTCCATTGTTATTCAGTGCGAAGTTATGCTACACAGAGATCCCCACGGTTGCTTTCAAAGGGCTCCTGTGTAAATATTTACAAACTGCTTAGAACCTCAATCCTACTTCCACTTGTTGAGTCAGGGGTTCCAGTGATTCACAGAATCACAGGGCCCCAGATTTGGAAGGGATGGAAGAGATCACTCAATGTGATTTGTGTCATCCACCATGAGATTTTTCCCCCTAAGACACCCTGAAAGATGGCTGTCAAGTTTCTCCCTGGTAACGGGATTTTGTGGCTTTCCAAAGCAGTGTATTCTATTGCTGGGTAGTGTTAATGGCTAGAAATTTCTTTCTTGCATTGACTAAAATCCTCCTTCTAAAGCCTTCAATTCATTGATTCTTGTTCTGTCCTTGAGCTATACAGATGTATAGACATCTAATCCATTAATGCATAAATTCAAGACATGGTAATTTCTTTAGGTCAACTTGGTTCACATCTGAGTCTCCTACTGAAATGTTGATGGCAGTATTCAATCTCGATCTTCAGTAGTTCCCTAGTCACTACCCTGTAAGCCCAAGACAATCAGTTTATGCAGAACCAAATATTCACGGAATGTCTCTGAATCCTATATCCACCCATGCATGGTTGTTACACTTAAATGCTCCTGGTCCCTGAGTTTCCACATCCCAATTGGGGCTGTTGTGGGAGTGCAGGCCACTGACACACCACCTGGATATCCTTGAGATTCTACTACCTCCTAGGAATATCCCTATTGAGTGGCAAACAGGTTGCTTCTAATCTTGGGGCACGATGCCCTACTAATATTCCCATCCTCCCAAAGTATCTTTTTCTCCCAAATCTTAAAAGTATTACTCCTCTCTCTACCCAACCACTTCGAACCATTCATTCACTTTCTTCCAAGCTTTTGTAAATTCAAGAAGAGTCTTGGTCATTGAGCTTCTCCAAAATTACCCCCAGCAACAGAATTGAAAGTCTGAGCACTCACCTGGAATGTGGCTGGGATGCAGGGAAGACAAAAAAAAAAAAAAAAAAAAGAGGTCAAATGTAGGAACACCAAGTACAAGTTGTAGCTGCTATACCTAATGAAAAGGCATCACCGTCTTCACTTCCTTCTAAATATTTGAAAGTACTGATCACGTTTGCCTGAAATTCTACCCAAACCAGAAATGATTCCCATTCCCTTCCATTATTTGTCATAAAGCGTAGCAGCCAGGTTGTTTACCCTCCTCTCAACCTGCTTCTAGCTTGTCCAGATCCCTCTTAAAATGAAATGCCTAGCCTAAGCATAGTTCCAAGGATAAAAGGTAAAGAACCATAGGGTTTGTAGAATGGTCATTTTTCTGGACAATATATAATAAAGTTGAGGATATTATCAGTTTTCTCTCCAGGTGCATCATAATGATTCTGCACTCAAAATCAAACTGCACGGGAACTCTTTCTCTCTCTCTCTCTCTCTTTCTCTTTCTCTTTTTCTCTAGAATACATGTTTGCTACTGACACAGGAGGCAGTAAAGGAGCTCACTTATTCCATTGCTACCACAAATTCTGAGAGAATATGTAATTTTATTCCAATATTTCCATCACTTCCTTCCACTGTCCATGTTGTTTGTAGCTGAAAGGAGTTTTTGAGAGATCATTAACCACACAAGTGAAGTAGTCAGATACCCAGCTTTTAGGAGAATCAGATTTACAGCTCTTGACCAGGAAGTCAAAGTCTCCATCCTCAGTGACTCACTTGTGTTTTTTAATTAGAGGAGGCTCATTAAAATCTTCTTTCTGTGTCTATAGTTAAAATGCCTATGTAGGGTAAAACTATCAATTTAGGCTAATTGGAGAAAAGGCCAATGGAGTTAATGAAAAGTCAGGTACACTTAGTAGCCAAAAATATGCTAATAAAGGGCTTCTAAGTAGAAAAACATTCTTTGGAAACTATCTCTAAAATTATTTAATTATCACAAAAAGTGTATGATATGTCTGTAGTGTTTGACCTCGATTTTCTCCTAAGCTGTATTACTTGCTTATAAAGCCTTTTTATTAGCTCAAAGGAACACAAGAACTTGAGCCCGCTATGGTTATTACCAAGTTTTAACTTAATGAGGTTTTCACGCCATAAGGATTGTAGAGTCTTAGAGACAGAAGGAATGTTAGTGGGTAGTGAATCCAATTTTCTATCTGCATCTAGAAGCCTCTGCGTAAGTAATTCCTGAGACAGAACCACGTGTATAGAAGACGTAGTATATTTGAAAAGGTACTCTAGAAAACAGAAACACACATAAAAGGAAAAACAAAGTTCAGGCTATAAAGGCTACACTTCAAAAAGATGCAGAATTTTCGGGGCCGGTGCAGTGGCATAGCGTGTTAAACTGCCGCCTGCAATGCTGACATCCCATAAGGGCACCGGTTCGAGTCCCGGCTGCTCCACTTCCAATCCAGCTCTCTGCTATGGCCTGGGAAAACAGTAGAAGATGGCCCAAGTCCTTGGGCCTCTGCAGCCAAGTGGGAGACCTGGAAGAAGCTCCTGGCCCCTGGCTTCGGATCTGTGCAGCTCCAGCCATTGTGGCCAACTAGGGAGTGAACCAGCGGATGGCAGATCTCTCTCTGCCTCTCCTCTCTCTCTGTGTATGTAACTCTAACTTTCAAATAAATAAATAAATGATCTTTAAAAAAAAAAAAGGTGCAGGATTTAACTTCATCAAAAGCAGACCCTTAATTTGGCAAAATTGTTCAAAACATAGCATTTGCATAACACTCGAACTGATGGACCCTTCAGTATACAAAGAAAGTGAAATACAAGTCTTACTTTCCTCATTGTCCCCATGGAACAGAATTTTTTTTAAAAGATTTATTCATATATCTGAAAGGCAGAGTTACAGGGAGGCAAAGGCAGAGAAAGAGAGGTCCTCCATCCTCTGGTTCACTCCCTAATTGGCCGCAACAGCCAGAGCTGTGTGGATCTGAAGCCAGGAGCTTCCTCCTGGTCTCCCACACAGGTGTAGGAGCCCAAGGACTTGGGCCATCTTCCACTGTTTTTCCAGGCCATAGCAGAGAGCTGGATCTGAAGTGGCACAGCCGAGACTCGAACCTACACCCATATGGGATGCTGGCACTGCAGGAGATGGCTTTACCTGCTACACCACTGCGCCAGCCCCAGCATGGAACAATATTAACAATCCTTGTCATCCATAATGGAGACCACGCTGATGCCAGCTGGTGAAGTGGACATTTTCATCAAGGAGAGCTGCAGAAAGAGGGTTGTCTGACTCATAGCTATTCAGACAACAAATGTAGATGGAGCAAAAGACAGTTACAGAGAATGCCCTGGGAGCCTCCCAAAAGATGGTTGTCTCACTCTTCCTGTCTGAAGCAGCACGTGATGGGCTTGTCCTAACAGGGGTAGGGTCAGACCCGTGCTGTGAGTGCGGCAGCACACCTGTCCAGCTGCATGGCCCAGTAGAGCAAAGCCATACCTAACACTGAAGGGCAAGAAAAAAGGACCAGAGGAGCCAATGCAAGGGAAAAGGATGACTGATATGCAAAGGACCAGGAGCAAGCCAGCAGCTACTTCAGGTGTCCCAGATGTCTGCCTGCAGGAAAAAGGCATCCAGCCCAAAGCCTCAACTCAGGCAGAACTGGGATAGAGCTCCCTTCAGCCACGCTGGGCAAGCATCGTAGTCTCCCTTTGATTCTATTTCCTTAACTGGAAAATAAATATCATTACTATATTAATAATACCTATTTCACAGGGTTTTGTGGGTATTCCTAAGATTTTACATATATATGAATATTAATACAGTGCCAAGTAGACAGTAAGTGCTCAGAAATTTCTCCTTATTATTTCAACACTGCCTGAAGCCATGTCTAACTAGTACCATTAGTGAGGGGAGTGCCAGTGACAGACCCTTCTGTTTGGGTTTGTGTGAGTGGCAGCAGTAAGCCCAGAACCTCAACCCTTCCCCGGCCCCTTCTGATCCCACAGTCCCAATATCAACACAAAATTGCCTTTCTTTCTCTTCTAAATTTGGTTTTTTGATTCATCATAAGTAACACATGCAAAATTTGTCCTACGTCTATGTTTTTAAAAAAGATTTATTTATTTATTTATTTGAAAGTCAGAGTTACAGAGAGAGAGAAGGAGAGGCAGAGAGAGAAAGAGAGAGAGAGAGAGAGGTCTTCCATCTCCTTGTTCACTCCCCAGTTGACCGCAACAGCCAGAGCTGCGCCAATCTGAAGCCAAAAGCCAGGAGCTTCTTCCAGGTCTCCCACATGGGTGCAGGGGCCCAAGGACTTGAGCCATCTTCTACTGCTTTCCCAGGTATTCAGCAGAGAGCTGAACTGGAAGATGGAGCAGCTGGGACTTGAACCGGCGGCGCTCATATGGGATGCTGGCACTGGTTGCGGCAGCTTTACCCACTATGCCACAGTGCCGGCCCCCCATGCCTATTTTTAAAAATTCATTTATTTGAGAGACAGAGAAAGCTCCCATCCTTTACTAAAATGGCTGAAGATGGACTCTGGGAAGGAGTCAGGAGCCAGGAACTCAGTCCAGGTATACCACATGGATGGCAGGAACCCAACTTCTTGAGCCATCACCTTCTACCCACTGGAATCTGCACTGGCAGGAAGCTGGAAAAGGAACTCTAGCTGAAACTCAAACGCAGGCACTCTGATGTGGGCTGTAGGCAACTTAACTACTAGGCCAGACCCTCACCCCCCATATTTATTTTAACAAATGCTAGTTTTTATAGTAAAATGTTTTCTTAAAAAGACAATGCAATTGGGGGCCCGTGCTGTGGCGCAGTGAGTAAAGCCACTGCCTGTAGTGCCAGCATCCCATATGGGCACTGGTTCAAGTCCCAGCTGCTCCACATCTGATCCAACCCTCTGCTATGGCCTGGAAAAGCAGTGGAAGGTGGTCCAAGTCCTTGGGCCCCTGCACCCGCGTGGGACACCCGGAGGAAGCTCCTGGCTCCTGGCTTTGGACCGGCACAGCTCTGGCCATTGCGGCCATCCGGGGAGTGAACCATTGTATGGATAGATAAATCTTTAAAAAAAAAAAAAAAAAGAATGCATTTATGCATGAAGATGAAGCAACATAGCCCAAGGATTTTTTTTTTTTTTTTGACAGGCAGAGTGGACAGTGAGAGAGAGAGACAGAGAGAAAGGTCTTCCTTTGCCGTTGGTTCACCCTCCAATGGCCGCTGCGGCCGGCACACCGCACTGATCCGAAGGCAGGAGCCAGGTGCTTCTCCTGGTCTCCCATGGGGTGCAGGGCCCAAACACTTGGGCCATCCTCCACTGCACTCCTGGGCCACAGCAGAGAGCTGGCCTGGAAGAGGGGCAACTGGGACAGAATCCGGCGCCCCAACCGGGACTAGAACCCGGTGTGCCGGCACCGCTAGGTGGAGGATTAGCCTATTGAGCCATGGCGCCGGCCCACGGATCTTAATTAAACTAATTCTGGGGCCGGCACTGTGGCACAGTGGATTAACACCCTAGCCTGAAGTGCTGGCATCCCATGTGGGCGCCGGTTTGAGACCTGGCTGCTCCACTTCCAATCCAGCTCCCTGCTATAGCCTGAGATAGTAGTAGAGGATGGCCCAAGTCCTTGGGCCCCTGCACCCATGTGGGAGGCCTGGAAGAAGCTCCTGGCTCCTGGCTTTGGATTGGCCCAGCTCCAGCTGCTGTGGTCAATTGGGAAGTAAACCATTGGATGGAGGATCTCTCTCTCTCTCTCTCTCTCTCTCTGTCTATCCTCTGTGTAACTCTAACTTTCAAATAAATAAATAAATCTTTTAAAAAAATTAAACTAATTCTGTAGTTGTAGATGGAAAAACACAGGTGTACAGGTTACCCAACCCCTACTCATTTCATGTTGCTTACTGAAGGCAACTTATTTCAGAGATTTGTCTGGTTTTTCTTAGTGAGGGTGAGGATAAAGAGATATGTATCTCCACATCTCTAAAAAAAGATCAAAATATTAGCTCAATATCTTTTTGTTTTACATATTATTTATTGAGCTTCATCTTTTATTTTTATTTTTGACAGTCAGAGTTAGACAGTGAGAGAGAGAGAGAGAGACAGAGAGAAAGGTCTTCCTTCTCGTTGGTTCACCCCCCCAAATGGCCGCTATGGCCGGCGCCCCGCGCTGATCTGAAGCCAGGAGCCAGGTGCTTCTCCTGATCTCCCATGGGGTGCAGGGCCCAAGCACTTGGGCCATCCTCCACTGCACTCCCGGGCCACAGCAGAGAGCTGGCCTGGAAGAGGGGCAATGGGGACAGAATCCGGCACCCCGACCGGGACTAGAATGCCGCGGTGCCGGCACCGCTAGGCGGAGGATTAGCCTATTGAGCCGCAGTGCCTGCCAAGAATTCTGATATTTCATGTTGGAATGATTTGTGATCTTGTCCACCCTTGATCAGGTTGGAACTCCTGTTTCTTTGAAATGTTTTGCCTGTGACCTGAACCACAAATCTATCCTTATTCTTTTATCATTCATCTTGTCTTTTGGTTTTACTTTTTAAAAATATTTTTATATTTTTTAAATTTTACCTTCCAACCCTTCTATTGAGGTTGGCATTTCCACTATCCTAAAATTTAAAAAAAAAAAAAAGATTCATTTATTTGAAAAGCAGAGTTACAGAGAAAGAGAGAGACAGAGAGGTCTTCCATCTGCTGGTTCACCCCCCAAATAGTGCAACAGCCAGGGCTGGGCCAGGCAGAAGCCAGGAGCCAGGACCAGGAGCTTCTTGCAGGTCTCTCACATGGGTGCAGGGTCCCAAGCATTTGGGCCATCCCCTGTTACCTTCCCAGGAACATTAGCAGGGAGCTGGATCAGAAGTGGAGCAGCCAGGACACACAACTGGTACCAGCATTGCAGACGATGACAGCTCAGCCCACTCTGCCACAGCACTGGCCCCCATAGAATTTCTTTTTGCAAAAGCATCTTGTCCCTTTAGCATGTTCCTTCTTAAGGTGTTCTATTCCAGTTTCACAGGCGCAAAGTCTACTTTCCTCTGCGGATATGAACTCCAGCATTTTTATTCTCTGAGGTTTTCTACTCCCTGCGTTGTGTCTATTTCCTCTGAAGAGAAAGGATGTGTGTTTCTATGCTGTCTGAATTCAGTATTGGCTGCTTTCCTCAAGTCTAGTGATTTGGGACCATCCACTCATGAGATCAGGGCACTTACGGGCTGACTGGTAGCTCTGTGCCTGTTCACTGTGTAAAGAGAACTGGGGAAGACCCCATGGGGGACTCCTCCCTGATAGGTCTCTGGGACTCTTCTCATGGGTTAACGAGATTCTTCAAAAGAAAGTTTCCAGTATGTCATCTGGTGGATCATAGTCCTGTGGCTGCCCGTGTTCTGAAAACCAAGTGAGAAAAAGGAGGATGGGGGTGGGATTTGGCACAGCAATTAAGTCACTGCTTGGGATGTCCCAGCTCTGCTTCCTAGCCATCTTCCCACTAATGTGCATCCTGGGGAGGCAGCAAATTATAGCTCAAGTGCTTGGGTCCTGGCTACCCACATAGGAGACTTGGATGGAGTTCCTGGATCTTGGTTTTGCCTGGCCCAGCCCTGAGTGTTGTTGGCATTTGGTGAGTGAGTCAGTGGATGAAAGATAGCGTGTTCTCTCTCTCTCTCTCTCTCTCTCTCTCTCTCTTTCAAACTAATAAAATCAAGTAAATATGTTTTATACTTATTAAAAGGTTTATTTTATGCATTTGAAAGGCTGTGTTACAGACAGAGGGAGAGCGAGAGCGAGAGAGAGACACAGAGAGAGAGAGAGAGAACTAATCTTCCATCTGCTGGCTCACTCCCCAAATGGCCACAATGACCTAAGTCAGACTGAAACCAGGACTCAAGAGTTTCCTCCAGTTCTCCCACATGGGTGCAGGGACCCAAACATTTGAGTCTTCTGCTGCTTTTCCCAGGCACATTATCAGAGAACTGGATCAGAAGTGGAACAGGCAGGACTCGAATGCATGTCCATATGGGAAGCTGTTGTCACAGGTGGTGTCTCCACTGCTACACCACAACACCAACCCCAAATATGGTTTTTTAAAAGGAGGATGGTCTAGTTCTTCTCCACCCCATACACACTTCAATCATCCCCAGAGAGATCTTCTCTCTGACCCCAACTCAGAAAGCAAATCTCCACTTTTTAGCCAGGATGGGAGCAAAATGTGAGGAAGGAGCTTTTTATCAACACTCCAAGGAGCCTTTCATTTTTCAGGCTACCTGCAGCCCTACTTTCATAAGCCCCTGATGCTATCCATCCTGTGCCTCTCTGGGCTTCTACAATGCAAATACTCTTTCCTGCTAGGTTTTAGCTTTCCTCAGTACAACAAACCAGTTACCACTCATCTATTTGCTTTCTCGTTTCCACAGCATTCTTGCTCTTACCTCTTCTTCCATTCCCTTTGTCCACAAAGATTTATGCCACATTCTTCTTCCCTTATCTTTCCTGCTTCTTTTTTCTCCTTTCCCTCCTAATTCACTTCTATGATCATTTCAGATAGGTTTCAGAAAGGAATGAGGAAAACACTGCATTCAACTCATTATAGCCCTTCTGTTCCTTTCTAGTTTTTTAGACAATGTTATGCTCCCAACAGAGTGGTAAATCAAAATAATGAATGAGTTTACCATGAAGCCTTTCTCTTCTAAATAGCAAAATGGGAAAGGTGTTTGGTACCGTGGTTAAGACGTAACTTGGAAGTCCCATGACCTGTATCAGAGTACCTGGTTCAAGTCCCAGCTCCTCGGCTTCCAATCCAGTTTCCTGCTAATGTACACCCTAAGAAGCAGCAAGTACCGGAGTCTCTGCCGCTCACTTGAGAGATCAGGATAGAGTTCCCAGCTCTTGGCCTTAGCCTGGCTCAATCATGGTTATTACAGGCATTTGAAGAATGAACAAGCAATGGAAGATCTCTCTCCTCTCTGTCTCTCCCCCCCCCTTTCTCTCGCTCTCTCTCTCTCTCCTCCCCCTTGCCCCACCTTCAAATACAATGAAAACAAATGCAAATACAAATTTAAGTATCAAAGCCTGCTACTGTTGGGAAGAGGCTAGAGTTCTGTTTCCATTAGAAATAAATCAGTTGACAGTTTGGAAAGACAAATAAATTTTATCTACCAGGTCAGCACTGCAGCACAGTGGGTTAAACCACTGATTACAAGGCCAACATCCCCTACTACAATGCCGATTCAAGTCCTGGATGCTCTTCTGCCAATCCAGCTCCCTGCTAACGTGCCTAGGAAAGTTACGGACGATGGCCCAAGTCCTTGGGCCTCTGCCACCCACGTGGGACACCAGGACACCAGGCTGCAGCTCCTGATTCCTGGCTGCAGCCTGGCCCAGTACCATTATAACTATCTGTGGAGTGGACCAGTGCATGGAAGATACCTCTCTCTCTCATTCTGCCTTTCAAATAAATAAATCCTTTAAAAAATAAATAGAATTCCACCTGCTTAGTACCCATAATAGTTGACAGAACATCTCTGCCAAAAGATGTCACCTCCCCAGCACAGCAATATTGCCGTATCTTCTTCATGTCTTCAGTCCTTGGCATCTTTACGTGCCTGCCAATTAATTAATGTTAATTAGTTAATTAACAACTTGGTATATAAACAACTTGATGTATAAACAACTTCCTCATTGGTAATTTGACTATTCACCAAGTGGTTGGTGCAAAAATGACACATTTCTTTTCTTTGGTTTGCTTTTGCATATATAAAAAAGTCTTTAATTTGCAAATCCTCTCATGTCTTCTGCTGCATTTTTGGCCTCTCTGACTTCATTGTAAGCTGTCTGAAAATAAGGATTGTCTCAGGATTATAGAATCATGGATGGAAAGTAGCAAGCATGGCATATTTGGGCTCATCAGAGACCAGTGTGGCTGAAGTAGAATGATGCCGAAGGAGTGCAGCCAGGGTGCGGCATCAGAGAGAAAGCAGAGCCCAGATCCCAAGGAGTCTTGGAGTCAACCTGAAAACTTAGCCTTTGGTTCTGCCACAGAAATGAATCGGCACCACTGCTGTCTGTCCTTGGGAAACCCCGAGCTGGTGTGATAGTGAGAGGCGCCAATAGCCAAGCTTAGGTCTCATGGTGACGCCAGGCCCTCCCACCAAGAGAATGGACTGTTCTCCAGTTCATTTGCCCTGTATAGAACAGGGCAAACAGATGCTGAGCTGTAACAACAAGTGTCCACTCAACGTGGCCGGTCCCTTCCTCCACGACTCACCTAACCAACAGTGGTTCCCACGGCAGCCACCTCAGAGGCTCAGCCTAGACGAACGGCGGCTAGGGTGGGGACTCTGGCTTGCTGTCATTTTTCTTTGTCAGCATGTTTCCACTGAGTGTGTGTCAGTGTTCATTACCGTCATCCCTCGGGCTTCCAATAAGCCCTCTCTCCCACTGAAGTGATCTATCCTTTTTTTTTTAATTTCCTCTTTAACAGCTGTACTTTCCTGAGCTGCCTATTCTGGCCAAGGCCCACATCCACACCAAAGCCACTGTGTAATGAAGTCTCTCTCTCCCCAGCAGCCTCAGCAACTGTCAACACAGCCCAGCTTCTGTCACCTTCTCATCACAGGCACCTTCCTTCTTTAGTGGAGTCAACCATACTGTCTTCACAGGGACCTGGGCACTAGGCGTCACTCTGAATTTAGACCTTGACCCCTGCGTTTTGAGGCTCATGACCTTTAACCTTGACTTGGCTTTTGATTTCTGCCTTGTCTATTGATCAGGCCTCTGGTTGACTCCTCTGACTTCCAGTTTTTATTTAGCCCAAACTGATGATTTGCTGCAACAATATTTGACATCCTTGTTTCAAGTTCTTTCATCTTTCTTTGGCCCTAACCCACAGATTCCTGCGGCTTGTGCCCTAGCCCGGGACAAAAATACACAGTGCAATCATATAATTTTATTACTCAAATTGTCTTTTAAAAAACTGAACCAGAGGCGGCGCTGCGGCTCAATAGGCTAATCCTCCACCTAGCAGCACCGGCACACCGGGTTCTAGTCCCGGTCGGGGTGCCGGATTCTGTCCCGGTTGCCCCTCTTCCAGGCCAGCTCTCTACTATGGCCCAGGAGTGCAGTGGAGGATGGCCCAAGTGCTTGGGCTCTGCACCCCATGGGAGACCAGGAGAAGCACCTGGCTCCTGCCATCGGATCAGTGCGGTGCGCCGGCCGCAGCGGCCATTGGAGGGTGAACCAACGGCAAAGGAAGACCTTTCTCTCTGTCTCTCTCTCTCACTGTCCACTCTGCCTGTCAAAAAAAAAAAAAAAAAAAAAAAAAACAAACCTGAACCAGAGAGGCCAGCAGTGTAATATAGTGAGTTAAGCTGCAGCTTGAAGCACTGCCATCCCATGTTGTCACTAGTTCAAGTCCCAGCTGCTCCACTTTCCAATCCAGCTCCTTTTAATGTGCCTGGGAAAGCAGTGGAAGATGGCACAAGTGCTTAGGTCCCTGAACCCATGTGGGAGACCCAAAAGAAGCTCCTGGCTTATGGCTTTGGATGGGCCTTGCAGCCACTGGGGAGTGAACCAGTGGATGGAAGATCTCTCTCTGTCTGGAACACTGTCTTTCAAATAAATAATTAGCCATTAAAAAAAAAAAAAGAAAGAAAGAAGAAGAAAGTAAAAGAAACTGACCAGACTGCTGGAGACTCATGGCCAGGTTTATAAATACAGCTGTCCATGCTGTCCATGGGAGGTCGGGCTACAGGACCCCGTGATACCAAAATTCAAAGATGTTAAAGTCCTTTATATAAGATGTCACATTATTTGTGTATAATCTATGCCCACCCTCTGATGTACTTTGAATTATCTCTAAATCACTTATACCTCTTAATACAATGTACATGTTGTGTAACTAATAGTTACTACATTGTTTGGGAAATAATGACAAACAATGTATTAAATGCAGGCACAATTCTTTTTATTCAAATATTTTTGATTCATCGTTGGTTGAATGTACAAATGTGGAACCCATGGATACAGAGGGCTGATTTTCCTTTTCTTAGAGTTTTTTCAGGGAATTTAGCATATCGTTGTTCTGTACATATTTTATTTTATATTATTTTTTTGACAGGCAGAGTTAGACAGTGAGAGAGAGAGAGAGAGACAGAGAGAAAGGTCTTCCTTTGCCGTTGGTTCACCCCCCAAATGGCTGCCACAGCTGGCGCACCGCGCTGATCCAAAGCCAGGAGCCAGGTGCCTCCCCCTGGTCTCCCATGCGGATGCAGGGCCCAAGGACCTGGGCCATCCTCCACTGCACTCCCAGGCCACAGCAGAGAGCTGGACTGGAAGAGGAGCAACCGGGACAGAATCCGGCGCCCCAACCGGGATTAGAACCTGGGGTGCCGGCGCCACAGGCAGAGGGTTAGCCTATTGAGCCGCGGCGCCGGCCTATTCTATTCTATATCAGGTTGAGTCTGTGAACTCCTAGAAGATGGGGACCATGACTAATTCACCCATTTCCCTCACCTCCATTCAGATACTAGAGGAATTAATATACTTTAATGCAATGGAAAATCATTCAGAGGACTTGCAAACATGCGAATCCCAAGCCCTATGCCAATGATTCTGATTCTGCACGTCTGATTCAGGACTCACTGATATGCATTTTATCAGCTAGCAGAGCAATGGGAGACAGATGGTCCTCAGAGCCCGCACTGAGAAATACCAACCTGACGACAATGAACAAAGAAAGAAAACAGAATGAGAAAAAGTCCACTTTCACTTTTGAAGTCAGAGTCGCCCTGGGAATCAAGCTTCATAGACTTGACTTGCTTCTGTCTCTTTTCCCCTACTTACAACATGTGTTTGCATTCAGCTTCACAATATTAAAAACAGAAGGCAACCATGATGATTCAAGTGGAAGAGGATAATTGGATGCACCTACCAAGCATCCAGAGGCAGAGAGAGCTAGCAAAATTCAATAAAGGATCATGAAATAGGCTCGCACAGTGTTCAGGAGGTGGACAGAGCTAGCAGGATGGAGTGATACCAGGGAGTTAAACCAGGAAGCACTTTGGGTACAGCGAAGCTGTTTACTAGTGCCTCTCACTGAGGTTGGTTAGCAACCTTTGGAGCAAGACAGGGTCATAGGGGAGGTGAGTAATTCAGCTTTGTCAACTTGAATATGAGGTTTACTGCCACCTTGCAGGAAATGTTGAGCAGGCAGCAGGGTGCACAGATTAATGTTTGGGGTAGAGATGAGGCTGGGAATTTGGTTTGGAGTGATCAGCACAGTGTTGACAATAGCAGGTCTCCCAAAGAGAATGGGCAGATTGAGGACTCAGCAGAAACCCAAGAGGTGTCAGGACAAAGATCCAAGGAAGGATTCATAGGAGGAGCTGCTGGAGAAAAAAGTAAACAAAGTAAATGGGAGACCTCCTTCAGAAAGCAGTGTGTGACTAACCGAGCACCAAAAAGGAAACTTGTTGAAGTGAAATGGACACTATGAGAAATGGTGACTTGATCAGCCCTTGCCCTGACTGTTGATGAACAACTTAATACTTTATCCCTTTTAGTATTTTTTTGTTCTACTTAATACTATTGGTTGAACTCTGTAATTAATACACAATTATTCTTAAGTGTTGAAACTTAACTGAAAAGTGATCCCTGTTAAATATAAGAGTGGGAATAAGAGAGGGAAGAGATGTACAATTTGGGACATGCTCAATCAGACTTGCCCCAAATGGTAGAGTTAGAAACATGCCGGGGGATTCCAATTCAATCCCATCAAGGTGGCATGTACCAATGCCATCTCACTAGTCCAAGTGATCAATTTCTGTTCACAATTGATCTTAATGATAGGACTAAGAGTCAAAGGGATCACATAAACAAGACTAGTGTCTGCTAATACTAACTGATAGAATCAAAAAGGGAGAGAATGATCCAACATGTGAAGCGGAATACACAGCAGACTCATAGAATGGCAGATGTCCTAAACAGCACTCTGGCCTCAGAATCAGCCCTTAAGGCATTTGGATCCAGCTGAAAAGCCCATGAGAGTATTTCAGGCATGGAAAGCCAAGACACTGTGGCAAAAAAAAATGAAATGACCTAAATGAAAGATCTCTGCGAGTGAGATCGCAGTGGAAAGAACAGGTCTCATCAAAGAAGGAGGTACCTTTCTCTGAAGGGAGGAGAGAACTGCCACTTTGACTATGACCTTGTCTATCATAGACCTCTGTCTATGATCAGAGTTGGTGAACTCAAAAGGCCTCCATAGCCTTGGCAACTCATGACATGAGCCTAGGGTGATTACTGATGCCATAAATAAGAGTGTCAATTTGTTAAGTTAACAACAGGAGTCACAGTGCACTTGCTCCTCATGTAGGATCTCTGTCCTTAATGTGCTGTACATCGTGATTTAATGTTATAACTAGTACTCAAACAGTATTCTTCACTTTGTGTTTCTATGTGGGTGCAAACTGTTGAAAGCTTTACTTAATATATACTAAATTCATCTTCTGTATATAAAGATAATTGAAAATGAATCTTGATGTGAATGAAAGGGGAGAGGGAGCAGGAGAGGGGAGGGTTGCAGGTGGGAAGGAAGTTATGGGGGTGAAAAGGCCATTGTAATCCATAAGCTGTACTTTGGAAATTTATATTCATTAAATAAACGTTAAAAAAAAAGAAAGCAGTGTGTGGCTTGCTGTCAGAGTTCGTAGTGAGGGTTGAGTATCAGCTGCCTTGCTCTTCAGTACGAGGTGAGCAACCTTGCAGGAGAGTGGTTTCAGCCAGCTGGCTGTGGAAAAAGCACGATGCAGGGACCAGTATGGGTAAAGCTTCCCAGGGTGTGATCAGCTTTTTCCTGAAAGACCATACCCCCTCCTAAGAAACAGGAGCTACAGACACAGGTAGGCAGATAAACTTTGTGCTAAGGATTACAGGGAGTTCTTGTATGGTGGATTTTCTTTCCCCTGTGACCTTGAAGGCAAGGGAGCCCAGTGATTTGAGGAGGGGGAGGTCTGGCTGAGCATAGGGGAGGACAAGAAGGGAAAACTGCAGTGTAGAACAGAGCTAAGCCAGCTGGCAGGTGCTCCAGCCCCTTAGCCTCCAGCTTTCCCCAGCCACCCACACACCCAAGAGCTCTGTGGTAGGACTAGGGTGAGGAGGTGGGAGAGGATCATTTTGGGGTGAGGTCTTTCCAAGCAATAGTGACATAAGAAAGAGGTCAGAGCTGAGATGATGTAGTTGAGACACGGGATTCACGGAGAGAGCGCATTTGTGTGCTATAGCTGGGTAATAATTTAGCACGAACTTAGCAATTGGAAGCAGCACCCATGTATTAACTCAGTCAGGATTCTGCACATGGTGTAACTGAAGCCTCATCTCAGGGTATCTAGAGGCTATGGTCTTATCTGGAGCTCAGTTATTTTTTGGGCTCATTAAAGTTGTTGCAGAAGTGAGATCCTTGTGACTGCATGGTGGAGATCCCTGGGTCTTTTTGTTTGTTTTTTGTTGGCATTGGCCAGTGGATCACTCTGTCTTAGAGACCATGTCTTCCCACAGGAGCCCACAGTCTAAGTCTCTGCATGCATTCTCAGGACAGCCGGAGGAAAACTTCCACCTATAAAGAGCTCTGCTGACTAGGTCAGGGCCACCCAGTACCGTCTTTCTTTTGATTAACTCAAATTCAACGGACTTGGGACCCTGACCACATGTATAGACTCCCTTTTTATTTATTTATTTATTTATTTATTTATTTATTTATTTATTTTATTTTTTGACAGGCAGAGTGGATAGTGAGAGAGAGAGACAGAGAGAAAGGTCTTCCTTTTTGCCATTGGTTCACCCTCCAATGGCCGCTGCGGCCAGCACATCTCGCTGATCCAAAGCCAGGAACCAGGTGCTTCTCCTGGTCTCCCATGGGGTGCAGGGCCCAAGGACTTGGGCCATCCTCCACTGCACTCCGTGGCCACAGCAGAGAGCTGGCCTGGAAGAGGAGCAACCAGGATAGAATCCGGTGCCCCAACCGGGACTAGAACCCGGTGTGCCGGCGCCTCAAGGCGGAGGATTAGCCTGTTAAGCCACGGCGCCGGCCTAGACTCCCTTTTTCCACATGCCATAGTAGAATCTCAGGACTTCCATCACTCCATACTCACAGGTTGTAACCATATTCAGAGGGAAGAGGGTAAATGGGCAAAGTCATCTCCGTATCGAGGTAGCCCAGGTTAATCTCTCAAGCCACCTCTCTGCTGATCTCTGGTAGGGACTGAATTGTGTCTTTTTCCAGATTCATTTCTTGAACTCCCCCATGTTACTGTATTTGGAGATGGCCCCTTAGGGAGATGATTAAGGTTAGATGTGGTTATGAGGGTGGGCTCTAAAATCTGGTAACTGGTGTCCTTAGAAGAAGAGGAGATTAAGACAGAGTGATGTTTGTGAGGATGACCCAAGTTGCCATTGTTGGCTTTGAAGATGGAGCCAAGAATGCAGATGCCTCCAGCACCTGGAAAAGGCAAGAGAATGGATCCCCCTGTGTGGCCTTAAGGAGGAAATACAGCCTGCCAACCCTTGATGTTGGCCCAGTAAGACCCGTTTTGGACTTCTGACCCCCAGAACTAGAAGATGGTGACACATTTGTGTTGTTGAAACCACCGTGGCAATCGGCTGCAGCAATAATGGAGAAAGGATACGTCCCCTTGAGTTTCTTCCCAGCACTCACAACTGCCAAGAGAGTACAATGTGTTAACTTACGCAGTGTCTCCCTGCCCTAGAATGTCACTGCCGCAGGGTGGGGGCCTTGACTTTCCTGCTGTTTAGTGATCCGGGGTCCTTGGAGGGTAAGTAACAAAAGAGGATACTAAATAAATATCTTCTGAATAAATGAAAAGAGGAAAAAGCTAACAGAAAGCCAGGGGATCGAGGCACAGGTGTTCCTATGTATTTGACAAGTAAGTATAACAGAAAAACATTGGGATTAGGCTTGACAGAGCTGAGGAGGAGCAAAGTGACTGTGGTGTTAAACCACCTGGAGTTTTTCTCTCTCCTGAAGAAGCAGGGAGGGGGCAGCTGAGGGCTCATGACACCAGAAATCCTCAGGGCCCAGGTACCCTCTATGTTCCACCATCCTTCTCAGGTCACGCTCATCCTGTGATCCAAGGTGAATTCCAAAAACAAGCTTCTAGAGGCCAGTGTTGTAACACAGCAGGTTAAGCTGCTCCCTTTGACCCTGGCATCCCATATAGGCACCTATTTGAGTCCTGACTGATACAGCTCCTGGCTAATGTGCCTGGGAAAGCAGCAGAAGATGATCCAAGTCTTTGGTTCCTTGCAACCCCATGGGAGACTTAGATGAAATTCCTGGCTCCTGGCTTCAGCCTGGCCTAGCCCTGACCATTGCAGACATCTGGGGAGTGAACCAGTGGATGGAAGACCTCTTTCTCTGTCTCTCCTTTTCTCTCTGTAACTGCCATTCAAATAAATAAATAAAATTTTAAAAAGAAGAAGCTTCTAGAAGGTGATACACAACTCACTTCATTTAGGTTACCATTGGCTAAAGAACAGTCACATGGCCTCCCTTGGCTACAAGACAGAATGAGAAGTAAAGTCTTTCCCTCAGGTAACCATTAATCCATCCATCTGAGAAACTGAGACTTCTAAGTGGAAATGGATGACAGGGTTGGAAGTCAGAGATGTATGCCCTAAGCATAGGTCACAGAACAATGGAGACTTTAGTCAATGGGACAATTCAGTTGTTTATTTCTAAAAGAGACCATTTCCAAGGACAAACACTAATAATTTAAGGAAGGGTAGGTCATTGTCAAATAAATTAATCAATAATTTGCTTTATAGATACTGTTATTTTCACAGGCAAAATAAAGAATATTTTTGTTGGGGATGGCACTGTGGCATAGTGGGCTGCACACTGGTATCCCATATGGGTTCTGATTTGAGTCCCAGCTGCTCCTCTTCTGGTCCAGCTTTCTGCTTGTGGCCTGGGAAAGCAGTGGAAGCTCTTGTGGCCATTTGGGGAGTAAACCAGCAGATGTAGGACTTTTCTCTCTGTCCCTCCCTCTCTCTCTAACTCTGCCTCTCAAATAGATGGAAAAATCTTTAAAAAAAAAAAAAGAATATTTTTGTCTCTCATTTAAAAATTCTGGATCTGGGGCCAGCATTGTGGTATTCAGATAAAGCCACCACCTGCAATGCCATCATCCCATATGGGCCTCCATTTGTGTCCCGGCTTCTTTAGTTCCAATGCAGCTCTCTTACTAATAGCCTGGAAAAAGCAGCAAAGGATGGCCCAAGTGCTTGGGCCCTCTGCCACCCATGTGGGAGAGCTGGATGAAGCTCCAGGTTCCTGGCTTTGGCTTGGCTCAGCACTGGCTTTTGAAGCCACTTGGGAAGTGAACTTGGCAGTGGATGGAAGATCTCTTTATCTGTCTCTCCTTCTTTCTATGTAACTCTGACTTTCAAATAAATAAAATGAGTCTTAAAATAAATTAATAAGTGGCCGGCGCCGCGGCTCAATAGGCTAATCCTCCTCCTTGCGGCGCCAGCACACCGGGTTCTAGTCCCGGTCGGGGTGCCGGATTCTGTCCCGGTTGCCCCTCTTCCAGGCCAGCTCTCTGCTATGGCCCGGGAATGCAGTGGAGGATGGCCCAAGTGCTTGGGCCCTGCACCCGCCTGGGAGACTGGGGAAGCACCTGGCTCCTGGCTTCGGATCAGCGTGATGCACCGGCCACAGTGGCCATTGGAAGGTGAACCAATGGCAAAAAGGAAGACCTTTCTCTCTGTCTCTCTCACTATCCACTCTGCCTGTCAAAAATTAATTAATTAATTAATTAATAAGTAAAGAGCCTGGATCTTTTCACTCTCAACCTCACAACAAGAAAAAAAAATGAAAGTAAAAAAAAAAACCTGAAATCAACACTCAATCCCAGATGAAACGCCTGGCTCCTGGCTTCAGCCTGGCCCAGCCCTGGCAATTACCGCCATTTAGGAAGTGAACCAGCAGATGGAGGACCTCTCTCTGCTTCTTTCTACTCTGCCTTTCTTTTTTTTCTTTTCTTCTTTTTTTTATTTGACAGATAAAGTTAGACAGTGAGAGAGAGACAGAGAGAAAGGTCTTCCTTCCATTGGTTCACTCCCCAAATGGCTGCTACAGCCAGCACTGCGCCGATCCGAAGCCAGGAGCCAGGTGCTTCTTCCTGGTCTCCCACACAGGTGCAGGCGCCCAAGCACCTGGGCCATCCTCCACTGCCCTCCCAGACCACAGCAGCTACTCTGCCTTTCAAGTAAATTAGTGAATAACTCTGAAAAAAACAAAGGCTTGTTCAAAATAATAACAGTAGCAATGTAAAGGAAAAGTATAGCTTAGGGTTGACCAAAGTGAATGACAACAATGATATGAAGTAGCAGAGGGTTGAATGGGAAATACTGTGTTGCAGGTTACCCACACTTCTCATGAAATGGTGTAGTGTTATTTGCAAATGGATTTGGATTGATTGTAAACACATATTGTAAACTCTAGAGAAACTGCTAAAAACAATTTTAAGATGTATAATTGATACATTAGGAGAGAAGAGAAAGTGGAATTATGTAAAATGCTCAATTAATCCGAGAAAGCAGAAAAAGAGTGAAAGACAAGAAAAGAAACAGAGTAAGGACAATGAGTAAATAAGGATCATAAATGATAGCTGTTAACACAAGCATATCAATAAAGAATATTCCATATAACCGGAAGAGAGCTAGACACAGACAAAAGAACAGTGGGTCAGAAACAGGGGCCCTTGGGCCTAATCCGGTGTCTTCTACCACTGGAATTTGCCACCTAGGTCAGCACTCCACCTGAATGATGGATGCCCCACTCTTGTTTTCTGATCATTGAAATGAGGGACTTGATTCCTAACCTCTTGAGATCCTATCATTTGATGTGCATGATTGCAACATCGGCAGGTGCTAAGTTTAGGCACAAATAGAAGACAAACAGCAACTTAACAGATCGCTGCATTTTTACTGTTTTGGTCTTTGACAGATTGATGTTCCTCACTTGGTGGATTTTAGAGTGAATTTCTCCAGTCACTTTACTCGCTGTTTCATTGCCTTGACCATCAGTGTGGAAGCCCTTGTCTTTCACTACCCAGGGGAGTTAGCAATACAAGTGAACAAACACCCCTCCCCAAGTGAGATGTCTTCTGATCAGCCTGCTGGTTTTCTCAGAAACCAGGCTTTCCTTCTGCTTGGGCTCTGATGCAGAGCTCAGTGCTAAGTCAGCAACAAGCATTTCCTGAGCACCTGGGACCCAGAACAGGCCCCTCCTCAGGTCTGACGATTCCATCTAGCGAAAGTCCAGGGTACATAGGACTTGCCTGAACAAACCTGTTGCTTACTGCCCAGTCTCTCTCTCTCTTTTTTTAAAAAAAGATTTATTTATTTATTTGAAAGGCAGAGTTACACAGAGAGAATGAGAGGCAGAGAGAGAGAGAGAGGTCTTCCATCCACTGGTTCACTCCCCAGTTGGCTGCAACAGCCAAAGCTGCACTGAACCAAAGCAAGGAGCAAGGAGCCAGGAGCTTCCTCTGGGTCTCACACGCGGGTGCAGGGGCCCAAGGACTTGGGCCATCCTTCACCGCTTTCCCAGGCCATGGCAGAGAGCTGGATTGGAAGAGGAGCAGCAGGGACTAGAACCATATGTGATGCGGCGGCCCCACTCTCTGCACCGCAGCGCTGGCCCCCAGTCTGTCTCTTGATATATCCTGGTCTCTTGGTGTTGCTGCCAAACCCTCTGATCCCCAGAAGCGGATGACACTTTGCCTGCCTTAAGCTATTTCATTTGGTCAGGGCAGGGGGAATGTAATGTTTAGTTATTTATTTTCATCTACTTGAAAGGCAAAGCAACAGAGGGAGAGAAAGAGAAAGGGGGAGTGGAGAATCTTCCATCTGCTGGTTCACTTCCCAAATAGCCACAACAGCCAGGGTGGGGCCAGGCTGAAGTCAGAAGCCAATAACTCCATGAGGTTCTCCTACATGGTGGCAGGGCCCCAACCACTTGATCCATCATCTTCTGCTTCCCAGGATGCATTAGCAAGGAGTTGAATTGGAAACAGAGGTGATAGGACTCAAGCCAGCACTCTACTATGGGATGCAGTCCTCCCAAGTGGTGGCTTAACCAGCTGCACCACAATGGCCACCCACCTTAGACTATTTCTGGTAAAAACATGAGTCTTCCTTTGCTGCTTCCTTTCACATAGAGTCTGTGATGCATTTTTTTTTTTTTTTGACAGGCAGAGTGGACAGTGAGAGAGAGACAGAGAGAAAGGTCTTCCTTTTGCCGTTGGTTCACCCTCCAATGGCCGCCGCGGTAGCGCGCTGCGGCCGGTGCACCGCGCTGATCCGATGGCAGGAGCCAGGTGCTTCTCCTGGTCTCCCAGGCGGGTGCAGGGCCCAAGCACTTGGGCCATCCTCCACTGCACTCCCTGGCCACAGCAGAGAGCTGGCCTGGAAGAGGGGCAACCGGGACAGAGTCCGGCGCCCCGACCGGGACTAGAACCCAGTGTGCCGGCGCCGCAAGGAGGAGGATTAGCCTGTTGAGCCGCGGCGCCGGCCAACATGCTTTTATTTTTTATCTTCAAATTATTTCCTTTTGAGGTTCCCTAACTTAATTCCATTATCAGCCTTTCTCTATGACTCTTTAAAGGTGATTAAAAATTATTCTCATGTAGAGTTTCAGTTACCCCACAACTTACCTTTATTTTGTGCTTTATGCCTGATTCACATTTATTGACCATCATTCACCATGAATTGATGTATTTACCTGGAATAATGAGCAAAAGTTCTCTTCCAAGGAGACATACCTTTTATATAGTCTTCCCCACACTCAGCAATCTTTTTTTTTTTTAAATATAAGTTTCCTTTTATTTTGAAATTGAAACAGCGGAATGCAGTGGTGTGCCCTGCGAAGGTCAGAGCCAGCTGCCCCACCCCCCAGACAAGCACAGAACACTCAAGGCTGGGAAGAGAAGTACAATCAGAATTGGGGTGGCGATGGCTGGCAGATTTCCAGTCATGTACAGTTTTCAAAGTTATCGCGATTACAGAGTAAGGTAGCACTCGTTCTGAAAATCACAAGTCACAAGAGGGACACTCAGCAATCTGTTCAGCCCACTGTGTACCAGCAAGCAAAGACGACATGACTGAAGAGCCAGCTGGTCCCATCTGCAGGGTAGCTCAGCCTGGAGAGAGGATCACAGAACTGTCATTAATTTTCTGTCCACACCCTCAAACGTGTCTGATATTCTCAACCATCATTTTTCTAATGCTCTCTCCCTTGTCCTGTTGAAATCTGGATCCATACTTTCCACTCCACCAGAACATCAGTGAACAAATTTGCTAGTGACAACCTGGTGACCAAATTCAATGTCTCCTTTTTAATCTTGTTCTTTCTTGACACTTATTTTGAAACTAATTCTATTGTCAATTTGGTCTTGACAAGCCTCTCTTTTTCTACATTTTTTTTTCTAGGATTTATTTATTTAGTTTGGAAAGGGAGTTACATAGAGGGAAATACACACACAAAGAGAGAGAGAGAGAGAGACAGAGAGAGAGAGAGAGAGAGAGAGAGACCTTCCATCTGTTGGTTCACTTTCCAGATGGCTATAAGAGCCAGCACTAGGTTAGCAAGCCAGGAGCTTCATCCAGGTCTCCCATGTGGGTGGCAAGGGCCCAAACACTTGGACTATCTTCTGCTGCTTTTCCCAGTCTAATGGATACAGAACTGAATAAGAAGTGGAGCACCCAGGACACACAAGAAACCCCGAATAGCTAAAGCAATCGTTAACAATAAAACAAAGCTAGAGGCATCACAATATCAGATTTCAAGACTAACTGGCAGTTATAACCAAAGCATTCTGACACTGTCACAAAAATAGACATGTACACTGGTGGAGCTGAATAGAAACTCCAGAAATTAATCTATGCATCTATAACCAACTAAACTTTGACAAATGAGCTACAATAAATCCCTGGAGAAAGAGACAGGCTTCAACAAATGGTGATGGGGAAATTGAATCTCTGCATGCAGAAGTATAAAACAAGACCCCCTACCTTACACCTTTTGCAAAAATCAACTCAAAATGAATCAAGGATCTAAAACCTATGACCTGATACTATCAAATTACTAGAATAGAACATTGGGGAAACACTGCAAAACATTGGCATAGGCAAAGACTTCTTGGAAAATACCCCAGAAGCGCAGGTAATCAACACAAAAACAGACAAAATGGTATTACATTAAGCCGAGAAGCTTCTGTGCTGCAAAGGAAACACTCAGCAAAGTGAAGAGGCAACCAATAAAATGGAAGAAAATGTTGGTAAACTATAGAACTGATAAAGGATTAATATCTAGAATCTATTTTTAAAAAGCCTAAGAAATTCAACAATAACAAAACAAACAACCCAATTAAGAAATGGGCAAAGGACTTGAAAAGCATCTTTCAGAGAGAGGAAATCCAAATGGCCAACAGACACATGAAAAAGTGCTCAGGATCACTAGCAATCAGGGAAATGCAAATCAAAAACACAATGAAGTTTCACCTCACCCCAGTTAGAATGGTTTACATACAGAAATCAACAAACAACAAATGCTGGCAAGGATGTGTGCAAAAAGGTACCCAAATACTCTGTTGGTGGGAATGTAAACTAGTACAGCCACTGTGGAAGACAGTGTGGAGATACATCAGAAAGCTGAAAATAGATCTACCGTATAAACTAGCCATCCCACTCCTGGAAATTTACCCAAACAAAATGAAATCAGCATATAAAAGAGTTACCTGGGGGCTGGCACTGTGACAGACTAGGTTAGGCATCTGCCTGCAGTACTGGCATCCTATATGGGCGCCAGTTCAAGTCTCAGCTGCTCCACTTCTCGATCCACCTCCCTGTTGATGGCCTAGGAAAGCAGTGGAAAGCCCCCACACCCACACGGGAGACCCAGAATCTCCTGGCTCTTTAATTCAGATCAGCCCTGCTCTGACCATTTCAGCAATTTAGGGAGTGAACCGGCAGATGGAAGACTTCTATCTCTGTCTCTGTCTCTCTCTGTCTATGACTCTGCCTCTCAGATAAATAAATAAATCTTTTTTAAAAAGAGTTACCTGTACCCACATGTTTATTACAGCTCATTTCACAATAGCTAAGATATGGAACCAACCCAAATATCCATCAACTGATGACTGGATAAAGGAAATGTGGTATATATACACTATGGAACACCACTCAACCATAAAAGAGTAAAATCCTGTCTTTTGCAACAAAATGGGTGCATATGGAAACCATTACAATTCATGAAAAGGTGCATTTCAGAAAGACAAAAATCATATGTTTTCTCTGCTATGTTGCAGTTAGTTTAGATTACAAAAAATTTATAGGGATGAAATGGACATTTTGTGATATGATTGTCATTTTTAGCCCTTGTTTATGCTCCTGTGGTACTGTGGTCTTCCTACTTTTTACTTGTTGAATATTATGATTAGTGGTGAATTAAACCTGGTAATATAGAATGGATTAAAATTATGTCTTTGCAAAAACTGATGAAAGGAAGAGAGGAGAGGGGAAGGTGGAAGATAAGCAGAAGGAGGGAAGTGTGGTTGTCTTCTTGGAACTGTACCTGTGGAATGCATGAAAACTGTTTTCTTCATATTAATAAAGAAATCTAAAAAAAAAAGATTGGCATTAAGAGAAGCCAAGGGGAGGGTCTTTGGGAAGTCTCTGTGCTATCTTTGTAGTTCTCCTTGAAGGTCTAAAATTATTTCAAAATTAAGTTTTTTTTATTATTATTTAAAAAAAGCACCTGGAAGTTGTCCTAGACTTCTTTTCCCTTCACATCCCCTGGCAACATGTAATTAGTCACCAAGATCTGCTAATTCCACTCTCTAAAATCTCATAAAATTGGGCCTCCGGCTCCCGGAGCACTGCCGGGCCCCTGTGCTCGGCGACTCGACGCTGCCGAGAGCCCCGAGGCGTGCGTGACTCTGGTCTGCGGCCGCGAAGGGTGCGTGGCCCCGCAGCCGAGGCGCGGAAGGGGGACGCCCCGGCCTCGGGGGCCAGTGCACTGGTGCCCTCTTCGTTGTGAACGCCAGCAGCCCGGGAGGGCCCCGCGACTGGCGCGATGAGTGCCAACGAGGACCAGGAGATGGAACTAGAAGCTTTACGTTCTATTTATGAAGGAGATGAAAGTTTCCGGGAATTAAGTCCAGTTTCATTTCAATACAGGATAGGTGAAAATGGCGATCCCAAAGCTTTCTTAATAGAGATTTCCTGGACAGAAACCTATCCCCAAACACCTCCAATTATATCTATGAATGCTTTTTTTAACAACACCATATCATCAGCTGTAAAGCAGAGTATATTAGCCAAGTTACAGGAAGCAGTAGAAGTTAATCTTGGCACTGCCATGACTTATACATTGTTTGAATATGCCAAGGACAATAAAGAGCAGTTCATGGAGAACCATCATCCCATCAATTCTGCAACATCCATAAGCAATATCATCTCAGTTGAAACTCCTAATACAGCCCCATCAAGTAAGAAAAAAGATAAAAAAGAACAACTTTCAAAGGCCCAGAAACGTAAGCTGGCAGATAAAACAGACCACAAAGGGGAACTCCCTCGGGGCTGGAACTGGGTTGATGTCGTGAAGCATTTAAGCAAAACTGGCTCTAAAGATGATGAATAACAACTTGGGATTTGAGAAGCAAAAACATCGTTTAGACAGAAAACTGGGTTGAAAATCTTTCATTACTATTTTCTGGTATTGAGGTGGCTTTTTATAAAGCACAGGTTTTTTTAAGTTTCTTACATAAAAAATGTTCTAAGTGGAAAGTTCATGAAGAGATCTGGTTGTATTGTTTTCACAAACTTGCCTTAATAAAAGGTGAAAATGTTAATTGTTAGTATACTTTATGAACTGTGTTGAGCTTTATAACTGGTCAATAGGGAATAATAATCGTTAATTTATATGATCTTACTCCAGTAGATGTGATAGTTTTTAAAGGCGAACAAAGCCTTTTTCAAACTGTCACCCCCATACAGCCGAGCACTGAGTCCAGTTATTCCATAGTGTGCCCCGTATTGCTGGGGTTCTAGAATAAAGTCTTTATCTCTGCTTGTGTTTAATTACTGAAGCACACATCGCCTCAGAGAAGTTTAAATACCAATATTTGAATTTTACACAATGGGTACTCTTCGTAGTTCATTTTTATTTCTCAAGTGTGATCCTTTAATAAAGTAGTATCTTTATATTTTTATCTTGATTTGTGTCACAATATTTGATCATGAGAGCTTTCAGTGATAAATGGATTAGGAGAATATAAAAACAAATCCGCCAAATACATTTGAAAGCATTCGTGTAGTAAGTGTTAGCTCTTATTTAAAAGATTTCTCTTTGCGGCATATATCAGGATGAGAGTAAAAAAAATGCCTTAATGTTTAATTTTTGTGTTGTTGGAGACAATGAGCTCAATAAATTCTTATTTATCTACTGTTTCGTGTTTTTAGCCCTTGGATAACTGAATCCTTCTGGATGGTTCAACATGGAACCACATTTCAAGTCTTGTTTCCTTTCAGGATCTTTCCAAGTATCCACATGTATTTTTCAACCTGAGCTTCTTTTTAATACAAAGAAGCCTTTCAGAAGCTAAGCTATCATACATGCTTGATTTGTTTTTAAATCTTGAATAGAGGAAGATATTACTGTTTTACCAGGAAAAGTTACTGATGTTGACGTGTGATTTACGGTGATTTTGTTTATACTCCCCAGCTTTAAGAACACTTAGACCTACTGCTTTATCTGGAAGGACAGATGTTAGTTCTTCAAGTTATTATACTTGTGCAACTTGAGTGAGAGTTTTTTAATCAGCATTTAACTGTGCAAAAAGAAGTTACCTTAGTGTGAGAGCAGGTTTGAGTTGTACCCATAGTTTTTACTGGGTTAGTTTTCACTTCAGTCAAATCACTTGAATTATAAAAAAAAAATTTTATTATAAAGAATTATAGTGAAGGAGTTTAATCTCATTTTCAAAAGCTGAATCACATTTTCTTTCTTGATTAATATAGAGCCAAATGTTGAAATTCAGGACCACTGGTATATGCCAATTTTTGTTCGGGGTTGTGCATATGTCGTTCTTGTTGTGTTGATTTGTTTGCTTACTATTTTGAAGAAATATCTGCTCATGGAAGAAAATACTTTGTTTTGCTCTAAAGATCCCAAAACTGATCAGGCTTATCGTTGTTCATAGATTACAAAGAATAATGCTAGTTAAATGCCAATGAACTATTTTTACACTTTTTATATGAAATGTACAGATTTCTGGGGTGATGGTGGCAGTGGTGCCTCTTATTACCTTCTGTAAAACACTTGAACCTTCTCATCAATACTGCCATCATGTCTGATATTCCCAGTATATTTTCTGAAAGTCTGTTTACTTAAAATTGTGTGGAATGACATAATAAGCAATAAAATCTGCATTACCGTGAAAAAAAAAAAATCTCATAAAATTGGGAGAGAAACTTTTTTCCTACTGTTAAAGCATACTCATTGCAGACACATAGATAGAAACCAGCCAGATTTAAAGAAGAGAATTAAAAACAGCCTCACTCACAGAGAAGCAACTGTTAACATCATTCCTAACTTCTTGTTTGTTGTTGTTGCTGTAACGATACTTTGTTGAAGAACAGTGTAATTAACATGCAGTGAAGTACACAGATCTTGAGAGTGAAGATGGAAGGATCGTGACAACTGTACATACCAGGCAACCATCACTCTCCTTGAAATACATGAAAGCCTTTTAGAATGCTGCTTATCCCATTCTGTTGTCCTGCACACTATTTCTATAGTCCTATTATTTTTATTTCAGAAATTCAAAAGTCTTTCTACTTGATAGAGTTATTTTAGGGGCTGGTACTGTGGCACAATGAGTTAGAGCCCTGGCCTGCAGAGCAAGCATCCCATATGGGCGCCAATTCAAGTCCCGGCTGCTGCACTTCTGATCCAGCTCCCTGCTAATGTGCCTGGGAAAGCAGTAGAGCATAGCACCAGTGCTTGGGCCCCTGCACCCATGTGGGAAACCCAAATGGAGCTCCTGGTTCCTGGTTTTGGATCATCTCAGCTTTGTCTGTTATGGCCATTTGGGGAGTGAACCAGTAGCTGGAAACTCTCTCTCTCTCTCTCTCTCTCTCTCTCTCTCTGTGTCTCTACCTCTCTGTAACTCTGTCTTTCAAATAGCTAAAATTTTAAGATAGAGCAGTTTGATTACAGAAAAATTGAGTAGAATATACAGAATGCTCCATTTCCCCCCTTGCACCAGTTTCCCTGATTATTCCACCATTATCAACATCTTGCATCAATGCAGTACATTTGCTACAATCAATGAACCAATATTATGACTCCGTTGCTATTCATTTAAATCCATTGCTTACATTAGAGCTCATTCTGTACTGTACATTTTATAAGTTCCAACAAATGTAAAATGCCATGTGTCTGCCATCATATGTGTCTTCAAAAACTTCATGGAAATGCACTAGGAAAAAGCTATTGGTAGATTTCAAACTTCTTTGCACCAAAATAAAACTTATCTTTTAATTATCTTTCCCACTAATTTTTTGAAGAATCTTTGTATACTACTCTAAAAATCTGTGTTCCATCTACTCATCCATAGCACCTTTGGTCATTTTTACAAAATCCAGTTTTGTCTTTTCCAAGATGTCATATCTTTAAAAAATTTTATGTATTTATTTGAAATGTAGAGTTAGAGAAAGACAGAGAGAGAAGGAGAGACACAGAGAGAGATCTTCCATTTGCTGGTTCATTACCCAAATGACTGTAACAGCTGGAGTTGGGCCAATCTAAAGCCAGGAGCCCAGGAGCTTCATCCAGATCTCCAACAGGGGGGCAGGGGCCCAAGTACTTGGAGCATCTTCTACTGTTTACCCAAGTGCATTAGCGGGTAGCTAAATCAGAAGTGGAGCAGCCAGGACTCAAACTGGCACCCATATGGGATGCCAGTGGTGCAGACGGTGGCTTAACCCGCTAGACCATAGTGTTGGCTCCAAAGATGTCATGTCTTGTAATCATATAATATATAGACTTTCAAACTGGCTTCTTTGACTTGGTAATGTGCATGTAAAGTCCTCTATATCTTTTCCTGGTTTGGTAGCTCATTTCTCTTTATTTCTGAACCACATTGTTTCCAACAGCCATGTTACACTTTTTTGTTGAAGAATATACCTTTGCCAATCATTTGCCAGTGTGTCTATGAAGAACGAAATTGTTGAGCCAACATTATGCCTTTTTTTTTCCAATTTCCATGCCTGCAGATGCTGTCAAATTTCCCTCCCCAGTAGCTATATCACCAGGAGAGAATGCACATCTTCCCACACCCTGGGAATCCAGGATACTAAGGTTTCTTTTTTTAAAGATTTATTTATTTATTTGAAAGGCAGAGTTACAGAGAGGTATAGAGAGAGAGGGAGAGGGAGGTCTTCCATCCACTGGTTCACTCCTCAGGTGACTGCAATGGCTGGAGCTATGCTGATCCAAAGCCAGGAGCCAGGAGCAGCTTCCAAGTGTCTCATGCCAGGTGCAGGGGCCCAAGAACTTGGTCATAGCAGAGAGCTGGATCGGAAGTGGAGCAGCCGGGACTTGAACCGGCACCCATATGGGATGCTGGCACTGCAGGCGGCAGCTTTACCCATTATGCCATGGCATCAGCCCCCAGGGTACTGCTTTAAGAATAAATTTTCAAAATGTCCATGAGGGAGTCCTAGGACCATATACTCTATAAGCAGATTTTCAGCCAATGGCCATTTTCTACCCAACGCTGTCCACTTCCTCTGCACTGCAGGCTCTGAGTCTCTAAGCTCCCCTGCCAGGAGTCACCCCTCCCCCTTTAGAGCACTCCAGGTGGGATCACCCAATACAGGTGAGCCTCTGCTCTTCCCCATGCAGCTCCTCTCTGCTGAGGTCGCTTCCCTTGCTCCCTTCATCCTGTGGGTCTACGTATTTTTGTTCTTTCCTGTCCTTTCAGAATCAATCTGCCCTGTTTTACCTGAAGTCTGAGATAAAAACTGAGTTCAGCAAGGAAAGTCTAGAAGGAAACCCAGCAATTCAACAGCAGACACCCAAGAACAGGGCTGTTCTTCACCACATCACTTACAGTGGAGAACACTGCATGGGAATGACTGGTATGAGAGTTTGCATGAGGCGGTCACTGTGGCGTAGCAGGTAAAGCTGCTGCCTGCAGCATCGACATCCCATATGGGCTCCAGTTCAAGACCCGGCTGCTCCACTTCTGATCCAGCTCTCTGCTCTGGCCTGGGAAAGCAGTAGTTGATGGCCCAAGGTCTTGGGCCCCTGCTCCTGTGTGGGAGACCCAGAAGAAGCACCTGCCTCCTGGCTTCGGATCCGTTCAGCTCTGGCCAATGTGGCCATCTTGGAAGTGAACCAGCCAATGGAAGACCTCTCTCTCTCTCTCTCTCTCTCTCTATCTTTTCTTCTCTCTGTGTGTAACTCTGACTTTCAAATAAATAATAAATATTTTTTTTAAAAAAAAAAGAAAAGAAAGTCAGCAAAGAGAATAGTTAGGGGACAGCACCCATGTGGCAGACCTGGAGAAGCTCCTGGTTCCTGGCTTTGGATCGCCTTAGCTCCAGCCATTGTAGCCAATTTGGGAGTGAACCAGTGGATGGAAGACTTCTCTCTCTGTCTCTCTCTGTCTCTCTCTGCCTCTCCTTCTCTCTGTGTAACTATGACTTTCAAATAAATAAATAAATCTTAAAAAAAAGAGAGAGAGAGAGAGAATAGCTAAACTGTGATTCATCCAAACCTTGAGATAAGGATGGAGCCATGAAAAAAATTAATAGATACCTTTGTACTAACAAGGAAGGCTGTTTACAATATACTTTTGAGTGGGGGAAAAAAAGGTAAATTGAAGATATAAATTACATCTATATAAAATTATGGCTCTAGGGTGGGAGGACTGCACACAATAGAAAGGCGTTTCCCAAAAGACAAGCGGGTATTTTTCTTGGCAATAATCAGGAAAAAAAATCCAGTATCCACTACAGTCTGCAAGTTGTTTGAACACTTCAAAGGTCAATTGAATAAATAAAGGGAACTATTGGTAACAGTAGCAGCAGGTTGAAAGGCAGAGCATGAAGGTGAGAACGTCTGTAGGGGTGGATGTGAGCCCAGTGCTCAGAGCACTGCTGTGTATGACAGTGGCAGGACATATACCCCCCAAGAGGGCAGCTTCAGGAGCCTCTGAGCCACGTAGTGCTTGGCTACCACGATGGGCCAGAAGGGGACAGGTGGGCAGGTTGCAAGCAGACCAGCATGATCTGACTAAGATGCATTTTAGAACTATCACTCAGCTGGATGTAGAAAATTAATTGAGAATAAAATTGAAGACAAAGATATCTCAGATATTTTATAATTATTTCTCAGCATGATACAAAAGGCCAAAAACCACACAAAAAGAAGTTTAGATTTAATCTGGTAAAAATTTTATTTGAGCATCAGAATACAATTGTCAGGGCTAGCGCTGTGGGATAGCTGGTTAAGCCATTATCTGAGATACCGACATTCCCTGTTAGCACCAGTTTGTGTCCCGGCTGCTCCACTTCCTGTCCAGGTCACTCCTAATATGCGTGGGAAAGCAGCAGAAGATGACTGAATCCTTGGGTCCCTGCCATCTACATGGGAGACCCAGAAGTTGTTCCAGGCCATTGGGCAGTGAACTAGTAGATGCAAGATTCTCTCTTTCCCTTTCTCTCTCTCCTTTCTCCTCTCTCCTCTCTCCACTCCCTTCTTCTCTCTCCTCTCTCCTCTCTCTCTCTCTCTCTCTCTCTCCTTCTCCATAATTCTACTGTCAAATAAATGAATAAGGGGCCAGTGCTGTGGTATGGTAGGCAAGGCCTCTGCCTGCTGCGCCAGCATCCCATATGGGCGACAGTTCCTGTTCCAGCTGCTCCTCTTCCAATCCAGCTCTCAGCTTAGGGCCTGGGAAAGCAGTAGAAGATGGCTCAAGTGCTTGGGCCACTGCACCCACGTGGGAGACTCGGATCTGGAAAAAGCTCCTGGTTCCTGGCTTCGGATCGGCTCAGCTCCAGCTGTTGCAGCCATTTGGGGAGTGAACCAGCAGATGGAAGACCTCTCTCTGTCTCTCACTTTCTCTGTCTGTAACTCTACCTAGCCATTAAATAAATAAATAACCTTAAAAACAAACTTTAAAAAAATTCATCATCAACAGCAATCATGAAGTTGCTGGTTAAAACAATGAGGTATTTTTCTCTTGTTTTCAATTTGCAAAGATTAAGCATCATGATCACATGGAATTTTTGTTTGTTTGCCAGAAGACAGACTCTTTCAAAACTGGTTAGCTCCATAGGGGTAACTTAGACACATAGTAGTTTGATTTGTTACATGATTTATAACCCAATCACTTCTTTCCTAGGAATGGACCTTGTATAAATGATTGTGGGTATATACAAAGCTATATTGTATGTACACTCATTGCAGCATCTTTTCTAATGGATGAACATTTAGAAGAAATGCCAGTGTCCTATAAGGAATTGCATTACCGAATTATGGCTGAAGTGGAACCTGCACACTGAGCAGTGTGTTGAGTGACCCAAAATGATTGTTTTCACACAAAGCATGAAACAGGCAGCGGTACATTACACATTAGCCATACTTTAGAGTGTCACTTTATAAACATACATACATACATACACACACACACACACACAATCAGAAGGGATTATACCAACAACTAAGCAGTGTCTATTTCTTGGAGATGCAAATGTGGGATGTTTGCATTTCCTACTTTGGAGTTTTCTGTATTTTCCATATCAATAGACACAAATGTGTCACTTTCACAAGCAAAGAAGTTCAATACAAATGCCTTCAAGAGAAGCGGAGACATTTACCTAGTCAAGGGGCCATTCCAGGTTTACTAGGACTCTCCCATTGTAAAAGATGCTTAAGAATAGCAAGAAGTGCTGTTAGGTTTGGGATTTTAGGCTTACTTGCACTTTTCCTTAGAATTCACAAAATGATATATTTTCAAAGATTTTATTTACTTATTATAGAGTTACAGACAGAGAGGGAGGTCTTCTACCTGCTGGTTCACTTTCCAAATGGTGGCAATGGCTGGAGCTGGGCTGATCCAAAGCCAGGAGCTTCTTTCAGGTCCCTCACGCAGGTGCAGGTGCCCACGCATGTGGGCCATCCTCTATTGCTTTCCTAGGCCATAGTAGAGAGCTGGATTGGAAGAGGAGCCGCTGGGACTCTAACCGGCACCCATAAGGGATGCTAGCACTGCAGGTGGGGCTTAACCTACTATACTACAGCACCAGTCTCCACAAAATGATATTTTATAAAGGAGCAAAAATATGGATTATATTTCAGGCTACAAACTAGACCAGAAATGTAAACACCGAGATCTCAAACATGTCGAGCTCTCCTTTCAATATTGTCAATCTTCCAGGATCATGCCATCACCTCCCTTGCTCTCTCCTCCCAAATAAAGAGCACCTGTAAGGTTTTCTCTTCACCATCTCTTTACTCCCAATACCTAGCTCTGACCACAATCCGCAGGCCCTGGAGGCACTGTTGACTACCGTAATTCTATCAGTAGATGTGGGATGCAGCCCTGTGGCTTGCAGCTCATAGCCCACCATCAACGGAATCCAGTTAGAACCTGCTTAGTTCAGGCTGAATGAAATTATAAGTTACAGATTTCTCTGAATTCAACAATACTCCTTGAATGTAGGTGTAGCCTTGGATACACAGACGGGAGCCCGATAAGTACTCTGGTAACATAACTATGGTAACATAACTATGTAGTTTGTAGTTTGCAGTGCAGAAGAGGCCCCAGGCTGCCATTACATTTAGCTGTAGGGGTTGGTGCATGTATAATTTGATTTAATCTGTCAGGGTTCATGGGGTCATTAACAGTTCGGGAGCAGAAAGGCAGTCTGAGTCAGCTCCCAGAGCAGCTGTACAAAGAAGGCGCCAGTTTGGTGGGTAGACCAGAAACCTGGCCTGGAGCCTCCTCTCCCACAGAGTGGTGTGTGTGCCTGCACCCCTCCCCCCCCACTGCCTTTCTCATGAACTGCTTGGCAGGCTTGGGTGTATACAAAACAGAAGATGCATATTTCAAGGACCAGAGTGGGGAGGGAGAGAATTCCCAATCAGCCAACAGTCGGTGTCAGGTGGGGTTAAGAGGAAAAAAATCAAGACCCAAGTTTCCTACCAGCCTCACACATTTTCCATCTTGCCAGGGCTTTCAAAGGATTATGAGTGAAAAAAAAAATTAAACATGCACTTTCAAGTTATTCCAGTTAACAGGGTAGCATTTACATTGTTTATTTCCTGCTGCCACTTCAAGTCAAAAGAGTGTTAAACTCTGCAGTGTTAAACACTTTTAAACGCACAGGGTTAGAACACATAGACTGCTTATCCTAGGCAACAGATAAAGACAGGGGTTGCTTGGGCAGTGAAATATTTTGTTGAAAAGGCAATGATCCTGAGTCAAAGCTCTTGGTTAATCCTAGGAGAGACTGTGCTGTTAGATAAAGGGAGCTTTTAAAAGTCTATCAATTATTGGCATTGTTTGCTCAGCATCAAAACTAGAGAAAGCAGAGTCATTTCAGGAAACACAGAAGTGCTAGAAACACTTCTAATCCCATGAGGGACTGGGGACAAGGCAGTGTCTTTAAGTACCTGCCCTGTCTTCTACCCTACAGTTTGCCTGGCGCCTGTGGGGTGGAGTCCCTACCCTACCCCCCACTGTCTGTAATCCTTCCTGGCAGGGAGGCCTGGATACAGGCAGGGGTGCAGGGGCATGGCAGAATGGACTGATGGGCGAGACAGAGGCTCAGAGTCTGAAATTTAGAAGTCCCAGCATCACTTCCGTCACCCCCTGCGCCCTGCCCGTGGTGAAAGGGCAGAGAACCTGGCCCCCTCTTTTTCTTAGGTGGCGTGTCACAACCATATGGTGAGAGCAGCATGTGGCATGAGAGAACTCTCTGGGGGAGATCCAGGGAAGAAACACATGCCACCGGCAATGCGTTGGACCCATGCCTGCTGAGTGAATACGTCACTCTCTTCTTGTCACCCGAAAACTGAGCTCAGGCCCAGGGCCACTGTCCCCATAACCACCTCTGTCTAATTTTGGTCCTAGGACCTCAGTTCCTTGACGTTCCACATGACACTGTGTCCTACACCTCATCTCAAATGACCAAGACCACAGCCTCAGAGTCCCACCCCCACCTGGCCCCTGGACCCTTCTCTGACCACCTATTCTAAATGAGTCTCCACTTCTCTCAATGGCTCTGACCCCCAGCCCCCCACAACCATATTGCATTTCCCACAGCACTTATCACTACCTAAAATTGTAGTTTTGCATGTAGGTCTTTCCTACTTGTTGTTTATAGCTCCCTGTCCCCTGCTCCCAAAGAAACTGCATGAAGCAGGAACCCTTCTCTCTAGCAGATCAGTGCTGGCAAACCTTTCCATAAAAGGCCAGGCATCTTGGCTTTGAGGTTCTATGTTCTCTGCACCTCTGTAGCTCAAAGTGCCTGCTGTTGGCAAGTAAATAACTGGGTATGTTCCCCAGGACTGGAGCCTCAGAGAACCACAGTGATCCCGGGCCTGCGCGAAGCATGGCTGGGATGCACTTGTCCTGGTGCTAACTCCCGGCTCTCATGATCTATAGGCTAAACCACGGGGTTGGTCGGCCAGCAGCTCTGCCCCTGCAGGCCTGGGGTCTGTGCTTTATTCCCCCTCTGCTGACTCAAGTGCAAGTCCCTATTCTCAGCCTCTTCTTCAGATCAGCTGACACAAACTCCTGCCTTTCCCTGGGTCTTGTTTAGGAATTCCTCATTATCTTGTCAGACCTTGCATATTTTGCAGAAGATTCTTTTAAAAAATAAATATATATTTATTTTTTGTTTATTTGAAAGGCAGAGAAAGAGAGGTCTTTCATCTGCTGGTTCAATCCCCAAATGGCCACGATGACCAGAGCTGGGCTGATCCAAAGCCAGGAGCCAGGAGCCTCTTCCAGTCTCCCACGCAGGTGCAGGGGCCAAAGGACTTGGGCCATCTGCTGCTGTTTTCCCAGGCCATAGCAGAGAGCTGGTTTGGAAGTAGAGCAACCAGGACTCCAACCAGCGCCCATATGGGATGCAGACACTGCAGGTGGCAGCTTTACCCGCTATGCTACAGCACTGGCTCCAAGTTCATTCTTTTAAAAATTATATTTTAGGGGCCAGCATTGTAACATAGCAGATAAAACCACCACCTGCAGTGTCGGCATCCCATATGGCCACTTGTTTGAGTCCCGGGGCTCTGCTTCCAATCTGGCTCCCTGCTAATATACCTGGGAAAGCAGCAGAGGATGATCCAAGTGCTTGGGCCCCTGCATCCATATGGGAGATCCAGAAGAAGCTTCTGACTCCTGGCTTCAGCCTGTCCAAGCTCTAGCTGTTGTGGCCATCTAGGGAATGAACCAGCAGATGGAATATAGTATGTGTGCTCTCTCTCTCCCTTTCATTCTGCCATTTCAAATAAACAAAGCTTTTTTAAAAATGATATTTCCAGAAACTTCCAGAACTCATTGTATTCTAATTGTTTCTACAGGTAGTCTTTTTTAGTACTGTATTGAATAGCTTTCAAGTGACTATTAGTTTTACTCTATTTAAAGTTCTTATCTATCTTCTGAATTAGCATCTGGGGTTGCTGCTAGTCCTTGCATGCTTCTTTTGTTTCATGCTGCTGTTTTTCCTTATTTAGAGGCCCTTGGAGGTCTGTTCAGATTTATAAATGTAGGAGGAGCTCACTAGCATTCGTAGCCAACTGTGAGATCCTCTGCATTCATGTGGCTCTGTTACATCTGCTGTCCTCGTCTTTCTCCATTCCATCTTCAAAGGTTCGTGTTACCTTCATTGTTGAGGCCAACTTCTTGTTGGTCCCACAAATCAGCAATGGCAAGGATGAAACTATAAATACATGAAAAAAGCCCAAAGATCAAAATTAAGGTAGAAGTTTCTGGATCATGAAAGAACGTGTCTTTGTGTTTCTTTCTCTCTCTCCCTCTCTCTCTCTTAAAATTTATGTATTTATTTGAAAGGCATGGTTCAGAGAGACGGAAGATTTGACATCCACTGATTCACTCCCCAAATGGCCACAGCAGCCAGGGCTGGGCTTATCTGAAGACAGGCGCCTCATCCAAGTCTCCTATGTAGGTACAGGGGCCCAAGCACTTGCGCTATCTTCTGCCTTCCCAGGCACATTAGGAGGGAGCTGGATCAGAAGTGGAGCAGCCAGGACTCAAACCCACATCCATATGGATTGCTGGCACCGCAGGTGGCGGCTTTACTCACTAGGCCACAGCCCAGCCCTAGCCCCAATCTGTATTTCTGCATTCTCTCTCTCTCTGGGCTAACTTCTCTCTAGGTAGAATTCTAGAAAAACAAATGATAGCTAGCAGGTGTAAAGAAAAACGAAGCAGAGACTTAACGTTACACTTCACTTGCATAGCATGCTGTGATGGCACAGTCTTCTTTGGATACGTTTTTGTTCTGGATGGAGGGATATATACTAATTGGCATAGGTGGCTAGGGAGAGGCAGAAGATGCTACACAACGGAGCTGAATTCTGAGCATGTAAGTAGCAGTGTTGTTTGTCCGTAGTTGCAAAGCCCTGTAAGCAACACCACATATTTTCCTCAAGCAGGTCCCACTGGCAGCAAAAAATATATAATCGCATCTGCTCGGCGTGAATATCTGAAATGCTGCAGTTTGCTATGGTGCTATAATTAAGTAAAATGCCCCCACAGAAAGGGAAACCCGAGAGCTGCGGCAAAAATCCACAGGAGCGAGATGTTGGCAGCTGTTGAGTCAGTAACCTCCAGGAATAAGTAGGGCTCAAGGCAGAAGACTGTGTGCATGACAGCTTTGGGTAGAACTGCTTCCAGGGTGTGGCATGCCGGCTCTTACAAACACAGGCCACCCTGATTATCACTTGACGCTGTCTCCTGGAGCTGATCGCTGTTGGCTTCTGTCTCTGAAGGTGGAGGTTCTTCAGAGACATGGTGCTCAGGGTCCCACAGCTAATCCATGTGTGGCATTCAGAACAATGTTACGAATGGCATTTCCGTTCCCAGCTGACTCGCCAAATACAACAGAGAGCTAATCCTCTATCTTTTAAAAATATCTTCCTAGCAGGCCATCAAGGAGGGAGGCGCCTTTCTCCAAAGGGAGGAAGGAACCTCCACTGTGATACAGCCTTGACTAAACAAGTTCAGAGTTGGTGAACTCAAGGGGCTTCCATAGCCTAGACAGCTCATGGCAAGAGCCTTGGGGGATTGCTGATGTCATAAATAAGAGTGCCAATTGCTAAATCAACAACGGGAGTCACTGGGTACATGCTTCCCATGTAGCATCTCTGTCCTTAATGTGTTTTACTATGAAACTTAAAGACAACACTACTAGTCGAACAATACCCTATACCTTGTACGGTTGTGTGAGTGCAGCCTGTTGAAATCCTTGCTTAGTATATACTAAGTTGATCTTCTGTATATGAAGGTAATTGAAAATGAAACTTGATGAAGGGCGGGATGGAAGAGGGAGTGGGAGAGGGGAGGGCCACAGGAGGGAGGGAGGTTGGGGTAAGGGGGAAGCCACAACAATATAAAAGTTGCACTTTGTAAATTCACATTTACTAAATAAAAAAAGGATAAAGTTAATTGAAAAATAGATCTTAGTTAAAAAAAAATAAGAATGGGCATAGGAGAGGGAAGAAATGAAGGGTGAGAGTGGGGGGTGGGAGGGTGGGTACGATGGGAAGAATTACTATCACTGTGTTCCTGAAGTTGTATTTATGAAATGCGTGAAGTTTGTATACTTTAAATAAATAAAAGGTTTCTGGTGAAAAAAAAATACAAAAGAATCTGAAAAAAAAAATCTTCCTAGGCATACTTCATACCAGGTATCTACCATATAGGCTGAATTCAATGACAATGATGTCTTCTTGCAGCGAATAAATAAGGGTTGCTGTTTACCGAGCGATATAGGGAGTCAGTGGCTCAACAAGCTGGTGAGGCAGTGTTGTGACGCCCATTTTGCAGATGAATAAACTGAGGATTCAGAAGGGGAAGCAACAGCATCAAGTTCACAGTCAAAGTCGCCTCGGCAGTGTTTGAGGCCAGATCAGCGAGACCAGCAGGACACAGCCCTCCCCATCATGCCCCACTGCTGACCTATAGGTAATATTCTGCAAATATAAACCAGCCTGAAGCCTGGGTTCTAAGGGCAGAACCTAAGCACCTCAGAGAAAGCAAGGAGGTGCTACAGAAGAGAATCCCTCTGCCTGTCCTTTCTGGAAGGCGAACTTGAGCGAACGCCACACGCGGCTTCCTGTACTCCTCTCTGATGCCATCGTGGCTGCTCTGCCTCTCTGTCACCCTTCCGCACGAGCAAGGCTTTGCTGTTTTTTGTCTCAGTAACCATTCAGCTTCCCCAACCGTGGTTCTATTCCTGGGTGTGACTGGGCAGCCTCATGGTGGCTGCAGCTCACCAGGTGAAGAGGAAAACTTCCGGAGAACATAAAGGCTCCCGGGCTAGAGTGGGTGGGAAAAGGAAGTGGTACTTTGATGTGTTCTTTCCCTGAGACTACAAGATGTCCCTGATGTTTTGTGTTTACTCCCCAGTGGTGGTAAAAACCAGAGTGGTTCAAATCACCACTCTAATTTGGCCTAGGGGGCCAGGGCTGCCTGTGAACTACTAAGGAAGAAATCAAAGTCCTCCTTTAATCTCACGTTGGAGATGACATTTCTCTTTCTTCCTTCCTTCCTTTCTTCCTTCCTTCCTTCCTTCCTTCCTTCTTTCCTTCCTTCCTTCCTTCCTTCCTTCTTTCCTTCCTTCCTTCCTTTCTTTCTTTTTTATTAGTTTGAGAGATAGAGTTACAGACAGTGAGAGGGAGAGACACAGAGAAGGGTCTTCCATTCACTGGTTCACTCCCCAAATGGACGCGACTGCCGGAGCTGGGCTGATCTGAAGCCAGGAGCCAGGAGCTTCTTGCGGGTCTCCCACGTGGGTGCAGAGGCCCAAGCACTAGGGCCATCTTCTACTGCTATCCCAGGCCATAGCAGCGAGCTGGATGGGAAGAAGAGCATCCGGAATTAGAACCTGCTCCCATATGGGATGCTGGCACCATAGGCAGAGGATTAACCTATTGCACCACAGTGCCGGCCCCCATGATGTTGATTTCTTACAAAGCCTAATCAGATGTTTTTATACACACCCTACATTCTCCAAATTAAGTTGCATGATGTTCTTATCAGAGGTGGACGCTCCACTCCATCTTCAGGGGACCTCCTGGGCCTTTTCCAAGCATGACAGCACTCAGCTCTGCTTTGCTGCTGTTGCTCTCTATGATAATCTGAACTTCTTTTTTTGTTTGTTTGTTTGTTTTTTGAAATATTTTATTATTTTTGAAGGTTTTTTGTTTTTGTTTTTGTTTTATTTATTAAACTTTTATTTATGGGTTACAATGGCTTCCCCCCTCCCATAACTTCCCTCCCACCTGCAACCCTCCCCTTTCCTGCTCCCTCTCCCCTTCCATTCACATCAAGATTCATTTTCAATTCTCTTTATATACAGAAGATTAGTTTAGTATATATTAGGTAAAGATTTCAACAGTTTGCCCCATATAGCAACACAAAGTGAAAAAACTACCGTTGGAGTACTAGTTATAGCATTAAATAACAGTGTACCGCACATTAAAGACAGAGATCCTACATAATATTTTTTTAAATTAATTAATTTTCTATGCCATTTCCAATTTAACACCAGGTTGTTTTTTTTCATTTCCAATTATCTTTATATACAGAAGATCAATTCAGTATATAATTAGTAAAGACCTCATCAGTTTGTACCCACACAGAAACACAAAGTATAAAAATACTGTTTCAGTACTAGTTATAGCATCACTTCACATTAGACAACACATTAAGGACAGATCCCACATGGGGTGTAAGTACACAGTGACTCCTGTTGCTGACTTAACAATTTGACACTCCTGTTCATGGCGTCAGTAATCTCCCTAGGCTCTAGTCATGAGTTGCCAGGGCTATGGAAGCCTTTAGAGTTTGCTGACTTTGATCTTATTCCGATAGGGTCATAGTCAAAGTGGAAGTTCTCTCCTCCCTTCGGAGAAAGGTACCTCCTTCTTTGATGGCCCTGTTCTTTCCACTGGGATCTCACTCACAGAGATCTTTCATTTAGGTCTTTTTTTTTTTTCCATGATATCTTTTTTTTTTTCAGCCACAGTGTTTCTTTTAGTAGATATGTCATGCTATAATGGAAGGGTTTGCTATGATTATCATAAAATTTTGTCATAATGAAATTGGTTGAGGTGTTCAGAATTGGATGATAAAAATCAGTAAGAATAAAACTACATGTTCATATAGAATGTGTTAAAGAAAAACAGTTATTCAGGGGCAGGTGCTGTAGTGTATCTGGTAAAACCACCACCTGCAATGCTGGCATACCATATGGGTGCCAGTTCGAGTCCCAGCTGCTCCACTTCTGAGCCAGCTCCCTTAATGCACCTGGGGAAAGTAGCAGAAAATGGCTCAAGTGCTTGGGTTCTTGCTATCCACATGGGAGACCCAGATTAAACTCCTAGCTTCTTGCTTTGGCCTAGCCCAGTGTTGACCATTGCCACCATCTAGGAAGTGAACCAGCAGGCAGAATTTCTTTCTCTTTCTCTCTCTCTTCCTCTCCCTCTCTCTTTAACTGTGATTTTCAAATAAAAATAAATCTGAACAATTATTCAACAATACTTGTTAAGGTACAGGGAGGCAGGCTTCATTCATTACCACCAAGATAGGTATAAACACACTGCAATGGGGTCTTGCAGTGGGAGAGAGGGATTAGGCCCCACTCCAAATACGTCATAAACAAGTGGAGATTTATCACAGATGGTGAGGGTTCAGTGGATGAAATATTCCTGGGATAAAATATCAGCGTTAAAGAGTCAAACCAACTTAAAGGGATTCTTGCTGAACACAGCCTGATCAGGCATCACCTGTTAATGATAGAGGATGAGGACCCTACCAGATATCAGGGGCCCTCAGAAAAACAGGATGGGGGCTTCTGGCTACACTGACTTAGCAGGGTTCTTTGCTAGAACTGGATTTGGCAAGGAAGGGCACAGATGGACCGTGTGGAAGATTCGGAAGCCTTTCTAAAGTTAGGTCCACTAAAGACTCTTTGAGAGGTGTTTACATTCAAGATTATTAGAATTAATGTCCTATGTATTAGAAAACATTACAAATACTAGCTCCATCGTGCATAAGATTTCTGCTGAGCGTCACAGCTAAGAGCAGCAAAAATCTCTAGAGAGGCACATTCGTGCTGTAGCTCAGGGACCACATCGGGCAACTGCTGGCTCAGAAACTTCCATCATCACACTGGACCCCTTCAGCCTCAGCCACATTCCATGAGTGCCACGAGTCCAAAAGGTTGCTCAAATCCCTTTGACTATTCTGGTAACAAACAAATGCCAGTGTTTCCGATTACAGAAATTCGTTGAAGAGTATCTCACTGTGCTTTTCAGAAGGGAGGGTCACATTTTTCCCTCTGATATCATTTATTTGATCAACTTTGAGTATTCAGAGTTTGATAAGTTTTCCTGGCTTGGCCAATTCAGAAAAGAGCCAGGTGTTTGCCCCAGAAGTTAAAATGTCAGGAGACCTGCAGGTATCCCATATTGGAATGCCTGCCTTTGAGTGCCAGCTCTCGCTCCCAATTCTATATTCCTGGCGATGTAGAGCCTGGGAGGCAACAGGTAAGAGCTCAGGTAGTCAGGTCCCTGTCACCCACGTGAGAGACCTGGTTTGAGATCTGGGCTCCTGGCTTTGGCCTGGCCCAGTCTTGGTTGTTATAGACATTTGGGGGCAGGGGGTGAACCAGCAGATGGGAACAGCCTCTCTCTCTCTCTCTCTCTCTCTTCCTCCTCCTCCTCTCCCTCAACCCTTTGTCTCATCTATCTCTGTCTCTGTCTCTTGGCCTCTCAGATTTTAAAACAAACATAAAGCAAAACAACAAGAAAAAAGAATATTTATTGACTTAAACCTAATAAAAGTGTGTCTCGGGCTTTACTTTGAGTTTTACATTTTGATTTTCTCCTTACAGTCTCCAAACAGTTTTGACAGCGCCAGAACCATTTACACATTGAAGACCATTTTCTGTGTTGTCCCAACATGTCCTTTGAACTTCAGACAAGCTACTTGTCTGCACTTGAGAATCTCATGGTTATCTCAAACCAGACACGTCCAAAGGGGAAGTCTTTTTTCTTTTTTTAAAGATTTATTTATTTATTTGAAAGTCAGAGTTACACAGAGAGAGGAGAGGCAGAGAGATTCAGAGAGGTCTTCCATCCCTTGGTTCACTCCCCAACTGGCCACAATGGCCAGAGCTGTGCTGATCCAAAGCCAGGAGCTTCTTCCGGGTTTCCCATATGGCTGCAGGGGCCCAAGGACTTGGGCCATCTTCTACTGCTTTTCCAGGCTATAGCAGAGAGCTGGATCAGAAGTGGAGCAGCTGGGTCTCAAACTGGTGCCCATATGGGATGCCGGCACTTCAGGCCAGGGTATTAACACACTGCTCCACAGTGCTGGCCCAAAAGGGGAAGCCTTGACCTCTCTTCCCGATTGCAACACACACATTTCCCAGGTTTTCCATCTGAGTGAATAAAATCGCTGTTGTGGTTGCTCAGAAACCTGGGACTCCTACCTTTGTCTCCAGCAGCCAGCCTGTCCAGGCCCCCTGGACAGCAACAGCGGCTCCCAGCAGTCCAAGTAGCTTCCTTCCACTTGACTGCAAAGTCCATCAGCAGCTACTCTGTCCACAATCGGGGCTCAATGCTTCTTTTGCTGCGGGGGCTGTGCTGCGGGGAACGGCTGTCCAACGCATAGTAGGATATGAGCGGCATTCCCGGCCTCCATCCAGCAGATGGTGGCAGTCACTGTCCACTCTGCTCCCGATCATCTTCATCGTCAGACATCGTCAGACCAAATACTCACTGGGGTCAAAATGGACTCAGCACCGTGATCTGCTCCAATTCATCTTCTGTCCAGAAGAAATGACAAAGCAATGATGTACTTAAACCCTCCTGATTTAACAGTCAATGATTCCCTGTTTGATGTAAAATAAACTCTCCGTCCTGGGCCAGCACTATGGAGTAGTTGGCTAAGTCTCCACCTCGGCGCCGGCATCCCATATGGCACTAGTCCCAGCTGTTCCTCTTCCAGTCCAGCTCTCTGCTATGCCTGGGAAAGCAGTGGAGGATGGCCCAAGTCCTTGGGCCCCTGCACCCACGTGGGAGACCCAGAAGAAACTCCTGGCTCCTGGCTTCAGATCAGCCCATCTCTGGCCCTTGTGGCCATTTGGGGAATGAACAATCAGAAGAGCTCTCTCTCTGTCTCTCCTTCTGTCTGCATCTCAAATAAATAAATCAAATATTAAAAAAAAAAAAAACCTCCAAGTCCTTTACCATGAGACTTTTTAAAATTTAATTTTATTGGTGCTGGTGCCATGGCCTAGCAGGTAAAGCCACCACCAGCTGCAGTGCCACCATCCCATATGGGTGCCAGTTTGAGACCAGGCTGCTCTACTTCCCAACCAGCTATGCTATGGCCTGGGAAAGTAGTGGAGGATGGCTCAAGGGCTTGCAGCCCCTGCACCCGCATGGGAGACCTGGAAGAAGCTCCTGGCTCCTGGCTTCAGATGGCCCAGCTCCGGCTGTTGCAGCCATTTGGGCAGTGAACCGGTAGATGGAAGACCTCTCTCTCTGTCTCTCCCTCTCACTGTCTGTAACTTTACCTCTCACTTTAAAAAAAAAAAAAAAAAAAAAAAGGCGACCACCATCCAGTCTCTAAGGCAAGAGTTCACATTGTGGTTCCCCGATGGGGTTTCAGGTTTGTCTGTGCTGCCTCAGATTTTAGAAGTCTATGACCTCATCAGTACACTGAGATCCATGAAAGCACATAAGACTTTTTTTCCTATGAAATATAAAACACTTGGGGCCGGCGCCGTGGCTCACTAGACTAATCCTCCGCCTGCGGTGCCGGCATCCCATATGGGCGCCGGGTTCTAGTCCCGGTTGCTCCTCTTCCAGTCCAGCTCTCTGCTGTGGCCCAGGAGGGCAGTGGAGGATGGCCCTGGTGCTTGGGCCCCTGCACCCGCAGGGAGACCAGGAGGAAGCACCTGGCTCCTGGCTTCGGATCATTGCAGCACGGGCCGTGGCAGCCATTTGGAGAGTGAACCAACGGAAGGAAGACCTTTCTCTCTGTCTCTGTCTCTCTCTCACTGTCCGTAATTTTACCTGTCAAATAAATAAATAAATAAAAAGAAATATAAAACACTTTATCTCATGTCAGGATAGCACTACTATAGTGAGAAGGATGCGATTCATTTATATTCAAAAACATTTATGTTCAAGTGCCTGCCCTTCAGATTCACATTCATTGAAGCTGCTACTTTGATCAGTTTATGCTGTACACATGTGTTGCAATATTGCACTGTATCTCATAAAATATAAAAATACTACATGCTAATCACACATTTTAACAAATAAATTACCCCTCAAAGGACAAAAAGATTTTGCTCACTATTTATTTATTTGAAAGGCAGAGTGATAGAGAAAAGAGAGATCTTACATCTGCTGGTTCACTCTCTAGTTGGCCACACATCTGGGACTGGGCCAGACTGAAGCTAGGAACCAGAAACTCCACACAGATCTGCCACATGGGTGGCAGGCACTCAAGTATTTGAACCATCATTGGCTGCTTTCCCAGGTGCTTAGCAGGGAGCTGGATTGGAAACAGAGCAGCTGGGACTCTAACTGGCATTCTGCAATGGGATGTGGGTCTCCCATGTAGCTGCACCACAATGCCCGCCCTAGACCAAAAGAAGGAATCTGCAAGAGGAATCTACTCCTCCCCAAAGAAACAGAAACCACAAAGTAACAGCAATTAGAAACCAAGTCTCTGAACTTAGCTGATCGTTGTGGTTGGAATAATTGGCTACTTTAGACCCTGCAGTTTCTGCCATTCCATGTGTTGACTTTTCAAAAGGACTGAATTCTTGTATTTTATTTGAAGGCTGGAAAATAAAGAATGTGTAATTGATGATTGTTCTAAATGCTGGCCAATAGAACAGAAAGAGAGATGTTTCTTTGTTTTGTTGTTTGAGAGATGTTTGAAGCCAAGAGCTAAAAGGGACTTTATATTTATATATTTTAAGGAGTTATAGTGAGATCTTTTATCATACCTTCATATTGTGAATATCAGAATACTGCACAGCGATCTCCTGGGAGAAAGTCTTACTTCAGACTCCTACAAAAAGCACACAATGAAAACCCTGAAACTTCCTTAGGCTGTGTGCTTTCTGCCACATTGGCCTGTGATGTTGTGAGTAAAACATTCTTGAACTTTCCTGAATGTGGAAGGAACAGTGACCCATTAATATATCGTGCCAGAACTACTGGATTTCTGGGAAGAATTCTTATAATAAAAAATAGTCTTACTTTAAGACCTTCCTCACCAGTTGTTGCATTTTTATTTCTCTCAGTTGGCTTTAGGAAAGTTTGTGAAAATATTGTCATGTAACAAACTTCTTACTGAAAAATCTGACTTCTCTTTCCAAAAAAGAAATGTTGAAGTTTCCCATCTTCCAAGCCAACATGAGTATGGCATGCCTCTTTACTGCAATCTTCTTTTTTAAGGTATATTTTGTTTATTTGAAAGGCAGAGTGACAAGTGGAGAGAGAGAGTGAGAGCGAGCGAGAGAGAGAGATTCCCTCTGGTTTACTTTCCAAATGGTTGCAACAGCTAGGACTGAACCAGGAACTCCATCCAGGTCTCCCACATAGGTGACAAGGGCCCATGTACTTGGGCTGTCATCCGTTGTTTTCCTAGGTACCTTGACAGGGTACTGGGTCAGAAACAGAGCAGCCAGGACTTGAACTGGTGCTCCAATATGGGATGCCAATGTCACAAGCAGAGGCTTAACCAGCTCTGCCACAACACAGGCCCCTACTGCAATCTCCTTACTCTGGCTTCATTCTGCGTATTACTCCTGGATTATCAGTCATTACGTAATGCTCATCCTCAGAAGCCTAACTCAAGTTTTTTCTGCCACATCCCCAGCCCCTCCATCTCCCAGAGCTCCATCATCTATCCTAACATATCTTTTGGCTTTCCCATCACTGTCCTGCTCTCAGTGGCCACATCTCTTGGTCTCCAGCAAATACATCTGTGTTGGTTATCTGTATGCACGGTTACACCTGTGCAGGGAGTGGAACACCTGTGTTGTATCTCCTCCTCCTGTTCTCAGACCCCTCTGCCCCACTGCTGATCCTGACCATCTCTTGCTTTAAGATCTGCATCTCCTCTAGACCTCCAAATCTTTATGACTAAATTGACTCTATAATAATTATTCCCTCCTTTAATCATATTAGTATATTCATTCACTGAATTCAGGAAATGTTGGAAAATTTTTATGTATAAGACACTATGGGAGGCCTGCGCCATGGCTCACTAGGCTAATCCTCTGCCTGAGGCACCAGCACCCCGGGTTCTAGTCCCAGTTGGGGTGCCGGATTCTGTCCCGGTTGCTCCTCTTCCAGTCCAGCTGTCTGCTGTGGCCCGGGAAGGCAGGGGAGGATGGCCCAAGTGCTTGGGCCCCTGTACCCACATGGGAAACCAGGAGAAGGCACCTGGCTCCTGGCTTCGGATCAGTGCAGTACACTGGCTGTAGCAGCCATTTGGGGGTTGAACCAACGGGGCGGGGGAGGGGGGGAGACACTATGGGTAATATAAAACATGTAGGAAATTATCTGTCACTTAAATATTAAAAGCAACTAAGAAAAATAAGGTACCTTGTTTTATTAAAAATTGATTTATTTATTTGAAAGGCAGTGATGAGAGAGGGAGAGACTGAAAGACCTCTTCCATCCACTGGTTCACACTCCAACAGCTGCAACAAAACCAGGATTCCAAAACTCCACCTGTCTCCCACATAGGTTGCAGGGGTACAAGTACCCAGGCTATCTTCTGCTCTTTTCCCAGGTGTGTTAGCAGGGAGCTGAATCAGAAGCAGAACAGCTAGGAGTTGAACTAGCACTTGGATATGGGATGCCGTCTTCATAAACAGCAGCTTACCCCACGTGCCATAACACCGAGCCCAAGGTATTTTGGATAAGTACAATTAAAGAGATATACTAAGAATCATACTAATAACATGTACAGCAACTGAGAGGAATGGGATAACTCTTCTCCTATCAGACTCACAATGGCTTAATTTGTGCACATATTGGCACCAGAGTGTGGCTGTGAAGTAGTGAGGAGAAGAAAGCCAGGACTCAGAGGAGCGCACCCACTCAGATGACAGGGTCAGTCCATCACGAGGCATCCTTCCATCCAGCGCACAGTGCTCAGACTTGATTCAGACAGAAATTCACTTCCTGGAAGAGGGTACAAGAAGGTGGGTCACAGCAGTGACAGTGAACAATGGCTAAAACCATTGCAGGAGGCCTCAGTGTAGCTCCAGGAAGAGCAGGTAAAGAGAAGGACCAGGGAGCAGGAGAGACTGCAGGAGCATCAGGGCTTTAGCCAGACAGGCCAGGCTTCTGCACGGGACTGATATCAGCAGGCAGCTAAGACAGAAGCCTGCCTCTAAAGCTGACTCAGCGTTCATGGTCAGCAGGAAGTGACAGCCCAACCAGACACAGATATCTGAGTTCCCTTCATTATCCTCCCAAGAGGTGCCAGGCTGGACCTAGGAGCACAGCTAATTATTTTTTATATAAGTATTCTATTTATGACACTTTTTTAATTGAAAAAGAATTGTGCACATACGGTAAACACAAACCATCCAAAAGAGTGTATGATAGGGGCTGGCGCTGTGGTACAGCGGGTTAATGCCCTGGCCCGAAGCACCGGCATCCCATATGGGCACTGGTTCGAGACCCGGCTGCTCCACTTCCATCCAGCTCTCTGCTGTGGCCTGGGAAGGCAGTGGAGGATGGCCCAAGTCCTTGGGCTCCTGCACCTGCATGGGAGACCTGGAAGAAGCTCCTGGCTCCTGGCTTCGGATCAGTGCAGCTCCAGCCATTGCAGCCAATTGGGGAGTGAACCAGCGAATGGAAGACCTCTCTCTCTCTCTCTGTAACTCTTTCAAATAAATAAATAAATCTAAAAAATTTTTTTAAAAAGTGTATGATAAAAATAGATGAATCTAAATGGTAAAACTCCAGGCCCAGATGGTTTCACTGCAGCAGTCTACCAAGCACTTATTCACTATAACTCTTTTTTTTTTTTTAACAGTTCATTGTATTTATTTGAAAGGCAGAGTTACAGAAAGAGGGAGTAAGAGACAAGGAGAGAGATCTTCCATCCACTGGTTCACTCCCCAAATAGCCACAATGGCCAGCGCTGGACCAGGCCAAAGCCAGGTGCCAGGAGCCAGGAGCCAGGAGCTTCATCTGGGTCCTCAATGTGGGTGCAGGGCCCAAGAGCCATCTTCTGCTGCTTTCCCAGGTGCATTAGCAAAGAGCTGGATTAGAAGTAGAGCAGCCAGGACTCAAACCAGCACCCAGCACTGCAGGTGGTGCCTTAACCTACTACACAGAACACTGGCTCCTATTCACTACAATTCTACATAGTATGTTCTAGGAAATAGGAGAGGACGAAATGCTTCTCAATTCATTTCAGGAAGCTAATGTTATACCAACACCAAATCTAGACAAAGTACAAAAAAGAAAAGAAAAAAAGAAACCTAGAGTTCAGAATATAAATGCAAAACTCAAAATAAAATAACAAATAGAACGCAGCATACATAATAAGAATTATATATCATAATTAAATTTATTCAAGGGATATAAATTTAGCTCAAGAGTTAAATGTCAGTCAATGCAATCTGCCACCTTAGCAGGCTAAAGAAGATCACATGATCATATCAACTGATGCAGAAAAAGCATTTGACAAAATCAACACTCAGGACCAGCACTGTGGCGTAACAGGTAAAGCCACTGTCTGCAGTGCCGGAATCCCATATGGGCACCAGTTTGTGTCCTGGCTGCTCCACTTCTAACCTAGTTCTCTGCTATGGCCTGGGAGAGCAGTAGAAGATGGCCCAAGTCCTTGGGCCCCTGCACCCACATGGGAGACCCAGAAGAAGCTCCTGGCTCCTGGCTTCAGATCGGCCCAGTTGTGGCCGTTGCAGCCATTTGAGTAGTGAACCAGTGGATAGAAGACCCTTCTCTCCTCTGCCTCTGCCTCTGCCTCTGCCTCTCTGTAACTCTGCCTCTCAAATAAACAAATCTTTTTTTAAAAAAATTAATACTCAGGGGCCGATGCTGTGGCACAGTGGGTTAACACCCTAGCCTGAAGCACAGGTATCCCATATGGGTGCTGGTTCGAGACCCGGCTGTTCCACTTCCGATCCAGCTCTCTGCTCTGGCCTGGGTAAGCAATAGAAGATGGTCCAAGCTCTTGGGCCCCTGCACCTGCATGGGAGACCCAGAAGAAGCTCCTGGCTCCCGGCTTCGGATCGGTGCAGCTCTGGCCATTATGGCCAATTGGGGAGTGAACTACACGTTGGTGTAGGGGCCCAAGTACTTGGGCCATCTTCCACTGCTTTCCCAGGCCATAGCAGAGAGCTGGATCAGAAGTGGAACAGCCGGGTCTCGAACCAGCACCCATATGGGATGCCTGTGCTTCAGGCTAGGGTGTTAACCCACTGCGCCACAGCATCGGCCCCTCATCATAATGAGCCATTAGAGAAATGCAAATTAAAACCAGAATGAGAAATCACTACACATCTATCAGAATGGCTAAAATAACAAATAGTGACAGCACCAAATATTGGTGAGGATGGGGTGGAACCAGATCACTCACACACTGCTGATGGGGATTTAAAATGTGAAATGATACCGTCACTTGGGAAAATAGTTCAGTAGTTTCTTAACAAACTAAATATGCAACTTCCATACAATACAGCAGTTGCATTCCTGGACATTTGTCCCTAGGAAATGAAGGTTATTTTCACACAAAATCCTATACACAAATGCTCATAGGAATTATATTCCTAATAGCCAAATCCTGGAAACTGTGCAGATGTCCTTCAATGAGTGAGTGGTTAACCAAAGAATGGTAAATCCGTAATGGAGTGCTGCTCTGCAAGGAAAAGGAAATACAAACTTTTAAATAAGATTTGTTTGTGGCCGGCGCCATGGCTCAACAGGCTAATCCTCTGCCTTGCGGCGCCGGCACACCGGGTTCTAGTCCCGGTTGGGGCACCGGATTCTGTCCCGGTTGCCCCTCTTCCAGGCCAGCTCTCTGCTGTGGCCCGGGAGTGCAGTGGAGGATGGCCCAAGTGCTTGGGCCCTGCGCCCCATGGGAGACCAGGATAAGCACCTGGCTCCTGCCTTCAGATCAGCGCGGTTTGCCGGCTGCAGCGCGCCGGCCTCGGCGGCCATTGGAGGGTGAAACAACGGCAAAGGAAGACCTTTCTCTCTGTCTCTCTCTCTCACTATCCACTCTGCCTGTCAAAAATAAATTTTTAAAAAAAGATTTGTTTGTTTATTTGGAAGGCAGAGTTATAGAGAGAGGGATACATACACACACACACACACACACAGAGGAGAGAGAGATCTTCTATCCACTGGTTCACTCCCCAGATGGCTACAACAGCCAGGGCTGGGTCAGGCCAAAGTCAGGAGACAGTGTTTGTAAAATGGTGCCATCTTACCTGTGGTGCCATCTATGCTCTGGACACCATCTTGGGCTCTGAACCTCATAGCCACCTTGCACAGTAGGCTTAGGTCCTAAGCCCCCTGGCCCAACCACCGGTGTCAGCTCTATCCCCACCCTAATGGGATTTGCTACTCCTACTTCCATGCGCACCCCCCAGCAAAGGTATAATGGGACCTGCTTCCCGGTCACAAGTTCTCTTTTTTCCTTCTTCTCCCCTCCAGCCGACCTGTCAGATTTCCCTGTCAATAAGCCCTTTCCCTTACTCCGGTGTTTGGTGTGTTTAGTGGCGGCCTTACAGACGGGAGCTCCACCAGATCTCCCATGTGTTGGCAGGGGCCCACACACTTGGGCCATCTTCTGCTACTTTTCCTGGCCTATTGGCAGGGAGGTGGATCATAAGTGAAGCAGCTGGGACTCAAACTGATGCTACAATATGAGGCTGGTATCCCAGGCAGCAGTGTACCCCACTGTGCCATGACACTAGTTTCAAGGAAAGACTACCGATGCACACACAACAGTGCGAATTAATCTCCAGAGAATTTGCTAGGTGAAAGAAGCCAATGCCAAAAGGCTGCGTACCACAGGATTTACGAAAATGACAAAACTGTCGAAAATCGTAGTTACAGAAGGGGGAAGTTACTAAGATCAAGCAGGTGCTGGTGAAAGGGAAGCCTGGTGTCCCTAAAAGGGGCAGCAGAGGATGGGCACTTGGTTGGCAGGTAAAACACCTGTGACCCATACAGGGATTCCCTGGCTTCAATCCCCACTTCCAGCTCCGGATTCTCGTTTTCCTGTTACGCACATCCTGGGAGGCAGCAGGTGATGGCTCAAGAGGTTGTGTCCCTGCCACCCATGTGGCAGAGACCTAGATTGAGCCCCCTGGCTCCTGAATCTGGCTCCAGCCCTGAGGCATTTGAAGACTGAACAATCAGATGGGAATTTTCTCTGTCTATCGTCTCTCAAATAAATAGATTTTATAAGTTTTTATTTTTTTAATAAAAACAAAGGGACAGCAGGAGGGATAGAGTTTCTGTATACGGACATGTCAATGTGAGCATCCTGGTGTGGCATTGTACTCTAGCAGGATAGTGGTTACAGTTGGGGGAAACTCACTAAAGTGTACCTAGGATCTCTCAGTATGGCAATGGTCTCAGATCGAAAGTTTAATTACAAAAGTGAGGCAGGGCGCATTTGTTCTTGGAGGCATAGTATCTGACAGGGCTAAACTGAACACAGTCTGTCCCATGAGTAGAAAACTGCTTGTCACAGCACCACAGGCTGGGCAGCCCTGGCTGAAGAGCACAAAGACCTCTGCTCTCCTGGCGGCCCCTCAGCAACCCAGGCTGCCCTACTCAGGTCCTGGGTCCAGTATCACGCTGTCGTCAGCAGTTTCACCGCAGCAAGTTTTAAGTCCCACTTGTTTGGCTTAGGAACTTTTTTAAAAGTGGAACTAGTTACATCATTTGGGGAACTTCTGCTATTTAAAGAAGAAAACACTATCTGTTAGGAAAATCTGACACTCCTCCACCTCCTCCTTCCAAGGCCCCAGAATGCTTTGTTCTTTGTTTGACGAGTTAGGTAATGTCTCCCCCAATTCCAAGTATGGCACGGTGTAGCCTCACCCACTGGGATAGAGCTTCAATGGCCTCAGTTGGAATATGTGGGTCACTCGCTGACCATCTTGCTACCCAGAGAACTACAGCCCTTTTGCTTTTCGTGCAGCTGAATGCAACTCTGCCATATATTTTCCATGCCTGAAGGAAGCAGAACAAAAGTTCTGTTTGTTTGCTTGCTGGTAAGAATTGGCAAGGCATCCTGGTTTAGATGATGAAATGCTGGTTCTTGCTTCCTTTTCACCGTGAAGTGGGTTTGCTTCCGGAACTCAGCAGATGAAAGTGTTTCAAATCGATGCCTGGTCTCATTTCCAGTTTACCTTTCACCTGGGCTCTCACCACTGCATGTTTTCCAGAAGAAAACAATGAAGATTTTGGGATTTTTTTTTAAAAAAAAGCCTTATCCAATGCATCTTCTCTGTTGAGTCATAGCATAGAATCAATTCTTTGATTCAGCAAACAGAGGAAGCAAGGCACAAAAAAGTTAAATGATTTGCTAAAAGTTAAAGACAGGAATGGGGTTCCAGGCACCAGACTCTTGCTGTATTTATACTGCCTTCCAACATGCCACCACACTGAATTACAGGACACACCGTGCATGCTTATTTTCTTTACTTTCTAAGATTTTTTTTAATAACTGCAGAAACACATAATTGCCTGCCCTAAAATTTATCAGAAAAGTCATTTGCTCGTTTTCTGTGATTGGCTAACTTTAAGTGTCAACTTGATTGGACTAAGGAATACCTAGCAAAGCATTGTTTTGGTTGTCTGTGAGGGTGTTCCCAGAGGAAATTAGCATGTTAATCTGGGTAGACTAGGTGGGGGCAACCCACCCTCAGTAAGGGTGGGCATCATCTGCTTGGAGAGAGCAACTACTGAAGGCAACTGGGTGTTGCCACCTCCCCCCTCTGGAGAGCTGGGACACATTCGTCCCCTGCTTTGGACATCATAATTAAGTCCAAACTCTCTGGTCTTTGGACTCCAGAACTTAGACCAGTCACTCTCCCTCAGGTTCTCAGGCTTGGGCCTTAAACTGAGGGTTACACCATCAGTTTCTGAGGAATTTGCACTTGAACCCACCAGCTTCCTAGGGTCTCCAGCCTCCAGATGACATGCTATGGAATCTCTCTCTCTTTTACTTTTTAGTATATGCTTTGCTTTCATGTAAGTTATTTCTTTTGATAAGTAAGGCAACTGGGGAACTGAAAAGTTAGATAATAAACCCAGGAGCTCACCCGTGATAATTGGCAGGGCTGGCTCAGGGCTTTGCTCACCCTGCTCCAATGCTTACATTTTCCATTTTTAAAATTATTTGTCAACTTTCATTTTTTTGGAAAGGTAGAGAGAAAGACCAGAAAGACAGTCATAGAAGAGAGCACTCTTTCATTCACTGGCTCACTACCCAAATGCCCATAAAAGCTATGGCTGGGCCAGGCCAAAGCTAGAAGTCCAGAACTTTATCTGGATCTTCCACAAGGATGGTAGGGACCCAAATACTTAAGCCATCATATGCTGCCTCCCAGAGACCACATGATTTGGAAGCTGGATCAGAAGCAGAGTAGCCAGGACTCAGATCGGGCACTCCAATATGTAATGCTGGCAGCCCAAGCAACAACTTAACTTCTGAGCTACACACTTGCCCTTGTCTGCCCCTGCCTCCTTTTTATAGTGAAAAAATGTACCTAGGATTAGCCAACTGGACTCGGTTTACATGACCCCAATTTTGTTATCAACATCTGAAGCATCGTAATTAGGAGCCAATCAAACTTATATCCTCTTCTCTCCATCAGGTCTGATCAGAGTTTTGACTGCTTTGTTTGTTTCTTTGTTTAAGTGTTTATATTTGAGAGGCAGAGTTACAGATAGAGAGAGGCAGAGATGGAGAGATCTTCCATCCACTGGCTGACACCCCAGATGGCTGTAATGCCTGCAGCTGGACCCATCCATAGCCAGGAGCCTCCTCTGGGTCTCCCACATGGGTGCAGGGGTCCAATCACTTGGGCTATCCTCCACAGCTTTTCCAGGCCACCAGCAGGGAGCTGGATTGGAAGTGGAGCAGCCGGGATGAACCAGCACCCATATGGGATGCTGGCACCACAGGAAGAGGCTCAACCTACTAAGCTGGCCCCAAGTATTGACTTCAGCCACATCAATGCCATAGAGTCCCTTCCCAGCCTGTTTGATCCAGTGCTTGTTGGCCTTGACAACCCAGTGAACATGGGTGTGATGTTGTCTTCTATCTTCTTCATAGTAGACTCAGTGGTCAGGGGGAACTTGATGGTGGCACAGTGGTCAACTTGTTTCTTCTGGGGGAGCCTTTCCAAGGATATTTGCACTGCCATCAGAGCTGTAGTATTTGGGTCACTGGAACGTGGGTGACACACTGGTGTGTGTGTGTTTGTATGTGTGTGTGTGGCTGTGGATGCCTTTCTTAGCCTCCCTTCTTAGCCTTCAAAGCCTTTGCTTTGGTTTTGGTTTTGGCTTTGGCTTTGGGAGGGGCAGGAGTTTCCATCTTTGCCTCCGGTGCCATCTTGGTGAAAGGTCCTTCCTGCCCTTTCTGATACACAGCACCACAGTAAGAATGTGACTTGCTTATTGCATAATTATATGAGTCAATTCCTTAATAAATCCTCTACTGTTAGTAAAATGGTACCATCTTCCTAAGCCCAGCCTGGCTTACTGGAAGTCAGGTGGCCAAATGGCTCAATCACAAGTGTCAACTCCATTCCCCACCCTAACAGGATTCGCTGCTCCCTCTTTCTTTCCTCTGCAAAGCTATATAAGACCTGATTTCCCAGTACAGCCTGCTGTTCTCTCCTGCACGGGGCCCACCACCTTCTCCCTTACTCCAATGTTTGGTGTGTTTTGTGGTGACCTTTCATCTCCTATTTTTGTATACATAACCTACTGATTCTGTCTCTCTGGAAAACCCTGACCAAACACACCTTTCTACATCCTTTTGGGCCAATGTGTATTTACTCCTAAAAATAGCAATTATTTCCTAATATGGAAATCTTCATATTTTCATTTTCAAATATAATTAAGAACAGATATACAACACATTGTTCATGAAAATTAGTACTTGCCTTTAGAAGAGAAAAGGATATAAAATCCACCCCTCCATAAACTTTCAGACAGAATGTCAAAGTTTAAAAGGTTCATTTGGTGTTTACTAGTTGACTTTCAGTATTCTGTGATGTGGTGTCAACTAAGAACAGATAGATCTGGAAAAGTACCGGGAAGCAAAGCATGTCATTGAGAGACCTTTCCTATAAGGATTTGTTCTTCCACAATTGAGTTTTTGCTGCCTGTAAGTTAACCTCTATTTAAGATGTCTTAAAAGGTCATAAGATCTACTGTTGGATAGTTTATTAGTCTGCTTGGCCTGTCATATAAAAATACCACAGGCTGGGTGCCTTCAACAACAGACATTTATTTTCTTATAGTCCTGGGTACTGGAAATCCAAGATCAAAGTGTCGAGTTTGATTGCTGATGAGGGCTCCCTTCTTGAATTGCAATGACAGCTTCTCCCCTGTGTCCTCACCAAGCAGAAAGCTCTGGTGCCTCTTCTCAAAAGGACACTGATCCTATCGAACTAGAACCTGATTCTATGATCTTATTGAACCTTAATTACTGCTGGGGGGGTGCAGAATGTCAGGGCATCAGCTTGAATTTGGGGGCTACACAATCCATAACCCATGTTTTTATGTGCAGACTGTAAGTTTACAAGAGTTATATAGTTGATAACATACACTTATTTATACTTCTATAATACATGACAAATTGAAAACACATTAAAATCCACAAACAAAAGAATCAACAAATATTTATCGAATTTCTAATTTTGTTAGATACTGTCAACAATTTCCTGGCCACTGGTTGTACTACAAGTTGGGTTGTAATGTATTCTCTGAGATTTAAAATGTCAAAGAATTGACCTTCTTACATTGAGTTTCAACAAATTGTTTATGGATTGAATTACAAGAAAATGAATGGAGAGTACCAGAAACAGAAATTAGGACCGGGCATTTTTCCATTCAATTGTTGTTTATAGCCCCTGTCTTTATTTTTTAAGATTTATTTTATTTATTTGAAAGACAGAGTTACAGAGAGAGGTAGAGACAGAGAGAGAGAGGTCTTCCATCCACCGGTTCACTCCCCAGCTGGCTGCAACTGCTGGAGCCACACCGATCCAAAGCCAGGAGCCAGGAGCTTCTTCTGGGTCTCCCACGTGAGTGCAGAGACCCAAGGACTCAAGCCATCTTGTACTGTTTTCCCAGGGCATAGCAGAGAGCTGGATCAGAAGAGGAGCAGCCAGGACTCGAACCGGCACCCATATGGAATGCCAGCGCTTCAGGCCAGGGCTTTAACCCACTGCGCCACAGCACTGGCCCCAGCTTTTTATTTGTTAAACTTCCCATTTGGTGAAGTATGAAGCCTTTTTTACTGTAATGTAAATTTAAAATATGTTATCTCAAAAGCTAAAAGAAAGAAAGGGAGAAAGAAAGAGGGGAGAAGGGAAAAAGGCGGGGGAGAGGGAATATCATTATGTTCTTAGAATTCTATCTACAAATCACATTGAGTCTGTTAAAAACTAATTAAAAATTAAAATTTAAAATTTAAAAAAAGAAGGAAATTGGGACCTGAGGATTAAGAACTTCAAGATGACAAATAGGGACTCAGAGTCAGAATTGAGTCAACTATATGAAGGCACCCAGGGTAGTGTTGAGCCCAAGGGTCCATGCAAAAGTAAAAGTAGAGCCACAGATGACATCTAAAACATGGATTAAAATAAGAACAGCTGTTTGCAGGACAGGAAGCCCATTGCCCTAATATTTATGGAATAACAAGCAGTGGTGCAAGGAACTTCCTTCACGAATCACAGCAGCCCTGCAAATGAGGAGCAGCTCACTGTGAGAATGAGCACATGGAGTCTCCAAGATGATGAAGCCAGGGACCTGCGTGAGAACTGAGCTTCAAACCCAAATCTGACACTTTCAATATCTGCAGTCCCTAGGCTACCTTTTCTAAGGTTCATAACCTCAATCTGGTGATGTTGAAGCAGGATCCCCAAGTTCTTGCAGTGAAAGCCTACTGACTGCCTCCCTCCAAGAAACAAGATCTAAGCAGCTAAATTTCTATGCTCTTCCTTCATTGGCTCAAGCTCAACCTTAGTGTTACCTGTAAACTGAAAGGTAGGAACTAATTTTACACACTTTGCTAAGTCTATTCCAAATGAAGGAGAACCAACTTCTGGGACAGAGGTCCGTTTGACCTTCTGACTTGAATCTGTGCAAATAGGATGTTTGGAAAAGAAGATCCTTGTTGATAGAAATTATTCTAAAGGAATGGAGCCCTAGGGAAATGCATCTGGCCAAGGAAAGAAAAAAGGGGTAGAGGCGGTTGGTAGAAAAGGGCAGGGGAGAAGTATGTAGAATCAGATCTCGGGTTCCTAGGAAGCTCTAGTAATCTAGAATTCTTCTTCCTCCCTCTCCTTAACTTTAATCTCTGTGTTTCTCCAATTATGTCCTCCTATTTTCCTTATTACAATTATTTCCACCACCCTCCTTCCATTTCTAGGCTGTCTCCAACAGGGACCTATAATAAATCTGGATCTAAACTGGTAAGGGAACAATAGAACAGACTGAAAAACATAGGAAAGTGTGCTCAGATGCACTCTTAGCATAGTGAATATAAATTAAAGCAAAAAATTGATCCTTTGGAGAATTACAGTGAAGGGAGGCAGTTAGAATGTCTTTGAAATAAAGGCACATTTGTATACCCCAAACTTTGATTAGTGAATGCTTCTCTAGGTATAGTTCAAGACACACATATTTTATATTTCAAAAACATATGTGCTTAAATAACAATACAACACAATGAAATGCTGTCTCAGCATTTCAACATACCATGGGAGACCAGATTATCAGAATACCAATTGGCATTGCAATCAGTTACAACAAAACAGCATGGTCACTGGGAACCGGGAATCCCCCTGCTGAACCAGTCCTAGATGGGAGCAGAGAGACTTCCACAAACAGAACATGTGACAGCTTTGAAGGGGACTGGAGGAAGATGGGGCTGAGTTTCTAACATCTCCATGAAGTAGCAACAAGGGTATCTTCTTACATTTCTCCTGGCCATTTTCACAGACTTCCTCATTTCTCCACCATTCCAGCCCATGCTCATTTCCAGCAAACAGCCTAACCTCTTCCAAGACTGCAGCTCAGTGGTCCGAGCTTTCTTCAGACTTAGAGGAAGCAGAACCACTCCCCAGCCAACACCAACCTCTCCATCTGAGCCAGTAATTTTGGTAAGTCAAGATTCTCAGTCTCAGATTTCCACCCAACATTCAATACATTCTCTGTGATATCTGCTTATGCCCTAAACTGGATTTCTAAGTGAGACTTATCTTCCCAAAGTGCTCCCATAGCCTTCGGGATCATCAAAACCCCTGGATTGGGTGCTGCCCATGATAATCCAAGGTTAGCTAACTTCTCTCATATTACCTCTTGCTACCACCTGCATCATGCCTTTTATGATCCTTCTCATCCAGTTTTTCCTCCATTCTCAATACGTGCCATGTTCATGCTATTATTCCTGTTTTGAATACTTTCCCTCTTTCTTTTCACTAAGGGGAATGGTGCCAATCCTTGAAGTTCCAACACTACTAGTTAAATTCCTCATCTACCCCAAGAGCCATTCATTTGTTTACAAGTGAACACACCTGTAGTTCTGATTATTTTGTGTTTGGCTATATATTGTCTCATCTCCCCCAGACACTGTGGAGAACACAGCCCATATCATATGTAGTATTTCTTCAGTATACCTAGAAAAAAATGATTCTGTCATACTATGGTTTGAATTTCAGTTTGGATGTCCCCCAAAGTCCTATGTGTTAAAGACTTGCTCCCCAAATCATGTGTTAATGATTATTGGATCAATGTTAATGATTGAAGCATTAAGGTGGAAGCTGAGTATAATTATGGTGTCTGAAGGTGAGCCCTTTGGGAAGTGATTAGATTGGATCTGGTTGTTGGAGCACCCATGATTGAATCATGCTGGTTTTTATAGGGACCACATAGACAATGCACATACTCACTGTCTTTTAGTTTTTATATTTATAACATATAATATGATTATTATATATTATAATATATGATTCTTTTTTTCCCTTATTTATTTTTTCCTAGAGATCTTTGATTTAAGGTAGACAAAGTTCATGCATTTTCTAAATACAACTTTAGGAGCATAGTGATTCTTCCCTTTGTACCCACTGTTCCATCCTTCTTCCTCCTCCCTCTCCCATTCCCATTCTCATTTTTACTAAAATCGATTTCCTTCTTTTTAAAAAAAGATTTATTTATTTATTTGAAATGCAGAGTTACAGAGATGCATAAGCGGAGAGAGAGAAAGAGAGAGAGAGGTCTTCCATCCACTGGTTCACTCCCTAATTGGCCACAAGGGCTGGAGCTGCACCCATCCGAAGCCAGGAGCCAAGAACCTCCTCGGGGTCTCCCATGTGGGTGCCAGGGCCCAAGGTCTTGAGCCATCTTCTACTGCTTTCCCAGGCCATAGCAGAGAGCTGGATTGGAAGTGGAGCAGCTGGGACTCGAACCAGCACCCATATGAGATGCCAGCACTGCAGGCAGCAGCTTTACCCACTACGCCACAGCGCCAGCCCCTAAGATCTATTTTCAATTAACTTTATACACATAAAATGAACTCTATACTAAATAAAGAGTCCAACAAATAGTGTGGGGAAAAAAACTGTTCCTCAACAGTGGAGACAAGGGCTGTTCAAAGTCATCGCATCTCAAAGTATCAATTTCACTTCTACAGATTACCTTTTAGGTACTCTTAGTTACCACAGATCAGGGAGAACATATGGTATCTGTCCTTTTGGGACTGGCTTATTTCACCAAGCATGATGCTTTCCAGTTTCATCCATTCTGTTGCAGATGATAGAATTTCATTTCTTTGTTTCTTTCTTTTAACCACTATGTAGTGTTCCATGGTGTACATATTCCATGCTTTCTTTATCCAGTCTTCAGTTGACAGATATTTGGGTTGATTGCATATCTTAGCTATAGTGAACTGAGCTGCAGTAAACACAACTCCAAGTCTTGCCACCTGACTGTTGTTCCACATGTATTTTGCCATTGTCATCCTCTGACCTCACCAGACTAGCTGAACCCATAGGACCTGCCCAATCTTGGACTGCAAATCTCCCAAACCATGAGCCAAAAATAGGCCTCTTTTGTTCATCAGTGGTATGTGTCAGAGATTTAGTTATAGTGACAAAAATCTTTCTGATACATGGTATACACCCCTAAATAAGCAACATAGTGCTTTATGAACAGGAACTTCCTGAGTGTTCATTGAATAATTATAAGGTTTTTTGGAGGGTGGGAGGTGGTGTGGTGGGGAGAACATACTAAGATTAGTCACATTCAACTGAATTCAAGCAAATCTCCCAGGACATAGTGACAGGATCAAGCACTGAAGATGGAAGGAATTCTGATTGCCACCAGATTTTAAATAACTCACATCAGCATTCAGCAAAGGTTATATAACTGGAGCCAGACCACAAGACACATTTATATCTTTCAGTAGAATTGAAGCTATTCTGCTCTGACCTAAGCTATCACAGTCTGACTGAACTTTATCAGCAAGCAATATATTAAGTCTGATAAATTCTTTATACAGAAAGCTATCTGTCTTCCACTTCACCAGGTTAAGCAAAGTATACAACAAAAAAATTTTCCACAGAGTGAAAGGTGAAATTTCCACCCTGCAATGGAACTTCCATTGACCAAACACATGATGGAATGGTGAAAGATGCAGATTCTTGAGTTCTTTTTTATTTTTTTGAAAGGCAGAGTTAGTGAGAGAGAGAGAGAGACAGACAGAGAGAATGGTCTTCCTTCCGTTGGTTCACCCCCCAGATGGCCGCTATGGCCAGCGCTGCGCTGATGTGAAGCCAGGAGCCAGGTGCTTCCTCCTGGTCTCCCATGCAGGTGCAGGGCCCAAGCACCTGGGCCATCCTCCACTGCCTTCCCGGGCCACAGCAGAGAGCTGGACTGGAAAAGGAACAACCGGGACAGAACCGGAGCCCCAGCCAGGACCAGAACCTGGAGTACTGGCACCGCAGGCAGAGGATTAGCCTAGTGAGCCATGGTGCTGGCCTGCAGGTTCTGGAGTTCTAATAAGACTTTATAGTTCCTAGAAAGAGAATCTCAGACAGTTGTTTTTTTTTTTTTTTTTTTTTGTCTTTGTGTTTAACTTTCCGTATCTATAAAATGGTGATCACTTATATTCCACTTTATTTTAGAATTATGAGACACCACATGCAAAAAACATCTTGGTAAAATGAAGTTAATAATTAATGATATTATTATTAAAAGGACTTTGGACTGCTAGGAACATCCTACAATATTGGTAGAAGCTGCAAACTGCATCCTTACCAATAGAGCTGAATTAATATTAGTTTTTAAGTTTAGGCAATTAGATTCCAAAACTGAGTTATTATAGCTGTTTGTTTTGCTGTAATAGTCTCTGTACTCTCATTCTGTACATTCCAGTCCTTTTCATCCTAAAAATCTCCCCTTTGGGGCTGGTGCTGTGGCCTAGTAGGTAGAGCCTCTGCCTGTAGTGCTGGCATCCCATATAGGCACCAGTTCAAGTCCCAGCTGCTCCACTTCCAATCCAGCTCTCTGCTATGGCCTGGGAAGATGGCCCAAGTGCTTGGGCCCCTGTGCTTGCATGGGAGACCTGGAAGAAGCTCCTGGCTCCTGGCTATGGATCAGCCCAGCTCCAGTCATTGTGGCCATTTGGGGAATGAACCAGTGGATGGAAGACCTTTCTCACTTTCTCTGTCTCTGTCTCTCTGAAACTCTTGTAAATAAATAAATAATTTTTAAAGGAAAAAGTCTCTCCTTCTACTCCATGCCTATTCCTTTTTTTTAGTTTTTATTTAGTAAATATAAATTTCCAAAGTACAGTTTATGGATTACAATGGCCTTTTCACCCCCATAACTTCCCTCCCATCTCCCGCTCCCTCTCCCATTCCATTCACATCAAGATTCATTTTCAATTATCTTTATATACAGAAGATCAATTTAGTATATATTGAGTAAAGATTTCAACAGTTTGCCCCCAACAGAATATAAAGTGTAAAATACTGTTTCAGTACTAGTTACAGCATTACTTCACATTGGACAACACATTAAGGACAGAGATCCTACATGAGGAATAAGTACACAGTGACTCCTGTTGTTGACTTAACAAATTGACACTCTTGTTTATGGCGTCAGTAATCTCCCTAGGCTCTAGTCATGAGTTGCCGAGGCTATGGAAGCCTTTTGAGTTCGCCAACTTCGATCTTATTTAGACAAGGTCATAGTCAAAGTGGAAGTTCTCTCTTCCCTTCAGAGCAAGGTACCTCCTTCTTTGATGGCCTGTTCTTACTACTGGGATGTCACTCGTAGAGATCTTTCATTTAGGCTTTTTTTTTTTTTTTTTTTTTCCAGAGTGTCTTGGCTTTCCATGCCTACAATACTCCCATGGGCTCTTCAGCCAGATCCGAATGCCTTAGGGCTCATTCTGATTTCTTTCTCCTCTGTGATCCTTATCCTCAAACTTCTTGAAACCACTATCTGTAACCAAGAACTCAGACTCAAGATCTGAACCAGGATCCGAACTGTGGATCAAATAAATACTTTTGTCTACACAGCAGTTTGAACATTTCATTCTCACTGAATGTGAGTGCCTTCAAGTCTGGCACATATACTCCTTAATAGCCAAGGACTCAGCATTCTCCATTATCTCACCCCATCCAGCCCACACACTGATGTTTTACTGTCTGGTCCCTGAAAACATTTGAGTTTGTAACCCCTAATGCTAAAAATAACAAAATTAATTGACTTATTCACATATTCACAAATTTTAAATTAAGAAAGGAAAGACGCATAAACTGAGATACAATTTATTGGTATACAATTAAGCTATAATTTTAAAAGATTGCTTCAAACTTGACCTTCAAAGCCTTCAATTACACACACATATATAGGGAATTAGGTTGGTTTTGCTCACTCTTTTTAATTAAGCTGTTTTCAATTTCTTCTTAGAAGCAAAGAGTCCACTGAGTTGTGTGAAAATCAGGAGATTAAATTTCAACATCTCCATCTTGCAGCTCAGCATGTCACCAACAGCAGGTTGTGACCATTAGTGAAACATAAGTTAATTTCGGTGGTTGCTACTAGGATTAACAAGAATAAAACAGAACAGACAATATCTGAGCAAATCACAGAAGTTAAAGATAAATATTATTATTATTTAAAATTTTTCATTTATTTGAAAGGGAGAGAGAGAGAGAGAGAATGAGAGAATCTTCTGTAAACTGGTTCAGTCCCCAAATGGCTACAGTGGCCAGGGCTGGGCTGATCCAAATCCAGGAGCTTCTTCCAGGTCTCCCTTGTGGGTGTAGGGTCACAAGTACTCAGGCCATCTTCCTCTGTTTTTCCCAGGCACATTAGCAGAGAGCTGGATTAGAAGGGAGCAGCCAGGGCTTGAGATAGCATCCATATGAGATGCTGGAATTGCAGGCAGCAGCTTTACCTGCTATGCCATAGCACCAGCCTCATAAAGGTAAATATTATCTCATGAGGGCCGGTGTTGTGGCAGAGTAGGTTAATCCATATGGATGCTGGTTCTAGTCCCAGCTGTTCTTCTTCCAATCCAGCTCTCTGCTATGGCCTGGGAAAGCAGTGGAAGATGGCTCAAGTGCTTGGGCCCCTGCTACCCACACAAGACAGAGTTCCTAGCTCCTGTCTTAGCCCCAGTTGTTGCAACCATTTGGGGAGTGAACCAGCAGATGGAGGATCTCTCTCTCTCTCTCTCTCTCTCTCTCTCTCTCTCTCTCTCTCTCCTCATGGCTTAACCAGTTACACCACATGCCAACCCCAGAAGGAATCTCTGAGCTTAAATGTAGATCTTTTGAAACAGCCCAGGGGCTGGTGCTGTGGCATAGTGGGTAAAGCCACTGCCAGAAGTGCTGGTATCCCATATAGCCGCTGGTTTGAGTCCCAGCTACTCTACTTCTGATCCAGCTCTCTGCTATGGCCTGGGAAAGCAGTAGAAGATGGCCCAAGTCCTTGGGCCCCTGCACCCACGTAGGAGACCCAGAAAAAACTCCTAGCTCCTGGCTTCAGATCAGACCAGTCCAGCTGCTGCAGCCATTTGGGGAATGAACAGTGGATGGAGGTCCCCCCCACCCCCAATTGCCTCTCAAATAAAAATAGATAAACTTTAAAAAAAATTATAGATATGCTAATTACTCTAATCTTATCATTACATGATATATACATGTATGAAAACAGCACATTGTATCTCATAAATACCATAGAATTCAAAAAATTCATAACAAAGATAGAATTAAAAGTAGTTTATTTTGCTCAAAAAATTCTGAAATACATTCATTTTTCCATAATATACATTTTCCATGAAATTTTTGAAGACCCCTCATATAATTGTCAGTCAAGAATAAAATAAAACTTGAAAAGCTATGGGAAAATAGTTCTTTTTTTTTTTTGACAGGCAGAGTGGATAGTGAGAGAGAGAGAGACAGAGAGAAAGGTCTTCCTTTTTGCTGTTGGTACATCCTCCAATGGCCACTGTGGCCGGCGCATCTCGCTGATCCGAAGCCAGGAGCCAGGTGCTTCTCCTGGTCTCCCATGGGGTGCAGGGCCCAAGCACTTGGGCCATCCTCCACTGCCTTCCCGGGCCATAGCAAAGAGCTGGCCTGGAAGAGGGGCAACCGGGATAGAATCCGGCGCCCCAACCAGGACTAGAACCCGGTGTGCCGGCGCCACAAGGTGGAGGATTAGCCTGTTAAGCCACGGCACCGGCTGGGAAAATACTTCTAAAGAAAAAAATATATTTTTTTTAATTTATTTGACAGGTAGAGTTATAGACAGTGACAGAGAGAGAGAGAAAGAGAGAGAGAGAGAGAAAGGTCTTCCTTCCATTGGTTCACCCCCCAAATGGCCTCTACGGCTGGAGCTACGCCGATCCAAAGCAAGGAGCCAGGTGCTTCCTCCTGGTCTCCCATGCGGGTGCAGGGGCCCAAGCACCTGGGCCATCCTCCACTGCCTTCCCAGGCCACAGCAGAGAGCTGGACTGGAAGAGGAGCAACTGGGGCTAGAACCCGCTGCCCACATGGGATGCCGGCGCCGCAGGCAGGGGATTAACCAAGTGAGCCACAGCGCTGGCCCCAAGAAAAATAATATTTAGATATTTGACGTAGTAAATTTTTAATTGAATATTTGTACGTGTGTATTACATATTTGTTCACGTAACAAATGTATGGAAATTGAAAGCTTTAAAAGCGTAATGCTCTCAGAATTGGGGGATATAGTCAGAAAGTGTTAACATTTAAAATTGAGTCACAAGGAAAACAAAGTTGCTTAGATTCGCATTCTACAGTGGTTGCCATACTGTGTCAACTCTCAGTAAATTACTGATGAGATACAAGTGTTTCACAAATCAGATCAAGGAAACAGTGTTTCCAAGTCTAATCAAAGTGACTAAAAGAGCCAGAGGAAAACATAATTGCAATATGACTTAGTATGGAAAATTATAATTTCCCCAACTACATTACATAGTATCTACAATTATAATGTCAAAACAAACAAAGACAAAAATAGCTGTCACCATGGAATATAGAAAAAAAGGAGGGGAAATGGTAAGAATTCCAGGTTTACAGAATTCACTGTCATGAACAGAGTTCAAAATAAAAGCAGCTCACTAAGAATTTACCCCTTAGAGGCTGGGTGAGTTAGCAAAGACAGGATGACTGCCATTCAGTTAATACTTACTGTGAAAGATGATGCTGATACAAATTCTGAGATAATTTTCCAGCTTTTAGAAGTGTATTTCATGAAGCAGGAAATAAAAGCAACAACACATAAACTGAGGCTTATCTACAATTCAGTAGGTGCTGGATGAAGGCGTGCAAAGGCTGGGTCAGGCTAGGCATGTTCTCAGAATGGCTTCTCAGAAGACATCCAAGTGTGTGAGGTAGTTGTGAATCACATGGAAGCTGACCAGGAAGGAAAAGTGAGGCAGTCCTGGAAATGAGACAGAAGGAGCATAAAGCGCTCAGGAAATCACACTTGTTTTTGTCACTGGGGAGGGAGGACGCAGAGGACGTATTAATTAGGTGGCTTGTTGGTCGGTCCTGTTCCTCCTGTGCTTCACTATTAGCAAATAACAGGAAGCATCCAGCTGTGGTTACTCGGTAGGCATGGCTGTTTCTTAAGGCAACGGGTAGAGAATTGTATTCCTTAAAAGAGCCTTGAGCGAAAGAGGAGAACCACACTTCTCAGAGGTGACTGTAAGGCCCCACAAAACACACCAAACACCGGAGTAAGGGAAAGGGTTTATTGGAGAAAACCCAGCAGGCCAGAGGGAAGGCGTGAAGAAGGAGAAAGAGGGAGGAGAGCGTAAAAGAGAGAGACAGAGAGAAGCCAGGACACACACACACACACAGAGCCACATGTGGCTACTTGGCTTCCAGCAATGGTGGTGGTGGGGGGGGGTGTCAGGGTGTAGATTGCGCCATTCAGGTGGGGTGGGTGGGAAGGTGTCTGGTACCACATCTTGCTCCATTCATTCAGAAGGTCCTAAGTAGGCTGGCTCTGGATCTGGCTCCAGTTTGGTCAGGGAGGAGGTGGGCAAAGCACGGGGGAGCTGTAGGGAAGGAAATAAGAGGGAAAATTAGTGTTGGTATATGTGCTTCAGAATTGTGGAAACAAAGAATGAGCTCCAGACATAAACATTTTGTACCACCAGAGAAATACTTCTGGTTTCCTAAGAAGCTGAAAGTTGGGGCTGGCACACTGTGGTGTAGTTGGGAAAGCCACTACCTGCAGTGCCAGCATTTCATATGGGTCTCTGCTGCTACAGTTCCACTCCAGCTCCCTTATGATGCACCTGGGGAAGCAGAAGCTGGCTTAAGTCTTCAGGCTCCTGCACCCACATGGGAGACTGGAAGAAGCTCCTGACTCTTGGCTTCTGACTGGCCCAGTTCCAGCCATTGTAACTCTCTCTCTCTCTCTCTCTCTCTCTCTCTCTTTATCTCTCTCTCTCTCCGTAACTATGTCTTTCAAATAAATAAATCTTAAAAAAAAAAAAACAACTAAAGAGATCTTACCCATCTTTAAAAGAAAAAAAGAAGTTGAATGTCCTTTGATGTTTGGATTAAAAATAATGTAAGCTTTCCCGGGTCTCCCAAGAGCTTAAAACTTTCTCAGTATGCTAGACTCACAACATGCTTATGATGTCACATTCTTTGTCTAAAACTTCCAATCCTACACTGGGACATGTCTCCAAAATGTCTTGTGCTTTCCCAATCACTCTTTTTGTTTATGAGAGCTTCAGGCAGGCAGGCAGGTAATCAATATGAAAATGCAACCTTTTCTAGGGCCTAGGTGATAATTTTATCCCTAAATTCTGATAAGTATTATGTAGGTCAAACATCCTAACAGATATCTACAAGAAATAATAGGTATATAAGATGCAGCCCAAGGCCTCCTAGGCCAAAACGGGTGTGACTTTCAAAGAAAACAAAAATACAACTTCAAAGGCTTGATAGGGTGGGTGATTACTGCAGATTCACATAATGGGGCTGGTCTCAAGGTATTATAAAACACACCACAAGAAAAAAGGTTCTGAGACCCTCTCTTTAGAAAAGGCCCTTCTTTCCCAAGCACTATGGTTGTTGTTATTGTTTTAAGATTTATTTGAAAGAGTTACATAGAGAGAGGATGGGCAGAGAGAGAGAAAGAGAGAGAGAGAAAAGGGAGAGAGGTCTTCAATCCACTGCTCCACTCCCCAGTTGGCTGGAACTGTACTGATCCGAAACCAGGGAACCAGGAGCTTCCTCCAGGTCTCCCACATGGGTGCAGGAGTCCAAGGACTTGGGCCATTTTCTACTACTTCTATAGGCCGTAGCAGAGAGTTGGATCAGAAGTGGAGCAGCCGGGACTCAAACCAGCACCCATATTGGATGGCAGCGCTGCAGGTGATGGCTTTACCCTCTACGCCACAGCACCAGCCCCTAGATACTATGCTCATGCAACCCTAAATCTCTCCTGCAGGCTCTCATCCAGGTAATTCCTTCATCCTTTGCTGCTCTCTCCTAGCATGCCATTTTTCTGTGCCTGCCAGCACCGTCCTTGCCCCAGGCTGGTAACCACCTAACTCTATTCTGCCTCCTCCCCAGTTTTCATGCTTCAGGGAGCAGAGATTCAGCCCAGCCTCCTTTGTTCCTCTAGTGAGAATATCCTGGGAACCGTACTCCTTTTGGACTGTTTATTGAGCAATAGGTTTTCATGGACTATCTATGATTGATACAGGCCTAGGTACCTTCATCTTTAACCCAGGTTGTTCTTCCACCCTGCAGAGGTAAGAATTCAAAGTGGAGGATTAGTACAGTGCGTAAGTAAAACAGGATTTATTTAAAAGTGAGAGGCTGAACATGCATTCATGTATGAGTGTGGATGACCCCACTTGGAGAAATACCCATTGTGAGTGAGCCAGAGGGTTAACTGTGAGGAGAGAGAGAGAGAGAGAGAGAGAGAGAGAGAGAGAGAGAGAGAGAGAGAGAGAAGTACCTTCAAGCATGGTCAGTAGCAAAAAGAGAGCTCTCTCCAAAATTCTATTTAATGAGGTAGGGGATGGTGCCTTAACTGAATAAACAAAATGGGTGGGGGGATCTTAGCATGTGTAAAGACTTCTGGGATTTTTATGGCAACTTCATGTGGAATCAGACTTGAATGTGGTCATCACGATGTCTCCAGGTGGCCCTGAAAGAGACACAGGTACATCCTGGGAATGTGGGCCTATCAGGTTGACAAGTGAAGGGATAAAGTTACATTGCAAGGGTGGCAAGAATCACAGCTCACCCAGACCTATCTCTTTGCTAGTTAACCCATATCATAATGAATTAAAATTCTCTCCATATTTTTATTATCACAATTTAAACCAAGGAGAAGGGTTTCATGAGCTCCCATGTACACACCTTACCCAATCTCTTATTTCTTATTCACCTTTCCTTTCCTTCAGATGATTCTGAAGCCAATCCCAGACATAGCATCACATTATTTGTAGGCACTTCAGTATGCATTTCCAAAAGATAACTATGTTGAAGAATTTCAAATTGACAGACAAGTTGCCACCATTTATATGTCCTTTACCTACATTTACCAATTAAGATTTTGTCACATTCTCTTTCTACCTACACACACACACACACACACTCACACACTGTAGGTATGTGCTTCACTAACCCATTTGAGAAACTTGCAGATATCTTGAATTGCCATTTTTCCACTGAGATAGGACCTAATCTAAATTTTCCTTTAATTTGGAAAACTTCCTGAACTGTCTATTATTTTATCACCTTGATGTTTTCTTTACTTTTCTTTGTTTAACTTAACAGAGTCTCCCATCAGCTGATTCCCTCTCCAGATGCCCCCAACAACTAAGGTCGCGGCAGGCCAAAGCCAGGGGTGTGGAGCTGAAGCCATGTGGTTGGTGGGGATCCAGACACTTGATCCTTCACCTGCTGACCCCCAGGATTTGAATTAGCAAGAAGCAGGAATTGGGAATTGGAGCAAGCACTCTAACTCAGGTATTCTGATATGGGACACAGGCATCTTAACCCACGGGCCAAACACCTGCTTCATGACCTTGGTATTTTTGAAGGGCATGAGCCAACTGTTTTGGAGAATGTTCCTCTATTTGAGTTTGTTCCTCATGATTAGTTTCTGCATTTTTGGCAGAAATAGTATATAACCGAGATAGTCACATGGGAGGGCACATGAGGTCCAACAGGGGGTCCTTGGTGTTAGTGTAATGTTGATCACTTGATTCAGATGGGGTCCCCCCAATATTATCCACTGTAACTGAATAAGTAATAATCAATTAATAAGGTTTGAAATGGTATGCATAACCTGTTCCATGACAAAGTTTCACCAAATGATTTCGTTCCAAAACTTCTTTTAAAAAATGTTAATTTATTTTCATCTATTTGAAAGGGGAGAGAAAGAGAGAGAGAATACCTTCCTTATTCTGCTTCACTCCCTAAATACCACCAGAGCCAGGCCTGGGTAGGCAGAAGCCAGGAGTCCAGAGCTCCATCTAGGTCTCCCACCTGGGTGGCAGGAGCCCAGTGGCACTTGGGCCATTTTCCTCTGCCTTCTCAGGCACATATCCGGGAGCTGGAACAGAGGCAGAGCAGCCGGGACTGGAACCAGCATTCCAAACAGCACTTTAACTGCCAATGCCACAATGCTCACCCCTCATCCAACTATTTTAGCATCGACCAGTGATTCTTTCCAGCATGAATTCTATGATAGCTGCACAATGGTAATTTTTCAAAATGATTTCCTTCTTCACTTATTAGTCAGCACTCTTTTGTAACGAGCTTTCTCTTTTCCTTCCTTATCTCTGTTATTTACTTAACTAATTTATTTCTTAGTATCTGTAGGAAGTCATGCATTCTTCTGTATCCAAAGCATTCCTGTCATTACTAATTTTGATCTTGCCACCTAATTTGACTAAGCTAGTTCCTTATTATGTACCTATTCTGGTGGCTTTTGTGGTCAGAGATATTCCATAGCCAAACCTTGTGAGGGCCCCTTCTTGCCTCATAAAATCTTGACTCACTGAACAGGACTGGCCTGTCTCTTCCCGTCTGATGTGCCTTCTGCAAGGAAGGTCTGTGGGCAGCCCCTCCACTTTTTGTCTCTGGTCTTGGTTGAGTTATCACTTTCTGGTTCCTTCCTTATTTGGCTTAGAACACTCCCTCTGAAGCTGCTACCCTAAGCACGTGGCCCACCCCTGATGCCTACCCCCCTCACTCCTTCCCGTTGACCTGAGCCCTCCGCCATACTTTTCTCCTCAAACACCTAGCAAAGTCCCTGAGTCCTAGCAGGTACTTAGTGAACATTTGTTTAAACAAGCTGCAAATAATTATTAATAATCACAAATATATTTTGTAGTAGTGTGGCTAAATCACAAATGAACTTGTTAGGGGGCTGGTGCTATGGCGCAGCGGGTTAAAGCCCTGGCCTGAAGTACTGGCATCCTATATGGGCACCGGTTCTAGTCCTAGCTGTTCCACTTCTGATCCAACTCTCTGCTATGCTCTGGGAAAGCAGTAGAAGATGGCCCAAGTCCTTGGGCTCCTGCCCCCACATGGGAAACCCAGAAGAAGCTCCTGGCTCCTGGTTTCGGATCGGCTCAGTTCTGGCTGTTGCAGCCATCTGGGGAGTGAACCAGTGGAGGAAGAACTCTCTCTGTGTCTCTACCTCTCTCTGTAACTCTGTCTTTCAAATAAATAAAATAAATCTTAAAAAAAAAAAAATTGAACTTGGCTGGCGCCGCGGCTCAGGTGGCTAATCCTCTGCCTGCGGCGTCGGCACACTGGGTTCTAGTCCCAGTCAGGGTCGCTTCTCTTCCAGTCCAGCTCTCTGCTGTGGTCTGGGAAGTGCAGTGGAGGATGGCCCAAGTCCTTGGGCCCTGCGCCCGCATGGGAGACCAGGAGAAGCACCTGGCTCCTGGCTTTGGATCAGCGCGGTGCGCCAGCTGCAGCGTGCTGGCCGCCGCGGCCATTGGAGGGTGAACCAATGGAAAAGGAAGACCTTTCTCTCTGTCTCTCTCTCACTGTCCAATCTGCCTGTCAAAAAAAAATAAAAATAAAAATAAATAAACTTGTTAATATATAGGGAGTCTACAGTGATAACACAATGGAGAAAAAGCTTATTTTTCACAGAAAATTTTAGAATAAAAGGATATTTTTAGATACCATTTTGAAACTTAGGCCTTTTCTGTGGGAATGATGTCTTGCTTTACTCATTGCTTAACTCTGCTTTCATTAAGTTGGTGCTATGTAACAAACCCATGTGGTATCTGAGGTTTGCTAAGCTATCTCTGCTCTTCAGGAGCTATTTGGTTGGAGTGACATGTGTCAGTTGAAAATTTTAATGCAGTGTGATGCAGCTTTCATAGAGCTATGAATGCAGTGCTAAGAGAGCCCAAGAGAGAAACCCAACTATCTGTGGTGGAAGGGAGGGAACTTCCCACCCTACCAAGGCATCTGCAGGCAGGACTGGAAATTCAATACTTCTTATAGCAGGCTAATTTTTAAGCTGATAATTATGTATGGCCTGCAGATGATGTTATAAATATCCAAATGGCTCTTGGCAGAAAAAAAGGTTTCCCACCTCCACCCTACAAGGAAAAGGTTGAAATCGTTTAAGTGTAGCTCACAAAAGAAGACAGATTTTACCAGAAGCCGAAGGCACCCTTTGGGACCTGAAAGTGTCCAGGACTCCAACAAAGTCCCATGCTAGCTTCTCAGCAGGGAAGCCTCTGGGAAGCTGGTGGTCCTCCATTTTGTTCCTTGTCACACCTGGCACAGACTAGAAGCGGATGCTCTGCCTGTCGGTAGACCGCACAGTCTAGGGTGTAAAGCCTGCGTCTGAATCAAATGTAGATGCAGCAACTCATGCTGTGACTTAAAAAAAAATGTTGGATAAATGATTGTGATTGAAAGGTGAGTCTGTCTAAGGGGTAAGAGAGGAAGGCTGAAGACAGGCTAGGACTAGAGTGTGAACGCTGTTCTTTCTATGCAACAGAATGTGGACCTTACTCTCTAGGCAGACAACAGGAAGTGAGAAAGGAAGATGGTGATGAGCATTTTTAAGGTGATCTTGCCTGTTGGCATGGTGACTGATATACTGTAGGATGGCACAGTCTGAATTCTATTAAAAAGGTAAGTAACAGCAAGCAACAACCCCAACAGGGGGTGAGAAGGAAGAAGTTTAGGTAGGGCTGACAGAATTTGTACCTGCTTGACATGAGAACTAGAAGTGAGGTGGTATCTTATCTATGATTGAGAAATTCATACTAAAATTTTTGTTAAAATTGACCTTTGTGGTTTTTGTATCAAGTCAGAAAATTGTGTATTTTATATCACAGTATCAGAACCCCAAGATGAAAATGGGTATTTTTCAAATGGGTATTTCTTTAAAAAAAAAAAAATCAGAGGAACAAGCAAAAAAAAAAACCCAGGGTTATTGTGGATCACAGTATGAATAGGAAGTAAGAGACATTTCGATATTCTCAGGTAATTTAGGTCATTACTTTCTTTTCTATTTTGGGAACTTAATCTGTATATCAGAATGTCTGCTAGAGCATAGTCCCAAACAAACAAAAAAGATGAAGTTTAATTTATCAGTTTGGGGACAGAATTCCTACTCTTTGAAAGTGACAACCACACCATCAGGCCTAGGAAAGATTTCATGGATGAGGAAGAGTGTGATTCTTCCTTTGAAGGTTACATATGAAGGTAAACACAAAGTGCTACAACCAACATATTAAACAAGTTGTCTTGGAAAGCAAGTTTTGATTGAAAAAAAAAGTGTGTATGATTTCAGTAGTAGAGGAAACCTGTCTTAAGTGGTTATTAAGTTCAAAAACACTGCTGTATATATTTAACTTGCAGATTTTCTTAAAGTGTGTGAAGGTATCACTAAGATGGCACCCAACACCGGTGGCAATACACCATCTTCTCAATACAAGGGAGTCCAAGTTGCTTTCCTCCAAAATGGAGAATTGTCAGCATTGGAATACCGTGGGGTAGGCACAAATGAGCAACACAGGTAGATACATAGTAACCACGGATAATCCGGGTAACAAAAAAGCTGGAATTCCTTTGTATGTATATATACACTCAGGAATACAGGAAACCAAAGAGCAAGCTTTTAAAAAGGCAACATAGTTTTTTTTCCCCCATGAAATTGACGGGGTGTGTGTGGGGGGGTAACCTTTCTTGTGTTGTAACGCATTTCGCAAGGGAGTCCGGGGTCCTCCGGTTCTTACTAAGTAACTGCAGCGAAATGTAACGGACCCCGCTGAGAAGCCCCTGAGAGCACCATCACTTGCTGGGAACTTGGAACCACAAACCCCACTGAGGGCCATCTTCCGGGTTCTGCATTCGTGCCCGCCAGCGCCTCAGGGACCCAGGGCCTCCAAAGGGGTCTTAGGGTCTTAGGTGTCCCGGGATGGGGCAGAAGCGGGGGGCCGGCACCCAGGACGAAGGGAGAGGCGCACAGGGGGTAGCAATCGTGGTCTCGGCGGCCCGGGCAGGGGAGCGACAGCTGTCCCTGGACGTCTGGGAGGAGCAGGGGTAGCGGTGCGGGGGGGACATCTGCAGGGCAGCAGCCGCCGTCCCAGCGGGAGGCGCAGAGGCTGCGGTCCTGGGCAGGATTGAGTGTTGGGGGGCGCAGACCCGGTAGGGTTGCCAGACCGAGGTCGCTGCCGTCCAGAGCGGGCCCAGCTGTCCGTAATAAACGGGTAGGGTTGCGGGAGGCCCAGATCCGGTCCCTTGGAAACCAAGGTCCGGGAGAGCCTCCAACGCCAGACGATCAGGCCGAGGGACCAAGCCCAGGGACAACAGTGCCGGGCGTGCAGGCGTGCGGGCGTGCGTGGGCCAGAGCCTTCGGTGTGCGTGGGGCGTGGTGTGGCGGCGTGCGCGCACGCGCCAATCACAGGTGCCGCCAGAAGAGTGAGAGCGGAGAGGCCGGGGGAAGCGGAGGGGCGGGCCGGGTTACTAATCCACCCAATCAGGATGCCGCTCCGTCAAGACGTGAGGCTCTCCCGGGCCCCGAGCGCCAGTCGGCGGGCCCGGCGGGTGAGTGCGCGAGGGCAGGGCGCGGGGGCGCGCGGGGGTGGGACTTCCTCAGGGCCCCGGAAGTGGGAGCTGTGTGTTCTCATGCGAACGGGAAGGAGCGTTGGGGATCCGGATTCTCGAGGTTGAGACATTTTCGGGCCCGAAAGGGGAAGAATCCGCTGCCGCCGCCGCAGCCAGCCCGCGCCCGCCCTTCGTCCCTGCGTCCGGCCCGGCCCGGCCGCGCCGCCTCTTCCTGCCGTCTCCCTCCTCGGCTGTCCCCGCGTGTTGCGCGGTCGCCGGGCACCGGGGCTGCGGCGAGGAGCCCGCGGGCGGCCGGTCGGGCGGGGCGGGCGGCGCTGACAGGTGAGCGGGCCTCCCACGGCCACTGGAGAAGCGGCCCAGCTCCCCAGCTTGCGCTCGGACCCGCGCCCGCGCCCGCCTGTCACTGGGCCGCCATCTTCCCGGAGGGACGCGGCCCGCGGCTGGCAGGGCAGGGCCCGGCCGAGCAGGGGAGGACCGGTGTAGGGTCAGGGCCGGGGTCAGGGAGGACGGCGGCTGGTGTCCGGGAGGACCGAGCAGGGCCAGGTCAGGGGTGGGCCAGGGCCTGGGAGGACCAGGGCAGGGCCGGGACCAGGAAGGACCAAGGAGACCAGGGCTGGGGTCGGGCAGCACCAGCAGGGCCGAGGCCAGGGAAGAGTTGGCAAGGACTCAATGGAGCCGGGGCCAGGCCCGGCCAGGCCAACAGCCCGGCTAGGGCCGGGGTCGCTTCCGGGGGCGAGCCCGTTTGGCCTGGCCGGTTCGCTAGTGCAGCCCGAGGAGAAGGGGCTAGGGTCGCGGGCCGCGAGCGCCTCCAGGTCGGGCCAGCCGCGGGGACCCGCAGTGCGGCGGCGGGCCTCGCCCCCTTTGCTCCCGCCGGAGCCCGGGCCGAGCGGCTGCGCTGCTGTCCGGGCAGGGATGGGTCACTAGGGCATCGCATTCCTTTAGAACCAGGAAGTTGGGATCCTGTTGCTCAAGTGTGTGTGTGGTTGGAATGCTCCCTTTTCCTCTCGATAGAATTGAGCAGAGGCAAGATTTGGAGGAGTCAAAAAATAAGTCGCTGTGAAGATTCCCCATGCTCGTCATGGGGCTGGGATTCACAGTCCGCAAAGGAGCAGCTCAGAAGCGTTTGAACACCTGCTTGTCAGTGGTGTCCGATCGGAACTTTTAAAAGAGTTATCCCTTTTTTTCCCGTGCATTGCAACTTCTCATGAATGTAATCGTTCTCCATCATTCTAATGTCAGACATTCTTAAATTTTGGCCGAGATGTAACTTGAGAAAATAACCTGTGGAAAACTCTCTGGCAGCAGCTTCTAGCTGTCCTGTTTGCTGCTCTTTTGCAATGTGTTCAATAAATCTGTGTTCACTCTTGAAAAAAGAAGAAACAGAGAAAACCTGTCTCTTACCTTGCTTCTGTTTAAGGCTTCTCACTGGCAGCGTCCTAACTTAATCATAAAGTGGACATTGAAGTTTTTTTAAAAAGGGGATGATTTTCCTTGACTGTGTAGTGCAATTAGTTTGTAAGTATTGACATTGAATGTAATGCTTTTTAATAGAAGTAACAAAATAGCGACTTAAAGGTGAGCATTGTAAGTAAACGTACATTGTCTTCCTTTTTGAAAGTTTGTTTTAGGGTATTTAGCTGCTCTCATTTTTATTTGTGAGGAATATTTAAAATTTATTTGAAGTTAGTGCTTCGTTGATAATTTGCAAAGACCACAAGCAAGGAGAGAAGAGTGATGCTCACTTATTCTTTGGTGGTCAGATAACATATACATGTGCAATTTCCATACTTCCCCAACCTGCCTGGCTCCCCCTAATTTGCAGTCAGGGGAATTTACAGAAGTTGAGATGGTTGTGGCTTTCCAGTGTTTCTCTATATTTAAGATACAGAGAAGCAGTTTTGTAATCAAGCTTCACTGAGGTTTATTTGAGTTATTCAAGTGTTTTCAGAAAGGCATCATCAGATGAACAAGTTTATTATTCAGCCATGAATTTGATTTGTATACTTCCTTTGAAACTTGCATTGGCTAGAAATAAATTTCACCCTGTATTTTGAGACATTAATGTGAGTTGAGTTGACTTATTTACATGAAAGGCAGGCATGACTTTATACATTAGAATTTAACTTGGGTTTTCTCATCTTGTAAAAGGAGGATGATGATTGTATCAGCCTCATAGGACTGTTGAAACAAACACTTAGATGTGGTCTGGTTTTGCTAGTTTTATTATTACTAAGTTATAATGTTTAACGTTCTACCTTGTAGCGGTTTTATTAACAGTGGTTTCTTTTTTCTCCCTCCCCCCCATCATATGTATCTGAGCAGAGAAAACAAGTTCTGAGGACAATGTATATTTAGAGAAGGAGTTACATTGTATTTGAGGATAGCCAGAGAGAAAATAGCTGAGAATATGAATACAAAGTTGCTTAGTGCTCATTTTACCTTGTTATGTAGAAGAGAAAGTATATGGCAGCGAATTTAAGGATAAATTTGACTTTATTTGCTTTTCCTTGAGATTGCCTTTTGAATTTAATGTAATTTCTAAACATACCCAAATATTTAAATTCTGTGGAAACATTTTAGCCATTTGCTTTTTATGAAGCAATCTTTACATATCCTAAAACATGATTCTAAACTACTCAAGTGCAAGTTGGCGATCAGGTTGTTAATGGTAATTATAAGCTGAGCCTTCAGATAGCTGTGATTACTGGACATAGATTTGCCACAGTATTTGCAGGTTTTGTGGTGATAGATAATGTGGTGGATGTTATTAACCAAGAAGTAACTAACCAGCTTCTTTCACTGTTATTTCAAAGAGTCACGCTGACATTCATATTATCCATCAAGATAGTGGTAACAAGGGATTATAATCCAGGTCTTCCAATTTTAGTAATGCATTATCTTTGTGATGGTCTCTTGAGGTTGTAAAAATGTTCTATGTATAAAGATTTGTTCTTAGTGTTAAAGGTACAAGTTTTAAATATGCTTTCATAATGCATGCTGTGCTCTGGTGGATTTCTCTTGAGGTTTAAGGAAATTCTCTTCAGATTGATAAATGCATGAAAATTTAATAGTATATTTTTGTAATTTCTCCTATAAAACCAACAAAACTTTTTCTAATGGGGAGAAGAAGAAACCACAAACACTGAAATTGTATTTATAGAAAACACATAGTTAAAAATGGGTACTGCTGCAGGGGTTTGCTTGGTTATGTACTTTTGTAGACTTCATTTATGTGACGAGTCCAATTTTTTTCTATAGAGTACGAGTAAATATGGCATTACCTTCTGAGTGGGTTAAACTCACCAGGTTGGAAGTTTAGTTTAATTTAAACTTTTTGGCTCTTAATTATTATTCTTGTTGATATCTTTGGAGCCACTATATTTTCCCTGATGTTATCTTTTATTGGAAAATAAATTTTTTATTAGAACATGGAATTATAAGGTAAAAAGACATTAGGTTCTCTTATGAAGAGAAGGAAGATAAATTCCAACTCAGAACATTTTTTGCCCTTACCATTCTAATGCTTTCTTTTTCCTGTGTGTAAATATCTTCGTTAGAAACAAGGGAAATTAATAATTCAGTTAAGTTCCTTCCCTTCTCTTCCTTGTCCCCTTCCACCTACCTCACAGGCCTTTTGTCCCTTCAGTGCCTTTGAAACTTGTCTTTTCACTATTTTCTGTTGGAACTGTCATGACTCCTATTTTAATCATGGAGGATTTGATGTATTCTTTCATAGTCTTGTTCTTTCTTGGCTGTCAGTCCTCCTGCCTCTGCTAGTGAGGCTTGTTTCAGCGAGTACATTGTAATATTGAAAATATTTCATGATACCATAAATTTGAACACGTGCTCCTTTGTTAGTGAATATTTGGTAATCAATGACATGAGACTGTCTTCACTGAAAATGTTCTTTGTGAAATCTGATGTGTATAAATTTTGACTTAAAAACTTACTTTTATGTTTCTGATACAAATATATAATATTTTTGTTTACACAAATCATTTTTAGTCACATTATAGCCAGAAACTGCCTTAAAGTCCTATCCTATTTCTTGGCCCTTTTTAGAAATTGATCAGGGCTACCTTGTGGCATAGTAGCTGGTTGTTGCTTGGGATGCCCTCATATGGGAGCCCTTGTGTTCCAGTCCTGCCTCTGCTTCAGCCCAGCCTTTCAGCTAACCCTCTGAGGCAGCAGGTAGTAGTAGTTAGATCCCTGCCACCCATGTGGCAGACCTGGATTGAGTTCCAGGCTCCTGGATTCAGCCTGGCCCAGCCCTGGCTGCTTAAGGCACTTGAGGAGTGAACCAGCAGATGGAAGGTATTTTCTCTCTCTCTCTGCTTTTCAAATTAATTAATGAATTTAATCTTTTTGAAAAAAGAAATTGATTAGGACTGTCCCAGGCTCCTGACTACAGCATGCCTCGCCCTAGGTGACTGTAGCTCCTCTGCATCTTCCTTCCCTGTCCCACCTCGAGTTGAACCGCTGCTTCTCCTGCCATCATCTTCCCACCTCGAGTTGAACCACTGCTTCTCCTGCCATCATCTTCCCTCCACCACCACCACCCCCACTCCGCCCTCCAACAACCTTTGCTCTTGGAAGTTTTCTTGCCTGTAATTGACTGTCCTCCTTAAAAGTTTAAGCATTTTTATGTAGTTCCTTAACCTGTCCTTAAAAGATATTTCATGAGGTCTTCAGCAATTATTGTCTTAATTGCTGAGGTTCTGCTGCATACTTCTTGGTTTCCATAGCACTGTAAGTATACCTTTGTCTTGTTTAGCACATAATTAATATAAGCTCCTTGGGATGAGATCTTTTTATGTTTGGAACCTCTTTGCTCACACTGGGACCTGGTACACTGTAGATGTTTAGTAAAATTAGTTCAGCTAGAGAGATAAAAGCATGCCTAAAAATATCTGCCACTACAATTTTGGAGAAATTGTTTGCTGATCATATAAGTGTATTTGCATGCTTCCATAAACAAATATGAGAATCTTGGAAAAGGATATACTGGAAAATTTCTTCTAGTACATAAAAATTGTATTCACACAATTTTAACTTTTTTCATAACTACATCTAGTGCATAAAGTGTTTTAGATGGAGTAACCTAACTATGTGACCTCTACATTGTCCTGTTTCAGTCTTGAAAATGTGCCCCCTTTTGACTGTCTTAAAATTTTCTTTCCTCCTTTATTTTGCTTTAAACTTAAATTATGTTAATCAAAATCAATGCAATCACAATATTGAAAATATATTTTTCAGTGGAATTTTTCATATTTTTTTATTCCCTGTTACTCACTGCATCAAGGCCTGATATGAGAAGAGAATTTTAACTTATTCAGGTGTTTTCAATAAAACACTGAAATACAAAGGTGAAAAACAGAACTTTTCTGCAAGACTTGTAGTCTAGAAGGAAATGCCGTGGTGTTCTTCAAGTCATATTACAATGGCATTTAGATACTGACGGTACCTGGGCTTAATGTTTCCTGTGGTCCTGTTATTACAGTTGTCTTGATTGTAGCTTATCCGTTCCAATGCTTGCCTCATTTCCCTCCCTTGCCCTATTTTTCTTCATAATACCTTTCACATTATAATGTGGCATACAATTGATTTATTTTGTGTGTAGTCTGTCTTCTGTTGTTTGGCTGTACACTCAGATTGGAGATTTTGTCTGTTTTGTTCATTGATGTGAACCTAGACCTTAGACTAGTAACTGGCATATAGTATTCACTGAATAATGAATGAATAAATTCCAGGCCTATAATGATGAGCAAAGGGGATAAATTCCCTTATGGTTTGGAGGCAGGTAGACAATCTTATTAAATGGTGAAGTACAGTGTACTAAGAAGTCATGGACCTGGAGTGATGAGGGAGGGCCGGCCTTTTGCAGGAAGTTCTGAGTGGAAGGGTTGGGGTGGGATGAGAGAACAGCCTTGTTAGCAAAGAGCATGATATACTCAATGACTCTGAGGAAGGAATAAACAAAGCATTTTGGAGGAACTAATGTAAACAAGGCTGAAAGAAGGGGAAAGTAGCTGGGAGAAGTAGGTTAGGAGCTCCATCTTACATGGCCTACAAGGTGCTGGGCCGGGTAGGTTGAGAATTTTGCTCTTTATCAGAATAGTTGAAGGGTTTTAAACTGGAGAATTACACGGTCAGAACTGCCTTTCTAAAATGATCCTCTGTGTTAAAAAAAAAAAAAAAGGAGGCAGGAATGGGTACACACAGATGGGTATTACTTGGTGGCAAGGTAGAGGGCCCTCTTCCTTCTGGTTTTCACTCTTCATGGTTGAAAAGGCTGAGCCTCAGTCTAAATGAAGAAGAGCTTGCTTAGAACCCCTTTTGCATTATACACAATCATATATGTTTAAAAAATGCTCTAGTCGTTTTAAAATATGCCTAAAATCTGCTAGCTTTTGTTTATTCCTTTTTTTTTTTTTTTTTTTTTTTTTACTTGCTAGCATTTGTTTAAAGTGTATTTGTTATGTCAGAGATTTTATTAAGGCAAGCTAATTAGCGGATTCTTTTTTAGGAACATCTCTGAAAATGGGAACACTTTGTTTCTACATTTCAAAAAGGTTTGTTTGTTGTCAGTGTTCAAAATAAAGGGATGGAAACCTAATGACTACTTTGATTTACAAGTTTCCTCAGTGATTGTTAATCTATTTGTGATCATGATAAACATTCTTTTCAAAAACTATCAAGACCTTTAAACATTTTCTTTAAGCATTTCATGTTATTTTTCTTTCTCTTGGCTAATTACATTACATGGTTGTGTTTTGTTGTTGAGATCTTATCTGTGTGATTTCTGCCTTATCAGTCCAGTCAAAGGCTGTGTGTGTGTGTGTGTGTGTGTGTTTGGGTCTCTACATAGCTGCGTATGATACTTGTAATCTGTGGCTGTCTGTCTTGTTAGTACTCCCCGGTACTCAGAGAAAACCAGTAACCTTTAGGAAGAACACGGAGTTTTTACTGGATTCATAAAGAAGGAAAGTTTTGTTCGGTTAGGGAACAGTCATGCTTCTTCCTGAGAGGCCAAACCAGACTCTCAGCCTGGCAGCGTGTCTATAGATTACTCTTCCAAAAGAAAAGACAGCATAGTCGGCAGGATTCGAGTGCGCATGGGGGAAACCCCATGGATTGCTACCCCATTGCCTTAACCACTCAGCCATAACTATGTGGTCAGTAACCTTTAAAAGTGGACTTAAAGTCTTTATGGAAAGCTGCCTTTTAAAGGCTACCTCTTCAGAAAGTTGTTTTTTCTTTTGTTTTTAAAGAGGTAAAAACATTCAAACAGTAGTATTTTTGATGTCATGTGGTGTGTTTCTTGAGTGCTGCATGTGTAGAAGCTGATGTGATAGTCTTCTTGGGTGAAACTGCCTGTCATGATTTATGTTTCATATGCCTCAGTGATGGTCGTTGCCAGGCTAGAATGCTTGTTTAGGCTGCTCTTCAGCAGGCCACTTGGAGTAAGACCATTGTGCGAAGGAGTAACTGCTGAATCAGCAATGCAAGTCTTTGCTTCTTCATACCTGAACTATCTAGGGCGGGGAAGGGCCATTAGTGGAAACCAAGGGATAATGCTTGAAGTTCTGTCACACGTGTCCTTGTACACATGTCCTTCAGTCTTCACAGCTTTTCCCATTTCTTTCAACACAGTGATGAACTTTGTCAGAAATCATTAATACTTTTAGGGCATAGTGCAGGAATAGTTAACCCTAAACAGTAAAGGACTTGGAGTAGAAAATAGGATTGCCACATAAAACTGCAGAAGCATCCATACATGTAGAATTAAAAGTGAATTCTCTGTGAACTGGCAAAACTCCAGTTAAGAGTAAACTATTTTCCTGCAGAGTGACTTGGGACTGTAAATGACTGTAAGTTTTGCTATCTTTGAGTCGAGCCCATGGAGACTCTTGGCATACAGTTTGTTTATTTATTTTCAAAGATTTAGCTTTTTTGTCTGAAAGGCAGAATTACAGATAAAGAGGGAGAGATAGATCCTCCATCCGCTGGCACACCCCCAAGTGACCACAACTGCCAGGGCTAGGCCAGGCCAGACCAAAGCCAGGAGCCTTCTCTAAGTCTCCCATGTGGGTTTAGGGGCTCAAGAATTTGGGCTATCCTCCACCACGCTCCCAGATGCTTTAGCAGGGACTGGATCAGAAGTGGAGCAGCTGAGACCTCAACCTGTGCCCATATGGGATGCCAGCACTGCAGGTGGAGGCCCAACTCTACGCCACAGTGCCGGCCCCAGCATAGTTTATTAAAAACTCATAAAGTGAAAGTGTGGTGTGTGTTTTTTAAGTTTTATTTTATTGATTTGAAAGGTAGAGTGATACACATACATCCAGAAATTGGGGGAGATACAGAGAGAGAGAGAGATCGTCCATCTTCAGGTTCACTCCTCAATTGGCCACAACAGCCAGGGCTAGATCAGGCTGATTCCAGGAGCCTTGAACTCCATCCGCGTCTTCCATGTGGGTGGCAGGGACCCAAACACTTGGGCCATCTTCTGCTGCCTTCCAGGTACATTAGCAGGGAGTTAGATTGGCAGAAGAGCAGCCAGGACTCAAACCAGTGTTCTGATATGGGATGTCAGTATTGCAAGCTGTGGCTTAACCCACTGAGCCACAATACCAACCCCTCAAAATGTTTTTCACTGTCATTTTGGTGTGTTTTACTGTCATTTTGGTAATTTTGCTCTATTATTGTATATAGTTCTAGAAGATAGAGTTTTATTTTTTGGGGTTTTTCATTTGTTTTTGTTTGAAATTTTGTTATTTGAGAAGCAGAGAGACAGCTCTGTTAACTGGCTTACTTCCCAAATGTGTAAAATGGGTAGGACTGGGTGTGGCAAAAGCTGAAGATGAGAGCTTGGAACTCAAACCAGATCTCCTATGTGGGTGTCAGGATCCAGTTACTTTCAGTTATCATGATTGCCTCCAAGGATCTGCATTAGCAGGAAGCTGGAGTCAGGACCTGGAGCTAGGTATCAAATTCTAGTACTTTGATGTGGAATGTGGGCATCTTAACTGGCATTTTTTGTTTTATTTATTTTAAATTCCAAAGTCAGAGGGAAAGAAGACACAGACAGGGAGAGATCTCCCATCCATAGATTCATTCCCCAAATGCTGCCAACAACAATCAGGCCAAAGTCAGGTGCCAGGAGCTTAGTCTGGTTCTTTCACATGAGTCATGGTATACTTGAGCCATCCCCTGCTGCCTGTATTAGCAGGAATCTGGAATTGGGCACAGAGCTGGAAGTTGAACACAGGCACTCCGACAGGGGATGTGCTATCCTAAACAGTGACTTAACTGTTATGCCACTTACCCCTAAACTGGCATCCTAGAGGCGGTGCTGTGGCACAGCAGGTTAAGCTACCGCCTACAGTGCAGGCATCCCATGTGAGTGCCAATTTGAGTCCCAACTACTATACTTCTGATCCAGCTCCCTGCCAATGCACCTGAAAAAGCAGCAGAAGATGGCCCAAGAGTTTGGGTCCCTGCACCCACATGGGAGACCCAGATAAAGCTCTTGGCTACAGCTTGGCCATTTTGGCCATTTGCAGGAGTGAACCAGCATGTGGAAGATCTGTCCTTCTTTACCTCTACCTCTTTGTAACTCTGCCTCTCAAATAAGTAAATCTTTAAAAAAAAAAAAATTAAGCAAACTGGCATCTTAACCACTGGACTAATAAATTTTTGCCCCTTTACTATTGAGTGTAAGTTTCTTTTTTCAAAATCACATGAGATTACAGCTCTATAAAAATCTATGATTTGTTTTCTCAAAGTCATCATATGGCCACTAATTGTATTACTGCTAGATAATTTTAAGAACTGGGCAGATAGGGCTGGCATTGTGACAGAACAGTTAAATTGCTGCCCATGATGCTGGCATCCTATGTGAGCATTGGTTCAGCTGCTCCACTTCTGATCCAGCTTACTTCTGATGCACCTAGGAAGGTGGCAGAAGATGGCCCAAGTCCTTGAGCCCCTGCCACCCATGTGAGAAATTTGGATGGAGTTCCTGGTTCCTGACTTCAGCCTGGCCAGTCCTGTTCATTGTGGCCCTTTGAGGAGTGAACCAAGGGATGGAATATCTCTTCTGTTTGTCCATCTGTGTGTGTGTGTGTGTGTGTAACTCTTCAAATCATGTAAGTCTTAAAAACAATGGACAAATAAATGCTAGATCTTTTGATTTACAGTTTGGTATGTGTGGGTGTGGTTAGGTAAACTTGCTGTAAAGAATATATTTACCAAATGTTTAATAATAATTAATATTTAACTGGCCAGAAGAACAGTATAATATTACAGTTGAAGTCTTAAGATTTTAGAGCTCCAGAGACTCAGAAACTGAAACCCACAGAGGTCAAGTTCCTTATAAATACAGACAAGAACTTGGTGCACAGCTAGGGCTGTAGTCCAGTATCCCATTGCACTGTGTTTGCAGAACTTAGGACACTTCCAAGGCATACCCTCCACAGTGGGACTTCAAAAGAAATACTAACATTGATGAGAGCATTAACTTTGTGTATGTTATAGGGTTTTAAGGAAGCATTTTGATATTCTAAAGCAGATTCTCTGTTTTTAAAACATTGATTTATTTGAAAGAATGACAGGAGGAAAGGGAGGGAGAGTAGGATGGATCAGTCTTCTGTGTACTGGTGCTGGCTCACTCCCAGAGGCCTGCAACAATCAGGGCTGGGTCAGGCCAGGCTCAAGTCAAGAGCCAGGAACTATATCCTGGTCTCCCACATGGGTGGCAGGGACTCGAGTACTTGAGCCCTCATCTGCCTCCCAGGGAGCACATTAGCAGAAAGCTGAATCATAAAGTAGAGCTTGGGACTCTGTCCCAGGCACTCTGATACTGGATGCTGGTGTCAATACCCAACCCCAAATAGATTTTAAAGCAGCTGTTATACTGCATTTTTTCAGTGAGTGAAGTAATATATAGTAATGTATTGATTAATGATTGGGATATGTTTCAAGAAGTGTGTCAAGTGCATTGTTTTGTTCTGTGAATATCATGGGAATACTTTTTACAAACCTAGATGGTATAGGTCAGTCCCTTGATGTGGCCTCTTGATGCAGTCGGGAGATAAAGTAAATACAAGCTGTATGAGCCTGCTGCCAGTATAGCATAACATACTGTTTTACAGTATACTTTTTTTGATAAGTGGGAGCACACTCTAATGATAGAAAACATAATTGTAAATGCATAGACCAGCAATAGTTTATTATTATCTGGTATTGTGTAGTATACATTATCATATGTGTTATACTTTTAGGTGACAGCACTGTAGGTTGGTTTGTACCAAAATCACCACAAGCATTGAAGTCATACATTGTGCTGTGACATTATGACACCGTGTTATGATAGCTACAGCATCACTGATAGGAATTTTTCTGCTCCATTATAATCCAGTGAGACCACTATATAATTTGTGGTATGTTGTTGACTGAAATGTCATTATATGACAAATGACTATTTATTACAGGAAAAGTAAAGGTTTTGTCATTTTGGATAATCCATTAACTTTTTTTATGTAAAGGTTTATTTTATTTACTTGAAAGACAGAGTTATGGAGAGAGGTAGAGACGAGGAGAAGTCTTTTATCTGCTGGTTCACTCCCCAAATGGCTGCAGCAGCTGGAGCTGAGCCGATCTGAAGCCAGGAGCCAGGAGCTTCTTCCGGGTCTCCCATGTGGGGGCAGGGGACCAAGGACTTGGGCCTTGGGCCATCTTCTGCTGCTTTCCCAGGCACATTAGCAGGGAGCTAGGGAGCTGGATTGGAAGTGGAGCAGCTGGAACTTGAACTGACACCCATATGGGATGTTGGTGCTGCAGGCTGGGACTTTTTTTTTTTTTTTTAGATTTATTTATTTGAAAGGCAGAGTTACAGAGAGGCAGAGAGAGAGAGAGAGAGAGAGAGAGAGAGAGGTCCTCCATCTGCTGACTCACTCCCCAAATAGCTACAACAGCCAGAGCTGGGCCGATCTGAAGCCAGGAGCCAGGAGCTTTCTCCAGGCCTCCCATATTGTGCAGGGGCCCAAGGACTTGGGCCATCTTCTACTGCTTTCCCAGTCCTTAGCAGAGAGCTGGATCAGAAATGGAGCAGCCAGTACTGAACCAGCAGCAATATGGGATGCCAGCACTGCAAGTGGCAGCTTTACCTGCTACACTACAGCACCAGCCCCAGGCTGGGGCTTTTAACCTGCTGCGGCACAGCACCAACCCCCTCCCTGCCTCCATTAACCTTAAAGAGGGAAGTGCTAAAAAAAAAAAAAGGGGGGGGGGGAGTGCTGATAGGCATTCTAATTACCATCCTTCAGTTTATATGAAACTTAGTTACAGGTTAATCTTTTTTAAAAATTATTTATTTGACAGAGTTAGACAGAGAGAAAGATCTTCCTTCCGTTGGTTCACCCCCTAAATGGCCACTATGGCCAGATCTACACCGATCCGAAGCCAGGAGCCAGGTGCAGGGGCCCAAGCACTTGGACCATATTCTACTGCCTTCCTGGGCCACAGCAAAGAGCTGGAAGAGGAGCAACCAGGACTAGAACCCGGCACCCATATGGGATGCCAGCAGCGCAGGCAGATAATTAACCAAGTGAGCCATGGCACCGGCCCCTATAGGTTAATCTTTGAAATGTAGTCTTAGAGAAATTCATTTACATTTAATAGTTTTCTTAGAGCAGTCAGACAGTTCATTTTAATATTCCTGCTGCTAAACTGGGTCCATGTTCAGTGTTGGGATTCTGATGTCAGTACCTGTATTTCTTTTCTTCTCTTCTCTTCTCTTCTCTTTTCTTTTCTTTCTTTTTCTTTTCCTTTTTTTTTTTTTTTTAAGATTTATTGATCAGGGCCGACACTGTGGTGTAGCAGATAGGGCTGCCCATTTGGGTACCAGTTCGAGTCCCAGCTGCTCCACTTCCAATTCAGCTCTTAAAAAAAAAAAAAAGATTTATTTATTTATTTGAAAGTCAGAGTCACACTAAAGGAGAGAGGTCTTCCATCCACTGATTCACTCCCTGGATGGCTGCAATGGTCAGAGATGACTCGATTAGAAGCTAGGACCCAGGAGCTTTTTCTGGGTCTCCAACGTGGGTGTAGGGGCCTATGGACTTGGGCCACTTCCACTGCTTTCCCAGGCCACTGCAGAGAGCTTAATCGGAAGTGGGGCAACTGGGACTCCAACCAGCGTCTATATGGAATTCTGACATTGCAGGTGGCAGCTCTACCAGCTATGCTGCAGTGTTGGCTGCATTTATTATATTTTAATATTAAATAGTATGCAGTGTCAACTTGACGACCTGACACCGGATTGTAGTTTGATGCTGTGCTTGGAGTGGGCAGCTGTGACTTTCTGAGCAATTTGGTATTTAAGAGCTTCTCCAGACCTGGCTTTTGGCTCTCTAGTAGTTGTCATGCTAGGTGTTTTTAAGCAGTGTCATGTGCCAGGCATGATGCTATCTGCTTTAGATGCCACTGATGAAGTAAAAGGCAAGTGAGTGTGCATCGTGCCACTGTTTGGTAAGTGGGGAGTCAGATTCCTGCACCTAGGCTCTTAACTCCTGAGATACTTCAGCCAGTTGAACTTTGAAGGCGTCCTTGAACTCTGAATTAACATTGGAAATTTTTTGCATATGCTTGTTTTCCCAGTGAAAGGATTTATAACTTTCTACAGATTTTTCCAAAGGATTTTTTAATTTCTTCCCTCAGTGCAGAAAATATTTTAGTACATGGTTACTACTTAGGAATTTCTTTAATGATTTGTCGTTGCTGTTTTGATAATTAAATTAGATTTTAAAATATCAACATCGCTTTTTATTTAACCATGTTTAGAGCCTTTATTGCCCTTTTCCCATGCTAACTCATCATTTGGAATATGCAGCAGCAGAGGCTTTTACTTGAAATTAATGAATTATTTTAAGTGCCAAAGAATTCTTCGCACATTTGTTGCCATAGAAGAAGAAATAATTAAACATAAGTTAAATGTGATTCTTCTCCATTACATTCCTGCCCTCCCAGTGATGAAACTTTGTTAAAAAAAAAAAAAAAATTTGAGGGACCAAAGTCTGGCATTGTGGCATAGCAGATAAAGCCACTGCCTGCAATGCTGGCATCCCATATGGGCACTGGTTCATGTTTTGGCTGCTCCGCTTCTAATTCAGCTTCCTCCTAATGAACTGGCAAAAGCAGCAGCAGATGGCCCAAGTCCCTAGGTCCCTACCACCCACTTCAGCCTGCCCCAGTACTGGCTCTTGTGGCTATCTGGGGAGTGAAAGTGAACCAGTGGAAGATCTCACTCTTGCTCTCACTTTCTCTCCATCTCTCCCTTTCTCTAACTCTGACTTTCAAAATAAATTTTTTAAAAATTTATTTGAAAGAGTTACAGAGAGGGTAGAGACAGAGATCTTTCATCTGCTGGTTTACTCCCAAATGGCCGCAACAGCTGGAGCTGAGCCAATCCGAAGCCAGGAGCCAGGAGCCAGAGCTTCCTCTTGTGTCTCCTACAGTGGTTGCAGGGGCCCAAGGAGTTGGGCCATCCTCTGCTGCCTTCTCAGGTGCATCAGCAGGGAGCTGGATCAGAAGTGGAGCAGCTGGGACTCGAACCTGTGCTCACATGGGATGCCGGCACTGCAGGCTGGAGCTTTAACCCACTGCACCACAGCACCAGCCCCCAAAATCAATCTTTAAAAATAAATATTTCAGGGGCAGGCATTATGGTGCAGTAAGCTAACCTACCACCTGTAACTTTGCCATCCCATATCAGCACCAGTTTGAGTCCTGGCTGTTCTGCTTCCTATCTAGTTCCCTGCTAATGTGCCTGGAAAAACAATGGAGGATGACTCAAGTGCTTGGGCCCCTGCAATCCATATGAGAGGCTTAGGTGGAGCTCCGAGATCCTGGATTTGTCTGACCCAGTTCCAGCTGTTGTGGCCATTTGGGGAGTGATCTAGCAAGTGTAAGATCTGTCTTCTCCCCACCTAGTAGATCTGCTTTTCAAATAAATAAATATTTTAACAAAATTTAAGTGGGGAAGAGAGCTCCCACATTTCCTGGCTTTTCAAATGCCTACAACAGCCGCGTCTGGGCCAGACAAAAGCTGGGAGTCTGGAACACAGTCCAAGTCCCCATGTGGGTGGGAGGAACCCAGTTACTTAGGCTATCACCTCAACCTTTCAGTGCCTATATTAGCAAGAAGTTAGAATCAGAAATGGGAGCTAGGCATCAAACCGAGGTGTACCAATAAGGGATATATGCATCTCAACCAGCCTTTCAACTACTAGGAGAAACATTTGTCCTGATGAAACTTCTTTTTTTTTTTTTTTTAAGGTTTATTTATTGTGGCTGCTGCTGTGGAATAGTGGGTAAAGCTGCTGCCTACAGTGCTGGCATCACATATGGGTGCTGGTTCGAGACCCAGGTGCTCCACTTCTGATCCAGCTCTATCCTATGGCCTGGGAAAGTGGTGGAAGATGGCCCAAGTCCTTGGGCCCCTGCACCTGTGTGGGAGACCCAGAAGAAGCTCCAGGCTCCTAGCTTTGGGTCAGCCCAGCTCTGGCTGTTGCAGCCATTTGGGGAGTGAACCAGTGGGTGGAAGACCTCTCTCTCTGCCTCTGCCTCTCTGTGACTGTGCCTTTCAAATAAATATATTTGTTTAAAAAATTTTATTTATTTATTTATTTGAAAGGCAGAATCAGAGAGAGAGGGAGAGAAAGATCCATCCACTGGTTCACTCCCCGAATGGCTGCAATGGCTGGGGCTGAGCCAGGCTGAAGCCAGGAGCTTCATCCAGGTCTTCCATGTGGGTTCAGGGGCCCAAGCACTTGAGCCATCTTCTGTTTTCCCAGGTGCATTAGCAAGGAGTTGGATCAGAAGTGGAGCAGTGGGGATTGGAACCAATGTCCATATAGGATGCTAGCATCTCAGGGTGGCTGCTTAATCTGCTAGACCACAACACTGGCCCCCTGAGGAAACTTTTGAATGGATGAAATGATGACAATTTGTTGTGCTATATTCCTGAAGATAAAGGGTTTTTGAGAGCACAGAGAACACTCAGTTCAGAATTTGTCAGAGGTTGTGGGGAATAACATCTCAGTAGCTATGTTTATTTTCACTTGCCATTCAGGGCAGGATATCAGAAAGTTTTAGTTAAGAAATGATTATATGATGAATCTCATGCTTTAGGAATCTCATGTCTAGAATTTGATGGCATTTGGGGAGATGAGAAGAAGGGAGATTATTTACAAAGTTGGGATAGTAATTCAGTTCAAAGGTGTTTATCAGTTTTTTTGTTTTAAATGGGAAGAGGTTGGGAATGGCTTTTTAAAAAGTGATGATAGGAGTCTGTAGGGTCATAAAAGGGTTCGCTAGACATTAGCTTAGATACTTGGACTGAAATTTGGCATGCAGCTGTGACTGTATGAAGCCATGAAAATATGAAAGCATAACTCCAATGAGACGGTGTAGTAAAAGCTCCTTCATCACATGGGCGCTGAACTCTGTCACAAGATTGGACACTTTGTTCCTGTGAAACCTGGGATACCTATGGAATGGTCAAAGCTGTGGCTGGTAGACTTCTCTTGAGTGAGTGTCTTTCTTCCTATTCTTTCTGTCCATTGCTTGTATGCTTACCAAAGCTGAGTCAGTTTGCTCCAAAATTTGTTCATCTCAGTTATACTCATTGGTGCAATTATATAAACCAGTATTATATAAGTCACAATAGCTAGAAGAGAGCTTTTGAATGTTCTCACCACAAGAAATGATAAATGTCTGAGAAGGTGGATAACCTAATAAAATAAAGTGCAAAAACAGTTATTCATTTAAAAACTTGAGAGTGTCTCAGAATTAAAGAAAACTGTTGAATTAGGTATATGGAAAGGATGATGAGAGACTGAAAAATAGTCATTCCAGAGGCATTGTATCATGCAGATTATTTTTCAGCTAGCTCAGTTGTACTTTATTTTCTTAAAATGATTTATTTATTTGAAAGAGTTACACAGAGTGAGAAGGAGAAGCGGGGGGGGGGGGGGGTCTTCCATCCACTGGTTCAGTCCCTGATTGGCCACAACGGCTGGAGCTGTGCCAATCCAGAGCCAGGAGCTTCTTCCAGGTCTCCCATGTGAGTACAGGGACCCAAGGACTTGGGCCATCTTCTACTGCTTTCCCAGGCCATAGCAGAGAGCTGAGTCAGAAGTGGAGTGGCTGGGTCTCATACCAGCACTCATATGGGATGCCAGGTGCCACGGCTTTACCCGCTACGCCACAGTGCCAGTCCCTTCAGTTGTACTTTAAAGAAAAAAGTGAAAAATCTCAGATAATACATTGTGATTGTGGTTTGTGGGAGAAAGTGGCAGGGCTGTCTAATTGAGTTAAAAATTTAAAAAAAAAGGCCCAAGTGAAGGAACATGACTAGATATGCTAGATATGCAGATATTAACTTTTATAGTTGCCTCTTTATGTTACTTTTTATATTTTCTTCCAGTTGTACAGGGCAAGAGAACTTTTACTTTTTTTAATGCAGAGGAAGAGTGGTCAAAGGAGGTAGAGAAAGAATGGCTAAGGAAACAGGTAGACTTGCACAGGACTGTAGAGAAACAGTGGGCTTCAGATAGAGGGCTTAGTCTTACCATGCTGAGATATTCATCCCTTTGGCAGTAAGCAGGAGTCTGGTGAACTTGGAAGAAACTTTTTTAGTGGAGGTTGAAGGCAGAAACAGTCTTGGAAGGAATATGTTAGGCTACCTCCTGCCAGGGCCTTCTGTCAGGGTCAGTGCCCAGCCCCTTGTGGTTTTGTCCTCTCTGCATCTTTCCCTGCCTTATTTCTATCTCTTTCACTTGGGTGGGTGGGGAGTTGTTTGTTTTGATACTGTAGGATTTGATAGGGATCTTGGGGGGAATATTAAACAGCTCTGGGAGGTACACAGCAAGAAGGTATTATATCGGCCAGAGCTGCGGCTCACTTGGCTAATCCTCCACCTGTTCCGCCGGCATCCCGGGTTCTAGTCCCGGTTGGGCCGCCGGATTCTGTCCTGCTTGCTCCTCTTCCAGTCCAGCTCTCTGTTGTGGCCCGGGAAGGCAGTGGAGGATGGCCCAAGTGCTTGAGCCCTGCACCCGCATGGGAGACCAGGAGGAAGCACCTGGCTCCTGGCTTCAGATCAGTGCAGCGTGCCGGCCATGGCTGCCATTTGTTGGGTGAACCAACGGAAGGAAGACCTTTCTGTCTCTCTCTCACTCTCTATAACTCTGCCTGTCCAAAAAAAAAAAAAAAAAGTATTTATATGATGAATGTGCAAACTGAAACCTAAAGGGATACACCTAATTTCTTTTTCTTTTTTTTAAATTTATTTGACAGAGTTAGTGAGAGGGGCAGAGAGAAAGGTTTTCCTTCCATTGGTTCACCTCCCAAATGGCCACTATGGCCGAAGCTATGCCATTCTGAAGCCAGGAGTTAGGTGCTTCTTCCTGGTCTCCCATGCAGGTATAAGGGCCTAAGCACTTGGGCCATCCTCCACTGCCCTCCCGGGCCACAGCCGAGAGCTAGACTGGAAGAGGAGCAACTGGGACAGAATCCAGCACCCATATTAGATGCCGGCACCGCAGGTGGAGGATTAACCAAGTGAGCCACTGTGCCGGCCCCTGGGATGTACCTAATTTCAACAATATCGCAATTAAATAACAAAGCCATGATTCAGGTGTACCTCTTCAGAAAGGATTCATGCAATCATTCATTTGATAAATCATGACTGACCACCTGTTAAGTTCTTACTGCCACTTGGGTGCTGGAGGTGCAACTGTTGTTTAAATTGATGTCACTTAGACCTATAATTTCCTAGTGTAAGAAGAAAGGGTAACACTAAATGCAATATATTGAAAATTGGTTAGCACAGAATATTAGAGTACGTTATGCATAACAGAACAGAAGAATACTGGAAGCAGTAGACCCAAAAACAAGTAATCCTCAGGACATAGAAGCAATTCATGTTGCACAGCAGATCAAGCTGCACCTGCAATCCTGGCTGCTCCACCTCCAATCCAGTCCCTGCTAATGCACTTGGGAGAGCAACGGAAGATGGCCTAAATGTTCAGGCCCCTGCTGCACATGCGGCAGACTCATTTGAAGCTCCTGGTTCCTGGCTGCAGCTAAGCTTAGCCCTGACTGTTGCAGCTGTCTGAGGAGTGAATCAGCAGATGGAAGATTGATCTCTCTCTGCCCCCTTGTCTCTCCCTTTCTAACTCTCAATGCAAATAAATAATTTTTTTAAATTGAAAAAAATTTTTCTTTGAAAGGTAAAGTGAGAGGGGGAGGGGGAGAGAGAGAGAGAGAGAGAGAGAATATGAGAATATCACCCATTACTGGATCACTCCCTGAGTGGTCACAACAGTCAAGGCTATGCTAGGCCAATGCCAGGATCTCTATCTGGGTCTGTCATGTGGGTGCAGGGGCCCAAGTACTTGACCCACCATCTGCTTTGCTAGGCACGTTAACAGGAAGCAGAATCATAAGTAGAGCAGCTGGAACTTGAACTGGCACTCTGGATACAGGAAGCCAGTGTTGCAAGTTGTGGCCTAACCCTCTCTGTCACAACTGGTCCCTTGCTTTGTGTCTTTTGAGGTAGAATAGGCTTGGGCATATTTAAGCAGAGATACGCAGGAACCAGAAAATGAGAGATTAGAGGTTAGTTGTGAAAAAAGAGCAGAGGGAATGGGATACAGACCATAGAAAGGATTAATGTTGCATGTTGGATAGGACCGATGCTTTTTTTTTTTTTTTTTTTAAAGATTTATTTAAGTGACAGAGATCATCCACCATAAGGGATGCTGGCACATCAGGCAATGGTTTAACCTGTGCCACAGCACCAGCTCCAAATTTAGTATTCTTAATAGACATTTTTTGCACTTCAGTGAAAGGGAAACATTCCATAACAGTTATAATCCTGTATAGTTCTTAACAGTCATACCTCACAAGGTACCTAAATATAGCCTGGACACAAAGAGAACTAATGGAAACGTCACAAAATACTTTTTCCTCAGTTTTTACATCAGAAAGGACTGGTAGAAACAAACAAAAGTTGGTTCGGGGGCTGGTGTCCTGGTATAATGGGTAAAGCCACTGCCTGCAATGCCAGCATCCCATATGTATGCTGGTTTGTGTCCCAGTTGCACCACTTCCTATCCAGCTCCCTGATAACAGCCTGGGAAAGCAGCAGCGGGTGGCCCAAGTGCTCAGACCACTGCTAACCTTGTGGGAGACACAGATGAAGCTCCTGGCTTCAGTCTGACTCAGCCCTGGCCAATGAGGCCATTTGGGGAGTGAAGCAGTGGATGGAAGAACTCTTCTCTGTGTCTCTTCCTCTCTCTATGTAACTCTGCCTTTTCAAATAAATCTTTTTTTTTTAATACTAAATTCAAGAAAAGAAGCCAATACATTAATATATATCTTGAAAGAAGAATTTTTTTTAAAGATTTATTTATTTATTTGAAAGAGTTACACAGAGAAAGGAGAGGCAGAGAGATTCAGAGAGGTCTAACATTCATGGTTTACTCTTCAATTGGCCACAGGGGCCGGAGCTGTGCTCATCTGAAGCCAGGAGCCAGGAGCTTCTTACAGGTCTCCCATGTGGGTGCAGAGGCCCAAGGACTTGGGCCATCTCCACTGCTTTCCCAGCCACAGCAGAGAGCTGGATTGGAAGTAGAGCAGCCAGGTCTTGAACTGGCGCCCATATGGGATGCCAGTGCTTCAGGTCAGTGTGTTAACCCACTGTGCCACAGTGCCGGCCCAAGAATTTTATTTTATCATTACTTAAAATGCTGTTAAATGTCTATTAATTGTTAAGGAAGGTGATTTGTATGTTCAGATAATAAGACTTTAGGGACTAACCATAGGGCTTTATAAGAACTGGAGGAAGACAAGTTGCCATTTTTTATATCTACTTTGTCATCATCAAACAGCTGTTTACTACTTTAGAACTCTTGTAGATTCTTCTAAATTTTTTGATAGCTTGTTGAATTTTTCTCTGCCTTTTATTACCATTCAAGATACTTTTTTTTTTTTTTTTTTTTTATTTTTGACAGGCAGAGTGGACAGTGAGAGAGAGGCAGAGAGAAAGGTCTTCCTTTTTGCCGTTGGTTCACCCTCCAATGGCCGCCGCGGTAGCGCGCTGCGGCCGGCGCACTGCGCTGTTCCGATGGCAGGAGCCAGGTGCTTATCCTGGTCTCCCATGGGGTGCAGAGCCCAAGCACTTGGGCCATCCTCCACTGCACTCCCTGGCCACAGCAGAGAGCTGGCCTGGAAGAGGGGCAACCGGGACAGGATCGGTGCCCCGACCGGGACTAGAACCCGGTGTGCCGGCGCCGCAAGGCGGAGGATTAGCCTGTTGAGCCACGGCGCCGGCTTTTTTTTTTTTTTTTGACAGGCAGAGTGGATAGTGAGAGAGAGAGAGAGACAGAGAGAAAGGTCTTCCTTTTTGCCGTTGATTTACTCTCCAATGGCCGCTGCGGCCGGCTCATCTTGCTGATCCGAAGCCAGGAGCCAGGTGCTTCTCCTGGTCTCCCATGCGGGTGCAGGGCCCAAGCACTTGGGCCATCCTCCACTGCCTTCCCGGGCCATAGCAGAGATCTGGCCTGGAAGAGGGGCAACCGGGATAGAATCCGGCGCCCCAACCTGGACTAGAACCTGGTGTGCCGGCGCCGCAAGGTGGAGGATTAGCCTGTTAAGCCACGGCGCCGGCCTCAAGATACTTTTACTTAAAGATTTATTTGTTATTTGAAAGGCAGAGCAACAGAGAGAGAGAGAGAGAGAGAGAATCATCCATCCCCTGGTTTACTACCCACATGGCCACAATGGGCGGGGCAGGGCTAGGCTGAAGCCAGGTGCTTGGAGCTCCATATGGATCTCCCAGGAGGGTGGCTGGAGCCCTGATCCTCTGCTGCATTCCCAGACACTTTAGCAGGGATGTGGATAACCACTCCATTTCTTTTAATGTAGCATACTTGAAGGTGTGATTGTAGTACTTTAAGAAATTGGTCTTTTTATAGGAAAAAAGTGAAAACATTCTGTAAGTAAACATTTTTTAAAAGATTTATTTATTTGAAAGAGTTATACAGAGGAGAGGCAGAGAGAGAGAGTCTTCCACCCACTGGTTTACTCCCCAGTTGGTTGCAATAGCCGGAGCTGTGACATTCCAAAGCCAGGAACTGCTTTTGGGTCTCCCACGTGGGTGCAGGGGCCCAAGGACTTGGGCCATCTTCTACTGCTTTCCCAGGTCATAGCAGAGAGCTGGATCAGAAGTGGGCAGCCGGGACTTGAATCCCATATATGATGCCGGCACTGCAGGCCAGGGCGTTAACCTGCTGCACCACAGCACCAGCCCCAGTAAACATTTTTCTAACTCTGTTTACTCATATATATTGTTTTACTGTTATAGTTTATGTTCTAGAAATTGTTGTGGAAGAGTCGGGAACCTTAGTCTTTAGTTTTGGTTTGCTAGGAAGAAATATTGCCCCAGTTTGAGCAGCACATGTTGAGTTCTAGATTTCTTACTACTACTCCCATCTCACTCTTTGCTTAATATTATACAATTTCTTTCTCTCCTTCTCCTCCTCCTCCAAGATTTATTTATTTATTCAAAAGGCAGAGTGACAGAGGAGAGACACAGAGAAATCTTGCACCTGCTGGTTCTTTCCTCAAGTGGCCACACAGCTGGGGCTGAGCCAGGAGCCTGGAGCTTCATCTGGGTCTCTCATTTGGATGGAAAATGCCCAGGCACATTAGCAGGAAGCAGGATCAGAAGTGGAGCATCCAGGACTCAAACTAGAGCTATACGGGATTCTGGCATCACAGGTGACAGCTTAACCTACTTTGCCACAACGTAAGCCCCATAAGTACTGATTTTCAATTGGAAAACTGTAGTTAAATGATTATAAATTGGATAGCACACTAGATACAATCTGTAGTCCTTGAAGAAATGTAGGATCTAGTCAAGGCTGAGGTGAATAGAAACTTTGTCCACTCATGGTACAACTCTAGAGTTTATTTTTGAATAGATCTTCTTGGGTCTTTTAGGGACCTTTCAGTATTGTGATTTTATTTGTCCTGATTTTTGTTGATGCAGGTGTAAGCTCATTTTATTATATTTGTTGATCAGTACTTTTTGATTTCAAATGTAAATGAGAGGGAATATTTTCATGGAATCAGTAATCTTAGGAAAATGATCTCATACTCAGAATAAAATTTGAAATATATTACAAAGCTACAGCAATTAAAACTGCATTTTATTGGCATAAAACCAGTTCTGCAAAGCAATGGAATAGAATAGAGACCCTAGACGAAAATCCACACATCCACAGTGAACCGATGTTTGACAGAGGTGCTAAAAACATATGTTGGAAGAAAGATTGTTTTTTCAATAAATGGTGCTGGGAAGACTGGATATTCACATGCAGAAAAATTAAGCTATACTTGAGCGTCTTTCACCATTTACAGAAATCAGCTCAAAATGAATTTAAGACCGAAGTGTAAGACCTGAAACTTTGACACTTCTAGAAGGAAACAGGAAATGCTTCCAGACATTGGAATGGGCAAGATTTTTTTGAGATGGAACCCCAAAATCACAGGAAACAAAAGCAAAAATAGAGAAATGGGACATCATCAAGCTAAAGAGCTTCTGCACTGCAAAGGAAACAACAAAGTGAAAAAACAACAATGGGAGAAAATATTTGCAAGTTATATATCTGACAAGGAGCTAATAACCAGAACATATATGAAAGTCAAACAACTCTATAGCAAAAATACCCAAATCATCCAGTTTCAAAATGAGCCAGGCCAGTGTACTGGCATAGTGAGTAAAGCCATTTGGGGAATGAACCAGCTGATGGAAGCCAGTTCAAAATTATTAATTATCAGGGAAATGCAAGTCAAAACTATAATGAGGTATCACCTCACTCCAGTTAGATGGACTATTATGAAAATCACAAAAGAGAAGTATTGCCAAAGATGTGAAAAGGGAACCCCTGCATATGGTTCTTGCACATATAAATTAGTACAGCCATTGTAGAAAATAGTTTGGAAGTTCTTCAAAAAACTAAAAATAAAACTCGTATTATCTAACTACCCCACTACTGGGTACATATCCAAGGGAAATGAAATCCGTCTGTGGAAGAGATATCTGTATTCAAGTGTTTATTGTTCCACTATTCACAATAGCCAAGAAATGGGAACAACCTAAGTCCATTCACAGATGAATGGATGAGAAAAATATGGTACATGTACATAATAGAATACTATTCAGCCATAAAAGGGTGAAATCTCATTTGCAATAACATGGCTGAAACTGGAGCTCATTATGTTAAGTGAAATAAATCAAGCCAGTCAACAACTACCACATGATCTCACTCCTATACAGAGTCTTGGGGGGAAAAAAGTGATTTCATAGAGGTTTACAGTCATGGTTACCAGAAGCTAAGCAGGAAAGGGGGCAAGGAGAGGTGGAAAGGTTGAGTAAGAGGTACTTGGTTGTAGCAGATTGGATTAAGAAGTTCTGGGGTTCTTTTGAATAATAGGGAGACTGTAGATAATGTTCTTTTTATTTCTTTATTAAAAAACTGGAAGATGGTATTTTGAAGTTTTTTTAAAAGATTTATCTGAAAGGCAAAGTTACAGAGAGGCAGAGGCAGAGGCAAAGATAGAGAGAGAGAGAGAGAGAGAGAGAGAGCGCTTCTATCCACTGGTTTACTCCCCAAGTGGCCACAATGGCTGGAGCTGGGCCGATCTGAAGCCAGGAGCCCGTAGCTTCCCCCAGCTCTCCCATGAGGGTGCTAAGGCCCAAGGATTTGGACCATCTTCTGCTGCTTTCTCAAGCCATAGCAGAGAGCTGGATTGGAAGTGAAGCAGCCAGGACTCCAACTGGCACCGATATGGGATGCTGGCACTGCAGGCTGTGGCCTTACCCTTTACACCACAGTGCTGCCCCCTGAAGTTTTGTTTTTGTGTGTGTGTTTTTAAAGATTTATTTATTTTATTTGAAAGGCAGAATTACAGAGAGGCAGAGAGAGAGGTCGTCCATCCACTGGTTCATTCCCCAGATTGCTGCAATGGCTGGAGCTGTGCCAATCTGGAGCCAGGAGCCTCTTCGGGGTCTTCCACATGGGTGCAGGGGCCCAAGGATTTGGACCATCTTCTGCCTCTTTCCCAGACCATAGCAGAGAGCTAGATTGGAAGTGGAAGCAGGACTCGAACCAGTACCCATATGGGATGCTGATACTGCAAGTGGCAGCTTTACTGCTACACCACAGCACCAGCCCCCTCCCCCCACCCAAGTTTTTTTTAAAGGACATTTTATTTGAAGGGGAGAGTGACACACAGAAAGTCTTCCATCTGCTAGGTCACTCCCCAGATGACTGCAATGGCCAGGACTGGAACAAGCTGAAGCCAGAAGCCCAGAGTTCCATTGGGCTATCCCATGTGTTTCAGGGGCCCAAGTACTTTGGTTACTCTAATCTGCTTTCACAGACACATTAGTAGGGAGCTGGATGGAAAGCGGACCAGCCAGGTCTCAAACTAGCACTCTTACATGGGATGCAGGCATTGCAGGTGGTGGCTTAGTTCCCTGTGCCACAGTAGTGGCACCAGTAGTTTGAATGTCTTCAGAAAGAAATGTTAAATTTTTGAGGATATTGACCAGATTTTGTACAATGTAAACAGATATTGAAACATCACACAGTATCCCATAAATATGTACTTTTGTGTGTCAAATTTTCTTTCAATATAAAAAAATGAAACCCACAATGGAGTTAGCAAAGCTGTGCCTCAAAGGAAGATAAAAATAAAATATAAAAGATACTGAATCAGGCAGTACTAGTCTTTGCTTAAAGGGTAGTATTGCATATGAATTGTCAACAATGTTTTTTTGCCCCCTCCTCTGTGCTCTAGGAACATTTTGTTTGCCATCAACAATGGTAGTATGTAGCTAAGTAAAGAGAGCATCAAGCACAGAAATCAGCTCAAAGTGCATCTGTGGCAAATGAGCGGACTGATCTAACAGACTTGGGTGGGGGCGGGCTAGAATTGAGGGGACACGAAATGATGCAGGAAATGTTTCATTGGGCTTCTAGCACAGCGTGCTGCTGGGTCAGACATAGTGAATCTGGCACATCCACAGATCATAGCCTTAACATAGGAAGTGATTTTTAATGGGAGAAAATGCTACCAAACTGAGGAAAATGGAGGGACAGCTCGCTTTTAAGCTATGGAATTTAACATCTTTTTGAAAAAGTATTTATTTACAAGGCAGTTTTGGAGGGAGAACCAGAGAAAAAGTGAATTTCCATTGGCTGCATCACTCCCCAAATGGCCAGCACAGGGGCAGACCAAAGCCAGGTGCCTGAAACTCCATTTGGGTCTCTCACATGGGTGCAAGGGTTCAAGGAGTTGGGCCATCTTCTGCTGCTTTTCTAGTTGCATTAGCATCTCTGCTGGATCATAAGTAGAGCAGCCAGTACTGGCATGGGATACAGGTGTTGCAGGTGGTAGCCTAACGTGCTGCTGGCCCCAGGAATTTAACATCTTTATGAACTTTTTTCTTTTCTTAAATATTACCCCTTCTACTTAAAGTTAAATGAAGTAAATATGTTGTACTATATAACACAGAGGTTGAAGGTTTGGGAAATAGCTCTCCCTCGTTGTAGTGATCAGTATCACCAAGGAAAATGTTAGGCAAAATTGCGTCTTAGAAAGATAATCCTAAAAAACACATTTTTATAACTTGTAACTAATTTTATGCTTTCCTTAGCAGCAGAATGAACTATAAAAAATAAATCACATTTTCTCACTGCCGTCTTTTTCAGAAGAAGCACAGGTGTGCAAGTATAAAAGGAAAAATTTTTAGATTCATCTTGAAGTTTATCAATAGCATCTGCTTATGAGTTCCCTAATGCTGGATGCCATTTTAAAGGTTTAATTAAGCAACCACTCTGCTGAGATTGGATTCATTTCATTCATCCTTCAGTAATTTTGAGTGACACATTTACTATAATGGCACATAGCAAAAAGAAAAAACTATCAGAAGTACCAAAATTTTTTTTTTTAATTTTATTTTATTTGAAAGACAATGTTAGAGAGAGAGAGAGATCCATCCATCCATCCATCTGCTGGTTCACTCCCCAGATGGCTGTAATGGCCAGGGCTGGGCCAGGCTGAAGCCTGGAGTCAGGTGCTTCCTCTGGGTGTCCCATATAGGTGCAGGGACTCAAGCACTTGGGCCATCTTCCACTGCTATCCCAGGTACATTAACAGGGAGCTAGGTTGGAAGTGGAGCAGCTGGGACTCGATCCAGTTCCCATATAGGATGCTGGCATTGAAGGTGGCAGCTTAACCTACTACACCACAGTGCTGGACCCAAGAAACCAACTCTGAAAACTGGAAACAGTAGTTTGTTCTGTAAATGTTCCCACAAGAAGTTCATTTAAATCCTATATCTATGCAAGGTGCATGGAAGGAATATAGACTAATCTACACTAAAGTACTCTCAAAATATTCTGCTGTAAGATGAGACTATGCATTTTATATATTATAGAGTGTTGCTGGCAGCTGTGAGATTAAAAACAGTATAATCCAACAAACAGAATAAGCCAAATGAATGAGGAAATCCTATTGTATTTTCTTCTACCGCTCTATTTAGAAATGGATTCATAAAAGAAAGTTTCTATTTTAAGAAGAGTGCTTCCTTTCAACCTCAAAATGCTTTCATTTTTTATAAAGGATAATTTTGTTTTAAAGCACAACAGAGAGATCTTCCATCTGCTGGTTCACTCCCCAAATGACCGCAATAGCCAGGTCCGTACCAGGTCAAAGCCAAGAGTGAGGAACTCCATCTTTGTCTCCCACATGGGTTGTAGGAACCTCAGAGCTTGAGCCATACTTCACTACCTTCCCAGGAACATGAATAGGAAGCTAGATCAGAAGCTGAGTAGGCGCTAATTTTTTATTCAGGTGCTTTGCAACCATTTTTAGTTGTTTGTAATTTTCTTGTTGTAATTTTCTTGTTGGAGTAAGGAGAGAGGGAGGGAGGGGGAGAGAGAGAGAGAGAGAAAAGAGAGATTTTCCATACACTGGTTCCTTCCCCAAATGCCCCCAGCAGCTATGATCAGTTGTCACCAAAGTCAGCTGCCAGGAACTCGACCTGGTCTCCTGTGTGGGTGATAGCAACACAAGTAGTTGGGCCGTCATCTGCTGCCTCCCAGGTGCATTAGCAGAGAGCTGAATCAGAAGCAGAGGAAGTAGACTCCGATACAGATCTGTGCATCCCTGTTGGTGGCACACAGTGTACCACAGTAGTGCCCCATGCTCTCTTAGTCATAATAATAATTCTCTGAATAGTTTTGCTATCAACCTGCTACATAGTTAAGATTGTTTTACATTTTTGAAGATTGCCTTGTGTATCGTAAGAGACTGTAGTAAATATTTTATTTTGAATCAAGAATTCTGATTTATATGTAAAGAAGTCTTTAGAAAACCAGTGTGAGGGGCTGGTGCCATGGCACAGTAAGTTAATCCTCTGCCTTTGGCGCCGGCATCCCATATGAGTGCCGGTTCTAGTCCTGGCTGCTCCTCTTCCAATCCAGCTCTCTGCTATGGCCTGGGAAAGCAGTAGAAGATGACCAAGTCCTTGGGACCATGCACCCACATAGAAAACCAGGAAGAAACACCTGGCTCCTGGCTTCGGATCGGTGCAGCTCCGCCCGTTGCGGCCATTTGGGGAGTGAACCAGCGAACGGAAGACCTTTCTCTCTGTCTCTCCCTCTCACTGTCTGTAACTCTACCTCTTAAATCTTAAATCTTAAAGAAAGAAAAAGAAAACCAGTGTGAAATCTGAGGCTTACATTCCCCCAAGTTCTGAACAAGCTTGGTACAATTTTGTTAGGCTGTTTGTTTGACAGATGAGATTTTGAAAGTATTGTTAGCATGGAAACCACAGATAGGAGAGAGAACATTGGGTTTTCCCTCTCTATGCTTTTTCTACAAAAAGATTAAATCAAATCTGGAAAGTGACTCCTTCATTTCATTCAGTAAGGTTTTGTGTAAGCTGAAAGGCATTGAGGAGTGTGAAAGCCACATTGAAAACTAGCTCATATGCCAGAAAATACTTTGCTGTTGCTCTAGGTTTATCCCCTAGTTTGAAATATTTCGATTTGCCATTTAAAGACCTGCTTTTTGCCTGTGCAGGAAGCAATTGTTTATTTAATTTAAATCTTTTGGTCTCTTGAGCCAGTAATGGAAACCTTAGTTATTTATTGAAACTATGGTTAATACTTGCATCATCATACATTAAATCTCATTTGAGATTCAGGCATTACATGATAAAGTCTAATTTCAAGGCTTTGTATTTTTCTTACTATCAGTAATCCCTTCTCTTGGAAATCTACAGTTGCAGGACTTTTTTCAAAAGCTCCATATGTGGATATTTGTACATAGTAATTTTTTTTTTGACAGAGTTAGACAGTGAGAGAGACAGAGAAGGGTCTTCCTTCCATTGGTTCACCCCCAATATGGCCACTATGGCTGGAGCTACACCAATCCAAAGCCAGGAGCCAGGTGCCCCCTCCCGGTCTCCCATGCAGGTGCAGGGGCCCAAGGACTTGGACCATCCTCCACTGCGTTCCCTGGGCCACAGCAGAGAGCTGGACTGGAAGAGGAGCAACCAGGACTAGAACCCCGCACCCATATGGGATGCCGGCACCACAAGTGGAGGATTAACCAAGTGAGCCACAGCGCCGGCCCTGTACATAGTAATTAAGAGATATTGGTGAAAAGATAACTTATAGATAAAATGAATAGTCAAAATCAGTGTTTATTTTACTGAGGCTATGCCATCATTACTTTTGTAACCTTTGATTTTGGACAATTTCAAATACAGAAGACTAAACAGAGTAGTATAATGAATCACTGTACCTCTTTCTCAGGATAAACAGTTATGAACCTTCATGTCTCTGTCCCCCATATTGAGAAAAATTCTACACACTGTATTTTTCCCTGTAACCATTTCACCATGGAACTCTAAAATGGGTGCTGAAGGTCCGTCCTATGGGCTGCATAAGGCTTGTGAAATCCTTTGGTCTGGTCCTGCCAAAGCAAAACTGCAGACAGGGCTGGAAATAAAAGTAAATCAGTAGCAGGCTAATTTATTTTTATTTTATTATTATTTTTTGAAGATGTATTTATTTGAAAGGCAGAGTTATAGAGAGGCAGAGGCAGAGAGAGATAGAGAGGATCTTCTACCTACTGGTTCACTCCCCAAATGGCGCAAGGGCCAGAGCTGCGCCAACCCTAAGCCAGGAGCTTCCTCCAGGTCTCCCACATGGGTGCAGGGGCCCAAGGATTTGGGCCATCTTCTACTGTTTTCCCAGGCCTTAGCAGAGAGCTGGATTGGAAGTGGAGCAGCTGGGTCTAGATCCTGTGCCCATATGGGATGCTGGCACTGCAGGTGGTGGCTTTACCCATTATGCCACAGCCCTGGCCTCATCAGGCTAATTTTTAAGCTAATAATTTTGTAGGGCTTGCAGATGATATTATAAATATCCAAATGGCCGATAGCAGAAAAAAAGTTTCCCTACTCCTGTTGTACAAGGTTTTCTCTCTCTCTCTCTCTCTCTCTTTCTCTCTCTCTCTCTTTCTCTCTCTCTCTGTAAATGAAACATAATCACAACATCATCACAGCTGGAGAAAATACAGTAATTCTTCAGTACTGTCATCAGTATTATTTTTTCTGGTTCTTATTTTTAGAATATTTGGTTTTAAGGAAAACAAGTTTTCACTGGCCAGTGTTTTTTTTTTGTTTTTGTTTTTGTTTTTGTTTTTGTTTTTGTTTTTGTTTTGACAGGCAGAGTGGACAGTGAGAGAGAGAGAGAGAGAAAGGTCTTCCTTTTCCATTGTTTCACTCCCCAAATGGCCGCCACAGCCCGGTGCACTGCGCCAATCCAAAGCCAGGAGCCAGGTGCTTCTCCTGGTCTCCCATGGGGTGCAGGGCCCAAGTACTTGGGCCATCCTCCACTGCACTCCTGGGCCACAGCAGAGAGCTGGACTGGAAGAGGAGCAACCAGGACAAAATCCAGCGCCCCAACTGGGACCAGAACCCGGGGTACGGGTGCCGCAGGCAGAGGTTTAGCCAAGTGAGAGCCATGGCGGCAGCCATGGCCAGTGTGTTTTAAGTCTGCTTGTATTGAGGAGGCTGTATTGCTTGACAAATCATCTCCTGCTGTGTTAAGCCCTGCGGTGTGCCTCTGTCCCTTTTATTTGCTAAGGGATTAATCCTATCCCTTTTTGTTTACTTGCTTGTTGGTTTGTTCTTTGAAAGGCAGGCAGTAAGACAGAGGGATCAAGATGTCACATCTGGTTCACTAACCAAATGCCAACAGATGGCCCAGGTTGGGGCTGTTTTGGATAGAAGCCAGCAATCTCACGCTAGTTCTCACATGTTGGCTTCAGGAACCCAGTTGCATGAACCATCACTTGCTGCCTCCCAGAGTGCACATTAACAGGAAGGTAGAATCATAAGAAGAGCGGGGAATTCAACTTGGGTGTCCTGACATGGGATGCAGGCTTCTTAACTGCTGCATCAAACACTGGTTGCCTTTGCAAGAATACGTGATATATGGTGTGGCTGGTATTTCTATGAGGAGGAACCTAATTGCTAGTTGTCTGAAAAATTCAAGAGGTAGTATATATACATATATATTAAAGGACTCTTCTAGTCAATTTTATTTATCGTGACCTATTTTCAAACAGAGCCCTATTTTTTAATTATTTATTTATTTTTTTGAAAGGCAGATATACAGAGAGAGAGAGAGAGACAGAGAGAGAGCGAGAGATAGCAAGCTCATCTATCCACTGGTTCAACAGCCAGGGCTGAGCCAGGCTGATACCAGGAGCCAAGAAGCTTCATCAAGGTCTCCCATGTGGGTGAAAGGGCTCAAGTATTTGGGCCATCTTCTGCTTTCTCAAGCATATTAGCAGGAAGCTGGATTGGAAGAAGAGCAGCCAGGACTTGAACAAGCACCCATGTGGGATGCAGATAATGCAGGCAGAGGCTTACCCTTCTACGCCACAGTCTGACCACAGAAGACTATTTTTTATTTTTATTTTTTTTAAGATTTGTTCATTTATTTGAAAGACAGTTGTGGAAAGTCAGAGGCAGAGAGAGAGGTCTTCCATCTTCTGGTTCACTCCCCAGATGGCTGCAACGACCGGAGCTGTGCCAATCTGGAGCCAGGAGCCAGGAGTTTCTTTCCGGTCTCCCACGTAGGCGCAGGGGCGCAAGGATGTGGGCCATCTTCTGCGACTTTGCCACGCACATTAGCAGAGAGCTGGATCAGAAGTGGAGCAACCGGGACTTGAACCAGCACCCATATAGGATGCTTGTGCCACAGGCGGGTACTTAACCTACTATGCCACTGCGTCAGTCCCCCCCCAGAGGGCTATTAACAGCAAGTATTCTCTGAGAGAAGTTAATATTGGTGAAACCATTGGTACCATATTCTGTTACTAATCAGTTGGGTACTAATCTGCCTCTTTATTTTCTGGCCTTGTTTTGTGAGAATTTTTAATAACACACAGATTTTTCCAAAACTAAATTCATCCCGTTCTCATGTGGGAAGTAAGCTTGGGTGGCCTCAGCTGCTCTCCTGCCCTCTTAGTTCATCTTCCTTGGTGGGGGATGGTGTGGGTCTTGGAAACAGTTTTTTGCTCAGGTATTTCAGAGACATCAGCCTAGGTTTTTGTTTTTGTTTTTGTTTTTTTCAAAGTTTATTATTTTAAAGATTTTATTTTACTTGGAAGAGTTACAGAGAGGCAGAGACAGAAACAGATAGAGAGAGAGAGAGAGAGAGAGAGAGAGAGAGTGAGTGAGTGTGAGTCTTGCACCTATTGGTTCACTCCCCAAATGGCTGCAGTGGCCAGAGCTAAGCTGATCCAAAGCCAGGAGCCAGGGGCTTCTTCCAGGTCTCCTATGCAGGTGCAGGGCCCAAGGACTTGTGCCATCTTCCCCTGCTTTCCCAGGCCATAGCAGAGAGCTGGATTGGAAGTGGAACAGCTGGGACTCAACCTGGCACCCATATGGGATGCCAGCACAGCAGGCAGTGGCTTTACCTGCCATGCCACAGCATCAGCCCCAGCATAGGGTTTTAAAAATACAAATGTCGACAAAACTGCAAGATCACAGTTTCCTCCAGTGATTCTCCAGTGCGTCTGAGGGTTACAAACTGTGACCTGGAATATACAAACTAAACTCCTGAATCTGTGTATTCTGAAGTTCAGTCATAATGTTGTACTTTTGTAACCAGGTCTCTTATGTGGCAGAAACCCATTACTTGCACCATCACCATTGCCTTCTCAGGGCCCACGGTAGCAGGAAGCTGGAGTCAGTATATATGCTGCCAAAGCGAGCACAGGAAGCTAGAGTCAGACGCCATGGCCAGGCATTGATTTCAAGCTCTCAATGAAGGGCATAGTGTCTTAACCACTAGGCAAGGCGCTTCTCTATGGTTACTTTTTAAATCATTTGGGAAAATTAAATATTATATGTGAAGTTTGGAGTCTGGCCATTGAAATAAGTCAGTACATCACAAAGGCCACTTCAGAGTAGTGTAACTATACTCAGGATGTTTTAAGATTTATTTCATTTATTTGAAAGGCAGAATTAGAGAAGAGAAAGAGAGAGAAAGAATCTTCCATCTACTGATTCACTCCCTAAATGGCTGCAAGAGCTAGGGCTGGGCCAGACTGGGGCCATGCGTCTCCTCCGGGTTTCACACATGGGTGCAGGGCCTCAAGCATTTGGGCCATCTTCTTCTGCCTTCCTAGGTGAATTAGCAGGGAGCTGGATCAGAAGTGGAGCAGCCAGGACTAGATCCAGGACCTATATGGGTTGCCTGCTTCCCAGTCAGCAGCTTGACCCTCTATGCCACAACACCGGCTCCAAGTGATTCCTGTTTAATTAATTGTTGTTCATTTGTCTTGAGGGCTTGTCCTTGAACAAAATAAAATTAATAGAGCTAGTCAAAAACTATTTAAAAAATATATGCTGGGTCCAGCGCTGTGGTGCATCGGGTTAAAGCTCCAGCCTACAGTGCTGGCATCCCATATGGGTGCTGGTTCGAGTCCCAGCTGCTCCTCTTCCAATCCAGCTCTCTGCTGTGGTCTGGGAAAGCAGTAGAAGATGACCAACTTGTTGGGCCCTGCACCCATATGGGAGACCGGGAAGAAGCTCCTGGCTTTGGATTGGTGCAGCTCCAGCTGTTGTGGCCAATTGGGGAGTGAACCAATGGATGAAAGACCTCTCTCTCTCTCTCCCCCTCTGCCTCTCCTTTTTCTGTATAACTCTGACTTTCAAATAAATAAATAAATCTTAAAAAAGAAAAAAAACTATATGCCTTTCTGCATACTATTGGTTTTGTGATTTTCTGTTTTTATTTTTTATGTGTACTCCTGTATATGACAGGAGCATTATCTCACATTGTTACTGTGGTGGAGTGGTGGGGATAAGAGTACCTAAAATCTCTCTTCACAGATTTCCAGTATACAGTATGTGTTGTGTTAGCTCTCTAGACTTAGTCATTCTACATATTTACACTCTTATACCCTTTGACCTATGTAACCCTACCTCCTCCCTGCATCCCTTGATAACTATTTTATTCTGTTCTATGTGTTCAACTTTTTAAAAACTAGTCCACATATAAGTGAGGTCATACAGTATTTGTCTTTTTTTGTGTACCTGGTTTATTTCACTTAGCATACTATCTTCCAGGTTCTTCTGCATTGTAGCATATAATAAGATTTCCTTTTTTAAGGTTGAATAGTATTCCTTTGTGTGTACACTATGATTTATTTATCTGTTCATCTATCAGTGGACACTTGGATCATTTTGCTATTTTTACTATTGTGAATAATGTTGCAGTGAATATGGGGTGTGCAAATATCTTTATGAGGTGGTTATTTCATTTCCTTTTGATATATACCTAGAAATGGAGTGGCTGGGTCATATAATTGTTCGATTTTTTAAAGTTTTGAGGAATTCCCATACTCTTGTCCATAACAGCTACACCAATTTATATTCCTACCAAGAGTATATGGGGACTGCTTTTTCTTTCCATACTTAATCAACATTTTTTACTCTTGATGTTAAAAAAACAAATTTTAGGCCGGCGCCGTGGCTCAACAGGCTAATCCTCCGCCTTGCGGCGCCGGCACACCGGGTTCTAGTCCCAGTTGGGGCACCGATCCTGTCCCGGTTGCCCCTCTTCCAGGCCAGCTCTCTGCTGTGGCCAGGGAGTGCAGTGGAGGATGGCCCAAGTGTTTGGGCTCTGCACCCCATGGGAGACCAGGATAAGCACCTGGCTCCTGCCATCGGAACAGCGCGGTGCGCCGGCCGCCATTGGAGGGTGAACCAACGGCAAAAGGAAGACCTTTCTCTCTGTCTCTCTCTCACTGTCCACTCTGCCTGTCAAAAAAAAAAAAAAAAACAAATTTTAATTTTTAATTTATTTTCATTTTATTTACTTTCCAAATATCCACAATAGGCAGGGCTGGACCAGCCCACAGCCAGGAGTTGGGAACTCTATCTTGATCGTCCATTGGGTGTCAGGGATCCTAATAGTTGGGTATCATCTGATATATCCCAGGATACATCAGGAAACTGGATCAGAAACAGACTAGCTGGAGACTAGCATTATGGCGTAGTAGGTAAACCTGCTGCCTGTGACACTGACCTCCCTCCCATATGGGTGCCAGTTTGTATACTGGCTGCTCCACTTCCAATCCAGGTCCTTGTTAATGGCTTGGGAAAGCAGCAGAAGATGGCCCAAGTGCTCAGGCCCCTGCTACCCATGTCAAGACCCCAGTGAAGCTGTTGGCTCATGGCTTCCATCTGGCTCATCCTTGGCCATTGGGACCATTTGGGAAGTGATCCAGAGGATGGAAGATATGTCGAGATCTCTTTTTCTACATCTCTGTCTCTATAACTCTGACTTTCAAATAAATAAGAAACAAAGTGGCCATTGTGGCCATTTGGGTAGTAAATAATTAGATGAAAGATATTCTGTCTGTCTGTCTGTCTCTCTAACTCTGACTTTCAAACAAATAAAAAACTAGGGGGTGCTTACTTATTTGTTTGAGAGAGACAGAGACAGCATTTCCATCCACTGGTTCATTTCCCCATATGCCCACGACAGCCAGAGGCCAAAACTAGGAGCTTAGAATTCAACCTAGGTCTCCCTTGTGAGGGCAGGAACCCAAATACTTGAACCATCACCACTGCCTCCTGGAGTATTTATTAGCAGGAAGCTGAAGTCAGGAGCTAGAGGCAAATACCGAGCTCAGGCACTTCGATATGGGACAGGAGCATCTTATCTGCTAGACCAACAGCTTGCCTCTTTATCTTGACATTTTGATGATAGCCATACTAACAAGCATGATTTTGATTTGTCTTTGCCTGATGATTAGTCATGTTGAGCACCTTTTGATGGATTTGTTGGCCATTTTTATGTCTTTGGAAAATACCTATTCAGGTCTTTTGGCCATTTCTTATTCAGGTTATTTGTTTTGTTGTTGGTGAGTAGTATGAATTCCTTATATATTTTGTATATTCACCCCTTAGTTTTCTGTTTAAAAAAACATGAAGTTTCTGAGCATGAGTTGATTTGTCTGTATTAGCACATGCTTTCTAACTTTGCTAATATTATCACTACCACCAAATTGCTGTGAAGAAGAAATTTTTTTTAAAGTATTATTTCTTGGTGAGTAAGATATATGCTATGGGCAGATTTCTTTGAAGTATTTAGAATCTAGTGTAGTGAGGTGTGGGACTCGTTGTGGTGCAACAGGTTAAGCTACTACTTGTGACACTGGCATCAGAGTATGGATTCCAGTCTCGGCTGCTCCACTTTCAATCCAGCTTCCTGCTAATGTCCCTGGGAAGGCATCAAAAGATGCCCTTGCCCCCATTGTTCTGCCTTTCAAATAAAATAAATAAATTTTTGTTTTTTGTTTTTTAAATATTTAGTGGGATAAACACGTGTCCTAAAAAACTTGAGGGCTTTAACATTCCTTAGTAATTTTGTTTATTTATTTTTTTATTTTTAAACAATATTTACTTTATTGAAAGGCAGAGTTACCGAGAGGCAGAGGCAGAGAGAGAGGTTTTCCATCCACTAGTTCAGCCCTCAGATGGACTCAACAGCTGGAGCTGGGCTGATCCAAAGCCAGGAGCCAGGAGCTTCTTCTGGGTCTTCCATGTGGGCACAGGGGCCCAAGGACTTGGGCCATCTTCCAGTGCTTTCCCAGGCCATAGCAGAAAACCGGATTGGAAGTGGAGCAGCTAGGATTCAAACTGGTGCCCATATGGGATGTCGGCACTGTAAGCATTGGCTTTACCCACTACGCCACAGTGCCGGCCCCTCCTTAGTAATTTTAAGAATAAACCACATTATGCCCTTCAAATGACCTATTTACTATTTTTGCATTTACAGCATCCTGAAGTTTACATTAAACTTCTCCCAGTGGAGCCCATGACTTCTGATCAGGACGCTAAAGTTGTGGCTGAACCGCAGGCGCAGCGAGTCCAAGAGGGCAAGGACAGCTCTCATCTGGTGGGTGCCATTGGAAGGGAGGGCCAGGGAGTCCGTTTCTCTTCTCTTTCTGATAAAGAACTGTACATTGAACTTAATAAGAAAGTCAGAAAGTAGCACTGGAGTATCTTAGAATCCACATGTAGATGTTAGGGAAGAAAAGCTTTCTCTCCCATCTGATGTATAGTAGAAGATTATTAAGAGGAAAGCATGCAGTTGTTCAGTAATAAGTCTTACATGACACAGGAGTCTGCAGACATGAGAATCCACCAGGGAAACTGTATGTTAAGTATGATACAGAAGTGGAAAGTTCTTGACATGTGATTTGACAAAGGGGGCTGTGAGCTAATGGTAATAGATTGAGGAGAATTCAGCAAAGCCTATTTTTCTCCCAGTATAGAGTAGGATTTCTCTGGAATGAGGGTCTTTTGACCCATTTTCCAGGTAAGGTCAGCTATCTTTTTCCCCTTAAGGGGAGGGGTGAATGGACTTTCTATTTTCTATGGCCGGCTTCTGCTGTTTCCTCAAATGCCAGGGTGCCATATATACTGAACTCATGTCATTCGGAAAGAATTTTGCTTAGTAGAGGAAACTATAAGTACTAGGTGATAAAAAGGTTATTGTAACTCTTACGGGGCCAGCGCTGTGGCGCAGCGGGTTAAAGCCCTGGCCTGGGGCACCGGCATCCCATATGGTTGCCAGTTCTAGTCCCAGCGGCTCCTCTTCCGATCCAGCTCTCTGTTATGGCCTGGAAAGGCAGTAGAAGATGGCCCAAGTCCTTGGGCCCCTGCACCCGTGTGGGAGACCCAGAGGAAGCTCCTGGCTTTGGATCAGCGCAGCTCCAGCCATTGTGGCCATCTGGGGAGTGAACCAGCAGATAGAAGACCGCTCTGGCTCGACCTCTCTCTGTAACTCTGTCTTTAAAAAAAAAAAAAAAAAAAGGTTATTATAACTCTTAGATATTTAAATCTTTGTATTTTAAGTCAAGAAAATTAAATATATATATATATATATCTTTTTTTTTTTTTTTTTGGACGGGCAGAGTTAGACAATGAGAGAGAGACAGAGAGAAAGGTCTTCCTTCCGTTGGTTCATCCCCCAAATGGCTGTGCCAATCTGAAGCCAGGAGCTGGATACTTCCTCCCAGTCTCCCACGCGAGTACAGGGACCCAAGCACTTGGGCCATCCTCCACTGCTTTCCTGGGTCACAGCAGAGAGCTGGAGTGGAAGAGAAGCAACCGGGACAGAATCCGTCACCCCAACCAGGACTAGAACCCGGGGTGCCGGTGCCATAGGCAGAGGTTTAGCCAAGTGAGCCACAGTGCTGGCAATACTTTTAATCACATTTCAGCCATCCTACTAGGGTATTCTAGGAGTTCATTAGTTTTTTTTTTTTTTTAATTTATTTTTTTGACAGGCAGAGTGGACAGTGAGAGAGAGAGAGACAGAGAGAAAGGTCTTCCTTTTGCCGTTGGTTCACCCTCCAATGGGCGCCACGGCTGGCGCGCTGCGGCCGGCGCACCGCGCTGATCCGATGGAAGGAGCCAGGTGCTTCTCCTGGTCTCCCATGGGGTGCAGGGCCCAAGCACTTGGGCCATCCTCCACTGCACTCCCTGGCCACAGCAGAGAGCTGGCCTGGAAGAGGGGCAACCGGGACAGGATCGGTGCCCCGACCGGGACTAGAACCCGGTGTGCCGGCGCCGCAAGGCGGAGGATTAGCCTAGTGAGCCGTGGCGCTGGCCTTGATTAGTATTTTATTACAAATTTATATTTTGACTACCTTGGCTCATTTTGAACATTTTGTTATACTGAGCAGGAATATTTAAAGTTTTTAAAAAATTTTTTAAAGATTTTTATGTATTTCTTTGAAAGAGTTACACAGAGAGAGGAGAGGCAGAGAGAGAGAGAGAGAGAGATATCTTCTATCCGCTGGTTCACTCCCCAGTTGGCTGCAATGACCAGAGCTGTGCCCATCCGAAGGAGCTTCTTCCGGGTCTCCCACATTGGGCCATCTTCTACTGCTTTCCCAGGCCATAGCAGAGAACTGTATCGGAAGTGGAGCAGCCAGGTCTCAAACTGGTGACTAGATGGGACACTGGCACTTTAGGCCAGGGTGTTAACCCACTGTGCCACAGTGCCAGCCCCAAAAGTTCTAAATTACTTTTGGAAAAGTAGCTTTTTTTTTGGACAGGCAAAGTTAGACAGTGAGAGAGAGAGACAGAGAAAAAGGTCTTCCTTCTGTTGGTTCACCCCCCAAATGTCTGCTTCAGCCAGTGCACTGCGCTGATCCAAAGCCAGGACCCATGTACTTCCTCCTGGTCTCCCATGCGGGTGCATGGCCCAGGCACTTGGGCCATCCTCCACTGCCTTCCTGGGCCACAGCAGAGAGCTAGACTGGAAGAGGAGCAACCGGGACAGAATCCGGCGGCCCAACCAGGACTAGAACCCGGGGTACTCGCGCCACAGGCGGAGGATTAGCCAAGTGAGCCACGGCACCGGCTGGAAAAGTAGCTTTTTAAAATTTTTTCCATTGAAACTGTGAATAATTTGACCTAAGGAACAGTAAGTTCACATTTTAAAATGCTAAGGCTCTTAGATCTTTTTTTTATCATATAAAACTGCATTTCTCAGTAGGTTTGGCTTTGCTTTATTATTGTGGTTTGAAAATCCAATTGTCTTATTTTGTAATGATGGTGTTTTTGATGTTTTCAATATTACAGATGAATGGTCCTATATCTCAAACCACTTCTCAAACAAGTTCCATCCCAGCTTTGAGTCAGGTAATTAATTTCCCAGCTTAATCACATATTATTTAATCATAACTGAGGCTTGCAGATATTTCCTTATGAAAAGTGTTTATTGTGGAACCAAATAGTTGTAATCAATAGTAATATTTTCACTTTTTCCCACTTCGTATGATTTCATCTATAGATCCCCAAGTGCTAGTCCTTTTTGCTTGGCTTATAGTATTTTCTTTTTGTTGGTATGCCAACATTTCTTTAGCTGTTTGAATTGAGGGCACTTAAATAGTTTTTCTTTTTTCTGGCATTTATAAATGGTGTTGCTGTTAATGTTCTTCTAACTGGCAGTGTTCATAGTATACCTAAGGGTGTGGACAGATAACACTTTATAGGCTTCCAGGAAATTTGAATTAGTTTAGTGACTGTATTGATGGTCATTTATCTGTAGTTTTTATGATTGTTCAAGGAATATATTTAGCAGTTATTTAAGGAACTAGTCTCTTTAAGGTTTAGTCTTTCTGTCAGGGTTGAATGCTGTCTGAGTAGAAGGAGGATTGTAACAGTGATGCCCAAATATCTGAATATTTCAGGAGCAGGTTTTTTTTTAAAGAGTTATTTATTTTATTTGAATGTCAGAGTTACACAGAGAGAGGAAAGAGAGAAGTCTTCGTCTGATGGTTCACTCCCCAGATGGCCTCAACGGCCAGAGCTGCGTCGATCTGAAGCCAGGATCCAGGAGCTTCTTCCAGGTCTCCCACACAGGTGCAGGGGCCCAAGGACTTGGGCCATCTTCTACTGCTCTCCCAGGCCATAGCAGAGCGCTAGATTGGAAGAGGAGCAGCCAGGACTAGAACCGGCGCCCATATGGGATGCCGGCACTTCAGTCCAGGGCGTTAACCTGCTGAGCCACAGCACCGGCCCCAGGAGCAGGTTTATATCTAATCATTGGTAATATTAGTCAGATGCATTATACAGCTTCCTGCCGCCTATGAAAGCATAGTTAAATAGTGACAGCTTATAAGCCTAGATAATCAATGAGCCTAAAAAAGTAATCTTTATTAGACCACACAATTTGATTACTGATAGGGTATAAAAATAGTGTATTATGAATGACTTGTTAGAACTATTTGAGTTTGTATACATGTGTTTTCTGTTAAGCTGTAAACTTCAAGGTATGTTCTGTTCATTTATTTTTTTATTTTTTAAAGATTTATTTATTTATTTGAAAGTCAGAGTTACACAGAGAAAGGAGAGACAGAGGGAGAGAAAAGGAGAGGTCTTCCATCCGATGGTTCACTCCCCAGATGGCCGCAACGGCCGGAGCTGTGCCGATCCAAAGCCAGGAGCCAAGAGCTTCTTCCAGGTCTCCCACATGGGTGCAGGAGCCCAAGACTTGGGCCATCTTCTACTGCTTTCCAGGGCTATAGCAGAGAGCTGGACAGGAAGTGGAGCAACTGGGTCTCAAACCGGCTCCCATATGGGATGCCAGTGCTTCAGGCCGGGGTGTAACCCACTGCGCTACAGTGCTGGCCCTGTTCTGTTCATTTATTAAAAATAACTATTGGCCGGCACCGAGGCTCACTAGGCTAATCCTCTGCCTGCGGCGCCGGCACCCCGGGTTCTAGTCCCGGTTGGGGCGCCAGATTCTGTCCCAGTTGCTTCTCTTCCAGTCCAGCTCTCTGCTGTGGCCTGGGAAGGCAGTGGAGGATGGCCCAAGTGCTTGGGCCCTGCACCTGCATGGGAGACCAGGAGGAAGCACCTGGCTCCTGGCTTCGGATCGGCGCAGTGTGCCGGCCACAGCGCACCGGCCATTGCAGCCACTTGGGGGGTGAACCAACGGAAAAAGGAAGACCTTTTTCTCTGTCTCTCTCTCTTTCACTGTCTAACTCTGCCTGTCCAAAAAAAAAAACTATTAATTAAGCCTGTGAATATAGATGGATTAAAATTATGCAAAACTGATGAAAGGAAGAGAGGGAGGGAGGGAGGGATTGGGATGGGGAGGAGTAAAGGAAGTATGGTTGTCTTCTTGTAACTGTACCTATGGATTGTATGAAATCTGTTCTCTTTATATTAATAAAATATAGAAAGAGCCGGCGCCGCGGCTCACTAGGCTAATCCTCTGCCTTGCGGCGCCGGCACACCGGGTTCTAGTCCCGGTCGGGGCACCAATCCTGTCCCGGTTGCCCCTCTTCCAGGCCAGCTCTCTGCTGTGGCCAGGGAGTGCAGTGGAGGATGGCCCAAGTGCTTGGGCCCTGCACCCCATGGGAGACCAGGAGAAGCACCTGGCTCCTGCCATCGGATCAGCGCAGTGCACCGGCCGCAGCGCGCCTACCGCGGCGGCCATTGGAGGGTGAACCAACGGCAAAAGGAAGACCTTTCTCTCTGTCTCTCTCTCTCTCACTGTCCACTCTGCCTGTCAAAAAAAAATAAAATAAAATAAAATATAGAAAGAAAATGAAAAAATAACTATTGAAGTATAGTTTACATACTGTAAAACTCACCCATTTAAAGTATGCAATTAGAGTTTTTTTGGTAGATTTACTGATTTATGCACCCATAACCCATTAATATAGTTTTAGAACATTTCTCTGACACCATTAAGACCTCTCTCCATGCCCTGTTTCTCCCCCATTCCTATACTTTGTATCTGTGTAAATTGGCCTTTTCTGTGCCGTTTATCTCTGTAGCTACCTCAGTGCTTTGTGTCTTGTAGGCAGGCAGGTTAGTACTCAATGAATAAGATTTGAGTATTTATTCATTCAGCAAAGCTGAGCATGAGTGAAAAAGTTGGATAAGACATTTTCTATGGAGAAGGTATTCATGGGTTAGCATAGGATACATACAGGTCTACAAGTAGCCCTAATAATTATTAATACACTAAATTATATTGCTAAATTTTGTCTGACCCTTGGATACAGGCTAAGTATCAACATGGAGATAGGAAGCAGTGAGATGCAAGGAAGACAATATTCTCCATTTTGTCTGTAGCAGAGGAGGGTCATTTTGAACATTCTTACCTTGACATTAGCAGAGTCTACTGATTTTAAAGCATACTGCACTAATAGGATTACCATACTTAGTTTGCATTAGATGTTCCTGTGTGACACACAGGAACAGTGATGAAACTGTTGTCCACCAATATTTCAGAAACTGGAAAGAAACTAAGAAGTAGAGTGAGCAGAGAGAGGGAAAGAAAACTAGAAAGGCAGTCCTGAGTTGAACTAGAGGGGGACAATGGCTAAATGAAGTGAAATGATTTGTTACAAAGTAAGTGGTTACTTGTGACCTTAGCAAAAACAGTTTCAGAGTACAATATGAGCAAAAGCCAGATTGCAGTGGACAGAGAGACAGAAGTGATAGGTACAATGTAAGCAAGTAACATCCCTCCTAAGGTCTTGGCATTGAAGGTGAGAAGATGGATGATAATAGTAGGAGAGCAGGTTGAGAGGATTTTGAGGGTATTTAAAATGAAGTGAACTGGAACAGGCATTTGGCACAGTAGTTAAGCTGCCCCTTGGCATACTTGCATTCCTTATCAGAGTGCCTGAGTTCAAGTCTGAGCTCTGCTCTCCCTTCCAGCTTCCTGCTAATGTGCACCCTGGGAGGCAGCAGGTGATGGCTCAAGTACTTGGACTGTTCTACCCAGGGAGGAGACCCAAAGCTCCTGGCTTTGGCCCGGCACAGCCCCAGTGACTGGAGATACTGAGAGAGTCATTCGTTGTCTCTATCTGTGTGTCTGTGTATGTGTGTGTGTACATCTCTCTCTACCTTTCAAATAAATAAAACTTTTTAAAAAGTGACAAGAAAAAGGAAATGATGACTATGTTTGCAGTGAGCCACCATGATGGAATCTCTTGAGGAAGAGAATAGCGCTAACAACTGGCATTTGGCAGGTATTATCTGGTTCTTTACCTTACCAGTTAGGGCCCTCAGCTCCATCTGTGGCACAAATCACTCTAAGAGGTTTTGTGCCCCTGCTGAGCCCATTCAGGAACTCCACATTCGAAATCTGGCTGCTCAGCCAGCACCCTTTGCAGCCAAGTGGCCTGGTTTTCCCTGCCATAATTACTTTGGCCTCAGAATCTTTTTCTGTTGTAATGATCATGTCACATTTTACCATAAACAGCATTTGAGAGAGGCATGTGAGTGTTTGATGATGTTTAAGAGACAAGTAATATTAGGTAGACATGCTTTATATTAAATCATATTTTGCAAAGAATGATACTGAATCATGCTAAGTTTTTTCTAATCATGATGTGAAGACGGAAAGATCAAATTGGACATCTAATTCTTCTGCATACTAAAGTCTTTAGGTATAGTTCAATAAAACATCAGAATAATTTTTCCTCATCCTTTCATTTTTCTATGAACTTGAAATCTTTAAAATTTTTAAATTTTTATTTCTAAAGTACTGTGACAAAGAGAGATATCTTCATCTATTGGTTCACTTTCCAAATCTCTGCAACAGCTGGGGCTGGGCCAGGCTGAAGCCAGGACCTTGAAATTCTGTTCTAGTCTCTCATGTGTGTGGCTGGGAACCAAGTACCTGAGCCCTCATGTACTGCCTCCTAGAGTGCTTCTCAGTAGGAAGCTGGATCAAAAGTGGAGTAGTAAGGACTCAAACCAAGCACTCAGATGTGGGATGCAAGTATCCCAAGCAGTGGCTTAGCTGTAATACCACAGCACCCTCCCCTCATTATTAGAATATTTTTTAAAACTCCTTTACAGTAGTGATATCAGAAAACATGGGTCTTTGCATTCATTTATCAAATCAAAGGAAAAAAAAAAACAAATATTTTGCCTTTTGCTCTTATAGCTTCTAAATAAATGTTAATCTACATCTTGAATAAGGGTGAGCTAATAAGCAGAGGCTTTTTATGAAAATCTCTAACTCCTGTCATTTGCATATCTAGCTCCTCTTAGAACATTATTTTACAGGTTAAAATTTTGAATAGGTATTTGCCACTTTGTACAATCTAATTAAAGAAAAACAATCTGTTAACTATCTGTAACTTTTTTTAGAATATTAATTCCTTTTCTCTATATCTTGGAACTGTTTTATAGGAAATGTAAAACTACCTTTACCTCAAAATGATTTCATTACAGAACAACCCAGGGCTTCTCCAGTTAGCACTGAGTACATGAGATCTTAGTCTCCTGGTCATTTCTGAGCGTTTGCTCCAGGTCTGTCTCTTCCTGTTCTTGGAAGATGCTCATGGTGAAGTGGCCAACAGGTCACTTTCTTAATGCAGGAAATTATCTGATTTGGTGGCATGCATCACAGTCACATCAGAGTTTAAAGAAAGATTTAGCTATCATTTTGGTCATTGACAGAAAAAGTGGTTTTCATACACCCCTGAATTTTTTTGTTCTGAGGTCTATTTAATAATAAAGGAATTTCTTTATCTTTTTGGTGTACTATTCTTAGTTTTATCCAAGTATGAATGATTACGTGTAAACCCATTTCTTTACTGAAAATAGACTGGTGTTAGATGTCTGAGTGAGTCTTTTCATGCCATAGGAATAAGTAACTACAATCTCTCTCACTTTAAAAAATTTTGTCATTTCTTTTAAAAACAGACAGTTGTACTGCTTGTTTTCTGCAATACCTAGAATGTAATGGCTTTCTGCATACTCTTTCACTTTAGGATTGTGTATTTTCTGTAAAAGAATTTGTTCAACAGTTGACTTACAAATCACATTTGTGTGGTATTACACACAAGCGGTTGTACAAAGAGAATAGTCAAGCTGATGGGAAGAAATGATAGATGTTTCAGAATCCTCTGCCTGGCAGCTAGCAGCCTTCCATAGCTATCAATGTCTTAGATTTTGAAGTACAGTATATAGAAAACCTGCACAGATTGTATGGCACCTTCCATGGGCACCGTCCTCCTTATGTACGTGTTGAAGTACCATACATACAGAAACACACACACAGCTGAAGTGCAAAGCTGAGTAAGTTTGCTAAATAAACTCATGTGGGGAATCCACCATCTAGTTTCTGAAACAACATTACCACAAGCCCTCCGTAGGCTTTGGCAACCAATCTGAAAATTTGTTGTCATTGTAGAAATTGTGCAAATATGTGAAAAGTGTTTCTTCAAATCAGGGAGCTTTTGTAGGTTAGATACTTAAGGGAGTCTCATTGAAAGAACAGTTAAGTTTTTGGCATCAAACACAGTTTTGTAGATGGTCATGTTGTTTGTTTGGACATCCCTGTCCTATGAAGCTAGTAGTCTTTAGCTGGCTCACTGCGTTACCTCCTCATGGTTGCCCCTTGACTATCCTTTGCTCCACTGTGTTAATGGGCAGATGTTCCGTTTAAGAAGGTTAAGTCAAAATCTGCCATTCTGTGCTTAATCATCAGAGGCAGCAAGGACTTCAATATCTGAGTTCTGATGGGTCTCCAGACCTTCTCTATGTATGGCACTTGCCCCTCGCCTGTCCTAGAACTCCAGAGTCAACAGGGACTCTAAAGCTTGAGTCTTATGGAGCCCCAGGCCCTCCACTTATGGTACCTGCCCCTCTCTCTTGACTCAATTGACTGTTGACTTTCTCTGGCACTCTACTCTACTCCCAGTGGGTTCTTTGATCCTTCATGGAAGACCCCACCACAGATCTCTGTGCCTTGACTGCTTATGAGAAGCCCCTTTCCAAGAAGTCTGTTAGGCTGGATTTCTACCTACTGTAGTTCTTAGGTCACGTCTCAACTTCTCAGTGAGCCCCGTTTGCATCTACCTTCTCATCTCTGGCCTTCCCATTCCACTCACACTATGGCACTTAGGAGCTTCCCACTCTGTTCTGTATTGATTATATTTTAGAGTCTGGCTGCCTGGACTAGAATGCCAGCTCTACCCAAACTGGATCTTTTTTCTTTTCTGTTCATTGCTGTATATCCCAGCATCTACCTGGCAGGTTAGGTGCTCAATAAATGTATCCTCAGTGAAAGAATTTATTACATATGGTGATAATGACAGTAACTATAGCAAAGGTTGAGGGTATTTAACTATGTATGGTTTCTGTTCTAGCACTTAACATACATTAACTCATTCATTCCTTTTAGCTGTATAATCTATAATTCCTGTTACAAACAAGCCAACTAAAGCAAAAAGAGGTTTAAGTAATGTCCCTAGGATTGCTGAAATAGAAAATGTCTCCTTCAAAGCCAAGATCTTAAGAGGAATGTTATCATTTATGCCTTATTTTTCATTCATGTGTCTGTCCAAATGATTATCAGGAACTACAGGTTCTTCTACTTTGCTATATAAGCATTATTTTTCCATTGACAATTTATGGTTAAAGCAATGGTTTTTAAAACCAGAAGCAAATTGACCTTAATAACCACTTTCTGATGTAATTTTATATAAACAATGAACCTTATTATTTTTGAAGAAGGGAACGTCTCCAAGTTCTGATGCTTTAAAGAAAGTCTTTTACTTTGAAAAACATTATACTCTGTTTTTAAAAATAATGTATCAGTTCATAAATTTGTATTTTATAGATGTGAGACAGAATGGTCTCTCTGACAAGTTATTGAATAGGAACTAGAATAATGTCAGAGAAAGGGGACAGGTAGCTAGAGAATATAAAATAGGTGAGGTAATAGGAGAAAGAAGCATTCTAATTATGCATGGTATTCCTGGAGTTGCACTACCATTGTGGTTAATGTAGCACTGTATTGCCTGAGTTTTGTTTAGTTATCTGAACTAGTTACTTAGGCTTTCAGTGATCTTATTCCCCCCTATCTGAGGAGTGAGGTTAATGGTGTTCTACTGCAAGGGTTGCTGAGGGTGTGGGTTAACATGTAACAAAATGAAAATATTGATGTAGTTAACTTTTTGTGTTACATTAGTGCTATAGAAAGTGTTTACTGCTGTTATCATCATCATCATTGAGTACTGTCTGTAGTTGGATTTAAGTACATTCAGAAGTGATCCTGTTATCTATTCCTAAACTTTTTTCAACATAAAAATTTTTATTTCCTAAAAATCATTGATATGACTCAAGTCATCACTTATAGAATAGCAAAATCTCTCTTGCAGTGGAGTTAACAGATTTTTAAAAATTGCTTGTCAAAACCATTGTAAGAAAAAGAATTGCTTATACTAAGAGTAAAATATTACAAATGACAATGTAAGAAACTTTTCATATAAATCAGCAGTCATGGACTACATAGTGTAAGAGGAACCTGGTTAGTTGTAATTGACTCCTGTTTATCACCAGTAAGATGAAGGGCCCTCTATTCCTGCTTCAGTTGCTGTTGAGACTTCTGATATTAGTGAGCAGATCTTCTTTTTTTCTTTTGGTTTGTTCTTTCCTATTTACTTAGTTGGAATTTTCTGACATCTGTAGAAGTAAAATAATATAATGAACTCCAGCATAACCATCATGAGCTTGCACAGCTACTTAGTCTACTCTTTTTTTCCTCCCCCCACACAACATAATAGCTAAACATTTTATGTATGTTTACATTTGCATTATTTGCTGCAGTGTTTGAAAGCAAATCATAGACAACGTATTGTCATTGACAAAGACTAGTTAAATATTCACGATCCATACAACTCTTATTTTTATCCCTGACGCAATTAGCAATAATTCCTTAATAACAACAAGCTAGAAAATTTGATATAAGTAATTATAAATTTTAAGGAAAACACTTCTGGTATTTTATTTTTGGGAAATTTACAAATTAACTTGTTTGGATGCTGCCATCCCACAAAATATAATTTAGAAGATACTGAAACACTGTAGAGAAACCAGAAATCTGAAATTCCTTTCTCTTCCTAGGATAAGTTGTCATTTCTTAAAAATTGACTTTATGACTCTAAGAAAAAAGTGGCCTGTAGCTTTTTTTCCCTGCTGCTGTGCCTGGGTCTTTGTATGTGGGTTCTGTGTGCTGATTGGATTTCAGCAGATGTAGTACGATGGCTGTCAGGCAGAGCTCTGTTGTCATTAGGATTTGGATTTGAGTGACAGGAACTTGTGACTGCTGTGCAAGGGGTTATTTTTGGCATGTGGGTGTTGGCTTCTCCTCAGAAAGCATAGCAAGTTAGTGTGAGATGGAGGCCCAGTAAAGGACAAGCACTGTAGTTTAAGTTTTTGAACTTTCGAACATGGGTTGTTGCTTCAGCAAGGACTTAAGTAGTGACACTGACAGTGAGAAAATTGGCCTGTTACAAAAATCTGTGGAGGAGGAGGAACCGGAGAACAAGATAAGTAAAACTTTATCTTCATTATTTGATACCCTTGAAGGTGAGGAGATTGACAATGTTGAAAATGGAGCCAGCAGAGCAGCTGCTGACCTTAATATGCAGACTAGAGTTTTTGTGAGGTCTGGGCACGAGCAGGGTCCTAGACCAAAACAGTCACTGAATTCTGTTTCCTCTTCGACCTATAAGTTCCTAACTAGTTATGAAAATTTGGGTGAGAGTGACAGAAATTCAGATATTGTTGCTATCGAGCAGAATTCTGAGAGTGTCTGTGACCTGCTGTTGGGGAGTAATGAAAGACAGGATTGTTCTGAAGATGATCTGCCTCTCTCGGGTATGCTGCTGCATTCTGACCAGAGCCTGCAGGAAGAACTTTTTCTAGGTGACCATCTGCACTGCTGCCAGGCCACTTGTAAAGACTCTTTAATAGAGAAAGAAGTAGTGGTAAATGTTCGAATCGGTAGTTTCAATGAGAATAATTCTTCAGCTATGTCTGAAAGGGAGATAAAAAATGAAAACTATGTCTGTGCTGATCACAAACAATCTAAGAATTCAAGAGAGAGCGAGTTTTACAGTATTTGTGTTGTAGATCCTGACTGCCTGAACATGGACGAGGAACTGTGCACTCCCATGTATGGAACAGCTGCAGGAGAAGAATGCCATTCAGCTGTTACCTCTGAGGGAATTCATGGAGTGGATTGGCCTCTAGACAACAGGAAAGAATGTTCAGTCTTGCATGCCTTACAAGGGGCAGAAGAGTTGAAGCCAGAGCAGGAAGAACTATCAGCCCAGCCCATGCTGGATCTAGTTGAAATAAAGGAAGTCGTTAGTGAGAAAATTACACCTAATTCTGAATTTCTGATGGACAATAATCCACTGCTTGAAGTGAACATTGATAAAGTGCAGGCTAATTCTTTCAGGACAAAAGGTGATACCAAATGCCCTAAAGATTACACAGAAAGCAGTACATTACATACTACTGACCTACTTCCTGAATTCTCACTACAATGCATGTGTGCCCTCCCTGAAGAGAGAGAGAGCCGTAGTTCAGGGCTAGGAAGTCATATGGGTGATTCACCCATAAATTTACATAATGACACTTCATATGTTGAGGAGAATGGTGAACCTGAGGTTATAACAATTAATGTTGATCAGAGTTTAAACTGCGAAAAGGAAGGAGAAAATAATTCTATAAAACTACTAAAAGATAATGATTATTTCCATCTCAATGTTAACAAATCAGATAGTATCCTTTCTGTTGGTCTAGACAGAATTAATTTAAGTCCCCAAAGATGTATCACTTCAGTAAGCTTTGGAAATGATTTCAGGGAGGCAGCCCTAGGCAGACTTCATGATGGCTCCAAACCTGCACCCCACCTAGGGGATAGCAGCCTGGAAACCAGAAGTTCCCAGCTGGCACACAGAGAACTGTCTTTGCAATCTGGAAGTAGTTACTCTTACCAAGATGAGGATAGAATTGTCTTTTTGGAGGCTGAGAGTCATGGTGAAAATGCTTCTGAGTTAAAATCTTTGTGTCATTCAAATATGTGTGTAGGTAGCAGGGTGGACAAAGCTGAGACACAGACTTGTGATTTAACTTGTGTAGAGTGTGAGCCAGATATAGAGGGGGCAGTCCATGAGATGGAAAATCCAAAACTTAGACTTTTACAAGGAATACCTTCAAATGGCAAGTCTTGTGATCACTCCAGATCTCTTCAGGGTGTCTCTGTGTCCTCTGAGGAAGAAGAAAGGGAAGCAGGGCTGAGTCACAAAACTGAGGGTGAAATATGTGTGAACAATTCAGTTAATGTGTTATGTGACCAGCAGAGTGTCCAACACATATTAGAAAAAGCTGAAAAAGAATCACAAAAAGCTAGTTGTAAAGAGATAAGTAAAGATACTACAGAAGATGTCAAGTCAGATTCTGAAACAACCTTTGACTGGAAAACTAGCATACTAAAATGCAAAGCAATGCCCAGTCAGGATGCACCAACTTGTGTTAGTTCTAGTATAATGAAAAACCCTGATTTTGAAGCTTATCCAGTTGAGAAAGTTTATGAAGCTCATAGAGTGAATGAACACTCATATAAAGATCTCAGTGTTTTACCACCTTTGAGCCAAAGTTCAAATTCAGTTATGCAGAAGTCAGAAGTAGTAGAGAACTCTGTTGATAGTGATGAGAGCACAAAGATGAGGCATACTTACACTGAATCAACTGAGGAAGTTTCTCTTGCTTTTGGTAATAATCCATCAAGGTTGAGTAAACCAAAACTAATATGTGAAGAAGAGGAAGACAGACTCTCTTTGGAAAAAGACAATGTTGATCCTCACATTATTGACTGCTTAGGTTCATGTGGACATGTGTACCATTTCAAAGAAAAAAATGCCAATTCTGCAGTTAAAGAATCTACTTTAAATGGTGATGTACATTGTGTGGGAAATTCTCAGGTGATTTTTGAAAAAACAGAGCTATGCGACACTTCTGATGGGTATTCCTGTTCAGTTCGTGTTGACCCCACCCAAGTGGACAGTAACACAGCTATCCCTTATGATGCAAGCCAGGTAATACCTGTCATCCCAATTGACAGCAAAGAAATGGTAGTACCAAGTGGTGACCATGTTTTGCCACTTACAGAAAATACCGTAAGTATACCTGCAAGTCCTTCAAAAGTGGATTGGCAGAATTTCCCAGAGGAATTCTACTGCCAGTTGTTGAATGAATTCTCTTATTACCCGATGGGAGGGTTAACAAGTCAGGTGTTTGCTGAAAGACTGGAAGGTGGTTATGGTGGATATCAAGTGGGCTGTCTCTGCACCAATACCATCACAAAAGATGCACTAGAAGATAACCAGATGTTTAGTGGGGATCTGCACCGTAAGCCACAAGACTTAGACATTTCTTCATTTTCACTGCAACAGACCCCTTATCAGCTGCCAGCACCAGAAGATGGTGTTATTTGGGGATGGCAAAGTAGAGGTGGGCAGTTAGTAAGTATGGTTTATCAGTATCAATTATTATGCAGTGATATGCTGGTGTTAATATTTTGATTGTTTTTGCTGTAAAATAAATGGAGTTTCATTCTAAATACTGGATAGTAGTTTGAATGCTTGCATAAGACTGTGAATGCTGTAGCATCAATTTAACCATTTCTGAATTGGAGAATGTAAATCCCCTGTTTGATGTATTTAACCCAAAATTTCTGTGTAAACTCATATTCTCACTAAAGCATGCCCTCCTAATTAATTATTGCATGCAGCTTTGTGCAGACTGATCTGCTTCTGGGTGTTGCTGCTGATCTGTGCCCTGCCTCAGTGCAGTTGGAGCCCTTTTGAGGGGATCTTGTCACATGGGTAGTATAGTATGCTTCCAGTGTGACTCTGTACATCACACTTGCAGAATATAAACTTTAAAAAAAATCTGTGCTTTCTGTTACTTTTATATGTGTCTAACACAGGTTAAATTTGCTGGTTTTTACGGGCTCTAAAATCTTGGTTCTTTCAGTAAAAATCAACATGGTGCTCTTTCTCAGATTGCTGAGATGGGGTTGGCCTCTCTGGTTTGAGGAAGTTTTTTTTTTTAATTTTTGACAGGTAGAGTGGACAGTGAGAGAGAGAGACAGAGAGAAAGGTCTTCCCTTTTGCCGTTGGGTCACCCTCCAATGGCCGCCGCGGTAGGCGCGTTGCGGCCGGCGCACTGCGCTGATCCGATGGCAGGAGCCAGGTGCTTCTCCTGGTCTCCCATGGGCTGCAGGGCCCAAGCACTTGGGCCATCCTCCACTGCACTCCCTGGCCACAGCAGAGAGCTGGCCTGGAAGAGGGGCAACTGGGACAGGATCGGTGCCCCGACCGGGACTAGAACCCGGTGTGCCGGCGCCGCAAGGCGGAGGATTAGCCTACTGAGCCGCGGCGCCGGCCGGTTTGAGGAAGTTTTATGGATGATTCTATGGGCAGCCAGTTTGAGTATCTTTTTAAACATTTTGAAATAAATATAAACATTATTCATCTTGTTTATAAAATAGACATATATTGAAGCAATGTGACTGGAATGACATATATTCCTCAATATCTGCAGGGATTAGTTCCCAGACCCCCAACAGTAATACAAACCATAGATGCTGAAGTTCTTTACATAAAATGGTATCGTGGTTCCATATAATTTGCATACACCTTCCCAGATATTTTAAATAATCTCTAGATGAGGTATAATACCTAATACATTGAAAATGTTATGTGAGTAGTTTGTACTCCACTTTAGAGAATAATGACAAGGAAAAACTGTCTGTACATATCCAGTACAAATGCAGTTCTCCCACCTCATACTTTTAAAAATAAACTTAAATTTTCTTTCGTGTTTTATGTATTTTCATCTAGTTGAAAGGCAGAGTCATAAAAGAGTGGTCTTCCATCCCCAAATGACTGAAACAGCCAGGGTTGGGCCAAGCTGAAGCCAAGATCTCCCACAAGGGTGGCAGGGGCCCAAGCATTTGGACTGTCATCTGGATACATTAGCAGGAAATCAGATCTGAAATGGAGACAGGTCTCAAACTGTACTCCAGAATGAGATATGGGCTTCCCAGGTAGCAACTTAGCACACTGTACCATAAGGCCCACCCTTTTCCTTGAGTATCTTTGATCTGTGGGTGGTTGAATCCATGGATGTGGCCCATGGTGGGCCAACAGTACTTGGAATGTCATGTATTTAACCAAGTTTATAATCGGTGATTCTTGTGGCATTAGTTGAGAAAAGCTATTGATAATGTGATGTAGCTCAAATGTTAACATCCGTTAGATGAGTAGAAATCACATCATATAGTTTAAGGTATTATCTACTAAACATTTTTTTTTCTTTCTCCTTCCATTCCTACTACAATTGAGAGTTTTACTGGGAAAAATTACATTCAGGTTCACAGTTTTGCTTCTTAAATAGTTATAGAGGCTGGCTGGCGCTGCGGCTCAATAGGCTAATCCTCCGCCTTGCGGCACCGGCACACCAGGTTCTAGTCCCGGTCGGGGCGCCGGGTTCTGTCCCGGTTGCCCCTCTTCCAGTCCAGCTCTCTGCTGTGTCCCAGGAGTGCAGTGGAGGATGGCCCAAGTGCTTGGGCCCTGCACCCCACGGGAGACCAGGATAAGCACCTGGCTCCTGCCTTCGGATCAGCGCAGTGCCGGCCGCGGTGGCCATTGGAGGGTGAACCAATGGCAAAAGGAAGACCTTTCTCTCTGTCTCTCTCTCTCTCTCTCTCTCTCACTGTCCACTCTGCCTGTCAGAAAAAAAAAAAAATAGTTATAGAGGCTAACCACTAGAACATTGGGCCTTTAGTATAATGTCACTGCTTGGTACATCCATACAAAGTGCAAATGATTGCTATTACTTTAAGTGAGATACATGCTTGCTATTTTAGATTAGTTTTTTTAGTATGAGAAATGCCCAACACTATTCTCTTTTGTGGCATTACCATGTTTAATGATGGTTCCTTGCTCTTCAAATTCCAATTTTCAGAGTGCTGCTACAGACATCTTTTTTAATACTACATCTTATAAAGCACTGTTAACTCCATTTTACAAATAAAGAACCAGAGATAGATACTTTAGAGACTCTGAAATAGTAAACTTTCCTAGTGCAAATCCAGGAGTGACACATGCTTACTTGGAATATTTCTCTTACTTATTTATTTTTTTTTTTGACAGGCAGAGTTAGACAGTGAGAGAGAGAGAGAGAGACAGAGAAAAAGGTCTTCCTTCCATTGGTTTACCCCCCAAATGGCCGCTACAGCTGGCGCACTGCGCCGATCCGAAGCCAGGACCCAGGTGCTTTCTCCTGGTCTCCCAAGCACTTGGGCCATCCTCCACTGCCTTCCCGGGCCACAGCAGAGAACTGGCCTGGAAGAGGAGTAACCGGGACAGAATCCGGCGCCCTAACAGGGACTAGAACCTGGGGTGCTGGCGCTGCAGGCGGAGGATTAGCCAAGTGAGCCATGGCACTGGCCTGGAATAGTTCTCTTATTATCTCACCTATTTTATATTTTCCACCTACCTGTCTCCTGATATTAGTTATTCTAATTCCATTGAAGAACTTGTCAGAGCATTCTGTCTTAATGTCCATAAAATACAAATTTATAAATTGATGTTATTTTTTGAAAAAGCAGCATATTTGGGGGGTAAGTAGAAGAGTTTCTTTAGAGCATCAGAACTAGGTGATGTTCCACTTTTCAAAGAGAAGTAATGTTACTTGTTTTTATAAAATTGCATCAGCAAGTGGCTGTTGAGGTCCACTTTTTTGCTTCTCGTTTTAATAACCGTAACTTAACTATAAATTGTCAGAGGAAAATCACCACTTATATAGCCAAGCAGGTGAAACTACAGGTCCTGATAATTATTTGAAGTTCATATGACTGCAAGAGAATACCCATATTTTAAAGAAATGATAGTAGACTTATTCCTTGTTTAATACAAATTATTTCTTTTTTAAAAAATTTATTTATTTATTTGAAAGAATTACAGAGAGAAGGAGAGGCAGAGACAGGTCTTCCATCAACTAGTTCACTCCCCAGTTGGCTGCAATGGGCTGGAGCTGTGCCGATCCAAATCCGGTGCTTCCTCTGGGTCTTCCCACATGGGTGCAGGGACCCAAGAACTTGGGCCATCTTCCACTGCTTTCCCAGGCCATAAGCAGAGAGCTGGATCAGAAGTGGAGCAGCTGGGACTTGAACCTGTGCCCATATGGATGCCAGCACTGAAGGTGGCAGCTTTAACCTCTATGCCATAGCGCCGACCCCACAAATTATTTCTTATTGTGAATTATGTGAAGTCGGTGAACTCTTGGTGAATGTTTTTTATTTTTGCTGGCTTTAGAAAATAGTTTTCTATTTACTGTGATTTTTATGGGCAAGTTACTTAACATTTTCTTGCCTTGGTTTTCTTGTTGGTGATACTGGGTCAGTAATAACTGCCTTCTAGATTTGTTCTGATTCACTAAATGTAAGGACGTGGAATATGCCCATACATAGTCTATTAGTCAAATGTTAGTTGTCATGTCATTCTTTTTTTTTTTTTTAAGCTATATTTATTTGAAAGAGTTACAGAGAGAGGGAGAGACAGAGAGATCTTCCATTCGCTGGTTCACTCCCCAGATGGTCACAACATCTGGGGCGGGCCAGGCTGAAGCCAGGAGCCACAAACACTATCTGGGTTTCCCTCATGGGTGATGGAAGCCCAGACACTTGGGCCATCTTCCACTGCTTTTCCAGGCACATTAACAGTGAGTTAGATTGGAAGTGGAACAGCCTAGACTTAACTTGGTGCTGATACAGGATGTCAGGGTCACAGGCTGCAGCTAAACCCTCTGTGCTACAATGCCAGCCCCATGTCATTAAGTCTTAAACTTTCATCCTTTGTTATGGCTCATCCATTATAGTATTAATTAGGCACTGGTTAACTGCTTAAAATTGTGCTAGATTCCTAATTTTGATTTAGTTTTTTTATTTCATAAATGTGAATTTACAAAGTGCAACTTTTGTATTGTTGTGGCTTCCCCCCCAACCTCCCTCCCTCCCATGGCCCTCCCCCTAGTTTTGATTTGGATTAATTTACTGCTTAAGAGGTGGTAACTGTTTAAGGATAGGGTCCTTTTCATTTGTGGCATAAAACATACACAATTTGTCAATAATGGAAAATATAACTGTGTTATAGCTTTATTAAATATTGATTAATTCAGCATTTTTCTCTAGTACCTTCCTTCTAAGCTTAGGACTATGCAAGGTATTAGCAATACACTGTGAGCTAACTCTTCACCGTGGCTGTGATCCAAGAATGTGTGGAAAACAGACACACAGCCATGAGTGCTGTGGGAGTCCAAGCGTGCCATGCCCTAGCAGCCTCAGAGTGCTGCTTATAGCTGCTTCCAGGATGATGTATAATCTGTTTTAATAAACTATAAAATACATATTGCTGGAATAAGATCATCAGCTGCAAAAGATACTAAAAATGGAAAGGAGAACTTTGATTAGAATGTAAGGAAGGTTTAGTCTGTACATTAAGAGAAGTCAGTTAAGTGGATGGGATAAAATGGTGGAAGGAAAACTTGAAGGTGTGTTGTTAAGATACTGAGCATAATCAGAAAGGAGCTTTATCCCAGTATACCAGTAGGAAAGAGAGATAAATTTAAAGAGGAAGAAACAGCCAGTCAAAAAGATTAAATGCTGATGAAGGTAGTGTGTGATGTGTATGAAATACAGACTAGACCCTGCATCTCTGTTCTGTTCTCCATTATGTCCTGATTGCTTAACACCATGCCTGGTGCAAGCATGGTAGTGAGCATTTAGGAGGTGCTTATTAGGTGGGTGGGTGTAAGAGGGAAGAGAGAAACTAACTCTGCAGGAGCAGAGACCAAAGTTAGCTGGAATTTTAAATTAATGTAAGAAGGAAAACTGAAGACTGGGTGTTTCAATGTAAAATAGTCTTGAAGGAGAATGGGATCCTATTTGCCCTGTCAGCAATACTTAACTAGAACAACAACAAATTCCAGATAGATACTCGTTTAAGTTCCTTTTTTGTGGGAACATTTGTTTATTGCTCAGTGAATAGAAGAGCAGGAAACAAGAGTCACTTACAAAGCATGAACAGAGTACTCTAGTACAAAAAATGGAATTAAAAGATAATGTGCATTTCCATGAAAATTTTGAAGATCTCCTTATATACACTGTGTTTTTAACCACATCAGCCACATTCTGTCATCTTCATTTATACTACTACCCTCATCATCTGAACCAATGTGGATTTTTTTCTTTTTGGAACTGTTAATCATTAATCTAGATGTAGTTTTCTTGATGGCTCATTATGGTACTTCCTCACCTTTTTCATGGGTTTTGGAACACAGAATCTTGTACTGCTCTATGCTGTACCTTAGGGTATCATATTTGAGACTGCTGCAAGCTCAAAGCACAAGCCCAAGGGTTGTCTTGAACTAGGACCCTTTTCCTTTCCTAAGGTATCTCTGACTTGCTGTGTTGTATGAAGGCTGGTGGTACAGTTGAAAAAGCAAATACGCTGTCTCAGTTTGTTGAAGGGTTATGGCGACAAAAATAGAGTTAGTATTTGGGAAGCAACTGCCATCAAGACATTTATTTGACTTTAGACCCTGGGGAGCCATTCAAGTTTTGTTGTTTTGTTTTTTTTTTTTTTTTTTTTTGACAGGCAGAGTTAGACAGTGAGAGAGAGAGACAGAGAGAAAGGTCTTCTTTCCGTTGGTTCACCCCCCAAGTGGCTGCTGCAGCCGATTCGAAGCCAGGAGCCAGGAGCTTCCTCCTGGTCTCCCATGCGGGTGCAGGGCCCAAGCACTTGGGCCATCCTCCACTGCACTCCCAGGCCACAGCAGAGAGCTGGACTGGAAGAGGAGCAACCGGGACAGAATCTGGCACCCTAACCGGGACTAGAACCCCGGGTGCCGGCGCCACAAGCGGAGGATTAGCCTAGTGAGCCACAGCGCCAGCCAAGGTTTTTAAATAGAAGAAAATCAGGCTGCTATCAGAAAAATCAAGGGAGTAGGAATTATCTGTGGTGGTGGGGGGGGGGGAGCTGTTGTGGATTTTATATATATATTTGAAAGGGTTACAGAGGGAAAGAGAGATTGATCTTCTATCTAATGTTTCACATCCAAAATGTCCTCAACTGCTGGGACTGGGCCAAGCAAAACCAGGAGCCTGGAACTCCATCCAGTTCTCCCATGAGGATGTCAGGGGCCCAGTACTTGGGCCATCTGCTGCTGCTTTCCTTGGCTCATTGGCAGGGAGCTGGATTGGAAGTGGAGCAGCTAGGATTTGAACCTGTGCCTGTATAGGATGCCAGTGCTGCAGGCAGTGGTTTAACCTGCTGTGCCAAGATGCCGGCTACCAAGTTGTGGATTTTTTAAGATGCATCAGGGGCCAGCGCCGCAGCTCAATAGGCTAATCCTCTGCCTGTGGCGCTGGCACATCGGGTTCTAGTCCCAGTTGGGGCGCCGGATTCTGTCCTGGTTGCTCCTCTTCCAGTCCAGCTCTCTGCTGTGGCCCAGGAGTGCAGTGGAGGATGGCCCAAGTGCTTGGGCCCCTGTACCCGCATGGGAGACCAGGAGAAGCACCTGGCTCCTGCCTTCGGATCAGCACCGTGCACCGGCCGCAGCAGCCATTGGAGGGTGAACCAATGGCAAAGGAAGACCTTTCTGTCTCTCTCTCTCACTGTCCACTCTGCCTGTCAAAAAAAAAAAAAAAAAAAAAAAAAAAAAAGATGCATCAGGAAAAACCAACAATCCTCAGAGGAAGTCAGGGGTGACCCTCCTGAATGTCTGGGAAGGGTACTCTGGACAAACTCCTCAGGAAGAACAAAAGTACAGCAAGGATGTTAGTATGATTGGAAGTTGGAAGTGCACAAGGCTAAACAAGAGGTGAGCACCTGAGCATGTTTGGCCCTTGTGTACTGAGAATGAGCTGACAACAATTGGAGGATTTTGAAGGGCGGGTTGCTGTAATCTAATTTGCGGCATGCTGTTTATTATAATTGCTGATGAGTTCATGATTTCATGTGTGCCTGATATGTCACACACCATGCTGAGTGCTTTAGGCACACTGTTTCAGCAGCCCTATTGGAATATTCTAGAAACTCCTTTTTTAGGTGAGGTGTTTTTTATTTTTATTTTTTAAAGATTTATTTATTTATTTGAAAGGCAGAGTTACAGAGAGAGAGAAGGAGTGACCGAGAGAGAGAGGTCTTTCATCCACTGATTGACTCTCCAAATGGTCACAATAGCCAGGGTTGGGCTAGGCTGAAGTCAGGAGCCCAGAGTTTCATCCAGGTCTCCTATGTGGGCGGCTGGGGCCCAAACACTTGGGCCATCTTCTGCATTTCCAGGCCATTAGCAGGGAGCTGAATCAGAAGTGGAGCGAGCAATTGGGACTCAAGCTGGTGCCCATATGGGATTCCAGCATTACAGGTGGTGTCAACCTGGTTTGCCCCAGTGTGGTCCCCTTAAAAAAAATTTATGAGACTGGTACTGTGGCATATCAGCTAAAGCTGCTGCCTGAAGCACCAGCCAGTTTGAGTCTTGACAGCTTCAGTTCCAATTCAGCTCCCTGCTAATGCTTCTGGGAAAGCAGCAGAAGATGGCCCAAGTCCTTGGGTCCCTGCACCCATGTGGGAAACCTGGAAGAAGCTCCTAGCCTTCAGTCTGGCCTAGCTTGGGCTGTTGCAGCCATTTGGGGAGTAAACCAGCAGATGGAAGATCTTCTCTGTCTCTTCTTTTCTCTCTGTAACTCTGGACTTCAAATAAATAAATTTTTAAAACATTTTAAAATTTATTTGAAAGGCATAATTAGTTGCAACTGTTTTACTTCCCCAAATGGCTGCAACGGCTAGGCTGGACCAAGCCAAAGCCCAAGAACCAGGAGCTTCTTTCAGGTCTCTCACATGGGTGGCAGGGGCCCAAGCACTTGAGCCATCTTCTGGTGTTTTTCCATGCACATTAGCAGAGCTGGATGGAAGTGGAACAGTTCTGTATTCAAACGAGTGCCCACATAGGGTGCTGGTAGTACAGGCTCTGGCCTAACCTGCTGTACCAAAACACTGGCTCCTAGGTTGGGTTTTTAGAGGTTAGGTTATTAGTTCCACGTTACACAGCTGCTTCAGTGGAGCTGGGATTTTTCATTTTAAAAAACTCTAAAGGTAATATTTAAGTTTTTTCAGAAATGAGAATAGCCATTTCTCATATAAATGTGATATATTTTGTCTTCTTACTTTATTCATAGGAAGAATATTTTTCTGTACCTTATGCTTATATGAGTGTTTGAGTCTTTATAATTAAATTTTTATCCATCTATATTGTGTTCAAATTAGTAAATTTGTGAATTATGGTTTGTACTAGGTAGTCTAAGAAATCACCAGTATTTATTAATCATACAATGTTTCTTTTAAAGATTTATTTATTTATTCGAAAGAGTTACAGTTACAGAGAGGCAGAGAGAGAGATAAGAGAGAGGTCTTCTATCTGCTGGTTCACTCCCCAAATGGCTGCAGAGGCCAAAACTGGGCCGATCTGAAACTAGGAGACAGGAGCTTCTTCCAGGTCTCCCATGTGGGTGCATGGACCCAAGGACTTGGGCCATCTTCTGCTTTCCCAGGCCATAGCAGAGAGCTAGATCAGAAGTGGAGCAACTGCTGGGTCTCAAACCAGTACCCATATGAGATGCTGGCACTGCAGGCAGTGGCTTTTACCCACTGTACCACAGTTCCAGCCCCCCAGTTATACAGTTTGACACCCTGAGATTTTCTTCTTAATAAATTTCTGATGCTTAAACCACCCAGCCTATAGTATTGTTTTTAAAGATGTTATTTATTCTATTTGAGAGGTAGAGTTACAGACAGAGGGAGAGACAGAAAGGTCTTCCTTCCGTTGGTTCATTCCCCAAATGGCCCCATAGCCAGAGCTGTGCCAATCCGAAGCCAGGAGCCAGGGGCTTCTTCCTGGTCTCCCATGTGGGTACAGGGGCCCAAGCACCCAGGCCATCTTCTACTGCTTTGCCAGACCGTAGCAGAGAGCTGGATTGAAAGAGGAGCAGCTAGAACTAGAAATGTCACCCATGTGGGATGCTGGCACCACAGGCCGAGGATTAACCTACTGCACCATGGTGCTGCCTCCCCCCACCCCTCTTAGATCTTGAAGGCAGGGACTGACAATCATTTGTCAGCTTTTAGAGGAGCCTTGTACTTGGGAGGAGCTTAAGAATCTAACGATGAATTACATAAAATTCTGAATGCATCAGCTTTTTATTAATCTTTGAACCTGATTTCATCACAAGGTATGTGTAAATAGGCTCAGCCTTTTTATTCTACATTTTCTTTTAAATGGATGCATTTTGACCACATTAATCACAAGAATTACACTTGGTTGAGATTTGCTTACAAATTCATGTACAAAATTGTTTCCCAGGTACCAACAACTAAGGTTTCAGAGCTAAATCCCAATGCGAAAGTATGGGGGACTCATATGTTACATTTGGAAGCAAATAGTGCAGCTGTCGGCGTGAGTGCTGCATGGGAGGAGACAGCCGGCCATGGTGCAGACTGCAGCCCGCAGGGTGAGTTGTGAGCCTGGTCACGATGAGACCAGGCTTTGCTCTCCAGTCTTTCTCTTTTGTTTTCATTTTTATCTGTCTTTAGGAAGTTGTTATTCTACATTTGTGTGGTGTTTTGTGACAGTGCTTAGAGCCTAGAGATCCCTTACATTCTAGTTAACAGAATTTGAGTAACTACAAGTGTAAGCTTTGTTTTAAGGGAAAGTTATCCTTCTAACCTGCCTTTTGGGATAAAATTCTTAATTATAGGATTGGATGTCAATGGTGATGGTGACAAAAGTCATGAGAATGCAGCGTTACCAGATTTACAGGAGTCAAACCAGACAGACATGAATGCTTTGGCTCTGGATCATGCAGAATATGAATCTCTACCTGAAAATAGTGAAACAGGTAAAGCTATTTTATGGATTCATTTTCATATAGAGAGTATGGGCTTTTATACTCTTTTTTTTTTTTTTTTTTAAAGCCTGTTAAATCTTCCCCTAAACAACATGCCTTTCATTGCCTCCTTTTAATTCTACTTAAAACTCACTGTTATGGGCATAGAGAGATGGTTGGTAAAGGCATCAAGGAGACTGTAAAGTTCGAGTAGCTCCTACAAATGAATCATGTTTAATTAAGAGAAGCAGAATTTGTAGGGTGAAGTGCAGTGACTCAGTAGAGAGAAGAAACATTAATACTGTAATTGAGAGACAGTTTGGCTGGAGAGAAGGCTATAAAGAGGAAACGTAGTGGTAAATAAGGGTAGTTGAGAGTCTGAGAAACCATGAGCATTTGGCTTTATTGTTGGTGGTGGTGGAATGACATATGGGAAAAAAGATATCTGGGAAAGGTAAATTTTGCAGGAATGTAGAAGAATGACATCATGTAGTGACCTCAGTTGTTCTAAACCAAGTCCTTTTCCCTCATCTTACCCAACTTGCCATGGACATTTGGAAAGATGGGGAAGTATCTGACCTTCACAGTGACAAGGGAACACAGTTGGCAGGAGCGGGATGAATGCCAGACCTTTGTGGTTTGAGGCATAGTCATTCATAGAGACTTTGTTGGCTTATAATAGCCAAAATAGTGCAAAAGAAGAAATTGTCACTGAAGTGGGAAAATATATAGCTGTTTTCACAGTACAGATCAGTTTTTTTTAAATAAACTTTAATGGAACTTACTGCTATAAATAACTCTTTGATCAAGTAAATCATGCATGTTATTTATTAAAGGAAAAAAACAATGAATAAATGTAAATTAGCCATCTTGAATTTGCTTAAAGTGGATTACCCTTCTACATAAGAAGCTTTTGTTTAATTGTTTGTTTTAAGATTTCATTTATTTGAAGGCAGAGTTAGAGAGCTCTTTCGCCTGCTAGTTCACTCCCCAAATGGCTGCAACAGCCAGATCTTGGCCAGGCCAAAGCCAGCAGCTTCATTTGGGTCTCCCACATGGGTTCCACAGACCCAAACACTTGGGCCATCTTCTGCTGCTTTTCTAGCAACACTGAGATCTTCATGAAGGCAAGAACTGTGACTATCATGTGTCAGCTTCTGGAGAGCCTTGTCCTTAGAAGGAACTTAGGAATCTAAGGGTAGGGGCAGGCACTGTGGCGCAGTGGGTTAATGCCCTGGCCTGAAGCACCGGCATCCCTTATGGGCGCCGGTTCAGGACCCGGCTGCTCCAGTTCCAATCCAGCTCTCTGCTATGGCCTGGGATAGCAATGGAAGATGGCCCAAGTCCTTGGACCCCTGCACTCGCATGGGAGATGGGGAAGAAGCTCCTGGCTCCTGGCTTCAGATCAGCTCAGCTCTGGCCATTGCGGCCATCTGGGGAGTGAACCAGCGGATAGAAGACCTCTCTCTCTCCCTGCCTCTCCTCTCTCTGTGTCTCTGGCTTTCAAATAAATAAATAAATCTTTAAAAAAAAAGAATCTATGGGTAAATTAAATAGAATTCTGAATGCATCCGCTTTTTTTTTTAACCTTTGAATCTCATTCATCCCAAAGGTATATGTAAATAGATAGGCTCAGCCTTCTTATTATTAGCAGGAAGCTGGATTGGAAGTGAAGCAGCTGGGATGTGAACTGGTGCTCATATGTAATGCTGGCATTGCAGGTGGCACCCTAACCCCCCACAGGTCTCTAGGAGTTTTGTTTTGTTTTGTTTTGTTTTAAGATTTATTTATTTATTTGAAAGGCAGAGTTACAGAGAAGCAGAGAGAGAGGGAGAAAGAGGTCTTCCATCCACTGGTTCACTCCCCAGATGGCTGCAATGGCCAGAGCTGCACCCGTCCCCAGCCAGGAGCCAGGAGCTTCTTCCAGGTTTCCCAAGTGGGTTAAGGGGCCCAAGGACTTGGGCCATCTTCTACTGCTTTCCCAGGCCATAGCAGAGAGCTGGATCTCTGTTCTTAATGTGTTGTACTATGTGAATTAACGGTAAAACTACTACTCAAATAGTACTTTATACTTTGTGTATCTGTGTGGGTGCAAACTGTTGAAATCTTTACTTAGTATGTACTAAGTTGATCTTCTGTATATAAAGATAATTGAAAATGAATCTTGATGAAGAATGGGATGAGAGAGGGGGTGGGAGATGGGATGGTTGCAGGTAGGAGGGAGGTTATGGGGGGGGGGAATCACTATAATCCAAAAGTTGTACTTTGGAAATCTATATTTATTAAATAAAAGTTGGAAGAAAAAAAGTGGAGCAGCCAGGACTTGAAACGGCAACCATATGGGATTCTGGCACTACAGGTAGCCACTTTACCTGCTATTCCACAGCGCCTGCCCCCTAGGAGTTTTCCTTTCTTTTCTTTTTAAAGATTTATTTATGTATTTGAAAGGCAGAGATAAAGAGAGGCAGAAGAGAGGGGTGTCTTCCATCTGTTGGTTCACTCTCCAAATGGCCGCACAGAGAGAGGAGAAGGGGGGGAGGGGGGGGGAGGGAGGTCTTCCATCTGTTGGTTCACTCTCCAAATGGCCGCAATGGCCAGAGCTAGGCTGATCCAAAGCCAGGAGCCAGGAGCTTCCTCCAGGTCTCCCACATGGGTACAGGAGCCCATCTTCTACAGCTTTCCCAGGCCTTAGCAGAGAACTGGGTCAGAAGTGGAACAGCCAAGACTTGAACTGGCGTCCATATCAAATGCTGGTACTGTAGGTGGTGGCTTTACCCTCTATTGCCACAGTGCCGGCTCCCCTAGGAGTTTTCTAAATCTAAATAAGGTAGTACCAGCATCCAGTAATCTAATTTGATTCATTTTCTTTTTGACTCATTGAAGTTCATTGGGCTTTGCGATGGCAAGAAAAAAATGAAGGAATGCTTATCATTTAAAGCAGATTTCTAAATAAGAAAAAAGACAGGGTCATTATATATCAAAGAGGTGAAAATGCTAATGGCAGAAAGTAAAAGAGATTCAAGTAAACTATTTAAATTTCAGACTAAATCAAAATGATTCAAATTCGATACTGATCAGACATCCAAAAGATAGAGGATAGACAGCATGATCAAAAGTGAAATCTTAACATGGTAAAATATGTCTAGAAAGTTTAAAGAAAATTTATTCCTTGTGAAAGAGGTATTTAAAGCTATTTGCAGAAGACAAAGAGCAAAACCAGATTAAGTTCTTTTGGGAGGTGGGGAGCCAGCTTGTGGGCCAGTGTAGAAATGCTTGTAGGTAACAGAAAACTGCTCGTTTCCAATGTTGACTCTGGCTACATCTGAAAGACCTGTCCGGTTTTTTATTTTATTTTATTTTACCTTTTTTTTACTTTATGTTTTTCATTGACATGTGATATTTTTACATGCAGTTCATTTTTAGGACTCCAGCAGACCTAAGGGGTAGGCTATGCTTGCTTTCATTATCAGCAGTTGGATAGGGGAGATTTAAATGGAAGAAATAAGTCCCCTAACTTGGCTGGAATTAAGCAGAGGATGCCAGGTTATTATTGTTTTTGTCACTTGGTGAGTCTTCTTCCTACGACACACTTGAGTTTGTGATAGTAAAATGGATGAGAAAAAATACCTCCCATCTTTTTCTTGTTACTGCACACCTCCCTACCAAATGTTATGTGCCAGATAGAAATGTGTTATGTATCAAAGATATGTAATAAGCACTGTTTAGAGTTAAGGATTTGTCTTTCTTCACTATAATACTGCTACCACTTGCTGATTGGTGCCATTGGTCTCTTTAATTGTCTGACTCCCCACCCTATGCATACTCAGTCTCTGCTCTGCTTCTGATTCTCAAACCATCACTTCACTTACTCCATTGCTTCCAACTCCAACTTCTGTCACAGTTGCTTAGCAGATGCCTTAAACTTCAGTAAATTTAATTCTCTGTCTTACTCGGTGCCTGTACCTCTGCAGATAAATAAACGTGGCTACTGAAAAACATACAGCAATGTAGAATGGTCTCGATTTACATTTATAATCACAAATCTCCAGCAGGCCCTCCTCTCTGCCCTATATAATACTACCTAGTGAAGTTATACTGCTGGACAACAATTTCATACCTTCTCCTCCTCCTCTTTTTTTTTCCCCCTTTTTGGTGTGGAGCATTAATAAGGCATGATTAACATACAATATAGTAAACATGGTTTTAAGGAATATCCCATCTTTTGTATAAGGTTTATTTTTCTTAGGGGGAGTTAAATATCTACTATGTTATAGAATTAATTTGCTCACCCTTCTGATTCCTTACAGCTTTTTTCAAAATAAATTTATTTGCGAGGCAGATGTTTTGTCTGCTGGTTCACTCCTCCAATGCCCACAGCTGTCAGGACTGAATTAGGCTGAAGCTGGAAACTTAATCCAGATCTCCCTCATTGGTGGCAGGAACCCAACTCCTTGAGCCATCACCTCCTGCCTCCCAAGGTGCACATTAGTAGGAAGCTGGAATAGGGAACTAGCCAGGACTTAACCCAGGCACTATAATAGGGGATGGGTGCATCTTAACTACTGCACCAAACACCTACCCATTCTGCATTGCTTTGTCTATCCAGTTTGATAAGTTATGTGCACTCATACATACGCAAAACCATTACCACAATCATGATAATGAAAATATCCATCACCAGAAAAAGCTTCCTGTGCCTTTCTTTGTATGTTCTCCTTTTTGTGGGTAGTCATTGATTTGCCTTCTGTCACTACAGTTTGTATTTTCTCAAAACTTATATAAGTGGAATTTAATTGTGTGTGTTCTTTTTGTGTAACAACTTTTGCTTTGCTTACTAATGTGGAGATCTAATCGTACATATATTAATAACTCCTTTTTCTGCCCAGTAGTAGTCTACAATGTACATATACCACTTTGTTTTTCTGTTCTCTTGTTGATGAATATTTGGATTGTTCTAATTTGGGGGCTTTACAAATAAAGCTACGGTGAACATTTTTTTTAAAATTTTTTTTTAACTTTTATTTAATGAATATAAATTTCCAGTGTACAGCTTATGGATTACAATGGCTTCCCCCTCCCATAACTTCCCTCCCATCCGCAACCCTCCCCTCTCCTGCTCCCTCTCCCCTTCCATTTGCATCAAGATTCATTTTCAATTCTCTTTATATATAGAAGATCAATTTAGTATAAAGATTTCAACAGGTTGCACCCACATAGAAACACAAAGTGAAACATACTGTTTGAGTACTAGTTATAGCATTAAATCACAATGTATAGCACATTAAGGACAGAGATCCCACATGAGGAGCAAGTGCACAGTGGCTCCTGTTGTCGACCCAACAAATTGACACTCTAGTTTATGGCGCCAGTAACCATCCTAGGCTGTCGTCATGAGTTGCCAAGGCTATGGAAGCCTTCCAAGTTTGCCCACTCTGATCATATTTAGACAAGGTCATAAAAGACAGAGTGAGGATAGTAACCAATGATCCTAAGAGTGGCATTTACCAGGTTTGAACAATTATACAGCATTAAGTGGGGAAGAGGACCATCAGTACACACAGGTTGGGAGTAGAGCCATGGGTGGTAGAGTAGAGGTTATGATTACAAAGGAATGAGGCCCAAGTGCGCTAGACAGGGCCTAGGACAAAGGACAGAGTCATTATTAGAGGAGCTAAGAAAGGTGCTGTCTAAGCTACAAGTAATTTTTCTGATTGAGAGGCAAATAGAACCTGATAGAAGGGGCTTGATAATAATCTGGTGGGCTTTAGGCCTTGTAAATTCAGAGGCCCAGACCTATCTATCTCTTCACATGGGGTACATCCTAAGGGAGGTGTGAACCTCCTAGGGGAAGGCACTCTGTTGACTTTCATTACTTGGCTGGGCTGGGAGGAGAGCTGGCCAGGTAAAGGCAGGGGGCATCTCTAACAAGAAATTTACAGTTCTGCCTGCAATGTTGCTGACCCTACTTGGCCATCCCCTCAGCTGCAGTGGTCACTTTGGAAGTTGGGCTGAGTGAAGGGCTTTTCAGCTTAGAGCCAATAAGATCTGTGGCTCTGACCTGGGCATCCTTCGACTCCAGGGCAGGTCCATTTCCAGTGATCCAACTCTTGGCAGAGCTGCCAGGGCTCTTCACAAGCTGACTTCTGCTGAAGCCCAGGCTTACCACATTGAAAGCCACTGCAGTGGACTGGCCTGTTGGGTCTCCTTGAGGGCAGATCACTCTACAGATCAGCCATTAATAGGCCTGCCACCCATTGCTTCTGATGCCGAGCTTTCTTTTCCTCCTGGTTTGTGTTAAAGCAGACCAGAGGATGCAAGTCAAGGGAGTGCGCAAGTCCCATCTCTAATCTTCGGTGGCCTGAACTACAAGTCTATAGTCACAGGCATGTTCTGTAGTACTTTTTCTAAAGTAGACAATGCCCATGAGGAAAATTATATTCTCACTTTAAAACTTTCTTTCCCTTTGGTCTGAAAGGGAGGTTTTTTCTACTTACTGTATACTTCGCTGATGGCGAAGCGAATCTAGCTATGAGATTATTATTTAAGTTCTTATTTTGGCTATGCTATTACAGAAAAATGTTAGCCATCTCTTTTATAAGGTCTAAAGATTAAATTGTGCGTCCTACAGATTCCTTTATAATAGAATTAGTTTCCTACCTTGAAGAGAATAGAGAAATGAAAGAACAAGTTGGGCTTAGAATAGAGAAATGAGGGAGCAAGTCCTAGATCGCTTGCTGACAATAGCAATATTACATGAATACTTAGCAAACCGTTTCAACCATTAGATAACAACTTAAGAAAACATTTACCAGAAGGTCCAATGCCTTCTATAAATTTTAAGAATCATGTATTTGGAAACACCTCTTAAATATCTAACATGGTGTAGTTTGTTTAGCCAGTAAACTTAAGCACAACCATCTAAAATGTTTTTAGTTTCTTTCTACCAACACGTTTAAAACATATGATGCAGCCGGCGCCGTGGCTCAACAGGCTAATCCTCCGCCTTGCGGCGCCGGCACACCGGGTTCTAGTCCCGGTCGGGGCACCGACCCTGTCCCGGTTGCCCCTCTTCCAGGCCAGCTCTCTGCTGTGGCCAGGGAGTGCAGTGGAGGATGGCCCAAGTCCTTGGGCCCTGCACCCTACGGGAGACCAGGATAAGCACCTGGCTCCTGCCATCGGAACAGCGCGGTGCGCCGGCCGCAGCGCGCTACCGCGGCGGCCATTGGAGGGTGAACCAACGGCAAAAGGAAGACCTTTCTCTCTGTCTCTCTCTCACTGTCCACTCTGCCTGTCAAAAAAAAAAAAAAAAAAAAAACATATGATGCAGAGATTCAGGTCACACAAATTAAAATGTATCTTTGATTGATTTTAGCAGTTTAAATTTATGGACAATCTTATCTATAAGCCATTTAAAATAAAACTCTTAATAAAATTTCCCCATGTGGACATACAATATGTACACACATATAACATAGCATAATAGACCAATATAGCAATTTTAATAATAGCTTTTAAAATCTTTAACTCTTTTTGTAGATTGCCAATTGATTTGAATTGCTTTTTGTTTTTAGTAACCTCAGTTAACCATACTTTCTCTCAGTTGGTACTGTTAATACATTATTGGTTTCATCTGTTTACAGAGCCATCCCAAAGTACTGAATACAATAAAAGTGGCTGGTAAAGTCCATAGGAACCTATAGGAGGACAGCTAAACACAGAACCAACAACGCTTTAGTTTTATGAGCAGCACATCCTATATAACTATGGATGACAAAAGACTTTAAGTCTCCATGTTTAAAATTATAAACTCATCAGCCAACAAGAGGCACTTGCTTACTTCACAGTATTTTTGAAAGCACCTGTAGGATTTTACAAGTATTTAACCCTTTAGGCCTCTGGGGCTTTCTCATTAAGATAACTATCATGTCTAGTAACACAAGATCATTAGACTTTTTAATTCTCAAATATTTGTATTAATAGCATTTTCCATTATAGAAACTTAGTCTGGTACCACATCACATCTTGACAGTCCTTCTAATATCATCCAAATAGACTGATTAGTTGGTGTCTCTATAAGATGAGAGACATAGTTCCTTCGATTTTTTCAGTTGGGCCCAAACTGGAAAAACCAAAGTCCAGGATTTACTGGAAATCTTAGAGACCAGATTGTTTGAAACTTTGATTTTTTGAATGCCGGTCAAGAATGCCAAGAAGGCTCAAAATCCAAAATATCTGGTTGAAATAAGATTCCTTAAAATCATGACATAACATAGACCAAATTTGATCATTGTTACAAGGTGATTATTCAAATCTTTGAAAATAAGCACATATTTAAATAACCCATAGCTCTTAATAAAAATTCAGCTGTTTTTGAACAATTAGAATTTAACAGACATCAAGAGAACATAATAGATTACTTTAACACATTGCTTTAACAGAGCATCAGAGTTTAATTCTATGTCAAAGAGAAATTGGGCTTCCTGTGATCTTTTGCTGTGAGGTTTCCTTCCTTTACCTTCTTTCATATTGGTGACCATGTTTCTGTGTTTCTGTGTGTAACACATCTTTAAGCATCTTTTGCAGGGCAGGATGAGTGGCAACAAATTCTTTCAGTTTCTGTTTGCTATGAAAAGTCTTAATTTCACCTTCATTCACAAATGAGAGCTTTGCAGGATATAGTATTCTGGGCTGGCAGTTTTTCTCTCTTAGGACCTGGGCTATGTCTCGCCATTCCCTTCTAGCTTGTACGGTTTCTGATGAGAAGTCTGCTGTGAGTCTAATTGGAGATCCTCTAAGAGTAATCTGACGTTTCTCTCATGCACATTTTAGGATCTTTTCTTTATGTTTCACTGTGGTGAGTTTGATTACAACATGTCGTGGTGAGGATATCTCTTGGTCAAGTTTATTAGGGGTTCTATAAGCTTCCTGTACTAAGATGCCTCTGTCCTTCTCCAAACCTGGGAAATTTTCTGCTAGTATCTCACTGAAAATGCCCTCTAATCCTTTCTCCCTCTCCATGCCTTCAGGAACTCCTAGAACCCGAATGTTGGGTTTTTTAATAGTATCCTGTAGATTCCCGACAATATTTTTTAGATTTCTAATTTCTTCTTCTTTTCTTTGGTTTGCCTGTTTCCTTTCCTGTTCTCTGTCTTCTAAGTCTGATATTCTCTCTTCTGCTTCGCCCATTCTGTTTTTAAGGCTCTCTAATGTGTTTGTCATTTGATCTATTGAATTCTTCATTTCATTATGATTTCTCGTCACTATCACAGTTTCTTGTTCCACTAGTTGTTTCATTTCATTTTGATTCCTCCTTAATATTTCATTTTCGTGCGAGAGATTTTCTATCTTGTCCTTTAAGGATTTCTGTAGTTCAAGAATTTGTTTTTGAGAACTTCTTAATGTTCTTATCAATTGTTTGAGATCCGCTTCTTGCATTTCTTCGATCTCATCATCTTCATAATCTTGAATTGGGGTATCTTTTTCATTTGGGGGTGTCATAGTGTCTTCCTTGTTCTTGTTAGCTTGGTTTTTGCGTTTGTTGTTTGGCATGTTGGAGATATTTGGTTTCTTCACTGTGGTGTTTTTTCTTGTTACACTATGGCTCTATATTAAGTGGACTGTCTGCTTTCAGTGGAGCCTTAGAGGCTTGAGATGAGTGTGGCCTGAGAGCTGTGTTTGGTTCCTCAGGGTTGAGGGTGTGTCAAAGATGACACTCCCAGGTTAGGTGTGGTAAATCTCTCTTTCTTTTTTTGATTCAAAAGGGAAGTAATTCCGCACAGCTGAATGTAATTGGAGGTAGTTAGTTAGCAGGCAAATGATATACCCACAGGAGCCAGAGATTGGAAGCTCTTTCCCAAGGACCACACAGGGAATCTGTGCTGCCCTCAGTGTGGGCTCCAATTCTCCTGCAGTCTCCCACTGGGTTGCCAAGTTAGATGCTAATCTCCTGTTATTTCACCCCTTCTCCCATAGTCAGGTTTTTCTTGTAGGCTCAGGCCGGTGCAGACCTGAGGTCGCCCTGCTTATGACGTATGTCCAAAATGGCGCCTGCTCTTTGTCTTGCTCGCCTTTGAGAGGTGAGCGGAGAGAGAGAAACTTGTGTCCGTATCGGTCACTTTTTTTAGTTTTTTCCTCTCTCTCTTCTAGTTAGCCCGGTGAATTTTTCCCCACGGAGTTTCAAGCCTCGTTCCCTCTAGCCTCCTCTTTCCACTTGCCCGCTGGTGTCTCAGGCTATTGAGGTTCGGCTCACCTCGCGTTCCAGCGCTGGTGTGTTGAGTCTGCCGCTGGTGTCCCGAACTTGGGCTCCCACGCTCTCCATGCAGGTCCACTGTGAATCACTAGTTCCGGAAGAGTTTCCTCTGCTGTTTCATCCCCTACTCTTCCTTGACCCTGCAATATCTCCACTTATATTAAACTGTCTCTCCCCCGGACTAATAGTGTGCTCCCTGCCTATTCCGCCATCTTGCCGCTCTCTCTCCGTTTGTAAGCAAGTCTTTGTATGGACATATATTTTCCTTTGTCTTAGAGAGTATCTTGAAATGAAGTAGATGACTATGTTAGGCATGTTTATCTTTTTAAGAATGACAGAGCTACTTTCCAAAGAAAAAGAGTTCTTCAAAAAATTGTGAGTAATTAAAGGATAAGTTTATTTTTTGTACAGACACTTTTGGAATACATGAATAGGTTTTTTTCATAATACACAGTTTCCATGAACTTAAGTACCCTTGTAGTGGTGGTACAGTTTTGTATTCCTACCAGTTATGCATCAAAACCCTTATTGTTCCACAGCCTTACCAAAACTCATTATCTTTTTACTCTCAATCATTCTAAATGACAGTTAATGGAATCTTACTGTGGTTTTAATTTATATTTCCCTAATTACTAATGATGCCAAGTTCTCTCCCCGTCCCCCCTTTTAAGAGTAGTTTTAGGTTCATTACAAAACTAAACAGAAGATACAGAGTTCCCATATACTCTACCTCTCTACACTTGCATAGCCTCCTCCCTTATTTTCAGCCTCCTCCACCAGACTAGTACGTTTGATGCAATTGATAAACCTATACAACACATCATTATTACCCAAAATCCATAGTTCACCATAGAATTCACTCTTGATGTTGTCCATTCTGTGGGTTTGGATAAATGTGTAGACACGTAACTGCCATTATAGTATCATACAGAGTATTTTCACTGCCCTAAAATTATCTGTGCTCTGCCTATTCATACCTCCTATCCCTAGGCCCTGGCAACCACTGATCTTTTTACTTTGTGGTTTTACTTTTCCAGAATATCCAACAGTTGTAATCAAACATTATGCAGCATTTTCACATGTACTTAAGGCTCCTGCATGTCTTTCTGTTGCTTCATAACATACTTTAGTGCCAAATCATATTTCATGGGTTGGCAAGTTACAATATGCTTAACTCAGTCACCTGCTGAGGAACATTTTGGTTGCTTCCAAGTTTGGGCAGTTATGAATAAAGCTGCTATAAACATCATTGTGCAGGTTTTTATAACAATTTTTAACTCATTTGGGTAAATGCCATGTAGTACAATTGCTGGATTGTATTTTAAGAGTATGTTTATAGTTTTCTAAGAAATTGCCAAACTATCTGATAGTGCCCCATATTTTGCCTCATGTATTTTGATGCTGTGTAGTGAGGCATTAAGGATTGTTATGTCTTGGATAATTAAGCCCTTTTTCATTATGTAATAACCCTCTAACATCACTTGTTTTGCCATCTGCACTGTCTGAAAGTAACATAACTACTCCCATTTTTTTTGTAGTATTAGCATGGTTTACTTTTGTCTATTCATTTACTTTTTCCCTAATTTTTCACAAAAATAAAAAATACTTAATATGCATTTAACCATCTTAACAGTTTTTAAACAGTGGCACCACTGATTTATTTTACTTATTTGAAAAACAGGGGTATAGAGAGAGGTAGAAACAAAGAAAGAGAGGTCTTCCATCTGCTGGTTCACTCCCCAGTGACCGTAATGGCTGGAGCAGAGCCAATCTGAAGCCAGGAGCCAGGAGCTTCTTCTGGGTCTCCCACATGGATGCAGGGGCCCAAGCACTTGGGCCATCCTCTGCTGCTTTCCCAGGTGCATTATCAGGGAGCTGGATTGGAAGTGGAGCAACTGGGACTTGAACTGGCACCTATATGGGATGCTGGCACTTCAGGCTGGGGCTTTAACCCACTGTGTCACAGCACTGGCCCCTGTTTGAAAGCTTTATAGCTTTAGGTCTTACATTTAGATCTGTGATCCATTTGAGTTAATATTTGTATATGGTATTAAAGATCCAATATCATTCTTCTGAATGCAGATATCCAGTTTTCCTGGCACTGTTTGTTGAAAAGACTGCAATTTCTTTGTTAAATGCACCCTTGTCAAAAATCATTTGACCCTGGCCGGCGCCATGGCTTAACAGGCTAATCCTCCGCCTTGAAGCACTGGCACACCGGGTTCTAGTCCTGGTTGGGTCGCCGGATTCTGTCTCGGTGGCTCCTCTTCCAGGCCAGCTCTCTGCTATGGCCTGGGAAGGCAGTGGAGGATGGCCCAAGTGCTTGGGCCCTGCACCCACATGGGAGACCAGGAGAAGCACCTGGCTCCTGGCTTCGGATCAGCGAGATGCGCCGGCCGCAGCGGCCATTGGAGGGTGAACCAATGGCAAAAAGGAAGACCTTTCTCTCTGCCTCTCTCTCTCTCACTATCCACTCTGCCTGTCAAAAAAAAAAAAAAAAAAAAAAAATCATTTGACCCTAATGTGAAGATTTATTTCTGGGCTCTTTCTTGTGTCTCAAATATATATGTGTCTGTCTTTATGTCTGCACCACACTGTTTTGATTACTGCAGCTTTGTGTTAAGTTCTGAAATCAGGAAGTATGAATTCTTCAGCTTTATCCTTTTTAAAGATTGTTTCCACTATTTGAGGTCTTTTGAGATTCCATATGAATTTTGCAGTGAATTTTTCTGTTTCTGCAAGAAAACATCAATGAGGGGGCCGGTGCTGTGCTGTAGCAGGTAAAGCTGCTGCCTGCGGCACTGGCATTTCATATGGACCCAACTGCTGCAATTCCAATCCAGCTCCCTGCCAATGTGCCTGGGAAAGCAGCGGAATATGACTTAAGTGCTTGGGCTCTGTACCCATGTGGGATACCCTAAAGAAGCTCCTGGCTTCAGCCTGGCCCAGCCCTTGCTGTTGTGGCCATTTGGAGAGTAAATCAGCAGATGGAAGATCTCTCTCTCTCTCTCTCTGTCTCTTCCTCTTCTGTATAACACTGCCTTTCAAGTAAATAAATAAATCTTTTTAAAAAAACAGGCATCAGTGGGATTTCTTTAGGGATTAAATGAATCTATATAGATTATTTTGGATAGTCTTGACATCTTAAAAATACTAGATTCATGGGGCCGGTGCCGTGGCTCACTTGGTTAATCCTCCACCTGCGACGCCAGCATCCCCTTTGGGTGCCGAGTTCTAGTCCCCGTTGCTCCTCTTCCACTCCAGCTCTCTGCTTTGGCCCAGGAGGGCAGTGGAGGATGGCCCGAGTGCTTGGGTCCCTGCACCCGCATGGGAGACCAGGAAGAGGCATCTGGCTCCTGGCTTCAGATCAGCGTAGCTCCAGCCATAGTGGCCATTTTGGGGGTGAACCAAAGGAAGGAGGACCTCTCTCTCTCTCTCTCTCTCTCTCTCTCTCTCTCACTGTCTAACTCTTATCTGTCAAATTAAAAATATATATATATATATGTGCATAATCTAATTCATTATTGTCATTTTGAATAAACTGCTTGACCTATTAAAATAAGAAAAAGTAAGCTTTTATTTTACTTTCACTCATTCCTTTGCTGCTCTTCCTCTTAGAGTAGAGCTTCTGACCTAAATAAATTTTGTTCCACTCTTCTTGCTTGCATGGTTTATGAGAAATCAAATATAATTCCTACCATTATTCCTTTATAGGTAAGGTACATTTTTCTATGGCTTCTGTCACAATTTTTTCTTTATTCTTGATGTTCTGTAACTCAAAAATTATATGCCTCAGTGTAGCTTTGTTGTTTGGTTGGTTTTGGTTGTTGTTGGTGGTGGTGGTATTTCTCTTACTTGGTATTCTTTGAGATTCCTGGATTCGTGATTTGGTTTCATTAATTTGAGGAAATTCTCAGTCATTATTATTTCATTTGCTGCTTCTGCTTCTTTCTGTTCTCTGATATTCCCATTGTGTGTATGTTAACAGATGTTGTCATTATTCATAATCCTTGGGTATTGTTCTTTGTTTTGTTTTTGTTTTTAGTTTTTCGTCTCTTTGCCTTTTAGCTTTGAACATTTCTGTTCATATACTCTCTTTTTTTAAAGGATTTATTTTTATGTATTTGAGTTAGAGAGAGAGGTCTTCTATCCGCTGGTTCACTCCCCAGATGGCTGCAATGGCCAGAGATGCGCCAATCCGAAGCCAGGAGCTAGGAGCTTCTTCCTGGTCTCCCACGTGGGTGCAGGGGCCCAAGGACTTGGACCATCTTCCACTGCTTTCTCAGGCCATAGCAGAGAGCTGGATCATAAGAGAAGCAGCCAGGACTAGAACCGGTGCCCATATGGGATGCTGGCGCTTCAGGCCAGGGCTTTAACGTGCTGTGCCACAGCACCGGTCCTTTTGTTCATATACTCAAACTGAAATATTCTTTCCTCAGCTATGTCCAGTCCACTAATGAATCCATCAAAGGCATTGATCTTTAGCATTTATTTATTTTTTTGTTTCCTTAGGTTTTCTACTTCTCTGTTTAAATTGCCCATCTGTTCTTGCGTGTTGTCTGTTTTATCCATTAGAGCCCTCAGCAGAGTTCACGCTTGGTTTAAATACCCTGTGTAATCATTTCCAGCATCACTGCTCTGTCTGGTTCTGATACTTGTCTTGTCCCCTCAAAATCTGGGTTTTGCCTTTTGTACATATATTTTGTATACATAAACACATATCCTCTGTATTTTTTCTTGATAGCTGGATTTGATATATTGGGCAAAAGGAATTTCCATATTTAAGGCTTTAGTGATATGTGGCAAGGTGTGGTGGAAGTGGAAGCAGAAGCATTATATAATCTTATGATGAGGTCTCCATCTACCGTGAATGTGTCACTAGACTGAACTCAACAGGTCTTTCTCAGTTTTTCTTGTCTTGGGTGGCCTAGGATGACCAGAGTTAGGTGTTCCTTTCTTCTGAGTAGGTTCAGCTTGGATGACGCCCCAGCAGTTAAGCTATGGTCAAGCAGTTTGTCCTGAGGGCTGGCCTTCTTAAGAACAAAGTGTTCTGGCATATTTCAAAATGGTTCCTTTTCACTACTCCCTGTCAGAAGCCTGAGGGGATTTTTTTCCTCTGTTATTCACTGTGAAGACCCCAGCTGGGCTGTTGGAAGCAGAATTCCGCAGAATATGGGCCGTTCTTCTTCTTCCCTTCAAATGACTGGGTCTCCCTGTAGTTTTTGACTTTCAGCCATGTCCACCCTTAGGCTCTTCTAGCAGTTTGTCCGTTAGAGCTCAGGTTTTCCTAACCCAGCTCTGGTTCCTGTGGAAGCTTCCTATCTGCAAAATTGAGATTCCTTACTTGCCTGCAGTCATTTGCTCTGTGATCTCAACTCCTTTTCTAAGTGGAATTGTGAGGTTTTAGTTTCTTAGTTTTTTCACTTGTTAATACAGAGTGGTGGGGCCAGCGCCCTGGCTAACTTGGTTGGTCCTCCGCCTGCAGTGCCGGCATCCCATGTGGGCGCCGGGTTCTGGTCCCGGTTGCTCCTCTTGCAGTCCAGCTCTCTGCTGTGGCCCAGGAGGGCAGTGGAGGATGGCCCTGGTGCTTGGGCGCCTGTGCCCGCATGGGAGACCGGGGAAAAGCACCTGGCTCCTGGCTTTGGATCGGCGCAGCGCTGGCTGTGGCAGCCATTTGGGGAGTGAACCAACAGAGGGAGAACATTTCTCTCTCTCTCAAGCTGTCTATAACTCTACCTGTCCAAAAAAAAAAAAAGAGTGGTGACTTCCAGTTCCTCACTTATGGAAACAGAAGTTGAAACATCTTTTCTTCCTTTTTTCTTTTTCATTTTTTTTTTTTTAAGATTTATTTATTTACTTGAAAGAGTTACACAGAGAAAGGAGAAGCAGAGAAGGGAGAGAGGTCTTCCATCTGTTGGTTCACTCCCCATTTGGCCACAATGGCTGGAGCTGTGCTGATCTGAAACCAGGAGCCAGAAGCTTCTTATGGATCTCCCACATGGGAAGAGGGGCCCAAGGACTTTTGCCATCTTCCACGATTTTCCCAGGCCACAGCAGAGAGCTGGATCGGAAGTGGAGCAGCTGGGACTAGACCAGCACCCATATGGGATGCCAGCACTGCAGGCGGCAGCTTTACCTGCTATGCCACAGCGCTGGCCCCCAATGGATTTATTTTTTTGAAAGGTGGATAGAGAGGTCTCCCATCTGTTGGTCCCAGTGCCTATGTCAACCAGGGATGGGCCAGACCAAAGCAGGGAGTAAAGAACTCAGTTCAAGTGTCCCTTGTGGGACCCAAATACTTGAGTCATCCCCTGCTGTCTCCTGCACATTAACAGGAAGCCATCAGGTGTGGAGTCTGGGATTCAATCCAGGCACTCCATGCAGTACAGGAGTCCTAAGCTGTGTACTAACTGCTCCACAAAAGTCACTCTTGGGAGCATCTTTTCTTGTACGTTTATCTGTTTGTTGTTATATCTGCTTGCTTATTTTTTACTGGGTTGTTTTGTTGTTGAGTTTGACAGTTCTTTCTTTACATGTTTAATATACAAATTCTTATCAGATGTAATTCACAAATACATTTTCTGGTCTGTAGTTTGTCCTTTTGTTCTCCCTTACAATACTTTTGGAAAAGTAGAATTTTAAAATTTACGCAGTTCAGTGTGTCACTTGTTTTTCTTTGGATCTTCTTTTTGGTGTTTTACCAAAGAGTTGTTTCCGTAATACAGAATCACAACAGATTTCTCCTGTTTGTTTCACCTTTTATATTTTTAGGTCTTTGGCTGATTTTAATTTCATTTTTATATATAATGTGAGCTATAGATCAACATTTTAATTTTTACAGGTGGATATACAACTGTTGCAGCACCATTTCTTCAAAAGTCTATTCTTTTTCAACTGCATCACTTTTGTACCTTTTTCAAAAATCATTTGTTCATATATAGATGCATTGATTTATGAACTGTCTTTTCTATTCCGTTAATCTGTTGGTATCTGTTAAGTCTAAGACCACACTGTTTTGATTTTTATAAAAAATTCTTGAAATAAGTTAACAAGAGCTTTCCTGTTATTTCTCAGTTAATTTAGTTATTCTAGTTCCTTTGCCTTTCTGTACAAACTAGAATGAGATTGTGCGTATCTATAAGATGCTGATATTTTTATTGGGATTCATGAGATGTATAGATCAGTTGGAGAAAATTGACATTTAACAATACCTGTTAATACAGTCTCATTTGTTTGTCTTCTTTAATTTCTCTCAGCATCAACAGTATTTTTAGGTTTTCGTTGTACTGATTTTTTTCATGCCCTTTGTCAGATTTCATATTTTTTTGCTGTGATAAGTGATTTTTTGCACTTTTGTTTAAAATCATTTGTTATTAGCATTGAAATATAATTAATATATTGATCTCACATCACAAAAACTAATCAAGTTTACTTATTAGTTTTAGGAACTTTTTTTGTGTGTGTAACACTGAATTTCCCATACAGATGGTTGGATTGTTTTTGGCAGTCAAGGCTATTTTATTTTTGTGTTTTCTTTTATAAGGACTTATTTTATTTATTTGAAAGGCAAAGTTACAGAGAGAAAAAGACAGAGAGATCTTCCATCTGTTATTTCATTTCCCAAATGACCATAATGGCTGAGGCTGGGCCAAGATGAAGCCAGGAATGCTGAGTGCCATCTGAGTCTCCCATGTGGGTGGCAGGGACCCAAGAACTTGGGTCATCTTATGCTTTCCCAGGCCCATTAGCGGGGAGCTGGATCAGAAGTGAACTAGCTGGGACACAAATTGATGCTCATATTAGATGCTGGTGTCACGGGTGACAGTTTAATCTGTGCCACAATGCCAGCCCCAAATGAGAGCAGTTTTATTTCCTATCCAGTGTGGGTGCCTTTTGTTTCTTTGTCTTGCCGGATTACTGGGAAGACCCTCCACTTCAAAGTTGACCAGAAGTAGTGGCTAGAAGTTTGTTCAAACACCTGACTTATTCCTGATATTTCTGGGAAACTCTCTAGTATTTCACCACTAAGTATGATGTTAATGATAGATTTATGTCTCTGCCCTTTATCTTGTAGATAAGGTAGTCTGTTATTCTTGGTTTGCTCTATTATTTTATCAGGAATGAATTTGTTGGAGTTTGTCACCTATGAGGGTGGTTGTTTATTTGATCGTTTTTTTTAGTGTGTTAATACAAGTTATATTGATTTCCAGATGTTAAATAATAAACCTCTATAAGTCATAATAGAATACATTTTTGACCTACCATTGGATTAGACTTGCTGAAATTTACTAAGATTTTTGCTGCCTGTGTTCATTAGGGATATTGGGCTCTGGTTTTCTTTTTGACATTATTTCCTTCTGTTTAGTTTTTAGGTAGAGTTTCTATATCGTTTTGCTAAAGTAGTGCTTACAAAGAAATTAATAAAACCAACTGTATTAGAAAAAAGAGAGATCTACACTATCAATGAGCTCTGCACCTTAAGATCCTAGAAAAAGGATAGACATAGGCCAAGGAAAGCATATTATAAGACGAAAGGAAAATCAATGAAAATAGGTAACAGTAAAACAATTCAGGAAAAAAATGAAGTCAAACATTTCTTTGAGATCAATAAAGTTGACAAATATCTACCTAGATTGATCCAAAGAGAACAAATTAATAAAAAGGATGAGTGATATAACTACCAATTCTACAAGTATTGAAAGGGTTAAAATAGAGAATTAAAAGCACCTCTGTACAATAAATTCTGCAATTTATATTAAATTTATATTAAATAATATAAAAATTTATATTAAATAATTTATATTAAATGATCTGTCTTTGTAAGATATGTATAACTAAAGCTCCCTCAAGAAGAAATAAACCTGAGTTACTTTATGTAAAGAAGAAACCATGTTTGAAAGTTAAGAAAACTCCAGGACAGACAGAAGTCTCCCTTCCACCGGTTCACTTTTCAAATGCCTGCAGTAGCCAGAGCTGGGCCAGCATGAGGTTACAAACCCACATTCAATTCTATCTCCCAAGAGGTGGCAGGGACTCAAGTACCTGCTGCCTGTCAGGGTGTGTGTTAGCAGGAAGCAGGGGTGGAGCTGGAACTCCAACCCAGGCACACAAATTTGGAATGCGATCATCTCAAGCAGTGTCTTTACTGCCCCAATAGCCTATTGCTGGCCTCTTGACCCTACTCCTCACGGGCTGCTCCCCAGGACTCTATGCCTTCTACACTTCCACTTAGAATGGACTTCCCACATTTTCGTGTGCTTCTCCATCAGATCACCTGGCAACTCCTGTCCAAGACGGCACCATGCCACTCTGCCCCTTTATGTTGGTTTGTTTTCCTGTGTATTGGTTTCTATCTGACGTTATATTTGTAGTTCTTATCTATCTACTATCTGCCTCTCCCACTAGAACGCTGACCTCATGAGAACAAGAGGCTTTGTCTTATTCAGGCCGAATTCACAGTGCCTGCAACAGTTTCCATCATATAGGAGATTCAAAGTAAATATGTACTAAATAAAGGGGGTGGGATGTAAGTTTAAATAGGATGATCAGAGAACCCTCGTGAATAAAGGAATGACATTGGGTTGTGTTTGCAGTTTTCGGTCTCATCAGGTATCTTGGCTTTGTTTGTTTTTTGAGTTTTGGTTGTTTCAGCAGTTGTGCTTTCTTTTTTGCTAGTGGAGATGGATTTTCTTGAAGCTCATTATACAATACTGACAGAAATTCTCATATTTGTTCTATCCACCCTTATTTGTTCTAACTGCCCACACATTGCCTTTCATAGTGTGTAACTTCTAAAATACAAGTACCTCTTGTATTAGTCTAACCCATGTATGATGCAAAAAAATTTTTTTGCTCTTAACGTTTCACTGCCTTTTATTAAGAAATTTATATAAATACCTGTTCATGGAGCATCCAGAGTGCTCAGGGCTTAGCCTGAGCTCCCTTTCACTCTGCTGGAGGCCCAAGGTCTCTTGACTGATGCTGCCTATGGCCACAGGTGCACACATCACCTGACATCTTCTTCAAAGAAATACCCTCTGGAATTTAGAGCTATCTTTTGTTTCCTTCCTCTTGGGGATTGGGTTTATTTAGTATTCTCTGATAAGGGCATGACAGGTTCTCACGTGTAGCTCTGACTAGCTAGAAATTCAAAGACAGAGTTAAGGCTCTGGCATAGAGACTACATGGTGTTTATGATTTGCTTGGGTTTTTGCCTGTATTTATCTTTCCCTTATTTTGATTTTTTTCCCTTAAATTTTACTATTGTATAGTACATGTTCTTGAAAGTTACTTGAAAATCCTTTTTGAAATGAGAAAAGGTATTACTTAAGGTTATACACATTATTTCATGATAAAAAGCCTCTGTTAAATTCTGCTAATGAAACTTACTCAGTTTTTGGTTTGTGTGTGTGTATGTGTGTGTGTTCTAGATTGTGTGGATTGTGTTTTGCAGGAGTAGAGGAAATATTTGGTTTTATATGAATTTACATTTTTTTACTCAGTAAAATAATAGCATTTTTCTTATTCTCTATACATGTTTCTAAGTATGTTGGTATGTATACTGAAAACATTAGAATTGCTCTACTGTATTTTCAGCCTGGTAAATGTTAAGCCATTTTTCCTGAGTAGATCATTATTTTATACAGGAGGAAATGAAACTCAACCAGAAAGCCAGGAAGACCCTCGAGAAGTACTTAAAAAAACATTGGAATTCTGTTTATCTAGGTAAGTCTGGTAGTGATTTTTCTAGTACTTACTATCTGTGATGTTATCCATTGGTTATTCCATATAAATATGACCTTTTATGTAGAAGTACTTATGTATATCTGTTAATATCAATTCTAGAATATTAAGCAATAATAACCTCTTGATACGTTGGAGACCCGAACATAGTCCTCAGGTCAGTGGCCACTAAGGTTGAGAAAATAAACCCCTCTTGATGATCATTATCTGGATTGCCATTTGAAACAGATTCCTGGACACACTCCAAACCCACTGAATCACAGTCTGATGATAGAGTCTTAGAAGCTTCAGTGTCACTAATGCTTGAGAACAGATGTCCTTATATCATTTCTCAAAATACAGCAGACAACTGCAGTAGCCAATTGTTTTATTTATATAGCACTCATATTTTTAGTTCTTTTCTCCTGAATTCCTTTTATGTTGAAAACTATAGAATCTTTTTTTTTTCTTTTTTTTTTTAAGATTTTGTTTATTTATTTGAGAGGTAGAGAGGCAGAGGCAGAGAGAAAGAGAGAAGTCTTCCATCTGCTGGTTCAGTCCCCCAGGTAGCCTCAATGGCTGGAGCTGAGCCGATCCGAAATCAGGAGCCAGGATCTTCTTCCAGGACTCCCACCTGGGTGCAGGCACCCAAACACTTGGGCCATCTTCTGCTTTCCCAGACTACAGCAGAGAGCTGGATCAGCACGCAGGCAGAGGTTTAGCTCACTACGCCACAGCGCCGGCCCTGAAAACCAAAGAATCTTTAAAATTAAAGTGGCAAGCCAGAATATATAGGAAGATAGGATTGAGTTAAATGTAATTTTTTGGGGGTCTGAAGGTAACTGATTGGCCACGTATAAAGTTGGCTATCAAAAATGACGATTCCGTCAAGTGTTTTCTCTAGAGCCCTGAACATCTCAGTGGTATCTGACAAGGACTCGTCAAAGACAGTGGGGCTGCCTGTAGGTTAGGTGGAAAGGGCTCTGTGTTGGGTCTTCTTTACTTTCACAAATTAGGAACCCTGAGTTTACAGACAAAAGATGCTAGCTTTCCACTCTACCTAACCCCTTATCTACCTCTCACATGGGCCAGAATCACTTACATCGAGAGATGGATAGTGGACACGAGGGGCAGAGCAGTGTTTTTGTTGAACCCTATGACTGTGAGGAACATTGTAAGGAGAGGTCCTATGAAACCCATTAGAGTACTTAGTTTTGAGATGTTTATGGAGACCTTATTCAATATATCACACGTTGTCTTTTTCTGAAAACTCACAAGAACTGTTCATCTTTGGCCAAAACACCAGGAAATAGGTCATCTTGGCCCACACTGCTGATTATTTATGGCTTACCTTTTGACCCTGTGGGTAAACTTACTGATCCTGTTTCCTTCTTTTTAATTCTGGCTACTAGGAAGCCAGAGCCGGATTTGCAGCTTCTCTAGCAAGTGTTCCAGAATTAGCAGCATGCATTTGGGGTATTGACTTTATCCTGGTATTTTCATATGTTCCTTACCTATCAACTGGATTTTTCTTACATTAAAATATTCTGTATGTATTTTTAATAAGCTGCTCAAACACTATTTAGGTGAACTGTAGAACTGTAATTATTTTTAAGTAATTTATTTATTTGAAAGGCAGAATGGCAGAGAGAGAGAAAGAGATCTTCCATCTGCTGGCTTAGTTCCTAATTGCTCCCAACAGCTGAGCCTGGCTGGTCCAAAACCAGGACCCAGGAATTCCAATGGGGTCTCACTCGTGGGTGGCAGGAATCAACTACTTGGGAGTATCATTTGCTGCCTTCCCAGGCACATAAGTAGGAAGCTGTGTTGGAAGGAGAGGTGGTACTCAATCCCAGGCCCCCTGATAATGGAATGTGGGCATCCCAAGTGGCAGCTTAAGCGACTGCATCATAATACCTGCCCAATAACTGCATTTTAAAAAGAATTACCTGCTAATTAACTTTGATTACATGAAGTGCACTATGCTTTTACTTCTGCTCTCTCTGCCTCACCAAGTGTCTTTTTTTTTTTTTAAGATTTATTTTTTTTTTTTGAAAGAGTTACACAGAGAGAGAAAGAGAGGCAGAGAGAGAGGTCTTCCATCCACTGGTTCACTCCCCTATTGGCCACAACAGCTAGAGCTGTACCGATCTGAAGCCAGGAGCTTCCCCTGGGTCTCCTATGCGGGTGTAGGGGCCCAAGGACTTGGGCCATCTTCCACTGCTTTCCCAGGTCACAGCAGAGAGCTGGATCGGAAGAAGAGCAGCCAGAACTCAAACCAGTGCCCATATGGAATGCCGGCACTGCAGGCAGCAGCTTTACCTGCTAAGCCACAGCGCTGGCCCCACCAAGTGTCTTTCAAAAATATTTGCCTAAGGCTAGAGAAACAGCAAATAACAGATGGGGATTGGACTTAGATTTACACCAAAGCAATATCCTACCACACTCATACCACTTGTAAAACCAATGTTGTTATAAATGAAGCTTCCTTTTAAAGAATGTCAATTAAATGAGGTTATTTTCTTTCAACAGGGAGAATCTTGCTAGTGACATGTATCTTATATCACAGATGGACAGTGATCAGTATGTGCCAATTACAACGGTAGCTAACCTTGACCATATCAAGAAACTCAGTACTGATGTCGATTTGATTGTTGAAGTGCTAAGGTGTAAGTAAATGATAATTTTAAATGAATACTTGATTTTACAATATTAGTTTTATCAGTGTGAATCCTTAAATCTACAGCCATGAAATGTTAAAGCATTTGATAGTAAATCCAGTTTTTCCTGGCCTTCCATTTCTTTCTGACCAGTCTCCATAATTTTAGTATTGTGCTTGTTAGATTCTAGGAGAGCTATTGTAATCCATAACAAAACCTCAGACAGATTATGTGTCATTTGAAATAGAAAAGGAATCTTTTAAACCCTTTATGCCCCACCATTCTATATGTGGGACACCTGTAAAAACTTAAATTGAGTAATAAATATCCCAATTATGATGACTTTGGAACAAACACCATGTCGTTGAAATAGTCACAGACTTGAGAATTTGGGACTAACTGTTACTTTCATAGATTACAAAACATATAACAGTATTTATGGTTAAAAGTAAAATATTTTAATTAGCATTTTTGTCATTAAAGCAAGAAGCTTAGGTTTTGTAGAAATAATACTGAGTTTTCCATTAAAAGGATATTGTAAATGAAGTTATTTTCAAGGTTGGTGACATCAAATGAGTAGCTTAAATGTTACATCAGAGACCCACAGAAACTTTAAGACATGTAAATATTTAGGGTGTTACCTATAATGTCACAATTATAGTTTGTGTGTGTCCTGGTTTGCTTTGAAGACTTAAGCCTCTATAACCGATCCATTTTGTTTATTATTTTGTCATACAGTTTTTAATTATAAATATTTTAATTATAAATAATTAACTTTTTAAAATAAGCCTACAAATACCATGTGAATTATTTCTGTAGTTTTCCTCCTCAGGACTGACATATTGTACAATTCTGAGTAATATCCCCATGAAGCATGCAGTGGGAATTGTGTCACTTCTCCCTCACCAAAACCTACATACTTTTGAATGACTGGACATTTCTGTGCCTGTATTAAAGCTTCATATCTCGGCCGGTGCCGTGGCTCAACAGGCTAATCCTCCGCCTAGCGGCGCCGGCACACCGGATTCTAGTCCCGGTCGGGGCGCCGGATTCTGTCCTGGTTGCCCCTCTTCCAGGCCAGCTCTCTGCTGTGGCCAGGGAGTGCAGTGGAGGATGGCCCAGGTCCTTGGGCCCTGCACCCCATGGGAGACCAGGAGAAGCACCTGGCTCCTGCCTTCGGATCAGCACGGTGCGCCAGCCATGGCAGCCATTGGAGGGTAAACCAACGGCAAAGGAAGATCTTTCTCTCTGTCTCTCTCTCTCACTGTCTACTCTGCCTGTCAAAAATTAAAAAAAATAAAATAAAATAAAAGCTTCATATCTCTCACTGCCATGAGTTTATTTAACATTTAATGTAGAGACATTGACCCTGGTTTAGCTGTATTGATGACACGTTCAGGGCAGATTTTTTTTTCCTTGTGGATTTGACTTAACAGTAGTTTGGATTTTGTCACCACAAATATAAGTTACTTATGTTTTTCTGTCCTTAGACACATGCCATAGGTTATTAAATTATTGAAGTAGACAGTAAAGGAATTGCAAGCATAGTACCATTAGCCATGAATTGTGAAAGTTGGACCGCCATTTTCCAAGACGGTGTTAGGTTTTCCAGTCTTGTCATTTAGAAGAGGAATCCATCTTTAAAATATGATTAGCTTTCTTGTACCTGTCCATACTTTGTAATTACTAGGAGTCCCAGATTTGATTATTCCTTTTAGGCATAAATTTCTCAGTTGAGGAGTCATTCATATAACCTGTAAAGATATTTGATTCTTCCATGTTGTTACTTAGAGGAGCCAGTTTATCCACAGATAAACTGTCTGTATCCCCACCTCAATGCCACCTACTCTTCTCTTATTATACTTTTGAACAGCTCTTGAATTGCACTGTTATTTTTTCCATTTGTATTTAGCTCTTCAGTGTCTGATAGTCTTTCTTCACTCAGTCTTTGGACAGAAGGAAATGTATGTGCATATGTAATAGTCTGTGTGATCTGAATACAGTTAGCATATTATCATATTTTGGGGAGTTCTGAAGATAGTGACACAAGTAAGCTCAAGTAAGCACAGTTCTCATCTCATATCTAACTCTTATCCCCGTACCCAAAGTGAATTATTGTGAAAATATTTGATTTTAATTTGGATACGGTAACTAGTGTTGACTGAATTGTTTAAATTACATCTCTATACTATTTTATATCATGATACACATATTAATACATATCATACTATATCTGATGCAGATGCCATGCTTTTACACTTAATACAATTGAGATTGCCAGTTGAAAAAAACACACTAACAATATTATGTTATATTCACTATTAAAATGAGAAAAGCCTACATTTTTCAACAATAATAAATTTTAAAATCATGTTGATAAAAATTTATTTCCAAATAGGTACAGGATGATACTTTGTATATAAAGTTTCAGCATACATAAAGCAGAACTGTCTGCTTTTTTTCATGGATTCAAAGCTATATATTCAGTATAAAAACATGAATAGGAATAAAACCTCTATTTCAGTATAAAAGTTGTGGAGACAGGTGAATTGGGGGAAGGGAGAAGCAGAGAGGTCTTCACCAATGTCTTATTAAGTGTTTTGTTTATCAAACCTGAGGTATAATTTACATTCCTTAAGTTACTCATGTTTTAAGTGCACATTTGGTAAGCTGACATATTTATCCACCCATGAAAATACCACAACCAAGGTGATGAACATATCTACCCCTGCCAGAAGTTTCTTCCACTCCTTCCCAGGTAACTGCTCTTCTTTATAGATTAGTTTGCATTTTCTAGAAGTTTTAAATAAATGAAATCTATCATATAATATCATTTGAGGGGGTAGATTTGGCTTCTTAGCATATACTATTTTACGTTTCATTGCTTTCTTTGGCTGAGTAATATTCCATTGAATTAGATATACCATGGTTTGATTTATTCATCCACCATTAAGGTAGCTGTTTTCTTTTGATTACTACAAATAAAGTTGCTGTGAACATAAAACTGCATAGACATATGCTTCCCATTCTCTTGGGTAAATAGCTGGGAGTGGAATGTCTGGATTGTATGGTAGGTGTGTGATTAGTTTTATGAAACCACCCACCTGTTTTCCCAAGTGGTTGGACTATTTTACAGTGAACATCATCAGTAGTGAAGAGTTGCGTTGTTTCACATCCTTACCAAACTTGGTATGCAGTCATTTGAATTTCAGATTTTCTTACAGATAGCGTAGTAATATCCCATTATGCTTTTTAAAAAAATATTTATTTTTTTATTTATTTGAAAGGTAGATTTACACAGAGGCAGAGAGAGACGTCTTCCATCTGCTGGTTCACTCCCCAAATGCCCTCAACGGCTGGAGCTGAGCTGATCCAAAGCCAGGAGCCAGGAGCTGCTTCTGGGTGCCCATGCTGGTGCAGGGGCCCAAGGACTTGGGCCGTCTTCCACTGCTTTCCCAGGCCATAGCAGAGAGCTGGATCAGAAGTGGAGCATCTGGGACTCGAACCAGCGCCCATATCAGATGCCAGCACTGAAGGTGGCAGCTCTACCTGCTACACCACAGTGCCAGTCCCCCCATTATGCTTTTATTTTCATTTTCTTCTCTGATGTGTCCAGATGTCTCTCTGCACACAGTTTTTATTAGTTTTCTTTACAATTGAAACTTTTTAAAAATAGCCTTCTTTTTAGGACAGTTTTAGGTTCACAGCAAAATTAAGAAGAAAATGCAGTTTTCATATGCCCTTATACCCCCAAATACATTGATTCTCCTGCTATCAGTATCCCCCAACATACTGGTATTTGTTACAATTAATGAATCCACATCACATTATTATAACCTGGAGTCTATAGTTTATATTAGGTGTATTCTTGGTATGGGGTTTGGACAAATATATAATGATATGTATCCATCCACCATTATGGTATCATACAGAACAATTTTCACTGCCATAAAAATCCTTTGGCTTGCTTATTTATCCCTCCCTCCTTTCCTTCCTTCCTTACTCTAGCAGGCACTGGTCTTCTACTGTCTCCACAGTTTTGCCTTTTCCAGAATTGCATAGAGTTGGAGTTATATAGTATATAGCTTTTTCAGATTAGCTCTTTCACTAAATAGTGTGGACTTAAGCTTCCACCCTGTCATTGCATGGCTTTTAGAGCTGGATGATTTTCCTTTGAATGTACTAATTTTATTTATTGATTCATCTACTAAAGGATTGCCTCCATGTTTTGGCAATTTTGAATAAAACTGAAACACCCATGCATAGATTTTTGTGTGGATTTGCATGTATGTTTTTAGTTTATTTGGGTAAATACCAAGGAATACAGTTGCCGAATCATGTGATGAGGAGAAATCATCAAACTGTCCCAGCAGCAATGAATGAGAATTCCTATTTTTTCACATCCTCAGTATTATTTGAATTTGTCAGTGTTTTGAATTTTGGCCATTCCGGTAGGTGTGCAGTGGTTTACCATTGTGGTTTTAATTTGTGTTTCTCTGATGATGTGTGGAACAGCTTTTCATATGATTATTTGCCATCTGTATGTATTCTTTTTCTTTTTTTCTTTTTTAAATTTATTTGACAGAGTTATAGACAGAGAGAGAGAGAGAGAGAGAAAGAGAGAGAGAGAGGGAGGGAGGGAGGCAGAGAGAAAGGTCTTCCTTCTGTTGGTTCACTCCCCAAATGGCCTCTATGGCCGGCACTGCGCCAATCCGAAGCCAGGAGCCAGGTGCTTTTTCCTGGTCTCCCATGCGGGTGCAGGGGCCCAAGCACCTGGGCCATCTTCCACTGTCCTCCCAGGTCATAGCAGGACTGGAAGAGGAGCAGCCGGGACTAGAACCGGCACCCATATGGGATGCAGGCGCTGCAGGCAGAGGATTAACGGCACCAGCCCCTGTATATATTCTTTGGAGAGGTATTTGTTCAGCGTTCTGCCCATTTTTAAATTGTGTTCATTTTCTTACTGTTGAGTTCTGAGTTGTTTGTGTGTACATTTTGGTTAATAGTCCTTTATCAGATGTGTCTTTTGTCTTTTGCAGAGCAAGAATCTTAAATTTTAATGATGTCTAGCTTGTCAATTCTTTCTTTCATGGATTAAGTCTTCTTTGGTGTCATATCTAAGAAGTCATTGCTGAACCCAGAATCATCTAGATTTTTCTCTTGTGTTTTCTTCTGGGAGTTTTTAGTTTTACATTTTACGTTTTAGGTCTGTGATCCATTTTGGAAAAAATTTTGTTAAGAGTATAAGGTCTGTGTCTGGAGTCGTGGGGGGTTGTGTGCGTGGATGTCCCTTTGTGATCACTTTGGCCAAGATTTGTGTTTGTATATATAAATGTGTGTGTGTGTGTGTGTGTAGTGGATTCTAGTCCTTATCAGATAAGTGATTTACAAATATATTCTCCAAGTCTACAGCTTATCTGTTTTTTAAAAAAAACTTTTTAAAAGATTTTTATTTATTTTTTAAAAGTCAGAGTTACACACACACATAGAGGGAGAGACGGTGCACATGAGCAAGCATCCATCTGCTGGTTCACTCCCTAGATGGGCATAATGGGATGGACACAATGGCTGGGGCTGGGACAGACCGAAGCCAGGAGCCAGGAATTTCATCTGAGTCTCCCATCTGGGTGCAGAAGTACAAGCACTTGAGCCATCTTCTGCTTCTTCCAAGTCATTAGCAGGGAGCTATATCGGAAGTGGAGCAGCTGGTACACAAACCTGCACCCATGTGGGATGCCAATGTCACAGGCAGCAGCTTTACCTGGTATACCACAACACCAACCCCAACGTAGCTTGTCTTTTTAGATGCAGAAGTATGTTTTTGTAGCAAAAAAGCAGAAATAGATTGTATATAATCTAATTTATTAATTTTTATACATCTTTTGAGATTATACATTTTTTGGAAGAATTGTTTACTTATTTGAAAGGCAGAGTTATGCAGAGAAAGGGGAAGAGAGAGAGAGAGAGAGAGAGATAGATAGATAGATAGATAGATAGATAGATGTGACTTCCATCTGTTTGTTTATTCCCCGGATGGCCTCTGAGGCTGAGTCATGCTGAAGCTAGGAGCCTGGAGCTGCTGCTTCTTGGGTGCAGGGGCCCAAGAACTTGGGCCATCTTCTGCTGTTTTTCCCAAGTCATTAGCAGGGAGCTGGATTGGAAGTGGAGCAGCTGGTACAAGAATCTGTGTCCATAAGGGATGCTGGCATCACAGGCAGTGGCTTTACCCGCTATGCCACAGCACTGGCTCTGACATTATACTTAAGAAATCTTTAATTAGTCCAAAGTTACAATGATGTTTCTCTAGAATTTTTGTAGTTTTACATGTCATATTTTGGTCTGATCTGTTTTTAGTTAATTGTACTTTGTGTGAGGCACTGATCTAATATGCAATTATTCCAACATCATTTGTTGAAAAGACTCACTGTATTGTGTTTGTGCATGTGTCACAATCATTTGCCCATGCATGTGTGGGTTTGCTTCTGGGCCATGTATTCTATTTCACTGATTTACTTGTCAGTTTTGATGATAATACGACAATATCTTGATTACCATAACTTTATATCATTCTTAAAGTAGTTGCAAAATCTCTAACTTTGGCTCTTCTAAATGCTTTTTATTTTTATATGAATTTTAGATTCCACATAATTTTTCCAAAAGGCCTGTTGGAATTTTTATTGGACTTTTACTGATTTTGTACATGCTTCAAGGGGGATTGACATCTCACCCAATATGGAACATTCCAATCCATGAACACAGAATATCTCTTTATGTCTTAGCTTTAGCAGTGTTTTGTAGTTTTGTGCATATAGATCTTTCATATCTTTTATCTAATTTAAAACTAATTAGTTTTATATCCTTAATGCTACTGTAAATATTTTCTGTTTTAATTATCAGCTTAGTATATTTGAGGAGTCTTCAGAAAATTGAAGAAAAATGCATATTATGGAAAAACTATGCTTGTACTTCAAAATTTTATTTACACCAAAATAAAACTGGTGTAAATTCCATTTTCCACGAACTTTTTTTTTTTTTTTTAGATTTATTTATTTGAAAGAGTTAACAGAGAGGCAGAGGCAAGAGCAGAGACAGAAAGAGAGAGGTCTTGCATCTGCTGGTTCTTTCCTCAGATGGCCACAATGGCCAGAGCTGTGCTGATCCGAATTCAGGAGCCAGGAGCTTCTGGGTCCCCATGTAGGTGCAGGGGCCCAAGGACTTGAGTCATCTTCTGCTGCTTTCCCAGGCCATAGCAGAGAGCTGGAGTGGAAGTGGGGCAGTCAGGACTTGAACTGGCGTCAATATGGGATGCTGGCACTGCTGGCGGCAGCTTTACCCACTACACCACAGCACTGGCCCCATCAATGAACTTTTTGAACTGCCTTTATATAGAAATGCAACTCATTTTTACATGTTAATTTTGTATAATAAAACCTAGCTAAACTCAATAAATTGTAATTTATATTACTTATTTATTTTTAAAGGTTTATTTATTTATTTATTACAGAGAAAGGGAGAGACAGAGAGGTCATTCATCCACTGGTTCACTTCCCAAATGGCTGCAAGAGCTGGGCCAATCCGAAGCCAGGAGCCAGGAACAACTTCTGGGTCTCCTTTATGGTAGCAGGGGCCCAAACACTTGGGCCATCCTCCACTGCCTTCCCAGGCCATAAGCAGAGAGCTGGATCTGAAGAGGAGCAGCCAAGGCCCGTGCCGGCTTCTCATTTATTTATTTTTAATAAATAAGCTTATTGCCTATGAATAAAAAGTTTCACCCTTTAAACCTATCTGTATGCCTTAAATTTCTCTTTCTTACATTAGTGGACTAACTAGAACCTTCATAATACAATGGTGAATGGAAATGGAGCCAGCACATTTCCTTGCTTTGCTTTGTTGGTGATCTGGGCGGGAGCAGGGGAGAAGTATTCAGTATCACATCATAGGAGACAGTAAGTTTTCCATAGGAGATAGTTGTCTGGTTGAGGAAGCTCTCTTCTGTTCCTAGACTTCTGAAAATTTTCTATCAGGAGTGAGTATTGGATTTGCCAAATACTTTTTCTGTTTTTCCTTTTTTTTTTTTTTTTAAGATTTATTCATTTATTTAAAAGGCAGAGATAGAGAGAAAAAAAAAGATAGAGAATCTTCAATCTACTGGTTCACTCTCCCAAATGGCCACTATGGCCAGGGCTGGAACAGGCTAAAGCCAAGAGCCAGGAGCTTCTTCTGGGACTCCCACATGGGTGCAGGGGCCCAAGGTCTTGGGCCATGTTCTGCTTTCTCAGAAGCATTAGCAGGGAGCTGGATGGGAAGCAGACCAGAAGTTACTTGGCACCCGTATGGGATGCTGACGCTGCAGGCAGAGGCTTAACCTTCTATGTCACACATTGGCCCTGCTAAATACTTTTTTTTTTTTTTTTTTGCACCCACATAGAAACACAAAGTGAAACATACTGTTTGAGTACTAGTTATAGCATTAAATCACAATGTACAGCACATTAAGGACAGAGATCCCACATGAGGAGCAAGTGCACAGTGGCTCCTGTTGTTGACCCAACAAATTGACACTCTAGTTTATGGCGCCAGTAACCACCCTAGGCTGTCGTCATGGGTTGCCAAGGCTATGGAAGCCTTCCAAGTTTGCCCACTCTGATCATATTTAGACAAGGTCATAAAAGACAGAGTGAGGATAGTAACCAATGATCCTAAGAGTGGCATTTACCAGGTTTGAACAATTATACAGCATTAAGTGGGGAAGAGGACCATCAGTACACACAGGTTGGGAGTAGAGCCATGGGTGGTAGAGTAGAGGTTATGATTACAAAGGAATGAGGCCCAAGTGCACTAGACAGGGCCTAGGACAAAGGACAGAGTCATTATTAGAGGAGCTAAGAAAGGTGCTGTCTAAGCTACAAGTAATTTTTCTGATTGAGAGGCAAATAGAACCTGATAGAAGGGGCTTGATAATAATCTGGTGGGCTTTAGGCCTTGTAATTCAGAGGCCCAGACCTATCTATCTCTTCACATGGGGTACATCCTAAGGGAGGTGTGAACCTCCTAGGGGAAGGCACTCTGTTGACTTTCATTACTTGGCTGGGCTGGGAGGAGAGCTGGCCAGGTAAAGGCAGGGGGCATCTCTAACAAGAAATTTACAGTTCTGCCTGCAATGTTGCTGACCCTACTTGGCCATCCCCTCAGCTGCAGTGGTCACTTTGGAAGTTGGGCTGAGTGAAGGGCTTTTCAGCTTAGAGCCAATAAGATCTGTGGCTCTGACCTGGGCATCCTTCGACTCCAGGGCAGGTCCATTTCCAGTGATCCAACTCTTGGCAGAGCTGCCAGGGCTCTTCACAAGCTGACTTCTGCTGGAGCCCAGGCTTACCACATTGAAAGCCACTGCAGTGGACTGGCCTGTTGGGTCTCCTTGAGGGCAGATCACTCTACAGATCAGCCATTAATAGGCCTGCCACCCATTGCTTCTGATGCCGAGCTTTCTTTTCCTCCTGGTTTGTGTTAAAGCAGACCAGAGGATGCAAGTCAAGGGAGTGCGCAAGTCTCATCTCTAATCTTCGGTGGCCTGAACTACAAGTCTATAGTCACAGGCATGTTCTGTAGTACTTTTTCTAAAGTAGACAATGCCCATGAGGAAAATTATATTCTCACTTTAAAACTTTCTTTCCCTTTGGTCTGAAAGGGAGGTTTTTTCTACTTACTGTATACTTCGCTGATGGCGAAGCGAATCTAGCTATGAGATTATTATTTAAGTTCTTATTTTGGCTATGCTATTACAGAAAAATGTTAGCCATCTCTTTTATAAGGTCTAAAGATTAAATTGTGCATCCTACAGATTCCTTTATAATAGAATTAGTTTCCTACCTTGAAGAGAATAGAGAAATGAAAGAACAAGTTGGGCTTAGAATAGAGAAATGAGGGAGCAAGTCCTAGATCGCTTGCTGACAATAGCAATATTACATGAATACTTAGCAAACCGTTTCAACCATTAGATAACAACTTAAGAAAACATTTACCAGAAGGTCCAATGCCTTCTATAAATTTTAAGAATCATGTATTTGGAAACACCTCTTAAATATCTAACATGGTGTAGTTTGTTTAGCCAGTAAACTTAAGCACAACCATCTAAAATGTTTTTAGTTTCTTTCTACCAACACGTTTAAAACATATGATGCAGAGATTCAGGTCACACAAATTAAAATGTATCTTTGATTGATTTTAGCAGCTTAAATTTATGGACAATCTTATCTATAAGCCATTTAAAATAAAACTCTTAATAAAATTTCCCCATGTGGACATACAATATGTACACACATATAACATAGCATAATAGACCAATATAGCATTTTTAATAATAGCTTTTAAAATCTTTAACTCTTTTTGTAGATTGCCAATTGATTTGAATTGCTTTTTGTTTTTAGTAACCTCAGTTAACCATACTTTCTCTCAGTTGGTACTGTTAATACATTATTGGTTTCATCTGTTTACAGAGCCATCCCAAAGTACTGAATACAATAAAAGTGGCTGGTAAAGTCCATAGGAACCTATAGGAGGACAGCTAAACACAGAACCAACAACGCTTTAGTTTTATGAGCAGCACATCCTATATAACTATGGATGACAAAAGACTTTAAGTCTCCATGTTTAAAATTATAAACTCATCAGCCAACAAGAGGCACTTGCTTACTTCACAGTATTTTTGAAAGCACCTGTAGGATTTTACAAGTATTTAACCCTTTAGGCCTCTGGGGCTTTCTCATTAAGATAACTATCATGTCTAGTAACACAAGATCATTAGACTTTTTAATTCTCAAATATTTGTATTAATAGCATTTTCCATTATAGAAACTTAGTCTGGTACCACATCACATCTTGACAGTCCTTCTAATATCATCCAAATAGACTGATTAGTTGGTGTCTCTATAAGATGAGAGACATAGTTCCTTCGATTTTTTCAGTTGGGCCCAAACTGGAAAAACCAAAGTCCAGGATTTACTGGAAATCTTAGAGACCAGATTGTTTGAAACTTTGATTTTTTGAATGCCGGTCAAGAATGCCAAGAAGGCTCAAAATCCAAAATATCTGGTTGAAATAAGATTCCTTAAAATCATGACATAACATAGACCAAATTTGATCATTGTTACAAGGTGATTATTCAAATCTTTGAAAATAAGCACATATTTAAATAACCCATAGCTCTTAATAAAAATTCAGCTGTTTTTGAACAATTAGAATTTAACAGACATCAAGAGAACATAATAGATTACTTTAACACATTGCTTTAACAGAGCATCAGAGTTTAATTCTATGTCAAAGAGAAATTGGGCTTCCTGTGATCTTTTGCTGTGAGGTTTCCTTCCTTTACCTTCTTTCATATTGGTGACCATGTTTCTGTGTTTCTGTGTGTAACACATCTTTAAGCATCTTTTGCAGGGTAGGATGAGTGGCAACAAATTCTTTCAGTTTCTGTTTGCTATGAAAAGTCTTAATTTCACCTTCATTCACAAATGAGAGCTTTGCAGGATATAGTATTCTGGGCTGGCAGTTTTTCTCTCTTAGGACCTGGGCTATGTCTCGCCATTCCCTTCTAGCTTGTACGGTTTCTGATGAGAAGTCTGCTGTGAGTCTAATTGGAGATCCTCTAAGAGTAATCTGACGTTTCTCTCATGCACATTTTAGGATCTTTTCTTTATGTTTCACTGTGGTGAGTTTGATTACAACATGTCGTGGTGAGGATCTCTCTTGGTCAAGTTTATTAGGGGTTCTATAAGCTTCCTGTACTAAGATGCCTCTGTCCTTCTCCAAACCTGGGAAATTTTCTGCTAGTATCTCACTGAAAATGCCCTCTAATCCTTTCTCCCTCTCCATGCCTTCAGGAACTCCTAGAACCCGAATGTTGGGTTTTTTAATAGTATCCTGTAGATTCCCGACAATATTTTTTAGATTTCTAATTTCTTCTTCTTTTCTTTGGTTTGCCTGTTTCCTTTCCTGTTCTCTGTCTTCTAAGTCTGATATTCTCTCTTCTGCTTCACCCATTCTGTTTTTAAGGCTCTCTAATGTGTTTGTCATTTGATCTATTGAATTCTTCATTTCATTATGATTTCTCGTCACTATCTCAGTTTCTTGTTCCACTAGTTGTTTCATTTCATTTTGATTCCTCCTTAATATTTCATTTTCGTGCGAGAGATTTTCTATCTTGTCCTTTAAGGATTTCTGTAGTTCAAGAATTTGTTTTTGAGAACTTCTTAATGTTCTTATCAATTGTTTGAGATCCGCTTCTTGCATTTCTTCGATCTCATCATCTTCATAATCTTGAATTGGGGTATCTTTTTCATTTGGGGGTGTCATAGTGTCTTCCTTGTTCTTGTTAGCTTGGTTTTTGCGTTTGTTGTTTGGCATGTTGGAGATATTTGGTTTCTTCACTGTGGTGTTTTTTCTTGTTACACTATGGCTCTATATTAAGTGGACTGTCTGCTTTCAGTGGAGCCTTAGAGGCTTGAGATGAGTGTGGCCTGAGAGCTGTGTTTGGTTCCTCAGGGTTGAGGGTGTGTCAAAGATGACACTCCCAGGTTAGGTGTGCTAAATACTTTTTTTCTACAGCTATGAGATGATTGCTTTTTTTTAATTTATTAATATGGTGAATTAAGTTGCTTGATATTTTAGTTGATAAGTCAGCTTTTTCTTACTGAGATCACCTTGGTTTTACTACCACTTTTATATATTGTTCAGTTTGCCAACATTTATTAAAAAATTTTCCATCTGTGTCTATGATAGATAATTGGTCTGTAGGTTATTTTTTTGTTTTTGTTTTTATTTTTTATTTTTTTTTTAATTTTTTTGACAGGCAGAGTGGACAGTGAGAGAGAGAGAGAGACAGAGAGAAAGGTCTTCCTTTGCCGTTGGTTCACCCTCCAATGGCCGCCATGGCCAGCGCGCTGCAGCCGGTGCACCGCGCTGATCTGAAGGCAGGAGCCAGGTGCTTCCTCCTGGTCTCCCATGCGGGTGCAGGGCCCAAGCACTTGGGCCATCCTCCACTGCACTCCCGGGCCACAGCAGAGAGCTGGCCTGGAAGAGGGGCAACCGGGACAGAATCCGGCACCCCGACCGGGACTAGAACCTGGTGTGCCGGCGCCGCAAGGCAGAGGATTAGTCTGTTGAGCCGCGGCGCTAGCCTTGTTTTTGTTTTGTAATGTGTTTGGTTAGTTTGGACATCAGAGATCTGCTGGCTTGATGAAATGGATTGGAAAGTATTCACTCTTCTGTAATTTTCTGAAATATTTGTACTAATGAATTGGTATTTTTTTTTTTCTTAAACGTTTGCTAGAATTCTGCAGTGAAACCATGTGGGTCTTGGATTTTCTTTGTGGGAAAATTTCAAATTCCATTTCTTTCATAGAATCAGGTCTTTTCCAATTACTTCTTTCTTCTAGAGTGATATTTAGTAGTTTGTGTCTTGGAAGAAACGTTTCTCTTTCGTGTAAGTTGTCAGGTTTCTTGGTGTGAAATTTTTCGTGGTATTCACCTTATGATCCTTTTAATTCTGATAAACCTGCAATGATAATAACCACTTTCATTCCTAATATTGGTATACTGTGTCTCTTTGCTAATGGACACCTCTGATCCTTGATTGTGATCACAACAGGCTGTGATTTGAATCTGCACATGACATAATTTCATAGAAATGACACCAAGACACAAACAAGTGTATGTATAAACTTGTGGAATCTGAATTGGGCCTGTTGATGAGATAGAAGTACTGCACCAACTTTGGCGTCCTTGGTTGGCAATGTGATACATTTATGTAATAATGCTGTCACATATAACTCTAGGGAGAGATGGGTGAAGGGTACTCAGGAATTTTGTGTGAATCTTTGAACTATTTATAACTAAAAAGTTGCAAGACAAAATTATTTTCAGGTCTTGTAGAAAGGAGAAAGCCATTAAGCCTGTATTTTAATCTACTTTTTATTATATGAGCTTTTTACTTTGCTTCTTGTATATAGTTTCTTTAACCCATTTAGTGTCACAGTGTAATACATTCCATTGGAGTATCATGTTCTAATATTTGTGTTTTACCTTTGACTTTTCTTCTCTTTATCTAGCTTTACCTTTAGTCCAGGTGGATGAGAAGGGAGAAAAAGTAAGGCCAAATCAAAATCGTTGTATAGTAATATTGCGAGAAATATCTGAATCTACCCCTGTGGAAGTAAGTAATTTCCCCTGTGAGGGGTACTTAAACATTTTTCTGTGTGTTTTTGTGTGTGTTTCCCTTTCCCGCCCCCCCTGCCTGCCCCACCAACATGTGTGGTTTGGAGGATTTGTTTTTAAGTACTTTGAATCTCACTGTTTTTCTTGGATTTACACACTTTGATCATTACAATCTGATTCACTTGTACGTGGAACTTATTCTCAAACCTTTGATCTCAGCTATACTTTATACACTTTACATTTAAAAAATAAGTTTGTGTATTTCAGTATTTAGACATTAAAAATGAAGAAAAGTTTATTCAGTAAGAACTGAGCATTTTATGATAAATAACTTTCCAGAAGAAATATTTTTATGACAGCAGGTCATTGTGAAGCACTCCCTTAGCACCAATGCAATTGCTGCGGATACAAGCAAGGGTGTTTACTCTAACTTGTCGCTGATTTTTGTACCATTAAAGCAAATATCTTTAGAGCAAAATAGCAAAACATCTTTTATTGTGAAAATGGAATATGGAGATCATCCCTAGAGAACCAGTAGCTTATATAAATAATTTGAGGGATCCATACTGTTTGGTAAATTAATTTTTTAAAGAATTATTTGTTTATTTTGAAAGAGTTACAGAGAGAGATAGGAAAGATAAAGAGATAACTTCCATCTGCCGGTTCACTGGCAAGATGGCTGCCAGCACTGGGCCAGGCTGAACTCTAGTGTCATCTGCATCACCCACATGTGTGGCAGGAGCCTAAACCCTTGGACCATTCCCAGGCCATTAGCAGGGAGGTGGATGGGAAGTAGAGTAGCTGGAACATGAACCAGTGGCCCTGTGGCTGCTGGCACTGTAGGCGTTATCTGCCACAGTGCAAGCCCTAAGAATTATGTCACTCTATAAGAATGATCTTGTTCTAAAAAGTGTCTTTCCTGTTCAGTTTAAATAGTTTTTACTAGACCTGTATTATAATACTTGGAGAGAAGGAAATAAAGATTACATTTTCCCCTTATTAAGATTTTGAATATAGGGCCAGCGCTGCAACTCACTAGGCTAATCCTCCACCTGCGGCACCGGCACTCCAGGTTCTAGTCCCGGTTGGGACGCCGGTTCTGTCCCGCTTGCTCCTCTTCCAGTCCAGCTCTCTGCTGTGGCCTGGGAAGGCAGTGGAGGATGGCCCAAGTGCTTGGGCCCTGCACCAGCATGGGAGACCAGGAGGAAGCAGCTGGCTCCTGGTTTCAGATCAGCGCAGTGCACGGGCCGTAGCTGCCATTTAGGTGGTGAACCAATGGAAGGAAGACCTTTCTCTCTCTCTCACTGTCTAACTCTGTCAAAAAAAAAAAAAAAAAAAAGATTCTGAATATGAAGGAGTAGCATATTTATTATTAATCTGGATGTCTTTACTAACTAAAAAATAGTATTTTAAACATGTATCCTTAGTTTTATGACTTGAAATATTTATGAAAACTACAATCAGGGCCAGCACTGTGGCATGGTGGGTTAAAGCCCCAGCCTGCAGCACTGGCATCCCATATAGGTTTGAGTCCAGCTGCTCCACTTCCAATCCAGCTCTCTGCTATGGCATGGGAAAGCAGTAGAAGATGGTCCAAGTCTTGGGCCCCTGCACCCATGTGGGAGACCCAGAAAAAGCTCCTGGCTTCGGATCAGCTCAGCTCTGGCCATTGTGGTCATTTGGGGGAGTGAACCAGTGGATAGAAGACCTCTCTCTCTCTCCCTGGCTCTACGTCTCAGTAATTCTTTCAAATAAATAAAACACATCTTTAAAAATAAGTAAATAAATAAAAAATTAAAAAACTATAGTCAAGTAGGTTTGCTACAGTTATAACTAACTGTAACTGTAGTGATCTTGATATATTTTTATTATTCAAAAGCTCACACACTATGTTATAAAACTTGAACAATGAAGTCCTAAGAGAAGGTTTAGAGGAAACCTTATGATAAATTAAGTCAAAAAACAGTCTGAGAAAATAAGGTCTCAAGAACTCTGTGTGCTACAGAACTCATCTAGTGGAACTAAAAAGTGTTTTCTAGGAGTTTCCAGAAAATTCTTTCTTCTTTAACTTTAACGAGTGCTTGTCAGTGATTAGAGTATCTTGAATATTGATCTTTCTTATGGTAGTTAGGTAAGAATCTCCCAGAAGCAGAGGAGTAGAATCACAACTGTTCTACTACTGCTACTAGACTGACTTTCTAGTGGCATTAGAGGACTATTGATTTATGATTAGTCATAAAGCTAACTTACTCTTAGGCAAGTATGACATCTGTGCTGATGCATTTGTTTTCTAATTAACTAGTAAGTGTTTACCAGACATTAGATGACAAAATAGGGTATTATTTCTCTGGAAACAAATTTTGTAGTTCATTCGATTGATTCCTTTTATACTTTTTGAATTAAATCTGATGAATAATATGTTGTGAAATGACCCTTGTTTTCCCTGGTTCTGCTGTTGCTCTGTGGTCCACTTTGTGTGGTATGAATATGGCCACTTCAGCTTTTCTGTATTAATGTTAGTATGGTGTGTCTTTTCTATTTGTGTGTGTGTGTGTGTGTGTTTTCTTTTTCCATTTTTTATTTTTAACTCATTTGTATTTAAAGTAAGTTTCTCATAGGCAATGTGTACTTGGGTCTTGCTTTCCCTTTTTTTGCCCAATTTTATAAACTTCTTAAAATTAATATGTAATACATATACATTTCTATGAGGCACTGTACAATACTTCAACATGTGTATAACATAAGCTGATCAAATCAGGCAATTGGCATTTTCATGTCGTTATCTTCTCTTTATGTTTGGAGCTATAGCCCCTTTCTTCCATTGTTTTATATGGTATATAATACATTTTTGTGAACTATTGTCATCCTGCTGTGCTGGGGAGCACTGAAACCTGTTACTTCTGTGTTTTGGTACCCATGATTCAATCTCATTCTATCTCTGTTTCTCCTCGAGTCTTGCTTTTATTATCACATCTGAACATTTCTGCCTTTTAATTGTGGCAGAAATCACATTGAAGTAATTAATGATGTGGCTGAGTTCAAATTTACCATCATACTGTTTATGTCTGTTTGTCTCTTCTGTTCTTTTTCTTCTTTCTTCCTCTCTATTTTGAATTAAGTATTTGTTTCTCCCTTTTTTGGCTTATTAGATAAAAATATTTTTTGATGATTGCTTTAAGCTTTATAATTGACACCTTTAACTTAGCAGTATCCTTCTGTATTTAACATAATGCCATTTCTTTTTACCTTACAACAAATTTCTTCCAGTTTTCCATTTCTAACCTTTTATTGTTGTCAGACATTTATTTTAAAGATATATTTTATTTATTTGAACATCAGAGTTACATAGAGAGGTAGAGACAGAGAGAGGTCTTCCATCCACTGGTTCACTCCCCAGATGGCTGAAACAGCCAGAGCTATGCTGATCCGAAGCCAGGAGCCAGGAGCTTCCTCCGGGTCTCCTACTCAGGTGCAGGGGCCCAAGACTTGGGCCATCTTCTACTGCTATCCCAGGCCATAGCAGAGAGCTGGATTGGAAGAGGAGCAGCAGGACTACAACCAGCGCCCATATGGGAAGCCAGCGCTTCAGGCTGAGGCTTTAACTGGCTGTACCACAGCGCTGGCCACCAGACATTTTAATTCTATGGAATTCGAAGCCTCACAATACCTTGTTACATTAAACAAGTAAATTTTCTTTTTTTTTTTTTTTTCTTTTGACAGGCAGAGTGGATAGTGAGAGAGAGAGAGAGAGAGAGAAAGGTCTTCCTTTTTCGGTTGGTTCACCCTCCAATGGCCGCTGCGGCCGGCGCTTCTCGCTGATCTGAAGCCAGGAGCCAGGTGCTTCTCCTGGTCTCCCATGTGGGTGCAGGGCCCAAGCACTTGGGCCATCCTCCACTGCCTTCCCGGGCCATAGCAGAGAGCTGGCCTGGAAGATGGGCAACTGGGATAGAATCCGGCGCCCCAACCTGGACTAGAACCCGGTGTGCCGGCGCCACAAGGCAGAGGATTAGCCTATTGAGGCGCAGCGCCGGCCACAAATAAATTTTCTTTTAAAGACATTAAAAATAGGGCCGGCACCACAGCTCAGTTGGCTAATCCTCCGCCTGCGGCGCCAGCACCCTGGGTTCTAGTCCAGGTTGGGGCACCGGATCCTGTCCCAGTTGCTCCTCTTCCAGTCCAGTTCTCTGCTGTGGCCAGAGAGTGCAGTGGAGGATGGCCCAAGTGCTTGGGCCCTGCACCCACATGGGAGACCAGGAGGAAGCACCTGGCTCCTGGCTTTGCATCGGCGCAGCGCGCCAACCGTGGTGGCCATGTGTGGGGTGAACCAACGGAAGGAAGACTTTTCTCTCTCTCTCTCTCACTGTCTAACTCTGCCTGTCAAGAAAAAGACATTAAAAATAATAAAAGGTATTTTATATTTATTCAGTATTTACCATTTCTATTTCTTTTTCTTTCTTTCTTTCTTTCTTTCTTTCTTTCTTTTTTTTTTTTTTGGACAGGCAGAGTGAATAGTGAGAGAGAGAGAGAGAGACAGAGAGAAAGGTCTTCCTTTTTGCCATTGGTTCACCCTCCAATGGCCGCTGCGGCCGGCGCATCTCGCTGATCCGAAGCCAGGAACCAGGTGCTTCTCCTGGTCTCCCATGCGGGTGCAGGGCCCAAGTACTTGGGCCATCCTCCACTGCACTCCCGGGCCATAGCAGAGAGCTGGCCTGGAAGATGGGCAACTGGGATAGAATCCGGCGCCCCAACCTGGACTAGAACCCGGTGTGCCGGCGCCACAAGGCAGAGGATTAGCCTATTGAGGCGCAGCGCCGGCCACAAATAAATTTTCTTTTAAAGACATTAAAAATAGGGCCGGCACCACAGCTCAGTTGGCTAATCCTCCGCCTGCGGCGCCAGCACCCTGGGTTCTAGTCCAGGTTGGGGCACCGGATCCTGTCCCAGTTGCTCCTCTTCCAGTCCAGTTCTCTGCTGTGGCCAGAGAGTGCAGTGGAGGATGGCCCAAGTGCTTGGGCCCTGCACCCACATGGGAGACCAGGAGGAAGCACCTGGCTCCTGGCTTTGCATCGGCGCAGCGCGCCAACCGTGGTGGCCATGTGTGGGGTGAACCAACGGAAGGAAGACTTTTCTCTCTCTCTCTCTCACTGTCTAACTCTGCCTGTCAAGAAAAAGACATTAAAAATAATAAAAGGTATTTTATATTTATTCAGTATTTACCATTTCTATTTCTTTTTCTTTCTTTCTTTCTTTCTTTCTGTCTTTTTTTTTTTTTTTTTTTTTTTTTTGACAGGCAGAGTGAATAGTGAGAGAGAGAGAGAGAGACAGAGAGAAAGGTCTTCCTTTTTGCCATTGGTTCACCCTCCAATGGCCACTGCGGCCGGCGCATCTCGCTGATCCGAAGCCAGGAACCAGGTGCTTCTCCTGGTCTCCCATGCGGGTGCAGGGCCCAAGTACTTGGTCCATCCTCCACTGCACTCCCGGGCCATAGCAGAGAGCTGGCCTAGAAGAGCGGCAACTGGGATAGAATCCAGTGCCCCAACCTGGACTAGAACCCGGTGTGCCGGAGCCGCAAGGTGGAGGATTAGCCTGTTAAGCCACGGCGCCGGCCTCTATTTCATATTTTATGTAGGTCTTGGCTTCTCTCTGGTATTATTTTCCTTTTGCCTGAATATTCCTTTAATATTTTTTGTGGTACAGGTCTGCAGGTAATAAATCTTTTCAGCTTTAGAATATTGAGAAAGTGTATTTCAGGTTCATTTAGATATTTTTGTAGGGTAGAGTTTTCTCCCTTTCTGTGTTTTTTTTTGTTTGTTTGTGGTTTTTGTTTTTTTTGTTTTGTTTTGTTTTTTGTTGTTTTTTTTTTTTGTGATAGGCAGAGTTAGACAGTTGAGAGACAGAGAGAAAGGTCTTCCTTCTGTTGGTTCACCCCCTAAATGGCCACTATGGCCGGCGCGCTGCGCCGATCCAAAGCCAGGAACCAGGTGCTTCCTCCTGGTCTACCATGCAGGTGCAGGGCCCAAGCACTTGGGCCATCCTCCACTGCCTTCCCGGGCCACAGCAGAGAGCTGGACTGGAAGAAGAGCAAGCGGGACAGAATCCGGCGGCCCATCTGGGACTACAACCTGGGGTGCCGGAGGATTAGCCATGTGAACCGCGGCGCCAGCTCCCTTTCTGTGTTTTAAAGATGGTCTACTGTCTTCTGATCTGCATTGTTTCTGATCATGAGCCTGTCATTTTTATCTTCATCTCTCTGTATATAACAAGTCTTTTCTTTCTCCAAATGCTTTGAGATTTTTATCACTGGTTTTAAGCAATTTGATTGCAATGTGTCTTGGTATAGCTTTCTAGTTTCTTGTACTTGAAGTTCATTATGCCATTATTTCCTTAAATATTTTCTCTCTCTTCCCTTCAGAAAGTAACTAGTTATTATTCCTATTCAGTGTACTTCCCAATTTCAGGAATTGTATTTTGCATCTCCAGAAATTCAGTGTGGATTTTTGTTTTTAAATTTCCATATCTCTGTTTAAATCTTTACCTTTTTTGGCATATGAAATATGTATAATCCAATGGAATGTATATCTTAATTTTCTTGTCTTTCTGTCACCCACATCACTTATAGATCTGATTTGATTGATCTTTCATTAAAGGCCATATTTTTTCTGATTTTTGGCATGCTTGGTAATTTTTTTCCATGCATTTTGAAATTTACTGGATCCTGAATATTTTGATAAGTTTTTTTTAACTTTGTTTGGAAATGAAGTTTGTTAACTTAGAACCCGTTTGATCTTTAAGGAATATTTAGTATTTGTTAGGTAGAATCAGAGGAACCTTTGTTCTAGGACTGTTTTTCCCCCTGTCGAGACGATACCCTTCTCAGTAATCCTACCTGAAATCCTGTGAGTTTAGTGAGGTTTTCTGCTGTGGCTGATGGAAAGATAGCCATTCCCCTCCCAGTGAGCTCACTCTGGAGCTGCTGCCACTAACCATTTCAGGTGGTTGTTCACAGCCTCAGGCTTAAGACCCAGGGCAGAGGGCTTGAGCCTGTACTTACCCTTCTTGCTCTTACAGCCTCAAAACTCAACAGTGGGCACTTTAGGGGCTTGACTTGTTAATGTCCCCTTTCTAAGGGATCATTCTCCGTTACTGCCTGATGTCCAGTGCCTAAAAACCCTGATTTTTCACATATTTTATCTTTGTTTTACAGTGTATTTATTAGCTGAGTGATAAGATGATAATGTTTTTAGCATTAATGTAGCTTAACAGAACAACTATCAATGAATTGTGTTATCTTCCTATGCTATTGTGATTCTGATTCTGGAAACCTCGCTGAAACTTTTAGCCTGTTTTGAAACACATTGAAATATGTTAGACTTTAAGGATGTGCCTTAAGAGTTATGCATTGTAAAAATTTTGATGAGGACAAAAGTGACATAATTAAGAATTAAATTTTAACCTCTCTATTTCCTATAGGAAGTAGAAGCACTATTTAAAGGAAATAATTTACCAAAATTTATAAACTGTGAATTTGCCTATAATGATAATTGGTTTATTACGTTTGAAACAGAAGCTGATGCACAACAGGTAAGTTCTTTCCACTAGTACTAATGAAGTACATAGTTTACCAGTGCTTATTACTGGTATATAATGGGACTAAATTTGGACATTGAGATTATTCTCGTATTGTGGTGGTGTTTGAATGTAAGCTGCAGATAAAATCAAGTTATGAAAACTTAAATGGGTGTGTTTTTATAGGTAAGTTTTGTAGCCATATAAGAAACATGTGACATTACTTCCTTAAAGAAATTGTTAAGGTAACCCACCTAGGAAAATCAATTCTGTTCTTAAATCTGGGCAGAGAAAGATTTTACTGTTTGTAAAGGCCTTTTGGAAATTTTAACCTTACCTTAATCTTCATATCATCATTGTGTGTGACAAAGAGGGTTTTAAGGGTAATGAGAAGTAAGCTTCTTAAGGAGACATAAGAAGTTAAGTAATTTATTTTCTTGCCTTCAAAGTAAGCATCTTATTTGAGAAAAACAAATTAACAAATGTCTCGGTGCTATAAAGTGTTAAATTGTGTAAATGCTATTGAGGTTTAGAAGAGAAAAAACCTGAAAGATGGATTTTAATTGGATAGGAGGGAAAATGGGGGAATGGGAGATCATAATCATCATGTTTGTGGAATAGAGCAAGCTCTGCTGACCTGCCTGATGAGTGTGGTTGGTTGAGGTTGAGTCAGAGTGTCAGAGCCTTCAGAGTTATGTAAGGAGGTTAATGTAGATTTGATTTAAAGAAGAGTAAGGAGCCATATATATATATAATATAAATATTGTGTATTATAATATATAATATATTAAAATATAATTTATAATATATTATTATAAATATTATCTATATAAATACTTGAATAAACTATATTCCAGCCTTCCTCTCTAGCATTTCTGCTACTGAACTGCATAATCCCGGTTTCAAAATTGGGACTTAGTTGTCATCGTTTTCCCCTTGGGCAAGATTCTCAGCATTTGGTCTTTGGGAGACTTGATAGTATCTATTAATACTTAAAATTGTGCACAAATCTTGTTTCTGAGACTTTTGGCTAGAATTCCATAGCCCTTGTGATGTTATGTTAAGGATCTGTGGCCCAAAAAAGGTCATCACTGTGCTAGCTCTTGTCCACCATAAGGTAGCTATTTAATTTTTATTTGATCTTTTGAACTGATTATCAGTCTATCTTAGTGAAAGATTAACAGAATGATATTTTTGTTGATTTTGCCCATAGGCTTACAAATACTTGCGAGAAGAAGTCAAAACTTTTCAAGGAAAACCAATTAAGGTAAACAAGACTCTTGGTTGTGCTTTATTTTCTAACTTGTTCTTAAGTATTCTAATAGGAACTTAAATATTTTTTCAAACAGGCGCGGATAAAAGCAAAGGCAATAGCTATAAACACGTTTTTGCCAAAGAATGGATTTAGACCTCTCGACATGAACCTTTATACACAGCAGCGTTACACAACATCATTTTATTTACCTCCAGTATACAGTCCCCAGCAACAGTTTCCTCTGTACAGCCTGATTGCCCCCCAGACATGGTCAACAACGCATAGCTATCTCGATCCACCCTTGGTAAGTCTTTACATGGAGTTTACTCACAGAACTGTGCATGATAGACATGGATGCTTTAAAGGATGAAAAGCCTAGTCTAATAGGGAAGCCAGAAAAGTATGCAGTTTGCCATACCAAAAATAAACCTTCAGGTTATATTGTGGGTTTTGAGTTACAATTGGGTGATAATTTTCATTTGCTTGAAAAACTTTGAAATGCTATGATCTTGATCTCATAGTCCCTTCCCAGTCCATTTCCCCTTCTGTCCAGCTTTTTTTTTCCTTCAAAGACACAGTATGTAATAAGAGCTCTAGTGTAGCTGATGACCTTTTGAACACAAAAGGAAATGGAAGGGAGATTTGTTAAAGAGGTACTTTAATAGGCTTATAACAGTCAAAAATAAGTAGAACCTATGCTATCTCACAAGCTTTATTTTACTTCTCATACCAGCCTTAGAGCTGGTTTAACATGATTATTATTTTTTTTCCAAACTTTGGCCTGTGTTAAGGGCTGTGGTTGGGATTTATAAATTTCTAATGGATTCAGTCATTTTGCTTCAGCTAAGCTGCTGTAGATAATAGGAAGATCAGGAGGCTTCTGCTTTGGACTTAGTGTGATTTGATAGAGTGGGATATGTGAGAATCAGCAATATTTAATAGAAGTATCCTTGAAGTTTAGGTATGGGTTAAGAGGAGAAGATGAAAGGAGATTTATATGAGATAGCACTGCAGGTTTAGTTTAAATAAGAGAGATAGAAGGGTAAAATGCATAGACTATCGTCAGAAAGCAGGTATTGAGGCCGGCGCCGTGGCTCAACAGGCTAATCCTCCGCCTTGCGGCGCCGGCACACCGGGTTCTAGTCCCGGTCGGGGCACCGATCCTGTCCCGGTTGCCCCTCTTCCAGGCCAGCTCTCTGCTGTGGCTAGGGAGTGCAGTGGAGGATGGCCCAAGTCCTTGGGTCCTGCACCCCATGGGAGACCAGGAGAAGCACCTGGCTCCTGCCATCGGATCAGCGCGGTGCGCCGGCCGCAGCGCGCTACCGCGGCGGCCATTGGAGGGTGAACCAACGGCAAAAGGAAGACCTTTCTCTCTGTCTCTCTCTCTCACTGTCCACTCTGCCTGTCAAAAAAAAAAAAAAAAAGAAAGCAGGTATTGAGTTAACAGCTTTGGTAAGAGTTCATGTCCAGGATATGACTGTGGACCAAGTTGGTACTCAGGGTCAAATGGCTGAGAGCCAGATACCTTGTCATCCAGAGATGTTAACACTGACAAGCAGAAGAGGATAAATATGGAAAACAAAGACTTTGAGAGAAAAAGTGTTGATTAAACTTGGATTGTTATTGCCTGATATAAACTAGAAAGTAAAAAAATATCTGTGAAAAGCCTCAGAGTAGAAAAGACATACATCAAACAGGTGATATTTGCAATAACAGTCACAAATACAAAATGCCATTAAACTTAATAATTCAGAGGGTTATCAGGTACTATGCTGTCACTGAAGTTGAGTTTTTCTGGTTATCAGAAGGAGCCTTCATGAAAATAAACTTCATGCCCTAAAGCACACAGATTGTTATGGATTAGAGAGAGTGTTTCTAAGCTAAAGTATAGAACGTGTGCGGGGAGCTAGGGAGTGGGGCTGGTGAATGATTCGAGCCAGACTGTCCAGTTTCTTAGCCGTTGTCCTGAGATGGGTTGGGCTTTTACCTTGTGGCTTGGAGGAAGTCATCTAAGGTTTCTAAGAGGAAACTGTAGCCCTGATAGCAAAATGAAGGACAGGCAGGGACAGAAACAAATTAGGAGGAATTCCCAAAGGGGCCCATAACCAAAAGTTTTAACCACTGCAATAAAAGAATGCTTGGCATACAAGTGATTAAAATTCAGTTATTTCTCTTTTGAATGACTCCCAATGGTAAGAAACTGTACTGCTTTTAAAAAAGTATTGCTACATTCTGTAAAGGTATACTCACAGTTGTTTAGTTCCCTTTCTGGAAATATGTCAAGAGGACCATAGAGGAAGTATAATCTGTAGACTCTTGCTATTGAAAAAATCTTTCCAAAATGTGACAAGCTACCATACTTGTCTTATTCACTTCTTCCTGCAGTCAATTATTTCTCCCATTTCTCCATTTAATCCCTAGTCTGTACTGGGCTCTCTTGGGATCCTGGGTTAGTTATGTCCTCAACTTGTGTTTTATGTTCAGGTTGCTGTTTATGATGGCCGTTTGGACCAGGTCTGAAAATGTGAGGTCAGGACCCTCCACTAAAGCTCTCTTACTTTTCTTAAACATTGTGTTTGAGCAAAAATGAAGAGAGGGCACTTGCTCATTTCCAGTAGGTTTTGATATTAAATTATTGTGTTAACAGCCAATTTTATTTTTCAACTCTTCAGGATTATTAATGAAACATCACAGTTCTGTGTGGAAATTTTCTTAGTGTGAAATGGCTAGTCCTTATTGGCATTACCATGATTTACAGTCTCCAGAATTCAAGTTTGAATTGATGGCCCTTCTGGTGTGATATAATTTGAATTCGTCTGATTCTTGCTGACAGTACAGTTTCTCAAACAGTGAATTAGAAATTTTAAGAAAGTGTGAAGCATTTTTTTTTTTTTTGCTTTGAAATTTTTCTTTTTTAAATTGGAGAATTATTTTGGCCCTAACCTGTCTCTAATATCTCTTTTTTCAATTATAGCTTCCTGTTGGGTCTGGTTATTTAACTATTTCAACACTGGTTCCCTCCCCCCATAAACCTTTTGCTTAAGGAATCCAAATTTCATGCATTTCCTAAGTACAACTTTAGGAACATAGTGTTTCTTCCCACTGTACCCACCATCCCACCCACTCAGCACTAAGTTTTATTATCAGCTGGTTGATACTTAGAATTCTGAGCTTAATATATACTTTTAAAATGTATTATTTATTTGAAATGCAGAGCAGCAGGGGCAGGGTGGGGGAGATCTTCTGTCTGCTGGTTCACTCCCCAAATGGCCGCAAAAGTGGTTTACGAAATCTGCTATATTTGTATGCCATATATCACTTAAATTGTTAATGATCTAAAAATATCCTGATCTTTAGAGCAAGATGTTCATGAAACTAAAGGTTAAAATATTAGTGTTCTAAAAGGCTGTGATTGTAAAATAAGCAAAGTTTGTAGCAGTAAGTATATAGATGGCCCTAAATTGAGAAATTTGATGAATTTTGATAAAGTTATTAGAAATAAAGATTTACTTCTCTTTTTTAAAAAGACTTACTTTATTTGTTTGAAAGGCAGAGTTAAAGAGAGAGAGGGAGAGGCAGATTTTCCATCTGCTGGTTCACTCTTCAGACAGCTGCAACAGCTGGGGCTGGGCCAGGCCGGCAGCAGGAGCCTCATTTGGGTTTCCCACATTGGGCCATATTTCACTGCTCTCCCAGGTGATTAGCAGGGAGCTGGATCAGAATGGAGCGCCTGGGACATAAGCCAGCACCCATGTGGGATGCCAGCATTGCAGGTTGCAGCTTAACCCCTTATGTCACAATGCCGACCCCAAGAATTAATTCTTACTGGTAATGCAGATAGTGTTCTTACTAACAGTTAGTTTAAACATTACAGACAGTACTTGTCTCAGGGTCCTTGTCTTCATGGATCCCATGTGATCTTATGCAAAGTTCTATCTTCTCTTAATGTCAATTTCTACATGTAGAGATTATCTTGCTCCTTGGATTGTTATAAGTATTAACTGAGATGATGCAGAAAAGTTCTTAGAACTGGCCTGGTTGTTATGAGTGTTCAGTAAATCTTAGCCATTACTAATAATCTTATAAAATGCTCTGCCAATCTATGGTTATTTTTAGGTGTAGAATAGAATATAGCATCCCTGACGAGACTAAGAAATTACCTAGGTTACCACAAGATAAGATAATATTAACCAAATTGAAATTTGTTTTATGGATGGTTTACTTGTTTGTTTGTTATTGAATATAGGTAACTCCATTTCCAAATACTGGATTTATAAACGGGTTTACGTCTCCAACCTTCAAACCTGCAGCCTCTCCTCTGACTTCACTCAGACAGTATCCTCCCAGAAGCAGGCAAGTTCTGTCAGTGGTTCAAAAGTCTGTGTGCTTCATGTGCATTGTTTTTCAGCATCTGTAATAAGAGATATAGTTGGCCACTAGTAATGTTCACAAGAGGTAAAAGCTGTTCAAAGCCAATGACAACATTCTGTAAAAATGAAACAATCAAATTAGTGCTACAGTTTCCTACATAAGGGATAGATTCTCTGCAGAGAAGGCTTTTGGGCAGCTTGCCCTGTATATGCCTTATTTTTAGATTGAACTTGAACTTACAAACAGCAAAGGAGGGCCTTTGAGTGTTAGCTATTCTAAATAACAAATCTTATGAAAGAGGAAGCAGATTGTAGCACAGATATCGCACTAGCATGCTTACTATGTAATGCCTTGATTGATTCATAACTGAGCACATACATTTTATTTTCAGGAATCCTACTAAGTCTCATCTGCGCCATGTGATTCCTAGTGCAGACAGAGGCCCTGGGCTATTAGAAAGTCCTTCAATATTTAACTTCACTGCAGATCGATTAATTAATGGTGTCCGGAGCCCACAGACAAGGCAAACAGGGCAAACTAGAACACGAATACAAAACCCCTCAGCTTATGCCAAGAGAGAGATTGGAACTGGGCGCGTGGAGCCAGGTAGTCTTGAATCCTCTCCTGGTTTAGGGAGAGGAAGGTGAGTTGTCTACATAAGGTTTGCTAAATGTAAACTATATTTCTGTCATAAAATATTAATGTTTTTAAATTTTTAAATTTAGATTTGTTTTATAATATTTTCACATTCATCGCAGAAAGCCAAACTGAAGGCTATAAACATCAAGGAGTTTATGCAATTGCTGTTTGCGGTTACATTAGAGCAAAGATTTAGATTGTTTCATCTTTTTTGTAGTATGAAATTGTTCCATGAGAAGTGTAGATGAAGTGGAACTATTTGAGGTCACAGTCATTATTTGCGGAGAATTTTGGAGCTCATCAGCTCCCAGACTCCATTGTTTGTGCCCACAGTCTCACCTTGGTGGTAGTTGCTGGCCTCTGACAAAGGATGCCCTCCAAGCTCTGTCCAGTGGGCTCCTCACCTTGCTCATTTTCCAGCTGGCAGTGAGGAAAATGAGGTTTGCAGAATCTCAGCCACATTATCACAACATATTACTAAAGAGTGGGTTTGAAGCTGAGAGACAGTAATTTGTTAACCAATAAGGTATGCCACTTGGATTATCCAATCAACTTGTATATCCTGCATCAGTTTACAAATGGTAGCAATTACACGTTTATGCTTGTGCCTAACAGATGTTGATTTTATGTAAATATAGTCTCACTTTGTCCACAACAAGTAAGTTATGCTGTCCCTTAAATAATCCCTAATTGTAGCCACAAACAATAAACAGTGAAGAGTTTAGTTAGCATATACTGATAAATATACATGGCAATCCTGAGAAAGCATGCAGAGCTTCCACAGTCTTTGTTTCTGTAATTGTTCATGAAGCCACAGTTAATATTTGTAACTTTCTTCTTCTACTTTGTCTTATGTTTCCTCTGCCTTCAGATGAAGCATTGAGTGCTCAGGGCTCTTAAATGAGAAGGGCGATCTAGATCTTCCTTCTTGAAGGAATTGATGCACACTGGTCATGTCGCACCTTGTTTCCCCATTGCAGGTAGGGGTGGGTAAGAGGCACTCTGCAGGATACCCAGGGTCCAGGCATGCTTTTCTTCCCCACCCTGTACAATAGTCAACTGCAGGGCTATTTATTTATTTATTTATTTATTTATTTTTGACAGGCAGAGTTAGACAGTGAGAGTGAGACAGAGAAAGGTCTTCCTTTCCATTGGTTCACCCCCGAAATGGCCACCACGGCCGGCACACTGCACCCATCCGAAGCCAGGAGCCAGGTGCTTCCTCCTGGTCTCCCATGCGGGTGCAGGGCCCAAGCACTTGGGCCATCCTCCACTGCACTCCTGGGCCACAGCAGAGAGCTGGACTGGAAGAGGAGCAACTGGGACAGAATCTGGCGCCCCAACCGGGACTAGAACCCAGGGTGCCAGTGCCACAGGTGGAGGATTAGCCAAGTGAGCCACAGCACTGGCCAACTGCAGGGCTTTTCACCCTGGCTGGATTCAGTATGATGAAGAACTCCATATGCCAGGTGGCTGTTTCTGTTTCTGTCTCAATGGAACCACTGTTAGCTCCTCACCTTACAGAATCATTTCTCTTTGGAAATAAGATACTCAAACCAGCAGCATTCTGAGTTGAAAGGTCAGAAGTACTAACTCTGCAGTTTAACAGAGATTTCTCCTTACAGTGCCAGAACCATGCCTCTGGCTGTGGTGCTACATTGGATCTCACACTCCCCCTCCCTCCCAGAACTGTATCTGAGTCTTCACTTGGCCTGCCTGGATTCTCAATGATGGAGTCTGATAGCCAGCAGGTTTCTAGGTCGAACACATGGAGCACCATGAGGGTGAGGAAAGTCTTTAGTTAGGCCTGCCGAGAGTGATGCTGCTCAAACCCCATGATAGTCACATCTGTATCCAGGACACAGGTCTATTCTAGCAAAGTGAAACTTCTGCACTCCCCAGGGACTAGAACCACTGTGGTCAGGTATCCATGGTGAAGGGTTGCCCCTGGGTTGAGCTTCTGCACGATTTCTTCCTTTCCTCTGGACAGTACTCACAACACACATGCTCATACTGTCCATCCCACACTCATTCTCCCAGATCTGCTTGTTGTCAAGCTTTGAGTTCCAACTCCTATAAATCTCTCGTCCAGCCAGATACAAGCTCCTTGCTCATGAGCTGGTACCAATCTATTCTTTCTACATTCCCAAGTCCAGACACGGTGCACCCAGAGTTCTGCCCACTGGGAAAGTTTCCTGGCCTTCTGGGGAGTGAGCCTGAGGCCATTCTATACAGTGTGCATGAGTGTCTGTAATGCCGGCCCATCACTGTTTCTCAACACAGACCCCACGAATGCCCTAAGTATGGATTAAGGTGAAGGAGAACTGGTCACTGAATGGCCAAGCACTAGCCTTGTAAGACAGTCAATGGTTAGCATTTGTGCCCAGCTTTTTATAGGTTAGTGCCCCTTCTGTGATAGCCAGCCCAGGTCTCTTTGTCATTTGATGTGCCATAGTCAAGCATTTAGTCTCACCCAGGGTCTAGTAGTCCACAGCCAGGAGCTATTTCCAAAATGCTTTGGTACATAAGGAGAGAACAGATTTTCTGCAGGAGGTGGCCTGACTTTGTTCCAAAATCCCAACAGCTTGTGTCTTGCCTCTGCTTGAGGGGCTACCAGAAGGGTTCAGAGAGCATCCCATGTTTGACTGAGAAGTTGAGGGGATCTAAGCTCATTCTACTTGTTAGCTTTGTCATCTTAGGCAAGACTACTTTTTGGTTTTCTGTAAAGGCAGTGGTGAATATTATCTCTAATCTTCTTTCTAGCTTATATATTATGAGGGTATTCCCAAAAATTCATGGAAAATGGACTTAAATGTATTTTGAAAAAAAGTTTAGTTCTGTCATTTTCTTTGTAATGCACATTGTGATGAATTTCTTGAAACTCCTTATATGCATTGATTTCAGTTTTCTCTCGCTCTTTTTTTTTGGGGGGGGGGGGTAGCAGAATAAACCAATCTTGTTTATTTGAAAGGCAGAGAGGCAGGGAGAGAGAGGGAGAGAGACAGGTATCTTCCATGCTCTGGTTCACTCCCCAAACGGCCTCAAAAGCCAGGAGTCTGGAGCTCTATCCAGGTCTCCCACACATCAGTAGCAGGGGTCCAATTACTTGGGCTGCTTTCCACTACTTTCTCTGGCGTATTAACAGGAAATGGATCAGAAGCAATCAGGCAGGATGTGAGCTAGCCTCCAATATGAGATGCAGACACAGCAAGTGGCGGCTTAATCCACTGTGACATAACATCAGCCCCTAAACTTTTCTTTTAATTCCATTTCTCCATAAACTTTTTTTTTTATTTGACAGGTAGAGTTATACACAGTGAGAGAGAGAGACAGAGACAAAGGTCTTCCTTCCATTGGTTCACTCCCCTAATGGTCGCCACAGCCGGCGCTGTGCAGATCCGAAGCCGGGAGCCGGGTACTTCCTCCCCAGTCTCCCACGCGGGTACAGGGACCCAAGCACTTGGGCCATCCTCTGCTGCCTTCCCGGGGCACAGCAGAGAGCTGGACTGGAAGAAGAGCAACCAGGACTAGTACCCGCCGCCCCAACCGGGTCTAGAACCCGGGGTGCCGGCGCCACAGGCGGAGGATTAGCCAAGTGAGCCACGGCACCGGCCTAAACTTTTCTTTTTTAAAGATTTATTTATTTGTTTGAAAGGCAGAGTTACTGAGAAGCAGAGGTAGAGGCAGAGAGAAAACCTCCATCCGCTGGTTCACTCCCCAAATGCCCACAACAGCCGGAGCTGTTTATGTTTTAATTATACTTCTGTTTCTTAAAGATTTATTTATTTATTTATTTATTTGAAAGGTAGAGAGAGAGAGATCTCTTCTATCCATTGGTTCACCCCCAAATGGCTTCAATGTCCTGGGTTGGGCCAGACCGAAGCCAGGAGCCAAGAGCTTCCTCTGGGTCTCCCACATGTGTGCAGGAGCCTAAGCACTTGGGCCATCTTCCGCTGCTTTCTCAGGCACGTTAGCAGGGAGCTGGATCAGAAATAGAGCAGACGGGACTTGAAATGGAGCAGCTGGGACTCGAACCAGCGCCCTTATGGAATGCTGGCGTTGCAGGCAGTGGCTTTACCTGCTATGCCACAGCACCGGCCCCTCCATAAACTTTTTTGAAGTTCCTTTATAAAAGGCCCTTGGGAACTCTTTGTGTTCCCTTACAATAATGGATAAATATAAAATTATAAATTGAAAGTAATATGTGACTAGTCCAGGTCTATGTGTCTTAGCCATCTTAGGATCCTAAGGACCCAATGTGAAGTCACCACTTAATAAAATGTTTATTTATACAGTTATACACTGCCATGTATGATATAACCTTGCTACCTACAGGAGGTCTAATTTAGAGTGACAAGAATCTAGAGCACTGTTCAGAAAGCCAGCAAGTAGGATAAGAGAGACAGTTCTTGGAATTTAGAGATCATTATGCGATTTTTGTGGTAGAAGATAAGCCATTGAAAGCAGTAGTATATAAAAACTAAGGGGTGAAGGAGTGTGGAATGGGTTATTTGGGGTCTTTTAAGTTTTAATATCAAGCAAATTTGCATTTGATAACCTTTCACTACCATTTTTAACAAGTTTCCTATTAGTTTAGGATCAGATTTTATGTACCTTTTTATTCCAACTGAATGAATATTCATATCTTTAAATAATGTTGAGTAGCCCCTAAGTTAATTCTCGTAGTAATTTTTTTATTTAAAGATTTATTTATTTGAAAGAGTTACAGAGAGGCAGAGAGAGAGAGAGAGAGGTCTTCCATCTGCTGGTTCACTCCTCAAATGGCCGCAATAGTCTGAGCTGCACCGATCCAAAGCCAGGAACCAGGAGCTTCTTTTGGGTCTCCCACATGGGTACAGAGGCCCAAGGACATGGACCATCTTCTTCAGCTTTCCCAGGCAGTAGTAGAGAGCTGGATTGGAAGTGAAGCGAAGCTGCTGAGACTCAAACTGGCGCCCCTATTGGATACCAGCACTACAGCTTTACCTGCCATGCCACAGCACTGGCCCCAGATGTTTTTATTTTATTTACCTATAGGAACCTGAGATTTAAAACTTTTCCATAAAGTTTTTATGTTTTAACTATACTTCTCTTTCTTAAATATTTATTTATTTATTTATTTATTTGAAAGGCAGAGGTACAGAGAGAGAGAGGGAGAGGCAGAGAGAAAGAGATATCTCTTCTATCTGCTGGTTCATCCCCAAATGGCAGGAACATCCAGGGCTGGGCCAGGCCAAAGCCAGGAGTCAGGAGTTTCTTCTGAGTCTCTTATGCGGGTCCAGGGACACAAGCACTTGGGCCATCTTCCGCTGCTTTCCCAGACACGTTAACAGAAAGCTGGATTGGAAGTGGAGCAGCTAGGACATGAACCAGCATCCATATGGGATTCCAGCGTCCAAAGCAGCGGTTTTACCCACTGCACCACAACTCTGGACCAAGGTTCAGATTTGAGAATCGGGTTATCTTTGAACAATTACAGAGTAACAAAGACTAAATTTATGCATGCTTTAAATATGTGAGCACAAGCATAATGCTCAATGAACAATTGTCCAGGCAGGAAAAAAAATAAGTCTTTTTGCTTTCTGCTCCTCTAGGAAAAATTCCTTTGGCTATAGGAAGAAAAGGGAGGAGAAGTTTACGGTGAGTACATACAGCATATGTCACTTTTATGACATTTAAATGTAATTCCTATTAAACAAACATGAGATTTAATGGAGTAAATTAAGGTTAAGACATGAGAAGAAGCATTTCAAATGATTTTTTTCTCTCAGCATGATATCCATTAAGTGGTAACTGATTTTTGATAGCCTAAAGAGGAGGACATGGTGCAGTTCCTAGTTTCCTGAGTATTTTTTCCACAGTGTGTAAGCATGTGTCCTGTGGAAGAGATGCAGCCAAGAACTTATTCTTGCACATAGTGCAGTCTCTGTGCTGGTGTCCAGACCAGTTCTTCTGTTTGGGTAACCCTGTTGTAGAATTTAGAATGTAGTATTCAGTACCCCCGATTCTTGGAGTTATGTTCCAAAACCTCAGTGAATACCCGAGATAGCAGATAGTAGCAATCCTTCATTTAGTGCCTTTTCCACCTTAACTAAGCATTTATAGTGTTCACTGTTATTGTGGGAGTAGGCAGTAGGAAGGTTATGACAAGGTACAGGTTCTTTTGAGCCTCAAACAATGCCTCAGCTTCAAATGAAGCTCACACAGATAGTAAGTATAACAGCAAAAGTTTACTATAGGAAAAGAAAGTGCACTTAAAAGAGAGAGAGAGAAAGGTCTTCCATCCACTGGTTCACTCCCCAATGGGCCGCAATGGCTGGAGCTGTGCCGATCCGAAACCAGGAGTCAGGAGCTTCCTCCAGGTCTCCCATGCAGGTGCAGGGGCCCAAGGACCTAGGCCATCCTCCATTGCTATCCCGGGCCATAGCAGAGAGTTGGATTAGAAGAGGTGCAGCCGGGACCCAAACTGGCGCCAATATGGGATGCCGGCACTGCAGGCAGCAGCCCTACCCGCTACACCACAGTACCGGCCCCGAAAGTGCGCTTTTTTAAGAGTGTAGAAGCGGCCCAAGAATCGAAACTCAGTGTGAGACTGAGACTTGAGGCCCTTAGGATAATGAGGGCTGTAATTTCTTAGGAGTTGGTCTTGGCCAAGGGGCCCTTACTGTGGTTTTGAAGTCACCTGGTGTGTAGGCCATCTGGCCATTATCTTAGATATATACAGCTTCTAAGTGAAGGGGATTTTTTTTTTTTTTTTTTTTTTTTTTTTTTTTTTTTGGTCCCCTGCCTCAAGGTTACAGATAAGGGAGGAAGACAGGAGAGAAACAGACCATGAAAGAGTTTTGGAATTTGCTTTTCAGTTTCCCCAGTTAATCTTTACCTGTCTCCTGCCTCAGTGTTTGAAGTCCAACAGCAAAAAATAGCACAAGTTTCATTTTCCTTCTTCATAATTTCACCAAGAGAAGATTCATTCTTACTGTCAGTATTAGCAACTTCAGCATTGATTTTGTTTTTCTTAGAAACTCAAGAACTTTCATCTTTTCACTGAAGGCCAGTTTGTGGCTGCTCTTTGGTAGATCTGAATTGCCAGTGTCATCAGTTTGCACTTTGAGACCACTATTAAGTAAAATATGGGCTATGTGAACAAAAGCACTGTGATTCCACTACAGTTAACCTGAAAACTGGCATTGCTACTAAGTGACTAATCAGTGTGATAGCATCCAGGCTGGATACACTGGACAGAGGGGTGATTCACTCCCTGCACAGGATGTAGTGAATCAGAGCAAGAAACGTGCATGCTGCTCAGAACTGCACATAGTTTCCAGCTGGCACTGTATCTCAAATTAGCCACTTAAAATCTTGGAACTGTGATTAATGGAGGGCGGGGGAGGGAACTGAACATGCTGGAAAGCAAAACTACAGATGAGGCAACATTAGTAGTGTTGACCAGTAGAATAAGCTTCTCCTGTGTAGAAATTTGCTTGGCAGTGCTTTTCATTTGAAGCATTGAAAAAAATTATTTATTTATTTGAAAAGCAGAGCTAACAGAGTTAGATCTTCCATCTGCTAGTTTACTCCTCAAATGACTGCAATGGCCAGGTCTGAGCCAGACCAAAGCCAGGAGCCAGGAACTTCCTCCTGGTCTCCACATAGGTGGCAGGGCCCAAACACTTGAGCCATCTTCCATTGCTTCTCCCAGGCCATTAGCAGGGGGCGGGATTAGAAGTAGAGCAGCAAGGACTTGAGCCGGCACCCAGGCACCCATGTGGGTTGCTGGTGTCACAGGCAGCAGCTTGACCTGTTGTGTCACAACACCAACCCCCATTTAAAGTGTTTTAACACAAATCCGCTATGAACCAAACATTGTTGCCTTTTGCTATAACTTACAGATAGGACAATACCAAAAATAAGTAATAAATTAGTGAGTGATAGGCACATGAGACATGGTGATTTTTACTTGGGTTGATTGAACAGTTTCTCCTGTAAAAAATATTTGTGTATAGCTATAATGGATGTTGGTATGGGACTTTTCAAATCCACGAAATAGGAGAACATTGTGGCAGGATTTTAACTCTTTGGTAAGGCAGTTCATATTGGTCAATTCCCATTGGCATTCATGAATTCTTGTAACAGTTTAGAATAACAAGGCTGGCATCTGAATATCTGTTTTGAAACCTGCTGGCACTGTTAGGCCTGCCCTGAAGTGTTCCATTGACGTCTGTTTTAGGTTTTTGTTGTTGTTGATGTTATATTTTGTTTGATTCATGGGCTGAACCACTTAGAAATTGAGAAATATGGCTCAGAAGTTCTCTTTATCATAGAGACTATACCATTTATTGTGCTTATATACTCTAATAAGTTCAGAAGTTTATATACAGTAACCAAGATGTGAGCATTTGGGCCTGATCAATGCCTTAGGACCAGGAGCAGCAGTCATGCCTCACTCCCAGGCATTCAAATCTTGAAAAAATCTAAATGCTGCCTTCAAAGTCAAGCCCTATTTGGGTTCTGCAAACTCCAACACCTGGATAGTTGTTGCCTGCTTCTTTTGCTCCTACAAATAAAGATTTAGTAAATTTTTCCAAGCTATCTAAAAATGCTTATCTTTGGAAAAGTTGCATTCATCTCAGAAACATGCACATTTTAAAAAATGATTTGTTTTATTTGAAAGAATTAGAGGGAGAGACAGAGAGAAATCTTCCATCCACTGGTTCACTCCCCAAATGGCCACAATGGCCAGAGCAGGGCCAGTCTGAAGCAAGGAGCCAGGAACTTCTTCTTGGCCTTCATGGGTGCAGGCGCCCGAGGACTTAAGCCATCTTCCCCTGCTTTCCCAGGTACATTAGTAGGGAGCTAGGTCAGAAATGGAGCAGCTGAGACTTGAACTGGCACTCATACGGGATACTGGCTCTGCAGGTGGTGGCTATACCCATTACGCCATAATGCCAACTCGCATGCACATGGTTTTCAAAAATCTCTAAAAATTGTTTTGAGAACATAGTGTCTGTTTGTAGCCTAAAGCTTTGTTAGATTATTTTGAGCATTATGTTCATTATAGTAGATTATGGGGATCATACAACAGCCAGATGGTCAATAAGAAGCATAAACTTAGCTGTGAGGACACATGACTAATAAAGTTAAGTTAAAATTAGTCATTTCTACCACAGTAAAGGCAAGAAATAGGCAAGGGTACCCAAAACAGACAGTGGAATTTTTGTCAACATGGATCCATTTTCATCCTTTAACCTGCTGTCACTTGAGTGCAGGCATGTTTTCAGTAGATCCCAGTCATACGGGGAATGATCTTCCTGTTGGTGTAAATTTCTGGAAATATTGGCAGCTTGAAGCTGGGTAGGTTCATCAGATCTTTGCTTCCCGGGCATAGTAGTTTAGCATTCCAACTAAAGAAGGACTTGCATTCACATAAATGTCAGCTCATTTTCCCTTTCTCAGCCTTGTATCTTTTGACCAAGGAACTTCGTACTTACCAGTATGTTCTAGCCTGTTAAAGCAAGTTGATAGTTATTCAGAATAAATATATCATTGCCTTTCTCCTGAGATCTTGAGCTTACGAATTACAGTTGACTGATAGATACTATGCAGAGTTTACCTTCTGGAAGAATCTAGGAAGGGTCTGTTATCAAATACTGTGTTTCAGTAAGTCAGTTTTCAGATACCCAAAGACTCCTCCCATTCCTGCCTTTTGTTACTGTTTTTTTAATCGACATCTATGTAGAATTTCACACACAGCTTGTAGAGAGTTGAGAGTGTGCCATTGCTTTTCTCTTAAGATACACACACTGTGTGTATAACACAGCATGTCTGGAGATAAATAGGGATACATTCTACATTCAGGCTGTTCTGATTTCTGTCTAATGGAGTTGTTTTATAAGGTCGCCCTTGTGTTTAGCTCATTCTGTTTTCTGTGTACACGCCTTTGCCTTTCCCTGGTTTCTGTCAACTGATTCCATGCACTGGACTTCAGAGGTTCCTGACACTCATGAAGAAGGGGCACTGTGTGCAGTGTATTAACCTTTTTAACGTCCTTTCTGATCTGTCTCTTGGCCAGCTGTAGTCTTAGAATTTCAGTTTAATGGGTCTGCTCTAGGTGGTTGAAGTGTGATGAAGCATTTGCATGGTTGAATTACCTGTGCATTGTTTGTTTATAGATTTATCAGACAAATGTGGAAATCAGAAGTTGCTTTGCTTTACTCTTGCACTGTTTTCACACTTGTGTGACTTTACAGAGTGTTATTCTATTGCAGAGCAGCCAAACTCAGTCTCCAACACCACCAAAGCCTCCATCACCAAATTTTGAACTGGGTCTGTCCAACTTCCCCCCATTACCTGGAGCTGCAGGCAATTTGAAGACAGAGGACTTGTTTGAAAACAGGCTATCTAGCTTGATAATAGGATCATCAAAAGAAAGGGTAAGATAACATATTGTGAGTCTAAAACTGCTAACATTCACTGAGCACTGGTTTTTGGGCTAAGCACTTTATAGAGCTTCTTATCCACATTATTTTTTAAATATTCATAAGAGGTCTAGAGAGATTAAGTGATTTGCAGAGGTCACACAGATTTGGAGTGACAAACTGAGTGTTGAACCCCAGGCCCAGCCATCTCGTCTCGTTCCCTTGCTGACTGTGGAGTCAGAGGTAAAATCTATACATGAGGTTTGTACAGTCATCCAGAAACTTGAATTGTGTTTTTATTGTTGTTACTCAGACCTACCTTTATCCTATAAGACAACAGAGTGGATTCTTCCTCCTTTTTAACCCTGCTAACAAGTACCCAGGAAGGTCTTGTGGAGTGGTCCTGCTTACATCCCTCGGGCCAGCCGTCTTCAACCATGGCTGTAGATCAGAGTCACCCTTGTGTCATTTTCCACAGTGACCCACCAAGCATTCCCCCCATCTACTGTGCGAGCAGGAAGACAGAAAGCAGTGCCGTGGAGGTTTTGGAGATCTCCATACTTGCGTTAGTTAGACTCGTACTTCCTTTGACAGAGGTCTGACGAATGCTTCTTGATTGTGAGCTTAACGTACTCTGGTGATTTTCAGAGCCTCAATGCAGATGCAAGTACGAACACTATTCCTGTAGTGGTCCCCAGAGAGCCCTCATTGCCGGCTTCTTGTGCTGTATCAGCAACATATGAACGATCCCCCTCCCCAGTCCATTTACCCGAGTGAGTATTAATGTTCTACCAACAATTGGTGTTTACAAAGCTGAATGCCCTGTATTGTTGCGTGAAATTCCCATATCTGGTGGCATTTTTACAGGGATCCCAAGGTGGTAGAAAAGCAGAGGGAAACCCACAGTGTGGACAGACTCCCTTCTGTTGTTACTACAACTGCGTGTAAATCGGTGCAGGTGAATGGAGCCGCCACAGTAAGTACCTAGCCCCTGCCTCTCATAGCACTGGCAAAGCTTTGGGTGTGGTAGAAGCACAGTGCTCTCCTTCTGCATGAGCTGAATTTTTTAATCAACTCTCATTTGATGGATTTTTATTTGTGTCTGTGTGGTTTCTTGAGCAAAATATCCAGAATATTTGCTGGTAATATTCCATTAACTACTCTGGTTCTTTCTCATGATCGCTACCATAGCATCCTTTTATTTCAGTGTTGGTTGATAACTGTTACTTTAGTAACTGTTACTTGAAATCGTAGCCCCTGTTCTTCTATAGAATTTATGACCAATTTAGCACTTATTCTAAGTGTGTATCTCATGTGCTAAAGAATTAAGCAAAACAGGAGCAGGTGCTGTGGCACTTGGAACATCCATACCCACATTTTTGGGTGCTAGTTTGAGTCTCAGCTTCTCCGCTTCCAATATAATTCCCTGCTAATGTACCCGAGAAACAGCAAATGATGGTTTAGTACTTGAGTTCCTGCTACCCATGTGGGAGACCCAGATGGGGTTCGTGGTTCCTGGCTTCAACCTGGCCCAACCCCTACTATTGTAGCCATTTGGGACATGAACCAGCAGGTGGAAGATTCTCTCTCTCTCTGTCTCTCTGTCTCTCTTTCCCTCCCTCCCTTCTTATTCTGCTCCTTCTTCCTCCTCTCTCTCTGTCTCTTTCAGCCTTTCAAATAAATAAAAAGAACTAAGCAAAATAGGAATAGGACAGGGGGCCCCACATTAACCTCTAGCCCTGTGGGTCTGGCATGTCTAGATCCCAGTGACTTTCTTTCTGGTAGCTTCTCTCTGGTGAATCCAGCCTCTCGAGTCTAATTATGTCATCCTCAGTTTGGTCTTGGGTGAGCTTTTATGTTAGATTTGGGAATGCAGCCGTTATTGTCAGTTTGAGTAGAAAAAAAAAATCAGTAGGTTAAAATTAACACATGGGTTTAGTTGCTGAAATATCTTAATTTTTTTTCCTCTTATTTAACCTTCATGCTACCCCTTATTTGAAAACCTGTTGCACTTTTTAAAAAAGTTTTTAGCTTTGTCACAATCCTTTTTAAAGAAGTTTTAGTTCTTGTATTTATTTGAGAGTTATAGACAGGGAAAGACTGAGATCTTCCATCCACTGGTTCACTCCCCAAATGCCTGGAACTCAGTCTCTTCTCCCACATAGGTGGCAGGGACCCAACTACTTGAGCCATCACCTGCTGTTGCCAAACGTGTGCAGTATCAGGAAGATAGAATCCAAGGCAGAACAGGGACTTGAACCCAAGCCCTCCATTTTGGGTGCAGGGGCCCACCCCTCCGAAGACTGCTTTTGAAGTTTTTCTGTCAGTGGTGGGCTACTGTGTGGTGGCTTGTTGCCTGCTTGTGTTCTGAAGAAAGCAGAGCAAGAAAAAGCAGTGTTTGTGTCTTTTTCTAGAAGTTTCATTTTTTTTTCCTTGAGACTTCCATTTTCTAATTTTATCCATTTTTAAAAGGTGTTTCTCGGAGGAAAGTTGTACAGCAGAGAAGCTACACATCATTGAATTTTATGAACTTTTTCAAAGTAGAAGCACTTGGGAAGATGGCAGTTTAGTTACAGCTGAAAACTTTGTTTTTGTCTAAGTAAACTTTGTTCCCCATGTCGTCCCTGGAGAAACCATTTTTTGCATGTAATGCCATGTTTGCTTCCAGGAATTGCGAAAGCCCAGTTACGCGGAGATTTGTCAGAGAACGAGTAAAGAGCCGCCTTCTTCCCCATTGCAACCCCCAAAAGAACAAAAGCCAAACCCTGGCGGTTGTGGGAAGGAAGAAAAGAAGCTCGCTGAGCCCGTGGAGAGATACAGGGAGCCCCCTGCCCTCAAGTCCACTCCTGGAGCCCCCAAAGACCAGAGGCGGCAGCCTGGGCGCCGGCCCTCGCCCCCAGCTGTTGGGAAGCGTCTTCACAGAGAACAGAACACTCCCCCCAAGTCTCCTCAGTGAAAACCGTATGTCTGGGAGGGGTTGCAAAGAGCTGTATTAACCACAAACGAAACACTCTTCCCACTCAGTACGAGAATGAGTCGCTGGTTAGGCGCTTGCAGTGTCTGTGAGGCCCATGGAATGCCTGCAAGTTATTTTTTCTTCTGTGAGTCGGATTCTCCCCTTCTTGGAAAAAAAAATCTGTTTTTCAGGATTTAATTAATATAAACCTTATTTTAGGTTGGTGCTTAACTGGAGGTGATGCATAAGTCTGATTTTTTCAGGATAGAAAATGCATTTATCCCAACAGATTGATGTTTTTTATTAAGCCTCCATGTGGCTCTGAATGCAAGCTATATAGTGAGTTTTTCTAAATTAAGGGAACTATGCTACTTCATTTTTTTTAATAATATTGATCTGCAAGTGCGTATCTCAGATGCCCCAGCAGATGGATGAGGGCTGGCAAGGGCAGCCTTGGCCTCGATGTGGAAAGGGGTTAGCAGTGTCAGGTTGCCGACACACTGGCATGGGAGCTGTGCTTTCATCTAAACTGTTAACAAGTGATTCTAGCATTTAAAAATACATAGAAATGTACATATAGGTCTTTTTGGATCCAGTGGGCAGAAAGAACCTGCAGAGCGCACCCTAGAGAAACCTGAAAGCTTTGAGTTTTGACGTCCTGCCAGCAAGTAGCCAGCTTCTCCCCTTAATTGCAAGTGGCTATTACCTAAAATCAATTCAAAGCACATTGTGAATAGAACCTAAATGCAAATATACTTTGTTGGCCACTGACGTGTTGCCAGGATGTTGTACCATGAAGTGGTTTATGATCCCTGTGAGCTGGTTGCTCTGGCTCTTGGCCTGGTGCACCTGCTCCATGCACATTTCTGTCTATGTTCCCCCGCCCCCAGGCACTCTCTCTGAAGAGAGTCCTCATCTTAGCTCCATGTGGACGTCTTCCTGAACCTCTGCATCAGCACATGGATTTAAAGTTATGTAAAATGGTGAGAGAATGGTGTTTGTGGTTTTTTCCCCTCTTTGGCTGGTGGAAGACAAAAATTGTTGCTCTTTTTACCTCCAAGATGAGGGTCTCATTGATTCCCTTCTAGAAGTGTTGTACTTCTGAAGAACAAGGATGCACTAAAGTTAGCAAGTTTATAATAAATTTAAATATAAATTATTTTGTTTTAAAATGCCTAAAATTTTTCTTTAAGTATTCTAAACAGCAGACATTAAAATATTTCCTGCTACATGTAACCATACAGTTTATTCCACGAAATGTTATTTAACAAGACTGAGGTTTTTGTTTTTTTTTAAAAAAATTATTTCCATCCAATATTTAAAGACTTGAATTTTATTTAAACTTGAAAATGACTTTGCCTTAACTTTTGTATAAGACAGCTTAGAGTTCATGGAGACCGGCCCCTGGGTTGGCGTGAGTGGATCAGAGTTACTCAGTTACCGTGTGGATCTCTTGTTGCTAGTTTTACTGAGTAAGCATACCGTAGTACAAGAACTAGTAGTAGTTTTTGTAATATACCTTAAGGATCTTAAACAGTTGATCTTTTTTCAGATTGTTGAAAAATCCTGTAAATGCAAATAGTTGATACTGTATTAAATATGTGCACTTGGGAGTGTGCTTTGCTTGTACAGTTGTAAATAATCAGAACATATTAAAAAAAGGTACCCTACAGAGAAAATCTGATAAAAATTATTGATATATTATAAATGTTGATGTTGAGCTGGATGTAGATAAACTAAATGTTGTGGTTTGAATATTATTTTAATTTGTTGAGGTTTTTTTCCCCCCCTCTCATACTGGTGTGTTGAACTGATTTTGCCTCTTTGCTGCAAAAGGGAAATGGAAAGTCTTATTAAAAGCCGTGAGATGTTTTCATACTCTCTTGCAAAGTATGGAAATGCATACTAGTCATATCTAATGTGAAAGAGTTCCGAAGTACAATGTAGAAAGCAGAAACTGGTAGGATCTTTTAAGTCAAAGTGAAAAATGAATTACTAATTCAAATCATATATTGCTAAGTGTGATTTACCCTACCAGAGGAAAACCTGCCTGGTGTCTCTCACGGTTTCCTTCAGGGCAGTAGTCATTATTCAAAGACATAGAAATACAAACAGTGCTAATAAGTTTAAAATGCATGATAAAGGAATGGGAGAATTACTTTCTTGGTAGCTGTCAGATCGTTGGACCGAAAACTCAGAAATAATTGACCTCTTCAAACCAAACCAACAGATGCTGTAAACACTCAGAGGGCAAGCTCTGAGATCTGGGGCCCTTTGTGTCACTTCTTAGGAACAGGTGCCAGGGTGTGTTCAGCCATCCCTGTCCCCCACACATCAGTGAGTCTGTAACAGTGAGTCCTTTCCCCAACGTGTGAGCTTTGCAGCACGATGTGTGTGTGATTAGAGCCAACTGTGGTTGGTTGTTTGTGAGCTAAAAGGCTAGAGCTCCAGAGCAGCACGCAGGAGAGCAGTGGGCACGTGGAGTAGCATCGCACAGAGAAGGGCTGTTCTGGGTTCTGCTGCCAGCGGACGAGGTCAGTACACTGTAATTACCGCTTAGCCAGCGACAGTCTGTTGCATCCAGAGCTGAAACCTTGCTCAGATGTCATTTTTATAGCACTCTTTTTTAATTAAGCAAAGGTGATATGCCAAATAGCTATTTAATGTCGAACAAAAAGCCTGTCTGATATTGCTCTGGAGATGTTCCACTCAGAAAGAAAAATGGGAGTTTTCACAATAGGAAGCTGTGACGGCACATAGAGACTGTTGCTGATTTCACATACAGCTGATGCTATGTGGCTTTCATACATTTTAAAAATTTAACTCATTCCTTTCCCCGCCCCCAGCAGTACCTCAAGTTATAGAATCAGAGATACAGCAATCACAAATGACATTTTAACTTGTAAAATTGTGTGATGTTACTTACCATTTGGAAATATAGGAATAAGAACCTGGTCCCATTTCACCAGACGTGAATTTCAAGTAGAGTAGTTGTTCTCTTAGGAGTTGGTGTCATGGTGTTTCCAAACAGTCCCTCCTGTCATCGCATCACTGGTCGCCACTAGCCAGTGGCGGGAATGTCTTACGTTGCTGTATTGGTCAGGATGTCTGCAGTTTACATTTAAAAACTGGTTCGGTGTATCACAACAGGTGACTAATGGTGCATACCTGTCTTTGTATCCCCTTCAGTGAGTTATAGTTGTGGGTTTTGTGTGCTTCATAGCCTGTTACACAGAAAGCAGCAGACAATCGAAGATTTAAGGAGCAGTAACAGCTGCCAGTTCACAAGATGGGAGTGTAATATGGAAGCTTTCTTGAGGGTTTTTGTTTTTGTTCTACTTCTTTTCATTAAGACTGGAATCAAGCTTACATGTAAACTATTGGTAATTTAAGTTTCCTTTTGTGTCATTCAGTGTAAAACTGTCTAATTTGAAAAAAAAATGTAGGTTATGAAAAATAAAGATTTAGGCACTGTTCAGTTTTTCTTTTGATTTTCTTTTAAATTAAACATTACTTCAAGAATGCATCTTTTTAAAATATGATTTTTTTTCTATATCCCCATCAGTGTAAATGAGAAACATGTGTGTGTAAACTTGCTTGAGTTATAAAGGCTCCTGAGCCCCATGTGTGAGTTGACTGAAGCAACAGGATTTTAGGGTATTCAGAGTGAGCATTAAAAACCAAATATTCCTGGGAAATCATTAAATCCACAGTTTACCACAAAAATAAATACTCCTGCATCAGGATTTATTTGTTTTTGTTAAAATGGCTGTACCTCTCCTAAGATGTCTCCATCAAGTTATTTGAAGTAGATGTTGACTCTTCAGATCCCGAGACTACTCTAGAAAACAAAGTGATGGACTTATCTGTAAATAATAGTGATGCCAGCACTCTTAGCTTGCTATTTGGTGGACAGATTATCTGATTAAAATGTCCATTGACTGGTTTCTCCTCTACCGTGAATTGTGTTTTCGTGTCTCTTTCCCATTTTTCTACTTTTCTTACTGACTTGATATTCTCTATGCTGGCTGTTACTCCTGTGTTATGTGTATTACAAATGTTTTCTCTCAATCTACCATTTATTTTAAGTAGTACCTTTCATAGTTTTTAATTATTATGCAGTAAAATTTATCAGTTATCTCCTTTATGGTTTGAGAGTCTTGGTCTTGTTTTAGAAGTCTTTCCCTACTGCAGACTTGTAGTATCTTAATCTGGCTGGAACTGATCATGTGTGTATATGAACCTGATTTTACTTTTTGCCATATGGAAGTATCCTTTTCCAGTATCAGTTAATGCCACTTTGTTATTTACAGTGTTCCCACCCACAAATGAATTGATCTTTATTTGGCTCTCTCTACCATCTCTACTTCCGTTTCTGAACGGGCACCACAGTGCTTAATTCATCCATCATTCTGCATTGCTGAGAATCTCTTTGTTGGAACTAGCCATAGGGACAGGAATCATATCCATTTACATCATCATCATATCTCCTATTTTTAGAATACCATCTGCAACATAGTAGGTGCTCAGCAAATATTTGTTAACCTAGTGAAGGATTTATTGAGTGTGTGTTCTCTGTGCACAGCATTGGCCTGAAAAAATTGGAGAAGAAACAATAAGGTTTTGGTTTTCTATGGCCATGTAACCAACTACCCCCTAAGTTGGTGGTGGCTTAAAATGATCATCATACATCTGTGGTTTGGCTGCTCTGTTGGGGATCAGTTGGTCTGTGCAGGCAGGAGAACCAAGGCACATTGATTCGTGGTCGTGGGAGATGAGCAATAAGTAAATCTCAGTTGTTCAAATCCCACCCTCGCCACCCCCCCCCCAAGCTTGACATTGCATCCCATTTCTTAGTGCCTCCACATCTTCTGATAATGTTAAGATCCTGTGTTTCTCACTGGACAAGCAGCTGTTCAAGAGGAGCCATCAGCAGATCACTGTGTATTGCTGGTTCTGATCCAAGTAAGATAGATTTGGATTGTTTTTGTTTTATGGGTTGTTGTTGTTATTAACATACTTTATTCCTGGCCCACCACGGAGAGGTGAGGAGTAAATCAAAGAAGAAAGCACACAGCAGAAGCGTTCAGAGAGCTTGCCCAGAGACCTCATCACTTGGGTCTCCACTGTTTAGAAAACTTGTGCCTTGCACGAGTTGATAGTGAGCGTGAGGCACCCTAGAGCTCTGCCAGAAGGGCTGAGCCTTGCCCTCACGGGGCTGCCAGTGCAGTGGGGACGGTGGTCAGGACTGGGAGCCTTTGGGGGCCTGCGGAGTGAGCATTCAGGAGACTAAGATGGAGCTTCCAGAGTAGGAAACCTGTCCTACATGGGCAAGGGCCCCCTAATGGTCAGTTTCATCCAAGAGCACGTTTTTCTTTGCATTATTTATTTATTGAACAGGTGTACGCCTATCTGCAGGATTAATGTTTAGGCATTTATATTCAGTGTATGAAAGACTCGCCATAACATTAGTTTTTTTTCCCCTTTTTTAAGATTTATTTTTTTAAAAGATTTATTTATTTATTTGAAAGAGTTACATAGAGAGAGAAGGGAAGCAGAGAGAGAGGGTGAGAGAGAGGTCTTCCATCTGCTGGTTCACTCCCCAATTGGCTGCAACAGCCAGAGCTGCACCGATCCAAAGCCAGGAGCCAGGAGCTTCTTCCAGGTCTCCCACGTGGGTGCAGGGGCCTAAGGACTTAGGCCATTTTCTGCTATTCCAGGCCATAATAGAGACCTGGATTAGAAGAGGAGCAGCCAGGACTAGAACTGGCGCCCATATGGGATGCCAGCACTTCAGGTCAGGGCTTTAACCCACTGCACCACAGTGCCAGCCCCCAAGAGTACTTGTTAAAAAAACAATTTTGGGCTCCATCCCACGTCTGCTGAACCAAACGATTATTGTGCTTACACAAGTTTGGGATAGTCTGAAGGATGAAGAACTGGATACACTTGTCCTGGTGCCACCATGGCCGCAGCCAATAGGCGTCTTTACAGTATGTCTTGAAACTGACATAGGAAGCTAATCTGTGGCCTTTCCAGGAACTAAGTTATGAAATATCAAGAGAACCAGAGAACTAGTTCCACACACATCCTGAAACTACAAGGAGTACTTGAAGAAGTTTGCAAGAAAATGAAATTAAAAATACGAGTTTATTTTGATGCAAAAGTTGATGTCTGTGCGTAGTTTTTTTTTCCATCATACATTTCCTACACATAAAAAAATTTTGTGCCAAAATTCGTTCTTTCAATTTCATTTTTCTATGCATTTTAAGTCCCCTTGTAAGTGCTCTTCCTCTTCTTCGTCCCACTCCAGGTCAAAGGAAGTGACTACAATACAGTGGAATTAGAAAACAGCTCAGAGCCCAACAGCTGGCTTAGCAGCAGATGAAGACCTTAGTCAGCAGAGCCCCTGTCTGCACGCTCAGAGCCTGTTCCATAACTACTGCTGCCAGCACCACGGTTAGCACAAAAGCAGAGTACCTGTCTTACTGGCCTGCGCCCGCAGTGAATATGGGACTTGGGGTGCTGCTCAGCACCTGCGCCCCGTGGGAGTGTTTACCCAGCACAGTAGCAGTTATTGAGAATTAAGCAGCACAAGGTGGATTGGTTTTGTTTGTTTGTTTTAATAGGCAATGGAGTCACCAGAAAAAAGCAAGCAGCCCCTCCGGCCCCATTAAGAAGCTTCAGGCCTGAAACCTGAGTCAGAAGTAGCACAACCAAAAGTTGCTGATTTGTTTCATTTTTCCTCAAGCTTTCTTGAGGTTTATTTTGCTCTTGTTTTCCTAGTTTCTCGGTAACAACTTACTGATTTAAAATATTTTCTCATGTAAGCATTTAGTGTTCAGTTTCCCTCTCAGGACCTCTCATTCCATGTACTTTTTTAGAATTTCCTTTGACATTTTGTCTTTGACCCATGGATTATTTAGAAGTATATTGTCTAATTTCCCAGTGTTTGGAGATTTCCCAGGTGTCACTCTGTGGGTGATTTCTGATGCTTTCGTTGTGATCAGTGGCCACTGTAGGATTTCAGCTCTCTAAAATACCTCCGGGTTTCTTTTTTGACCCTGCATGTGGTTACCTGGGCAAATGTTCTATAAATGTCAGTGGCATCCTCTTGGTTGGACATGGTGTTCACTTCTGTATCCTTGGTGGTAACTTTCTGTCTTTGTTCTTAGAACTGTTCAGAGTGGCGGGTTGAAGTCCCCAGCCATTATAATAGATTTGTCCTTTCTGCAGTTCCCTTTCCAACTCAGTTTTTGCTTCATGTTTTTTGAGACTGTTGATTGGTGCATGTGCGTTTAGGATTGCCATGCCTGCCTATTGGGTCCGCCCTTCCACCATTAGATTATCTCCCAAGTAACTGTTCTTGGTGGCAGTGTTTTTCTTCTGTTCCACTAATGTTTGTGTGAGCTACTGTTTTCCATACGTTCCCCTTCAACCCACTTATGTCATTGTATTAGAGGAGAATTGCTTGTAGACCACATGTAGTTGGGTCGTGTTTTTCAACCTGCTCTTGCCAATCTCTGTATGTGTAGACCATTTACACTTATGGTGATTATTGACATGTTAGGGCTGTGTCTGCCATTGTATTATTTGTTCTCTATTTGCTCTGTTTCTTTTTCTCTTGCCTTCCCGGGGCATTAGAATTTTCCAAGTCTTAATTCTGGGTCAGAAATACTACATTCGGGGGTGGGGTAGGGGGACAAAGCCCTCTGTGCTGTCAGGTTACGTTTGCCAGAGTGGGCACTCTAGGATCCAGCACCTCTGCAGGTGTCCCCTCTCTCACATAGCCTTGAGCAAGTTTTGCTTTGCTCTGGACCTGATTCCTCATTATCAAATGGAACCGTGACCCTGCCTACCTCCTATGGCCCAGCCCCAGGCAGACAACATCCAGGTCCTTTGAGAAACCATCCATGATTCTCAGCCAGACAATTCGGGTGGTCTGATCCCAAGTCTCAGGCCACACTCTTCCTGTGGCCACTGTGACTGATTCTGGCTAGACATGTGACCAAATGCTAGTCACGAGATAGAAGACTTGTGGAAACCTCTGGAGGAATCTCTTGTCTTCCTAGCTGAGATGGTCCTCCCTCCTCGTTTGCTGGACAGAAAATGGCAGAGCCTTTTTCTTTTTTTTTTTTTTTTAAACTCCCGTGAAGGCAGCTGTCTTGAAGAGAATGCATAGTAGGACGGAGCAAGCGTGGACTGGATGCTGTCAAAGACCCCACTGAATGAGACCAGTCCCGAGGCCAGACCTGCCCCCCAAGTGTTCATGTATACTTGTATATGCTGACAGGTCCCCTTTTGGCTAAAGCCAGTTTCTATTCATATTACGCTTGTTTGCAACCAGTACATTTTTTTTTAAAAGCTCAGAAGAGTAAATCTGGTGATACGGGTAAAGTATTTAAAGCAAAACCTGACACAGTCATTGAAACTCGACAGCAAAAGGTGGAGTGCGGTTTACAAATCCGTCTGAGCGCGTGGCTTCACGAAGCGTTTTCCAGATGAAATGACTCGCACCCTTGACCTATCGAAAGAGTAAACTGAAGGGTGACACACAGGCAGATGTTGACATGGTAAGCCACGCGACCAGTCGTCATGTTCCCCCCCTCCCATGAGTCTGGGTGAACCTTACACTCCTTGAAATGTGAGCTGAGAGCGTAGAGACAGGCTTTGGTGCTAAAGCTGGCAGGCAGCCCAAGCCCCCCGTTTTAAAGCATCTGTATGAATCTTTATCACACTCAGAGACAAGCAAAGCACAAACCCATCAGTTAGGGGCTTCACACTAGCACGGGTGCACACGAGGAGGGTGGGGATGGAGGGCAGGGCTGAAGAGGTGCTTCACAAATGGAAGGGCCCATCCCTGGCTTCTCAGCTAAGTTTTTCAGTGCCCTCTCTTTTGTATCCATGCTTTTTTTTCTTTACTGGTTAGTTTCTTCTCAGTCGAGACCTTTGTACACCAGGCTGCTAAAAGGCCCGTGCCAGGTGCCCCCTTCCGCCATCCTCGACTTCAGAACAGAAATACGCAGCAGGCATCTCACTGGGCAGCAGGACCATGCGTTCTGTCACTGCTGAGGAAGGTAGAGCTCAAGAATGTCAGGGAAGAAGGTGTGATGCCTCCATGTGCCTGCCCTGCAGCCAGCAGGAGTACTGAGGCACTGGGAAGTATGCAGGCAGACATAACATCCAGGGGGGAGGGGTGGAGAATGAAGTCCTTTTCGTGTGGCTTTCAGGAATAAAGGTTTTGCCAGAAAGTTTCTCATCTCTTGGCCGGAGTTGGTGCCCGGTCACCGTCAGGGGTGCAGGCTTTTAGACCAGTTAGATCTACGCCTCTGACTCTGTGATGGGACCACGTGAAGAGGTGGGTCCCTGACCAAAATCGGCATTGTTGGGAAAGCAGGGACAACATAGCTGCGATGGGTGCTTATCTCCAACCCTGCCCTGTCCCTCACCTCCTTCCTTGCCGTGGCCACTTGAATTTGGTCCTAATCTCAGATGTGTTATATTTCAGATTCCTCTGCTCGCCTCCCAAACAGCTCATACCCAACCTATCCAATCCCTCAGGCTGACGCCTGAGCCGTTCTGTGTTTCCTCGCTCTTCCATTTAATCCACAGAGTCCTGGGAACTGCCCCTTCATAAGACACCCCCAAACAACTGCTGCGTGAGTGTCTTACCTGGGCTCCAGTGCCCCTGTCCACACCAGCCAGAGGATTCGTTGTGGTATGAACCACAGTGCGTCATTCCCTTGCTGAAAATCTCCAGTAGCTTCCTGTTGTACCAAGCCACAGAGTCTCAGCATCAGCTGCTCCTTAGTTACATTCAGCTTCATCTGGGACCACTGTCGCTCCACCCACACTGCCTTTTTCTGTGTTGCAGTACAACCAACCTGCTCCACCTCCAAGCCTCGGGCCCTTCCATCTCATCCTGGAATCCTCTTCTCCCTACTTTTTGCACAGTACGGAACCCACACAGAGATGGCCCCGGCCCCTCTGCCACATGTCTCATTTGCATCAGTATGTCAGTACTGAAGCTACCGAGTTTGCTGCCTCACTGCCTCCCCGGTGCCTGGAGCATCCCTGGCACAGGATGGATGTGTGTCCCTCTGCAACCTGATCCGTTCCAAACAGTGAGACCCTGTGAGACCCACAGGCAAATGTCAGCGACAGGCAGCTGACTCCCCCTCTCTCCCCCTGCCCCGGACTTTTGCCAGTAACTCCGGTCTCCATGGGTGTGTCCAACAGGCAACTCAAACTTGCCCGTGTCCACAACTGAAAGTGAGCAGCCTTGTACATCCTGGGGACAGCTCTGTCCAAGCACGGGCTCGTGTCCCAGATCTTGACTGCACCCTACTGCAGCAAATACCTCTTCCCTCCCAAGGCATCATGGAAGCTGCTACAAGGTGTGGACCTGGAGTAACCTCTTCATTGGTCACCCTGTCTACACCCTCAGTCTTTCCCTGACACACCAGCCAAGGTGGTCTTTTGCCATCCCCTTACTCAAAGCCGTGCAGCGGCATCCACATCTGGAAGCCCCACCCCTCCCCCTCCCTCCCTCTCCCTAATGCCCTTCTGCCTCGTGTCCCACAGCCATCTCCCCGGGCTCCTTCCTCACTCCAGGCTGGCCTCTGTTCAGTGTCACCTTCCCTGACTGTCCCCTACCCTTGCAGGAATTTGCATTGCCTGCTTTCTTTTTGCTCATCCTGCTAATCACCATCTAATAGATGGCCAAGTTTATCTGGTTTGTTGTCCGCTGGCCCCTAAGAGGAGGCACACTTCATTGCGGCAGGGTTTTATTTATATGTATGTATGTTCATTGCCATTCTCCCGGTGCCTGGAACGGGACAAAAAGTCTTTAAGAATATTTTTTTGGAATAAAAGCTGAACAAAGCAACTTATGTTTTAGAACATTGTTGTTGCTGCCTTGTGGGAAATAAAGTGGAGGGGAATCTATAGGAGGGATGGGAGGGAGTTCTGGGGAGGCTTCCAGGAGGGCAGCCTACAGAGTGCCAGGACTGCCTGGTGGACTGCGCGGGAAGAGGAATAAGCACAGCGGGGGTTAATCCCAATTTCCAGCTTAAATAACTCGGAGCCTTGGGGATGGTTGCTTTTGCGGAGACATGGATGTCGGGGCTGGAAACAAGCCTGGGGAGAGGGGCGCAGGATTCTCATCTTAACCTTGAAATGCCTGTGATGCTACGGGAGTGGGGCTGTCAAATAGACAAGCAGTGCCAGAGCCCAGAGCCCGGAGGAGAGAGCTAAACTGCAAATACAAGTTGGGATGTCATCAGCGTAAATTTAGTCCATAGTAAGCCAGAAGCTCCCAGATTTGCAAATGGGGATTTTCTTGACAAGAGCAGTTTTAAATTAAAGTATTTCTCCAAGCAAAGGGAGCGATCACAGGTCAGCCAGCATGAGCTTCTGTCTCCCTAAGAAGAGAGACCCCCTCTAGTTATAAATCCCTGTGACAGCCAACCATGACAGTGCCATCTTGAGTCCCGCCCGCTCCATGTTGCCCTCACTCTCGGGACACTTGACTGCCCGTCCGCCTACCTGGCGCCACTCTCCAGCCGTTGTCACAAGTCTAGCTGATAGAGTCACAGATGACCAAGATGCCTGAGTGGCTAACTCCCCAAGAGCACAGGAAAGGAATGTTGTCACGCAAGGCTCTCACCCCCAGCTCCCTTGTGATCTGTAGAAGTACCAAACCCTTGCCTCTCCTGTTCTGTGCAGAAAACAACCTTGCTACAGCTCTGTCCAGACTGCGTGCCCACCCTGGGCTGGGATCCCCATATGTAAGTTGCCCCGGTAAACTCTTTTCGTTGTATCTGGAGCATCCCTGTTCTTTTTGGTTCCTAGGGCTCTGTTTCAGTTGGGGGCATTCGTTACCCTGTTGCCCCACAGACAAGAACCATGCTGTTTGGTCCAAACACGTGAGCTCACTGTATGTGAAAGGCAGAAATGCGTGCCCACCGTCTGCTACTTGGGAGTCACAGTCGTGCCTTTTCACTGTGGATGAGACGTCTTTGGGCCTCACTGAGAGATCTCCCACCAGCTGGTTCACTCCCTGGTTGGCTACAATGGTTGGAGCTGGGCCTGGCTGAAGCCAGGAGCTCGTCTGGGGCCGTCTTCTACTGCTTTCCCAGGCGCTTTAGCATGGAGCTGGGTAGGAAGTGGAGCAGCCAGGACTCGAACTGGCGCCCATATGTCCCCTCCATTTTGTCCTTAGTATGGCTTATTTAGAGAAGCCTTCAACCTTTGCTTGAAAATGGTGTGAGGGCCTGTGACCCTGTCTGCCCCATGCCCAGCAGGTAGCTCAGGTGAGTAGGAGATGAAGCTGTTTCCAGGTGTTCGGTCTCTGTGTTCTTAGAGCATTGCTGGCAGCTCTTCAGGCAGAATACCATCTTCCACACACCCTTGCCCAGCTCCTGCAGACCCACGTGTCTGACCCCCATGCTCGGCTTATGTGCACAGTGCCTATGGTTGTGTTTGGTTTAACCATACAAAATGGGGGCTGGCAATGTGGCCTAGCAGGTAAAGCCTCCACCTGCAGCGCTAGTTTGAGTCCCGGCTTCTCCACTTCCAATCTAGCTTCCTGCTAATGCACCTGGAAAAGCAGCAGAGGGTGGGCCAGGTCCTTGGGCCCCTGCACCCACATAGGAGACCAGGAGGAAGCTCCTGGCCCCTGGATTGGGATCAGCCCAGCTCTAGCCATTGGCGACCATTTGGGGAGTGGACACGTGGATGGAAGATTTCTGCCTCCCTGCAACTCTGCCTTTCAAATAAATGAATAAATCTCAAAAAAAAAAAAAAAGGAAATGGAAGGTCAAAATCCAGTTCAATGTCAGCAGCTTTATGTGGTTCCATCTCATATTTGCGTTTCTGCTCTGATGCAACCCTTCTGTGCCGCTGTAGTTTTGGGGGATGACTGCATAAAATATACGGCAGTGCAATAGCAATGGAACTTCGGGCTTTCTAAAGCACAAAATGAGAAGATATTAGCAGGTGCATGCACAGGAAACAGCCAACTCGGTTACTGTCATAATGCACAATTTCTTTTAAAAAAAAATGTTTTCAATAGTTGCCAATATTTCCATGAAATGTCACCAGTTTCACATTTCCAATGTGTTGCAGTTTAGTGTTTTCTTCGTCCGCTACGGCCGACCAGCACGCAGGTCCTGGTTGTACTCCTGGCCTTGCTGTGGCCCAGGGTCAGGGCAGTCAATGCTGAGAGGGAGTGTGGTGGGTGGGGCCTCCCTGAGCTCAGAACCTGGTAGGGTCTTGTGAATGTGCTCACCCGGGAGAGAAGGGGAGACCCTTCCTGGAGACACAGGGACATCCGCCGGGAAAGAACAGGTTAAAAAAGCCAGCCAAGGTCTCCTGACTCAAACCTGCTACAGTGCCAGCACCTCCCCAACTGTGCAAGGCACCACAGGAACACTCACCCAACTGCTCAGGCTACGGGGCTGCTTGGGACCCCAGAGTGCGCTTTAAAGCATGCGGAATGGGGAGGGAGGGTGGTCTTGGGGAGGCTGAGCGGGAGGGGGGGCTAGGGGAGGCTGAGCTGGTGATTCGTGCCCTTTCCAAAAGGAGGAGACAGGTGGCACTAATTTCGACACAGTGGTATCCTGTTTCTCCACTTGTATGCGTTCTAGAAGCACTTCCTAAAAGCGTACTGATCCTTCCCTGACACGTCCTCAGCCCCCCGCCCACCTTACCCCAAGCCTGGCCATCTATATAACCATAAAGCAAGGAGACACGGGGCGGGGCGGGGGGCAGCCCAGTCTGGCAGTTCCATGCTCAGAAAACAGCCTAAGCTGCTTCAAGGAGCTGCCAGACTGGCCAGGCAGACGGGTGGGCAAGCAGGTAACCGACTGAGACAGAGGTGGATGGCCCAGCCACTCCTCTCTCCTGGGCTTCAGCCCCTGCCTTGGCCAGGTGGTGAGGGACCCTCATTTTTTAAATGTTTATTTGTTTATTTTTAGTTGAAAGGCAGAGAAACAGATCTGCCACCTGCTGGTTCACTCCTCCAACAGCTTACAATAGCCAAGGCTGGGCCAGGCCAAAGCCAGGAGCCAGGAGCTCCACCCAGGTCTTCCAGGGGGGAGGCCAGGGCCCAAGCACCTGCGCCATCCTCGGCTGCTTTCTCAGGTGCATTAGCAGGGAGCTGGATCTGAAGCGGAGCAGCCAGGACTGGAAGCAGCATAGGATGCGAGCGACTCCAGCTGAAGTTTATCTCACTGCACCACAACACCCACCCCATCCATGTAAAATATTAAAGAATTCACTTTTTTCCACCACACCAGGTTTTTGCAGTCTGTTGTGCATGTGACTCCAGGAATCCCCACGGCCAGTGACTGCGTGGCGAGCAGCGCGGGGTTAGACGGCAGTCGGCCCAGCTTTGCCTTCCGCCGCGAGGGAGCTCCGTTCTCCTGGGGTTTCTCCTAAAACCTGGGAACAAGAACATTAGGCAGCCCTGCCCTTTGAGGCCGGTCCAGCTCCCTGCTCTTGGCACACACACATACACACACGCACACAAATGCTTTTGGGAGCAGTGTGACTTTTACTGTCCTTACCCCATAGAACAGAACTAGAAAGTTCAAGAACCAGAACAGCCCTTGGCCATCCTGAAGGGCTTTTTTATTTTTCACATTTTATTCTGAATAGCTTAGCGTCTCCCCAGTTGGCCAGGGTCTCCCGGGGCTGTGGACAAACTGGGGATCCCTTCAACAGCAGAAATGTCCGCAGGGTGGTTGTGCAGCTTAGAGACAACTGCACCACAAGGGGGCGCCCGCCTCCTGGCTTGAAGCGCTCACTGCCTTGAGTTCCTTTGTCTGCAGGGTGGGAAGTCCTCCTTTATGATCCTATTTGAAAGGCAAAGAGATGCGCGCCAGCTTCCAGCTCGGCTCTCCTATGCTTTCTGTGGGACGTTTCATTCGTAGCAGACTTGGGCTCTTTGAGGAAGCCTCGTGAGGGCTCTTAGAAGCTCCTCAGATTTCAGCCCTCAGAACCTCCAAGTTTATCCCAAGAGGATGGTGAAGCTGTTCTCTCTGACTTCACTCCCCAGTGACTGCGTGTTTGCTGCAGATGTAAAAGGACAAATTCTTCCCAGGGGCCTCCTGGCGGGGGCCGCCGAGGTGGTGCAGCAGGTAAAGACGCTGCCTGGGATGCCAGGATCCCCATATGGGTGCTGGTTCCAGTCCCAGCTGCTCCACTCCAATCCAGCTCCCTGCACCTGGAAGAAGCTCCTGGCTCCTGGCTTCAGCCTGGCCCAGTCCTGGCCATAACAGCCATTGAGGGAGCAAACCAGCGATGGAAGAGCCCTCCCTCTGTCTCTCCATCTCTCTCCGTAACTGACTTTCAAATAAATAAATCTTAAAAAAAATAATGCCTGGTCTTCAGTGTTCCTGTGTTGGGGGAGGGGTTGAGGGAACCCACACAGCCCCAACAACGATCCTTCCTTCATGTGTTCCAGAGACAGTCTTCTGCTGAACGAATGCTCTGAAAATACTTCTCTCAATCTGTCACTTTTCATTTTTGTTTTTAAATGTTTTAGTCCTTTGAAAGGCAGAGTGAGTGTGCGAGAGAAAGACAGATCTTCCTTCCTCTGGTTCATTCCCTAAATCGCCCCAGCAAGCCAGGGCTGGGCCAAGAAGCCACATCCAGGTCTCCCAGGTGGGTGGTAAGGGCCCAAATACGTGGGCCGCCATCTGCTGCCTTCCCAGGTGCATTAGCAGGGAGCTGGATTGGAAGCAGAGCATCTGCTCCAACCACCAGCACTCTGATGTTGGATGTTGGTATTGCAAGCAGTGGCTTACCCCACTGATTATTCATTTTTGTAGCTGTCTTTTTAGAGCAAAAGTTCTAAATGAAAAACTCCTTGTTAAACTCAAGATCACCAAGGTTTTCTTCCTTTTTCCTTTAGAAGTTTTTTTTTTTATTAATTAAACTTTTATTTAATGAATATAAATTTCCAAAGTACAGCTTATGGGTTACAATGGCTTCCCCCCTCCCATAACTTCCCTCCCACCCGCAACCCTCCCCTCTCCCGCTCCCTCTCCCCTTCCAATCACATCAAGATTCATTTTCAATTCTCTTTATATACAGAAGATCAGTTTAGTATATATTAGGTAAAGATTTCAACAGTTTGCCCCCATATAGCAACACAAAGTGAAAAAAAATACTGTTGGAGTACTAGTTATAGCATTAAATAACAGTGTACAGCACATTAAAGACAGAGATCCTACATAATATTTAAAAAAAAATTAATTAATTTTCAGCCGGCGCCGTGGCTCAACTGGCTAATCCTCCACCTAGTGGCGCCGGCACACCGGGTTCTAGTCCCGGTTGGGGCGCCGGATTCTGTCCCAGTTGCCACTCTTCCAGGCCAGCTCTCTGCTGTGGCCCAGGAGTGCAGTGGAGGATGGCCCAAGTGGTTGGGTCCTGCACCCCATGGGAGACCAGGATAAGCACCTGGCTCCTGCCATCGGAACAGCGTGGTGCGCCGGCCGCAGCGCGCCAGCCACGGCGGCCATTGGAGGGTGAACCAATGGCAAAAGGAAGACCTTTCTCTCTGCCTCTCTCTCTCACTAGCCACTCTGCCTGTCAAAAAGTAAAAAAAAAAAAAAAAAAAAAATTAATTAATTTTCTATGCCATTTCCAATTTAACACCAGGGTTTTTTTGTTTTTTGTTTTGTTTTTTTTCATTTCCAATTGTCTTTATATACAGAAGATCGATTCAGTATATAATTAGTAAAGATCTCATCAGTTTGTACCCACGCAGAAACACAAAGTGTAAAAATACTGTTTCAGTACTAGTTATAGCATCACTGCACATTAGACAACACATTAAGGACAGATCCCACATGGGATGTAAGTACACAGTGACTCCTGTTGCTGACTTAACAATTTGACACTCCTGTTCATGGCATCAGTAATCTCCCTAGGCTCTAGTCATGAGTTGCCAGGGCTATGGAAGCCTTTAGAGTTCGCTGACTTTGATCTTATTCCGATAGGGTCATAGTCAAAGTGGAAGTTCTCTCCTCCCTTCAGAGAAAGGTACCTCCTTCTTTGATGGCCCCGTTCTTTCCACTGGGATCTCACTCACAGAGATCTTTCATTTAGGTCTTCTTTTTTTTTTTTTTTTTTTCTTTTCCATGGTATCTTGGCTTTCCATGCCTACAATACTCTCATGGGCTCTTCAGCCAGATCCGAATGCCTTAAGGGCTGATTCTGAGGCCAGAGTGTTGTTTAGGACATCTGCCATTCTATGAGTCTGCTGCGTATTATTATTTATTTTATTTATTTGAAAGAGTTAGAGAGAGAGAGGGAGAGACAGAGATCTTCCATGCGCTGGTTTATTCCCCCAAATGACTGCAATGACCAAGGCTGGGCCAGCTCAGAGCCAGGAGCTTCTTTGGGTATCCCACATGAGTGCAGGGGCCTAAACACTTGAGCCATCCTCCACTGCTTTTCCCAGGTGCATTAGTGGGAAGCTGGATTGGAAGTGGAGCAGCTGGGACTCAAACCTGGCCCAATATGGGATGCCAATGTCACAGGCAGCTGCTTTATCTGCTATGCCACAGTGCCTGCCCCTCTTTCTAGAAGCTTTATGGTTTCAGCAGTTGTATTTAGGTTTGTGATCTGTTTTGACTTAATATTTTTCCCCTCAAATGGCTCTTTGGCATAGGGGGAGGGAGGAAAGTGGAGGGGGAAGAAACTGGATCCAGCATTATGTTTCAAAAAGTGCTTCTCGGGGCCAGCACTGTGGCACAGCGGGTTAACGCCCTGACCTGAAGTGCCGGCATCCATATGGGCGCTGGTTCTAGTCCTGGCCGCTCCTCTTATGATCCAACTCTCTGCTATGGCCTGGGAAAGCAGTGGAAGATGGCCCAAGTCCTTGGGCCCCTGCACCCAACTGGGAGACCTGGAAGAAGCTCCTGGCTCCTGGCTTTGGATCGGCACAGCTCTGGCCATTGTGGCCACCTGGGGAGTGAACCAGCAGATGGAAGACCTCTCTCTGTCTCTACCTCTCTCTGTAACTCTGTCTTTCAAATAAAATAAAATAATTTTTAAAAAAATGCTTCTCCTTTGGGTTTCTGGCACCTTTGTCATGAGTATGTATGGTTCTGTTGACCTGTGTTCTCTTGGTCTGTATATCCATCTGTTTGTCAATACCATAGGGTCTTGCTTGCTATCACTTTATAACATATCTTTAATCAGGTGGTGCTCCAACTTTGTTCTTTATTTTTGAAGTTTTTTGGGCAGCATTCTAGGTCCTTCGTATTTCAATATAAGTTTTAGATCCAACTTGTCATTTCAACAGAAAAAAAAAGCCTGCTGGGATGTTGGTTGGGAAGGCATTCAGGCTACAGATCCGCTTGGGGAAGACAGCATCTTGACAATTTTGCGTCCTCTGATCTAACATCTCGGTCTTAACTTCATCCAGCAATGTCTTGTAGTTGCAATGCGTAGGATATACACATCTTTTGTTAGATTTATCCATACAGAGTGCATATTTTGATGTGATTATAAATGGTGGGATTTTTTTTTTCAATTTCTTATTCTTCATTGCTGGCATGTAGAAATACATTTGTTTCTATATACGAATCTTGTGAGAAACAGCCTCATCAGCCCATCAAAGGATGGACTCAGACTCAGCCAGTGCAGTGAACGTGAGACTTTATTAACAATCTTGCAGGACCAGGGCCTGGTGGAGCAGCACATGCGGGTGGTTCACAGCAAACTATTCGTTTCCTAGCACACAGATCCCGCCCCTGCTTCCTCATTGGCTGAGTAACTACCAGGCTACAGTCTTCCCAGCGTTTGCTTCAACTGTGTTGGCCACTGACATCCTGTTTGCCTGAGAACTCTCAGGTGCTCTGTAACCTAGCTGTTATGCTAGCAGCTATTTTATGTTGGCTAGTCGTCTACTCACAGCTAAACAGCTTACTGGGAAAGTGAACCAAACCTTTACTTCTCACACATTTATTTTACTTCGACCATCAGAACCAGTTTAAAACCCAGCCCTATCACTTAGGTGGTCCATTGTCTCATATCACTTGGGACAGCTCTCCACCCTTTGTGAATCTGTAATTAAAATGTGCTTGAGGCCAGCACCACGGCTCAATAGGCTAATCCTCCACCTGCAGCGCCGGCACCCCAGGTTCTAATCCCGGTCGGGGCGCCAGATTCTGTCCCGGTTGCCCCTCTTCCAGGCCAGCTCTCTGCTGTGGCCTGGGAGTGCAGTGGAGGATGGCCCAAGTGCTTGGGCCCCTGTACCCGCATGGGAGACCCGGAGAAGCACCTGGCTCCTGGCTTTGGATCAGCGCGGTGCGCCAGCCGCGGCGACCATTGGGGGTGAACCAACGGCAAAGGAAGACCTTTCTCTCTGTCTCTCTCTCTCTCACTGTCTACTCTGCCTGTCAAAAAAAAAAAAAAAAAATGTGCTTGAGCCGCTCTCCCCTGCCCAGCAGACTAGAATGGTGAGGGTCAAACCAGTCCCGGGAAGGAGTGACATATTAAAATGTACGTACAAATAGCTGTGGGTCGGGCTCTGCTGAGGCCAGCATTTTGTCCTCTTCCATTATGGAGCTGAGAGCCCAGGGAAAGTCTGAAGCGTTGTTTAAAAATATTCAGAAACACAGCTTAGAGTCAGAATCATGGGGTTTGCACCACATTCCCCTCGGCCCATTTACTTTAAGGGAACAAAGCTCCGGAGACCAAGTGGGTGCCAAGCAGGGACTCAGATGGAAAAGCATGGTTTGGGCTTTAATTATTGAACATCTACATGTGACTCCATTTGTTCTCTGGTTTCCAGCCCATCCTGTCCCACTTACGTATTTCTCTGCAGCATTTTGACGCCCGAGAAACGACACGAAATTGACTGTTGTCATCTAATAACCTTGGCTTAATTTGACACAACAGTGACCTAAAATTGGCCCTCTGGTGCCCCGCTATCCTCAACAATAAACACGAAAAGTAACACCAGAGAGGTTCATAAACATGTCTTTTGTTTGTTTGTTCATGTTATGCATGTGTATGGCTGGGCTCCAATCTGCTGTAGTCCCCCCTTCTTCCATGGAGCTGCTTCCCACCCACTCCCCAAAGCTGTGCTCAAAGCCATGTGGGACCCCAGCCCTTCCCTAGATATTGCTGACCAAACTAGGGGTGAACGTTTGACCCAAACAAAGCCAGTCCATATGTTGCCAGGAAACCTACGACCCTCTGCTTACAACGAGGTGAAAGACCTGGACACTGGTTCTCTCCTATTCGGGTGAATACCTGAGGGTGGGTGCTCCACCATCTGAGCCTGCACCTGTCGTTCCTGACCTTCGGCCTGCATCAGAACCCCCCAGAGGCCTCGTCTTTAGATTTGTGTTGAAGATCTGACTTTAAGAACCACTGCTCTATAAAGATGACAACCTAGTTTCACTGTGAACGTGTTACTGCTTTGTGTGAGTAGGTGCGAGCCAGCCAAATGTGTTTAGGTGGCTGTGCACGCTCAGGAACCCGAGGAGGCCCAGCCCCCAGTGCCCAGTTGGGAACTCTGTGGATCTGGGATGCATCCAGTGGGTCTGCTGACGCCTGTGGGAAGGTTTAGGGACACATTTCGCAGTGGCGTCCTGAGCCAGCGGTCATCGCTTGCAGGAAACAATCCTTCAACCAGGCAAGAAACACATGTCTCAGAGCATTTCCATGCGTCATGTGTCCTCGTGTGTGTTGGTTATGCAGAGACCCAGGCCAGCCAGCAAGGGGGCCACCTGTGGGGCATGGTGCTTCCGAAGGTTTCTCCTGTAGCACCAGCCTCGAGGCCGTGGTCTGCCTCAACCCGAAGACCACGTGGCACGGCAGCAGAGGGACCGTGTACGGCAGCGGATGCTGCTTGTGCTGGGGAAACAAGCAACTGTGGGCCCTGGAGGTGGGGGTGCAGCAGCTCTTCTGCCGGTTCGCAGGGCTCCGTGGGCTGCTTCGCTGCAAACTACATTGACCTGAATGGTTTCTGAGGCACGCGCACATGCAGAGAGTCTAAGGCGATCTGGAGTTTTCAAAGCCAGTGGTTTCCAGTTGCACTCCGTGGGCTTCTGAGTCAGGTCCCTTTGACTCAAGTCTGCTGCTCTTAGAAACAGGTTTGGAGGCCAGGATGGGACCTCCTCCTGCTGAGAGCTGGGCAGCGGGCTGGGCAGACAGAGCTAAGGAGCAACCCCAGGGTGGGGCAGGCAGTCCCACTCCAGTGCCTGCCCAGTGCCTGCCCAAGGGCAGCAGAAAATCCCAATCAGAGGAAGACCTCGCCAGCACTGTGCTTTCGCCTGCCAAGGGGGTCCCAGCCCCAAGCAGCCCAGACGTCGGCCTCGCAGGCTGCCTTCCTGTCACCATTTGTCCCTGAGCTGCTTCCGAATGGGGACAGCACTTGCCCTCCTTCCTACGTCATCATCGTAGTTCTCTGCCCGCCTCACTAGCGCACTTGCTGGAGGCCGGGGGGCCCGGCCAGGGAACATGATGGGTTAGAACAGCTCGTGTGAAGTGTTTGGAGCCTGCGTGTAGAGGCCATGCAGGAACCTGGTGGGCACAGAACCCAGGGTTGGTGTTTGTCTAGAAAGTACAACCCTCTTCTGTTCCTCCCTTCCATCCACTTTTTTTTTTTCTTTTCTTTTTTTTTTTTTTTTTTTTTTTTTTTTTTTTTTTTTGACAGGCAGAGTTAGAGAGAGAGAGACAGAGAGAAAGGTCTTCCTTCTGTTGGTTCACCCCAAAAATGGCCGATATGGCCGGCGCGCTGCGCCAATCTGAAGCCAGGAGCCAGGTGCTTCCTCCTGGTCTCGTATGTGGGTACAGGGGCCCAAGCACTTGGGCCATCCTCCACTGCCCTCCCGGGCCATAGCAGAGATCTTGACTGGAAGAGGAGCAACCGGGACAGAATCCAGCACCCCAACCAGGACTAGAACCCGATGTGCCGGTGCCGCAAGCGGAGGATTAGCCTAGTGAGCCGTGGCATCAGCCCCATCCACTTTGTGATAACACTCTGAGGACTTTCCTGTAAAATCTTTGGTATTGTGTACATTGGGAGCATGGGAGAAGGGAGTCCAAGCTCCGGCCTCAGATGCTACAATCTGAGCTCCCAGCGCCTGGCTCCTTTTTCGTGGGCCCCACGGATGCCACGGGTGCAATAGCCCCTGGCCCGGGAAAGTCCATTCTACAATCCAAAACTTATTCATGCTGTGTGTCCAATGTGGAGTGGAGGAGCTGTCACTGCAGAGAAAGTCCTACCCGACAGAGTTCCCACCTTTGCTGATCCAGTTTCAACAGATCCTCTATGGCGGCCAATGCCAGCGCCACCTCACAAGGGCTGCCTCTGGCCCTCCACGGCCCTAGTTAGAACAGCCAGAGAGTTAGCTAGCAAGAGGGTGGGACACCTGGCTGACCCGGTAGGGACCTTCTTACCATCGCTGGCTCTGCCCAATCAGCAGCTCTTGCACATCCTTTCCTGTTATCCAGCCCCAAAACCTCAACACAATCCCCATCATGTCAAAAAGAAAGGAATGAGGGCCGGCGCCGTGGCTCACTTGGTTAATCCTCCGCCTGTGGTGCCGGCATCCCATTTGGGCATTGGATCTAGTCCCGGCTGCTCCTCTTCCAGTCCAGCTCTCTGCGTGGCCCAGGCAGGCAGTGGAGGATGGCCCAAGTCCTTGGGCCCTGCACCCGCATGGGAGACCAAGAGAAGCACCTGGCTCCTAGCTTCGGATCAGCATGATGCGCCGGCCGCAGCGCACTGGCCACAGCGGCCACTGGGGGGTGAACCAACAGAAAAGGAAGACCTTTCTCTCTGTCTCTCTCTCTCACTGTCCCCTCTGCCTGTCAAAATCTATTTATTTATTTATTCAAAAGGCAGAGATACAGAGGAGAGAGAGAAAGAGATCTTCCATCCACTGGTTCACTCCCCAAATGGCTGCAACAGCTGGAGCTGAGCCAATCCCAAGCCAGGAGCCAGGAACTTCTTCCGGGGCTCCCACGCAGGTGCAGGGATCCAAGGACTTGGGTGATCCTCTACTGCTTTCCCAGGCACATTAGGAGTGAACTGGATGGAAACTGGAGCAGCCGGTACTGGAATCAGCACCCATATGGGATGCAGGCACTGCAGGAGGAGGCTTAGCCTTCTATGCTACACCGCCAGCCCGGAAGCAATTTTTCTAGCAACACTGGAATCCCCACAAGTAGGAAACAATGGGGCCCATGGCATTTCCATCTCCTTGCGAGGTATGTTGTTCATATTGGCACTGAAGAGCCAGATTTGACCTCACAGAGGCACTCTTAGCTAGTTCCCCTGTGTGCTCCAATCCAGTCCGGCTGTTGTGAAGGTTTTGCAATACCATGTTTCGTTTGGATGATATTATCTGGGGTCAGCTGTGTGCCTGCCCTGTAAGTGACCCTGTGTTGAGTTTATCTTCCTGATCTCTTCACACCACTTTAATTGAGTCTACTAGGACAAGATCAAAGGCAGATTATTAAGTGAGAGACCTGTGAACCCAGCAGCCTCACAGCACTGCCCAAAGTGTCTGTGTTGGGGGGCGGGGATCCGTGCACCCCAGGGCATGTGGATGTCCCCTGCACCAGCATGGCCACTCCACCCTCACCTCAAAAGCCACAAGCCACCACCCGTCACAGCAGAACATCATGCGTCATATTATATACAAGTCAGCTTTCAGCAACATTGGTTCTGCTTGTCAGTATTTGGCTTTATGGAGCTATACAAGTTATCAGCAAGGGTTTATGCCCAGTTTTATAGTTAGTTATTTAGTTTAAGTATCAGTTACATAAAAACAGCCCTGGGATTTGGCAATATTTTAATTTCCCCTTTAAAGGAGATCTGTGTATTATTTTTTAAGTTCAAGAACCACTGGCTGAACCCCACTGTCTTCTGCGGCAGTGTGGCCACTGGGCTTTGGATCAGGGGACTTCATATAAATAAAAGAAATATAAACCATCTCAATTTGCTATGCTAATCACACATTGAAATGATAAAATGTTAAGGACAACTGGCCACATAACATTATGAAAATTAACTATAACAGCCTCACTTTAATGAGACTATTAGGAAATTTTAAATTGCACATGAAGGGGTGGACATTTGTTGCAATAGGTTAAGCAGCCTCTTGGGAATTTATGTATTTATTTGAGAGGTAGAGTTACAGAGAGGCAGAGGCAGAGAGAGAGAGAGATCTTCCATCCATTTATTCACTCTCCAAATGGCCGCAATGGCAGAGCTGGGCGGATCTGAAGCCAGGAGTCAGGAGCTTCTTCCGGGTCTCCCATGTGGGTGCAAGGACCCAAGTTCTTAGGCCATCTGCTGCTGCTTTCCCAGGCACATTAGCAGGGAGCTGGATAGGAAGTGGAGCAGCCAGGACTCAAAGTGCTGGCACTGCAGGCGGCAGCTTTGCCTGCTTCACCACAGCCAGCCCCTCCACTTGGTTTCTAACCCAAGCCAGGGCAGTCTGTCCCCAGGTCGTGAGCTCAGCCGGCCTCCCTGAAGTGTGTGGACCCAGCCTGGGGTGGAAGACGGCCAGGAGGGGGCCTCATCCACACCTACCTAGGGGTTTTCTCCCCAGGCAGTGGCCCAGCCTCTGGGGCTCTCGTTTTCCGGGGTCACTGGTTGCTGTTCTGATACTCCCAGCCCTAGGGAAGAAGTGAAGTCGTGGTGTGGGAATGAGTGAGGGGCCTCACAGAGCAGCTTTCACAAACCCCCTTCCCCTCCTCAGCCCATACAGACAGAAGCCACACAGGAGCGCCCACAATGTCACGTGACTCGTATGCACTCCTGCAGTTAGGACTTCAGACACCACCCATGAAATTCAAATACAAGGGGTTAGGGAAGGACATGGTCATCATTAGCTATTTCCCCACTCAGCTCTGATCCATGTCACTAAGTTAGCCCCACTGGAGGACAATGCAGTGGGGACACCAAATAGGTACATCTTCACCTGGGACAGGAGGGAAAATCTGGAGACCTGAGGCGGTCCTTAGCCGCCCAGTTGCCCAGGGGATGCACCCAGGGTGACCTTGTCCTTAGAACATGCAGGAAAAAAACTCCAAAGAGTACGGTCTCACCAGCCACTGAGGGGACAGGTTCAGAACCAGAGGATGGGGGTTGACACTATGGCGTAGTGGGTAAAGCCGCCACCTGCAGTGCCAGCCTCCCATATGGGCACTGGTTCAAGTCCCGGCTGTTCTTCTTTTGATTCAGCTCCTTGCTAAGGTGCCTGGGAAAGCAGTGGAGAATGGCCCAAGTGCTTGGGCCCCTGCACCCACGTGAAAGACCCGGAGGAGTCTCTCTGTTCCTGGCTTCGGCTGGGCCCAGCTCTGGCTGTTACGGCCATTTGGGGAGTGAACCAGTGGATGGAAGGTTCTCTCTCTCTCTCTCTCTCTCCTTTCTCTCTTTCTGTAACTCTGCCTTTCAAATACACACATATAGAATCCAACCAGAGGATGGCACAGACCTCCAGGCCACACACTGCCCTGATGCAGCTGAGGTCCAGGGGCTTCTCCATGACCCCTTGGCCACCTCCTCCTTGGAAGTTCAGGCTGCCTACAGCCTGAGCTGTGACTGCCTGGTATACCCATCTTCCCGGGTACACAGGTGGTGAGTCAGCGCCCCACCCTTTGTAACAAAGGAGACACTGAGTGACAGCGTGCCTCACGGATGGCTCCGAGTGGCCAGGCAGGCCACAGGGCTCCGTGCCAAAGTCAGTCTCTGCTCAAGGATTCTATCTCAATCCAGCTTTTTATTGCTTTTCTTAATTTAAAAGTTATTTAAAATTTTTTAAATTTATTTTATTTGAACGGTAGAAAGATAGACAGAGGGACATTTCCTATCTGCTGGTACATTTGAAATGAACCGAATGCTACAGCCAGGAGCCAGGAATTCAATCAGTGTCTCTCGCCTACATGGGTGGCAAGGATCCAAGCACTTGAGCATCACGTCCTGCTGCCCGGAATGTGCAGTAGCAGGAAGCTGGAATGGAAAGTGGAGCTAGGACTCCAAGCTAGAAGTCACATGTAGCAGCTTAGCCACTGTGCCAAGCTCCCACCCCTCCATCAAGCTGTTAGGTTAGTTTGAGTGTTTGCTGATCAAAGGCAGTCTAAACCTCATCTTAGAAAGTAGAGGGTTGTAGAGATAAGATTACTTGGAATTCCAAAAGCTTCAACCGAAGCTGTTACCAGCATTTCTTATTCTTCTCTCCAAAGACCGGTTAACCTCCAAGAAATGGGAATGATTTTGTTGACGTGGTTGCAGGGCTGTCCTGAGCCAGGATCACTCATCTCAGTGCCTTCAGAAAAGAGTTACTGAGCATTGGTTTTTCTAACACTCTGTGCTGCTCACCAGGGTTCTAAAACTGGACAGGATGTAGATCCTCCACTACAGAGGGTCCCAGAGGCAGAGGGCAGCAGGATTTTCGTCAGCCAAGGGGTTTTAAATATCGGGCATTTGTTTCCAACCATCTGGAGGTTGGAAGGTCTGCATTAACCTGGGGAGACCCCACTTCCTGGTTTGCAAATGCTGCCTTCCCGCCATGTCCACACGTGGTCCTCCCTCTATGTACATGTGGACAGAGAGTACATTGGTATCTCTTCCTCTTTTTCATTTTTATTTTTTATTTTTATTTTTAATTTATTAGGTAGAGTTATACACATTGAGAGAGCGAGACAGAGAGAAAGGTCTTCCTTCCGTTGGTTCACCCCCCATGTGGCCGCTACAGCTGGCGTGTTGTGGCCGGTGCGTTGCAGTCGGTGTGCTGCACCAATCCAAAGCCAGGAGCCAGGTGTCTCCTCCTGGTCTCCCATGCAGGTGCAGGGCCCAAGCACTTGGGCCATCCTCCACTACCCTCCCAGGCCACAGCAGAGAGCTGGACTGGAAGAGGAGCAACCGGGACAGAACCAGCGCCCCAACCGGGACTAGAACCCCGGGGTACCGGTGACGCAGGCAGAGGATTAGCCTAGTGAGCTGCGGCGCTGGCCAATAAATAAATCTTAAAAAAGAAAGATATAGGGCCGGTGCTGTGGAGTAGTGGGTAAAGCTGCCGCCTGCAGTGCTGGCATCCCATATGGGCGCCGGTTTGAGACCCGGTTGCTCCACTTCTGATACAGCTCTCTGCTATGGTCTAGGAAAGCAGTGGAAGATGGCCCAAGTCCTTGGGCCCCTGCACCCAACTGGGAGACCTGGAAGAAGCTCCTGGTTCCTAGCTTCAGAAAAGCACAGCACCAGCCATTGTGGCCATCTGGGGAGTGAACCAGCAGATGAAAGATCTCTCTCTCTTCTCTCTCTCTCTCTCTCTCTCTGCCTCTCATCTCTCTGTGTAACTGTGACTTTCAAGTAAAATAAATATATCTTTAAAAAAAGAAAAGAAAGGATCCTTTTACAACTACAAGAACCCATGGGAGTCAACAGAAATGGAAAATGTGGTTGTTCCTAGGGTGGGGGTGTCAAGTTGGCCTGGCTGGAGGGAGATTTGCATTTTACCCTTGCACTTGTGCTTGAGGGCCCTCTGTGTTCTCTGCTGTATACATTTTTAAAATAATCATTTTATTTATTTGAAAGGCTGAGAAACAGAGGGAAAGAGAGACCTCCCATTTGCTAGTTCACTGCCCAAAAGCCCAGAGCAGCCATGACTGGGCCAGAGAAAATCAGGGGCCAGGAACTCAATCCAGGTCTCCCACTACCTGCTGCCACCCAGAGTATGCATCAGCAGGAATCTGGAATTGGGAGCAGAGCCAGAACCCAGGCACTCTGACATGAGGGGTGGGGTCCCAACACTGCCTTCTATGGGCTGTCACCACCAGCCTGCTTTATATTAAAGTTTCACTCCAATCTGCACCACTGGAGGCTTTGCCGGGGCACTTTCCCTCCAAATCCTCCCTCCTTCCTGTTCTGACATCATTAACAAGACCCTGAAGTCATGAGCTTTCCCCCAAGCCTGGCCATCCCTGGTTCTGCTGGGGTCTACCAGCCCTGTCCCACCCACATCCACCCATCCACCCAGAAGGAAGCCTGAGCATTTAAATCTGGACACGAGGCCGGCGCCATAGCTTAACAGGTGAATCCTCCGCCTTGCGGCGCTGGCACACCGGGTTCTAGTCCTGGTTGGGGTGCCGGTTGCCCCTCTTTCAGGCCATCTCTCTGCTATGGCCCGGGAAGGCAGTGGAGGATGGCCCAAGTCCTTGGGCCCTGCACCTGCATGGGAGACCAGGAAAAGAACCTGGCTCCTGGCTTCAGATCAGCACGATGCGCCGGCCGCAGCGGCCATTGGAGGGTGAACCAACAGCAAAGGAAGACCTTTCTCTCTGTCTCTCTCACTATCCACTCTGCCTGTCAAAAAAAAAAAAAATCTGGACACGAGCCTCTGGGATCTCATCTTCCCTGAGCATCCACTTCATTGGGCAATATTTGTGCCTGATGGCGTCTTCCTCTAAACCATTCAAAGCTGATCTCCATGTTTTATATTCTAGCTCCGGAGTAGGCTCCTTTGTGGTGAAAAACTACCCAAGTCCATCTATTTCACTTTCTAGCTTTTGCCTCTGTTCATTTATGGCGTTCTCTCCTGTGTCATTCACACATGGGTAACAAGCACCTCCAGAATTGGAAACTCCACACTGCGCTCAGGTGGTCCCTGCACACCTTGACACGTGAAGCCCTCAGCACAGAGGATGGAGCAGCCCAGCTCTTGATCCTCTGGGCTTTTCCTCCATGGCCATGGCGCCGGTGCAGATTCCAGGAACTGAAAATGCCCTGGAGTCACGGGGGGAGTCCACCAAGCCTCCTCCAGCTGAACTTGTCAGCAAGAGAGAAGTTTCAGTGTGCGAAGCCTGAGTTTGGGGGTGTTTGTTCCACAGCGTAAACCTGGCCTGCACTGACAGCGCACACGTGACAGCCTTGTCCTCCCGGCAGGGGTTGGGGGTGGGTGTTTCTCAGTCCTGACCCTCACTCTTCTTGCTTCCTGACGGCACGATGCATGGCAAGGGAAAGAGGCGGGGGGCACAGAGCAATGAACATGGCACCCGCCTCTCTTCCCCATGTGACCTATGGTGCTGGCTGCTGGGGCTGGAGCTGCGGGTGCCACTGGGAACCATACCCTTGGGAGCCTGATCAACTTCGACCGCAGGAACGGTGCCCAGGTGCCTGTGGGCCTGCAGCAGGCTCCCCAGCCCCACCTCCCGCTCTGGATACCTACAACTGCAGGAACTCGGAAGCTGATTGGAAGCACACGGCTGTTCCCGGTGCACCTGCCCCTTCCACTCAGTTCCGCTGGGAGGGCTGTGTGTGTGTGTGTGTGTGTGTGTAGCATCAGGTGCGATTCCTAGAGGGAGGGGTGTGTGTGTGTGTGTGTGTGTGTATAGCATCAGGTGCGAGTCCTAGAGGGAGACCACCTGAACGCAATCTCCCTCAAGTGCTCATGGGCTCTTTTTTCCATTAATCGGGGCATGAATTCCTCTAATGTGCTGCCGAATTACTCTCCAGGTGCTCGTTAAAGCTAATCAGCTGAGTAAATCACACAGAAGGAGGAGAAAACAGATCAGCAAAGACTTTTTTTTAAAAGATGAAGCTGTTCGGCGCATTGTTATAATTAAGTTGTTCCCCACTCTTCAAACAGGCACGTTAACTCTAGCTCAGCAAACAACTGCACACTTGAAATGATTCAGGACGGATTTCGGGGAAGCGCGATGCGGACAGGCGCGCCGGGCCACTTCGCTCCCTGGGGCCGCAGCAGACGGTGACGAACACCTCCCTCAGCGTCACTCAAACAGCTCTCGCTCCTGCATTTCCCCGCAAGCTGGGAGCGCAAGACACACGCTGCACAAAGAGCTGGAGGGAGGTGAAGCCGGGGCCTGGCGTATCGTCCCTTTGCACGGAAGGGGGGCTTTGCGGGGAGCAAACGGTGCTTCCGACCTGGAGGCGCCAGGTGCGGCGTGGCAGAGGGAGAGACTCAGCTCCTCCTCCGTCTGCATCAGGGCGGGACACACACCTGGCCTGCGGGTGGCCCGCCACCACCTCGGCCTGGAGAGCCTGGGCCGTTGGTGAGGTTTGTCCCAGGCAGCGGCTGCTTGCCGTGGGTGGGCTGACGGCCCTGGTGCCCGTACCCCTGCCTCCAGGGACGCTCCCAAACTGGATAGAAAGGCACGTCGTCACCCCAAGGCTTACCCTTTACCTCAAGAGCCCCTATTTTTTTTGTGGGGAGGAGCAATTCTTATTTCCCCCAAATCTGAGCTTTACTGCCCAATCGATATGGCGTAACTCGTCAAAGCTTAGGCCAGCGGAAACTCTGGAGTCCTCGCAAAATGAAGCTATCTCTTTAAATAGGCGGGTCCGCCTACCTTCCCAGGATGCACCGGGGCCAGGGCGCATGCTCAGACCCCACCCACTTACTCCTCAAATGCGGTGCCCGCCGGGAGAGTGCTTGCCACAGCATTAGGCTTTTTGCGGGAGTCGTGTTCTGTCTGTCACAGGTACTGCTCTCCTTTTCTCTTTCCAGCCCGGCCAGCCCGGCCAGCCGGCCTCTCCTGTGCTTTCTTCGAGACACGTTCTCTCTCTCATTTAAGGGCAGCCCCCTGCCCCCTCACGATGGGTATTTGTGTGTGGCGGCCCCTTCTTTCGCTTTAAGTCCATGTGTGACTGCTGAAGTGTGTTTTCTTTTTTAAGAAAGATCTATTCGTTTATTAGAAAGGCAGAGGCAAAGACAGAGAGAGGTCTTCCATCTGCCGGTTCACTCCCCAAATGGCCGCAGTGGCCGGAGCTGGGCCCATCCGGAGCCAGGGGATTCTTCCGGCCTCCCACGTGGGTGCGGGGCCTCAAGCACTCTGGCCAACTTCAGCTGCTTTCCCAGGGATGTTAGCAGGGAGCTGGGTTGGAAGTGGAGCCCATATGAGATGCCGGCACTGCAGGACGCGTCTTTACCAGCTACGACGCAGCACCAGCACCCACCCCCCCTTTTCTTTTAAAGATTTATTTATTTATTTATTTGAAAGGCAGACTTAGAGATCTTCTATATGCCGGTCCACTCCCCAGACAGCTGCAAAGGCGGCAGCTGGCCCAGTTGGAACCAGGAGCCAGGAGCTTCTTCCCGGTTGCCCACATCCCAAGCACTTGAGCCATCTGCGGAAGCTGGATCGGAAGTGGAGGAGCCGGCCCCTTGCAGTGTGTTTCCGTAGGCAGCATAGAGATGGGTCTGTCCTCTGTGAGAGAGAACTTGGATTGGAAATGAATGTATTCGTGGCCAGCATCACAGGGACACCATAATGCCAGCAACATTAAAGTTGGACAAAGGTCACGTTAACATGTTTTCTTGCCTGTCACCCAAAACACGACATATGTAACATGTAATGATTTCAGAAACTATACTGTATTGGGGCTGGCGCTGTGGTGCAGCGGGTTAACGCCCTGGCCTGAAGTGCTGGCTTCCCATATGGGTGCTGGTCTAGTCCCAGCTGCTCCACTTCTGATCCAGCTCTCTGCTATGGCCTGGGAAAGCAGTAGAAGATGGCCCAAGTCCTTGGGCCCCTGCACCCACATGGGAGACCCTGAGGAGGCTCTTGGCTCCTGGCTTCGGATTGGCGCAGCTCCGCCCCGTTGCGGCCAATTGGAGAGTGAATCATTGGATGGAAGACCTCTCTCCCTGCCTCTCCTCTCTCTGTGTAACTCTGACTTTCAAATAAATAAATAAATCTTTAAAAAAAAAAAAAAAAACTATACTGTGGTCTTTCTTGTTCTGCTTCTCACACTAAACCTTCAAGCACTCACAGGTGCCTCTCCGATCACACTGGCCTCATCCTGGGAGTTTAACCCAAGGGCCAGACCCACCCACTGGCCTGAGCAGGTGTTGCTTGGGCCGTGTTGTCCAGACACAAAAGCAAGCCCAAGCTGCTCTCACTGGTACCCCAGGAGAATTTCTGGGTGGTGGCAGGGGTGTGCCCAATGGTGGTTAAGCTCCCTCTACTACAAAGGGCTCCAGAAAATTACATGAGGATTAGACCAGAATAGAGGCCTGTGGGACCACAGGCAGGAGACTCCAGCCTGGGAAACCCTCCCTTGTTTTCAGCTGGCTCCTGGGGCCCGGATCAGGAATAGCACCTGCTTTTTTTTTTTTTTTTTTGGACAGGCATACTTAGAGAGAAAGGTCTTCCTTCCGTTGGTTCACGCCCCAAATGACCGCTACGGCCGGCGCACTGCGCCAATCCAAAGCCAGGAGCCAGGTGCTTCCCCCTGGTCTCCCATGCGGGTGCAGGGCCCAAGCACTTGGGCCATCCTCCACTGCCTTCCTGAGCCACAGCAGAGAGCTGCACTGGAAGAGGAGCAACCGGGACTAGAACCTGGGGTACTGGTGCCGCAGGCAGAAGATTAGCCTAGTAAGCCGGGGCACTGGCCATGCACCTGCTTAATTTAAGTGGCATCCACTCCCCTCCCACATCCCTGTAGCCTCTGTTCCTGTGGCTGCCTGAAGCTCAAGGCTAAGCCTGATGTCCCCTGTCTTAACATTCCAACCCTGGGCCCAGGTGACATTAGTACCTCTCTTGTCCTTTGCTGTACTTCTGATCTGTCTGCCTCTTTTCACTGTAGTAAAAAATACATAACATTTACTGTCTCTACCATTTTAAAGTGGCATTACGGCACTCACATTGTCGTGCAGCCATCACCACTATCCATCGCAAGAAGATTTTTCATCGTTTCAAAGTTGAACTGTGTCTGCATTAAGTGATAACTTCATCCTGCCATCCCAGCATCTGGCACTGACCGCTCTACTTTCTGGCTCTGAATTCCACTCCTCTACTAGCTCATGTAGGTGGAGTTACAGAGCATTTCTCCTCAAGGTCGCTCTGCACCATCAGAATTCCCTTCCTTTTTAAGGCTGAATAATATCCATTGCATGGACAGGCCACGTGTTGTTCATCCATTAATAGACATTCGGGTTGCTTATACTTTTTAGCTGTTATGAATAATGTTGCTATGAACGTAAGTGTGCAGATATCTCTCTTTGCGATCTTGTTTTCATTTCCTTTGGGGATATACCCTAGAAGAGCAATCGCTGGATCATGTGATAGTTCTATTTTGAATTTTTGAGGAACCTCCATACTCTTTTCCACTTTTGTATTCCCACCATTCCTGAACAAGGGATCCAGTTTCTTCCCATCTTCGCCAACACTTGACATACTCTGTTTCTTTGTTTTTTTGTGCTGCCCACCCCCTTCTCTCCATGGAGGTATCTGGCACAGGTGTAGGCCCTATCTCCAAGAGGAAGTGATTGGGCCTCAGACTTGCAGAGCACAAGTATTTGGTCTTGTGATACCACTTGGAACTGGTGTGGGGACACATGCCCTTTGTTTCCAGGGTCGTGGAGCTGTCCAAGTGCAGAGGCTCACATCTAGCAGAGACTGTCTCCTCAGCGGCTCGAGGACGGTGGTCCTTACTTGGTGCTCTAGGGACCTGTGCTGCTTCCTGCCTTGACTGCACTTTGAGCTTCATCGTCCCCAGCATCTGAGTTGTGGACAGGAACAGAGCACAGGAGGGTGTGCCAGTGTCCTAATGGGTGACGCAAGAGTGGTGCACATCCCACCTGCTCAGTTCCCAGCTGAGAACTGGTACGCGGCCTTGCCCAGGTACATGGACTAATCTCAAGGAAGGGCTCTTTCTGCTCCCTCTGGAGAACTTGACCTTGCTCTGCTCTTTCAGGTTGAGGCTCGTGGTCTGTTGCATGGCTCGGGCAGTGGAGCCGCTTCTCAGCCAGCACAACCTGTGTCTGTGGCAGGGCTCAGAGTCAGGCGGCTGCTTCGCCTTGGCCCACAGAAAGGATCGCAAGGCTGGAAGTGTTGAGTGAGCCACAGCAGCCCACATCTGCAAGGGTAAGTCCTTCCTACTTAGCCCCAGGAAGCCAAATGGTGCACAGTGCACACAGACCCCACTCTCACCAGGAGGCCAAGACCCAAGCTGTGACGTTGTAGCTGGACAATGACCTTAGCAAGTCACTGGAGCTCTCTTAAAAATGGGAAAACAGGGAGTACCTGCTAGGTCTTTGGTTCATTTTCATTTATGTTTTACTTGATAGGTAAAGGGGTGTGTGTATGTGTGTGTGTGTGTGTGTGTGTGTGAGAGAGAGAGAGAGAGAGAGAGAGAGAGAGATCTTTATCTACTGCTTCTGAAATGCCAGCCAGGGATGAGCCAGGCCAAAACCAGAAGCCTGGAACTCAATCTGGGTCTCCTATGGGGATGGCAGGGACTCAAGTACTTGAGCTATTCCCTGCTGCCTCTCTGGATACACATTAGCAGGAAGCTGGATCAGAAGCAGAACCAAGAGTAGTCAAACCAGATGTTCTAATATGGAATGTAGGCATCCTGAGCAGACCTCCTTCCCTTTGGTCTTTTATTATTATTATTTGAAAGAGTTACAGAGAGAAAAGGAGAGACAGAGAAAGACCTCTTCCATCTGATGGTTCCCTCCTGCCACAACAGGGCTACACCACAGTGCCAGCCTCTCTCTTTTGGGTCTCTTGAAAGGGTTTTTGGAATTCATGCACAAAAAAACAAGATGGATGCCTAGGAGGAACTCAACAAACGTTCCCTCACCATGGTGGGTAAGCAAGGTCCCCCTGCCTAAAGCCCAGAAGGGGCTACTTGGTAGGGCTACCTCCTTACCAGGAGTGACCAGCCTCAGGCCAGGTGACTGCTCTCCTTGCCAGTTTCCTTCAGCCTCAGCCTCTCTCTGGGGAGTATGTCAGCCCCAGCTCTAACCTGCCGCCACCTCGGATGTGCAGACAGCAGGACTCTAACACAGCCTCACGTTCTCTGAGAACCACTCCAATCCGTACCCTTCAGGCCGGGCTGCTAGCCATGGTTGTGTGTTGGCCAGGGATGAACAGAGTCACCCAAACAGAGACAAGAAAAGAGACTTGGGGGAGGAGGAGGAAGGAACGAGAGAAGAGGTAGAGACAGGAGCAGGCTGAGCAGTGTGTGGCCTCTTTTCAGGGGTCTGCCCTGCATGAGATCTGGCCACACCTCCTCTGCTGGTGTTTTGCGATGCTCCCATGACAACACAGCCCTTTCCGCTAAGCCGGTAGGAGACAGGTTTCTGTTGCCTCAGAAGAGCCCAGAGACAACACAAGTGACCTGGTAGCAGCTTCAAGTGATGTCACATTGGAGATGAGGAGCTGAGTCCCTCCAGGGTGCTAGAGGGGCAGTGATGTCCTACATCCAACAGCCCTGGCCTTGGCCCTTTCCTACCTGTGCTGTGCCGGCCAGGCGGCTTGGTGCTGAGCTCAGGTGGGCTCATGCAGGAATCCTCAGGTTCTCTCCTGCTAGGATGAGGGAGATGGTAGACCGAGGGGTGGGGACAGCCCTGACCCACACTGAATAAGTTTGTGCCACCCACCAGGGCCCCAGATCACTCATAGTGATCAGAATGTCCTCTCCCACTTGGCTTGGCAAGTCTGTGCCATATGAGGAACCTCTGAGACATTCATTTTTGAGCTGGGTGTCCACAGCTGTGCCACAGGACAGGTGATAAATCAGGGATGCCAAGCAAATCGCAGCCCTGTCAGGCAACCTATCATACGGTGTCCCTCACCAGGGCTCCCAGATGATTTAGTCTGAAGCATGAAGTAAGACCCATAAGAGGGGTCTTGAAAAAGTTCATGGAAAATATATATTGTGAAAAAACCATGCACGATTTCAAACGCCTTCTGCACCAAAAAATATTTTACTTACAATTTTCTCTTTTTTGGAGGGGAAAGATTTATTTATTTTACTTGGCAGAGGTCTTTCATCTGCTGGATCTCCCCAAATGGCTAGAATGACCAGAGCTGGGCAAGGCTGAAGCCAGGAGCCCAGAGCTTCTTCCAGGTCTCCCATGTAGGTACAGGGGCCCAAGCACTTGGGCCATCCTCCACTGCTCTCCCAGGTGCATTAGCAAGGAGCTGGATGGGAAGTAGAGCAGCTGGGACTCAAACTGGCATCCCTATGGGGGATCCCTATGGGATGCCAGTGCTGTGGGCGAAGGCCTAATCTACTACACCACAGCACCAGCCGCTTTAGGGACATTTTTTTCACAAACTTTTGGAAGTGCCTTCATGTGCCCTTCTGGCTCAGATTACAGCAGGAACAGAGGGATGCCCAGGTCACTTTGCTGCTGGGGATCCAGTGGCTCCTAAAGTGGTGGTTGAGGAAATCACTGTTCTTATGTGCTTCCATAATAGACTTGGGCCCCGTCCCCCCATAGACCCCTCCCCCATTGTAGACCTGGTATCTGTCCCCCATACACCCTCCCACTGTAGATCTTAGAGTCTGCCCATAGCCAGAGGTGGGGAACATCTGGCCCACAGGCCACAAATCATTTGATCTGGTCCTGCCAAGGCAACCATGGGTGCGACTGGAAATCCAATACATCTACAGCAGGCTAATTTTTAAGTTGACATTTTCATGTGCTCCACAGATGATGTTATAAATATCCAAATGGCCCTTGGCAGAAATAAAAGTTCCCCACCCACCTCTGCTAGACCCTGCCACTGTAGACCTGGGAACCGTCCCCCATAGACCTCCCATAGTAGATCTCGGCCTCATCCCCATAGACCCTTCCATTGAAGACCTGGCCTCTGGCCCCCATATACTCTCCCATTGGAGGCCTGAGCCCCATGCCCTTAGACCCTCCCATAGCTGTTAGGTCTGACCCACTCTTGAAGGGGATCTATGAGCACAGGGGCCTGTGTGGGAGGCCCTGCTCTAGTTATATGTGCCGCATCCCTCCAGGATTTGCCTGCTGGGATTTGGGCTTCTGTAAAGTCTCGTTCAACATTGGAAATTCTGATTCACTGGCAGTAAGCCTCAGTGAGATTTCTAAAAATGGCACTTCCGAGCTGACTCAGTGGTTGGTGAAGGCATTCGGTTACGTTCATCCTCACTGAGCTGGAAGGAATGACTCATCCCTCCTGCCCCTGCACTGGGGCAGGGAAAAGTCCTTTGACACCGAGTCTGGGGACCCATGCCATGGTGGGCTGTACCCACCCAGGCAGCCCTAGAGAGAGCACATCTGACAGTAGACTGAACCATCCCTGTCCCAGCACAAGGGATGGATTTGCTCACTTATCCCTAGGTGAGAACAGATGTCAGCATGTTCTGAGCCTTTGGGCCAGGCCTCAGCAAGATACTGATCCACCAAGAGCTAGGAAGCCCACTAGCTCTTACCTGCCCCTCGCTGAGAGAGGTTATCTTTCAGAGACTGAGGCCACTTAGGGAACACCACCTTAGCAAATTGTCAGGCCACAGTCCTTGGTTCAGCACTTAATATAGATAGGGTTTCTCGGATGTCAAGTCCACTCTCCTTTAGGCTTTTCATTTCCTCCAGGACTGCATCCAGACCACAGAGCCAGGAGTCTTCCAAGAAAATCTAAGATGAAGACCCTCCCACCCCTGAGCCTCAGCTAGGTAAATACTCAGCCTAGGTAAATACTTCAGCTCCCAAAGCTTCCCAAGATAACTGCATGTCTCCCAGCTCCAGTCATTGGCCCTACCCACTGGCCAGTCCAGTGACTAGCCTGGGGATCCAGGGAAGGATTTGAAGTAGCTTACTTGTTCTCAGGTGCCTACATGCAGCATGATTGAGTTTGGAATTCTGCCACAAGAAAAGCTGAGACTGGCATCAGGTTGCAGATTGGTTGGAAGGTGGTCTCAGAAACAGCCAGTGGAAGAGGTAGGGGAGAGACAAATGCCTTGCCCAACTGTTTGACAATATGTGCAGCTACTACTCCAAGCCTACAGGGACCTCCCTGGGACTATGAGGACTATTATCCCTCAGTTGTCTCCTGAGAGAGGAAGCTGGCGCGTTTGTCCTTCAACCCCACCTAGGGGAACCCACTCCCAAGGGAGCCCCCAGAGATGCACCCTTCTGTGGCCAGGAAAGCCCCAGGCCAGAGAGAGAGAGAGAGAGAGAGAGAGAGAGATGCTAGGCCAGGAGATGGATGGAAAAAAGCATCTGGTTGGCACTTTCCAGGCAACTGGACAGTCTTCACTTGTCCCTTCCCCATCCTGGCCACAAGAAGAGGGTGTGGCTACAAACAACTCCCTCACCACACATGAACCTGGCATTGGACTTAGGCAATGCCAGGGACCGATTGCTACAAGAACAAGAGAGCCTGAAGTTACTAGAAAGAAACTCATGAAATGAAGGGTTTCCCGCTGACATATTCCTGTGTCAGAGACTAGCTTGTGCTTGGGTGTGAGCAGCACCGCTCTCCGGAGCGTGCAGTATTCACATGCTGCAAACTGCCTATGCAGAATGGCAGAGACGCTCCTGGCTTCTAACCTCACTGCAGCGATGGGTGGGTGGACAGAACCAGCTCTGAGTGCATCCCTGGCTGTCTGCCAGACCTTGAAAAACAGCTTAGATGGCTTAGATTGGTCGGACTGAACCTATCTTATAAATAATCTAAGAGCTGTGAGCTGCCTCCCCTGAGGCCAGGGCTGCAATGAGCGGGTGCCCGGGGGAAGCTCAGCTGAGTTTGTTTGTTTGCTTTGATTTCTCAGAGAATAAAATGAGCCTTTCAGGCTTCAGGGAAACCTGGTAGGGTCTCCTGTGTGGTCTCTGGAATTTACCACGGCTGTCTCCGAATTAAATTGGAGGCAGAAAAGCTGAAGGCAGGGCAGGGGTTCTCGAACATGACTTGCCATTAAAATCGCTGGAGATTGCATTGCAGCACTGGCTCCTAGGCTGCTTCCAGCCAGCCCAACTCTGCATGTGATCAGCCTGGGCCACCCCGGCTGGGGTCTGACAGACCATGCTCTGAGAAGCAAAGCATGAATGATAGCCTTTGAAATAGAGGAGCTGTGCAAAGAAGTAGAAGATAAAAAAAAAAAGAATAGGGGCGTCATCTGGTCATGCAGGGCCTCTGCTGAGCTGCCAGGGTCAAAGCCAGGTTCTTCTCCTGTGTCTCCTTGGTGGCAGCACAGGCTGTCAAGAGCTGATGAACAGGTTTACTTAGAGATGACTAACCTTTCCCAGGGTTAACCAGAAAGGTCTCCATACTGACTAGAATGATTACTTAAGATTGAAAGGGAACTGAGGCCAGGACCACTCCTCTAGACCTGGATAGGGAGGCCCAGGCTGGAGCACAGAAGCTCACAAGGGCATCCATACAGAGCAGCATCTGCACTAACTTCCCGGGACCCCAGCCAGGCAGCTGGCCTTCCTGCTTGCTCTCTCCTGGTTTGGGTTTGTTTTAATTTTCTCCCTAGCTTCTCTTCCTCTGAGACCCATGGTTCATCTGACATGTATTGGGAGACTTCCCTGTGCCATGCAGATACATGGAGGCTCATTGAGCCTTCAGGAGGAGCCTGCACAATCAGCACTCGCCAGGTGCAGTTACAGGTATGTAGTCTTCCTGCTCTGCTGCAGGATGCTTCAGGAATTCTTACCCAGCTCACCGTCTGCAAACCCAGCATGCCTTCACCCTCAGCAGCAACCAACCCTTACATCTCGTAACGGGGTTTCAGGTCCGGCAGGAGGGACACAATGGGAAGCCGGTCAGATGACTTGCGGGTGAAGGATCTTCCAAGGCCCCTTTACATTTCACAATACAGGAAGCCCCGCCTCTCGAGAGGTGATGAAGCTGGCACCTGGCAAAGAGATGGGGCAGGAATTCGACTTCAGAATGAGATCAGTTCCTTTAGAAAGTCTGACTGTTTCCACCTCACAGGTGGGGTGGTGCAGAGGGAAGGGTTTTCTTCTGGTGAGGTTCCTGCATGATGCAGCTGATCACTGTCATTAACTGCTCATCACTGATCCTGGCAGGAAGCCCCACCCCTTCTGGTGACCTCTGGGCTGGCTACTTGCTAGAGGCCATCATTTCTTACTTAGCAACAACTTGCAGGATCTGTGGAAAGGGGTATCTCCTAATCAGCTCTCTTCACATAGAGACACAAATCTTTAAAATGCAGTGACTGGGGCCCAGGGGAGATGTTTCGAGGGCTCTCTGCCTTGTGTTGGCCTTAAAAGGCCAGGAAGGGCCCTGCATTCTCTGTTGCTCCTCATCATTGGAGGCTTCACCAGCTGCTGAGCTCTGACCTTGAACAGGGGTCCACTCTTGCCATGAGCTCTCATTTACCCCCAGCTTCTGCTGACTGGCACCAGAGGAACTTCCCCAAAACTGATCATGTCTTTACTAAATGCTCCCTAACAGCCTCCCTGTGCTTCTAAGGAAACAAGAAATCCTTTCTCCTTCCTACTCTGTCTCCAATCACAGTGTCCTTGCACCCTGACTTCTGTCACTGGCACTCACTGTGGTTCCTCCAGCTGCAGGGTTGTTGCACCTGCTGTGCCTGCTCCTCTTTGCCACTTGCATGTCACCTCTCTAACATCTTTTCTTTGGGGAAGTCCTCTCTGACTTCTCTGATGAGGGACACCCCCACTGTTTCATGAGCCCAGATGCCCTCTTCCCTTTCATATACTTAGCACAATCACCATTTTACACTTGCTTATGGGACTATTAAAATTTTATTTGTCTCCATCTTCAGACTATCTATTGCTACATACCACCCACCCCTGAAATGTAGGGACATAAAGTATAATTGATTATTAGGACCATGATTTTGTGGGTTAGGAATTAGGGCCAGGCACAGTTAGAGACACTCATCATAGCTGATATGGCTGGGATTTCTGGAGCTGTTTGGGACTGGGGGACTGGGGCACACCTGGCTGTCCTCCAGCTTCCTTCATTGTCCTCCATGTCAGCTTTGCTGGTTCAGCGCATCCATGATGGTCTTTCCACTCACAGGGCTGAGTTGTCAGAGAGATGAGCAGGCCAGTGTCCCTTGTTCTCCACATAACAAGCTTGTTCTCACTCACAGTATAGCTATCTTGGTGTGGCCAGGTATGATATAGGGGAGCTGCCCTCCACAGCATTAAATGTCTTTAAGAGCAAGATATCAGCTGTAGGGTTTCTTCTAACCTATGTGGGTATCCAGGAGGCATCATTTCCATCACATGCAGTGGGTTGTAAGTGGGTCTCAGAGCCAGCCAAGATCCAAGGGGAGGGGACCACACAAGGATGTAAATACCAGAAGCAAGTGTAACCAAGAATGTAGGATTTAATCAAAGGGATACAAATTGGAGAGGTGGAAGTCAAATTATCCCTATTTGCAGATGTCACAATCCTATATATAGGGGAATCCAAAGACTCCACTAAGACACTACCAAAACTCATTAAGAGAGTTCGGTAAAGTTGTAGGATATCAAACCAACACCCAAAAAAATCAACTTTATATACACAAGCAATGCTATGGTTGAGAAATAACTTGTAAGATTGGCATCATTCATCATAGCTACAAAAAACCGTAAATACATTGTAATAAATTTAACCAAGGATGTGAAAGATCTCTACCATGAAAATTACAGAACATGGGGCCAGCGCTGTGATGCAGCAGGTTAAAGCCCCAGCCCTGAGGCTGGCATCCCATGTGGACACTAGTTCAAGTCCTGGCTGCTCCACTTCTGATCCAGCTCCCTGCTAATGTGCCTGGGAAAGCAGTAGAGGATGGCCCAAGTCCTTGGGCCCCTGTACCTATGTGGGAGACCCAGAAGAAGCTCCTGGCTCCTGGCTTCAGATCCGCTCAGCTCTGGCCATTTGCAGAGTAAACCAGTGGATAGAAGACCTCTCTCTGTCTCTACTTCTCTCTGTAACTGTCTTTCAAATAAATAAAATAAATCTGAAAAAAATTTAAAAACATTAAAGAAAGAAATAGAAGACACAAAAAATGGAAGAATCTTCCTTGTTCATGGATTGGAAGAATTAATGTCATCAGAATGTCCATACTACCAAAAACAACTTATAGATTCAATGTGATAACAAAGTATCAAGGATATTCTTCTCAGATGTAGAAAAAGCAGTGTTAAAATTCATATGGAAAAATAAGAGACCATGAATAGTTAAAGCAATCTTAACAAAAAGAAAGCTGGAGGCACCACATATCAGATTTTAAGACATACTATAGAGCAGTTATGATCAAAACAGCCTGGTACTGCCAAAAATAATAGACATGTAGATCAGTGGAACAGAATAGAAACCCCATAAATCAGTCCACACATCTACAACCAACTAACCTTTGGCAAAGGAGTTAAAATCAGTCTCTGGAGAAAAGACAGTCTCTTCAACAAATGGTGTTTTGAAAATCAGATCTCCACATGCAGAGTATTAACAAGAGCCCTGCCTTATACTTTGTTAAAAAAATCAACTCACAGCGGACCAGGGATCTAAATCTGTGACCTGGTACCATCAAAATACTAAAGGAAAACATTTCTACAAGACATTGGCATAGGCAAAGACTTCTGGGAAAATCCCCAGAAATACAGGCAATCAAAGCCACAATAGACAAATGGGATTACATCAAGTTAGGAACCTTTTGTACTGCAAATGAAACACTCAACAAAGTAAAGAGACAATGGCAGAATGGGAGAAAATATTTATAAACTATGTAACTGATAAAGGATTAATACCCATCATCTATAAAGAGCTCAAGAAACTCAACAACAACAAAACAAACAGTACAATTAAGACACGGGCAAAGAATATCAACAGGCATTTTTCAAAGAGTGAAATACAAATGGCCAGGAGATACATGAAAAAATGCTCAGGATCACTAGCCATTAGGGAAATGCAAATCAAAACCACAATAAGGTTTCATGTCACCTCAGAATGGCTCTCATACAGAAATCAACAAACGATAAATGCTGGTGAGGATGTGGGGAAAATGGTACCCTAATACACCTTTGGTGGGAATGTAAACTAGTTCAGCCATCATGGAGGACAGTACTAAGATTCCTCAGACATCTGAAAATAGATCCAACATGTGACCTAGCCATCCCACTCCTGGGAATTTACCCAAATGAAGTGAAATCAGCATATGAAAGACTTATTTGTACCCCCATGTTTATTGCAGCTCAATTGATGATAACTAAGATATGGAACCAACACATCAACCCAGATGTCCATCAACTGCTGATAAAGATGAAATGCTACTCAGCCATAAAAACAAATGAAATCCTGTCTTTTGCAACAAAATGGATGCAACTGGAAACCATCATGCTTAGTGAAATAAGCCAGTCCCAAAGACAAATATCATGTTTTCTCTGATACATAGTAGTTAATATAGAACACACACGAGGCCAGCGCCGCAGCTCAATAGGCTAATCCTCCACCTGTGGCACCAGCACACTGGGTTCTAGTCCCAGTCGGGGCGCCAGATTCTGTCCCAGTTGCTCCTCTTCCAGTCCAGCTCTCTGCTGTGGCCCAGGAGTGCAGTGGAGGATGGCCCAGGTCCTTGGGCCCTGCACCTTCATGGGAGACCAGGAGAAGCACCTGGCTCCTGGCTTCAGATCAGTGCAGTGCGCCGGCCGTAGCGGCCATTGGAGGGTAAACCAACAGAAAAAAGGAAGACCTTTCTCTCTGTCTCTCTCTGTAAAAAAAAAAAAAAAAAAAAAAAAAAAACCACACACACACACACATGAAAAAAATGGGAGTAAAACGGACATCTTGAGATTTGATTGTTTCTATCACTTGTTTGTACTCCCATGGGATTGTGGTCTTTTTTTTTTTTTTTTTTGCTTTTTATTGTTGTTGTTTATTATGGCTGGTGCATTGGGCCTGTGATTGTGGAATGAATTGACATTATGTCTTTGCAGAAATTGAAGAAGGAAAATAAGGGAAGGAAGGAATTGAGGGAAGGAGGGAGGTATGGTTGTCTTCTTGGAATTATACTATGAGATACATGAAATCTGTTCTCTTTATATTAATAAAAATTTTTTAAAAGAATTCAGGATTTAGGCAGAAGTGAGGGGCGGGGAGACAAGAGAACATGGATAGAGAATCTGAACCCTCTTGAGCTTGTTTTTCAAAGACTATTCCAGAACTTAGCTTGCAACATTGCACTCAGAAGGGGCCAGACCACTGTAAACAAGGAAAGCTGAATTGGCAAGAAACCAGTTTGAGTCACATCTGTGACCTAAGCTGACCTTTTCTCATTATAATACCAGAGTCTCTCCGCAGGAGAGGAGTTGACTGCCATTTTGTAAACAGTTGTACAGGCTCGAGGGGCCATCCCCTTTCTCTCTTGCTGCTTCTTGAACACTCCTAATCCTGGCTAGGAAAGCACTGGCAAACAGCTTCTGTGGGAGGCAGTTTCTTGAGCAAGCTCTATTTTCCTACTGTCTCTTAGCACAAGTAAATAAAGCTTTCCTCTGAGCAATTCCTCCTTGACGCTGTTGAATAGGCTACACGCCAAGCAAATGGACCCCTTGTGTCAGGTGACACAAGTTCATTAAGTTACGTCTTTGGAGGCTAACCACCACCAGACTGGAAACCCAACCTTGAAGAAAGCGACAATGTCAGTTTTCATATACCCCTGTCTGTCCAGAGCTTTGCTCAGTGGCTACCATGTAGAAGGTGCTCAATAATACAGGTTTGATGAATGAACAAATGATGTCAACTTGAGAAGGTTGTCATAGATTAAGATTTGAGGGTTTGCCAAGACCATAAATTCTTGGAAAAGGCAAAAAATAAATATTTGCTATTGGTAGCAGCCCTAGTTATACATGATCTGCTAAACTTATAGAATTGGTTAAAGAGAGGCCTAACTCTTACTCTATACTTTTAATTTTTTGCTTCTTTATTTATTTGAAAGGGTCAGGGGAGAGATCTTCCATCTGTTGATTTATTCCCCAAATGCCCACAACAGCTGGGTACCCTTTGTGGGTGGCAGGGATCCAGGTACTTGAGCCATCACTTGCTGCTCCCAAGGGTTCACATTAGCAACAATGCTGGAACCAGAAGCATAGCCAGAACTTGAACCCAAGCACTCCACATCCCAAGTGGGGACTTAATCACTGTGCCAAATGTCTGCCCCATTTGGGATTAAAGTTTAAGACCAGAAGCCCTGACTATCGGGTGAACAGCAGCACCTACTGGCCAAATCTGGTATTGCAGTATAATTCCATTGGCCGTTGCAAATTCCCAAGGTAATTGAGTTTGGAAATCAGAAATTGCTAATCCATGGTATCCAAAGTACCAGCCATGGATGAAAGCCAGAAATGGAAGGAGAATTCTGGCGTTGTAGCAAATAATTTCTTTTACTGTACTTTGTCAGCATATCTCATGATTGTCTCTTCCTTGACAAAATTTTCATCTGAATCTCTTTGGAGAGTGTTTTTACTATAGTTTCTGAAGCAGAAGTCAATTGGAAAATAGGATATTCACAGCTATGTTTAAATCACGCCATTCGCTTGAGAACAAATGCTTTCAAGTAGAGTGAGATATGCCACAGACACCAGAATTGAAAATAAGACTTCATGCTCTTGGCTGGCGCCGTGGCTCAACAGGTTAATCCTCCGCCTAGCGGCGCCGGCACACCAGGTTCTAGCCCCGGTCGGGGCACCAGATTCTGTCCCGGTTGCCCCCCTTCCAGGCCAGCTCTCTGCTGTGGCCCGGAAGTGCAGTGGAGGATGGCCCAAGTGCTTGGGCCCTGCACCCCATGGGAGACCAGGATAAGCACCTGGCTCCTGCCTTCGAATCAGCGCAATGCGCTGGCTACAGCGCGCCGGCCGCGGCGGCCACTGGAGGGTGAACCAACGGCAAAAAGGAAGACCTTTCTCTCTGTCTCTCTCTCTCTCACTGTCCACTCTGCCTGTCAAAAAAAAAGACTGCATGCTCAAATCTGAGGTGAAACAGAGCCTGTGCCTCTTTGTACAACCAGGTTTCGCTGGCTCCCAGTGACCCAGTGACCATTGCTCTGACCTTTCTCTCTGACTTACAGGAGCTGAGTAATTCACTTCCTCTGAGTGAAAGTCATGACTTGGTTTCTATTGATTCTTTTATGGATTGAAAGGACAAAGTTCCAATGACTAAACAGCTTACTGTCTACAAAACTCATTTGTGTTGTTAACTTTGAAATTACAGGGAACACTGATTGCTGCCAGTGGATTAGTGTCAGCAGTGGGTAGGGCAGGAATCTTGATGATTGTGTATGTTCTGTTCATTGTTAGCACAGAGGGGGCCCATCTATCTCAGTCCACTTTGTCATCCTCTGGAGCAGTGGCATAAGTTTAAATTCGGGCCCTCAGGCAAATGTTCAGAAAGAGCTCCAGTGTTAACAAACTCTTCTCCCAACCTCCCATCAGGGCCAGAAGTAGGGCAAGTGCCCCAGGGTTTGCCCCAGGGCATGAAAGCTTTGTGAGGGGAGAAGAACAATAATCTTAAAATGAAAAGATTATGCAAAAATTTCTAGTCTCCTTGCTCTTCAGCAAACATTGGCTCTGCAGCTTCATTTCTGCGTATACTTGCTGGCCACTGGTCTTTCTGCCCAAAGTGTGACGTGCTGACCAGCAGCACGGGCATTGTTAGAAATGTAGGACCTCAGGGCCAGCGCTGTGGCGTAGCGGGGCTGAGGTCCTGCATTTATTTATTTATTTATTTTAAAAGATTTATTTATTTGAAAGGCAGAGTTACAGAGAAGCAGAGAGAGAAAGAGCTGTCTTCCATCCACCAGTCTACTCCCCAAATGGCTGCAAACGCCAGAGCTGGGCTGATCTGAAGCCAGGAGCCAGGAGCTTCTTCCAGGTCTCCTACATGGGTGCAGGGCCCTAAGGACTTGGGCCATCTTCTACTGCTTTCCCAGGTCATTAGCAGGGAGCTGGATCAGAAGTGGAGCAGCTGGGACTCTAACCGGTGCCCATATAGGATGCTGGCAATGCAGGCAGAGGGTTAGCCTACTACTCCACTGTGCCAGCACCAAGGGGCGTGGATACCTTAACCACTAGGCTAAATGCCTATTTTCCAACTTACCTTCTCGATTTGATCAGGCAGCTCTAGGCTCTGCCTTCTTAGAATAACCATGGCTTGCCAAGATGTGCCTTCTGCAGCCCTGAACTGCTTGGGTAATATTTCCTGTTCCAAATAAGGGAAAGCACCTTTTTTTTTTTTAAACATCTATACATAATATCAAGAACGTTTATACAGTGATACTAGGCAATCCCTGTTCTACTTTTCAAAAAATGAATAACTTGAGAAAAAAAGATGAATAACTTGGCCTGAGGAAAAAAAGCAGTCTTCTGAAGTTCAGAGATGGCCGATGGGCATTTGTCCACTGATGAACACCCACCCAAACCACAGGTGCACAGTGCACACACACACATGCCCTCCAGTCACAATTCTGACAAATCTTCCCTGCCTCAGTGGCACAGGAACAGGGACACATTTGCCTTTTGGCCATCTATCTAACCCCTTCCATCTCTCCCAGCCATTCCTGTCTGGTCCCAGGTGCCTTCACCTCTCACCAGACAGGCTGGTTTCTTTAGAACATGAATGACATCCTACTCGCACTCAAATGCCCCATAGCACATGTAACTCTGAGAATCCTGCAGTGTATTCTAGAAGGTTCTGGGAAGCCTAACCTTGATTTTTTTTTTTTTTAACCAGGGCTCCTGTATTTTTTAAATTTTATTTTATTTTTATTATTTTTTTTTTTTAATTTTTGACAGGCAGAGTGGACAGTGAGAGAGAGAGAGAGAGAGAGAGAGAGAGAGAGAAAGGTCTTTGTTTATTTGAGATAGAGAAAAGAGAGAAACACATGTTCCTGTCCAGTGGTTCACTTCCCAAATGCCCATAATGACCTGGGCTAGGTCCGGCTGAGACCAGGTCTCTGCACATGGAGGGAAGAAGCACAATTACTTGAGCCATCAGCACTGCCTCCCAGGGGCTTCACTAGCGGGAAGCCAGAACCAGGAGCAGAGCCAGAACTTGAACCCAGCACTCTGATGTGGGATTCCAGCATCTTAAACCGTGTTCTAACCACTAGGCCAAACACCCACTCCTCCCTCCAGTCTTTGACCACTCTCTAGTCCAGACACATGCCTAGCTGGTCCCTGTGTAGGCCCTAGCAGTCCTGCCCTCCTACAAATACCTGTAACTCCACATCTTCTCCATACCCTCCAGCTTTATTTATGCATGGCTTGCGGTTACTGCTCATTTGTTTATTTTCAGGGGCAGGGCTCAGTCACTCCGGAGGTCTCTGTGACTATTTGTTAAATGAGTGCATTAATTTTAAATCCTATATTTCAGTTACTTCCAAAGCAACTGGGTTCGGGATTCCAAATGGTGTCCCCTTGCAGGATGAGAGCCCCTGGATTTTTTTCATTTTGTTTTGTTCTGTTTTTGCCTCTGGGTGCCACATGTTGCCCACGACGTGTTGAAGAGCCCGGGGTTTGCTAAATGCAGAAACTTGTCAGAAGCAGCTTCTGCATTGTCAGTATTATCTCCCAGAGTGTGTCACCCAAAGCATGGTCCTGCCTCTCAGTGTGAGCTGCCTGAACGCAAGGGCGTTCTCACCTTGCATGGCTTGGAAGAGTCACAGTAACAGTGGAGCAGGGCCCAGAGGGTCTGAGTGAACCACAGGTCTGCAGTCAGTGCTAGCCGGCTGCATCCTATCCTTTTGTCCCGCCACCACCCTCCAGTACAAATAGGACAGCATAGGCTATGTATTTTTCCAGTTCCTAGTAGCCACATTTTTTTTTTTTTGACAGGCAGAGTTAGACAGTGAGAGAGAGAAAGAGACAGAGAGAAAGGTCTTCCTTCCGTTGGTTCACCCCACAAATGGCAGCTACTGCCAGTGCGCTGTGCCTATCTGAAGCCAGGAGCCAGGTGCCTCCTCCTGGTCTCCCATGTGGGTGCAGGGCCCAAGCACTTGGGCCATCCTTCACTGCCTTCCCGGGCCACAGCAGAGAGCTGGACTGGAAGAGGAGCAACCGGGATTAGAACCCAGTGCCCATATGGGATGCTGGCCAGTAGCCACATTTTTTTTAAAAAAAGATTGTATTCATTTATTTGAGAGGTAGAGTTACAGACAATGAAAGAGAGAGATAGAGAGAAAGGTCTTCCTTGCATTGGTTCACTCCCTAAATGGCTGCAATGCCCAGGAGTCAGGTACTTCTTTTTTTTTTTTTTTTTTTTTTTTTGACAGGCAGAGTGGACAGTGAGAGAGAGAGAGAGAGACAGAGAGAAAGGTCTTCCTTTTTGCCGTTGGTTCACCCTCCAATGGCCGCTGCGGCCGGCACATCGCGCTGATCCGATGGCAGGAGCCAGGTGCTTCTCCTGGTCTCCCATGGGGTGCAGGGCCCAAGCACTTGGGCCATCCTCCACTGCACTCCCGGGCCATAGCAGAGAGCTGGCCTGGAAGAGGGGCAACCGGGACAGAATCCGGTACCCCGACCGGGACTAGAACCCGGTGTGCCGGCGCCGCAAGGCAGAGGATTAGCCTAGTGAGCTGCGGCGCCAGCCAGGAGTCAGGTACTTCTTCCAGGTCTCCCACATGGGTGCAGGGGCCCATGCACTTGGGCCATCTTCTTCTGCTTTCCCAGGCCACAGCAGAGAGCTGGATTGGAAGAGGAGCAGCCAGGACTAGAACTGGCACCCACATGGGATGCTGGCACCACAGGCAGAGGGTTAACTTACTGCGCCACGGCACTGGCTCCCCTGGTAGCCACATTTAAGAAGCAAAATCAAACAGGTAAAATTAATTCTAACAAAATATTTGTATTTGAACCACTATAACATCATTTTAATATGTAATTTATATAAAATTATTAACAAGCTACTTCATAGTTTTTGTTCTTGGCATAAAGGCTTGGCAATCTGGGGTGTGATTTACGAGGACAGTCTCATGTGATTGGCAACTCTGGTGCCTGCACCGCTGGATCAAGTCCACCACTGCTCTTATCCACACTCCCATTCAGCCTTGCTGGTCCCAGCGTCTGCTGTTCCCAACCCCCTTCCAGGTGTGGCCTTCCTCACCTCTCCTGTTCACACCCGCTGTTGCTGAAGAATTCTGCCTCTGGGGCTCTGGCATTCCTTACCTGCAACCCATCTGTGCGCACAGGTGGCCCCTGGAGCCTGCTCTGGGGAGCAGAGGCTGAGGCAAAGGCCTGGCCAACTCACAAGCAGCAAGGGACCCCAACAGAGATAGAGGTGGGTTCTGATGGTGGCTCCAGCCTGCAGACTGTGAGCTGATGAGCAACAGCAAGCTCTGTTCCTTCCTCTGCCTGCAGCACAGCCCCCTGGATACCCGGGTTAGCAGCCAGCAGAACATGCCCTACTGGCATGGGCGAGGGTCCCCAGAACTGCCATGTAAGGCGGAGCCCTGGGTGACCACGGTTCACTGGCAGGAGGCCAGCTTGGGTAGTGCTGCACAGCCGTGGGGCACCCTACCTCCATTTCTCCCCATTCCAGGTAGCTTCCACTTGGAGCTGATTCCTTTCGGGAGCTCCCCAGCCGACTTCTTTAAACACTGCAAATGATGCTTTCATCATTATTTTGGAAAACTCTGAGAAAAAAAGTTTGGTGCCTGTCACATAGCTCTTTCCCCAATTGCTTCAAAGTTACCTTTTTATTGTTTGTGTCTTCGGATCCAGAGCCACATGCCCTGTTTGGTTGTTGTATCTCTGGAGGCTCTTTTGATCTAGAGTTTTCCCTCCTGTGGTTCCCAGGGTTTTTTTGTTGTTGTTGTTGTTGTTGTTTTCATTGACTTGAAGAAATTGGGCCAATTATCCTGCATGGACTGTTCCACCTTCTAGATTTATCTCCTGATAAGGTATGTAGAGCATTTTTTTTTTTTATATTACTTGCTCTTCCTTCCCTTGCTCTTAGATTCAGATAAGTATCTTCCCTGCCCTGGTATGGTTGATCCAGCTGTGTGAGTTGTGTCAGCCCATGCAGTTGCAAGTGTGTTGTTCATTCACCTCTCTGGGAGCTCCCGGGGGTGGGGTGTGGGGGTACTGTCCTGCAAACTTTGGTTCCTAAAAGATAATCACAGTCCTGCCTGGTCCCAAATTTGAGAATAAATTATTATTATTATTAAAGATGTATTTATTTTATTTGAAAGTCAGAGTTACACAGAGAGATGAGAGGCAGGGAGAGAGAGAGAGAGAGAGAGAGAGAGAGAGAGAGATCTTCCATCCTATGGTTCACTCCCCAATTGACTGCAACGGTCGGAGATGTGCTGATCCAAAGCCGGGAGCCAGGAGCTTCTTCCAGGTCTCCCACGCGGTTGCAGGGGCCCAAGGACTTGGGCCATCTTCCACTGCTTTCCCAGGCCAGAGTAGAGAGGTGGATCAGAAGTGGAGCAGCGCCCATATGGGATGTCGGCCCTTCAGGCCAGGGTGTTAACCTGCTGTGCCACAGCACCGGCCCTGAGAATAAATTATTATTGTTGTAAGTCCCCCAGGTTTAGAGTAATTTGTTATGCAGCGCTGTTGTGGGAGTTGTGAACAGTGGGATTTCCTTATAGTGTTGTCTGTGTCTACACTTCCTTGTTGCTTCTAAACTGATGGCAGATGTAAAGATTTGATCAATTTCGATGCAGTGTTGGGGTGGGGCCAGCTGGGCATGTGGGGAAGGGATTGAGGCAGTACATTGGCAGGACCCCAGGGCAACAGAAGACCTGTACCAAAAAGATCATGAACCATTCTTGTGAGATCTTGTTTGAAATCCAAAAGCCTGGTCTAGCCATTCAGACGCTGGTCAAAGCTCTCAGGTCCCACATTGGAGTGCCCGTGTTTAATTCCTGACTCCACTCCTGATTCCTGTTTCCTGCTGATGGAGACCCTGGGATTCAGTGTTTCAAATAGTTGGGTGGGAGACGTGGATTGTGTTCCCTGTCTCAGCCTTGACCCAGCCCCCACTATTGTGGGTATTTGAGAAGGTGAACCAGCAGATGGGAATTCCATCTCTTTGCTTCCCAATTTCATAAAAATAAATTTAAGAAGTAAAATCTGAGGTCTGTTATTTTAAATCCATTGTTTTTGGTTTTGTGTTAGTTGATGTGTATGTGCCTTTTTAAAGAACTCTTAGTCATTAAAGGGTGCATAGGATTTTCCTTGTTTTATTCTATGTTATAAACATTTAAAATGTACATTCTTCATGAATGTATTACATTTATTATTACATTTAGTATTAATACATGTAATTTTTTTTGACAGGCAGAGCTAGACAGTGAGAGAGATAAAGAGACAGAAAGGTCTTCCTTTCCGTTGGTTCACCCCACAAATGGCTGCTATGGCTGGCGCTGCGCTGATCCAAAGCCAGGGCCAGGTGCTTCCTCCTGGTCTCCCATGCGGGTGAAGGGCCCAAGGACTTGGGCCATCCTCCACTGCCTTCCCGGGCCACAGCAGAGAGCTAGACTGGAAGAGGAGCAACCGGGACAGAACCGGCGCCCCAACTGGGACTAGAACCTGGGGTGCCAGCGCTGCAGGCAGAGGATTAGCCTAGTGAGCCACGGCGCCGGCCTAATACGTGTAATGTTAATCATTATTACTTTTAATGATTACCTGTTCCAATGAATCGATGTCCCATGGCTTATTAATCATTCTCCTATATTTCAAAGTTTTGGTTATATCAAATTTTCTATAACTTAGATAATGCTGCAAAGCATATCTTCACATGTGGGCATTTGTTCTGGTGTTGTGTGATGCAGTGCCCGTGTCCAGTTGTATTTTTAGGGTGTTTTTACACTGTCGTGAGGTATAAGGCCACCTTTCCAAGTCTCCACAAGTATGTCTGTGAACAACATTGTTGCATTTCTTTTGGAATGGTCTCTCACGTTACATATATATGCAAGCACATAAATAAAGTGTGCTTTAAGAGTCCTTGATTCTTTCTCTCCTGGATTACCAGTGAGTGCAAGTATTTTTCATGTGTTTGTTCTTTTTATTTTCTTTTGTATGAAATACTTGCCCCTAGCTTTCACCCTCTTAATCAGTTGGGATCTTATTATTCGCCTTATGGGTGTAAATGATTTCTAGCTCTGCTATGGCAAGCAAGCATCCTGATTTGCTCAGGACTGGGGTGGTAAGGTTGAAATGTTCAATTGAGAAATTGGAAAAAATCCCAGCATGCAGCTGTGCCTTGAACTAGCCCTTCCTGGAAGTCCATTCTATCAGTTCTCTCTGTGGCAGATTCCTGCCTCCCACTGGGTTCTTGTTCCGTGTCAATTCCTCAGGGGATGTCTCGCCCCTAGGTAACCCAGAGCCATCTCTCCGTGTCTGCTGCTCTTCTAGGATGCTCGTTATGTTTTCCTTGCTGCAGCTTTCAATATCTGAATTTGTGTTTATTTGTTTTACTGGTTTGCTTTCCTCATCTGGAATATAAGCCACTTGGAACAAAGACATGTCACTCAGTTGCTGGTGTATGGACTTCCTCCAGAGTCTGACTCCAGAGGTGAATTGGGTCAGCCAATGCTGATGCTTTCCTATGTGTGGACATTGGGACACTTCGAGCTGCTCACATTAGACAGTCTGGACTTGGCAGGCTAGACCAGGACTCCTCTGCACACACTGCTGAATAGCTATTTTACTATGTGACACTAGTGCCCCTTGTTGACTATATACATTAAAGAGATGACCATGAAAAATAACATTTGTTAAGTAGATAGCAATGCCAAGCACTTTCACAAAATATTTTAGACAGATTATCTTAATTTTTCTAAGAACTCTGTGAGATAGATTATTAGCCCCATTGTACAGACATAGAAACAGAGGCGTGTGAAAGTGAAGGAGATTTCCAAGTTAGATTGGCACAGTCAGAATCTGAATCTGAGCACACATCTCTGGAGTTTCATCCAACCTTGCTGCTTTTGTGAGCCAAGACGACAGTTCTGCCAATCCTGCACTGATCAGAGACTCTCTAAGGAACTGAGAAGTCTTGAAAGTAGTCAGTCATTCTTCCTCACACGCTTGTTTCCTTCTGTGTGGTCATGCGCATCTGTGTCAGTGAAGGAGCATGGTTTTCTTAGATGGAATTTTCTCAACTTGTTTTCTAATCAACATCATCCAAGTATAATTTGCATACAATAGGCTCATTTAATGTAGATGTCCATGAAATTTGATGAGTTATTCACATAGGTAGCTTCTGCCACAGTGAAGCTGCAAACCACTTCCATTGATCCAGAAAGATCCCTCGGACCTCTTCTAGGGCAAACTCCTTGAGCAGCCGCTCATCTGCTTTTTGTCAGTGTAGATGACATTTATCTCCTCTAGAGTTTGATATCAAGGGACTCAAAACACTATGTACACCCAATGAGTCTGGCTTCTTTTGCTCAAATGTTATTGTTGAGACTGTCATGTTGTTGGATGTCTCAGCTGCTCATTTCTTTTTACCAATGAATAACATTCTGTTTTACGGCCATACCACAGATCTTTTATCTGTAAATGGATGGACGTTGAGTTATTTCCAATTTGGAGTCCTTATTAGTAAAGCTGCTATGAACTTTACTCTTCATATGGAGGCACACTTAATTTCTTTCCAGTAAATACTCACCATTGGAATTTGTGGGTCATATGAAAAGTATGTATTTAACTTTATAAGACTCTGTAAGCTGATTACCAAATGACTATAGCATTCCCAACAAAAATACCTGGGAGGCCAGCGCCGCAGCTCACTAGGCTAATCCTCTGCCTGCGGCGCCGGCACTCCGGGTTCTAGTCCCGGTTGGGGCGCCGGTTCTGTCCCTGTTGCTCCTCTTCCAGTCCAGCTCTCTGCTGTGGCCCGGGAGTGCAGTGGAGGATGGCCCAGGTCCTTGGGCCCTGCACCCGCATGGGAGACCAGGAGGAAGCACCTGGCTCCTGCCTTCAGATCGGCGGCCAAAACACGCCGGCCATAGCAGCCACTTGGGGGGTGAACCAATGGAAAAAGGAAGACCTTTCTCTCTGTCTCTCTCTCTCTCACTAACTCTGCCTGTCAAAAAAAAAAAAAAAAAAATACCTGGGAGTTCCAGTTGCTCCACATACTCATTAATACTTACTATTGTCAGTCTTTTAAATTTAAGCTGCCTAGTTGTGCTGTCCAGTTGTTCTGTAGTTTTATCTCATTGTGGTTTTAATTTACATGATGTTAATTGCTTTTCTGGTGGTTGCTGACAATTTGCTTATTTTAAGAGCATCTTTCTAAGTATTTTCCCATCTTAAAAAATTAAGTTGTTTTATCATTGAGTTATAGAAGTTGTTTATATATTCTAGCTACATGTCCATTGTCAGAAACATTCATATGTATTGGATATTTTCTCCTACTTTGGGAGAGCGAGAGCTTCCATCCACTGGTTCACTCCCCAAATGGCCATAATGGCCAGGGCTGGGCCAGGCTGAAGCCAGGAGCTAGGAGCTACTTCTGAATCTCCCATGTGGATGCAGGGACCCAAGAACTTGGGCCAGCCTCTGCTTTCCCAGGCTAGGTGCTGGATTGGAAGTAGAGCAGGGGCTGGCACAGTGGTGCAGTGGGTTAAAGCCCTGGCCCGAAGTGCCGGCATCCCATATGGGTGCCGGTTCTAGTCCCGGCTGCTCCTCTTCCAATCCAGCTCTCTGCTATGGCCTGGGAAAGCAGTAGAAGATGGTCCAATTCCTCGGGCCCCTGCACCCATGTGGGAGACCCAGAAGAGGCTCCTGGCTTCTGATCGGTGCAGCTCTGGCCATTGTAGCCATCTGGGGAGTGAACCAGTGGGTGGAGGACCTCTCTCTCTGTCTCTCCCTCTCTCTGTAACTCTGTCTTTCAAATAAATTAATTAATCTTAAAAAAAAAAAAAAAGGAAGCGGAGCATCTGGGACTCGAGCTGGCACCCATATGGAATACCAGCATCGCAGGAGGTGGCTTAACCCACTGTGCCACAGTGCTGGCCCCTCATTTTCTTAATAGAGTATTTCAAAATGCAGCAGTCTTCATTTTGAAGATCAATTTATCTTTCTTTAGAAAAGGAATTTGTGCTTTCCATGTATATTTATTATTTTTAAAATATTCATTTATTTATTTATGAGAGAGAGAGAGAAAGAAACAGAGAATGAGAGAAAGAATATCTCATTTACTGGTTCACTTCCAAAGATGCTTGCCACATCCAGAGCTGGGCCAATTCCAGGAGCCAGGAATGTAATCCGTGTCTCCCACATGGGTGACAACAACCTAACCACTCGGGACATCACCACTGCCTCCCAGAGTCTGTATTAGTCGGAAGCTGGAGTCAGGACCCAGAACCCAGCACTGAACTCAGGCATTCCCACGTGTGACAGGGGCATCTCAACAGGGAACTTGATGGCTAGGCCAAATGCCTATTCTTTCATGTGTATTTCCTTTGACTACTTTTAAGATTAAGTTTTTTATGGGGTCAGTGTTATAATGGGAAAAGTCTCCATCTGTGAAGCCGGCTTCCCATATGAGCGCCAGTCTGAGTCCCAGCTGTTTCACTTCTGATCTGCCTCCCTACTCATGAGCCTGGGAAAGCAGCAGAGGATGGCCCAAGTGCCTGGACCCCTGCATCCAGTGGGAGTTCATCTTCCACTGCACCCTCCGGGCACATTAGCAGGAAGCTGGGTTGGAAGTGGAGCAGCTGGGACTTGACCCAGCACCTAGATGGGGATGCCTGCACTGTGGGCAGCAGCTTTACCCGCCACACCACAGCACTGGCTCCACTAAATGGTTTTTTTAAGCCATGGAGTTTTGGCGTAATTTGTTATGCTTCACCTAAAATCCAAACACTTTTCTTGTCTGTTTTTTTTTTTAAATAAAGATTAAATCAGCTTTAAAAAATAAGTTAACAATGTTCCCCTTTTTTCCTATTTCCTTGAAGATTTATGTGAGCTTGGAATTAACTGTTCTTTGTATGTTTAGTTGAACTTGCCTGGTATTCCCTTTGTGGGAAACATTTTAAGAGTTGATTTTATTTCTTCATGGATTAAACTAGTGGTTCTCATGCTGAGCACCGAGGCTTCTCAGTATGTTGCAGTAAACTCGCAGGGTGTGTGTGGCAAGATTACTTGCAATTTTAGACGGAAACACACTCATCCCTGATGTCTGTTGGGCACGACACACACTTCTAACTTGAAGTAGTTCATGGTTTCAACATTAGATCATATTCCTTTCATTGACATATCTTTATGAAGCCAGCTTTAATGTGGGTGTGCTGACCAAAAGCATGCAGAAATTAATGTGGAACAGGAAATGAGGATTGCAGTGATCAATATGATTCTATGGCTTGAGAGCTGTGTAATACTCAATGATACACACACCCCGGAAGTCAGAGATATCACTTTCTTCTTTCAAGTTGTATTTTTTTTTCCTCAAATGACTCATAAATTATTAGGACATAATATATGCTTTCTGTCTGTTGTCTATCTACTAGAGGTTTATGAATCTTAGTATTCTTTGACAAGACAGATTTTGGCTGTTTCCAGGGTACCACAGCATTGATTTTTATACTTTCTGCTGGTTTTTCAATATTTCCTTAGAGGAGTAGGTGCTTGGGCCTGCCTTTGCTACTATTTTGCTGATGTCACTCTTGAGCTTTCTTTGGATAGACTATGCATGATATATCTTTTCCCATTCTTTTACCTTTCATCACTATATTGAATTTGATTTCTCCTTATATGGCAGCACATAATTAGGTCATTTTTATGTATTTAAACAATCCCTGTCTTTAAATGTCATGTTTAGATGATTTGCATTTGATGTAATTATTGATACTGTTGGATTTGGATCCATGATTTTATTAGCTGTTTTCTGCCTGTTCCCTGTTTGTTATTCTTTTGGGTCCCTTTTCCTGCTTTATCTCATTGTTATTTAAAGACTTTTAGTGTTCTATTTTCATGTATCTACTGTGATTTTTTTTTTACTCTTCATGTAGCTTGTTTACTTATTTTTGTTTCTTTTCTTTTTTTTTTTTTGGAATGCTCTAGCAACTAAAATAGTCCAGCTACCATCACTAATTTACCACATTAGGTAGAATACAAAAACTTCATCACCACATAGATTCCTGTATTCCCTACCCCCTTTATTTTATCTTACTGTGTCTATACACGTTGAAAAAACTCAGTTGTCATTGTTGTTTTCAATTGTCAAACATATCTTAAAGAACTACAATTAGTCTGTTATAGTTACCCAGAACTTTCAAGATTCTTTGTTATCATTTCCTCCTCTTTAAAGAATACCCTTTAGCATTTCTTTTGGAGTAGGTCTGTTGGAAATAAATTATCTCAGCTTTGCTTTATTTGAGAATGTCTCTCATCTTCATTGCAGAAGGATATTTTTCATTGGATATAGAATTCTGGGCTGACAGTCTTTTCCTTTCAGCACATTAAATATGTTCTATTTCCTTCTGGCTTCCCTGGTTTCTGCTGAGAAATCCACAGGCATTTGAATCCTTACTCTGATGCATTGCATCATCTCACTCTGGTTGCTTCTAAAGCTCTTTCTTGTCTTTATTTTTCAGCTGTTTAATTATGATATGGCTGAGTCTGTATCTATCATAGTTGAGGTTCACTGAACATCTTAAACCTCAAAAGACACTGAGATTTAGATCTTTTGTCAAATGGAGATTCTCAGCCATCATTTCTTTAAATACTGTTTTGGTTTTTTTTTTCTCTGCATCATACTCTTTCTTCTCCCCTTCTAGGACTCTGGTGGCGTGAATGTTAAACATTATAGTGTTATCTCACTGGTCTCTGAAACCTTTTCATTTTGCTTTTTTTCAGCCTTTTTCTTGCTGTTGTTGATTGGGCAATTTCTGTTGATCCTTTATGAAATTCATCGTCTCTTTCTCTCTCAATTCCATTCCTTTGCTGAGTGTATCCATTGAGTTTTTATTTTTTCTGTAGTTATATTTGTCAGTTATAAATTTTTCACTTGGTTTTTGTCAGGAGAGGCAGTCTCCTTCATGCAGGCTTGTGACTCTCTTTTGGCTATGTAAGAATAGACCTTGGGCCTGGAACACTTTCTTGCAAAAAGATGGAGCCCACACAGCCTGTGCCAACTTCATCTAAACCTTGCGTGAGAATATCTTTCCTTGTTTTAAGCTCTGTGTGTGCTACTTTGTTCTGTGTAAGACTGCACATCAGTAGCCCTCAGGCTACTCTAACCCTAGTCTTCAGTATTTCAGACTTCAGGTGTGGAGGGGAGAGGAGCTTCTATGGGGAGACAAGAGGGGTGCACCCAGGCCAGTTGCCCTGCATTGGCTGTTGGGTGGACCAGCTAGCCATAGGGAACTGATACATGCTCTATCTCTTCTCTGTGTGAGTAAAAGCCTTGTTCCATCCAGTGCTTACCTGTGTTGTATATTCTAGGGCAGCTCCAAGACCACGGTGCAGGGGGCAACACTGCTTGGAGTTCTATTCCCGCTGGCTGGCACTGTGATGAGCTTAGCTTCCACGGAGCTGGAATCCTCCCATGGATGCTGATAACTAGTACATGGTGTTATGCTTAACAGTTTTGATTTAGCTCTCCTATTCCTTTGCTGGGATGTTCTACCTCTTCACTGATTTCACAGGTTCTCATCCTTCCTGGAGCATTCTCACAACTATTGGCTTAAATTCTTGTGAGCTCACACTTGTGTCATCTCCGCATCACTACCTATTCATTATCTCTTTCCATGGGATTTAAAGGTTTTTTTTTTTTTTTTAAGATTCATCTATTTGTCAGTCAGAGTTACAGAGAGAGAGAGAGAGAAAGAGAGAGGGAGATCTCTCTAGTGATATTTGAAATTCTTTTCTTCCCCAGTGTGCCTGTTATTAGTTATTTTTCAGAGACTTCAATTAGCTCCTTCATGCATTACCTTGGGTTTTTTAAAAACTGCACTTAATGGGACAGACAAGATATAGAGCGCTGCATCAGAACAGGAACCTAGGCGATGGCCCTCTGCAGGAGAAGAGGATGGTCCCCACATGATCAAGTTTCCTTGTAATTTTTCGCTTGTTGGAAGAACTTGAAGAAGGACAAAAAGCAGTTGGCGATGGTACCATTAGCTGGGAATTCCCAGATGATGAGGATGGGGTACTCACAAGGGGGGCAGATGTGATTATTGGGCCACCAAGGACAAGTTATGGAAATGGAACATACAGCCTAAAAGTGGAATGTGGACCTAAATACCCAGAAGCTCTTCCGTCAGTTAGATTGTAACAGAGACATATGAGTGGGCTAAGCAATTCCATCGGAACAGTGGATGCATGGAGCAAGCCAATATTAGCAAAATGACAAAACTGATATAGCATTAAAGTTATACTTCATGAGGTAAGGTGTCTCATGATGTCCAAAGAAAATATGAAGATCCCACAACCACCAGAAGGACAAACCCACAGAAATTACTTTTAATGGATCCTCAAACTGGCCTTAAATCAACAACCTACTCATATTAATGTCTGGAATAATATCACAATGCAGAATACCCACACAGTCAGCAAAGAATTCCAGCTGGCACACATGACCTGGATATCTGTAAGAATATATTTCATATATGTATACTCATTATGTTTGTAGGTAGTAGGAGAAAAAGATGTATCACAACTTTTCTTTCTCTTTTGAGGCACTGTCATTTAAACATAAACCTGGGGTGCTCCAAATAGGATTCAGATTTATTTACAAGATGCAAGTATGGCAAGATGTCTCCCATGGCAGTAGAAATGTGTGTTTCTGAAAAGTAAAAATCTCAGGGCTGGCGCTGTGGTGTAGTGGGTGAAGCTAGCACTTGCAGTGCTGACATCCCATATGGGTGGGATGCTCCACTTATGATACAGTTCCCTGCTGTGGCCTGGGAAACCAGTGGAAGGTGGCCTGAATCCTTGCCCCGCCCCCCACCTCTCTCTCTCTCTTTCTCTCTCTCTCTGCCTCTCTGTAACTCTGACTTTCAAATAAATAAATTAATCTTTAAAAAAAATCCCAGGAAGGACAAACAGTAAACAATAATGGCATGCTTTATCCATCTTGCTTCGGGAAAGAGCTGCAGTTGAAATTGTTCAAAGTATTGTCACAAATTGTGTTAAATTTTGGTGTGGGTACTGACTACTAGTAGTATAAAAATATGTTCAGGGTTTTTTTTTGTTTTGTTTCATTTTGTTTTTTGCCAGGCAGAGTTAGACAGTGAGAGAGAGACAGAGAGAGTTATAGACATAGTGAGAGCCAGAGAGAAAGGTCTTCCTTCTGTTGGTTTACTCCCCTAATGGCCGCCATGGCTGGCGCTGTGCCAATCCAAAGCCAGGAGCCGGGTACTTCCTCCCAGTCTCCCATGTGGGTGCAGGGACCCAAGCACTTGGGCCATTCTCTGCTACCCTCCCAGGCCACAGCAGAGAGCTGGACTGGAAGAGGAGCAACCGAGACTAGTACCCAGTGCCCCAACTGGGACTAGAACCCAGGGTACCAGTGCCGCAGGCGGATGATTAGCCAAGTGAGCCATGGCGCCAGCCCGGGGTTGTCTTGATACTTGTATTTAAAATAAAAAAAAAGCTGGGGTTGATGAATTTCTGCAAAAAGCTGTTCTTGTGTTGTAATAGACATGGTAAATATTTGTTTAAAGTCTTTGTTTAATAAACCATGCAGTTAAGCACTAAATAAAGTCAACAGAAAAGGAAACAGGTATATGGATATGTGGTTTTAAACAGGTATATGGATATGTGGTTTTAAGATAAAAGTTAGTCTTAAAATATAAATAAAATTTGTAAATTGTCTGAGAGGAAAAAAAAAAGAACAGGAATCTTTATTCTACATCCTTACCTTCTCACAACCCAATTACAATACTATTTGAATATTCATATAAAATGTAGAAACTTTGGGGCCAGCGCTGTGGCACAGTGAGTTAAGCCATGGCCTGCAGTGTTTAAGTCTTGGCTGCTGCATTTCCAATTCAGCTCCCTGCTGATGTTCCTGGGAAAGCAGTGGAAGATGGCCCAAGTGCTTGGGCCCCTGCACCCATGTGGGAGATGTGGAAGAAGCTCCTGGTTCTTGGTTTAGGACTGGCCTAACTCCAGTCATTGTGGCCATCTGGGGAGCGAAACCAGTGGATGGAAGATCTCTCTCTGTCCCTTCTTCTTTCTGTAACTCTGCCTTTCAAATAAGTAAATACATATTTTTAAAAATGTAGAAACCTTACAACTGTATATGTCTGTGTTTCTCTCATCCTTCTTCCTTTATGCTATAGTTGCTAAAAATCTTATTTACAAATACTATGAATTTTACAAGATATTAATCTAGTGTTTACTTTAAATAGTCATAGGCAGTTTAAAGAAATTAAGGACAATTAAAGCCAAAAAATCTTTTGCTTTAAGCCAAATATTTCTTATACTCTTCATTTCTGAAGGTTCGCATTTCCATCTGATATTAACTTTCATTTTGAAGAACTTTCTTTAGCATTTCTTGTGTCAGTTAGCTAATGACAAATTATTTTATTTTACATGAAAATATATTTATTTTGCCTTGATTTGTTAAGATTGTTTTTACCACTTGTCATGGGATTCCAAATACCATTAAGCTTGTTAGTAAAAATATCATCTTAATTGTTAAAATGATCATATTAAGTGTTAAAGTGAACATATAGAAAGGATTAAGTGTCAAGTGATCATATAAATAGGATCAAGTGCCTGGTAATAATAATAGATAGAATTAAAAAGGAGAGAATGTTCCAACATGGAAGCAGTCCACACAGTAGACTCATAGAATAACAATCGCTTCAAGTAACACTCTGACCTCAGAATCAGCCATTAAGGCTTCAGTCTGGGTGAAAAACCCATGAGAGCATTCCAGGCATGGAAAGAAAAGATATTGTGGCAAAAAAAATGTCCTATATGAAGGACCTCTGTGAGTGAGACCCTAGCGAAAAGATGTGGCCAAGGAGGAGAGAACTTCCATTTTGCTTATGGCCTTGTCCAAGTACTGATGGAGTTTGTGGACTCAAAAGGCTTTCATAGCCTAGGCAGCTCACATCAAGAGCCTCAGGTGGTCACTGACATTGTACATAAGAATGTTAATTGTTAAATTAACAGCAGGAGTCACAGTGCACTAACTCTCCATGCTGGACCTTTGTCCTCAATGAGTTGTATTATGAGAATTAACTGTAAAACCAGTTCTCAAACAAGCTGTGTGTGTGTGTGTGTGTGTGTACAGATTGTTGAAATCTTTACTTGGTGTGGAGTTGGTCTTCTGTGTACAAAATTAATTGAAAATGAATCTTAATGGAGAATGGGACCGGCAAGAGGAGAGGGAGGATGAGAAGGGTGGGATTGTGGATGGGAGGGTGGATGTGGTGGAAAGAATAACTATATTCCTAAAGTTGTACTTTTAAAATTTGTATTCCTTAAAAAATAAATAAAAAAATAGTAACTTAGAAAAAAAAAGATTGTTTTTACCAAATAGGGAACTCTGGGTTGACAGGTTTTGTTTTGTGTTTTATAACTTGAAAGATGTTATGCTTCTCTCTTCTGGTTTCATTCAGATCTGATGTAAAAATCAGCCAATAGCTAAATTGATCTTCCCCTGTATGTAGTGTGTTGCATTTCTGTTGTTATTGTCAAGATTCTCTCTTTAGACTTGGCTGTCAGCAGTTTGGCAGTTTATGATAGACCTCAGCATGTTCTTCTTTGTGTTTGTAAAACATAGCACTTGCTGAAAATCTTTTTTCCCCTGAAAGGCCTCACATATTTATTACTGAACCAACTCACTTGTCAAAGCCCCAGTCAAACATGCCCACCTGTCCAGACAATGGTGACATCTTCAGCTTGCTATGGTTAAGAAGATAGTGACCTTGATACAGCATGGATACGTGTGTCATCCATCTCAAGTGCAATTCCTGTTAGTCCTAGCTTGGTTCTTTTCCAATGTCTCCTCTTGGAAGTTATACCTGATTTTATTATCAGTTTTCATCTGAATTCATGGGAATGGGAGATTTTGTTTTTGTTTTCTTGACAAGAATCTCTTGATTCTGAAGGTCTTGTGAGAAAACATGGTGAGGAAAGTTAGGTGTGCCCACCAAGATGGCAGAGAGGGGGAGAAAGGAGGGAGCAGATGGAAGGATGCATTTAGAAGCTGAGCATCTTGAATCCATAAATTCACACCTTTTTGAAGATTTCAGGAAAATTTCAGTCACTATTTCTTTAAATCCTTTTTCCCCCTCCTTCTTGGACTATAGTTATACTTGCAAGGGGTCTTCAAAAGTTCATGGAAAATTCACATTACTGGTTGTTCAACAAAGATGAACAAAAAGTTCATCTTCCATGAACTTTTTGAAGACCTGTCATGTCGTATTACCTTACAGATCCCTAAAATTTGATCTTTGTTTTATTCAATTTTCGCACTCTCCTCTTTTCATTGTGTGAATTATATTGATTAACCATCGAGTTTTATTTATTCTTTCTTCTGCCCTCTCCACTTGACAACTAAACTCATTCAGTAAATCTTTTCCTTCAGAAATTAAATAGTTTTACTTCCAGAAATTTCTTTTGTTTCCCTTTTTTTCACTCATTTCTATTTCTCCCTGAACATGTATTATTTTACTTCACTGAGTTCAGTTACAGTGGCTACTTTAACATCCTTGCCTGTTCCTTCCAACATCTGGTTCATCTCAAACCTTACATCTGTTTGTCTTCTTTTCTCTAGAGGACAAATTCCATTTTCTGGGGTTTTGTGTTTTTGTATGAGTGTGAGGTAATTTTGGACATCCTGGACATTAAAAATGTTAAGTTGTGGGAGACCAGGAAGAAGCACCTGGCTCCTGGCTTCGAATTGGCGCAGTGCCGGTCGTGCCGGCCATTTTAGGGAGTGAACCAACGGAAGGAAGACCTTTCTCTCTGTCTCCTTCTCTCACTGTCTATAACTCTACCCATCCAAAAAAAAAAGTTAAGTTGTGAAGAACTGGGATTCTGTTTTTTGTTTTGGTTTGGTTTGGTATGTTGTTTCTTGGTTTCAGCAGCAGTGACCTTGGGTAGGCAATGACCTTGAGTCTCAGTTCATTTCTTCTCTCTTGATCAAATCTTCTTTGAGTCAGTCCCACATAGTGTAGTTCAAAGACCAGCCAGACAGGATCTGGGGAATCCTTCTCTAATTTTCTGTTCTGGGATTTCATGTGTGGGTGTGTGGGTGTGAGTGTGTGTGAAATTTCCCTGGATTCTGTTTCTAGTCATCCAAGGCATGAATGAAGCTTCCCCAACAGCACCCTCGGGGTCCTCTTTGCCATACTTGCTGCATCTGGCTCACCTAAAGCTGCCAGGCCAGTCACTCGGTCTGCACAAGTGTCTTCTTCTGAGTGTGGACTCCCCAGGCTCTGCATGTGAGTACCATCCCATTCTCTTGTACCCAGAAGGAGTTGCTTTTAGCATCATGCCTGAATTTTATGGTTCTTTTCTGCTTGAGTGTTGGTTTGCTAGGTTCTTATTAGTCATTATTAGAAACAAAAGACCTTCTTCATCTCATTATAAAAAGGCTTTGGATTTCTGTCACATTTGCTATTCGTCTTTTTCATTAAATTTTCAAAAATGTTTTATATTTTTAGATCCTGCCAACAAAGATAGTAAGCTTGTTCTCTCTCCCCCTCTTTCAGTATTTTCAAATTAATCATCATTGCCAGTATAAAGGTGTGCTATTGAATTTTAAAAATTCTTCCTATCATTTATGCCACCATATTACTAAAATTTTATTTTAATTATTTTGATATCTTTTTTATTTCCAGAGAGAAAAATATACCTCTGTATAGTGATTGTACCTTATTATTTTTATTTCCCTTCATGCTGGAATATCCCATATTTGCTTTCTACTTTTCATTGAAAATTCAAAAATTCAACTTCTCTACTACTGACCTCATATACCTCTCCCAGGGTCAGGTCATGACTTCCCTAAAAATTAAATGAATAGTTTGAAAGGGGCCTTTTAGAATAAAGAGGAATTAAGACTCATTTTTCTCTTCCCCAACTTGACCAATTTGTTTAAAATTACCAAAAAAGAACATATCCAAATACAATGCCTTGGAAGAGGTTTTAGGTAAAACAGTAAGCTCTGCTTTGTTAGAAATAGTCATGAAAGTAGAAGGGGTAGATGAACTTCTAGTGTTAGTTTTTTTGTTGTTGTTGTTAAAGACAGAGTTGAGCAATTTTTTAAAAAATTCTGTAGTAAAAATGCAGTGAAAAAAATTAATATTTTTGGTTGAAATGATGAAGTGCAGAATTAAATTACATAGATAAGTCATGTCAACATTTGCCCTTGGAATATCCAGAAAATTGAGTACAAAATGAAGATCTTTTTTCAAAATTTTATTTAAGTTATACAAGTTTCATGTATTTCATATTTACAGATTTAGGAACATAGTGATACTTCCCACTCTACCTTCCCTCCTGCCCACATGCTAACCTTTCTTCCTCCTTCCTTTCTTACCATTCCTACTCTTAATTTTTACAAAGATCTGTTTTCAGTTTACTTAATGATCATAAAGTTAACCCTATAATAAGTAAAAGAGTTCAACAAAGAGCGAGAAGAAAAAAAAATACTGTTTCTCATCAGAAGAGACAAGGGCTATAAAAAGCCATTAAATATAAAAATGTCCATTTCACTCCAATACATTATATTTTAGGTACTCCATTAGTTCCTTGAATGAGAGATAACATGTTATCTGTCTTCTTGGGACTGGCTTATTTCACAGAGTATAATGGCTTCCAGTTGTAAAAGACAGATTGCATTTTTTTTACAGCTGAGTGGTATTCCACAGTGTATATATCCCATAATTCCTTTATGCAGTCGTTATCTGATGGACTTGTAGGTTGATTGCTAATATCACATCTTAGCTATTGTGAATTCTGCTGTAAGGAACATGGGGGTACAGATAACTCTTTCATATGCTGATTTCTTTTGGTTTGGGTAAATTCCCAGGAATGGGATGGTTGTATCATACCATATCATATCATATCATATGATACCTCTATACTGTCTTCCAAAGTGGCTACATAGGCTGGCGCCTTGGCTCACTTGGCTAATCCTCCACCTGTGGCACCAGCACCCTGGGTTCTAGTCCCGGTTGCTGCACCGGTTCTGTCCCGGTTGCTCCTATTCCAGTCCAGCTCTCTGCTATGGCCCAGGAAGGCAGTGGAGGATGGCCCAAGTGCCTGGGCCCTGCACCCGCATGGGAGACCAGGAGGAAGCACCTGGCTCCTGGCTTCCGATTGATGCAGTGCACCGGCCGTAGCAGTCATTTGGGGGGGTGAACCAACGGAAAAGGAAAACCTTTCTCTCTGTCTCTCTCTCTCACTATCTAACTCTGCCTGTCAAAAAAAAAAATCCAAAGTGGCTACATGACTTTACATTCCTATCAAAAGGGAACTAGGGTATTTCCTTACCCACATTCTCACCAGCATTTATTGTTTGTTGATTTCTGCATGAGAGCCATTCTAACTGGAGTGAGGTGACACTTTACTGTGATTTTGATTTGCATTTCCCTGATGGCTAGTGATCCTGAACATTTTTTCAAGTGTTTATTGGGCATTTGAATGTCCTCTCTGAAAAATACCTGTTCAAGTCCTTTGCCCATTTCTTAACTGGACTGTTTATTTTATTGTAGTTGAATTTTTTGAGATAGTTGTAGATTCTAGATATTAATCCATTATCAGTTGCATTGTTTGCAAATATTTTCTCCCATTCTGTCAGTTGCCTCTTTACTTTGCTGAGTGTTTCTTTTGCAGTACAGAAGCTTCTCAATTTGATGTAATCATATTTGTTAATTTTGTCCTTGATTGCCTGTGTTTCTGGGGATTATTCCAAGAAGTCTTTGCCTATACCAATGTCTTGCAGAGTTTCCCCCAATGAGCTCTAGTAATTTGATGGTAGCAGATCATAGATTTAGGTCGTTGATCCATTTTGAGTGGATTTTTGTATAAGCTGTAAGGTAGAGGTATAATTCCATACTTCTGCCTGTGGAGATTCAGTCTTCCTGCACCACTTGTTGAAGAGATTGTCCTTGCTCCAGGGATTGGTTTTAGCAGCTTTGTCAAAGATAATTTGGTTGTAAATGTGTGGATTGATTTCTGGAGTTTCCATTATGCTCCATTGGTCTATGCATCTGTTTTTTTTGTTGTTGTTGTTTGTTTGTTTTTTTTGTTTGTTTGTTTGTTTGTTTTTGCCAGTACCGGGCTGTTTTGATTATAACTGCCTTGTAATATGTCTTGAAATCTAGTACTGTGATACCACCAGCTTTATTTTTTATGGCATAAGATTGCTTTAGCTATTTGGGGTCTCTTGTGTTTCTGTATGAATTTAAGCATCATTTTTTCTAGATCTAAGGAGAATGTCATTGGTATTTTGATTAGAATCACATTGAGTCTGTAAATAGCTTTTGGTAGGATGGACATTTTGATGATATTGATTCTTCCAATCCATGAACACAGAAGATTTTATGCATTTTTTTGTGTCTTCTACTTTTTTCTTTAATGTTTTTAATTTTTATCATAGAGATATTTAATTCTTTTTGCAGCTATTGTGAACAGGATTGATCTTAAAACTTTTTTTCTCAGCCATGGCATTGCCTCTGTATACAAAGGTTATTGATTTTTATGTGTTGATTTTATATCCTGTCACTTTACCAAACTCCTCTATAAGTTCCAATAGTCTCAGTGAGTCTTTTGGATCCCTTATGATAAAATCATATCATCTGCAAATAGATAGTTTGACTTCACCTTCCCAATTTGTATCCCTTTGATTTCTTTTTCTTGCCTAATAGCTCTGGCTAAAACTTCAAGGACTATATTAAATAGCAATGGTGAGAGTGGGCATCCTTGTCTGGTTCTGGATCTTAGGGGAAATGCTTCCAGCTTTTCCAAATTCAATAGGATGCTGGCCATGAGTTTGTCATAAATTGCCTTGATTGTGTTGAAGAATGTTCCTTCTTTACCCAATTTGCTTAAAGTTTTCATAAGAAAGGATGTTATATGTTTTTTAAAAAAGATTGATTTATTTATTTGAAAGTCAAAATTACACAGAGAGAGAAGGAGACGCAGAGAAAGAGAGAGAGAAAGGTCTTCCATCCTCTGGTTCACTCTCCAATTGGCCACAATGGCCAGAGCTACACTGATCCAAAGCCAGGAGCCAGGAACCTCCTCCAGGTCTCCCATGTGGTTGCAGAGGCCCAAGGACCTTGGCCATCTTCCACTGCTTTCCCAGGCCATAGCAGAAAGCTGGATTGGAAGTGGAGCAATCCGGATTGAACGGGTGCCCATATGGGATGATGGCACTGCAGGCAGCGGCTTTACCAGCTATGCCACAGCACCAGCCCCAGGATGTTATGTTTTATCAAATGCTTTCTCTGTATCTATTGAGCTACGTATTAACAAGAAGCTGGATTGGAAGCAGTATGGGGACTAGTACCCAGGGACTCCAACAGAGGATTCAGGCATCTCAACCACTGTGCCAGATTACTGCCCCAAGTCCCACTTGTTAATATTGAGAATTTAGATTCAATGTATGTGGGCTAACGGTGTGGCATTGCAGTTTAAACTGCTGTCTGTAATGCCAGCATCCCATATGGGCACCAGTTCGAGTCCCAGCTGCTCCATTTCTGATCCAGCTCTCTGCTGATGTGCCTGGCAAAGAAGCAGAAGATGGACCAAGTGCTTGGGTCCCTGTACCCATGTGAGAGACCCAGAGGAAACTCCTGGCTTATGGCTTTGGCCTGGCTCAGCTTTGGCAGTTGTAGCCACTTGGAGAGTGAATCAGCAGGTGGAAGACATCTTCCTCTCTCCCTCCCTCTCTCTCTCTCTAATTTTTTCAAATAAATTAATCTTTAAAAAAAAATGAGTCCACTTTTATAAAAAAGATTCAATGCATGAATTTTGAGGGACACATTAAGACCATAGCACAGCATTCAGAAGAATAAAGTACATGATATAAATTGGAAATGTTTATCATATCTTAAGAAAAAAATTCACCAAGCAGTATATGCAGTATGTACATAATAGCATTCTGTTTACTTAATTACAACTGTAAAAGTACAGAAAAGACCTGGAAAGACAGACATCAATCAGTTTTTAGTTTCTGAGAAGTTGTGTTTAAGGGAGTAACTTTATTTTTGTGTGTGTACAATTAGCATTTAATAATGACTGTGAATTACTATTATAATTTAAAACAAATGAGAAAAATCACAAATGTTAGTGAGACTGTGGAGTAATTTGAACCCTCATGAACTGCTGCTTGGAATGAGAAATGGGATGGCCTCTTTTATTATTATTTTTTTTTTATTTTGAAGTCAACATGATTTTATTTCATCACAATAGATTTTTACTTCACAGTGGTGCTTATGACATCACAATTGATTATGACATTACAGTGTTAGGCTTATGATATCACAATGGTGGTTTGCTAATTCTAATAAATTATAACATCAAAGAGGTCTTTACATCACAAATCGTTGTGACATAACTATGGTAGCATAATGATATTACAATGGATTTTTACAACATCACAATAGACTTTGAGAGAACAATCATTTTTAAGATGGCACAATTAATTTTAAAATCATAATGGTTGTTAATGAGATGACAACTGATTATGACATAATTATGGTTGCTTATGACAACAAAATGATTTTATAACATCACAATTAACTATGAAATCACAGTGGTTATTTATGACATCACAATAGATTGTGGTATAACAATTTAATGAGTGCATGATTGATTATGACATTACAATTTAAATATATGACACAGTGGGGAATTATGAGATCACAGAATTTCTTTATGTCATCTAAATAATTATTGTGACATTAAAATTGTGATGTCACAATGGTAGCTTTGTGATATCACAATGGTTTTTAGCTTATAATGTTGGATTATGAAATCACAATGGTTTCATGATAGCATAATCCTGTATAATAACTATTCTGGTTCTAAAACATATTGTCCAGGTGACATTGGGCTACTTCTTTACGTGTCTATGATAAATTAAAGGTAAACATACATGATTCACTTATAATTGCTATACCAAATGCCCAGCCATATCCCACTTCCACTTATTTTCCCTGATTTTCTGCTTTTCTCTTTAGCATTCTCTAATATTAATGTTTGTTAATTATATTAAATCATAATTGTTACTAATAGTAAGTATGTACTTATTTAACATGCTTGTTGTACATCTCTCCATTGACTAGAATGAAAATTCCACAAAAAGATGGACTTTGTTCATTGGTCTACCATTAGGACTTAGAATGGTGCATGGCAACAAGCTGGCACTGGGTCTCTATTGGTTAAGAGAATGAGGCCATCATACAGTGACTTAAGAGGAGATGGAATCTATATGCTACCAGAATTGTGCTGATACTACAGGCAAAGGGGCTTCGCTGAATAACCCAGTTTTATTGTCATTTTAAAAATAAGTTACATTTCCTTCTATCTCAGAGCCTTACCATATACTCTGTGTTCAGAAATCTGTTCTCATCTCTGCCCAAATCCACTCTCATCCTTCAAAGCCTTGACAACCTATCATCTCTTCCTGGGTACTCTTGCTCAAACTTGCTAAGACTTCAGCTTTTTACTCTTACAGCCCCTGAATTCTTAATGGCACTCATTACAATTATCATTCAGTAACTAATAAGTTATTTAAAGTCAGTTTTTGTACATCTTTCATTCCATTGTCTCTAGAAACTAGTGCAGAGTCTCATACATGTGGTTGCTAAAAAGATGGTACTGAAAGGAATAGCAAATGAATACAATGACCCCACATTTGAAGCTTGTGCATTGGAAGAGATGTGGGATATGCACATAACAGCCGTCCTGCATGCATGTGCATGATGATGCCAAGAGCGAACTTCTCACTTACATTGTTGGCTGTGTTAAAGTGGATCATCTGGTTGGCCATGATCCTAACGTGAGGGTTTGTAATGAGGAGAGAAAACAAGGACAATTAGAGCAATTCAGAGAACCCTGCTTTTCTTATTTTTCTCAATGGAAAAAACCTCTTATAAATTTATTAAATAAATCATGGAGGCCAGCGCTGCGGCTCACTAGGCTAATCCTCTGCCTGCGGCGCCAGCACCCCAGATTCTAGTCCCAGTTGGGGCGCCAGTTCTGTCCCAGTTGCTCCTCTTCCAGTCCAGCTCTTTGCTGTGGCCCGGGAAGACAGTGGAGGATGGCCCAAGTGCTTGGGCCCTGCACTCGCATGGGAGACCAGGAGGAAGCACCTGGCTCCTGGTTTTGGATTGGCACAGCGCACCAGCCGTAGCAGCCATTTGGGGGGTGAACCAACGGAAGGAAGACCTCTCTCTCTCTCTCTCTCTCTCACTAACTCTGCCTGTCAAAGCAAATCAATCAATCAATCAATCATGGAAGCTCTGCTGTTACTAGTTTTGTGACTCTGAAGTTTTCTTTGATAATGGACTTATTACTCATGGCTGGTAGTTTGCTCAGAGCTACAAAGAAAGAAAAATGTTAACCATTTATTAGCATCAAGATACTGAAATTCAAGAGTAGGTCACATATCTGGAAAGCAGGAGAAATAATCTGCAGTAAGTGTTGAGACAACTTATGTAAATGGGACAGTGTGGTATCATACAAGCTCCAGGAGTTTTTGAAAGCCCTGTAAAGGGGCCAAACGTCTTCTTTACTCAGTGATGAACACACAACAACCCCCTATTGCAGGAGTCTCTTGAAGCAATTATAGATACTTAATCAAGAAAAATAAATGACCTACAATCTAGTTTTGGTGAAATCTAGAGTGAGATGAATCTGCTCTTCAGAGTAGCAAGCACACAGAAAATTCGCACTCTGTGCAGAGTCTATACTGAAAACCCAATATGTACTGCTTAATCCCTCAGAGGCTTTGCAGGTTAGGGACTACCATCAACCCATATTGTATGTGGTAGCACTGAGATTCTTTTTAACAATTCATTTCTTGCAAGGCAGAGTTACAGTGATGCAGAGACAGTGAGAGAGAGAGAGAGAGAGAGAGAGAGAGAGAGAGAGAGAGAGAGAGAGAGAGAGAATCTTCTATCTGCTGGTTCACTTCCAGAATGGCTGAAACAGCCAGTGTTGGGCTGATCTGAAGCCAAGAGCCAGGAGCTTCTTTTGGGTTTCTGATGTGGGTGTTGCGGCCAAGTACATGGGCCATATTCTACTACTTTTCCAGGGGATGGCCTCTTTTAAAGACAGTCTTGTGCTCCCTCAAAAAAATTAAGTGCAGAATTAACATATAATCCAGCAATTCAACTTCTAGGGTGCATACCTGAAAGGATTGGAAACAGGGTCTTTAGATACTTAGACGCTGAGGTTCCAAACATCATTATTTGTAATAGCTAAAAATTAGGTGCAACCTAAGTGCCCACCGATGGATGAACAGATGAACAACACAAAAATATAAGCATACAACAGGCTGGTGTCCAGCCTTCAAAAGGAAGGAATCTGGACACATGGATGAACCTTGAGGACAGTACACTCAGTGAACTAAAGCAATTACAGGACAAATACTATATGAGTTCACTTTTATAAGAGACTTACAACAGTTTAATTCATGGGGACAAAGTAGAGGATTGTTACCAGGAACTGGGAGGCATGAGGAGGTAGGCGAGAAATGTGGAGATAGTGTTTAATGGGTCATTTTGCAAGATGAAAATTTAAGGAGATGGATGATAGTGATGGTTGTACAGCAGTGCAAACGTACTTAATGCTACAGAATGTACACATAAGTGGCTAAGATAGTAAATTCTGGGCTGTGCATATTTTATCACAACAGCAAAAACCTAAAACAATAGCCAATGGAAATAAAAGTGATGGATCTTCATTGTAAAATGAACGCAAACAATATGAAAGTGTGTCAAGTCAGAATTGAGAGGTTCTGGTCCTCCTAAGTCTTCTCTCCCATAATTCACTGGCAGATGAGATTAACCCAAAGTTAATCCTGTCAGAGTTTCTCATGTGTTCACATGCACATAGACACACACACACACACACAATTTTTTGTTTTACAGAAAATGAGGTTGCATTATATACTATGTGTCAATTTGTGTTCATTTCCTGATATACCATAGATATTTTCTTCCTGTCTCAGACTAAGTGTCCATTTAAATTATTTTCTGGGCCGGCGCCGCGGCTCAATAGGCTAATCTTCCGCCTTGCAGCGCCGGCACACTGGGTTCTAGTCCCTGTCAGGGAGCCGGATTCTGTCCTGGTTGCCCCTCTTCCAGGCCAGCTCTCTTCTGTGGCTTGGGAGTGCAGTGGAGGATGGCCCAAGTGCTTGGGCCCTGCACCCCATGGGAGACCAGGAGAAGCACCTGGCTCCTGCCTTCGGATCAGCGCGGTGCACCGGCCGCAGCGCACCTGCCGCGGCGGCCATTGGAGGGTGAACCAACGGCAAAAGGAAGACCTTTCTCTCTGTTCCTCTCTCTCTCTCTCACTGTCCACTCTGCCTGTCCAAAAAAAAATTTAAAAAATTTATTTTCTGAACAAGTCACTAGTCAGGCCTCAATCTCAAGATATCCTTCTTGGAGAGCCTAGAGTTGTGTCCAACACATAATAGGTAGTGTGGCATGCTGAATCAATGGGAAACATGTCCTTGGAGGCAAAATGAAAACCCTGGTGTATGTCTAAAAGCTGCTTTACAAGTTACTCACTCTTAGGGGCAGGCATTGTTGCAGGTTAAGGCACTACTTGGCCTGCCCACATCCCGTACTGGAGTGCCTGTGATGCAGTCCCACCTCTGCTTCTGATCCAGCTGCCTGCTAATGCGCCTTCGAAACAGTGGAAGATGGCCCAAGTACTTGGGTCCCTGACACCCACTTGAGAGAGAGCCCCAGATGGAGTTCCTGGCTCCTGGCTTTGCCCTGGTCTAGCCCTAGCTATTGGCATTTAGGGAGTGAACCAACAGATGGAAGATCTCTCTCCATGTCTTTCTCTCTCCCTCTGCCACTGCCTTTTAAATAAATAAACTGTTTGATAAAGTTACTTAAGACGGATGGTTCATAAGCACCGCATTTAGGTTCTCGACATAAAATTCAAACCTTATTCTGGAAGGATTCATTTCCTTTGGGGACCCCGCTCCCACCTGCCAAGGCTCTCTTTTGTTGATCAGTGGCTATGCAGAGAAGGTAGCCTAGGGAACTGAAACCTGGAAATCCTCACTCTTGCGGGGCTGGGTGCTGAGAGGGTTTTCAACTTTGGAAAAACTACTGTATTTCTATTTTTTTGCCTTGGATGGATAATAGCAACTCTTTCTGAGGAGCTTCCCAGTGCACAGTTGCGAGCCTCGCACACTGCGTTCCGTGTCTTTGTCCACCTGGCTCCTTCCTGTCCCTGCATTTCTTCTCCACTCCTGTGTCTTTTCTTTTCTTTCTTTTTATTTATTTATTTATTTGACAGGCAGAGTTAGACAGTGAGAGAGAGAGAGAGAGAGAGAGAGAGAGAGAGAGAGAGAGAGACAGGTCTTCCTTCCGTTGGTTCACTCCCCAAATGGCTGCTATGGCGGGAGCTACGCCGATCCGAAGCCAGGTCCCAGGTGTTTCTTCCTGGTCTCCCATGCGGGTGCAGGGCCCAAGCACTTGGGCCATCCTCCACTGCACTCCCGGGCCACAGCAGAGAGCTGGCCTGGAAGAGGAGCAACCGAGACTAGAACCTGGGATGCCGGCGCCACAGGCAGAGGATTAACCAAGTGAGCCACGGCGCCGGTCCTGTGTCTCTTCTTTTTTCCTTCTGTGTCTCCTCTCAGGCCTCTGACAGGAGGCGGTCCCAGGGGTCTTCAGGTGTTTATTACAGGTGAGGATGCGTGTCAGAATCAGAGTGTGCTCATCCCCGGCTGGCCCTCTGCCTGCTGGAGGCAGAGCCTTCACCCTCCCAGCTTCTCCTGGGCCTGCTCCTTCCCCTCTGGCTTCTGGCCTGGGCTCAGCATTGGAGGAAGTGGCAGGGAAGAGGGCAGGACATTCGCTTTCACTTCCTCGGCTAAAGCACAGCTGTCGGGGGGGTGGGGGGCTCCCTTAAAGCTATAGCTCTCATGCTTCTCTCTCATCACACTGCTGTGTGTGTGTGTGTGTGCCTGCCTGCCTGCCTGCCTGTCTGTCTGTCTCCATTACCTCTTGCCTCTGTAGTCCCAGGATGGCTACAGGTCTCTATATTTTTTTTTTTCCCAAAGAAATCTTTTATATAATGAGTACAAATTTCATAAGTACAACGTTAGGAATATAGTGATTCTTTCCACCATACCCACCCTCCCACTCCCACTTCTACCGCACCTCCACCTCCCTCTCACATTCACAGTTCCATTCCCTATTAAGGAAAAACAGAACAAAACAAAACTGTTCCTCAACAGTCAAGACGAATAGTGTTCAAGTCATTGTTTCTTTGTCAAAGTATCAATTTCACATCTACAGAGTTCCTTTTAGGTGCTCTACTAGGTATCACAGATCAGGGAGAACATATGGTATTCGTCCTGTTGGGACTGGCTTTCACTAAGAATGATGTTTTCCAGATTCATCCATTTAGTTGCAAATGACCAGATTTCTTTCTTTTCTTTTTTTTTAACCACTGTATAGTATTCCATAGAGTACATATCCCATAATTTCTTTATCCAGTCTACTGTTGATGGGCATTTAGGTTGATTCCATGTCTTAGCTATTGTGAATTAAGCTGCAATAAACATGGAGGTGCAGATAACTCTTTTATTTGTTGATTTCATTTCCCTTGGGTAAATTCCCAGGAATGGGTCATACGGTGGGTCTATATTCAGATTTCTGAGGTATCTCCAAACTGATTTCCATAGTGGTTTTACCAGTATAAATCCCCACCAACAGTGGATTAGGATACCTTTTCCCCCACATCCTCACCAGCATTTGTTGTTTGTTGATTTCTGTATGAAAGCCATTCTCACCGGGGTGAGATGAAACCTCATGGTGGTTTTGATTTGCATTTTCCTGATTGCTAGTGATTCTGAGCATTTTTTCATGTGTCTGTTGGCCATTTGGATTTCCTCTCTTGAGAAGTATCTGTTTAAGTCCTTTGCCCATTTCTTAACTGGGTTGTTTGTTTTGTGTTATAAATTTTCTTGATTTTATATATTCTAGTTATTAATCCTTTATCAGTTGCATTTTTTGCAAATAATTTCTCCCATTTTATTGGTTGCCTGTTCATTTTACTGACTGTTCCTTTTGTAGTACAGAAGCGTCTCAATTTGATGTAATCCCATTTGTTAATTTTGGCTTTGATCGCCTATGCCTCTGGAGTCATTTCCAAGAAATCTTTGCCTATGCAAATGTCTTGTAGGGTTTCCCCAATGTTCTCTAATAATTGGATGGTATCGTCATCCATTTTGAATGGATTCTTGTGTAAGGTTTAAGGTAGGGATCCTGCTTCATCCTTCTGCATGTGGAAATCCAGTTTTCCCAGCACCATTTGTTGAAGAGACTGTCCTTGCTCCAGGGATTGGTTTTAGCTCCTTGGTCAAATATAAGTTGGTTGTAGATGCTTGGACTGATTTCTGGTGTTTCTATTCTGTTCCATTGGTCTGTCCATCTGCTTTTATACCAGTACCAGGCTGTTTTGATTATAAATGCCTTGTAGTATGTCTTGAAATCTGGCATTGTGATTCTTCCGGCTTTGTTTTTGTTGTATAAGATTGCTTTAGCTATTCGAGGTCTCCTGTGTTTCCATATGAATTTCAGTATCATTTTGTCTATAAATGAGAAGAATGTCTATGGTATTTTCATTGGTATAGCATTCATTCAGCCTGTGTCTTTTAACTGGAGAGTTGAGGCTATTTATATTCAAGGTGACTAATGATAAGTAACGACTTTGCCCTACCATTTTCCCATAAATATTCCCATTTTTTACTTTGGATTTCCTTTGTATTTTTCCTGGGAGATTTCCTTTCTTTACCTTCTTCTGTAGTGATGACCATGTTTCTGTGTTTCTGTGTGTAGCACATTCTTAAGCATCTTCTGCAGGGCTGGACAGGTGGTGACAAATTGTTTCAGTTTGTTTGTCATGGAAGGTCTTTATTTCACCTTCATTCATAAATGAGAGCTTTGCAGGGTATAGTATGCTGGGTTGACAGTTTTTTTTTTTTTCTTAAGACTTGCAATATATCTCGCCATTCTTTCCTAGCCTATAGGGTTTCTGATGGGAAGTCAGCTGTGAGTCTAATTGGAGATTGTCTGAAAGTAATCTGGCACTTCTCTCATGCACATTTTAGAATCTTTTCTTTATGTTTTACTGTAGAGAGTTAGATTATAATGTGTTGTGATGAAGATCTTTTCTGCTTATGTCTGTTAGGGGTTCTATGTTCTTCCTGTACTTGGATGTCCCTTTCTATCTCCAAATTGGGGAAATTTTCTGTTATTATTTCTCTTAAAAGGCCTTCTAATCTTTTCTCTTTTTCCATGCCTTCAGGAACTCCTAGAACCTATATGTTTGGTCGTTTGATAGTATCCTGTAGATTCCCAACAGTATGTTTCAGTTTTCTAATTTCTTCTTCTTGTGTTTGGTCTGACTGTATTATTTCCTGTGCTTTATCTTCTAAATTGGATATTCTTTCTTCTGCTTCACCGATTCTGTTGTTAAGACTTTCCACTGCATTTTTTATTTGTTCTGTTGAATTCTGCATTTCCAAGATTTTGTTTTCTTTCATGTCATGTATGGATTTCATTAGTTACTGATTTCTTCCAAGTAATCCTAAGATGAATTTTTTGAATTCCATTTCTTCAGTCTCATCATCGTCTCAATCTAGTATTGAGGTGTTGTGTTCTTTTGGGCATGTCATTTTGTCTTCCTTATTCTTGTTTCTTGAATTGGTGTGTTTGTTATTCAGTATTCGTGGAGATACTCGTTGGTGTTTTCTTTGTTTTTTCCACTGTGGCAGCTTTTATCTTTGGAATATGTCTGAGTGCATTAGCGGTGTCTGCTTTCAGGGAATATCTATAGGTGTGTTGTGAGTGTGGCCAGGGAGTTCTGTTCAGTGCTCCAGGGTGAAGGGCGTATCTGAGGTGACACACCCAGGTTTGGTGTGGTAAATGTTCTTTTTTTTTTTTTTTTTTTTAATCAGAGGGGAGGTTTCTTTTTGTCTATAGGCGAAGACTTGATTGAGCTCCTCTCCTCAAAAAATACCAGTGCCTAGGCACTAGACCCAGTGAGTCTATTATTAGTCCACTCTGCCACAAGGACCACACAAAGCTGTCTGTGCAGTCCTCAGTGTAAGCTCAGGTTCCCCAGCAGTGTCCCTCACCAGGTAACCAGGGAGCCCTGATCATGTGGAGACTCCCACAGTGACTGCCCAGAGTCCCAGCCACACCCTGAGTCCTCCCACGAAGCCTCAGTGTTTTCACGGTCCCAGCACACAAGCCTCCCATATTCACAAGCACCCAGCCCCTGTCTGTTCTCCCCACCAGACTCAGGAGTCTCCACTTGGCTGGTTGCTGAGTGCAGACATAAGCTGGCACCGCTGCTGTTATGTATGTCCAAAATGGCGTCTACTCTCTGTTAGCTTGTTACAGGATGCCTTTGCAGGGTGATTCAGGAAGGAGAAAACATGCCCCCTTTGTTTTTTCTCCTCTAGTTTGGCGGGTACACTATCCCCCACGGGGCTCCAAGCCGGATGCCCTCTAGGCTCTTCCTCTAGGTTTTTTGCCAGTGGCTTGAGCTGCTGCTCTCTGGTCTCACCTCACTCTCTAATGCTGGTACAGAGGCTCTTGGCTGCTGGGGTCCAGTGTTGTGCATGTCCTCGCCCTCCACGTAGGTCCACTGTGTTCCTCCAATTTGTGTAGTTTCCTTGCTGTTTTCTTCCTCTTTCCTGAGACTGTACTCTCCACTTTTTAAAAAATATCTTCTCCTAGGCTCGGTCAGCAAGCTCCCTCCCTCCTCCGCCATCTCAATCCAGTTCCACAGCTCTATTTTTTGCCACTCCTTATCTCACTGCTCCTGGTTTGCCACCCTCAACACCACACCCTAAGTCAGCCACCTGCTACACCTTCCCCCAGGTGTGATGCCCACATTTTAGAAGCACCCTGATGGTCAACCACCTATCCACAGGTTACAAAGCTGCCTGTACAGGGAGGCCTGCAAAGCAAGATTTGCTTGGATAGGTTAGTGGAGGGAGCTCCTAGGAGCAGGTCCTCGGGGAGAGACAGAGCTGAACACTGAACCAAGGCCTCCCAGAGCTGTCAGTCTCCAGCCCTCTCAGCAGCTGGAAACTCAGGGCATCTGAGTACCTCCTCCTTACATGTGATCTGCAATCACCTCTCAGCGTGCGTGTGAAAGTCTGGCCTCTAGGGTTGAGCCCATAACCCATGTTCCCCTTGGTATTACCATTTCTCTGAGCAAATGCAAAGTCTAGCAAACTTCTTAGCGAATTCAGCAGTATACCTATTACAAGTTGGTGACTGTTTCCTCTGTTATGAGCACTTTCAAAAGATAATTTTTTCCCTGGCTGGTGCTGTGGTATAGAGGGTAAAGCTGCTGCTTGCAGCACCAGCATCCCATATGGGCACCAGTTCAAGCCCAAGCTGCTGCACTTCTAATGCAACTCCCTGCTACTGGCCTGGGAAAGCTGTGGAAGATGGTTCAAATCCTTGGGCCCCTGCACCCACATCAGAAACCCAGAAGACACTCCTGGCTCCTGGCTTCAGACCGGCCCCGCTCCAGCTGTTGCGGCCATTTGGGGAGTGAACCAGCAGATGGAAGATCTTTCTCTCTGCCTCTACCTCTCTGTAAGTCTGGCTTTCAAATAAATAAATCTTTTGTTTAAAAAAAAAAAAAAGATGATTTTTCCTAACGTTACACCCATGCATGTATTCTGTGTTCATCCAGGCTTATTAGAGCATTTGTAGTGAATCCTGATGATAGACACGCCCCAAAACTGCTTGAAAACAGCTGTCTTCCACCAACAGGAAGGGTTGTCAACTTGGGATAAAACTACGCAGGAGTCTACTGTCCAGCCCCGGGGCACATCAGAACCTTGATCATGCAGTTATTTGACAGTTATTGAACTGAGCTGTGCACGGGCCCAGCCCTGGATGCTGCCCAGTAGATTTAGAAGCCAATATAAATTATGTACTTATTACTCATTTTCTCTGCCCCAGGACAAACGTCTGGTTGTTTTATTTTTTTCTTTAGAAAAGTGATTAAGTTTTTCCCGAGTGGGTTTCAAGTCTGGTGTTTTGTAATTGACTTGCTATATCCGATTCTTGGATGTACCTGCTGCCTCTGCCGTGTCTGGGCTCCTTGTGGGGTCTCTGCATATGTCAGCTGCCTGCAGCCCAGGGTCCTCCTTGAAGCACAGCTCTCCACTGTGTCCAGACCGCAGAGGACACCCTGGGGAATGCCAGGTGCTTATCCCCTAAGCAGAAGCTGGGGTGAGCATACAGCTCAGGGAGGAGCAGACAGAGACTCTGCCCATAGCTTGACTCCAGGCTTGTGGGAAAAGACACAGGCATCCTCCCAAAAGAGAACCCTGTGTGGTCCTTCTTTGCTTTGGTATCCCTCATAGAATTCTCACCACCACAGCACTGGATCCCTGATGCCAAACCCCTGAAGCGGAGATGTATGACTGAGTTAATTTCCTGTGTGACAGCTTAGCAGCCATGATGTTTCTATCATTTCATTCCAGCTCAGGTCACACAGGTTTTGTTGCTGTTTATCTGACACTGAAATAATGGAGGGATATCTGCGCCCATTAGACATAACCAGTTTGAGTGATGGTTTCACTGTCTTGGAATTGGGGTATCTTGCCCTTAGGCCTTACGCCGTCCTGGGACACTCCCCTGTACCTTTTCTCAGGGGTCTTAGGAGCATGATTGCACTCTCTTCTTTCCCCTCATCTCTCCCGCTGTGTCCTCCTCTTCCACCAATAAGCTGCCCACATAGAAATGGGCACAGTCATGAGCATAATTGAGCTTTTCCACAAGCCCAGAAAACCCCAGCAGTAGGTACCTGTTTTTAAAGCATAACACAGTTCGTTTGCACCATCTCTACCTTACAGAGTGAGTGTTTGATACTGGGTCCTGGGGACGCAGGAGTGAACTACGTAGGGCAGGCATTTTCCTCAGCAGTTACGGGACCACCCAGAAGTGCTGTGAGAGTGTTTTTCAGAGAACAAAAGGTTGAGTGAGGAGATAGAAGAAAAGGAAGCTGTCAATCTTAGTCAGAATACATATACTTCAGGTAGTAGCCAACATGATTAGCCTGGACACTTACACTAAGGGACCAAGAGAGATCCCGCAGAAGTGTCCTTGTTATGAGATAAGGCTATCCACAGAGCTGACAGGGAAGGCCGAGCAGGGGATGGGGGACTCCATGGTCAGCTGAGGAGGATGAGGTCTCAGCCAGATGGGGTAGCCCTGCAGGAACTTCCCCTGGGAAGTCCTGTACAAAGTGGCCGAAGCCTGTGCCACCCACTTAGCCACCTTGGTGGCACTTCTGTCCTCCTCAGGACCAAGAATGACCATCATCTATGGGCCATTTGACCACTCTGAGTCCCTGCATCCAGCATCATTGGGATCAACAATGAAAGCCAAGAATCCTAATGCACATCAAATATAATTTGCAATTTTCATTCTTTTAAGTGGAACGATAAAGAACTGGCAAGTTCTCTTTCTGTCTCTCCCTCTCTTTCTGTAATTCTGTCTTTCAAAAATAAATATATAAACCCTTAAGAAAAAAGGGGGGAGATGGCTTTGTGATGTAGCATATAAAGTTGCTGCCTGTGGTGCTGGCATCCCATATGGTTTGTGTCCCGGCTGCTCCACTTCTGGTCAGCTCCCTGCTAGTGGCCTAGGAAAAGTAGCAGAAGATGGCCCAAGTGCTTGGGCCCCTGCACCCACATAGGAGACCCAAAAGAAATTTCTGACTCCTAGCTTCAGCCTGGCCCAGCCCTGGCTGTTGAGGCCATTTGGTGAGTGAACCAACAGATATAAGATATCTCTCTCTTTCTCTCTTTCTCTCTCTGTTCCTCTCTGTGCAACTCTGACTTTCAAATAAATAAATAAATCTTTAAAAAAAAAAAGAAAGAAATGGGCAATTTTTTTCTCCAACGGTCCAGATAAACTTTTTGGCTTTTTAGGTGTTGTAATCTGTGTTGCACTTATTTAACTGCCATTGTCATGCAAAATAGCCATGGGTGATACGTAAATTAATGATGTGGTTATGTTCCAATAAAATTTTATTTACAGAAATAAGTGGCAGGCCAGATCTGTGTCAGAGTTGCTGATGCCTTGGTGAATCTTTTAGTAATTTAACAGCTACTTGTTCCAGTGTTTCACTGAGTTTTGAAGAAACAAAGCTTCCATTCTGCCAGCAGATGACAACCTGGTGTTTTGGTTTAGGCTTTCAGGTTTTTTTGTTTGTTTAGTTGCTTAGTTCTTTTTTTTTTTTTTTTAAAGATTTGTTCATTTTATTTGAAAGGTAGAGTTACAGAGAGGGAGGGCAGGGGAAGAGAGAGACAGATCTTCTACCCACTGATTCACATCCCAAATGGCCGCAACAGCCAGGGCAAGGCCAAGCTGAAGCCATGGCCCTGAAACTCCATCAGGGTCTCCCACGTCGGTGCAGGGGCCCAGACACTTAGACCATCTTCTACTGTTTGCAGGTACTTTAGCAGGGAGCTGGATGGGAAGTGGAGCAGCCAGGCCTCGAACCAGTGCCCATATGGAGTGCTGGTGTTTCAGGCAGTGGCCTGACCTGCAATGCCACTGCACCTGCCCCTGCTTAATTCTTTCTGTACCCCATATCTGACCTGTCAGCAAATCCCGTTGACCTTGACTGTGAATGAAGAGCCTGCAGTCTGCCCAAGAGTCTTCCCCCCACTCCCAACCCCCTTGCCTGCATTCCTGTGGTGGCTCCTGCTGGGTTCCACCCAGCGACCACAGGCTCCTTTCCAAATATGAATCAGCTCCTGTCACTTGAGGCTAAGGTTGCCAACTTCCACCCAGGGCATCTCACTCAGCTGTAAGCCAATACCCTTCTGGGGATCAACCTCCCCACTCCCATACCAGCCTTGCTCTGGCCTGTCCTGGACCTTGAGCTGCAATGACTGACAGTTTTCATTCCCCTGCCTTGGTGTGTGCTGGTCCTTGGGTGAAAACATGTCTCCAGTAGCTCTAAGATCTCCACCCTTATTTCTTTCTCCATCACCAGAGACCTTGCCTGCCACCCTAGGGGAGCAATCCCACCCTGTCTTTATTGCTCATGGATATTATCATTAACAGGTTTCCATCTTTTGTGTTTGCACCCACAGCCAGGTGCTAGTCTGCTAGGGCTGCTGGGAGGCTTACACAACAGGAATTCGCAGTTGCTCAGTTCTGAGCCTGGAAGTCCAAGGTCACGGCATTGGCAGGGTTGGTTCCTTCTGAGACTGTGAGGTAGGATCTTTGCCTGTGTGTCTCCCAGCTTCTGATGGGCTGGTAGCAGTCTTTAACATTCCTTGGTTTAAAGACTCTATCTCTGCCTCCATCTTCACATGACATTCTCTGTGTGACTGGGTCTAAATTCCTCCTTTTGTGAGGACATCAGTCATGTTGGATTAGGCCACTCTTCTCCAGTATGACTTCATCCAAACTAAACACATCTGCAGTGCCCTGTTTCCAATAAAGTCACGTTCAGAGGTACTAGGGAATGAATTTGATGTGGGACCCAATTAGGTTTATAGCATTCCCCATCCTGGAGTGCAGGGGCCCAAGGACTTCTACCATCATCTGCTACCTACCCAAATGCATTAGCAGAAACCTGGATTGGAAGTGAGACTTGAACCATTGCTCCTAAGTGGAATGCCAGTGTCGTAAGTGGTGGCTTAATCTACCATGTCACAACAGTGGTCCCCTTCTGATCTTTAAACCATATAAGTGCAAATCCCATGGGGGTCAGGGATTTCATATGACTTATTATTGATCTGCATAACTGGAAGAATGCATGGTACACCATAGGCATCAGTGAATATTTATTGAATAAATGAACTCTTCATTCTCATAATTTTTCTGTTTTTTGTACTTGTTTAGTTAAATGGCATAAATGCAACAGTGATGTACACTGACCTGAGCAGATTTGGGAACCAACAGAACCAATCATAAGTGTTCAGTGAGCTGGTGAGCAGGGTGAGCTTGACCCCTGGTCTCCAGAGCTGTGGCGTTGAGTGCCAGCCAGGAAGCCTTGCAGAGGATCAGAGAGCAGGCTTAGCTGAAGACGTTGGCCACATGGAGGCTGGATGCAAAAGGCGCCGTGTAGATGCCGCTTTCATCTTGCTGCATGCCCTTGCTGGGTGAAGAAGGTTACCAATAGGGGAGGGAGGACAGCACACGGAAGCTGCTGCTTAGAGAACCACAGCTGTCTGCGGTTATCTTCAGTTGTGCCTTTGATCAGCTTTGAGGCAGAAAGAGACTTAACGCCGAATGAGAGGTTAGATTTTTCATTTGAATTTTGCATTTCAAACCCATTGCAGGCTTGGAGGATGAAACATTATGGTAAGTCTGGGGAATGATTGGAGTCCAGAATGGCTGGAGCGGGTGTGATTGCTGAGGGTGAAGGTGGTAAAGGTGAGAAGAGGGGACAAGGTAGACCAGGACCAGTCACGGGCATTCCATCAGCGTCTGTCACATGTTCAGGACCGTGAGCTTGCTGCTAACAAGTGGATGGGCTTGGCCACTGTATCCATCACCTGTAAATGGTTGGGAGCAGGGGGAGACAGGTCCCTGAAGGAAGAATGGGGAGCTTGCCAGCACATGAAGGAGAGCAATGGCACACCAACTGAGAAACCAGCTTAATAAACAGGCTATTAACAAAGACGACCAGACAGAGCAGCAGCTTGGAGTGAAAAAAGAGCAGAGTCTGGGAGCGGAGGGGGAGTGCAGGTGAATCTGGAGAGATCTGCATGCCAAGAGCTGTGATCTCTGGTGGACAGAGACAAACCTTGGCCTCCTGGCGGAAAGCAAGCCCAAGAGCGGCCTCCCCCTCCTTTCTCTGAGATGTGCGGGGACTGGTTGGTTCTGTCCTGGTGGGCTAACATCCAGGGGCACAAGCAGGAGAGGAAGAGTAGAGTGAATAGTTAGGAGTCAACTGAAATGGAAGTCTTGGGCAGATGAGTCGCTGAGGGTTTGAGTTGCTCAGGAATGGAGTCAGGCGGAGATGCGGGAGCTGGTTAGACGCAGGACTCTGCACCTGCTGGAAGATTTCAGGCTGAGAATCCAGATATGAACCCATGCTACTGCCTGTGTGTAATGTAAAAGTGAGATGTCACAGTTTCAAGAATAAAATGTAGAGAAACATGTAATCATTTAATGGTTAGGGTAGTAGGACTCTGAGAGAGAAAAACCTAAGACATGGGTTAAAAATCAGAAGGGGGCCACTGTTGTAACATGGTGGATTAATCCGCCACATACACTGGCATCCCATATAGGAGCCCCTGTTCAAGTCCCACTTCCAATCCAGCTTCCTGCTAATGGACCTGGGTAGATAGCAGATAATGGCCCCTGCCACTCATGTGGAGTTCCAGGATCCTGGCTTCAGCCTAGCCCAGCCCTGCCTGCTGTAGCCATTTGGGAAATGAATCAACGGGTGGAAAATCTTTCTGCCTGTCTCTCCCCCTCCCCTTTCATTCTGCCCTTCAAATAAATAAATAGTATATTTTTGAAAGATTTATTTATTTATTTGAGAGGCAGAGAAAGAAAGAGATCTTCCACCTGCTGTTCACTCCTCAAATGGCAGCAATGGCCAGGGCTGGGCCAGGCCTAAACCAGGGACATCATCCTGGTCTCCCACATGGATGTCAGGGGCCCTAGTGCTTAGGTCATCTTCTATTACCTTTGCAGGTACATTAGCAGGGAGCTGATCAGAAGTGGAGCAGCCAGGACTCAAACTGGCACTCCGATCTAGGATGCAGGAATCACAAGCAGCAGCCTAGCTCACGGCACCACAATGCCAGTGCAATAGTATTAAACATTGCACAGAGGTAAAGGGAACCAGGACTAATGAGGCCAAGGCTTGGCAGTGACCCGAGTGGGAACTCAGGAGGGGAAAAGATAAAAATAGAAGTAGCCAAGTGCAGATAACTTTGATCAGCACCAATATCAGATCCCAACCAGCCCTAGTCAGTTTCTCAATTGCCAAATGGCAGTGGATAATCCAAGGCTCTTTTTTTAAAAAAATTGTTAATTTTTATTTTACTTGAAGGACAAAGAGACAGATAGAGATCTTCCATATGCTAGTTTATTCCCCAAGTGTCTGCAATAGCCAGGGCTAGGTCAAAGCCAAAGCCTAAACTTAATTGGATCCCAGAATGCAATTGGGTTTCCCACATGGGTGACAGGGACCCCAGTATATGAGCCATCATCTGTGTTCTCTCAGCCTGTGCATTTTAAGGAAGCTGGATGGAAAGCAAAGTAGCCAGGAATTGGACCTGACACTCATATGGCTGCAGGCATCCCAAGTACCCACATAATCACTGTACCACCTGCCCACCTCAATCCAAGGCTCTAAATTTTAAATAAGCAAATAAATAAATGGAGAAAAACTAGTTCAACCCATCTAAAAGGACAAAGCTGAGTTCAGGTTTGTGAATTCTGCGCCCCCCCCCCCCCCAAAAAAAAAAAGAAAACACACATATACATGCCAGACTTGTTTGGTTGGAGCATTTGGAGCTTTGTATTTAAGGCCATAATTGAGTGTGATCAATCAAGTCTGCCTGTACATCTGCTCTTGCAGTCTCAGTGTTTGAGAACTAAGCCTATAGACGGCTGGTGAAACAAGAGGACCAGAAAAGCAAAGGATTCACGAGCGTGTGGCCAAAGGAAGTACTGTGCACATGACTCCTTTTACATTTGTTCCTTGAGTGGAGTGGAGGTGGGGGATCCCTTGGACATTCTTCCTCCTCAAGCTCAACAGCCCTAGTCTGCCCACCTTCGACTGTGAGCCTTATTGCTGTTGGGATGTCTTTATCCTTCTTGGAACATATGTTGAAAATCTACAGTCCTGCCTTATTCTTCCTCTTCTACATCCTGCACTACTTCTGTGGACCATAACTACCATTTTTTCTCTTTCTTCTTCTTTCTTAAGATTTAGTTTATTTATTTGAAAGGCAGAGTTAGAAAGAGAGAGAGAATCTTCCATCTGCTGGTTCACTCCCCAAATGGCTGCAACAGTCAGGGCTGAGACAGACCCAAGTCAGGACCCAGTAGCTTCTTTTGAGTCTCCTATGTGGGTGGTAGGGGCCCAAGCAGTTGGGCCATCTTTCTGCTGCTTTCCCAGGCCATTATCAGGGAGCTGGATTGGAAGTAGAGTAGCCGGGACTCAAACTGGCGCCCATGTGGGATGCTGGTGTCACAGGCGGCAGCTTAACCTGCTATGCCACAGCGTCAGTCTCCCGTTTCTTCTCTTGAAACATCCTTAAAGGAATCCCTTTCTTTCTGTTCCTCTTGTCTCCTGGCTAGATTCCTCCAGAAAACGCCTCCTGGCTCACCCTTGTGCGCTGGCTTCTTACTCTGATTTACTGTGTACACCAATGGCAGAGACATTGCCCAAACGGCCTTGCTCTTCTTTGCTTGCTCTCTCTGTGAAAAATCAGAAGCTTTCTTTTCATTTCAGAAGCTTCTTGTTTTATCCTGCCTGGCTTGCAAGATTTTCTAGTAAAGCTCCATCCACCAGGACTTTCAGGACTGTGCAAGGCAGGATTTGTTTTCACCTCCATTCCTTTTCTTAGGTCATCCCCTGTGCTTGTTTCACTTGTCTCTATCTTGCACGCCAGGATTTCTGCCTTCCGTGTGTAGCTGGATCTTGTATCTCCTGAAGCCCTAATGAATTACTTAGCCTGCTATTGGCCTCTCTTCCGCCTGACATTTCTTTTACAACACCTGGCAGCTCACCGTTCTTTAACTGTTTTCGTACATTGGTTTGTCTCCCAGATAGATTGATAGATCTCTGATATTAGTGATCACATATCACATCTTTCTTATTTATCACAATGCTATGTGCCTACACGTTAGTATTTGCTTCATTTGTTTTGAGGTGGATGGTTCTGAGTGGAATTTTTTCCTAAGTCACCACACATATCAGTCTGGATGGTTGGGGGCAGATGTCCTTCAATAATTATGGCCCTGCTTAATTTGCATTTTCTTCCTTTTTAAAGTCTACAACATGAATAAATCACAAATGAGCCAGCCAAAGTGTTGGTTGAAACCATCTTGTAGACAAATCAATGTTTGCTTTCATTTTTATTTTTTAATGTCTTTTAATGAAATTCCCTACATTGCGTTGAGAAGTTCAACAGAAGGAACACTTGGAAAATCAAGACAGGACAACCCAGACAACAACAGATTCTTCAATATGGAAAAATGAGCCCAGGAATCCAGGAGATCCTCCAAGGTAGGGCTCTGAAAATTCTGATATGTGACTCAAAATATTGTCCCTACTTCCTTCAGGTCCCACCCTGGACAGAGGTGGAGTTCTGTAAACTTTAAAACCCAATAAAAGTATTCTGAAGACTCAAAAACGTTTCAAGTCCCATGTAATTGTTGCCTAAGACAGGAGCAAACAGACTTGTACAGCCAGGTAGCTTTTCAAGATCAAGGAGCGTGATTTGGACACAGTCACCATGTGACCACGAAGCAGTGAGTCAGAACCAAGCACAGGAGGCTGTTGGAGGGAGGAGGCAGGTTTTTAAAAACCTTGATCAAATATTTGCAAACTTCAGTGCCGTGGGCCCGTGTCTCTGCTAGAAGCCGTGGAAGTCCAAACAGCCCATTAATTCCTCGTTAATTCCCAGAGGAAATTACCTTTTCTAGAGACATTTTGAATAATGTTCACCAAATGTTAATAGGGTTCATGTCTGTGTAGTGCAGTTTGGGATGAGATTATCTTTTTAAAATGTTGCTTTTCACAAGTGCTAAATGTGCATGTGTCACTTTTTGAAATGCGTGTGTATTACTTTAAAAAAAAAACACAACAAACTTCTTACCTTAAAAATGTGTAAGATATAGAGGTTGTTTTTCTTTCTTTCTTTTTTTTTTTTTTTAAAAAGCAGACTTTAGATTATGAAGAAATATTCTGGCTTTTTATTTATCCTTAAAATTTGAGCAGGCCACATATAGAAGTTTTCATCTCCATTTCTTGTTGCTTAAAGGATATAAGAAAGTGAGTAATAAATGATTCTCTTATTTCATGGGCTCTAAGATGGCTATACCTATAAGGCATGCTATTATCTTACAAATCACAAATAAAGGGGAAAATGCTTTCAGTTGAACCATGACAAGTTTTCATTTTAAGATGCACTGAATTTCAGAAAAGTTAAAATGTGTTTTAAAAGCTGTTTAGAATCAGAGAAGTATATCAGATTTTGCAGATCAGAGTCTTTGAATACCCCTTCTGCATAGCATAGCACCTTGTATAGACAGGCTTGCAAAGTGTTCATTTACATCAAAGAGTTTAATGAACTTGCGGCAAACAAGTGACTTAAAATCCAACTGTGATTAATTGTTATGTATTGAATGATATCTAGTAACTTTCACAAATGAAAGAACAGCTTATGTGGACAAAAGTGTTCATGACTGTTTCTTTCATGAGTATTATTTTTTCTTAAGCATTTCTGCAACATTCTAATTTTTAAAATGCATGAGTGTATGTGTAAGATTATATAGTTGACTATTATACATGAAATTTCATGTGTTTTGAGCATCTTCCATATTAATAAAAATTCTTCATATATATAATTTGGATGATCTTATATTTTATGAACATAGCATAACAGCTTTAAGAATTACTCTCTGCTGAGAGGATATATGACGTCTCCACTTCTGTTCTCAGAATAGGCATTTACAAGACAGGTCATTGATTTCTCTTATGGAAGACTCCTAGGATATCATCCTGGACTTGTACAGAACGGCATTTTAGCACTTAGCTTACTGGACAACTGGTTTATAAAATACTGCGTGTTACAACCAGGAAATAACTGGCTTATGGAATATGTACTGTAGAGCTGTGAAACGGAGTGTTCAAACAGAACAGGAAGATGCTCATTTCTGCAAATTTTCAGATTTCTTTCAAAATAAAGAGAAGAATTTTTATTAGATGCTCTTCTTAGAGGTCAATGCCTTCCTTTCTGTAAGTGTCTACCATGCACAAAGCATGTTTCATGGTGAAAAAACCGAGAAGAGAAGGCTGTGGGTTTAATATTCATTACAGCGAAACAGCAACGCCAGCCATGTGATTGCTCCCAGCTGTGCCCCTGTGAGCACAGGGGACACCATTCAGCATCCACCCTGACCTGTCTGCACAGGCACATGGTTCTTTCCTGTTGCCCCTCTTCTCTCACACTGTGACATGTGACTGGCTTTCTTCTAATGTCAGAGAGAGGTCAAGGAATATGAATTACAGGAAGAATGTGGTCAGAGCATGTAGATGTGAATACACAATAATCATCTGGGGTTTTTGGGTGTGTGTGAAAATGTTGGTATGGAGGTAGAAAGTTTAGTTGATTTTCTTGAAAAAAAATTTTTTTAAATACAAGTCTTTGAGAAGCCTCTTAAACTTGTTCGTTTTTAATTTTTAATTTTTTTTTTTTCGACAGGCAGAATGGATAGTGAGAGAGAGAGAGACAGAGAGAAAGGTCTTCCTTTTTGCCATTGGTTCACCCTCCAATGGCCGCTGCAGCCAGCGCATCGCGCTGATCCGAAGCCAGGAGCCAGGTGCTTCCTCCTGGTCTCCCATGCAGGTGCAGGGCCCAAGCACTTGGGCCATCCTCCACTGCCTTCCCGGGCCATAGCAGAGAGCTGGCCTGGAAGAGAGGCAACTGGGATAGAATCCGGCACCCCAACCGGGACTAGAACCCGGTGTGCCGGCGCCGCAAGGCGGAGGATTAGCCTGTTAAGCCACGGCGCCGGCCGATTTTCTTGAAATTTTTTTAATGGGGAGAGAGATATTAATAAGGCACTGATAATCTATTACTATTTAAGTACTTAACATTAAATGAATTGCATTTCAGTCCATCAGTTTGGTGTTAATGGAGAAAATATTGAGGAGGATGGAGGAATGTTCAAAAACCTGGGTCTTTTAAAAATTATTTGTTTATTTATTTATGTGAAAGACAAAAGGAGAGAGTTCTTCCATCCACTGTTTGATTCCCTGAAATCTTTTTTTTAAAGATTTTTTTAAGATTTGTTTATTTATTTGAAAGACTTACATACAGAGAGAAAAAGAGAGAGAGAGAGAGAGGGAGAGAGAGAGGTCTTCCATCCGCTGGTTCACTCCCCAGTTGGCCATAATGGCTAGAGCTGGGCCAATCCCAAACCAGGAGCCAGGAGCTTCTTCCAGATCTCCCACATGGGTGCAGGTGCCCAAGGATTTGGGCCATCTTCTACTGGTTTCCCAGGCTATAGCAGAGAGCTGGATTGTAAGTTGGGCAGCCGGGTCTCGAACCGGCGCCTGTAGGGGATGCCGGTACTGCAGGAGGCAGGCTTTACCTGCTACGCCACAATGCCAGCCCCCTCCCTGAATTCTCACAACAGCCGGGGCTGGACCAGGTAGAAGCTAGGAACTTCTTAATGTGGAACTCAGTCCAGGTCTCTCACATGCTTGGCAGGGACACAACTCCTTGAGCCATCATCTTCTGCCTCCCAAGGTGCACATTAGCAGGAAGCTGGAGTCAGGAGCAGAGCCAGTACTTAAACCCTGGGCACTCTGATGCGGAAGGTGGGTGTCTCAGGAATGATTCAACCGCTGCACCACACACCCACCCCAGAAACCTGTTTTTTCAAATGCACTAATTCTGATCTTGATGTCAGACATAAATTTGACTGTAAGTACGTAGCCACTGCTCTTCTCTAGTGTGGAGATTATCTAGTGTTCAGTCTTTGTTTGAGTTCCAGAAGTAGATTCATATTTCTCAACCTGCAAGGTTGATTCTTCCAATGACATTTCCCCCAGGTGTCTAGTAAGTTTTAGAAATTTTGCCTTTCTGTGGCTCAACAGGCTAATCCTCCGCCTTGCGGCGCCGGCACACCGGGTTCTAGTCCCGGTCGGGGCACCGATCCTGTCCCGGTTGCCCCTCTTCCAGGCCAGCTCTCTGCTGTGGCCAGGGAGTGCAGTGGAGGATGGCCCAAGTGTTTGGGCTCTGCACCCCATGGGAGACCAGGAGAAGCACCTGGCTCCTGCCATCGGAACAGCGCGGTGCGCCGGCCGCAGCGTGCTACCGCGGCGGCCATTAGAGGGTGAACCAACGGCAAAGGAAGACCTTTCTCTCTGTCTCTCTCTCTCTCTCACTGTCCACTCTGCCTGTCAAAAATTAAAAAAAAAAAAAAAAAAGAAATTTTGCCTTTCACGTGGCCCCTTTAGTGCTTTTCAGTTCATATTAGCATATAAAATGTGAGAAGTTCTTTAGTTATAAGGAAATTACTCAGCTTTGTTTGAGCTAGCTCATTCAAGGATAGTTAACATCAGAACCACTTTTTTTTTTTCCAAGTAGAGTTATACACAGCTCTTGGTATACTCCTTGAGAAGAACTGCTTTACCCTGAAACATTTTTTTTTAAAGATTTATTTATTTATTTGAGAGAGTTACACCAAGAGAAGTAGAAACAGAGAGAGAGAGAGGTCTTCCATCCACTGGTTCACTCCCTAATTGGCCACAATGGCCGGAACTGGGTCGATCCAAAGCCAGGAGCCAGGAGCTTCCTCTGGTCTCCCATACGGGTGCAGGGGCCCAAGGAGTTGGGCCATCTTCTACTGCTTTCCCAGGCCACAGCAGAGAGCTGGATCAGAAGTGGAGCACCTGAGTCCCAAACCAGTGTCCATATGGGATGCCGGCACTGCAGGCCGTAGCTTTACCGGCTAAGCCACAGCACCCCTCCCCCAACATATTAAAAATAGTATAAAAGGCTCTGGAATCAGACCTCGACCTTACCTTTGTACTTCACTCCTCTAGGTCTCAATTGTCTCCTTTGTATAAGGGGAATAACGTTTTCTGTGTCGTGGATTGTATGAGGATAATTCGAAGTGTCATTATGTAGAACTGTGGCTGGCAAAGGACAGTGATCATTCAGTAGATTTTAGACCCCTGATTGATCTGCATTCCTTCCTCCAAACCCGAGACTTTAGTCTGAAACTATACATCCTGATATTTTAGTTCTAGAAACCACAGGACAGCATCATAACCTAGAGACATACTTTCCATGTATTGTAGTCTGTTTTTCTGTTGCTAACGGCACAATACCACGGACTGGGTAAGTTATAATTTTGGCTCACAGTGCTTCTCAGAGGGTAAGGAACCACGTTTGTTGACGGCATTTTTGCTAGAAGAATCCTGAAGTAGCACAGGGCACCACGTGGCAAGAGACCGAGCGTATGGGCCCGGGTGTCTCCTCTGGTGTCTCTCCCTCTTCTTACACAGCCACAAGTTTTCAATTGCAGGGTTCCATCCTGATGACCTCATCTAACCCTAATCCCCTCCTCATAGCCCTACTTCTAAATGCCCTAGCTGGATGTCAGTGCCTCCTAATGGGGTTAGACTCCAACATGAGTCTCTGGGGACAAAACCATACTGAAGCCATGGCACTGTTGGGGTACCTCAACTCTACACCCAACTCTGCATATTGGCGTACACCCCTTCTCATGTTGTAAGTTCCTGGGGCATGTAATTGGTGACCCTGTGTCTCCTTCCAAACTTAGCACTTAGGTTCTGGCCACTGGGTTGTGAAATTACAACTCAGCTATGCAGAGCTTGGACCAAAAAGTCACCTTGTCCAACTTTGGTGCCCAGAACTCATTTGCTATCGTAGAAACTAAGGATGTTTGTTGAAATATGGCATAATTTAGATTCTGTGGGAGAGCAGTTGATAACCATGATGAAGAGACTCTGCCTTGGTCAGCCAATTATACATGGATTGGTTGTTAGGGCATCTTTGGGGGAAAAAAAAAAAAAAAAAAAAAAACAAGAACAAAGCTGGCACCTTTGTCCTGGCTTTATGTAAGATGTCAACCTGCAAGGGGGCCTTATACTGTATCTATCAATGGTATGTTCATATCCTTTTTCTTGCAGTGTTTATTATACAGTGCTTGAACTTTGTTTATGATGTGAAGTATTTATGCTATTTAATTAAGCTAAAGCAATTTTAGCTTAATTTTCACTGGAAGTTTAACAAATATTTAAGCTGATGAAAAAGTCAAAATATAAAATTTGGGAGTACTTTCTGGGCAGTTAAGGAAGACAAGCTTGTCAGAGAAATTTCAAAGTTAATTTTATCCCAAGTGTGGCACAGTTAAAAATAGAAACCAACTTGTGACTTTATTCTGATACATAGTTCTCAGAATGCCCTAAGCTGAGCCATCCATAGTTGCACGCTGTCTGTGGGACACGGTGCCACCAGCCCCCAGTGCCTTACACCAGTGGAATCAGATGAAAACAGGAAGGGCAGCCTTGAAGGGCAAAAGGTACAACAGCCGCATAAGGGAGACCCATGGGCTTGGCTTGTGTGGGGTGAGGTGCCCATGAACCAGGTCCTTTGCCCACCACCTGGCAATCCTCTCTCTCTTGCTTCTCCATTCTCCACAAACTTCCCTATTTGCACCTGTAGAGCCTAGAAAAGCAGAGAACCCAGGAAGAGCTCCATCATTCTCTATGTCTAGAAGTCACCTCTGGCACACTTGTCTTATCACAAGGAAATGAAAAACGTGAACTCCTAGGAAGTCTGTATTGTCATGATCATGTAATCACCTATGACAGCCCTAAAAAGCCAGAAACTGCACCAAAAAATCCTGTAATAGGAGAGGTAGAAGAAGGAAACTTAGAGATCATCTAGAGCTGTGAGTTCCTGGTCCTTAGCCACACCCAAGGAGCCTAGGAAGGAATCTAGGACCCAACCCAGATCAATCATGTTACAGTCTCTGGGGCTGATTTTGTATTTGAAGAACCCTCCAAGTGATCCTAATGTGTACTCAGGGTTGAGAACTACTAAAAAAACTCAATTCCATGTTATAAACACAAATGAGAAAATAGAAGCCAAAAGTACATGGTTTACCCAAAGCCATGAAACTACTTCATTTTTTTTTTTTTTACCTACAAAAAGGCAATTTCATGGAGCTCATTCAAATATAAAATAACACAGTTAGAGCCATATCCCAACTCAAGCATCCTTCCCACTAAGTTAAATGTGATTTTTGTATAATGTTGTTCAAAGCAGATATGGGATCAGTTTTTTTTTAAAAGATTTATTTATTTATTTGAAAGCCACAGTTACACAGAGAGAAGGAGAGGCAGAGAAGGAGAAAGAGAGAGAGAGGTCTTCCATCCGCTGGTTCACTCCCCCATTGGCCACAACGCCAGAGCTAGGCCAATCCAAAGCCAGGAGCCGGGAGCTTTTTCCACATCTCCCATACGGGTGCAGGGGCTCAAGGAGTTGAGCTATCTTCTACTGCCTTCCCAGGCCATAGTAGAGAGCTGGATTGGAAGAGGAGCAGCCAGGACTAGAACCAGCACCTATATGGGATGCCGGCACTGCAGGTGGTGGCCTTACCCACTATGCCACAACACCGGCCTAGGATCAGTTCTTCCATTTAAAACTGGAACACAGTCTCAAAACCCATTTTGCAAAAGCAGATCTTGGGGGCTCCTGTGGAACCAGATTTGCTGGGAAGCAAAGTGATTTTTTTTCAAGGCTTGCTTTTAGCCATTGGTAGGTGAGACCAGAGTAATCTTCTATCCAGAGCTCATTTTTTTTTTTTTTTTTTGAGGCAATACTCATCTGCACGCTGTACCAGATGTCCTATGACCCGGAAGTTTTCCACTCTGGCCTGTGAGAACAGAAACTGTTCCTGGCCCACCATAATCATCCTTTCAGTTGTTTCAGACCAAAGGCAAAATTGGGTCCCTTTACTACCTCTTGGCTGGGAGGAGAAGTCTGGCAGATGCCGTTTTAATGGGCATGAAAGAGAAAAGAGAACTCTGAACAAAAGATTTAAAAGAAAGTGAGATGTGTCTTTTGGCAAGAACCACTCATGTTCTAATTCCAATGCTGGCACACAAAACTGCATTTGTGCACTTGAAGATGCATCACAAGGTTAAAGAAATTTATATTCATCATGTAAGGCCATTTAAAAAAAACAAATAAATACAACTTCTATGTATATAGCCACAGGGTTTGAGGGACACAAACCAGGAAGGTCATTTTAATTACAGATAATTATCATTCTTACTGTTTAATGACTCTTATATTGTTTCAGTTCCTTCATAACATAACACTTTATTGTAGAAAAAATGGCTTTTTGAAAAGTTCATAGGTAACGCTCACTTTAATAATGGGTGGAATCACGGATTGTGCAAAATTAGCTCTGAAGTCCTATTTAGCACTTGGGCCCTAAATTGAGGAAAGAGTTCTGATGAGCTAGCTCTCTTTTCCATACACTGTCTGGTTAGGGGTCTATTACCCTTTTATTTTTTTATTTTTTTAAATTTTATTTATTTATTTATTTATTTATCTATTTATTTGTTTGTTTTGGACAGGCAAAGTTAGACAGAGAGAGACAGAGAGAAAGGTCTTCCTTTTTCCATTGGTTCACCCCCCAAATGGCCACCACGGCCAGCGCACTGCGCCGATCCAAAGCCAGGAGCCAGGTGCCTCCTCCTGGTCTCCCATGCGGGTGCAGGGCCCAAGCACTTGGACCATCCTCCACTGCACTCCCAGGCCACAGCAGAGAGCTGGCCTGGAAGAGGAGCAACCGGGACAGAATCCGGCGCCCCAACCGGGACTAGAAGATTGTACTTCAATAGACACATTCTTGAAATTCAGGGTTTTTGGTATGAGTTCATGTAATGAGAGTGGCTCTTGGTGGATTTTTCTTGTTTCTTCATTGTGTCATTCTTTTTTCTTTCAATATTACACTTAAATCTGTCTGACCCGGGAATAAGTTAATAAACAGTCTCCGTTCCGAACTGACACTCAAAAAGGAGGGCCAGAGAGGTTCATGTACAGGATAAGGAAATATGATGATCAAAAACAACAACAAAACAGTAAGTCTCTTCACTTTTCCAGTGAAAAATCATTTAAAGAACAAGACATCAAAATCTTTTTAAATCGTCTCAGTTCAATAACATACCTGCTCCTCATCAAACTTGTAAGACATTTGATGAAGAGTAATTTTAGACTTTTTTAAAAAAAGATTTATTTATCTATTTATTTGAAAGAGTTACACAGAGAGAGGAGAGGCAGAGAGAGAGAGAGAGGTCTTCCATCCACTGGTTCACTCCCCAACTGGCTACAATGGCTGGAGCTGTACCCATCTGAAACCAGGATCCAGGAGTTTCTTCCAGGTCTCCCATGTGGGTGTAGGGGCCCAAGGACTTGGGTCATCTTCCACTGCTTTCCCAGGCCACAGCAGAGAGATGGATCGGAAGTGGAGCAGCCAGGACTCGAACTGATGCCCATATGGGATGCAGGCACTACAGCAGGCCCCTCATTTTAATCTTAACAGCACATTAATGCAGATACTTGACAAATCTAAGCCAAATGCATTTCTTGTGTGATGCTATTGAACAAAGGAGGGGGCAGGGCTCAGGTGAAGGCTGCCACTCCGATTCCGTTGAATAATAAAGAAACGATATTTCACCCAGAATTTTACGGGACTTACTCCGCTTTGCCTCAGAGCAAGAAAATATTTCAGCACAGCTTTGAATGCAGTGCATCTACCAAGTTTCTCAGGACCAAATAGAGAAGGTGATCAGTCTGTCGAATTCCAGGGGACTGGGCTATGGTGTGGCATCCGTGTCTGTTGTAACGATGGATAGAGGGAAAGGTGGATCTCCAGGAGCTTGCCCATGCCAACCGGAAGAAGGGAGCATCATCAAAACGCAATACGGCGAATAATGTGTCCTGCAGAGCAAAGTGGTGCCGAAAATGCCCTCCAGGATCTTCAGAAGAAATTATCCGTCACCCATGGAACGTGTTTTCCAAAGCCATGACCTGTACGTGGTCCAGCAGGCCCCTCCCGTGGGGTTACCTGCTATGGCTCCACACTCATCGCCTAAACTGGCTTTCAACCTGACAGGAAGCTTCTCCTTCAGCACCGCTGTGCCCACTTTCTGTGGCGTGGCAGCTGCGGGTTGTTGGGTAAACGGCATCAGGAGTATTTCCGGTTGGCCCTCCGAGGGTTGCTGTGAAAAACAATCAGAGCTGATCATGGGTGGTCATGTACCTGGTTTAGAAGTTCTAATTTTAGGGCCGGCGCCCCGGCTCACTAGGCTAATCCTCCGCCTTGCGGCGCCGGCACACCGGGTTCTAGTCCCGGTCGGGGCACCAGATTCTGTCCCGGTTGCCCCTCTTCCAGGCCAGCTCTCTGCTGTGGCCAGGGAGTGCAGTGGAGGATGGCCCAAATCCTTGGGCCCTGCACCCCATGGGAGACCAGGAGAAGCACCTGGCTCTTGCCATCGGATCAGCGCGTTGCGCCGGCCGCAGTGCGCCTACCGCAGCGGCCATTGGAGGGTGAACCAACGGCAAAAGGAAGACCTTTCTCTCTGTTTCTCTCTCACTGTCCACTCTGCCTGTCAAAAATTAAAAAAAAAAAAGAAAGAAAGTTCTAATTTTAAACTGTTTCCCAGGGACACAAGAGCTACAGGGCCAACACGAATATACCTGTGTAGCCTAGGTGCTCCAGCCCCATAATGCTGTTCCAGGCATAGATATTTCAGGCTGGGGACTTTTTTATGTCAAATTTCCCAGAAAATTACAGTGAAGCGTCTGAGTCTAACCAGAGCAGTATGTGACAACCTTTCTCTGTGCAATAGAAGCAGCTTTTTCAGGAAAAGGCCTTGTGGGATACTGACAGTTTCTAGTGAGCTACTGTGTCCATGGCCCTGTGCCTGGGTGGATCCCCTACACAGTTCGTGGGAAACAGTGCACTTGATGTAGGCATGGGGTCATTCATCTCGGGATCTCGAATCCAGCTTCTGTGTGCAGGAGGCTCCTGGCCAGCTTTCTGGAGGCCAGAGACCCACCCAGCAGCCAGTCCCATGTCAGACACGTGAATGAGGCCACAGGAGCCATCCAGCCACACCTACGTCTGAAGGGACTAAGTGACCAGCCGAAGAACTGCCCAGCAATGTGGATCAGCAGAAAGTATAGAATCGGGAGCATGGAAGTTGGTCGTTTCAACCCACTCAGTTTTGGGGTGGTCGTTATGTGGGAGCAGATATAGATTGAGGTATCTTTTTCTAATTTGCACATGGGTACTAAGTGGGCTAGCAGTGGCCACGTCCATAAGGTTGTCACTTAGGAGCCCTTGGAATAAAAATTTGGCAGCTAAAACCATGCCTGGAAAACCTGTGCTAGTTAAATGTTTTGCCTCACCGAAATTTCTAGCATTTGAAATCTGTGGCTGGCGAGACAGTCCCTAAAATGGACAGCGTCTCACAGTGGAAGCGCTAAGCGCCCCCTGTCCATCTGGCCGTTAGCCTGCCGGCACCCGTGCCATAGCAGGTGTGTGCGCAAGCCTGCAGCAACCGAGCCTCCTCCACTTGATACTGGCACAATTCTAAAGCTTTCCTTGGCTCTGTATATGTTAAGGGTGATTAGTTGGGTTGATCTAGTTCACTTATCAGCTCTGGGTTTGTTTTTTTATCATTCTAGACTGAATTTTGTTTTCCCCATCTGTTACGATGTTTCTCCCCAAAAGTAAACATTTCAATTCCACCTGTTATTGTTTCCTAACTGAACAAGAAACAGCCACATTTGTGCCATTGAGGGTTTTATTTATTCATTCATTCTTCCCGCTCCAATTCTTGCATTAATTTGGTCCCCCTGGGTGGGTGCCTTTCTCCTTAGTGCCTTTACGTTCCTGGTTGATGGTGTCGGCTGTTCTCAAACGTCTGTGATTATTGGACGTGGGCGCTCCTTTGACTGCCTAGCCCCCCACGACAGCCCGGTCTCACACCCCACCTGTCCTCACCGAGCGCACACGGTGTTTGAGCCACGTCTGGTTCTGGAGTATAGCCAAAAGGTTTAAAATAACTTCCTTAGCGTGTCTGCAGATCTGAGGTAGGAAAAATAAACGCACGGGCATGCCCGGACGAGCACGTTAGAGCTAGTATGCGCACCTGTCTCTCAGGATGGTGAAGACATGTGCAGCGTGCAGCGGGATCACTGGGAGGCTCAGTTACTGCAGGCTTGCGTACACACCTGCTGTGGCATGGGCACCCATGGGCTGTCGGACAGACAGTCAGAGGGCGCTTAGCACTTCCATCGTGAGACGCTGTCCATTTTAGGGACTGTCTCGCCAGCCACAGCAACGGTGGGAGCCAGACTGAGTTGCCTTCAGTTCGCCTCTCCTGCATCCAGGCTGTAGCAGTCGGGAACAATAACTACTTAGCAAATGAATGACTGAGCAGGTGAATGGGCATCTGAATGCATGGTGGGAGAATGTTCTCTGAGTCACAGAGGACAGGGCAGGAGGGACACACTAATCCAGAGTCCGCGTCTACACCGCATTCGCCCCGAAGCAGCATGCGTGGAGCATCCCTAGACACGAAGGCTGGATTTGTCTCTTCCAGGCCTCCTGCAGCCCTGATGTCTTGGTAGAATGTGCCGAAGCTGCGGTAGATACTTTGTCCTTTTTGCTGGAGCTCTCTTGATGGAATTTGCATACTTAACGTTAGTGTTGGCTGGACAACCTGTTTGCACACGCGACCTTGCGTGTGCAATATCAGTTAAAATACGACACGGTGTCTAGCGGATCACACACACATGATGTTTTCACTGCCACAGCATGAAAGGTGAGAGGAACGTGACAGAAGGCAGGAGACTGAAAGGCCAAGGAAGCCTGTGGTAAACGGGATTTCTGGAGTGGCCAGCAGGGGGCGACGGCCGGGCAGGGTGAGAATGCCCCGCAGGAGCTCTGGTGACAACGAAGCTGAGTGACTTTTGTCCATGGCACTGCAGATCTCAACTAGAACTTTTCTTTGGAGTAGTAGGTCTTCCAGACTATTGTGTCACTATGCAAATACTCATTGAAGGAGATCAGTACTCCCCCAGGAATCTCTAAGTAGAATATTTATGTCCCCAAAAGGCAATTGATTGTCATGAGCCTTCCGGCAAGGACCCTAGTGGGCTCAGAGGGCCTGAGCCCTGGACGGATTTGCTTTGCAGCCCCTGGAAGGCCCCAGGGCTCGAACAGATCAGAAAGGGTTTGTTTGGCCAATGCAAATCTAGTTAAAACGTTAGTCCTGGGGGCAGCGTTTGGCCTGGCAGTTAGGAGACGCCTGTGGGTGGCTGCATGCCATATCACAGAGCCTGGCTTCCACTTCTGGCTCTGCTCCAGAGTCCAGCTCCCTGCTAACGAGCAGCCTGGGAGGTGGCAGGTGATGGCTCTAGTAGTTGGGTTTCTGCCGCCCACGTAAGGACACCTGGATTGGGTTCCTGGCTTCCAGCCTTGATCTGGCCCAGCCCCTGCCACTTTGGGTATTTGACAAGTGAAACCAGCTGATGGGAGTGTTCTCTCTCTCTCTCTCTCTCTCTTTAATAAATTAATAATTTTAAAAACCCTTTTACTTGATTCTGTCTGCAGTCCCTTATGATATGTTTGCCACCCCGGCCCTGCGTGAGAACTGATCTCATTTTGCCGGAGTTTCTGAAAGAACTAGACAAACCTTCTATTCCTAAGGATGTGGAGATGTTTAAATATAGGGAAAATACACCAGCATTTTCAAAAGACAGGGAAATTATTTTCTTACTTACCCCATGGATTTGTAAATAGAACTTACATTAAGATCGAATTTCATCTACAAACTTTAAAAGAACAAAACACTCAACATGAATTGACCCTAGATTGATGTGGGGTGATCATTTAAACTCAGATATGTGTGTGTGTGGGGGGGTGCTGGCTAGCAGTTAATATGCTTAATATGCTTGCATCCATATCCCCACTTTGGTCCCAGAGACCAGCTTCCTGGTATCTAACGCGTTCTGGGAGGCAGCACATGATGGTTAAAATAGCTGGGTTCCTGTCACCCCTGTGGGAGATCCGAGTTCCTGTTCTGGCTTCAGGCTGCTCCAGCCTTGCCTATTGTGGGCGTTTGCAGAGTGAACCAGTGGATGGGCGATCTCTCTCTCTCTCTCATACAAATAAATCAAGTTAAGACTGGCCTTTGTTGAGTTGGTGAGTGACCTGATTGTGACTCTGAGCTTTGCCCAAAGTGATAGGACTGGGCCTGCTTGAATTTACTTGTTGCATGGCTTGCTCAGGCCGGTGTTGTAGCATGGCCTTGGACACATGCATCCTGGAGAACCAGATACGCAGACGAATGTTGTCAGCGACACATCTCACAAGAGGCAGAGGCACTGTCATTTTCTCTTTTTTTCAATTTTTTTTAAAATTTTTTTTTTTTTTTGACAGGCAGAGTGGACAGTGAGAGAGACAGAGAGAAAGGTCTTCCTTTTGCCGTTGGTTCACCCTCCAATGGCGCTGCGGCCGGCTCACCGCGCTGTTCCGAAGGCAGGAGCCAGGTGCTTATCCTGGTCTCCCATGGGGTGCAGGACCCAACCACTTGGGCCATCCTCCACTGCACTCCCGGGCCACAGCAGAGAGCTGGCCTGGAAGAGGGGCAACCGGGACAGAATCCGGTGCCCCGACTGGGACTAGAACCTGGGATGCCGGCGCTGCAAGGCGGAGGATTAGCCTGTTGAGCCACGGCGCCAGCCCTTTTTTTCAACTTTTATTTAATAAATATAAATTTCCAAAATACAATTTTTGAATTATGGCGGCTTTTCCCCCCATAACCTCCCTCCCACTCGCAACCATCCCATCTCCCACTCTCTCTCCCATCCCATTCTTCATCATGATTCATTTTCAATTATCTTTCTATACAGAAGATCAACTTAGTATATACTAAGTAAAGATTTCAACAGACTACACCCACACAGACACACAAGGTGTAGAGTACGGTTTGAGTAGTAGTTTTACTGTTAATTCGCATAGTACAACACATTAAGGACAGAGATCCTACATGGAGAGTAAGTGCACAGTGACTCCCGTTGTTGATTTAACAATTGACACTCTTGTTTATGGTGTCAGTAATCACCAGAGGCTCTTGTCATGAGCTGCCAAGGCTATGGAAGCCTCTTGAGTTCACCAACTATGATCTTATTTAGACAAGGTCATAGTCAAAGTGGAAGTTCTCTCCTCCCTTCAGAGAAAGGCACCTCCTTCTTTGATGGCCCCGTTCTTTCCACTGGGATCTCACTCACAGAGATCTTTCATTTAGGTCATTTTTTTTTTTTTTTGCCACAGTGTTTTGGCTTTCCATACCTGCAAAACTCTTGAGCACTGTCATTTTCACTGTCACATCCTGAGAGATCACAATGACATCCAGCAAACAGTAAACACTCACTGAACTGCTGCTGAGCATATGAATGAAGTCACGAGAAAATGACTAAGTGTCACACTGCTCTGGGACGTAGAGGCCCTGGCTTCAAGTTTCTGGTGTGTTACGTGCTGACTGTATGGTCTTTGCTCCAAGGCAGTGAATACCACCTGACATACTATACCATATTAGGGTCTTCGCAAAACTCACAGAAAATGCATATCACACACACAAAAAATGCATGGGCTTCAAAAAATGTTGCCAGAGGGTATGGACCAGTGACTGAGAGAGCATGGCCACGCCTCCCCAACGTGACAGAAGTCACTGCTCAGCTCCTGTAGAAGAGGCCGTCAGCGGGACCTCTTCCCACCCAGCTGTCTCCCTTGTGTTTGAGCACAAGCCCCCAGTAAACCTTGCGTGGGTTGCACATTAGCCGCTGGCCAAGTTGTACTGCTAGGGAGTCTGAGAAGCGGGGGTCCGCATCACTGGAATGCAAGCTCCATAAGGGAAGCCACTTTATTTTGTGCATTGCTGAGTCACCAGGCCCGACACATCACAGGAGAGACTCAGTAAATGTTTGCTGGATGAGGGCCGGCACTGTGGCTCACTTGGTTAATCCTCCGCCTGCGGTGCCGGCATCCCATATGGGCACCAGGTTCTAGTCCCGGCTGTTCCTCTTCCAGTCCAGCTCTCTGCTGTGGCCCTGGAGGGCAGTGGAGGATGACCCAAGTGCTTGGGTGCCTGCACCCGCATGGGAGACCAGGAGGAAGCACCTGGCTCCTGGCTTCGGATTGGCGCAGCACGCCGCCCGTAGCGGCCATCTGGAGAGTGAATCAATGGAAGAAAGACCTTTCTCTCTGTCTCTCTCTCTCACTGTCTATAACCCTACCTGTCAAATAAAAATTAAAAAATAAAAATAAAAAATTAATGTTTGCTGGATGAATACAGTGGATGAGTCTTGGTCATTTGCTCTCATTTCTTTGTGCCTTGGTTTTCACATTTGGACCAGAATTATAGATGGTTGTTGTGAGGCGTTAGGGAAATGTTATATTAATAGCAGTGTCCCAAGTTAATGATAGTTAACAGGTGGAGAAAAAAAAGCATGGACCACGGGAATACTGCCAAATTTCCAGCAGTCACAGGCATTTCAGAGAATACTAGATGCAAATAGGGAAAAATCTCAACCTGCATCATCTAATTTCCTCGGCAGTCAGTTGCTTTTATGGAGGTCACTTTCATCAAACTGGTTGGACTGTGGTTTTCCTCATTGCCTGAATCTTTCGTAAGCAAATGTGCACCTGACCCCGGCATTTGTGATGTCTTTGCTGCTCTATTCCTTGTTTTGGCTAACAGCAGGCTGTTGGCTTCCCTGATGGGGCCATGCTTAACCCACGCTCAGCCCACACAGTCCTGGTGGAATCTGTTTTACCACTGTTCCTTAGTGCATGGAGTGCAGATGGCAACACTTTACCTGTGCCACCGGACCTGCACCATGTGATCAACTCAGACCAAATCCAAGCCAGAGGGAAGGCACTGTCATCAATGGCAAGGGCTTGAGGCAAGAATCAGCCTTTCTTCCTGGATTCCAGAATGAAACTAGACTCGAGAGATGGAGATAAGCCGCAAGCGATGGCTTCGTTGAGCTTCTGAGTCACGCTTTCCCCGAAGCGAACACCACTGCTAGGCGTTTCCATTTTGTGACGCAGTCAGTTCTCATTTCCTGGACGCTACTTTCAGAATGCAAGCAGAAGCAGGCAGAAAGCCTAGCGTACAAGGATCCTCATCAGGGAAGATTTACAATAGCAAGAAACTGAAGCCAAGAAAAGCAAATCACCATGTAGCCATTAATCACAGGTTGAGGGCGGACATCTAAGGGGATCGTTAAGACACAGGTCAGGGGCTGGCACTATGGTGCAGCAGGTTAAAGCCCCAGCTGCAATGCCGCCATCCCATATAGGCACAAGTTCAAGTCCCAGCCACTCCACTTCTGATCCAGCTCGCTGCTAATGTGCCTTGGAAAGCAGCGGAAGATGACCCAAGTCCTTGGGCCCCTGCACACATGTGGGAGACCCAGAAGAATCTTCTGGCTCCTGACTTCGGCCTGGCCCAGCCCCAGTCATTGCAGCCACTTGGGGGAGTGAACCAGCTGGTGGAAGACCTCTCTCTTTTTCTACCTCTGTCAGTAACTCTGCCTTTCAAATAAGTAAATCTTTAAAAAAAAAAAAAAAAAAAGATATGGGTTAGGATGCCCACTTCCTGACTCAGAATGCCTGAGGTTAATGCCCAGCTCTGCTCCTGATGACTTCCTGCTGATGCAAACCCTAGCGAGCCCAAGTGGTCAGGTTCCTTCATGCACATGGAACACTTGGTTTGAGTCTCCTTGGTTTCAGCCTTAGTTGTGGGCATTTAGGGAGATCCCAGTGGGTAGGTTCTCCTATACCTCTCTCTCTCTCTCTCTCTCTCTCTCTCTCCCCCAAGAGAAAAATGAATAGATAATATGCTGCACAAAACTATTTAATAACTTGGACAAATAGTTCCAATATATCATTTTGGGTTTATTTCATCTTTGGTCCATTTATTTTTTTAATTTAATTTTATTTATTTGAAAGAGTTACAGAGAGAGGTAGAGACAGAGACAGAGACAGAGACAGAGACAGAGAGGCCTTCCATCCACTGGTTCACTCCCCAAATGGCTGCAACAGCTGGGGCTGAGCAGATCTGAAGTCAGGAGCTAGTAGCTTCTTCCACATCCCTAGGGGTCCAAGGACTTGGGCCATCTTCTACTGCTTTCTCAGCCCATAGCAGAGAGCTGGATCGGAAGTGGAGCAGCCGGGACTAGAACTGTTGCCCATATGGGATGTCAGTGCTGCAGGTGGCAGATTAATCTACCATGTTACAACGCCAATGCCTTGAGCCCAAATTTTTAAGAGTACACCTACAAGAGAGATCATGCAGTATTTGTCTTTCTCCATATGACTTTTTTTCACTTGGTATAATTCCTCCCAGTCTTATCCAGGTTGTTGTAAATGGCAAGATTTTCTTCTTTTTTGTGGCCAAACAATGTTCCATTATTCCTATATTTCATATATTTATCCATTCATTTAGGTTGATTCCATCCCTTGGCTACTGTGCGTAGTGCTGAAGTAAACATGGAGTTCTGCCCTCTCTTCAACATCCTGACTGCATTTCCTTTGGCTGTGTATCTAGAAGTGGGATCCCTGGATTCTTAGGTGATTATATTTTAATTTTGTGAGGCACCTCCATACTGTATTTCACTGTGATTGAATCAATGTACATCCCCACGATAGTACACACTGCTTCTCTTTTCACTGAATCCTCACCAGCACTTGTTAGCTCTTGTCTGTTTTGATAATCACCGTTCCAACAAGCTTCCGGTGGTATCTCACTGTGGTTTTGATTTGCATCTCTCTGAGAGTCAGCACTTTTCAGCATTTGTACGTCTTCTTTGAAGAAAAGTCTGCTCAGGTCCTTTGCTCATTTTTTCAATTGAATTGTTTTATGGCTACTGAGTTGTATGAACTCTTTTTACGTGAGAGGACTTCAAAAGTTTTTGGAGGCCGGCGCCGTGGCTCAACAGGCTAATCCTCCGCCTTGCGGCGCCAGCACACCGGGTTCTAGTCCCGGTCGGGGCACCGATCCTGTCCCGGTTGCCCCTCTTCCAGGCCAGCTCTCTGCTGTGGCCAGGGAGTGCAGTGGAGGATGGCCCAAGTGTTTGGGCTCTGCACCCCATGGGAGACCAGGAGAAGCACCTGGCTCCTGCCATCGGAACAGCGCGGTGCGCCGGCCGCAGCGCGCTACCGCGGCGGCCATTAGAGGGTGAACCAACGGCAAAAGGAAGACCTTTCTCTCTGTCTCTCTCTCTCTCTCTCACTGTCCACTCTGCCTGTCAAAAATAAAAAAAAAAAAAAAGTTTTTGGAACATGCAATTAAAAGATGTTTATTTTGGTGCCAAAAAATTTTTTAAATCCATTCATAGTATTTTCATAATGCGCTTTTTTTCCATGAACTTTTTGAAGACTGTAGTTTGGACGTTAACCTCTTATCATTTATGTAGTTTGCAAATATTTTCTCCTATTCTGTGGGCTGCCTTTTCCCTTTGTCGATTCCTTTGCTGTGAGGAAGCTTTCTAGTTTGCTGCAGTCCCACTTCTTTATTGTGTTTGTGTTACTTGTTACATTATGAAAACAGCGCGTTACTGAACAACTGTAATTTACACAATGATGTAAGTCTTCAAATGAAAGGTCTGTAGTGATCCATGCTTAACTCCTACTCACACCAAGACTAAATAAGAGTGAGTGTTTCTTACAGATTGGTCCCTAGCAAGTTGGATACGGGGGGTCGGTGGTATCGCTCACCGTAAGGTAGCGATCCTAGGGGAGATTATCTTTAAAATGTTATTTTGATAAGATTTTCTTAACTTTTATTTTGGAAAACATGAAGAAACACACAGAAATAAAAACATCATATGTTTTAAAGATTTTTTAATTTTATGTATTTGACAGGTAGAGTTACAGACAGTGAGAGGGAGAGACAGAGAGAAAGGTCTTCCTTCCGTTGGTTCACTCCCCAAATGGCCACTATGGCCAGAGCTGCGCTGATCCGAAGTCAGGAGCCAGGTGCTTCTTCCTGGTCTCCCATTCGGGTGCAGGGCCCAAGCACCTGGGCCATCCTCCACTGCCCTCCAGGGCCACAGTAGAGAGCTGGACAGGAAGAGGAGCAACCGGGACTAGAACCAGCACCCATATGGGATGCAGGTGCTGCAGGCGGAGGATTAACCTACTGTGCTGTGGCGCCGGGCCTGAACCATCATGTTTGTATGTCTATTTATCATACATTTGAATAACTAACAACATTTATTAAACTTTGGTTACATTAGAAGGTATTCAATAAATATGTTCAATGTGTGGAAGATGCTTTACAATCATTTGGGGAGGCATAGGTTCTTCTTTCTGTCATATATTATTTGTGGTAAAATCTGGAAAGCAGCCATTTTAATTAAAAACAATATTTTTCTTTTATCAAAATTTATTGAGCATTTACTATATGCTAGTGCAGTTATAAGTTACACTTGAACTTACTCTGGGCAGGAATTTGACCTCATGGTTAAGTTGCCCTCACCACATGACAGAATTCCTGGGTTCAGAACCCGCCTATTACTGTGGATTCCAGGTGCCTGCTAATGCAGACCCGGGAGGAAGCTCCGGTGGGAGAGCTGGATTGAGCTCCTGGCTCCTGATCTCAGCCCTGGCCCAGCCTTCATTGCTACAGGCATCTGGGTAGTGAATGAGCAGATAGGAGCTATCAGTCTGTCCCTCTCCAGCTCTGTCTCTCTGCCTCACAAACAATTTTCTTTTAAGATTTATTTTATTTATTTGAAATATAGAGTTACAGAGAGAGAGAGAGAGAGAGGTCTTCCATCTGCTGGTTCACTCCCCAAATGATGGCAACGACCAGAGCGGAGCTGATCTGAATCCCAGAACCAGGAACCTCCTCTGGGTCTCCCACATGGGTGCAGGGGCCCAAGGACTTGGGCCATCTGCTGCTGCTTTCCCAGGCCGTAGAAGGGAGCTGGATCGGAAGTGGAGCAGCCAGGACTTGAACCTGTGCCCATATGGGATGCCAGCGCTTCAGGCCAGGGCTTTAACCCGCTGTGCCACAGCGCCAGCCCCAAATAATTTTTTAAAATTACTTTATTCCAGATGCCTAACCTTGTAGTCCCATGAATTGTCAGTATGAAGTCAGTCTCAAGCAATAACTTTAATTCTGGGATTTTTTTTTTTCTACTTCGGTCTCTATTTCTTTTTATTTATGCAAAATGCCACCTCAACACTTAAATTGTGGCACTGAGAAGGGAATACTTAAGAGAATTTTATTTCTGATCACACTGAAAAGTTTAATTCATGGCTGGCGCCGTGGCTCACTGGGTTAATCCTCCGCCTGCAGTGCCAGCATCCCATGTGGGCACCGGGTTCTGGTCCCAGTTGCTCCTCTTCCAGTCCAGCTCTCTGCTGTGGCCCAGGAGGGCAGTGGAGGATGGCCCAAGTGCTTGGGCCCTGCACCCGCATATGAGACCAGGACGAAGCACCTGGCTCCTGGCCCAAGCATTAGGGTCATCTTCTAATGCTATCCCAAGCCATAGCAGAGAGCTGGATCAGAAGAGGAGCAGCCGGGACTAGAACCGGCGCCCACATGGGATGCCGGTGCTTCAGGTCAGGGCATTAACCCACTGTGCCTCAGCGCCGGCCCCATAATTACCATTTTCATATCCTTGTGTTTTCTTTATATTTGAAGCCTGCTTCTCTCTTCCAGTTGTTTTTTTTTTTTTTTTTTTTTAGATTTGTTTATTTGAGAGGCAGAGTTGCAGACAGAGAGAGGGAGAGGTCTTCCATCTGCTGGTTCACTCCCCAAATGGCCGCAACGGCTGACACTGGGCTGATCCGAAGCCAGGAGCCAGGAACTTCTTCTGGGTCTCCCACATGGGTGCAGGGGCCCAAGCACTTGGGCCATCTTCCACTGCTTTCCCAGACCATTAGCAAGGAGCTGGATTGGAAGTGGAGCAGCCAGGACTCGAACTGGCGCCTATCTGGGATGCCAGCACCAGAGGCCACAACATCGACCCCTCTTGCAGTTCTTTGTGTTATACATAATCCATTGTTGTGATCTAGAGTTGCCCCACTGTACTATGGAACATTAGAACTTATTCTTGTTGTTTTTTGATACCCATTATCCAACTTCCCTCTATGTTCCTCTCCTTCCACCCTTCCCAGCCTCTAGTATTGACTATTCTAAGTTCTTACTAGCTTTTTTTTTTTTTTTTTGACAGGCAGAGTTAGACAGTGAGAGAGAGAGACAGAGAGAAAGGTCTTCCTTCCGTTGGTTCACCCCCCAAATGGCCGCTATGGCTGGTGTGCTGCGGCTGTTGCGCTGCTCCAATCCGAAGCCAGGAGCCAGGTGCTTCCTCCTGGTCTCCCATGCGGGTGCAGGGCCCAAGGACCTGGGCCATCCTCCACTGCCTTCCCAGGCCACAGCAGAGAGCTGGACTGGAAGATGAGCAATCGGGACAGAATCCAGCACCCCAACCGGGACTAGAACCTGGGGAGCCGGCACCGCAGGCGGTGGATTAGCCAAGTGAGCCGCGGCACCAGCCCTTATTGGCTTTTAAAAAAAATCCACAAATTAGAGAGAACATACAGTATTTCTGTGTCTGGCTTATTTCACTTACCATAATGACTTCCCATTCCATCCACCTACTGCAAGTGTCAGGATTGCATTCTTTTTCATGGCTGAATAATATTCCATCATGTATCTATACTTCATTTTCTTTATACATTTAGTAATTAACAGGCACCTAGGTTGATTCCAAATCTTGGCTATTGTGAATACTGGTGCAACAAACATGGGAATGCAGATATCTCTTTAATATACTGACATACTGACTTCATTTCCTTTGAATATATACCCAGAAGTGGGATAGCTAGGTCATATCATCAGTCTGTTTTTAGTTTTCTGAGGAACCTTTATCCTGTTTTCTACAATGGTTGTACTAACTTGCATTTGCATCAACAGTGTGTAAGAGCTCCATTTCTCCATGTCCTTACTAGCACTTGTTATTTTTGTCTTTTTGATAGTAGCCATTCTAGCTGGACTGAGATATCACTGTAGTTTTCATTTGCATGTCCCAGATGGCTAGTGATACTGAGCATCTTTTTCATATATTTGTTGGCCATTTGTATTTCTTCTTTTGAGAAATGTCTGACATTATTTTTTAAGTAATAATGACTTTGGATTCAGAAGGAAGAAAGCATATAGTCTTTCATCGTGGAAAAACTCTACCTGGAGTTTTGCAGAAAAATGGAAGAAAATTTCAGAAACTTTGTCTTTTTTTTATTTAAAGAACACTGAAAATTGCAAGTGTTACAGACACTAAACCTCAGAAATTGAAAAGAGATAAAATTTACTAGCATATGGATGAAGGCCAGGCATAGCTGGAATTTTATTTCTCCTTGCAAGCACATGAGCATATGCCCAATCGTAGATTTTGCTGCTACGTTTGATTTATTCGACAATGTTCCTGATTCCTATTCTATTACCCTTAGATGTACACCTTGAAGATGTTTAAGATTTTTTTCTAAAGTCAGAGAGACAAAAAAAAAAAAATCCTAAGCTTTCCATTTTGATTAATTTGAATAAAGATATTAAGACATTTGTTTATGTAAAAAAATTGTTAAAATATTAGCTTGCTTTATCCCTGTGGTCTATCTGATTGGAATGCATGTATGAATTGTGACATTGAACCTCCCTGTAGGACATTGCTATGAAGGAGTTAGTTTGGCTCGAATAGGCAAAGATAGATTTCAGAGAGTGGATTTGACATGACCAACAAGGATAGCTGATGATTCTCCTAGCTGGTAGTGTTGCTAGGCTAAATCTTCCTGCTGAAATAAAATGACAACGTGAAAAAGACTGCATTTGGGAGGGAAAATATCATGAAAGCATTAGGGTAATGTGGGTAAAACTGTTGCCTGCAACACTGGCATCCCATATGAGCGGCAGTTCGTGTCCCAGCTGCTCCACTTTCAATCTGGCCTCTGCTAATGCAGTGGAAAAGTGGGAAAGCAGTGGAAGATGGCCCAAGTGCTTGGACCCTTGCACCCCCATGGGAAACCCAGAGGAAGCTCCTGGTTCCTGGATTCAGATCACCCCAGCTCTGGCCATTGCTGTCAATTGGGGAGTGAATCAACTGGTGGAAGATCTCTCTCTCTCTCTCTCCTTCTCTCTCTCTCTCTCTCTCTCTCTCTCTCTCTCCTTCTCTCTCTCTCTCTCTCCTCTCTCTCTTTCTCTCTCCTTCTCTCTCTCTCTCTCTGTAACTCTGCCTTTCAAATAAATAAATAAATCTTTAAAAATAATAATAATAAAAAAAAGGATGTCACTCACTGAAAACCCTTGGTGTGTGGAGTGAAGAGATATAGGCAGCAAGGCAGGGCCATGTCAACACAGGGCTTCCTTTGTGGCCTGACCCCTGGGAACTCTCAAGCAAGAGGCCTTAGAATGAACCACTTAGGAGAAGGAATGGAGGCTCCTTGAGATGCCATGGCTGGAGGCCAACCCAGTCAGAATTTGCTCCATTCTTACCACTGTGAAGCTTTGCAGCAATAACTCACACTATCTGTAGTCAATGAAGGAACACATCGTGACTTGTGATAGCAGACTAGCACAACCTTGATGCAAAAGCCAGTTCAGGACGCTGCCAGAAAAGGAAAATTATAGGCTAATCTCTCTCTCTGTTGACATCCTAAACAAAGCATCACCAAATTGAAGTCGGTAACAGGAGGAAAAACACCTCATTACCAAGTTGGATGTATTCTCAGAGCAGGTTTAGCATTAGAATAACAATCAGTGTAATTCATTACTCTAACATGTTAAATGAGAAATGTAATATCACCTTAGTGGCTTTATACAAAGCATTTGATGGAGTTCAGTATTCATTAATTTTTTTAAGATTTATTTATTTATTTCAAAAGCAGAGTTAGAGAGGAAGAGGGAGAGGGATAGAGAGAAATCTTCCATCTGCTGGTTCACTCCCCAAATGGCAGCAACAGCCTGGGCTGGGCCAGGCCAAAGCCAGGAGCCAGGAGCTTCTTCTGGGTCACCCCACATGGATGGCAGGGGCCCAAGCAGTTGGACCATCCTCTACTGCTTTCCCAGGCCATTAGCTGGGAGCAGCTGGGACATGAACCCAGTGCCCATATGGAATGCTGGTGTTGCAAGCATTGGCTTAACCTTCTATGCCACAGCGTTGGTCCCTTAGAATTTTTTGAAAAAAAAAAAAAAAAAAAAAACACTTGTTACTAAGCTAAGAATGGACCAAGGGCTTCCTCAATCTGTTAAAGGATGGATACACAAGACTGATAGCAACAGCATGCTCAGTGGTGAAATGCTGAAAATCTGCCTTTGAGGTGAAAACAAAACAAGGCTTTCAGCTAGCACCACTTCTATCCAGAGTGTGTATCAGAGTTTCCAGACAGTGCAGTAATAAAAAGAAACAAAAGTGATAAAGATTAAAAAGGAATACATGAAACTTTCACTATTCATAAATTATTGTGCATCTAGAAAAACCAAAGCAATTGGTAAGTCACCTTTGAAAGGTTAAGAGGTAGGCCGGCGCCGTGGCTTAACAGGCTAATCCTCCGCCTTGCGGCGCCGGCACACCGTGTTCTAGTCCCGGTCGGGGCGCCGGATTCTATCCCGGTTGCCCTTCTTCCAGGCCAGCTCTCTGCTATGGCCCGGGAAGGCAGTGGAGGATGGCCCAAGTGCTTGGGCCCTGCACCCGCATGGGAGATCAGGAGAAGCACCTGGCTCCTGGCTTCGGATCAGCACGATGCGCCGACCGCAGCGGCCATTGAAGGGTGAACCAACGGCAAAAAGGAAGACCTTTCTCTCTGTCTCTCTCTCACTATCCACTCTGCCTGTCCAAAAAAAAAAAAAAAAAAGTTAAGAGGTATAAGATAAATATACTAAAAATTGCATTTCTGTACTCAAGAAAGAAACAATAAACATTTTGAAAATATATTTTTACAGTAGCATCAAAAAGTGTCAGGAATTAGTGGACTCAATGCTACCAGATAGATACTTCCCATTGACTGAGTGGTTCCAAACAGCCTCAATTACACTGCTGAAGAATGCTCATAGGTTGGCACTATCATCTAAGTTCCTCCCAGACTGAGCAATGCAATTCTAGTTAGCTTCAATCACACTTCCAACAGGGGTGTGTGTGTGTGTGTGTGTGTGTGTGTTTACTGGAACTTAATTAGCTGTCTCTAGGATATCCATGGACTTGCAAAGTACCATGAGTAGCCAAGATACTGTGAATAAGGTAGGAGAATTAACTGTGCTAAATATCAAGCCATATTCTAAAGCTACCTAGCTATGACGCACTATCAATAGACTGGTGGAACAATTGAATAAATAGGAAACCTAGAGAGAAATTCCTTTGCATATATAATTTATGGCCATTCAGGTTTGCACTGCAGGCCAGTAGAATAACAATGGATGTTTCTCAGTAGACAATGGAACCATTGGCCAACAAGACAGAAAATAGAAGAAAATAAACTCCTTCCTCACAATGCATCCAAAACGTTAGTAATAGACTAAACACCAAGAAGTAAATTTAAACATCTGGAACCAAATTTTGTGTCAAACTCAGTTTATTTTCTTTTCTCTTAAGAATGTGTTTTATTTCCTTGGTTCTTCATATGTTTGATAACTTTAAAAAGTGATTTATTTATATTTATGTATGCATTTGAGAGACAGAGTTCCCAGCTGCTGGTTCACTCCGCAACACCTGCAAGGTGGCTGAGGCTGGGCTAAGGCTGAAGCCAGGAACAGGGAACTCAATCCAGGTCTGATGCAAAGGGGGCAGGGACCCAATCACTTGAGCCATTACTGCTGCTTTCCAGAGTCTGCAGGAAACTGCCATCAGGATCCAGAGCTGGGCATCAAATCTAGGTACTCCAATGTGGGATGTGAGAATTTTAATCAGTATCTTAGCCACTAGGCTCACCCTTGGACATTTTGAATAGCTCTGTCATCATTAGGCAATGAATCTGTGGTGTTATGGATTCTGTTCTTTTCCACTGTGAGCATGGATTCCTGTGTTTAGTAGGAGTTTCATTGGCTGGACTTGAACTGCAAACTGTTGCTTGAGTGGCAATCAGTCTGTTGAGATCTTCTGTCTTCAGCAGGGTGACTGAGTCTGTTGTGTGTATGTGTGATTCAGGGACAAGCCAGTTGTGAAGGTAGAATTTAGAGACCCGTTCTCTGACTTTTTCAGTTATAGGATTTTCCCAGACTTCAGGCTTGATACACATTCCTGGCTCCTCTTTTCTGGTTTCCCATGCCAACAACTACTGCACATCATTTTTTAAAAAGATGTATTTATTTATTTGAAAGAGTTACACATAGAGAGAAGGAGAGGCAGAGAGGGAGAGGGAGAGGGAGAGGGAGGTCTTCCAACCACTGGTTCACTCCCCAAATGGCCCAAACTGCTGGAACTGCGCTGATCTGAAGCCAGGAGCCAGGAGCTTCTTCCAGGTCTCCCACATGGTACAGGGGCCCAAGGACTTGGGCCATCTTCTCCTGCTTTCCCAAGCCATAGCAGAGAGCTGGATCAGAAGTGGAGCAGCCAAGACTCGAACTGGCACCCATATGGGATGCCGGCACTGTAGGTGGCAGCCTTACCCACTAGGCCATAGTGCCAGCCCCTGCACATCATTTAACATGGGTTCTCCTCCCACTCATCACTGTGCTTGCTGTGTGGACTGTACTTGGAGTCAGACAAAAAGATCTGAAAACACAGACTTCCTTATGTGTCTTGCTCTCCGCCACTGCCAAGGAACACCAGCTCCCATCAGAGTCTGCTCGCGCATTTACTCGGCAGTTCCTGGAGGCAGTTTCTTCTTGTCCCTCCCCCTCCCCTTTTTTTGGTAACCTCAGTTAGGTGTTTTCTGCAGAGGGTGGTGGAGTTTCCAGTAGAGTCTTAGCCCATAATTACCAGAAGCAGAAAACATAAAGACCTAAATGTGAAAGTGAGTATTTCAGAGGCGAGAGGGAAAGATTTGTCAAACAAGACACAGCACCAACCATCAAAAGAAAAGACTTCTAAATTTAACACATTAAAGTTAAGAAATGGATTCATCAGAACACACATAAGAAGAATGAGAAGCTGGACTATGGAAAAACTGTATGCAAAAGGCTTAGTATCTAGAATATATAAAGGACTTCTACAAATCAATGAGACCAAAAGCCAAACGCACAATAGAAAATGAACTGGGGCCAATACTATGATGTCATGGGTGTAGCCCCGGCCTGCAGCACCAGCATCCCGTGTGAACACCAGTTCAAGACCCAGCTGCTCCACTTCCGATCCAGCTGCCTGCTAATGGCCTGGGGAAAGCAGCAAAAGATGGTCCACGTGCCTGGGCCCCTGTACCCACGTGGGAGGCCCAGAAGAAGCTCCTGGCTCCTGGCTCCTGCCTTTGGCCTGGTCCAGTCCCAGCCATTGTGGCCACCTCGGGAAAGAACCAGCACATGGAAGATCTCTCTCGCATTCTCTCTGTCTGTCTCTCTGTCTGTCTGTCTCTCTCTCTCTGTGTGTAGCTCTGCCTTTCAAATAAATAAGTAAATAAATCTTTAAAAAAAAAAAGAGAAACTGAACCAAAAGACTTGAACAAGCATATCACAAAAAAAAAAGATGATCCAAAGGCTAATAAACATGACTGTGTTTATCAGCAGGCACAGAAGTATAAAATACAACCACAGGAATAACGTGAAGATATCCTTACCCTGCCATGATACCAATAAAATGTAAAATTTGTCACCATCAACTGCTAACAAGGATGTAGAGCATCAGGAACTTTTATGCAGTGCCAAAGGGCTTGTCATTGGTGCAGTCACTCGGGAACTGCTCAGCATTTTCTAATAAAGTTGAAGATAATCATACCCGTTATTCAGAATTTCTACCCTAGGGCGATACCTCAGAGATATGACTCTCTATGTGCCTGAAGGTATAAGTACAGGCATGTTTAAAGTGGCATTATTTACAGTATCCCCAGATTGGAAGCCACCCAGAATGCACACCAATAATCAAATGGGCACATAAGCTAAGATATATTTATCCATGGAATTCTCTTTGGCAATGATCATAAATGAATGTCAGATACACACAGCAGCATGGATGAATCTTACAAACGTAATGTTAAAGGGGAGAGGCAAATCCCCAAAGAATACATACAGTGTGATTCGATTTACGTCCAATTCGAAAACAGGCAAAGCTAAAGTGTATATCCTAGGGAGGCACACACAGATTGTAAAACCATAAAGAAAAGAGACGCAATGGTCACTTAAAACGTCAACTGCCCTTTGGGGAATGGTTTGGGATTGGGAAGAGACAAATGGGGATTTGTAATGTTCTCTTTCCTGTTCCTGGTAGTGGTCACAAGGTGTTAGATTTGCCATATTGATGGACTTGCATATGGAATCTTTTGTGCATATTTGTAAATGTCACCATTACAAATATGGCAAGAACGAGATAACTGTGTCCTAGTGTTAAAATCAACAAAAGCAACACTTGTAAGCATGTTAATTTGAAAGTGATAGACAAGAGGAGTATTTGCAAACTCTTGCCTTTGTTCTCGAGCCATAGAATCTCAAAAGCTAAAGGTGACTAAGACACAGCTCTGAGCAAGCAGAGGGAGGAAGTGGCTTCTAGCAGAGGCTTTTCTTTGCAAGAAAATTTAAGTCCTTATATGCTTCCCTCCTTTATACAGTTGCTTTTCTTCCAGTTGTAAATGTAGAGCTTAAGAGAGAGTCTACTGGGCTAAGAATGGCAAATTGGCAAAAAGGGGGTCTCTGAGCCCTGATGCCATGGCTGGGCTGATAGGCTGGCTGCATGCTTTTCTATTGGATCAGAGAAGAAAATAGTATTGTTTATTGTTGAGTTTCGGTCTAGATCAGCTGTTACTTGGACAATGGCCTAGAATGGTCTGAATTCTAGTTGCAGCTTTGCAGTTTAACACTGCAATTTTAATGTTGAGCAAGTCATTGAATTGTGATGGTCCTTATTTTTGTTTTTTTAAAATCCATCCATCTCTGAGGTTTATTGCAGCCTAGCGCTCTGGTTCTGTAACCATGATCACCTCCCTGCACTTACGTGAAGAGGGCTGTGCGGCAGCTTAGGAGACAGTGATAAGCAGCTCAGGCACGGAGATGCCTACACTTCTATTATCTCGATTCCGTGAACTATTTAAACAAAACAGCAATAAAAACCAAGTATGATCTGGAGGCCCATAAAACAACACTTTTTACTTCTTAAAGTGCATTTATTCAGGGAGAAGAATATATTTTAATAGCTATTGAGCTGGATTCCTGCAGAGCCCAAGCTATTCTCTTGGTAATAAGTTAGGCATTTTTAGAAACTACATTAACTCCTACGGTCCATAATCCAGAGCAAATGGAGGTAGCAACTTACAACTTCTGCATGATTGGCTGAATCCGTTTCAGTCCCCTTCTCTCAGCTGTCCATTGAATGTTGGGAGTCTCCAGGCTTCACTCTTGGTCCACTCATCTCATTCCACGTGATCAAGCAGTGCAACATCATCCATTCCCCCAAGCTTTTAGTTACCTCTTACGTGTTAATCAATCTTAAATATTCATCTCTAGTGCTAAGCGTCCTGCTGAGTTGTGGATTTCTGTATCTAATAATCAACTGAAACTTTTGTCATCTCAAACGTCACATGTCTCAAGGTGAACTTGGCATCTTGTCTCAGAAACGTGCTTCACCTCTGTCTTCCATGTCTTGGCGATGAGCATCATTCCTTGTCCAAAGAACAGCCATAATGTCCGAAGAAGAGCCATAGTGTCTGAAGTTGGTTAACCCCGGGGCTTTCTTGTTAGCTTGTCAACCAACCAAGGGAGTGAGCATCTCAAAGAAAGCCACAGCCTGAATGAAAATCATGAACGCATTCAGGGCTAATGCAGGGAAAACAAGACCTCCCGTTAGAGCTGGTGAGCAGGTGTAGGGCACAAAGCCAAGCGTCAGGTAGTAGCTGAGGGAAACAACTTTAACGGAAGAGGGAAGGAAGAAGGGCTATGGATGCTGCCACCACCAGCAGCTGCATTGTGACAGCTCACAGAATCCCTTCCCTAAACGTGCTGTGCTCTCTAACCCCTCCGTGATGCTGTACACATTTCATACTCTTCATGGAGCATCCATATTTTTTATTGTGTCCAGTAAGCTCTTCTAATTATTTAAGATTCAGCTGAAAGAGTCTCTGCTGTGAATTGCTACCTAGCCTAACCTCTAGGGGCTGGCGCTGTGGCCAGGTAGGTAAAGCCTCCGCCTGTGGCGCTGGCATCTCATACAGCCACAGGTTCGAGTTCTGGCTGCTCCACTTCCAATCTCCCTCCCTGCCAATGTGCCTGGGAAAGCAGTAGAGGATGGCCTAAGTGCTTGGGCCCCTGCATTCCCATGGAAGACCTGGAAGAATCTCCTGGCTCCTGGCTTCAGGTTGGCCCAGCTTCGGGCATTGCAGCCAACTGGGAAGTGAACCAGCAGATGGAAGACCTCTCTATCTCTTCCTTTCTCTGTAATTCTGCCTCTCAAATAAATAATAAATAAATCTTTTTTTAAAAAAAAGTTTAAAAAAAGAATTGCTACCTAATTAGACAGTCACTTCCTCTACTCTGCATCCATCTTGTACCTGACTTTTTTGTTTGAAGACCTCAGATTTTTTTTTTAATTTTAAAAATGTATTTGAAAGCAGAGGAGGGAAAAATAGAGACAGAGAGAATACCCAGTCACTGGTTCATTCCCCAAATGCCCACAGTGGTTGAAATTGGGCTGGAGCTGGGTTGGGGCTAGAGCCAGGACCTATGCGGTGGTGGGGAGCCAACTACCTGGGCCATCACCACTGCCTCCAGAGGTCTGTATTGGCCAAAACTGGAGTCAGGAGCCAGAGCTAGGAATCTAACTCAGGCAATCCAATGTGGAACAAAGTTATCTTAACTGCTAGCCTAAATACCTTCCCTCTCACATTTTTTTAGTGTATGTTTCTATTTTTTAGTTCATGTAAGTTTTATTTTAATACAATTAATATGTTTTTTTTAAAAGTCTGAATAATAGCTTGTGGTTTCCAGAAATAGCAGGCTGGATTAGTCAGATTAACTCTCCTGTTAAAAATAATAAAAAGAGGCTGGTGCTGTGGCGTCATAGGCTAAGCCTCTGCCTGCAGCCTGGCATCCCATATAGGCACCCGTTCCTGCCTGGTTGCTACTCTTTCCATCCAGCTCTGCTTGTGGCCTAGGAAAGCAGTGGAAGATGGCCCAAGTGCTGGTGCCCCTGCACCCATGTAGGAGATCTGTAAGAAGTTCCTGGCTCTTGGTTTCAGATTGGCCCAGCTCCGGTGGTTGTGGCCATTTGGGGAGTGAACCAGCAGATGGAAGATCCCTCTCTCTCTCTCTCTCTCTCTCAATCTGTGTGTGTGTGTGTTTGTGTGTCTACCTCTCTCTTCCTGAAACTCTTTCAAATAAATAAAATCTTTTTTAAAAATGTTATATTATGTAGTTTTTACAACAAGTTTAGAAGAATCAAATATAAGAGAGGCAGGCATTTGATCTACAGGTTAAGATGTGAGTTGGATGCTCACATGCCACATTGAGTGCCCAAGTTCAAGTCCTGTCTCCATTCCTGATTTAAGTTTCCTGCCAATGTGCACCTTGGGAGGCAACATGTGATGGCTCAGGTGTCTGAGTCCCTGCCACCCATTTGAGAGATGTGGATTGGGTTCCTAGTTCCCTGCTTTGGCCTGACCCAGCCCCGGCCATTGGGGCAAATGTTAAAGTTTAGAATTTGCCTTGGCAGGAGCCAGAGCTGAAAATCAAACCCAAGTATTCTAACATGAGATGTAGGCATCTTAACTACAAGACTAAATGTCTGCTCCTAAAGGGAATTTTAAAAGAGATTCTCAAAATAAGTGATTGCAGATTCAAGTTTGAAATAGAAAAAACAATTAACAACAAAAAGAGAAATAAGTATACAGGTAAATGTAAGTGAACATTGCCAAATACAATAATGAACAATAATATTTAGTGGAGTCTAGAAAGGAGAGATGAATCATAGCATGTAAATGGAGTCTAAGTATTCTAAGTCCTTATGTTAAAGAATAGAGATTTTGATTGCCTTTTTATCTTGTCAATTCAACCTTTGATATAATTTGAAAGTAACCAACAAAATAAGATATTTAGATTGTAATAGAGGAAAACAAATTGATTATAAGGAATTCTAAGCCAATTAGAACATCATAAAGGAGAGGAAAAGATAAAAGTCAAAGCAAGACAAAGAATTACAAAACATGAGAGTATATTTGAAATTAGATATCTTAATAATTGCAGTAAATGTAAATGGGTTAAAACTTTCGTTTTTAAGAAGAGGGAGCACTTCAATTTTAAAAACTTGAACTATATATACTGTGAGGATATAAGGAGAATAATTGTAAAAGGATTAGAAAAGTATACTACTGTATTTGTAACAGATATTTGGTATAGATTAACACTATAGAAAATAGGCTGTAAGGCAAAAAGAAGACATAAGGAAGAACATTTCATGATGATTAAAACTTGAATTTATCATGAATATACAATTATCTAAATTTATATGTGCCTCATAAAAATAGCTCCAAAATATTTAAAGCAAAAACTTGATAGCACTATGAGGAGAAGTAGACATTCACAGTTATAGAGGTAAATTTTAGGGTACCCATGTCCGTGGTTGATAGAAATGATCAGAGCAGGAAAAGTCATTTGAAATATAAATGAGTGAACAATGAACAGTCAGATTGGTGAACATATTTTGAGCACTGTAACCAACTGCAGAAAAGACATGCTTTCTAATATACACAGAGCATTTTCAAACATGACAACAAAGCGAGAATTAAACATTTCAGGGGCTGGCACTGTGGCAACTCTCTGCTATGGCCTGGGAAAGCAGTGAAGGATGGCCTAAGTCCTTGGGCCCCTGCACCCACATAGGACACCCAGAGGAAGCTCCTGGCTCCTGGCTTCGGATCGGTGCAGCTCCAGGCGTTGTGGCAGGTTGGGGAGTGAAACAGTGGATGGAAGACCTCTCTCTCTCTCTGCCTGTTCTTCTCTCTTTGAAACTCTTTCAAAGAAATAAATAAATCTTTAAAAAAAATTCAAAGGATTTAAGTAATATTCTTCTCTGATCTTAATATAATTAAGGAAAAACTCAACACAAAAATGGTGGAAAATTCTCATATCTTTGGAAATGAGAAAAATTCTAAATAAGTCAAATGTGAAATAGTAAATTATAATGAAAATTAAATTTTCAGCTGAATGTTAAAAATGCTACACACTAAAACTATGAATGAATCCAAAGAAATGAGCAGAGGAAAATGCATAGTTTTGTATCCATATATTTGAAAAGAAGGGTTTACAATTAATAAACTTAATAGTCATCATAGAATGCAAATTACCCCCAAACAAGAAAGAATAAAGTACATAATAAAGATAGGAGCAGTCAGTTAACGAAATAAAAACAAGCATACGATAGGAAAAACTGAGATAGACAAAAGTTTATTCTTCAATAGCACAAACAAAATTGGCAACAACCTCTTGTGAAATTGATCAAAAATAGAAGATACAAATACCAATACTGGAATCAAAAAGAGGATTTCATTGTAGATGCCTCATCCCTGGACATATTTGAAAAAAAAGTATGAATGCATAGCTATGGAAATGTAGATGAAACGGGCAGATTTTTAGGGAAGTATGCCAAGACATGCTCAGGAAGAAGCAGAAAACTTTAAGAGTACAAAAAAGATTGAGAGATGTAAATCAGGTAGTACATGTCTTTCCTTATGGGAAAAATCCAGACCCAGCTGGCTTCACAAACTATTTCAAACATTCAGGGAAGAAACAATTCCATAATTAACAAACTCTTCCAGACAACACACAAAAAAAGAAACACTTTGCAACTCATTTTAAGAAACAGTAAAATTTTGGCCGGCGCCGTGGCTTAATAGGCTAATCCTCTGCCTTGCGGCACCAGCACACCAGGTTCTAGTCCCGGTTGGGGCGCTGGATTCTATCCCAGTTGCCCCTCTTCCAGGCCAGCTCTCTGCTATGGCCCGGGAAGGCAGTGAAGTATGGCCCAAGTGCTTGGGCCCTGCACCCACATGGGAGACCAGGAGAAGCACCTGGCTCCTGGCTTCGGATCAGCACGATGCGCCGGCCGCAGCGGCCATTGGAGGGTGAACCAACGGCAAAAAAGAAGACCTTTCTCTCTGTCTCTCTCTCTCTCACTATCCACTCTGCCTGTCAAAAAAAAAAAAAAAAAAAAAAAAGTTCGAGACCACCACTCTGGCATAACAGGTTAACCCATATGGGCACTGGTTCAAGTCCCCCACTATTCCATTTCTGATCCAGCTCCCTGCTAATGGGCCTAGGAAAGCAGCAGAAAAAGGCCCAAGTGCTTGGGCCACTGACACTGGTGTGGGAGACCCAGATGAAGCTCTTGGCTCCTGGCTTTGGTCTGGCCAAGCCTTGGCCATTTCTATCTGGCCATTTGTGGAGTGAACCAGATGGAAGATTTCTCTCTCTCTCTTCCTCTCTCTCTCTCTCTCTTTCTGTAGCTTGCCTTTCAAATAAAAAAAGTAAGTCAAATCTTTAAGAAAGATGTTTTAATATAGTAAAGCCCCATCATAATAAAATCCATTATACAAATACATGTCCCATTATTTTGAAGTACATACATGGTCAATTCAAACTGGAACAGTTCATCAACAGTTCTGGGTGTATGGCTGTAGAATTTCAAACATGCCCCAGTCCCTGTCATCATTTTATTGCTATGGATTTTTTTCATGTTTTTCTTTTCTTTTTCCTCCCTCATCTTTACTTTATGTCATTTTGTTGTTGTTAAAGTTTGACTTATGTATTGGAGGAAACAATCCCAGTTCTGTGACTGGCTAGACTTTCAAAGACACAGAAATCTGATTATTTAGGTTTGTTTAATCAACCTAGTCTCCCATGAGAGCATTTCAGGCATGGAAAGTCAAGACACAGTGGCAAAAAATGATCTACATGAAGGATCTCTGTGAGTGAGACCCCGGTGGAAAGAAGGGGCCATTAAAGAAGGATGTACTTTTATCTGAAGAGAGAACTTCCACTTTGCTTGTGGCCTTGTCTAAATACTGACGGAGTTTGTGGACTCAAAAAGCTTCCATAGCCTTGGCAGCTCATGACAAGAGCCTCAGGTGATCACTGACATCATAAATAAGTGTCAATTGTTAAATCAACAACGGGAGTCACTGTGCACTTACTCCCCATGTAGGACCTCTGTCCTTAATGAGTTGTACTATGAGAATTAACTGTAAAACTTATTTTCAAACAGTACTTTATACTTTGTGTGTCTGTGTGGGTGCAAATTGTGGAAATCTTTACTTAATATAGAGTTGGTTTTCTGTATATAAAGTTAATTAAAAATTAATCTTAATGAAGAATGGGATGGGAGAGGGAGTAGGAGATGGGAGGGGAGTGGGTGTGGGAGGGCGGGTATGGAGGAAAGAACCGCTATATTCCTAAAGCTGTACCTATGAAATTTGTATTCATTAAATAAAAGCTTTCTTAAAAAAAATCAACCTTGTCTGTGATGATTAGCTTGGGAAGACACTGGGGATTCAAGGACTTGTCTTTGCATCTCAAGAAATAGTTGATTATCAACAGCTACTCCTTTCCCCCATACAACCTTCAAAGAGGTTAAGCATGCTAGTCAACTTTACAAGAAAGGATAGGCAAAATTTCCAAGTATTTGGTAGGGGTTATTGATGAGTTGTACTCTATGAGCAACCAAATTTAGCAATCTGTGGAAAGGATGATACATTTTGGCTAAGTCTGATTTATCCCAGGAATGCACAATTGGTTTAACATTTTTAAAAAATCAATTAATGTTATTTTTCACATTAGCTGGTTCATATGAGAATATTATATGTTCATCTTAGTAGATCTAGGAAGTGCATTTGATAAAATTCAATGTTGGCCTCACAACTGTTCGTAAAGCCCAGCTTTTTAAATCAATTAACGAGGTGCTACAAGAGATTATAATACATGCCATATTTGACAAGTAGTGGAAAATGTTTTCTTTGAGATGATGGACAAGAAGAAGATGCCTTCTATTACCATGATGTTTAACACTGAACAGAAGGTCCTGGCTACTACAATAAGGAAAAAAAAATCCAGATGCTTAGGTTTGAAAATTAATAAATCAAGCTATGATTTTTTTAAGATTAATTTATTTGAAAGGCAGAGTTACAGAGAGGCAGAGAGAGAGAGAGAGAGAGAGAGAGAGAGAGAGAGAGAGAGGGAGAGGTCTTCCATCCTCTGGTTCACTCTCCAGATGGCTGCAACGCCCGGAGATGCGCCCATCCAAAGCCAGAAGCCAAGAGCTTCTTCTGGGTCTCCCACGAGGGTGCAGAGACCTAAGGACTTGAGCCATCTTCTACTGCTTTCCCAGGCCATGGCAGAGAGCTGGAATGGAAGTAGAGCCATCAGGACTCAAACCGGCTCCCATATGGGATGCCAGCACTGCAGACAGAGGCTTTATCCGCTACACCACAGTGTCGGCCCCCAAAGCTATTATTATTATTATTATTTTTGACAGGCAGAGTGGATAGTGAGAGAGAGAGAGAGAGACAGAGAGAAGCTATTTTTTTTTACAGACAAAATAATTACATATGTATCAAATAGAAGACAATGTACAGATAAACTATTATAATAAGAAAGCCTATTGTTTACTAAGTTAAAAATTAGTATAAAATTATATCGTTTCTATTTAAGAGTAACAAATAACGCAATTTTAAAATCTATTGATGCAGGTATTTGGCTTAGTGGTTAAGATGGTGGTTAGGAAGCTGGTGTTGTGTACTGGGTAAAGCCACTGTCTGCAATGCTGGCATCCCATGTGGGTGCCAGTTCACCTCCCAGCTGCTCCCCTTCTGATCCTGCTCCCTGCTAATAGCCTGGGAAAGCAGCTGAAGATGAGCCAAGTGCTTGGGCCCCTGCCACCCATGTGGGAGACCCAGATGAAGCTCCTGGCTCCTGGCTTCAGCTTAGCTCAGCCATGGCCATTATGGCCACTTGGGAAGTGAGCCAGCAGATGGAAGGCTTTTCTCTTTCTATCTCTTCCTCTTTCTGTTTAACTCTAACTTTCAAATAAATAAATAAATCTCGAAAGGAAAAAGGATGTTGGTTAGGACACCTGACTTCCGTAGGGGATGCCAGAGTTCAATACCCGTCTATGACTCTTGATTCCAGTTTCCTGCTGATCCGGAACCTGTGAGGGAGCAGTGATGGCTCAAGTACTTGGTTTCTTGCTATGCTCTGGAAAACCTGGATTGACTTCCCAGCTTCTGGCTTTGGCCTACCCAGACTTGGTCATGTGGGCATTTTTGGGGGCAGGAAAAGGGGGAGAAATAGTGAATGGGATCTCCCTCCCTCTCTCTCTCTCTTTCTGTTACCTTGTATCTTTTTTTCTCTCTGTCTCTCAAATAAACAAAATTAAAATATACCATTTGCGATAACATCTAAAATAACAAAACAGATATAAAAGAATGACGTGAAAGCTGCTTATGAGGATGATTCTAATACTTTTCTGAAATACATTTTGAACCCCTAAATAAATGGACAAATTGCAATGTCATGGAGATTCAAAATGCAAATAGGTCATTAATGTCTATCTTCATTTTTAGATTTAATTCAATGTCACTCAAAACTCCAAGAGAGAAGTAGATGTTTGGGGCAGTGGTTAGATACTGCTTGGAAAGCATGAATTCTCTAACGGAGTTCAAGTCTCGCCTCCACTTCTGATTCTAGCTTTCTCCTGATATATACCCTGGGAGACATCCATGATAGCTCAAGTATCTGGGTCCTTGCCACCCCTGTGGGATACCTTGATTGAGTTCTGAGGTCCTGGCTTCAGCCTGACCCTTTCTGGCTGTAGAAGGCATCTGGGGAGTAAAGCAGCAGATGGGAGATCTCTCTTGGTCTGTCTCTGTCTCTCCACCTTTCAATAATGAATAAATAAATAAGTTCTTAAAGATCCCAATAGGTGCTTGTACAGTAGAGACACATGACAGGGCCATTCAAAATATACGAAAAGTCTGATAAAGACTTGTCAATGCATTAAAGCAGAGGAATACCAAGGGAGGAGAGGAAGGATGGCATTAGATAGATTTTGTTGTATAAAATGTTGATATGTTATAAAGCTGTATTCATCAATGTCATGTAATAATGGTTCAGAAACAGATGAGTGAAAAATACTGGAGAGCTGCACGTGTGTACACACTAACATATGATGTAGCAAGCAGTTCAGAACAGTGGAGGAAAGATTCTCTTAAACAGGATATCATATATGTGTATGATAATATATCATTGTATATCACATATGATTATATTTTATTGTATTTTTCCTGTAATAGCCCAAATCTGGAAGCAACTCAAATGTCTATCCACAGTAGAATGGTAGAATGGGTAAATGAACACCAATATACTCATTCAGTAGGTATTTATTAGAGCTAATGTTTGGTGCATTGGTTAAGATGCTACTTAGGTAGCCCACATCCCATATCTGAGTGCCTGTGTTTGAGTCCTGGGTCCACTCCTGGTTCTAGCTTCCTGCTGATGCACACCCTGGGAGGCAGCAGGTGATGATTCAAGTAGTTAAGATCATGTCACCCAGGCTGGTGCCATGGCTCACTAGGTTAATCCTAGTGAGTGCCGGCATCCCATATGTGCGTTAATCCTGTGGTGCCGGCATCCCATATGTGCGCTGGGTTCTAGTCCTGGTTGGGGCACTGGGTTCTAGTCAGTTGCTCCTCTTCTAGTCCAGCTCTCTTGTGGCCCAGGAAGGCAGTGGAGGATGGCCCAAGTGCTTGGGCCCCTGCACCTGCATGGGAAACCAGGAAGAAGCACCTGGCTCCTGGCTTCGGATCGGCGTAGCGCCGGCCATAGCGGCCACTTGGGGAATGAACTAATGGAAGAAGGACCTTTCTATCTGTCTCTCTCACTAACTCTACCTGTCAAATAAAACAAAAAAGATCATGTCACCCACATGAGACATCCATATTGAATTCCCAGTTCCCAGCTTTTGCCTGGCCCAGCCCTGGGTATTGTGGGCATTTGGGGAGTGAGCCAGCAGATGAGAGATCTTTCTATCTGTCTCTCTGTCTATCTCTTTTCTGTCTCTCTGCTTGTCATGTAAATAAATAAATAAAGCTTCAAAAAGTATTTCTTTGGGAAAAAGTAGGCTGCATGAGATAACATGGATGAATCTATCAACCAAAAAGCGAGTAGAAAAAGATATAAAAATTACACTTTCAGTATAATTTCAATTGCATATAAAGTTCAAGAGTAGGTAAAATTAATCCATATTTTAGAGAAATATATGCAATGATAAGAAAGGCAAGAATATAATTACCAGATACATCAGAAAAAATGGTCAGGGCTGGTGCTGTTCAAGTCCTGGCTGCTCCACTTCCAATCCAGTGCTATGGCCTGGGAAAGCAGCAGCAAATGGCTCAAGTCCTTGGGCCCCTGCACCCATGTGAGAGACCCAGAAGAAGCTCCTGGCTCCTGGCTTCAGATTGGCCTAACTCCAGCTGTTGAGGCCATTTGGGGAGTGAACCGGCAGATGGAAGATTCTCTCTCTCTCTTTCCTCTCTCTCTTTCTCTGCCTCTCTGTAACTCTGTCTTTCAAATAAATAAATCTTAAAAAAAGAAAAATGGTCTATTTTGGTATAGAGTGTTAGAGTCAGAAAGGATTGTATGAAGGACAGTTGTTTGAAAATAGTGTTCAATTTCTTGACTTAATCCATAGTTGAATTTCTGTTTGCCAAATGCTACTTATAACATTTATGCACATTTCTGTATGTTATAGTTGCAACAGAAATGTTTTTTGTAAATAGTGTAATTAGGCTCCCAATGAAAATTAATTTTTATGACCTCACTGAGAGTTAGTTGGATTGCTACTTATTTGTTAAATGCAAAAACATTTATGTACATTTTTCACAATAAGAAACCTATAATTGTATAATTAGACTTCCAAAGAAAAACAACAATCACCAGACCTATCCCATTCCATTTACCATAGGCAAACACAGTTAGTGTTTCTGGTGTTTCTTTTGGTGTTTATCTCCATATTTCTACACAGTAAGTTTATCGTGCTGTGTCTTTATTTTTCACGATTAGATATTGTTTGACTATCCATATTCCCAAGATGAGGACTTCGTCAAAGAAGGATGTACTTTTTTCTGAAGGGAGGAGAGAACTTCCACTTTGATTATGGCCCTGTCTAAAAACCGTCAGAGTTTGTGCACTCAAAAGGCTTCCGTAGCCTTGTTAGCTTATGTCAAGAGCCTCGGGTGATCACTGACGTCATAAATAAGAGTGTCAGTTGGTAAATCAACAACTGTCTCTGTGTACTTGCTCCCAATGCTGGACCTCTGTCCTTAATGAGGTGTACTATGAAAATTAACAGTAAAACTTGTCTTCGAACTGTACTTTACACTTTGTGTGTCTGTGTGGATACAAATAGTTGAAATCTCTACTTAGTATAGTGTTGGTCTTCTGTATGTAAAGTCACTTAAAAACAAATCTTAACTTAAAATGGAATAGGAGAGGGAGTGGGAGGTGGGATGACAGTGGGGTGGGAGGGCAGGAATGGGGGAGGGGAAGAAACACTATATCCCTAAAAGCTGCACATATGAAATTTGTATTCATTAAATAAAAACCTTCACAAAAAATAAGAAAAAAAAGATGAGGCCTTAACTTTATAATTTACCCTTTTTTAAGTTCTCATTCATACATTTTTTTTAAAAAAAGATATATTTTTTTGAAAGTCAGAGTTACACGGAGAGAGAGAGAGGTCTTCCATCTACTGATTCACTCCCCAGTTGGTCGCAACATCTGGAGCTGTGCCGATCCGAAGCCAGGAGCCAGGAGCTTCTTCTGGGTCTCCCACATGGGTGCAGGGGCCCAAGGACTTGGGCCATCTTCAACTGCTTTCCCAGGCCACAGCAGAGAGCTGGATTGGAAGTGGAGCAGCTGGGACTCAAGCCGGCTCCCATATGGGATGCCGGCACTGCAAGTGGCATCTTTACCCACTACGCCACAGTGCTAGCCCCTCATTCATACATTTTATTCTATTCTTCCCCAGCTGTATGTTTCTTGTTTATGCCAATTATTTTTTAAAAGATTTATTTATTTGAAAGGCAGAGTTACAGAGAGAGAAAGAGGTCTTCCATCCATCAGTTCACTCCCCAGATGGCCGCAACAGCCGGAGCTGCACTGATCTGAAGCCAGGAGTCAGGAGCTTCTTCTGGGTCTCCCTAGCATTTGGGCCATCTTCTACTGCCTTTCCAGGCCATAGCAGAGAGCTGGATCAGAAGAAGAGCAGCTGGGATTCGAACCTGTGGCTAAATGATATGCTAGCACTGCTGGCAGTGATTTACCCACTACGCCACAGTGCCAGCCCCTGGATGCCTTTCTGCCTCGTTGTCCCCAAACAGCTCAATGGATACTGTCCCATGACATCTCCACACTGCTGCAGGCACACAGTTGTGCCCAGGCACTCTGTACCTGAGCTTTCTATGTCTCTGCACATATGGCCTTGGATTTATTATCTTGTCAGAGGAGGGTGTGAGCTCTGGGCTCACAGGGGGTCACTTAAAATTTTTTATTTCTTTGAGAAATAGAGAGAATGAGAGCATTCCTATCTACTAGTTGACTCCTCAAACATTTGCAAGAGCTCAGCCAAAAAAGCCATTCATACTCAAACAAATTCAACTCTAATCGCCTTTTACTATGTCAGTTCTATCACTTTGATTTTTCTTTTCTTGGAGACATCCATCCAGAATTTCTCATTCTTTTTCTCTAATCTGGACTAGTATTTCCATGACTATGCTTATTAAAATAGTTTTGATAGGTTTCTACCACCAGTGTGATAGTAGTAAGTGATGCTGGACCTGCTTTCCACTGAAGGCGTCTATAAAATGGGACAATACGTGTCGCAGCTCTCTTTGGATTTTGAAAAAGGTGCACTACAGGAGAAGTGACATTCATGAGGTGAGCCCAGTGTTGCTCATCATTGTTGGGGTGTTTAGCTTGGAGAAGCTTTCCCTTTCCAGAGGATGGATATACTCAAGCAGAATATACCCCCTACGCTGATAAGGAAGAGATTGAAGTTCAGGGTTTTCTGGGACAATGATGCTGCACAGAGAGAAACACCAAGACACCTGCCGGTGGGTCATTGGCTCAAGTCTGGGCTGCCTAAGCAGTGGGTGGAATTCTTCGAGGCTTAGTCAAGAGTATTTGCTGCAGACTGAAAGACAGCTCGTGACACCAGGAGGCACGTGGTTTGCAGACACATGGGGGTACCAGCTTAGGCAGTGGAGAAACCTAAGTGAGAATTTAGGAATAGAGTTGAAATCTCAAGAAAGATCAAACCTTAAGAGTAAGTTACACTACAGAGTAAAGATCATGTCATAAGTCAAGTTCTAAACTGAAATACATCCACGCTAACAAAGACTAAGATCAAGGTTGACAAGACCAAAAGTCGATCCTGATGATTTAACTGTCTGCCAGAACTAACTCAACACCCCATAAAGGAAGAAAGGATCTTCTCTGCCTGCAACACATGCCCAGCATATGATAAAAAAATTACAAGATATGCAAAGGAATGGGAAAATATGAGCCATGGTCAAGAGAAAATGCAGTTTAAGGAGCTTGACCCCTAGATGATGTAGACAATGGAGTTAGCAATGAAGCTCTTGCTACTAACGGTTACAGACATATTTACAGCTGCTTCAAGAGATGGCCATAAGAAGTGAAGGGGAAACTCCAAGAACCAAAGGAAATTATCAAGTTGAAGGGTGTAATATATGAAGCAAAAATTAATAGGGTGGACTTCACAATGAGTTGGAGATGTTAGCAGAAGGGATCAATGAACCATTGAGAATGAGAAAGAGAACAATATTGGGAGAAAAGAAAAAGAAAACCTGAACAGAGACTTACTGTCTTGTAGGACAATATTAATCAGCCCAATATCAGTATAAGAGTAGTCCAAGGCCAGCGCCACAGCTCTCTAGGCTAATCCTCCACCCGTGGCGCCGGCACACTGGGTTCTAGTCCTGGTCAGGGCGCCAGATTCTGTCCAGGTTGCTCCTCTTCCAGTCCAGCTCTCTGCTGTGGCCCAGGAGTGCAGTGGAGGATGGCCCAAGTCCTTGGGCCCTGCACCCACATGAGAGACCAGGAGAGGCTCCTGGCTTCGGATTGGCACAGCGCGCCGGCCACAGCGGTCATTGAGGGGTGAACCAACGGAAATGGAAGACCTTTCTCTCTGTCTCTCTCTCTCTCACTGTCCACTCTGCCTGTCAAAAAAAAAAAAAAAAAAAAAAAAAAGAGTAGTCCAGAAGAGAGGGAAAAGAATGCAGCAGAGAAAATTGGTTATAAGAATAGCCAGTGGGGGCCGGTGCTATGGTGTAGTGGGGTAAAGCTGCCACCTACAGTGCTGGCATCCCATATGGGCACCGGTTCAAGTCCTGGCTACTCCATTTCTGATCTAGCTCTCTGCTGTGACCTGTGAAAGCAGGGGAAGATGGCCTAAGTCCATGGGCCCCTGCACCAGTGTGGGAGACTGGGAAGAAGCTCCTGGCTCCTGGCTTTTTATTGACCATGTTAGGAGTGAACCATTGGATGGAAGATCTCTCTCTCTCTCTCTCTCTCTCTCTCTCTCTCTCTCTCTCTCATCTCTACCTTTCTGTAACTCTGCCTTTCAAATAAATAAATAAATATTTTTAAAAGTTTAAAAATAGAATTAAAAGCTTATTGAGTAGGGTTTGTGGTACAGCAGCTAAGTCATCACTTGGGACACCCACATCACATAGTGGAGTGCCTAAGATTTAGTCTTGCCTATTCTGGGTGCAGTACATAATGGCTCTGGTATGTCAGTCCCTGCCACCCTCATGGGAGTCCTGGATTGAGTTCTAGGCTCCTGGCTAAAGTCTGGCCCAGCCCCAGCTGTTGTAGGCATTTGGGGAGTGAACCAGCAGACTGTTTCTCTCTCTCTTGCTTGCTCTGCCTTTCAAATAAATGGGAATAAATAAATTTTTAAGATTTTTTTATTTATTTGAAAGATAGAGTTACAGAGAAAGGGAGAGGGAGAGTCAAAGAGAGAGAGAGATCTTCCATCTGCCGATTCACTCCCCAAATTGCTGCAACAGGTGAAGCTGAGCCGATCTAAAGCCAGGGGACAGGAGCTTCCTCCTGGTCTCCCACGTGGGTACAGGGGCTCAAGCACTTTGGCCATCTTCAGCTGCTTTCCCAGGCATATTAGCAGGGAGCTGGATCAGAAGTGGAGCAGCCAAGATTCAAATCAGCACCCATATGGGATGCCAGCACTGCGGGCAGCAGCTTAAGTTGTTACACCACAGCATCGGCCCCAGTAAATAATTTCTTAAAGATTTCAAATAGTTGAAAATTACTCAAATTCTGTACAAAAACAGCTCAGAAAACCCTAAGCCAGATAAATACAAAGAAAACAGCACTCAGGTATGTCATGGACAAATTGTTAAACCAAAGATATGGGCCGGCGCCGTGGCTCAACAGGCTAATCCTCCACCTAGCGGCGCCGGCACACCGGGTTCTAGTCCCAGTTGGGGCGCCGGATTCTATCCCGGTTGCCCCTCTTCCAGTCCAGCTCTCTGCTGTGGCCTGGGAGTGCAATGGAGGATGGCCCAAGTGCTTGGGCCCTGCACCCCATGGGAGACCAGGAGAAGCAACTGGCTCCTGCCTTCGGATCAGCGCGGTGCGCCCGCTGCAGCGGCCATTGGAGGGTGAACCAACGGCAAAAGGAAGACCTTTCTCTCTGTCTCTCTCTCTCACTGTCCACTCTTCCTGTCAAAAAAAAAAAAAAAGATGTTGAAAGCAGCCAATAGAAATGGCAATAATGTATAAGTGAGCAATGATGCAAATTATGGTTGATTTCTTTTCAGAAACAGTGGGAGCAAGATTATAACAGGATAAGATGTTAAGATTTATTTGTTTGAAAGGCAAAGTGATGAGGGAGAGAGCTTCCATCACCTGTTCGCTCCCCAAATGCCCACAACAGCTAGGACTGGGCCAGACAGAAGCCAGGGGCCGGGTACTCCATCTGGATTTCACACATGGGTAGCAAGAACCAAAGAACTTGGGCCAACATTCACTGCCTTTCAGGTGCATTAGCAGGAAGCTGAATTGGAAGCTGAGTAGCCAGGATTCAAACTGGCACTTTGATATGGGTTGTCGAAGTGCTGGCTTACCCCACTGGGCCCCTACACCTGCCTGGAACAGGAATTTGAAATTCTGAAAGAAAAAAATTCTAAACCCAGCAAGAACTCATTTAAAATTGAAGATATGGTAAAGATATTTCATTGCCAGCATAATTGTACTACAAGAATTCTAAAAGAAGTTCTTCATGGCCTTAAATAGAAATTTACATCTGTATAAATGAATAAAGAGTATCAAAGACAGTAAATAGAAAGGACTATGCTTTTAATTTTTCTCCTAATTTTTAAAAAGACTTATGACTGCGAGCCAGCACTGTGGTGTAGTAGGCTAAGCCTCCACTTACAGCACCAGCATCTCATGTGGGTGCTGTTTTGTGTCCCAGCTGCTCCTTTTCCTATCCAGCTCTCTGCTAAGGCCTGGGAAAGCAGTAGAAGATGGCCCAAGTGCTTGGGCCCCTGCACCCATGTGGAAGACCAGGAAGAATCTCCTGGCTTCTGGTTTCGGATCAGCATAGCTCCAGCTGTTGCGGCCTTTTGCAGAGTGAACCAGCAGATGGAAAATGTCTCTCTCTCTGCCTCTGCTTCCCTGTAACTCTGCCTTTCAAATGAATAAATAAATCTTTAAAAAAAAAAAAAAAAGAATGCCTGGAATAGAGAGATGAGGGACAGAGAGAGAGAGAGAAAGAAACACTCCCGTTTGCTGGTTCACTCGCCAAAAGGCCACAACAGCCAGGACTGGACCAGACTGAAGCTGGGAGCTAAGAACACAATCCAAGTCTCCCAAGTGGGTGGCAGGGACCCCTGTACATAAGCCATCACCTGCTGCCTCCAAGATTGGTCATTGGCAAGAAGCTGAACTTGGGAGCACAGCCAGGACTCAAACCCAGATAGTCTGATACAGGATGTGGGAGTCCCAGTCTGGCATCTTAACCACTAGGCCAAATGCCTGCCTATGCCCTTTGTTATTTATTGATGTTCAGAAAACAAAATGTTTATCAAAATTTGTTTTTTCCCATATCAATATCTGTTATTGGTTAAGTTGTGTCTCTTAAAAAAGAGGCTGTGTTGAAATCCTAACCCCAGTCGCTCAGAGTGCAACTTTATTTAGAAATAGGGTCTTTGCAAGTATAGCCAGGCTAAGATGAGGTTGATATGGTGGACCCTGATCCAGTAAGACTGGTGTCCTTACAAAAAGGGGAGATCTGGAGACAGGCGCAGATGGAGGGAAGACAGTGCAGTGTCTAAGAGCGGCAATGTGACAATGGCCTCAGACTGCAGGGATGCATCCACAGGCTAAGAACTGCCAAGGATGGCAGAAGTTTCCTAGGCACTAAGAAGAGAGAAGGGAGGATTCATTTCTAGCACTGCCAGGAACAGCGTGGCTCTGCTGACACCTTGATTGCAGACTTCTGGCCCCAGAATGAGACAATAAGTTCCTTTGTTTAAAGCTACCCAGTCGGTGGCACTTTATGTCAGCCCCGGGAGTCTAACACAATATCTAATTTGCACTGCTACATTTAAAAACAGCATTTTAGGGGAGCAGGTGTTTAACCTAGCAGTTAAGACAGTTGTGCCCCAGATTGCAGTGCCGGGCTTCGATTCCCAGCTCCAACTGCTGACTCCAGCTTCCCACCAGTGCAGACTCTGGGAGGCAGCAGTGATGGCTCAGCTGGTTGGGTCTCTACCATCCCTGAGGGATACTTGGATTGAGTTCCTGGCTCCAGCCCCAGCCCCAGCCATTGTGGGAATTTGGGGAGTGAACTACCAGTGGAAGGTTTCTTTCTCTGTCTCACAAATAAACAAAATTTTTAAAATACATAAAAATAGCATTGTTTCCCTCTTTTAAAAATTTTTAATCTGATTTCTATCTTAAAAAGCATTACTTCGGATCTATTTCTGACTTTGTCTTTTGTTCCATCTGTCTACTTTTCTGTTTTTGACACAGTATTTTTTCACTTGAACACACATTCATTGGAAAGGTTAGCAGCCCCTGTTAATCTCTCCTCCCTTCTTTGCTCCGCCTTCTCCCACCCCTTTGTCTTACCTTCCCTCCATTCAATGCCTTTCTCTTTGCAAATGGGCAAAGAAAAAAGACTGCAGTACCTCCCAGTAGATTCCTATGGAACACAACTCCCTCGCAGTTAGAAAGGCTGGCACAGAGAAGAGATCAAAGCAGTAACTCGAGTCAATGGATTTTCTGAATTAACTTCCTCATTCTTTACTTTCCTCAGAAGCATGTTGTTCATATGGCCCTTATTAAATCCTGCTTTGTTCTGTTGTGATTTGTATGCATACCCCTTTCTTCCTGAGGTCTAAAACCACTGAGAAATCTTGTGAAGCCCTCGATGAGCCTGCCTGCTCTAAGTGAGGATGCCAAGAAGGTTGGACCAACAGGATCGGGGCTGCTGAGCCTGTGGGGCTGGGGTCGCTGCTATGGGACAGGAGGTCCCCTCCATGCTTGTCCCCAGGTGTTTGGAGTTTTGGTTGATTTGTGAATAGCACACATCAGATTTCCAGAAAGACTGTGTCCTTGACGTTGGTGTTGTATGAAAGGCCAAGAGGCGAGGCTTCTGCCTTCGTGCATTGAGAAAGGGCATTGGGGGAACAGGCGATGGCAATCCTAGGGGTTCTGAGGCACAGCAAGTTACCGCCCAGCCAGGGCCAAGATGGGAAGCTACGGAAGAGCAGAGAGCCAGGCACATCCCACAGAGGCCTTGCTTACAGAGCATGACACAATGGGCCTGCGCTCTCTTCCACCCAAGGTCTTCACAAGTGACACCTAAGGGAAGAAAGAAACACAAGCTGGGCAACATCTGGTTAAAGAGAGAGCAGCTGAATCCGCAGCTGCTCAGGGAGACCCCACATTGTACACTTGCAGTGGCGTGGAATTAGACGCACATAAGGGAACTATTTTACAGCAGACATTTTGGAAATTATGTGCAACCTTACAGACTAACAATTCACTAGGTGTGTCTAAAGCAAAGGCCAGACCATAAAGCACTTCCATGAGGCACTCACCTGCTCTGTTTACCGTTGGATCTCTTGCTTGGGCTGCCGGCCCTATGTGAGTGTCAGTTCCTGGAAGTTAGAAACAACACTCAGCATCTGGCTCACTGCTTTGCACCAACAGCTTTGCAAAACTTTATACGAATGATTAGATGCTGTCCAAATTCTTCATGAGTCCATGCAAAGCAAGGGAAGTCATTTTGAATAATTCTTTGATTTAATTAAATACGGAAAAGATTAGCATATAAAATGAACCAGAAAACAATTAAATCTAACTTTCTCCCCCTAAATAATACAGATGCCTAGCTTTCTGCGATACTGTTTGCCCAGACCGACTTCTTGGTGGAAGTGAGCAACTAACTTCCAAGTGCAGCTTCCCACATGGTGAAGGTGGAGTTGATGCATTGCTTTCCTGGGGTTTGAGCCAGGCTGGGTGCACCTGACCTTAACTGCTGGCAGTGCAGCTGCTCACGGATCCTGACTACCTACTTTCTTGGTGGGATGAGCTGATGGGAAGGCCGCCCCAATCAATGACCAACCGATACAGTGACCAAAAGGCTGTCTGCCTTGTCTCAAGGGTTGACAACGCTGTGGTGCTCGGATGCTATATAGCCAACAGCTCCAGGCTTTGGATCAGGCCATGGTGGTGGTCTGCTCTTTGTCCTTCTCTGCCTTGTTGTCCCTACTAACTTAAAGTTTTTCTGTCACAGCACACTCCCAATAAAGCATGGGTCCCTGGGCCCCTGATTCAGGCCCTATATCTTGGGAACACGACCTAAGGCGTTATCCACTCACATGACTGTGAACCTGACAAGGACCTGAGACACAGGCACCTCCTAAAGCAAAACCTCCACCGTAACTGGAATCTGGATATTCTGCGATTGCCCATTAGTTCATCCTCCCCACCCAGTCCTGTTCTCAAAGGAAGACGTGTTATCCTCTGGTTGTGGGTGGCGATAGCTGGGCAACCCTGGCTCTCTGGTCACTGAGACTTTCTCAGAGGAGTGTAATCTCCTTGGTGGATGATATACACGTCGCTATCTCTACTTTGACTTACTTTTGTTGGGTATGGATATGAGGTAGTACAGATGACTAAAAACGTTGTGCTTAGTTAACTTTACAGTAACAAGATTCTGCATTTGATGCAATTTATGAGTGGGCTTTTACCTGGCATAACAAAAGCCATTTAAGAATTGCTTTACTTTGTGCTCGCTTCGGCAGCACATATACTAAAATTGGAACGATACACAGAAGATTAGCATGGCCCCTGCGCAAGGATGACACGCAAATTCGTGAAGCGTTCCATATTTTTTGTACTGATGGTCCTCTTCCCCACTAAATGCTGTATAAATGTTCAAACCTGGTAAATGCCACTCTTAGGATCATTGGTTACTATCCTCACTCTGTCTTTTATGACCTTGTCTAAATATGAGCAGAGTCGGCAAACTTGGAAGGCTTCCATAGCCTTGGCAACTCATGACGACAGCCTAGGGTGGTTACTGGCACCATAAACTAGAGTGTCAATTTGTTGGGTCAACAACAGGAGCCACTGTGCACTTGCTCCTCATGTGGGATCTCTGTCCTTAATGTGCTGTACATTGTGATTTAATGCTATAACTAGTACTCAAACAGTATGTTTCACTTTGTGTTTCTATGTGGGTGCAAACTGTTGAAATCTTTATACTAAATTGATCTTCTGTATATAAAGAGAATTGAAAATGAATCTTGATGTGAATGGAAGGGGAGAGGGGAGGGTTGCGGGTGGGAGGGAAGTTATGGGAGGGGGAAGGCATTGTAATCCATAAGTTGTACACTGGAAATTTATATTCATCAAATAAAAGTTAAAAAAAAAGAAAATAATTGCTTTACTTTGTGTGTTATGCTTTTTCTGTTTTGAAGGGATTAGTTCAATTTTGAAAGAATCATTTATTATGTTTTTTTTAAAGATTTATTTATTTACTTGAAAGAGTTACACAGAGAGAGAAGGAGAAGCAGAGGGAGAAAGAGAGAGAGAGAGAGAGAGAGAGGTCTTCCATCCACTGGTTCACTCCCCAGTTGGCTGCAACGGCCAGAGCTGTGCTGATCTGAAGCCAGGAGCTTCTTCCTGGTCTCCCACATAGATGCAGGGGCCCAAGAACTTGGGCCATTTTTTACTGCTTTTCCAGGCCATAGTAGAGAGCAGGATTGGAAGTGGAGCAGCTGGGACGTGAACCGGCTCCCATATGGCATGCCAGCACTGCAAGTGGTGGCCTTACCCACTATACCACAGCGTCAGCCCCGTAATGTGTTTTTCATACTGTGGGTTTTTGATGGCAAGATTTTACCCTTCTACTTCAAAAGCTTATGTATCATTTGTCTCAGCCATTACTTGGTATGAGCTCTGTGAATGACAATTAATTTTAATAATAGCTTAATTAAGCCAGACATTAATAAATCATAATTGGCAAAGGAAATATGCTGCAAAAATATTACAGCATCTGAGACTAAATAGGAATAATTTTTGGAAAATTTCCTATTCTGTGCTATCCATGTCACCATTTGCATAAGTGATTAAGAATTCACTAAAATTATTCAAGCTATAATTCTATTATTGACAGTTGCACATTGATTTGTAATAACATATACAACCAAATACTTAGGCAATTAAAACATCTTTTTAAGAAGCAGACAGACATCTGCTGGTTTACTCCCCCAAATGCCCACGATGGCTGGGATTGGGCAGGGAGAAAAGCCAGGGTCTGGGAATGCAAACCAGGTCTCCCACATGGGTGGCAGGAACCCAATGACTTGAGCTATCAACTGCTGCCTTCCAGCCTCTGCACTGGTAGGACTGGAGCTGGAACTCAAACCCAGGTACTCTGTTGTGAGATGCAAGTGTTTTGACTGCCAGGCTAAACACCCATTCCCCTTCAGCAACTTGCCCAAGGTAAATTTCACAACTTATTTTTCCATCAGAACATTTTTGAATGACAGCTGAATTCTCAGTATTTCCATCAAAGGCATAGAAAAGCAACTTAATTGTACTGTGGGATTATTTCTTGCTCTGTTTTGTTCCCTACTTGTTCTTAGGTGAATAGGCTGGATGGCTTGTTACTTCCTGAAGACAGTGACCAAAGCGGAAACGGAAGTGCGCATTTGGTTCACCAAACTTAACTACATCCACATTATTTAGTTAATGGTATACTGATGGAGAAAACAGTGTCCACAAAAAATGTTCATGACCTGTAGAACGCATAGACAACTTTCATAGAAGAGTCTCAACCTGCTTCCTAAATGCTAGTTAATTAAGCCCAGTGTTGTCAGATGATACTTGTCACTTTTGTGTTTTCTTTAACCCAATAGTCTGCCCAAACTGAATTTCTGATGAGAAGAAAAATGAAACAACTTCAAAACATGAGTTGCCAGGCATAATTCCACATGGAAACTGCAGCTTAAGAAGATTTTTGTCACACAGGATTATAAGCTGTCACCCTGCCCCCTGTAAGATTCGTAATTACTCGGAGAGCTCCAGCCACAGGATTTTATAGTCAAAGCTTTTCCTTGGAAAAAGGTAAAAATTCACAAAATTGGGACATACAGGCAAGAGCACAGTATGAACAAATTGTGCATTAATCTGATCAGGAGTGAAATAATCAACTCTTATCAGCAGTAAGACTTTAGTCAAGGTGCAACTGTGAGATACACTTCGGCAAAGGGAGCGATTACCGAAGAGCTTTGCGCTTCCTTCCTGCTAGTTATCTCATGAATAAATAACCCCCTCTGCCTGGCACGGATACCTTTAGCATACTCTGATTGAGCACATTCCTTTCCTACTGTCTTCCTCCTGCAAACAGATTTTCTGAAATCTAGAGCCCAGTTACACACCCATAATTAGTTTTTCACTCATTGCAGTAGGCTTAGAATGCAATAAAAAACAGAAAAAAAGGAAAGAAAAAAAAAAGAGATGAGATCCTGTAAAGCAAGAAATGGAAATGGGCACTCACATACTAGCTGGTGTGTTGATTCATTCATTGTTCAGGACACTGCCTTCAAACTTGTCTAGATAAAACTGTGGAGTAGGAATGGTAGCTACCAGTGCCCCATTTTCGTGTCTTTAACCTGCTATCTGCCTGCTGACTCCATCCTCCCTGGGTGCTCTCCTTCCTTGTGGCCACCTAAATGTTCTGTGTGGTGACTCAGACCCCTGGAACTTCATTATGTAAAGGCTGGCTTGTCGGATAAATTATACCACGCTATTGTGTTAGTAAATGGTGATGGGGCGGGGGCAGTGCTGCAGCATAGTAGGCTAAGCCATATGGATGCCGGTTTGAGTCCCAGCTGATCCAATTCCAATCCAGCTCCCTGCTCAGGCCTGGGAAAGCAGTAGAAGATGGCGTAAGTGCTTGGGCCCCTGCACCCACGTGGGAGATCTGGAACGAGTCACTGCCTCCTGGCTTTGGATTGGCTCAGCTGTCTCCGTTGCAGCCATTTGGGGGAGTGAATCAGCAGATGAAAGATCTCTCTTTCTGTCTCTCCCTCTCTCTGTCTGTAACTCTGCCTCTCAAAAAAATAAATAAATCTTTTTAAAAAAAGCCGATGGCTGTGTAGCCTCCTGCCCAGTGACAGTCACAAGTTTTGACAGTGGGTTTTCTGAGGATAACTGACCACAGTTCAAACACGTGACTTGGATCCCAGAAGGAAATCTCAGGGCCTTTGGCAGAGTGTTTGAAGCCAACAGTCCTGCCTGTCTATTTGATTCATTCTAATAAACATCTATTGGACATCTTCATGCCTGTCGTGACACAGATCTGAACCAGGCTTTTGGAGTTACAGATACTCACATTTTGTGAGGTCAGTTAAGAGCGGAGCCAAATGAGATGAGCCAATCAGGCTGGCCTGCACGTTGAGAAACACTATGCTGTTTATTGTGTCATCTGACACAAAGGGAGAACTAAAAGATAAGCCAGCTGCCAGATAAGTCATGGTATAAATTACTAATCCCAGGCAAAACAGGTAGATAGAGAGGTGTGTAATTCCAGAGGCAGGAATCTTCCCAGCCAGGAGATTAAGGATGGCTTTCGCAGAAGACATGGTGTTTGGCCTGGAACTTGACTGGGTGATGTTGGATGTGTGGCCGTCTTAGGTTGTGGGGAGCAGAGGAAGCGACAGGAAAGGACCACGTTGGCAACACACAGACCCAAGTACGCGGGGACCCTTTGCGACAGCTGAGAATTCGTCAAGTGCCAGAAGGGCTATGAGGAAGCGGAGCGGAGTATAAAGTAGGGAGGAAGTTTTGTGACGGGCTGCGACACTTTGGGTGTTCAAAGAGTTATTGCATGTTGAGACACGGTTGCTGTGGATTGTAGAGCAACAGGACCATCACGGATTCAAAGTGATTCTTCAGGACAAGAGTGATCCAGGAGCTGTGAGAGGGAAGATTGGAAAGGTGCTCTGCAGGTCTGACTAGTCAGCAGCTGTGGGACGGGAATGGGGTGGGGAAGAAATGCTGTAGGCAGAAGTTTTTGAAACCCGTTAACAGGCATTACTCAAAGCAAAGATACCCAGGACAAAGGGGATGCTAGCCTCAGAAATAACAAACAGGGTGGGAGGATTGTTAGGTAAGATGAGTTTGATTCTGGACAAATCTACCACTTCAGAGGTAGATTTCAGGGTAAGAATGTCCGACAGACAATTGGAAATGCTAGTCTACAGCTAAGGGTGTCATGTATATTTTGTAGGTACACAAACGCCTGCTGAAATGAAGAGACACCAGCTCAAAATCTAAGTATGTAGCCTAACGGTTTAATGCAAAATACAAGTCTTCTTTAGGACCAACACCCATTATATTATGATACGTACATGATCAAGACCCATCCAGTTATTAAAAACGGGATATATGAGGCTGGCGCTGTGCTATAGCAGGTGAAGCTGCCTTCTGCAGTGCTGGTTCGAGTCCCGGCTGCTCCCTTTCAGATCCAGCTCCCTGCTAATGTTCTTGGGAAAGCAGTGGAAGACGGTCCAAGTGCTTGGGCCCCTGCACCCACGTGGGAGAGCCAAATGAAGCTCTTGGCTTCTGGCTTTGGCCTGGCTCAACCCTGACTGTTGCAGCCATTTGGGGAGTGAATCAGCAGATGGAAGATCAACCTCTCTCTCTCTCTCTCTCTCTCTCTCTCTCTCTCTTTCTCTGCCTCTCCTCTGTAACTCTTTCAATTAAATAAATAAATCTTTAAAAAAGGAATGCAGGGGCCAGTACTGTGGTGTAGCAGATAAAGCCTCTGCCTCCAGTGCTGGCATCCCCTATGGGCACTGGCTTGAGTCCTGGCTGCTCCTCTTCCGATCCAGCTTTCTCTTTTGGCCTGGGAAAGCAGTGGAGGATGGCCCAAGTCCTTTGTGCCCCTGCACCCACATGGGAAGCCCAGAAGAAGCTCCTGGCTCCTGGTTTAGGATTGGCCCAGCTCCGGCTGTGTGGCCATTTGGGGAGTGAACCAGCAGTTAGAAGACCTTTATTTCTCTGTCTCTCCCTCTCTCTCTGTAGCTCTGCCTTTCAAATAAACAAATACATCTTTTAAAAAAAGAGGAATGTATATTTTTATTTTCGACATTATCCTGCCCTAAACTGACTTGATGCTATTTATTGTTTGAAGTGTCCGGTGCTACTTTTCTATCATGACATAAACCCAGGGCTGTGTTATTGGAGACTGGCATTTGAATCCTGATTCCACCACATTTTATTTCTCAAAAGGTCCTTCATTTGTAACGTGAAGTGGCTGGGGCAGATCGTCTCGAGGGCTCTCTAAGTTGGTGATGGATTTTTTATGAAAAAGGGAAAGATGTGACCATCAGTGTTCTTCACATTCGAGCATAGTCTTAAACATATAAAACACAACAACACTCACCAGGTTTCAGCACCACACAGAGGATAATGCAGGAGGACCTCGGGGTTCATGTTTTCCAAGCTGATGATTGTTGGTTGCCCACTTCTGTCTCTCAGTTACTCTCTTGAGAAGACAGATCCTGATGGTCTGCTGGGGACTGGACAAGTAGCCAAGTCCATGGGAAGTACAAAGATGAATATGGCTTGGTCTTTGCCTTCAAGGAGCTTATACAGGGAGTAAGAGAAGGGAGACAAACAAAATGCCAACCAGGATAAGGACTATGAACGGGAGGAGCGCAAAGAGGGAGGGGAGAGATTTTTCCAGGGCTTACATTAGGGATAGTCAGGGAGCCCAGGAGCAGGGGGTGAGGCAGGCACTCCAGGAGGAAGACGCATCATGAGTTGAGTGCTGAGTGCTGAGGAGTAGCAGCAGGTCCTAGACACCTGAGCATGGAAAATGCTTCACCATAGGGTGGAACAGCCTCCAGTCTCAGGCTGAGCCGTGGGATTTGTATTCAATTGACAACACAGTAGAGAATGTTGCCTGTATTTGAAAGGCGAGTGACTGAGGACTCTGGCCACAGGGTCCAGTGGGTGATGCGGTGATGGGGGTTCGGGTGGGTGGGACCAGCTGGGAGGTCTTTAGGAAGCCTTAGCATGAGGGAGTGGCTGAACTGGGAAGAAGTTACAGGAATGAAAGGAGGCCAGATGATCAAGGTTTTGTGTGGCAGAGCTCAGAGAAGAGGGATGTGTGAAGACGAAAGATGGGGATGCACAGGGAACTCCATCACCATCTCAAACCTACCACCAAATGAAGGACCTTCAAGAAATAAAACATCATAGAATCAGGATTCGAATCCCAGCCTCCAAGGCAAAGCCCAGGGTTTGTGTCATTACAGCTGCATGGGACTGCACACTCTAAACAATAAACAGTATCAAGCCATTTAAGAGAATGGTGGCAGTTACTGGAGGCAGGTGGACATTAAAAGTCAGGAAAGGAAGCCGCCTTCGTTTTGGGCTTGTGGAGCTTAGGGAGCTGGGCAGGGGGCAGGTAAGCAAGGTTGCTGAGTGGACAGCTGGAGATGTCAAGTCTCCCTCAGTGTCAAGCCTGCGGATTGAGATTTGGAATCAGCCATGCAGAGGTGACCTTGATAGCACACGAGCTAATAACCCAACAAGGGGAAAAACAGAGAGCCAAAGCGACCAGGAGGTTGGGATCAGAGAGTTATTATGGCTGGGACGTGGGGGAGGAGGGTAACCTGTCCGGGAAGACAGCAGCCACCCCAGTGTGGGAAAAGAGCTGGCTACCTGGGACAGTGCACTCGGGGACTGAGGTGCCATTTACAGATCAGGTTGTTCCAGTGGGCTCCTCAACCGCCCCTCTTCACAGAGGGGAAGCAGAGCCCAGGCAAGAAGCACGGAGCAGCTCAAGGTCATAGGCTAGTCGGTTCCAGGTATGGAATTAGAAGCTTGCAGCCTAGGCAGCCCATGCTGTCTTGTATCTCCCCTTCTAAAAGTATTCATTAAAAAAAAAAAAAAAATCAGCCCTCCAACAGCCAGAGCACTTGAAGTTTTAACTGGGGCTCCAGGAGGTGTTCTATGCGTCAAGCCAGAGGGAGACCAGGCGTTGGGGCTGGGCCGCGAGGGCCCTACCGGACCCGGAGGGATCCCGCCGTTCGGGACCCACGCCCGGGTCCGCGCAGCCCCGCCTGGCTCCGCGCGCGTGCTGCCCGCGAGGGGACCACCGCGGCCCCGCGCCCTCCCCAGCGCGCCCCCGGGAGCGCGCGCTGCACCCGCGCGCCCCCGTGCCGGCGCGCGCCCCGCCCCCGCCCCCGGCGCGCGCCCCCTGGTGTCACGAGCGCGCGCAGCGGCGCTCCCGCCGGGCAGGGCGGCCGCGGAGGAGCGAGCAGTGGCCGTGACCGCGGCGGCCGCAGCGCCAGGAGCCCGCGGAGCGCGGGCTGAGCGGGCCGGAGCCCGCGTGGGGGCGCGCGGAGCGGGCGCGAGGCCGCCTTTGCGGGGCCGCGCCGAGGAGGCGCCTAGGGGAGGAGGAGAAATCCCTGCGCGCCCGCCGCCGCCGCCGCCGCCGCCGCCGCCGCCGCCGCCGCCTCCTGGCCGCCCGCGCCCGCGCCCGCCGCCTCCTCCTCGGTGCGGTTCCACTGGGCGCGAGGAGCGGCCGCCGAGACCTCCGCCTGCGAACAAAGAGGAGGCCGGCAGGGCGGAGGCGTCTGCGGCGAGCATGGCGGACCGCAGCCTGGAAGGCATGGCTCTGCCCCTGGAGGTGAGGGCCCGCCTGGCCGAGCTGGAGCTGGAGCTGTCGGAAGGTAACCAGGCCCCCGCCCCGCTCCTCCTGCGCCGCGCTGTCACCACCTGGGAGGGCCCGGGCCGCCGGCGGGGGCCGCCTGGGGGCGGCGGCGGCGGCGCCCGGGCCCGGGGTTGGGGGAGGCGGCCGGCGGCGTGGTCCCCGAGGCCGGGCCGGGTGCGTGAGCGCCGCGGCCCCCGCCCTCCCGGCTCCGGCTTGGCGTTGTGCAGCCGCGATCCCCCTGCGCGCTGCGGCGGGGCCTTGGCGCGCAGCGGTAGCACGCAAGATGGAGCAACCTTTGGGGCCGGGAGCGAACGGCCTTGCGTGGAGAAGTGTGCGTTCTGCCCTCCTGGAGATCCGCGCGTCCTTGATGCTGCGGCGGCGCGCTGCGTTCGCTGACTGGGGACGGCCTGATGGTGCCGGCTGGCCTGGTTTTCCTGCGAAACTTGTCGTTGGACTTTGGAGATTTCGTTCCCCGGGGTCCCCCCCGGGCAGCCTGGCTTGCCGGCGGTCCCGGCGTGGCCAGAGGAGGATAGTACTACTATTGTTCGCGTGTGTTGTGGTGGGCTCGGGGAACGTCCTCCCTCAGGCCCGGGGCTTGTGCCTCGCGTCCACCGCGGTCCTGTGTGGAACTGGCTGCCGTGATTTCCTGGAGTGTTACCTACCGCTTTCTTCTCGCGATCATGTGCTCAACTGTCATTAAGTTTGAGGTCGGGTTTTGCTAGGTCTTCCCCTCACCCCCCCCCCCCAAAAAAAAAAAAAAAGCCCTCTAAAGTTCCACAGTGTGCAATGTTTCATTTATTTTAGCAGTCACCCTGGAGAGGCCACTCGTAGACCGTATGGGGATGGAATGGGTGGGGATAGGCCGGCTCCTCTTGAATTTATATTTGGAGCAGTTTAGCATGGTGAACTTTTTTTTTTTTTTTTTTTTGGTAACGGTTTCATCAGGGCTGTTGGCCAGAAAGTGAATTCGTTCGTGCCAGTTTTTCATCAGCAGGGAGGAGCTGATGCCGACTTTATGTTTGTCTTTTGAACACTTTTCCGAGTGTGGGGTCAGCGGCCCATTCCGATGCCCGCGCCCTGGAAATGTTCCCATTTCGAATTTGGCGTAATTCAGCCCGGGGAAACAGGCCGGTAGGAGGAGGAAAAACGAATCCTCTCTAAATTCTCTGCGCCTGTCACCCTCCTGACTCCTGGAAGACCCTGCTGAGGGCATTGCTAAAGGCAGGAGATACGGTGCGCGGTTCAGCTGGGAACAATATTCAGGTTTGCCTGGGTAGGCAAAGTGTGCAGCCAGGGCAGGTCGATTGCAGGACTAGAGTGACTGCTAGAAACCTTCGGCTCTGCTAATCTGATCTTGTCAGCCTTCAGGTACACATTTCTCCTCCCCTGTGTGGATTTTCTCCATAGCTTCACCAGGCCCTCTAGCTCTGTCTTCTTTTACAGCATCCCGCCATGCATGCCCTGTCTTACAAACAGGCCGCTCCGCTCTGTGTGCATCCTAGCCCGGTGAAGTGGCAGTACCCCACCTGTGCTGGCAGGGCCTGCTGCAGCTGTCTCAGCTCGCCGGGGTGCAGCCCCCTGCCAGTCAGGGAGCTGCCTCGTGTTTCTTCTGAGAGACTGCTGATGCCTGGGAATGCTCAGCTTGACTGCACACCCCCTCCCCTCCCCGCCAGGAGAGAGTTGCCTTTTTAGGTGACAGTACTCACCTGTCATCTTGCAGTCGCTCTAGGAGGGTGAGCGCTAAGTTCTCACCTGCCAGAGGGCTGGCTGCAAGATCACTTTTGACTAAGGCATACTGAGCCTAATTCCTTTGAACACTGTGTGTTGGTATAGCTTTTTTTTTTTTAAAAAGATTTAATGAGTTTCTTATTGAGTGACTGGGCAGAGAGGGGTGTGTATGTGTTTGCTCAGGAAGCTCGTATGTTTTTGTGTATAAACCTTGCTGAGACCTGACCTACACATTTAATAATAAAAAAAATCAGAGTTGTTGTGTTGCTGTGATCAGCTCCTGTCATCCCTTTCCTGCCGCCCCTCCCCTTTGCTCCCCCCACCCATTTTTCATTAGCTCTGCCATCTTTGACTTCCTTATGGAGCGTGGTTTTGTCTGTGTTGAGTTTATAGAGCTGTGCTTTAAGATCATCTGGAATTTTATGTCTTGTAAATATATAGAGTTGTTTTACTAGTTTTAATTAGATGAATCAAGTTGTTTTCCAGGATGGCTTAATAGGAACCTGCCCCCCCCCCCCCCCAATGGAGAGATCAAAAATCTCATTGTCTCTTTACATTGTGGAACTTAAAAAAAAAAAGAAAAAATTTTCCCAACACATCTACTTTCAAAGCAAAAACTTAAAACAACTTTTCATGCTGAATTATCTCAGGGTATTGCTTTCACATTTACTCTTCAATCAAAATTTATATGGAGGAAATTTTTTAAGTTGGCTGTCATTGTTTTATTAAAATATCAGGAAATATCACAAAAACATATGTGGGCTTTCCAGGGCTCCGTTCCTACCAAGGAGGATGGAAAAGAAATTCCATTTTAAGCACATAATGTAGACTGGGCAAAAAAAGAGTAGAATATTTTCTTAAAGTTCCTGTGAAGGCTGCCAGCCTTTAATGCATTGTATATTATCTAAATTTCAAAGCGCTGGTCCAGTGTTGGTTTTCACTGTGCATGGGGTGCTGTCTTGTAGACTAATGTTGTTTTTATTTTATTGGGGCCCTTGTTAGTTTGGTAACAGCTGCAGAACTCCCAAGTTCTTATCTTCCCGCCCAAGTTCTTATCTTCTCGCTCTGCGTTCTCCCTGCTCTTCTGTGTTACCATCGCGTCCTGCTACCCTCTAGCTGGGGAATGCGAAGCCTGAGTCGTATTGGAGAGCTACCCTGTCAGCAAGCTGCAGCAGCTTTCTGTGGGCAGTGGTGGTGGGCAGCCTGGGAGCCTCAGGTCCGGATAACTGCAGCCGTGCGCCGGGCCGCACGTGAGCGAGCCACGCCAGCATTTGGCAGAAGCAGCAGTGGGGGCTCCTTTCTGCCACCCGTTCTCTGGCCTGCTTTCTTGTTTCATGCAATCGCACATTGTTCCTTTTGGCTTTAAAGAACCTGAAAGCACACATCATCTGGCTTAAGGGAAAATTTTACCTGGGAACATGAAGCCAGTTTGAGAGGAAACAGGGAACTTCCCAAGGAGGACAGCTTCATGTTGCCTGGAACGGAAAAATGAGCTTCTTGGTTAACTGAGCATTTACTTCTTGGGCTGTGCCTGCACTGCAAACACTGAACTTGAATCTGCAGAAGGAGCTGCTTCCCAGTCTTTCAGGAGTGCAAAATGGTTTTGGTTTATTTATTTATTTATTTTTGCAGAAGGAATGCCTTTTTTTTTTTTTTTAAATCTGCACCACGTTTTACATCTTGTGGCTTTTTAATTGTTAGTGTGTCCACTAGTTTCTTCATGCTGATGAGAGTTTCTAAGTCTATGCTCTGCTTTGCTGGTTAATTTACAAGATTGCTTCACCAATATGTTGTATTCTACAGAGATCTTCAGAAAGTTCATGGACAATACATGTTATAAAAAAAACTTCATGGATTTCAGATTTTTTTTTGCACCACAGTAAACTTTCAATTTCATTTTTCATGAACTTTTTGGAATACTTTGTATAACAGTCCAACTCAACGTTTTCTCGGTGACCATGAAACTGGTAGAGGAAAGCTCACTTAAATGCCAGTTCTCTGTGTTTGTCAAAGAGCCACTGCTTTAAATTTTTTTTTTTTTTAATGTGGGTTAGGCCGTGGCCTGCAGCGCTGGCATCCTGTGCGGGTACCGGTTCAAGTCCCAGCTGCTCCACTTCTGATCCAGCTCCCTGACTGTGGCCTGGGAAAAGCAGTGGAAGATGGCCCAAGTGCTTGGGCCCCTGCAACCATGTGGGAAACCCGGAGAAAGCTCCTGGCTTTGGATAGACCCAGCCCTGGTCGTTGTGGCCATTTGGGGAGTAAACCAATGTTGGAAGATCTGTCTCTCTCTCTCTCTAAGTCTGCCTTTCAAATAAAAAATAAATAAATCTTAAAAATGTATGTTATATAAAAATTTTTATGTGAGCACTTTATGTGCATCTTGTATATTACTGTTACCAAAGAGAGAAATCTTAAGGAGATGACCAGTTGGAAGGTTTGTAGAGTATTTTTTTTTTAAAATAAGATTCATTTATTTATTTGGAAGTCAGAGTTAGAGAGAGAGAGAGAGAGAGAGAGATATATCCAAGTTCCATCTGCTAGTTCATTCCCCAGATGGTTACAATGGCTGGGCCTGGGCCAGGCTGAGAAACCAGGGGCCAGCAGCTTCATTTGGGTCTCCCACATGGGTAGCAGGGGCCCAAGCACCATCTTCCACTGCTTTTCCCAGGCCATAGCAAGGAGCTGGATCAGAAGTGGAGCAGCCGGGACTTGAACTGGCGCCCCTAAGGGATGCTGGCGTTGCAGGTGGTGGGTTTTCCTGCTATGCCAAAAGGCCAGCCCCCATTGGTAGATTTTGAGAGTGGTGTTTTCAGGCTATTGAGCACAGTAGATACACTTTGCTCTGGAACCTGAATTCTGTCTGCCTACCCGCCTCCTCAGCCTCTGGTCTCTCGTTGGAGGTGCTGCTGCTGCAGAGTGGCCGTCTGTGCCAGAGTTCCAGCCTCGTGGCCACCTGTGGAAGTGTGCTGGGAGGAGACTCGGCTTTCTCTCTACTGCCACCTAAACTTTGTGCACATTATTTTCTTCAAAAGGTAATTAGTTTACTCTGGAAAACAAATGTGTGGAAAACTCTTTCTTTCCAGAGTCTCGTTGATAATTTGTTGTGCTTGGGGGAGGGAGACAGGAAAATAATATCCGTGATGCAGCATTAAGCTGCTCCACTGGAGTCAGGCCTCAAACTTAGGGAAATGTGTTAACTTTGTTATGTCCATCTGAGAGCTGTCAGGGATAGCTGTGTGTGTGGTGGTGGATGAAATGGAATAATTGGCATGATAAATTTAAAATATTGTTACCTGCATTAAAAAAAACCCACATACATCCAGTGGCAGCATTGATGTTTGTGTTTTTACATATATAGACTTTTAAGAGTTCTTCAGAGTTATAGCAGTAGCTGGATTTGAATGTTCCTTTCTAGGTTAAGAATTTTAGATATCAGATTTAGCCGGGAGGCCAGGAAAGCAAATACACACCCACTCATCCACCCCCCACCCCCACTGACCCCCCCCCCCCACTCACACACAGACACTCATGGCCAGACGTGTATGATCGCTCCAAATGCTAATAAGGTATTTACAGTGCTACAGTCATGGTGCTTGGATCTGAACTTTATGAGGTTAAAGCTCTCCCAAGGTTCTCTATTTTGTTTCATGCTGGACCCACTAGTTTTATATTCTTGTTATGGTTTGGAGGCTACAGGCTGTGGGATGTTATGAGTCACTTTTTGCCTTCCTCCTCCCAGCCTTTTTCAAATGGGTTCTCTTTTTTTAGAACTGATTTTTTTTTTTTAAAGCAGTGATTTATGGGATGAGTTGTAGCATTCTTCTGAATTGCAAAGAGAACATATTGAATTATCTTAGTTTTGATGTCATATATATCAACTGACTCACCAGTTCAAATCCTAGTCATATTATTCAGATCATTTCTAGTTCTTATAATTACGCAGGCACCATAAAAAAAGGGAAACTCCTGGTTGGTGTTGTTTGACTTAGTTTTGGCAAGCTGTTTTTTTTTTTTTTTTTTTTTATCCTGGGGATAGGGGACATTTCCTGTTTTGTAAAGCGATTGATCAGTCACCTTCTGAGTGATGTGATCGGTTTCCGACCACTTCTTATTGTTTGGTGCTCTTCCCACATTCCACTTTCCTTTCTGTAAACCTGTTTTCAACATTGCTGGCTTTCATTGCCCTTCTTTTATGATTTTTATTGTGTGCCATGCAAGGTTACCCACTATTGTTGCCAGTGTTCTGTTCTTTCTTGCTGAGGGCCCAAAACCTTGTCACCTCTCGAAAGAAGTAATTGCATCCATTTGTTCGTGAAGATAATAGTGCCCTTAAAGAGCAGACTCTAATTGGGAATTCCAGCTGGTGTAGGGGTAGGAAGACAGGGGGTGACATGCCGAAGGGGTGAGCGTTAACTCTTCTGAGCATATACCTACCTTCTTTTCTTTCTTCTTTCTTCAGTGTCTAATTGGGGAATTAATTTTAGTAAGGCCTCCAGACAACGTAGGAAAATGCTAAGATACTGAGCTGTAACATTTTAAATGACAGTAAGCAGTCTGTTTTTGTGAGGGGTTGCCTTCTAGGTTCCTTGGATGACTTGGATTGTTACATGGGCTGTCTGTGTTGTGAGTTAGGATTTGAGAGAATTTTTTCCTTGAAGAGCTTTATACAATAGATGGGAAAAATCAGGTATGGAGGGATTCTGAGAAAGATAGTGAGTTGAACAGATTTTTTCTTCAGGCTGCTGGATTTAAGTCTCGGTTGTTACTGTTGTTATTAGCTTGGAAAGCTGTTTTTGTGTCCTAGATGAAAAGGTTGAAATCTGTGGGCCTGACCCAAACTAGTTGCATCAGCACCAGAGAGGGGATTCCTTCCATATTTATGCATGTGCACATTGAATTTTTTTAAAAAAATCTGAATTGTGTGGTTAGTTAGGTCACATTTTTCTCTGTATTTTATTTATTGGACAAATACTATGACATTAAAATTGTAAAATGCTAAATTATAGATGAACATGGTTCCTCTTCCATTCTAGTCTTTGTAATTTTGAAGTAATCTGAATCATGATGTTTTGCATTCCTTTAGCCTCAGTCTGATTTTTTTTTTAATTAAAATTTTTTATTTATTTGAGAGGCAGAGAAAGGAGGTGGAGCGATCATTCCCATTGGCTTGGTTCCCTTCCCAGATGCTCACAACAGCTGCAGCTGGGTCAGGACAAAGCCAGAGACCTGTAACACAACCTAGGGCTTCTAAGTGGTTGGCAGTGACTCATTTCCTGCTGCCTTCCAGGGCACACGTTAGCGGGAAGCTAGACTGGGAGATGGAACCCAGGTACTGCCATGTGAGATGTGTCTCAAGAGGCATCGTGACCACTGCAGCAGCTCCTGCCTTTGCTGTCATTTGTAGTTGTTGGACTGACAATATCGCAGTTTACATGTCCGTGGTCATTCCTTGTTGAGGGTTGGTTGAGTTTTCTTCCTTCTACTCTGAAGTTTGGTTTTTGGCTGGTAGTTTTAAAACAATTTTAAACAGGGCCTTATTTAAGGCCTGTTATCTAGATTTACGATCCTTGGAGTCTTCCCCTTTGCTTGCAGTTAAATCACAATGAAAATCTACTTGATTTTGAGAATGTCGTAACTCCGCTCTGGTTAATTCGTGTTGCAGCTTCAAGGCTGGAAGGCCTCATTGGAGACATCCATCAGCTCTCTCAGCTTAGGGTGCTGAGTGAGTTGTTGGAGGGAGCGGGAGGGGAATTGAAACCTTTGTGCTCCAGGTTGACTGTCTCATTGTGAAGCGCTGATCGCTCCAGATATGGGATTATCTGAAGCGCCATGCTTTCAAGCTCACAGTCGGAGATCAGAGTGGATGACTTTATTATATTATTTATTCATTTAACAAGCACTTATACAAACCCAGTCTGTGCTATGAGAGCTTACAGAGTGGCCAACCGGTGGTGGCTCTGTGAGCAGAGCCCTTGACCCCTTGGGTTCCTGTTAGATTTTTGCCTCCTGGTAGGTGCCCAGTAAGCAGTGGGGAGAAGTCCAGAGGCACAGTTAGTGAGCAGGGGCCACTTCAGCAGCACCATTCCTGGGTTCTGAGCCTGTGGTTGAGGAGGGAGGTGCTCATGGGGCTGACTTCTCTTCTGGATACTTGGTTCTGTACAGAGAGACAATGTATTCCCACAATCACTGGAGTGGAGTTCATCAAACAAGTAAAGCCTTAGAGACAGGGAAGTCCACACTCCCTGGAGTTTCTGCGGTCACTTCTCCTAAATTGCCCAATACAGCCAATCTTTTTTTTTTAATATTTATTTATTTGAAAGTCAGAGTACACTGAGAGAGGAAAGGAGAGAGAGAGAGAGAGAGAGAGAGAGAGAAAGAGACAGAGAGAGAGAGGGAGAGAGACCTTCTGCCTTCTATCTGTTGGTTCATTCTCCAGATGGCTGCAATGGCCAGGGCTGGGCCAGCCTGAAGCCAGGAACCAGGAGCTACTTGTGCATGATCCCACTTGGTTGGCAGGATCCCAAGCACTTGGGCCATCTGCCTCTGCTTTCCCAGGTCATTAGTAGGGAGCTGGATTGGAAGTGGAGCATCCAGGATATGAACCGGCTTTTTAGGCAGTGGCTTTACCTGCTACGCCACAGTGCTGGCCCCACAGCCAGTCTTCTATCTCAGGAGTTTTTGGATTTGTTTCTGGTTGCTCCTTTGCATTGACATGGGGTTACATTTCTTAACCTTGTCGTTCCAGGAAATATATTACCATACATTTTGTTTATTCCCTTTCTCACCAAACTGACATTCACTTCCCTGCCTTGGATGTACCCTGATGGTCTCAGTAAAGAAGTAACGGGAGGCCCAGGAGGCTTTGTAGTTGAGTTCACCTGAAATAAAAATGGAAAAGTGAGATTGTGTTACTGAACGTGCTGGAGGATTCTGAGTCTCTCCGCAGGAGCAGACTACTACAGAACGGACTTGTGTTCTTCCTCTTGCAGATAGAGCATGGCTGGTTATGTCAGTATTCAGGTTGCTCACGTGTTGACAGAAGGTGGCTCATTAGTTCCTACATCAGGAGTTCCAGCACAGCCAAAAGCAGTTGCAGGGCCTGAGATGTCCGGTGGAGCCCTTTAGTTGGCCGGATGTGCTAGGAGGGCCAGGTTCACTTAGCGGCCGTTAGTACGCGGGGCTCGGTTTTTAGTGTGCTGGGACTTCACAGCCCACAGACCCATTTGTACATCATGGTTGCTTCTCGGGGTCTTTCTCTAACTCTTCCTCGGAGGAGTTCGTGCCTGGCTCCTGCGACCAGCCTGGCTCCTGAGGAGCCTCTCCCTGGTGTCTGCAGAGTTCAGCTGGGGTCAGCAGGTCTGTCCCAGCTGCAGCCCCCTCGGCTGCCCAGTGCTGTTAGTAAGCCCTGCCTTCAGCCTCGGAGTCCTGTCACAGCCCTGCTTGGGAAATGTCCACTTGTCCCTTTCCCCTGGGTGTTGCTGTCAGCTGGGGCAGAGCTCCACTTCTCCTTACCTCAGTCTGTGTTGGGGACTTGAGGGGGACAGCGACCATCCTGCAGATCCTAGTAGAGGAGGCAAGTGGGACAGAGCGGCTTTCCAAGGATCCGGCCTGGGTCTGGGGGCAGGGGATTGACTGTCACCGGGTTTCATCGGAAATCTTAATCTTTTTGGGCAGGAGGCACTGCCGCTTGTTCTTGGTTATGTTTAGTCTTTGTAGTTTCTGGGAAAAATGATTCTCAATGAGGTTCCAGGAATTACATCTGTACAAGAAAAGAGTGACCTCTCTCGAAGCTTCCCTGTTGCTAAGCAGAGTGATTGTAGTCATTTTTTTAAGCAGCCACCGATCACTTATGAAGCAATCAATTTTTCATTCTTTTATGTAGAGTGCTTTTATTCCAAGTTAAGTGCCCCTGCGATTTAATAGTGGTCTCCAGTTCTTGCAGGGATTGGGGCCATAGTTAATGGACGTGAACCTTGCTCATCTACGCCCCCACCCCAGAGACCTAGAGTCTTAGTAGGAGCGGATAGTGCATAAGTGAGACTTCAAAATCCAATGTTATACAATGCTGTGAACAGAGACTGTTATCTCTGTCCATCGTGTAACCAGAGTTCTACCTGGTGTAACAATTAACTTAATGGCCACCCATTACTGGTACAAAATGCTGTGAAGATATTTAAGTAAAGAGTGGTCTCAAAAAGATACTGTATTTTCACAACTACAATTTGCTTATTAAAGTCAGAATTGTGACTCTCTTAAGTTATCCTGTTTTTATTTTTAGATCCTTGACAGGGAGCTATTTGTTATAATTGTGAAGGTAATCTAATGAGTAGAGAATATTGTTAGAACATATATATTATCCTTTTCTTTACATGAATGGAAAAAAAATGTTAGTCCAGGTAAATGTTGGCAGGAATGATCATATTTCAATTAGATAAGATTTTTGTTCAGCATGTACTTGTCCTGAGGAGAGTATCTCAAGAAATATTCTAGAGCATGTGTCTTTTTAAAATTTTATTTATTTATTTATTTATTTGAGAGGCAGCATTACAGAGAGAGGGAGAGACAGAGAGAAAGGTCTTCCATCTGCTGGTTCACTCCCAAAATGCTCAACGTCCAGAGCTGAGCCGATCTGAAGCCAGAAGCCAGGAGCTGCTTCTGGGTGTCCCACGCATGTTCAGGGGCCCAAGCATGTGGGCCATCTTCCACTGCTTTCCCAGGCTATACCAGAGAGCTGGATTGAAAGAGGAGTAGCTGGGGTATGAACTTATGCCCATAAGGGATGCCAGTACCGCAGGCGGAGGCTTAACCTACTGTGCCACAGCACCAGCCCCGAGTACCTGCTTTTATTCTGACTCATTTTCCCCACATCCTTATCCTTGATCATTCCTATTTGCCCCAGAATTGTGAATCCGTGTATCTGAGATGTTAATTATGTGTGTGTGTGTGTGTACACACATGTATGGGTATGAGTGTTCCTTTTCCCTTTAATATGGGCTATTTGAATGTTGTTAGGCAGTAACAACTTTTCACTTCCTCGGTCAGAAAATATTAATAAAGACAGTTATGTGAGTCTCAGGAGCCCCTGAAGATTTTCCTGTTATGTTAAATAAATTCTGAAACAGATAGCTTTCTGTATTATGTCTTTACATTGAATTTTATTTCTTTTTTAAGATTTTATTTATTTACTTGAGAGGCAGAGTTAGAGAGAGAGAGAGAGAGATCTTCTGTCCGTTGGTTCACTCCCCAAACGGCTGCAATGGCTGGAGCTGGACTGATCTGAAGCTAGGGACCAGGAGCTTCTTTTGGGTCTCCCATGTGGGTAGAGGGGCCCAAGTACTTGGGTCATCTTCTACTGCTTTCCTAGGCCATTAGCAGGGAGCTGGATTGGAAGAGGAGCAGCTGAGACTCAAACCAGTGCCCAGATGGGATGCCAGCCCCGAAGGCAGATGCTTAACCCACGACACAGTGCCGGCCTCAAACTTTCTTTTTGAGTGTTGTGATTGCCTCCCACATGATAGTTTAGATGTAAAATGTGGAATATTGATTTTGTCTTCAGTTCAGTTTTGCCTGTTTATGATTACACCTGTTCTATAAGCTGTGCATACTGCTCAGTCTTGTCCTAGTTGGCATTGTGGTTATCAGAGTTAAGGGAAACAATCTATTTGCTGGTTTTAAGTATTTTAAATCCAAAGTTGCAATAGCCAGGACTGGACCAGGCTGAAGCAGGGAGCTGAGAATTCAACCCAGGTTTCCTACATGGGTGACAGGAACCCAGTTACTCGTGCTGTAATTTCTGCCTCCCAGGGTTTGCATTAATAGGAAGCTGAAATTGGGAATGGATCCAGATATCAAACCCAGGCATGCCAGTGTGGGATGCAGGTGTGCTGACTGGTATCTTAATTGCTAGACCAAACACCTGTCTACATCTGTCTACACTTTTTTTTTTTTTTTGAGCAAGACCCCTCTACACTTTCAGTTACTTAAGTGTCATCAGATTTGTGGACTATTTGTAGAGACATTTGAGCTTTTTTTCCCTTGGATTGTGGCTGGTCTTTGCCTGGCTGGGTCATCCCCTCAGTGGTATGTGCTTTAGCTTAGGAAGCCTGTTTCAGCTGCGTTAGATGCCAGATAGTCAGGACCAAGCTTTACAAGAAATCGCACATTGCCTTCTCACTCGTCTTCCCTGTCTTTTGCGTGCTGGTTGTGTGGTGTTGTTGTATTTTAAGATTTATTTATTTGTTTGAAAGGCAGAGTTACAGAGAGGCAGAGGCAGAGAGAGAGAGGTCTTCCATCTGCTGGTTCACTCCCCAGATGGCCACAACGGCAGAGCAGATCCAAAGCCAGGAGCCAGGAGCTTCTTCTGGGTCTCCCACAAGGGTGCAGGGGCCCAAGGACTTGGGCCATCTTCTACTTCTTTCTCAGGCTATAGCAGAGAGCTGGCTGGGAAGTAGAGCAGCAGGACTAGAACCGGTGCCCATATGGGATGCCAGCACTGCAGGCGGCAGCTTTAACTTGCTGTGCCACAGCGCTGGCTCTGCTGGTTGTGTTTTGTTCTTGTGAGTGACTCTGAGGACCCTGGCCTCTGTTTGGGAGTGCCCCAAGCCACAGTGGGTTTGACACGTAAAGTTGTTTGTGTTAACTGCTCTAATTCATGGGATGGGTAATAAAGATGCTTTTGTCTGAACAGTGCTTGAAAATTAGGACATGCCAGCAACTTGGGTATGGGATGACCCTGTGGGTAGAAAGCACTCAGCTTTTGTCATGCCTTAAAAACTCTGCTTATCAATTTTCCTATTTTACACTTAGAATTTCTGCAGTTTGTTCCGGGAGATACTTCCTTAGAGCGTAAGTTAGCAGTAGAAACACTCTCTGGAGATTTAGATGGGATAAGTTTGCAATATTATGTTTTGGTTTCTATTTGTTTAATATCAAATGTAGTGAGCTTTTTCAGTAGCTGAACATGTTCCCTTCATGTTGCTATGTCTTTAGGTGCGAGTGTCCTTGTGTGTGTGTGCATACAGATATGCACACATACCCTTAATTAGTACAATAACATTTGATTACAGTTCATTTGATTAGGTAGAGATGGCTTTCACCCTGTGAGAACTTTTGAATTATCTCTTTTCTTTAAGCATTTATTTCATTAGTAGTTTTATGAATGAGCCTCTCTGTTAGGCACCGTGGGAGTGATGACAACCTGTTTTATAATCCGGAAGGAACTAATACACAGTGTGTGATAGATAGATTCAGTATTGATAGCACAAACGAATAATTGAGTTGGCCCTACCGCAAGTCAGTGTGGAATTAGGTGCCAAATGAGTGGTCTCAGCAAGAAGTGCTCTGAGTTTAGAAGAAGGACTTCTTGGACTGTGGCTGCATGGACTGCAGAGCTGCAGAGTCAAGGTGTGGGGAGCTTGGGGTCAGAGGTTGGGGAGCTGGGTGCTGGAAGGCTTGGGGGTGGCCAGAGATAGTGATGTCTTGGGGTCGGCTGTGTCTGGATGAGGCTGTCCTCCAGGTCTCTGGGCCGCTGCTGCTTCTGGCATCCAGGGTGTTGACCCTGGTGAACCATTGCACTTGGGCCTGGGTGTGTCCTTTCCTGTTTCTCAAAGACACATATACATGATTTGGGACATTATTATTATTTTTTTAATCTTCATGTATGTTCTGTCCGATATAGTTGTTGGATAATTTTCAACATTGCTTTTAAATACAAATTCTGCTCTCTGAATATGACTGTTGAACCTTGGGGATGACTGTGTGTGGCCTTCCCATTTTCTGAGCAAGTTTATGGAGACACAGGGAGGTGTCAGTGGCTGCCCCAGTCCAGCCTACCACGCCCTAAGGCAAACTCTACTTTCTTTCTTTTTTTTTTTTTTAAAGATTTTATTTATTTATTTGAGAGATAGAGTTACAGAAAGTGAAAGAGACAGAGAGAAAGGTCTTCCGCCAGTTGGTTCACTCTCTAAATGGCCGCAACGACCGGAGCTGCACCGATCTGAAGCCAGGAGCCAGGAGCTTCTTCCGGGTCTCCCACGTGGGTGCAGGGGCCCAAGGACTTAGGCCATCTTCTACTGCTTTCTCAGGCCACAGCAGAGAGCTGGATTGTAAGAGGAGCAGCCAGCACTAGAACCGGTGCTCACATGGGATGCTGGAACTGCAGGCAGTGGTTAAACCTACTGTGCATGGCACCGGCCCCCAGCCCTGCAAACTCTACTTTCTAACAAGTGCTGCGAGTACTGCAGCAAATAAACCAGGAACAAAACCTAAAGGAGCCCCGTGCTTCAGTATTTTAAATGCATGTTCATGTGTGTCGTGTGCATATGTGTGTTGTGTGTGTTGCACATGTTGTATGCATATGTATTTTACATGTTGGGTTTGTGTATTGTGTATATGTCATGTGAGCCTGTGTTGTATGTAATTTCTGTGAAACAAGTTGTGTGTGAATTGTGCTGGGTGTGTTTTTGTGAGTTGTATGTTGTGTGTTTGCACTGTGCATTTTGCAAATTGAGTCTTCCACGGATGTGTGTTTTATACATGCATGTGTGAATTGTGCATAGTGTGTGTGTGTGTGTCGCCAGTGTGAGAGAGAACGGAGAATCCACATGAGTGTAAATCATGAATTACAGATCATCTTGAGCCAGCGAGTCCTCCTGAGAATTGGGAAACAGCAGGTGGGTTTGGTCAGCATCTCTGAACACCCTTCTGGCCCACAGAAGATTCCCGTGGCCCTCAATTCTGCGTCCGGCCTTCGTGGCCTGCTCAGTGCTGTGTTTTACGTTGTCTGCAGATCCGTCATGGAGCTTTGGCTGTGCTGTCTCCTTGTCTGGTTTCAAGGAGCTTCTTCCCCTTCTGTCCTTGAGCATCAACCCTCGCTTTGAATTTAGAAGGAAACTTAATGTTTTCTCTTACGCTGCATACTTGTCACTATGTTTTTTATTTTTAAAAGATCTATGTTTTATTTATTGGAAAGGCAGAGTTAGAGAAAGAAAAATAGGGAGAGAGAGAGAGAGAGAGAGAGAGAGAGAGAGAGAAAGAGATTCTATGCACTGGGTTACTCCCCAAATAGCTGCAATGGCTGGAGCTGGGCCAGCCTGAAACCAAGTGCCAGGAGCTTCCCTCAGGTATCCCATGTGGGTGCAGGGGCCCAAGTATGTGCGTCATCTTCCACTGCTTTCCTAGGCCATCAGCTGGATCCGAAGTGGAGCATCTGGGACTTGAACCTGTGCCCATATGGGATGCCGGTGCTGCAAGTGGTGGCTTTATCTGCTACACCACAGCACCAGCCCCAGGGCTTCACTCTGAAGGAATGGGATTGAAGGGGAACCCTCTCAGGGACAGGGACCCCCTACTCCCCATCTCAGTGCCCACCCTTCGTACCTCCCTCCTCTCCTTCAGTAACTTTAATAAGTCTAGCTTTATTACTGTGTGGAATGCTTCAATCTGCAGTTATGCAGATGGTGAAACAAACTCTGTTATTTAAGGTTAGAGGAGATCCCCTTTGGTCTGCATGCTTTTCAGTTAGAAGGAGAATGTTTCTTCCAGGTCACAATGATCCTATTTCTTCTCTGTGGTGTTGCTGTGAATTTGCGGTGCAATCAGAAGATTGTGTGCTGAGTCAGCAGCCCCTGCCTTCAAATGCGTGGTGCCTGGTGTGGCCTGGTGGGGTCTTGTGCGTGGCGACAGGTTGGCCGTGGGGCTGGTTCTGACAGTTTTTCTGTGAGATGTCAGGTGAGGTAATAGTTGAGAGACCTTTGTCTGTTCGTCTGTCCATCCATCCGTTTCAGGCATCCTTGCCTGCTTAGCCTCTGATCCACTTTGTGCTCCCGCCTGTACCCTACAGCTCCCCTCCTCTGCTGTCTGTGGCAAACCGGCCCTCTTCCTCTGCTACAGTCTTGCCTACCTGCCAAGCTCTGGCTTAATTCTCACCTGAGAGTCCTTTGTTCCCCCTGTTGGGGATATCTGCCTTTTTTCTTTTCTTTTCTTTTTTTTTTTTTTTTTTATAGATTTATTTGTTCATTTGAAAGTCAGTTACAGAGAGAGAGAAGAGACAGAAACAAAGAGAGATCTTCCATCTGCTGGTTCACTCCCCAAATAGCTGCAGTGGCCAGGGCTGGGCCTGCCTGAAGCCAGGAGCCAGGAGCTCCATCCAGGTCTTGCACGTGGGTGGTAGTGACCCAAGTTCTTGAGCCGTCATCTGCTGCCTCCCAGCGCATGCATCAGCAGCGAGCTGGCATCTGGAGTGGAGCTGGGTCTCGAACCCAGGCACTCCTACATGGAATGCAGTTGGCTGCTGTGCCAAGTGCCCACCCCGCAAACAGCATGCTCATTGAGAAACTTGTTTGTAGCACAATACAATGTTAAAAAAAAAGTCTGAATACACATGAATGTGTAAGCTATTACTGGTGGTTACCTTTTGGAGAGTGGTGTTAGTAGTGAGAACATTTACTGTTTGCCTTTGACAAATTTCTATATTTTGTGTTTTTTTATTTAAAGAAAAGAACTTTTATGTTCCAGGACAAAAATTATGATTTATGGTATAGAGTCTTCTATAATAACAGTAATGAAAATTTTGTCAAGATAAACTCACACAACTGTTGGTCACTACAAATCAAAGTTGCCATTAAAACTTAAACAGATCTTGTTTTCTTCCATGACAAAAGCCAATCTGCACTCCTTCCTGTTTTTCTTGTGGAACCCTTTCCTGTAGCTCTGGGTGCTCAGTTTCTGGCTGCTTTGCAGTTTGGCCTCTTCTCGGGGGTGGGTGGGGGGGGTGGGGGGGGGGAGTGTGTCCTGGAATAGTTCTTGGGAAGCTACTTCTGTCTTGTGGGCCCACAGGAGCCCGAGGGCTCTGATCACACACCTTGATGAAAGTACCTTGCTCCTGGCCCCGGCCCGTATCCAGACTCAACTGGCTATTTCAGCACATGTGGTCAGCAGTCCCAGGCACACCCCGGCTGTGACCCATGGTAAGCCTGTTCCGTTGCTGCTGCCCCTGCTGTTCTGTGCCTGTTGGCAGGTACTCAAGCCTCGTGGTAACTTCACTGTATTTTACCACCAATTCAGAAGCCTTGCCACTTACTGTGGTCGCCCGAGGAACGGATCCGCAGGTGTGGTTTTGCTGCCCTAAGTCAGGTCTCCAGAATTTCAGGCTCAGGGTGATTCCAGTGCAGCTGGCCAGCCTGTGGGAGCCAGTGGCTTCTCCACTGTTTTTGAGTTAGTCATGTATTCACGTCACTGTATCTGAGTAGAAAAAAAGCAGGCAAGACAATTCTGGCTTCATCTTGTGTCTGCTACTCCCCAGCTCTGTGAACTTGGCTGAACCGCTAATCTCTCTTGTTTTTCCCTGGAGATTGTGAGCATTTTGGAGGATAGGGGGTGGTTTCTTTTGCTGCTTTTTCCAGTTTTCCTGGTAGGTGCTCAAGGAATGAAAAGGACAGTTTGAAGAGCATTAAGGTTTAGAATCATGTAGGTTATGTGAACTTCTATTATTTCAAGTAAATAGCTCTACTCCCCCACTAATGCAGTGGAGAAAGAACTCTAATAACTGTTCTTCCTTTCTCCATTAGAGCCACAAGTCAGGGTGGAAAACACTAGTTAAGTGCTACTTTTATGCCAGCATTCTGGATAACAGTGGAGTACTTAATAGTGGAGTACTTTAACTGGAGTTAAAGCACTGTATACATGCAGAGGTACAGACTTTGAGCATCTATGAAGGGATGAAAAAAAGAAAGTGCTGCTTTGCGTGATTCCTAACCTGGCTATTTACCTTGTATCAGCAGATCATGTTCAGGGGCAGCTGAATTCCCTGCAAGACTTATGGCATGTTCCTGCTGTTAGATCCTGTGGGAGACACGCCTGGCTCTTGTTTTTATTTTGATTTTATTAACTTCACCTCCTTCACTTGATTGATGGGGTTCTTTTTTGGAAAGTCGCTGAAGAGGAAAGTGGTGTGAGATCCTTCTTGGGGTTTCTGCAATTTAAGCTGTGGCTCTGAGGTTTCTGTGAGTCAGCATTTCATATGAGAGGGGTGGACCAGGACTACATCCCAGTCAAGCTGTGCCTTGTCACCTGGTGCCGAAAATGTAGATTCTCCAAGACTTTTGTTAGAGCAAATCCAAAAGCTCCAAAAAAACCGTGTGTGTTGTTTTTCTGTTGAAATCTACACAACTCACATACAATACTTGGAGTTTAAGTAGTGTTTTTATGTGAAGCTTTCTAGAATCATTAAAAATATGTTCCATACAAAATACTAGATATTGTAATTATTGGAATTGTCTGATTGAAATTCTTGCTTTAAATTACATAATTATTTGTTACTTATTCTCTCCTCCTTTTCTTAGTTAAAATTGTGCTACCTAGAACTGTGCACGGTGTTAATGATGGACAGCATTTAGTTATAGACTGGTTAGTAATGAAAAGTGGTCACACATTTAATGCATACACTTATGTTTTATGAGTCATCTGAAGTAAAAAATAAATATTGAGAAGACTCATTTCTCATAACTGCAGAAAGTTATGATTTTTTTTTTTTTTTTTTTGTATTCTGGAAACCTGAATCTTCAAAGCTCTGTGTGTCTTTTTCAAGGTCAACTCCAATGAATATATCTACCCTTCACCGGCCTGAGGTCAGTGAGTACAGGTGCTGGATTAATGTTTTTGGGATTTGCTTGTCATAATTCAACTAATTCTTATTAGTTGATAATTAATACATTTCATAGTTATGGAGGTTTAATGTACTTTTTGAGTTTTATGCAAATTCTAGCAGGAATCTGTGAAACCTCTGTTTTGCTATTACAAATTATAATGTGTTAAATTAGGAATTTTTAAAAAAGATTTATTTATTTATTTGAAAGAGTTACAGAGAGAGGAAGAGACAGAGAGAGACATCCTCCATCTGCTGGTTCACTCCCCAGATGGCCGCAACGGCCGGGGCTGTGCCAATCCAAAGACAGGAGCCAGGGGCTTCCTCCAGGCTTCCCACGTGGGTGTAGAGGCCCAAGGACTCGGGCCATCTCACACTGCTTTCCCAGGCCACAGCAGAGAGCTGGATTGGAAGAGGTGCAGCTGGGACTAGAAGTGGCGACCATATGGAATGCTGGCGTTTCAGGCCAGGGCTTTAACCCTCTGTGCCACAGCGCTGGCCCCTTAAATTAGGAATTTTAATTCTTCTGTCCTAATATTTTACAATGTATTTTTATATGTGTATTTGATGTTTTAAAATGATCTTATGCATTAATATCTTAGAACATCAAAAATATTTTAGAATATATATATTTTAAAATTTCAAAAGGAACATAAAAATTGGGGTACATAGATTTTATTTTTTAAAAGATTTTTAATCTATTTATTTGAGAAATAGAGTTACAGAGAGAGACACAGACAGAGAGAAAGGTCTTCCATCTGCTGATCCTCTCCCCAAATGGCCACAATAGCTGGAGCTGGGCGGATCTGAAGCCAAGAGACAGGAGCTTCTTCCAGGTCTCCCATGTGGGTGCAGGGGCCCAAGCACTTGAGCCGTCTTCCAATACTTTCCAAGGCACATTAGCAGGGTGCTGGATTGGAAGAGGATCAGCTAGGACAAGAACTGGTGCCCATATGGGATGCTGGCGTCACTGGTGGAGGCTTAGCTCACTATGGGCCCCAATTTTTTTTTGAAATTTTTGGTACATAGATTTTAAAAAGTCATTTGTGATCTTACAGTTCTAACGTAGTATCAATATATTTTATTTTTCCATAGGATTTTAAAGATGGTTAATCCAGAAGTATAGCAATGATAATGTTAATGCCATCTAGTTTATAACATAGTTTTTTTTTTTTTTTAATTTTTTTTTGACAGGCAGAGTTAGACAGTGAGAGAGAGACAGAGAGAAAGGTCTTCCTTTTCCATTGGTTCATCCCCCAAATGACCGCTATGGTCGTGTGCTGCACCGATCCGAAGCCAGGAGCCAGGTGCTTCCTCCTGGTCTCCCATGTGGGTGCAGGGCTCAAGGACCTGGGCCATCCTCCACTGCCCTCCTGGGCCACAGCAGAGAGCTGGACTGGAAGAGGAGTGACCGGGACAGAACTGGCGCCCCAACCAGGACTAGAACCTGGAGTGCAAGCGCTGCAGGTGGAGGATTAGCCTAGTGAGCCGCAGCGCCAGCCTATAACGTAGTTTTGTATCTATCATTGTATTGGATGGTCCATTAACCACATAAGACAGATGGTGTTAGAATAAAAGTGAGGTTCAAGTTTAGATGTCTCCCTCGGGTCTCAGTGGTGGTGGACATGGAACAGAGTCCTCCCCAGGGCTAGTGATGCTGGAACATAGCAGCCTTGATAATTTCAAGTCAAAAATTCCCAAAACTTTAGTGGATCTCCCCAGAACATCCCTTCTGTTCTTCCTGCTGGAGCAAAATAAAGTTACTAGGTCCCTATATTGTGTCTCATAGAGATTTGCCTATCGAAAGGAACCACATTTTGCAAAAAAGGTAGACAGAAGTTGACACGTGAAGATGCCTGTGAGTTTGTTGCAATCCCAAAAGGATAATTATCTGAATCAGGATTTGTCACCTCAGCGCATCGACTTGTTGGACCCAGGAATCCCTGGAGGTGAGGGGGAGTCCTGAGCTTTGTAGGATGACAGTGTCGTTGCCTTCCACCCTTCAGATGCCATTAGCACCCCTCACTCCCGGCAGAATCTTTGAAGATCCACCCCAGATAGAAGAAACCTACCGCTTGAGGTGATATTGTGAGGTTTGCACATCTTGGTGAACAGTCTTTGTTTTGAAGATCTAGTTGTAATCATAGTGCCACATAACTGGGCAGCAGTCTTTGGGCAGATGGGCTTCCAGAACTGTGTCTTGGCCTGTCCGTTTATCTTGCCCAGGCCTCAATGTATACAAAACACTGTTTTTCAGAAGTGACAGCTTCTTGATGCACAGATCCTGAAGTCTCTGTGTAGCTATGCTGCACGTGTTCTGAAATGCTTCTGCCATCTGTGTACTAAGAGGAGGCCATAGTGTTCATTCTGCCGCAGATGCAGGACTATGGAAATTTCTCTGATGTTCCATGAAGAGTTAAAGGGAGGCAGATGCTGAGCTCTCCCATTGTAAAGACTCCCCCCCCCCCCCCCGGCCTCCCCACAACCTTTTAGTTAGGGGACTCTCTGCTGTCATCTCTGCCCATGCCCGTCCTCGCTCTGAGGGACAGAGAATGGCGGACACTGGCCCTGCAGAAGAGCCTCCAGAGCTGCTGTTAAGTTCCCTCTTGGCCTTTACTTTCCTAAACCAATTCCAGTCTATTAAAGCCTTTCCTTTCAGGTCTTTCTATTCATTTAGTCAGTGTAGTTGCCTTCTTGTGCCACATCCAAGTTTTCCACCATTTATTTAAGCTGCGTTCAAAAGCTGGATGTAGAATTACAACAAAAACGCAACCCGTGCTGGGTAAGGGTTGCTCCAGAATCCTCTCCCTGGCAGGCTGCTGCCTCTTAGAGAGCAGTGTTGCCTGGTTTTGCTCTCTGTCTATCCCTATAAGGTTTAGAATATTTAAAATTTTTCCCTAGATAGTAGAAACCCTTTTGCTGGATATGATCAGAAACATAATGTTCAGTAACTGGAAGAGGCTGGAGTTAGGAATCTTAAATGAAATCCATACCTCACCAAAAAGCATGGAAATGAACATTCATCAGGCTTTTGATGTTGGGCCGAGGCATTTTCTGAGTGTGGTTCTGCCATTGTGGTTCTGAGTGTGGTCGGCTGTAGCATCATTCTGGCCTGTTCTGCAGCATAGCATATTGTCTATAGCTACCTACAGTTTTGATTTCTCTAGAAGAGAATAAGCAATCAATGCGAGAAACAATCGTGGTTTAGAGTCTTAGGTTTAAATGTTTTTGTTATTTCCTCTAATTTTTTTATTTTTTTATTTTTTTGACAGGCAGAGTGGATAGTGAGAGAGAGAGAGAGAGAGAGAGACAGAGAGAAAGGTCTTCCTTTTTGCCGTTGGTTCACCCTCCAATGGCCGCTGTGGCCGGCACATCTCGCTGATCCGAAGCCAGGAGCCAGGTGCTTCTCCTGGTCTCCCATGGGGTGCAGGGCCCAATCACTTGGGCCATCCTCCACTGCCTTCCCGGGCCATAGCAGAGAGCTGGCCTGGAAGAGGGGCAACTGGGATAGAATCCGGCGCCCCAACTGGGACTAGAACCCGGTGTGCCGGTGCCGCTAGGCGGAGGATTAGCCTGTTGAGCCACGGCGCCGGCCTCCTCTAATATTTTTTTAAAGATTTATTTACTTATTTGAAAGTCAGAGTTATACAGAGAGAGGAGAGGCAGAGAGAGAGAGAGAGAGAGAGAGAGAGAGAGAGAGAGAGAGAGAGATCTTCCATCCGCTGGTCCACTCCTCAAAAGACCACTACAGCTGAAGCTGTGCTGATCCAAAGCCAGGAGCCATGAAGTTCTTCCAGTTCTCTCACATGGGTGCAGGGGCCCAAGGACTTGGGCCATCTTCTACTGCTTTCCCAGGCCATAGCAGAGAGCAGGATCAGAAGTGGAGCAGTCGGGGCTTGAACTGGTGCCTAAATGGGATGCCGTCTCTGCAGGCGGCGGCCCCTCCCCTAATATTTTTATTATTTCACCCACTCCTAATTTGACACCAAAATTTTTTTTAAACTAAAAATAACAAAAAATATTGTCTTCTATCAGATCTTTGCAAAGCCTTCCATTTAGTTTTCGTAGAATCAGTTTCCCCTTTTGGAGTCCTACTTTACTGATTCAAGTAACATGTAGCAAGTACAAATGGCATAAACAGATTTAGGCACAAACACAACTGTTTCATGATCAACAGTTCAGCTGGTGAGAGCAGAAGCTCGCAGGGTCACCAGCTGTGGGACTTCAGCTTGCTGGGGCATGTGTTCGTGGCTGAATGGAAAGAATGGAGTCCTTTGCTCATCGGATGAGGCATCTTGGTAAGGCAGCGTCCAGCCGACCTGGACTCTAATGGGGCCACTCTAGTGGGTCTAATGGACTCAGTCTAATGGGTCTCAACTCGGTTTTGCAGCATTTTGTATTTTTTGACAATGGCACAAAATGATCCAGAAAGTTATTTTTAAGTATATTTTTATTTATTTATTTGGAAGGCATACACTTCCATCTGCTGGTTTATTTGCCACATACCTGCAACAGCCAGGGCTGGGCTGGGAGTGAAGCCAGTAGCTAGGAACTCAGTCCAGGTGGGAAATCCAATTACTTGAGCTGTCACTGCTGCCTCCTGTGGTTTGCAGAGGCAGGAAGCTGGAGCCAGGAGCTGCTGGTGAGTATTAAACCTAGGTCTCCTATGTGGAATGTGGTCATCTTAACCGTCAGGCTAAATATCTGCTCCAAGAAAGTTATTTTTTAAGAATATATGCTCATGATTTAGAAAATATATAGATGTTTCATGCAGCAGTTTCAGAAGGAGTAGGGGCCTGTGGGTGAATGCAGATGTGATGCTTTTATTTTTATTTTTTAAAGATTTATTTATTTATTTGAAAGTCAGAGTTACACAGAGAGAGGAGAGGCAGAGACAGAGAGAGAGAAATCTTCCATCCAATAGTTCACTCTCCAGTTGGCTGCAACGGCCGGAGCTGTGCTGATCCGAAGCCAGGAGCCAGAAGCTTCTTCCGGGTCTCCCACATGCGTGCCGGGTGCCCAAGGACTTGGGCCATTTTCTACTGCTTTCCCAGGCCATAGCAGAAAGCTGGATCAGAAGTAGAGCAGCTGGGTCTCGAACTGGCGCCCATATGGGATGTGGGCGCTTCAGGCCGGGGCATTAACCCACTGCGTCACAGCAACGGCCCCCATGATGCTTTTAATCTCTTTAAATTCTCATTTTATTTGAAAGGTGGAGAGACATGGAGAGACACAAAGAAAGAGATACAGAAAGATCTTTATGTTCCCCAAATGCCCACAATAGTGTGGGCTGGGCCAGGCTGAAACAGGGCCTGGAACTCAGTCTGGGTCTCCCATGTGAGTGGCAGGGGCCCACAGACTTGAACCATCATCTGCTGCATCTAAGGGTGCATTTTTGCAGGAAGCTGGATCTGAAGTAGAGGAGCTGGGACTTGAGCCAGGTGCTGCAATCTGGGATACAGTTGTTCCAGATGGCAACTTCACTGCTGTGCCAAATGCCACCCTTCCTCCCTTCCCTTACAGTCTCTTTGGGCAGATAAAGTACTTGTGTATGAGAGGGCTTTCAAAAAGTTCAAAGGGTGCATTGTGGAAAACCTGTTCGTGGTTTCAAAGTTTTACACCAAGAAAAGCCTTTTAATGGTATTTTCCTTGAGCTTTCCGGAAGTACCCCTGTACATCTGTTAGACTGGGGCCAGGATGTAGAAGTTCTCATTGTCAGAGTATGAAGGAGCCCAGGAGGGTTTTTGGAGAGAACCTGGAGATGTCCATGCTGTGCTGCTGACAGTATGTGTAGTATGCTGTGGCACCAGGACAGACCTGGACACTGTCTCTGAGGCCGGATACTTGAGTCATGGCAAAAGGAACAAAAGGAAGGGAGCAAGTCAATTGAGGGAGGAAAGTTAAAAAGCAGGAAGAGGGGAGTGAAGTTTTGAATCTGCGCAGCTGAGGTTAGTGGTGGTGGTGGTCGTTGTTGGAAATCAGGAGGAGGAACAAGGCTGAGATGATGATGATTTGTTTTTTAAATTTATTTGAGGGCCGGCGCCGCGGCTCACTAGGCTAATCCTCTGCCTTGCGGTGCCGGCACACCGGGTTCTAGTCCCGGTTGGGGCACCAATACTGTCCCGGTTGCCCCTCTTCCAGGCCAGCTCTCTGCTGTGGCCAGGGAGTGCAGTGGAGGATGACCCAAGTGCTTGGGTCCTGCACCCCATGGGAGACCAGGATAAGCCCCTGGCCCCTGCCATCGGATCAGCGCGGTGCACCGGCCGCAGCACGCCAACCGCAGCGGCCATTGGAGGGTGAACCAACAGCAAAAGGAAGACCTTTCTCTCTGTCTCTCTCACTGTCCACTCTGCCTGTCAAAAAAAAAAAAAAATTTTTTTTTTATTTGAGAGCCAAAGAGAGAGCGCGAGAGAATGAGCACTCCCCCATCTGCTGGTTCATTCCCCAAATATCTGCAACAGCCAGGGCTGGGCCAGGCCAAAGTCAGGAGCTGGGACTCAGTCTGCGTCTCCCATGTGGCTGGCAGGGACCCAAGAACTTGAACCATCGTCTGCTGCCTTCCAGGGTACACAAGCAGGAAGCTGGAGTGGAAGGTGGAGCTGGGACTTGAACTCAGGCCCTCCATTATGGGATGTGGGTATTGCCAACAGAGTCTTTACTTCTGTGCCTAACACCTGCCCCCTATTTTTACTCACGAATTGGTTATTATTCTAAGTTCACTGAGTTCTTTGTAGCTTGAAGAAAGTTCCAAAGGGCCCTTAAATTCAGAGGATGCCTTGTGCTTTTCAGAGCATCCTGTTACTTAGATTTTGGTTTATTGTTGATGGCTGATTCTTAGCATTTCTTTTGTTGAAGTCTGTGAGAGAGCCTCAACCAGCATTGGAATCCCCACAGTGTCTCTTGGAAGAGAGTGCAACCCCATGGATCACTCCCTTGCTGTCTGGAGGGAGGATGCTAAACTGGAGATGTATCAGTACGGTTTGGAGTATGTAATTCCCAAGTTGTAAATTCCATGTATATATAAAGTATATATGTACATGTATGTTTGCATGTGCATGTATCTCCATGTATGCATATAATTGTTTTGATGTTTCATACCTAATTGATACCCAGATAGTGAATTATACTTGCCATACTGAGCCAGCAGACTACAATAGAAAACAACACGTGTCACACTCTCAGATTGTGCGATTGCATTTTCCATGTTTGCTCCTACGTTGGTGAAGGATAATTGAACTTCCTGCCTTTAGTCCCATGTATTTGTCTGTTCCCCTCTGCTGGTAACAACAAATGTAAATTCAAAAAAAAATTCACAAAGCCAACCTCAAACCCCCCCACACAGTGCTCTAAATGAAAATAGGAAAGTAGGGGGAGGAAGAGAGTCAGTTTTTGGGAGAGGAACATTGTTTAGTCCTCTGTGAACAATGCATGAGCCCTTTTAGGCCTTCAACAAGGCCCCTTGCTGGGAGGTAGCTGGGCTTAGGATGAGAAGTTTTGCAATGTAGAAGGTATCAACACCTCAAGGAACAGAAAATCTTGGACTGTTTGCAAATGATTAATTGTTGTAACTGTGCTCATTACTATAATTATATAGAAGTTGATGGTGAGTGTAGTTGAAGGAACCAAAAAAAAAAAAAAAAAAAAAAGGAAAGCTTTTGAAGAACTTTGGGGATATAACTTATGTTCTGATTCCCGGATTTTTGCCTGAAATGCCACTTTTATTTTTGGTTAGGTGTTTTTAGCACTTGTGCTACAGCATTTGGAGCACTATATATTTTTTTTTTTGTGATGTTAGCTGTGAAAGTGTTTAAAATTAGATTCCTAGAAATTAGGTTATAGGAGCTCTTGGCCACACTGCATAGGTTATGTTTTGAGCACCTCGTAGTGGAATCCTGTTGTGAGCATTCCTAGTATGTGTGAGAACATCCTATTCATGATGTTGTAAGAATGTCATTGTTTGTAAGCCTGAAGTCCAAAGACTTTGTAGAATATAGCTCTCGCTTATAAATAAGCTTTCGTGCGCTTAGGACATGGAAGCAGATATATGTTTTGAGAATTATCCTGCTGTCCCTTGTCTCTATTCACTATTCTGTTTCGTCTTCCTGCACAGCGACTTTCTGCAGTAAGGAATGCAGGAGAATCTTCGTTTTATACACAGAGAAGGGAATGAGGCTGAGCGATCTACTCCGATTACATCTGTCAGTCGTGAGAGGGAACCCAGGTCTCTTGACTTTTTGTTTTGAGCATTTCCAAAAGGAATCTCTCTGGTTCATTCTACTGTGGTATTATTTCTGAAGGCTGTTTCTTTGCCTTCACTTTTGACATCTGTGATTTCGTTTCCAAGATGATGAAAGGGTAGTGAAAAGGGCATGGAAAGAAAAGGCAGGAAGGGAAGAAATTATCTCATGATTTCAGTCAGAAGGAAATCATTCAGACAGAAAAAAACCTTACAAGTGGGTCAGATCCCAGGAAGCAGGATTGAGTAAGTGGCACCATGTTACACAGCCTTCTTTTACATTATTGTTGTTACCAGGGTAACCAAAAGAATGAGTATTTTTTGTCTTGAGGTCAAGTACGTATCTTTGCTGACGCTGACTATAATTAGCAGAACTTGTTCAATTCAAGTTTGAGGCACCAATCAAAGCCTTCGTGTTTGTATGCGGCACATGTGTTAGAGCGTGAGTGTATGATTGTGAATGTGTGCATTTGTGTTTGGCTCATTGGAAATGAAGAACTGTGCAGTGAAGCAGGCATACTAATTTCGAGAAGGTACATTTGGGGGATATTACTCCTTTTTGTAGAATGGAATGATGTAGGCCTCTTCTGAGAAAGCTGTGTGTCTATGTGTGTGTATACGCATGAATGTGTATTTGTGTGAAGATTCATGTGTGCATGCATATGAATGTGTAGATGTGTATATGCACACAAACATGTGTGTTTGTATTATATGTGTGTGCATGCTTGTTATGTATGACTAAATATGAATGTGTATGTGTGTATTATGCATATATTTTTATGTGACTGTGTGTCCATGTGTGAATGTGTGTATTATGTATCTATGTATGTATGTATGTGTCTGTGCATTGTGTTTGTGTCCATTATATATGCCTCTGTGTTTATAAGGATTTGTGTGTTATGTGTGTTTATGAATATGTGTGACTGTGTAAGTGTGTATGTATGTGTTTTTATATATGTGTATAGATATGTGTGTACTTTATCTCTGTGCATTTGTGTATATACAAGTGTGTGTAACTGTGCACTTGCATGTTTGTGCGTGTTGGATCTGTGCAGTTCTCATTGGGTGAAGGACATTACTAGCTAGTCTGTGTGTGACCCTCTAGTTGTCCTCTCAAAGAGGGGGAAGAATTCTAAATATTCTGGGGGTTGGTGCTATGGCTTAGTAGGTTAAGCCTCTGCCTTTTGCTCTAGCATCCCACATGGGTGCCGGTTTATGTCCTGGCTGCTCCACTTCCTCTCCTGCTCCTTGCTAATGACCTGGAAAAGCAGTGGAGGATGGCCCAAGTGCTTGGGCCACTGTATGCATGTGGGAGACCTGGAGGAAGCTCCTGGCTCCTAGCTTTGGGTAGGCCCAGCTCAAGCTGTGTGGCCATTTTGGGGGTGAACCAGCAGATGGAAGACCTCTCTTTCTATCTCTGTAACTCTGCCTCTCAAATAAATAAATAAATCTTTAAAAAAAAAGAATTATTCTAGCCATTAGGTGAATGTGCCTGAAGTTATGTAAAATCTTTATACAGTATAGTGGTTAAATATATTTTAAATGAGTCCAGAGGTGTAGCAATAATATAATAGTAATAGCATCAATGCCTCCTTGTTACAAGCTTTGTAAACTGTCTCTTGGGCTGATGTTTTCTTATGCTGACATAATTGCAGCAGGTCCTGGTGATACTTGCCAGAAGGTCTGGTTAATGATTCATATTTCTAATCACAAACATGCAGTTTGAACTTTTCTGGACCTAGAGAGCGTTGCCAACACTGCCCATCATTTAGACCTGGGACAGCTGTTGCCAGATGCATTTTTCTTTTCTCTTCCTAAAATTTTGCAGCATTTACTTCAGTTAGTGACCAGAAATTGCGAAAGACTTCTTAGAAAAAAAAAAGGCCCCAGAAGCCATATAGAATTATATAGGTAATGGCATTGATTAGAGTCAAATGTATATTTATATAGGGCATAATACATACCACATTTGATTACTTGATAAAAGCTTAGAAAAATATTGTGAAAGTATCATTGACTGTACTCTTGTATATGAGTATTATAGTATAGTGGAAACAGCATAGCATTGTATAGTATAGAATAGTACAGTATAGAATAGAATGGTATAGTTACTCTATAGTATGGAACTGAACAAATAGTATAGTGTTATAAAGTAGGGGGCCAGGGGCTGGCGCTGTGGCTCACTTGGTTAATCCTCTGCCTGCAGCGCTGGCATCCCATGTGGGCGCCGGGTTCTAGTCTTGGTTGCTCCTCTTCCAGTTCAGCTCTCTGCTGTGGCCTGGTAAGGCAGTAGAGGATGGCCCAAGTCCTTGGGCACCTGCACTGCCTAGGAGACCAGGAGGAAGCACCTGGCTCCTGGCTTCGGATTGGCGTAGCTCTGGCCATGGTAGCCATTTGGGGGGGGGGGGGTGAACCAACGGAAGGAAGACCTCTCTCTCTCTCTCTCTCTCTCTCTCTCTGTCTAACTCTATCAAATAAATAAAACAAAATAAAAAATAAAGTAGAGGGCCAGTGCTGTGGTGCAGTGGGCTAAACCTCTGCCCTGTGCCCATATAGGCATTGATTCTAGTCCCAGCTGCTCCTCTTCTGATCCAGCTCTCTGCTATGGCCTGGGAAGGCAGTGGAAGATGGCCCAAGTGCTTGGACCTCTGCACCCCCGTGGGAGACCTGGAAGGAGCTCCTGGCTCCTGATTTGGGATCTGCGCAGCTCCAGTTGTTGTGGCCATTTGGGGAGTGAACCAGAGGATGGAAGACCTTTATCTTTGTCTCTTCCTCCCTCTGTAACTCTACCTTTCAAATAGATAAATAAAATCTTTAAAAAAAGAGTATAGAATAGGTTATAAATAAGGTCTTCAAAAAGTTAGTTAAAAATATGTATTATTAAAAAACGACGCTTAGGCCGGCGCCGCCGCTCAACAGGCTAATCCTCCGCCTAGCGGCGCTGGCACACCAGGTTCTAGTCCCGGTCGGGGCACCGGATTCTGTCCCGGTTGCCCCTCTTCCAGGCCAGCTCTCTGCTATGGCCCGGGAAGGCAGTGGAGGATGGCCCAAGTCTTTGGGCCCTGCACCCGCATGGGAGACCAGGAGAAGCACCTGGCTCCTGGCTTCGGATCAGCGCGATGCGCCGGCCGCAGCGGCCATTGGAGGGTGAACCAACAGCAAAAAGGAAGACCTTTCTCTCTGTCTCTCTCTCTCTCACTGTCCACTCTGCCTGTCAAAAACAAACAAACAAACAAACAAACAAACAAAACGATGCTTAGGCCGGCGCCGCGGCTCAACAGGCTAATCCTCCGCCTAGCCGCGCCGGCACACAGGGTTCTAGTCCTGGTCGGGGCACCGGATTCTGTCCCGGTTGCCCCTCTTCCAGCCCAGCTCTCTGCTGTGGCCAGGGAGTGCAGTGGAGGATGGCCCAAGTGCTAGGGCCCTGCACCCCATGGGAGACCAGGAGAAGCACCTGGCTCCTGCCATCGGATCAGTGCGGTGCACTGGCCGCAGCGCATCAGCCGCAGCAGCCATTGGAGGGTGAACCAACAGCAAAGGAAGACCTTTCTCTCTCTCTCTCTCTCTCTCTCACTGTCCACTCTGCCTGTCAAAAACAAAAAACAAAAAAACGATGCTTAGAAATCCTTTTGCACCAAAATAAACTTATCTTTTAATTCCATTTTCTCACAAAGTTTTTAAGGTTACCCTCATACAAAATAAAATGGACAGTGTATGTATAATATAGTGTTGTGAGCCCTTGATATTTCTTTGATTTACTGAGGATCCAGAGGTTGTTTCTTAGGGAGCATTGGATGGTCCCTATTTATTTGGTAATATTCTGTGTAGCAGTCTGCATATTCTAGGTAGAACAAAACAAAACACATATTTTAAAAGATGTGTTTATTTATTTGAAAGTCAAAATTACACACACATTCACACAGAGAGAGAGAGAGAGTAAGAGCCAGGGGTGGTGGGGGAGATCAATTTAACATCTTCTGGTTCACTCCCCAGATGGCCTCATTGGCTGGGGTTGGGCCAGACTGAAGCCAGGAGCCAGGAGCTTCGTCCGGGTCTTCCGCATGGTTGGCAGGGGTCCAAGTACTTGAGCCATCTTCTGCTTTTCACAGACCATTAGCTAGGAGCTGGATTGGAGATGGAGCAGCTGGGACTTGAACCGTCACCCGTAAGGGATGCTAGTGTCACAGGTGATAGCTTTACCCACTACGCCACAATGCTGACCCACAAAGCAATATATTTTCTGTAGACAGCTGGTTCTTGCCTGGCACATATCAAATTATCAGTGGATTTTAGGTCTTGTGAATACTCTAATTGCTTCTCTTTTACAGTACTTTTTCTCTTGGAAAAAAGATACAGTAAAAGAATTAGCACACATTGATTAAAGTCAGAGGGTTTTCGTGAACTGGGGTCTGATTTTCACAGAAACGGAAAGCAAGCCTGCTGTCATCCAGAATGCCAGGCTCCCCTTCACATGCTCACACATGCTTCACATGGTTTCACCTGGCTGGCTGACTGTGGAAAAGGACTTCCTGTTTCCTGCTCCCGTCTCCCCCCTTTCGTCTGCTCAGAGAACCCCTGCGCTCATGGTCAGCAAAGTGCCTGTGAGCTTAGATCTGGACAGCAGCTGCGGAGGATGAAAGGGCTGCCTGCTCCGACAGCTCCTGGGTCGCACCTGATAAGGAGAGACGCTGCTGCTGCTGCTGCTGCTGGTGTGCAGCCGAGGCTTCCGAAGTGGGATTCTCCCTTCGTGCTAACAGCTTTGGCTGTGCACGCTGCAGTACCGACATTTCCTTAGAGGAGCTGGCTGGAGCCTCCTGAGGGGCACAGTGGGTGAGAAGGGCAGAATCAGGCCCTCGTGGGGTTGCCATTTGCAGCCTGCCTCCCAGTCTGAAGAGATCTGTCTCCAGGGCATCCAGACAAGATCAGCAAAGAGCGTCCCTTCCAGTTGAGAGAGTTGGAGCAACTCTTCTGAGCTATTTCTGGTTTCATCCTTCCTCTGAAATCCTTTACAAAGTGAACCTCGGTTTCTCAAGTCTTGAGAGAATTAACATCCGGGGCCAGTGCTATAGGGTAGTGGGTAAATCCGCTGCCTGCAGTGCCAGCATCCCATATGGGCGCTGGTTCAAGTCCCGGCTGCTCCACTTCCAATGCAGCTCTCTGCTGTGGCCCAAGTCCTTGGGCCCCCTGCACCCTCACGGGAGACCTGGAAGAAGCTCCTGGCTCCTGGCTTCGGATTGGCGCTGCTCCAGCATTGCAGCAATTGGGGAGTGAACCAGTGGATGGCAGACCTCTTTCTCTCTCTGCTTTTTCTTCTCTCTCTCTAACTCTGACTTTCAAATAGATAAATAAATCTTCAAAGCGAAAAAAAGTGCCACCTTTAAAAAAGAGAGAGAGTTGACGTCCAACAACAGTTCAGCAGCCCCTCTCAGGTGCTGGCATGCCGTGCACAATTTAGGAGCCCTCAGTGGTTAGGAGGTCAAAGCACAGTCGGCCGGTCCTTTGTTCTCCATCCCTTTGATAGACTTTTTCTTATCTAAGAAAATGTATTGTCTTAACATTAGTGAATCAGGGGATTTTAATGAGAGAGTTAATCATGACTTGTTTCAGAGTACAACAAATGATTGGTCTAGCAAGCTCAAGAATCAGACTTATGGTGCAGTTATTGCAAAACATTGCTTGTGAACACCTCACAGATAATCATCCGCGTCACTGCAGTGGGCTCTGAAGAACCGGAAGTACGTGTGCTTTGCTTAGTACAGTTCCACTTGTCCTGAAAAGGCCCACCCCTTTTGTGACTAAGAGACCTCAGGGCACAGAATGTCCTTGGTTTCGGTTGCTCTTCTAATTGTCATTATGCAAGTTAGATCTTGATGCAAGATTTGGAACCTCTGGAAGGCAGGAATTGTGTGGCTCTTCCATTCTGTCTTGCACAGTGCCCAGGGCAGCGCAAAGCAGTCAGAATTTTTGGATAGCATTACGACTTTGTGGATGCCTTTTCCTCTGTCCCCATGCAGCTGTCTCTGTGGAGTGCCCTACTGCTGGCTTGTGCATGGGGCCTGGGACAAAGAAGCACTCAGGCGAGGGTGTGGCTGAGGCTACTGGAAATTTTTGAGAAGCCTTTCGCTTTAGTCAAGATCCTGGCATCTCAAACTCAGCCCCCTTCCCATAAGGTAATTGTCTAAGGCGATTGGTTTCCCCGACCTTGATTAAGATGGCACTTGTGCATTTCAGATGCTACCCTTTCTTTTCTATTGGCCCAGAACTGTTATTAGTAGGGAGAGCTGTGTGCCAAGATGTTCTGATAACATAAGCTTTTCAAGGCATGTTCCCTGAAAAATTGTGTGCAGCTGGAATCGTCCATTTGAGAAAGTCCATCTTCCCCATAGCACCTCCCTGTGCTGTGGGAATTCAGGCTCCTGCGTAAGACAGATGTGTTACAGCAATGAGGTTTATTAAGAAACCTTTAAAGAAGTTAGTTGTCAAGTACCTTGTGGATTTTTAAGAAACCATCAGGGCTTCTGAGGATGTTCATTGCTGTTAGGATACTTTTGGTCATTTCCTGGGTTTATCCAGTCAGCATATTTTTTGGCAGACTCCTATTAATGGTTGATGGCCAGGGGCCCAGTCACATGGACTGTTAACTAGCATGTCTCCGTCTCTACCATCATCCCCAAAGCCCAACCAGGCCATGCTGCCAAGCTTTTCTGCTTCGCAGTTCTCTGCCAGGGCTGCTGCTCAAACTCAACCACCATTTCTGACATTCTTCCGTAGGAAAACGCACTCCCGTTCCAGCTGGCTCCTGGGAAGGGACTCCCGAGCCTGGATTGCTCAGGTGGCCTGGAGCGGTGCTCAGAATCATGTCCACACACACCCAGGGAGAGTCCCTCTGGAGCTCCTCTGAGGATGGGGAACCGTTAGACCTAGGGGCTGCCTGGAGGGACTTTCTCCTCTTTGTTAAATTAAGGAGGCCAGCGGGAATCAGGTGACTGATCTGTACCAGCAGGGTTAGGACAGTGCCACCTGCCTGCTCCTGTCACCTGCTGGAGCAGCTCTGGCTTAGATCTTGGCTTCCCCCACCTTCCAACCTATCAGTCAACAGATGTATTGGAAATCAGCATAATTGTCTGGTATACAGTTAGAGAAACTGCAGCAATATATCAAGGATGGTATTAAAATAAATCCATTGAGTTTGTTCATGAAATGACATGAGTCATGCACATTGCTAAGTAGCTGGCATGGTATGGGTATTTGAGCTTATAAGAACATTAAGGATTTTTAGATCTTAAGGACATGAAGAATTTTCTTGGGAAATTTTTGATCTCCAGTCATCCAGATGCTGTCTTTTAACCACACATGAGTGATTTTAAATACAAGGAAACATGAATGAGAGTACACCCTGAGTCTGGAAATATTTAGTATTGAGCAGGGATGCCAAAGCCATACTCCCAGCTCACCAATGGAAGACCTTCCCGGAGAGTGGAATTGTGGTATCATGGCAACACTATTTGGGATATTTGTCCGGAACAGTAGGAGAGGATTAATCAATTATATTGGAAGAAAAAAAATTGCATGGCCACAAAATAGAAATGATTGATTGATTGTGTTCTGCTGAGAAAGCCCAATATCCCAGGGGTTTTAACTGGTCTGTAAATCAATCTCATGTCAACGTGCAGTCTGTAGGATGGAAGCAGGGGTGTCCCCACATCCTCGGAGAGGGAGGGAGTGACCTCTCCCCTGGTCCACTTCGCCTGCTGTCTGCAGATCAGAATGACAGATGAAGGCAGCTGCGCTGAGTGCGCAGGGCCATTCGTGAGGAATAGTGACCCACAGGCACAGAAAGGATGTTCTGGCTCCCTCGAGGTTTTCTCTTGGCCATGAAAGTTGTGAATGTAGCACTGAGTGTCTGCTCCCCCCGCCCCCTCTACTTAGGGAAGTGCACACACCTACCCTATCCCGTAACTGTTGGTTGTTCAGGATTTCCAGGGACAACCGTGATTCTCTGGGATTACTCAGGCTTGGCAAGGAGATTTCCGTGACTCTTTGGGCCGTGCACCAAGCACTGTTAGTTAACAACATGGAGCCATGATTTTCTGTGTAATCGTCAAGGATTCGAAGCACCTAGAGAAATGTTCACGATTCAGCAATGCTGGAAATTGCAGTACTGTGCATAATGGGCTATGAGGAGCTATTCAAGAAAGGAAGAGCCAGGGTCAGTCTGCTGATGTGGAGAAGTGAATGCCCAAGGAAGTAAAGAAATGGGACAAAAAAAGCATCATTTCCCCCGATGCTGTTACTGTTAATAGTACTCCCTACGCTTGTGGAAGGGCAGAAAATAATCCAGAAAGAGGCTAAAAGATTTTTTAATTAATTAATTTAGTTGAAAGGCAGAGTTGCGCGCGCGCACACACACACACAAACACACACACACATTAAAGCCAGGAGCCTGGAGCTCAATCAGGTGTCCCAGGTGGGTGACCGGTATCCAAGAGAGAGAGAGGTCTTCTATCTGCTGGTTCAGTCCCCAAATGGTTGCAGCTGCCGGGGCTGGGCTGATCTGAGACTTCATCCAGGTCTCCCACTTGGGTGCAGGGGCCCAAGCACTTGGGTCATCTTCCACTGCTTTCCTAGGTGCATCATCAGGGAGCTGGATCAGAAGTGGAGCAGCTGGGATTAGAACTTGCACCCATATGGGATGCTGGCGTCACAGGCACGGCGCTGACCTCCGCTAAAAGATTTTTTTTTATAGCATTAACTTTGAGAAATGGGATGAGTGGGAAGTAGAAAGAGGTACTTATATGTTACTTCTAAACTACTTTATTTCGTAAAACAAATGATTAAAATTAAGCTTGGGGTTTAGGTTTAGCTAAGCTGTGGTCACAAGTAGAACCCAGTATGTCATGGAATTAGCCTGAAGCGGTTTTTATTTTTAAAATTTATTTGTTTTTATTCATTTAGTACACGCAGAGAGAGAGAGAAGGAGGGAGGGAGAGAGGGAGAGGGAGAGAGAGAGAGAGAGAGAGAGAGAGAAAACTTCCATCTGTTGATTCATTGTCACAGTGCCTTCAATAGCTGGGACTGGGGCTAGGGTGAGAGCAAAGCCAGGAGCCCGGAACTCAATCAGGTGTCCCAGGTGGCTGACCGATATCCAAGTAATTGAGGCATCACTTACTACTTCCCCAGGGTGTGCAGCAGCAGGAAGCTAGAATTGAAAGCAGAGCGAGGACTTCAACTCAGGCATTCCCATACAGGATGGCAGGAGTCTCAAGTGGAGTCTTAACTTTGTTTCTTGATCCCAAATAAGACAGGGTGGTGAAAGGTCCACATGTGGGCTGCTGAGATGAACCCTGTTGGCAGCTGTGAGTCCTCAGCAAGTGGCTTTGGAGGGCGGGTTAGGGAATGGGTGGTGGGAAGGGAGTCGGGCGGGTCTCTGGGCTGCTTGAGGGCTGTGGACCTCAGGCCTCCGTCTGCGTCTCCGGGGGGCTAAGAGTGGTCAGGCTATTTGCCAGGATGAAGACAAAAGTGTATTTTGACCCACAGCTGGCGGAGCTCTTCACCTTGGGTGACGTGAAATGCACTGACTTAGTGCATGACTTAGATACTGTTTTAATTTTGAATTTTGTTCATTGTATTTTCTGTGCTGGCCACTCAGAGACACTGCTGTCCTGGCTGGGTTGGAATGAGTGTCAGTTGTGTACTTCAGAAGCAGATTATAATTTTTTTCCTGAGTTTCTCTTTACACATTCTCTTTCATTACACTCACTGACAATGAGGGCAAATTACCTGGGTGTGGAGATGGCGTCTCACACGCTCCTGCTGCCTTAGTGGGGAGGCTTTGTTCTGTGTCAAAGATGCTCTTTGGAATAAGGAGAAATTTTTAAAGCGACTTATTTATTTGAATGTCAGAGAGAGAGAGAGAGAGAGAGAGATTGATTTTTCCAATCCGTTGGTTCACTCCCTAAATGCCCACATACCTCCAGGACTGGGCCAGCCCTAAGCCATGTGGGTAGCAGGGACTCAAGTACTTGGGCCATCATTTGCTGCCTTCTCAGGCACATTAGCAGGAGCTCAGTCAGAAGCGAAGCAGCTGGGACTTGAAATCAGCTCTTGGGTATGGGATGCAGGCATCCCAAATGGCTTAACTCGCTTCACCACAACACCCAGCCAAGGATATGAATTCACTTAGATTTTAGAAGTTTATGCTGTTTTTCAGGGAAGCATCCTTAAAAACTATATTGAAAGGCATTGAAGCAAAATTAAATTCTGAACTTTTTTTTTCCTGTATAACACCTTCAGTGTGGCTACTTACGTAGTTTTCTTTTTAAGAATTTATTTGAAAATCAGAGTTACAGAGAGAGGTAGAGCCAGAGAGAGAGAAAGAGGTCTTCCATTTCGCTGGTTCACTCCCCAAATGACCACAACAGCTAGAGCTGAGCTGATCTGAAGCCAGGACCCAGGAGCTTCTTCTGGGTCTCCCACATGGGTGCAGGGGCCCAAGGACTTGGGCCATCTTCTACTGCTTTCCCAGGCCACAGCAGAGAGCTGTATCGGAAGTGGAGCAGCCGGGTCTTGAACCGGCGCCCATGTGGGATGCTAGCACTGAAAGCTGGGACTTTAACCCATTGTGCCACAGCGCTGGCCCCATATAATTTTGATTGTCATGCATGCATTCTACCGTGTCTTCTGTCGCTTGTACTTAACCTATTTATTTATTCAGCCCAAGTTTGATTGTTCCACTAAGTTTGGAGGTGCTGGAGGATCTCTGCTCTACAGATACCCCGTTACTGGGGGAAGCAGACCCGAAACCAAACCCCAAGGCATACTCAGTGATGCCATGCAGGTGCTGGTGGGGGAGGGGCTGCGGAGGGCAAGAGCAGGGTGCAGGTGAAGCTGAGTGTGAAGAAGGGACAGCTGACCCAGGGAAGAGGGAACTGCAGGGACTCAGGGAGAGGAGCTGGAGGGTGGGGTGGGGCGGGGACCGGAAGGAGGGGTTGCAAAGACAATGAAGAGGGGGAGGCCGGAACCCTGGCCCCTGCAGGCAGAGGTTCTAGGCCCTTGGAGAGAAACGTGGGAACTGGCTTCAGGTTTCTTCATGAGCACATCTGTGACTGTATAGGGGCCTCAGAAATTGTAGGGGGGCTGTTGCATTATGGGGAGGCACTCCACAAGTGGGACCAAGGCAGAAGCCTTGAGCTGGGCTGAAGCACCGTTGCCTCTGCAGGCCGGTGTGTCCTGAGGATGTCTGGATTCCGTGTGTACACTGGCAGGGTTTCTAGTTGCAAATTATAGAAAAATCAGCCTGAACTAAATTAATGCAGGGAAAACTAGTGTAAAAATGGGGGCTTAGCTCAGAGCCCCTGGAGGCCCTTGTGTGGTGCTGTGCCTGGTTCTTCCCCAGGCCCTTTGCCTCTGTGGAACTGCTCTCTCGCTCCACCCTCATGGAAGGCGCAAGGTCCTGCAGTTCCCTGCTCACCTGGGGACTGACTCACTCTCTTGGCTGTGTGCCCACATTTTTAGGGAAAGGATGGTAGTGAGCACCCCCAGGGCAGGTTCTCGCTGGGCCAGGGGCTGTGACAGTGAAGGGTAAGGAGAGCATATGGTAGAAGCGGCTGCTGGGACCCCTAGGCTCTCTGGGAGGATGACCCCCAAATGTGTTGTCGCTGCCTGCCACCTACAGGGACTGTTGTCTCACCGGGAACAGGAAAGGGCCCCGCCTCACTCTGGGATTGGCAGGGACCCGCCAGGGGGACTCAGGGTGGGATGTAGAAGTGGGGGTCTCTCCTCTGTCCTGGAACTTTGTAGCTAGCGCCTCCCAGGTGCAGAGTGGGAGACTGAAAAGTGCTCCCCCAATAAGGAAATGTCAGCCGGCCTAGAGGGCATTAGTGGACGTGCACTTCAGACAACTAGTACTGCATTTCCTTTTCCTTCTTGGTGTGTTAATCTGGGGCCTTGAGCAATGAAAGGAGTGAGGGTGGGTGGTCACCTCCAGGGCAAAGACTTGTTTAATGCCGGAAAGGCGTTGAGTCTCTTACCTCAAATAAAAAGCTCAATACTTTTTCTAGCAGAAAGAACATGTCCTTTACTTAAATAGAGGATCATTTGGCAAGTGATTTGGGAAATGGGATTAAGCTAAAAAGAAATTAATTTGATTTATAGCACTCTGAACATGATATTTGAGTTAATTATTCACCGAGAATTTGAATAGCATGTATGTACAGTGTTCTGACCTCTGATTTCCCTTTAATTCACAGCATTTGCTACAACATGACAAAGCTCTAAATTGTAGAATTACTGGATAATGAAAGAAAAGGCAAAGTTGGTTCTCCACTATTTTGCTTTCAGGGACTTAGGTTGTTTTATAGTTATTGAATTTCTTTCCATTCTCCATAAGAAAAAGTATTTTCTTATCAGATATGAAGTTACCTGGAAATTAATAAGAATAAATGAAATGGACTCTGAAGTGCAAATATTTTTAGTCAAAAAGTATTAAATTACCAGTGTTCAGTATTTGCCCAGTTTCCCCTCTGTCCTTGCCTACCTGTACCATTGGTGCTCATGTTCACATTTGCTCATGAAAAGAAGAAATATTATTTTTTGTAAGTCTTAATGTGATTGTTTTTAACCTAAGGATTTGGCCATGAAAGTGAGTGGGTCTATGAGAAGTTTGGTGTTATGAAACTGACGCAGTTTTAGCCAGGTGGCCACATGGCCCAGCTGCTTGAGCCAGGCTCCACCCCCTTCCCTGCCCGCCCTCAGGCAAAGTTTTAAAAGGGCCTGTTCCTGCACACGTGCTCTCTCGGTTCTTCTCTCTTGGCTTCTCTCCTGCTCTCTTGGCTCGTCTCTCTACTCCATCTTCTCTCCTCTCTCTCTGTCTCTCTCTCTCTCTCTCTCTCTCTTATACTCTCTTTCTCTTCTTTTCCTTCGCCGCCCCTTCACTCCGGTCTGTTGGGTTTTCCCCAATAAGCCCTTTCCCTTACTCCGGTGTTCGGTGTGTTTGCGATGGCTAACAATATATAACATTTGGGAGGAAAAAAAAAGATTCTGGGTGTGCCCTCTCCCTGTTGAAGTCATAGGTATAATTACCATAATTTTGACTGTAAAATAATTTGACAGTATAACAGAAATACTGGAGTCCTATAAAAATCTGCTTGTGGCCTGCACCGCGGCTCACTAAGCTAATCCTCTGCCTGCGGCACTGGCACCCCGGGTTCTAGTCCCTGTTGGGGCGCCGGTTCTATTCCGGTTGCTCCTCTTCTGGTCCATCTCTCTGCTGTGGCCCAGGAGGGCAGTGGAGGATGGCCCAGGTCCTTGGGCCCTGCACCCACATGGGAGACCAGGAGGAAGCACCTGGCTTCTGACTTCGGATCGGCGCAGCGCGCTGGCTGCAACGCACCGGCCATAGCGGCCACTTGCGGGGGTGAACCAACGGAAAAGGAAGACCTTTCTCTCTGTCTCTCTCTCTCACTGTCTAACTCTGCCTGTCAAAAAACAAAAAAACAAAACAAAAAAAAACAAAACCTGCTTGCGTGTTTGTTTTTCTGTTGCTCAGCTTAATGTGATCAATTAACGCACCATGAATTGTCTTGTTGTTAAAGTAACTGTTATAAGCATTAACGTATGTCATAACCAAGTATTCTAAAATTAATTTAACAGCAAAGTAAAGATAAAATTGTATACATTTTTTTCGTAGCAAGGGTTGCTTTTCTCTTAGAACGTCTACCCGTGCTTTAAGGCAGTTCGGTGACACACCCAGATGGATGCAGACCCCCTAGTCCCTGTGGAGTTAGATTGGGCGGTGTCTCTGCCCGTCTTGCCATTTGGTTTTTCCAGGAGGCCTCACATTTTCTAGGTTGTGGTGGGGGGCTAAGGGAGTGCGGGGGTCAGTAAAAGAAGAAGGAAGAAGGGTGTGGTGTGGCGTCCCTGCAGAACAGTGTTAGGTGGAAGAGAGGCCGGAGCGTGGGCAGCGTGGGCAGCAACCTTGTGCCTCTGACCGTGGCTGTTCCCCAGCGGGGAGAGAGCAGGACAGCCTGGTCTTCAGCTGGGACCGATTCCGCAGGGGAAGATGGGGAGGTAAGTGCCCAGCCCTCGGGGGCCACGTTTGCTGGAGGTTCCCCCATCTTGCGGAGTACTCAGAACAAAACAGCTGTTGATTAAGCTTTTACACCTCACCTTTCCAAAAAGTATTTGCGTCAGAATGGATGCTAAGTTTTTTTAATTTAAAAAATAATTATACTTTATGCTGGTTGTTTTAGGGGAAGAAAACCCTAGTTGATTTAAGCAGTAAATCAGAAAAATGGGTTAGAGACTGAGGGCTTAAGTGCTGGTGGTTGCCAGTGGTTCCTAAACTGCTGTTATTTATTTATTTATTTTTTTTTTCATTAAAAAAGTGACATCTTTGTTAAATATCAGGAAATAGAAGGAAAGCCATTCAGAGATAAACACTATCAACCTATTGCTGTACTTCCCCTCACTGTTTTTGTGATCTGTTTTTTAAATGGTATGAAATGTGATGGATATGTAATTCCTGGTAATGACTTTAAAAGCACTTTTATTGTTAGAAGTGTTATGTGTACATTGTGGAAAGCTTGTTTAAAATATTTATTTGAGAGGGAGAGAGCACTCTCATCCGCTGGTTCACTCCCCAAATGCCTGTAAAAGCAAGGGCTGGGCCAGGTTGGGAGGCCACTTCCTGCCCATGTTTGAGTTTATCTCACAGTGTGGTCAGCTGACTCCTCACCTGAGAGAGGAACACTTTTTTGTCTTTTTAAAGATTGAATTATTTCTTTGAAAGTCATAGTTACAGAGAGGGAGAGACACCCAGTGAGAGATTTTCCATCTGCTGGTTCATTCCCCAAATGCTTGCAACGGCCAGGGCTGGGCCAGGCCAAAGCCAGGAGCCTGGAACCTCTACATGGTGGCAGGGCCCAAGCACTTGGGCCATCTTCTGCAAAGCATTAGCAGGGAGCTGGATCAGAAGTGGAGCAGGGACTCAATCTGCAGCTCATGTGGAATGCTGGTGTCACAGGCAGTGGCTTAACCCACTACACCACAGCGCCGGCCCAGCAAGGGTCACTTAAAAATCGCTTTACACCATGACTCCTGCACTGTTTGTTCTTAGCTTTGATTTCCATTTTGATTAGAGTACATACTTCGGTAAATGTTTCAAGGGGGGAACTTTGCTATATCTGTGCTGGCTTTCTTCTGCTTTCAAATGGGACAGCTCCAGTGACATATGTCAGCTTCTCCTTCAGAATACTGTGGATGTGGGTCCTTTACATTTTGGGGTTCAGTGTTGTTGGAGAGAAATCTAAAGACAGCGTGATTGGGGGCCGGCGCTGTACAGCCGGTTAATGCCCTGGCCTGAAGCGCCAGCATCCCATATGGGTGCCGGTTCTAGTCCCGGCTGCTCTTCTTCCGATCCAGCTCTCTGCTATGGCGTGGGAAAGCAGTAGAAGATGGCCCAAGTCCTTGGGCCTCTGCACCCACGTGGGAGACCTGGAAGAAGCTCCTGGCTCCCGGCTTCAGCTTGGCGCAGCTCTGGCCGTTGCGGCCATCTGGGGAGTGAACCAGCGAATGGAAGACCTCTCTGTCTCTACTCTCTGTAACTCTGTCTTTTCTAATAAATAAAATAAATCTTAAAACAAAAAAAAAATTGTCAGGAAATTATTGGATTCTAATTTCCTTTAAAAAAGACAGTGTGATTTTTGTTTCATAGTAGGAAAATTATATTTTCTTGGGAAAAAAGCTAAAGTAAAACACATAGAAGTGAAAAAAATATTTTCTTCCTGAATATTTGAAGATTTTTTTTCTCTCCCTTTGTTTTCATAATAAAAGCAATGTTCAGCTTCACCTGGATGTGGTCTGTTTTTCCCCTACTGTTTTGTCTGGAGCATCATGACCACTGCTTATTCAGATCTTTAATCCTGTATTTAGTTTCCTTGCAGTCTTTCTATCTTATCTGTCTCCATTCTAATCTCATTGTTATTTAAGAATGTTATGCTGGCTTTGTAATGTGGTCTTTGTTCTTGTTTCATGGACACCTGGTTGTGTGACGCCAGAATTTTCTAGCTGGGCGGTGTGTCCGAGACTTTGCAGGTTGTGTGCTTCGTTCTCTCTGCTTCTGCAAGTGTCCTTGAGAAGTGCGAGCCCTTCTTGAGGGTTGCCAAGCAGATGGTGTCTTAACTGGACCTTCTGCCTAAACCCCCTGAGGTGGGAGAAGTCCAGTGGACTGAGGTGGGTTGTGCTGTGTCAGTGTTCCCCACCAGCCCTCACAGGAAGCCTGTCTGGAGCCCACGGGTAGGTTTGGCGATGAGGATTGGTACATCTTGAGTGTTATCCGAGGACTGGTTATAGGCTTTTCAACAACCAGTTTCTCTCTTCTTAGAGACCCGGAGACAACCAACCTGCTAACGCAGAACTGCTGCGGTGGCTGTCTCTGAGGGGTGGGGATGCCTCTGCTGGAGTCCTCGCCCTTCCCTTGCACCTTGCACAGTGCTGGGCTGCCCTGCCTTTGTCTTGCCCTGCGGCTGCCCCGGGCTTTGTTCTTCTCAGGTGCTCCTCGGGCTTTTCCGCTCAGCCTTAGTGTGTTTATTTGTCTTTTCTCCTTTTAAATAATGAATGAGCTTATAGACTCCCGATCTTTTAAACTGCTTTATCTTTTTAAAACAGCCATAGCTCCCTGAGCACTTTGTGTCTCTCTGTGAATCACTGATTTTTCATGGCTGCTTGAGCAGAGTTGGAATCCCAGGGTTCGGATGGTGGTAAGAAGAGAGGGGTATGGGGTTTTTCCGTTTTTCCCGCCTCTTCCATATACTTCTCCTGTAAGTGTATTCCTAGCCCTTCTGTTCAGTTCTTTCCGCTTTTTTAGCCTTACTCCACCTTCAAGTGGGACATTCTACTCATATTTCCGCCCAATTTAAAAGCATGCCATAGGATTTAATAGACAAACCTATCAAACTGGAATCCTTTTGAAAACTAGAGGGTGGGGGGAACCTTAAGAAGTGTTGATGTGTGTAACCTTACGAACCATCCAGGATTCATTTTTCTAAAGTTTACTGATGGCGACACATTGGATGACTCAGTTATATGTTTCCTGAGTAGGGTGGACTTGATGAAAGGGTAAAGATGAAGGCCAGATCCCTCCCTAATTTGATGTTCTGTGATTAGAATAATAAAATCGCTTTTTAAAAAAATATTTATTTATTTGAAAGTCAGAGTTACATAGAGAGAAGGAGAGGCAGAGAGAAAGGTCTTCCATCTGCTGATTTACTCCCCAGGTGGCCACAAAAGCCAGAGCTATGCCGATCTGAAGCCAGGAGCAGGAGCTTCTTTGGGGTCTCCCATGCGGGTGCAGGGGCCCAAACACTTGGGCCATCTTCTACTGCTTTTCCAGGCCATAGCAGAAAGCTGGATCGGACGTGGAGCAGCCAGGACTCGAACTGGCACCCATGTGGGATGCCAGCACAGCAGATGGCAGCTTTACCCACTTTGCCACAGTGCTGGCCTCTAATAATAAAATCTCTTTCACAAGTTAGGCTAAAGGTGTTTTGAGTTCACCACACCGCTGTGTTATATGTGGTATAGTAACGTGCACTGGGCTGCAACTGTGCTGCATTCCATAGGCCCCTACATTTGATTTGTCCTTAAAAAAAAAATCCTGCTTCCCCTTGGAGACCTTTGTGGTGGATCTAGAAGTGGAATTGACATACATTCGTGTTGCATCCCTTTCTTGCATTAGCCTCTTTCGAACACCAGCTGTAGTTTATAGAGGAATTAAGGGCTGAGATGAGTATGTCATCTAAGCTGTGGGGACGTGAGGGTCTCCGTGTGATCTCAGGTGTAAGTGTGGATGCCCTGTATTGTGGTAGCTATGGGCATGGGGTAAGTTGTGTGCAGAGCCCTAACAGTGGTACAAGGCCTTGAGTTTTGACCTTTCAAGCTATTATTCTAAATCAAATTTATTGAATTTAAAAGTGATTAAATTTTATGTATTTTCAAAGCAAATACAGAGAGAGGAGAGAGAGAGAGAGAGAGAAAGAGAGAGAGAGAGAGAGAGAAAGAGAAACAGAGATAAGAGGTAGCTTCCATCTGCTTATTCACTCTCTAAATGCTTACAACAGCCAGGACTGGGACCGGCTGAAGCCAGGAGCCTCAGTGTGGGTCTCCCATGTCGGGTGGGTGGCAGAGATCCAATTAAGGCAGCACCTGCCACCTCCCCGGGTGTACATTAGCAGGAAATTGGATTGGCCAGGACTCAAACCAGGTACTCTGAAATTTCAGGGATCCAAGTGTCCAAAGTGGCAACCTAACCTCTGTGCTAAATGCCCACCCCTGCAAACCAAACTTATGAGCAAGAGGTTAAAGTAACAATGGCATTTATAGATGGATGTGTTGGCCATCTTGCTAGGACTATAAATCTGTTCAGCATGAGTTGCTGTGTTACTTTGGATCAGGCAGCTGATGTTCCTGGTGTCTTGTTCTGTAGGTGTGCCTGTTGTGCAGTGGTTCCGTGACCACCAGCTGCAACTTCCCCTGGGAAGTTAGAAATGCAGATCTGTTGCCCTACCCCAGACCTGGGGAGTCAGAAACTCTGAGGGAGGAAGGTGTTCAACAGTCTCATCAACACAGCTGATTCTGTGAGGCTCACGTTTCAGAACCACTGGTTTGTTGGCCAGTGAGCCATGCTTGGCGTTTGTCCAATGTGAAGGGTAGGGTTGTTTTCTTAATGTGGACATGGCAAAAAAAAAAAAAAAAAAGCATCTTTCATCAGATTTAGAAGAGATTTCAAGTAGGTAGGTACTATAGAATTATTAGTGACTCCCGGCTGGCGCCGTGGCTCAATAGGCTAATCCTCCGCCTTGCGGCGCCGGCACACCGGGTTCTAGTCCCGGTCGGGGCACCGATCCTGTCCCGGTTGCCCCTCTTCCAGGCCAGCTCTCTGCTGTGGCCAGGGAGTGCAGTGGAGGATGGCCCAAGTGCTTGGGCCCTGCACCCCATGGGAGACCAGGAGAAGCACCTGGCTCCTGCCATCGGATCAGCGCGGTGCGCCGGCCGCAGCGTGCCTACCGCGGCGGCCATTGGAGGGTGAACCAACGGCAAAAAGGAAGACCTTTCTCTCTCTCTCACTGTCCACTCTGCCTGTCAAAAAAAAAAAAAAAAAAAAAAAGAATTATTAGTGACTCCCTGTATTTCTTGCCTTTCCTTTCAGGATCAGGAATAGAAACCCATCCACCCAAGTCCATTTCAATGCATTTTCCCCCCTCCTTTCACAGGTAACCTGACAGTGCTGTAAATCGGTGATTTGGCTGATAGTAGTTTTGATTGGCTGACAGGAAATCAAGTTAAAGTGCGGATTTGTTTTACCCTGACTGGTGACGAGTGGAAATTTTGTCAGTTGGTCAGCAGCAAGAGAGAAGAGGCTTTCTGATGGGTGCTGGTAGGAAGGGGTGTTCGTCTTCAGGATGAGTCGGATCCAAATTATGAGTGGAAACCATAAGTGCAGTGAAAATGATGAATGAGGTACAGTCCTAAGCAGTGGCAGAGCAAGTTATAGGACCTGGTCTTTGTTAGGGGTGCTCTGGGCGCCTTCATGTAGGCTGACTGGCTTTGCTCCTCTACCTGGTGGGCTCTGAAATGTTGGAGAGAAAGCTAATGTCTCATCAGGTTACAGAGTGGCCTTGTCGAGACATGGAATATTTCACAAGTATTACTGACTTATCCTGTACACTGCTCTTAAAAGTGAATTCTCTGCGGAACCAAATAAAGCAGGTGAGGTGGTTTTTTTTTTTTTTTAAGAAAGATTTTATTTATTTATTTGAGAGGTAGAGTTACAGAGAGAGAGAGGGAGAGACAGAGAGAAAGGTCTTCCATCTGCTGGTTCACTCCCCAGATGGCAGCAACAGCAAGAGCTGGGCCGATCCGAAGCCAGGAGCCAGGAGCTTCCGCTGAGTCTCCCACACAGGTGCAAGGGCCCAAGCACTTGGGCCTTCTTCCACTACTTTCCCAGGCACATTATTAGGGAGCTGGATCGGAAGTGGAGCAGCTGGGACTTGAGCTGGTGCCGATGTGGGATGCTGGCATCACAGGCGGAGGCTTAGCCTACTACACCACAGCGCTGGCCCCAAGCAGCTGACTTTGAAGTCTCTCAGCTGTAACCTGGAAGAATGCGGGGATCCTGTAAAGTTAGGCTGGATTCTTTGGCTAGTCATAATAACTTTGTGAATGATTTTAGACCTGTGCCCCCACCCCCTGCCACTTTGCATCTCTTTAACAGTTTTTAAAGTTATTTTAAAAATTTATGTGAGAAGCAGAGAGACAGAGAGAGGTTCTCGTTGTCTGGTTCACTACCCAAATGTCCACATAGTTGGGGCTGAGCCAGGGTTGAAACTGGGAGCCAAGAGCAAAAGCCAGGTTTCCCATGTGGGTGGCAGGAACCCAATTACTTGAGCTGTCACCAGTATCTCCTAGGTCTGCCTTGCCAGGAAGCTGGAGTCAGGAGCCTGAGCCAGGAATTGAACCCAGCTACTCTGATGTGGGACACAGATATCTTAACTGCTAGGCTAAATGCCCAATGCCCTATCTATGAAAAGTCTCAGTATGCCAAGTGGGACATAATACACTAAGCCTTAGAAGAGATAGATGCTTAGTTACTGTGTAGCATTCCATCGTAACTGGGGCCCACACATTCACACATCTGTGTCCACAAGCACCTGCATTTCCACAGCCTGGTTAGCGCATTGGATCTAGGCCACATGACCTCCCCCCCAGGGCTGGGGCTGCCTCTGAGCCGTGGTGGGAGGCCCATTCCCTCCACCCCCCTTGTCAACCTGGCATCTGCTGAGCTTTGCTGCTGCTTCTGATTCCCAAGGCAGCACAGTTATCAAAGCCGGCTTTTGCTGTGAGCTTAGTTTATTGAGGTGTGTGAGAAACGTACAGAAGGGCCTGGCTTCAGAGGCTTTTAGGGCCGAATTGGACCTGTGGGTGTGTCTCCCCCACTGCGGTGAGCCGTCCCTGGGGCCTTCCGGGCCTACTGCTGCAGGAGAGCAGTTAGCTCTTTTAAGAAACAGGCAGCAGTAATTTTGCTGAGCTTTGATTTATTTTTTTCCCTCACTTGGCCATTTGCTTTGTTGCTCCTTGTGTGAATACGCTTTTTTTTTTTTTTTTTAAAGGTTTATTTATTTATTTGAAAGAGTTACAGAGAGAGGTAGAGCCAGAAAGAGAGAGAGGGCTTCCATTCTGCTGGTTCACTCCCCAAATGACTGCAATGGCCAGAGCTGAGCTGATCTGAAGCCAGGAGCCAGGAGCTTCCTCTGGGTCTTCCCACCCACTCGGGTTCAGGGGCCCAAGGAGTTGGGCCATCTTCTACTGCTTTCCCAGGCCATAGCAGAGCTAGATTGGAAGTGGAGCTGCCGGGACTTGAACTGGCGTCCATATGGGATGCCAACACTGCAGGCAGTGGCTTTACCCTCTACACCACAGCGTCAGCCCCGTGAATGCACTTCTCCTTTGAAGGGCACTCTAGGGACAAAATCAAGCCCCTGGCAGCCTAGGGAAAAGGCATCAGCATTGAGTCTGTGTGACATGTCTGCCTCTGGTTCTTCTGTGCCTGCCGTGTGCCCTGTCAGTTGTGGGAACACTCAGGCATCTGCTGCACCTGTGGGGCAGGGGAGCACCTAGCCTTGCGGTACACCTGCGTGCAGATTCATGGAACCATATGTGCACACTGGCTCACAGGTGCAGTGTGAAAGAACTGCAGGGCACCCGGCAGATGCCGTAAGGTTAGCGGAAGCAATGAACGGAAGCTTGGCAGAGGAAGTATTAACTTGACACATTTGGAAGGAGCTTTCAGCAACATCATTGGATAATGCCTTGAGTCGGCTTCCTCTCTGATATCCAGACCAAATTCCAGTGACGCCACATATTTGTGTGTGACCTTGGATAAGGCTGTACGTTTATTACGGCCTTGACGTAACCTGTAAAAGAGGCACAGTGTTTCAGAGAGGCAGTGCACCGGAAAACATGCTGCAAACTATTAAGTCAAATGAAAATGTTGAGTTGTGATTAATGAAGCAAAATGCTCCCGAGGCAGGCTTGCCCTGAGTTTACCAACACTGGATGTGAGCTTTATAAACCTGCCAGGAAGTGCTTCCAAAGTGACTTGTGTGTGTGTGTGTGTGCATTTCTATGGAAACCACTCAGGTGTTGCTAACATTGAGAACAGAGGCGATATTCTTACTGCACTCAGCAAATCCCATCGTGTGCATTGCATGCCGGCCGTCCACTGGACTCCCATCGTACTTGAAACTATTAGGATATAAAGTCATTATAAGGAGGGTAGGCCAGTTTTTTTTCTTTTTCTTTTTGATGATGAATAGAATAGCAAAGCATAGCAGTCAGTCGATTGCCTGGGATATTTCTCTGTTTCAAGGTGTTGACACATTCGAGTTTTCCCAGCATTGCTTTTAGCAGTGGAGGGTGAAGTTTGAGGAAACAAGAGCTTTTCTGCAGTGAGAAGCAGATGTTTTAGACTCGCAACCGTGTAGCTTTAGCAGCATTAGAATCATTATTTATCTTTGAAACATAAATGGGATAGTTAGGCCAAAGTGGATCTTCAGCTCCCTCTTTTCAGGGAGGTGAGACTTCTGTCACACAGGCAGGTGACGGCCTAGAAACACACATTAAACTGAACGCAGGGAGGCTTGTTTCAGAACAAGACGTGTAGCCTTCAAGTTTTGCCTTTCTGAGACATTCTAGGGAAGCCAGGGAGGGCACCGGAATCTTTGTGTTTGCCCCTGGTAGCTGTGCGCCTGTATTGAGGGCATTTGGGCCTAGAGAGCGAATCAGAACCTGCATGGTAGGAGATGATGTGTCAGCTGGCGCTGTTTCCCCCACGTGAGTAGGCCTGTGATTTTACAATACACGTACTTTGGAGACTTCAGATTTTCTCTTGTCCTGAGTGCGTGGAATAAATACCAGGAATGTTCAAATGCCTGTGACTCTGAGACAAGAATGTCGCTGTGTACATTTTGTTACCAAAACGGGATGTAAGAGGAGACAGGCAGGAGGTTCTTGACCAGAGAAGGCCCTTTTCTTGTAAATCACAATCAAACTTTGTCAAGTTTTAGGTGATACTGCTTAAGGTGACGTTCATTTTAATGTCTTGTAAGTACTGTGTTTCAGGAATTTAAATATTTAGGCGAGATTGTCACCTGATTGAATCGGCACCATAATTTCACTCTTTGTAAAGTCTTTCGGTTTCCCACTAGAATTGTTTACCTTTTCTTGAGTTAACTAAAGCAAACCCTGCTGTCTGTGAAGAAGCAGCTGTACAGTTAGGGTGCCAAACTAAAAAGAATTTTCCTCTTTTCCTAAGTTTTCAAGATTCATTTATTCACCAAAGATGTTTTACGCGTCCTCCATCCTGGTTGTCCAGTCGTGTTCATACATGGAGCTCTGAAATAATGCATTTTGGGTCATGCTCAGAGGTCAAAAAGCTTTTGCAGAGTTTCAGTTTTGCTAAAACACATTTTCTCGGACTTGGAGTTCTGGTGATATGTGGCCCTTCCTTACCTACTGTGTGCACCTGTCTGGGGGCTGTGTCCCCAGGGTGTCATGGAATAGAGAAAGGGCTATTAGATAACCAGTCCTTCCGAATTTCTGTTGGGAAGGATTAATCCTTGGGCAAAGGTCTTGGTATTTTTCAGTAGATTAATTGTTGTGTCCTAGTTGAATTTCCCTTGGTGTGAAGCTTTGGAAAAGATACAGCAAGTGAATTGGAACAGTGGTATTGGCCTTCCTAGTGGTGAAACATGAGAACAAGAATTTTACAATCGGTCATACAGACAAGGCACACTCACCAAGTCTTGGATAAAGCGCTGGATGTGGATTTTTTGCCCTTTTGTGTGAGTTTATTTCTCTGTAGGTCTCTTTCTCATCAGTTTTATCTCGAGACTTCGTAGAAGCAGAAGTACCATCTATGGTTCGGTGGACGGGCTTTTCCAGCAGTTTTGCTGTCTGTGGTCTGAACGCATGTGTCCGTCTCAAAGCACTCAACTGAAATCCCAAGGCCCAGATGGAGTGGGGCTGCTGGGAGGCGATCAGGTCAGTGAAAGTGGAGCCCCTGACACCGTGAGTGGGGTTTGTGCCCTCATAAAGGAGACCCCAGGGAACCGCTCTGACCTCTGATGTTGAGGACGCAGAAAGAGGTGCCCTTGCCAAAACACCACATCTGCTGGTGCCTTGACCTTGGATTTTCCAGTTTCTAGAGGCAATGAGAAAGGCATTTCTGTTATTTATGAGCCCCCCAGCCTATGCTGTCTTGTTGTAGCAACCCAAATGTACTAGGACAGGTAATGACTTTTGTGTGGTACTTCAGATACCCGGTAGGAATATGCCACTGTCTCAGCAAATGGGAACCTATCTGGAATCATCTGCTATGTTAGGATTTGACCCTGTTCTTATCACCTGTTTTTGAAACTTGAGCTTTGTTAGATCAACAGCAGATAATTTTCCATGGAGCAAAATGAAGGCTTTGAAAAATTAGGGGGAGAAGTAGCCCCGGGGGGAAGCTGAGACCCTGTTGTAGACCAGGTTGGGGTGTGGATGAATGGAGTCCCTGGAGAAGGAAGCCTGCAGGGATCCTGCTTCTGTCTACAGGCCAGCACTCATCAAGAGGAGTCTCTGTGGCTTTAACACTTTCTCTTCCAGGCGAGCTCTAGGAGAAGAAAATATTTACCAAATCTAAGCAGAAACTCAGGGCTGCAGGAAAGGAATCTGGAGAAGAACAGCTGTTAAGTTTGGGAAAGCTGTAGATGGTAACGCCAGTAGCAGTGGGTGGCCCACGTTGGAGTGCCTGAGTTCCATTGTCGGCCTTGGCTCCAGACCCTGGCCCTGGTGGCCCTGAGAGCCAGTGGTCATAGATCAAGTGATTAGGTTCCTGTCTCCATATGGGAGGGGTGCTTTGAGTTCCTAGCTGCTGATTTCTGCCCTGGCTGGCATTTGGGGAACAAACCATTGGATGGGAGCTAGTGTGTACTGTCTCTTCCTCTGCCTCTCAAAGAAGTAAATAAATAAATAAAATAAACGAGAATGTAAATAATCTTATAATACATAAAATTTTGTAAGTCATCAAATATATGAGAATACTTCAAAATGGTTGTGGGAAAAATGGAATTGAAATGCAAATTTATTTTGGTATAAGAATCTTAGGAGGCTGGTGCTGTGGCCTAGTGGGTTAAGCCTCTGCCGGTGGTGCTGGCATCCCACATGGGTGCTAGTTTGAGTCCTGGGTGTTCTGCTTCCTATCCAGCCCCCTGCCAGTGCCCTAGGAAAGTAGTGGAAGATGGCTCAAGTGCTTGGGCCCCTGCACCTGCGTGGGAGACCCAGAAGCTCCTGACTCCTGGCTTTAGATTGGCTTAGCTCCAGCTGTTGCAACCATTTGAGGAGTGAGCCAGCAGATGGAAGACCTCTCTTTCTGTAACTCTGCCTCTTAAATAAATAAATATTTTAAAATTTTTGAAATAGCTTTTTCGTAATACATACTTTTCATGAAGTTTTTGAGGATCCCTCATTCATATGCATGGATTTTAGACCCATTTTCCATGAACTATAAGAAGTGCCCTATAAGTCTTACTAATATAATGCAGTCGCCTTATTACGTAATGGGTTTCTACAACAGTAGTTACCTAAGGGCAAAAGTTATTGCTAAGTTTTATGTGTGTGTCTGAATAATGGTTATTACTGACTGTATCACATTGATGAAGTAAAAGGTCACAAGTTAAAAGACAAACCCTTAAGTTAAGAAAAACGCAGGAGGAAGGAGTGTTTATTGACAGAGGCATGGCAGCTGGCGGAGGGAGAGGAAGTGGCCCAAGAAGAAAATCAGCGCTTTATGAACTCAGTGTAGTGGCTGATTCAGGCGAGGGTCTTCCCCAGATGCTGGAATGACAGAGGATGGTGGGCAGGGCCTGGTGTCTGCGTTCTGCCTGTTCCTCGCCAGTTGAAAGGGGACAGTATCCCTTCACAATGGAGGGGTTTGGTGCTCGTGCTCTTAGCCAGTGTCAGATTCAGGCAGTCTGGTGCTGCCATGGTGGCCACATCGGTGTGGCTCGGTGTGAAGCCAGCTGGCTTGGCCTGTGTGTGTGTAACAGCTCCCAGGCTTCTCTCACCAGCAGTTTTTGACGGCGTCCAGGGGCTCCTTAGAGGGGGCAGGTGCCGCACTTTCAGTACCAAAGAACGGGCATAGGGCTGGGCATTTGTTCACCAGCCACTTGCCTGTGAAGTCTTCGTGCTGGAAAGTGACAGTATTTAATTGAGCCTGTAGACTTAAGCTTCCTGTTTACAGGGAATTTAGGTGGAAAGAGAAACAACTTAATGACACCCTGAGAAAATCGACAAATCTAAAATAAGGAGTGTTCTGCAAGACAGCTGACTGGGACCCTTGATAAAGTGAAGATCCTGGGGCTGGTGTCGTGGTGTAGCAGGTTAAGCTGCTGCCTGCATTGCCTATACACCATATGGATGCTGGTTTGAGTCCCAGCTGTTCCACTTCCAATGCAGCTCTCTGCTATGGCCTGGGAAAGCAGCAGAGGACAGCCCAAGCACTTGGGCCCTTTCACCCATGTAGGAGACCCTGAAGAAGGTCTGGCAGCTGGCTTTGGATTGGCCCAGTTCTCGCTATTGCAGCCACTTAGGGGAGTGAACTAGAGGATGGAAGACCTCTCTCTTTCTCTACCTCTCTCTGTAACTCTGTTTTTCAAATAAATAAAATAAATCTTTAAAAGAAAGAACTGGCGAAGATGAAAAAAGAAGAAGTGAGTTGTGTAGAGAATGTAGGGGCTGTTATCAATGAAAAGAGAATCCCACATGATTGGATTAGTTTGGAGAAGAACAGCTAAAAAGACATTCTGGGGAGGGTTCGGCTGATTTGCATACGCACAGGACAATGCTAATATGAAATCGCTTACTGTGTTATGTGTGATGATGGTATTATGGTTATGCTGGAGCCTTGTCCTCGAGAGAAACATCTGCTTGGGGAGGGGGCAGGTGTCAGGAGCCTGCCTCTCACTTGTGATTGGAGGAGGGAAGAGAGAGAGAGGGGGAGAGCGCTGTTGGATCTAAGTGGAGAAAATTTATGTATTCATTTGTAATGGTCTTTTAGCTTTTTAGTATATATGAACATTTTCATAGTAGCAGTTGAGAGAAAATAAAAATAAATTAAAAAATTTAAAAAAAAAAGGAGTTAATATTCAGCTGTACTTTTTGGATTAAGATGCAAACGGTTGCTCTACCTGTGTTGTGGTACCCCACCCTCTCTGAGCTGCTCTTCCCCCTCTCCCTGGCTTCAGCGGCTGTTTGTTTTCCTGGCAGCTGCGGCCCATGCTGTGCAATGGGTTCCTGCCTTGCTGTCATGAACATTCCAGAGACTGGGCTGTCCAGCCATGCTGTCCTGACTCTGACTCCCAGGCCCGGATTGGCTCCTGTGCTGTTTTCTTTTTTCCTTCCCTTCCCTTCCCTTCCCTTCCCTTCCCTCCCCCTCCCCCTCCCCCTCCCCCTCCCCCTTCCCTTTCAATTTATTTATTTATTTATTTGAAAGGCAGAGTGACAGAGAGGCAGAGGCAGAGAGAGAGAGAGGTCTTCCATCCACTGGTTCACTCCCCAGATGGCCACAACAGCTGGAGCTTCGCCGATCCAAAGCCAGGAGCTAGGAGCTTCCTCCGGGTCTCCCATGTGAGTGCAGAGGCCCAAGGACTTGGGCCATCTTCCACTGCTTTCCCAGGCCATCACGGAGAGCTGGATTAGAAGTAGAGCAGCCGAGACGTGAACCGGCACCCACATGGGAAACTGGTACTGCAGGCGGTGGCCTTACCCACTATGCCACAGCGCTGGCTCCCCTGTGCTGTTTTCTTCTGGTACAAAACGCTGGCAGCTTCCCTGTCCCTGAGCCCCTGGGTCTTTGCACAGTGTCCAGCTGTCCTCTGTGTGCCATCTCAACAACTCAACGTGTTTCTCAGCCTGTAAGGAGAAGCACAGGGATTGCCCAGTAGCCGGTGTGTAATGTTGTAACATTTATTTTGTACCTCAATAAGTTCCACAGCTTATAGTTCCCTTATATTAATAGCTTGAACATAAATAGCTGAGAAATTCAGCTATAGTGACTTATAGGTGAATATACCAGAATGTACTTCTGTTGTCTTTGTTGCTGTCGCCGGATCTTTCTTACACAAAATCAGGAAGACTCACAAATTCTGCTTGTTCAGCTTTAGTGACTGAAAAATAAGTGAATGTCATCCGCAGTCTCCTTTGCCTAGTAGGGCTGAGGTCTGTAAAGCCCACTGTTTGGATGTTGCGCAACAACTGGGGATTGCTGTCAAGGTTAATTGCCCTTTAAGACTGTGCTGGGGCAGGTGTTTAGCTCAGTCCCAGTTTGGAGTCTGGTTCCCTCCCTGCCCGGGATTCGGAGTCTGTCTTTCTGCTAACATTGAACCCTGGTGCTCGGGTCCCTGCCACCACGTGGGAGACCTGGAATGAGTTTTAGGCATTTGAGGCACGGATGAGCAGATGGAAGTGCGGGCTCTCTCTCTCTCACTCGCTCGCTCGCTCTCTCAAATAATTTAAAATACAAAATAAAAAAGAGTTTCAGGGTTAATCCATAGGCTAGAGTCAGGATAAGTGACAAGTTTACGTAAATCTGGCTTTTTCATGATCGTACCTCTGTGTCATTTTAAATTCTGAAGAATTTGGGGCCAACTAGAAATGAAGACTCACGGGTGTGGGCCACTGAGGACAGGATTTTGATCTAATTTTCATTACGTGATGTAATGAAACTCAAGATCAATTCTTCTGAAGGGTGGTGTAAAAGTGTTATATGATGTAATGAAAAGTAGGTCAAAATTGTTAAGAAGTGGCCTGCATTTGAACTAAGAGTTTAGTGTTGACATCCTCGACTGCTGAAGGAACTGAGCTGGCGTCCCTGGGTGGAGAGGGAGGGGAACCACGCTCAGGAAAGCCCTCCTCCTCCAGTGTCACTCACTGTGCACCTGAAGGCCCTGAAGCTCACTGTCAGGACCGCCCTAAGGCATGGGTTGCTGCAGCTGTTCGGACAGGCAGGTAAACCATAACAAACCACCATGAAACCCTGACTGATAAAATGCTTTTTTTCCCCCTCTTTCTTTGCTAGCAGTGTGAAATCTGGCTATCATAAAGACAACAATTTATGCAGAAGTTAATATTTTTATTTATGTTTTCCCTCATAAAATGAAAGAAGAGAGAGAGTGAGAGAGCGAGAGAGCCAGAGAGAGAGGAAGTTCCCATTCTTTGTTTCACTCCCCACATCCTCTGACAGCCAGAGCTGGACCACACTGAAGCCAGGAGCCAGGAACTTCATCCACGTCTCCTCTATGAGTGACGGGAGCCCAAGTACGTGAAGCCGTCATCTGCTGCCTCCCAGGGTGGGAGTCAGCAGGAAGCTGGATCCCAGGAGGAGACTGGAACCCAAGCACTGTGACATAGGATGCAGGCATCCTAAGTGGCATCTTGAGCCACTGCACCAGCTACCTGCCCCTAGAGAATCTTTTTTAGGGGGAAAAAAAAGGAGAGAGTGCTAAAGCTATCCCTGTCTTTATTTTGGGAATTGAATGCATTTTCCCGATGGGTGCACAGATTTTCTGTGATTTCCCACCATGTACTAGTTCCCATGCCATGTGTGGGGTAAGGGTCCCCTGACAGAAAATCATGGTGAAATTGCTCCAGTGATTTTAGAGACTGTACTTTCTGGTACCTTGGTGGGATAGTGAGTTTTTCTTCTCCGTGTTTTTGAGTCAGTTTTCTCTATCTGCCCTGTTAGTGCAGTCTTTGTATTGTGTGCAGGGAGCAGTCCACCCATGGGACATTTTGTTCCTTGGAGCTCAGTGGAGCTCCTTGGAGGTGGCTTGTGATGGCGTCTGGCTTAGATGGTGGCTCCTGCCGCTTGTCAGTTCAGTGGCTTTGGGGAAGTTACTTGGCTCATGTGGGTGCCAATCTCTTCAGGTGGGTGGTGAAAATGCAGGGGTACTCAAAACATTCCATGGAAAACTGGAATTAAAGGATTTTGATGCAAAAAAATTTTTTGAAATCCATGCAATTTTTTTTAATAGTATACATTTTTTTATGAAAAAAAATTTTTTTTTGACAGGCAGAGTTAGACAGTGAGAGAGAGACAGAGAGAAAGGTCTTCCTTTTCCGTTGGTTCATCCCCCAAATGGCCACTATGGCCGGCGTGCTGCGCCGATCCGAAGCCAGGAGCCAGGTGCTTCCTCCTGGTCTCCCATACGGGTGCAGGGCCCAAGCACCAGGGCCATCCTCCACTGCCTCCCCGGGGCACAGCAGAGAGCTGGACTGGAAGAGGAGCAACCAGGACAGAATCCAGCGTCCCAACCCGGACTAGAACCCGGGGTGCCGGAGCCGCAGGTGGAAGATTAGTCAAGTGAGCCGCGGCGCCGGCCTTTGTGAACTTTTAGAAGACCCTTTTGTGTGGATGGATTTCAAATTGTTTTGCACCAAACCAAGCCTATCTTTTATATCCATTTTCCATGAACCTTTTGAAGTTCCCTCATCTAAGAACTTATTAGGATCGTTATGAGGGTGGGAGGCAGGGCAGTGTATGCACAGTCTGGTGCATTCCATGTTAGCTTACAGGGGTGGGCAACGTCTGGCCTGTAGGATGTTGAAATCATTTGGTCTGGCCCTGCCAAGGCAACCATAGACAGGACTCAACAGTCAACATATCTACAGCAGTCTAATTTTTAAGCTGATAATTTTCGTATGGCCTGCAAATGATATGAATATCCAAGTGGCCCTTGGCTGGGCCTAGTGGACTTCCTGGTGTGCGTTGCCTCTGGGCATTGTTTGTCAGGATGTGGTTTTTCCAGGTCCAGAGGCATGTGGTGCCTGGAGCCAGTGTCTCAGCACGCTCTTCACCTTGGGCGTGATCTGTGGATAGTTGGTGATGGGGCGTGCAGATTCAAACTCTCTTCCTGGAGCATGTGCTCACCGTGTCTGCTGTGTTCTGCCGCTTGTGGCTGTCCTCACTCAGCCCATTTTGCCCGTTTTTAACTTCTGCTTCCGAGCAGTGTTCCACCGTTACTAGACAGATGAACATCACGAGTACCTTCATGCCCCGGGCCGTGAGTCCAGCTGTTACCACTCAAGGCACGCAGCTGGGATCGTGCAGAGATGTGCGAGACCACCAGCCTGTGCTCCCCTCATCCTTCCCAGCCACATCAACACCTTGGTGCTCAGAATGTGGGAAAATGTGCTTCTCCTGCTAGCCAGAGGAGACAAGCCCTGTGTTCTCACAGTTTCATGAATGAAGGATTTATTGAGAAAAGCGGTTTTGGAATGCATGTCCTCTAGACATCAGGGTTTGTTCTGGGGCCAAGCCCTGGTTTTATATGCATGGCAGAAATCACTGTGTGTTGTTTAGCCCATGCAGCATAGAACCAGGCAAGAGAGGTCTTGTTGGATTGGGTTGAATAGTATCTCTTGCCTCCCACTGGTTTAGTTCTTGCTACAAGGACTCTCATGCTGATGTCAAGTTGAGAGTGGCGATGAGGCAGGTTTCAAATAGCCGAGCGCAAGCAAGTCCCATTACTCGCTGCCGTGGGTTCTCAGAATCGCCTGGAAATCACTGGGGTCAATTCTCAAGCTAAGCTGGGCTGGGCAGTTTCCACAGCTCCTCAGGGGGTTCTGACGTGAAGCAGGTGTTGAGAAGCCCTTCTAAAGGCAACTCAGTGTTTGGGTAAAAGTCGAAACTGCCGCATCCAGGTGAGCATTACTTTTCATCAGGCTGCCAGTATCCAGATTTGCAGTGGAGCCTGGTTAGCTTACAGACAGGCCGTCTGGATTTAACTGTTAACTTTTGGGTAACCTTTGAAGGACAGGATTGAGGAGAGGCGGATGGAGGGAATAAGAGGCCGTGGTCTTTGCATGAGAATGTGCGTTTTGTCCCACTCCACAGGCTCTTGTCTCGAGCTGAGCTGTTAGGTCAGAGTCCTTTTCACATCCTTTCAAGCCCCGCATGGAAGGTGGAGTTGCTAGGAAATTGCCTGTGGGTCTCCTCCTCTCACCAGGTGGTAAACGCCTTGTACTTGGTTTTTGGGGAAAGAGCTTTGGAAAAGCTGATCCAAGAACCAGCCCGAGAGGGAACTCAGGGCTCAGTGTTGTGCTTCATAAGGGAGGATCCAGCGTGGTGGGAAGAGGCTGCCCTGCTTGGGATTAAGGTAAATAAATAGGATGTCCCTGCCCTTGCCGAGGTCACTGACTCTGGAGGGGAAGAAAGGAAGGTGTTAACAGTGGCCACCGGCCACCTGCTCCACTTATACAGTACTGTTTTTCCTTTTTACTCAGTGTTTGGATCCTCGACTATAAAGAGCGTCCCAGGTTTTATTTGGAAAGGGGTACAAAGGCTAGTGAAGTAATCATTGTTGCCTAAACATTGAAGAACTGTGCAGGAAGGTAGAGGCTACTGAAATGCAAGGTGTTTTAAACTAAAGTATTAGAAATACTGTATTTTAAAAAAGGCTCTAAAATTTTTTGAAAAAGTCTCCAAAATGTTCTAAAACTCAACAATACTTTTAAAAAAGTGAAGTCACTTCTGAATGAGATCTGCCCCCCATGGGAGGATTTCCTTCGTGGCCTCTTCAGTGGCCTCTGTGCAGAAACAGTTTCAAGTTCAGCTGAAGGGATGGTTCTGAGCAGTCCAGCATGGTGATGAGGGATAATTGTGGGCCCAGAGTCACTTGGGATCTGAATCGGGCCCCGTGCCTACGTGGTCTCGAGTTACACTGCTGGGCTGCATGCACCTTTCTGAGAAGATGGGCAAATCTCATTCTCTCTGTCCCCTCGCACCTGCTCTCATCCTGGCCTACTGCCGTTATAGAAGAGGAAATACTAAATATTTTAGGGTCCACATCTACCTTTTGTTAAACCTGATTCTTTGTTGCCTTAGAGACTGCCTGATCTCTTTTCTGATTCTCACTGTTCTTTAATTAAATCACTGTGATTTTTTTTTTATATATATACTTCAGTCTTCCTTCTGTTCTCTAACACATGGTATCCTCAGCTCAAAAATTAAAAGTAATCTTTAGCCGGCGCCGCGGCTCACTAGGCTAATCCTCCGCCTTGCGGCACTGGCACACCGGGTTCTAGTCCCGGTCGGGGCACCGATCCTGTCCCGGTTGCCCCTCTTCCAGGCCAGCTCTCTGCTGTGGCCAGGGAGTGCAGTGGAGGATGGCCCAAGTGCTTGGGTCCTGCACCCCATGGGAGACCAGGAGAAGCACCTGGCTCCTGCCATCGGATCAGCGCGTTGCGCCGGCCGCAGCGCGCCTACCGCGGCGGCCATTGGAGGATGAACCAACGGCAAAAGGAAGACCTTTCTCTCTGTCTCTCTCTCTCACTGTCCACTCTGCCTGTCAAAAAAAAAAAATTAAAAGTAATCTTTGATCATACTTAATAGCTTCTAAAGTTCTCAGAAGTTTATTGGCATGCTGGATGCCGAACATTGGTGGTGCACTTTATGGAAAATTACATTCCAGATAAGAGTATTAAAGTGAAGATAGATGCTTTGAATTTATTAATGGATCTGTGTGAAAAATATGAGAATGCCTTCCCTTGACTTCGTATTTGCACAATATGAAAATGTTAAAGTGCCAAGCTGTATTCTGCAGACACTGACTAGGACTGCATTATGAGGGTCTCTAAGTGAAAGGACTACTCCTTTCTGAAATTTTAGATATTTTTAAAAGGGTTGGCTGGAGAGGGAGTACTTGGCACTGAATGAATATTTGATAAAAGAATTGAACCAATATAAAAATAGTTTTAGGCCATTTGGGGGGTGAACCAACAAAAGGAAGACCTTTCTCTCTGACTCACTCACTAACTCTGCCTGTCCAAAAAAAAAAATAGTTTTAAAAGATGTTAAGCGTATCCATTAAAGAATGCTCTTGCAACAGCTTTGACACCTGGAGGTGCTAAGTACTAACTGTCCTGTCTGTCTCCTAGTTCTGTTATTGCCACAAAATGGCACAGTTAAGAAGTATTGATATTTGTAGTTAGCTATGTATGGTACGTGATCACAAGTGTCACCGTACAATTGAGTGCCTGCAGATGATATATTCTTATGTAATTTAATTAAAATGGATAGTGCTACAAAAACTGTAATGGCCCCAAGGGACTCATAAAAGCCTGGGAAAAAGACTCAGGAATATTCTGGCCATGCTTTGGTAGAAGGAATGTCACTTTCCTCTAATAGATGGGAAATGCAGTGTAGTATCAAAACAAATGGTACTTTAAAAATTGAGTTAATATTTAAAAGAATTTCATTTATGTGAATGACCCGATTTAATTTTATTTAAATTAAAATAATACTATTTGAAATCATTTTAGTTTTGTGAGTTATAGGAATTATTTGAGTGAATAAACCAAGTTAACATTGATATTTGGAATCCTCTCGAGGGCTGGGGGAGAATAGATACGCTTCTCATTCTGTCATTCCCACCTCCGTTTCCCCAGGGTTTAGCAGAAAGTTCCCGTCTGAGGAACCTGCAGCTCACTGAGACGTTAGAGGGAGCTTGCCAAGGCAGCTGTGCCCTGCCCCATCCCGCTGCCGTGCTAACTCCTGTGCCCCATGTGGTTCTGCAGAGTTCTGGAAGCCAGGTCCTGGCTAGGCCTGGGCCTTGCAGCTGTGTGTAGGGACAGCTTTGGGGAGGTCTGAGAGCAGCTTGCATGTGGCCAAGGCCTGGGAGTCCTGCCCTGGATTCTGCTGCTGCTGGGTTGTTTGTCCCCTTGACAAGACTTAGAATGTTCCTTGAATGTCCTGTTTTATTTGTGTTGCCCATGGTACCCATGGCTTATTTTGTGATCTTTCCATGATGATATGCTGCTCCCAAAACTCAGTCTAACAGAGTCATACATGGAGTATTTGTCATAAACATGCCTTCTGTAGCGCCCGTCTTGTGTCACCTGTTAGGTAGAAGTTTAGCTGGGAAACTGATAGAAAATCTTCACCTGTGTTTTTAAGACCCACTGTGAGTTCCTGCTTTGGGCTACCAGACATTCAATTTATTTAATAAGACTGTGCCTGTACCAAAGAGTAACAAGAGAATCCAGAGCCTGATAGCACTGCATTCCTGGTCTGAACAGAATCAAAGCGGTGGTGTTAATTATTCATGGTGCCATTTTATATGTTGTCTTACTTTTTTGTAATTACCAGAGTCTATATAATTAACCTTTCATTTAAAGTACTTAACATTAAGTAAGGGAATAATTGTAACTGTTTTAAAAAGTATATGGAAGAATTTAAAAACCTGTAGAAATGAAATTGCCTTTTTCTGTTCCATAGTGATATAATATGTGTGTATATATATAAATGTGTATGTGCTGGCAGTGTTCCAGATGGTGATGGTCATACAGGGTTTTGGTTTTTTTTTTTTGACAGGCAGAGTTAGACAGTGAGAAAAAGAGACAGAGAGAAAGGTCTTCCTTTTTCGTTGGTTCACTCCCCAAGTGGCCGCTACGGCTAGCGTGCTGCGCCGATCCGAAGCCAGGAGCCAGGTACTTCCTCCTGGTCTCCCATACAGGTGCAGGGCCCAAGCACCAGGGCCATCCTCCACTGTCCTCCCAAGCCACAGCAGAGAGCTGGACTGGAAGAGGAGCGACCAGGACAGAAACTGGCGCCCCAACCGGGACTAGAACCTGGGGTGCCGGCGCCGCAGGCAGAGGATTAGCCAGTGAGCCGTGGCACCAGCTGGTCCTCATACAGTTTTATTAGCCTGGTGTTGTGCTCCTTGGGTTAGTGATGGGGGCTGAGTCCATATCTTTGTTTTCTGACACAAATTCCTAGAGCGGGAAGTGAGCTTTGAGGTGACTTAGTACAAGTGCGTTCTTTCCCTGGTGAGGAAGCAAATCGCCTTCAGCCTAAGCAGCCCCCAAGGTGTTGCCATGAGGAGCAGGTGCCACACGTGTCTGATACAAAGCCTGGGGTGTGCACTCGACTGGGTCGAGGGTAGACACCAGGCGGCTGCCTGCCATTCAGGTCTCTTTCTGATAGACTGCAAGTTGCGAAGCATGTCCTCCAGTAAAGGGACTGAGGGGTGGTCTTGCCTTGGGTAAGCAGAGATTTATTTTTATTTTTTATTTTACTTGAAAGAGTTACACAGAGAGAGGGGGGAGAGAGAGAGAGAGAGAGAGAGAGAGAGAGAGAGAGGTCTTCCATCCGATGGTTCAGTCCCCAATTGGCCGCAATGGCTGGAGCTGTGCCGATCCGAAGCCAGGAGCCAGGTGCTTCCTCCTGGTCTCCCACGCGGTTGCAGGGCCCAAGCACTTGGGCCATCCTCTACTGCTTTCCCAGGCCATAGCAGAGAGCTGGACAGGAAATGGAGCAACCGGGTCTTGAACCAGCGCCCATATGGGATGCAGGTGCTGCAGGCCAGGGCGTTAACCCACTGCACCACAGCGCCGCCTGGATAAGCAGCAATTTCATTCACAACCCAGTCACCCCTTCCCCGTTTCTGTCATCACTCAGACTTCAGGACACTGCCTGGTCTTTCTTCAACGTCTGTCACAGAGCCTCACGTTTTGTTGACCTTCAAGCTGTGTCCAGTAATGAGATCAAGTCCGAAGGATGGTGCAGTACCTGCCACATGCAGCTCATTTCACGGAGAGGATTGACCTGTTTTCCACGTGCTGGACACGAGCTGCATCCCTCAAGGCCATTTTTAAGTACCCCTCTTCCATCTGTGCCACGTCAGATCCCAGATTCGGCTGTGCAGGGGACGCTCTGGCGTGCAGAGGACAGAGAGGGAACCATCTTCAGCGTCAGGTCTCCATCTCCCACTTTCTGTTTCTGCAACACTCTGCTTAGAGGGACTTGATGCCTGCCAAGGAACCTCCTGAGAATAGAGCCCATGGGGTCGAGAACCCAGGCTTTGGAAATTGACCGACCTTTCTGTTCTGTGGGTCTTTGCTCTCTGGCCCTGAGAGCCATCCTCAGGAGAGAAGAGAACGGTCACCCATTAGGGTTAGGATGAGATTGAAAGAGATCATACTGTTGTGTGACTGTTCACAGCAGCTGCATGTGGCAAACCCATTGGCTCCTTGTAACCCAGTGTCTCCCTTAACCAATTTTTTGCTTATTTGAGAGGCAGAGAGAGACAGACAGACAGCAGTGGCTGGAGGTTGGGCGGGGGCTGCCCCTGTGAGCTGGAGACTCCATTCAGGAGTTGGAGTTGGGTCTCCAACTCAGCTACACTGATGTAGGACGTGAGCATCTTAACTGCTAGGCTAAATGCCTGCCCCTCCCTCAGCCAGCTGGTCCTCTCCACCTCCACCCCTGCCATCATGGCTCCAGCCCTCCAGATGGGAGTGCCTGAGGATGGGGTGCTTAGCAATGTTAGCAGACTTGTGGTTGCTAAGACTGGGGCTAGAGGTCCCACCTGCATCTCACGGGGAGAGATGGGGTGCTGCTGTCCAGCCTGACCCCGCCTCCCCCGCCATGGCAAGTGACTGGCATTTTAATAGTGCCCAGCTTGAGAATAGCGCCCAGCACGTTTGGCTAAAGGAAATTGTTGATGCCTGCTTGAAAAGACAATCGCTAGTTACGTCCTTTGCTTTCTCTGGCAGGGTCTGCCCTTCTCACTTGTGCTGGCTCATATGTTTTTCCATGTCTCGACAGCATCTCCCACAGCACACCTCTCCTCACCCTCCCTCTCCCGTGTTGTGTTGTGCTCCGCGGCCTGGGCCTGCCCCTACGGAGCGGGAGCCTGGGAGGATGGAGTGGTTCCCGTTCGTGTCTTTTTCTCCTCTCAAGGCCTGGCACAGTGCCCTTTGCCTGACAGAGGTCTTGGGTTAATTGTCAGCAAGACGGCAGGCCCTAGATGGCTAAAAACAATGCTTTTGGGGGACATTTAGAAAAATAACTGTGTGAAAAACTTTGAGTCTGGTGCAGGCAGGTGTCTGGGTTGACAGCCACAGGCTGAAGTGAAGAAGTAAATACCAGCCTTTGAGTGGACGCACGGGGCCATCGTTGGCTCATTTATGTAACACCACTTTATCTTGTCATTTTGGATACCGTTTCAGCCTGGAAAGAGAGGTTAGCGTGTGGTTAGATCATTAGTTTGGATCCTAGCTTGTCCTTAGTCATTGAAGTTTCCTGCAGTTACTAAAAATTTCTGTGCCTTGGTTTCCCTGCTGGTTGCATAGGAATAATATTAATCTTGAAGGCTGCACTGGCTTACAGCATGGGAAATGCTTAGAATGTTAGTGGAATATTGTTCTTGATGACATTAATAACTTTTTTTAAAAAAAGATTTTAGTTATTTGAGAGATAGAGTTAGAGACAGTGAGAGGGAGAGACAGAGAGAAAGGTCTTCCTTCTGTTGGTTCACTCCCCAAAATGGCCGCAATGGCCAGAGCTGCGCCGATCTGAAGCCAGGAACCAGGTGCTTCTTCCCAGTTTCCCATGTGGGTGCAGGGGCCCAAGCACTTGGGCCATCTTCTACTGCTTTCCCAGGCCATAGCAGAGACCTGGAATGGAAGAGGAGCAGCCGGGACTAGAACCGGCACCCCTTCAGGATGCTGGAACTGCAGGTGGAGGATTAACCTACTACGCCGTGGTGCCGGCCCCCGTTAAAAATTTTTGAACATTCTGATTCTTCATTTTAGTATCTGAATACTTTTTCTTTATAAAGATATATTTATTTATTTGAAAGAATGAGTGAGAGGAGAGACAGATTTTTTTAAAGATTTATTTTTTATTTATTTGAAAGACAGAGTTATAGAGAGAGGTAGAGACAGAGAGGTTCACTCCCAAATGGACCGCAACGGCTGGAGCTGCGCCAATCTGAAGCCAAAAGCCAGGAGCTTCTTCTGGGTCTCCCACGTGGGTGCAGGGGCCCAAGAACTTGGGCCATCTTCTACTGCTTTTCCAGGCCATAGCAGAGAGCTGGATTGGAAAAGGAGCAGCCGGGTCTAGAAGTGGTGCCCATATGGGATGCCGGCGCTTCAGGCCAGGGCTTTAACCGCTGCACCACAGCACCGGCCCCGAGACAGATATTTCATCTGCTGGTTCACCCCCCAAATGGTTGCAATGGCCAGGGCTGGGCCGGGAGTCAGGAGCTCCATCCGGGTCTCCCACATGGGAGGAGGAAAGCCGCATCCCAGGGTGTAGGGTGAGCAGCAGGAGTATGGAAGCTGGGAGAGCTTTAGCTCATCTTGAGGACTCTCCACCTCTGAACTCCTGTTGCCTGGAGGCGAAGGGATTCTTAATAAGCCACAAGGAGATTTTCTCTTCCAGCTGCTCGAAATCCTGGTACAATGAGTGACCTAATTACACCTGCCCTGAGTGACAGGGAAGACGTAGCTGGGAGGAAGGGGTGCATTTTTCCTTGCACGTAAAGCTGTTGGTCTTGTACCTCACGAGTGACCCACAGGAGGATGGTACCTGGTTGATTGTCAGGAAGAGTAACTACGAATGGTTGCTGGTGGTAATTTAACTGGTCTGTTCACAAGTGTCCCAGGGCTCTGGTGAAGAGTTTGGGCTTAGAAGACCTAGGTTTTAATTCTGTGTTTTACTGTTTGGGTAACCTTACTCCGTTCTGTCCCATGTGAGTTTCCGTTTCTCCAAAGGTGGGACTCAACCAAGTGGTCTTGGGGGACCTGGTCAGCTTTGGTATTTCCCCTCCATGTCCTGTGTCTCATCCCAAATAGGTCAGAATATATTTGGGTGCCTCCAAACATCTTTAGATGAATGCTGTCATTTGATGGGCTCGTGGTGAAAAGGAAAGGAAAAACAAAGCGTAAGGAGGGAGACAGGGGACCAGAAAGGGAGGTGAGATGAGGAGAGAGGCAGAGGGGAGAAGGAGCAGCCATTTCTGCAGGTGCTGTTGATTGGGATGGGGCAGCATCCCCACGACCTTGATCCCCGTCACCTGATGGCAGGTGAATTTTGTTCCTGGAGCCTCACTGCTGGTGCGGGTCCTGGTGGGGCTCCCTCCCTATCTTCACATCATTGTCTGTGGACCTTGGGATGATTTTCTTGGTGTATCCTTGTTTCCGTTTGCACATGATTGTATCTGTGTGACAGAGTGGTTACGGATTGTGTGCAGAGCACTTAAGGCGATATTTAGCACATCAGCAGTCGGGGAGTGATTATTAACATGTATTTTGACATGACTGGAATGTTTAATGTGACTGAAATTTGGGAGGAGCATTTCGTGGCAGTGGTGGTTCCTTATTTATTCATAGCTTATTGGCTGGCTTTACCTTTCTGAGAAGTTTTAAAACAGTTTGAGAGCTGTCAAGTGCTTTGCCATATATCTCATCAGTTGCATTTATGTTTTCCAGCCTATGAAAATCTCTTTTGACCTTCAATTTGGGAAATAAAAACCTTGGTGCCCCTTTTTCAAGGGACTTTAATGATCATCATGACGGTTTTATTCCACTACTTTTTCTAATGCAATGTTCTCCAGTATCTTAGTTCTTTTAAATCAAGGGTTGTCATTTAAAAATAAATTTTGTAATATTACAGTTTCAGGTTAATTTCTTTAATTTTTTTTTTTTTTGGTCTGTGTTTTAGGCAGTGGTTCCTCATTTGTAAGTAGTCAGAAAAATACAAGGCAATTTTGAGAAGAGGTGGTGTTTGTGTTTATTTGGAAATAGTAAGAGCTTGTACTCTGGCCGCCTGATTGGAAATGAACAAGCGTGAGGCCTTGGTGGCTTATCTTTTGCGGATTTAGGAGTCTTTTTTTTTTTTTTTTTCTTTTTCTCCCCAAACCTTCTCATTGTTGCTCATCACTGTGCTGTCTCTCCTGAGCAACGGGGAAGCTGTGCTGAGTGACATTTGACAGCGTTAGAATGGCTTTTCCTGATGTGGCCACAGAACGTGCTCCACATCACTGAGCCCCGCGTCTTTTAATCGCTCTTCACAATGGAGCAGAAAGTGTAAGCCTGTTATTAGAGTGATGCTAGCTAAGAAAGCTCTCAGAGCAGGGTTTAATTTAGGAACCAGCTCCTACGAATTGCTCATTTTTAGGGTGCATGTAAATTTTACATGATTTTTTTCCCCTGCACTGAAGCTAGTGTGTGACTAGCTCTTAGTCATTGTCATGGGACCTGATGTTGATTTGACTAGAACTGGCAGAGGGAGGAATGCTGCTTGGAGTCCTTGCCAAGCAGTTCACGAGGCTAGCTGGTGGAAGGATAATGAAGGGTTTGTTGTCCGTCGGTTGCAGTTGAGCTGAAACTGTCTGGTGACGGTTAGCACAGTGACCAAGTGAAGAAATGACTGTAATTTAAGGTGCTGTGTTGTTGTTTTCCTAGTTGACATCAGGTACCTGGCTCTAAAATGCAGGGGACTATCTAGCAAGGGTACAACCCAAGGTAATCTTTCCTGGGCATCTGATTGAAGATGAATACCGAGCTGCTGCTTCTGATGGCACGTGCTCTTTGAAACCTCAGGTGGGTGGGGGCTGGGTGCTCCCAGGGGGGTGCTCCCGGGAATTTCCAGGATATTGGAGTGTGCTTAGGGCTTAATTGTTCTCGCTGCCTTTATGATTGTTTCCTCCCCTGTGTTCCCGTGGCAACCTGCATGTACTGCCATATTAGCAGCTTTAGTGCTGTTTCCTCCATTTTTGGTGCCCCCTAGGTGAGCACTTGATGAGGGTTTGTGTTTGAGCCAGTTGTCCCCAACATAGGTCAGTAAAGCCTTTTCGAGCGAGTATCTTGCTTAGCTATGCACTGGTATACTTAAAATATTTATAAACAGGCCATATCAAGGCTTGGCAGGCTGGATGCTCTGCTGCTTTCATGGCTAACTCCAGAGACAGTCCTGTTGAGAGACTTGCCCGTCGGAGTCCTGGAGATGCGTTGGCATGCCTCCCTCGCATTCTTGCTGGCTGGCAGGAACGCCATGCTTGGTGCTGCTCAGGGTGAATGCCAAGTCACTCGAGGGTGCTCTCCTTTTCTATTCATCCACCAGAAAAATCCAATTACATTCACATTTAATAGACTAGTTCTTTGTGCTTTTTGACTGTGGTACACTCCAAATAGGAAAAAAACCAAACACACACATACACACACAAAACCCCCTTCAGTTTCTAAGTGGAGTTGAGTAGGCAAGTTGGAGTCTTTTTGGTTGTGACATTGTCTTTGTGGTCTGCACTTTCTTGTGGGTGCCCCATCATATATATACACACTTTCATTTGCTCTTTACAGCCGTTGGGCTGCACAGAGCAGAGCTGTCTCCATCATACAGAAGTGAGGGCATGACTTCAGTTTTTGGACTCAAAAGCTAGGTGTTTCTGTTGCATCACACTGACTCTGGGATTGGTGAGAATGAGCATAACCAATACAATCAATACTCTCAAGGAGCTTTAGGAAAGCATGCATTTCTTGGGGCTGGCGCTGTGGCATAGCGGGTAAAGCTGCCGCCTGCAGTGCCAGCAGTGTCCCAGCTGCTCCACTTCCGATTCAGCTCTCTGCTATGGCCTGGGAAAGCAGCGGAAGACAGCCCAGGTCCTTGGGCTCCTGCAAACGTGTGGGAGACCTGGAAGAAACTCCTGGTTCCTGGTTTTGGATAGGCGCAGTTATGGCTGTTGTGGCCGACTGGGGAGTGAACCAGTGGATGGAAGACCTCTCTCTCTCTCTGCCTCTCCTTCTCTCTGTGTGCAACTCTTTCAAGTAAATAAATAAATCTTTAAAAAAAATAAATCTTTAAAAAAAATAAATCTTTAAATAAATAAATCTTTAAAAAATCTTTAAAAAAATGCATCTTTAAATGCATTTCCCAAAGCATTTTCAAACAAGTGAAAAAAAAGCAAATAGGGGCTAGCATTGTGGCGTAGTGGGTAAAGCCGCTGCCTGCAGTGCCAGCATGCCATATGAGTGCCAGTTCTAGTCCCGGCTGCTCCACTTCCAATCCAGCTCTTTGTTTGGCCTGGGAAAGCAGTAGAAGATGGCCCAAGTATTTCTCCTATGCAGATAGGAGACCCGGAAGAAGCTCCTGGCTTCTGGCTTCGGATTGGCACAGCTCTGGCCATTGTGGCCAACTGGGGAGTGAACCAGCAGAGGGAAGACCTCTCTCTCTCTCTCTCTCTCTCTCTCTCTGCCTCTCCTTCTCTCTTTGTGTAACTCTGACTCTCAAATAAATAAATACATCTTTTTTTTAAAAAGCAAATAAAGTTTTCTTATTACCAAGTAATCTCAACTGTAAATTATTTGGCAAAAGACAAGTAAACAACCATGCGAAATAACCTCTACTGATATGAGGGAACTTCAAAAAGGTTGTATAAAATAGACTTTGAAGATCAGTGGGATGCCAGCGCTTCAGGTGGAGGCTTAGCCTACTACCCCATAGCGCTGGACCTAGTAAGATTTAAAAACAAAACAAATAAACCAAGAAACTTTCATATTTGTGTGCCTAAAAGAAGGCACCCAGGGGTTCCTCCCCTCCCCTTGCTATCCCACCATCCATTTTTGCATCTCCTGCTTCCTGAAGGGATCTGGGCTTCACATCATGGTTTAAGCTGTCCGTCACTGCTTCCTGAGGGTGGGTTCTGTCTAGAACAGCTGTTCAGTTCTCCAGCCATGGGGTCACTGAAGAGTAAGCTGACACATTCCTGTATATGGCTGAATTATCCCAGGTCACTGAAGCTTTTATTTTGTGATTTTGGTGACCAAGAAAATTAAACTCGAGGTGTGATTCTCGAAGTCCTTTTCAAATCAGCATTCTGGTATTACTGATAATGTGAATATTCCATTGACTTGTTAGCTTGGTGATTTATAGACAGCCCAGGTACTTTATGCCCTTGCTGCTCAACTCAGCAATCTTGGCCTCTCCTGGGAGCTGGTTAGGTGCACACAGTCTGCCGGAGAGAGGACAGCTCCTGTACTTCTTTCTTGCATACTCTGGGGTTAGGTCATAGCACAAATTCACTCACATGGGTGATGACTAGCGTAGCAGAGGAAGGATTCAAACACAACTCTGATGGCTTTGTCTTCTTGGTCTTGTCTTTAAACATCATCCTGCAAAGTAAACAAAATGAAAACTCAAAGTATTTTTTAACGATTATGCATATCCTTTGTTACTTACAATAGGTTTCCCATGGGAGCAGTCTGAGGACCCACCACACACATTCGCTTGAACCTTCTTGCCATTGAAGCTGCTTTGGACATTATTAACAAGGGGTGTGGAAGCAAATTCCAGAATGCCCAGCTGTACAGTCTGATGTCTTGTGCCTCGTGTTCTCTGACCTCCTGTTTCTGTGTTTGGCATGGCTTGTTATCTTCCTTCCAGTCTTAAGGTGTTCTCACTGCGGTTCTGGGTCTGACTCCCATGCGCACTTTCTTAGGAAAACTGCAAGATTCTGCTTGGACTTTATGTCCTGAAAACCACTTTTTTTTTTTTAAACTTGATGAAGCTTTCACAGAGAACCCCAACCGCATCCACTGCTCAGGACAGAAATATGTCTGTGCCAGTCTTGTCTTTTGTTGTCCTCTGTTATTATCTCCTGTGTTGTTTTAATTCTTCACGTATTTGTGCTTCCTCTTTTCAGCTACTTTGTAAGTTCCCTTGGAGTAAAATTGCAGTATTCCACACCTGTTGGAATGCCTCCTTTCAGACCATTGCATATTTATGCTTTGAAATTTAGCTTTGGAATAAAGCAAGCATATATTTCAGTATCATAACCTTTGGCTTAAAGTTGGGTAATGATCTTATAAATTTTCATGAAATTACATTACAGAATTTAATGTGAGCACATTTAAACTTGAGGTCTAATTCATTATCTTTGTATCCCATCAAACCTAGATTTTAACACAGCTCTTAGTCAAGGAGTTCTTTTTTTAAAGATTTTTTAAAAAGAATTATTTTATTTATTTGAAATACAGAGTTACAGAGAGAAGTAGAGCCAGAAAGAGAAGGCTTCCATTCTGCTGGTTCACTCCCCAAATGACTGCAATGGCCAGAGCTGAGCTGATCTGAAGCCAGGAGCCAGGAGCTTCTGCCAGGTCCCCTACGCAGGTGCAGGAGCCCAAGGACCTGGGCCATCTTCTGCTGCTTTCCCAGGCCATAGGAGAGAGCTTGATCAGAAGTGGAACAGCCAGGACTTGAACTGGCGCCCATATGGGATGCTGGCACTGCAGGCTGGAAGGTTAACCCGGTGTGCCACAGTGCTGGCCCCGTGGAGTTTTTTGTTAAGTAGTTATTTAATTTAAACTGAGCTTTAACATCTCACCCTGAATTAGAAGCTAATAACTGAGCAAGTGGCAAGTGAAGCAGTTTTGTCTTATTATGCTAAGAAGTATTCTAAACATCATAATCCCAAGTCAGTATTGGTGTTCAGTCAAATGGACCTCAAGTGTAGAGTTGTTGGACTACCGATGGAAGCATTGTTTGGTTTTTTATTGTTATTTTTTCACTGCTGGAAAGTTGTCTTTGTCTCTCTGACTGTCAGGAGGAGGAGGAGGAGGAGGAGGAGGAGGAGGAGGAGGAGGGGAGATGCTTCAGGAATCTTAATGCTTGGTCGTAGCCAGAGTCAACAGCAGCTGCTTAATGACCACAGCAGATGTGTCAGGAAGGCATTACAAATAGTAAAACCCTAAAGTGATGTCTTCTCTTAAAGTGTCATAAAGAAAGTTGGAGGACATGCAGGGCTGACATAGGGCATCTGTTCTTAGACAATCCTTTGACTTCATGTATTTATTGTACTTTCTTTTGATTGAAAGAAAATTAAATTATGCTCAAGTATATCATTAAGAAGACAACTAGGCTATAGTGTTTAAAAACGAACAGAACCCCAAAGCAAAACATTGTTTGTTCGTTCTTAGGCCTTTCCGGATCAGAAGTCCTATGTTTTAGGTTATGAACTAATGATATCCTTTTGGGGAACTGTGCCAACCTATTATTGTTTTATAATAACAACAACAAAGGAAAGAAAACATTTATTAGGCGCTCTGTGCTCAGCACCGTGGTGAGAGCTTGTCATGCGTTATCTTATTTCTGCTCCATCACAATGCTCTGAGGCAGGTGTCAGTGTTACCCGGGTTGAGCGAGATTTGAGAGTTGAGGCTACATGGGGATAAACAAGTTGCCAGGATCACAGAAGTGGCTGTTACTGATCACGTGGTAAGGAGTAGAGCAAATGTGTGTTCTTGGTTCCCTATCATAGTCTTCCTTTTCCTATTTGTGACTGTTGGTCTGGCAGCTACACTGACAAACTCTATGTGTGTGTGCCCAGCCGTGCTATTTCCTGAATAGTTAAAAAGTGATGCATTTTGCCAGATGGCCTTGCTCTAGCTTTGCATTCCGTCCGTGGCCCTCAGGCCTTTGTGCCTCTCAAGTCACCCTTAACTGAACCTGAGTTTCTTGAATTTGAAGATTCTTCGTCTGAAAGTACTTTGGCCTCCTCAGAACCAAACATCAGAACTAATTAACTGAGAACTACAAGAATGGTCACAGAGGACAAACAGAAACACTAGCATAATTTGCCAATGTGACTAGAGTGCTCAAACCATTAGAAGAGCCAAATTGGTTCCATAGAAGACACATTCATTCAAAATTTCAAATAAACAGTGTTTGCAGTGTTGCAGTTTTATTGTTAAGCCTTCAAATACTTCATGCTTTATGCTCTTCTTGCTTGATAACTAGTGTTAAGAATCTCTGCTGATCAAAAGTAGTAACCCTCAAAATTCAGTTCTGATATGAGACTCATAACAACACAGGAAAATGTAATTTTTTACATTTTTAATGATTTTTTCTCATTGAGATTTCTGAGATTTTTCACATATCCCCCCATATATCTTCGTCACTTTGAGTATCTTTTCATACTAAAGAGGTTTTTTCTCACTTTGGAGAAACTAGTGGCCAAGTTTACATGAGTGGTCTCTCTTTTTTTTTTTAATTTATTTATTTGAGAGGTTGAGTTTCAGACAGTGACAGTGAGAGACAGAGAAAGGCCTTCCCTCTGCTGGCTCACTCCCCAAATGGCTGCAATGGCTGGAGCTGGGCCGATCCGAAGCCAGGAGCCAGGAGTTTCTGCACCATGCGGGTGCAGGGGCCCAAACGCTTGGGCCATCTTCTACTGCTTTCCCAGACCATAGCAGAGAGCTGGATTAGAAGAGGAGCAGCTGGGTCTCAAACTGGCGCCCATATGGGATGCTGGTGCCCACATGGGATGCCAGCACAGCAGGCGAAGGATTAACCCACTGCGCCACAGTGCCAGCCTCTCTGAGTGGCCTTCTCTTAAATACAAAGATGCTGTAGCCCCCTCTCTCCATACCTTGTGCTCCCCTACAGAGGCTCCCTATAAATAGGTTGTTGGAAATTGAGACCTTCCATAAGGTTTTCTTTAAGTTCAATAGAAGTTTGGTGTAGAGGAGCAGACAACAGACCTTTGGTTCAAAGTGCTTGTGAAGTAGTTAGTTAAAAAGCACACTTGACAAATTTGACAAGTTTCTCATTGGCCTTTCAGATATTACTACTCCCGTGAGATAGATGGGAGGAAAAAACCTGCATAAAATTTAATGAAACACAAAAACGTTTCAGTGTGTGGTATTATAAATTACACAGTAGAAAATATACTCAACTCAACCAGATCTAGTCCTTATGTAAATATGTTTTAGCCATGTGTGGCCCTGATAATGAAGAGCACTGATATATAACTGTGATCCAACATATTTTCAGTGGAGCTACACCCAGGTTGTGCAAGCAAATCTTTAATTGGGTACCATGAAGGTGATTTATTTAAAGCAGTAATATTTACTCTGGATGGGGTGGGGTCCACAGTGTAAACGCAGAGGGAGATTATTAGTTTAGTGATGGGGTTATTCTTGGTGATGCTCATCTGCCGTGTCCGTTTAAACTGCTTTGATCCCATTACTGAGTAGGTGACTCTGCCGATACCGAAACTGCCATTTTTGTCCAGTGTTACCTGGCAGTTGCAGGACCTGGGCCAGGCCAGGTACTTGGGTCCGCTTAGAGTCCACTGGAGGGGTGGACCTAATTTCTGGGATGGCTATGGATCAGGCCTGGTGTTAGATCTCAGCAGGTGGCCTGGGCCAATGCTTATTATTTGTTGAATGATTCACAGGCAGGCAGGTTCCCAGTGAAGGTCATTGCATGGGCAGTGTTGGTGCGGGACCACAGCTGTTGTGTTGAGCCCATAAGTGAAATCTAGTTAAAGTAAAATTGATGGGAGTTTACACAGGAGCTTGTGAGAAGGGATTGGGAGGGAGGTAGAGGTTGGCTGTGACACAGAGCCAGCCTACCAGTGTTTTTGTTGAGTGTGAGGGAAGTGGGAGGCTGAAAAGAACCTGAGGGACCTGTGACTGTGGAAGGGGTGGGTGGCTGGGGATCCAAACAAAGACTCCACCGCCATTGCCGGCTTTGAAGGGGGCGGGGGTGGATGCCAGGAACCCAGTACAGAATGCAAGCTGGCAGAGGCAAGGGATTCTTCCCAGGAGCCTCCAGAGGAATTGGCTCTGCCAACACCTCGACGTTAGCCCTGTGAGAGCCATCTTAGACGTTGAGCTTCTAGAATCGTAAGGTAACAATTTGCTGTCGTTGAAGACACTTAAGTTTGCAGTGATTTCTTACAGGACCAACAGAAAAGGATGCACTAAGGTACAGGTACTGTGGTGACACTTGCCTACCAGTTTCTGATGGGGTCCGGTAAACAGCATAGTCAGATTTTCTGGTGACTGCGTGACTTTATGTGTTTTTTATTTCATGTATAACTGGAGATATGGGTTATTACAGAAGGGAACAGTCACTGCAGTTCTGATTTTATTTTATTTCATGATTTAAAAAAAGGGGCTGCAATGAGAATATGGTCAGAGTTGAAATGAGCTTTTTGAATTCTGAATTGTGAAAAGGGAAATATTTTGATGTGTGTTATCCCCGCTTTGCATATGCACCTGTCCCTTTAGATTTTCTAAAGCTCTGAAACAAGTGAGAAGCCAAAGCAAACTTTTATGAAGGAGAAGTGTTTCTGGGCAGTGGTGTGGCCTCGGCTGGGATGCAGCTCTGTGGGCAGTTTGGTGGCTCTGTGCCCAGCAAAGCAGGTAGGGTTGTGCCTCCTAATGGGTTTGTATATGCAGTGGTTCTTAGGAAGCCACAGGCTGTTTGACTGACTGCTGATCATTATCTGTAAGGGGTTTTGTTGCCCTACTGATGAACTAGTCCATGGTTGCAGTGTCTGAAGCCCAAGTCTTTTAACGTGGTCGCATAAAAGCCAAGGTCACATGGAGTGATGGTTGAAAAATTAATCAGTGGTCATTGGCCATCAATGCATATAATTTACAGTTACAGCTCTGGAGTCCAGTGTATTGTTCCGTGACCTGTTATCACCTGTGCTGTGGACGCCGAGAGGATATTTTAAATGTTGGGTGGGAGCCCGTGTGCCTGGCCACTGGGCATCTCAGGGCTCCATGTGACATGTGAGCAGCAGCTGTGCATTTGAGAAATGTGGGTAGGTCAGCAAATTTAGCCAGAGGCCCGGTGTGCGATCCAGTGAGGGGTCTGGGACGAGGCCACCTCAGCGGTAAGGACTCCAGCTTCTGTTCAGCAAATGTACTTTCGCCCCTACCAGCCTGCAAGTGTGCCAGGACTTTTGCTTTAGTCGCCTAATGCCAAGAAGAAACTCATTTTTCAAAACGATCCTTGTAACTCACATTAGTGAACATTTTGAATACCTAGAATATGTGTGAGAAAATGTTTTTATTTAAAATGCATGAAACTTTTCTTCATCTGGTGCATTGGTGACTTACAGTTGAAGTGAGCTGTTGGAGGTGTTTGTTTCACTTGTGAATTTTTAACATTTTACGCACAAAATAAATGCCAGTAGCTTTATGAAACAAATCACCTGAGATGGAAAAATCATAGAATGGCACACGCTGAGTCCAGAGTCTAGACGTGTGAGTAAGGTGTGCAGTTCTTTGTACTTTTGGAGTTTGAGAGACAGGATTCAGTAGGTTTCTGTTTTTTTTAAAAGATTTATTTATTTATAAGTCAGAGATTGAGAGACACACAGAGAGATATCTTCCATCTCTGGTTCACTCCCCAAATGGCTGCAGTGACCAGAGCTGAGCCAGTCTGAAGCCAGGGGCTTCCTCTGGGTCTCCCACGTGGATGCAGGGACCCAAAGACTTGGGGGCCATCCTTCACTGCTTTCCCAGGCACATTAGCAGGGAGCTGGATTAGAAGTGGAGCATCTGGGACTTGAGCTGGCACCTCTATGGGATGCTGGCGCTGCAGATGGCAGCTTTATATACTACGCTGCAGCGCTGGCCCCCTCAGTAGATTTCTTAAGTGAATGTGTGCAGCGCCTGAAAGCAAAGTGAACATCTTTAAAAATGGTATTAGTGCACTGAGAACGAACAGACAAGTTCCTGGGGTGGGTGGGTGGGGACGGCGGGGAGCAGGTAGCAAGGGAACACTTCTCCTAAAAGGATGGTACCTGGGCTGCTTCCCATAAGAGAATTGTGAGTAGCAATGGGTGCCCCAGTGAGGGAGTGGCTGGCTTCAACAACAAAGCCAACTCAGCAAAGCTCTCAGTGGTAGCAGGCTGGCAGCACACCATCTTGTTGGAGCACTGTGGGTGCGGTGGAGGAGAGCCTGGGGAGGGGTGGAGTGGTTGTCATCCATGTCCCACAGCTAGGATTTCATTTATTTATTTATTTACTACTTAAAGGCTTATTTATTTATTTATTTGAAAGGCAGGGTTACAGCAAGAGAGGGAGAAGCAGAGAAAGGGGGGAGAGAGAGAGAGAGAGAGAGAGAGAGAGAGAGAGAGAGAGAGATTGATTTTCCACCTGCTGGCTTACTCCCCAAATGGCTGCAATGGCCAGGGCTAGACCATGCTGAGACCAAGAGCTTCATCCAGGTCTCCCACATGGGTTCAGGGACCCAAGCTCTAGGGCCTTCCTCTGCTGCTTTCCCAGGTGCATTATCAAGGAGCTGGATCAGAAATGGAGCAGCTGGAACATGAACTGGCCACTATATGGAATGCTGGCATTGCAGCAGTGACTTAAACCTCTGTGCCATAATGCTGGCCCCTTGGATTTTATTCTGATGGCTGTGTGTTTGTGTGTATGTGAGTGTGTGTGTGTTGAAGAGACACAGATTTGCTTGTGAGTTCTTAGTGTGTACTCAACACCGTAGTATGGGCTGCACATCTCATTTAGTTCCCCAGCAGCCATATGAGGTTGGTTCTATTATTATTCCCATTTTACCTTTGAGAAAATGAAGGGGAGCTTTTTTTAAAAAAAAAAAAATATATATATATATTTGTTTATTTGAAAGGCAGAGTTACAGAGAGAGAGAAATGGAGGGGGAGAGAAAGAGATAGCTTCCATCTGTGTTTCATTCCTCAAACGGCCCCAAAAGCTGGAGCTGGGCTGAGCTGAATCCAAGACACAGGAGCCTCCTCTGGGCCTTCCACGTGGGTTCTGGGCCCAAACATTTGAGACGTCTTCTACTGCTTAAGTATGAAATTTTTTTTTTGAGATTTATTTATTTGAAAGGCAGAGTTACAGAGAAATGGACAGAGATCTTCCATCAGCTGGTTCACTCTCCAAATGTCAACAATGGCCAGAGCTGCGCTGGTCTGAGGCCAGGAGCCAGGAACTTCTTCTGGGGTTTCCCTATGGGTTCAGGGGCCCAAGGTCTTGGGCCATCTTCTACTGCTTTCCCAGGTGTGTTAGCAGGGAGCTGCATTGGAAGTGGAGCAGCCAGGACTCCAACTAGCACCCATATAGGATGCCTGTGCTGCAAGGGGCGGCATAACCCACTACAACACAATGCTGGCCCCCTCCAGTCTGAATATTTTGAAGATGCTGTAGAGATGTTGACTTGACCTCATGGTGAACCACTACTTCCTGGGTGGGAATTCATGACTGCTGAATACTTAGTGTGGTAGACAAAGTTCATTCTCTCTCTCTCTCTCTCTCTCTCTCTCTCTTTGTTTTAAAGATTTATTTATTTGAAAGAGCTACAGGGAGGGACGGAGAGGGGGAGAGAGAGAGAGAGAGATCTTCCATCTACTGATTCACTCTCAAAATGGCCGTAATGGTCAAGGCTGGGCCAGGCTGAACCAGGAGCCAAGAGTTTCTTCCAGGTCTCCCATATGGTTGCAGGGGCCCAAGGACTTGGGCCATCTTCTACTGCTTTCTCAGGAGCATTAGCAGGGAGTCAGGACAGGAACTGGTGCCCATCCAAAATGTGGACGCTGCAGATGGCGGTTTTACCTACCATGTCACAACCCTGGCCCCTTGTGAACATTTTAAAGCATTGTTGTATTATTTTGGCAAGGAGCCCAAGCCTTCAGGCCATCTTCCACTGCTTTTCCCAGGCTATATAGCAGGGTGCTGGATCAGAAATGGAGCAACCAGGACTCAAACTGATGGACATATGGGATGCCAGCATTGCAGGCAGCAGCTTTATCTGCTGTGCTGCAACTCCAGCCCCCACAGTACCCTCTTAATGTACATCCTTGTGATGACCTGTGTGCTGTGTAAGGACCCTTGAGCATGGCCAGCTTGTTTCTTTGCCAGGGATTTGCTTCCTGGTTCCAAGTTCCAGTATGTTATACTGCTTTATCCTGCTCAGTGAGGTTGCCAGCGGAACCCTTGGTGTGTCTCACTGCATGGGAGTGAGGAGAGACACGGATATACTCAGGAGAAATATAGGTGAAGGTTCTAGACAGAAAAGTTCATAGTGGAGAAGAAAATCTTTTATGAGGGAAGCAAATTAATTTTCATTTGACTGAAGATACTGTCACTGCTTGAGTAATTGGTTTGTTTGTGAAATCGGTCCCACGAACAATGTATACGGATTAGTTGGAGTTTTCATCTGTGTTAGTCTGTAATGTAAATAGGAGCTATTATTGCAGCCCAAATTAGCTTTAGATTTTGCATCCCGTTGTAGTCCAAATTACAAACTACTGCTCGATAATTTAATTGATAAAATTGTTAGAAATTCTGTACTTGTTTCGGAGCCCAGAGTAGAGAGAATAGAATCTCTTCAGTTTGTCTCAAGCGTATAATTGAGGCAGGACGCTGGAGTGGCGGGGAGACAGACACAAGCCTGAGTGCTTCCATGCAAGTACAAGGACTGCTTTCTGCCTTTCCAAGCAGTAGCCGGGGTAAAGTGAGAGGAAAAGGATGCCAACTGCACAGTAACACTGCAACTCTAAGTTTCTTACCTGTGTCCCGAATGGCTCAGTCTACAACATGATGAGGCTGAGTCAGTGCAACCTACTTGCAAACCAAAAAATAAGTCGTTTAGAAATAAAACAGCTGATGACGTTTGGGCCGTAGGTCGTATTTTGTCTCCGTAAAGCTCTTTTGGGTGATTTGCCTTGAGTCACCGTTTCCCTTGCTTGAAGGGTAGTGGGTACAATCAGACACATTAGAACGATGCAGATTTTAAACAACAAAGCCAAGGCCCTGGTTTCAAATGGCTACCCTTAGACGGGTGTGTGTGCTGCCTCAGCGTGGGTGTGTCATTGTCCCTGGGGAAAATCTGTTGGTGACATCGGATTGGATGAGTCAGAAGTTCTAGTGAGGGGCAGAGACTGGACTCAGCGGTTAAGTTGCTGCCTGGGATGCCTGCATCCCAAGTTTGAGGCTCCGCTCCCTATCCAGCTTCCTGCTAATGCTCACACTGGGTGGCAGCAGCTGTTGTCTCCAGTAGTTCAGTTCCAGGCTCCTGGCTTTGTTCTGGCCCAGCCCTGACTGTTGTAGGAATTTGGTAAGTGACTAGCAGATGGAAGATTCTGTCTCTCTCTCTTTCTGCCTTTCAAATAATAAATAAACCAGTAAAAAAAGGTCTAATGAGAAATGAGCTAAGGAAACACTTTTTAAAAGCTGTATGTCCTGTAGCATTCCAAGTAAACTAACATTTTTTAAAAAAGATTTATTTATTTATTTGAGAGGCAGAGTTACAGACAGAGGGACAAATAGAGAGAGGTCTTCCATCTTCTGGTTCACTCCCCAAATGGCCGCAATGGCTGGAGCTGGGCTGATCTGAAGCCAGGAGCTGGGAGATTCTTCTGAGTCTCCCATGTGGGTGCAGAGGCCCAAGCACTTTAGCCATCTTCCACTGACTTCCAGGCCACTAGCAGAGAGCTGGGTTGGAAGTAGAGCAGCTGGGACTGGAACCGGTGCCCATATGGAATGCCTGCACCACAGGCAGAGGCTTAACCTAACATATCATAGCGCAGCCCATAAATCAAACATTTTATACACATCGTGTGACTATGCATGTTTTAGAGAATCGAAGCTGGGTAACGCAGTATCTTCAGCCCTCTTATATTTGTAGATAAATGGCTGTAAATGACTTTGATCCCTCAGTGATGAAAGTTTGGATTTAATGTGTCTGAGGAGTCAGAAGTGCTCAGTGGCCCATTTCTCCAGTGTAGACAACACGTCTCCTACAGGTGCTACCTGTCTTGCAGATATCAGCTTGCAGAAGTGACCGCGGTGGTACTTTGAGATTGGAATGAAGACAAAACATTTGATTCCTTCAGCAGCTATGCAAGTGATTACTCCTGAAGGGAAAAGCATGTGGAGTGTAGAGATTGCTGTTTTTGTCACCTGGTTTGTGGCAGAAGCAGCAGCATGAAGGAGCCCACCTAAGAGCGACTCAGTTTTTATGATTTCACAATAAAATTTCCATTCGTATTTCATTGAGGAGCATAAGATGTTTCAAAGAAATTGTCTCTGTCATTCCTCTTTTGCAAAGGATGAGCAACTGATTGTGTATGAATCAGGCACAATGTAGCAGGTGCTCTGGTTATATCATTGCCGATCCTGCCACCGGTCCAGGTGGACACTGTCACTGTTCAGCTGAAGAAGCTGAGAGGGGACATAGGCGGTGCATGTACTCTAGGATTGAGAGTCACAGCCAGGCTGGCTGCAGGGACCGAGTTCTCAATTGCACTGCTGCCAGAACGATACTTGTTGTGTTGAATTAGTTGGAAGACCTTAGAGAGGTTTGGGGCATCTACTTCCCACACTTCCTCCATAGAGCTGTGATGTCCAGTATAGGAGCCAACAGCCATGGGCTACTCTAATTTATGTAAGTTTTTATTCTAAATAGATTTGAAAAGTTTAAAAATTAAATCATTCAGTAACAATAGCCATATTTCAGGCACCCAGCCACAGGTGGCTGTTCGTTTCTGCATTAGGCAGAGTGGATTGGGATGTTTTCATCATTGCAAGAAGCTGGTTGGACAGCTCTGCCCAAGGGTAGGGTGCTCTGGCAGAAGATCCATGTGGGGGCCCCTCAGGGGCTTTGTTGGCTGGGAAAGGGCTTGGTGCACTGACCTGTGCCTGGTGGCTCTGCTTGCGCCTCAGTCATATGCAGGTCACAGTGGGTTCCTCGTGGGACAGAGCAGCACTGGTAGGGCTTGGACATTGTGTGTTGAAAGCAAAGTGATGTGGCCAGGGGCAGGGGCAGGGGCAGGGGCAGCAGGCGCTCTGTGTGTGCTCCATTGGCCAGGCTTCATATCAGTGAGCCTCCAGGGAAGACCTGAGCTCATTACCCGTGCTTTTGCACAGAAGGCACAACAGAGTTTCTTGTTGTATGGATCATCCAATTGGAATAGAAAGTGTGGCTCAGCTTTGACTCGTAGCCAAGTGGGGGAACTAAAAGCTGTCCATATTATCTGTATGGCCAAAAGAAAGTGTTGTTGCTAACCGGAATTCAGATGTATATCCATTTGTGAAATGAGAGTGTCTGTGGATGGCTGCTGCATTAGCTTTTCTTGTCCCTAGTGACTGTCAGAGTGCTCTAGATGACTCAGAAGGATGACCTGGAATGCAGTCACTGGTTTTGGATGACCCAGGTTGCTGGGCCATCTATATATGGGGGAAAGTCCCTGAGTGTCTTGGACTGGAGGAAGGCAGAGGGTTGGCTTTGGTAACATTTTGGGTTGGGAGGTTGAGGGTCTGGAGCACAGGTGCTGTGCTTCTCCAGTCATAATGGGCGACAGTCCTCAAAGGGTCAGTGGTAGGAGCTCTGTGCCTTCTCCCATCTCAGGAAGGTGGGCTGGAGCCCTGAGGAGTGGGTTGCTGTGGGAGGAACCTGTTGAAAACCATACTCAGGCAACAGTTCCCCTGTCTAAAATCCATTCTTACTAGGAATCTCTGCCATTGCAATTCAGTAGCAAATTGTGCAATTGGTCTAATTACCTGCTGTTAAGTTTCCATCCCAATTATCATGAATTAGAAACAGTGATAATTATTAAGAGAGGTAAGGAATAAAAGATATCCAGGGTGGGAACTGATGCAGTTGTTGGCCTGGTCAAGCCTTGCCAAGAATATAAAACCAGTGGAACCAATTTTAGGTGCCTTGACTTTCCTCCAAATCGGATTCCTTAGCTGGCTCATATTCCCTCAGCTGCCACAGTTCCTCCTGGGTCTGGCAGGCACATTCCAGGCATTCACAGCTCGACTGAGATGCCAGAGTGTGCTTATTATTTATAGAAAATAACACCATATTGTTGTCTGTTTGAACTGACATTTTGTAGGTGTGGAGCTGAGGCTGAGGGCAGCCACGCCCTTTGGTTGTCTGTACGTTCTTCTTGAGTGAGTGGCAAACAACTTCCATGGGATAGAACCACACTGGTGCTTGCAGAAGTGCATGGAAGGGGAGAGAAGTTCCATTCTCTCATCCTGTATCTGGCAGGAGAAAGTGAAAATCTCTGCCCTGTGGGTCTGGGCACTGTTGGAAGAAGAGACTAACGAGGAGGTTCTTTGTTCGCACCACATGCTCTTTGTCTGAACTGGCCTCTTTGACATGATGGTGCAACGTGCAAGTGACAGAATGTTCCTCCTCCCCTCTCCCTTGGGCTCCGGGTTTGGAGCAGGTGGGCTGTCTGGGGAGCTGGCAGCCTCCTTTAGGGGAATTGTTTCATCATTTCACTTGCTAAATAAACTCCACTTTCTCCCCAGTTTTTCAGCAGGTTCCCACATTGACATACGCCCAGGTAGGAACGGGGTGTTCTTACACTGAGTGTCCGTTCCTGGCTCAAATTGAGCAGAACTCTGAAGTGACAAGTTTAAAGACCTTTCTCTGAATTGGCTTTAGGAAATACATAGGTATGATGCTTGTCAATCACACACTTGTATAAGTTTGAGAATCACCTGTGTTATAATGCAGCTTCCTGGGCCTCATTCAGAGAGGTTCTGATTCTGGAGCTCTAGGAGGTGGGTTCGAGAATGTGTGTGTTTAACAAGCTTCCGGGGCAGGCGCTGTGATGTAGTAGGTTAAGCCTCTGCTGGAGGTTCCAGCATCCCACTTGGATGCTCCTCTTCCAATCCAGCTTTCTGCTGATGTCCTAGGAAAGCAGTGGAAGATGGCCCAAGTGCTTGGGCACCTGCATCCACGTGGGAGACCAGGAAGAAGCTCCTGGCTTCTTGCTTCAGACAGGCCCAGCTCTGGCTTTTGCAGCCATTTGGGGAGTGAACCAGTGGATGGAAGACCTTTTTTTCTGTCTTTCCTTGTCTCTATCTGTAACTCTATCCCTCAAATAAATAAATAAAAAAAACTTTAAAGAAACGAAAACCAAGCTCCAAGCAGACTGATGCTCTCCTTTAAGCGGCTCTTTCCACACCGTTCTTTCATTGGCTTGAGGTGCACATCCATTTTTTAATTTTTTAATATTTATTTACTTATTTATTTGACATACAGTTAGAGAGAGAGAGAGAGAGAGAGACAGAGAGAAAGGTCTTCCTTCCATTGGTTCACCCCCCCAAATGGCCGCCATGGCCGGAGCTACGCTGATCCGAAGCCAGGAGCCAGGTGCCAGGTGCTTCCTCCTGGTCTCCCATGCGGGTGCAGGGCCCAAGCACCTGGGCCATCCTCCACTGCCCTCCCTGGTCACAGCAGAGAGCTGGACTGGAAGAGGAGTAACTGGGACCAGAACCTGGCGCCCCAACTGGGACTAGAACCTGGGGTACTGGTGCCGCAGGCGGAGGATTAGCCAAGTGAGCCACGGCGCCGGCCCCTCATCCATTTTTAAAAAATTCTTAGGGAACAAAATTAGAAATCTCTTACGAGCTCTTAAACTTTCCTGGTTAGAAACTTTGTTCACAGCACTGTCCTCTGTAACACCAGAGCTAACGTTACTCATAGATGAGGCAGTCCCCCTGCAACTCTTCTTATAACCATCCAAAGGTACAAATCTATGAGCCTATTTTCTGTGGCAGCCTTTTTCATAGGTGTAGATGTGGCCCAAATGCATCACACCTGCAGTCAACTCAAACCGTACACCCACTGGGGAAGGATGAGATGATTGTTTTAAAATAATTTGTTTAAATACTGAACCAACAAGTGAGACTGTACTTTCCCAGGAACTATGCTGCTAGTCTAATGTGAACCAACATTTGTTGACTTTGAAAAAGAGAATGCGGAATTCTATGGAGTATCAACAGTGTTTTACTAAAGTGTTGACTATATTCAAAGCGATGATCAATGTATGAAAATTATGATCTTTTCTATTGAGGAGGTATACAATTTTTTTCTCTGCAGAACTGACAGGGTGAATAAATCTTTGAAAGATCCTACTCTTATGTGAGCAATTAGCAGAGCTCCTTAGAGCTCCTGTTGTTGTCTTGGATCTTTTCAAAGCATAGAGGAATATAAGATGCAGATGGAAGAATTCATATTTCGTGCATCTCTTCCCTTTTGAAATCAAAATTCAAAAAAATTGCTTTAAGGTCTTATGTCATATTTCAAGTTTTTTTCTTTTTTAAAGAGATTTGAGAAAGAGAAAGGCAGAAAGTGAGAGAGAGGGAGTGCATGCTCATCTGTTGGCTTACTCCCCAAATACCTGCAGGGTGGGGGGAGCTGGGAACTCTGTCCAGGTCTCACACATAAGTGGCAGAGCTCACTCACTTGAGCCATTACCACTGCCACTCAGGGCATCACTGCACTGTCTGGAAGCTGGAAATCAAACCCAGGCACTCCAGTGTGGGATGCTGGCTGTGCTAACATGTGACTTAACCACTAAGCCAAATGCCTGCCCTTGAAGTTTTTCAACTGTCTAATAACTGAGTCTCTGCCAGGCCATTCTTGAAGAGTTTCTTCCCATTTTCCTATCCTCTTTAAAGATATAGCTAATGTATTGAATTAAAAAAATACCTCTTTTCATCTTATGATATTTTATGTTTTATGAAAAGTTAATTAGACAAAATGGGTTACTCTTGGTTGAGGCTGATGTAATATGTTGCTTATTGAAAAAAAAATCTGTGTCTAAAAGTCCTCAAAAGGCTCATTTGGGCAGGGATTTGGACACTGGTTTAATGTCCCAGTACAAATTATAGTTACGAGGGCCACTCGGCCTGTTAGGTCTAGGATGTGTGATGTCATGGAGATGTTTGTGTTTCAGCAACCTCTGGACAGAATATGAATAATAGTCTAGCTAGTGTTTGCTGTGTGTGTGCCAATGGGCTGTGCTGTATGCTAAGAGCTGGTGATTCTCACATAAAGAAGAAACAAGAATCCCTGCTCCTTTGGTGCTTGCTTTTTAATTGTTTTTTCCTGTGTGTGTGTAAAGTAGAAAGCATAATGTGTTTGTGGAGCGTAAGTGAAAGGAAGTGCTCACTTTTTCTACTGATAAGTCCAAAAAAGCTTTGCTAAGGAAAAATTTAAAAAATTGCTGATGAGATAAGGTTCTTGGCAATGAAGGTATTTCGGACACACTTCTTGAGAATGATCGTCAGTGATAAATATGATGGACAGATCCAGTTTGCCAGAGGTGGGAAAAGTAGATACCGTGGGAACAGCCTTAGGCACTATGGATAAGGGCTCCTAAAAAAACAAAACAAAACAGAAACCCTGGGATTTGATGTTTGCTGAGTCCTGAGGCCCTTTCTTCTCACCTGCAGTGCATCTCTGCCAATTGCATTGCTGGTTTTCTGTTAGCCACTCTTGTATTGGCTCAGGCCAAATAACCTCCAAGCTTCCCTGGGGGAGTGCCGAGTTCCTGTCTACACAGCACAGATCAGGAAGGAGCAGAATAGGCAGTTTGAGCTCTGTCTTAAGTTCTTATACCAGCCAGCTGGACCAGGTGGGGTCTCGGTGAAAGGGGAAAGCTGTCTCACGTGAGAATCTAGTGCGCAGAGCGTTCCTCCCTTTGATTATGTTTCTAACCTGGTTATCAATGTCATCATCAGTTCATGTTTTTGATATCTGAGAGGCGATATGTTTTATTTTCTAGAAAGTAAAAGAGCAACAGATTGTCCTGTTAAAAGCTCTGAACTGTAGATCTCACTGTTTGAAAGAGCAGTTCTTTGGGACAGAAATTAATTTCCTTGTTTCAAAGATAAAAGGACGACTTATGTTGTTCCTGAATGGAGTCCATTATTAAAACTTAAGAAGTGGTTTTGAAAAGATGCTGTCGGTATGCAATATATTAAGGAGACTGCTCTTGACCTCCAGTTTTAAAACCGTTCGCCTTGATGGAATATGTTGTTAATATGTAAAATCTGCTTCAATATTGCTTGCTAAATTGTAAGTAAATAGAAAGACAAATCTGATCCTTTCATCTCAATGATATTTTTGCAAAGGAGAAGTTCCCGGATACCTGGGGAACAACCTTCAGCCAATTTCTTCCCGATTCTACCAAAAAGTTACCTTGTTGGTTCCAGAATCTACTTTCGGAAAGTTCCTGTAAGGAGGGCAAAAGTAGCAGTGCTTGAATAGTGACTTAGATTTAGGTGGAAATTGTTATATAGTTCATACAGATATCTGTCTCAGTATTTTTCGTTACATTTAGTACAGTGAGTCATGAAGGCCACACGGGTTCTTGCCGTGTGCTCTCTGATGCAATTCTAGTTGTGTTTATGACTACTGGCAAAGAACGGTGACAAAAGAAAGGTGTTTACAATCCACAGGCTATTTTTCTCTTTTGAATATAGTGTTAAGATTTTTAGAGAAGCAAGTTAACCATTCTTTTAATAGATACTGTGCTGTACTTTGAGTTAATTAGTGCATTAACTGCATCACTATAATGAGAACCATATGAAACTATTTACTTCTATATAAGATCTTTTGTATGATGAGCTTATTTGTGATGTTACATAAAATCTTTCATCCTGTAAGAAGCATATGCAGGGGCCAGACATTGTGGCATAGTAGGGTAAGCCTCCGTCTGTGGTGCCGGCATCCTATATGGGTGCCAGTTCGAGTCCTGCTCTGCTCCACTTCCGATCCAGCTCTTTTGCTAATGGCCTGGGATAGCAGTGGAAGATGGCCCAAGTGCTTGGGCCCCTGCACCCATGTGTGAGACCCCAAGGAACATCCTGACTCCTGGCTTCAAATCGGCCCAGCTCCAACCATTACGGCCATTTGGGGAGTGAACCAGCAGATGGAATACCTCTCTCTGTGTGTCTCCCTCCCTCTATCTGTAACTCTGCCTCTCTTATAAATAAATAAATCTTTAAAAGCCAAACTGAACAAAGTAGATTAAAAAAAGGAAAAATAACATAAAAAAGAAGCATTTATAGTGGTTCGGAGGAGAGGTTTATCTGCAGAAAGTCTATTCTGAATGGCCACAATTGGATACAATTACTAACATATTTTTTAGATGATCTCTGTATGTGGTGGGATGTTTTTGGTCATGGAAGGGAGAAATAGTCAAGATGATATCAGATACACTGTTAGACATTCATGCATTTTCTAGTGAAAATGCCATGAGACTACACTGGAAGATTTGAGTTTTAACAGTGTTATTAGCTGGGAGCCTCAGCTGCCTCCTTAGTAACACCCAAACCAGGGGGATGTATATAGTAACATTGTTCTTTTCTTCCTTTTTTTCTTTCTTTCTTTCTTTCTTTCTTTCTTTTTTTTTAAGATTTGAAAGGCAGAGTTAGAGAGTGAGAGCGAGAGCGAGAGAGAGAGAGAGAGAGAATGTTCCATCCACTAGTTGACTCTCCAATTTCAATAGCCAAAGCTAGTCCAGACTGAATCCAGGAGCCAAGAGCTTCATCCAGGGCTCCCACGTGGGTGCAGGGAACCAAGTACTTGGGGCATCTTCTGTTGCTTTCCCAGGCGCATCAGCAGGGAGCTGGGTGGGAAGTGGAGCGGCGGGACTCAGACCTGCACCCATATAGGATGCCGGTGTTGCAGGTGGCAGCTTTACTCACTGTGCCATAACACCTGATCCAGCTTTATTAATTGCATTGTTGATTCATATTTCATAGTGACAGTGGCGTGAGCAGCTTGATAACCTGTTTTGGCTTTGGATGCATAGACTGTTAAGAATCTAATCTTGCATAATGTCTTTTTAATTTTTTCTTTATCCCTTCTGAGGGTGATAAATTGTTCTTGCCTGAGAAGAGGTACCCTAAGTCTCTGTTGATGACAGTGGTCATATCGTTATCACTAAAAGTAGAGACAGTCTTATGTTATATTATAGAGGCGTATGATTGTGAAAAATAACCTTAAGGTATGATTTGCAAACCCATTAGGGATTGTCAGGGATAGCTCCTGGCATAGATGAGCAAGTGTCACTGACTTTTATATGTGTTCTCCCATGAACCCCTCTGTGGTTTTAGCACATCAGATCAGCTGCTTTCTTAGGACAGAATGGTCAAGTGGGTTAGCTATGAATTACTCCTATGCTTAAGGATTGTGCATATGTTTGCATTATCTTTTTTTAAAAGAAATATTTATTTTTATTTATTTGAAAGAGTTACAGAGAGAGGTAGAGACACAGCAAGAGAGAGAGAGGTCTTCCATCCACTGGTTCACTCCCTAGATGGCCGGAGTGGCTGGAGCTGAGCCGATCCAAAGGCAGGAGCCAGGAGATTCTTACAAGTCTACCACGTGGGTGCAGGGGCCCAAGGACTTGGGCCATCCTCTACTGCTTTCCCAGGCCATAGCGGAGAGCTGGATCATAAGAGGAGCAGCTGGGACTAGAACTGGCACCCATATTGGATGCCAGAGCTTCAGTCTGGAGCTTTAACCCACTGTGCCACAGCGCCATCCCCACATTATCTTTTTTTTTAAATTTATTTATTTGAAAGTCAGAGCGACACAGAGAGAGGAGAGGCAGAGAGAGAGGTTTTCCATCTGCTGGTTCATGCCCCAGTTGGCCACAATGGCTGGAGCTGCCCCATTCTGAAGCCAGGTGCCAGGAGCCTCTTCTGTGTCTTCCCACGTGGCTGCAAGAGCCCACGGACCCAAGCCATCTTCTACTGCTTTCCCAGGCCATAGCAGAGAGCCGGATTGGAAGTGGAGCAACTAGGACTTGAACCAGCGCCCATATGGGATGCCGGCACAGCAGGTGGCGGCTTTACCGGCTGTGCCACAGCGCTGGCCCCTGCATTATCTTTTAAAAGGCCCTATTTCTATAAAGTCTTCAAAGTGCGGCCTTCTGGATCAAAGGAGAAATGCAGAAATTTTTAAAAACGATTTATTTATTTTTGTGAAAGAGTTACAGAGACTCAGAGAGAGAGAGAGAGAGAGAGAGAGAGAGAGAGAGGGAGATCTTCCATCTGCTGGTTCACTTCCCAAAGTCAGGAGCTTCTTCCAGGCCTCCCACGGGGGTGCAGGGGCCCAAGGACTTGGGCTATCCTCCATTGCTTTTCTAGGTCATTAGCAGGAAGCTGGTTCAGAAGTGAAGCAGCTAGCACTCAAAAGTAGATGCCGGTGCTGCAAGTGGCTGCTTTACCTGCTATGGCAAAGTGCTGACCCCCAGCACCTGCCCTTGAAGTAAAGAATTTTTAGAGCTTTTTGGGGCTGGCGCTGTGGCTCACTTGGTTAATCCTCCGCCTGCAGCGCCAGCATCCCATATGGGCGCCGGGTTCTAGTCTCGGTTGCTCCTTTTCCAGTCCAGCTCTCTGCTGTGGCCGGGGAGGGCAGTGCTTGGGCCCCTGCACTCGCATGGGAGACCAGGAGGAGGCACCTGGCTCCTGGCTTCGGATCGGCGTAGCGCCGGCCATAGTGGCTATTTGGGGAGTGAACCAATGGAAGGAAGACCTCTCTCTCTCTCTCTAACTCTACCTGTCAAGTAAATTAAAAAAAAAAAAAAAAAAAGAACTTTTAGAGCTTTCAAAATCTTAATAGACTTAAGAGTTTTTCTTCCTCATTGAATGGAAGAACAGAACTGGTGACAAATGGAACATTGAGTGCACCTGCTGCGTGCCTCAGCGCTGTACCTGGAGCGAGAAGGCCACACACACTAATCTGTCATAAATAGTTACCTTGGGTTGTAACTTGTATATTGGGCGGTAGTTTAGTTCTGGCATCTGCATGAGAATGAGGTTTGAGGTGTGTGGGAGGGAGGTGTGTGTCTTGGTTGCCTGACAAATAATGAGAAACCACAATTTCCGATTCCTTAGCTTGAGTCACTGTGATAAAGCTCTTTGCCAAAGTCAAACAAAATACAATGTGTCAATCAGTGATCCCCCAAATATGCACTTGTGTGTGTGTGTGATCTTGGGATGACTGCACTTTTGCTGGGAGTACAGAAGCATTGTTCTTTAAATGCTGTTTTTTTTGTTTTGTTTTGTTTTTTACATTTTGGGTGGGGAATTTAAAAGGAGTCCTCTAGGGGTGAGATCATCTTGCTAATTAATGAGAATTCCAATTCCACGAAGGTAATTACGGCAGGAGGAGAGTGTTCCTTGCCTTGAACAACAGTGGCCACAGCTGGTCTCCTGCTGCCCCTCCTCAGTCACCGTGGATGGCGCATGCTGAGAGTCTGAATGGCTTCCTGTGGGAGCAGATTGAGCCCTTAGCTGAGGAGTGCTGGCTGGTGCCGCTGTTAGCATCCTCAACACCCAGGGCTGCCATAGGGCCACTCTGCCGTGTCATGCTCGGCTGTTTCCCCAGGATTCATTCTGAAGACACAAGTTAGAAACCGGAAAGCAGAGGGAAGGGGCCGGGTTGGTTAGTTTATCTGTTCGTCTGTCCGTCCGTCCGTCCTTCCTTCTTCCCTCCCTCCCTCTCTCTTTCTCTTTCTCTCTTCCTCCCTGCCTCCCTCCCTCCCTCTCTCCTTCTTTCCTCCCTCACTTCCTTCCTTTCTTTCTCTCTCTCTTTCTTTCTTTCTCTTTCTCCCTCCCTCCTTCCTTCCTTCCTTCCTTCCTCCCTCCCTCCCTCCCTTCCTCCCTCCCTCTCTCTCCCTCCCTCTCTCTTTCTCTCTTCCTCCCTCCCTCCCTCCTTCCTTCCTCCCTCCCTTCCTTTCTTTCTTTCTCTCTTTTTCTTTCTCTTTTTCTCTCCCTCCCTCCCTCCTTCCTCCCTCCTTTCCTTCCTTCCCTTCCTTCCTTCCTTTTTCATTTTTTAAGATTTATTTATTTATTTGAAAGGTGAAGGGAGGTCTTCTATCCACTGGTTCACTCCCCAAATGGCCCCAACAGCTAGAGCTGTGCTGATCTGGAGCCAGGAGCTTCTTCCGGGTTTCCCATGTGGCTGCAGGCACCCAAGGACTTGGGCCATCTTCTACTGCTTTCCCAGGCCATAGCAGAGAGCTGGATTGGAAGTGGAGCAGCTGGGTCCCCTATGGGATGTCAGCACTGCAGGCAGCGACTTTTACCCGTTATGCCACAGCACCAGCCCCTATTGGTGCTTCCTGATGTCTGCCTCTGTGGCAGTCTCCTGAAAGATGATGTTGGTTGGACAGGATTGCAGCGTGACTTTGGGTCATGAATCTGTGGTAGAAACTGGAAGTTTCACAAATGGGACCTTTTGAGATGGTCCCAGCAGGAGTAGTGGGTAGGTGCATCCTTGAAGGAGCTGCTGAAGTGAATAGCTCTTAAAAGGACTATTAAGTAGCTATTCTGTGTTTTTGTTCCAGTTCTCTTGAGTGAGTCTCCTACAAGTGATTTGTTTTTGTTGTGCTTGATACCATATATATTCCCTTTCAATGGCCATATATCACCTTCTAAGTGGTTTTGTTGTGTGCAGTAAGTAGTACTATGACAGAAATTTATAAGAGAGCATTTTTTTTTTTTTGGCACAATCATTGTTATATCCTACGCTGGATAAGATGAACTGCAAATGTTGGTCAGTAAAGCAGTTTTGAAAGGGGACCCATTTCCAAATCAGAGGTGTGAAAATGAAATAAAACACCTGCATGCTTTAGAAGAGTTCTGCATGGTAAATGAGAAATCTGATTTTTTTACACGTCATACTCAAATTTGAAATGGGCTAATGAAATTGTGTGAAGTCTAGTTTCAGGGAAGAATTTATCTCAAGGACAATCTTGTATAAAAGCTTATTTGATCTTATTTGTGTAGAACTCCTCCTGCCCTTTGGTAAAGAATTCAGACTTATTAGATCTAGTGGTGGAATCCTGAGTGACAGATTGAAAGGAGGATGAGGGTGGCTGACAGTGTGGCATAGCCGGTAAAGCCACACCTGCAGTGCTGGTATCCTATATGGGCGCTGGTTCAAGTTCTGGCTGTTCCACTTCTGATCCAGCTCTCTGCTATGGCCTGGGGAAACAGTAGAAGATGGCCCAAGTCCTTGTTCCCCTGCACCTGCGTGGGACCCCAGAAGAAGCTCTTGGCTCCTGGCTTTGGATCTGCACAGCTCCCGCTATTGCGGCCAATTGGGGAGTGAATCAGTGGATGGAAGACCTCCCTTTCTCTTTGCCTCTCCTTTTCTCTCTGTGTAACTCTGACTTTCAAATCAAGAAATAAATCTTTAAAAAAAAAGAAAGGAGGATGAGGAAATCCCGGAATCTGTAGTGAAACCTAAAATCTGTTGTGAAATTAATAGGTCTGGATTTTCACGATCTCCTAATATTTTCCCAGAACCCCATAGTTGAAGACAATACGTAGACGCTGAGTTGTGCTGCCCAGATTCCCCGTGTTAAGAGAACATCACTGGGTCTTGAAAGCGCTCCTTTCTGAGCCCAGGTGACTGATGCTGTTGGAATTAACAGCTCTCTGCAGCCTTGGCAGAAACTACAGCTACATTAACGTAACATTGTAGCTACATTGTAGCTATGATACTTGGTACTGCAGAAATAGGGAATTCTGACTGTTTTCTGTAAATATTAGGAGTGCAGCAGTATCCTTCAGTGTTTAACTTTTTCATATTGTCTTGAAACACTTTCATTGTTGATGGATTTACCTTTGGGTTTACCTGCATTTGGTAGATTTTCCTCCCCTAGAAACTGGCCCTTTCCAGCATCCTTAAACTCATAATTTTTGAGAGTCTAGTGTCTGAAAAGTACTAAGCCAGTCATTAGTAAGAATGGCTTGGTTGTTAAGTGAAAGTTTGTTTTCCCTTTCCTCCAAATTTTGGTTTGATTATTTAGCAGGGATCACGAGCCTTTTTTCTGCCAAGGGCCTTTATAACATGATATTTATAACATCATTCATGGGCCATGCAAAATTATCAACTTAAAATTAGCCTGCTATAGATTTATTGATTTTAATCCTGCCTGTGGCTGCCTTAGCAGGGACAGACCAAACGATTTTGCAGGGCTGGATGGTCCCAACCCATACCAGCTGGTCAAGAGAAAATCATGCATATCTACATCATAGACAAACCCTCTAAATTAAATATTTCTTGTTTTTCTTTAATACACCTTTTAGTTCACATGGGACTTGTGTATCATTCTGATATTTAAAGAAAAAGCAGGCAGGCATTTGCTGCAGCAGTTTAGATGATAGTTGGGGTGTATATATCCCATATTGGGAGGGCCCAGGTTCGAGTCCTGGCTCTGCTTCTGATTCTAGTTTCCTGCTAATGTGCACCCCAGGAGGCAGTGGTAATGGTTCAAAGAGCTGGGTCCCTGCCACACATGTGGTAGACGCAGCTTTATATCTGGGTTCAGGCCAGGCTGTTAGGGCTGTTAAGGGAGTGACAGTGGGTGGAAGCTCTCCCTCTGTATCTCTAATTAAAAATAAATAAAATGTGGCCGGCGCCGTGGCTTAACAGGCTAATCCTCCGCCTTGTGGCGCCGGCACACCAGGTTCTAGTCCCGGTCGGGGTGCCGGATTCTATCCGTCTTCGAGGCCAGCTCTCTGGTATGGCCCGGGAAGGCAGTGGAGGATGGCCCAAGTGCTTGGGCCCTGCACCCGCATGGGAGACCAGGAGAAGCACCTGGCTCCTGGCTTCGGATCAGCAAGATGCACTGGCCGCAGTGGCCATTGGAGGGTGAACCAACGGCAAAGGAAGACCTTTCTCTCTGTCTCTCTTTTTCTCTATCCACTCCGCCTGTCCAAATAAATAAATAAATAAATAAAATAAAATGTAAGGATATAAATTTATATAGTCAAGAGGATTTTTTTGTAATAAGATTTAGTTGAAGTACTTAAATTTGACAACTCCTAGGATTTGACTTAAAATGTCAGAGTGTGTAGCGTGTGTGTACATCTGTGTGTTCTCTACAGCACTGATCTCAGCTGAAATGTATTAGGTACTCAGTATTTTTTTGGAGGGCTAATTTTTAAGTCATATTGTTTGGCATCACTTTGATTTTATTGTGATTAAAATAGTTGTCAAGTGATGTGATATTTGGGCCCTAAATTTAAAGACAGAATTATTTACAGATATCCTGTTAAGTAACTTGTTTATAGGTATTTGTAGTTGGCAGAATAACGGCCCCCAGAGATGTCCGTGTCCTAATTGTCCTAATCCGTAGAACCTGTGGACAAGTTACCTTATAAGGGAAAAGAAAGTTTGTAGATGTGTCTACACTAAGCTTCTTGAGATGGGAAGAGGCTCCTGGATTATTTGGGTGGGGCTGATGTATTTACAAGGGTCTGCATGTGGGAGGAGGATCAGAGACAGAAGGAGGTATGAGGACAGAAGCAGATAGGAGGTGCTGTGGGGCCTGCAACCAAGGCACGGGGTGGCCTCTAGCAGCTTCAAGAAGACCAGGAAACACATTCTCTCCAGGTGTCTCCAGAAAGGAAGCAGCCTGCCGACACCCTGGCTTCAGCCGGGTCAGACCTCTCACCTCCAGCAATGTAAAGGGAAGGGATTCTGTGTGTTTGAAGCCATTACCATTGTGACAGTGCATCACAGCAACAATAAAAAATTAATCTGGTGTTTCTGTTATTTACCTCTCAGTCTTTTAAAGATGACTATATTCTGTCAGCATTTGGTGTGCCTTAAATTATGAGACCATTTCTAGGAAACACTAGATATTTAAACTATGGTGCAAAAGAAAATTGGACATATGTGTATTGTATCTTCTGTGGGTCCATTATTTAGGTCATTGGAAAAATTGGTTCCAGTCCCAGTGTGGTCTTTTTTTTATTTTTATTTTATTTTTTTTACAGGCAGAGTTAGACAGTGAGAGAGACAGAGAGAAAGGTTTTTCTTTGCTGTTGGTTCACCCTCCAATGGCTGCCGCAGCTGATCTGATGGCAGGAGCCAGGTGCTTCTCCTGGTCTCCCATGGGGTGCAGGGCCCGAGCACTTGGGCTATCCTCCACTGCACTCCCAGGCCACAGCAGAGAGCTGGACTGGAAGAGGGGCAACTGGGACAGAATCTGGCACTCTGACCAGGACTAGAACCTGGTGTGCCGGCGCCGCAGGCGGAGGATTAGCCTAGTGAGCCATGGTGCCAGCCCCAATGTGGTCTTGATGAGTAACACTGTATCTGATATACTACTTCACAGCTTGGGGGCAGGGGTTAGTCTTAAGCATTTTTTGGTAGGACCACAAAGTAAAGCACATCAGAGCTAGAAGTTGTAGATGAGCATTATTCAATATTTGGGTAGGTATTAGGATACAGAATCTGCCCACTTTATTATGTGAAACAGTAAAATTGGAAAATTGCATAATTTGCTTGTTCTTTCCTGTTTTATATACTTTGTAATAAAGTTCACATAGAGGTCATACATTGACATGTCAGAACTTAAAATATGAAAATCCAGCATTTTCCCAAGAAAATCAGTGGCAGGATGGTATTCTTGGGGCTGGTTTTATTGTATTTTGTTTTACAGGGTGTAAGGCAAGTTCTTGTCTAATTGTCACTGAGCTAAAAATTGTTAAACAGCAAGCACTATCAACTGTCTTAACAGCCCATTTGATGGGTGTTGTCACGGTTGTTTTAGAGATGGAGGGTGAATCTCGGACCCATGCGTGTCACGATGCTGTCCAGCTCCAGTTACCCGCTGCACCAGCTACTCCCTAACTGCAGGTGTGTGCCGCGACCGGGCCCTGTTCCTGCAAACAAGGATCTGTGCTTTGGTCCTTGACAGACTGCCTTTCCATCCGCTGGGGAATTCTCACTACTTTATTTTATATCATTGAGGTGTTCTGGCCCATTGAGAAATAGTGATTAATGATGTAATCTTGCTGTCGTTGTCCATTCAGGCTGCTGTGACAAAATACCGCAGAGTGGATGGCTGATAAGGAACAGAAATTTATTGCTTGCTTCTGGAGACTGGGTGTCCAGGATCGAGGCACCGGCAGATGTAGTGTCTGGTGAGGGACTGTTGCTCAGGGATGACTTCCTGCTGCTGCTTCCTTAGATGGCAGAAGAGCAAAAGTGTCTAAATGCCCCTCTGTGAGGATGCTTATAAAGCAGTCTCCGGGATGGAGCCTCCTAAAGGCCCTCCCCCTTAATACGGTCAGGTGGAGAATTTTGTGTCAACCACAACTTTGGAGGACAAGCGTTCGGACTGCAGCAGTTACTGTGCTGCAGTGTTAGGGCTTTTATGGCTGGATCACTGCTGCAGAACCCTGTCTGTCTTGTCTGCATTCACTAGGAAAGGAAGATAAAAGGGCTCGCACTGTGGCATAGTGGGTTAAGCTGCTGCCATCAACAGCTCCAGCATCCCATGTGGGCACGGGTTCGCATCCCGGCTGCTCCACTTCCCATCCAGCTCCTGCTGATGTGCCTGGGAAGGCAGTGGAAGATGGCCCAAGTGCTTGGGGCCTGTCGCCCGTGTGGGAGACCCAGAAGACGCTCCTGGCTTCAGATTGGCCCAGCTGCAGCCATTGCAGTCATTTGGAGAGTGAACCAATGGATGGAAGCGTGTGCACTCTCTCTCTTTCTCAATCTGTCTCATCTCCTCTCTCTCTCTCTCCGCCCCCTGCCCCCCACAACTCTGCCTTTTAAATAAATGAAAATAAAAAAAAATTTTAAAGGAAGATCCAAGCACTTTGTATGAATTAGAGTTAGGTGCAAGAAGCAGAAACCCTTCCGGAAATGTTAGCAGGAGAAACTTGCCACAAGGATTTAAGAACTAACAGGCCGGCGCTGTGGCTCAACAGGCTAATCCTCCGCAGAGCAGCGCCGGCACACCGGGTTCTAGTCCTGGTCGGGGCGCCGGATTCTGTCCCGGTTGCCCCTCTTCCAGGCCAGCTCTCTGCTATGGCCTGGGAGTACAGAGGAGCATGGCCCAAGTGCTTGGGCCCTGCACCCCATGGGAGACCAGGAGAATCACCTGGCTCCTGCCTTTGGATCAGCACGGTGCGCTGGCCATGACGGCCATTGGAGGTGAACCAACGGCAAAGGAAGACCACGTCAGCAAAACCTTGAAGTTTTGATGATGTCGAGCTTTCCCCCAAGCCCTGTGGTTGTGCAAAATTGTGCTGGTTAAAAAAATCCGCTCCCTTGGCTGGCTGCAAAGAGCTGTCTTTCCCGTGTGGCTTGGTTAAGACTCCTGAATGAGCCAGTCACATAAGACAGAACTGGACACAGACCCTCCAAATGCCCATTCTTGCCTCCTGTGTGATTAGAGGAACAGCTAGCTCCCATTGACCAAGCAGAACAAAATATCTGTTAACTAGACTTCGGTTCAGCTTCTCTCCTCACCCCCAGAGCAGGTGGCCTCAGGCTCATAACAGTTCTGATAGGTTCCACCAGCCACCCTTTCATCCCACTTCTGGCTCCTTCTCTCATTGCTGTATAAAAGAAAAAAAAAAAAAACCTCTTAACCTTGAGACGCTTGCAGAGTTTCTGGTCAGAGTCCCAGTCCCCCGTCCTCCCCGCACCTTGCAATTATCCTTCTGAATAAAGTTTCTCCTTACCAAGTTTGGATTTGCCTTTTACTTCACACCTTGCTATCCGCGGAGACAGCTGGAGCAGGCAGGAGAGAACTCGCTTCCACGGTGAGTCTGCATTCCAGACTGTTGGACTGCAGTGTGCACCCTCCTGCCACAGGAGTCTGGGAATGCGTTTTTAGTTTCCCAGCTTCAGGTGGAATTGAAGTGGAGTCTGCCAACCCACTTCATCTGTCTGGACATAAACTACTGTGGCTCTAAACAGGGTAATTTCTGTGTGAGATTACAGAAAGAAAACCACACATTCGGAGTATTGCTATTTTTCTCATATTCATTTTGACATCTAAAATGGGAATAGTGATTATTTTTTCAAGCATGGATTATTTCATTCCTGAGACCTTCACTAAACCAGATCCAGGCAGTCTTCTGGGAGCCATGTGTTCCGATGGTTACTGCTCCCAGGGTCGACGACCACCAGCCCCTCACAGAGTGATCTCAGGGTGAAGGGACAGCTCAAGCCCCTGGGTTTACTGCTCCTCAGGTGCCTTTTGTTCCTATCCAGCAGGCCCTGCTGGAGACTTGAGGGCTCAGCCTGCTACACAGGACTGGGCTGCAGCTCCCACTGCTGAGGCTGCTGAACTGGTGGGGGCAGACACTAAGTGATCTTAAGCTGCTCTCTCAGAAGCTTCTAAGTAAAGTGGAAATACGACTGATGCAAAACAAAGACCAATTTCTTAAAAAAAAAAAAAAAAAGTGGGTAGTGTTGAAAGAAAGCTAACCTTTTGGTTTTCTTTTTTGTTGAACCAAACAAGGAAGTAAATAACATGGAATAAAGTGGTGAATTCGTTTTGGGGGACAGCAGGAAGACTGAATCATCTTCCAGCTGTGTGTAATTTCTTGCATCGCTGTATACCATGCCATGCACTTTGGCAAGGCTGGTTCCCAAAGAACAGTGCATCCTACAGCGTCACACCTGGGCTAGGGTTAGTGGTTTTTTTTTTTTAAACATGATTTCATTTTAATTATCCAGCTTTGTTGTAGAAAGGGCTTTGACCAGGAGTTTTCATGCAGTGGTGACTTAGTTATGAAGTCGTCTTAACTTTCTGCCCGTTAGTGTTTGCTTTTCAGTAATAGTCTTTGTTCCTCTGATCCCATTGAACAGTTGTAAGAGCAAATGAGACAGCATATGGGGCCAGTGCTGTGGCGGAGCAAGTTAGGCTGACACCAGCATCCCATGTTGGAGTGGCAGCTGGTTCAAGGCCTGGATGCTCTGCTTCCAGTTCAATTCCCTGCTCACGTGGCTGGGGAACAGTGGATGGTGTCCCAAGTAGCATGTGTGGGGGTGTATATGTGTGTCTCCTCTCTCTCTCTCTCTGTCACTCTTTCAAGTAAATAGATAAGCCTAAAAAAACAAAATGAGACATCGTATATGAAAATATCTCTAGGATATGCAGAGCTGTTCTGTTCTTGATAATGGCACAGTTGTGACCATCAGAGAGTGCTGTCTTCTCTGTTTTCTCTTTCCTAGGTGTTGGGCCATTCTCTCACTAGCAGCACTGTTCCTTCGACTGGGAGTGGCGATGCCCCTTAAAAACTATTTCAGCATCAGTTTGCTAAAGCCCCCCATGTTTAATATTCTTGCACATGTTATTAAATTGCAGTTCTCTCTGATCATTCTGTAACTGTTTAAATCTGTAGTCCACCTTGAATACTGGCTGTATACAAATATTCCTATTTGATTTACGAAGGAACAAAACATAACTGGAGTTAAAGGTGTTACACAACCAGCGCCATAAAGTCAGTATCATTGGTTGAGATCTTTAGTGCCTGAGTTGACTCTGACATAAGGTAACAGGTGGGCGCCATTTGCAACATATAGTCCTGGTTTTGTCCTATTGCCCATAGCAGCCTGTTGTCCATCTTTGGGCAACAAATTCCAGATTTGTTGAGGCTTGTCCTTCCTCATTCTGGGTTTCACTGCCACGATTGTCTCCACCTCTGACCTCATAATCTAATGCTTTTTTCATTCGGAACCCCCCCCCCCCCATATGTTGAGATGACTGAAGATGTGAGTCAGGAACCCTGTGCCAGGTAAGCCATGGCTGATAGAGTCTGAAGTGGCTGTGAGCCCACAGCACAGCCAAGGTGAGCTGCAGGCTGTTGCTGACCACAGCTGAGAGCTTGTGTGTGCCAGGCACCTGCTCTCCTCCACACATGTTGTCCAGTGCCATCCTACGGCTTTGCCATACCAGATGCTGTGTTTCGAAGGAAGACAGTGTGGTCCAAGAGGAGGTGCCTTACGCAGGTGCACGCGGCCACTAAGGGGCAGAATCAGGAGCGGTGTTGGCTGGCGTTCCAGCTGGGCTCACAGCCTCTGAGATTCGCATAAAAGAGTATTGGGGTTGTGGTTTTTCTTAGTGAGAACTTGGTCTGGACTGTCTCTCTTCCTAGGCAAGCCCGAGTCCACCTGTAGCAGTTCTGATGGTCACAATCAAATGTTTTTCGTTTTGTGAGGGAAGTGCTAAAAGCTCATGGAAAAGCAGAACTAAAGCATAAGTTCATTTTTGGTGCAGGGAACTTAAATGTATGCACAAATCTTTTTTTTTTTTTTCAATTTATTTGACAGGTAGAGTTATAGACAGTGAGAGAGAGACAGAGATAAAGGTCTTCCTTCCTTTGGTTCACTTCCCAAATGGCCGCTATGGCACTGCACCAATCTGAAGCCAGGAGCCAGGTGCTTCCTCCTGGTCTCCCATGTGGGTGCAGGGCCCAAGCACTTGGGCCATCCTCCATTGCCTTCCCGGGCCACAGCAGAGAGCTGGACTGGAAGAGGAGCAACTGGGACTAGAACCTGGTGCCCTACACAAGTTTTTTGATACCCATTTTCCACAAATATTTTGAAGATGCTTTGTGTGTCTCCACTTAGTGCTTCTAGTTCTGGGCCTTGCACTACAGGGCCACTGTGCATCCATAGTTACTCACTTGGTAACAAACAGGTGTCCACTTTGGAACCCCCCTGCATAAGGAAACGTGGCCTGGAGTGAAACTCAGGCTAAATCATGGCCACGCTTGCCCCTTGGGCTGGACACGCCGCCAGCATGAAGGCTCGTGGCTGCCCTCTGGTAAGCCCTAGAATGTCTCCTCTGAAAGTGCTTCTGCTGAGCCTTTGTTCTCTGCATAGCGTGTGGGTGAGGGGACGAGCTTCTCTCCGTTTGCTGCCACGAGCAGACACAGTGATGCGAGTCAGCAGCACTGGTCTCTAACATTGCATGCCTGCTTGCTTGGAAAAAAAAATGTTCTAATCATGCTTTCAAAATACAGTCTCTTCCTCTCTTCTCGAAAACCAGATGACAGCCATATTTACATCTGGAGTCCTAAGAACATGGTTCATCTCTTCAGGAGAAGAATATGATTTGTGTGTGTGTGTGTGTGTGTGTAGGCGCATGCATTCCTCTCTGTACGAATCTCGCCCAGTCACTGCATTTTAAAATATTACTGAAAAATTTAAGAATGTAATTGTCATGAACTTTACAGCTCTATCTCCTAAGGAAAATCCTGGAAAAGCGTAGAGAGCACCTAATGGCAAAAGATGCTTATTTCTATTAGAGGCCCACATTTGTGTTTTACAGATAGGCAAAGCATTTCTAAACTGTTAAGTTCTTCAACCCGATTTGGGTGGAATCAAAACCTAGATGTGTTGAAATTGGCCAGCAGATTTTGTTATGTACTGGTGGTAAGGGGACAATGGTTGAAGAAAAAAAAATTTTCTTTGGGATCTATTTATTTACTTGAAAGGAAGAGTTACAGAGAGACAAGGGCTGGGAGTGGGGGGAGATCACCATCTGCTGGTTCACTCCACCAGTGGCCGCAGTGGCCAGGGCTGGGCCAGGCCAAAGCCAGGAGCCAGCAGCTTCATCCTGGTATCCCATGTGGTTGCAGGGACCCAAACACTTGGGCCATATTCAGCTGCTTTTACCAGGCATGTTAGCAGGGAACTGGATGGGAAGTGGAGCAGCCAGGGCATGAAGCGTTGCCCATATGGGATGCTGGCATTGCAGGCAGTGGCTTTACCCACTACACCACAATGCTGGTCTGAAAAATAACTTCTTGCCTGATGAATACTCATCCTTTTTCTACTTTTGGTTGGTGTTTGGCTATTACTTGGCGTTTGTTCCCTGGGAAAACACAAAGACAGAATACTCAGCTGATCCACACTACGGTATCTTTTCCCTATCCTGTTAAAACATATTTTCTGTGGGTTCTGAAAACATGGGCCAAATGTTTCTTGACATCTTCTTGTCTGTTCACATAAGTCCCATTTAACAAAAACTGTATTGTAGCTGCTTGAAGCTGAATACTCCTTTTATTATAAGCAGATAGAGCTAATTAAGACTATAGGGTTTTTTTTGTTTTTGTTTTTTTTTTTTTTTGACAGGCAGAGTTAGACAGTGAGAGAGAGAGACAGAGACAGAGAGAAAGGTCTTCCTTCCATTGGTTCACTTCCCAAATGGCCACTACAGACGGCACTGTGCTGATCCGAAGCCAAGAGCCAGGTGCTTCCTCCTGGTCTCCCACACGGGTGCAGGGCCCAAGCACTTGGGGCATCCTCCACTGCCTTCCTGGGCCACAGCAGAGAGCTGGACTGGAAGAGGAGCAACCGGGACAGAACCAGCGCCCCAACTGGGACTAGAACCCGGAGTGCTGGCGCCACAGGCAGAGGATTAGCCTAGTGAGCCGTGGAGTATTTTGTAGGAAGACCTCAATAAGAATGATTTTAGCCATTTCTCTGAAATGATATAACCATTTAATTGTTAAATGTATCAAAGGGATAAAGGAACTAGATCACCCCACCCCAGTGAAAATTTAAATAGTTGAGGCTGAATTCCTTTGGACTCCTTTTGGAAATGAGCTTTGGGTACTGAGAAACTGTGTTTAGGTTAATTTCTCAAAGTTTCTCACTATTAACCTTTAATTTTTAGTTTGTGTTTCATGCTAATATCTAAATGTATTCTGAATCTCATGAGTTTTATATTTCTGTTGTATTCATGAATACCATGTGATATGAGAAAAGACAAGGATATCTGGGCTGTAATTTGGGTTTGCCCTTAATTTGCAAGGAACTCAGGGCTCAGTGGTTCCACAGGAGTCATCTGTCCAGTTAGAAGGCTGGATTAGGGCACCTGGAGGGTTCCTTTGGTCTCTGAAGATTTTGCCCTTTTGGGGTTTACATATATATATATATATATTTGAAAGAGTTACACAGAGAGGAGGGGGGGAGAGAGAGAGAGATCTTCCATCCGCTGGTTCACTCCCCAGATGGCCACAATGGCTGGAGCCACGCTGATCCAAAGCCAGGAGCCAAGAGCTTCCTCCAGGTCTCCCATGTGGGTGCAGGGGCCCGAGGAGTTGGACCATCCTCTACTGCTTTCCCAGGCCATAGCAGAGAACTGGATCTGAAGTGGAGTAGCTGGGTCTCGAACCGGCACCCATATGAGATGCTAGCACTGCAGGTGGCGGCTTAACCCACTATGCCGCAGTGCCAGCCCCCAGGGATTAACATTTAATCAATGTCTTTGATGACATTTCCTTTGGGTCACTGACCTGCTAATGCAGAGCTGGCTGTATGGCCAGTTGATGAGGAGTGGCCAGCAGGTTGCATTACTTCCTTTAATTGTAAAGCCAGTAGAACTTTGTTCTTGACATGTGAAAGTTCCTTTTCGTTTTATCCTCATTTTTTTTTTTCATTGCTAGATTGCCTGCTGGACTTATTTCTAAATATTTTATAACTACTAGGAGAACTGTGCTCAAATTAGATGACATTTGCTTGAGTTGCTTTAACCTTTGTTTCTACTGGGTATTTTGTTGAAGTGGAACATTCTGGTGAGTCCCTAACCCATCTTCTGTGCATGGTTGAATCACTGTTTCATTGAAAAGTGGCTTCTGTTGGGATCGGAGGAAGTGAGATGCTGCTGTCTGCCCCAAACTGGGGTAAGGGGCACTGGTACCGTCCTCCCGCAGAGGGGAAGTTGGGGTTTCTGGCTCTTTGAACGTGAGCACCAGGAAGGAGACTGTGGTTTGTGCAGCCTGTTCTGAGAAGGGCTGACATCCTATTTTACTTCTGGGTCCTGGTTTCAACACGGTTCTTTGCTGCTTAGTTCATGAAGCAGGGATGATGGAATTAATGCACAGGGACCTACATTTGTGCCAGTTAGGCTGTGATGCAGAAACTTCATTGGCGTTGGAAGACGTACCTTGAAGAGAGCCCATGAGCTCTCCCCTGCTTTAAACAGCAAGCAAATATTCGTGGGCTTTTATCGGTGATATTTTAAAGCAGCCTTACAAATTTAGTGGTGGTGTTGAACACACCTTGTGGCCCACTTCTAGTCCGGTTCAAATATTTCACTCTCCCTTACGAGCCATCACGTTTAGACACCAAAAGAAGATTCTTTGTTGTTCTCAAACCCAAGCCTTTTTGTTTAAAAAGCTAGCTGTGCTGACGGTGTGGATTTTCTTTGATGCCCTAGGCTGGCTTTGAAGGATGATGGACTTCATCAGGGAGGGTATGTGTGGGGAAGGATCTGTTGGTGGCCGGAACGGGGCTGTGAGGTGCTGGGCAGGAGAAGGAAGAAGGGCTTGGGAGCAGGTGTGTTCTGTGGACACTTGGTGCCCATGGTGTCTTGAGTGTGATTTTTGATTTCTTTCCCACAGGAAATGCGTATCACAATTTGGTATGTTTTGTAGGCGTAGCCATTGGGATTGAGGTGGAGAATGTCCATATTTGTGACTCCTGATTGACTGAAACCTTGAGAGACAGACTTGTGTTCAATCCTAGGCTTCTCCCGGAAAGGTGGGAAGGTGTGTGCATTACTGCTAAGGACTGGAGAGAGGAGACCTCTGCACAGAAGCAGAGGCTGGGAGCGTTCACCTCCGTGAACAGATGCTGCTCTGCACCGGTTCCCCTCTCCTCCTTGTTTTCCTCTTAGGAATACACTGCACACTTCTGCATTGACTTAACCTTGGCATCCTTGGCTCCTTGTCTGGAGAACTTCATAGACCATTCCTCATGGATGGACTCTGAGAGTGGACCAGCCTTGTTGCCGTGAGTCCAGCAGCCTGGACCTGAGTGTAGTCTCCAGCAGTTTTTATCAGAGGACAGTAAATGATAGCAGGAAGCCAAGCATTTACTTATACCCTATCAGACTGGAGTGTGTGCTGGTGAGAACCATGGGGTTGAGGGGAGGGGTACTGTGGCAGTTGAAGAACAGTACTTGTGGGGACCAGTGGAAGCATAGTGACCCCAGACAGGTGGGGTGTGTCCTGGACCTTAGGGATCATGGGACCGGCTCAAATGCAGTCCTTACTCTTAGTTTCTTCCATGTTTTTATATACAGAGGGAATGAAATTGGGGTCAGTCATTACCTTATGGGTATAAGTTCTGTCTTCATGTAGTCCCAGCTGTTGTCAGTAATACTATTTATATTCTTCTAACCTTAGGCTTATTTGGTATAAAAATATGAAGGGACAGAAATAGTTCAAGGGCATTTAAAGACTTACATAATCATCAGTAGGCCTATTTTTATGATTTCGCATGTATTACAAGCAAATAATGAAACACTTAACTTATTTCAGAACCTGTTATATTCACCCTACTGAGTAACAGGTTCTGGTGTGCTGTTCAGTGTGGTGACGACAGCTCATGATAAAGTATTATTATATTCTGTGTAAAGAACTGGTAGGCTGCGAACACAAAAGATAAGGAAGCTGAAAGGCTAATTGCCTTGTATAATCAGTTTACACTATGTGTGTTGGAATATTCCGTACCCCTCACAAGGATTATGTGCCAATCCCAAAATCTAAAAATAGGAAGCAAAGTTTCAGAAAACCTTTCATATTTCTCTCTCTCTCTCTCTCTCTCTCTCTCTCTCGGAGAGCAGCGTTGATGGATTTAGCACTCTTACCTTGATGCCTTTAACCTCAGTGGGGTCTTCACACATGCCTCTGTTGAGTGTCCTGCTCCTGACTGGAGTTTGTTTCCTGGCTCCTTTGTGCCTAGAATTGTGTGTGTGGAATGGGGATGAGAGGTCTAGGGCACCAGGGTCTTGGGATTAGAAGGAAACTCGAAGACCACTTTCCAAGTGACCTTTCTTCAAGGAGATAATTTATGCATGTGGAATAATATTTGTGAGCTCCATTGGTCAGAGTTCTTCAGAGAAACAGAACCAGTAGGAGATACGTACATATATGGAATGAAATGATTGATTGTCAGGTGTTGGCTCATGTGACGGAGAGTGAGCAGTCCCATGATCTGCCATCTGCAAGATGGAGAAGCAGGAAGGTGTAGTTCGAAGGCCAAAGAGCCGACGGTATAGATTCCAGGCCGAGTGCGGCCTCGCTGAAGGCAGGGGAAAGGGAACATCCCAGCCCAGTGGTCAGCAGAGAGAGGAAAGCAGCTTCTCAAAGGATGGTGCCCTCACATCCTGAGTGGGGCAGTCTGCGTTAGTCCATCCATGGGTTGCAATGCTAACCTCTGCTGCCCCAGAAACCAGCTCACTGGCCATCTTAGGGCCTAGTCAAATTGATACATGAAATTAGCCATGAAACGTTGCTGTCAGCTTGTGTGTGTGTGTGTGTTGTCTCTGCACGTTTCCGGGGAGTGCTCTCGTCTCCTCTGTTAGTTGATAAATTTGTTCCTATCTGTCTTTATCACATGCTGGTGGTGAGTGACTGATTGATGGTAGTTGGCATAGGTGGACAAGACAGAGCTACCAACAAAGAAAGCCCTATTTTACAGACACTCAAGCAGGTTCTGTGAAGCCAGCTGCACCTCTAATGGGATTCCTTAATGTTGATTTAGTTCAGGATTTGTCCATTTCCTATAGGGTTTACTCTTCCTTCCTGTCTTTGTATCTCCTCGAGTTCTGTATTTTTAATAGTTGGATAAACATAGAATCAATAGCTGAGTGAAGTGTATGTTGATAAGGGGGAAAAGTCAGTACAGTACCCACTCTTAGATCATTATAACAGACTTGTTACATGCTATGTTTGTATATTGAAGTTCATTTAAAAATATGAGACTATTATATTTGTTGCCCTTCAGGTTCCATAACATATCCCTGAATCTTACAGAATGCTTTCAGGGGTGGGGGAAGGAGTTACTATCTCTGTTGACAGACAGAAAAAACTGAGGACCGGATTTTTGGTGCATGTCTGAGCCCTTCCAATAACTGGTGACCAGTTGAGGCCTATCACCCCAGGTACTTCGAGTTCCTCTCTGTATCCCTTCCATCATAAGATCTTCCATTCTCATTGTAAGTTTATAAAAAGCGGTCCCTCCTTTAGCTAGAATTGATGTTAACTGAAGGTAAAAACATTTGTTTTCGGTCTCATAATTATCATACCACAAATAATATGTACTTAATAGCTTGTGTCTTGCCTCATTCTACATAGAATCCAGGGTGGATGAAACATTATTTCCTTCTTTGAGTTTTCTTGGTATAATACTGATGTATATTCTATTAATGTATATTCTTTTCAATGTATAAAATCCTGGTTGAATAAAAGTGGGTTAATGCTTCAGTAACAAATTACTGATCTAGAAACATTATGATTTCAGCCTTCATGCTTTAGTTCACAAAAGTTCATGGTCATATTTTAGTCAGTTCAGTCATAGGAAACTGCCAGTATTTAATTGTTTCTGATCCACCAAATGGCAATTTCATATGATTTAACCTAACATGTGAAACTGATAATTAAAAACAAAAGGCTTCCGTAAATGGAGAAAATCAGAACCCATGAAAAAAAAATTGAAGTTTTCTGTAGTGGTACTGTAAGTTACAAATAAAACTGTGTAAGTGGGGCATTAGTTTTACAGTATTCCTCCCCCCCCCTTTTAAGGTTTATTTATTTCTTCGAAATGCAGAGAGAGATGCAAAGAGATCTTCCATCTGCGGGACTCCCCAAATGGCCACAAGAAACCAGGAGCCTGGAACTCCATCTGGTTCTCCCATGTTGGTGGCAGGGGCCCAAGCACTACGTCCATCTTCTGCTTTCCTGGGCATGTTAGCAGGGAGCCGGATGGAGAGTGGAGCATCTGGGGCCTCAGACTGGCACTCATGGAATGCCAGTGTTGCAGAAGGTGGCCTAACCAGCTGCACCACAGCACCAGCCCCTCCTTTTGTTTTAAGACTAGTAGACAAAAGAGAAGATCGTGTTAAATTCAGTTCAATATATTTGTTCATCTGTTCTCTGGTGTCAGAGTTGATTTAACTAAAAAGTAATGGACTACTTAGGATCCTCTGTGTTCTAGGTCTCTTCATTCCGCTCCCTATACCCCTCCTTTGCTGGTGAGAGGAACTGCCATTTTATTTCATTACCAAAGCACATGTGGTGTGTGCATACTGTTGGGGCTGATGGTTGATAAGGAAGCTCTCATCTCTGCTGAGATGAGGACACGTTCTGTTTGCTCCCAGCTTCTGTCTTTGCTCATCTACGTGGAGTTAGTCCTGCTAAATAAAATTTGTGAATGCTTGCTATGAATATCTGAGGAAGTTTTATAAGGACTTCTTAATACAGAAACAAAATACTTGTTTCGTATTACGTGTATGCTAAAATAACAAACGCATCATTCTACCTAGTTTACTTGCTGCATTTTTTTTGTTTTTGTTTTTAAGTTCAGATTTAGATTTATTTATTCATTTATTTGAAAGTCAAGGAGGGAGTGAGGGAGCTCTTCCATCTGCTGCTTCACTCCCCAGATGCCCACAACATCCAGGGCCAGGCCAGGCCAAGGCCAGGAACTTGATCCAGGTCTCTCCCGTGAGTAACAGGGACCCAAGTACCTGGGCCAGCATCTGCTTCCTCCCAGGTGCACAGCAGCATGCTTGATGGGTACTGGAAGTGGAACTTGATCCCAGGCACTGTGCTATGGGATGTGGGTGTTCGAAGTATCAGCTTAACCTGCTGGGCCACAACACCTGACCCAAATTGCAGCACCCAGACAGAATTGGGGAAGGGTAGTAGTAGCCCCTGCCTCTGACCTGCATGGGAACAGCTCAGTCAACCCTAAGAAAGGTGAAGTCCTGGGCTTTAACCTGGCCTTCCCAGCAGGTTGTAGTGCGGCATCAGCTAACAGGTGCTTATAAAACAAGGCAGTGAAATGACAGATTTCCTAAGGTCTGCCAAGTTATCATATGACATGAAAGCAGCAGCAAGAGAGAGGTGACTGGCAGCCGTCAGAGCACACTGAGTGTTTTAAGTAGCCATAGCAAGCTTCACGCCTGTCTTTGTGGATGGAGGCCCCAAACTCATGGCTTGCAGTGGTTGTTGACAGGTGTAATGAAAACATTCACAGCATTTGTCTTGAGCAACAGGCTTCCACCTGGGACAGCATTCTGGTTTGTGGAATAGGCTCACCCACGAGGAGCTTCCATTTTCTTACTTGGCCAGAAGTAAAAGGACAAACTCTAGCACTGTCTTCCCCTGGGATCTTCCACAACCCAAAAGGCATCCTTAGTGTAGGAGACCGCTGTGGCCAGGGCCAGCCCCGAGTCACATCCAGTCTGGGGCCAGATGTTGTGGCCCTGTGTGTGCTGCAGGAGGAGCTTCATCCTGGTTTTTCCTGGACTTTGGGTGGCGGCAGGTGGGGGGTCATATGATTATGAAAGCCATTTGCTCATTATTCATAGCCGCACTGTTTTAGTTGCACACTGAGTTTCTGTCGCTGATAAACACACTAAGTAGGAAATTCATGGTGAAGGCTCAGGGCACAATGAACAATTATAATTTGTATGACATCTGCATTCAGAATCTGCTGCTTTGAGTTGAAGACTGAGTTTCCAGGGTGTTTTTTTTTTTCTTTCAAAATGTTTTTGTTTTCCTTTAATTATTATTTATTTTGAGATTCAAATTCTTTATTTGAAAGGCAGACTAACAGAGAGATCAGTCTTCCATAGACTGGTTCACTCCCCAAATGACTGCAGCAGCCTGGCCTGTTGAAGTCAGGAGCTTCATCCAGGTCTCCCATGTGGGTGGCAGGTGCTCAAGCACTTGGGCCATCTCTCACTGCTTTCCTGGGTGCATTAGCAGGGAGCTGGATGGTAAATGGAGCAGCTGGGACTCAAACCAGTGCCTATATGGGATGTTGGCGTCACAGGTGGCAGCTTAACCTGCTACACCACAACACCAGCCCCTGTTTTTCTTTCTTGAGAAATATTAGAACAGTTAACTACTCAATAGCTTGAAAATCTGGGCTTTGTTCCACCAAGCTAGGGGCAGAACCAATGAAAGTGCAAATGGTTTTGCTTTCAAGCTGTTTAGTATGAATGCAAAAGGACCCTCCTTGCCTTCTTCCAGGGAATCCTTTGTCTAGGTCAAGGACTAATTTGCAGAGGAGGTAAGGAGCAAGAGCTGTATAGACCTGCACAATAAGGGAATTGGGGATGCACAGGGTTTATTCTGGGGGTCAGCATTCAAGGGACCCTCCTGCCAAGTACAGGTATAGTTTCTGGTACTCATTGAGCCTGGAACCCATCCATTTCTCGAGCTTGCTGTTTCTTTGCCATGGTCCTGCCTGTGTTGCAAGTGCACGGGTGGCCAGTATGTTATTCAGGGGCTCTCCGTTCCTGGACTTGGGTGCGTCACATGTAGAGGGTAGGGTGACCCCCAGCACTGGTAGCCACACCCAGGCAATAACTGTTCGCATTTTCAATAACCATTTCCTAAGATGCCATGAAAAGCAGGGACCCACATGTGCTGTGTGAGTTTACAGCCAGCTGCTTTCCTACCTGAATCACGGGTTGTCTTAGGAAGAGACTCTGAGACCATAGGCCTGTTGGCACTCGTGTGTACCTGCTGGCACTGAGCATGGGTAATTACTAATATTAGTTCTGAAAAGTCACCTAAGAGTGAGTCAGGGTTACTAAACTCACCCTGATAGCTGGCTTTCTCTGAGGATGGACCTCAGTGCTCTCAGCTTGGCCTCTGGTTTTCCCATTTCTTTTTCTGTCTGGGGAGAGAGGGAGGTCACAGTCCTAGCTCCTCTTTTGGTAACTCTCTTGATGGAGGACAGAGAAGTCTGGACCAGGTTCCTGCCTTACCCTACCAACTGGGGGCATCCGTTTCCTCAGGGGAAGCCTTCCAGACAGTCACAGTGGGAACTCACCAGGCAGGAACCCAGAACTGGTCTTGACGCTCCCTGACCAGAGTCCCGCATAGGCCCTCTTCCCTGAAAGCCCTCTACACATCGTGGTGGTGGGGAGTGGAGTTCAGTAGCCAGTGCCCGGTTAGCCCTAGGCCTATTCACAGAGAAGGCCTGTAAACCTTCTCCCCAGGCCTCTTTCTGCAGCCCCCAGGAATCAGATTCTTGGAAGCAGAAGTGATTGATGTGTCCAAGGGGCAAATCTCTCTGGTCCTTCCAGGTCACTCCATGGCGAAGCCCAGGTGGCCCAAGGTAATTACTTGCTGCAGTGTCAGATAGTGACCTAAAAAGGGCAGGGTTCAGATCCTGCTCTACTACTCAGTGTTTGGATGATCTTTAGGAAACACTGCATCGTTTAGAACTTAAGTTTTTATATTTTTTACTTATTTATTTATTTTTTTTTACTCTGGGAGCAGTCTCAACTGACTTTGGCTAGGGGTGTGGAGAAGAGCTGGAGGGTTGTCATTGTCAGGCGGCAGCGCACAGAAGGACTGGAGAATAATACTCCATGCCTTCCAGTGACCTCACGTTTCAAGTCCTCCCTGCTCACAGAGTCCAGGCGCATTATTCTGGGAAGTATAAAGTGGGAAGGTTTCACGTGATGATGCGCAGTATCTGTTAACTTATTTTTCCCTTCATGCACATGCTTTGGATGCGAGAAATCTGGAGAACTCACCGTGATTAGAAAGGCCTCTGACATGTGTGAGAACATTGCTTGTAAAGGTTGGCCTGCTTCAGTCCATCTCTGGCATATCCTGCCCAAAAATGCAACAGGGCTTTTTTTTTTTTTTTTTTTTTTTTTTTTAAAACAAGTTATGTCACCGTATGCAATCAGCGATTCTGCCATCAGATTCTGTGCACAGACTTGAAGACATATCTAGGACTACTTGGTGAAAATAAACTAAGGAAGACCACGAGCAACCCTTCAGGTTGTTCTGTTGTGATTGGAGTCATTAATAAATAAAGCATGCTGGACTCCTACCGGGGGTTTGAATTTCGGAGGCCCCTGAACTGCAGCGGGAAGGCGGCACTGGTGTGGGATCCTTCGGAAAACAGTCCCTGAGTCCCCTTTATGTGCCAGGTCGACCTTGCCAGTTTGAGTGACAGTCAGGCTCTAATGGATTTTACCATCTCGTAGGGAACCAGATGTAGACAACATAGTGTAGTAATTAGTAAGAATGGAAGTAACTGGGGCTGGTGTTGTGGTGCAGGGGTTAAGCCACCATCTGTAACGCTGGCATCCCATATGGGCAGCAGTTTGTGTCCCGGCTGCTCCACTTTTTTTTTTTTTGCCTCCAAAGAAACCTTTTATTTAAGAAGTACAAATTTCTTAAAAAAAAAAAAAAAAAAAAAAAAAAAAAAAGGCCGGCGCCGTGGCTCAACAGGCTAATCCTCCGCCTTGCGGCGCCGGCACACCGGGTTCTAGTCCCGGTCGGGGCACCGATCCTGTCCCGGTTGCCCCTCTTCCAGGCCAGCTCTCTGCTGTGGCCAGGGAGTGCAGTGGAGGATGGCCCAAGTGCCTGGGCCCTGCACCCCATGGGAGACCAGGAGAAGCACCTGGCTCCTGCCATCGGAACAGCGCGGTGCGCAGGCCGCAGCTTGCTACCGCGGCGGCCATTGAAGGGTGAACCAACGGCAAAAGGAAGACCTTTCTGTCTGTCTCTCTCTCACTGTCCACTCTGCCTGTCAAAAAAAAAAAAAAAAAAAAAAGTACAAATTTCCTAAGTACAACTTTAGGAATATAGTGATTCTTCCCACCATACCCGCCCTCACACTCACACTCCTACGCCACCACCGCCTCCCTCTCCCATTCCGAATCCCATTCTCCTTTAAGATTCATTTTCAGTTAACTTTATACTCAGAAGACCAACTCTATATTAAGTAAAGATTTCAACAATTTGCACACACACACGCATATACACAAAACCTGTTTGAGAACAAGTTTTACAGTTAGTGCTCATAATACAACTCATTGAGGACAGAGGTTCTGCATGGAAGGTAAGTACATAGTGACTCCTGTTGTTAGCTTAACAAATGCTCTTACATTTGACGTCACTGATCACCCAAGGCTCTTGATATGAGCTGCCAAGGCTATGGAAGCCTTTTTAATCCACAATCTCTGTCTGTATTTAGACAAGACCATAAGTAAAGTGGAAGTTCTCTCCTCCCTTTAGAGAAAAGTACATCCTTTTTTGATGGCCACTTCTTTCCACTGGGGTCTCACTCACAGAGATCCTTCATTTAGGACATTTTTTTTTTTTTTTTTTTTTGCCACAGTGTCTGGGCTTTCCATGCCTGAAATGCTCTCATGGGATTTTCAGGCAGACTAGAAACTCATAAGGGCTGATTCTGAGGTCAGCATGCTATTTAAAGGGATTGTCTTTCTATGAGTCTGCTGTGTGGACTGCTTCCCATGTTGGAACATTCTCTCCTTTTTAATTCTATTATTATTACCAGACACTTGATCTTATTTATATGACCACTTTAACACTTAATCTTATCTATACAATCACTTTAACAATTCAGATGTCATTTTTTCCACCCAGTTTAATGGAATTTGGGGGTCCCATAGCAAGTTTTTAAACTGTACCCTTAGAAGTAAGTCCATAGGAATGTATGCAGAACTATACAGCTTTACAGCTACAAACTTCCTCCTTCCTTTCTTACTCCTACTCTTATTTTTTTTAATATTTTTATTTTTTGACAGGCAGAGTTAGACAGTGAGAGAAAGAGACTGAGAAAGGTCTTCCTTCCGTTGGTTCACCCCCCAAATGGCCACTACGGCCGGCACGCTGTGCCGATCTGAAGCCAGGAGCCAGGTGCTTCCTCCTGGTCTCCCATGCGGGTGCAGGGCCCAAGCACTTGGGCCATCCTCCATTGCCTTCTCGGGCCACAGCAGAGAGCTTTGGCCCGGAAGAGGAGCAACCGGGACAGAATCCAGTGCCCTGACCAGGACTAGAACCTGGGGTGCTGGAGCCGCAGGTGGAGGATTAGCCAAGTGAGCCGTGGAGTTGGTCCTACTCTTATTTTTTACTGAGATCTACTTTCAGTTGATTTTATACACATATGATTAACTCTGTTAAGTAAGTAGTTTAACAAATAGTGTGAAGAAGAAAAAAAAAAAACTGTTCCTTGACAGTCAAGACAAGGGCTGTTCAAGTCATCGCTTCTCAAAGTGTCAATTTCACTTCTCCAGATTTCCTTTTAGGTACTCTACTAGTTATCACAGATAGGGAGAACATATGGTATTTGTCCCTCTGGGAATGGCTTATTTCACTAGTATGATGTTTTCCAGTTTCATCCATTTTGTTGCAAATGACTAGATTTCTTCTTCTTTTTAATAACTGTGTAGTATTCCATAGAGTACATATTCCATAATTTCTTTATCCTCTTTTTGGTTGATGGGCATTTGGGTTGATTCTGTGTCTTAGCTATTGTGAATTGAGCTACAATAAACATGGGGGTGCAGATAACTTTTTTATTTGCTGATTTCATTTCCCTTGGGTAAATTCCCAGGAGTGGGATGGCTGGGTCATATGGTAGGTCTATATTCAGATTTCTGAGGTATCTCCAAACTGTCTTCCATAGTGGCTTTACCAATTTACATTCCCATCAACAGGGGATTAGGGTACCACTGTCCCCACATCCTTGCCAGCATTTGTTGCTTGTTGATTTCTGAATGTGAACCATTCTAACTGGGGTGAGGTGAAACCTCACTGTGGTTTTGATTTGCATTTCCCTCATGGCTAGTGATCCTGAACATTTTTTCATGTGTCTCTTGGCCATTTGGATTTGCTCTTTTGAAAAGTGTCTGTTTAAGGCCGGTGCCGCGGCTCAATAGGCTAATCCTCTGCCTTGCGGTGCCAGCACTCCGGGTTCTAGTCCCGGTCGGGGCGCCAGATTCTGTCCCAGTTGCCCCTCTTCCAGGCCAGCTCTCTGCTGTGGCCAGGGAGTGCAGTGGAGGATGGCCCAAGTGCTTGGGCCCTGCACCCCATGGGAGACCAGGAGAAGCACCTGGCTCCTGCCTTCGGATCAGCGCGGTGCACCAGCTGCAGCGCGCTGACCGCTGCAGCCATTGGAGGGTGAACCAACGGCAAAGGAAGACCTGTATCTTTGTCTCTCTCACTGTCCATTCTGCCTGTCCAAAAAAAAAAAAAAAAAAAAAGTCTGTTTAAGTCCTTTGCCCATTTCTGAACTGAGTTGTTTTGTTTTTGTGGAGTTTCCTGATCTCTTTATAGATTCTGATTATTAATCCTTTATAAGTTGCATTGGTTACAAATATTTTCTCCCATTCTGCTGGTTTCCTCTTCACTTTGCTGAGTGTTTCTTTTGCAGTACAGAAGTTTCTCAATCTGATGTAATCCTACTTGTTAATTTTGGCTTGGAGTGCCTGTGCCTCTGGGGTCCTTTCCAAGAAATCTTTGCCTGTGCCAATGTCTTGCAGGATTTCTCTAATAATTTGATGGCATCAGGTCATAGATTTAGGTCTTTAATACATTTTGAATGGATTTTTGTGTAGGGTATAAGGGGTCCTGCTTCATACTTCTGCACGTGGAAATCCAGTTTTCCCAGCACTGTTTGTTGAAGAGACTGTCCTTGCTCCGGGGATTGGTTTTAGCTCCTTAGCAAATGTAAGTTGGTTATAGATGTTTGGATTGCTTTCTGGTGTTCCTTTGCTGTTCCATTGGTCTACCCATCTGTTTCGGTACTAGTACCAGGCTGTTTTGATTATAACTGCTCTGTAGTGTGTCTTGAAATTTGGTATTGTGATGCCTCCGGCTCTGTTTTTATTGAATAAGATTGCTTCAGCTATTCGAGGTCTCCTGTGCCTCCATATGAATTTCAGCATCATTTTTTCTAGATCTAAATAGAATGTCTTTGGTATTTTGGTTGGTATCACATTGAATCTGTAAATTGCTTTTGGGAGAATGGACATTTTGATGACATTGATTCTTCCAATCCATGAACATGGGAGATTTTTTTCATTTTTTTGTATCTTCTTCTATTTCTTTGTTTGTTTTGTAATTCTCATTATAGAGATCTCTGACATCCTCAGTTAAATTTATTCCAAGGTATTTGGTGTTTTTTTTTTTTTTTTTTTTTTTTTTTTTTTTTGAGGCTATTGTGAAAGGGATTGATCTTAGAAGTTCTTTCTCAGCCATGGCATTGTCTGTGTATACAAAGGCTGTTGATTTTTGTATATTGATTTTATATCCTTCTACTTTATCAAATTCTTCTATGAGTTCCTGTAGTCTCTTGGTAGAATCTTTTGAAACCTCTATGTATAGAATCATGCTGTCTGCAAATACAGATAGCTTGACTTCCGCCTTACCAATTTGTATCTGTTTGATTTCTTTTTCTTGCCTCATGGCTCTGGCGAAAACTTCCAGGACTATATTGAATAGCAGTAGTGAGAGTGGGCATCCCTATATGGTACCGGATTTCAGTGGGAATGCTTCCAACTTTTCCCTATTTAATAGAATGCTGGCCATGTGATTGTCATAAATTGCCTTGATTGTATTGAGAAATGTTCCTCCTATACCCACTTAGAGTTTTCATCATGCAAGGGTGTTGACTTTTGTCAAATGCATTCTCTGCATATATTCAGATAATCATATTTCTTCTGCAGTTTGTTAATATGGTGTATCACATTGATTGATTTGCCAATTTTGAATCATCCCTGCATACCAAGGATAAATCCCACTTGGTCTGGGTGGATGATCTTTCTGATATGTTGTTGGATTCCATTGGTGAGAATTTTGTTGAGGATTTTTGCATCTGTGTTCATCAGGGAAATTGGTTTGTAATTTTCTTTCTCTGTTGTGTCTTTTTTAGGTTTGGGAATTAAGGTGATGCTCGCTTCATAGAATTTGGGAGGATTCCCTTTCTTTCAGTTGTTTTGAATAACTTGAGACAAATTGGAGTTAGTTCTTCTTTAATGTCTGGTAGAATTCATCAGTGAATCCATCTGGTCCTGGGCTTTTCTTTGTTTGGAGGGCCTTTATTACTGATTCAGTCCCAGCACACAAACCCCCACATCACGAGCACCCAGTCCCCTGTCCTCCCCACCAGACTCAGGGGTCTCTGCTCGGCTGGTTGCTGGGCACGGACAGGAGCTGGTGTAGGTGTTAGTATATCAAAAATGGTGTCTGCTCTCTGTCAGCTTGTTACTGGACACCATTGCAGGGTGATCCGGGAGAGAGAAAATGTGTCCCCCCCTTTGTTTTTTCTCCTCTAGTTTGGCGGGTACACTATCTCGCACGCGACTCAAAGCCAGATTCCCTCTAGGCTCTTCATGTAGCTTTTTTGCCAGTGGCTTGGGCTGCTGCAGTCTGGTCTCACCTGACTCTCCAGTGCTTGTATGGAGGCTCTCCTCCTGCACTTCTGATCCAGCTACTTGATTCACCTGGGAAAGCAAGGGCAGAGGGCCCAAGTGCTTGGGTCCCTGACACCCACGTGGAAGACCCGGAAAAAGCTCCTGGCTCCTGGCTTTGGCCCAGCCCCTGCTGTTTCCACCATTTAGGAATGAAACAGCAGATGGAGATCTCTTACCCTCTTCTCTGTCTGTAATTCTGCCTTTCAAATGAATGAATGAATGAATGATTCTTAAAAAAGGAATAATGGAAATAGTAAGCATCAGTTTTAGTTATGCAGTGGTTAATGGATTCAGGAAGTTTGGCTAAGTATTATAACTGTTGTCTCCCTCTAATCCCTCAAATCTGTGTGGAAACTAGACAAGGAAACTGAAATGTGCAGAAGTTAGGGACCTTGCCTAGAGCATCCATGGCAGAGCTGGGATCTGAGCTCTCTTCAGTCTAGCCCTGGGTAAGGAGGGAAGCACAGAAAAGGCGCTTCTGATTTTGCTGCAGAAGGTTGGAGGTTAGGATTCCTTCGACAAGGAAGTGGTCCTGAGCTGCCTCCTCAGGAGGGAGAGTTAGGTGGTCCCCAAGTGGGCAGCACAGCTTGGAGCCCCGAGGAGAGAGCAGGTGCATAATGCCTGGGGGATGATGGAGACTGGGGGGCAAGCAGGTGGGTTTTATCCTGTAAGTGGGGAGCCGTTTAATTACCATAATTAAGATCATGCTGGGAAAAGAGACAGAAATCAGCACTCTCTGGGGCAAACACGTTCTTAATATTCACCTTGAATGTGGTGTCTTTGGGCTTCAAAGATAGACATGTAGGCGTTATCAGACTAGACCTGAACTCTAGACAAGGATGAGATGACCCAGAGAGAGCTCTGTAAAGTGAGCAGAGGGCAAGAGATCCTGGAATTGGCACAAGAGGAAAAGGGCAGAGACCCTGTTCACTTTGCTGAACCACAATGCAAAGCTTCCCTGCTTGCTGCTGTTGGATTTGTAGTTACATATGAGGCAAGTACTGCTAATTTTCAGTTGTGATTCTGCCTAACTTAATTGGAAACTACTTACCCATAAGATTTATTCTCAACCTCATCAAAACAACAGTTGGGAGCAAAGCTTCAGATTTTAAGAATTTTTACAGTTGCAATTTGCAAATAACTTTCAAATTATGTTTAGGCATTCTTTGCTTTTTTCTTACATGTAGTCCTAAGCAGTGTTGCTAATGGTAATTTTTAAATCCTAGGATTAGCTATATGCTTTTCACCAAGTACCTACAATATATGAATTGTCTCATCAGTTCTCTTAATGCATTTGAAATATGAATTTATCTTAGTTGATAGCTGTAGCTCTTGTTTATTTGGTTTTCTCTATTGTAGATTATTTCATTTTGTGAACATATCACAGTCCATCCATTTTCTTACTGATGGGCATTTGGATTATTTTGGGGGAGGAGTATCTAGTGATCTCTTTGTAGAGGCTAAGAATATTGTGATATGGTAATATTATGGTAATATTATCTGCCACCGATGTCAACTCTGATTATAGCCATATGAAAACTGCTGTATTTTAGTAATACATTATATTGAATGCATGAATGGAGAGCCTTAAGTCATGCAGAAGGCACCTCAGATCTTAAACTTTTTAAACTTCTGTCCATTCTGTGTTATTTATACAGAAATCTGAGAATGTAAAGTTAGACATTTCGAACAGAGAGAAGTGCATTGTATTACTCCAAAAATGTTCTTATATTACCATTGTGCTCTTCAAATGTTAAATTATCTTTGAGTATTATTCTCTAGCTCTGTTTCTTTTCAAAGTATTTAATTATTTATTCAGTGAAAAGATACACAGGAAAGTGGCTTTATTTAGGGGAGAAAGAAGTTTCAAAGCACAAGCTGGGTCCATTCCAGGCAGAGAGCAGACCAGGAGCCACGTGGAGCAGTGTGCAGGCAGGAAAGCAGAGGCAGGGAGAACAAGGGGAGGGGCCCACCGTGCTCCAGGCCTTTTAGTCACTTCCAAAGGGGAGTGGTCATGTAGTCTGATTGGCAGGTGGGTGTACAGGTGGGGTCAGGTAGGGACATGAGATCACACAGGGGTCATGGGGGAGGGCGTGGTCTTCCAGCTCACAAATCTAATTGATTTAATCCTATCTGCCTGCCCCATATCATTCCTCCCTCAGAGATTCCAGACCTTAATCTTAAGGGATGCTAAAGGATGTAGAATCATATCTTCTCTGGCTGCTCCTGCTTATCAGGGGGCGTAGGCCCTGCCTGTCCTGGGTCTGGAAGTCTCTTTCCATCTCATTTAATGAATTCACATTATGAGCTGGAGTACTCTCAGTCACCGCCAATGGCTGTGTCTGCTGCATGGTCGCTTACTCTCAGAAGTCATTGAGTTCTGAAACATAAGTTTGTCAGCATCAGCAAAACTGGAACAAAACCAGTTGCAAGTGGTGTGCTCCTTAAGATGGAAAGAACATATCTTACAGACTCTCAGGTAGTGGGTGGCTATAGGTTACCCTTATGCAGATTATAAAGCCATTTAGCCTGATCTAGCTGTGTTTTGAGACTTAAACATCGCTCTTCCATGAAATGAAAAGATTTACTGCACGAGGAGAGTATTCACTGGTGAAGCACATTGCTGCTGTTTGCTGTGTTAGTGTCGAGCTTCTTTGTGATGCCTCTGTGGGCCCTGGATGACTTGCTCGCCGTCCACAGAGGTTGCCTTTCATGTGTAGGCCTTGTGAACACAGGAGTGGCTTTGAGAAAGGTCCCTGTTTCATCATCTGGAAGAGGAGAGTAATGAAACCGGGTTTAAAAGCTAGAGGGGTGGGCGTGGCTTACAAATCATACAGATAATGGAAAAGTGCACGCGTCGTCGGCGACAAGCAGAGCTAACTAATGTTTCATTTTTAGTGATCAAATAAATAGAATGCACTCAGGTTTGCAGTATCGATCTTGACAGGTGCAGTCATGGGAACTGCCGTTCCGCCCACCTTGAACCTCAGAGGATTGTTAGGCATACCGTTGGAAGGCAGAGTGGAGATTCTGGGACCAAGGGTGTGGTCGCGGTGTGCTGTGAAGAAGGGGGTCTGCAGCAGGCATGCTCCTGGACTCTGTGTGTTGAGACTTTACAACCTGTTCCTCAGGTGCAGGCAGGTGATTGCAGATGTGGGGGTGGCATGAGGGGTGCGGTCACTGAACCTCCAGAGGGTGGGGCCGGGGAGCACCAGCACACTAAAGGCAGGGAGCACCCTGCTCCAGGAACGCGGGGGAGCTCCCCACACAACACCTTCCCCGTGAGCATTCCTGATGGTGGAGCTGGAGACGGAGCACAGGGGTAGGGGGTTTTCTGCCACCCTCCCCACTCTAGGATTCCAGTGGTGAGGGTGGTCTGGGCTCACTCACAGAGGGAACTGGGGTGCTGTGTTTTCACTGCTGAGGTTCTGAGGCATGGGCCTGACCAGCTCCCTGGTCCCTGCCACCACAGTGAGAGTTTGCTCCATGAAATTGATTCAGGAGGTCAGATTTGTGTTTCAGTTAAAGGTGTTCGAAAGGAATGTGCACAATGAATACTTGGTGTTTTTCCCCCTTCTACCATTTCTTTTGTCCAGTTTATCGACTCCATGTGGAAGGCCAGTCCCTATTAACTTGTATTCACACCTGGTATTTCATTCCCCAGAAATAGTTCTCTGTCACTCTTGGCTCTTTACAAAAATTTAATCCTTCCAAAGAATGAGAAAGTGCAGTTCTTAGACACTATACACAGCATATTAGAGTGCTGGTTTGGGGATTGTGTTATTTTACCTCATGCCTGAAAAGCTACCCTAGGAGCATACCTGAAGTCTTTGCTAGCTGAAGGAATTTTATGAGTTTGTTTTAGACCATTTTAGAGAGAAGGAAAATTCTGCATGGAGAAGAGTTTGAGAAATGTGGATACAGGGTCATTAATTCGTTGGAATAAGTATATATAATTTTCTGTGATGGCTGGTATGTGTGTTATAAGAACCAATCATGTTACCTGGAGCGGGTTTTCTTAGTGTGGTCAGCATACCTTTTTCTTTTTTTTTCTTTTTTTTTGACAGGCAGAGTGGACAGGGAGAGAGAGAGAGAAAGAGAGAAAGGTCTTCCTTTGCCGTTGGTTCACCCTCCAATGGCTGCCGCGGCCGGCGCACTGCAGCCGGCGTACCGCGCTGATCCGAAGCCAGGAGCCAGTTGCTTCTCCTGGTCTCCCATGGGGTGCAGGGCCCAAGCACTTGGGCCATCCTCCACTGCACTCCTGGGACACAGCAGAGAGCTGGCCTGGAAGAGGGGCAACCGGGACAGAGTCTGGCGCCCAGACCAGGACTAGAACCCGGTGTGCTGGCTCCGCAAGGTGGAGGATTAGCCTATTGAGCCGCGCGCTGGCCAGCATACCTTTCTGTGCTGTTTCATGGTGGTGGAAGTTAGAATTGCAGGAAACAGAAGTATCTGGAACAGGTGATGCATTTTGGAGTTCATACTGGGAATGGATCCCCTCTCCCAAACATTTCATCCTGATGCTGCAAGTTGTCTGAGTCTCATTTAGTAGAGTTTCTGGATTCCTTTTGCTATTTTTGAATCAGTTCTACCTATTTGAAAGGCAGAGAGATAGAGAGATCTCCCATTTGCTTATTGGCTCCCAAATGACCCACAAACAGCTGAGGCTGGACCAGGTGTAAGCTGGAGCTGGGAACTCAATCCTGGTCTCCCACATGGGGGGCAGGAACCCAGCGCTTGAGCCATCAGCTGCTGCCTCCCAGGATGCACATCAGCGGGAAGCTGAATCCACACTAGGCACTCCCATGGGGAAGGCAGGCAGCCAAACACCTGCCTCTTACCCCCTCTTCCTTTTCTGTTTTTCTGTTTTTAATATGATTTTTAGTGTCTGAAGGAAAAGAGATGGAGAATCAAAACCATTCAGGTCTCTGGCGCTGAGTGTTGGAGCAGGAACAGACTGTAACCTCTCCGGGCTGTGTTTCTGCTCTCCTCTGATGTAGTCAAGACGTGATATTTCTTATTTAATCAAAAAGCGAATGGATCAGATTTGTGTTGCGGACGAAATGACAGATTTTAAAGGAGAAATCCGCTGCAGAAGAGTTAACAGCCGCATCCTTCACTGCACTTCTTGGGTTGAAAGGAGCAGGAGGACCTCGTGTCCCCGGGGTCCTTAGCGGATTATTTGGTGGGTGTTCACAGTTGCTACCTTTCCAGAGTTGCTGTGTTTTTAAGAGCCTGTATTTTGAGTTCTCCGCTTACTCCACTTGAGGCAGTGCGCTACTTCAGCCTCTTTTCGTTTTGTGCTTCACCTCCGATAATTCCTTACCTTTGTGGCTCTTGTCCCGTTGTTTGAACCCTCTTCGTAAATGGACTTGGGAGTTCATCTGGATGGAGACTTTCACGTGGTAGGACCCAGCCCGTGGAATAACCATATTTAAAATCAGATGATAACCCAAGACATTTTATGTTTTGCATACTTAATTTTTCTAGAGAATTACACATTAGTTCAAGCCTGTCATTTGGATCTCCTGATTGTGGTTACAAAGGCTTCTACTCTTCTTCTTGTCCTCTTCCACTTCCTCCTCTTCCTCCTCTTCTCCCCCTCCCCCTTCTTTTATTATTGATTGGTGTTGAAAAGGAGCTTTATTTTTTTTTTTTTTTGTGAGAAATTAGCATGAAGGTGTGGGAAAGGTTGCCAGGCCCACCCCCTGCATCTCAAAAAACTCTAAAATATGTAGAATCCATTGAGAGGAAACAACACTGTATTTATAACTAGATGTAAAGTGGAACTGGAATTCATAATTTTTTTCTTGAGTCTTAGTTGGATAGGAAGACAGTATGTTAAAAGCTAATTTTACAGCATGAATTTTAATGATTTTATTTATTACTTGAAAGAGGGGAAGGAAGGGGGGGAGAGAGAGAGAGAGAGCTCGTTCTTCTATGTGCTGGTTGATTCTTCAAAAGCCTGGGCTGGGCCAGGTTGAATCCAGGAGCCTGAAACTCCTTCTGGGTCTTGCGCATGGGTAGCCAGGACCGGCAGCTTGAGTCAGCACCTGCTGCCTCCAGGGTGCGCATTCGCAGGACTCCAGGACTGAAAGCAGAGCTGGAATTGTTCCCAGGCACTGCTATGGGATGTCTTAACCTCTGTGCCAAAAGACCATCTCTGAAAAAAAAAAAAAAATAAAATCATTTTAAACAGCAGTACTAATTCTAAGAAAAGTTACCCTAAAGTAGTTTTTTTGAAAAAAAAAAAGTTTTCCTTAATTTTCTACTTTTATTTTTGTTTATTTATTAATTTGAGAGAAAATAAGTACTCTCAACCGCTAGTTCCGTTTCTGAAGTTTCTGAATGCCTGCTAAGGCCCCCGGCTGGGCGCTGAAGCTGGGGGTGGGGGCCTCAGTATGGGGGCTGCCGGGCTGCCTCATAGGTGCTCAGCATCCCGACGCCTTGTGCTGCCATCTCTTGCCTCTCAGAGTGCACACGTGTAGGAAGCAAGGGTGAGGAGTGGGACCCTGCCTGCCCGCCTTCCAACCATGACATAGATTTCACGTAGAGTAACATTGCTCCTGATGTGCCCAGTAGTGAATTTTCGTCCTCTCCCTGCAATCATCCCATGAGGTAGTGACTTACTCTCTCTTTACTGATGAGTTCCTCAAAGCACAGAAAGTTTAGCATCAAAGTCAAGATCACCAGGGAGCCAAGCAGTCTTCTGTGGCTTTAGAATTTGCATCTTAACCATCCCACAAAGTACTTTTGGAAAGTGTAGGGTTTTCCTTTTCCGGCTTCTAGGCGGCATTTTACAGCTGGTGACACAGGACATGAGACAGCAGCATCCTTGTGAGAGCCAGAGTATTCAGTGGAACTGCCATTGATCAGATATCAAATAAGAGTAAGTGTAAAAACTCTGCTGAACAGGTGAGTTTTGTGACTCACCAGGAATTCTAAAAGAGTATGGTTTTTTTTTTTTTGTAGCAGAAAGTTTATTTGTAAAAGTCTGTTTACTAGTATGTAAACAGGAACAGGTTTTTTGGGTTACACTTTAAAAAAAAACTGTTTTGGAGCCATCAAAGTAAATGAGTTGCAATTGCGCAATCAGGGCCTCCCTGGTTCCACGTGTGTGAGTGAATGCCTGGTGACAGGCTGGGGTGGCCCGTTTGTTGGAAGTACGCTTGGCACTGTCAGTGACCAAATGCAATTGCTGGTGGAGCTGGTCTGCGTCGGACCTCAACAGTGTGTTCAGTGTGGTGAAGCAGAGGCGAGGTGGTGGTGCTGAGGGCGGTTCCTTGGGAGGCCCTCCAGCAAGGCCCTCACAGCAGGTCTGGAACACTGAGTAAGGAATTTCACTATGATAGATAATATGTAATCCTCGTGCTCATGGTTTCACGGGACTGATGCGTCTTTGCACCGTAATCTTGCCGGCTTAGATTAGTTTGAAAGGAAATTCTGAGTTGTGCCTGTGTAAATTGCCTTAGAACCCCGCTTTCAGGTATGGTGGACGCTTTCTGTGCTTCCATTTTCTTTGCCTGTTAAAAAGAGCGTGGTTGTTCTTTCTCTTCCAGAGAAATTTGGAAAATCTGAGAATTAATTAGGTGGCAATTTTGAATTGCAGAAATGATGGTGAAAAGGCCCCAGGTGAATCGGGAGGACTCTGAGACCTCGACCTTCCGTTCTTACCCGTCCTTGGGCTTAGTGCCTCAGCCGTTCCTGGAGCAGCAGGGCCATTTCTAGGCTGAGGTTCCTGCTTTTTAACTTATTGCCCGACTCTGTGTTGAGTGTGAAATTTCCTTGAGGCCTATGGGGATACTTGAAGAGGCTTTGCTTCCTGGCTGGGCAAATTGCCTTTTCCCTTTTATAGCCAGGGCAGTCAAAAATACTTAACTGCAAAACCGAGAAAGGAAGGGAGATTTCCCCCTCTCCTCAAGATTTAATACGCCGATGAAATGCATTTAACTGTAAAGTTCATTCTTTAAGGGCCAGGCTTCTTCTTTTTTAAAATCGTCTTTGAGTCATGCAGCTAGTATTTTGATAATTACAAATCTGACATTTGCTCCATATTCCTTAGTTTTGAATGTTCCTCTTCCCACGTGGCACCTCGGACAGGCCTTTGGATGAACCACTGTAGGAATTAGCATACTGCTGGCATTGCAGATTCTAGCTCAACCAGTCTTCACTTCTCTGTGTAAATTGTACCCACGATCGTTCCCCTGTTCCCCCCGGCTCAACCCGATTCAACTGTGTCGGATTTGCTGCCTGAGCTGTGGTTCCTGGGGATAAAGAAGGCTGTCATTCCTGGTTCTGTAGAATTATCTGCTCTGGGATTATTAAAAATAAATGCACCTGAGAAGCATTTGAGTGCTATTTACTGAACATAATTTATGCTCACATTCTTCAGAAACACTTCTGCTAAGATGATGCGGCCCCCACTGTGTTCTTGAGGGTGTGCCTTTTGGTTCTGTTTACAGAGAGATCAGAAGTTTCTTTACCTGAGGATTTTGTTCTCAGGCTTGTCCTGAATTTCCTTATTGTCTCAAGTTCCAAGAGCATGCTGTGGGTCATCCTTGATCTTCCCAGGCTCTCTCTACCCTGGAGCCTTTCCTTGTCAGCTGGCCTACAGGTGATAGGCCTGAACACCTGTAGAATTTACCCTAGGAGCCCCGACATTTCATTTTTTGCCCTGTGTCTACTCACCTGAGCCGTACTCGGCCTTCTCTATTGTGTTAGCTGGCTGTGACTGCTTTGTGTTTTGCAGCAACAATATTTTGGGAGAAAGTGGATTCTTTCTAAATGTTGCCAGATGACTGTATGAGCAACAGACAAGAGGCTAAGTGTGGGGGTGTATCTCAAGGGACTGCTGGCCGCCTGGGGTCTAGCACTCCTGGAGGAACCCCGTCTTGGAGGATTGCAACGTGCTCTGAAGATGCGGAACCCTGAGGTGCTCACCAGCTTGCATTAGGGTGGGTTTGGATGTCACTATCATGGTCTACCATAGGGCATTGCTGCCACCAGCTCTGCCTCCACAAAAGATGGTTTGCAATGAGTTAGACAGCAGTAAACACCTCGCAGGCCTCCGGGGAGTAGCTGTTGTTAACAAGTCTCCATGAGCCAGGCCGAATGGTCATCCAGTGTCGTCATGTTCTCCATGACAGCCTCTCTGATCATTTAGCTCCTTCCGGCAGCCACTGGACATCGATGAGTCCACGTGGCGGGCCAGATTCTGCCCCTTGCACACCATCTCCAACTGCGCTGGTACAGACACAGCCACCAACCTGTTCTTCGGTGTAATAGGAGCGTGTGGGCACAGGGCGGGGTATGGAGGTAGAGGCTGAGGATCCCTCCTTGGAGCCTGGAGCTTTACATTACCACTCTTCAAGGAGATATACATTAATGTAAATTGCATTTGAGGTCCTGTTTCAGCCCCTGTAATTTTGATGTTCTGCCATTTAGTGCTGGAAAGAATTGCGCAAAGCCATAGAGTGAGAGAGCCGTCAGCACGGGGAGGTGAATAGTCCATTGCACGCTGTCCTTGTTGCAGGTGAGATCAATCATGTTCTTGTTTCTTTCACCTCCAGCTGCATAAGGCACCCTACAGATGAGGCCCAGTACCTTTTATTTCCTTTGTGGTAGGAAATGTTGTGTTTTCGTTTGCCACATGGCATTATGCAGTTGAGTGTGGGTGAGAACAGGCTTGTGCCTCCTGCTTCTGCCTTGCCTGGTTGCTAGGTGACCCAGATACCTGCCACTGGTGCTTGGCCCTCCTCCTTCCCACTCCTCGTTCTGCACTGACACGTAGCCCACCGTCTTTGGGCAGAAGACAGCTGCAAGGGAGAGGGAAGCATTTGATTCGGACTTCCTCCTCCCATTTGGATGTTTAAGCTGTTATTCCACCCTGGCAGTTATAGAAATAGCCTTTTGTGTATTGCGAGCCCCTCCCTCCAGCCAAAGGCTGCTGTGCTTTCAGGGGTTCAGAAATGTAACTTAACTCATCTCCAATGTAAAGTGTATTATTAAATTTTAATGTTTAAATTGATGGCCTTTATTTGATTTTTTTCCTCTTGATTGATTTTTTTTTCTTTTCCCCATAAGACATTGAAGCGTTTGAAGAGAGAAAGCTAGACACAGTCCCCATTCCCGAGGATCGAAGTGAATTCTGAAAGCCACTCCTGTAGGCAATAAAATGATCAGGGAGCCATTATTACAGTTACGCCTGTCAACATAAAGCATGCACGCCTCCTAAGCAGGGGGGCTGCGGGCAGAGAGGGAAGTAAACCCTAATGCGCTTGCTCCTCACTCTTGATGAGAAAGTGGAAGCGTCAGTGAGCCAGCTGCCCAAGCCCCCTGCCCTGCATTCTTTCCCCCTTCCCTATCCAGCTTCTGCAGCCCCCTAGATAGAAGCTCTTCTGTTGGCTACTCAGGGCTCAGGGCTTGTGTCTGTTGGAGTCCCGAACCCCTCATCCTCTGGTGTGGTGTGTCTGGGTGCACCTCTGCGGGCCCAGATGCAGCACTTGGTATGTGGGGTCAGAAGGGAGAGGTGGACCCAGTGGTGCACAGCCTTCATGTGGGAGTCAGCCAGGAGCTGATCCACCTAGAAATGAACCAGGGAGTGGTTCTTGTGCTTAGCTCTGGAGCCCTTCAGCTCATAACCAGACCCTGGGAGGTCTAGAGCCTTTCCTGAGAGACCCCAACAGCCTGCACCTGGGACAGTCGTTCCCATTTTACATCCTTCTGACTGCACACGATTGCCAGGTTTACCCAGAGTTAGACATTATTGGGTATAAGCCGGTTATTTGTTGGACTTAAAGTGGAGATTTGCACCTGTGGCGAGCAGACGCCGTAGGTAGGCAGGACATGGAGCTCTGATCCTGAGCAGGCAGCTCACTAGCTCAGAGCCTTGTGGCAGAAGACAGCCATTTTTTCAATGCTTGTAGATCTTGTGGGTCAAGAATTTGTTATACAGGGACATTGGAGATGGTAGGTTTTGGCTCAGTGATTTTGGGGACTTCAGGTGCAAAAACTGGAAGGATGTGGAGTCTTTTTGGTCACTTATTTGCTACCTGGGTTGTGCCTGTTCTGCAGCTTCTCCATAATGCTTGGGCTTCTTTATGTCATGGTGGCCTCAGGATGGTGGTACTACTCCTTGGCATCTCAGGGGCTCCAAGGGCCAAGGTTCTGGCCCCAAAAGGAAGAAGCTGCAATTTATAGTCTGGCCTAAAAAGGTGTGTAGGTTCCCTTCCACCCAAGTTGTCCCAAGGCCACCATGAATCTAGGGTAGGGAATGCTCTAGCAGAAAGTTTGCAGCTGCATTTTAAATGGGTCCCTTGAGGGCTCTGTTGCACTGGTTTGGTAAAGTATGTATTTTTTTTTTTAAGATTTATTTATTCATTTATTTATTTGAAAGTCAGCGTTACACAGAGAGAGAGGAAAGGCAGAGACAGAGAGAGAGAGAGAGAGAGAGAGAGATCTTCCATCTGATGGTTCACTCCCCAGTTGGTCGCAACGGCTGGAGCTGTGCCGATCTGAAGCCAGGAGCCAGGAGCTTCCTCTGGGTCTCCCACGTGAGTGCAGGGGCCCAAGGACTTGGGCCATCTTCTACTGCTATCCGAGGCCATAACAGAGCTGAATCGGAAGAGGAGCAGCCGGGACTAGAACCACCACTCATATGGGATACCAGTGCTTCAGGCCAGGGCGTTAACCCGCTGTGCCACAGCACTGGCCCCTAAAGTATATATTTCTAACTTCAAAGATTAAATAAAAGGACCCCAAACCAGATTTAGTTAGGTGACTGTTGAGGCATAGTTCTTGTCGCAGTAGGTTCAGAAGCATTGTTCAGAACTTGAAATGGGATGGAGGGCGAGCAGTGTGCCTTTGCCAGCTGTGTCAGCGTGTTGGCTAACCAGCCCCACCCCCCCAGACCCAGAAGATTCCCCTTTTGTTTGACTCACTGTTCTCTATCGACTGAAGGCCCAGATTTTGTGAACTAACATAGTAACTTGCAGGTTTTTGTCTGGTAGAGATGCAGGTAATTTCTGTTCACAGCAAACATACTCTCAAGATCTTCGCGGCCCTGTAGGACATTAACCTGTCTTATATTTAACTTAGAAATCTTGTACCATCATCGCTTCCCAGATTCCTTAAAGAAGTTCTCCAGTGTTCTTTGAATCAGCTGTACCACCTGTTGGCTTCTCATGAATGCGTCGGACACATTTCTGACACATGTTCATCCCATACCTTTGTGTGAGAGTTGTGTTTTTAGATTTCTGAAGATTATTCTTTGATAAGTAGATCGCACAAGTATTTGGGAAACAGCTCTTCTATTTCTGTGTCTCTTGAACTGGACTGTTAATGCTGATGCTGGATAGATGGGAGGCAAAAATTTTCTGTCGAGTCTGGAGGAAGCAGAGGAGAATCTACTTTCATGCCCCTGTTGGCTGGTTTTTAGACAGAGTTGCTTCTACTATCTTAGGCCCGTGAGTTTCCAGTGCCATCATTGGTTGCTTTCGTTGGCCTCCAGTCACAGGTAGGTAGCCGTAAACTTTGGGTGGGAAGCCTAGGAAACCATTGGGGTGTGCTGTTATCAAAAGGGTCTGAAGGAATTTTGGAAGCAGTGAACTTACCATAAAAGTGTAAACTAGTGTTAGGAATCAACCACACACTCGGTACTGACTACACACACTACACCCTGCATGGGCCTGTGTAATAGGATGTATGTTAAATAAGCAGTCTTTATTTCAGAGAGCAGTCACAGGCCTGCTCTGCCAAGCACAGGCTTGGGCCAAGGAGGTGCAAATGCAGAGAAAGTCCCCAGTAACCTTCACAAGACTGCCTCGAAGACTGAGAAGTATGTCGCACATATCACACGATTTTTATAAAGATATGAGGAGCCTTCAGAAAGTTTCCTGCAAATGCATCTCAGAAATTCTTCACACCCAAACAAGCATCTTTCAGTTCTGTTTTCCACGGACAGTTTGAAGTATTGTTGACCACATGGAACAATGTGAGATGCACGAGACATTGTTTGCTGGGTGAACAGAGCTGATGGGGTTTTAGGGCTCCTGTGAACCAGTGGATAGGAAATGGGCTGTCTCTACGAGGTTCACCATGAGGGACACCTCAGGTCTGAACAGGCAGACCTGCAGAAAGGGGAATTGAAGAAATTCTACCGCTGTCTGAATTATGGTAACGGAAGGTGATTAATTCATGCACAAATACTGCCTCTGGTAAAATTTAAAGAGTAGTTTTGTGAAGCATAGACAACAATAAGGAGAGGAGACTTTGCTCTTATTTTCTAGGAGCGTTCTACATGGTTTTTCATTTCATTTCTTTCGAGCCCAGTAAATCGTTAATGGCATCGAGTCTTCCTGCTCTGATGAATGGGACACAGACTGTGTAGGTGATGCTGTAGTCAAGAGAGCCAGAGGATTTGCACAGAACCAGGTTCACCGCACATGATAGGGAATCTCCCTCCGCAGAAAGCTTGAGGAATGGTTATTTCCTCGGCCTTGTGCTACAACTGCAAAGCTAAAAGTAGGTGAAGGCCTCCCGGTGTGTGGCTGTGAGACCCTTCGGGGACTTGTTGAAGAAGGAAGCGACAGACTGTTGAGGTGCTATTCACAAGATGCCTGAGCAAAGTCACGCGTGGAGGTGTGATTCGTGCCTAGCAGGTGCTTCTTGGGAGTTTCTGACACTATTGGGCCACAGGCAGAGTTGTCAGTTTCTTAGATTCCTGTAGTTCATTCAGGAAATAGTTTTTGGTTTAGATTGCAAGGTCTCTGAGACACATATTCAAGTAGGTATTTATCAGGGTATTCTGATAAATAATCATTTGCCTATGGAGAGTACCGGTTTGTGCCAGACTGGCCATAAAGAATGTCTGTTTGATTTGTTTTATAGCTTCTGTATTTTTGTACTTATTGACTAAGCTGTAATAAAGCAAGGCAGTAACAGGAAAATTCTTCAGTTAAAAAATATCCCTTTATAAAAACATCAAGACCGTGTTGTATTGATTTTACTTGGAATTCATTAGATCTGTCAGAAAGTGAAGGGAAATAGTTTCCCGAATTGGGCCAGCAGAAGTCATATAAAATGGTAATTACAATGACAGTACAGTTTTCAGCTTTTTAAAAATCCTGGGCTAAAACAGGATGCAAAGGTGGAGCAGCGCATCCTTCCAGGCTGCCGTCCGTGGCTGGCACTGAGCGTGAGGAAGCAGGAGCACGTGGGGTCCGGAGCCCCATCCCTGACACCTGACGTGCAGCAAATCCGTGTGAGGCAGTTGATCGCGTCTGTTGAGTGTAATTCCTTAATAAGCCTGTTGACCCACACATGAAATGGGGGTGATGTCACGTGAGCGTCACAGGGGACCCTCGGTTCTAGTCTAAAAGGAAACACCCCGCCCCGCCCCCCCCCCCCCAATCACCATCCCCTAGGTGTAGTGATTTGTCACCGACGACCAGAAAAATTCCTGGAGCTTAATTCAAAATGTTTGTTTAAGGTGCCTTAACCCCCCTTTTTGAACTCTGTATTTTGTCTGCTTTAACAACAACTATGAAAAGATGAATGCTGAATTTCCTAAGTTGCGTTTATTCATGGGGACAAAGAAATGTACAACTAAAGCTTAATTTTGTTTTCCTTAAATAACTTACAGGTGTGTTACATAACCTAAGCTGTAGCTCATTAGAATAGGAATTCTATGGAATGGCTTTGTTGTATCATTTACCTAGGTGAAAGCTAGGTTAAATTTCACCCAGTCTGTGCAGGTATCCTCAATCCCCTTCTGCTGTTCCTTCGAGTTTATGTGGCCTGTGGGTTTTTTTTTTTTTTTTTTCCTTGAATAGAGAAAACCTGTGTGCCAGCCGAGGCTTTCCGAAAGGATGACGTGGTGCAGAGTTTAAGGGGCTTTGGTGGGTAATTTCCTTAGAGGTGCTGGTATTTTCATGTGTTACTGCTGCATGAGGTGGCCAGGGTTCGTCTGTCGGCTTTTGTAGGCGCCACAGAGGAGGAGGTAGGAGGGGGCCAGCTGGCGGATGTTTCTCCCTGAAGACTCGAAAATAGGTGGGAAGCCAGTTTTACAGAAATGCGCTTACCAACCACTGTTAGGTGTTATTTTCTGGAACATCTCTTTTCAGTACAGCAAGGTGCATTTATGCTGAAGATGAAATAAGAGTGTGTCTGCTAATGTGTCTTGCAGAGTAAAAACACCCTTCTTGCATATTTTAAGATGAATAGATTTATGAATATCAAGCGTGTTGTGCTTAGCATGAGCTTCCCCTCCTAAATAATGGAAGAGAATCTATAATGTAGCCAGCCTGTTCACCATGAGTTCAGCAACCAGCCAGGCTTACAGAACGCTAACCTGCTGTGAACTCCCGTACCTTGCTTGTATTCAGTCCCTTCATTTAAACCCATCTGCTAGTGTCTGGTTAAGTTGATGGTCTTACTTCGTTTTGTGTCACAGGAACAAAATAAATAAGGGTGGAATGCTTTGTAAAGAAAATAAGTTTTTATTGGTTCACAGTTCTGAAGGCTAGATTAGCTCGGACAGCCACATCTGGTGAGTCTCCACCGTGTCATAACATGGCAGATGGCATTCATATATTGGGAGCACATACAGATCACGTGACCAAGGAACACACGAGGCCGTGGAAGAACCAGGCCCTGTCGTTGGTGACCGAACCCAGTCCTGCCAGACCGGCATTAATCCCATCATGAGCACAGTAGTGGTCCAGACACTTCCAGGTGGCTCCATCTCTTAGAGGTCCTGACACCTTTCTGTGCCCTTAAACTGGGGACCGGGCTTCTGGCACATGAACTTTGGGGCACAAAACATATCCAAGCCATAGCATTGCCTTTGTGATTTGCTATTTCTTTTCCTACATTCACCTTTAATAGAATATGAGGATGGTTTTGATTTCACATACTTTGTAGGAAAGAAAATGTATATCTGGAAGTTTTCTTATTATACATTGAAAAATAAACTTGTATGAAGTATTTCTGTGTAAATACCCTCAGTATACACAAAGCTTCCTACCTCCACCCCAAGACACATTTACACAGTGATGTTTTATGTTGATGTTAGAGCTGTATCATCAAAACTATAAAATCGTAGTTGGCCATGACTCTTTTTTTTTTTTTTTTTTTTTAAAGATTATCTATTTACTTGAGAGGTAGAGTTACAGACTGAGACAGGGAGAAACAGAAAGAAAGGTCTTCCATACACTGGTTCACTCCTCAAATGGCTGCAATGGCTGGAGATGGGCCAGTCTGAAGCCAGGAGCTTTCTCCCGGTCTCCCATGAGAGTTCAGGAGCCCAAAGCACTTGGGCCATCTTCTCCTGCTTTCCCAGGCCATAGCAGAGAGCTGGATCAGAATAGGAGCAGCCAGGATTCAAACTGGCGCCCATATGGGATGCCAGCTCTGCTGGTGGAAGCTTAGCCTACTGTTCCACAGAGCTGGCCCCTGACTTGATTTTTTTTTAAATCTAGAAATAAAATAATGAACTTATTACTTGGACAATTTGTAAAACCTGATTTAAAAGTTTGATGTATGTAATGAGAATAATTTCTTTTTAAAAAAAGATAAAAAACTAGTGGTACAAAGATCTGTTTACTGGGACTCTCAGAACATTTTTAAATTAAATAAGAGTAATTATCTAATTGTTGCACTTTGTTTTCATTAGTATACTGCTTCATTGAGTTCTCCTTAATTATTTCTACTTTTTCTGAATACTAGCTTAATTACTAGGGAATTAAGAAAAACTTTGGAAATATGTGTTCCATCGTTATATGTTCCCCTTTTAATCATCCAAACAGGGAAATAAGTTTTTTCCTAATGAAGTATAAGGGCCCATTCTTTTATTCTACTACAACTTTCCTTTTCCAGTGTTTATAGAACTCTGTACAAGTTCAATTCCTACTGTCATCTGCCTGTTATAAAGCAGCAGTAGCTTGTTCTCAAGATTGGTGGTGGTGTTTCTGTATATTGTACCTTAGAGAAAAACCCCCAGGAAATTTCTAGCCAAGATATTTCGGTGTTGTAAGTCCCAATTACAATTGTCTCCACAGGTTGCTTTGTTTCTACCTTACTGAGGTAGAACTCTCCCTGTGTGAAGATCTGCATTCAGCTGATGGTTTCAAGTTCATGTGTGAGATTTTTCTTTATAATACATTAAGCGTGAATCTGGTTGATTAAAAGTTTTTTTTTTTTAATCACATTAAAAGTTCCTTTGTGATGCATTTAAATATGGACTTCATTTTATAACTCAATTTTTCATGACTTGTTTCATAACATTGAATTACTTCTGAAAGCATATTTGGAAAAATCTAATTTTTTTTTATTATTGTTGAGTTTGCTTGCTAAGCTCAAAGGCAATTGTTGATCATTGTGATGCATTTTTAAGCCATGGACAGAAGCAGGAACTTGTCCTCTGTTTAATGATCAGGGCTCCTTTGTGAAGTAAGTGTCCTGATTGATATTCTGGACTTCAGGAGTACCAGCGAACCTGTAGCCTCTGCAAGTCCTGGCTGTGTCAACTGTGCCAAGTTGGGGTTCTGTGCCTCTTGCAGGGTGGCAGTGAGAACACAGTGACTGGGCTGTCCCTGTGTGAGCTGTGCTTCCTGCAGGTGGGCTGCCTATGGGGAAGGAACTTCAAGACAGACTGCAGGTAACCAGTGTCAGGGTAATTTTGTTGAAAGGTTGCATTTCCACCACTTCCCTCTGCTCTAAGTGAGCTGCTGGTGTTAACATTGTAGCAGACGTCCTGCATCCATGCTGCAGGCCTGGCCAGATGGCTAGAGGGTTTTCCCTGCCCGACTGTCACTGATGGCCGCAACTGGGCCAGGGGCTCGGGACTGTTCTTGGATCTTGTGAGTTCAGCCCTTTTCTATCTCCCTACCCAAAGAAACATCAGCCTATTGGTTTGTACCTTATGACAGACTGGTGGTGTTTTATGGAAATAATAGCAACACATACTGCATGAACCCTAAACCAACTCCTGTCTTCTCTGGTGGAGAGTTCGGGGCCTCAGGACTGTGCTGGATTGCCAGTTGGAGGGATTACAAGCCCAGGGGAATCTCTTCCAGCCTCAGCATGGTTTACTGTGAGAAGCAGAGATGGCTTAGGAGATGGATAATGAATACCTAAGTGAAGCTGACTTGTGATCACAGCTCCCCCTGAGTGTTAGATGCCACTGGACTTCAGTCTCTCTTTGTGTCTTTGTGACTCGACAGGAGTAACAGAGTGGGAAAATGTGAAGCTTGAGGGTGAGTCGACAGTTTGTTGCTTGGGGTATGTGTATAGCTATGCGTATGGTATGAGCGTCTTACTATGTAAGCACATGTGTCTGTGGGATGAAGATATGCAGTTGGTGAAGGGGTGAGAGTATAAGTATGTGTGTGGTGTATGTATGTGTGCACATGTGAGTGTACATGTAAGTTTGTGATGTGCATATTGTGCACGTGTAAGTGTGTGTCTAAGTATTGTGTCCTGTATGTGCACACATGCTTGTACATGGGAGTATTGCATGCTGTGTGTAAGTGTACATGTATGTGTGGTGTGTATATGTGTGCATGAGTATATATGTAAGTATGTGTGTGGTGTGTGTATGTGCACACACGTGTGGGAGGCAAGGGTCCAAGTGCTTGAGCCATCACAGGCTATCTCCCAAGATGCCATCAGCAGGAAGCTGAATGGGAAGCAAAGCAGCTGAGACATGAACCAGCACTCCAATATGGGACACAGAGGAAATAAATTTTTAAGTTCCTTTGAGGTAGTCTTAAATAAAAACAATTAGGAAGGTACCAGTTTGACATAAGAAAATTTCTGACATATCACAAATGTCTTTTGAAAAGTGTAATTTTTTTGGTAAACAAAACTTTACCACAGACCATTTTGCTACATACAATTAAAAACGTCTCTGACATTTTGTCAGTTACTGTATTTTCACAAATATCACCATTTGGACATCTTGTAGATTTACAAAAATGGTTTTAGGGAATCACTTATTTGATGCAAAAAATGTGACACACACAGAAATGCACAATCATATTTCCTCCAAAGGAACACTCATCCATGAGAAACATACAAAAAGAATAGTTGTATTAAAAATATATCTAAAAACACTGTTTCCTTCTGAAAATGAAATACATGTGAAACACATTTTTTGCTTATTTTTAAAAAATATTTTATTTATTTGAGAGGCAGAGTTACAGAGAGAGAGAGGTAGAGGCAGAGAGAGAGAGACAGGTTTTCCATCCACTGGTTCACTCCTCAAATGGCTGCAATATCCGGAGCTGGGCGGATCCGAAGCCAGAAGCTTTTTCCAGGTCTCCCATGTGGATGCAAGGGTCCAAGCACTTGGGCCATCTTTTACTGCTTTCCCATCTGCATTAGCAGGGTGCTGGATCGGAAATGGAGCAACCGGGACTTGACCCAGTGTCCTTATGGGATGCCGGCATTGCAGGCCTGGGCTTTACCTGCTGCTCCATAGTGCCAGCCCTGAAACACACACTTTCTGTAGATGTTTTTCACTTTTTCAACGTGCACCAAACAGGATCCATTAAAAATCTAAGAACAAGAGGCAGGAGTTAACAATGGCTCCACCACCACCTCTAGTGATGCGTCTGATAAGTGCCCCAAGAGCCTTGAAAACCTGTACATTCTCCAGTTGGATCATTGTACTCTATTTTTAACCATAAGGAAGTCACCTACAATGTAACAAGTATATTTTATTATGTACTGTTGAGATAAGCAAAATGTTCACTGTGTTTTCAAGTAGCACACCTATAACAGAGGAGTGGTAGTGGAAAAAACCATAGCTATCCTTAGTATTAAGAGATACTGAACTTTGGGAAGAAATCACACCCTAAGACTTTAGGAGGAAGGACAGTGTAATCTTTTCCCCCCCAGTTTAAAGGAAGACAAAAATTTGAAAGAAATGATTTAGTATTTATAAAGTACATGATTTTTTTTTTTTTGGTGGCAAGTGATGAAATCACTCCTCTGAAATTACTCCTGTCCTAAGAGCAGGATTCATAACTTCACCCAGATCAGCTCTTCAAATGCATGCTGTCTTCCCAGCAACCCTTCTGAATTAGGTAAGAAAGCCAAGTCACTCTTACTCATATCAACCCAAATTAAACAATTCATTCATGGAGAGGCATTTATATCTCATGAGTCACATGCACTAAAATTAAGTACATGAACTAAACTTAGGCACAGAAAATACAAACTGATTTTAACAGTGGGTTATGGCCATTTCAGTGGCGTGTCACTGAAAGCACACAGGAGGGCTGGCGTTGTGACGCAGTAGGTTAAGCTGCTGTTTCCAACACCAGCATCCTGTATTGGAGCACCCATTTGAGTCTTGGCTGCTCTGCTTCCAATCCAGCTCCCTGCTAATGTGCCTGGAAAGCTGTGGCTCCTGCCACCCACGTGGGAGACCAGGATGAATTCTTGGCTCCTGGCTTTGGACTGGCCCAGCCTGGATCATTGTGGCCATTTGTGGAGTGAACCAGTCAATGGAAGATCTCTTTGTCTGTCTCTCCCTCTCTTTTGGTCACACTCTTTTCACGTAAATAAATCTTTTTAAAAAAGAAAGCACGTAGGAATGCTAAAGACTTCACTATTAGGAGAAAGTATTTACTAAGTATCTATTTGAGAATAATAAAGAAAAGATCTATATAAAATTAATTCCCTCTAGGAGCTTATTTAGTATCCGTGTCACAGTAACAGTAAGTTCGCTCTTCTACATAAGGTTTCTTTACTGAAAGAGTAAAGATCCCCTTTAAATGGCAAATTCCCCTAGTGAATCTTAATTATTTATTTTATGTGAAAAACAGACAGAGAACTCCCTTCATTTGTTCACTGTCCAAATGCCCACAACAGAGGTTCAGTCAAGCCCATGCCAGAACTCAGACCAGGTCTCCATATGGGTGGCACGGAACCAAGTCCTTGAGCCATCACCTGCTGTCTCCCAGGACTTAAATCCAGGCATTCCAGTATGGGATGTAGATTTTCCAAGTAGTATCTTATCTGTTATTCCAAGTGTCTGCCCTACTCTAGTGAATTAACTAAAATTCAGTATACACAGTTTCATCATACGTCAGGAAAGAGTACAAGCTCAGAGTCTAAGAACATGTGCTATGGAGCAGCAGATGGGCCAGAAACCATGTCTGCTGCTGCTTAACAGGTAGTCTTGGATAAATTTATTCATCTCTAAGCCTCTGTTTGTGCGTAAGCAAAATGGAAATAACATTATTCACTCTGGTGAGCCTCTCTTGAGATGGAGTTTAAATACATGCAAAATGCTTAGCTCACCCCTAACCCATTGTGAGCCTCCCTTAAGTGGGACAATTTCTACTCTTGCTGTTGTTACGATGATTAACAGGAAAACATCGGAAGCAGAAACCAATGCGACATGAGACTTAGCAAAGCCAAAACCTATCTTGTTTATTACCCCCTCGCCCCCAGCAAATCCCCAAAGATATTGAAAAGTATTATCATGAGACAGAAACACAGCCTCTCTAAGGGCCTGTGTTGATGACCATAGCGAGATTCTTCTTCAGCAAGGGGACACTCAGATGTCACCTGTCATCAGGACTCAGAAGGAGAAGGGCTTTGAGAGAGACAAGAGACTTAATGGAACCAAGGTGTGAAGACCAGAGTGCTGCTGCTCTGAGCTGCTTTTATTTGCAACCTCATTAAGATGTTCACCTCTGGTACTCAGTATACATCCTAGGAAGAAGTACCTAAATCCCTAATTTCCCCCAGCACTGATTTTGTGGCCGTTTCCTTTGAAAATTTTATTATATTTATTTTAAAGGTAGAGTTAAAGGGACAGAGAAGGAGAGAGACAGAGAGAGAGAAAGGTCTTCCATCTGCTGGTTCACTCCCCAAATGGCTGAAACAGCCAGGGCTGAGCCAGGAGCTTTTTCCACATCTCTCCCATGTGGATGCAGGGACCCAAGCATATGGACCATTTTCCACTGCTTTCCCAGGCACATTAGCAGGGAGCTGGATCAGAAGGGGAGCAGCCGGGGCTCGAACCAGTGCCCAGATGGGATGCTGGTGTTGCAGGTGGTGGCTTTACCCACTACACCACAGCTCTGGCCTCAAGCACTCTATAGTTTCCACTAGTGCAGAGACGCTGTTTTTAAATCCTGTTCACTACACACCCACATAACTATCAACAAAAAATAAGCTCTTCAGACAGGAAAAAGAAAGATGAAAACTACATGAACCCCGCCCTGCTCAACAGGCATTTTATTCATTCAGTGAGAAAGCTATGGTAGTCCTAAAAAACAATCAGTCACCATTGCGCATGTCCTTTGGAAATATGTCAGCGGATCAGGAACATCTTTACCTGGCACCTGTTTTTTCAGGATGTCAGCTGACAGTTTCCAAAGAATCTCAGAGCCTGCAACCTGACCTTCACCCAAACACATCACTGTTCTAGTGGAATGAGTCTTGGACGCTTACCAAGCAGTGAGAAACAAGTTTAGCTGTCTCCACAGTTAAAAACAAAAGTGGACTTTTCCTTTTCTAAGGTCAAAGAACAGCTCAGTTCATTCAGAAAATCTCCCTGACCTTGTTCCAATAAGCACACCACTGCATCTCACCGTCCCTCTGTAGCATGGCAATGCGTTGCCCTTCTGACTGTCCCCTAGCTGAAGACAGGGTTTGAGCTGACACAGTGCCTTTCTTAGTTCTCTCTTAGATCTACTAGATTCATTTAGGAGGTGGTAGCGTAATCCGCTGCACCAAAATGCCAGTCCCATAGTGAGTTTTTTTAAAATAGAATTTTCCTGGGCTGGCGCCACGGCTCACTAGGCTAATCCTCCGCCTGTGGCGCCGGCACCCCGGGTTCTAGTCCCGGTCGGGGCACCGGATTCTGTCCCGGTTGCTCCTCTTCCAGTCCAGCTCTCTGCTGTGGCCCGGGAGTACAGTGGAGGATGGCCCAAGTGCTTGGGCCCTGCACCCCATGGGAGACCAGGAGAAGCACGTGGCTCCTGGCTTCGGATCAGCGCGGTGCGCCGGCCGCAGTGGCCATTAGGAAGACCTTTCTCGCTGTCCACTCTGCCTGTCCAAAAAAAAAAAAAAAAAAAAAAAAAAAAACTTTCCATTTTTGAATTGGATCTGGTCCTGTGGTCAGAGGAGCTCTACCAGTTTCCTTTGTGCCAGTGAGGGTAGCAGCATCTCTCTCTCTTGGGCTGACCTGAAGAGTTTGTAGATGTCTGGGTTAGAAGATCAACTATATACTTCTCTTGAAGTCACTGTAAAAATAGACACTTTAATAGCCTTATGCGAACCAAGATGTTAGAAGCTCTTTGTACTCAGACTGCACCTGGAGCAGCTAAACTGGAGAAGGTTAAATTTAAAAAGGTGGTGGAGTTGAGGGCTCCTAAAAGATGAGGAAGTGCCATGGGGAGTGGGGGTAGAATCAGCCCACAGTTTAATAACTACAGATTCGGGCACTGCATCTGTCCTCTATGTAGTTTTGCTGCTTATTCACGTACTCATTCCTGCATATTAATTTCATTCATTGCTTCAAATAAAGAATAATGGAGTCCGGTTTGAATGAATACAATTTAAGTTTACCACAAAGTTTACCATTAAAATCGTTTTGTGTAGATCTTCCAGATGCTTGTATTTTCATTCCTACTATTTGCCAGAGCCTTTTTTTTTTTTTTTTAAATTTCTTTGAAAATCAGAGTTACAGAGAGAGGTAGAGACAAAGAGACTGAGGTCTTCCATCTGCTGGTTCACTCCCCAGATGGCCACAATGGCCAGAGCTGTGCTGATCCGAAGCCAGGAGCCAGGAGCCAGGAGCCAGGAGCTTCTTCTGGGTCTCCCACATGGCTACAGGGGCCCAAGGGCTTGGGCCATCTTCTACTGCTTTCCCAGGCCATAGCAGAGAGCTGGATCAGAAGAGGAGCAGCCAGGACTAGAACCGGCGCCCATATGGGATGCCGGTGCTTCAGGCCAGGGCTTTAAACCCACTACACCACAGCGCCGGCCCCCAGAGATTTTTAAATATTGTAATTAAAAATCCTCTTAAATAACTAAGTACGACTTTGATTACCAGCTTTCAGAGTTTGATTAATAGTTTTCCTTAGGTAAATTTTCTTGCATTTTGTATTTGTATGAACTTATTTATGTCTGTAGATGACTTTGTGTCTTTTTCAACAGTGACCACTTTTTTTAGTGATAATTTTATGTATAGTGTACTGCTGACATAAATGATTCTCTCATGTAGAAACTTTTTAAAAAATGTATAGACACATGGAACATTTCTCATTTCTCAGCTAATTCAGGAAAAGAGAAAACAGAAAGATAATAGCACAAATGCCATTATCACAAGCTTGTTTTGGTGAGCGCCTGAGCGGCAGACGTGTCTATTCTGTCGTGGAGAGCTCTACGCGGCGTTGATCACATCCTGTTAGTGGTAGCTACGGGAAGAGTTGACTCTAAGTCTCTTCCTGGGACATGGGTCCTGTTTCACCAGAAAAATTCAGACTAGCCTGACCGAGAATTCTGTAATTGAAGCATTGTAGCCAGAGTTGTATTAAACAAGAAGCTGTGTCTCAAAGGCCGGAGATGAGGACATGTCCCTTTTCTAGTTTTTGGAGAGAGTAGTTTGTCACTTAAGCTGTTATGTGTATGGGTTTAGTTGTTATGACAACTTTATTGTCAAACCAGATTTTTTTTTTTTTAAGGAAAAATGGTTGTACATGCCCCACTGTAGTTTTGTCATTGGCTATATTCATGAAGATGAGTTTTACAACTCTGAGTTGTAGTTTGGGGGGAAAAATCACATATGTAGAATGGAGAGTACTTCTGTGGCATGTTGTGGGGCAGTGTTATTCACAGCCCGGTCAGGGTCTCCATGTGTGCATGCTGTGTGTGTGCATGTACTGGGTGTCTGTGTACTGTATGAGTCTTCATATGTACAGTGAAACTTCAGAAGATTTATGGGAAAGTGGTTTTTTTCATAGTCAGCATTTTCCATGTAAAGTTTGAAGACCCTTTGTATATGTGTATGTATATGTATAGGTACACTGTTTGTATGTAAGTATGTACCCTGGATGTACAGTTTGTGTTTATCCATCATATATATAGATGAAAATATACTCATATATACATTGGATATGCATGCTCATGTATATACACTACATGTACGGTATACAGATAGATAGCTGTGTCCACTGTATAGTGACAATAATAAGGCCCTGGCAGGATCCAGTGTCGTAACCCCTGGCTAGTACTGGAGAGTAATGGGCGACAACAGTTGTTCTTTGCTTTGTAACTGATGAAGTTTGGGTTATCATTGGACCTTTGCAACAGTGCAGAGACCAGTCATTTCACTGATGTGTGAGTGTGTGTTTGTGTGTTCATTTAATCATCATAGCAGCGCTATGACGTGGGTTTCCTCCCCAGGTGAGTGAGTAAACTGATACTGAATAGTGACTAGGGAAGTTGTGCAAGGGACAGAAACTAAAGTAACATTAATGTCACATTGGCTGTCTTATTTTCCTTTAGGAAATAAACTTTTATTTATTATAACCTAGTGAAGTTGCCATCCCTTAGGAAACACCTGTTCATTCTTCTCCTGTTTCTGTTACTTCATAGTTACTCAGTGTCTTTGGTTACCGTGTTGTGAAAATCCGTCTACTGGTAATATGAACAGTTCCAAATAAATACAGTATCATACTGTGTCAACATTGCCAATGATATTTATTTTCAGGTATTATTTCCAAGGCTAAGAAAGAAGATAAGAAGGATGAAAGAAGAGTAGAGATCTTTTAAGTAAAAACAGCAAACATTTCCAAATTTGGGATTTCAGAATAAGATACCTCACATCTCAGATTATTTATTTGTCTACTTACTCTGGAGTCTTTTAGTTAGTGCTTGCAATTTTCCATTTCTTGGGTAATTTCACTTTTGATGGAACATTGCTAAACTTTTCTAGTTTTTTTTGTTTTTGTTTTTGTTTTTTGTTTTTGACAGGCAGAGTTAGTGAGAGAGAGAGGAGAGAGAAAGAGAGAGAGAGAGAGAAAGGTCTTCCTTCCGTTGGTTCACCCCTCAAATGACCACTACGGCTGGAGCTATGCCAATCCGAAGCCAGGAGCCAGGTGCTTCCGCCTGGTCTCCCATGCAGGAGCAGGGCCCAAGCACTTGGGCCATCCTCCACTGCCTTCCCGGGCCACAGCAGAGAACTGGACTGGAAGAGGAGCAGCTGGGACAGAACCAGCGCCCTGACCGGGACTAGAACCTAGGGTGCCGGTGCTGCAGGCGGACGATTAGCCTAGTGAGCCGCGGCGCCTGCCAACTTTTCTAGTTTTTTACAACTAGAGTCCATCATACAGGTGAATGTCGGATTTTCTCCTGGAGAAGCCAGAGTTGCTTGTCCTCTTTTAAACAGGCATTTTTGTGCTTCTTTCCTCTTAAATAGTTAAAACAACAACAACAAAAACCTCTGGGTTTAGTCTCAGTCAGATTCAACTTAGTGCTTTATCATACATTTCTAACCGGTGTTCACAGATTTTTACTTTGTCATTTATGGCATTTAATTTTTCACATTAAAAAGGAAATCTTCATTCTAGGTGGAAAGCAGAAGGTTTATTTCATATATTTTATGAGCAACAGGACTGATGATGGGGCTGCCAACACCTGCATGTGGTTCCTTATTCCTTTGTCAGACATTCATGGAGTTCTTAGTAAGTGCTAAGCAAGTACCTGCTTAAGGTACAGAGCTGAATGCTTGTGTACATAAGATCATAATGAATGAAAAAATATATAGATCCGGTACCACCTCATGAACTTTGTATTTTAAATAAATGGAATGTGGACATTAACTGGAGACTAGCTTCTCAGTGACTTTTTTTTTTAAAAAAAAAAATGTATTTATTTGAAAGAGTTTCACAGAGAGAGAGAAGGAGAGGCAGAGAGAGAGAGAGAGAGAGAGAGAGAGAGAGAGAGTCTTCCATCTGCTGGTTTACTCCCCAGTTAGCCACAATGGCCAGAACTGTGCCAGTCTGAAGCCAGGAGCCAGGAGCTTTCTTTTGGATCTCCCACGCGGGTACAGGGGCCCAAAGACTTGGGCCATCTTCTACTGCTTTCCCAGGCCATAGTAGAGAGCTGTATTGGAAGTGGAGCAGCCGGGTCTCGAACCGGTGCCCATATGGGATGCTGGTACTACAGGCAGTGGCTTTACCTGCTATGCCACAGTGCCAGACCCCTTGGTGACTTTCTACTCTAATATATTTGCTATTATTTAATCTCGATTATAGCATCCAGTATTATTAGGCTGGGAAAAAAGACTGAAATGAACATTTCTTTCCTTCCTCCATGCCAAGTACTGTGCTGTGTAATTTACGCGCCAGCTCATTTAATTCTCATAGCGACTCTGAAGTGGGCATTGTTACCGCGGGAACTGCAGAGGAGGAAACTGAGGCTTGGAGAGCGGGGCTTGCTGCACAGTCCTGACCCTCCCATGGTTTAAGGCCAGGCCTGTCTTGCTGATTGTGCTGCGAACCACTTCCTAATATCACCTTTCCAACCCATACACACATACACACACACACACACACACCACAACACATAATCATCCAAAGCCAGCCATGATTAAACCACACTGTGGTGTTAAGTGTTTTAATTGGTGGTGAGTCATCATTTACTTTACAGCTTTGTCACGGCTCATGATCATTAGGAATAAAAGCTCTCTTCACCATGGAGCCCATGGAAGTCCCAGGAAGCGAGGCTGTGTCATGAACATTTTTCGGCTATTTAACATTCTGTTAGGTGCTAACATATCTGTCTTGGCTGACAAACTCATAGCATTTGAAATGTATGTCAGTATTTTCTTGGGCAAACGTGGATTTTTTTTTTTTTTTTTTTTAAGTCGACACGCCGATGGCAGCAGGCCACAGGCTTCTAGAACAGCATTGGAAATAGGCACAGTCAGCTTCCAAAAATTGCAACGGAGGTGGGGAGGGGGTATAGCAGCAATGCAGTCATTAATGCGTTAGAAGTGCTGACTCAGCTCTTATGGTGCTAGAGGACAGAGCAAAACAAGATTGTACTCCATTGTCGCTGATTTCTGAAAACGACCCTCAGTTGAGCTCTCCATGGCCCTGAGGGCCAGCTCGAAGCCACTGCTTGCTCTAGTGCTGCTCTGTGAGGCTGAGCCAGTCCCTCTCACCCCCACATCAGCCTGGCTCTGCCTGCAGCTACGAGATGACAAGTGTGCCTTAGACTCAGGGAAAGCTTTGACAGCTGCCTTTGCCCCATCTCACCGTTATTATCCTTGTGCCTTACTCTTCTGGGAACAGTTCTGCTGTCCAAGCCTAGCCTGTCTTCCCATCTCATCTCAGGTTTCCTGCATGGAAAGTATGTACTGTTTTCCAGCTGTTGATGGTGCTGACCTAAATATTTGCACAAACCGCCTGTGCCCGTGGAAAGGAGACACTGTGCAGCTGTAAAAGATTGGTCTCTTTGAAGGAGAGCTCACTCGTTTAAATTGCCACAGTCCTTTCTTAATGTCGTTTGTTCCCCCAGAGATTAACATGAAGTCTACACTAGTGTAGTTCTACTCCATTACTTCTCTCTTCCTATTTTTGTCATAAAAATAATACATTATAGGAGCAGGCCTTGTGGCACAGAGTTCAACTAAGCTGTCACTTGGGATGCCCACTTTCCATAATGGAGTGCTTGGCTTGAGCCCAGCTGCTCTGCTTTGGATCCAGCTCCCTGCTAATGCACCTGGGAGGCAGCAGATGTTGGCTCACACTCTTGAGTCCTTGCCTCCTGTCTCCAGGCTTCAGCATGATCCAGCCCCAACTATTGTGGACACTTGGAGACTGAACCAGGAGATAGAGTGTGTGTGTGTGTGTGTGTCCTTCTCTCTCTCTTTCAAATAAATAAACCTTTTAAAAATCATATAAAAGTGGCCGGCGCCACGGCTCACTAGGCTAATCCTCCGCCTGCGGCGCCGGCACTCCAAGTTCTAGTCCCTGTTGGGGTGCTGGATTCTGTCCCGGTTGCTCCTCTTCCAGTCCAGCTCTCTGCTGTGGCCTGGGAGTGCAGTGGAGGATGGCCCAAGTCCTTGGGTCCCTGCACCCGCATGGGAGACCAGGAGGGGGCACCTGGCTTCTGGCTTATGATCAGCGTAGCTCTGGCCATAGCAGCCATTTGGGGGGTGAACCAAAAGAAGGAAGACCTTTCTCTCTGTCTCTCTCTCTCTCACTGTCTAAATCTGCCTGTCAAATAAATAAATAAATAAAAGTAAATAAAAATAAAAAATAATAATCATATAAAAGTAACCATGCCCTTCTCCCTCTCTTTTTCATAATGCTGCCTTGATCAGCTCAAATAAATTTGTTCACAGTTAGGGCTAATTATTGCTGGTATTTGAAAATATCAGTTAATATATATGACCCACAAAGTGAATTTAAGTTTTTATGAAAGCAACCAGAAAGGGTTTTGTTCATTAAGTGTTCTGTGTGTGCATTAAGAAATTATACTTGCAATAATCTTTGATGTCATCTGAGAAATTAGCATTTGTAACATTATCTCCTAGAGTGGGGTTTGTATATGTGTGTGTGTGTGTGTGCTGGTGGTGGTGTTTTGCTTTTTGAACAAGGTGAAGTTGAAAACATTACAATACTAGATGGGGTGGATCCTTTTACTTTATTTCTATTTCCCTTTGAGGCAAACTGACAGACAGAACCGATTTATGAGCAGTCAGCAGCAAGCCAGTTCTTTCCTGGGTCTTCCTCCATGGAGCCCATTTTCAGTTTGGTGGTGAACACAAAGAATTGGAACACAAAGACGTGAGCTTCGGTCGTTCTGTGACTAATACAGTCGTATGCAGCCGACGTGGTGGTCTGTTTCCACGATTCATGTTGATGTCCAGGATCCAGTATCAGAGAGGTAGAGCCTTCTGAGAAGTCACCTGGGCATGGAGTAGCCAGGCTCTGTCTTGGGAGGAGAGAGTCGCTCTCAACAGATACCCACTCTACTGGCATTCTGATCTTGGACTTCAAAGCTTCCAAGACTGAGAGAAGCACCTGTTGTTTATTAATTACCCCACTCGAAAGGCATTTTGGGAAAGCTACCCAAATATACTAAGCTGCCAAATACATTTTAATAGAGGGGTTTGTGATATGCATGCATGCATGCATGCATTCGTGTGTGTGTGTGTGTATACGTTGCATACTAAAAGACATAACTGAGCCATGAGGCTTCTACTTTCCCTGCACAGAACTTCTGGTGTCATAGCAAATTTAAGATATCTGTAGCCTTGAGTAGTTGGGGGAAAAAATGATTATACTCTGTGTTGTTTTGAGAGCCTGTGTAAACAATTCTTGGTTATCTCAAAAGTTTGTGCATATTTATTAAGCACTTAATAAGGTTAATACTGGGGCAGATTGTTTTTTCAAAAAATTAAGTTTGTGAGAAGAATGTGTTGGCTTCCCTAATCCAGAAGACAAAGCAAATGTTAGCAGTCCTGTCTGGAATGTAGCCCGTCAGGATGCCCTGCCACAGTTACTCATACATTTCTTTTTTTTTTCCTGTTTCTCACCACGGTTGAGTTTAGGTCAGGGTGCTTTAGTTTGTCACATGTCATGTGAGGCTGTCACCTGAAAAGCCGTTTTCTACCTCACTGCAACTGCTATTTGAAATACTGTTTTTTCAAAGCATAGTCTACTGAATTTTTATTCGTGTTTGTATAAAATAATGGGGTGGCTTTTTTTTTCATAAACAGTGAATAAAAATGCAATGAAGTGTTTTTGGTTATTTACTTGTGGAAGACAGTGGAGTTTATGCTACTGAAAGCTGTGATAGGAATTTGCAGAATCTTCATGCAAAATAGCCTATTAGCTTACGTGATAGATAGTTGCATATATAAGAAAAAGGCCTTATTATTACAAGGAATCATCTTCTTAAACTTATTATTGTCAATTTTGTGAGTAAGATGCATTGCAATATGGCTAAGAACAACATCAAGAGGTTTTTTCTTTCTTTTTTTTTTTTAATGTTCTGTGAAATTTTCTGAGAACTTTCTGGAAGACATTTAGAAAAAGGAATAAAATGCCCACATTGAGGGAAAGTGCTGTCCAGAGGGCCAGGCATAATGAGTTCAAAAACCAAAAGCTTGAGCAAGTTTTCTAAAAAGTCTTGTTGCTTTTGTTATGTCCACAGTATTACTTTGGTAGGAATTTAAGAAGGCTGCTGTTGTGAATAACACATAGTATTTTATTCTTAGCATTTCAGTTGTGATTTTTAGATGTGTGAAAACTCTTAACAGTTTCGTTCTCTGATGAATGACTCTGCATAGTCACAAAATAATTAGAGTGCCTACAAGACTCAGAAGCACTTAGTCATTTTTTTAAAAAAAATTTTGTGTGTGAACTTTCTGCTGCTCTTGCTAGAGAAGTGCAAATTTAATGTTGTTTTAGTCTTAATTGTTTTCAGATTCTGTTCATTTATCATCTTGTTCCATCAGTATACTGTCTTTTAAAAAAAAATTTATTTATGTATTTGAAAGTCAGAGAGAAATGTCTTCCTTTGCCGTTGGTTCACCCTCCAATGGCCGCCGCGGCCGGCGCGCTGCAGCCTGCTCACCGCACTGATCCCAAGGCAGGAGCCAGGTGCTTCTCGTGGTCTCCCATGGGGTGCAGGGCCCAAGCACTTGGGCCATCCTCCACTGCCTTCCCGGGCCACAGCAGAGAGCTGGGCTGGAAGAGGGGCAACCGGGACAGAATCCGGCGCCCTGACCGGGACTAGAACCCGGTGTGTTGGCGCCGCAAGGCGGAGGATTAGCCTGTTGAGCCACGGCACCGGCCTGGTATCTTGTTTTTAAAGTCTGTATACTTCTCTTGAGCAAGATTCTTGAATACCAAATTGGAATGATTTTCCATATTCCCTGGATATGAGTTACATAACTTGGACTCTTGAAATAATATGCTACCTTTGACAACAAAAAGCAGTACAGCACAAGAATTCACTTAAATTACTAACATTTATGTGCTCTGTGGTACTTTTTTCCTGGAAAGAAAATACTACCTTTGATTTATTGGTTGATTGAATTGTTAACTGATGCCCGGCGCCATGGCTCAACAGGCTAATCCTCTGCCTAGTGGCGCCAGCACACCGGGTTCTAGTCCCAGTAGGGGTGCCGGATTCTGTCCTGGTTGCTCCTCTTCCAGGCCAGCTCTCTGCTATGGCCTGGGAGTGCAGTGGAGGATGGCCCAAGTGCTTGGGCCCTGCACCCCATGGGAGACCAGGAGAAGCACCTTGCTCCTGCCTTTGGTTCAGCGTGGTGCGCCGGCCGCAGCGGCCATTGGAGGGTGAACCAACGGCAAAGGAAGACCTGTCTCTCTTTCTCCCTGTCCACTCTGCCTGTCAAAAAAAAAAAAAATTTTTGTTAACTGAAAGTGCTTTTATGTTACTGTCTTACACAGGAGTTGGGTTGTGCCATTCGTTTGTCGAACATTCAGGGGGCCTGGAACACCTTGAGTGGGTGCTCTCTGTGCTGAGAGATTTAGCTGCTTACTTATTCTAACAGGGAGAAAGTAGGTTCCTGGCCACCATGTTCTTTGGAGATTTACTCGGTACAACCTCCCCACTACGGAGCCATTCTCCCACCTGCATCTGCACATTTAAACCTGGCCTATAGGTCTGTAGTTTTGATGTTTATGAGGGAAAAGTGCTTCTGTGATCCTCAGATGAATGGAATTTATTCTAAAGAGTGCTCACTTGCTCTGGTTTCAGTACTTGGGGAATTTACCTTTGGCAGTCTGTAAATCCATTCCCCTTTTTCAAGCTTAGTTTACTAAGTGTTTACTTGTTGAGATTGTGTACACTATATCCATTTAAACTCAAAATTCTTCATGGATGTGTTACTTACTAAAAATGTGGCAAATAACAGGAAAATTATTTTCCTGTTATTAAATTCTCTGTAGGAAATCGGCAATACTGTGCTTTTGGAAGGGCATGGAAGAAACACTGAGAAAGCATTATCCATAATAGACTGGCCTGCTTTGAGCAAACCTCTGAGCCAGCTGGAACGGGCACCCAAAGGTAGAAGGGTAACACTTTGTCCTGGAGGTTAGGGTGCAGAGTTAACCATAGCATAGTGGCCAAATAATAATAATAATAATAATAATAATAAAGAAAGAAAGAAGAGAAAGGCAGAGAAAGAAGTGATGGTTAACAAATATGAACAAACTATTTGGGGCATGTTAGCAACACCTGTGGCTCACAAACTGTGTGATACCTTGACCCCCTTTGACACTTGAAACACTGGTATAGAAGGAAGAGAGGTTCTTCAGGGCTCTAGCTCTCTCTGGAGCAGTGAATCCCTACTACTTGCACTAGGAAACCATGATCAAAGACTGTTTTTGTTTTGTTTTGTTTTGTTTTTTTGTTTTTAAGATTTATATATTTTTGAAAGGTAGATTTACAGAAAGACAGAGACAGAGAGAGGTCTTCCATCTGCTGGTTTTCTACCCAAATGGCTGCAATGGCTGGAGCTGCACTGATCTGAAGCTAGGAGTCAAGAGCTTCTTCCAGGTCTCCCACGTGGGTGCTGGGGCCCAAGGACTTGGGCCATCTTGTACTGCTTTCCCAGGCCACAGCAGAGAGCTGGATCAGAAGTGGGGCAGCTGGGACTCAAACCGGCACCCATATGTGATCAAAGACGGTTAACTAAAACACGAGTCCCTGAAGGGCTGCTTTCATAGAACAAAAACATTTTTAGAACCCCAGGGTTGATTTCTGCTTCTTTTCTTTTCTTTTCTTTTCTTTTCTTTTCTTTTCTTTTCTTTTCTTTTCTTTTCTTTTCTTTTCTTTTCATTATTAACACTGCTGCTATATTGCAAAGATAAAACCAGGTATATATTCCAGAATGCTTATAGTTCCTCTGTAACTAGATATGCAAAGCTGCTTTAATTAAATAACTATATAATCTGTGAAATTCAGATTAACATTAATTTAAATGTTTTGCGAAAATTGAACAGTATCATGAATATGGTGCTTACCATCCTGGGCCTTGGAAAGCTCAGTTGTCAAGCCAGTCTTCCGTTCTGGAAATGGTGTGAAGCTTACGAGGCCAGTTTGCTGGGACATCCTGGCGTTCGCTCAGCCATATGCATCCCTGGGGAACCACCTATGTCTCGCCATCACTAGCATTGCTGCCAGCCATGCAGTGTGTACAGTACATAGATGTGGAGCTGGGAGGGCTGTGGGCAGTTCCAAGGTCGTCATCCAGATAGCCAAAAACATATTTATTAATTTTTTAAGAATAACCATTGTGATGAAAACACAAAATGAGAGGGAGGAAAGAAAAAAAACAAAAAAACCTCTAGTGACTTGTGAAGTCCTCATCGCAGGAAAAGTAAGGAAAAGAAAGATGACACAGAATGGGAGAGCAAGGAAAAGAAGAGAGAGTGGAGAAGAGGAAGGGAAAAGGGAAATGAAATCAACGGAGAGAAGTGAAAGATCGAGGAAAGAGATCTTTGTGTTGGGAACAGAAAATGCTGATTAATATGGTGCCAATGAGAATTGCGGCACCTACCCCTCCACCAAAGACCCAGGTAAATGACAGATCGTACGGGGAATTGGAAGGGGGCGCGTTGCTGGTTGTAATTTGCCATTCGTTCGTGGCAGACTCTTATAGAGTTTGGACATGTATAAATCTGAAGAGGCTGTTGTCACAGTTGCCATTTTTAATGTCAGCCTGGAAAGAACTCCCTTTAGGGTTTTATTTATTTATTTTTTTAAAATTTTGTGATATTATCATCATTTAGTTACGTGGTTTCACCATGGAGATGTTAGGCATTACAAACATTGGTGTTATTTCACAGAGCTAACAGCCACCTTTGGATCCATGAGCTGGTGGAAAAACCTCTGCGTTGTGTTCAGCTCCAGCCTGGTAGAGAGCAGAGCCACAGCCTCGTGGGGGATCTGTGAAGCACACAATGTCTTTGTGGCACAGGTGCATTATGAGTGTCCTGTACTGAAACAAGAAGAGCCTCTTATCATGGAACACTCAATGAGCAGTTGTATGTTTATATTACAACGCAGTCAATGTCATTTTCAATGACTATGGAAATTTAATTTGTAATTAATACCGAAACCCTGTGCTCTGTTATTTCTCTTTGAATGGAAGTGCTTTGATGATAAGAATTCAGCAGCTAACTGGCTGCCTGGTTATGTGCAAGGCTGGGCAGGGTATGGAAATATGGGTCAGATCCCTACTGGTAGAACAGAGATGCGTTACTTCTAGGGGTTTTAGAGAAGTGTTTTGTTGTAGCATCTGGCTCATCTCCCATGCCGTGGGCTTCCTCACTGCTTCCAGGACAGGAGGCCTGGCATGTGGACACCACACAGAGCAGAGACTGTGTCTCCTAGTCCTGATGGCCCGACTGGTGACAAATAAGTCCTCCCACATTATTTTTGCAGTGACAGCTAAGTAAACCTGAGGAGCGATGGTGCCATGGTTTGGTTTGGTTTCGATAGTGAAGCTGTTGTGTCGCGGAGTGTTAGTCCCAATTCAACGCGGTCGCTTTGTGAGGCCAACACACGTTCTGTTTGTTGTTTTGCATTTGATACAGGAAAGCAAATCAGTTACTCTGTCATCCTTGGTCGTTATGTATCTCAGACGACATCCCTGCCTGGCTGAATTACTACCTTTCTTGTTTTGACTTTTACGAAAATCAAATAGCTTTTCAGAACATGATGGTGTATCTCCATTGGGGAGGGTTCCCCCCTACCCCCACCCATCCATTGAGTTTGTTAAGGAGTGTGTGCCACAGGTCTCAATGTTCCTGGCATGTTAAACAGTCAACTGATGGTATCTTACAGAAAACACTCCAGATGGTAAGTGTTTTATTCTTTGTGGGCCACATGGCTCTCTGGTATATATTTTTCTGTTTCCAAACTGTCAGAATGACTGGCTGTGACTTGAGGACCATAGTTTGAAGGCCCTTGGCTCGGTCTCCCCCATAAGTTTGATCTTTGGAGCAGGAGTCCTCTACTTCATTACTTTAGCTAAGAGGTCAGCTTCATGCTGAACTTCACTTCGGAAATATTAAAACATCTTCTCCTTCTGCATAGCCTGGTGTCTCTCAGCACCACACACGTGCCAGGGCTGCCCGTTTTTTGTTTTTGTTTTTTTGACAGGCAGAGTTAGTGAGAGAGAGAGACAGAGAGAAAGGTCTTGCTTCCGTTGGTTCGCCCCCCCAAATGGCTGCTACAGCCGGCGCCTTGCGCCGATCCGAAGCCAGGAGCCAGGTGCTTCCTCTTGGTCTCCCATGTGGGCGCAGGGCCCAAGCACTTCGGCCATCCTCCACTGCACTCCCGGGCCACAGCAGAGAGCTGGACTGGAAGAGGAGCAACCGGGACAGAATCCAGCACCCCAACCGGGACTAGAACCCAGGGTTCCTGCGCCGCAGGTGGAGGATTAGCCAAGTGAGCCGCGGCGCCGGCCCCAGGGTTGCCCGTTTTTATACTGTCACAAGCCAGATACAATTCAGACTCTGCCTTTGTATTTTGCTGTTGTTGCTTCTCTAGAGGCTGGTTCTCCGAGATGGGCACAGTTGCATACATTCGCAGAAGGGATTCTGGTAGATCCACTACCATTGTAAGATCAGAGAAGTGCTTACTTTCCCCAAGCGTGTCACTAAGATTTAGCTTCTGTTGTCTTTCCATCTACTAATCTTGTGTGACTGGGTTATCCTTTTGCACCCACCTGGATCTATGAGACAGCCTCCTTCCCATTGAGAGCTTCAGCTGGGATTTCCTGAGCGAATTGTTGTATTTGCTGTTCTTTAGAATTCTTAAGAAACTAAAAACCAAAAACTGCAGGTACTTTGTTTCTCTTCTTCTTCCGGCAGGATGTGGAAGTTATTTAAAGTATAAATACTTTGTTGACTGTTCTGCCTCCCCAGGGTCTCCTGCCCCACCGTGGACTGCTGTGTAGCCCCTCTGGAGGGCAGTCCTTTTTCCTGTGCTCCTGTCTGTGCATCTGCTTCCTGCCCCCCACCCCAGGGGTCCTCACATTACACATAGCTGTGGCATCGCAGCGTGCAGAGAGCTATCCCAAGCCTGTCTGACCTCACAGCAAGACCTCTTGGCTCCCCATTCATCCTCATGTTCATGGAGAACTATCCCGACTCTGTCCATCAGGATTATGAAGCTAGTACTATTATCACTAGTCACATCGGAAGCTCAGGGGTGAAGTGGATTGCCCAAGGTAGACCTTTAGTAGTGGAAAAAGCTGGGATCCGAGTCACATGCCCTGAACCTCCATCAAAACTCTGTTCTCTGTATTGTGGTGATTGATGCTCAAGGCTTGCAGGCCAAGCAGAAAATAATTTGCCAGAAATAGCCGGATTATTTAGGATTTTTTTGGGGGTGGGGGTGGGGTGGGGTTAAGAGAATCAACAACCTATTTAATTATCTGCCAGGTTTCTTCCCTTTGTGTGAGCATTATCAGAAACAACATAATCACCTGAGGGCCTGTTGGCTATGACCTTGGGCCAGAAGTTGGAGCTCAAATAAGAAGTGTATTTCTAACAAGTTCTCAAGTGACACAGGTCTAGGCCCTTGTAGCCCCAGTGAGTGTCATGACTTAGCATATTTCCGTGTTTTTAGAAGGAACTTCTCTCTTCACGAATAAGTGAATTCGTCACAGAGAAAGAGATTTAAACCAGCGGAACATCAGTTCCAGGATTGCTGCGGCATCCTGTAGTGGTTTATGGAATAGAATTTCCTGAGACTTGATGTGGAGACGAGAGCGTTTGTGGTGGGAGAGAGGCCCAGTGTGTTTGTCACCTTGGACTCTGTGGACACAGTTCCCTGTGAAGCTGTCATCCACGTCGCTGTTTAGTACAGTGTAACCTGGGGTCATCTGTTAAATGGGCATGACTGTGTAAGCAGGATTAAATGGCATGGGTCCCTGCGGGACTCGTGTTGGGATCCCTCAGAGGGGCTGTTTGGTGTCTTTGTAAACTTTGCCTCCGCTGCTGAGATCTTCAAGGATTCCGGGCCAGTAGTGGTGTGAAGGCAGGCCCGTCTTTGCTGTGCGGCTGCTGGCTTATGGAACCTCACAGCTGCTTCAGGACAGAGGATGCCAGCGTCCTGGCTGCCTAACCCCAGCTTTCTGAATGTGTAAACTTCGAAGTCTGCATGAACTTTGAGTGTAGTGAAGATGCCAGAATGTTAGTACTATCTATTTTTGGTGTGCTGTTTATGAGAAAAGAAAGGCAACCTTCATGACCGTAAAGGGTTAGCCTCCTGCTGGCTAGGAGTTCCTGTATCATATGGAAAGATAAATAATAGGGTGGCCGTGTAAAAAACGATTTATGCAGTTTCACCATAAATGAGTTAAATGAAAGAGCGTGTAAGAACTGCTGACTAGGCTTTTTAAGAAATGGTATAATTTTGCTATATATAAATGTATAAATATTGCTATATATACATGGCATAAAATTGCTATAATTTTAACATAGGCAAAAACTGCATCAGTTCTTTAGCATAGCTGAAATAACTACTAGTGCATTGTTTTGGCTAAGAATTAAGATAGCCCTGAAAGAAGGCATTGGTTTAAGAAGCTTCAGGACCTTCCAACGTGTCCCAGCTTTGAAATAGGTGTTTGTTTTATGACCTGGTTTGGAATCTGTTCACCCTACAGTTTCAAAGGCATCAGAACGCAGCTCTTCCTGTGCAGGAATGCAGGGCAGTGTGCCATGGAGGAGAGCAGAGGAAGCTCCAGACACCTGTAAGACATCAAAGCACAGACCTGTTCTGTACCAAATGGGGGTTCCCCCTCACCCGAGATGTTAGCTAAGTTTTTTCCTCATTCAGATTCAGTATTTTCCTCATTCAGATTCAGCAGTATTTTTATTAAGTTAAGAAACTATCACATGCTTGCAAGCAGCGTGCCACGTTGGAAAGAGTCTAATTCATAGGCTTATGGTTTTTTTTGTTTGTTTTTGCTATTGTTTGCTTAGCCGATACAACCCTATCTGTAAGCATGCTTCTGTTCTAGACTTTGAGCAACTCCGCAAGTTTGGAATTTAAGTGCTTTTGATGATACGCTGTTAGAAACGTGGCAAATGGAAAAAGCATAGTTTTAGATCTTATTACTTTAGCACATGTGAATGCCATGGCTTTCAATTCTGCTAAGTGTCGCTGGACTAGTATTCTGTGGAAAATACTTTCTTGTAAAATGGGAAAAGCTCATGCATTCCTGGGTACATCGGGCAAAAAGGAACCAAGGTGGAAAAGAGCTTCGGGGTTGGAGATAGCTGAGGACCATTGAGGTTTGAGTGAGGTGGGGATTTTTTGAAAGTCTGAGTAGTGACTTTGCATGCCAGGGTGTGTTTGTGGCCTGTGTTACTCCTCTGGAACTGAGGTGATGTTTTTTGGTTTTTTAGGAGCACCGTGCTTCCTCCAGTGAATTTAGACCTTTGGAAGGGCAGTACTCTTTCCTTGTACCTAAAGATACATGTAAATGTACAGCGCTGTGCATTGAGAGCCTGCGTCTCCTCTGGGCAGGGATAATAATGTCCTCATGCAAGCAGCAGATGGTGGCTTGGCACTTTCTTCTTTGAACAGGAGAAGAGAAATTTGTGGCAGGAAAGGGGACCAAAAGAAGTCTCATCCTCTGCTATTCATCCTTGAGAAAAAGGCTTTGTTTGGCCTTGCCTGGTTTTGCAGTAGAAAATTGAGCTCCCTGAGTTCCAATGCAGTTTTGCTTGAATAGGGTGAAGTGGATGGCCCCAAACAAAACAAAAGAGGTTTCCATTGTTCGCATCTTCCAGGAAGTCAGGATGGAAAAATGTTTGTTTTCTAATCTCTATCCACATGTTGTGTGTGTGTGTGTGTTTTTTTTTTTTTTTTTTTTTTTTTGTATGACAGATGTCAAAGGCAAATGGTTAGCTGCAGCCAAAGATGCCTAAATAACAGCTACTTTTTCGCATGGTACCTACTATATGTCAGGTGTTCTGTGTACCTTGGATACGTGCGCTCGTGTAATCTTCATAAACATCTTATGAGGGAAGGACTGTTATTACTCTGTTGTACAGGTGCAGGAACTGAGGTTAAAAGGGTACTTGAGAAAGATTACAAAGCTAAGTGGCAGAGCTAGGTTTTGAACACAGGCACTTTGGCTTCTGAATTGATGCCCTTAACCCTTATGCTATGCTGTGTCCTCATTTGTTGTGTGAATCTTCAGCTTTTAGCCATGATGGAGCAGCAGAAACCACATCTACCTGTGTACTTGACGCTCCTAAAATGTTGGAGGAAATACATGAAACAGTGGTTTCTAAGGCTTTGAACAGCAGTCAGTGGGGGACTGTGAGCTGAGAGAGAAACAGGTGAGGGGAGCTCTACGGCGACCCCCTTGCCACCTTGAAAAGGTTTCTAGGGAGTGTGCAGGAAGGTGGAGTCCAGCGCTGTGGAATCTGCGATGGAGCTCACGGTCCAGGAGGACTAAGGAGCTATGAGGAGTTCCACAGGAGCCAGGGAAGTTCACATTGGCACTGCTGCTTCAGTAGCACGTAAAGGATCAAATATTTTCCACCAAATATATGCTGGTAAGTAATGTGATGGGTACAGCAGACTTTAACCGCTTGATATTTCCAAAAGCTCTGCGAATCTTTTCAACAGTCTTTTTTTTTTTTTTTTTTTTTTGTTCCATGCCTTTTACCATGATTCGTTACAGAGACAAAAGTGGATTCCACATCAGGTTGCATGGAGTTAGGTTTTCTCCACTTTGAAAATGTCCTGTATGGCTGGTCCACTCAGACTGCTCGTTGAGGTGCTTCTTCAGTTCACTGACTTGAGCCCTGACTCCTCCGCTGAACGCCGGCCTGGCAGTGCTGGAATTGCTGGCTCATCAGGAACTGTGGAAAACTCCAAATCATTTGGCTTGTTTCTCAATTGACCGTCGAACAGCCTGGTCCTCTGAACTCTTCAAGCATTCATTCTCACTGAAAGGCCAATAATCTTTAAAAAGTTTATTTTCCTCTGCACACCCCCTGCTAGCTGCTGCACTCGTACAATTTAATTAACAGTGGCTAATGGCTTTCCTTGCTTGGCTAACAAATGTACCTCTGAAACGTTAGCTGCAATCTCATTTTCATGTTTCTGAATTCTGCCGTAACGAAATAGGCAATTTTAAAATTTCTTTCTGACCTTTGTAAGCAGGGAATATTGTGCTGAGAGCTTCATTTGGCATGCTGATATACCGTGTGCACAGATGGTAACATCACTGTGTGAGGAACATAATGCGCTCCCCTCCAAATCAATAACTAATTCATATTCCGCTGTGCTTAAAAGTGGGTGTTTGGAGTCCTCACTTCTCTTTCCGTGTTCCAGACATGGTATATTTAAATAAAACCCTCTGCAGTGGACATTTGCCCATCATTCAGAATGCTGTCATGATAAAACCACTTCACTGTGATTTTTATTTTATTTCATTTTTTTCTCTTATTTTGTGAGGCAAGACACCGTGAGGTGCCTAGTGTCTGCTGACAGCTGCTCAGACCTGCCCTTGTGTGTGAAAACAGCTGTAGACATAGTGTGTGCATGGCTGTACTTCAATGAAGATTCATTTATGGACATGGGAATTTGAATTTCTTACCATTTTCACAGACCATGAAATATTCTTCTGGTTGTTTCTTCCCATCATTAAAAAAATATATATATAAAAACAATTCTTTGCTCATGAACCATATGAAGCCAGGAGGTTTTGTTCCATAGGCTGCCGTAGTTCACCGATCCTTGACTTAAATTAATTTTGAGAAAGTCTATTTTAACCTGACTCATGGAGTCCTTTTTTTTTTTTTTTTTTTTTTTTTTCCTGGAGATTGAGCGTACTCAGTTTGGTAAATTCTTTTAAATTTTTTAAAAAGATTTATTTATTTATTATTTGAAAGTCAGAGTTACACAGAGAGAGAGAGAGAGGTCGGTCTTCCATCCGCTGGCTCACTCCCCAATTGGCTGTAATGCCCGGAGCTGCGCCGATACGAAGCCAGGAGCCAGGAGCTTCTTCTGGGTCTCCCACTTGGGTACAGGGGCTGAAGGACTTGGACCATCTTCTACTGTTTTCCCAGGCCATAGCAGAGAGTTGGATTGAAAGTAGAGCAGCTGGGTCTTGAACCGGTGCCCATATGGGATGCTGGCACTGCAGGCCAGGGTGTTAACCCGCTGTGCCACAGCGCCAGCCCCAAATTCTTTTAATCTTGAGGTTTGTGTAAAATGTAGTTACCGCTGGCACAAGGGATATTTTTGTTCAGATTAGGAAGATGTTACCATTATCATTGTTATTACCATAAAGGAACAAACACACAAACAGGTACAGTTTTCAGTCTTGACGAATACGGCAGTACTCTTCTGTGACCAGGAAAGAAAACACTGTCCACAACCAGACCTTAGAATGGTGTGATTACCCAAAGCCTGCCTCCAGGTGCTACCAGAAGAACGGCCTGCGAATACTGGGTAACCTGTGTCTTAACATACAGCATGGCCTCCAAGTCAGCATTCCACAGGCATCTCACGACACTGAAGTGATTCTCCAGACATGGATACAGTGCTTAGAGTGATGTTCCAGATAGGGCCCAGGGAGCCTGGTGAGCAGCCCACAGGTAGCACAGGAGAAGAAAACCCTGGGAGGTCAGACTCCTGCAGGTGACATCTGGAGAATTCTGCCAGGCAGGAGACCTCTAAAGGCCATGTGCCAGTCGGTGTTCAGGTATGCATATGGAACTGTATTTATCCCGTGTAAGCCGTCAGCCTTGGAGTGTGTTTGAGTCGCTTCCAGGGCCCTTGACCGTCACTGCTAGTTCTGGCCTTGTTAAATGCTCTAGATTGTCTGTGATAAGTGCATGAGGGTACTTCAGAAGGTTCGAGGAGAATGGAATTAAAAGATCAGTTCATTTGGGTGCTGAAAACTTGTGAAGCCCCTGAGTAGTTCTTTCACGATGTTTTTGAAGGCCCGTGTAGTCCCTGCCCATGCATACTTCTCAGTTTCAGGGTATTTCAGAGTGGGCCAGTTACTGATGGAAATGAAACGCTGGTTGAAGGAAAGAGAATACGATTTAGAATACATTTGTTTACAGTGAGGGAGAAATTTTTTTAAGATTTATTTTATTTATTTGAAAGAGAGATAGAGACAGATACAGAGCGAGGTCTTCCATCCACTGGTTTACTTCCCAAATGACTGCAACAGTCAGAGCTGAGCTGATCCAAAGCAAGGAGCCAGGAACTTCTTCCCAGTCTCCCCTGCAGGTGCAGGGGCCCAACGACTTGAGTCATCTTCTACTGCTTTCCCAGACCATAGCAGAGAGCCGGATCAGAAGTGGAACACCCGGGGCTTGATCCGGTGCCCATGTGGGATGCAGGAGCTGCAGACTGGGACTTTAACCCGCTGTGCCACAGCGCCAGCCCGAAAGAAAACTTTGAAACTCCTCACAAAACCCTATTAAAAATGTGTACGGAATGTTTACTGTGAAAATTTAAACAGCATTTAAAATGGAAGACATTTTAACTTGGAAATCCTGTGGGGAATGTCAGTTAAAAATTATGGCTGTGAGTATGCCTGTGCATATACTCAAAAGCAACAACAACAAAAGAAAGTGAGCAACTGTTAGAAACTGAAGTTGTTGGGCCTGGCGCCGTGGCACAGCAGGTTAACCCTCTGCCTGTGTTACCGGTTTCTCATATGGTCGCCAGTTCTAATCCTGGCTGCTCCACTTCCAATCCAGCTCTCTGCTATGGCCTGGGAAAAACAGTAGAAGATGGCCTAAGTCCTTGGGCCCCTATATCCACGTGGGACACCTGGAAGAAGTGCCTGACTCCTGGCTTCAGATTGGCCCAGCTTTGGCCTTTGCAGCCATTTGGGGAGTAAACCAACAGAAGGAAGACCTTTCTCTCTGTCCCTCTCACTGTCTGTAACTGCCTCTCAAATAAATAAATTAAATATTAAAAAAAAGAAATTGTTTTCTCTTAGTTGAGACTCTTTTTGTAGGTTGAACTCTTCATGATTCAAGATACATGAAACTGAAATTATTTAAAAAATGACAAATAGCATTTTTTCTTGACAAAGATGTTTCTAAATAGTGAGCCCTAATTCTTCTTCTTGCAATAATAAATCATTTACACAAATGTCCATTTGCAACGTTGTCAAGAACATTTCTCAAGTGAGCTTGGTTTCTCAGACGAAGTATTTTAGTTTATCCTGCTGCTGAACGGGGACTTGGTGTGCTTTGGAAAACATAATATAGGTGCCTCGATTTGTTTGGGAAAATGAAAAGGCTTGTGAGTAGCAGAAGTTGTAGGACATTTCTTGCAGTAGAACCCTACACAATTTTCTGAAAAAAGTGCCCTTCTGAAAGTCTACTTTCAGCTTATTGATTATTTTAGAACTGTAAGCATCTTGATTCTCTGGCTGGCTTCTCTGCCTGCAGTCCATTAAAAGCGGCAATTAGAAAAAGCCCACGATCTTGGCAGGTGAGGCAGGCATCCAGCCAGCCCCACGAGCTGCTGCGCACGGAGACGTGGCTTCCGCACTGGCAATCTTGTGCAGAAGATGTTCCTAGATGGCCTCTGGGAGAGACACAATTAGTCTCTAAAAAGGAAGGAGTTGGTTAATTTCATTAGTATTTGCTTTCCAGATAGTTAAAACCCTGGTGTGTGGATTCTCTCTTTATCTCCGGATTGAGGAGTCTTTTTTTTCCAGCAGAAAAACCTTAGAAGGCACCAAAAGCAAGGTGCTGTGGTTACTGAATTAAAAAGATTGCCTCCTAGGGAGGTGGACTTCAAGTCTGATGCCCCCCTCCCTTTGCAAATAAATAAAAAATAAAAAATAAAAAATATTGGTGCTATCTGTGGGAAACGGCCCCTTGGGAAACTTGGCCAAAGCCCAGCTTCTGGGAAGAGACCCGCCTGCTACCACACAGATCACCAAGTCCTAATCACCCCTGTGTTCTGAGTGCCCCACGTGATCTGCAGACAGATTTTGGGAGAAGCAAAAGGAGGAAAAAGTGTGTGACCATGATCAAGTCAGGGAGCTTTCTAATGAGATCGTGAATTCAGAAACTGCTAGAGGTGCAGGTCTACCTGTGGGTGACGCGGAGCATAGATAGGGTGTGGGAGAGCTCCTTGGAGGTCGGAATCCCCCATGGCCAGAGACCGAGCCGCAGTCCTGTTGCGTGGGGCGGTTGGTACCTCCTGTTCATCGTGAGCCTCTTTCCCTTCCAAGAACATGAATACAACTGAAGAAAAAAAAAATCACCAGTGTGGTAATTAGTATTTTCTCAAATTAGCTGAGAGTTTTGGAAGTCAGTGAGTTTTCAAGTATGTTAATTACTGAGTTTATCAGCAAACAGAAAAAAAAGTGTATTTTGAAAGCAACCTGAGAAGCAGTGGCATGGTACGAGCTGATTAAGGGGCCAGGGCTGGCAGCTCACCTCCTGCCCGCCCGTGGTGGGTCGTGAGCAGATCCTACGAAGGTCTATACTGCTGGTTTCTGCTACTTGAATGGAACACAGAGGCGGGACTGGGGAAGTGGAGGAGATGGCTCGTTGGAGCCACTTGTGGCAGAAGTTATGAACTAATCCTAATTGGAAACCTCAGTTGGGAGGTGGAGCTACTCTTGGTTTCTAAAACTGCAAGAGGAGTCACTGTAAGAACCATACACAGCTGTGGCTTTTGTTTTTAATATAAATGAAGTTTTCACCCAGCTGTGTTATGGGGCCTCGAGGCTCTGGGGCATTAGCTTCTGTTTTGGGCTAGTATGTTCCTTCCTAAAGTATAACAGATATAAAGAATTCCTGTGGCTGGCGTTGGTTACTTTTAAATAGAAGAGGAAGGACTTGCTTTGGGTTTCCTACTACCCTCCTCTGCTGCCTCCCCATAAAGATGGCATTCTAGGCCAAGGCTCCTTTCCCAAGTAAACCGTCTTTTCTAGTGTGTGTAGTCCAGAATCAAGGGCCCGGATCAGTTTTTTCAATATCAAAGGTATTCCTTTAAGACACTTAACTATTTCACTTTTAGTTAGCACATTGATGCAAACACACAATGCTCGTTAAAGCTCCCCCAGGACTCTGTAAACCACTGTTGTGGCCCTGCTGTTTAGCTTGGCCTCTATAAAGGAGGACGTTGAAGCATGGAAGAGGTTCGGCAATCCTCCAGGGCCACCCTGAAGACTCCTGGCACATCAGGGTCTCGTCTTCACACCACATCACAGGTTAGCAGCATCGTTACACAGCCTGCTCTTTCCGAGTGCATTCCCTGACATGCTTCAGCATTTTGTTCCAATGATGCCTCAGCTAGCTAAAAATGAGTATCCAGGATAGATTGCTGTGGGTCCCCATCTTTGAACTGCAGTAAAATTCTGTGCTCAAAATGCCCTTGGTTTGTGGAGAAGTTCAGAACCTCACAGCTGGACCTGGGCATCTTGCTGAACAGACGTGTGTGCTATGAAACATCTGATGTCTGCAATGTTAACTTACACCTCATCAGGAACACGCTTTGTTGGAGGTGTTGGATTCCTACCGAGGAAAGGCCATGGCGAGTCGATGGTGGCTTATTGGCAGAGGGACCGAACAGAGGCCAGTCCCTGTGCTCTTGGCCAGACTGTTCCTGTCCACCTGGCCCTGCCATCGCCTCTGCCCTGGTGTCTGAATTGAACATTTGTCTTTAAATTCCATCACCTCAGAGTTTGCCTTGAGTACGTCATGCAAACTGGCTGCCCCCATGTACCACCCAACCTTAACCCCCAGCAGTTATGTGTCTGATTTTGACTTTTGACTCTTTGCACTCCTTTCTTTCTAGCGCTTTCCTCCTGCTGGAATGGCAACTCCTTAGGAGGTGGGACTTTGTCATGTCTACATGTAAACAGGGTCTGATTCGCAGGAAGTGTTCACTAAATATTTATGATTATTTGTAAGTAAAGAAAGGTTGTGTTGGTTATTGAGAGCTAAGGCTTTTGTCTTAGGCTCCCCTGTTTTCATGGTACTTGAAACCCAATCGTGAGTCAAGGATTCTTTAATGAAGGTGTGTGTCTTTGTATATGTTATGTGTGTGAGTGTATGTAAAAAGAATACCCACTTTTGGGAAAATGGAATTGTTGGAAAGACAGGAAAACACTTGTTTTATGGGGAAAAGTGCCTCATAGACCCTCTCTGGAAAGATACCAGAAGGAACACTCAAAACAAATGTTTCCCCAAACCCCAAACACTGAGAACGTTAGAATTAAGTGTAGAAAGCAGTACAAGAATCTTCATGTAAAGATTTCACAAAGCAGTAATTCATTCCCCATTTCTAAATAGCTGGAGAATGAGATTAATTTATCTCACACAATTCGCATTGGTCACTTCTCATGGTCATTCATTGACAAATTGTTGAGTTTCCATGTAGACGTTTGTTATATCAGTTGATGTTACTTTTTTTTTTAAAGATTTATTTATTTACTTGAAAGTCGGAGTTAGAGAGAAAAGGAGAGTCAGAGAGAGAGAGAGAGAGAGAGGTCTTCCATCTGCTAGTTCATTCCCCAGGTGGCTGCAATGGCTGGAGCTGTGCTGATCCGAAGCCAGGAGCTTCTTCTGGGTCTCCACGTGGGTGCAGGGGCCCAAGGATTTGGGCCATCTTCCACTGCTTTCCCAGGCTACAGCAGAGAGCTGGATCGGAAGTGGAGCAGCCAGGATTTGAGTCAGTGCCCATATGGGATGCCGGCACTATAGGCGGCGACTTTACCCGCCACGCCACAACACCGGCCCCGGTTGCTGTTACTTTAAGTTGAGCAGAGTGTGCTGAGAATCCCCAATGCCCGGGCCTGTGTATAAGTCCTTCACTTACACCTGACCGAGCGTCGTTATAGCTGGAGGTGCAGGTGTCACTTGCTGGTCAGGCCACGGTGTATGACCGCAGGCAGAAGTGTCCTTTACACGCAGGCTGAGGAAGGTAATGGGTGAGCAAGGTGTCCAGGTTCAAGGGCGAGAGACATTGCCCTGTGTGGTTTGCAGCTCTCCTTCACTGCCATTCCAAGAACCGAGTGCCTCTAAGTGTTCGCAGGTGTTAGTGTTAACCAGTATGGAGCCCCTATTTGCTAACCTCCTGTTAAATTTGCTGCATGAGTCTGAATCCAGGCTCCTCTCACCAACCTCTCCCCCACCCCCACCTGCCCATGTAGCACCGCTCTTTCTCAGAGGAGCCCAAGATTACGCGGAACACCAATGGGATTTGCCGCTGGGAAGGAGGTGGCAGAAGTTCTGTTTCTTTAATTAAATAGAGACCAAGAATACCACAGACTCATTACTGTATTAATGCAGTAATTTACGGGCACAGAAAAGTGTCTTCCTGTACACATTTCTGAATGATTAGAGATGATTAGGTTTCGGGTTGACTTTCTAAAATTCCGAGAGGCAGGAGTGGTTCAGCTACTGACAGACGAGACTCATTTCATTCCAAGGGAAGAGTAAGAAATGGCACAGGTTTTGAGTCGGCTGCGTGACCTGGGGGAGTTGCTCTCTGAGAGCCTATTTGTTGATCTATACAGTAGAGTAAGTCATTCCTTCCTCTGCAGGCGTGGCATACACTCATCAAGTGCTTAGTGTTTTTTTTTTTTTTTATTACAGTTAATACTTTGGAATTAGTGTAGCTAGCAACAACCTGTGTATTCTTTACAATATATAAACGATTACATGAGGGAAACTCTGAGATCAGCATGTTGCCCTAATCCAAAAGATGGTAGGCACTTAGCTCCTCTCTTGAAGCATCTTTGTCACTTTAATTCTGGTGTGTGCCAGCAAGTCTCAGAACTGTGTGTGAGGTTAAATCTTACTTGTCTTTTTTTTTTTTTTTTTAATATTTTATTTATTTGTTTGAGAGGTAAAGCTACAGATACAGAGAGGGAGGGAAAGACAGAGAAAGGTCTTCCATCTGCTGGTTTCACTCCCCAAATGGCCACAGTGGCTGGACACTGGCCAATCTGAAGCCAGGAGCTTCTTCTGGGTCCTCCAAGTAGGTGCAGGGGCCCAAGCACTTGGGTCATCTTTTGCTGCTTTCCCAGGCCATAAACAGAGAGCTGGATGGGAAGAGGAACAGCTGGATTTGAACTGGCACCCATATGGTATGCCAGTGCCGCAGGCAGAGGTTTATCCTGCTACACCACAGTGCCAGCCCATTCTCACTTGTCTTAATGGCAGAGAGATGTGGCCGCGTCACTAGGGAGTATTCTCTCCTGTCTCTCTATACTTTGGATGCTCTCCAGAGCTGATGCGCGCTCTCTCTCTCTCTCTTCCTCTTCCTTCTTCTCCCTCCATCTCTCCAGCAGAAGCCCAAACTTTGATAAATCCCAGCTAGGCCTTTATAACACTTGGCTGGAAAAACAGGAGGGAAAGGGGCCCGGTTACTACAGAAATACAGAGAATGGAAACAGAATGTGAGCTACTTTTGCATCTTATTTTTTATTTTGATCTAAGTACAAAAGGCAAATATCAAAACAAAATTAATATTAATTACTCTATGTAGTACTCTGAGTCCGTCTGTGACTCCTGTCAGAGTTCCAGTGGTTTCAAGTGTCTTGGCCTGGGCCCACTGGTATTTCAGGCTGCTCAACTACCCAGCATTTAGAAGCACTACAGGATGCATAAAGGAAACATTGAGTTAAAAACTACCTGGTAAAAATTCAAGAATGATGTTTTTAACACAATCTTTTTTATGTTTACTCATAGACGAGTCTTTTTTTTGGAATATTTTTATTATTTGTTTATTTGAAAGTCAGAGTTAGAGAGAGAAAGAGAGGGATATCTTTCCATTGCTGGTTCATTCCTCAGATAGCTGCAATAGCCAAGGCTGGGCCAAGCCAAATCTCAGAGCTTCTTCCAGGTCTCCTACATGGGTACAGGAGCCCAATGCCTTGGACCATCTTCTGCTGCTTTCCTCGGTGCATTAACAGGGAGCTGGATCAGAAGTGGAGCAGTTGGGACTTGAGCTAGCACCATGTGGATGCTGGCATCTCAGGCGGAGGCTTCACTGGCTACACCACAACACCGGCCCTGCCAAGTCTCAGTTTAATAAATACTCATGGCTGCTGTCCATGCAGGACACCGGTAGAAGGCAGTCTCTGTTCTAACAGAGGGCAGCCATTGTGCTGAGAGGCAGGTAGAGGAGAGGCTGGCAATGATGATGAATGATGTTATGCAGCGTGTGGGCCCAACTTAGTCCTGGTGGTGGTGGGGCCAAGATCCTTCTCAGTGGAGGGACTCCCAGTTCTGCATGATGTCTTGTGATAGGTGTTGTGCATCACTCAGGAGTCTTGAGTGTGCCCCTGAGAAGTTGCAACTTCACCTGAGCACAGTGGGCCCTCTTATTTGTGAAAGTACAAATAAAAATGGATAAAGAAGGAAACACAAACCTGCAAACTAGGCACCTAAATATAATAACATTTTAGTGTATTTAAATATATGCCTGCACATATACCTATTCATATCCCTCCCTTTATTGGATCATATGTTGTATTTTGCATGTTGCTTTTTTTCCTTGCTTATAATGTGAGCTTGAATTTTTCTGTGGAGAAAAAGAACTCTGGTGACCTTTGAGGTATGAGAGAGGTACTGAACTGCCAGAGCACAGATTCTGAGCGAAACCAGTGTGGTGGGCAGAGGTAAACCATGCAGAATCTGGGATCTCCCTCGTGGGTTTTTTTTTTTTACAGGCATAGTTAGACAGTGAGAGAGAGAGAGAGAGAGAGAGAGAGAAAGGTCTTCCTTCCATTGGTTCATCCCCCAAATGGCCGCTACGGCTGACACTGTGCCAATCCGAAGCCAGGAGCCAGGAGCTACCTTCTGGTCTCCCATGTGGGTGCAGGGCCCAAGCACTTGGGCCATCCTCCACTGCCTTCCCGGGCCACAGCAGAGAACTGGACTGGAAGAGGAGCAACCAGGACAGAACTGGCACCCCAACTGGGACCAGAACCTGGGGTGCCGGTGCTGCAGGCAGAGGATTAGTCAAGTGAGCCGTGGTGCCGGCCGGTTATCTCTTGCTGTATAATAGATGGCTCCAAAATTTAGTGGACTTCAAACAGCACACACTTCCTGTGTTGTGGGTCCTATGGGTCACAATTTCAGAAGTACCTTTGCTGAATGGTTCTAGTGCAGTGTGTGTGTGTGTGTGTGTTGTGATTTAAAAGCAAGATTTATTAGAGCCAAAGACCTCCAGCCAGAGTGGTATGGAGGGGGGCTGCAAGAGAGGCAAAACCCAAAGGGTGGGTAGTACTGGTATTTTTAAGCACAATTTTGGGTGAGAAGAAAACTTATCAGCTTGACATTCAGTTATAAAGCCAGGATAAAATCCATCAAAAGACCTGATTTGCAATCTTTTATCCTATCTGGCTTGCCCATGTTAAAACAAAACAAAAAAAGCCATCAGAAGGATGGGATACCTAATTTGCTTTATTGTAAACTGGGAGGGAGCTCTTAAGGAATTGCCACTCCCTTGCTATTCTCTTGATAAGATTGGAGATTCCCAAGGAAGTAGAGCAGGCACTTTTGATCTTGCTAAAGATAACTTTGGGTGGAAGAAAGCCTTTTGAACCCTCAGTTTCCACTGGGATGAACCTGACAGCCTATTAAGCTGGCTGACTCCTCACATTCCCTCCCCCAGAAGGATGGATCCTAACTTCTGTTAGGGGAACTGGTGGATGACAGCTCTGGCTTCTTCATGATGAGCAGGGGTGGAGTCAAGACAGGTTTCCAGCAGGAGGGGGCTTCTCAAGGGAGAGGCAGTACCAGCTTGCAGACTGCTTCCATCCAAGGTTTCATGTGCACAGCCATCTAGAATTTCACTGTTTCAGGTCTGGAGAAAATGAAGCCAACAAGCAGGTTAAATTCACAGGGTCTAAAACAAAGGACAGAGTCATTGTTAGAGTGCCTAAGAAAGGAGCTGTCTAAACCATGAAGAAGTTTTCCCATTGAGAGGCAATTAGAAACTGACAGAGGGGCCTAATAATAATCAGATGGGGTTTATTAATTTATTTTGCAGATTTTATTTGTTTTATTTGAGAGAGTTACAGACAGTGAGAGGGAGAGACAGATAGAAAGGTCTTACTTCCATTGCTTCACTCCCCCAAATGACCGCAATGGCTGGAGCTGTGCCGATCTGAAGTCCGGAGCCAAGGCACTTCTTCCTGGTCTCCCATATGGGTGCAGGGGCCCAAGCACTTGGGCCATCTTCTACTGCTTTCCTAGGCCATCAGCAGAGAGCTGGACAGGAAGAGGGGCAGCCAGGACTAGAACTGGCACCCATATGGGATGCCGGCGCCGCAGGTAGAGGATTAACCTACTACGCCATGGCGCTGGCCCCAATCAGATGGGGTGTAAAGCCTGGCCAGGAATGAGGCCCAGAATTATCTGTCTCTTCACCTGGGGTACCAGAAAAGACATCATAAGGGAGGTGTGAGCCCCCTTAGGAAAGGCAGCCTGTTGACTTCCATTACCCAGCTGGACTGAGAGGAGAGCTGGCTTGAATAGAAGGCAGTTGGCATCTCTAAACAGGAAATTTACAGTTCTGCCTGCCATGTTACTGACCCTACTTGGCTGTGGTTACTTTGGAAGCCGGGCTGAGTGAAGGGCTTTTCAGCTTAGAGCCAGCAAGGTCTGTGGCTCTGACCTGGGAGTCCTTGACTCCAGGGTAGGTCTGTTTCCAGTGACACAGCTCTTGGCTGGCATAGCTACCAGGGCTCTGCATAAGCTGACTTCTGCTGAAGCCGTGGCTTTCCACATCGAAAACCAATGCCTTTTATGGTGGACTGGCCTGTTGGGTCTCCATGATGGCAGATCACTCTGTAAAATAGCCATTAGTTAGCCCGCCACCTATGTTTACATTGCTTCTGCTGTCTGGCTTGCTCCCCTTCTTCCTGGTCTTTGGTAAAGCAGACCAAAAGAAGCCTTTAAGAGGATGCAAGTCAAGAGGGTACTCAGGCTCCATCTCTGATCTTTGGAGGCCTAAGCTAGAATATGCAGTCACAGACACGTTCTGCTAGTGGTTTTCCTGTGAGGTAGACAGTGCCCATGAGGAAAGCTGTGTCCTCACTTTAACATCAAACATGATGACCACCTTATCTGTGAAAGTTGAAGTCATTAGTAAAATTTTCTCTCCCTTCATTTGGTTTGGAGGATCACTTACTGTCAATAATTTAATATGAAATGAAAACTTAGCAAGAAATTTTAACTGTTAAATAACAACTTATGAAACATTTACTGGAAGGGCCAATGCCTTCTATAAATTTCAAGACAAGAGTATACATGTTTTTGGGAACATTGCTTAAATATCTAACATAAGTGTAATTTGTTTGGCCATGTGTTTGTGTGTGTGTGAGAGTGTGTGAATGTGTGCACGCGCGCATGTGTATATTTTAAAGAGAGGAAGAGGGAGAGGCAGAGACGGGGGGTGGGGGAGAGAAAGAGAGAGAGAGAGAGAAAAGAGAGAGAGAAAGAAAGAAAGTCTTTCATCCTCTGGTTTACTCCCCAAATGGCTTTAGTCTGGGCTGGGCCAGACTAAAGCCAGGAGCTAGGAGCAGCTTCTGGGTTTCCCAGGTGGGTGTAGGGGCCAAGCACCTGGGCCTCCATCTGCTTTCCCAACTGCATTAGCAGGGAGCTGGATTGTAAGAGGAGCAGCTGGGACTCAAACTGGCTCCCATATGGAATGCTGGTGCTGCAGACAGCGGCTTCACCTGCTGAGCCACACACAGCACCATTCCCTGAGAGTGTCTTGAGTTTCAGGGAAGGTGCCAGTCAGGACCATGGCTATTTGAAGCCTCAACTGGGGCAGGAGGTTCTTTTCTGATTAGTGGCAGAAGGTGCACTCACATGGTGGGGGTGGGCGGGTGGGGGCTCGGTTCTTTGCCACCCCAGCATCTTGGTAGGGCTGCTGGATGTGTCCTTACCACATAGCAGCTGGCTTTCTTCAGAGCTGGAGAATGTTAGAGCTAGACTGCTGTAACCTCACAGAGGCGACTGTATTCTGTTGGTCACACTGGCCAGCCCTGACTGCCAGGTGGGAGAGACCCGAGGTGGGGTGAATACGGGATGGGGATCACCTTGGAACCGGCTCCCATAGTGTGTGAAGAATTTGGACATAATCTTGAAGATAAGCCCCAGTGTGTTCTACATAGGAAAATGACAGTCCGTCACGTGGGGAATGAGGAGGGAGCTACCGCTGGATGTGGGATTGGTCAGTACTGTGTAAGAGCACTCCAGGAGAGGCGAGAGGCTGCGACTGGGGCATGTGGGCGGGCTGCTGGGCTTGTCTGCAAAGTCCTTGTCCTTGACCGACTTGGTGCTGATTCAGATGGTGGGCACTTCAGAGTAACTTAGTAGCACATGCATTTTTTGGGGGGGGTATTCTGTGTTTTGTCTTATGTTTTGTTAACAGTACTGTTTTTGATGAAGAGGTTGTGGGGAATTAGCTGGGGGCTTTCTAGGGACCTTGTTGAGATTCTCTGATGACCTGAAGTATATGTGTCCACAGGGCAGGCTGGTGGCTTCCGCGTGGAAAGGGGTTTGGCGACACCATTGGAATGAGCTGTTCTGGGTGGGAAGAGTTCAGTCTGAGGCAGCACCTTATACACTGGCGGAGGCATGCCACAGCTGCCTGGTCTTAAGGAGCTTACGCTCTGGGAATGTGACAATCTGGCTGCAACACCAAGGACGAATGTCAGAGTCCCTGAGGTGGCGCTGTGGAGCAGCCAGAGGGGCCCCGGGCAGAGAGGAGCAACAGGCACGTGGTGGTGGTGGGGGACACGCAGGAGGGAAGCTGAGCAGACACCAGAGACCTTCTCCCCTCCCAAAGCCAGACATTTGCACCTGTGCTCTGCGTTGATGGCAGGAAGCTGAGGTGTCACTAGACTAGGGGACAGAGACTGTGATGGCAGGGACCCATCATGCTCAGTGACATCTCACTTCCACGCTCGCTTCTTTAATCATTTTGCCTGCTGAGGAAAAACAACTGGGAATTGAAAACAAATGTAACGGAATAGAAACAAGAAATAGGAACGAATATGGGACAGTTGCAGTGAGAAGGATGAAAAACCTCACATCTTGTCGGCAAGGGTGTGATGGATGCCGAGTGGGTACTGCGGATGCCAGTGGTGGCCGTGACGCAGGGAAGCCCCAGCCCTGGGAGGAGAGCACGCCCACAGCTCAGCTCAGCAGTGACTGCACGGCGAAGCCCTGCATGACGCCAGCAGTGTGGGTTCTGAAGCCGTTCTGTCGCTCCAGTCGGTCGCCGTGAGCTGTGACGTTTCCTGTTTGGAAGATGCCCGTTGTGCATACTGGTTTCCGGGGACGAGTCGGAGGGAGGGTTTGCTGGCTTGCCAAGTTGTCTTTCTTTCTGGATGAACTCTCAGACCTCCCCGCGGCCTTCCGGGGTTTTTATTTCGGTAATTTTTTCCTGTAATGGAAGCCCCTTTAGGCTGCCCTCCTCCAGCTTATCCAGGGATGAGAGACTCTAAACAATAACTTAATTACCAGCCAGTGTCTAGGTGTAAGACATCCCAGAACTTCGGTGAAAACCCAGATTAGAACAGTAACAGTGTTTGTGAGACCAGATTGGGAAAAGCGCTTAGAAATGAGCGCTTGTAGGAGAAGGAAGAGGAATTGGAATGGTGAACATGACAATCTCACTCTCCGGTTAGACTTGGGAAATGAGTGTGGGGAGAGTGTAGACATTGGGGGCGGCAGGCTGAGGGCAGCGTCAGGGAGAGGCACCCTCCCCCCTTTGCCTTGTTGCTGGTTCCTGTTTCCTCACATCTTTTTCTTGGACTGATTTTGCCTGCCTCTTACCCAGTGAGAGAAGCGTTGCTGCTCTTACTTGCTTGCTGGTTTGTTTCTGCACACCTGGCAGATGCTGACTTGGGCTGTAGCTGGGTACATCCTTGTTGTCCTTCGCTTGATGTTCATGCTTTTTACACACAACCCCTGCATTTGGCCCGCAGGGAGGTGGCTCCTGGCTGGTGGCTTTCCCAGCACGTGGCCCTGCAGCATGGCCATGTGTGTACCCGTCATTGCAGCCCTCAGCCCGTGTCACTGGGCAGTGAGGATCGCAGATGTAGCCGGCAGGAGAAGGTGACATACCCTGGGCTTTGCCACCATGCGGGGTGGAGTGTTTGGGGTGGTTGTGCTTGGTGTGGTACTGGAATAATCTCTCGTTCCCTCTAATCAGATCTTGAAGACAGGAAAAGGCATATTAAAACACTGTGACAGTTCAGTCCGTCTATTTTGGGTTCTGTACAGGTGCACAGTCTTTTCAGTTTCCTGGAAGGAAATCTCACTGTTCTCAGTGGCGCTAAGAGCCGAAACTCACGCTGTGGCCAAAAGCAGGAAGGAACCTGAGGAGTGGGGCGGGCCAAACGCAGACCCTCCCTGGGCTGAGTTTCCTGTCTTTGGTTGTGGCAGGCGGTCAGTCTGTCCTGATCTAGCAGGGCCTTCTAACAACATCAGATCCCCGGGCAGTGCTAAGGCCAGGTTCCCCCTGCGCCTTCCTCTTTTCTAAACCTATTCGGCCAAGGCAGCTAAAAAGTCCCAGCCAGCTGCAGCCTGAGTCACTTCGCTAACCAGGATGGTGCCAGCCCTCTTGGAATGAGCTTAGTGGTGAACAGAATCAGCTCATTGAGCCACTGATTGGGCCAAACCATTTCCTAAGGAATAGGGGACAGTGTCTTAACAAAACACAGCCGAGAAGAACAGCAGCCTGTGAATCAAATTAACAGTTGGTACGTGGTTATCAGCAACAGCCAAGAGCTTGGCCGGCGGTGCCTGCGGCAGAACGCTGTCTCACCTATGCTGTGACCTGGGCAGGTCCCCGAATTTCTCTGGGGACCCTGTCGCCTCATATGTGAAAATGAAGGTTTTGGTTCAAACATTAATTTATAACCTTCCGGAACTGATTCACTATTAGGTAATCTATTTTTTTAAACATATATTTATTTGAAAGTCAGAGTTACACAGAGAGAGGAGAGGCAGAGAGCGAGAGCGAGGCCTTCCATCCGATGGCTCACTCCCCAATTGGCCACAACAGCCTGAGCTGTGCCGATCTGAAGCCAGGAGCCACGAGCTTCCTCTGGGTCTCCCACGTGGGTGCAGGGGCCCAAGGACTTGGGCCATCTTCTGCTGCTTTCCCAGGTGCATTAGCAGGGAGCTGGATTGGAAGTGGAGTAGCCAGGAGTTGAACCGGCGCCTGTAGGAGAGAAAGAGGTCTTCCATCCGATGGTTCACTCCCCAGACGGCCGCAATGGCGGGAGCTGTGCAATCCGAAGCCAGGAGCCAGGAGCTTCTTCCCGGTCTCCCACGTGGGTGCAGGGGCCCAAGGACTTGGGCCGTCCTCCACTGCTTTCCCAGGCCATAGCAGAGAGTTGGATCGGAAGTGGAGCAGCCAGGTCTCGAACCGGTGTCCATGTGGGACGCCAGCGCTTCAGGCCAGGGTGTTAAGCCGCTGCGCCAAAGCACCGGCCCCCTAGGTAATCTATTAAAGAGCCTTGTACCAGTGGCACCTATGGGGAAGATGCTTTTGCCTTTCACTAGACATTTATGAACAGTCTAATTGTCAGGTACTCTGCTGGATGCTAAAAATAAATGAGACAACAGTCCGTTGTTTAGAGGGTTCCTGTCTACAGTGTTGTATATTAATGTTAGCCATCGCAAAACACATCCAACACCGGAGTAAGGGAAAGGGTTTATTGGGGAACACCCAACAGACTGGAGTGAAGGGGCGGTGAAGAGAAAGAGAGAGAAAGTATAAAAGAGACAGAGGAGCCGGCGCCGCGGCTCAATAGGCTAATCCTCCGCCTTGCGGCGCCGGCACACCGGGTTCTAGTCCCGGTTGGGGCACCGATCCTGTCCCGGTTGCCCCTCTTCCAGGCCAGCTCTCTGCTGTGGCCAGGGAGTGCAGTGGAGGATGGCCCAAGTGCTTGGGCCCTGCACCCCATGGGAGACCAGGAGAAACACCTGGCTCCTGCCATCGGATCAGCGCAGCGCGCCTATCGCGGCGGCCATTGGAGGGTGAACCAACGGCAAAAGGAAGACCTTTCTCTCTGTCTCTCTCTCACTGTCCACTCTGCCTGTCAAAAATAAAAAAAAAAAAAAAAAAAAAAAAGAGAGGAGAGGAGCTAGGGAGGAGAGAAGATAGAGCAGAGAAGAGAGGAGGAGAGGAGAGGGGAGCAGAGAGAAGACAAAGAGAGAAGGGCCAAGACAGCACATGTGCAGGAACAGGCCCTTTTAAAACTTCACCTGAGGGCGGGCAGGGAAGCAGGAGTAGTGAATCCCATTAGGATGGGGGTGGAGCCCTGCTCAGGCAGCTGGGCCATGCGGCCACCTGGCTAAAACTGCACCAGTTTCCTAACAAACAGATCCTGAGAAATTGGCAGGAGAGGACAGTCGTATTTTCAAGGACTTGACATATGAAGAAACTTGAAACTGTTCATGGAAAAATGGAATTAAAAGATGAGTTTAGGGCTGGGTGTTTGGCCTCACTGTCTCTATGCCACTTGAGACACTGCATCCCATATTGGAGTGCCTGGGTTGAGGTCTTGGCTCTGTTTTTTTTTTTTTTTTTCTTGACAGACAGAGTGGATAGTGAGAGAGAGAGAGAGAGAAAGGTCTTCCTTTTTGCCGTTGGTTTACCCTCCAATGGCCGCTGCAGCCGGCGCAAATCGCTGATCCAAAGCCAGGAGCCAGGTGCTTCTCCTGGTCTCCCATGCGGGTGCAGGGCCCAAGTACTTGGGTCATCCTCCACTGCCTTTCCGGGCCATAGCAGAGAGCTGGCCTGGAAGAGGGGCAACCGGGATAGAATCTGGCGCCCCAACCGGGACTAGAACCTGGTGTGCCGGTGCCACAAGGCGGAGGATTAGCCTGTTAAGCCACGGCGCCGGCCTTGGCTCTGCTCTTGATTCTAGCTTCCTGCTGCTGTGCACCCTGGGACACAGTGGTGAGGGGGCCAATGATCGGGTCCTACCACCCACGGGTGAGATATGTATTGAGTTTCTGGCTACTGGCTTCAGTCTGGGTCCATCCCAGTCATTGTGGGTATTTGGAGAATGAACCAGAAGATGGGTGATCTGTCTCTTTGACTTCTGTCAGCTTGTCAACTTAAAAAAAAATGCTTTTAAAAGATAAGTTTATTTTAGTGCCAGAAACATGGAAATCAATGCAGTTTTTATTTATTTTGAAGATTTATTTATTTACTGGAAAGTCAGAGTTACACAGAGAGAGAAGGAGAGGCAGAGAGAGAGAGGTCTTCCATCCTCTGGTTTACTCCCCAAATGGCTGCAATGGCGAGAACTAAGATGATCAGGAGCCAGGAGCTTCTTCTGGGTCTCCCACGTGGGTGCAGGGGCCCAAGCACTTGGACCATCCTCCACTGCTTTCCCAGACCATAGCAGAGAGCTGGTCGAAAGTGGAGCAGCCAAGACTTGAACCGGTGCCCATATGGGATGCCGGCACTGCATGCTACAGCTTTACCCGCTGCGCCACAGCACCAGCCGTCATCAATGCAGTTTTTAAAAACAGCACACATTCGTAGTGAACCTGTGAAGATCCAAGTGTGAGAAGTTACTGAAAGAGAAAAGGGCACTGGGACCCCGAGATACAGCAGTGTGGCTGAGCAGCATGTGGCTGATGGGATGTGATACAGAACCAGGGACTGCTGTGCAGGCTATTAGAATCGCCCAGGGGACTGACTTTCATATCAGCGTTTGCTTGGGTCCCAAGAGCTACTAAATGAGAATCTTGGGAGGTCCAGCCTGGAAATGTGCATTTAAGAAGAAGCAAGGTGATTTTGATCTGCCACTTTGGGAACCACAGATGCAAAGGAGATGAATAAATAAATGACTTGGAGTGAAGGAGGGGCGAGGCAGGAATTACTTGGATGTAAAAATGCATTACCCCTTTGGGGGAAGTCCAATTGTAATTCTTACTAGGGAGAGGAAGTTGCGAGTTTATTGGTTTCTTTTCCTCAAAATTGCTAGCTTATATTAGAGAAGGGTTGAGAGATTTCTGTCTAAACTGTATCAGTGTGTACCACCAAATAGGCCACAAAGCAGGGATTGGAAAGCCAGAGCACGCAGGCTTTTTGTACAGTATTTTGTTGTCCTTATTAAAGAATCTTCATCACTATTAGATCTCTACTCATGACAGCACTTCAGTAGTAAAAATGACAAAGTTGAAATGTGCTTAAAGAAGGAAGTGCTACCTTGCACATTCTTGGGAAAGGTGAACCTCTGCCCCTCTGTGGGTTTATTTGCTGGAACATTCTTCCGGGATAGAGCAGCCCTCAACAGTGTGAAGTCTGTCCCCTGGATTGCGCACTTCACTGAATTGGTGGACAGAGCTGGGGCTCAGGCCATTCACAGCCTTGGAGGATGTGCTTGGGCGGGGTAAGCCCCCAGGCAGGTCGATGCTCAGACTCGCCCCTCCCTGGGCTGAGCTAGGAACTGGCATTGAGCTGAATGAACATTCCAGCCCTTCCCCGCTTCGTAGGGTGCTCTGATGTCACTCACATCTCCAGGGTTTCCTTCGCTGAAAGTGAGAACCCTCAGCCTGCATTGCAGTTTCATGGAGGGGGTTGAAAAACTGAAATGAAGTGTGGACCTGACAAATCTCTGAAAGCCGTCATTGCTGTAGGCATACAGATCAACTCTGCAGCCTGCCTGGAACGCCTGCCTGCGACATCTGTCTGCTCCAGCCCCTTTCTCCGGGCTCCTGGGGCTCTGTGCTCAGACCTCTCCTTCCTGGGAAGGCCACTCCATGGTGAGGTGTGTGTTAACCAACTAGATTGGAAATCTCTCTGCCCTCCTTCCCTGCTGTGCTGTCTTCATGACGCTGGCCATGTATGTATGTTTTTTAAGATTTATTTATTTATTTCAAAGACAGAGTTATACAGAGAGAAGGAGAGGCGGAGAGAGAGAGGTCTTCCATCTGCTGGTTCACTCCCCAATTGGCTGCAACAGCTGGAGCTGCGCCGTTCAGAAGCCAGAAGCCAGGAGCTTCCTCTGGGTCTCCCATGCAGGTGCAGGGCCCCAAGGACTCAGGTCATCTTCTGCTGCTTTCCCAGGTATTCAGCAGAGAGTTGGATCAGAAGTAGAGCAGCTAGGTCTCGAATCAGCACCCATATGGGGTGCTGGCACTGCAGGTGGCTGCTTTACCTGCTATGCCCCAGCACCAGCCCCAGAATGTATGTATTTTACTCCTTTTGTATGATTTCCTCTGCCTAGCTGGATCAGCTGCATGAAGGCAGAGATTTGGGTCTCTCGTGTTCTCTGCTGCCTTTCTAGCAGTTAGGTAAGGCCTGGCACATAATAGGTGTTCAGTAAACCATAGGGTATGAGTAGGTATGTGAACGACTGTCAGGGAATCCACCCCCACCCCTGTCACCTGCCCTGTGTGTGGTCCCTGTCCATCATGGGGCAGCACTGAAGTTCTCACCTCTAGGATGGGTCAGTGAATGCTGTGGCAGATGCTCAGGCCAGCAGGTGTGTGGGAAGAAGGCTCAGAGAAACTCATCACACTGCAAACGGTGAAGGTAGAGGGTGAGTGTCACCTGTAGGTCAAAGGTGACTGTTAGCTGAACACATCCTAACACAGACTACGCATGACCATGTTCCTCATCAGGTGAGCTCATCTAGAAGAAAAAGAAAAGTGACAGCCCTCATCTCTGGCCCTCCCAAAACCTGAGATATCTGACAAACTGGAGAGGAGGGGCAGCAAGTGTGAGAGCATGCTTGCATTGGCCAGAGAGAGGAGAGTCACCTTTGAAATGTGGTTGTTTTGTGAAACAGCAGGTGAATGTTTTAAAACCAAATGTCAGAAGAGAGGAAGGACAATTGTGAAGGATTTGCACATGTGGCAATGGTAATCTGGAACAGGTTCCAGCATTTTTAGGGCTAGGAGAAGTCACCACCCAGGCAACCCCGGCAGATTCACCCGAACTCACTCTTTTTTTTTTTTTTTTTTTTTTGTTAAGATTTATTTGAAAGGCAGAGTTACAGAGGTAGACAGAGAGAGAGGAGTCTTCCATCTGCTAGTTCACTCCCAGACGGAGCTTGGCTGATCTGAAGCCAGGAACCAGGAGCCTCCTCCAGGTCTGCTACGTGGGTGCAGGGGTCCAAGGACTTGGGCCAGGGCCATCTTCTTCTGCTTTCCCAGGCCACAGCAGGGAGCTGGATCACAAGTGGAGCAGCTGGGACTCGAACCGGCACCTATATGGGATGCCGGCACTGCAGATGGCAGCTTTACCCCCTATGCTACAGGGCTAGCCCCCTGAACTCATTTTATAAAGCCCATACTCAGTAAGCATGGGTTGTGGCTCCTTTCCCACTTTCTTTGGCCTTGAGCTCCTTTTCTTGCTCCAGTTCCTTTATCTGCAAAGTAACAAAAACTGCACCGATCTTTTGGTTTGTTTTGCAGATTGATTACAAGAGAAATACAATGCTCTAGTTCCAACCAAGCACAAGTAGTGGAGCCATGAGTAAGACAGAATTAAGATGGAAGGACCTTCTGTGTGATTGAGCTTACTTGTGTGCCCTGGACCAGGTCCATAGGCAGTATTTATGTGAAATCTCTCAACTTGTCACTCTCAGGAGGGAGGAGTCTCAGGTCAGTTCTTCCCAGATGTGTAACAATGATCTGGCCACAGAAGTGACTGACTCCCGTCTGGGCCTTCTCTTCAACAAGCTTTGTCCCTTCTTCAGCCTCCGCCTGAGTGTATGCATACTTTCTTGGCCAGGCAAAGCATGCAGAGTGTCACAGCTTTAAAATTCTAAGGTGCTCCATGTGTGTGTTTGAAAACGTGGGCTCTTGATTTTGTGGTTCTGGGATGAGCCTGGCTTCCCGCATCCTGGACAAGCTTCCAGGCAACCCTGGTGCCATGCTGTTCTGGAGCAAGAACTGTCTGTGGGAGAAAGTGAGGGAAGGGAAGGGCTCTTAAGATGTGGTGTTGCGCAGAAGGTGGCCTGGGGATTCTGTTTATCTAGACAATGAAGATCCAAATGCATGAATCACTGGTGAATTATAAGAACTCAGTGCCTGCTCAGATGCAGCTGTCCTGGAGAGTGATGGGAACCCTGGATATTCAGTCAGGATTGGTTGTGGTGTTGGGGAGCAGCTGTCACTGTTGACTGGTTCTCCTCTTGACTGCTCTCAGGAAATCCAAGAGAAATGATGTTCAGGTTTTTAAAACAAATCAACTGAATCAGAGTCTCTGAGGCTGAAGCTTCCACATGGATGGCTCTTCTGGGCAGCTGAGGCTAAGCACCATTGTCATCCAGTTCTCCTTAATTCCTTAATTATCTCATTCCTCACCTCTTATCTGCAGAGATTAGGCAGGGCTCTTGGCATCCAAAGCCTCCAGGCAGGGTGGCTTGGCCAGGAGCAAGGTTTATTTCCTTCTGGCTCTCTGATCACCCTGTGTTCTCACATCTTACCCCCATGTTGCTCTGAGCCGGGCCTGGGCCATCCTGCTGACAGGCAGTGAGGGAGGACTGAGACATCCCCAGAAGTGGCATTTCCTGGTTGTGCTCCAAAACTCAGGTCCATGGTCAAGAAGGTTGGGGCGTGTGATTTTATTCTGGGACCCAGTGCCCTGAGAGGTTGGGGAGGGGGCGTCTGTGAGGGGACAGTCAGTGACCACTTCCACCTGGCAGGCTTCTCAGCAGGAGGGTGGTGGAGGAGGGGGGGGGGCAGGTCAGAATAAGCAAAGGTGAATGGTTGCTGTCAGTCCATCTCTGGAGTGGTATTTGCAGCACAAGTGGACGTTCACTACCCACTGTGGTCCTAATGTGGCCTGGAGCTTCCCCCACAAATCTGCCCTTGTTTTTTTTTCTGGTGGAATTCTGCCTGCAGACAGAGAAGGTGTTCCTCCTGGTCACTTCACTTCGTCCTGTCAGACGGCTTGACAAAGTCCGGTGTAGGGACCCGAATGGCATCCGATCCTCAAAGCCCCCGGTCCGGGAAATGAGCCGCGCTGCTCCCCTGGACTTTGAGAAGAGAGGCTGCTTGCAGTTTGCTCAGTGAGCGCTGATTTCTTCTGACAGGCTTTGTAGGGAGATGGCTCTCTGGGGGCTCTCCTGGGATCTGTAAGTCATTTGTGCTGCAAGGTGCTTCGGTTATGAAACATCTTCCCTCCACTTCCCGTCACGTCCCACATGGAGCCTCCTGTGGGTCGTGCTTCAAGGCAGCACTTCGTGTTGGGGAGGCAGAGCTGGCGTAGGGAGTGAGCATCAGCATGGAAAGGAGGAGACAAGCGACTGGAGTAATGGCAGCATTCGCCGAGACGGGTCATGGAAGAATTTTCTAAAATGTTGTTTATCGCGTTAGTCTGGGGTGATTGACTTGGAATCCTGCGAGGCAGACACTGTAAATCCTAAAATAAGCTTAACTAGCAAGTAAAATGATCATGACAATGCACAATGGCCGCTTAGAATGGCAGCCAGAAGTTGCCGTGACCTGTTGGCTTTGCTGACCCGGAAGTGAAACCTTAAGGGATCTGGCCGGGCTTCCGGTGGAGTCGGCCCTTGACCAGCATACCCCGCCATGTTGCGGTGGAGAACTGTACCCTCAGCGGTGTTCTACTTGGTCTGCCTCGAGGCCCTGGGGGCCCTACCGCCCTGTTTCCTTCTCAGTTGGGACGGGTAGGACCCAGATCTGGAAGAGACCACAGATGCTCATCAGCCTGACAGGTGGTCCTTCAGCTTGTTTTTGACTCCCGGAACCAGGGCAGTTCTCCCGCTGGCTCCCTGGAACTTATCGGCCCTGCCCTTAGAGCCAGCACAGATGATCCCCGCTCGTCCTATCCTGCCCTTCCATGGCCCTCCCCTGCAGACCCACTCCAACTTGTCGGCCCACTCAGCCCCCGGCATTGATTCCCGATGCGCTGCCATTTCAGTGTGTCTTCAGGCTAAAGTTCTGGGAGGCATGCTAGCTACAGATGAGCCTGTACAGTACCTGCACGCTTGCCGTCATTTATTTTCCAGAGTATCGCGAGGATTAGATGAAGTCCTTCTAACAGTCCCTGGCACATACCATGTTAAATGAGCATCCATATGCTGTGGTCATTAAGCCTAACAGTTTGCAAGTCTGAGGTCCTTTGTGTCAATCACAGAATAAGCCTCACACCAGGCCTTTATTCTTACTACTGTAAATCTGTCTCATTTCGAGCCTCTTTGTCAGTGTAAATATAAATAGACTCTGTTCCAGCTGGGCTGTGGCCTCAGAGCAGAGAATGCTGGATGGTTTTGCCTTCGGAGAAAGAGAGAGAGAGAGAGAGAGAGAGAGAGAGAGAGAGAGAGAGAGAGAGAAAACTCTCTAATCTGCTGGCTCCATCCCCAAATACCTGTAATGGCTGAGACTGGGCCAGCCGGAAGCAGGAACTCAGGAACTCAGTGGAGATCTTCCACGTGGGTGATGGAGACCCCAACCACTTGAGCCGTGACTGCTGCCTCCCAGGGTCTGCATTAGCCGGAAGCTGGAGTCAGCAGCTGGAGCCAGGTATCAAACCCACATCCTGGGATGTGGGCGTCCTAACCAATAACTGCTAGAACTAAACCACACACTTCACAGGGACGTTTGCAAAAGAATTTATCATCAAGCAGAAATCTAAAGTAGAAAAGCAACAAAACTGTTGAAGAGTATTTTTTGAGGGCTAAATATGTCCAGATACACCAAGTGAACATAAATCTGAAAGTTTTGCCAGTAGCATCTGTGGATACTGTTGTTGCTGAGAATTCAGAGGATAAGGAATTCTGAACAATGAATGAACATAGTCACCATCCTTAAGGCATAGAAAAACTTTATTGTAGATGGTTTATGGGATGGTCAACTTTTTCCTTAAGCCCCAGAAAAGCGCTAAGAAATTTTAAACAATCTTTTTTTTAACTTAAAAAGTCTTTTTTTTTTTTTAAGATTTATTTGTTTGCAAGACAAAGTTAGAGAAAGACATTGAGGCACAGAGAGAGAGAGAGAGAGAGAGAGAGAGAGAGAAAGAGAGAGAGAAGTCTTGCATCTGCTGGTTCACTCCCTAAATGGCTGCAATAGCAGCCAGAGCTGGGCCGATCCAAAGCCAGGAGCCAGGAGCTTCTTCCGGATCTCCCATGTGGGTGCCGAGGCCCAAGCACCTGGGCCATCTTTTGCTTCATTCCCAGGTGCTTTAGCAAGGAGATTGATCAGTGGGATGCTGGGGCTGCAGGCTGGGGCTTTAACCTGCTGTGCCACAGCGCTACCCCCCCCCCCCCCGAACAATCTGTTTTTAAATGTAGATTTTAAATGGGACATTGTGAACACCATAGTCTCCTGAAAACTAAATCAGTCCAGATAAATTTAATTTCCTTCTGTGATAAAATCCATCCAGTCTTTGTTGCGACTTCTGATAGCATCTGCAGTGACACTCTCATCAGCAGATGGGGTAGGGGTTGGATAACATCTGTGCAGGACACTGATTGGAACCATTATGCATGGGCAGAGGAGCCAGAGCTGCAGGAGCCTCGTCCCCAGTGGTTCCTGATGATCTGTGTACCCAGTGGTCTATGCCAACGCCACCCTGAGGCTTTAGATGTTGGCCCTGTTCTTTACAAGCACATCTGTAATTAATTAAAGGAATTCATGATGAACTTCCTTTTCAGCTTGTGCAGCATACATTCCACTTAAAGCCCTGGCTTGGAAATCAACTCTTTGTTAACTAAAGGCTACCTTAAATTAAGCTGGTTATTGGTTGTTTAACTGCTGGTGGTCAGGTGATGTCCTAACCATGCTCTTTAGTTGGGAGACTTGAAGGAGCTAATGTATGTAGAGCGTTTAGAGTAGTGCTTGGTGCATAGAAAGCTACGTTCAGCTGCCACTGCTAATGGTCTAGTTGGCCAAACCAGGCCTGTTACTCAAAGACTGTTCAGAGTTTCGGTATACCAGATACAAAAGATGTCACAGATAACACAGGATTAGTGACATCAGAGCCCTGTGTTTCAAAAAAGGTGAAAAACACTTTGGACTAGGGTGGAAGGATTGACTGCTGTGAAGCAGCCTTTAAAGGGGCCGGCGTTGTGGTGTAGCGGGTAAAGCGGCCGCCTGTGACACCGGCATCCCAAATGGGTGCCATTTCTGCTCCCTGCTCATGGCATGGGAGAATCAGCGGAAGATGGACCAAGTGCTTGGGCTTCTGCCACCCACATGGGAGACCTGGAGGAAGCTCCTGGCTTTGTCCTGGCTCTACCCTGGCCGTTTGGGCCACTTGAGTGAACCAGTAGATGGAAGGCTCCTCTCCCTGCAAACCCTCCATCCCCTGCCCCGTAATTCTGACTTTGAAATAAATAAGACTTTTTTTTTTTTTTTAAGAGATTTTCTTTAAAAGGTAAGTGAAGTCACTAGGCAGGGCTGGTATGAGCAGAGAGGGGCTCATTGCCCTGTTCTATGGGCTGTCCCAGCAGGAGTTGAGGGGGCTTAGTGGGAGTCATTTAAGAAGCCTGAGTTGCTGCTCGTGCTCTTGCAGTAGGCTGAAGACCGAATGTTGAGTGACCAGTTCAAATTAGTGTGCCGTGGGCAGTTCTGCATGCAAACATCATCTTTTTTCTTTTTTTCCCCTCTAATTTTAGAGATCAAAATAATTGCCATGGGAGCTTGTTGAGGCCTCACTTTAGAATGCTGTTGTTGAACAGGTCGGAGGCAGGTCCTAGGAATCTGCCACTTCAAAACCTTCCAGGTGGTTCCGTGTCATAAGCGGCTGGGCCCTTGACTACTCTGTGAGGGTGCTGCTTTTTGGGACCACCTGGATTTCCCAAAGGTGGACTGCCCACCTTCTCCCTGTCTCTTTCCTTTCCTAACTGCCTCACCTGGCTGGGCCAACCCAGTCAGCCTCCATTGTATCTCGCATGCTGGGATTAATCCTGCAGAGGGCTGGGTGTGCACGGTCACCTAGAAGAAGAGTTGGGGTGGGGGCCTTTACTGTCAAAAGGCTCCAATATTTCCATACTCTCTGCACTTGTAACAAAATTAAGCTCTTTGATTTTTTTTTTTTATGTACTTGCTTTGTCCTTATTGATTTATATAAAATTGGTGATCAAGGAAAAAACCCACTCTGGAAAACACAACGCTGCCCTTTAACCTAAAAACTGATTTTATTTTTTATTTATTTTATTTTATTTTATTTATTTATTTTTTGACAGGGAGAGTTAGCAGTGAGAGAGACAGAGAGAAAGGTCTTCCTTTCCGTTGGTTTACCCCCAAAATGGCCGCCACAGCCGGCACGCTGCGCTGATCCGAAGCCAGGAAACCAGGTGCCTCCCCCTGGTCTCCCATGCGGGCGCAGGGCCCAAGCACTTGGGCCATCCTCCACTGCCTTTCCAGGCCACAGCAGAGAGCTGGACTGGAAGAGGAGCAACTGGGACAGAATCCGGCGCCCCAACCAGGACTAGAACCCGGGGTGCCAGTGTCGCAGGCGGAGGACTAGCAAAGTGAGCTGCAGCGCCGCCCTAAAAACTGATTTTAAACAAGAAAAAACAAAACAAAAAAACAACCCAACGGCCTCTGAAGAACAGATGAACTCTTCTCATGGATGGAGTCAGGAGTGGTCTAGATGGTGCCAGCTAATAATAATATTTTCCTGGAAATACCTAAATATGGCATGGGTAAAGAAGTTGTGGTTTCCATTTTGTAGGTCAAGCATTTTTAAAGTAGTATTCCTTGTTGAATGTTGAATTTGTTGGTTGTAATTCACATGCATTTTTTTAATGCTTGGTTTCTTTTTGGTCTGAATACATATATTGAGTATGATCCTGGGGTATTTGTGTACAGTTCCTTCTTGACACCCTTGTAGCTCTGAGTCCCATAATCTAAAAGCAAAGGCCAAAGTATTTATCTTCCTGAGCCAGAGAGACCACAATGCTTGTATGGTGAGGAAATGGGCTGTGTGTAGCACTCACTCCTGGTGAAGGGGGTCCAGGTGATGGGAGATGCCAGTCCCAGTGGCTCCCTCACGCTGCAGGGTGGGTCTGTCCCCCTGGGCAAGGCAGCGGCATGTCGTGCGGGTCCTGGTCAGGAGTGTGGACACTGTTCTCTGAGCAGGCGGCCTGGCCCTGGAGCTTGACGCCTTTCTGTGTCAGCACACGGCACCTGCCTCCCCACGGGCTGTGCCTCCCTGTTTCCCCATCAGCTCCACCGTGCCCGCGTTTCAGGAGTCACTTCCCTGGAACGCGATTCTTGGTGGTACCTGCTCTCCTGGCTTCTAAAACACACCTTTTTTATCCTTTTCCTTTTTGTTTTTGAAAGAGAGAGAGAAAGGGAGTCAATTTCCAGCCGCTATTTCACTCTACCACATACCCACAGCCACTGGAGCTGGAATGAGGCAGGCCAAAGGTGGGAGCCAGGAACTCCATCCACCTTTCTCATGTGGGTGGTGGGGATCCAACCACTTGAGCAGAACATGCAGCATCCCATGGTGCCCAACTAGCAGGAAGCTGGGATCAGGGCGGAGCCGGACTCGGTTCCAAGAACTCCTGTATGAGTTGTAGATGTGAGAGCTGGTGTCTTAATCACCATGCCAAATGCCCACCCCCAGAAGCCTACAGTATTTACTGAAAGCCTGAATGCCCAGTGTGGGTGATGGATACTATAGCTTCACTAAAAGGCTTGTATTTCTGTCATGGGGTAGCAAGGGTCCATGCCTGGCTCTGGGCACCCTGGGTTCTGGAACCATCTCTGAGACCCCAGTCTGACGTGCCCTCTGTCCCTCACTTGGAAACAGGAGAACCAGAAAGAGACAGAGACAATGGGCCTTCACCCTTCCTTGTTTTTCAAGAAGTCTGGGGAGCACATGGTCCCCCTCCCTTCAGCTATTCACAATTGAAAGTTGCACGAATTATTCAAATGATTTTATAACTTGGAGTCTCTCCTGACAGTGATGCATTTTATGTAAACAGCACGTAGAAAGTGATTTAGCAGACTCCAGACAGCAAGGAGTATCGCTTGAGAAAATGTTACTTTCTTTTAGGAAACATTTCTTACCTGCCACAGGTGGAAATCATAGACTTGTCTTCATTTTAGGATCCTTTATAATTAACCCTTTGAGGTTCTCTGTTTTTAAAAAATATTTTATTATTTATTTGAAAGAGTTACACAGAGAGAGGAGCGGCAGAGAGAGGGAGAGAGGGAGAGAGGGAGGGAGGGAGAGAGGGAGAGGTCTTTCATCCACTGGTTCACTCCCCAATTGGCTGCAACGGCTGCGCTGATCCAAAGCCAGGAGCCAGGAACTTCTTCCTGATCTCCCACGTGGGTGAAGGGGCCCAAGAACTTGGGCCATCTTCTACTGCTTTGCCAGGTCATTAGCAGAGAGCTGGATTAGAAGTAGAGCAGCTGGGATGCTGGGCTTCACGCTTCAGGCCACCCTTTGAGGTTCTCTAGTATTTAACATTGTGTCGTGGTTAGGAGTGTGTATTCTCTACGGTTTATATTTATTTAAGGCATGGACTATAATCTTCCTCGATTCCATAGTTACTCAGTGCATGCATGGTACTCAAAAGATGCTTGTTTGAATGAGCTAATGAAAAACGGAAGTGACCGCCTGAAGTGTTATGTGAATCTTAAATGCATTATGTTGAACCGTAACTTTTTGAGCTCAGACTTATGCAGCCCTCTGGATAACCTGGGCTTTAGCACAGGGTGGGTGAAGAATTGCACAACTGATGTGAACCATCGTGTGGCTGTAGAGTTGCTGAATACGTGACAGAACGTAGTAGCAGCGTCTGCACTGTTAAAAATCAGTATCCATTTGAGTTTCTGTCATAAACACACAAAGTACTGCTTCGTAGATGGTTCCTTCATGGGACTTCAAATGCCCCGCAGGAACGCGTGTTCAGCCAACACTGCTCAGCTTCCTTGAGCACACCAGGTGCAGGGACGGGGTGGAAGAGAGGTGGCAGCTCCTGTGCGTGGTGCCCCAGCCTCACAGAAGGGCTTTGAGGGCGGGGCTGTGGGGCTGGGCGTTCCGTGTAGACATCCCTGACTGGGCTTGCCTTGACTGAGGAGAAGGAGTAGAGATCAAAGAAGGAGTGATCAGAAAGGCTGCTGCTAGCAGTGAGCCCCTGGCTAAACTTGGATCCCAGCTGTGCTGCAAAGGTGGGCTAACTTCTTATGGCAGTTTTAAAACAGCTGTGGTCACAGTTGCCGTCTGTGGAACAAAGGCTCAACACGTGGGGCTTCTACAATGTGCAGATTCCAAGATTTTTTTCCCCCCCACTTCATAATAGCTAGAATCTGGGCTACTGTGGGATGTTTTGTCACCTTTTTCAGAGTTACATTTAAGGGATAAAGTAGCCCAAATAGAATTCTTTATTTTTGAATACTTAATACATTTGGCATATAAGAATACTTTAATCCTCAATATATAGAATAATAAGGAAGAATCCCCACCCCGTTCTGTTTCCAAAGCAAAAGCATAAACAACCTTTCACTTGGCAAGGACTTCACTATGTTTCTAAAAAGCCTGCAAGCACTCTTCCTAAAATAGATCCATCTGCTCCTTTGCATAGATCCTATTAAAATCCTTAGCTAAATTTCCATCTCGATATGACAGATTGTAGCATTTTTTTTTCTGCTGGAACTTGATGATGCTTTCCTTTTAAATATCGAACAGAAAGTATGGATAGTAAATCTCGAGAATTAGTTCTAACTCCTGGGCCTTACAGAGCTGCATTGACAGTCTCCATCAGTTTGGACAGGTGTGTGGCCCTTTAGCTGCATTGCACCCCTGAACTGGGATCATCAGAGACTTCCTGCCCACTTCTCCAACACTGCAGTGCCAGTGGCAGCCGTTATCTGAGCAGATTAGAGAGGGCTTTCCTGCTAATTCCTGAGTGTGGCCATTCTCAGGTCACAAGAGCTACAGCCGCATCTCCATCTCCAAGGACTACCTGGTGGGAAGTCACAGCAGCACACACTAGGACGGGTGCTGCTCTAGTGTATAATGAACCTGGAAGATGCCGTGGCCTATTGAGGTGAGCCCCCAGCCTGGGGCTGAAGACTCAGAGCAGAGCTATTAGGAAGGGCACAAGGCGAGAGTGTTGGGCTTAGTTCTGTTTCCATGTGTGCAGAAGTTGGTTACGTGCACTTGACCTTCTTTGTAGGCTATCTGTACAGCTGTCAGGACCTTGAGTCTGTTAATATTAGTTGCTGAGTGTTGTGCTACATTTAAAAAAAAAAATCACTCCCTTTTCTCTGTATCCCAGGGAAGATGGACATGAAACTGAACTTCAGTAAAGCAACCAGCATTTTGAATGTGACAGAAAAGTTTCACAGTCACAGTGAACACTATGTAGGGGTTCGGCGGGCTCAGCAGATATTCCAGGCTGTGTATCCTGGTTCATCATGTGGTATAGGTCTTCATTGTCCTCTAAAGGTTTTCTGTTTGGGAGCCTGGTGAGTTTGCTTACGGGGAATGTGTATCGATGCCTTGCCACAACTCAGCCCAATAGGCCTCCTTCATCTGGAGAAGTTGGCAAAGGAACCTGGAATCCTTCCTTAGGACACTAAGCTCCCTTGGTGGTTCTTCTTGGAGGGCAGCCTTGCTGGGTGCAGATGTGAAGTGCAAAGCCTTGGCCACAGTTTGCTGTGTGACGCCCTCTGCTGTGGCTTGTCCTGGACGAGAGAGAAGGTGGGTGCCACACCTGGTGGTGAGTCCAGGCAGTGAGCCCTTGGTGTCCTGGCCCACCCGTGTCTAATACATGATCCTCAGAGTGTTCCCAGGGAAGCCCAGCCTGTCCTCCAGCAAGGTGTCTCAGCCACTGCCATGGGCGGGCAGGGAGGGTTTAACCTTGAGAAGAGTCAAAGGTCATGTGAAGGTTGACAGTTGAGGGAAGACCTGGAAGGAGGTGGGGAGGGAGCCTGTGGGTTTCTGGGGCAGAGGAAACGGCTGTATCTGGGCCGTAACTGCCAGCGAGGGTGGAGTAGATCACAGAGCACTGTGGAAGCCGTGGTTGGTGGACCCCGATCTGCCAGGCTGTACTGCCCCCTGCTCTGGGAACTGGCAAGGCCTGTGATTGGAGTGGGGAATGAGAGTCACCTTAGGTCTTGCTCGTCTACCTTCTCCATTGCTGCCATGTGTCCTAAGGATGTTTATTCATTGCAACCCTGGCAATTATCCTAAAATGTAAAGGCATTATTAAAAATTATAGAGGGAGGGGGTCAGGGGTTTTGTTTTATGTTTGAGGTTTCTGCATCCCTTTAGTTTGGATCCAAATGGAGAATCTGTGTGGTTGTTTGTACAGGGAAGGAAAGACTTTTTTTTAAAATATTTATTTATTTATTTGAAAGTCAGAGTGAGAGAGAAGGAGAGACAGGGAGAGAGAGAGGTCTTCCATTTGCTGGTTCATTCCCCAGTTGGCTGCAACGGCCAGAGCTGCGCCAATCCAAAGTCAGGAGCCAGGAGCTCCTCCGGGTCTCCCACGCAGTTGCAGGAGCCCAAGGACTTGGGCCATCTTCTGCTGCTTTCCCAGGCCATAGCAGAGAGCTGGATCAGAAGTGGAATAGCTGGAACTTGAACTAGTGCCCACATGGGATGCTGGCACTGCAGCCTGTGGCTTTACCCACTACACCAAGACTTTCAAAAGAAACTAATACAGATCTGATTGCTGTAACAGCACAGATACTTTAAATGGGTGAACACTAATATCCTCAGTAACTGAAATAAAACAGTAGTGGCTTCTTTATAGAGCTGCTGAGGTTATGTAGAGCTGTCCATAGAACCTTCTACCGTGGTGGAAAGTTGTGTCTGTGCTGACCTCTTAGGTGGGTGGCCACTAGCCAGCCATGTGGTTGTTAAGCACTTGATTAGTGCAGACAAGCAACTGACTTAATTTTATTTAATTAAATTTAAATATCAGGGCCAGCGCTGTGGCAAAGCAGGTTAAAGCCCCAGCCTGCAGTGCTGGCATCCCTTATGGGCGCCAGTTCGAGACCTGGCTGCTCCACTTCCAATCCAGCTCTCTACTATGGCCTGGGAAAGCAGTAGAAAATGGCCCAAGTCCTTGGGGCCCTGCACCCGCGTGGGAGACATGGAAGAAGTTCCTAGCTCCGGGCTTCAGATCAGCTCAGCTCAGCTACTGGCTTTTGCGGTCATCTGGGGAGTGATTCAGTGGATGGAAGACCTCTCTATCTGGCTCTACCTCTCTCTGTAACTCTTTCAAATAAATAAAATAAATATTTTAAAAAATAAATTTAAATAGCTCCATGTTGCTAGTGGCTATAGTATGGGGCAGCATGGTTCTATGCACTAATCCTTCTGTGTGGATTATTCTCAAGTATATTAAGTCAGATGATGTGGGCTCTTTTTTTTTCTTTTTTAAGATTTATTTATTTGACAGAGTTTCAGAGAAGAAGAAGCAGAGAGAGAGAGGGAGTATCTTCCATCTGCTGGTTCACTCCCCAAGTGGCCACAATGGCCAGGGCTGGACCAGGTCGAAGCCAGGGGCTAGGAGCTTCCTCTGGGTTTCCCACATGGATACAAAGGCCTAAGGACTTTGGCCATCCTCTGCTGTTTTCTCAGGCGCATTAGCAGGGAGCTGGATTGGAAGTGGAGCAGCCAGGAGTTGAACCGGCGCCTGTAGGCGCTGCTGGCGCTGCAGATGGCAGTTTAACCTGCTGTGCCACAGCACCAGTGCCCCCCGCCAGCCCTACCCCCTTTTTAAGGCAGTGCTTATCCTGTTGGTGTTGTTGCTACAAGAAGGGTCCTGCCATCTACATGAGGCAGCAGTGACTGAAGTCCACCCATGCGTTGCATGGAGTAGCGCTTTGTGTTCCTTACCAATAGTTTATGGGTATACATCTGGACTGCTGTAATTTCAGGGCAAGGTGTGAAGATAAACAGCAGATGGTGGGGTGGCCTCAGGTGTCCTCCCTGCCTGCCAACCAGTCACCAGTGCAGGGCCCGCCTCCTCACTGCAGACCCTCGGGGTTTCCCGGCTGAGGACTGCCTGCCATCAGCCGTGTTCTAGGACAGTCTGTCAGTGTTTGAGCACAGCTGGTGTGTGTCGCCTCCTCTTTGGGGGCTTCGGAGTGTCATTTCAGGTTTGTTCATTGCATTTTCCTCTTTAGACACTGTGTCTTGCCCATCTACTAGCCTAGATAGCCCATTGTTTAAAGTGGAGCCTGCGTCTCCACACGTGTATGTGTGGATCAGGTACTACAAGGGGTGGCACTTGGTCCTCAGGGGGTGAAAACACATAGCTGGAACAATGAATGCACCCCCTAAAGGGCCAGGACATATAAAAAGGTACAGAGCTTGTGTGTCGTATTCATATGTCCAGGTGATTGGGGATAACTAGGGAAAAAAAGAACTAAAAGGCTCTTGGAAGGTGGGGGGTGCATTCTTGGAGTTCTGCACACAGACGTAGCAGGTGAGTGAGTCAGGTAGAGGGGAAGTTTGGATTTCAGAGATGGCTGAAGCAGAGGCTTTGTAGGTCTTCCTCCTTGAGTTTGTTGTTCCCTACAGAGTGGGAAGTAAAATTGAACAATTTTTATTAAGTCTGTGAACTAAATAAAATCTACTTTGTCTTTCCCCTCTATTCACATCATGGTGGGAGTTGGTCTAGGAGAACTGTAAGAATCTTTTTATTTATATTATTTTTTAAAAGATTTATTTATGTATTTGAAAGTTAGAGTTATGAGGTGAGGTGGCGATGGGGGGACAGAGAAAAGGCATGCTTCCATCCATTGGTTCACTCCCCAAATGACCACAATGGCCAGGGCAGGGCCAGGCCAAAGCCAGGAGCTTCATCCTGGACTCCTGTGTGTGGGTACAGAGGCCCAACACTTGGGCCATTGTCTGCTGCTTAGCAGGGAGCTGGATTGGAAGTGGAGCAGCCGGGACACAAACTGACACCCATATGGGATGGTAGCATTACAGGTGGCAGTTTTACCTACTGTATCACAACGCCTGCCCCTATTTCTAATCTTAAATGGTTTTTCCTTTGCTTGTTTTTTATCTTTCTGGAGATGAATTGGGCTGCTCTGTTTTTTTTTTTTTTCCTGCCAATGTACTGTTCTTTGGGCTCGGAAGTGAGCTATATTTGTACTGTGCTTTAAATGTACACAATGGATTCAAATTGCTACTTTTCTTTAAAGCGTGGTGTAACATTTTAATTAAAATGTCACCCATAAATCAGGCTCTGATCAGTCTCCTGGTCTACTCTCCTGTGGTAATTCTGCAGTCTGGGGGGTTCTGGAGGACAGCCACTGTGATTTCCCTTCCTGAAAGCCCTCCTCAAGCTCTTGTTCAGCTGCTCTTCTTGGCAGTGTGGAGCAGCTCCGTGTCTTCCTGTTTGTGCTCATGAATGGGTCTCACAGACCGCACGTTTCCCAGGACGCGGCTTCCTTCCTTCCAGCAGCTGGTCCCCGGGACTTCTCCGGACAGTGGTAAACTCTGCTTAGACACAAGGAGTGCCTCGCTCTCTCTCCCAGCCTCCAGGGTCTTTCCTGCTCGGGGCACAGACTCTTAGGCGTGCTTGGAAATGAAAATATCCTTCTGAGTATAAATGTAAGCACCCCTGGGGTAGGAGCAGGGAGGAAGCCCGGCCACATCACTGCCTTGCTTTCCTCTTGGGTCCTGGTCACAGTCCAGTGAGGCAACATGTGTGAAAGCACTTTGTGAACTCTGAGTGTCAGAGCCCTTCGCAAAGTCTGACTGTTACACCATAATAGTTCCGAAAGCCAGACTAAGGTTTAGGTCAGGAGTGAGTTTGAGGTGTATTTGAAGGAAGAACATTCTGTAGGTAGAAATGAAAGACAAGTCAAGAGTACAGAATTAAGATGGGGCTTCTTAAGGGATGGTGGGTGTGGCAGAAGCATGGTGTAGGAGTGGAAGAATGGTGGGAAAGGTAGGTGGGGGTTAAAATCCCTGCTCAGCAGAGGGGTGCAGAGACCGCTACCACCTCCCAGGCCTCCCCATTCCTCCCTTCTTCCTTAATAAGAACCCTGAATACTTCTTGGGCACCTTTTTGTCTGGCCACAGAATAGCGTTCCATTCCCTTGTGTCACCTTGCAGCTTGCCCTGTGACCCAGTGACCCAGATTTTGCTGAGTAAGCAGAGGTGTCATTTGCTGGCCCTGGGAGGGCTTCCCACCCTGTGAGCACCTGTAAGCATTGCTGTTCCTCTGGCTGGAAATCTGTGCTCACCATCCTGACTCTAGGACTAAGGGGTGTCTCCCAGAGATGGAAGGGCGAGCTGGGCGGAGCTCAGGTCCTCTGAGACTCAGTGGCACCTCCCTAGTTTCATGTATGAACCAGAAAATAGACGCGTTTTGTTGAAGCTGTTTGAATTTTTTTCTGTTTTGATCCAGTGAAGCAGGACTTAGGAGATCCAGGTCGTAAAACAAAAGGAATTTGAAATCAGCCATGAACTGAGTTAGTGAAGAGCTTGTTAATTAAAGAATTTTGAGGACAGAATTTGAAAGTTACGCTAATCGCAGCTGGTAGGAGGAGAAATCTTCAGCATCACCCTTTAGGAAGGAGCAGGAATGATGAGCAGATCTTAGGGATTTGCAGATAATCCAGCATGCGTTGGTGCTAAAATCCCAAGCAGCCTGCTCTACAAGATACAGAATTCTCTCAGAACTCTCGGTTAAAACATCTGTATGTATAGATTAAATTATTTTTATTGATAGATCACGGGTCATTCACAGCTTTCATCTAAAGGACCATTAACTGGAAGAGATTCTATTGATTCTTTTCTCCGATTGAAAAGATGGACCTTGGTGGTTTATTGTTTTCAGTAAGTCTGGTTATAAAAATAAATAGTTTTCAGTTTTCTGCTGTATTCGCTGGAGCTGAAAGTTGCAATAATGATAAATACAGGTGTGATCATGGTGTGGAAATGATGAAAAATACAGGTGTGGTCGTAGTGTGCTTTCTACTTTGCTGGCTCCACATCTTTGGGGCCCAGCTCTGCTTTATCGCACTCAGACAGGCGTTCTGTGTGCGTGGGTCCCCTGGCCCTGTGCAGGAGGCCACTGATGTCATGAAATGGTGTTATAATTCTAAGATACTTGCCTTACTCCCTGTGGAGGATTTTGACACTGATGCCATTTCAAACAGTGGTGAGCAACACTGCTGGCCTGACTCACCATGGTAGCACTTAACTCTGCTGATTGTTCCTTACCCTCCTCACCATCACAGATGCATGGGAAAAAAAGAGGCCCAATTCACCTGCAGTTACTCCTGATAAAATAGCAAAAGCATGAATTTCATGAAATCTTAATACTTAGATACACCTCTGTAATATTCTGACAAAAGTGAATTGTGTGCGGCGTGCTGCTACCAAATACTGAGCTATGGTGATCACCCAAAGTAAAAGGACTTGTGCATTTGTTTGCACATTGAGCTGAACTAGCCGCTCTTCCATGCAACAGGCTTTTTTATTTCAATGACTTAGAAACTGGCTGTTCACACTTAGGTGTTCTGGATGTTTCCAGAAAAGAGACATTTTCACTTAAAGGAAAGCGTCGTTTTGCTTGCATAATTTGTCCCCAGTGGCAAACCTTTGCGCTTTCAAGGGAATATTAAAAATTTTGGAAATTTTGATAGGCTGAGTTGTAATATGGATAGACTGGATTTTTTTTTTTTAAGATATGATGAACCATCTCAACATTTTGAAGTTGTGTGTAATTCAGGGGCCTGGTATTTACTAAGTGAACATGCCAGTCATGTGCTAGTGAAAAGCCATTCATGGTATATAAGAGAAACCAGTTGCCTTAAAAGGAATTGTGTGAGACAGTTTCATTGATGAGATTCCACATTTAAGACAACCTTTAGGGAAGTATCACTTGTCGAATTTGGCATAGCAATAAAGAAGAATACCTAAAGTTTAAAACCTTTCTTCCTTTTCCAGGTATGTATTAGCATAAGACTAGACTTTCTTCATACACTTGAACTTAGAATACTGTGCAGCAGGCTGATTGTTGAATCCAGCTGTCTGATGTGAAGAAAGAAAATTTGCAACAATTTAAAATGTTGCATTTTATCTTTTATTTTTGAAAAAATTAAAATTGTGCTTATTAACAAAGTAGAATACATTCATTTTAAAATGAATACAAAATGAGAACATTTTGTTATTTCTTCTTTTTAAAGATTTATTTGAGAGGTAGGGTTACAGATAGAGCTTTGCTAATTCTGTGAGTTCTAGTGAATTACTGAAGCAGGATGATCTTGGAGAACTCTTCCTAACTTGCACATATTTATTTCATTTTAAAGATTTATTTATTTATTTGAAAAATCAGAGTTACAGAGGGAGAGCTCTTCCATCTGCTGAATCACTCCTCAGATGACCTCAACAACTGGAGCTGGGCTAGTCCAAAGCCAAGAGCGTCTTCCAGGTCTCCCAAATGGGTGCAGGGGCCCAAGCCCTTGGACCATCTTCTACTGCTTTCCCAGGCCATAAGCAGGGAGAAGATGGAAAGTGGAGCAGCCGGGACTTGAACAGGCGCCCATATGGGATGCCTGCACCATAGGCGGAGGCCCAATCTACTATACATAGCATTGGTGCCTCAATTTGTTTTTTCCAATGTGATAAATATTGATTGACATAACACACCTGAAAGCATTTTGTGATATTCTGTAATTGTACAAAGTGCTCCTGAGACCCAAATGTTTGAAAACCACTAGCTTAGGCTGGTATCAAAGTGTCCACTCTTCTATTTTTAAGTATTTGAAAGTTAGAGTGATACAGAGGGACACACCCACCCACCCACACATCCAGAGAGAGAGAGAGAGAGAGAGAGAGAGAGAGAGAGAAATAGCGCTATTAGCTGGTTCACTCTCCAAATACCAGAAGCATCTAGGCTGAGCCGGTCAGGAGCCAGGAAGTTCACCCAGGGTCTCCCTTGTGGGCAGTAGTAACGCAAATCCTTGGGCCATCATCTACTTCCTCCAAGGCTCACTAGCAGGAAGCTGGATGGGAAGTGGAGGTGAGACTGAATCCCAGAGACTTGCATGTGGGATGCAGATGTCCCATAACCCACCGTGCCACTACGCCTGCTTCAAAGTGTCTGCTATTCTTGAATGTATCTTCTAACCTATGGTTGGAGAGATTACTGTTTTTCATTTTACAACTCAGAATACTATAAATGGTTGTACAAATCATGAAGAAGAGTGTTAGTCTCGTGAAGATCATTTATGGAAAAAGTTTTCTGCTGAATATGCTTTAGAAAATATTAGATAATGATTCGCTAAACCACTAAGGCTCAATTTCATGTTGATTACATGTTACAGCAATGGTCCATAGGACACTCGTAACCAGCCTGAATGGAGCTTTAAGATTTGCTGAAACTAACTCTGGGAGTAAAAGATCATCAATACCTGGAGAACATTCTTTCTGCTCAAATACATGCAAGTTATGGGATTGGTGTTATGACACAGTGGGTTAAGCCTCCTGTGATGCCAGTATCCCATATGAACACTAGTTTGAGGCCTAGTCCCTCCACTTCTGACCTAGCTCCCTGCCAGTGCACCTGGGAAAGCAGAGGGTGGTGGCCCAAGTACTTGCCCCCTTGCCGTTCACGCGAGAGACACGGATGGAGTTCCATGCTTCCTGAGTTCAGCTTGGCCCAGTCCCAGCTGTTGCAGCCATTTGGGGAGTGAACCAGCAGCTGGAAGATCTCTTTCTCTCCCCCCCAACTCCCGCCTTCCTTCCCTCCGTCTCCCTCTCTCTCGGTAACTTTGCCTTTCAAATAAATAAAAAAATCTAAAAAAATAAGGGGCCGGTGCTGTGGTGCAGCCAGTTGAGTGGCCATGTGCAGTGCTGGCATCCCATATGGTTGCCGGTTCAAGTCCCAGCTTATTTGCAAATTATGCATTTGATAAGAAAACTTACATAGTTAAAAATGTATAAAGGATTTGAGTAGACATTTGTCATAAGTTTGCAAATTGATAACAGAGCCACTGGAATAGTTACAGTATTGGACAATGACAAATGTTGTCAGGGACATGGCGGAGTTGGAATCTTTATATAACACTGGTGGTGATATGATACGGTGCAGTTCTTTTGGAAAGCTTTGGCAGTTCCTCAAAGAGTTAAAAATAGGACAACTTTACTCCCAAGCCTATAGCCGTGAAAAATATATTTAAAAAAAAATCATAGACAAATCTTCATAGTGGAGGCTTTCATAATAACTGAAAAATGGAAACTGAATGTCCATCAATAGAATGGATAAAAGAAGGTGGTATCCATACAGTGGAGTACCACTTAGCCATAAAAAAGAGGGAATGCCCACTCCAGTGTGAATGAACCTTGCAAACATGTGAAGTCAAGGATGGTAGAACAGTTACATTCTGTTCCCATGAAATGTCCAGAAAAGGCAAATCCATGGTGGTAGTAGATTAGTGGTTACTAGGGCACTAGCCAGGGAAGAACTTTTTTTTTTTTTTTTTAAGATTTATTTATTTATTTGAAAGAGTTACACACAGAGAGAGAGAGAGAGAGAGAGAGAGGTCTTCCATCTGATGGTTCACTCCCCAATTGACTGCAACGGCCGGAGCTGTGCCGATCCGAAGCCAGGAGCCTCCTCTGAGTCTGCCACATGGGCCACATTCTCCGCTGTCCTCAGGCCATAGCAGAGAGCCGGATCAGAAGTGGAGCAGCCAGGTCTGGAACCGGTGCCCATATGGGATGCTGGCGCTTCAGGCCAGGGCATTGACCCACTGCGCCACAGCACTGGCCCCAGGGGAAGAACTCTTAATGGGTAAAAAGTTACTCTTTGGAGTAGTGAAAATATTTTGGGGATTAGGCAGTACTAATGGTTGTACAGTTCTCAGAATGTAGTAAGAACACTGCATGGTACTCTTAAGGGTGGGCAGGAGATTTTTTGGCTTGTAAGTAGTACATTAATCTAAGATGTTAAAGAACTTCTTTAATGTATTTAGAATATGAGGGTATTTAGAATATGAGGGAACTTGAAAAGTTTGTGGAAAAACAAAGTGAAAAGATGTTGACTTTGGTGCAAAAAATTGCAACCACACATCACTTTTTCATAATATACATTGTTCACGAATTTCGTTCTGACACCCTGGCGTGAAAGAGACTGCATTTGAAATGTGTCACCATCTAATTCATGTGCCTAAAAATCTTTAAACTTGGTCCATCTTCATAGAGTCTTCTACTGCCTTTGAGCTATTAGGTACAGGGAGCCATACTCCTACTGTATGTGTAGCTCGCATGATTGATTTATATTTCTCTTAACAACCACACACAGGGAAAATCAAAACATAAATACCAACTGAATACTATGTGAAAGCGAATTCTTTTGCCCAGATGGTCCTCAGTGGTGCGGCAAGAGATGCAGTCATAGCACATTAATCGCATCTCCACGGCAACAGGAGTTTGGCCCATTTAATCACTCGGAGCTTCCTGTGATGGCTCCTAAACGGGTTCCCATCTCTGTATGGTGTCTGTGGATATCCTGTCTCCTGAAATAAGTAAGAGCACCCACACAGTTGGCCACTAAGAAAGATCCATGAAACTGATGAAGAGAGGTAGGTTGGCAGACAGCGGGCAAGTAGGGAACCCGCCTCCCAAGAGCCGTGCACAGGAGACGTTTTATTGAGAACAGCTTGGGCGACAGGCAGGAGATTCAAGAGCATGATCTTTGAGCAGACTGGCAAGGCCTACACGTCTAACACGTGTTCATTTGGGTCTGTGCACTTAGTTACTGGTGCTACTAAAACCATGCATGTTAATGTTGCTGTCATGATTGTCACTCTGCACGTACTGGACATGATAAAAATAGCTCACAGAGTTTGCCCTTTGCTTGATGTGGCGTCCCCCCGACTAAGTGTAGCATTGAGAGAGTCTGGTGTTCTGATGCTGAGGATGGTTCTGTGAGGCAGAAGCAAAATACTATTTCCAAAAAAGAAAAAAAAGATGGTATTTGCTTATCTGTACTCTTTAGACAGAGGTAGAACACTCCCTCCCCCAATCAAATTGGTTTTAAAAAGGCATTGCACTTTGCAGCTTGTTACTTCCTTTTAATTACAACATTAAAATCATTTTTCATTTCCTGAGCTTGGTGTGGGACTGGCAGGTGTGTGATTCTCAAAATGCTAAAGACCAGGCTGATGAGCCTCTGCCTCGCTTCCATGCTGTCCATTTGTGGAGTTTGTTTTCCCCTGGGGTCTGAAGTAGGGACGCTGCAGCAGTGAGCCACCTTTCTGGACTGTGCAACTCGATGAGAAGAGAAGGAAGGTCCATCAGCAGGTGTAGCATCCATCATCGCATCATGGGTCAGAAGTCTCCACATTGATGTTGCCATCATGTGCTGATAGCCCCGGAGGTTAAGTCATCCACCTGATGTCACACAGATAGGAAGTGGCAGTGGTGGAATTTGAAATTCAGGGCCAGCTGCGATTCTGGAGCTTTCAGTAGGGTGTGGGCTAGATAAGTGAATTGGACACAGTCAGCCTGGGTGACGAGAGCAGGGCTGGTCCAGGTGGAACTTGGCCAAGCACCGAGCATTTACGGGGTGACAGAGGAAAGAGAAGAGCCCCTGGAGTGGAGGAAGGTGAGTGGTTGGCAGTGGTGGGCGGGAGATATGTAGCCACATGGTGCCGCCAGAACCTGGGGGAGATGGTCTTTCATGTCTTTCCTGAGAGGGTGAGCCAGGCTCCCTCCAATCGAAGACTGGGGTTGCCCTGTGGTAAACTAGCCTGATACACTATAAGTACCTCTAGGCAAGCTGCCCCCAGGTGCTGGAGCCGCTGTGTCAGCATATGACCCACATGGAGAATTCAAGGCTAAAGAAACTGTAAGTCAGTACACACGGGACAGGGTCAAGCACATCTCTGCTTGATTTGAGAGAAGGGCTACTTTTGCATCTAGATCTCTCTAAGTAGTTGGGAGTCCCAGAGGGGAGGGGGTGGGGAGAGGCACAGTGGCTCCTGACCACAGCAGTACTTCGACGGTCATTGGTGTCATCCATGCTGCTTTGGCAGAGGACAGGGCCAGTGTGAGTGTCAGTGACGATGGCCTGATGCAGGGCTCATGGATACTAAGTGATGTGTGTATTCAGTGTCTCCTCACTGTCATCAACCAAGTGTCTTGTGAGCATTGGGTATCTTTTTTTTTTTTTCAAGATTCTATTTTATTTATTTGAGAAGTAGAGTTATAGATAGTGAGAGGGAGAGATGGAGAGAGAGAGATGTCTTCCATCAACTGGTTTACTCCCCAAATGGCCACAACAGGCTGGAGCTATGCCAATCCGAAGCCAGGAGCTTCTCTGGGTCTCCCATGCAGGTGCAGGGGCCCAAGGGTTTGGGCCATCTTCTGCTGCTTTCCCAGGCCATAGCAGAGAGCTGGATCGGAAGTGGAACAGCCGAGACTCGAACTGGTACCTATATGGGATGCCGGCACTGTAGGTGGTGACTTTACCTGCTACGCCATAGCGCTGGCCCTACCACGTGTCCACTTCTAAGTGTACAAGTCGCTGGCATTAGGCACATTCACGCAGTGCTGCAGCCATCACCACCATCCTTCTTCAAAACATTTTCATCTTTCCAAACAGAAACTCGGTACCCATTAAACAGTAACTCCCTGCCTCCCACCCAAGCTTTTGAGCAAGAGAAGGATGGGAGTGGGGCCAGGGCACAGTGGACGACTCCGGGAAAACCAGCTTTAGGTCTGAAGAAGTGTTTTAGGTTTTGGTCTCAAGTTTCAGCTGTTGAAGATGCAGGAAGACAGGAATCTGCAGATCCCCGAAGAGCTCAGAATCTATTGGGCTGGCCGGCTTTCCTGGTGTGAACAAGAAACGTGTGCTCCAGTCTGTGTCCAAGGCACGCACAGGAGCATGCTGGGGAACATCCTGAGTTTGTTCTCCTGGCAAGTTTCCTTTCCTGCAAGTATGTGAGGTTTGCTGATTAACCTCCAGTGTTTAAGAGACTTAGAATTTGGACATTCATTTGTGGATTCTTATAGCACACTCTTTTTAAATTTTATTTGTATTTATTTGAAAGGCAGCACAAGAGCAAGAGCAAATACCCACAACAGTCATGGCTGGGCCAGGAGCTGGAGTCTCCCACATGGGTGGCAGGGACCCAAGTACTTGAGCAGGTTGCACATGAGCAGGAAGCTGGATTGGAAACGGAGGTGGGACTTGATCCCAGGCACTCCCGTATGGGAAGCAGGGTTCCCAAGGAGCCTCTTAACCTGCTGTGCCACAACACCTGCCCCTTTCACGTCTCTATTTGTTCTCATGTAGTCTCATAAATATGAAATGCGTTGTTTCCTTTTTATTCTGCTAATGTCACATGTTGCAGTAACAGGAGCTGATACTTTATTTGATTTATGGTTATAATGCAGGCTGCTATACAGCAAAAATAAAGGGATAAAGGGGAAAGTGTTCCTGTATGCTTTGGAATGTGGAGTTTGTTTCTGAGCTACCTGTTGTTGTTTTAAGCATTTTAGTACTTAGGACTTTTATATCATAATGTGTTTTACATTGTGATTAGCTTGAAAATCATGTTTGTGTGGGTTTTAGATCTGCTTTATCCTGTTACCCTATAATACAGGTGGTTTTCAAAAACCCATTGCTTATTTTACTTCAGGAAAATGGAAAATAGCTCTTACAGTATGAATGTGATTTCTGTACAAATTTAGTCTTAAAAATCGATTTGTATTTGATAAATTCATTGGGATGGTTGGGCAAGAAGATGAGACTGTGTCAAGTCTTAGGACCAGGAAGGACTTCCAAATGTACGAGTGATGGAAAGTAACGTCTTAATAAAGCATGGAGGTTGCTGTGATGGAGACCCATCCTTCTGCTGTGTCTGGCTTTCCCAGACTCTGCCTTGCCTGCTTCCGCCACCACAAGAGGTTTCATGGTGATGGGAATCTACTGGATTGGGGGCCAGTGGGGAGGGGGGGGTCCTGAAGCATTGAGAGCTCTTTAGGGTTACCAGAATGTACAACAGCTGATTGTAGTAACAGTTACTTATTTCTTGTTCTTTTAGTAACAGCATTGCTTATATATATATTATATATAATTTATTTATTATATATTATATATGGATATAATATGTTATATATCTATTATCTATCTATATTATATATATAATATATAACATTATATATAATATATGTTATCTGCATCTTCAGAATGTCCGACGTCATGGTCTTCAGGGGTATCAGCCGGGGGTCATGCATGTGGACACGCATATATAATATGCATATATTATATATTATGCACATTATATATGATATATATAATATATCATATATCACATATAATATATAATATATTATATATAATGTATATTATATAATATATAATTACATCATATATTATAATATACATTATATTATATATAAAATATAAAAATATATTTTAAATATATATTGAAAATATTTGTATAAATATATATATAAATAAATTTAAAATATATAATATACAGTATATATTATATTATATACTGTATATTATATTTTATAGATATGCATATGTAATATATATTATAACATATATGTAATTATGTATACATTATAATATATTATATATTATATTATATATACTACATATTATAGTGTTATATTACATAACATATACAATTTATATATTATGTATTATATAATATATGTTTTATATATTATATATTTATTTATTATATATAATATATATAATTTATTTATTTATTTGAGGGGCAGATTTACAGACAGAGTGAGGGAGAGACAGAGTAAAAGATCCTCCATCCACTGATTCACTCCCCTAAATGGCTGCAACAGCCAGAGCTGAGCTGGTCTGAAGCCAGAAGCCAGGCACTTTCTCTGAGTCTCCCATGCAGGTGCAGAGGCCCAAGCACTTGGAGCATCTTTCACTGCTTTGCAGGCCATAGCAGAGAGCTGGATAGGAAGAGGCGCACAGCCGGGACTTGAGCCGGCGCCCATATGGGAAGATGTGCTGCAGGCAGAGGCTTAGCTTACTAAGCTATAGTGCCAGCCCAGCAGCCTTGCTTTTCAGCTTTCTTCACCACCCTCATTCCCCCACCTCCGCAGGTAGCCTCCTTGGCCTTGCACACACTTGAGAGCCATTTCCCTGCCCCTCCTTGATTTTCCCCTTTGTTTGGCCTCACGTTCTGCTAAGAGCAGCAGTTGTGCAATGGGCACTCAGTGCTTCTTCTGTAAATAAAGCAAGAACCCTAGCCATTTGGAATTGTTTGTCCCCAGGAGTTGGGAAAGTTGTTTTGAACCAAGCCCATAGCCAGTGAGCAAGGAATGAAGTCCTTCCTGGACACCACTTGATATCTGAGAAATGCATTGGTCCTAACACCTTTTAATCTATTGTCACATGTCATATCTAATCATTGGAAGCAGGGTTACACAGTGGAATAAAATACCATGCCCAGTAGCAAGTCCCGAAATGTTCTGGGCTGTCACTTGGCTGAACTGACGTAGCCGGTCAGAGCTGGCCATGACTCCCAACAGCTCGTGGCATTGTCTGCACAGCTTGGGCAATAGTGACATGCAATTCGTATCATTGAGAGTAGGTAGATAGTTGGAGGGGTGGGGGTAGGGGGGCGCCAGGATAAGGGCTGTTCCCATGCAGTCATGGGTGAAGAATTTATTTAGCAAAGAAGTGTAGCTTACGTAATCTATAGAAGTGATATTGACATTGAAATGCGATGATTTTGAGCAGCACTTGTCTTGATTATTGAGGAACAGTTGTTGTTTTTTAAATTTTTCCATAGTATTTGTTGAGCTCTTTACTTAATATAGGGTTAATCTTAGGAGTATAAAGTTAGTTGAAAATAGATCTTTATATAAAATAAGAATGGGAATAGGAGGAGGAGGAAGAAGGGTGGGAGTGCGGGAGGGAGGGCTGGGTAGGAAGAATTATTGTGTTTCTAAGTTTGTATGTATGAAATGCATGAAATGTGTATACCTTAAATAAAATGTTTCTAGGTTAAAAAAAAAGTATAGCTTAACAGGAAGGAGAGTTTATCAATTTAAATAATTATAGGGTAGATGTATGGTGTTTAGCAGGTAAGCCGCCGCTTGGGACACCCACGTCTTAAATCAGAGTTCCTGGATTTGAATCCTGGCTCTAATCTCTGTTCCAGCTTTTTGCTGATATGCACCCTAGGAGGCAGCTCAAGTGATTGGGTCCTGTTGCCCATGCAATAGTCCTGGACTGAGTTCCCACCCTGGCTTTGGCCTGACCCAGCCTAAATTATTGTGGTCACTTGAGAAATGAACCAGAGGATGGGAAAGCTCTGTCTCTCTGCCTTTTGAATAAGTCAATAAATAAAAAAATTAAAATAATTATAATAAAAGTCTTAAATTATATAGTTTAGGAATTTGAGTGGCCCCAGGCTATGTGACTAATTAATGGAAGAAATGGTGAAGCCAAATACTGACTCTTTAGCACTCTTGCTACCCTGGCACACTCCTTGTCATTTTCTTATAATCAGTGTTTACCATCTTTTGCCTTTTTCCTACTTTTTCTATCATCTGCCTTTTGGAGCTTGTAGGCAGCCTCTTTGTTAATTAAGCATCATTCAAATATTGTGAAAACTGCTGTCTATTTTGAGAAATCACTTTCAGGTTAAAACCCTAAAAGGAAACAACGAAGACGACATGTAAACAACGAGTGTGGTGGTTTCTTATTATTTAATTGTGACATTATTAAAGGCATGCACAGCCTGTGTCTTAGGGGCGTTACCTCTTAAATTCTGTAACTTGGAATTAAAGAGAAATGAAGTCTTTTTTTAATTATTTTTTAAATAGTTTATTTATTTATTCAAGAGGTAGAGTTATAGACAGTGAGAGAGAGAGACAGAGAGAAAGGTCTTCCTTCCATTGGTTCACTCCCCAAATGGCCGCTACAACCGGCGCTGCGCCGATCCGAAGCCAGGAGCTAGGTGCTTCTTCCTGGTCTTCCATGTGGGTGCAGGGGCCCAAGCACTTGGACCATCTTCTACTGCTTTTCTAGGCCACAGCAGAGAGCAGGATGGGAAGAGGAGCAACGGGGACTAGAACCGGCGCCCCTGTGGGATGCCGGTGCTGCAGGTGGAGGATTAACCTACTGTGCCACGGTGCCAGCCCCAGAAATGAAGTCTTAATCAAATTGCATTACCTATAAATACCTACTCTGTAAATGCTTGGTACACTGAGAAGTGTGTTGTATGGCAATGAGACAGAAGTGTGGGATCTAGCTCTGTATTCCACCTCTACTATGTCCTCATCTTACAATGCTGTGCTTCAGTTCCTGTCTGTAAAATGGGCATAGTCAGCCTCAACAAGTGACTAGATTTGAATCAGTGGGATTGGATTGATCCTCTGCAGAGCTCCAAATCTCGTTAGATTTTAGGGTGACTTGTGTAGTGCAAATCCTGGTTTACGTCCAGGATTCCAGGCTGCTCGTGGTGAAGAGGTTTCCATGTGATCAGTTAAACTTGTACATCTCAGAAGCTGTTGGTCATGTTCTCATTCCCATGACCTCTGTTGTCTGAGGTCTATATTCATTTGGACATTCAGACACATGGGCGGTGTAATAAGAGTCTGAGTTTCCTCTCTGCCTGGGCATAGGCACAGTCTGTGTGGCTCTGCCTTTTGAGCGCCCGGGGTTGACACGAGGCCTTGCTTTTGTGGCTCCACATGCATGCCACGGGGCCAAAGCATGTGCCTCTGCGTGAGGACATCTCAGGAGCTCAGGTCAGCTCGGAGAGCATGAGTGCCACAGATCCACTGCTGCAAAAGCTGACAGCACGTGCTTCCGTGTGATAATTTGTGAATACCTGTGCTATCTGTCCATGCAACACCTTCTGACTCAAAGGGTAGTTGTACGACAAATATGTAAAGTATATCTCCAGTAAAAGTCATGTATTACCAAAGTAATAACTACAGTGGCTTTTCACAGTTAATTGGGTGAAGTTAACCAATACATTGTTGATGTGATTAAATTGTTAGGGTATATGAATGTTTTAATCTATTATTTAATTATGGCACTATTAGGGCAGAATGAAGTTACTGTAACAGACTTTATCATATGGTAGCTTTCGAAGTATTTTTCTTTTTCGTGTTAACTATTCAGGTAGAAGATTCCAGGCTGGTGATTCCATAAGGTTATCCAGGGAACCAGGTTCCTTGCTTCTGAATCATTGCCTTGCACCTGCTAGGGCTGATGTGCTTCTCTGTGGTTGAAGTTGGGTGGCTGTGCTGCAGCTGATGGGAAGAGGGAAGAGAGAGCTTAGGGGAAGTGGCCATCATTTACTTCATTGACCAAATCTACCAGAAGTGGGCTGGTATTCGAAGATAAGGACAATAGATTTTGGTGAACAAGTGGCAGCATCCACCACAGCTGGCATAGTGAATGGGAATGAGAAGAAATGTTGGGGCCAGCGCTGTGGCGTAGCAGTTAAAGCCGCCGCCTGCAGTGCCAGCATCCCATATGGGCACCAGTTCTAGTCCTAGCTGCTGCGCTTCTGATCCAGCTCTCTGCTATGGCCTGGGAAAGCAGTGGAGGATGGCCCAAGTCCTCGGGCCCCTGCACCCGCGTGGGAGACCCTGAAGAAGCTCCTGGCTTCAGATCAGCACAGCTCTGGCTATTGCGGCCAATTGGGGAGTGAACCAGAGGATGGAAGACTCTCTCTCTCTGCCTCTCCTCTCTCTGTGCAACTCTGATTTTCAAATAAATAAATAAATAAATCTTCAAAAGAAAAAAAAAGAAAGGTTGATTAGCTTATTAAATATTACCTTTCTCTTCTAAAGCAGATATATTTTTCTTGCTGATTTTTTTTTTCTGCTTTAAAGATGAGATCCACTGTTCCCAGGCTGACCATCCTATTCAGCTCATATTTATTGTTCAGTGCACAGTTGCGCCAGTTTTCAAAATGCCACCAAGTGACCTGCATTTCATAATTCATTTGATTATTGCATTTTACACGTTTGTAACTGTATATCTCTGTGGGTATTTGGCAATCTATATAATATTTATAACAGTGTTCTACTCTGTGGCAGTTAGTTCCCACAAACCCTTGCTGCTGTTTGCATTTTTAGGGATATAAGTAGAAAGAATAAAATGCAAAAGCATTTCTTTTTGCTCTAGTTTTGCAATTTACTGCCCCCAGAGGTTACATGGTAATGGCTGAGATTACAAAGCTTACTAAAAAGCAGTGGCAAGCATCAGAGAGATTTCTGGATAATTCTGGCCGATTCTCAGTGTTCACTGGCTGATGTGTGCAGCAAGGCAGCGTACCAAGGACCCTGGAAGAAGAAGGATTAGGAAGCCAGGGCTGGCACTTCCACAGGTAACGTTCTGTTAGGAAGAAGAGATGGATGCTTAGAAGGTTGATGGACATAAGCTGATCTGTCATCCTTACCAAAGTTCAGAGGTCATTGTGAACTGAGTTAGGAACTAGGCAAAAGCCCTGAAGATGTTAGAGAATCAAAGCCAGGCAGAGATGGTGGAGGGCTGCAGCAGCCCCAAGGATTGGACTTAAGGAGCAGCACAGCCACCACCAAGTGACATGGTGACTTACTATTTTCAGGACACCTGTCAATCATCCCACTGGATGATTAAACATAGTGTATACTATGTTTATAGTATACTATAAACCATACTATAGCCCTCTGTGCTTTACTGCCTTCCAAGGTACAGACATAGCCCAAGTTTATAGTTTTTAAAAAGATAGACTCTGATGAAGTCACTGTTCCATCCTGCACAGCTGGACAGGGTTGGAGCCAGGTCTGACTCCCTGGCCAGCCTTCCCTCACCGTGATGTCACTGGGTGATTCAGGGAGGGACTAGTGAATGAATCCCGTTGTCAAAGCATGACAGAGACTTACAGGGAGAAGAGTGGAGAGTGGAGAAAGGAAGAGGCACAGAACATTGGAAAATGAATTTCAGTTTGGTTTTCGTGTTTAGGTTTTGACGTAACCCACAAATGCCTTTTGGAAATGGAGAAAGGGTTGGTGGCATAAGTGTAGATGGGTTTCTGAGTATAGAGGATCCACAGACAGTGTTTTCATTTGAAATCCATTATATGAGGCAGTCGTTTGCAAAAGAACACAGTGCCATCTGTAAAAACATTGTAAAGCTAATTTTAACACTTTTTAAAAAATATTAACACTGTGATTTTTAGTTTTTTAGTTGGGTGGGGTGGGGTATGTGATGGAAAAATGATGAGTATAATAATACTAATAGTACAGCTGTTGAATCTTGGTTCTGGACCATAGGTGGGCAGTTGTAGTTGTATGAAAGAGAAAGAGATTTTCAGAGGTACAAAAATAAAACTTGGGTAATGTATTTGGCATATGAACGCCATATACGTATTTATATACTACACAATACATTTTTATTTACATAACTTTATACTTTTTCTATTTTATGGGTTGGGTGTAAAAACAAATGTTGTACAGCATTTTCTCTGCCTGCAACCACTCTGAACTTTCCGAATGGAAACCAAATTGTTGTGAGTTGAAGAGGATAAGTGGGAACTATTACCCTGTCTGTGAAAGGGGAGCTGTGCCTGTTCCATCTTTTCTGCATTTCCTTTCTGTTTGACAGTCCCCAGTCCCATTGATTCTGTTTCAGGTAAATGCTTTCTCTGACAGAATTATTTAAGTTCTGCATTCCCTTCTCCCTTCATTCTGTTCGTGAAATAAACAGAAGACAAAAGATGGGAGTAGGCAGTTAAGGGACGTTGAAGTTCCCTGTTCTGCAGTTACAGTAGGGGTAGGGTAGGGGGCAGGGGGAGGAGGTGACCTTACAGCCTCCCTTTACCTTATCAGAACTTCTGGGCAGGGCTCACCCGGGCTTCCTGGAAATGCAGATTCCTGGCCACTGATCTTTTGGGTCAGAATCCGGGCTGGGATGAAGTGCTGGATTTACCACCTTCTGGGCAGTGAGTGGTGCACAAGTTTGAGAATCATGGAACTAGACAAAACACTGCAACCCTTGAGCTGGTTTCCTCCTCAGAATACCTACTGCCTGCTCCTTGTGAGGATTAAATCTGGAAAATACAGAGCTGATACGGGTGCCATCCTAAGTGTTCAGTGTTAGCTTTGTTTTCCTTTCTTTCTTGTAAAAACTTAATTTTTAAAAAATATATATTTTTTTACTTGACAGTTACAGACAGAGAGTTACAGACAGTGAGAGAGAGAGAGACAGAGAGAAAGGTCTTCCTTCCGTTGGTTCACTCCCCAAATGGCTGCAATAGCCGGAGCTATGCTGATTGGAAGCCAGGAGCTAGGTGCCTCCTCCTGGTCTCCCATGTGGGTGCAGGGCCCAAGCACTTGGGCCATCCTTCACTGCACTCCCCGGGCCACAGCAGAGAGCTGGACTGGAAGAAGAGCAACCAGGATTAGAACCTGGTGCCCATATGGGATGCGGCCGCCGCAGGTGGAGGATTAAACTAGTGCACCACGGCGCTGGCCCCTACAAAAGATTCTTATAAGCATGTAAAATCATTCATATCTGTGGGTTACTTTGTGATGGTTCGTTGCGTGTATACATCTCTTTAAAGTGAATGCATCCAAAATCCTGTCTTCTAGAGCATTTTTTATCCCTTTCTTTTTCAACCTATACAATACTTTCAGTGTCTGTTACTGTTTCTCTGCCCTAAGTAGGCAGACAAGTTGCTCCTTTTTGTTTATAGATGAAGCAACTTGCAAAGTCCTGTACCATGATCAAGATCTTCAAAAAGTTCCCTCTCCTCCTGGTTTTCCTGAAATGCTTTTAGTCTGCCTGAGACGCAGTGTAGACTTTGCAGTGTTTTGTTGAGTCCTTAGTATCTCAAATCCATCACAAACATTTCTTTTCATTCTGAGGTAGGTTGAGTCAGCCTTTGTAGTCCTGAGGGATTTTTATCTGGATTTATAAAAATTTCCATCAAAAACTGCATTCTGAATAGCTGAACATTTACAGCTTGTTTGTTGGAAATTCCCTGAGTCCAATTCTGTCTGAAGTTGAGGTTTTAGGAGCTCTAGACATTCTGGAAATATAAATTGAAAATGCAGCAACATTCAGTTAGGTGAGGTTTAAATTTGTCATAAAACAGTTCATTTACCAGTGAGATATTACACTATGGATTTTAAGGGTCGTAGCTCATTAATACCACTTTTCTGTAGGTTAGGTTTGTATCTCTTTGATAGAGATTCAATCATATTTATTCCACACAACTTAAAGATACCTGAAATACCTTAAACGTAAATTAGCACAGAGTGGCCTTATTCAGAATATCCTGGATTAATTATTGATCTTCTGACCTTGCTGATGTGATTTTGTCTTAAATATTATATCTAGACCACCTTAATTGCACTGAACACTTATTCTTGTTCTTGAATATAGAGAAATAGACAATATTATGCTTTGAAGTATTGGAGTTCTTTAATAATTTTTCCCAATCTGTTTCTGTTTGAAAAACTGAACTCACTAGTGCTTGAAATAATTAGATATTATTGTTGCATATCTTCAAGTTGGCAACTTACAGAATTTCTATGTGAATGTGATTATTTAAAGTGGAAATTGAAAGGGAAGAGTGTAGAACATCTTTAAGATTAAGTTCTGACACTTCAGGTTGTTTTGCTGGTGATCTTTTTAAATTTTACATCTCCAAATAGAATTTGAGGATACTAGTTTGCTTCAGAGATCTTTTTTATTAGTGACTCAGATTTGTAATCTTCCATTTATGGCTCATTTTCTGTTATAACATTTAATTTCCTTTACTTCTAGCCATATATATGTTTATGGTATTGTGATTTTACTTTATGACATGATGGTAGGCTTTCTGTCTCATTTTTAAAAAAATTTTGTTTATTTGAAAGTGTTACAGAGAGAGATATCTTCATCCATTGGTTCACTCCACAAAATGGCCACAGCTGCCAGCGCTGGGCCATGCTGAAGCCAAGAGCTTCTTGCATGGTCCCACATGGGTGGCAGAGGCCCAAGAACTTGGGCCATTTTTTGCTGCTTCCCCAGGCAGGAAGCTGGGTTGGAAGTGGAACAGCAAGGACTGAAGGACCCCAAGTTTGGGAATCCAATGCGCTCGGGTGGTCGCCCAAAGACCCAAACTCCAGACCGGTAGATGCAAAAGCAAGAGGATTTTTATTAGGCGTTTGCGCAAACGGGCTCCCTATCACCAGAGGCGAAGAGAAGCCCCGAGCAGCAGTTACAAGCATCTTTTAAAGGCAATAACCACAGGATTAACATATTTCGCGGGGTTTGGCTTGATTGGCTAGTTTAAAGGTTACCATGGGTACTCATTGGGTCCTTTTAGATGGGGAGTGGCTGCCCCGGGCAGGGGTAAGGGGGCTATTTTCTCGGAATACCCGAGGAATGTTCTACATGTTAATCTCGGTGGAACATCTGGGAAGGGCGTCTGTGAAACCTGCCTGAGATCGGGCCCTGTTTCTTGTTCTCAGGCCCAGTTCCTTGTTTTTAGTTTGGCAACATTCTTACCCCCAAGCGTTAGCAAGCAAAGCTGATGTGTACAGAAGCAAGAGATCTGCAATTAGCTCTTAGCCACACTCACCATAAAGCACACCAAACACCAGAGTAAGGGTCCCTTGGGTTTTTCAGGACTTGGGCCAGAGCCCTTATGGGATTGCAGGTCGTAGCTTAACCTATTAACCATACTGTTGACACCTCATATTTGGTTTTTAATCCCTCTTCAACATCTGAGTATGGACCATCTTGAACTGCTTCCTTCTACATTCTTGTTTTCACACAGCACCTTCCACATTTTAGAACAAAAGTTGCCTCTTCTGAAAGCAGTTGGATGCTGGGAATAGCAGGGCATCTGCGGGCTGCTATAGCCCCAGCATCCCTGGCCCTCAAGGCTGCACCACCAATTGCTTTCACATGGAAGTTAGAGCTTGGCGTTCATACTGAAGGAAGGCAGGGTGGGTTCAGAGCCCCAGTTTGGCATGAGAATTGCGAATCAGAGACAGGAACAACCTGAGAGGCCGCAGTCTCAGTGTATATGTGGTGGCCACAGGCCCCTTCACTGACCAACTCTGATCCCATTGCCACTAACTCTTGAGTTGAATGGGTCTCCTTGGCCCCCATTTCTCTGGCTTCTAACATTGTTCAGAGTTTCCTGGGGAAACAACCATGCAGAGACTTCAAAGCAATGGCTCTTTTCTCATTCCAGCAATTGCCCTTTGGCTTCTTGATCTAAAGTCCTAGATAATGAGAACGTTTGTCCCCAGTGAGTTTGGAATTGCATTTTCCTGAGGCTCACCTGTGGATGCTTTGCCAAGAGCTAATAGGAGCTTGCCTCCATGATGGAGGCTGCGTCTTGCCCAAGTCCAAAGTGGGAGCTTGAGGCAGGTTCTATCCCGAGAGGCACCTGAAAAGCCTGTCTATCCTAATAGGTCGTCTTTGTGCAGGTTCTTCTATGGACCTAAGTTTTAAACTCATTCCACTGCTGGGTCCTACAGGAAGAGCATGAAAACTCCAGACTACCTTCCAAAGTGGCTGTCCTGTTCTGCATTTCCACCAATAGTGAAGGAGAGTCCCACTAGGACAGTGCCCCTAAGCCCCACACTCTACCCACTCGCCTTGATCAGCCACTTCCAGGTAGCAAACTCGTCTACCTTGAATTTGCTGTCATTAGACATTTGTTAGGGACTTAGGATGGACTGGGTAAGATCAGCAAATCATGAAAAAGAGGGAGTCATGTTGGGACGGAGAACGGTGGTGAAGCTGTGGGGAGCTGAAAAGCCCACATTCTATATAAAGATGTTTTTTAATAATTGGAACCATCCTGCTTCTGGAGAGTGAGAGGACAAACTATAGACTGGGAGAAATGTTTGCCAAAAGCCTATCTGATGAAGGACTGTTACCCAATATATAAAGAACTCTTAAAACTCAACAACAAAAAATGAACAACCGGTTAAAAAATGGACATGAGACGTGGGTAGAAACCTCACCAAATAAGACATAAAGGTAGCAAATGAGCATATCGAAAGATGCACCATGTCACGTGTCATCAGGAGAATGCAAATTAAGACAAGGAGATACAGCTGCACAGCTGTGAGAATGGCTGAAATCCTGAACACTGGCAATGCCTAATGCTGGTGAGGATATGGAGCAACAGGAACTGACCCTCATTTCTGGTGGAAGTGCAGAACGGCACAGCTACTTTTGGAGGTTCCGTACAACAGTAAACATATCATTACCACATAATCCAGCAACGTGTTTACACAAATGATTTCAGAACCTCTGGCCACACGAAAACCTGCATGTGGATGTCAAAAGCAGCTCTTTTCATGATAGCCGGAACTTAGAAGCAACCAAGAAAAAGCCAAGATAAACTTTCTGTAGTTGTGGGTAAACCAGCTGACACAATGAGGCAATGGAATATTACTCAGCACTAAAAGGAAGGATGTGGAGGAATCTCAACTGCATACTCTTAAGATGAAGAATCCAGTTTGCAAAGGGCGCCTGCTGCATAATTGCAGCTACAGTCCTGTCATTAATAGTGGTAAAAAGTGCTCAGAAATGCATTGTTAGCAAATTTCATCATTGTGCAAACATCACGTTGTACTTACACAAGCTAAGATAGCTATGATGTCAATATAATATAATCTTTTTAAGACAATGTGTTCACCTGTGTGGAAGGCAGGGTAATAAACACACACACACATACACACACACGAGAGAAAGAGAGAGAGAGAGAGAGAGAGAGAGAGAGAGATTCCATCTGTTCATTTATTCTCCAAAAACCCAAAACAAAGGCCGGCATTTCATAGTGGGTGAAGCCTCTGCCTACAATGCTGGCATCCCATATGGGTGTGGTTTGAGTCCTGGCTGCTCCATTTTCCATTAAGCTTCCTTCTAATGGCTTGGGAAAAGCAGTGGAAGTTGGTCCAAGTGTTTGGACCCCTACTACCTATGTGGGAGACCTGGATGAAGCTCCTGGCTGTTGGCTTCAGCTTGGCTTGGCCCTATCCATTTCGGCCATTTGGAGAGTGAACCAGCAAATGGAGGATCTCTCTGAATCCATCTCTCCCTGTTTCTTTGTAACTCAGACTTCAAATAAATAAACAAATCTTTAAAAAATAAGCAAAACACCCAAAACAACTCCATCTGGATTTCCCATGTGGGTGGCAGGAGCCCAAGTACTTGATCCATCTTCTGCTGCCTCCCAGGATGCATCAGCAGAAAGGTGAATGGGAAATGGTGTAGCCAGGATCGAAGCCAGCACTCCTGTATGGGATGTGGGTATCCTAAGCAGTGGTTTAACCTGCCTTGTTACAGCACCTGCTGCTAGGCAGTATGAACTGGGACCACCATTGTCTATGTGGTCTGTATTTGAGATGTCGGTCTGTGGCATGTGAGCACTTGCAATATTGGAGACAGTAAAAAGTAAAAGATTCACGGTTGTCAGGATTAGGAGTAGAGAGGGTTGAATGGGCAGAGCTCAGTATTTTAGGAGAATGAAACTGTTGTGGGGATTGGGACCCCCAAATGACGTTGTAGGGATCGAGAGCTGTGAGTGAGCTCAGACAGACTCCCAGGTGGACTTAGTCCAGGTTTTTTGCCTTCTCATGTGTAAGAATACAACCGGGAGACATAGAGAGAGGTAAGCAGAAAAGCAGATTTATTGAACAGCAAAGGCGCTCAGACATGAGTGTGAGCAGCCCCAGGAGGGAGACTTGCCCTCACCTAGGCCAGGGCCGTCCTGCTAATAAGAAAAGGAGTGATGCTTGGGGCAGGGTCTGATTGAGTGACTCAGAGGAGGTAGGGCTTGGGGTGGGGCTCTAGCACATGTGGTGGTCTCCAGGAAGGGAGTGTGTGTGCCGGGTCTGCAGCCGTGTTGAATTAGTACAGAAGGTGATGGGATTCCGGCAGTGCACGGAGTCAGGTGCTGGTAATCCTTAGATGCTTGTCCCTCCCCGACTCCCTGCCTAGCCCACACGAAGACTATTCCGTAGGATACCCGTACGTGAAGTGTACACTACCAAGACTGAACCCAGATACAAACTATGTCCTTGGGCAACAAAACTGAGTCCATTTTGGTTGATTGGGGGTAACAAACGAACTGCCCCGGTGGGCTGTATTGATCACAGGGGAGACAGTGCAAGTGCTGATGCGGCCACAAAATATTGCTGTGAACCTGAAAGAGCTTGACAAACCAAAGTCCATTTATAAAGGAAAACAAAAGCTGTAGTGTTGTCCAGATAAAAATCTGTCTGAGGATGTGGCCCGTGTTTTTGTGTCCAGGCTTTCTCTGTTAGAATGTGTGGATCCAAAGTTTTCACAATTTGAAACTGAGCGTTAACTAAGGCACTAGAAGTTAATTACAGAGTCCGTGAGCTTGAGAGTTGGCAGGGCTGCTAAGATCGGGTTATCCCGACGACTTACCTTACAGGGGAAGTGACTTCCCAGATCACTGAGCCAGGAACAGAGCTGGGAGTGAGAATGAGAGCAGACACAGCGGAGGTGAAATTAGACCTCTGACTGCTTTGGCCAGGCTTGGCCAGGATAATTTCTGTAAGAAGCTAATCCATTCTTTGGCCTGGAGGGTTCCCTAGCACAATGAGGAACCACTGGGACTATCTCTGAGGAGGCTCTGTTTTTTTGGGGGGAGGTGCCTTAAAAACAAAGAGCCATTCATAAATCCTCGTGTTCAACATGCCTTGACTTAACTCTTGGGAGGGCGGGACTCTTGCATTGTTGGTTACACTGGCTAGATTTGTCGGTAAGCAGCGAGACATCATTCTGCACTGGTGTTTTACGTGCTGATGCTTTGTTAACTTTAAAATCACTTGTGCATATTTATTTCCTTGTAGAAATTGCAGTTTGGCTTGAAATATTCATGAATAAGTGAGGCAGGCATTTGGCGTAGCAGTTGAGCCACTGATGAGATGCCTGCACCCCATGTCTGACTGTTAGAGTTTAAGTCTTGGCTCTGCTGTCCATTTCAGCTTCCTTGTAATGCACACCCTGGGAGCTAGCAGGTGATGGCTCAAGTATTTGGGTCTCTGCCACTCCTAGACTGAGTTCTTGGCTCCTGGTTTCAGCCTGGGTCAGCCTCTACTGTTTTGGGCATTTGGGGAATGAACCAGTGGATAGGATTTCTCTCTCTCTTTCTGCCTTTCAAATAAAATGAAAAATTAAAAATTTTAAAAATTAAAATATTTTGAAAATGCTGAAATTAAACTGTTGATGCATAAGCATATGCATTACATCTGTAGAAGTACTTAGAGCTACAGGGTTTATATTAATCTTTTCTTTTTTTTAAGATTTATTTATTTATTGAGAGGTAGAGTTAGAGAGAGAGAGAGAGAGAGAGGTCTTCCATCCACTGGTTTACTCCCCAAATGGCCACAATGGCTGGAGCTGTGCTGATCTGAAGCCAGAGACCAGGAGTCTCCCACGTGGGTGCAGGGGCCCAAGGACTTGAGCCATCTTCTATTGCATTCCTGGACCATAGCAGAGAGCTTGATTGGGAGAAGAGCAGCCAGGACACGAACCGGCACCTATATGGGATGCCGGCACTGTAGGCGGCAGCTTTATCCACTACACCACAGTGCTGGCCCCTCAAATAAATCAGTGTTAAAAACAGTTAATGTAGTCAACAGTGCCTGCCCCGTCAATAAATAGTAATTATATTATGCTGCACATACAGTCTTTAACAGGCAGATATATCAACAAACCACATAAATAGGATTAGTGCTGTGTTATCAGAAAAAGCAACATTTCAAAAAGTGCAGGTTTTGTGATTTTCCAGTTTTCTACTTAACTGCCTTGCGAAAGTTTGGCAGAAAACAGTTGAGGGCAGCGGAAAAGGAAGATCACTATATTGCCAAGATGTTGACCAGGCCAGACTTGGAGACCACAGCGGGGTGTCAGGAAGCAAAGTGGCTGGTGGCAAGTGCAGCTGGCTGAGGATGCTGGGGGATGCCAGGAAAGGCCTCATGGGAGCCACTATAGTCTGAAAAGGGGTAACATATTTCTGGGGAACAAAGTACCACATCCTCGCTCTTTACTTTGGGTTCGGCATGTTTATGTCAGAGTTTCTTCCTACTCTCAGGAAGCCGCTGTGGTCGGGTAAACATTTTTGCAATGCGGAGCTCAATTTGATTTTTTCCCCCCTTCCTGTCTTAATCTCTAATTTCTGCAAGCATGTGCAAATCTCAGAAAAACGTGTATTACCGTTGTTTAATGCTGTGCATTGTTAATACTTAAAGATCCCATTTGATGTTTCTGTTTCCCTTCTGACAGTTTGGTCAGTGTATCTCTGGACTGAAATGTCACTGGGGAATTCCCAGGGACTCAGCCCATTGTGAGGCTTTGCTAGGTGCAGATCTTCTGCGAAACCTGTTTGCTACCTTAGCTTCCTCACTCTAGCAATCTTGATTCAGTAACCTTTGGGCCTGCTGAGATTCCACAGAGCCTTTTAAATTTGATGGTGTGACTTTTTTCATTTTGGTATTCCTTAATTCTGCAGATTCAGATTGGTGGAGGCAGGGTAGCCTGCCCTCGGGGGTTCGTGAGCTTGCATTCTAGGGAGAAGCAGCACTCTCTTCTCTGAAGGGATCTTTCTACTTTCTATATTGCACTGCAACACTGAAGCGAGGTTGTTTTCAGGGAGGAAGCTACCATTGAAAGTACCTCGTCACCTGCAGCAGTTGAGTGGCTAAAAGTTCACATCCTTAGTGTCAGCGTCTGTTCTCTTCCCTCTGAAATAGCATCAAGTGCAGCTGTGAGGGGACCTGGGATCTGTCTTCTCAATCAGAGTTGTGCATGCTTAACTGTGTCATCAGTTTGTAATGGCACATGCAAAGAAAGAACGCTAAAACCAGCGGGAGACTGTTTATGTCCGTAGTTAACTCACAATCACATACTTGGGAAGATTGGATTTCTGAGGATTACTGATTCCTGACTCAAACCGGCTTTAACACCGAGGGTGATGTATTGGGCCCCTTGGGAGGCCATGCTCACCTTCCGTCTGAAATAGTGTCTTTTTTTTTTTTTTTTTTTTTTTTTTTTTTTTTTTTTTTTCTTTTTTTTTTTTTTTTTTTTTTTTTTTTTTGACAGGCAGAGTGGACAGTGAGAGAGAGACAGAGAGAAAGGTCTTCCTTTGCCGTTGGTTCACCCTCCAATGGCCGCCGCGGTAGCGCGCTGCGGCCGGCGCACCACGCTGTTCCGATGGCAGGAGCCAGGTGCTTCTCCTGGTCTCCCATGGGGTGCAGGGCCCAAGGACTTGGGCCATCCTCCACTGCACTCCCTGGCCACAGCAGAGAGCTGGCCTGGAAGAGGGGCAACCGGGACAGGATCGGTGCCCCGACCGGGACTAGAACCCGGTGTGCCGGCGCCGCAAGGCGGAGGATTAGCCTAGTGAGCCGCGGCGCCGGCCTGAAATAGTGTCTTGATAGACTCGTGATGCCAGGTCGTGGCTGTCAGGCTTGTGCTGGAATGGAGGCCTCGTGGGGAGGAGGGATCGCTGCTGCTTTGGTTCTTGCCACTTCCCCAGTCCCTTCACAGGTTGGAGCAGCCCGTGAGTGAGAACGTGGGGTTTCCGTGTTGAGTGGGAAGTGGTGTCTTGCTACAATAAGCATCTTTTGCTTATTGAGAAGATTTTACCAGGCAGGGAATGGCAGTGGCACGTGTCAGTGCTCAAGGCTCGGAACTGACGGGTGACCAAGAAGGGGCAGAGACGAGGTTTCTAGTATGGCAAAGAGGACCCTTCAGTGCTGGGGGCACAACCCTCCGCAGCCCCACAGCTCCACCCATGGTTACAGAGTGACCATGTGCTGACTCTGATATCAAGTTCCTGCATCTTTTAGAAGTTAGAGAGAAAACAGATATTTTGCCTTTGTGTAATACTCCCTCAAACCCTCTGCTCCCTGCACCAAAACTCTTGCAGCTTCTCAGTGTTGTGTTGCAAGTGTAGAGTTTCATATGGATATGCAGGAATAGTTTGTCCCTCCACCCTCAGAGTGTTTCTTTTCTTTTCTTTTTTTGACAGGCAGAGTTAGACAGTGAGAGACAGAGACAGAGAGAGAGAGTTGTAGACAGTGAGAGAGACAGAGAGAAAGGTCTTCCTCCCGTTAGTTCACCCCCCAAATGGCTGCTACGACTGGCACTGCGCCAATCAGAAGCCAGGAGCCAGGTGCTTCCTCCCGGTCTCCAATGCGGGTGCAGGGACCCAAGCACTTGGGCCATTCTCCACTGCCTTCCCGGGCCACAGCAGAGAGCTGGACTGGAAGAGGAGCAACCGGGACAGAATCCGGCGCCGCAGGTGGAGGATTAGCCAGGTGAGCCACGGTGCCGGCCAAATGTTTCTTTTCTTTAAAACTGCACTGATGGCCAGCGCCGTGGCTTAACAGGCTAATCCTCTGCCTTGCGGCACTGGCACACGGGTTCTGGTCCTGGTTGGGGTGCCGGATTCTATCCCGGTTGCCCCTCTTCCAGGCCAGCTCTCTGCTATGGCCCAGAGTGCAGTGGAGGATGGCCCAAGTCCTTGGCCCTGCACCCACATGGGAGACCAGGAGAAGCACCTGGCTCCTGGCTTCGGATCAGCACGATGCGCCAGCCGCAGCGGCCATTGGAGGGTGAACCAACGGCAAAAAGGAAGACCTTTCTCTCTCTCTCTCTCTCTCACTATCCACTCTGCCTGTCAAAAAAAAAAAAAAAAAAAAAAAAAAAACCTGCACTGAAGACATTTCCAGGTTTCCTTTTTGACGTTTGCATGCCACCTGAATAGTGGAGGACACTCTTGCTCATTGACAAAACACCAGGTAGAGTTGTGATGTCAGCGGTGGAATACAAAAATGTTGGTGTCATAGAAGTTGGGAGTACAATGATGGCTATCCTGAGGATGGGAAGGAAGGGGTGGGGAAAGGTTGACTAATGAGTACTAGGTTATAATTGGATAGGAATTAAGAAGTTCTGAGGTTCTGTTTGCACAGTAAGGTCGCTTTAGATAATGTACTATATATAACAGCTGGAAAGGGGGCCAGCATTGTAGTGTAGTGGGTAAAGCTGCTGCCTGCAATGCCGATATCCCACATGGGCACCTGTGTCCTGTCTGCTCCACTTCTGATCCAGCTTCCTGCTGATGGCCTGGGAAAAGCAGGGGAAGGTGGCCTAGATGTTTGAACTCCTGCCACCCACTTGGGAGACCTGGATGAAGCTTCTGGCTCCTGGCTTTGAACTGGCTCAGCCCTGGCCATTGCAGCCATTTGATGAGTGAACTAGTGGATGGAAGATCTCTGTCCTCTCTTTCTCTGTCTGTCTGTCTGTCTCTCTCTCTATATATATATAATTTTTTCAAATAAATAAATAAATAGATCCTTTTTAAAAAAGGCTGGAGTAACGAATTTTGAAAAATTTTTCACCTTAAAGAAATGATAAATGTTTGAAGAAGTGGATGCAATTATACTGATTTGAACATTATGCAGTTTATATAGGTATCGAAATATCACGTTATTCCATAAATACATACATTTTTATATGTCAGTTAAAATGCACTGAGAATGGCTACTGCTCATTAGGATTAGTAAAGTGATCTCTTCTACTGCCACAGATAGGGGACACGTTGGGGTACTGTAATGTAACTGTTTATACTTTTTTAAAATTGATTTTTTAAGATTTATTTATTTACTTGAAAGTCAGAGTTACACAGCGAGAGGAGGAGAGGCAGAGAGAGAGAACAAGGTCTTCTATCCGCTGGTTCACTCCCCAATTGGCCGCAACGGCCGGAGCTGTGCCAATCCGAAACCAGGAGCCAGCCAGGAGCCTCCTCTGGGTCTCCCACACAGGTGCAGGGGCCCAAGGACTTGGGCCATCCTCCACTGCTTTCCCAGGCCATAGCAGAGAGCCAGACCGGAAGTGGAGCAGCCAGGACTCAAACCAGCGCCCATATGGGATGCCGGCCCTGCAGACTGGGGCTTTAACCTGCTGTGCCGTAGCGCCGGCCCCTATAAGTTGTTAATCAGACGGAACCATGTGTCTGGTGGTAACAGGTATGTTGGGAGGATTGATTTCCTGAGGCTGATGGAAAATGAGGAGTGGCATTCACTGAAATCATTAAAAAGTCACAGTCTGGGTATAACCAGGAATTATTTCTGTCACCCCTAGCAAGATGTGGCTGTTCAGAGGTGGGAGAAACGAGCTGTGTCCTCGTGGGAGCTTTCCGAGGGAGGGTTACAGACAAGTGTGGAGGCGGGTCATGGAGGGCAGCGGCCAGGGAGCCCGGGGCTGGTGTGGGTGGAAAGGAAGCTGCCCGTCAACTCCCCTTCCTTTTTATCTCTGGCTTAACCTTTTTGAAATGGGAACGTGGTATCGTAACTGGCGGTGTGTTTTTGTTCCTAGTGCTGTGTCCGGTACATGACACAATTCATAGAGCAGATTCGAGTAATGAAGGGAAAAGAAATGGCTTGGAGAGGTGAGGACTTCCATGTTAGGAGTCGAGTAGTGGATGCAGCAGGTGCACAGACTGGCAGCACGGAGGTGTGTTGTCAGAGTCTGGCACCAGACTATGTTCAGGACATCAGTTACCTCCACCATGCCACTGTCTTAAAGTCCCCACGGTGAAGAAGAGCCTCAGATAGGGTGAATTATTACTATTATTATTATTTTTTGACAGGCAGAGTGGATAGTGAGAGAGAGAGACAGAGAGAAAGGTCTTCCTTTTGCCGTTGGTTCACCCTCCAATGGCCGCTGCAGCCGGCGCAAATCGCTGATCCAAAGCCAGGAGCCAGGTGCTTCTCCTGGTCTCCCATGCGGGTGCAGGGCCCAAGCACTTGGGCCATCCTCCACTGCCTTCCCGGGCCATAGCAGAGAGCTGGCCTGGAAGAGGGGCAACCGGGATAGAATCCGGCGCCCCAACCGGGACTAGAACCCAGTGTGCCGGCGCCGCAAGGCGGAGGATTAGCCTGTTAAGCCACGGCGCCAGCTGGTAAATTATTATTTTTAATAACCATTCCTGGAGAGTGTTCTAGACAGTTCTCTCTCTTCATGGGAGAAAGCCCTGGACCTGGGAAATTGGGTCTGTTTTGAGCTTTGCTTGAAGACTTAGGTTCCATGCAGGGTGGAAATTTGTGCATCTGGATATAGGCTGTTGGGTCTTGGCTGGGGGTTTACCTGAGAGCCAGGTGTGGTTTGAGCTGGGCTCAGTGTGTGATAGGTAGAGGCATCTGCCTGGAGGAACTCTGGTGGTACCTCGGTCAAGAGTTACTGTGTCATCTATGCACCTCCCACAGTTCTCTTAGACTCTTACACGTGGGAGTAAATGTGGCTTCCATGTTAAGGATAGAGGCCATATGCCATTTACTCAGTGGCCCACAGTACTGCTTGAATGTCTTTGCAGGAAAACATTTGTCTTGATGGGCAGTGGATATAGCTTCCACGGGCGGAAAATAACCGGGTAGCCAGTGTTTCCATTTTTTGTCTCAGTTGCCCGAAAACCTGAAGTCATAGTCACTTCCTCGTTGGATAAATTGCCCATCTGAAGTGCCTCTACTCTTTCTGATGCTTCTGTTTCTCATCTGTTGAGATGCTCAATCCGTATCATTTGTGTGGATGTCAAATTTAAATTTGCTTCTTTTTTTTTTTTGAATTGATAAGCTTGTGTTGTTTACTTAACCAAAAATTAAGGGTATCCTCTTTGAACAGGCAGAATATAACAAGGATGGAGAAGATATTGTTTCCCATTGCTCAGTAATGCACCTGTTTCCAATGTCTTATCCTTTTAACTTGCATGTAGTGAGTGTTACAGCGTTTTTCACTAAGTTTGAGGTCATTAAAGATGCACATAATTTCAACAGGAACATGATGAGTAATAAATCTGGGGTGCACACCTGATTTTAAATGGGATTAGGGACAGGTGTTGAGTGACTTATCCCTGGCACTTGCACATGCGAGAGATGAGTCCTTTTGTTACAAAATTGTTGGATTTCTCCCATCTTCTGTTCATTCAAATTAAATATTTTTTAAGATTTATTTATTTGAGAGGTAGAGTTACAGACACAGAAAGGGAGGGAGAGATAGAGAGAGAGGTCTTCCATCTGCTGGTTCACTTCCCAAATGGCTGCAATGGCTGGAGCTGGGCTGATCTGAAGATAGGATTCAGGAGCTTCTATTGGGCCTCCCATGTAGGTGCAGGGGTTCAAGCATTTAGGCCATCTTCCAGTGCCTTCCCAGGCATGAGCAGAGAGCTGAATCTGAAGAGGAGCAGCTGGGATACAAGCCGGCACCCACATGGGATGCTGGTGCCGCAGTTGGAGGCTTAGCCTACTATGCCACAATGCTGGCCCTTAAATTAAATCTATTAAAGAGCTCACAAAGATAGCCAGATAAAACCTGACGCTGGCCCCACATGGGGCCCAGAACCCAACTTGCTCTGCTTCCTCTGGGCTCCCTGAGACAACTCTGTGGAGACTTGGCCTTTCTTCCGTGGCTTCCCTCACTTGGATACCAGCTGAAATTACTTTGATGTCCATGTCTCCCATCTTCCATTCTTCTCAGTTGTCACTCAAACCACTTCTAAGGAAGGTCAGTCTAACTGTGGGTTCTTAGACGCGAAAGACTTGAACACCTGTCTTAAACCTGTCGGCCCCTTCAGGCCTCCCTGGATGATGGTGGGAAATCCCACCCTCCTCCTTCCATAACTCCTCCCATTGCCCTCCTCATCACAGGCAGGCCAGAGAGCAGAAGGGGAAATGGACCCAAGCCCAGTGCTTTCAGGATAACTGCCCATTCTCCTTCAGACCTTACAAGCTGGATGCTATTCTACTGGCTTGGCTATTTCCTGAGGTTCCCCCTCCCCCTCCTTCAAGTTAAGGAATCTAGTTTTGAGCATCAATAAATTATTAACATCATAGCTTTTACAGCTGAACTCAACCTGTGTGGCCAGTGAATTTTGTTTTGGTGCAGTGCTAGTAGATCCTGAGAGCTTTCTTTCTAGCGGTGTTAACTGTGCACCATAGTGTATAGAGAAGAGAGTGAAGCTTTATCTATTGTGTTGGAATCAGATGATAACCATCCCAGTGTAATTTCTGCAAGGATTTTTATAGATTTTTTTGGAAGTGCCACATTCTTATTTTTAGATACTTGACATCTTTAAAAGCTGCTTTCACATAGTAAAAATTAGCTTGAGCTTGAAAATCAGTCTTGAAGTACACAAGAGGAGACAGATATACCCTCAGCTGGGTAAATAATAACCATGCATATGTTAAAAATAGCAGCCAAAAGTTACCAGAAATAGCATCCTGGTTTGCACTTTATGTCCATTTATGGGTATTCTTTCCTATTAAGATTTTGAAAGAGTTTTGTGATTATTTTATGGAAAAATTACTGTTAAAACTCAGCTGCACTTATGACACTTTAAAAAGCTAATTGGATTACATTATTTGTTCATTTTTCTGGAGGCGTTTTGCATAGTTACATAATTAATGTTTATTTCTTAGTCAGGAATCAATGCATTTTTCCTCCCCGGAACAGAAACTTGAAATACTCCCTCACATTGAATGTGATTATCAATTTTTGAATGTGAGAACAAGCTTTTCTTGTATCTTTTGGATAATTCTTGCTTATTAATGATAATCCTAGATGTTAAGGTTATGAGCCACTTCTCTTCTTAAAAATCAGTATTTGTGTGCTCACCAGGTAATAACTGAATGTGCATGTGAAAAATGAAACTGTATGTAGTTGATATAAAAAGATGTGTAAAAGTCCCATTTTGGTTTTGCTCCCACTGTGGTTGCTTAGCTACAGAAATGAGGTCATTGCAGACACTAAGAATCCTATCCCCTTCACTTCCACAGTCGGGCAGAGGAGCCTAAGATTCCCGTAGACTCCTCAGTATCAGGTCCAGAGGAGTAGGTGATAAATGTGTGTGAGTGTTGACGTGCACTACATGGGAGTCCTCCAAACTCACTCCCAGGCTGCCAGGAATAAGTAGCCAGGCCAATTGCAGAAAGAACACATCATCATAGGAACGAAGAAGAGAAAATCAACAGTGAGAAATAGAGAAGTGAGGGTTGGTATTAGGGAGCCGTGAGAATGAGAGCAGAGGGGAAACGCTTCAATCTAGTCACTGTGTCCTGGAGTCCTGGAAGCGAACCGTTGTCTGGAGGGGATTTGGTCAGCCTCATTGTGAGACCCCCGGATGGCCTGGAGGAGCTGCCTCAGGAGTTGAGAACTCTGTAGCCATTGACTACACTGTGGGATGCCGTGAAGCTTCCGTGCAAGCATGGGAAAGATGCTCAGAGCTGTGCCTGACCCAGTGCCAGCAGTGTGTTAGGCGCGGCTCCCGCTGCTGTGATTGCTGAGTGCCATCCCATTGAGAACACCGGCTTTTTTTACTTACTTGGGCTGCAGGTGTGTGTTCCGATGCCTTCAACTTCACACACTGAATGCAAATTCAGATGTAGTGAGCATGCAGTGCGAGGTAACTCCTTATGAAGGAACTTCCCGACACTTTTCTGCAAAAACACTCTCCTACTTAGCAGATCTGAATAGAGCAAAACTTAGGGAAATGATGTAGTTCAGCAGTGTCGGCAGGTTTCTGTGGTGGAGATCAAACATGCATCCCTGGGAGTGAATGAGAGAAACGGAACCTCCTGTTGGCTCTGATGTGGCTAATATTCTTGTTATATACGCCCACCTGTGGAAAATAGGCATTGCTGGGAACTGGCTCATCTTTCTGTTTGCTCATTGTGTGTAGGGAATCTCAGGGTTGCTGCATGATCTGCATCTGAGCTTGTATACTTTTCAAGTGCTTGGCTTTTCTGCTCTAGGGATCTGGGTAATGGGGCATTTACCTGCCGCTCTGGACAGGTGAGAGGAGGAGGGAAGCCCCGTCTTCACCATCGTGTCTGCAAATGCCTTTTTGTATAAGATGTGGTTTTTAACTTGGAAGGTCTGACTGGGTCATTTTACTCATGTAGATTGTAAAAATTGCCAAACAGATGAATCGGCCAGATAGAATCATGAGTTCACATGGGGTTTTGGTCTGTTGGGCTTTTCTGTGAAGAATAATATAAATATGTGCATGGATGCTGAACATTGCAGGTGGTGGTTATATATCTGCTTTTCTTTTTCTCCTTAACACTGACCTTCTGTTAAGGTGTGAAAGTCCTATACTGTCTACAGAGAGCTGCAAGCCTCAACATGCACTAATTTTGCTGGTTTTTCTTTATGTTGAAAGCTCTCCATCCGTATCTGTTGTTTCTAAGTACAATATAGTTAATTGGAGACTTTCATTTTCATGAGAATCATATGCAAACATACAATACCAACAAATAAACTAGTTTTAGAAAACTAATCTTTTAGCTTCCATGAGGTACAAAAAACTTAATTTTCAAAGTTTAACATTTTTTCTTGTAAGTCATTGTTTCAGTGATGGCCCGTAAGTCATTAACTCAATAGCTCAAGTTTGCATGTATGTCTTTCATCTAAAATTGATCATAGGTTCTAAAATCTAGGGTTAAAACGTAATATCATTTTAGGTATATTAAGTCTGGAGGAAAAATAGCCTATAACATAAAGTATTGGATACTTAAAATCATAGGACTGCTTTTAATTTTAAAAAAAGAGATTTATTTATTTACTTATTAAGCAGAGTTGGGGTGGGAGGCAGAGAGAGAGAGAGATTCCATCCCCTGGTTCACTCCCCCAAATGGCCACAGTGGCCAGGGCTAGGCCAGGCTGAAGCCAGGAGCTGGGAGATTTCTTCCAGGTCTCCCATGTGAGTGACGGGCCCAGGGACTTGAGCCATCTGTTGCTGCCTTCCCAGGTGCATTAGCAGGTAGCTGGATCAGAAGTTGAACAGCCGGGACTCAGACAGGTGCCCATATGGGATGCTGGCACAGCAGTGCTGGCCCCCATTTCAAGTACACATGGTTGGAGTTTCACTGCAGATAAGTGTGCGTGAGTATGTGTAAATTGTTGTGTGCTTTTCTTTTTCTCCCTTTGCTTAAACATCATAGATATCAACACTTTCCTATAAAGAGTTTGTTTTGCAGTCCTTGTCTCTTCTGTTGAGGAACAGTGTTTTTTTTTTTTTTTTTTTCCTTCATACTATCTGTTGAACTTTTTCACCTAGTGTAGGGTTAACTACATTAAGTAAGCTGAAAACAAATCTTTGTGAAAATTAAGAGTGGGAATGTGAGGGGAAGGAGGCAGAAGGGTTGGAGTGTGGGTGGTAGGGAGGGTAGGGGAAGTATCACTATGTTCCTAAATCTGTATATATAAAATACATGAAACTTGCATAACTTAAATAAAATTTTTAAAAAATTACAAGAGTTAAGGGTATTTTTAATATAAAGCATTTTTTCTTCCATGATTAGAAGTCAGCTTTCTGAAAGGCCTTTTTTAACCTTGCAAGTGTAGTTTGATTTAATAATATGCCTCTAAGACAAAAACAAAATAGAAAAAACAAAAAGCACCAAGTATTTGTGGGCTGCATTTTAAAATTTCCACTACACGCTGCCTCAGAAAGGCAAACATTTACAAACAGAAAGTGCACTGAGCAAAAGAGGACTGTAGGGAAAAGCAATCTGTGAGTTATCCTTGTGCATCCAGCATACTAATGGATGTGATCCTTGGGCGATCACACTTTGACGGTGGGGCCCAGGAGGAAGCTCGGGAATGCTGGACAGGCATGTCCACTGCCCCTTAGTCAGCAGGCCAAGGAATACCTGTAGTTAAAGGTAGAAAAGACATTCACTCTATATTTCTGTGGCACAGAGGATAAAACTAGTTTTAATTGGATCTTTAAAAAAATTTAATACTGTGGCTGGTGCCGCGGTCACTAGGTTAATCCTCCACCTACGGCGCCGGCACCCTGGGTTCTAGTCCCGGTTGGGGCGCCGGATTCTGTCCCAATTGTTCCTCTTTCCAGTCCAGCTCTCTGCTGTGGCCTGGGAGTGCAGTGGAGGATGGCCCAAGTGCTTGGGCCCTGCACCCTTATGGGAGAGCAGGAAGAAGCATCTGGCTCCTGGCTTCGGATCAGCGCAGCACGCTGGCAGTAGCGGCCATTTGTGGGGTGAACCAATGGAAGGAAGACCTTTCTCTCTATCTCTCTCTCTCACTGTCTAACTCTGCCTGTCAAAAAAAAATTAATAATAGTAGTGAATAATACATCCTCAAATATGTATTATATTTTAAATTGTAAAACAGTTATGTATGCTCCTATCTGTGTCTCCAATCTGATACTCTGCATGGAGGCTGGAATGGTATAATTATGATTTTAATGAGGTGACAGCCTGGAGAAGTCCAACACCTTGGAGAAGGTAACTCACCTGGCGAGAGGCTGGACAAGCATCAGGATCTGTCCTCCCATTCTGCTTCTTTGAGTCTTTGTGAAACAGGGACATTAAAAACTTCAAAAGGTATCATTTTAAAAGAGTAAATTCCATGGGGTTTTGTTTTATTTTACTTTTCTGTGTTTTAGCAGCATTGTAGGATAAAGCAGTAGTTTCACAGTGATTTGGAAACAATGTTGCTGGCTGATTTATATCAGATCTAATAGTAAGGTTCTCAGGGTACAGAATTCTTCCTTAAAAAATAAGGGCATTTGCATTCTCCCATGTAATTCTTTATTAAATCTGCCCACAAACAGCTCAAAGCCGAAGCAGTTACAACTGTGAACACAGTCTACTTAGGGAGGAGCACTTTGTAGGCAGCAAAGCAGGGGATGAATATCCTTAATGATAAGGCTCTGCTGCCTCTTGCTCTCTACTACACCCTGGTGGCTAACTGAGTAACCACTTCACTAAAAGATGAGCAGAGTGCATTCCAGGCCAGGCAGATGCGTTTGTTCTCCAAACCTTGGATTTCAGAAGTGTGTGTGTGTGTGTGTGTGTATAGTAGTAGTAAATATTTAAATGTACTGGAACCTCTTAGAGCAAGTTGATGTCTGAAAATGTACCTAGAAGGCTGCTAGATTTAACTATGCTACAATTAAAATCCAGGAGAAAAATAGTAGGTTCTGATGAAGTAGTTCTACCGGGAACGGAAATATGAGGACTAAGGGATACCCTGCTCATTCTCCTGCACCATCTCAGAGTTAGCAGATTGCAGACATGGAGTCAATGTGGCTACCATGGTCTTTATCAGGCAGCCATAAAGCCGATAGGAAATAACGGTGCACAAATGAAATCCATAGCTCTGTGGAGACGTGTGAAAGCATCCAGCTGTTATGAAAATCATATTAAGATATACTTGCTTGCTTTCTCACTGGTGGTTTTTTACCTTTTTCTTCTAGATTTTTATCAGCATTGCAATTTTGAGTTTCTGTTCTATTTATCTTTATTGCTCAACCGGCTCTACTGTTGAAAGTATCAGCCATCACTTAACTTTGATGCTCCCGTGATTTCATTGTGGTGCATTGCCAAGCCTGGTTAGCATGATTGGAAAGCAGAGTAGAAAGAAAGCTCTGGAAACCAGTGAGAAGACCCTGCAAGAGGGAAATGGCATTGTTCTTCCACCTATGGCAGTGTCCATTAGTTTAGGAAAGAAGAAAGTTAAGTAAAATTAGTCATTGTAAAAAAGGAAAACAAAACCAGTCCTTGGCAGACTCTGGAATCCAGAGCAAACGAGGCCACCCCCATAGACTTGTGCTTCTGTTGAACAAAGCCACGTATGCATAGTAAGGGTGAAATGGATCCTTAGGCTCTAGGTAGGTAAGGATTCATGAAATAATAGTTGTCATTGTCTTAAAGACCCCCCTCCCCCAAGAAAGCAAATGCCACAGGTAAAGCCATCTGTTGGTGTTGCTGCACGTTAAAGTGGTAACTTGACTTTAGACTTGCGGATCCGTGCTCCGTCGAAGGTTCCTGAAAGCTGAGCTGCAGCCTGCGCCCTGCTGGTTGTTGCTGTGAGGTCAGGGGTTCCTGCTTGAGGAAGCCCATTCCCTCTAGCCCTTTAGCATGAGTAGCAGGAAATGCTGCTGGAAGACCTGCCTGAGATACACCATGCGGGCCGCGGGCCTCCTTTGGCTCTCAGCTGTTCCTTAAGACTAAAATGATGGAGTTTGTTAGCTGTTTTCCCAGGTGGCTGGTGCCTCATCCACTCACCACTCTTTAGACCTTCTTAATAAAGGGCCCCCGTTCCACCCATTCCCGCCCCCAGCCACCCTTGGTGCTGCATTTCAGCTTCCTCCTCCTGTCAGCCTGTCTGCCTCATCCCCTTAGCTCAGATCACTGACTGCTACTTATTGTGATGACCTGCTATGGTAGGTAGTGGTCGGAGATTAATGTGACTCTCTCGGTAGCAAGCTACCTGGGTCACACCTGTTTTTGTGCACAGTACCCTCACTCAAGAAGGGGTCTAATACAGGCAATCTGTAAAGAACCTTGTGCGGGGAGTCTTTAACCCGAATCTGCTCAGAATCTCCCACCACCCTGCCACAGTGAGCACATTTAGTGGGTACATAATAAATGGTGTGTTTAAAAGATTGATTTATTTGAAAGGCAGAGGTAGAGAGAGAGAGAGATGGAGACAGAGAGAGAGAGACAGACTGAGAGAATCTTTCATCCACTGGTTCACTCCCCAAATGGCCATTATGGCTGGAGCTGGGCCAATCTGAATCCAGGATCCAAGAGCTTCTTCCAGGTCTCCCATGTGTGTCCAGGGGCCCAAGCATGTAGACCATGTTCCACTGTTTTCCCATGCACATTATCAGGGAGCTGGGTTGGAAGTAGAGCAGCTGGGACACGAACCGGCACCCATTTGGGATGCCAGTGCCACAGGCTGCAGGTTTACCTGCTGCACCACAGCGCCGGCCCCAGTAAATGGTGTTTGAATTGATGGACTGCATGTCTGCCTTGTGCAGGCCCTGTCTTCCTGTCTTTTTTTTTTGACAGGCAGAGTTAGACAGTGAGAGAGAGAGAGAGACAGAGAGAAAGGTCTTCTTTTTTCCATTGGTTCACCCCCCAAGTGGCCACTATGGCCGGCGTGTTGCGGCTGGCACACTGTGCCGATCCGAAGCCAGGAGCCAGGTGCTTCCTAGTACCCGGGGTGCCAGCTTCCTAGTACCTGGGGTCCCAGTGCCGCAGGCAGAGGATTAGCCTAGTGAGCGGTGGCGCCGGCCGCAGGCCCTGTCTTGGCAGATGAGATTCCTGAAGAATATCCTTCCTTCATTCATTTGAATGAAATGAGACTTCTCCCCAAATAGTGGAACCCACCAGTAAGGCAGAAATGGAAAGGGAAGGATCAGATGGGGAGGTGGCTAGGGAACCACGGGCATCTGCCAGGAACACAGTCACTGCAGGCTCAGTGGAGATGTGCCTTGGGATCTTGTCCCAGAGTCCACGCAGTGAGTCTGGGTGTCAACAGAGATCTGCACAGGCAGGGGTCTTCCCCATGAATGTGTGCCCCTTCTCAGGCCTCTCTCTCATCCGAGTGAGGGGTGTATGGGTGTATGTACCGCTGTGCCTGCCTCCCAGATTCCTGAGGGTAGAGTGAGGTCCTGTCTGCAGACTTTCCTGCATGGACTCCCTGAGTCATTCGGCAAGTATGGAAACAGACTCTGTTTGGTTTGAGTTTCCACCTCCAGAGGCCAACTCCTCTCCACAAACTGTGTTGGTGGCTGATGCTCAGCCTGCTGTTTTTGTGTCAGGAACCATAGCAATGCGGGGAGGAGCTTGACAGGACTCGGACTGATTCCAAGCTGCCCCGTGGACTCGCTTCTGATCTTGAATAAGCTCCATCTTTGCTCTGCATGTCAGTTTTCTCATCTGTAAGACAGTACATCATCACTTGAAGCTGAGGATTTCAATGTGTGTGGGAATGCCTGGCCCATGGAAAATGCTCAGGAATTCTGAGTTTTCCTGCAACGTTTTCTCTGCTACATACTTGCTGAATCATTATCTGTGGGGACCACCTAGTAAATTCACGAAGCCAGGCAACATTGGTTGCCTCCTGGTTTTATGGTCAAGCGACATGAGTGTCCTTGCTGGGACAGATCGCTGTTGTCTTTTGCATGCTTGTGAGACTTTTTTTTTCCAGTGCTCCTTAAAATGAACTTGTCCAGAGTATGGGGAGGTTGGATTCAGAGTTTCTAGCAAGGAAAGGTTCAAATTAGAGGGTGTATTTACTCCACTGAGAGGTACCCAGACTAGACATTGAAGACACACAGTGTTCCTGGGAGTCCTGTCGCCTGCAAAGCTATGGGCGCTAGGAAATGGCTCTCCAGTGTGGTTGGTATGGAGCAGCATTTTCGAGTGGCGTCTTCTCGGAGTCATACATGTACTCTCTTGTCTCCAGCTAACTTCCTCCATTGCTTTTCTGTCTTTCAAGAAGGTACACGCAGTACAACCTGCATGCAGGATTACACTTCTGTATCACAAAGCAGTAAAACCTGAGTGACTATTCATTTTGCATATGTTGGCTCTTGCTAACTGGTAGAATAATGCAAGCTATGCAAGATGGACCTGGTTCTTCCTGGACATGGTTTGCAGTCGGGATAAGAGCACTGTTGTCTCCAACATATGGACTTAAATGTTAAGTATAATCTTATTATGCATCACACAGAACTGCCAGCCGTTCATCTGTCCGTATGCCTACTGAGTAGGTAAGTGAGAAGCCTATGTACCTAGGCCTTGATTGGACCCGTGAATGAGCTTTTCTGTAAAGAGCTTAAGGGATCACGGAATTCAAAACAAGACACCATAACAGAAACAACACAGCCATAGCTATGCTTTATTGTGGGCTCATTCTATGCCAGATGCCACGCTCAGTAGGTCCCTGTTAGTTGAATACTGTTAGGATTATCCTCCTTTTATTTACTAGAATGTTGAGGCTTAGGGACATTAATGACAGGAGAAAAGAAGAAAGGTACGAGAGCAGGGAGCAAGAGGACACACGTGTAGAAGGTGGTAGAGTTGATGTTGGGGCCAGGAGCTCTGACCCCAAGTTCCTAGCTCTCAGCATGTGGCATGCAGTCGGTACTTGAGTGACAGGACTTGACTGTAGAGACAATTCAGACTGTGTGTTCTGGTGTGGTCGAGAGGGAGAAGGGGTATGGAAAGCTTGTATCCCAGGTATGAACTGAGAGTTTCCTGTGGCTCATGAACTCATCTGAGCTTCTGGGGCTCTGTTTCTAGCCAGTAAGTATGATGCACCCTTCGGTGAGGACTTCGCATGGGAGTGAGCAGCCACCAGTGGCAGAATCAGAGGGCTGCAGGTGGTATGTTATCTTCACACACAAGCATAGGTTGGCTTGCGGTTATGCCCATTTTGGTGTAGACTAACTCCCTCCAGGAAGAATAATACTGCTAATGCAGAGCTTTTCTGGGGAGCTCTGTTGAAACTCCCCATGCCCAGTGTTCCCAGGCTAAGCTCCGGGGCTCTCAGACTGCTCATTGAACGGAGGCTCCTGGAGTGGGGGAGCTGGACACCTGCTGGACTTGATAAGAGCTGTCTCAATGGTGTGTGTACTTGGCCCCAGGGGATGCAGGATGTGTAGGTATATGCACACCTCTGTGAAAACAGCGCTTGATCCGTGCCTTCTCCCTGTCCATTCAGGTGACTGTCTCGTCTAGTCCCTCTTCATATTTAAGGTTAAATACCCATTGTGAGCCTGTTTCGCGATTGGTGTCCCCTGCCCGTGTGGTTGGTAGAAGCGTTGGACTCAAGCAACTCCATTCTGCATCACAGTTACAGGCTGGACTTAAACTGTAGGAGCCATGTACGCGTCAGCAGCTGTGTGGCTCCAGAGACCAGGGTGAGTGGACAGGCCAGGCACTGTTACAAGTTCTGGAGCACAAATCCTAGAGGGAATACCCCCATGGACACCGGGCCAGTGTGCTGTCCCGCTGTGCAGGGAAATGCAGCAGCAGGCTGTGGGGGGAATTCAGTAAGTGTGGGTACCCCGTTAATAGTGTTATTTCCCACAGCAGGTTTGTTGGTGTGGGAAGGGACCAGCCCCAGGCTTGCACACAGTGTGGGTGCTCTAACAGGGCCATCTGCATTCTAGATCTGGGGTGGTCTCTCCCCTAATTGCAATCTTGTTGAAGCTGCAGGGCTCTGAGCGTGCTAAAGGGCAATAGCAGGAAAACGGAATTCCAACCCCACTTCATCACTCTGTTTGGGATGGTCAGTGTCACTGTGTTTCCATGGACCTGCCCCAGCTTCCCCGTAGGTGACCACATGAGGCTAAGTGATTACTGGTGGTTTCTCCCATTGTCAAAGATCCTTGTTTCTAGGCCTGTTCTACCTTCAGACAGTAGACTCCACAAATCATGGAGATCACTACTTTTATAAGCTAAATCAAGGCTGAATTTTTTTTAATCAATAGAACAAAGAATTCAAGGGAATACTTTCATTTTCATATGAAATACATTTCCATATTTTTAAAAAGTTAATTTTAACATAGTTTTAGACTTCGATTGTGAAGATTAGTACTGAGAATTCTATACACCTCACACTCAGTTTTTCCTGTTGTTAGCATCTTAAATCAGTGTGATACACTTGTCTCACAACTAATGAACCAAAATCGATGCATTATCAACTGCAGATCTGCTTCATTCACACTGCCTTGGTTTCTTCATATCTCTTTCCTTTCTCAGGACCCCACATGACATTAGTCATCAAGTCTCTCTGGGCCGCGACAATTTCTCAGACTTCCCTTGTTTTGATGACCTTGACCGTTTTGAAGAGTACGTGCCAGATGTTTTCTGGAATGGCCCTTCATTGAAGCTGCCTAATGTTTTATTCATGATTACACTTGCATTGTGGGTTTTGGGAGGAAGACCATAGAGGAGGAGGTCAAGTGCCTTCCTCGTCAACACAGCTCATCACTGTTGGTGCTGACCTTGACCACCTGCTGAAGGTCATGTTCACTGGGCTTCTGCTCTTACAGTACTGCTTCATCCCTTGTGTGCTGCACTCTTACAAAGATAGGATCCAGCCCCTAATTTCCTATGCATTTACCCAGCTGATTACAAACTTAAATCCACAAAAAAATACCTGCAGGTTTATTTATAAACATGAAAACACTGACCATGGTGTTCTTCAGTAAGTGAATGGATAAAGTGTACTACATCCACGCAGTAATGAGTGTTCTAATCATACAAAAACACTGGACGAATCTTAAATGAATGTTTCCCATTCATTTATGGCTCCAAACTCTATGATTATGACATTCCAGGAAAGGCAAAACCATAGAGGCTGTAAATAGATCAGTGTATTTCCATTTTTTAAAATGGCCTTTTCTTTCGCTTCTGAATATTATATTATGAATCTTAAGCCTGGTTGGGTATGCGGAGAGCTGTTGAGGACCGGAAGAAACTGCAACTGAATTATCAAAAAGGGCATTTTTGTCTGTGGGATATGGTTTGGGGCATACAATTAACCTTAAACTCAGAGTAAGATTATCAGATTCTCAATTTTTCTATTTCCAGAGAATTATCCTTTTTAAGAGCCATGAAAGACTCTACTCTCTGTTTTGTCTCATTGCTATAAGTCTTTATCAGATATTCTAACAGCTGAAATCACATTCAAACACTCATTACCATCTCCCCCAAAACCTTCACAACTTTACAAGCGTAGATACCTCAGTATCTCATTTCTCATCCATGCCACAGCTCAACCTGCATCTTTTCCTTGTATTTGATTCAGGTGCAGTATGTAGGAGGTTGATCCTAGCACGCGCTTTCCATCTAGGCTTGGAAGGGGAACTCCTGTTGGTTGCCAGATCCACAGCCCCAGAAAGGTGTCCCACAGGCGTGGAGCGAATAGTGTGGTTGGGGGCTGGTGTGAGATGGCTCCTTGTGCCTGTAGACGCATGCGCGCAGGTACAGACATACCTGTTGATGTGCAGGGCTCGCAAAAGGAAATGTTGTTGTCTGGTTTTTTTGTGAAGGAAGGGACTCAGCACTGGTGATGACATTACCCAGGGATCATACCTCACCTTATAAAATTGGAATCGCACAGTGCAAGTGAGTCTGCCTGCCAACTGCGCAAACCCCCATCACAATAGCCCAGGGTGGGGCTGGGGTGTGAAGTGGGAACGTGGGTCCATGGAGGTTCTCACAGCCCAGTGCTGGAGGTCAGGGTGACATGTGAGGTTTGTCCTGGGAGAGGAGATGGCAGCAGAGAGTGGCCAAACTTGATGTCTCAAGTTTGTGTAACTCTGGGGAGAGTGGTCCCAATTCCTGTATTTATTCCATACAGTTGCCACTTTGTCAACCGGAAGTGACCGTGCTAGTCACAGGAAGTTGTGTGGAAATTTTGCATTTTAGGCAATAAGGTGAAGGAAAAGATGGATGTGGATTTAGGTTGTTGACATTCAGCCTTCATCACTGAACATGTATTGAGTGTTACTGAATAGCACGATTTCTGTCCTTAACCTCTTCTGGTCTTAGTTTGCTTGTCCATAAAAAAAAGAGTGGGAATAGTATCTCCTGTGCAGTATTGTCAGGAAAATGAAATTACTTCATTCATTCAAAGTGCTTATTAAAGTGCCCAGCAATATATAAGTAGTAGCAATTATATCACTCCAAAGCCTTTAGTGTATTAGAAAAAAACCTTACACTTTAAAAATACAGTTTTTTCAAAGTTGAAGTAAATATTCAGTTCTTTAATGGATCTAACTATATTTCATTTGCAAATTATTAAAACAAAAACTTGACTCAAGCACTTCTGGGAAATTTTGACTTCATAGCAACTCAGAGCCCTTGGTTGGGATGAGATTAAACTGTGTTTGAGCCCTTCCTCATTCACACTCGCAAGGACCATAAGGGCTTACTGTGGGAATCACAGAAAACAACCTAGAGCCTGCTCTAAAAAGTTGCAGTGGTTATTTTATACAGAGGCTACATAGGGACAGGACAGAAGTTCAAGGTCCCAGGAGAATTTTACTTAGTAGCCAGTTGAGCCTAAAGCTCTCACGGGTATATTTGATCGAACCTCCCAAGGAAACTACAGAAATATCAGATGGTTAGGATTTTGTTAAAGATGATTACTTTTGAATAATGTTCATAATCCTAGCTGCTGCTACCCACCTCCCACCCAACCCCCCCCCCCAAAAAAAAAAAAGTCTTGAGATTTCCATGGTGTAGTATAAACGTTCCCATGGAATTCCTGGGAGGCAGTCAGCTTGTGTGTGCCCATGTGGACCAGTGATTCTCATCCTGTCCGTCCCGAGGCCTCTGTCTCATCCAGTGGGTAGGAGGGACCAGGTGGAGCTGGCACACTGGCCATACTGATGACCATGTGTCTCTTGGCCACACCTTGCTGCCGAGGTGGCTGAGGTACCTAGTCTCCCCATGAGCTTGGGACAAAGAGAAGATGGGTTTGTGATCAGTTAGTTCATGTCTGCCCCAAGCTGGGAGGAGACTGGAAACAAACCTGCCTGAGACCATCTGTGGTTCAGTAAAAATGAGAGAAGTGAAGGCTTTGTGTTTTTGTTTGTTTGTTTGTTTGTTTGTTTTTCTGTGTGTGGCCTTAAGGTTGGTGAGTGTTAGGGTTAGATGAGGAGGGGAGTTGGGGTTAATGGACTTTCTTTAATTTGTTTTGAACATTTATTTATTTATTTGAAAGGCAGAGTTACAGAGAGGCAGAAGCATAGCGAGAGAGAGGCCTTCCATCCATTGGTTCACTCTCTAAATAGCCACAATTGTTGGAGCTGGGCTCAAGTGTTTGGGTCCCTGCCCCTCAATATGGGAGACCTGGATGGAGTTCCAGGCTCTTGGCTTTGGCCTGGCCCAGCTCTGGCTGTTGTGGGCATTTTGGGGAGTGAATTGGCATATGGAGACTCTCAGTCTCTGTCTCTCTCTGCCTTTCAAGCAGATGAAAATTAAAAAAAAAAAAAACTTTAAAAAGAGAAATTGGGTTAGAAATGCAATTGTGTGGAACATACATAAAATTGTTTTGGAAAGATACAAAGGAAAGTCATTGTGCAAGTAAGTGATGAGCTCTGCATACAAGTCATAGTCCCAAATCAGGTGTGACCGCGTTCTCCTTGAACTTCTTTGTGACTAGAATGCCTTCAGAAATATGCTTTTAAATAATGTGTATATCTAGACGTGTGTCTGAGGTCGGGGAGGGGGGAGGGGTCTCCTGGGGCCTGGCTGGTTGTCTGGTCACTGGGTGGTGTGTGTCCACTGCTGAGCCTGTTTAACCCCACGGTGTGAAATGACTAGTCCCCTCTCAAGTTTACCTTCCTTCTTCACATCCTAAAACACTGCTCTTTCCCAGTGTTGGAATTACACAAAAATTATGGGGCTAGGTCAACGAAGTGCTTTAATAAAGTGTGGGCTAAATTTTTCGTTGTTTCCACCCTTTTCTTGTAAAGTGATTGGTTTCTACCCCGACTGCTTAAGTGTTAGCCTGATTTTCCCATGAGACAGACTTTATTTGTAATGCATATTTCATGAGAGAATTTTTGCATGGTTATACATTTCATAAGTGTCTTCCTATACATTACCAAGAGGCTGATAAATATGCATGATCCAGACAGTCATTTTTTCCTGAAGGTTTCAAATTTAGGTACACAGAGACACACACATGCATCTGCAGATACATGCAGGCACCCACATGCATATGCACACAGCTTTTTCCTCCCAGGATTTCATACTTCTTTTAATTTTAGTAGCAAACTTGATCAAACGCTGCTGTGCTCCAACATGGGAGCTGGAAACTATTTTAGCCTCACATTCCTCTGAAGGTATCATTGAGCTTGTCTGCTTTTTGTAAATCTGTTGGTTATGTTAGCTCAATGTGAAACCCTGCGTTCAGGAGATAAAGGAGGTTTGAGTGCAGGCTGGCATGTCATCCGTGATTCTCTATCCAGCTGTTTTCCAACGAGCCTAGAGTTGATGTAAATGTGTCTTCCAGTGGTAATGAGTGTGGGAAGTGTGCTGAAATGTGCAAAATACATTGCACTGCAAGGTGATTCTGTGAGCAGTAATAGCTCAGGCATGCCTACCATATATGGCATTGTCTAGATGGTACAAATCTGTTTTTTTTAAAAAAGATTTATTTATTTATTTGAAAGTTACACAGAGAGAGGAGAGGCAGAGAGAGAGAAAGGTCTTCCATCCTTTGGTTCACTCCCCAATTGGCTGCAATGGCCGGAGTTGAAGTCAGGAGTCAGGAGCCTCTTCTGGGTCTCCCATGCAGGTTCAGGGGCCCAAGCACTTGGGCCATCCTCCACTGCTTTCTCAGACCATAGCAGAGAGCTGGATCAGAAGTGGAGCAGTGGGGACTTGAACTGGTGCCCATATGGGATGCCGGCACTGCAGGCAGTGGATTTACCCCCAGCTACACCACAGTGCCGGCTCCACAAATATGTTTTTTATTTTTTTCACCTATGTCCCCAATCACCTCCTGCCAACATGCTCACTTGTCAGAGATGCTCCTAATTTCTTTGGATTTCTCAGCCCCCTTACTCAAAAAACAAAACAAAAAAAAAAAACAAAACAAAACAAACCACACACAACAAAAAAAGTATCATTCCTTGTGACCCTGCAAGATGGAGGCCTCCTGTTTTGCAATGTTGTACTTGCTCCTGTTTTTCTTAGCAGTGTCTCTCGGCCTCCCAAGATGCCTCACGTTTTGTGGCTGCATATTCTTCAGGAGGGACTAAAGAAGTTGATGGAGTTGTTACTAGTTCTATATTTATGAGATGCCAACCATGAGTCATTTCCGTAAGAAGTTTGGAGTTGGTATTGCTCATCAAAAATGCTGCTAACCATGTCACCAGTTTTCTTCGACTGAGATAAACCTAGTTCTAGGAAGGCAACTGGGCTGTATTGGCATGGGTATGGATGCATGTCACCAAAATACGACTCCCTTGTAGGCAGGCATTGGAGCCCTTGGGGCCTCATGAATCAGGCTTACTGTGTGTTTGCTCAGTGCATGAATTATTAAGCATAGCCCTGAACATTCGCATGAACGCAACAAAAAAAATACATGAAAAGTGGCTTGAGTAGTAAGAAATAGAAGGCTAAAGAGCCTCCTTGTTTGTTTTGCACAGTACTATTTGAAGTCAGTGCTATTTGAGCTGTGAGGGTTTGCCATACAATCAAAGGTATAGTGTAAATGTGCAAATAAGGTGTGATGTTTTAATAGTTTGGTTGTTCCCTGTTTTAAATGTGAATCTGAAAAGGACCAGGTTAGCTGTCACTTTTTGTTACTCAGCTTGTTAAGCACTCTTGAAAATAAGATGTACTAAATCATTTAGTGGCAAAGTGGCACAACACAAAATACCAGGGAAAAATCCGCCCTCATTCTCTTATCAATAATTTAATCACATAGTTTTCTTCAAGGTTTTTTTTCCCCCTCTGCATTGGCATTCCATAGCTTCAGGATCCCATTTTTAATTTACCTTTTGTTAACTTGATATTAATGTGGTGATGATATAGCAGTAATGATATAGATCTGAAGGCCAAATCATTTGCTGTATTTTCACTCACAACAGGTAAAGGTTAATCATGTTTGGGATTGTTCTGTGGATACAACCAGGAGTCATGAGATCTGGGCCTGGCCAGCCGTTTGCCCAAGTGCCCCCCAGAGACTTTGAAGCTATCCCAGCCTGGAAGGACCACCTTCCTGTGTGGGGGGAGCAGACTTTCTTGGAGTGGCAGAGGCCCTCTTGGATGATAGCTTTGCTTCTGTGTCTTCTAGTGCAGCCCATGTACTGCACAAAACACTGGGGTCCACTTGTGCCCAGCAGTGATTTCATAGTGATTGAGGCCTTGAAGGCCTTTAGCCCAAGGGAATATTGGAGACAAATCATCTTTGTTGCTCTCTCCCTCTCTGGACAGGCAGGCAGTTGGGTTGACAGCTGTGGAGGAGCAGAATCCATCCAGCCATGTGGGGAACAGTGAGGGCATCTCTATGGCATTAGCTCTTGGTTCACAAAATTTGACCAATTTTATTATCCTACAATAAAAAAGAGTTGGCTTTTTAATATGTTTATTTTTATTTTTCAAAGATTTATTTATTTGAAAGGCAGAGAGAGGTAGAGAGAGAGAGGGAGAGGGAGAGGGAGAGAGAGAGAGAGAGAGAGAGAGGTCTTCCATTTGCTGGTTCACTCCCCAGATGGCTGCAACAACTGGAGCTGCACCAATCTGAAGCCAGGAGCCACAAGCTTCTGGGTCTCCCACACAGGTGCAGGGACCCAAGGATTTGCACAGTCTTCCACTGCTTTCCCAGGCCATAGCAGAGAGCTGGATCAGAAGTGGAGCAGCCAGGACTCAAACCGGCACTAATATGGGATGCCGGTAATGCAGGGCAGCGGCTTTACCTGTTATGCCACAGCACCAGCCCTGGCTTTTTAATTTAAATGTGATTAGAAATCTGGAATTTAATCGTTTTTTAGTAGAGTACTTTATTTCTTTGAAAGCCAAAGAGACAGACAGATGGGCAGAGGGTTCTCCCATCCAGGTGCACTCCCCCAATGTCTATGACACTCAGGGTTCCCAGGGTTGGGCCAAGTCAAAGCCCAAATTTGGGAACTCAAACTGGGTCTCCCACACAGGTGTCTGGGACCCAGCTACTTGAGTCACCACCTGCTGCATGCCAAGATACGTTTTAGCAGGAAGCTGGAATTGCGAGTAGAGCCAGGACTGAAACCCAGGCAGCATCATAACCACTGTTATCAAATGCCTGCCCACCTGGAATTCAATTCTTGAGTGAAATAATCACTACTGGAAATGTACCTGTGATTAAGAATTGAAATCAAAAATAGTTGAAATTTGGGAAAAGTCCCAGTCAGGAGTTTCCACAAAAAGGCTTATACAGCATTGCAAAGTGTATCAGGTGTAGCACTTGGATGGAAAATGGAAAGGGGCAAGGGGATAGGTGACTCTTTTTTTTTTTTTGACAGGCAGAGTGGACAGTGAGAAAGAGAGACAGAGAGAAAGGTCTTCCTTTGCCGTTGGTTCACCCTCCAATGGCTGCCGCGGCCAGCGCATCTCGCTGATCCAAAGCCAGGAGCCAGGTGCTTCTCCTGGTCTCCCATGCGGGTGCAGGGCCAAGGACTTGGGCCATCCTCCACTGCACTCCTGGGCCACAGCAGAGAGCTGGACTGGAAGAGGAGCAACCGAGACTAGAACCCGGGGTGCCGGCGCTGCAGGCGGAGGATTAGCCTAGTGAGCCGTGGCACCGGCCGTGACTCTTTCTTGAAATGCTTTAAAATTGTGTAAGAGAGGCACACCTACGTCTGTGCACAGAAGTCCATCAGATGTAACCCAGTTTTCAGTACAGCAGTTAGGTTAACAGCCACATAATTACTTACAAATTTTCTATAATTTTCCCCTCCTGGATGGTCAGGTGGCTGCACATGAAAGATACATAATTTTCTGCCGTCGTGTCCTGCTGACTTTTAGAATGTGGTGCCTTAGCCCGTGGTTCCATTTCTGTTTCTCCCTCATAGTTTCCTAAATGAATTGCTAGTAATTGACTCTTTGTGCCATGTCCAGTGCTGTGAATTGTATTGTGCTTATTTGTAAACCATTTAGCCACTCTATTGAAGTGTCTGTTCAAGTCTTTGCCAAGTCCTTAATTGGAATGTTTGTTGTGTTTTGTGGGGTATGTGCTTTGAAAATATTTTTTTCCCTAGTCAGGAGCTTGGTTTTCATTCTCTTAAAGTGCCTTTTTGCAGAACCAATTTTTTAAATTTTGTAATTTTTTTTTCTTTTAGGATTCCTATTTAGTGTCATATTGTTTTCTAGTTTTATGTTTTACATTTAAGCCTGCTATTCATTTCAAGTTAAGTTTTGTACAAGATGTGAGCTTTAGGTTGAGGTTTTTTTGTTTGTTTGTTTGTTTTTGCTTTACGGGTTTCTAGTTTTCCTAGCAGCAGGTTGAAGAGATTGTTCTTTTGCTGTTTAATTCACTTTGTTCCTTTGTCAAAAAACAATCATTCATATTTGTGTGTGTGTCCTTCTGGGCTTTGTTCCATTTATCTATCCCTTTGTCAATATCACAGTGTTTTGTTTATTGTAGCTTTATAGTAAATCTTAAAATCAAGCAGTGGGATTCCTCCAGCTTTGTTCCTCTTCAGACAAAAATTTGAAAATTTCTCTTTTTTTAATAACTTTAAAAATCAACTTGTCTGTATGAACAGTAACAAAAAGCCCTGCAGGGTCTGTACTGGGATTGTGTTTAATCTGTACATCAGTTTGGAGAGAATTGACCTCTTCATAACACCGAGTCTTCCATTCCTCGTCCTCCTATGTCTCTCAAGTTATAAAGGCCTTTCACTTCTTCCATCTAGAGTTTTCAGCTTGTAGTATATAGTTCATGTTTTGTGAGATTTATACCTAAGTATTCATTTTTTTCCCACGTGGTTGCTGTTTTTAGAGTTTGATCCCAAATATGCATCACTAATATATAGAAATACGATCTGACTTTGCAAAACTCAGCTATTAAATCAAAGGATTAATTTGTAGATTCCCTTGGATTTCACTATGACTCATTTTTCTCTGATTTTACTTTCTAATTTCTTTGATTTCTCCTCTACTTTATCTTTTTCCTTTTACTTGCTTTGAGTTTAAGATAGAAACTTAGGTTGTACACTGGAGATCGTTCTAATTGCTGCTTTGGTTGCATTTCCCAGATACTGGTTTTGGTTTTTGTTTTGTTGAAAATCTTTTTTTTTTTTTTTTTAATTTTTCTTTGAGAGCTCATGGCGGTTTAATATAGTTTGACCAAATTTATTGTACCTAGTGATGAAGATTAAAATTCATGTATGTTTATTTACTGCTTTTCTGTGGCAATATTTTCACATTCTGGGGGCCAACGCCATGGCACAGTAGATTAATTTTCCATCTGCAGTGCCAGCATCCCATATGGGTGCTGGTTCTAGTCCTGGCTACTCCTCTTCCAATCCAGCTCTCTGCTATGGCCTGGGAAAGCAGTAGAAGATGGCCCAAGTGCTTGGGCCCCTGCACCCATGTGCATCCATCTCCTGGCTTTGGAGCCAGCTGCAGCTATTTCGGCCATTTGCAGAGTGAACCAGCAGATGGAACATCTTCCTCTCTAACTCTCCCTCTCACTGTCTATAACTCTACCTCTCAAATAAATAAAATCTTTAAAAAAATTTTTATATTCTGTAGCTTGACTGGGAAATAATAATAAAGGAGCTTAACAAGACGTGACTGGCACATGGTATATTGACAATGTAAACATGATTAATATGTGGAAATTCGAATTTAAGTTCCATGAAAGCACATAGTTTTGTGTTTTATATTCTGGTATTACCAGTACTTGGAATAGTGCTTGGCAGTTCATTCAATATTCTTGAATGAATAAATACCATGTGTATGTTCTAGGGCACTGGTACTTTTAAATTAAATATACTTTAGCTTCCATTTTTATTTTTTCTGTGCTCTGGTTCCTCTGTTTATTTGAAGCGCTTTATAATATGACCACATTTTTTCAAGCTGTTTTTGTTCTTTTATTTAGGCTTTGATTACTGGTTATTTTTTTCTAACTTGAAAGAAGTTTTTCACTCCATTGTCTCTATAATTCGGATATACAATGCCAATGCATGCTTCTCAGTAAATATTAAACAATTACCTTTAAGCATATTTGTATCCACATGCCCAGCAGAGAGGGAGGTCTGTTGGTAATTCCTACTAATGAAACATCACTGAATACAGGACTGTGTATATTATGTCTTATTTGCCTTGTAAATAAAATGTATTATTAATCATTTGCGCTTGATGGAGGTTGGGTAGAATTTTTAGCAAGTTAACGTTTGTGGTGCTGTGGTCACTGCTATCTAGTTAGGTAGCGGGTTCATCACAGTTTTATTAAGGGCACATTTTGTGCCAGGAATCGTCCCTCTGTCTTACTCCCCGCAGTCCTCGTTCTTTCATCCTGGCCCTCCTTATGGCACACTGGAGTTTCTCCCCTGTGTGCCGTAGCAGTTCTGTTCGCCCCATCTCAGCCACAGCCTCTCCTGTTCCTGCACCATGCCTGCTGCTGCTCTTTAAACACAGGATTCTCTTCCTTCCCGAGCTCTCTTTGTCTTTCCACAGTCTCCTCTCCTCCCAGGAGACTGCGGCCCCCCCCACCCCCCCACTCGAGGGTACATTGAGATTTTGCTGATCCATGTCTGGTGATCTCGTGCAAACGAGTACACGAGAGCCAGGGCGGTGGTGATCTGGCCAGACTCACAGACCCTCGTGTTCGTGGCCACCTTGAACCCTGCTCAAGTTGGAAGGAACATTTCAAGGCTTTTCTTTGACTTAAAGCTAAAAGCATGATCCAAGAAAGAAAAGATCAGTTGGTCTTAATAAAAAAAAAGTTTTTTAGGCCAGCGCCGTGCTTGCGGCGCCGGCACACCGGGTTCTAGTCCCTGTCAGGGCTCCGGATTCTATCCCGGTTGCCCCTCTTCCAGGCCAGCTCTCTGCTGTTGCCCGGGAAGGCAGTGGAGGATGGCCCAAGTGCTTGGGCCCTGCACCCACATGGGAGACCAGGAGGAAGCACCTGGCTCCTGGCTTCGGATCAGCGAGATGCGCCGGCCGCAGCGGCCATTGGAGGGTGAACCAACGGTAAAGGAAGACCTTTCTCTCTGTCTGTTTCTCTCTCACTGTCCACTCTGTCTGTCAGAAAAATAAATTAAAAAAAAGTTTTTTAAAGATTTATGTATTTCTTTGAAAGGCAGAGATACATAGAAAGGAGGGATGGAGAGGGAGAGAGAAAAGGAGAAGGGAAGTGAGAGAGATAGAGAGAGATCTTCCATTCTCTGGTTCACTCCTCAAATGGTCACAACAGCCAGGGCTGGGCCAGGCTGAAGCAGGAGGCAGGAGCTTCTTTCAGGTCTCCCACATGGATGCAGGGGCCCAAGTATGTGGGCCATCTTCTGCAGCTTTCCCAGGCTCATTAGTAGGGAGCTGCATCAGAAGTGGAGAAACTGGGACTCAAACCAGTGCCTATGTGGGATGCAGGCACTGCAGGCAGAGGCTTAACCTTCTATGCTGCAGTGCCGGCCCCTGGTCTTCATTAAAATTAAAACTTTCGCTCTCTGCAAGTAGGAGGATGGAAGACCAGCTACAGAGAAATCTTTGCAACCCATGTATTCAACAAAAGACTTGTACATGTATATACTACATAAAGAACTCTCAAATCTTAATGATGTTAAAAATTTAAATTGAAGGTGGGTATAAGACATGTGCAGCCATTTCACCAAAGTGGATATACTTTTGGAAAATAAACACATGAAAATATGTTCAACTTTATTAGTTATTTAAAAAGCAAATTAAAACCACTTTGAACTATCAGTAATGCAACTATCAGAATGGCTAAAGTGAAAAGTAGTAATGACACCAGATGCTGACAAGGTAGCAAAGAAACTGGATCACTCATATGCTGATGGTTGAGAGTGCTTTGGGCAATTCCTTTTAAAATAAAAGATGATCCGAGCTGAGAAGCAAAAATTTCACTCCTGGACGTTTATTCCAGAGAAATGAAAATGAACTTTCACATAGACAGTTCTACACAAATGCTCATGGCAACTTGATTCGTAATAGCACCCAACTGGAAACTTGACCAGAGGTCCTTTGGTGGGAAATGGTCTGGCAGACTGTGCTACACCCATGGCGTGGAGTGCACCTCAGCAGTGGAGAGGCAGAATGTTGGTCCCCACTGCAGCTTGCGTGAACCTCCAGGAAGTGGGGCTGAGCCAAACAGCAGTCTCAGTGGGATGCATGCTGCAGGATTCCTCTCATATTTAGTGTTTATGCAATAACATAATTAGAGGGATGGGGAGAACAGATGGGTGGTTGCTTGGGACTAGGAATGGGTGTGTACCTATGAAAGGATGATTTAAGGGAGTCTTAGTACAGTTGACTATCCTGATTGTGATGTTGGTTACATGAAGTTCTGCATGGGAGTAAATTGCATAAAACTCTACACACACCATAGACACAGGCACACACTACATACTTGCATGCCACACAGATACATGTTCACAAACTCAGACACATGTACATACATACCATACATGTGCACACACACACAAGTGCGTGGTCAAGGATACTTCAGAAACTTCATGGAAAATAGCATTATAAGATCAGTTTATTTTGGTACAAAAAGTTTTAAAATCAGTGCATATGAGGGGTCTTCAAAGAATTCATGAAAATATGGTACAAGAAATCTATGCACGATTTCAAAAATGTTTTGTTCTGCAGTAAGTCTGCCTTACAATTTCTCTTTTCAAATCCCTGTGTATAAAATGAGAAAATCTGAGTAGGCTGTGTGTGTGGCACCAATGTCAGTTTTCTCCTTTGGGTGCTTACTGTGGTTCTGTAGGATGTTAACACCGGGAAGGCTGAGGGGAATGATGCATGCTGTACATGGTTTGGTAACTTCCTGTGCATCTAGAATTCATTCGGACAAGGCTGTGGAAGCTTCAGGAGCTGCTTGGCCCAAAGAGCTGCTCCAGACCCCAGTGGTAGCTCTTATTGGTAGCTGTTCCCCAGGGATCTGAGAGAAATGGACCCGTGGCCCACATGGAGGTGGCATTCTGCGACTTACAGGTGACTGGCTCCTAGTCTTCACCAAGCTGTGTGCTGCTGCTGGCTTGGGGGCTGGGCTCCTCTCCCCTTCTGCACGACATTGCTGTGACTGCCCCAGAAGCTGCCCTCCTGCTCGGAGTAGGATCCCTGAGAGCCAGGCTGTTGTAGTTTGTTTAGGATTTTTGGGATTGTGGTCAGTTGGCTGAGGTCCTTGAGGACTTTGCTTGGACTCTGTGACACCCCTTCCCATATAGTCTCTATTTATTGTGTAATGATTATAAAAACAAGACCAGCATAGCAGTTGTATAGATGACATGATTAAGATCCAGAGTTAAAAATTTTAGCTTTGGCTACCAATCTGTAACACCACCTCTTTTTTCAGCTGTGTTGGGCTTTCTTTATCAATGAATGAAAATTGTACTCGTATTCAAGGTGTGCAGTGTGATGTTCTAATACGTGTATATGTTGTGAAATGGTAACCAAGTCAAGCTTATCAGCATCTCCATTTTCTCTCACAGTTGTGTGTGTGTGCGCCTGATGAGAAGCTTGTAATATACAATGCAGTAGCTGTCGTCTCCATGCTGTTTGCTTATGCCTCCAGAGCTTACTCATCTTAACTTTATTATCAGCATCTTAACGTCTTCCTTCAGTCTCCAGAGTTTGTGCCCTTTAACCAGCGTCTCTCCATTTAACCCCAGTCCCTGATCTCTAATAACCGCTGTTCTTTTCTCTGTTTCTTTGAGCCTGGCTACTTTAACTTTTACATAGAAATGAGATCTTGGAATATCCACCTGTCTGTGTATGACTTAGTCACCCTGTGTAATGTCAACCAAATCCATCCAAGTTGTCGCCCGTGGCAGGACTTCCTTGTTCGGGTTGAATAATACTCCACTGTGTATACATACCACATTTTCTTTATCCACTGCTGGGCACTTAATCTCTTTTGGTGTTTTGGTGCTTGTTAATCATACCACAGTGAACATGGAGAGCAGATAGCTCTTCAACATCCTGATTGAATTTCCTTAGATGTATACCCAAAGATGGATTTATTTGGGCCATGTGGCAGTTCTATTTTTAGTTTTGTGAGTAACCTCCAGGCTTACATGACCCTCATGACCTTACATAAGGGCTATACTAATTTACACTCCCACCAGCAGACCACAAGGATTCTTTCCATCCTCATCAGCCCTCACGGACAATCACTCACGGTTTCTCTGACACAGGCACAGATGATCTGATAGCTTGTTAGAGCATCTTCCTCTGAGTTTTCCTTTCTGGTCCTACCTTCAGACTGGTTGAGGCAGACTCTTGGATTGCTTTGACTTTTGGACGCTTTGATTTAAAAGGGCAAGGGTGGGTGTTTGGTGCAGTGGCCACTGAGACACCTGCATCCCATATCTGAGAGCCTAGGTTTGAGCTCCAGCTCTGCTCCTTGAATCCAGCTTCTTGTCAATGTGCAGCCTGGGAGGCAGCAGATGACTGTGTGGGCATTTGAGGAGTGGACCAGCAGATGGATGACCTCTCTGTGACATTCTGCCTTTCAAATAAATTATAAGAAATGAAGTTTATTTTAAAAAAAGCAAAATTATAATCTTCATTGTACATTAGAAACAAAAACCACAGATGACCTGACTCTCCTGACTCACCCTTTCTCTTGCCTCTGGAGGAGAGCATTCGAGTGGGAAGGAGAGATACTTGCTTTATAAGATTCATGAGCTCTGGGTGACAGGAGGTCCAAGAAAAGCCAAAAAGGAAGGGCCAACCCAACCTGGATTCTATTGTCCATCTTAATTTCTGCAATTCTAACTAGAAATAATGAAAGATGGGTTCCAGCGTTCTTATTGAGCCTCTTCCCACTCGCCTTCCAATTTTACAGCAAGGGTGCTTGAGATAGACTCGTTTAAATCTCCCGGACTGATGAGCAGGTGTGACCCCTGCAGTGTCTCCCGGGAGCCTCATGTCATCTCCTCGTTATCCAAACCCTGTCAGTGACCTTGAGAGGAAGGTGAGGTCCACATGTGTCTAGCAGGACAGAAAAAAATCACCTCAGACTTTCAGAGCACCTCTATAACCTGTTCAGCATGCTCTCACAGAATTCTGAAATTTTCAGAAGTTCTAGTAGAATTTTTAAGATTTGGGGGAGGAGCTTTTATTTTTTTTTTAACCAAGTGTGATCACTTGATCCTTTAATATTAGAAGCTTATTGCCCCCACAATAATGAACTTCTATTGGTCTCTTGGTTGTTTCATCCTTTTGTTTATAATTGTTTGGCCTACTGGAGTTCTTGACATACTCAAGAGAAAAGCTACCAGGGACATATAAAAATATTTTATAAAATAGAGTAAAACTTAAAGTGATCTGGGACCTCAGTAGCTTTTAATACAGTATCACATCTAAAAATATATTTTTTTTCTTTCCATTTTGTACCTCTACATGTTTTGGGACATGAGCATGTGCAAAATTAAATGGAGATACATACAGCAATAAAGATAATGACCTTTATTAAGGCAAAATGTGGTCAGTTGTGAAATGCGATTCACAGTGACCTTCTGAAGGTCTTAATCCTAAAAGAGGTGGGGAAAAAGAAAGCCCTCAAGATGTTCTAGGTAGAGAGGCTGTACAGTCACCCTTCTGTTTTTGCCAGTGATCTTTCTGGCTGCTGTGTGTGCAGGTGGACAGGGTGGTTGGTAGCCTACAGGTGCTGGAGCTCTGAATAGGCTATTTGAACAGCGCAGGAAGCCGTTGGCTTTGGGATCAGGTGATCACACTGGAAGAAAAGCACCTGGACTAAAAGGATGCGATTTTGAGTTGCTGTGGAATTTCTGATGTTGGAGAGTCTTCCTATGGCTCATCTCTCAGAGGGAGCTATTCCTGCAGCCCCTTCTGGCTGTGCAGTACGCCCTGCCACTTACTACGTTGCCGGTCTACCTGGCAGGTATGTTTTCACAAGTCTTTCTGTCCTACTCAAAGGTCTGTCACAAGTTTGAATAGGTATCAGATACTGATAAGCTCTTGCAGAATTTTTTAAGACATACTTTCTCGCGTGCTTTGTGTTTTCTAAGCTATTTCACATGGTGTGTTTTCAACTGTGGGAGAAGGTGGACAGCTGTTACCAGCTACGTTTTATCCATGAGAAAAATGAGGCTCAGACTAGGTAGCTGGCCCACCCAGGGCACCGAGCTGTGTTCTTTTTGCTTGGATGAGAAGAGACCCCAGGCCTGCCTATTCTTACCCTGCAGTCTGCGTGAATCGTGCAGGCAAGAGCTGCCACAGGAATTATAGTTTCTTTCTAGGGAAAGGAAAAACTGATCACAGAGCTCAACTACGAATCTCCAGCACATGCCCAAGGAGAGTGGCTTCAAGGGGGCTCCCTAAGCCTTATAAAGCGATCAGCTTAGGAGAGCAATGTTGGGAAGGCTCCTGACAGCCATAAAATTCCAAACATGGAAATGATTGCTTTGTTACATAAAGCATTCGTTCCAGCATTAAATAATAAAATAAACTCCTGACACCAGGAATGGAAACCATCACTGTTAAACTGGTTTGTTTACTCTGAGCTAAGCCCAGCCATGGCAGTTGCTGTGTGGCACACACAGTGCATCTTTGAGGACCACATGGCTTCCAGACACCCACAGCACTGGGTGGCTCTGCACAAATTTCATTTGGGTTCATGTCTACCAATCTGGGCCCAGTCCAAGATGGCGAAAGAGGAGCCCAAGGTGCTGTCTTTTGTCGGCTTTACTTTTGCATTTGCTGTGTCACTTTGGCTTCACTTCCCTGAGACTCAGGTTTTTGTGCCAAAGCTGTGGACGGCAATATAAGGAGGAAAAAAAATTTTTTTCCATTTTGTTAAGAAAAGAATGCTACCTTCTATTTCCTGGGTATTGTTCAACCTCACTCTAATGGTTGCACTAAGTGGGTTTTTTTTTTTTTTTTTTGACAGGCAGAGTTAGAGAGAGAGAGAGAGAAAGGTCTTCCTTCCATTGGTTCACCCCCTAAATGGCCGCTACAGCTGGCGCTGTGCCAATCTGAAGCCAGGAGCCAGGTGCTTCTCCTGGTCTCTCATGCGGGTGCAGGGCCCAAGCACTTGGGCCATCCTCCACTGCCTTCCCGGGCCACAGCAGAGAGCTGGACTAGAAGAGAAGCAACCGGGACAGAATCTGGTGCTCCAACCAGGACTAGAACCTGGAGTGCTGGCGCCACAGGTGGAGGATTAGCCTATTGAGCCACAGCGCCGGCCAGTTACACTAAGTTTCATAACTTCCCGGTACCTTTCTTTTCTTTGTGACAGACCATACAACGATTTTAATTTCTACTGCCGGAATTTTAAGTTTTAAGGAACTGACTTGTCTTCCAATAGTTCTATAAATAGAGGTGTTCATACAGTAGAAAGTGTTTCAAAAGATCACTTTTATTTTCTCCTCACTGAGGTTATGATGTCAGCATTTGCTTTTCTATCACACGTTCTTACTCCTAAAATGAAAAGGAATTCAGTACATGGGTATTTTGAGTACTGAAGCATGGAAAATATGCAATTTGGAATTTTATGTGGAAAACACTCCTGCGAGGGATTCTGTGATTCAAGTCTTTTGGCATTAACAGCTACTTCTGAAGAACAGAATCCTCTGTGTGGTGCATCTGAGATGCTCCTATTGATTGGAGTTGATTTCTAAATACCCTTGAATGATATTCCCTAAGCTTCCAGGTTCAAAGAATACTAACTCACGTGCTGGGAACCATGGCTTGTGCCTTGTGGAGTAATAAACATGAAGACTTGCTAATGGAGAAGTGCCTCCTCTCTCTTTGTAGCCTTTATACGTTAGTTTATATTGTTTCGTGCTGAAGACTGAGTGCCTATTACAGATCTACCATGAGGAGGAGAGAAAAGAAGCAGCCAAATGATCATTCAGCCTGAACTGATTGAAAATGAAGGAGAAACACCACGCACTTGCTGTGTTTCCATAGTGACACCATGGCATTGAGGATAGGTCAAAACTTAGAAACCCAGATGGTGTTATGGGAGGAAAATACCCATGTAAAGTCAACCAGCTACTATTCATCCATCCATCCATCCATCCATCCATCCATCCATCCTATCCTACCTATCTACCATCTGCATCTGACACCTGTCAATCATCTGTCCATCTTTTATCCACCTATCATGAGTCTGTCATCTATAACATCTTTCTGTATCTACCATCTATTATTTACCTATCATCCATTGCTTACCTACCAGTTTTCTCTAGCTATCATCTATGTGTCTTTGACCTTTTATTAGTACAAAAAAAAAATCATTGGTTTTTCAGAAAAGGCAGGACAGAAAGGCTTCCTACTAGAAAGCTTGCTTATATATAGTGACAGTGAGAGTTTGTCATAGTCTGTTGGACCTCTGTCAGATGCTAAAGTAGTACTAGAGTTAAAAATAGACGGATTTTCTCTATGAACAAGAAATGGTAGCAAAAGTATTTTTTTGCCCTGATGATTTGGGAGCCTGAATGGACCTAGTTCCAGTACTACAGGCCTTGAGCCCTTCCTGGTGACGTACAAGTGGAGCTGTAGTATTATACACGTTTGCTAACCGACCCACACTGTGGATTTTCCTGCTGTTTCCACCTGCTCATAGTATTGACCGTGCATTTGCCTTCATTGCCATTGCCTGTTGGATTCTGTTGTTGATTTTTTTAAAAATTTATTTGACAGGTAGAGATATAGACAGTGAGAGAGAGAGACAGAAAGGTCTTCCTTCCGTTGGTTCACTCCCCAAATGGCTGCTATGGCCGGCGCTGCGCCGATCCGAAGCCAGGAGGTAGGTGCTTCCTCCTGGTCTCCCATGCGTGTGCAGCGGCACAAACACTTGGGCCATCCTCCACTGCCCTCCTGGGCCACAGCAGAAGCTGGACTAGAAGAGGAGTAACCGGGACTAGAACCGGTGCCCATTTGGGGTGCTGGCGGCGCAGGCAGAGGATTAACCAAGTGAGCCACGTGCCGGCCCCCTGTCATTGATTTCTAAGTATCTCTGTGTCAGGGCTGGATACTTGTGTTCATTGCTAGTTTGTGTGAATGGATTCAACAACACACAGTCCCTGATCTATAAAGTAACAAGTGACAGGACCCAGTTCTGTAGGACCAAGTCCCTCTCTCAAAGGCTTCAAAGATGGGCCACATATGTACCAGGGTACTTTAGAAAGCTTTGGAAAATGGAATTAAAAGCTGAGTTTATTTGGGTGCCAGACAACTTAAAAGTCCATGCCTAGCAGAGGTATTCGGGAAGATTTATGGAAATGTATTATGCAAAAGCTATGTATGAATTTCAAAGTTTCGTGCACCAAAATAAACTCATCTTTTAATTCCATTTTCAACAGACTTTTAAAAGTGTCCTCATATGTTACAAAAATAAACCACAACCACTCATCCAAGGCACCCCTGTGATTTTAGAGTTGCTTGCTGTGGAGACTTGAAGACTGGAGTTGTCCAGACAGGGCAGGGTCCTGGGCTGGTCTTGAGAAGAGAGCATCAGAAGCAGGTTAGAGAACTGCGTGGCGTGCCTAGTGGTGAGATGACGGGAGCAGGGCAGGCCGTGTTGCCCCCTCTGGACACAGACTGTACCAGCATTGCCGGCAGTGGAGGATTCTAGGTGTGGTTTTAATAGGAAAAAAAAGTTTTTGAGTAGTCTGTGGTGCTGGGTAAGTACTATTTGGGCTACAGTTTCTCACCTATAAAATCCATTGTTATAAGAATGAAAGAGCTGATGCCATTTGGGATAACTTTTCTCTCAAGGGCCAGATAGGTAGTTTTGGCTTTTCAGGGGACACAGGCTGAGTTGCAGCTTCTCAGCTCAGCTGCTCTAGCACTCCAAGGGAACAGGCTGTGAGCCAGTAAAACTTGTAAATGAGGGGCCAGCGCCATGGCTCACTTGGTTAATCCTCCACCTGCGGCGCCGGCATCCCATATGGGCTGTGGGTTCTAGTCCCAGTTGCTCCTCTTCAATCCAGCTCTCTGCTGTGGCCCAGGAAGGCAGTGGAGGATGGCCCAAGTGCTTGGGCCCTGCACCTGCATGGGAGACCAGGAGAAGCACCTGGCTCCTGGCTTCGGATTGGCGCAGTGCCGGCTGTAGCGGTCATTTGGAGAGTGAACCAATGGAAGGAAGACCTTTTTCTCTGTCTCTTTCTCTCACTGTCTATAACTCTATCTGTGAAAAAAAAAATAAACTCATAAATGAAAGTAGACTGGAGGCTCCTTTTGGCTTGCCTGGTTTAGTTTGCTGACCCCGGATTCCAGTAAAGTATGTGTTATGTGGAAGTAAATATCTCCTTTTCCCTACTGCTAATTTTTAGATAGTTGATGAGAGCTTGGCATTTCTTAAAAGGCTTTTCTGAAGATTTTCTATGTGCAGATTGCTGAGTGAACACATTTGAGTAATCAAGTCAAGTAAAATGCTTGCTCTAATGTACCAAGTTATTTTCCTTTTTTTTTTTTTTTTTAAGATTTATTTATTTGAAAGGCAGAGCTACATATACAGAGAGATCTTCCATCCACTGGTTCATTTCCCCAAATGGCCCCAATTGCCACTGCTGGACTGGGCAAAGCCAGGAGCTTCATCCTGGTCTCCCATGTGGGTGCAGCATCCCAAGGACTCAGGCCATTTTCAGCTGCTGAACCAGGCGCACTGGCAGGGAGCTGGATCAGAAGTGGAGCAGCTGGGACTGGGGCTGGTGCCCATAAGGGGTGCCAGCAGCACAGGTGGTGGTAGCTTTACCAGCTGTGTCACAGTGCTGGCCCCCCAAGTCATCTTATGTCCTCTCTCCTCTGAGCTTTAGGTCAGAGTCTATGAGGGAAGGAACTTGACTTCCAGTTAGGACAACATGAACATCTTCCCCCTTCAGACAAGAGTTCTGGGATCTGAGACCATAGTTATTCTCCTTTAAGCTTAAGATCTTAATCATCTGAGCTTTTCAAAGGAATATAGAGTCCAAGATCCTTTGCTTTGAAGCTGACCCACCCTGAAAATTGGTAGAAGACCACCACCTCCACCCCCACCCCAACCCTGTATCTGTACTCACATGTTCAAATCAACACAACCTGAACTGAACTTTGGGCGCAGAACAAAATGTGAGAAGAGGCTAGGGCTTCCTGAGGCTGCAGCTTAATTATAGAATTGTGCAAAGCAGCTGCAAAGCCCAAGAAGAATGGAATGGCCAGCAGAGTGGGCTAGCAGAGGCCACCTGAGTGTTTCCCCAGGTTAGCATCACCTCTTGCCATGAGGCCAAAGGGGGGTGCCCATGTACTGTGGCTCCACAGAGGCAGCCTTCCTTTCTGGCCCCTGTCCCTGTTCTCTCTTAGATTTTCTTCCTGGGGGCAGCAGGCTGTGGTTTCGCATTTTTACAGTGTGAGAGCAAGACAGAAATGGATGGAGCAGCAGCAGCAGCAGCACAACTGACATGAAGACTCGCTTCCTCAGTGGCTCTATTGTTTTCCAAGAAGGCTTAAGGGGAAACCATATGGTGAAGGGCCGTAAATCAGTGCAGCTTTAGGAGCTCGGAGCAGCTGCCTTTCCACGGAGTCCCAAGAGGGCCCAGTGAATGGGACTGGGGAGGTCATTTCTGTTTTGCCACAGTAATCTGCTTTTCTGTAAGGGGAGCTGAGAGCTTGTGGCAGCCGGAACCTGCCGCAGTCCCTCTGGTACTTGGGTCCTTTTCATCTCAATTCTGCCCTCAAGCAGATCGAAGACTCCCCCTGGAGCCCAGTCCCTAGGACTGATGGGCGTGGACTTCCACCAATGACTTGACTGATCCTGTGGGCTTCAGGAACTTTGTCTCTTCTAAACATTGTTTTTGCCCTGTTTCCTCAAAGCCAAATATTCTCTCTTTTTGGTGGCACAAGTGTAGTAGTCTACAGAGAAAAACTGAAAGGGATAAAGTGAGAAAGTGAACTTCATGGGCAGCAAGCTAATGCAATAACTTATTCCCTTGTTTTCCCCAAAAGCAGTAACAACAACAACAATCCCAGTGCACGTGGAGGTTTTTTGTTGAACTTCTAGACGTGCTTTTCAAAGTGGGATTCAATGTGGCATCTCTAGGAGGTAACAAAACAGTTTTAATAGTTAGCAGCTACAGTCACTACCATTGAGTAAAATGCACGGCAAATATAATAGCTGGCCTGAGGCTTCCTATTTGTAGAAATAAATAAAAATTTAAAAAGATTCCTTTGATGGACAGTAGCTAACATACATTGAGCATCAAAAAATGTTTATCAGTTGGTCATGGACTGCAGACTGTGTCTTTCTGTTGATGGTTCCATGTTTGCAAACGGACCCGTCATTGTTGTGGGGGGCAGATGAGAGTAAGTACAGTGAACTTGTCAGTTCATGGAGTGGGCCTTCAAATGCAGAGAGGCACCTGCTACGGTGAGCTGCCGTCACTGGAAGCAGCAAGTCCACCCGTTTGTTTTTGCAACACAGTAAATTTTCATTTGTTTGTGCTGTTTTATTTTATAAAATGAAACTTGAATTGTTAGCTCTTTGAGAAATGATGGCTTGGTCAGAATGTTAGCAAAAAATAAATAAATAAATAAATTTAACATATTCCAAAAAGATTCAAGGGCAAAATCAGTATTCAGAGTGCATGGGTGCATCTAATTGGAGAAAGCTGTTGCCTGTTAATGAAGGTTATTTTGTCCCATACACGTAGTGGCTTAGCATATAGGAAAAAATGTAAACACAGCTTTGAGCTCCCTTGTCTTCTGTGTGTGAATCTTGGTCATTAACATTCGAATTCTTGTGGGAATGATAAGTACCTTTCTCATAGGTTTTGGAGTTCAAGAGGCTTCCGCCCACCCCCAGTACTCTTTTGTTTTGTTGAATGATTTCTTTTGTCCTGGTCATTGATTTTTTCGAACATATCACAGCAGTTTAAAGCCCTTGTGAGTGACAAGTCTGCTTTAAAAAGAAAAAAATCTCATTAATGGAAGAACATGACCATCAGTAGTGGTGTTGACCAGCTATGGCCAGCTCAGACAGGTGCACACTCCATTGCTGATAAAGTTAACAAGAGCCCTTGTAGACTGGGAAAGCTGCCCGTACCAGCAGAGGGGAACAAGATGGCAGGAATGTGATTCTTTTTTTTTTTTTTTTGACAGATAGAGTTAGAGAGAGAGAGAGAGAGAGAGAGAGAGAGAGAGACAGAGAGAAAGGTCTTCCTTCTGTTGGTTCACCCCACAAATGGCCGCTACGGCCAGCACTGTGCCGATCCAAAGCCAGGAGCCAGGTGCTTCCTCCTGGTCTCCCATGGTACTTGGGCCATCCTCCACTGCCCTGCCGGGCCACAGCAGAGAGCTGGACTGGAAGAGGAGCAGACGGGACCACAACCCCGCACCCATATGGGATGCCAGTGCCGCAGGTGGAAGATTAGCCAAGTGAGCCACGGTGCCAGCCCAGGAATGTAATTCTGTATCAGGTCAGGGCTGACACCAAGCAAGGAGGGACCAGTGATGAGCTTGTGATGAGCAAATGAATTTTAAGTAACTCAAGTGCTGTGCTGTGTGGTTTGTTTGCTTGAAGGATTGGGGAAGTAGTAAAGGTGAACAGCGTATAACGTTTTCTTTTTGAATTCTAATGACAGTTGTAACTGGATGTCCTAGACTCCATTGAATGAGCAATTCTGTACATTCAAACCATTCTTAGTTGCTTTTTTTTTTCTTTCTCTTGCAGGTGATATCACACAGAAAGGATATGAAAAGAAGAGGTCAAAATTAATTGGAGCCTACCTTCCCCAGCCTCCGAGTATGTAAACCTTGATGAGTAGCATAAATCATATAGCTTTAAGTTAACTGTGACATGCAAGAGAATCAACCAAGGGCACCTCCTTTCTTAATCTTGAATTGGCATCAACTCTGTCTCCTTAAATGTGTATGCTCCACACATCTAATTCCTTTGTATGCTCACACACATATTTTGTGAATACCGAAGGCACATCAGAGGTTTTATAAATGTGTCTAATAAATGTCATAGAGATCAACAGTATATCAATTCCTTTGAAATGCTATGGCTGCAAAATATCAGAACATTTGTTATTTAAACAAATTTTTGGTTTACTGAGCTAATTATTGCTATTGATTATGGTTTAAATTAATGCAGCGTGTTGTGCATGTCCTGGAGTACCAGATTGAAACATTTAGAAAACCATAATGATTTCCTGCCTGGGATTCTGAAGTCGTAAAGGTTGGTTGTGTTTGGAGATGTGGTGTAACCTGTGTTATTAACTCTTAAAAAGTTTGAAGCCTACTTCCTTCCAGCAGTTTTAAAAGGGCCTATCTGTAGAATCTCTTTGCACTTGAGCTGGAATCTGTAAATTTAAGGAAAAAGAAAACGGTTGTCACACTGGAGTTCCAACACCTCAATTCCAGTGTCTGCTCAGTTCAATTCAAAGGATGACCTTGAAAATCCTCTAGGCTTGAGGAATGGCTCAAAGCTAATGCAAGTGATTTTTTTTCCCCCTCAAGAACAGAGTGGCAATGCAAGTTTTGAAAGCTAGAACTGAACTCCACTGTTTTCACTGCTGAAACAGAGTTACAAGGTTTCAGTCTGCAGCGTCCACATCTGCGTGGACCACAGTTCTGTTCTCCAGTTCCTCCCTGCGGTTCTGAGGCCTCCAGCTGTGTTCTGTTAGCCAGTGGAGCTCATTGTGCCAGCAAACGCAGCGTGTGCCTTGAGTTTCTTCTCTAGCTGTGATTTTGTTTCGGTGTTTTCGGATTGCCTTTTGTGTGTGGTTTTTTTCCCTCGCTTGGTTCTGCAGAAAGTTGCCGTAACGGGGGCCGTGGGTGTGCAGGCCTGACTTAGCCCAAAGGCCGGGTTGATGAAAAGGAAGAGCATGGAAACGGCTTGGCTGGAAGCTCCCAGGCGGACGGAGCAGTGTTGCGGGCAGTGCTTACACGGGGGCCCGCCTTGGCTTCTCCTTCCCCAGGGCCGTCCTAGCGGCCCGGTCCCTCGATGCATGCCTGCCTGCAGGTGAATTCTGCGTCCTGCAGGAAGGCGGATGGGCCGGCTGTAGGCCCCTGCCGTTGTCGGAGTCATGGCGGTCGTGCCTTAACCAAAGTGAAACAGAAGCAGCTCCTCGCTTTCCCGACAGGACGGTCCTCGGGGGTCGCCGCTGGCCCTGGGGGCCGTCGGTGGTCCCCTTGGTGGTCTGTGTGCTGTTCTGCATGGGGTCGGCAGCTCTGCTCAGCGCTGTAACAAATTAAAAAAAAACTAAAGTCTGAATTAATTAGTTTTTTTTCAACTTGTTACAGCAGCGAATGGAGCTGCCGTGGTTCGCTGTAGACTGCAGCACGGCGAAGGAGCGCCGAGGAGAACCTTCCGCGCTGCCCACGTCGGCGTGTGCGACATCCGAGACGCCGCGGCCAGGGAGCGGGCGGCCAGCGCCGCGGGGAACCGGCCTCTGTTTTACTTTCGTTTCGGTGAGCGCTGCTTTGCAGAAGAGAGAGAGAAAACCTCAGAAGACGGGCCACCCACCTCCCCGCCAGTCCGCGTAGAGGTGGGGCGAGGCCCCGGGGGACCTACAGGGGACCCTTGTCCAGGTGGCTGCGGCCCAGGCGCTCCCGAATCCCAGAGCTCAGTGACTTGGGGCCCAGCTCGCTGTGTGTTGCTTTTGCTAAAACGGAATGTTCTTGCCTTCACAACCCTGTGGCTTGTAAAACGCTGTAGGAGGACGCATGCGTGACAGCTCAGGAAACTTGCTCTTAAAATTGTTGGTCTTCTGCTAACTCGTGTCTCATAGCCCAAGATCCAGGCAAAGAAGGGATTGCTGCATCTTGACCCCCTGAAGTCTGCTAGAGACCGGGGTGACTCGGAGGTCTAGTATGATCCCCGTCCAGAGGGCAAAAGCCCAGGGTTCTGGGGTAGAAAAATCAAACCAGTTAATCCCAGAGTGTGTTCTCAGGCGATGTTCCTACTGGAAAGATCAGGACCACACTGCTGAGCAGTGGTTCATATGCGAGGCGTTCGGGAGGCAGCAAACATTTTCATAGAACAAGAAAATGAAGGTTTGTAGATTGTGTCCTTAGGTTCCCATTCAGGGAGATAACAGAAAACAATAACCAAGAGACAGACTTCAGTATCGCCACTGGCTGCTGGGGTCTCCCAAGGAGGGTGTGGGAGGCATGGTCTCAGAAGCTTCTGCCAGCATCTGTCCCGATGGTGAGCTGCCCGGCAGCTGTCTATGCCTTGCTGGGAAAGGATGGAGGGCTGAGGAGCCCGCGACAGAGGCACATGTGTGCTCTGAAGTCCATCTCAGAATTTCTGGTCACTGAAGTCACAGGAACAGATCCTGCCTGGGCATGTAGGTCCCGAGCTCTGGGATACACCTCTTCCCCTGCTGTTCCCCGAAAGAAGAACCCGCAGTCCAGTTCTGCATGGTCTCAGGTCAGGACTGCATATTCCAAGGCCAGTGCACTTGATTCCAAGCTAGTGTTGTGGTTTTTTACCGGTAATCTTTCTCTTTTAAAGAGTTACTTATTTGGGGGCCGGCACTGTGGCATAGTGGGTAAAGCTGCCGCCTACAGTGCCCGTGTCCCATATTGGCACTGGTTCAGGACCTGGCTGCTGCTCCACTTCTGATTCAGCTTTCTGCTATGGCCTGGGAAAGCAGTGGAAGATGGCCCAAGTGCTTGGGCTCCTGCACCCATGTGGGAGACCCAGAAGGAGCTCTTCGCTCCTGGCTTTGGATCAACTCAGCTCCTACCATCGCAGCCATCTGGGGAGTGAACCAGCGATAGAAGACCTCTCTCTCTCTCTCTCTTTCTCTCTCTGCCTCTGCCTGTCTGTCACTCTGCCTTTCAAATAAATAAATAAATCTTTAAAATAGTTACTTATTTGAAAGGCAAAGAGAGAGAGACAGAAATCTTCCATCTGCTGCTTTGCTCCCCAGGTCTAGGCCAGGCTGAAACCAGGATCCAGGAGCTCCATCCTGCTCTGCCTCATGAATGTATGGTAAGGGCCCAGACACTTGGGCCATCCTCCACTGCCTTCCCAGGCACATTTGCAGGAAGCAGGAATGGAAGTGGAGCAGCCAGATTTGAGAAGCATTTCGATATGGGATGCCAGCATCACAAGTTTTGGCCTAAGTCCCGTCCACCACAATGTCAGCCCCGATCTTTATTTCTGAGAAGTTGCCCTTGGTTATTCATTAACGACAACTTTATTCTCTGGAAAACACATGTTTTCTTTCTTTCTTTCTTTCTTTCTTTCTTTCTTTCTTTCTTTCTTTCTTTCTTTCTTTCTTTCTTTTCTTTTTTTTGTTTTTGTTTAAAGATTTTTAGATTTTTTGAGAGATAGAATTACAGACAGTGAGAGGGAGAACCAGAGAGAAAGGTCTTCTGTCAGCTGGTTTACTTCCCAAATGGCGGTGAAAGCCGTAGCTGGGCTGATCCAAAGCCAGGAGCCAGGAGCGTCTTCCAGGTCTCCCACACAGGTGCAGGGCCCAAGCACTTGGGCCATCTTCCACTGCTTTCTCAGGCCATAGCAGAGAGCTGGATCAGAAGAGGAGCAGCCAGGAATTGAACTGGTGCCCGTATGGGATTAACCTATCGTGCCATAGTCCTGGCCCTCACATAGTTCTAATGCAAAGATTTTTCTTTACTGGCCTGATTGGTAAACATGAGATCTGTATGAAAAATATATTGTTTTTCTATTTTAATCATCCCTATTCAAACATACAGTTTCCAGTAAGGGGTTTGTGTTTTGATGAACTTGGCTTTTTGACATTTTTATTTACCATAGAAAATATTAAAATTTCTGTAGGAAGTATTGTAAAAATACTTCTGAGGTGTTGGGGGATACATGAGTATAAATTAGAATGGCATTTTGCAAAAGCTGATGGCTCAGGCTTGAGCCGCCAAGCAGTGGCCCCTTCCCGGGGGTGGGGACAATCAGGACAGTGTCATCTGCTGGCTTTTCACAGTAGCTCAGGGAGTAAGTGCTGTTACAGTGACTGGTAGTGACTCAGATGCCAAAGGAGCATACGATGTCTTGGGCGAATGCCTTACTGTTGTGGTTTTGATACCCTTTGAGAGTGTCCCTGAAGGGTTCATATGTTAGCAGCTTGGTCCTCAGGGTGGTGACGTGGGGAAGTAATGTGACCTTTAAGAGGTGAAGCCAAATGGGAGGTGAGTAGTTCCCTAGGAGCTCTGTCCTAGGAAAGAACTAGCATAGTTTTCATGGGACCCTAGCTCCCTCGAGAGATTACAAAAAAGCAACACTCGGGGCAGGTGTTTGGCCTAGCAGTTAAAGCCATCTCTTGAGCCATCTGCATTCCATGTTGCGGTGCCTGGGTTGGAGTCTCACTTGCAGCTTCCTGCCAGTGCACAATTTGAGAGGTAGCAGGGTATGGTTCAAGTAGTTGAGTTTCTGCGGCCTACATGGGAGACCTGAATCCGGTTTCTAGCTTCCAGCAGTGGTCTGATCCAGCCCCAGCTGTAGCAGACTTTTGGGAAGTGACCCAGTGGGTGGAGCTTTCTCTCTCTCTCTCTCTCTCTCTCTCTCTTAAATTCTTAAACTAAATTAAAGACTACGTCTTTATTTTTTAAACACTAAAGAACAAGGGTTGGCCCCTCCTTGCCCTCTGTGCAGGTGTTTCAAAATTCTGAGCTCTTTTCTTTCTTTTTTTTTTTTTGAAAGATTTTATTTAATAAATACAAATTTCATAGGTACAGCTTTTGAAATACAGCAGTTCTTCCCCTCATACCTGCTCTTCCACCCCCACTCCTGTCCCACCTCCTACTCCCTCTCCCATCCCACTCTTCATTGATGTCTCTATAATTTTGTTCAAATGACTGCAGAACCTGGAAAAGCTGTTGCTGCTATTGATACATAACATACTGCTATTACTGGTCTTTTTATATAAATATATATATATATATACATATATATAATTGAATTTTTGGAAATTTTAGCTGTGCTGTCAACTTTGAGAAAAGTATCCCAGTTTACCATGTTGAGTTGGCATTGTACAGAAATTAACAGCCATATTGGTCTAGAAACGTTAAACTTAATTTTTTTTCCATTTGTACAGGGGTAATGCACTGTATTAAATATTTAAGGTCTTAAAAAAAGATTCATTTTTAATTATCTTTATATACAGAAGATCAGCCCTATACTAAGTAAAGATTTCAACAGTTTGCACCCACACAGACACACGAAGTATAAAGTACTGTTTGAAGACTAGTTTTACTGTTAATTTTCATAGTACAACACATTAAGGACAGAGGTCCTTCATGGGGAGCAAGTGCACAGTGACTCCTGCTGTTGATTTACCAACTGACACTCTTATTTATGATGTCAGTGATCACCCGAGGCTCTTGTCATGAGCTGCCCAGGCTATGGAAGTCTTCTTTTCTTTAGACATACCTAGCCTCAAGTATTTTGTTGTAGAAACAGAAGATGGACTAACACACTTCACTAAATTAGACGAGGAGGGCTATGCAAGAGCTATGAGGAACTAAGAAAAGTACATATTTCGTGAAGATAGGGTTCAGAAGGATTATGTTGAAAATCATTTTCAAAGAGAAAATAGTACTTTGGGGAACTTATGCATTGGCTGCTTGCCCTCTTGCAGATTTTTTTTTCTTTTTTGGAGGGTCCATGTAGTGTTTCATTCAAAAATCTTCCTTCATTAATCACTAGCCCCATTAAGCTTGTAAAAATAGAACATAAAATCTACCATCTAGTTCGACTCCCTTCAGGGATATCTTAATAACATAGTGTCAGCCTCGATAATGTGCCTCCACTGCTTCTGTGTCACAGGCCATGGCAAGGAAAGTAGTAAAATTTCACTGTCACCCATAAATAGCAAAGCTCTCCTTGCCCAAATATAGTCCTCCTTTCTCGGAGCATGTGTACTAGCTGCGTACGACTTTGTACGTGATCGTTCCTGAAATGCATCTCAGCCCTGAGCGACTAATGTAGATGCAGTGTTCTCCTCCAAGCTCAGCCTGCTTTGTCTTCAACTGCCAGGCGGCTTTATGCTGAGTGACAAGTCATAAAAAATTGGCTGTGGCTGAGGTCTCGGTGAATTTGGCCAGTAAGAGCCAGTTGTCAGGTCTGCCTGTTTTCTCGACCTGCTGCTCCCTGGGGCCCACCTGGACAGCTTCCCTCAGAGAAGAGACTGCTCCTGGTTAATAGCTCACATCTGTTGCCACTGGCGACCACAGGTGTCCCTCTCCCCCCACTGGAGTGTAGATTTCATTTGGCGCTGGCCAGGCCCTGACTCTTACCCCAACCTTGGCCTTTTCTCAGCCCCTACAGCTTTTCGTGCAGCTGAGTTCCCCGACAAGTTCACGCTGTCTTCCATGTTAGGAAATGCACCTAGGTATTGTTGAAAGCTCAGGCCAAATGCCACTTCCTTGAGAATTTTCTCCTCTGGTCCCTCCAGAGAGGCCCAGGTTCTACCCTTCACGCCACAGTTGTGGCTGGATGAGTGTCAATGATTATTCAGTGTTCCACTTCCACCCCCATTGCGGTAGGATGCAAGCTGTCTGAGGACCCCTAGTCTCCCACACACAGCCAGAGGGCGTTCAACAGATACTTGCTGAATGGGTGCTTTGGTCGACAGGGAGGCACTGTGTCTACTTGTGTTCCTGACAGGTAGGTGGGTGGCAGCCTGGTTAGGTAATTTGCACAAGTTCGAGGTGGCAGAATGGGGCAGTGGCTCACTTTTCCTGACCCCTGAGTTACCACCTCCAGTCTCCTACTCACTGGGCCTACATCACGTGGGATATGAGCAGCAAGACTGTACCAAGAGTAGAACAATCAGAGAATTAGTCCCACTGAAGGTAAATGCCAGGCTACAGTGCAGCAGTTTAGTTCTGTGTTATGCAAACAAAACTAATGATGCTCCAGGTATCTCCTCTCTGTGCCCATGGGCTCATTTTTATCGCTGATATGGATAAATTTAAATGACAACTGATGCGAAGTGTCAAAGGATAACATGATTTTTAATCTCAGTGTGTTCCAATCAGCCGAATCTTATTATTATTCTAGAACTCAGCTTGAGAATTCTAGTGTCTGATGCTATAACCGAAAACGAGCTGTTCTGGCCTGAATTCCATTACTTGAAGTGACTCGCTTTGGCCACTTCAAGTTACTGGTACAGAGAGAGCTTCCCCTGAAACATGCTTGCAGATTGCCCTGCTAAGATTGGATGATTGTGAAAGAGAATACTGCCCACAGCTGGTAGAGCTAAGCGTTTGTGATGTTTGCACATTGGTCGCATGTGAAACGTAAAACGTTCTTATTTGAAAAGATACAGACTTGAGTCAGGGGCAGGTAGGTGTTGGACCAAACCAATGAAGATGCTGGTTTGGAAACCCATGATTCACACTGGGGCAGCTGTATTTGATTCTTGTCTCTAACTCCAGTTTCCTGCGAATGCACACCCTGGGAGACAGTGGTGATAGATCGAGTAGCTGGGTCCCTGCCGACCCTCTGAGAGACTTGGATTGAGTTTCCAGCTGCAGCTTCTTCAGCTCCTGGCTCCTGCGGGGTTTGGAAAAGTGAGCCAGTGTCTGGGAGCTTGCTGTCTGTCTGCGTCTCTCTCTGCATCTCGAATTATAAAGGAAATTTTGTTTTGAAAAGTGGATCAAATGGCATTTTGCCCCATTATCTTTAGAAAATAAAGCTCACAGGCACTAGCCTGTGTATCTGACTGTTGTCGATCTGTTCTGAGTTTTCATGTTAACAGCTACTGTACTTCTGCAGTAGCAGATACACCAGTTTGATTAAGATGTAAGGTCACATTTCAGAAGAGAAGAAATATGAGTACTTAGGTTGGTATTGCCTATTCGTGGCTGAGAATGCATCCTTTCCAGATTGAATTTCTAGAGGAAGTGAACTTCCATCAACAACGGGTAAATTACCCGTATCCCAGAAAACCATGCTTTTTCATCAGTCACACATGCTCATCTGCTCTTAATTATCTAATATATATTCTTCTGTCCTATGCATCTGTTGGTTTGATCAGGTGAACTTCTATTTTTAGTGGCATTAAACGACAGGTTCCTCGTCCCGTATGTCAGATGGTAAGAAGGAACAGAACTGAATTCACTTCCATGTAATGTTTCTGGAGTGTGAGCAGAGCTGGGTGTGAAGACCTGCTAGGGAGGATGGTGTCTATTTCAGAGCTGGCTCATATATATTTCTGTGAAAAATCTGTGAGGTACAAGAAAAAACGTAGAAATGTGAAGTTCCAGCCCTAATGATGAACTTGGCATCTTACCCAGTGGGTCTAAACCAACAGTGATGACATTGGATTCAGATGTAAATGTCAGACTCACTCAAGTTCCAGATGGTTTTACATTGTCCAATTTATAATTCGTGAGTTTTTAACTGAATTAAAATACTACTATAGGAAAATTATTAAGCAAATTTATAGTGATTTGTGACAAATGTCGCCAAAAGATGAGATCAATGACAATAATGAAAGAATTGAGTTCATTTGGTTCGAGTAGATACTAAAGTGCTTATGATTTGTTTTTACTCTATTTTGTGGTGTTCTCATTGAGTCAGTAAAAAGCAAATGTGATTTTTTTTTCTGTACATTCAACAGTACTGTTTAATTCCTGGCAAAGTATTTGATTGAATTTACTTTTGAAATAAGTGCCAGTATATGAATAAGGTAGTATAATTAGACACTATAAAATATTGGGACAGCATTCAGAATCTGCTTTTGGAGGTACTTGAAATATGGGAGAAAAAATCCCCAGAAATTAAACAAAGTGTCTAGAGCAGATAGTAAGTGCTAGCCTCGTGGCTAAGCTGCCACAGGATCCTGAGTTCCAAGCACATTGTACACTTGTTCTTACGAGCAAGGGAACAGGCCAGAAGACACTGGAGTGACTATGAGTGTACCCACCCCTCAGTGTTCATGGAAATTGAGGCAATACAGTTTGCTCAGGTTACAGAATTAGAATATGACGTGAATTTGAATGAAGGTCTACTTATCTTAAATTCCATGTACTTTTCTGTTTTTTTTTTTTAAATTAGCAATAATTGTACCTGTTTATGGCTTCACTCTGATATTCAATACATGAATATGGTGTATAGCAATCATAGCAGGGCAGTCAACATTTTCCCTTCTTTGACTTTACTTTATGATTGGAGGCGTGGGGAATGTGCTAGGTTACTGTGAAATACCGTACTATGTTGTGGAACACTGGGAACTAACTTACTTCAGACTTTGATTGGTACCCATTATCCAAACTCCCTTTGTCTGCTTCTACCCCTCACAGTCTCTAATAATCATCATTCTGTGTTCATTGAGAGACTTTTTTCTTCCCCTTTTTTAGTTAAAATTTTCACATATAAAGGACAACAAGTGCTATTTATCTTTCTGTGTCTGGCTTGTTTGATTTAACATGGTGTCCTCTGGTTCCATCCATTTCATTGCAAGTGACAGAATTTGATTTGAATAGTATTTCATTGTGTATATATACCACATTTTCTTTATCCATTCGTCCAATGATAGGTACTTGGCTGCTTCCATATCTTAAGTATTGGAAACAGTGCTGCTATAAACGTGGTGGAGCAGGTATCTCTTTGATGCGGTAGTTTTGTGTTTTGCTTACATACCCATAGTGAAATTGCTGGGTTATGACAGTTGTATGTGTAGTTTTGTAAGAAATCTCTGTACCGTTTTCCATAGTGGTTGTACTGATTTTTGTTTTCACCAACAGCATATGAAAGTTCCCCTTTTCTCCACATCCTTGCCAATATTTCCTTCCTGTCTTTTGAGAATAGCCATTCTAACAGCAGTGAAATAATAATTCATTGCAGTTTTGATTTCCATTTCCCTGGTAACTAGTCTTATTGAGCATTTTTAGATAGCATTTTTTGGCTGTTTGTATTTCTTCTTTTGAAAGCTACCTGTTCAGATCATTTGCCTGTTTCTTAACTGGAATGATTGGTTTATTGATGCTGAGGGGGTTTTTTTTGTTCCTGATATATTCTGAATATTAATCCTTTGTTGGATAAGTAGCTTGCAAATGTCTTTTCCTACTCTGTGCATGTCTCTTCACTGTATTTATTGTTTCCTTTGCTGTGCAGAAGCTTTTCATTTGTTGCAATCCTATTTGTGTCATTTTATTTTTGCTTGATTGTGCTTTTGGGGCCTTACTCAAAAACTCATCACCTAGACCAATGTCTTGAAGTTTTTCCCTATGTTTTCTTCTAGTAATTCCATAGAGTCAGGTCTTGCATTATGGCCTTTGATCCTCTTGAGTTGATTTTTGTATACGGTGAGGGGTAGGGATGCATTTTCATTCTTCTACATATGTGTATCCACTTTTGTCAACACCACTTACTGGAAAGACTATCTCCAGTGTATCTTCTTGGCCCCTTTGCCAACAATCAATTGTCTGTATGTGTGTGGATTAATCTGCAGGCTGGCTATTCTGTTCCATTGATCTGTATGTGAGTTTTTATGCCAGTCCCATATGGTTTTAATTACTATAGCTTTGAAGTCCAGTATTGTGATGCCCCTGGCTTCCCCCCCCACCCTTAGGATTGGCTATCCAGGGTCTTCTGTGGTTTCATATGATTTTTAGGATTTTTAAATTTATGTACACAATCTCATTGGTATTTTGATAGTAATTGCTTCAAACCTGTGGATTGCTTTAGATATGTGGCCATCTTAATGATATTTTTCCAGTGAATGAACAATGAACATCTTTCCATTTTTTTGTGTCATTGATGATTTCTCTCATCAGTGTTTTATAATTTTCATGGTAGAAATGTTTCACATCTTTGGTTACATTTATCACTAATTATTTAATTTTTTTGTAACTTTGTACTTTTATAGAATGTTTTCATCCACGTATCCTTCATGTTTTCTTTTAAAAATACTCATATCTTGCAAACCAAAATTTTAAGTGTATTTCTCTTTCTATTTGAATTTAGAAATCTTAATTTCTTCTTTTTTTTTTAAGAGTTATGTATTTATTTGAAAGAGTTACACAGAGAGAGAAGAGGCAGAGAGAGAGAGAGAGAGGTCTTCCATCCACTGGCTCACTCCCCAGATGGCCGCAACTGCCAGAGCTGTGCCGATCCGAAGCCAGTAGCCAGAAGCTTCTTCTGGGTCTCCCACGTGGATGCAGGGGCCCAATGACTTGGGCCATCTTCTACTGCTATCCCAGGTCATAGCAAAGAGCTGGATGGGAAGTGGAGCAGCCGGCACTTGAACTGGCGCCCATATGGGATGCCGGCGCTTCAGGCTAGGGCATTAACCCACTGCGCCACAGCGCCAGCCACAATTTTTTTAAACATTTATTTATTGATTGATTTTTTGAGAAAGAGAGATATCTTCCATCTGCTGGTTCACTCCCCAGATCACCAAAGCAAGGAGCCAGGAGCTTCCTCCATGTCTCCCACCTGGGTGGCAAGGACCCAAACACTTGGCCATCTTCTGTTGCTTTTGCCAGGCCCCTAGCAAGGAGCTGGATAGGAAGAGGAGCAGTCAGGACAAGAACCAGCACCCACATGGGGTGCCAGTGTTGCAAGCGGCAGTCTTACCTGCTATGCCAAAAAGGTGGCCCCCAGAAATCTTAATTTTTTTAAAGCACATTTAATATCCTGAATAATGAAATGTTGTCTGTCCTGCCCATTTCTGACCTGTAGTGCGTGCTTCATTGTGTTAGAGGTGGGTGGGTGGCCCTCCAGTTAACAGGAAGATTAGTGTGCTGCCTAGTGTCTGTTTCACCTCTGAGCATTAATAAACTGCTCTACTTCATCTGAAATTGGTGAATTGTTGAGATGATGAAACTATATTGTTAGACATTTGCTCCAGGGAATTCTTTCTTAATTCTGCTGAAAGTAGACAATTTCTGATAAGAAAGGCTCATTTTTCTGTTTCCTTTCCCTTGGACGTAAGCAGATTTTCACATCTGGGTGGAGGAAGAGCTCCTGAAGAAGTGAGAATAATGGTGGGAGGGGCAAAAATGAGGGACTCTGGGATCTTTCCAGTTGAGTCGGATGTGCAGACACAAGTGGAAGACAGAGCTGGAAAGGAAGTGGGGGGTTGAGGGGTCTTCAGTTCAGATGGAGGAGTGTAAGGCTTTGCTCTGCAATTCACAGGCAAAGGGATAAAATTCAGCAAGGCTTACTTGGACCAAGTAGGAAGAACAACCGCAGGCACGGAGCGGAAGCAGTGGAAGCTGTAGCATCCCAGCCACAGATGCCATGGCGACCATGAAGAGGAGCCACGTTAGTTTATTAAGCCTCAGGGCGGGCAGTAGGGCAGGGGAGGACAGCAGTGATGCGGTTTGCGAGTTTCGGGACATGGAGTGTTTGACGGCTGTGTACGGGACCTAGGCAGTCATGGAGGGGAGTGAGCTCAGTACAGGGGCTGGGCTGTGTGTCTTCTCGTTTTCCCTGCTGACTTGCTTGTGCACCTGGGATCCCCTGCATGTCTTTTTGGGAATTGGATTTGTGGTCCCATTGTAATTCTGAGGAAAATAAAAATCTCACCAGCATCATCACATTTACATTGAAGTCGTCTGTCTTCCCTATGAGTCTTGAAAAAAAAATGGCCCATTGATTGAGAAAGATCTCCCGAGCCTGTCTGTGGGCTGGGGACCGTGTTGCCACTCTTGCTCTTAACATGTGTGTCTCGTTAATAAGAATCCCATCTGACGTAAATCTGTGTCAGATGACCTCAAAAGTGTTTGGATGTTGTGTCATTCCTGGCCAACAACCTAAAATAGTAGTGGTTTCCATATTTTAAGAATGCTGGTGCGTAGATAACAGACCGTTGTAATAGGATTGCACAAATGCCTCACCACATCTTCAAGGTGTAAGCCGGATTTTCTTCATGTCATGAATAATGATCGTGGATGTAAGTGCTGGACACCACCAGAGGCAGCAGCAGTACGTGGCTGAACAAAACACAGCTCCAGGCCTTACATCCTGTTTGGGGAGCAAGGCAGTGGGGGCATCCAGAGTACAGTGTGCTCTGGAGCCAGGTGTCCGGGAATGTCTGTCATAAAGAAAAAGGCAATGACAACTGGATGTTTAAACACCACTCCAGAGTGGCACGGGCTGCCTGAGCTCAAATTCCACTTCTGTGCCTGTGCTCCCTCATCATTAAAGTGATGGAAGGGCCGGTGCTGGGGCATAGCAGGTAAAGTTGCCACCTGCAGTGCCAGCATCCCATATGGGTGCTGGTTCATGTCCCAGCTGCTCCACTTCCAATCCAGCTCCTTGATAATGCACCTGCAAAAACAGTGTTTGGGCCATCTTCCACCCACGTAGGAGACCCAGATGGAGTTTCAGGCTCCTAATTTTCACCCTGACCTAGACTCAGCCATTGCAGCCATTTGGGGAGTAAACCAGCGATGGAAAATCAGTTAATCTCTCTCTCTCTCTCTCTCTCTCTCTCTCTCTCTCTCTCTCTCTCTCTCTCTCTCTCCTTCTCTCTCTCTAACTCTGCCTTTCAAATAAATAGCCAAATCTTTTTTTTAAAGCTAATAAAAAATACTGTGATGGAAATAATATTTCCTATCTCATGGTCAACAAACGAATAACTATGAAGTGCTTAGGCCAGTGCTGTTAGGCACCAGTTGTTATTTCTGTCTAGAGAGGGAAATGGAACCTTAGAAAGGTGAAGAAACTTGTCCAAGGGCGCAGGTAGTGTCTGGAGCCAGAACTCAGTCTCAGGGTCTCTGGTTCCGGAGCACAAGATCTCTCCATGGTGCTGTTTTGCCTCTCACTTCACATAGAACCTGGAACTAATTTGTGCCTAGCACTTGGCCAGCACATAAATGCCTGATAAATGTTCGTAGGAAAAAGGATTCAGCCTGGATCGTTGTCATGTTTTTGCCCTCCTGTGTGTCCTGTGCTCGGGGACAGTCACCCTGTCTCCACTGGGACTCCTTCCTTCCCAGTGGGCTCACGAGCCTCTCTTAACCTTCCCGTAACTTCTACTGAGGGGCTTCTGGTCTTCCTGGGGCTCTAGTAGGAGGGGCTTTCAATAGTTACACATATTTATGAATGGGAGCAGTCAGCAGTAGTGAATCTGAAGCTGTATAATGGTGTATTACTTATTATTCGTCTGTCCCAGCCACAGTATTTTAAAATTTTTTTTATTTGACAGGTAGAGATATAGACATTGAGAGAGAGAGAGAGACAGAGAGAAAGGTCTTCCTTCCATTGGTTCACCCCCCCAAATGGCCGCCATGACTGGCGCTGTGCCGATCTGAAGCCAGGAGCCAGGAGCTTCCTCCTGGTCTCCCATGCAGGTGCTGGAGCCCAAGCACTTGGGACATCCTCCACTGCCCTCCCGGCCAGCCATAGTATTTAGTCAGTTCCAGTTGTGATGGGCCAGCCGAGTGATCTCTCAGTTAGCTCGAGTCCTTCAGTGATGACCAGTTAAATTCTAGCCCAGAGCTGCCTGTCCATCTGATGGAGGCGTTTTTATTGCCAAGACCTGCCTTTGAAGCCAGCTCAGAGCTCCTTCCGAATGAGGTCAGGTGAAGATGGACGAAGGAAATGTGCTAACATTCCAGTTTCTTTTACCTTCTTATCGCTTAGTGACCTGTTAAAGCTGTTGTCCTTTCGACTAGTTTTATTCACTTGTTAAAAGCTGCTGTTGTAAACTGTGCATTCTACCTATGGGAGTAAATATCCATGATGTTTGTGTACAACACTGGCTGAGGACAGACCGAGGCGGTCCACGTACCCAGCAGGCAGCAACCTACTCCTCCATGCTGCAGCATCTGGGGGCATCAAAAGGAGGTTTAAGGTTGAAAGTAATCCCAGGAAGCTTATTTGAATGAACTAGATAGGTAATAGAACAGTTACTGAAAGCCAAACATTGAAAAAAAATCAACCTGGGGCTGGCACCTGCAGTGCTGGCTTTCCATATGGACATTGGTTCAAGTCCCAGCTGCTCCACTTCCAACCCAGCTCTCTGCAGTGGCCTGGGAAAGCAGTGGAACATGGCCCAAGTCCTTGGGCTCCTGCACTCGCATGGGAGAACTGGAAGAGGCTCCTGGCTCCTGGCTTTGGAGTGAGCCCAGCTCCAGCCATTGCGGCTATTTGGGGAGCGAACCAGCACGTGGAAGACTTCCTCTCTGTGGCTCGGCATTTCAAATAAATAAGTAAATCTTTAAAAAACAAAGACCAGTGAAACTTGGCAATGTGAAATATACATTTATCTCTGCTTCTTCCCAAACTGCTCTAAAAGGTCCCTAAATATAAGGTATAAATCCACAGGATAAGAGAATTTGAGTAATCTTACCAAGTGTTTATGATACATTAAGTAAAGGAACTGGTGTTATATTACTTAGTAAAAAGTAGAGAAAACCTGTATGTCAACATACTGAAGAAAGCTGTGGATGCCACCCTACTCAGAACTGAAAGAAAGGCCATCTAGGAAGCAGATGACCACATCTCCCACCCTTCTGCCAGACAGGTTTATCCCCTAGAGAAATGAAACCAGAGGGGCTCCTGATAGGGTGACACCAGGCAGCACAGAAACAGGGACTCTAAACGAGAACACCACAGTGGAGAGTGAAAACAGCCCAGCCCCCGCGCGGTGTGCTTGCCCATGCAGAGTCTCAAGGCAGGAGCCAGGGAATCTCATCCTTGGGCGAATGGGCAGCCCAGATAAGATACCCGCTGGGAGGAGCTGTGGTGGTGCCCGGCCACAGGAAGGAAAAAGTGGCTTGCAGCTCCTTCAACAGGAATGAAAAAGATATTGTCCCTGCTGACACTGGAGCAAAGAAACAGATACTATGGAAAGATTACTGCATCAAACTTATTTTCATTTAACTTCTCAATAATAATTGAAAACAATGGCAATGAATAAAAATGATTTCATCTAGAGTTTGATGTCTAGTTGAACAACCCATTCATATTAGGTAGAAAGACATTTTCAGTCCTGCGGGGCCTCCAAATATTGCTTCTTATTCATCCTAAGTACCCTTAGAATCCATGTGAGGCCCTTTTTAAAATAAAGGTTTTATTTATTTATTTATCTATCTATTTATTTATTTGAGAGGCAGAGTTACAGAGATAGAGAGAGGGGGAGAGACAGAGAAAGGTCTTCCACCCGCTGGCTCACTGGGACACCTCAAGTGGCCACAATAGCCAGAGCTGGGTGGATCCAAAGCCAGGAGCTTCCTATAGGTCTCCCATGTGGGTTCAGGGGCCCAAGCATTTGGGTCATCTTCCACCGCCTTCCCAGGTGCGTTAGCAGAGAGCTGGATGGGAAAAGGAGCAGCCAGGACACGGACCAGTGCCCACATGGTGGAGGCTTAGCCTACCATGCTACAATGCCAGCCCCAGGGCACTTCTTAAAGATAGTAAACAGTGAAAGAAGGCATGGAAGATGGTGAGGAATGAGTGACTTAATGCAATACAAAACAAAAGGAAGTCTCAGCAGGAAGAGAGCCCTGCATGGCAATTATGTAGCAGCTCTGGGGACCAAGGTTAGGGAAGGACAGGGCATGCCTAGAGAACTAGAAGGAAAACTAGAATTGTTCTAAAACATTATTGCCAGTTGTCAGTGTTTGATCATGAAGCGGAAAATGTGGGGAAAAAGTTTTTTTGGTTGTGTGGCAGTATTTTGGAAGGTTTAACAATAAGTAAATTGTAAACCAAGCTAAATGAAAAAATCCAAATATTAACTCCGGAATCATCAGAAAGTATCAGAGAGAAGGCTATTCCTAACATACTGCTGTCTCTGCAGAAACCAGTCTCTACCTTATCCTGATAGCAGGGATAGTGATGACTGCTGGTGTCAGGGAGCCTGCCTTGTACTGTCTGAAAAGCACAGCTCAAGAAGTAGGCTTATAAGTGTATTTGCATAAGTAGGTGTGTGAATACCAGGTCAGAACTATTTTTCCTTTCTTATTCTTTATATTTGTATATATGAAAGGCAGAGCTGCAAGAATATGTGTGCACTTGTGTGTGTGTGTATGTGTGTACAAAGAGAAAGAGGGAGTATACATTCTCTTGCTTCCATTTTCTGGCTTACCCCCCAAATACCTTCAGCAGCTGATGCTGGGCTGGACTGAATCCAGGAGTCTGAAACTCATTCTGAGTCCCCTACATGGATGGTGGTGGATCCAAGCACTTGAGCCATCCCCTTTGGCATCCCAAGATATGTATTATCAGAAGTGGAGGTGGGATTTGAACCCTTGAACTCTGGTATGGGATGTAGGCCTCCCAAGTGGTGGCTTAACCACTGTACCACAGTGCCTGCCCCCTCTTGTTCATACATGATTTTTTTTTAAAATAAAAAATTATATTTATTTGAAAGAGGGATAGAGAAAGGGTGAAAGAGAGACATCTTTCATCTAGATCACTCCCCAAATGTTTGCAACATCCTGGGGAGGCCAGGCCAAAGCCAGTAACCTGGAACTCTAGCCACGTCTCCCATGTGGGTAGCAGGGACCCAAGTACCTGGGCCTTCATCCAGTGCCTCCCAGGGGCATCAGCAGGAAGCTGAGTCAGAAATACTGAGTAGCCAGAACTCGAACAAGGCACTCCAGTAAAGCATGCAGACATTCCATGCAGTGACTCGACCATTGAACCACAGTACCTCCCCCACAGAAGATTTAATATTATCCTTTGACTTTATAAAGTGTGAGTATGTTTGGTATAAAAGGTATTTTTTAAAGACAATTGGTAAACAATACCCGGAAGAGGTTTGAGATCTTTAAATCATTCCCTGGTGACTTCCATATGCTCGCTGCATGAAGAACTCAGAGCCTAACAATGTGGGTGCAGCATCAAAAGTTGCTCAGAAATCATCAGAATAACAGAAATATTAAATCCAAAGAACCAATAGTTAACTCTCTTGGGAGCCCATCATTGGAAACCAGGGACTCAATGTTGTTTCGTTAGCTTAAAACTCTTACATCTGGCTTATTATTGATCAGGTATCACTCTACCTTTTCTGAGTAAGCAGCAAGTATAATGGTTCATGGTCATTGTCCAGCAGTTTCACTTGAACTGTAATGAATAAATCTTTCCCGTAGCACTTAGATCTACGTAGATTGCTTTTCCTGCTGCTCTGTTATCTAGTATAATTGATACTGTGATTGGCAGATTTACGTGCGCGCTTGGACCAGTTCCCAGTAAATCATTTTTCTGTATTAACATTTCTGGTAACTGATTGAAGCCATATTCAAATAAATTTAAAATAGTTAACATCAAATAGAGTAAATTTTCAGAGGGTCAATGATTTGGAGTAAACAAGGCTGTTAGTTTATCCTACATATTGTTTGCCTGAGTTATACTGTGAACTTATCCTGTAGGGTTTATGTTAAACTCAAATTAAATGATAAGCGTACCTTTCAGTGTCCTCAGCAGTTTGCAGGACCTGTAGATTTGTTATATGAAAAGAATCATAATGAGTCTCTATGTCTTTGGCTTCATTGTTCTCCTGGTGTAGAGATTTGTGATGTGAGGGAGCACCTGCTGCTACTTCTGCAGGCTGCTGTGTGCAGGCAGAAATGCCTTTCCCACGACTGGAGGTCCCTGGCCTTCTGCCCCTGCCTTGGGTGCTTCTCACTCTGCTGGTCACCAGCTGTGGTACCTTGCTCCCAGCCCAGTTCCCCAGGAGGCTCCAGCTTTTCTTTGGGAATGCAGTGAGCCAGGGCTTGATGCCAGCAAAGGGTTTGCTGCACAGAATCAACTAACTCCTGCGACTGAGTGAAGCATCACTCTCACCTGGCTGTCTTCCCTCCCATCCAGGGCTGGACCAGGCTCTGCCTCAGGAGCGCCGGGCTCCCGTCACTCCTTCCTCCGCCTCTCGCTATCACCGCCGACGATCCTCAGGGTCACGAGATGAGCGCTATCGCTCAGGTAAGGCACCGGATGGGGACGTGAGACTGGCGATGTTGTCGGTCTGTCACTTTGAAAGAGCAGGTGCGTGTTCCTGGCAGCTGCGGGAGGCGGAGTACAGTTTATTTGGGCTTCCCATGACGACAGCATCCTGTCTTGCACACAGATTTATTCTCTAGAGCAGACATTAGCAACTCGTAAATAGTAGCTCGTTTATATTTTTAACAACAGGATTGTCCATTATTTAGAATTTCATAATTTAAGTAATTAAAAATCAGGAGCCAATTTTTTCTGTTTCTTCGGATGATTCTGTTAAATTTGTTTTATTTTTTATGAACACCATGTGTATTTTTTTTCTTTTTTAACCTCATGGATTTCTGTTCCTTAGTACATTTTCAAAGGAGAAACACAGCCCTTAAAACTTGGGTGTGTCCTGTGTTTATTTTTTCCTTTGTTTTTATGATGCTATCTAAAAGAATGCTATCTTAGTAATTCTGTTTTACTGCAGTGGTTGCCTGGACTTAGCCAACTTAGATTTTTTTCATTTGTTTTGCAACAGAGAACTTATAGTATAATTAATATTTTAATTACCTTTTTTGAGAGACTTTTTCCTAACATGTAGATTAAAATTACTTTTTTCTGCTTCCCTAACTGCCTGTTTCTAAAGAAAATTATCTGTAAGTTTTGTTGCTGCTGCTGCTGTTGCTGTAATACCTGGTCAGGGCACATGTAGATAGCTGATGATAACAAGCTGAATTACATTTGCATGCCACTTAATTTTTTTCAAAGCAATTTTCACAAGCATTCTCCTTCAGTTTTCTTGGTAAGCAGTATAGTTATTATATACCGTTATTTTAACTAGCAATATTGTTAAGATTATTAATGTTAACATTGTTCCTTGTGGCAGTTAATATAATTCTTATTATTAACAGTAGTGACAGAAAAATATTAACGGGACAGAAAAGGAAACTAGGCTAAGAGAGATAAAGTAACTCACCCGATTTGTAGCAGCAGTCAGGAAGATCCTGTGAGTTGCACAGAATCATGTCTAAGGAGTCTTCCATGAACAGAGACTTACATGAGAAACTACCAAGCTCAACTTCCTAAGTTGCTCTGTCTGCCTTTCTGAGCTGGGAAAGCAGCTTTTGAGGCATCCCTGCTACAGAGTAGAAGAATGGATTTGAGAACCTTAAGAAAATGCTAACCCCTGTGTCTCCAGCGTTCCTCCTGCCTTCTCAGCAGTTCTCAGGAGGCCAGATGCAAAGGTGTGAGGATGGGATGCAGGAGGAATTTTGTCCCCATACGTGGCCTCTGCTATTGCAGAGTTATTCTGACACCTTGCACATATCACAAGCCCTTATTCGTTTTGGTGCCTCAGAGACCCCTCTGAACTAATTGGTAGAGTGAGGGTATCCATATGTGTGCTGTAAAATGTCTCCATTTACTGCCTTGTCTCAATGCTGGTGCGCTGGCATCTTATCTATGTATACACACAAATGCAAACATCTTTGGAGCACTAGTATCTTAAGTTTCCACAGAAACTAAGTGTTCTTATTTTTTCTATGTGATTGCTAATGCCCTCACAATGAGTAACTTGTCAAATAACTTTGGCTCTGTAGCATGGCCTCTTATGACATAAGAAGTTATCTATGTCAATTTCTGAACTCTCATTTTCTATGTTAAATGTATTTTTAAATTCAGATGGAGATGTATCCATAGCAGGCTGTTTGCTGTGTTATAGATCTTTCTTTGCAGTGTTGAAGAAGGATTGATTAAACCTGTTTGTTTGTGTGGCTCTGGGGTGTAGACTTTCACGTCTTCCTAGGTATGCCAGGAGCAGTTTTCTGGGATGGGTTGTGATCAGCTCATATATTTCTTTGTAAAGTCTCTGAGAGAGAATAGCACAGCAGAAGATGGCGATCTCTTCGCCTCGAGTACCTTTCCTAGTCACCCGAGTACCTCACCTCTTCAAGGGCGGAGAGATGTAGGGAGAGAAACACACACATGAAGAGTGAAGGCTGAGGGGGGAAACTGAGGCAGCTGCAGGAGATGAACTTTTCAACAGCTCAGAGAAACGCTGGGGCCCAGTCTTGCTCCAGGCCTCCTCCTACCCTGTGCTAGCCACTGTTCATTTCTCATTAGTGACGTCATGAGATGGGGAAACAGCTTTGCGTAAATGCTGCAGTTAGTGCCTTTTCTAACTAGAACTCCAGACTCGGAGATGAGAGCTTGGACTTCTCCCCCACTTTTATGGGTGATGCTGCAGCCATATGGGCTCCTCCAAGCACAATATAACCACTGTTCCAGACTGTCTCTTTTCTTCCCCTCTGTTTTCCTCTGACTAGGTGTCACTTCCTGTTCAGTTGCTGACATCAGCCCTTCCCCATTGGCCAGAGCTAAGCTCCCCTTAGAGTGGCTACCTTTGGCCCTCCTGTGGTTCAGCCCTGTGCTCACAGAGGAGCTCAGCTCCCGGTACTTCCCAACACAGGTGTCTGGAAGTCCTTCTGAGCATCAGCACCCAAGAGGTCTGGGCTGTTCCAGAAGAGGCCACATGAAACTGTCTTTACAGGCGTGCTCTCCACTAGGAACCGGGAGCGCTGCTAGGAAGTGACAGACGGTTAGGACTCAGTCCCCCAGAAGCTCACAGCCTGAGGGAGGAGGCAGACAGGCTACAGGAGGTGCAGCATGTGTTAGCGGTTGTGCACTGATGCCAGCTGGGCCTCCGGGTAGTCCCTTGTCGGCACAGCAGTAGTCATTTCTGCTCGGCTGCTGGGCCTCAGTACCTCCCATTTCACTCAGAATGAGAACCCATCTTCACGTGCACGTGACGTGTTGACCCTTGTTCTCCTTGAGCCATCTGCCACCTGCCTCCCGCTCTGTAGCCACACTGCTTCCCCGGTGTTCTTTGAGCACAAAAAAGGCACATTGCCACTTTAGGCTCTTTGTGCTGGTGGTTCCTTCTCCCTAGGATATATTTTCCTCATATGTACACTTTACTGTCCCTTCCCCCCCCCCTTTTTTTTTAATCAAGTTTTTGCTGAGGTATTAGTGGTTCTGTGAGGCACTGCCTGACTACTCAGTTAAAATTGTAAAACATTATGTCATCTTGTACCGATTCTCTTCCCTATCCTGATTTATTGCCTCCATAGCAGTTATCATTGCCTAACATTCTGTCAGTTTATCAATGTGTCTATTCGTTTATCAATCTACCTATCTACCCACCTATTAATCATCATTTATTTATCTACCTATGTTATCCATCTGTCCATCAGTTAGTCAGTCACCTACCTACCTATAAATCATCCGTTTGTCTGTGTTATTCATCCATTATCCATCTATCATCCATCTACCTATCCATCAATCATTTACCTACCTATGTACTTATCTGTTATCCTCCTCCTATAAGAGTACAAAGTCTACAAAGGCAAAGATCTCTATTTTATTCATTCATGCATATCAAGTACCTAAAATACCACCTGGCTTCTTCTTCTTTCTTTTGAAGGAGTGAAGATCAAAAGACATAACACATTTGGGGAAGGGCAGAAAATTAGGTGGGAGTGGCCAGATTATAAAATACCTTGTGCACCAGTGCTTGGGAATTCAGACCTAATCCCGAGTTCCACCTGAAGATTGCAGGCAGTGGCACATAGTAGTTAGCTTAGAGTTTAAAGATTGCTTCAGTAGTGTTATGGAGCACAGATTAGAAGGGGACGAATCTAGAAGACCCTGAATGCCTGAAGTCACTGTATACTGAGATGATGCAAGTCACCACCAGGAAGATCTGAGGTGTGTTTATAAGATACAGAGAAGCCTCCTGAATCTGGGCTGCTCCAAAATCCAAAACTTGCTGACTGCCAATATGGCTCCACAGGTAGGAAGTCTCACACGTGACCACACATGACTGCATTGAAGCTACCGGATGAAATTACTAATAGCCGATTGTGTAAGGTGTATATAAGTGGAAACACATTTCATGTTTAGACTGGGATTCCCATCCTCAGGATATCTTATTTGTATATACAGAGACTCCAAAATGTGATGCATTTCTAATCCCAGATATTTTAGATAAAGTCTATTCAACCTGTAATAGCAGCAGGACCCAGAGGCTGGGTTAACATAATGATATGGAAATCAAGGGGGACTTCCTGATATCCAAGTTAAAGACCTGCATGGGTGACAGGCTCTGCTTCTGCACCTACTCCTGTGCCTGCAGAGAATTCAGGTTCCTGTTTGTAGGTTAAAGTTGGTGAGATTTGCCTCAGCCGTTCCCTTGCTATGAGAATTACATAGACGTTTCTTGAAATGTCATGTGAAACCTAATGAAAAATGCTGTTATTCTAGTGTGCTATTTTAGTTTCTAAGAATTTTGTGCTCTTCTCCATTTATAATAAATAATGACTGATTTGAAACCGTATTTCAAATGACTTTTCCTTACACTTGTGAGACCTCAGTTGGGCCTCCCACTTTCTAGAATGATCACGAAGCATGTGTCACAGCAGCTACCTTAATGGAACATGACAGGAGCATGTGCATCATTTTAGGAGTTAATTTGGTCGTCTTCACTTCCTACCGTAATCTCTGTTTCCTGTTATAGGAACCTACTCATGAGCTTTCTTAATGTAGATGTCTTACTGACATAATTTACTTTCTCTTAGAGTATATGCTTGTATGTGGTTTAAAAGTGAGGTATATGAGATATGAGGACCTTATTTTAATCTCCTGCCAATGTTTGCATTTCAGATCTTCTGGTTTATTTTCTCCTGAGCCAACATGAAAGACTTAAGACATTAAGACTTAACACTTAAGAAAAGGACTGTGGCGCCTCTGGAGATTTGGCTCTCTAAAACTCTTTGAGCATTTGTCTTGCAGTAGCTACTTCGATTGTTTCAGTGACCAAATTATATTAGCCAAAAAGGAATCCTATTATCTGTTAGATAATGGACCTAATTAATAGTCAACCTCGTCAGGCATGTAGTGTCACATTGAATCTCTCCTGGCCACATTTTTCCATTTTGTTTCTAAACTGATGACCTTACATAGTAATGAACTTTCACTACAATACTTTTTAACAGTATGCACTTCTCTTCTTAAGCAGCTTTCGTTCGAAACTTAAATTTGGTTTGGAAAGCTAAATGAATGAACAGGCACTTACTGAACACCTAGTATATATCAGAGGCTGTGTTAGGCACTTACTGTCTTTACTTGATAAAGTCAAAATTAGAACTTAAATTCTAGTTATTTTTAAGTTTTCCCCCAAGAGGCCCTAGGAAAGAAAACCTTGAGGTTTGTGTTGTATTCTTTACAATCAGGACAGACAATGACAACAAACAATGTTATAATCAAAATGTGGCAAACTGTTTCTTACTATGGTTGTATTGGTTTCATCTTTTTATGAGCTGAGCAATAGTTTTTAAAACCACGCTTCATGGTTTGTATGACTCATGGACAACAGTAACAACTCTAACCTCAACTTTGTCCTCCTTTGCAGTAGAATGTAATAGACCAGTATGTTCCTTCAGCAAACCTCAAGCAGTGCAGTGACTCCTGTGGGAACTTGAAACTCCTTCCTGGAAGTCTATGAGTCTCAGACTATTTTCTGACCAGCATTTTCATGGTATTGGTCTTTTTCAAAATTGTTCATTCTCACTCTTTCAGGAATGTCAGTGGAGTCTCCCAGAGGCTGCAGGATGCATGTTGGGAGTATTGCTCTGTCATCCAGTGCAGTCTGTGGTTGGGAAGTCTGTGTTTTATAGTGTTCTTCAGTTTACTTTCCAAATATGGCAAATATCAAAATATTGACCCCAGTAGTGAAAGCTTTTTAGGATTTTCAGCAATTTTTTAGGAGCTTAGTGTGTTCTTTGGGGCAGAAAACTTAAAGAATCATTGTCATGAAGTTTAAGTGTTGTCTTTTGAGAAAATGGAGAAAAAATATGAAGGATCTTTTAAAAGTTCATGGAAAATATGCATTGTGAAAAAACTCTGCATGAATTCCAAAAAACATGTCTGAACAGATCTCATTAGATGCCATAAGAAAAGTCAACCATGAGTCTGAAGCAGAGCCCCGTCACCATAATATGAGTCCTTTTAAAATTGAAGTAAGGTATAAACATCAAATTCGTGGTGATAGTTGAGTAGAAAAATGGTGACGTCTGTGATGTTTTCTGAAAAGTTTATGTGAACAATACCCTAAAGGGGGCAGCAGTTTACAAGTAGGTGACTAATTTTAAGAAGCAATCGTGTTGGAGATGAAGCGCCATCATATCACTTCGTAGGGAGAATGCTCATCCTGCCTGTGCCCGACCTGAGGAAGACTGAAGCAAAAACAATAGCACCATAGACATCTCAGTTCAAAGCACAAAATTCTAACTGAAAAATTAAAGTGGGGCAGACTTTGTGCTTAATGGATGACAAGTTGGTTGCATCTACATAAGCTGTAGACAAGCGGAGAGTATGCAGTGGTAATTTCCAGTAAGTCACATCAAGACTCTGAAAGCATTTTGGGGGGAAGATTTGTAATGGGAGATGAAACATGGCGTTGCCAGTTTAATTCTGGTCTTGTAGGTGAAGCACTGTCAAAGCAGTGGCTACTAAGAGGTGGAACCAGTCCTTTCCAAGCAAAAGTAAACCCAGTCAAGAGCAAATGTCGTGGCAACAATTTTTCTGCGATGCGCAAGACATTTTGCTTGATGACGTTCTGGAGGAGCAAAGAATAATAACATCTACTGCTTATGAAATTACTTTGAGAAGGGTACCCAAAGCTCAAGAAGATAAATACCACAGGAGAGCTTCACCAGAGAGGCCTTGTTCGCTCTGACAGTGCTCTTGCTCATTCCTTTCATCAAATAAGGGCGATTCTGTGAGAGTTTCTATGGGAAATCATCAGGCCCCACCTTACGATTCTGAGTTGGCTCCTCCTTTTCCTTTCTTTATTTTAAAAAAAAAAAAAAAAAGGTCTTTAAAGAGGCACCGGTCTTTCTTCAGTTAAAATAAAACTGACCATGATGTTAAAGGTACACACAAATGCATATGACAGCTTTATTCATAATTACTAAAATTGAAAGAAACCAAGATGTTTTTAACAAGTGAGTGTATAAATTATGGAATAATATGTCAGTGAAATCTATTAGTCATCAAAGAGAAATAAATTAACAAACTATGAGAAGACATGGCAGAAAGTTAAATGCCTGTTGCAAATGAAAGAAGCCAGTCTGAAAGGCTTGATACTGAATTATTTCAACTACTTTCTGGAAAAGGTGGCACTGTGGAGAGAGTAGAACATTCATTGTTTACCAGGGGTTCACAGGTGGCTGGAGATAAATAGATGACAGGATTTTTAGGGCGGTGAAACTACTCCGTGCGATATTCTAATGGGGGTTTGATATCATCATGCAGTTTTCAGATGCACGTGATCTGATAACAGAAGGGAACTCTAATATAAACCGTCAACTTTACCTTTTTAAGATTTATTTATTTTAAAGACAGTGACAGAGAGAAGGATAGAAGGAGGGGGGTGAAGGAGGGAGGGAAAGAAAATGTGAGGCGGTGGAGGGGGGGGGGCGGGGAGACTGATTTTCAGTCCAGTCACTCCCTTGCCAAATGCCTGTACCAGCCAAGGTCAGGTCGAGCTGAAGTCAGCAGGCAGGAACTCCATCCATATTTGCAACTTAGGTGTCAGGAACCCATGTATTTGGGCCATCATCTGCGTCTCCTAGGTGCATTAGGAGGAAGCTGCATTGGAAGTGCCAAGAAGCTAGGATGTAAACCAGGCATGTAAAAATACGGAGTGTGGGCATCCCAAGTGGCACCTTAAGCAGTTGTGCCACAACACCCACCCCTATAATTTAATTATTGATAATGTATCAATATTGCCTAATCAATTGTAAGAAATGTAGCATACTAGCTGGGATAAATGTGTGCATATAAATAAGGAGATGTAGGGGGAAACTGAACCTTCCACTGTTTTGTTTTTCGTAAACTGAAAGTGCCCTAAATGATTTCTGTTAAGTTAATTTAAAAGAAATGAATCTAGGCAATCAGCCAATATGATTCTTGAAACATTATGTTGAAAAACCTCAAAATGATGAAGAAAAACAGAAGAAAAAATTATGTAAAGAGTTAAAAATGGGACACTAGTACAGATGAATCAAATGAAAAAAGCTAATCACAGTGCTGTGGGTCACCATAGGTGTTAAATTTGAACACCTAATGAGATGGAAAGATTCTTGATTTTGAAACATAAAGACTGGAAACCTTGAGTAATCGTTTGACCATTAAATAAATATATACCATCACTAACAATTTTCTCACAGTGAAGAGACAGCATCTGCAAAACAAGAGAAAATATTTGTAAAATATGTATCTGATAAGGGACTGATAACCAGAATATACCAGGAATTAAAAACAAAAAAAAAAAAAAAAAAAAAAAAACGCCACCACCACAACAACAAAAACTAAAAACAAATAATCCAACTTCAGATCAACACATCTAAACAGACATGTCTTTTTTGTTTGTTCTTGTTTTTATAGAAAACTTTTATTTAATAAATATAAATTTCATAGGTACAGCTTTTGGATTATAGCGGTTCTTCCCCCCTTACCCACCCTTCCATCCCCAAACCATCCCACCTCCTACTCCCTCTCCCATCCCATTCTTCATTAAGATTCATTTTTAATTATCTTTATATACAGACTACCAACTCTATACTAAGTAAACATTTTACCAGTTTGCACCCACACAGACACACAAAGTATAAAGTACTATTTTTTTTTTTAAATTTTTGACAGGCAGAGTGGACAGTGAGAGAGAGAGACAGAGAGAAAGGTCTTCCTTTTTGCCGTTGGTTCACCCTCCAATGGCCGTCACAGCCGGCGCGCTGCGGCCAGCGCACTGCACTGATCCGATGGCAGGAGCCAGGTGCTTCTCCTGGTCTCCTATGGGGTGCAGGGTCCAAGCACTTGGGCCATCCTCCACTGCACTCCCTGGCCACAGCAGAGAGCTGGCCTGGAAGAGGGGCAACCGGGACAGAATCCGGCGCCCCGACCGGGACTAGAACCCGGTGTGCTGGCGCCGCAAGGCGGAGGATTAGCCTGTTGAGCCACGGCGCCGGCCTATAAAGTAATATTTGTAGAGGAGTTTTACCATTAATTCTCAAAGTACAACACATTAAGGATAGAGGTCCTACATGGGGAGCAAGTGCACAGTGACTGCTGTTGTTGATTTAACAATTGACACTCTTATTTGTGGCATCATTGATCACCTGAGGCTCTCGTCATGAGCTGCCAAGGCTATTGAAACCTCTTGAGTCCACAAACTCTGACATTATTTAGACCAGGTGATAATCAAAGTGGAATTCTCCCTTCAGAGAAAGGTACCTCCTTCTTTGATGGTCCCTTCTTTCCACCAGGATCTCATTCACAGAGATCTTTTGTGTAAGTCCTTTTTTGCCACAGTGTCTTGGCTTTCCATGCCTGAGATGCTCTCATGGGCTTTTGAGCCATATCTGAATGCCTTAAGGGCTGATTCTGAGGCCAGAGTGCTAAACAGATATTTCTTAAAGGAAGATGGACAACAGGCATATGAGAAAATACTCAACATTACTCATCAGGGGAATGCAAATTAGAACAGCAGTGAGATGTCAGCTCACTCCAGTTAGATTGGCTGTTATCACAAAAGAATAGCAAGTGTTGGTGAGAATGTGGAAGAAGGAAACCCTTGGAGATCCAAGATAGTGGAATAGGGAAGAGATATGCTGATTTTGTTCATGGGAAGATAACAAGAAAAAGGGAAGAACTGCATTCCTAGGGGACAGCTGGAGGCAGGTTTGTAATGGAAATTCTATAGAAATAAGAGAGACACTGTGGAGCAGTGGGGACAGTATGATCACACAGCAGGTGACTCCTGTAGTTGGTGACATTCCGTCCTCTTGGAGTAGGGTGAAAGGAACCTGGAGCAGCCCATGTCACTGGTGGTATTGCCTGAGTGAAAACCTCACAGACCCTGCTGACTTTGAGTCTGGCTAGAGCACCAGCTGGGGACAGGATGCCCACCTAACCCTGTGAAGGGAGAGAACTGTGCTTTCCTCCCATCTCCCCACAAGGGCACCCAGTGACCGGTAGGGAGGAAGTGAGTAGAGGCTGCTGTGGGCTGTGTGACTGGGGGATTTTATCAGGGGGATAAATCCATGGGCCCCACTGGCTTTGAGACATTGTGGAGGGTTGGCGGCAGGGGTAGGGTGCCCACTTAGGCCCGTGAGGCATTCCCTTCCCTTACTCTATCAAGGAACCCAGACTCACCAAGGCAGAGCACCAGCCAACTTCTGTTGGGCAGGCAGCTGGCTCTGGGAATACTGTAGCTTTCTTCATGGGGCGGGGGAGTTGTGGAGCTGTGAGTAGATCCCCTGCTTCCTGCGACCATAGGAGCCCTGCAAACTCTGTCTGTGTGATGAGATGTGGGGTGTGGCTGGGTCTTTGAGCAATCACTGTGTCTGGTTTCAGAGGCTCAGAGTCCCCTGAGCACCTGGGATGTGTCGTTGCAGAGGGTTCCATGCTCACATTGAGGATTGCACAGATCTTTTGTGCAATTGGTGTGCCTGAGTGGGTAGGGTGTGTGGCCTTACTTACTCTGTGCAGTTGGTGCACCTTGGCAGAGAGGGGATGAGGCTGTGATAATGCCAGCTAACCCAGTCATACCCCAGCCGCCACCACACTGGCAGTAGAGGAGATTTACCACCACAGACTTGGGTGTCACCTTGGACTCTTGCTTCAACCCTCAAACAGTGACTGGAACTCACTGGCCTCACCCAGCACACACCTCTGAGTATCCACTTCACTAAGTCTTAGAGGTATATCACAAAGATAAAAGCCATCAGAGGAGGAATTCAACAAGTGTTTCCACAAATGCCGAAAAATAAACATAAACATAGAAATACAAGAAACATGAACAGTGAAGACAAAATGACTTCTCCAAAGAAACACAACACTTAAATGTTAGAATGTGAACCTTAAAAGATATTGATGAAATGCATGAAAAGCAATGAAAAGGAATCACCCTAAGATTACTCAAAAACACAGAAAAACGAGTTAAAGAAATCCATACGTGACATAGATGAAAAAATTCTGTCAGGAGGTAGAGGTATTGAAGATAAATCAAATATTAGAAATAGAGAATTCAGTATGTCAAATAAAAAATACAGTGGAAAGCCTTAACAACAGATTTGGTGACATAGAAGAAAGAGTATCTGAGCTGGAAGGCAAATCTTTGCAAATATCTCAGTCAGACTAAAAAAAAAAAAAAAGAAGAAGAAGAAATTAGAGAAATTCAAAATAGTGTTTAGGGCTTATGGGATAGTCTCAAACGACCCAACATACATGTCTTGGGAGTTTCTGAGGTGTGCAAAGAGAGACTGGATTATAAGGCCTTTTCAGTGAAATAATTGCAGAAAACTTCCATAATTTGGGTAAAAATGGGGACATCCAAGTATAGGGAGCACATAGAAATCCTAACACACATGACTAGGAAAGATCTTCACAACACATTATAGTCAGACTTTCCACAGTAAAACATAAAGAAAAGACTCTGTACACTGGCGAAATGCCAGATTACCTTCACAGGATCTCCAGTTAGACTCACAGCTGATTTCTCATCATAAACCCTACAGGATAGGAGAGGATAGAAAGACATAGTCCATTTTAGATCCTGTGAATTTAAACTGTTTATTAGATTCATTTTCTCCAGACTTGAAAAAGTAAAATTCCAGGTGGCTGTGGACATGAAACCTCTGGAAGCAGTTTCTGCAAGCAGGCACTGCATCCCGCTGAGAAGTCATCTCCTGCTGGAACCCTGTCTTGCTCTCTTTCCCAGAGGCCCTTTTTCGGAATGAAGCAGCCAGAGCGATCATCGTCCAGTCACCTCTAACAGATGTTAGGGTACATTTGTGTTAAGAGGGGGGGAATGTAAGGAGTCAGATGGGTTAATAGGTAGTCAGGGTAGTCCCAATGGAGTTTGGGGTGTAAAACATTTGCTTCCTTCCCCAAAAAAGGTTATCTTTATCAAGAGCAAAATGTCTGCCCTCCTCCCTTAGGAACCTTCAAATTTACCATGGGGAATGGTGATTGCATCTTCCTGAGCTCAGCTTATTGTGAAAACAAGTCACCAACAACCCTTCTGGATGGTTTTTTGTTTTATCATGAGCAAGCCAGATAGGATAAAGGATTGTAAATCGGGTCCTTTGGGTTTTATCCCTTCCTGGTATCTGAATGCCAATCTGATTATCAAGTTTTTTTTCCCCTTTGAAATCATACTTTAAAACCCCCATGCTGCAAGGTCCTTTGGTTTCTTTCCTGTCTTGGACCCCCACACACACACCTTCATGCTGCTCTGGCTGGAGGTCTCTGACTCTAATAAATCTTTTAAAATATATGTGTGTGTGTGTGTGTGTATATATATATGTGTGTGTGTGGGCGTATGTGTGTATATATATATATATGTATGTATGTATATATGTATATATGTAGCTGGAGGCATCACAATATCTGACTTCAAGGCATATTACACGGTAGTTAGAATCAAAATTTCTTGGTACTGACACAGGAATAGACATGTAGACCAGTGGAAAAGACTAGAAACCCCAGAAATAAATCCAAATATTTACGACCAACTAATCTGACAAATAAACTAAAATCACTCTCTGGAGAAAGGACATTCTGCAATAAATGGTACTGGGAAAATTGTGGACTTTGCAGGCAGAAATATGAAACAAGACCCCCCCCCCCCACTTTACACTCTATACAAAAATCACCTCGTAATGCATCAATGCTCAAAAACTGACACCTTAAACTATCGAATTACTAGAGGAAGATAGAGGAAACACTGCAAGACATTGGCATAGGCAAAGACTTCTTGGATAAGACCCCAGAAACACAGGCAATAAAGGCAAAAGTAGACAAATGGGATTACATCAAGCTAAGAAGCTTCTGCACAGCACAAGAAGCACTCAACACAATAAAAAGGCATCCAATGGAATGGAAGAAAATATTTGCAAATTATACATCTGATAAAGGATTAATATCAAGGAACTGCAACAAGCTCAAAAAACTCAACAGCAAAGCAAGCAATCCAGTTAAGAAATGGGTTAAAGATATTAACAGGCATTTTTCAAAGGATGAAATACAAATGCCCAACACACACATGAAAAGACACTCAAGATAACTAGCCATCATGGAAATGCAAATATAAACCATGATGAAGTTTCACTTCATTCCAGTTAGAATGACTGTCATTCAAAAATCAAAAATAACAACTGTTAATGAGGAAAAAGATACTCTAGTACACTGTTGGTGGGAATATAAACTAGTACAGCCATTGTGGAAGATGAAGATGAAATTGTGGTATAGATACATGATAGAATACTACTCAGCCATTAAAAAGTATGAAATCCTGTCTTTTGAAATCAAATTCATGCAACTGGAGACCATTATGGTTAGTGCACTAAGCCAATCCCTGAAAGACAAATCATATGTTTTCCCTGATTTGTGGTAACTAATACACACAGTACAAAAAATATAGTGTGTATGAGCAAAATTGACATTTCAAGATTTGATTGTTGTTTACAGCCATCAATATACTCTTGAGGATCAATGATTTTTCTACTTACTACTTGTTTAACTCTTTGGTGAAGGGGGTAAACTTGTGATTCTAAAGAAAATTAAAAGTATGTCATTGTAAAAATTAAAAAACAAAAGAGAGAGGAAGGGTATGGTGGGAAATATCATTATGGTCTTAAAACGGTATATCTGAAATACAAAAAAAAGTTATTGCAAAAGTTAAAGGATAAAAAGGGAAGGAAGAGGGGGTTGGTGTGGTAGAAGAAGGGAGGCAAGTATGGTTACCTTAGAATTCTATCTATGAAATACATGGACTCTCATCTTTATATTAATAAAAATTTTTAAATGAAAAATAAAACAAAAACCAGGAAACCTTCATACACTATTGGGATTGTTAATTAGTTTAGTCATTGTGGAAAACTGTGTGGAAGTTCCTCAAAACAAAAACAAAAACAAAACCCAACCACAAGTAGAATTATCTGAAGATCCAGCAATGCTGGGGCCAGCACTATGGTGTTGCAGGTAGAGCTGCTGCCTGCAGTCCCGGCTGCTCCACATTTTTTTTTAAAGCTTTTCTTTAATGAATGCAATTTTCATAGGTACAATTTTAGGAATATAGTGGTTCTTTCCCCATACCAGCCCTCCCACTCCCACCCCACCTTCTACACCCTCTCCCATCCCACTCTTCATTAAGATTCATTTTTAATGAACTATATACAGAAAGACCAATTCTATAGTAAGTAAAGATTTCAACAGTTTGCGCACACACACACACACATTCTGATCCAGCTCTCTGCTATGGCCTGGGAAAGCAATGGAAGATGGCCCAAATCCTTGGGCCCCTGCAGCCGCATGGGAGTTTCAGAAGAAGCTCCTGGCTCCTGACTTTGGATGGGCATGGCTCCAGCTGTTGGGGCCAACTGGGGAGTGAACCAGCAGACGGAAGACCTCTCTCTCTCTCTCTCTCTCTGTCTCTCTCTCTGTCTGTCCCCCCCCCGCCTCTCCTTCTCTCTGTGTGTAACTCTTGACTTTCAAATAAATAAATAATTCTTAATAATAAAAAAATCCAGCAATGCCATTGTGTGTATATATATCCAAGCGTAATGAAATCATTCCGTCAGAGATGTCTGCGTGCCCACGTTTATAGTGCCACAGTAACCAAGACACGATGAGAGGCTCTGTAGCTACCAGTACTGTAATTAAAAGGAGCACCAAAAAGAAAATTGATAGCAAAAGTGGGAAAACAGAACATGTAAAAAGTTCCGCGTTGGTGTTCAATGTCTATTGACCTCACTGGCTTTAGCAGAGGTTGTGAAGTTGATAAAGTAGGAACGTCAGTTGCTACCAGATGAGAGTTGTCACACGTCATTAATAATTAGATGGGATTGAAATACCCACTTTCCCCCAGGTTTTCTGCTTGTCACTTCTTGTCACAAGCCCTTCCTGATGGTCCTTGCCCAAACCCACCGTGGGATAAGATGTCCATCTTCTGCCCTTGCATGCCCATTGTCCTTACCGCATTCTGTTAATCTTGTTCGTTCCCTGTTCCACATGCCCAAAACTAGCTATCAGAGAGGACGGACTAGGTACATAGTAGGTGATCGGTAAGTAACTGACTCAGTTGTCTATCAGAGTCTTAGTTTTCCCTGCTCTACCCTTCCCCCTCACTGAGCATGGATGGTCCTGTGTTTTGAAGATAAAGATGGCAGAAATCGGAATTCCAGGAAGTTTGTTCCACTGAACCTTTTGCAGAATGTGGGTTTCTTCCAAGCTTGGCTTTTTAATGTCTTCTTCCTCACATTCATGTTATATTACTGAGTAGGATATTAAGATTTAACAGTTACAGGGTATTTGCATTTACTACATGCCAGGATCTCCCCTGAGTCCCTTAAATATATTAATTGATTTATCCTCAGAGCTACCCCTAGGACAGGTTCTCTTTATTATTTGGAATTTGCCCCTAAAGAAACTGAAGCCCAAGGTCACATAGAAGAATTCAGACTTAAACCCATGGAATCCAGCTCTAGAACCTGTGATCTTAATTGCTGTACTGTCACAGAGCAAAGATTGTCCTTTGAAGAACTTTTCTCTTCTGTTGATTTACCATTGCCTTTGGAATTGGGAAGCTGTCCCTTTGCTGTCCAGATATTTGTATTTAGGAAGGTACTTCAAAATGCTTGTAGAAAAATAGAATTAAGAATTTTTTTTGGTACACAATTTTTTGAAATCTGTGCATAGATTGTATATAATATATGAACTTTTTGAAAACCCTTTTTATGCATAGAATTCAAAATTATTTTGCACCAAAATAAAACTTTTTAAAAAAGATTTATTTATTTGAAAGGCAAGGTGATAGATCTTCCATCCACTGGTTTATTCCCCCAATGCCCTTAACAGCCAGGGCCGGGCCAGTCTGAAACCAGGAGCCAGGAACTCCAGCTGAGTCTCCCTGTGGATTGTGGGAACTCAAGTTCTTGGAACGTCATCCACTGCTTACCAGGTGCCTTAACAGGGAGCTGAACTGGAAGTGGAGTAGCAGGGACTCAAACTGGCATTCCAGTAGAGGATGTGGCAGGTTAACCTGCTGTTCCACAACAGCTGCCCCTATGCTTAAGTAAATTTCTAATTCTATTTCCCATGAACCTTTTGAAATATCCTCAAGTTACTAATTGTGTAGTATTGTGAACTCGGAGAATAGCATGAGTTCTAAGAACGTATTGTGGTTTTATTATTTTAGGATAGAGAAGGGAGGAAGCATTAGTTTTTCATGAGATTGAAACCCATAGATGTACATAGTATTCTAGAATATTAATAGCAGTAGTGATATTAGCATAAAGAGTGGACTTTTATACCAAGCTTTTCTCTAAGGGGCTGATTTTCTGTTTCTTCATACTTTTACCCCCTAAATGTCCCATACTGCAGCATAATAGTTTTTCCCAGAGTGAAGCAAGTTGCAGTCTATTTAAAGAAACAAAAAAGATAGTACAGGTTGCTATTCAGAATGGTAAAAGCTCACATCTGCCCACAAGCTTATCTAGAATTTTAGTGTAGGGAGTGAAAATAATAGGATTCCCATGAAGAGAGAGGAATTTGATTGTCTTTGGAATTTTATCTTCAGGGTACTAAACAGAGACCCCGGGTAACCAGCATAGTCAATGCATAGGGTCTGAGCGTTGGAGCCTTGTCTTCCTTACTGCTTTGCGGATGTGCTGTTTGTAGGTTAACCCTGTGGCCTGTGAGCCCACTTTAGCATAGTGTGTGTACTCCAGGGTGCAGCCACTCTGATGATTCATGCTATCATTGCTAAGTGGACCAAGTGGGATCAGTCAGTAATCTAAGTCCGTTGCCCTTTTTCAGTTTTACACACTCACTGTAATAAAATTGTTGCTTGAAAATTATTAATAAACATAGTTATTATTATTGAGTGCTTGCTATGTGATAGATACCTAATGGATACCTAATGGTTTGCTTTGTATGTTTTATTCTACCTGATTTTGGTAACTCTGTAATATTGTTTCCCATTTTCCAGATGAAGAAAGTAAGGCTTATAGGAATTTCAAAAATCATTTATTTTTTTTAAGATTTATTTTATTTATTTGAAAGAGTTACTCAGAGAGAGAGAGGTCTTCCATTCACTGGTTCACTCCCCAGTTGGCCACAATGGCTGGTACTGTGCCAATTCGAAGCCAGGAGCCAGGAGCTTCCTCTCGGTCTCCCACATGGGTGCAGGGCCCAAGGACTTGGGCCATCTTCTACCGCTTTCCCAGACCACAGCAGAGAGCTGGATCAGAAGTGGCACAGCTGGGACTCAAACTGGTGCCCAAATGGGATGCCAGTGCTGCAGGCAGCAGCTCCACCCTCTATACCACAGCGCCGGCCCCTAAAAAAAAATCATTTATCGTTAATATAGCTAGCTGGTGTCAGAGCCAAGATTCTGATACCAAAACCTGGACTCTTATTCCACTATTATGTTGTTTATTTATAAATACAAAAACATTGTGTGTTGCTGCATCCCTTTCTGTCAGTAAGACAGAATCTCAGCTCACAGAACTAAGTGGAAAGAAGACTTCTCAGTGTTTTCTGGTGGAGGCAGCAAATAGAGAAACTGTCAGAAGCCTGAGTATGAAGGGGCTCAGTCTTTCATTCCAGCTGAAAGAGGAGACTGAACTTATAAACTAGGCACCCACGGTGGTTGTCACAGAAAGAGGCATTTGCAGGAGATGGAGATGTTTGAGAACTGTCTACATAAAGCTTGTGCTCTGGTATTAAACCTGTACAAAGCCCTTGCAAGAAGAGATGAGACCCATCTGACATGCTAAGTGATTTGTTGCCATTTGCAATGCTGTTTTGAATTCTCCTGAAGAACTCTCTCTTAGCATATCAATTTGTTTACCTCTATAGGAAGTACCTAACAAACTTTTTACTAGCAGGAACGTTTATTCACTTACATGAAACTGGTCTTAAATAAATCCCCTCTCTTAATAAATGAATTAGAATGAAAGGCCTAAAGAGAATAACGCATAAATTATAGCAGAGAGGATGGAGAGAGACATGAGTTAATTGGTGTCATCAAGTATGCCACCATCAGTTTATTGCCCTCAGCTCCAAATGCACCCTTGACTGCCTTGTGTGAGGACAGTGGATCTGAGCCCACTTGTGCTTCATCCAGCTGTGAGATCCGAGGTTGGCAGAGACGTTTCAGAGCCAGCGGTTTTACTTCTTGGTCCTGGTGTTCCTTGTGTGCAGGTCCTTGCAGGCTTTTCATCTTCACAAACTCCAGCATTGCCTGACATGCCCGCCTGAATGGCTTTGTATCAGGCCTCCAGTAAGACCCTGCCCTATCCCCTTTGACCTCTTGATATGTTCATGCATTGTTGCTCAGAAACAATAGAAAAAGAACCATTGATTTTCCTATAAAACTGGAGGTGCAACTGTAGAACAAAACTGTTCTCTCTGATATAAATTTTATCTTTTTAAGTCATTTGTATTTCAGACATTCATTGGAATTCTTGACGTCATCTGAGTGTCTCTGGTGGGATAAGTGAATCTTGTTGGTACTGGGTAGACTCTGGCATCTCATTACGAAGAGATCACGACATTCACATATATGTTGGCTCTGTCATCCTCGCCCATGCCTTCACACAAATGAGATATTTCTCTTTGTCATTTCCGTTTCATGGTCTCTCATCTAGTTTCTAATTCACGTGGCTGAATGAAAACTGCATCTAGGCCATTTGTAATTAAGGTTATGTGGGACACTTGATCAAGTGCTTTAATGAGTTTCTGATCTGTCACAGCTGCCAGTTTCATTCATAGACTCATTTTCTAAAAATGACGCTGGGTGCTTAGGAGAAGATTTGTTTTGGAGCAGCCTCATTGCCCATGTTACCATATTTTCTCAAGTTCTTATGTGCTCTTTTAGAATTGGTCTTGGTTTTCAGCTTAGAACAATAAACTTTTTCATTCTTGGCTAATACTCTCTTTTCCAATCTTACATGAGAAAGGGCTCTCAGGTTGGATAGGGCCCTTCCCTCTGACCCCTGGGGATTGGTTCTTGGGGAATACAGGTTTCATCATTATTCAACATTATTATTTTACTAGAGCTGCTATATTCTTTACCTACACACACACACACACACACATATATATATATATATATATATATATGCCTCCACGCACATATATGTATGTGTGAGAACCAGTCTGGCATTTGTGCTAGTGGTTAAAAGTCTTTATTTGCCCCAGTTGAAATAAGCATTTTCTTTGTTTATTGTTCCAGACCAATCAGAAATACTTGCAATTCTCAGCATGTTTCTTTTTTTCTCCCGAGAAGCTATTCCCAGGGAGGAGATTTATTTTTCCAAAGTTCTTGACTGAACGTTATTCACGTTGGGGTATCTGGCAAAAGACATAACATGGGTGCTATAGCTGCTTGTATGAGGAGCCATGTCTCTCACTGCCTTTAGCAGATAGCTGGTCACTAACAAGTGTGCATGCCTTTGAAACATAATCCTTGGTGTCATTTCTACACATTGTCAGTTTTCTTCTCAGTGTCCTCATACTTTCTTCCAGCCAAAAGATTGTTTCTGGCAGAAGCAGGAAGTGTAGGCCAAGTGAGGAACAAAAGGAAGTGGGCATGACTGACATCATTTTGTGTTAGAATTGAGCAGTTGCAGTTTTTTAAAAAAATTTATTTACTTTATTTGAAAGACAGAGTTACAGAAAGAGAGAGAGAGAGATATCTTCCATCTGCTAGTTCACTCCCAGATGGCCACAACAGCTGGAACTGCACCGATCTGAAGCCAGGAGCTTCTTCTGAGTCTCCTATGTGGGTGCAGGGGCCCAGGGACTTGGGCCATCTTCCACTGCTTTCCCAGTCCATAGCAGAGAGCTGGACCGGAAGTGGAGCAGTCTGGACTGGAACCAGAACCCACATGGGATGCTGGCACTGCAGGTGGTGGCTTTACCTGCTACACCACAGTGCTGGCCCTGAACAGTTGCAGTTTGCACGTAAACTTCTTAAATTGTAAAAGTGAATCATGCAGTCTGACTCATGACTGGTAATGTCTACATGGAACTTCTTTTCTTTTGGACCCACATCACAGAAGTAGTTCAAATGCAGTGTGCAGTGGACTTCAAACTTTGAAAAATGCTAATGAAACCAAACACTATGCTGTGCATTTTGCCAGTCTTTCCACTTACCGTTTGTGAGATTCCTATTCCTCATTCCACTTGGTTTCTCCAAATACCCTTTCTTTTTTTATATATAATTATTTCTTCTTCTTCTTCTTTCTTCTTTCTTTCTTCTTTCTTCTTCGTTTGGACAGGCAAAGTTAGACAGATAGAGAGAGACCGAGAGAAAGGTCTTCCTTTTAACATTGGTTCACTCCCCAAATGGCCACCTCAGACGGCGTACTGCGCCGATCCGAAGCCAGGAATCAGGTGCCTCCTCCCGGTCTCCCATTCGGGTGCAGGGTCCAAGCACCTGGGCCATCCTCCACTGCCCTCCCGGGCCACAGCAGAGAGCTGGACTGGAAGAGGGGCAACCGGGACAGAATCTGGCGCCCCAACTGGGACTAGAACCTGGGGTGCCAGTGCTGCAGGTGGAGGATTAGCCTAGTGAGCCGCGGTTCTGGCCCCAATACCCTTTCAGTCATCCCTTAAGACAACAGAATCTCACAATGATGTAGTGTTCTCAAATTTTTTCTTTTTTTTTTTTTTTAAGATTTATTTATTTGCTTGAAAGACAGAGTTACAGAGAGGCAGAGGCAGAGGCAGAGAGAGAGAGAGAGAGAGTGTGTGTGAGTGAGGGAGGTCTTCCATCCACTGGTTCACTCCCCAGTTGGCTGCAATGGCCAGAGCTGTGCTGATCTGAAGCAAGGAGCCTCCTCCAGGTCTCCCACGTGGGTGCAGAGGCCCAAGGACTTGGGCCATCTTCTGCTTTCCCAGGCCACAGCAGAAAGCTGGATCGGAAGTGGAGCGGCTGGGACTTGAACCAGTGCCCATATGGGATGCCAACACTTCAGGCGGCAGCTTTACCCACAAGCCCACTGCACTGGCCCCTCAGATTTTCCAATTAGAAAAATCATACCTTGACTTTCTTACTCCTCAGTCCAAGGGAAGCCACATAACCACTTTGTCTAAGAGAACCAAAGCACTGTGATTTACCAACAAACAGTAGTACACATAATAATGTGTATTGTATCTGTGTGTGTGTGTGTGTGTGTGTGAAAGTACATGCCAAGCCTTTCATACGGTCCTTGACAGCAGCAGTACTTAAAAACAAATTTGGGGGGCTGGCGGTATGGGTAAAGCTGCCGCCTGCAACATGGGCATCCCATAGGGGTGCAGGTTCAAGTCCCAGCTGCTCCACTTCCCAACCAGCACTGTGCTAGTAGCCCTGGGAAAAGCAGTAAAGATGGCTCTAGTGTTTTATTTTTCAGTGATTTGATGTTTCTCCATGTGAAAGAATATACACGAATCTCCACAATAGATTTTTCGTAACAGCCAAAAATCTGGAGACAATAGACATATGTATAAACTGAAGGAAAATGAGCAAATGAGGATATATTCATACATTGTACTAGTTCTCTTCAAGGAAAACCTACGAAGTACTGACACAGGCGACAATATGTTATACTGAGCAAACAGAAGGAGTAAACTCTAGCATGGAGACTGCTGATGGAGTCTGTATTTTTGTTGACAGTTGGTATTGACTGGAATGGGACATTTTGTAACTTTGAGGTGATGCATTCACAAGAGAATAACTCAAAAAGTTCACGGAAAATGCATATTATGAGAAAGATATGCCTGGATTTCAATTTTTTACACCAAACAAACTTTGCTTTTAAATCCTTTTCCTCATTTTTGGAGGTACCCTGTATATCTTGATTGGAGTAATAGTTCCTCAAGGATATCTTTATCAAAAATTAACAAATGGTCTTCAAATCTGAGTATTTTACTGTGTGTCTGTGTTATGCCTTTCTCCCCCAACTAGAAAAAAAAGCCACAAAATTTTATTGATTTCTACTTAATGTACTTATTTTTTAAATGGTTAGAAGTTCTAAAATTACTTTATTACTTTATCTTGTAGGCCTGGGCAAATAAGCTTAATAAATCAGTAAATAAATGGAGATTTCTCTCTTGGATAAGACAGAAATATGGGGCCGGCGCCGTGGCTTAACAGGCTAATCCTCCGCCTTGCGGCGCCGGCACACCGGGTTCTAGTCCCAGTTGGGGTACCGATCCTGTCCCGGTTGCCCCTCTTCCAGGCCAGCTCTCTGCTGTGGCCAGGGAGTGCAGTGGAGGATGGCCCAAGTCCTTGGGCCCTGCACCCCATGGGAGACCAGGAGAAGCACCTGGCTCCTGCCATCAGATCAGCGCGGTGCGCCGGCCGCAGCGCACCAGCTGCTGCGGCCATTGGAGGATGAACCAACGGCAAAAGGAAGACCTTTCTCTCTGTCTCTCTCTCTCACTGTCCACTCTGCCTGTCAAAAGTTAAAAAAAAAAAAAGAAGAAAAAAAAAAGAAAGAAAGAAATAGGAGTCATCAGTATGAACTTGTGATCTCTCACAAATAGGAATAGAAGTGCTATGTATCTATGTGTACGTGTCTATGAGTGGATAGGTGTTTATGTTCTGTTTGCTGGGAGGGTCTGGTACCAGTGATAGTGAGCCCACACAGTGCCCAGATCCTGGTTATAAACACCATTCTCTATGAAAAGAGTCTTGTCTCCTGATTTCAAGTTGGGGTAGGGAAAGCACAAGATGATCTGGGACATTGTGTTGTTAACAGAAGCTAAAAAAATGCTTTAAAAACAGTGGAGACCTGTCGCAAGAACATAAAGGCTGTCTTGAAGAGACTCATGTATGTCGAATTTGGGACCATCTGAACCTGAAATTAAAAGTGATAAGTGTGAATTACCACCCATTAAATCACACTCTGGGAATATATATGTGTGGGCTGGGAAGGGGAAACAGATGTAGAAGATCTGTTTTTAAAACAGATGTAGATCTGTTGGTTTATAAAGAGTGATGAAGTTAGGAACTCATCAGTGGATGTAAAAACTAGTAGGTGAAAAGCATAACATGAACTTCAGAAACTCATGGAAAAATGGAATTAAATAAATTTATTTTGATGCAAAAATTTGAGACCCTTGTATACAAGTGGTCTTCAAAAGTATATGGAAAATGCATATTATGAAAATGAAACACGAATTTCAAGATATTTTTCCAACACAATAAACTTTTAATTTTATTTCCTATGAACTTTTGGAAGTCCCCTTATGCATAGTGTCACCGTATCTGCTAAATTGGTTCTTAATTGCAGTTGCAAAGGAGGCATTTTTACTTTGGGAAAATTTGACAGAAACCACCTTAACTGAGCAGTCAAAATTGACATTATGCATACACAGACTTCTATGGTTTCCCAGCTAAAATGCATACCTGAGTCTAATCACAAAGAAACATAAAAAACCTGTGTTGGTCAGATTGTAAAATAACCTATATTTTAAAAAATTTTCCAATTTGGGGGTCTGGCATTGTGGCACAGTGGTTTAAGCTACCACCTTTGATGCCAGCATCCCATATTGGCACTAGTTTGTGTCCCCACTGCTCCGCTTCTGATCCAGCTCCCTGCTAATAGCCTGGGAAAAGCAACAGAAGATGACTTAGGTGTTTGGGCCCCTGCCACCCACATGGGAAAGCTCCTGGCTCCTGGCTATGGCCTGGCCTAGGCCTGGTTGTTGCGGCCATTTAGGGAGTATACCAGAAGGTGGCAGAGACAGACTCTCTCTCTCTCTCTCTCTCTCTCTCTCCTGTTTCCCTGTAACTTTGCTTTCAAATAAATACATACATAAATATTTAAAATTTCCAACTTTAACTTATAGATGTGAAAGCCCAGAAACTACTTATGTTTCTATGGTCCTAGACTGAATCATGGATTAGGAAGACAAAATAACTGTAAAGGAAGTTCCTGAAACAGTCGACACTGTTGGTGGAATATGGAATTTGTATCAGATAAAAAACCCATTCTACGATTTCCTGATTTTTTGAGGAAAATTTGTTACTTAAGAAAGCCCTTGTTTTTATGAAATATCTTGAAATATTTCAGTATAGAGAAGCGCATGATATCTGAAGTTTGTTTTCATCACATTCAGGAGAACTACATGGAGAAGGAGGGATGGAAGGAGAGAGAGAGAGACCGTGAGCAGTGGGGTAAAATGTAAATGGGTGAATCTGAATTCTTGTGGATTTCCTGTAATTTTGAAATTACATACAAAAAGTTTCAAAAGACAAATGTACCCAGTGGAGAGTGCTTGACTTGTGGAAAACTAATGTACTCGCTCACCTAAGTGATGAGCTGTTCAGTTTTACTCCTTAGGTGCAGATTAAACAGTTACTACTTTGAAAAAGCCGAAGACTAGGTTCTCGTCTCACGATACTCTGAGTCTGTCTGAGGAGAAAAGAATCACGCATAGAACATCTGCACAGACCCCGCAATGCCATGCATGAATTGTAGGCAGTCTATAATAGTGATGTGAGACTTGGGTTAGCAGATGTTTATGTGAAGGGCTGGAGAGTAAGTGTTTTCAGCTTTCTGGGCTCCATGCTGTCTTCCACAGTGGCTGCCCTAGTTTACATTCCCACCAACAGTGGATTAGGTTACGTTTTCCCCCACATCCTCACCAGCATTTGTTGTTTGTTGATTTCTGTATGAGAGCTGTTCTAATGGGGGTGAGGTGAAATCACACTGTGGCTTGGATTTGCGTTTCTCTGGTGGCTAGTGATTCTGAGCATTTTTTCAAATGTCTGTTGGGCATTTGAATTTCCTCTTCTGAAAAATGAATATTCAAATACTTTGCCCATTTCTTAACTGGATTGTTTTGTTGTTGTTGAATTTCTTCAACTCTTTATAAATTCTGGATATTAACCGTTGTTCAGTTGCATGGTTTGCAGGTATTTTCTCCCAGTCTGTCAGTTGCCTCTTCACTTTGCTGAGTGTTTCTTTTGCAGTATAGCAGCTTCTCAGCTTGAAGTAATCTCATTTGTCAATTGTGGTTTTGATTGCCTGACATCTGGGGTTTTTTCCAAGAACTCTTTGCCTATGCCAATGTCTTGCATAGTTTTCCCAATGTTCTCTAGTAATTTGATGGTATCTGGTCGTAGATTTAGGTCTTTGATCCATTTTGAGTGGAATTTTGTGTGAAGTGTAAGGTAGGGGTCTTGTTTCATACTTCAACACTTGGAGATCCAGTTTTCCTACCACCATTTGTTGAAGAGACTGCCCTTGCTCAAGGGGTTGATTTTAGCTCCTTTGTCAAAGATTAGTTGGTTGTAGATGCATGGGTTGATTTCTGCCATTTCTATTCTGTACAAATTGGTTTACCCATCTGTTTTTGTGCAAGTACCAGGTTGTTTTGATTATAACTGCCCTGTGGTATGTCTTGAAATCTGGTATTGTAATACCTCCATCTTTGTTTTTGTTGTAAAAGATTACTTTAGCTATTCGGGATCTCGTTTCCATATGAATTTTAGCATCATTTTTTTTCTAGATCTGAGAAGAATGTCATTGGTATTTTGATTGGGATCACATTGAATATGTAAATTGCTTTCTGTAGCATGGACATTTTGATGATATTCGTTCTTCCAATCCATGAATATGGAAGGTTTTTCTTCTTTTTTTATGTTTTCTTCTACTTCTTTCTTTAATTCTTGTAATTTTCATCATAGAGATGTTTGACTTCCTTGGTTAAGTTTATTACAAAAGTATTTAATTTTTTTTAGCTATTGTAAATGGGATTGATCTTAAAAGTTCTTTCTCAGCCATGGTATTGTCTGTGTTTGCAAACAATCTCATCCCAACACACCTATTCAACTTTACTCTGATAGGGTGACAGTAGCCATGTCAGCTGTTTCCCAATAATGTTACATCCAAAAAGAGAAGGAGGCTCAGTATGGTCCAGGAGCAGCTGAGTCCTGCTCTGAAGTGTTGCCTGGGATTCCATGGCAGCAGCTGGCAAAGCTCTGGTTCAGGTTTTAGAGAGCATCTGGTGAAGGTGCTCTTTATGTCTGGAGGTTTGCAAAAGTCCCAGCAGAAAGGGTAGAGAATTATGGTGGCGAGGGCCTTGAGGCACTTGCACCCAGGTTCTGAGTCTAGCAGTGTTGCTCACCAATTTCATAACCCTCTATTTCCTCACTCATAAAATGGGAATGATGGTGCTGCCTCCTCAGAGCAGCTTGGAGTGTCTGACAGTCAGACAGGGTTGTCCTGTCTGGACGCTGGCTTCTAGCTGGTTTCCCAGCTTCTGAGGTCTTCTCTGCAGCTGTCGGAATGATCTAAGGAAAAGGAGGTCAGTGTGTGTTTTCCCCTTGCTTGGTACCCACCGCGCTCCCCTGTTGTACTTAGTGTAGATTCCAGATTATTTGCGCTGCCTGTAAAATCTGCATTCCGGTGAGTCTCTGTCTCCTCAGCCACGAGCCCTCTCTCAGAATGACTGTTTTTGTGGGTGATGTTTTCACTTGGCCAGCACCATTTTCATTCACAGTTGAGGGCCTTTCAGTCAGTTATTGCTGTGTCTTGGAGTTTCTCATCTTGACAGTCAATGGGTAGTTCATTGTTAGTATTCATATTTCATGTTAAGTGACCTCTTCCCTGGCTCCACAACTCCTTGGTGCATCTCTGTAGCACCCTGTTTTAATTCTCTGCCCAGTGGGTCTATTGTCTGGTTTGCCACATAAAACCCAATGTCTGTATCTACCTTTGTCGTGACCACTGTATCCCACCCCTTAGGATGCTATCTTAGAGAGTAGCATAAGTGTGTGCAAAGTTAATTCAGTGGGTTAATGTCCATAAAATGCCTACCATGTGCCCAGCCCCGTAATGAGTACTTGATAAGTGTAAGCTGTGACTGTTACCAGTGACTTGGAAAGGATACACATTTCCCTCAGCACAGCATTGGAGTAGATCACGAGGCTCAAACAAGTGACCTGAAAAGAGATATCCAAAGATCAAGGTCCATTCACCCCAAGAGAAGAATCACAGAATAATTTGCAGCTCATATGTGATTATTTCTATAGATTCTATAGTAATAAAAATAAATAATTAAAAGTCTACAAGTGAATTTTCATGGCTCTTTAGTGGAGCTTTTAATCTAGCAAGTCTAACCTTTTCTTTCCTTGCCCACCCATCCATTTCTCAGTACAGGTGGAGAGATGAACTGTGCCTCTGGGACGGCAAGAAAGGGAAACAGCGCGGGCCTCCAGGCTCTCAGCTGACCCCTTCAGTAACTGAGCTCTCTCTTTGTTGCAGATGTCCATACAGAAGCTGTTCAGGCAGCTCTGGCTAAACACAAAGAAAGGAAGATGGCAGTGCCTATGCCTTCCAAACGCAGGTCCCTGGTCGTGCAGACCTCGATGGATGCGTACACACCTCCAGGTGAGCGAGCAGCTTACGTGCTGTACTTCTGCCTCTTCCACGCCATTAGCCTTGTCCTGGAACTGATTGGCTACCAGCCCAGCAATCAGTCATTTAAAAAAATACACAGATGTTTTATTTTAAGTTTGACACGTAATAATTGGACAGTGTTAGGTGGGGCATTGTGACCTGTATGCAGTGTATAACGTCGGATCAGGGTAAATGGTATATCTGTCATCAAGCATTTATTGTTTCTCCATGTTGGGAGCATTGAAAATCCTCTACATTAGCTATGTCCTCAGTTAATTGTTGTTGATCATAGTTATCCTACCGTGTTGTATAGAACATGTATTCCTGCTGTCCACTGCAGCCCCATATCCTGCATCCATTGTCTTTCCTCTCTCGCTTCCTCCTGCCCTGCCCAAGTCTTTCCCACCCTCTGATAACCGCTGTTTCACTGTCTACTTTAGCTTCCACATATAGGTGGTAACACGGTGTTCGTCTTCATGTGCCTGACTGACTTCATTGAACACACTTCTTCCCATTCTGCTGCAGATGGCAAAATTCCATTCTTTTTGCGGCTGAATAATATTCTACTGAAGACTGCAGTCCTTCTAGCTTTCTAAATAATGGTGCTGTAGTTGAGACTTTGTGCACCAGAACTACAGAAACAGTACAGGAATTAAGCTAGGCAGGAAAATTAGCATCACTATGTATGTATCCGTATAAATAGGTATTATAACCTTTTCATCAAGACTCAGAAATACACATTTTTAAAGGCCTAAGAAACTTTGTGTATGTACTTATTCCTATAGAAAAAAAAATTTGTACCTCTATAGTTCTAATTGAAGGTGGAGGAAAATTTTCTTCCATTTACACTGGTTTATAAAATAAATATAAATATGCTTTAAAATATAAATATAGACATATAATACAAATTATAATTTATAATATAAATGTGCTGTATTATAATATAAATATAATATTTATAATGTTATAAATATGCTGCTTTATAATATAAATATGCTACATTGCTGTATTGTTTAAGAAAGCATGTGAATTGAACTTTGCCTGCAAAGTACCACATCATATTTTAATTTCTACAGGCTATCGGTCTCTGTTACAACAACCCAATCCTGGCATTTTAGTGTGAAAGCAGCTAATGGCAATATGTCAGTTAATGGGTTTGACTGTGTACCAATAAAGCTTTATTAACAAAAATAGACAATGAACTGGGTTTGTTCCATAAGCCTGTTTATCCCTGGTCTACATGGCTTGAGGTAATATCCTGTTTGTTTTTGTTACATAATCCTGCTTTTATTTAATCTTTCAACTTCTATAATTATGGAAATTCTGGTTTTTTTTCTGCCCAAATAATTATAAACTGTATCTCACCATCTTCAAAATCAAAGTGCATCAGAAAGTTATTTGGGTTATCTGAGACATGAGGGATTGATCCTACCTGATAGATTCCTGTGATGTTGGTTCCATCATCATGCCTGTCTTTGTTACAAGTCTGTCATTTTTAAATCTTAGCTACCTTGCATACCACTTTGAACAGTTTTAAATGCTAGAAAAATGTAAGATGTGGTAACAATAGTTGAATATATTCACCACTCCTTGGAGTATTTTATGTCTTGAAGGTTAACCCTGAGTATTGGCAAGCAGTGAGGGTATTAGGTCATGCTTCAAATCAGAGATGTGGCCAAGTACCCATCTGTCGGAGGCCACCCGACAAACCACATGGAGACACGCAGCACTCAGTCAATTCATCACCACGTTTATTGCCTCATCGCGTTCCAAGCCAAAGTAGGGGGCCTGGCGATGAGGGACTGGAGGCAGTCTCCCTAAAGAAACCCTTCAGTCTCCAGCCCCGAGCACACAGAAAGACAAGGATATATACCCCAGACCCCATACAGATAACATTCATTGTGTGCAATCATGCATAGCACAGGAATAGAGCAAGTTTACAAAGTAGCAATGATCAGGGTACAAGCTCTGCAGATAGAGCAAAGAACATCATAAACCTTCATCAGCAGTCACATCCTGCCTGCAGGAATATGGGACGAAAAGTCTTGGAAACAGGATTAGATAAGGGACAGCCTCAGCCTGCTGCATCTCATGTCGGGCCAGGGCCACTGGCCCCGACACCCATCAATATTTCAGTCAACTCAGTTATTGAAGTATATATTCCTTTAAATGTGAGAGTGCTAAGTTTTCTAGGATAGAAGTTAAATAGTATATACTTTTGTTTTGGGTTATGTTTTGGATTTTTTTACAGGTGGTGTAAAGAAATATTTCTTATATAAAGAATGCAGTAATCCAGTAGGCAAGGGAATCCTTTCACTAATTCGCTTATTTAGTCTCCTTTCCTTATGCTTAGCCCCAAAACATAATTGGGGTCAATTTTTTAAAAATCTCATATGCTTGTCCTTGTTTCTTTAGTTTATGGTTATAGTTTACATCATATATGATGTGAAAAAAATTATTTGGTATGTATTTGTTTAACAAACAAAATGAACGTAACAAAGATAATAATGATGCTTAAAATATTTTTAGCTATTTTTTGGAACTAGACTGTTGTGGGGGAGTGGGCATTCTTCTGAACCATGTTTTATAAGAGAAAGTGAGTTTAGATTGCAAAAAGCAATGTGATTATTCATGTATGTCCTCACTTCTCATAGTGAATCCACTCATTGAGAAATCTTACTGTATCGTAATGATACATAATAAAAGACAGACCTTTCATGATGACAAAAACCTAGTTGTACAAACGGTCTTGCTGAATCTAAGAGAACGTTACTGGAAATGTTAGTAATGGAGAAACATTTGCATTTAATTATTTAACTAGCATTTTCATGTATGCCGTATGTCATATTTTGTACACCATAATGAGGAGTCCTAGTGATAATCTTGTGCTTAGCAGCAGTGTGCATATTTATTATTGTATTTGAACAAAATATTGGGTTCATTTTCTCTCTACTGTTATCCTTGGTTGCTAGAACTCATCTGAAGTTAATATTCTCTGCATGAAATGATTGATTGTTGATTAGTGTCATAGTTCTGGAAAAGATCAAATTGTTGTGTTGCTTGTCTTCCATTTCCCTTAGTCCTTTACAAATAAAAACATAGGTGCGATTTGCCAAGACTGTTGCTTCTTGCTGTAGTGAAACAAGTAGTTTCCAACTAACCCACTCATTATAAACAACTATCCAGCTGCATGAAGCAAGTGAGACAATAATTTTTAGGCTGTGGACCATAACTGATGCAGGAGTAGTACATCTGAGAGCAGGAGGGTGGATGAGATGAACCCGTAGACGCAAGCTCCGTGCCTTCAGACACAAGCAAGCTGGATGCAGAGCAGAGCCCAGCCATCCTACCAGTTTGGAGAAGCAGACATGAATGGAGCTTTCCTACACATTCAGACTAACAAAGAATTAATGCAGGCGTGTTCAAGGCAAGATGATAGCGGCGATCTCATTGCCTCCTACAACAAGAATCGGAAGGCTTACGAGAATGATTAGAGAACCGAGAGTCTCCTCAACGTCTTATCCGCAGTGTGTAGTATCAGTAACTAATCACTAGATATCCAGAGAGACAGAAAGTATAATATGTGGTCAAGGAGAAAAAAGAGCTGTCAATGGAAAATCAGTGTAAGTTGGTCTCCACTGTGCCATCAGCAGTCACTCAGCACATGTTGTTCAGCACATGAAATGCGACTGGTCTCACTTGAATTTGCTCTGAGTGTGAAATGCCAATTAATGAACACTTTTCATTCATTGTTATATTTTATATGTTGAAAGGATTCCGAAAATTGTGAAAAATTCAAGAGGCAGAGAGAGAGAAAGCTTCCTTCCCAAATGCCCACCATGGCTAAGCTGGGAACTCAATTTAGGTCTCCCACATGGGTAGCCAGGATCCACCTGGAGCCATCAGGTGCTGCCTCTCCGGGGTCTAAATTAGCAGGAAGCTGTAAATTGAACCTAAGTAGTCCAAGATGGTGTATAGGTATCTTAAGTGGATTATGAATATTCTGACTGAAAAAAATTACTGAAATTAGTTATACCTGCTTATGTATAATTAATACATTTTGTATTTTTAATGTTTCTACTTAAAGGCTGAAAATTATAGGGCTCTCATGTTTCTTTTGAAAAGCACTGGTATTTGATATAGAAGACAGCTTTTAAGTCTGCAATTACAGATTATTCAGGGAATCAAATAAAAGTATGCCACAGAACTAGAGGAGAGTATTAGTTCAGTGCTTGAGCCGAGCAGACAAAGGGACACATTTTTTAAAATAATGGAGATAAGGGAGTTTCAGGTTCCACACATAAGGAGCTCGGAAGTCACCACTCCATCTCAGCAAAGAATAAGCTGAACAAACTGAGAAGTCCACAGCTCTTCTTAGATCCTTAAGAGAAAACTGCCCCGAGAACTGGGGAGAGAGACAGGTAGGAATGGTGAGTTACAACATACATGGGCACCAGAGCAGGATTAGGGAACCCTGAACTGCCACTGACAAATGACCAGAGGCTGGGTCTGGACAGATCTGAGAATGCAAAACCTCTAGGGGGTCCCACACAGTTTAGAGAGCTTTACCTCGATAAACTCAGCCAAGTTCCCAAAGCAAACACCAGAGAGAAACGCTCCCGTAACTTTGTGCAAGGGACATGGAAAAGGAGTTTTTTTTTTTTTTTTTTCTTAATAGACCTGAACACTAGTCTTAATAAGATGTGCCCTAAGGAAAAGCCAGTTAACCAGAAACTAACCTGCTGAGTTTTTTTTTTTTTTTTCCAGAGCCAACCTAAAAGGGAAAACCCGACTGCAGCCCCTCCCGGCCTAGCTCTCCTGCTTAAAGGGGAGGAGAAAACACTTAGACATTCACATATCATTAGCACATCAATAGTCAAACTACTTTTTAAAAAAATATTACACAGCATATTAAAGGCAAAAAAAAAAAAAATGTTTGGAGAAACTGAACAAGCGTCTGAACCAGACATAGCAAGGTTAGAGTTATCAGGGCATTTTAGAACATCTATGATTAATATGCCTGGGACTCTAAAGGATAAAGTAGGCAAGATTCAAGAACAAATAAGCAGTGTAAGCCAAGGTGAAAATCGTGAAACCAAAAGGAAACTCTGGAGATCAGAACAACTTAATAAAAGTGAAGAATGCCTTGGTGGGCTAGTGAGTAGACTGGACATAGATGAGGGAGAAATCGCAGATTTGGCGGATGTTTCGGTAGAAACTCTGAAACTGTAAAGCAAAGAGAATGCAGACTTGACAACCACAGAGGAAGACCCGCGAACTGTGGAACAACCACAGAAGGTGTGACTGTGTGTAATGGTAATACAAGAAGAAGAGGAGAGAGAAAACGGGATAGAAAAAGGTGCTTAAGACAGTGGTGGCTGAAAATTTTTCAAGTTTTCTTGGCAGGATAAATGCCAAGAAAAAAACACAATACCTAGGCATACAATTTTTAAAATGTAGAACTAAAGAGATAAAATATTCTAGCCAGTGCCACGGCTCTCTTGGCTAATCCTCTGCCTGCCGTGCCGGCACCCTGGGTTCTAGTCCCAGTTGGTGCGCCGGATTCTGTCCCCGTTGCTCCTCTTCCAGTCCAGCTCTCTGCTGTGGCCCGGGAGGGCAGTGGAGGTTGGCCCAAGTGCTTGGGCCCTGCACCTGCATGGGAGACCAGGAGGAGGCACCTGGCTCCTGGCTTCAGATCGGCGCAGTGCGCCGGCCATAGCGCCCATTTTGGGGGGTGAACCAACGGAAAGGAAGACCTTTCTCTCTCTCTCTCTCTCTCTCTCTCTCACTCACTCAATCTGCCTGTCAAAAAAAAAAAAAAAGAGAGAGAGAGAGATAAAATATTCTAACAGAATCTAGAGAAAAAACACACTTATGTCACTTATGTACAGGAGAGAGACAGCAATTACATTTGACTTCTCAGAACCCATGAAAGCAAGTAGAGTGGAATGATAGATGTCAAGTGTTGAGAGGAGGAAAAAATGCCAGCGTATAATTTTATACCCTGTGAAATTATCCTTTAAAAGTGGAGAAGAGGGGCCAGTGCTGTGGCATAATGGGTAAGGCCACCGCCTACAGTGCTGGCATCCCATATGGGCACTGGTTTGAGTCCCTGCTACTCCACTTCTGATCCAGTTGTCTGCTATGGCCTGGGAAAGCAGTAGAAGATGGCCCAAGTCCTTGGGCCCCTGCACCTGTGTAGGAGACCCAGAAGAAGCTCCTGGTTCCTGGCTTCGGATCTGCACAGCTCCGGCCATTACAGTCGATTGGGGAGTGAACCAGCAGATGGAAGACTTTCTCTCTCTCTCTCTCTCTCTCACTCTGCCTCTGCCTCTGCCTCTGCCTCTGCCTTTCTGTAACTCTGCCTTTCTGTAACTCTGCCTTTCAAATAAATAAGTCAACTTTTAAAAAAGAAAAGTGAAGAAGAATGGCCAGTGTTATGATCCAGTAGGTGAAGCCACTGCTTGCAATGCTGGCTTCCACTATCAGAGTGCCAGTTCGATTCCCAGCCACTGATCCAGCTCTCTGCTAATGTACCTGCAAAGGAAGGTGTCCATGTACTTGGTCCTCTGCCACCCATGTTGGGGACCTTGATAGAGTTCCTGGCTCCTGGCTTCTGCATGACCTAGCCCTGGCTGTTACAGCCACTTGGGAAGTGAACCAATGTATAGAAGATCGATCTCTTGCTCTCTCTCCCTCCCTCCCTCTCCTTCTCTCCCTCTCTCTCGATTTCCTCCTCCTCCTCCCTCCCTCTCTCCCTCTGTTGCTCTGCCTTTCAAAAATAAGAAGTGGTAGAGGTATAAGGACTTTCTCAGACAAACAAAAATTGAAGGTGTTTGTTAGTAGATACACCTTGCAAACATTTGGTGGTTTTTTTTTTTTTTAATAAAGACATTATGAGATCAGAAGCTAATTTCTTTCTTTCTTTTTTTTTTTTTTTTGGACAGGCAGAATGGATAGTGAGAGAGAGAGACAGAGAGAAAGGTCTTCCTTTTTGCCACTGGTTCACCCTCCAATGGCTGCTGCGGCCAGCGCATCGCGCTGATCCTAAGCCAGGAGCCAGGTGCTTCTCCTGGTCTCCCATGCGGGTGCAGGGCCCAAGGACCTGGGCCATTCTCCACTGCCTTCCTAGGCCATAGCAGAGAGCTGGCCTGGAAGAGGGGCAACCGGGATAGAATCCGGTGCCCCAACCGGGACTAGAACCCGGTGTGCCAGCGCTGCAAGGCGGAGGATTAGCCTGTTAAGCCACAGTGCAGGCCCAGAAGCTAATTTCTGCATAAAGAAAGGAAGAACAGGGGCCGGCACTGTGGTTCAGCAAGTTAAAGCCTCAGCCTGCAGCGGCAGCATCCTTTATGGGCACTGGTTTGAGTCCTGGGTGCTCCACTTCTGATCAAGCTCCCTGCTAATGTCCTGAGAAAGCAGCAGAGGATGGCCCAAGTGCTTCCCTGCACCCATGTCGGACTCCCAGATGAAGCTCCTGGCTCCTAGCTTCAATCTGGCTCAGTCTTGGCTGTTGTGACCATTTGAAGAGTGATCCAGTGGATGGAAGATCTCTCTCTCTCTCTCTCTCTCTAACTCTGCCTTTCACATAAATAAATCTATTTTTTTTTTAAAAGGAGGAGCATCAAAGAAGGACTAAGGGAAGGATAAATAAGAAGTTCTTAATAGATGAAACATAATAGTTTATTCAAAGTAATAGCATCCATATACTAATTACATGTGCTTATGACTGTATCATACATACACACACATATGTGCTTATCTATAAGTGACGTGAATGACAGCAGTGATAAAAAGGACAGAAGAAAGGGGCCAGCACTGTGACATAGATGGTAAAACCATTACCTGCAGAGCCAGCATCCCATATGGGCGCCGATTCATATCCTGGCTGCTTCACTTCTGATCCAGCTCTCTGCTATGGCCTGGGAAAGCAGTGGAGGAGGCCCAGGAGCTTGGGCCCCAGCTGCTATGTAGGAGACCCAGAAGAAGCTCCTGGCTCCTGGCTTCAGATTGGCACAGCTCTGGCCATTGCAGCCAGTTAGGGAGTGAACCAGAAGATGGAAGAACTTTCTCTCTCTCCCTGTCTGTCTGTGACTCTGCCTCTCAAATAAATAAGTAAATCAAAAACAAACAAACAAAAAGATGAGAAGAATTGTCATTATTTTGTTATAAGGTACTTGCATTATCCATGAAGCAGTATTGTGTCATTTGGGTTATCTGAAAATTCATATTGCAAACTATAGGGAAACCACTTGAAAAAGTACATATATGTTTGTGTGTATGTATAAATAGATATATTTTATATATGCGCATGTATATATGAGGTGGGAGATAGGCAGTATCTAATAAAATGCTCAGTTAGGACCAGAATTGCAGAAATAGTGTGAAAGAGAAGTAAAGAATAAGACCACAAATAGAAAACAGTAACAAAGAAAACCATGGTAGATACTAATCCAGATATGTTAATCCCTTTCTGCACTGATGTACCTATCAAAAGACAGTCTGTCAGAGTGAATACAAATAAGACCCCACTCTGTTGTCTATAGTAAACAGACTTTTAGCATTCATGTGGGTCAGCAGTGAAGGGGGTGGGGAATAGACCGCTGACACTGAGAGAGAGTGTGAGTTGCTCTGTTAATTTTAGACAAGAAAAATCGTCAGCGATAAAGAAGATCATTACATAATAAAGTATTCAGTTTTCCAAGAAGGAAGGCTTAGTATTTCTTAATGTGTGAGTACATAACACCAGCATTAAAAGACTGATAGAACTTCAAGGAGGAACAGACCATCCACTATTCTATTTGTAGTTGAAGATCTCAATACTCCCGTCTCAGACATTAACCAATTCAGGGGCAGACATGTGGTCTAGCGTGGAAGGTGCTGGTTGTCCAGTGGCGAAGTAAGTGGTTCTGCCATCCTTGTGGGAGACCTGGTTTGAGTTTCCAGCTCCTTCCCTTGGTTCAGCCTAGCCCCAGTTGTTGCAGGTGTTTGAGGAGTGAACTCGTGAATGGACACTCTTATCTCTTACTGTCTCTATCTCAAATTTTTACAAAGCAAGTGGACCAATCCTGTAGGCAGAAAATCTATAAAGTCAAACTGAATTCAGCAGTTCTATCAATCAACTGAGTGTAATTGTCATCTGTAGACTGTTCTTCCACCAGTAACAGAATCCACATTCTTCTCAAGCTTAGAAGGAACATTCATCAAGACAGACCACAGCCTGGGCTGTGAGACACACCTTACTACATTGAAGAAAAGGAATCAAATAAGTATGTTACCGACCACAGTGGAATTAAAATAGAAACCAGTAACAGAAAGGTAACTGGAGAATACCATAACATTAGGAGATTAGACAACAAACTTATAAATAAAACATTAATCAAAGAAGATATCTTGAGAAAATTTCAAAATATTGTGAACTAACTGAAAAGGTGATCACAACTAATCAAAACTTAAGAGATACAGGAAAAAAGAAAGATCTAAAATCAGTAAACTTAAATCGTAGGAAACCAGAAAACAGAAGAGCAAATTAAGACCTGGCTCATTTGGTTAATTGTCCACCTGCAGCCCCGGCATCCCATATGGGTGCCGGTTCTAGTCCCGGCTGCTCCTCTTGCAGTCCAGCTCTCTGTTGTGGCCCAGCAGGGCAGTGAAGGACGGCCCAAGTGCTTGGGCCCTGCACCTGCATGGGAGACCGGGAGGGGGCACCTGGCTCCTGGCTGCAGATCCTTGCAGCGCCGGCCGTGGCGGCCATTTTGGGGGTGAACCAACAGAAGGAAGACCTTTCTCTCTGTCGGTCTCTCTCACTGTCTGTAACTATATGTCTAATAAAAAAATACCTAAATAAACAGAAGAAAAGAAATAGAGCAGAAGCCAATCAATTGAAAAATGACCATCAATAGAGAAAATCATATGTGCGTGTATCCATGTCTCACAACCTTAAGTCTGAACACATAAAATGTGTAAATTTTATATTTGTATGTTACATTTTTGTATAAATTGTGTAAGTTATGCTGAAAGGACAAATTGGGACAAGAGAAGTTTCAGACACCTAGTATTACTGCTTTTCTAATGAATTTCTAACAACTAAACTTCCAAAAAGCTTTTAGACAGCCAAGGTCATATGAAGGTGATAGAACAGTAGAGTAAGCTGGCGCCGTGGCTCAACAGGCTAATCCTCTGCCTTGCGGCACCGGCACACCGGGTTCTAGTCCCGGTTGGGGTGCCGGATTCTGTCCCGATTGCCCCTCTTCCAGGCCAGCTCTCTGCTGTGGCCAGGGAGTGCAGTGGAGGATGGCCCAGGTCCTTGGGCCCTGCACCCCATGGGAGACCAGGATAGGCACCTGGCTCCTGCCATCGGATCGGCGCAGCACGCTGGCTGCGGCAGCCATTGGAGGGTGAACCAATGACAAAAGGAAGACCTTTCTCTTTCTCTCTCTCTCTCACTGTCCACTCTGCCTGTCAAAAAAAAAAAAAAAAAAACAGTAGAGTAAATATTCCTTACTATTACTGTTGTGTTAAAAAATGATTCCCATTTCTTAAGATTGCCAGTACTCTTATTCTTGGCAATAAATGTTCTAGAGTTGCTCACACACCTTATTCCTTCTGGCATCTGAAATAATGTACATATAGGTAGGATCCTGTCATTCTTGCACTGAAGTTCAAATAACCGGTGTACCAGTAATTCATTCTTAAGACCCAGGCTGCTAAGTAAAAGAGTTATTAAATATTTTATTAATTAAAAAAACCCCGACGTGTATTTATCTCAACTCATGTTCAGTTTTCATGGAGAGAAAAATAAATCATGAAACAATTCAGAAGTTCTTACAAGAAATGAGTTCTGTAGACCTAAATAGTTTGAGCACAAAATGTACTGTGGTATAGACTTAGTATCTGCACCCAAAGGAGAGGCTGAGAATGAGGGTTGCTACGAAGGTGGCACCTGTTCATTATTAGGTGCAGTTTTTCTATACCGTTTCTTCATCGATATCTTGACCTTTGAAGAGATCAGATAAGTGTCCTCACACTGAACTCTATAAGAATAAACTTCCACTCAGCAGAAACATTTAGGACTAGCAAGGGCTAAACACAATCACACTTTGAAACACTTGAGAGTATCACATGCATGTAGCACCTTGGAAAATGCCGCCTCATCTTGTCACTCAGTGGATGCATGTGGAGGAATCGTTTCTCCCCAGTCTGTTAGGTAGAGGAAATCAGTGCGTGTCTTTGTTTAAGATCATAACGTCAAAGTATTTTACCCAATACTTATTTAAGGTGCTCTAGTTGAAGCAATTCATCATACTAAAAATGGTAAAAAGTGGTATAACTACTCAAAAGCGTTTAATAAAGGTAAGTAGTCATCAAGTGTGGGGGAAGTATGTGTTGGCAGTGTTTGGAGAGGCACTGAGATGGGTGTTTTCTTGTTGCAGTAGACAAATCTCATCTCTTTCTACATGCAGATACCTCTTCTGGTTCAGAAGATGAAGGCTCGGTACAAGGAGATTCGCAGGGTACCCCCACCTCCAGCCAAGGCAGCATCAACATGGAGCACTGGATCAGCCAAGCCATCCACGGCTCCACCACATCTACCACCTCTTCTTCTTCCACCCAGAGCGGGGGCAGTGGGGCTGCCCACAGGCTAGCAGACGTCATGGCCCAGACACACATAGGTGGGTGCACTTGGCAGGCTGTGTTTCTGTGTGTGTTTCCTTTATCCTGATGTTCTCCCCTGTTTGCATCCTGGCTATGGAATCCATCCCAATAGGAGAATACAGAGCTCTTGGGTGCTTTGGTTTTACTGTGTCTGGACTGTTGCTCTACTGATTTTTACCACCTCAGTCTCTGTAAAGGCAAGAATCTCCAGAGCTTTCTGTTCACCAAGGAATGCATTCTCATTCATTAGGGAAGTCTGCTTACATGTATTCTTCTCAGTTTTGCTCACATATGCACCTAATGAAATTGTAATAGTGCTGGTAAACAAGGTGGGAAATTTTAATGTGGATCTGCTGTCACTTTGGGAATCATTTAAAGAAGCTGGGAGGCTTCATTGCCTACTGTTGTCTGCTGTAGCTGTTCAGATTTCTTCTGGGGGCTTCACACTGCTTTGTGTATAGATTCTTTAAGGATGGGATCCTGTGTATTAGAAGAAGCACGAGTTAGGAAGCATTGCCCTGAGACACTTGAGAAAGCAGGTGAATTATTAGAGGAAGAGGGGCAGCGTGTGTTGGCTGAGCCGTGTAAAAAGTGCATGCTATGTTACGTGTTCTGCTTCCACTAGGGCTCTGTGTATCCATCACTCATCGTGCCCTGGCTGAGTCCTCATCTGTGGAGGAGAGAAGTTAGATATCCAGATCTGCTCTGATGTGTTTTTAGCTGTGGGTTAAGATTTTTAAACAGTTCAGTAAAAGTTCTTCATCAGCTAAACTGCTTGCCTGGAATATGGCTCAGAGTGGTCTATTAAAATAGCAGTGTGGAGGAAGGATGGTTAAGAAGGCCACCACAGGTGGTCTTGCCATTGACTGTGGAGCTTGGGAGACAGGTACAGACCCTCCCAGCCATATTTGAGCTGTTGTGGGAAAACCTCCTATCTGACCATCTTCAGAATGGGTAAGAATAAGGAGTGCATTAAGTACTCCACAAACAGATAATCCCAAGTGTTGAATTCTAGGACATTAATTACTTGACAGTCCAAAGAGTTTCAAACTGACATTTGAGATCTGAGCCCCATTAGCACTCGTGGAATGCAGTAGAAGTTAAAAGCATCGACCTTTTTCATGTCCAAACGAAGACCATTTGTCTGCTGTCCCGAGGACTGCCTCTGCTCTGTTTTCCCATTAATTACTGCTGGCATCTTGAAGTCATTTCTCCTTGCTTGAGTTTGTTATGGCCGGGGGGAGGGGGGTCGGAGGGGGGCTTTAAAAATGATTTCTTTGTATCTTCCAGAACTAGCATGAGTAAAAGGGAGAATATAGGCATATTATTCCAGACTTTTTGGAGGAATACTCCAGTGAAAGATGGCAGTTATAAAATTTTAGTTTAACACCTTTTCAGGAGCAGGTGTAGTGGTTGATGTGAGCTAACCTCCTCTATTTGAAATCAAAGTAAATTAAAAGACTGACCTGAAATAGAAGACCATTAAATATTTTTATAAAATGAAAATCCCTCTTAGGTGTGTTGCAAGAACCCGGGATAGTAGCCGGGGCTCCCTCAGCTTTCTCTGGCACCTAGACTGAGATTTCAGACAGCACCTGTGCACTTGGAACCATTCGTATTCTCTGATTTTACTCACTTCTAAGGAAATGCTTAGGACCTTGTCAAGAGAAACACATATTTCTGACCAAATTAATCACAACTTTTGATTTTCCCTTGGTGAGTTTACACTTGGAATGCTGGAGGAAATTATAGCATGGAGAATTAAATGTATCCAAACTATAAAAGATTGCATTACTCATGTACATCAGGACTTAGTGTAACCTAAATATAGCTCTCAAGTGTGTGACATTTCAGTAATGGCACAAAGACAAGTTCCTAGACTATCTGGAAATTTTCTGTTAGCATGGATTTTTTTTTTTTTTTTTTTTTTTTTGTTGAAGAAAGCAGTGGTAACATAATGAAACTTGACTAGAAAAGAATTAAAGATTCCCGTGGCAAAACAAAAGAAGTCAAGTCAGAGAACTGGTAGCACTTGACCTTTTGTTGAGATCATCAAAAGCAGCTAACAAGAAAATAACGTGAGGGTGTGTGTGCAATTATTTCAAGGAATTCCAGGCAAAATAAACCCCTGAGTTGCATTTGCTGATCACTCTAGCTGATGCACTTGAGTGGAGCTTGTAAACACTTCTTTTCCCCAGAGAGAGGGAAATGCCAAGGGTCACAGACCATACAGAGTCTGTCACAAAGTGAGCCGTTCTACTTCCTCATTGAGGTCAATTCTCAAGTCTTTTGTGGGTGTTCCTACAAACTGAATTACGCCAGCAATTAAGGAGGAACATCTCACATGTATCTCAGTAGTCAAGCAGGTTTAGCATAGGACACAAAATCCCATTCCATTTTCTTCTTGCGTTTTTCTCTTACTTTGCTTGCTGTCTGTCTTGCAAGATGTGAGACATGATTTACTCTCATATTTAAGAGTACTGAGCATGAAGCCGCATCGTAAGGATGCCAGGACCGAGAATGTGTACATGGGTAATTCAAGAATAGCAGACCTGCCGTTACGCTATTTCTGTGCATCACAAGTGGGATAATAAATAGGGTGCATGCACTTTAGGCCTTTGCTCCACAGTATGAGCCTGAACGATTGTTGATCGTTATTAGAAAGTATTTATTCAGGGGCTGGCACTGTGGCATAGTGTGTTAAGCCTCCACCTGCCATGCTGGCATCCCTTATGGGCGCTGGTTCATATCCTAGCTGCTCCTCTTTTGATCCAGCTCTTTGCTGTGCCCTGGGAAAGCAGTAAAAGAGGGCCCAAGTGCTTGGGCCTCTGCACCCATGCAAGAGACTCAGAAGAAGCTCCTGGCTTCGGATCAGCCTAACTCTAGCCTTGCAGTGAACCAACAGATGGAAGACCTTTCTTTCTGTCTCTCCCTCTCTCTCTGTAACTCTCTCAAATAAATAATAAAAATCCTTAAAAAAAATATTTATTAAGAGCCTTTGTGTACTTAACATTCTCAAAACAATTAGAAAAGGGACTAACACTTAAATATTTATCAGTTGCAAAAATAAAGGAGCATAATGTATAAGAACAAGTAGATTTGATGGGATGATTTTAAGCTTTAGGAGATATATTTGTGTGGCTGGTGCTTTGGTGGTAATAGGTTAAGCCTCCGCTTGTGGTACCGGCATCCCACATGGGCGCCATTTCAAGTCCTGGCTGCTCCACTTCCCATCCAGCTCCCTGCTAATGGCAGCCCTAGCTGTTGTGGCCATTTGGGGAGTGAAGCAGTAGATGGAAGACCTCTTTCTCTGTAACTCTGCCTCTATAATAAATAAATATTTAAAAAAAAGAGAGAGAGATTTGTAAAAAAAAAAAAACATTAAGAATAATATAGGCATTATTTAGCTAAGTAAAAATGGGGACATTGAAGGGAAACTATATTAATAAATGTCTAGAGTAAGAAATAACAGCAGGATAGATATCACTGGTATATACTCAGAATCGAACTTTGTAGGAAATTAGAAATACTTTTACATAAAGCACTCTATTTTTTAGCTTCAGATGTGATGTTAGTCTGTGTAACATGACGGCATTGTCACAGGGGTTCATCAGCACGTTTTGGGGGGCACATTTTCCTTAACCAGCTATTCAAAGAAATTAATTGCCATTTCCAGAGTATTTTAGAGTTCAGTTGACAAGACTAGCGTTTTCTGTATGTGCTGTTTCTGGGAGGAAACAAATTCTCATCACACGTCCTACATTTGTCCATGCAGAGAAGATGGGAAATCAGAAGACCGTCATACGCCCCCCGGAGATGAATGCATGATGTGTACTTGCTACAGAATTAGCTGGAGCTTGGCAGTTGTACATTTTGATTTTAGATTTTGCTTATTAGGGAATTTATCCAGACATTGTGATAAATTATCCTAATTTATGTGTGTGTAATCATCTCAAGTATCAGAGAATTCTTTTATAATCTCTCTATTGATACTTTTCAAATATTTATAAACAGCCTTAAAATATCACATACATAATTGAAGATGGCGATGTTGGCCAAACCTGCTGGCTTGGGACTGGGATCTTTGCCCCTCCCCAGCTGGGGTGTTCTTGCAGCCAGAGCTTTATAATTTCAGAGCAGGTCAGCACATTTTTCCTGTAAAGGGCCAAAGAGTAAATATTTTGGGTCCCGTGGGCCATGCAAATGCCCTTGCAGCTACTCAGCTCTTCTGTGGAACAACAAAAGTAGCTGTAGACAATACAAAAACAAATGGGAAGGCCAATGTGCCTATAATAAAACTTAATTTATTAAAACAGTTGTTAGGCAAAATGCCACCCATCATGTGCCAACCCCAGTTTGAGAGCTTTAAACCATATTAGTGGGCCGGCGCCGCGGCTCAACAGGCTAATCCTCCGCCTTGCGGCGCCGGCACACTGAGTTCTAGTCCTGGTTGGGGCGCCGGATTCTGTCCCGGTTGCCCCTCTTCCAGGCCAGCTCTCTGCTGTGGCCAGGGAGTGCAGAGGAGGATGGTCCAAGTGCTTGGGCCCTGCACCCCATGGGAGACCAGGAGAAGCACCTGGCTCCTGGCTTCGGATCAGTGTGGTGCGCCGGCCACGGCGGCCATTGGAGGGTGAACCAACGGCAAAGGAAGACCTTTTTCTCTGTCTCTCTCTCTCACTGTCCACTCTGCCTGTCAATTAAAAAAAAACAAAAAACATATTAGTGGAAAGCCAAGCAGAAGGAGAAGAGGACCATGCCTTAGACAAGGCCAGGCAGAATGGGGACTGCTAGCAATGCGTGTTTCGTGTAGCTTGTTTGAGTCATTCAGTACCAAGACAAGCCTGGCTTGCAAGGTGGATGACCTCCTTGGCTGTTCTGACCGAGTCCCAGTGCTGCCTTCTGATCTGCCTCCAGCATAGTAGTTTGTAATTAAACTGAGATCTGCAGAAATACACTCTCTGAAACCGAGCAGACGTCACCAGTTTCCCCACAGCGTTCACTAGGTGTCTTTGACACATAGTTCCTCTCCAGCTCATTGTCGTCATGTCCTTCTCCATGTTCGCTTTTCTGGAGAATGCGCATTCTTCCCAAGGCTCATACTTTCATCTTCATTGCCCCCCCCCCTTTTTTAAAGATTTATTTATTTATCTGAAAGACAAAGTTAGAGAGAGGGAGAGATTGATCTTCTATCCATGGGTTGACTCCCCAGTTGGTGACAACAGCTGGGGGTTGGGTCAGGCCAAAGCCAGGAGCCAGGAGCTTTATCAGGGTCTCCCATGTGGGTACAGAGACCCAAGCACTTGGGTCATCCTCCCAGGCTTTCCCAGGCACATAAGTAGGGAGCCAGGTCAGAAGTGGAGCAGCCAGGACTTGAACTGGCACTGTGGGTGGTGGCTGAACGCACTGCGCCACAGAGCTGGTCCCCTCATCTTCCTTCCTCATCCCTAGCGCTTGTCTGCATCTGACACTCCCCAGCTGATGTGCTGCAGGCTCAGATGCTGTCGCCCTGTCATCTCCTCCTGCCCCCACTGCCAGGCTCCTCTGCCCCTTCAAATCTGCTGTGCTCCCAGGGGCTCCTCCTCCCTGCACATGCTGTTTCCGTGGGTTAAGAGGCCACCTTGTCTTCCGTGACTGCGCATCTACATAGCCCGCCGTGACAGCTTTCAGCAGCTCTGTGCCGTTGCTCAGCAGACCTCTGTTTTCTATTAACAAAGCCCCTCCTACTCCCAGGAACCTCAGCTGTCTTTGACTGCTTCTTGGCCCCATGTTCCATCAGTGTCCAAGCCCTGGCATCCAGCTGCCTCCCAGCCATCACTGGGCCTGAGACTTTTCTTTCTCAGGACTCTTACAGTCTCTTCTGACCCCACATTTCTCTCTTTTCCACACTGTCCTACTGCTTATTGTCCAGTGAGTATTGAGGTACTGGCTGGGTCCCTGTCTCTTTTTCCCAGAAATGCAACTTGGAGTTTTCACCTTTCAAACTGATACTGTGTATTTGGATTTTATACTTAGAGCAATATTTTGTCCCCAAGGTATCTGAACCCTTCACTCACTCTGAACTTCATTCTGCAAGAGGTTGATACTTGAATTTTCCAAAAACTCACTGAGTCCTCTCTTACACCTTAATGTTCATAAGAGCAATGCATCTACTCATTTCCATGTATTTTTCCAATATTTAGCTGCTAACAAAGTACTAACAGTTGTGTACACCTGTATGGTTTTGAGTCTCACAGATACCTATCTTAGGGCTCTTTACAGGTCACAGAACGCAGAAAACCAGAAAGGAACCCTTCCCACCCACCACCACCCTGCACAAAGGGAGCCTAAACCCTATAATAACCTGTGTTATCACCATTTGGTTGCAGCATCAGGGTACTGTGACATTTATGACTTACTTCCTTCAGCCACAGTGAGGAGTAAATAGTAGTCTTGTTTTGTAGATGAGAAAACCATAACTTAGGTTCTAATTCGAGTCTGCTGCCCAAGGGCAATCGGCTATGCCAGGATTGAGGAGGAAGTTCCAGGAGCTCCTTCCCTGTCCCTTTCTTTCCATTTGGCCATCCTTTTACAAAACAGAAAAGCTCCTTTTCGGGCAAAAGGACCATCAAATTTTGCAAAAACACTGAAGATGTTAGCCTCTGCCCCGTCTCAGCCTCACAGAATCTTTGGCAGTACTTCATGGTACATGAATTACCATGTGCTTCATGGTCATTGGAGCCTTTCATTGTGAAATTGAATTTGTGGGTTTAAAAAATCGAGGAGCTGTTGTCCAAAGTTAATGATTTCTGTTCTGGTATTAGAACGTACTTCCTGCGATTTGTCGTAACAGTCAGCTTGATGCAACTCCGTGGCATAAATGTAAGAGCTCAGTTCCAGATCTGAGAAACCACATGACGCTGTGAATGTTAACCCTGACTTGTCGAACCTTCACTGAGAGAAATATTTGTCTGTAGAACCACAGAGACCTTTCTCTTGGTTTGAGTTTACAAAAGAACTAACTGCCTATTTGAAAAGCAACTATGAATCATGATTGCCAGTGTTTTTCAAACACACACACACACACACACACAGTGGAAAAAATCCATCTGTAGCAGAAGACAGCATGAAACTCTGTGTATTGTCATTTGTTTGAAGATCTATGTTTTTTTTAATCCAAATGTATATATCTAGATAAATCCGTATTTATGTCGTTTATCTCTTGTTTGAGATGCGAGTTACAGCTGCACTCCATTGCAGCCAGTGGAAGCAGACAGCACTCTCATGGAGCTGAGGAGCAGAGTCTTGTCTCCGATTAGTTGCCAAGGGAAGATGGTAGTGGTGCAGGAAGCACTCCAGCCACTGGGTCTGCAGCCTGTGCCCAAGGCGGGAACACACACTCGGATGCTCTCACTGCGCACATCACTCGAGATTTCTTCCACCCTGAGCCTTCCTTCATCTCAGGTGTGTCTGATGGAGTTGTGTAGTGGACAGGAAGGTTTGCATTTGCCAAAAGCCAGTCCTAGTCAGGCTGAGCGTGTGTCATCCTGCTGAATGGCTTGGGTCTGAGTGCCTTGGCCATTTTGTCGCCTGCCTTGTGTTAATTGTTGAGCCTTTGAGGGAAGCGTTGCGTTCAGCACACCAGAGCAATCTGTTCTGGGCAAGGTGGCAAATTCTGCCCCCTCGCTTTGTTCACCTGTTCACCTCCACCTTCTCGTTGGGGTATCTGGTTTTATGTCCCTTCGGAGGGCACAGTCTCGTCCTCCAGGAAAGAGCAGCTGAGCAGACGGGATGGTCTGAGGGGCCTGTCTCAGAGGCACCCCCCTTTCAGGCAGACCCATTTTTCTTCCTCATTCTCAGTACACAACAGTGGTTGAGCTAACTTTTGGAAACTAGAGATGGAATGTTCTTCATGTATGAAAAGTGGTGTTCCTCTGAGGGCTTTGATTCATTATCCACTGTCAATTAATGAACCACAAGCACATTGCTTGTGACGTAATAAAACCAGATATATATATATATATTTTACTTCTCTTCATTTAGAAGTTATTTGGGCTGAGAAATAATTAACATGGTCTACAAATGAGATCTATCACCACTGACCCCATGGGGCCGCCAGTCATACAGTTAGAATTAAAGAAGTCTGCTTTCTTAGCTAGTGTTAGAACCAGACACATTTTATCTGGACTTGTCAAGTATTGTATTATCCATTCACTCTTTGAGCAAAGATGATATAGGCTGGGTATACTTTGGCTTCAGCACACTAGTAGGACGTTTTGTAACTGTCTCCAGCAGGGAGCTAGAACTAGCAGGTAGTTATAAGCGGTAAATAATTAGGAAGGAGTTACATTGAGGAAGTAAGGGAATCACCCAGGCACGTTCAATATGGAAGTCCAACAAGTATCCTGAAACTGGCCATGGCCAGAAAACAGGTGTTTATATGGATGCACTGTGTTGGCATTGAATGGCAGACTGGAAAACCCATACGCGGTGGGGGTGGATGTCACGAGGTGAGGTGGAAATGCCTAGTGCTGATGGAGTCACAGCAGCTTACAGATACTGCCATGAAAGTGGGTGCATTCCACTACCTGATCTTCCTATCGTGCACATCTTGAATTCCAGATCCGAGCAGCACATGCCGGCTGCTGGGAGTAATAGTGATGCCAGGGGAAATAAGACAGAGCCCTCCCCACGGGGAAGCTCATGAACAGTTGGGAAAGCAAACGTAAAGGTATTCCAGATAGCTCTAGGGGTGGGATTCACAGTAGAAGTATCCCCTGACGTGTGGCTCTTGATATTGAACGTTCCAAGACATTGATGTAAAGAATAGTTGGCAGTCTTGCTCACAAGATACAAACCCTCGTGATGAGAACCCTCAGTCTTCAAAACATTCCTGATGCATGTGGACTTCTTGGCCTCACGCCTGGAGCTGATGGACGTTTTAGACCTTGAACCTACACTTTCACCCTGAGTCCACTGTTTCTTATCCATCAACAGTGTTTCTTGAGTGTCAGCTTTGTATAAAATTCCTTCTCATACTCCTTCACAAGACTCCTGAGAGTCTTGATTTCTGTCAAAGTAAAACAGGATGGAGTGTATCACTAGAGCTGCAGAGTCTCCTGGCTTCCTGGCAGAGGCCAGCTGCTGAGTTGATCCTACAGTGAGAGCATATGCAAGGCGTCTGAGAGCAGAGGGAACGGAGCTGACATATATAAACTTAGGAAACACCTTGAAGTCACCCGGCTGTCCCTGTTCCCATTTTTTGTCACATAGATGTATTGGAATTATTATTTTTTCTACCATCAGAATAGGAACACTGCCCAACGCAAGGATTGCTTGGAAATCCCCAAGTACCACCTTGAGTACATGTGAATCTGAAAGGCATCAAAATGCAATGAGCTCACCTTTTACCTGTCTTTTTTTTTTTTTTTTTTTAAATTTTTGACAGGCAGAGTGGACAGTGAGAGAGACAGAGAGAAAGGTCTTCCTTTTTGCCGTTGGTTCACCCTCCAATGGCCGCCATGGCCAGCGTGCTGTGGCTGGTGCACTGCGCTGATCTGAAGGCAGGAGCCAGGTGCTTATCCTGGTCTCCCATGGGGTCCAGGGCCCAAGCACTTGGGCCATCCTCCACTGCATTCCCAGGCCATAGCAGAGAGCTGGCCTGGAAGAGGGGCAACCGGGACAGAATCTGGTGCCCCGACCAGGACTAGAACCCGGTGTGCTGGCGCCACTAGGCGGAGGATTAGCCTGTTGAGCCAAGGCGCTGGTCTGTCTTTGTTTGAGGTAGCTAATTTCCCCTTTTGTTCATCATACGTGAGCATCTATTGGATTTTCATTTGAGAGGTAAGGCCCTGAGGAGATGGAGTTTCAGAGAATTCGATGATGTCTGAAACATGCCTTGCAAAAGTACATATGGAGTGTGATGCAAAAGATAAATGCAGGGTTTGAAATGGTAAAGAAGCAATTTGAGGGGCCGGCGCCGTGGCTCACTTGGCTAGTCCTCTGCCTGCGGCGCTGGCATCCCATATAGGCGCCAGGTTCTAGTCCTGGTTGCTCCTCTTCCAGTCCAGCTCTCTGCTGTGGCCCGGGAGGGCAGTGGAGGATGGCCCAAGTGCTTGGGCCCTGCACCCGCATAGGAGACCAGGAGGAAGCACCTGGCTCCTGGCTTCGGATCGGTGTAGCTCCGGCTGTAGCGGCCATTTTGGGGGTGAACCAACGGAAGGAAGACCTTTCTCTCTGTCTCTCTCTCTCTCACTGTCTAACTCTGCCTGTCAAATAAATTTTTTTTAAAAAAAGCAATTTGAATGCTTCACTTGGTTCCCTCTCCTGCTTACTCTGGCGATGTGGTCACGCTTCCTGCTGGAAAGCTCCTCCATCCCTAACACTCGGGTCTGCTTCCTCGGTCCCCTCCCGGACAGAGGCGCTCCTTGTCTGGGCTGAGATCTAAAACACTGCCCATGAGTGTGCTACTGTGTGAGAGTTGTCCCAGCAACGCACCACAGACTGGATGGCTCACGCCCAGACCTTTATTGTCTGCAGCTTTGGAAGCTGGCATCCGAGATCAGAGTGAGCAGGGTTCATTTCTCTTAGGCCTCCTGAGCTAGGAGACCGCCGTCTTCTCCCTGTGTCTTCATATGGTCCTCCCTCTGTGCATCTGTGTCCCAGTCTCCTCTTATGACAGCTCAGTCACAGTAGATGGCAGCCCACCCCGTAAGCATCATTTTGCTTTAACACCTGCTCAAAGACCCTATTTCCAGGCAGATGCTTTGGCGTAGCAGGTTAAGCCTCTGCCTGCAATGCAGCATCCCTTGGGGCGGTGGTTTGAGTCCTGGCTGCTGCACTTCTGATCGAGCTGAATGTGCCTGGGAAAGCAGTGGAAGATGGCCCAAGTGCTTGGGCACTTCCACATGGGAGACCCTGAAAAAGCTCCTGGCTTCAGATAGGCTGTTCTAGCCATTGCTGCCATGTGGAGAGTGAACCAGCCATGGAAGATCTTTCTGTCTCTCTCCATCAGAAACTCTGACTTTGAAGTAAATAACCCACACACAAAAAAATAAATGAATAAATAAATAAATCTTTTTTCCAAATATAGTTAAACACTGAGGTACTGCGGTTTGGGACTTCAACATACAAATCTTGGAAGACACGATGCAGCCCACAACAGGACAGATACTTCTAGGAAGGGGAGATGGGAAGTGGGAGGCTCACCTTGCTGTTGAGCAGTCTTTTCAGGGGCCAGTGCCACTTGTGACACTTTACAAAAGCATTGTAGCATCCAGACCCAGCTTGTTACAGGGCCCACTGCTAGAGCATGTGTTCATCTCACACAGCACACTGGTGCTTCACATCTCTTCTTCCAGCAAGTATTTGTGTGGCTGATGATAATGGAGTGGAGTGTTTTATGTATTTGTTCACCTAATTCCCACCATATCCACATAAGGTTACATATTATTGTGTCCATTTTACAGGACAGGAAACTGAGGTGTAGAAAAATTCAGTTATGGAACTGGTCCTAGGTGGCTTGGGTAGAAGCAGTGGGCCCAGGGACCAAACTGTACAGACTGTTTTGTGGTCCAGGTCTCATTGCATCCTGGGTCAGCATGCCCTGGGACCCACGGCTCCTGGGGCAGTGCAGGCAAATCAGGGTGAGTTGATCACCCTGGACTGCCATGTTGGAAACTCGGCCAGGATCACAGATTAATCCTCACTCAGCCAGCAGCCTCACCCAGGTAGGAGTGTATACTATACATGAGCTCATTTCTTGAGACAGCTATGTATCCATGTATTCCATATTTTTGAATTTACCTACTTGCAGAATTTATTGGTAACCTCCAAGTCAATACAGTCATTCTCTGGACACACAAAAGACCTTGAAAAATTTAAGTTACCCAACACACATTTCTACCTAAAGTCAAGCAAGATTGCAGCAATTATTGTTCCTATTTGGTGGAACAAATAGGAGGCACGAAAGAGGTTGATGCTTTGTAAGAGCTCTCAGAATTGGCAGAACTGGCGTTCAAGTCCCAGGTTGCCTGGCTCCATCATGGAGCACTTAATGCCGCTGCCACGGCAGATGGGCAGATTTGCTCTTTTCTCCATAGACTGTTGCAGAACATTGTTGTAGTTCAGATGCTGTCACGACTGGGTGACGTGGCTCCTGGTTGTAATCATATATCAGGTATTTGCGTTGTTCTGTTTGGAACCCTGTAAACCACCTCTGAGCTCATCGTTGTCCTGAGGGTTTTGTGGCAGACTGCTTCACAGCACTCTCCCCATCTGATGGTGTATAAAAGGGTGACTACCGGGGCCGTCACTGTGGCGTGGTGAGTGAGCTTCCACCTGCGACGCTGGCATCCCTTATGGGCTCCAGTTCGAGTCCTGGCTGCTCCACTTCTGATCCGGCTTCCTGCTTATACACTTGGGAAAGCAGCAGAAGATGGCCCAAGTGCTTGGGCCCCTACACTCACATGGGAGACCCAGATGAAGCCCCTAGCTTCAGTCTGGCCCAGCCTTGACCATTGTGGCCTTTTGGGAAGTGAACCAGCAGGTAGAAGGTGGATCTCTCTCCCTCCGTCCCTATTCCTTCTTTCCTCCCTCACTCCCTCCTTCTCTCTCTGTATTTCTGCCTTTCAAATAAATAAATGCATCTTAAAAAAAAATAAGAATGAGTTGTCAGGTCTCTTCCTCGGTGGTGGCATTTTTCAGGCCCTGTCATTTACTTAGCTTCAGAATAACCATCAGTGACCATCAGAAAATCTTGTATTGTACTTCTTTACAGAAAATCATTCTGCACCTCCTGATGTAACCACTTACACCTCGGAACACTCCATCCAAGTAGAAAGACCGCAGGGCTCAACCACGTCCCGGACAGCACCAAAGTATGGCAATGCTGAGCTCATGGAGACTGGGGATGGTACGTCTGAAAGATTCTTTCCTTCTCTGTAAGCATTTTCTAGACTTGCCTCTCTGTGCCTGTAGTCCTTCCACTTAGTTGCATGCATCAGATTCTTTTGAACCTCCCGTAGAAGGTGGTCTAACAACAAGAAATAAAAAAATGTTCAAGTTGGCCTAGAGTTACTCCTCATCAAAGAAAAAAAAATGCAAATGTTGCAGAAATTCAGTCATGAAAAGAAAACTATTTTATAAGGCACTGATGTTTTCGCTAATGAATAATTAGTGTTGATTCAGTAATTAAGAAATTAGAGAACATGTGCCAAGGCCAGGAGCCAGTTACTTAAAGACAAGATGAGGTTAAATGTAAAAGAGAATAATTGACAGACCCAGGCTAGTGTCCTGCCTTCAACCAATGGAAGAGAGCCCTTTTGTGGACGTGGGTCTGTGTTAGGCTAAAATATCGGTGATTTGATAAAATGCATCAGTGGAAAGGTTTTTCTTTTATTCTCTGTACACTTCTCCTTGGTTTGTTCTGAATGCAGTGGCTGTTTCTCTTAGCCAATGGGAAGCACCATGACTCCAGTGAGAACTTTACACTCTGTCCTGCTTTCCTCAAATCTCAGTCCTTCCTTGGATCTTAAAAGGTAGAGGAGAGTATCACAGTAAAATCTTTAAAAATGCCCCTCCTGGTGAAAAGTGGACAAAGAGCCTTGGTCTACCGCTCCTCTCACTGCATTCATGTTCTGTGGCACCTGTGTGGTTCCTGGTTGCAGAGGAAGGCCTGGTCTCAGTCGCTGACAGGTTGCACACCCTCGTCATCATGGGCAAACCCCAAATGGCACCTGTGTGTGAGCGATGCAGTTAATACCAACATTTGAGAGCTTCACTAGTGACCCGATTTTCATGCTATCTAGTCAGTTCTTAAACAGATGTCGTGTTCTCTGCTGTAAGTAGTAAGTATGTTATAAAGTGGCACTGGTTTTTATCAGTCCATGTAGATAAATATCTGCTAGTACTGTTGCACAGAAAGCTTGTATTTGGAGACTTTGCAATGGCCGTGCTTCTGGAATCCACTGCCTAAGTGGGTCTCAAGGACACATAGAAGGGCTTGGTCTGTCTTTGTGGAGGCTGGGCTGTGATGTGCTGATTACACAGCCCGAGCTCCTGACTCACCGGGATGGTTTGGCCAGCGGAGAGTATTGAGAGGTTGTTGTACCCCACACACCAGAGAGAGCTCCTGGGTGAGACTTGCCAGCATGGCGTGCTCGTGGCCTCCGTGAGGCACAGCGCTGGGGGTCTTAGGAGAGGCAGACTCAGCGTGGGACTGACTGCACCATCAGCTGCCTGACCTCTTAGAGAGAGGGAGGCCTGAGACCCTACAAAGGAGGCGAGGAGCCCTTGAGGATGACAGATTCTAAGAAGTAGAGGTGGGTTCAGGGCCTGCGCGTGACCCCGGGCCCCTTCTTGACCTAAGCAGCAGCACCGTGTTCCTCCTAATGGGGTGAACGAGAATCATTTCTGCCCGAGAAAAGGCTCACTTCCCGTCTTGCTGCTCAGCCAGCAGCAGCTGTACTTGCACCGGGAGCCTGCCTGCCCCACGGGACGTTCTTCCTGTGCAAGGCCTTCCTCCTGGGCCTTTGAGGTGATTCACAGTCTTAAAGGACACTGACTTGTAGGGCACAGCCCTGGAGATGCAACAGTGACCTCTCACCTCAGGCCACTTCTCTGTGGTTGCTTCTGCACACTGATGCTCACTTCAGTTCATCCACGCCGTGGTTCTTTTTTTTTTTTTTTTTTTTTTTCCAGGAGTACCAGTAAGTAGCCGGGTATCAGCAAAAATTCAGCAGCTTGTTAATACCCTCAAACGACCTAAACGGCCACCTTTACGAGAATTCTTTGTGGATGACTTTGAAGAATTGTTAGAAGGTAAAAGAAAACGCTTTCCCACCTGTTTCTTTCAGATTTTCAATGGTCCCATAAACAATAGACATATTTTTTCTACATCATTTCCACATTCTGGTTGATATGAGTTTTTTGTAGGAACAGTAACCTAGGCATTCATGAAATGATGGCGATCTAGATGAGAGTGTAGGTGCTGTACCCGAGTGGCCATGTTACGGGTGCACCAAGCACCGACACAGTTAGATCTCCAGAACGTACTGTCACTCTTGCTAGAATGTGACTTTGTTCTAGGAGCCAGGTCTCTCTCTCTCTCTTTTTTTTTTTTTTAAGACTCTGTAAGATGATAAAAATGCAAGTGAGCTACACAAAACCTGAGCTCCCAATAAAGTAGTTCTTGGGGAATGAGCTTCTAGTAAAGCATGTAAACTAAACATGATGGAATGCGTCTGCTCCCCACCTTCCCCCGCCACCCTTTACAGATGCAGCTGGTGTCTGAATCCCTGCGTGTATGTGAGCCTTTTTAATACAAACAACGTAAAGTTGAAACAAAAAAGATGTGCTTCTTATATCAAATCCAAACTGTTTGTTTTTTCTTGTTTGTTAAATCACAACTAAGACAAGGTTGATATCATAGCCAGCAGGTGGAGATTGTCAGGCATAAGCTATGAGATAAAAACCTTTTCCAGAAATGGGGGAGGGGAACAGTTCATGTCTCACTTATCTAAACTGAAGAATTAGAAAGATTGTATCTTCTTAGTATGTAGTTACTTTGGTTTTGCTGAAGAAAAATGTTCAGTGCTCTTGTTAGAGTAGTTGTTGCATATTTACATTTACATCTCAGTATTTAAGGGCAAGATATAATGTAACAGAATTTCAGCACTGTGGATTCCATAATTACGAATGTATACTGGGAATTTTAGACATGGCTGTTTATATCCTAGACTCTAGGCAGGGTACAATGTGGGTTGTACACTTGTTGTCAGTTTACAAATGTACTCAGGTCTTCCTCATTTCTGCATTCCCATATTGCGTTGGAGATTATAAGAATTAATTTTATGACTTCCTTGAGGCTAGTCAATAGATCACAGCCCTGGTTCTAGAAAAAACATACTTTCTGTCCACTAATAAATTTGTATCTTAAGTAGAAATCTAGCTTCCTTATAGAGAATAAAAGCAGTAAACATGCTAATATGGATATACTTTCCTTGGAAACCTTTTGTACTCGAATGTATTCAGTTCAACAACCAGATCCAAACCAACCAAAGCCAGAGGGAGCGCAGATGCTGGCCATGCGTGGGGAGCAGCTGGGAGTGGTCACCAACTGGCCGCCGTCGTTAGAAGCTGCACTGCAGCGGTGGGGAACCATCTCTCCAAAGGCCCCCTGCCTCACCACCATGGACACCAACGGGAAGCCCCTGTACATCCTCACTTACGGTAATTCTCTAAGGCTTAGGCTTCTTTCTTTGGTTTATTTCTCTATGTAACATCACCATCTGCACCAAAGAACTTATCTTTTAGGATATTGACTTATGTTTTGTGCTGCCTTATGGTACAGAAATAAATGGAATCAAAAGGAGAGTTATTTATTTTTATTTTTAAATGTTTTTAGTTAGAACCAGAAGTGGATGCTTAAAGCAGTAATGGTTAAACTCTGGTGAGATGTTAGGTTCTAATTCATGAACATATATAGGATTTTCGTCAAATCTATGTTTTCAATAAGAATTGGTAGTTAAAGAATAGGTGTCTGAATTCTTTGATATGGGTTTGGATTGTAAAACTGGAAAATGCAGTCCACCACCCTGCATTTGAAGTCCGAAAAGATCAGATCTGGCCCAGTGGGTAAGACGCAGCTTGGGATGCCCACATCAGAGTGCCTGGGTTCAAGAGCCAGCTCTGCCCCTGATTCCTGCTGCCTGCTATTGGGTACCCTGGAAGAGAGCAGGCAATGGCTCCAGTATTGGGTTACTGCCACCCACATGGAAGATGTGAATTGAGTTCCTGACTCCTGGCCTTAGGCCCTTGTCCAGCCTCTGCTCTTGGGGACATTTGGGGAGTGATCCGACAATTGGAAGCTATCTCTGTCTCTGTGTCTGTCGTCTGTCTCTGGGCCTCTCAGAAAACTAAGTAAGTAAATAAATCCCTAAGATATAAAATACCCCAACTCCAGGGGCAGTCATCGTGGCATAGTAAGCTGCTGTGACACCTGCAACCCTGTCGGAGTACCTGCAGTTGAATCCCACTTCCTCCTCTGCTTCCGGTCCACCTTCCTGCTAATGCCAGCCTGGGAGGCAGCCAGATGATGGCTGGAGGACTGAGTCCCTGCCACTCACATCTCAGCCCCAGCTGAGACTCCTGGCATTGGCCTCACCCATCTCCAGCTGTTGAGATCATCTGGGGCTGAATCAATGGATGGAAAATCTCTCTCTCTCTCCCTCTCTCTCTGTTAGCCTGCCTTTCAAATCAACAAAATGAATAAATATTTTAAAAATTACCTAAAGTAGCCGGCGCCGTGGCTCACTAGGCTAATCCTCCGCCTTGCGGCGCCGGCACACCGGGTTCTAGTCCCGGTTGCCCCTCTTCCAGGCCAGCTCTCTGCTGTGGCCAGGGAGTGCAGTGGAGGATGGCCCAAGTGCTTGGGCCCTGCACCCCATGGGAGACCAGGAGAAGCACCTGGCTCCTGCCATCAGATCAGCGCGGTGCGCCGGCCGCAGCGCGCCTACCGCGGCGGCCATTGGAGGGTGAACCAACGGCAAAAGGAAGACCTTTCTCTCTGACTCTCTTTCACTGTCCACTGCCTGTCAAAAAAAAAAAAAAATATATATATATATATATATATATATAATTACCTAAAGTATAAAATTTTGGAGAACAATTTTTAAAAATTCTTTTAAAAGACTTATTTGCATTTTTGAAATTTATTTATTTTGAAAGTCAGAGTTATATATATAGAGAGGAAGAGATAGAGAGCTTCCATCCACTGGTTTGCTCCCCAGATGACCGCAATGGCCAGCACTGGGCCAGGCTGAAGCCAGGAGCCTGGGGCCTCATCCAGATGTGCCATTTGGGTGACGGTGACCTGAGCACTTGGATCATCTGCTGCTTCTCCCAGGCTATTAGCAGGGAGCTGGATTGTAAGTGAGGCCTCTGGGACACAGATTGGCACCCATATGTGATGCTGGCATCATAGGCACTGGCTTAACCTGCCTATTCCAGCTCCTTTTATTTATATTTTATAAAAGGGATTTTTTTTTTTTTTTAGAAATTTAAAAACACAACAGAACTCCTCCTATGCTGCTCTACATGATAAAATGGGCAGCAATGACACATAGTTTTGCAATTACAAACACTCACGTACATTAACAATCACATAGGTGTTGTAAGCACACAAACTGTGTATGACATAGTAGGGTTAAATCTTCTTCGCCTGTGAAGCTAGCATCCCATATGAGCCCTGGTTCAAGTTCCCGCTGCTCTACTTCCAGCTCAGCTCCCGGCTAATGGCCTGGGAAAGAGGCAGAAGATGGCTCAAGTGCTTCGGTGCCTGCATCCATGTGGGAGACCTGGAAGAAGCTCCTGGCTCCTGGCTTCAGCCTGGCCCAGCCCTGGCCATTGCAGCCATTTGGATGAACCAGTAGATGGAAGATATTTCTCTCCTTCCTCCTCCTCCTCCTCTCTAACTCTGCCTTTCAAATAAATTTTTAAAAACCAAATCTTAAAAAAAAAAAAAAAAGCACCCAAGTCACATTCATAGTGAAATAGATTAGAAAGCAACATGGCATGAAAATATCAGTGTGGTGGGTAATTGTGCACCCAGCTCTGTCACTGTGGCCATCTGGAGTGCTGTTAACAAACAGCCCAAGTCTTTGAGTGAGATCAGTCCAAACCAGATGGATCACAACCCCATGTACTGTGTCCAGAGAGCCCAGATCTCAATAAATGTTGTCTTTCATGAACGCACCATGTACAAAACAGACATCTGTGCATTCATTAAGGCAGTGTCAATGTTTTCACGTACACACAAAGTTGGTGTGGAGCTAATTCACTCTCCCAAAATCAAATTTGAAAAAAAAAATGCATAAAGTGGATCAGAGCTCTCCAAAACATTTTTCTACAATTTTATACCCTCCAGCATTGGGAATGATGCTAAGATAAAACAGAGCGTGGCCAATCGTAAGACGTCATGCTGACTTAGTGATGGGTCAGGGCCCTCAGCCAGCCTGAGGCCCACTAGCACTGGAGCCGCAGAAGGAAACTCCCCCATCCCAGCTCTCAGGAGCCGGTTTGCTTTCCATGCTGGTGCTCTCCCACTCGAGGGCAGATCTCCCCCACCCTGTCCATTCAGATGCACACACTCTTTTCCTCCGAAAACACCCTCACAGACACATCTAGACCTGCCCTAAGAGGTTTCCAGGTGTTGGTTCTGCCTAATGTGATACGGCTCTGTCTGCATATACCCTGAAACATGCTAACCCTTTCCCCAGCATGCAGCTTTGTACTTCCTCTCTTACATAATCTCTCCCCTCCCCTCCAAAAGGAATTAAAAATTTTAGGATTCTAACTTCCAGGATTTCAGCATTTGAGATTTTAATCGTCTGGGATTCTGAAGTTTTGAGATTTTTAGACTTTACGTGATTTTATTCTTTCAGAATTTCAACGTTCAGGATGACAGCATGGAGCTTGTGTCTTTTGGGACTGTCATCACCTCCTCTTTGAGGACATGTATTGCATGAAAAAATCTGTAACCAAACTTTTTGAAAAAAGATTTATTTATTTGAAAGGGAAGGTTAGAGAGAAAGAGGGAAAAACGGAGATATCTTCCATCTGCTGGTCCATTCCCTAAGTGGGTGCAATGGCCAGGTCTGGGCCAGGGCAAAGCCTGGAGCTTGGAACTCCTTCCAGGTGGTTTCAGGGGCCCTGGCACTTGGCCATCTTCCACTGCTATGCCAGGCACAGGAGTTGGCACCCATATGGGATGCTTTACCCCCGCCCCACAATGCCGCTCCCTTGCTTTTTCAGAAGGCGAGAATAACAAGCTCTCCCTTAATTCTGGATGCAATACAGTTTATGCAGTCTTGAAACGTTTTGCAAATCGTTAACTGCACCACAGAGATGCCTTTCTTGGCTCCAAAGATAAGAGATTGTGACAAACAAATTGTTGGGTTATTTTCACATTATATGCTTGAGCTTTGGGGGAAAAAAAACTAGCTTAATAATTTAAGACTGGAATTACTCATATTATCTCTGTGTGAGGTTAGATTACTTTTTTTTAACTTTTAATTGGGGGAGGGGAGTGTAACACACACACACACACACACTTTTCTGACTCCAGATGGGAAAGCCATCTACATGAGCTCTAGAGGTCAAGAGCAAGATGTTGAAGTGGGATACCTGGAATCACTGCCTCTTCACAGAAACCAGCCAGCATCCATTAGGATACATTAAGCGTGGACCATGCGTTGGCATAGTACTAAAGGCTAGGAAATCAAAGATGACTAAAACACAGTTCACAGGCAGCTTAACATCTCAGTTGGAAGAACAGCACCTCTCTACTGATGGAATGTTGAAGAGAGTAGTGCTGAGTTTTTTCCCTTCCAAGGTTAAGGTGAATTTAAGGTGTTAGGCACAGACTGAATACTGCAAAGGAAAAATGAGATTCATCAAAGCTGCATGCCCACAACTGAGGCATTTCAACTGCTGCTTTCAAATCATCCATATTTTATTGTATTTTCATCTTCTTAGTCCTATGGGGATCAGTCCTGGTTTTTACTCATTAAAGAAACATAAAGAAGCAATGCATTTCCCAATGTAAGATTGTAATTTAAAGAATATAAAATGAAAGTGTTGAGTGACACAATGAGCCACGTGGAAAAGTGTTACCTGTGTAGAAACAACAAAATAGATGAACCAATGATTGAATATTCCTGAGAAAATTTAGGAAGAAGCCTATTGAATGAGACTTGTGTTAATACAGAGTAATGAAGTCTGCTCGAAGGATTATACTATTTAAAGTCTCGTAGTTTCCTTTCAACCCAAAATTTAACTTCCTGCCAAGCCCTGGAGTAGCAGAATTCCCAGCTGAGAAATTTAGGATCTTTAATAGAAAATACAAACGACAAAAAAAGCTGTGAATAAATCTAGGAAAGATCGTATGATTGTGCTTTCCACTTGCCGGTAGAAATGGAAAGTGGGCTAAAGAGTATGCATGGGATTTCATAAATTCATAAAAATTGTGCATTTCCATTAATTTCCTTTATCATATCTTAACTGGCAGAAGTTTTCAATGACAGTTTCTGTCGCTGCCCTGGTGTTAGGGAGGTACCTGTAAATTCACATTGCCTCATTGCAAGGTGCTTCTTGGACTAAGCAGATGCTTAGGTGCATCCTTTTCTCTTTCTCCTTTTCTAGATTTACAACTTTGTTTTTATTCCAGATGGTTCCAGGAACTTAGATGTTTGAGCTAGGAAAACATTGGGCAGTGTTTGTATGACTTTTTTACATTGTTGCTGGTGCACATCTGAATCTACTTGGCAGTTCTAGGGCGGGGCTCCATGGGCTCCTTGCATGCCGCCCTTTGTGGATGCCCGGCCTCCCTCCTCCGCAGCTACACCCTCGGCTCAGCTGCCTTGTCCCCATGCAGATCCAAAGGAAACCAGAGCTAATATGGAACAAAGTAGTGCTTAGACCACTTTCACGTCTCCTTTATGAGTCAGTCAAGGAACTGCTGTGTGTCTAATTTGCATCAGCAGTTTATTCTTTTCTGTGTGATCAATGCACGTTAGTTATGTTTCGAGAGTTTTACCAGACGCCAGGTTTGCACTTTCCACATTCTCTATTATAAACCACCATTTTAAGAATTTGTTAAGATTCTCAGATGGAAATGAAGTTGAAACTTTACAAACTGTCAGAGTGCTAACTGAATTTAATTAGTTTGTTCATTTACAACACACTGATTTTTTTTTCTCAGAATTTTTGGTAGTTGTTCAGTTCTAATAGTTTCCTAATATTCTTCACATTAGAGAGATCTGAAGGTTAAAAAAAAAAGGTTTTCTTTAGGAAAACAACACTCTCTAAGTTATTTCTGATTGGCTAATGACAATTCATAGGGGATGAAAGAAAGCTTCATAGGAAAAAAAAAACTCCAAATAAAATATCAAATGGTCATGAAGCAGCCTGACTTGAGGACTGCAGTATTGAGAATGAGGCGTTATAAAGAAATGAGGCAGGAACATGAACTTCATCTACTGAGAGAGGATGGCTCGGGTCCCTCCCCTGTTTTAGTGACTGATGGTAGCTGTGCTGATAATTACCTGTGACAACACATACGCCGCCAGCTCCCTCCGCCATAAAACGAGAGATAGGCTAAGTTTGGCCATGTTTTTCCCTTCATTTTTTCCTCTCCTTTAAAGGACGTCTGCTTCCTCTGCTTTCACTTTATTTCCAGTTTCTATTCTTGCCCATCTGTTCCTTTTTTTCTTGATGGTCCTTAGTTAGTTATTTGCAGATCACATATGCTGGAAGTCAAATGGACACATATTGCAGGCTTTCATTTGGAAAAGTAATGCTCTTGTATACTTTAATGTGCACATACGTACATGACTGAAAATGCATGTGTGTAATAGTCCAGTTACTTGTGTGTTTATAATTTTTGTTGATAGGTAAACTGTGGACAAGAAGTATGAAGGTTGCTTACAACATTCTGCATAAATTAGGTACAAAGCAAGAACCTATGGTACGGCCTGGAGATAGGGTAAGTGCAGTTTAAATTATTGGATCTGCAAAATACTCGGAATAGCCATATGTGGACAAGATACCTGCTGTTTTAAACTTCCAGAGTTCAGTTTCTCTTCCTTTCCTGCTCTGTCACTGTGTAAGACTTTCCTCATAGTTGCTGTGACCAAGGAGCAATTATATGCAGCACCATCACTTAATCTTTGTAACAACTCAGTGAGCCACACTGTAGTATTTCTTTCATTGAATGCATGCAGAGACTCAGGCCTATGGAAGGTAGGTACCATATCAGATGAAGGCGTGTAACTGATAAGGGACATAACCAGCATTCGTATCCATTCAATGCTCAGGCTCCTAACCACCATCAGATATTATCTCCTTGGTGGAAACACACCTGTGTCCTCTACCCAGGCAGATATGACAATAATACTTGTATTTGGGATGTTTTTGTATGTTAGTGAAACAAACTGTCTTGGCAGCAAAGTGCTGATACCGTCACCTAATATCATATATAAAATTGTTAACTCAAATTGAACACTATATCCCAATATAAGATCTAAAATTGGGGGCTGATGCCTAGCACGGTAGGTTAATCCTTTGCCTGTGGTGCCAGCATCCCATATTGGCGCCGGTTCTATTCCCAGTTGCTCCTCTTCTAATCCAGCTCTCTGCTATGATCTGGGAAAGCAGTAGAAGATGGCCCAAGTGCCTGGCCCCTTGCACCCATGTGGGAGACCCAGAAGAAGCTCCTGGCTCCTGGCTCCTGGCTTCAGATCCGTGCAGCTCTGGCTGTTGGGGCCATTTCGGAAGTAAACCAATGGAAGGAAGACCTTTCTCTCTGTCTCTCCCTCTCACTATCTGTAACTCTACCCCTCAAATAAATAAATAAATCTTTAATAATAAAAAAAAAAAGCTCTAAAATTGTAAAACTCTTAGAAGAAAACATAAAGAAAAAGCTTCATGAAATTGGATTGAGGAATGATTTCTTCGAAATAACACTAAAAAACACAGGAAACAAAGGAAAAAATAAATAGGACTCGATCAAAATTTTAAAATTCTTTACATCAAACGGCACTGTCAATAGTGAAAGACAACCTATAGACTGAGATAAAATGCTTGCAAATCATATATTGGGTAACAGATTATTAGTATCCATAATATGTAAGGAATTCCTGCAATTATAATTCAACAACAAAAGACCCCAAAACCGAAAAAAAAAAAAACCTATTCAAAAATGACCAAAAATTTGAATTGATATTTCTCCAAAGATTGAGAAATGGCCCAGAAGCACTTGACAAGATTCTCATCATCACTAATCACAGCAAACACAAGTCAGAACCACAGTGAAATGCCACCCCACACCAGGAAAGGACGACTATATCAAAACACGGAAGCCAGCAAATGTTGTCAAAGCTGTAGAGAAATTGGAACCTTTGTGCTTTGCTGGTGGGAGTATAAAAATGGATTCAACTATAGTAGAAGACAGTCAAGTGGCTTCTTAAAAAAAAAAAATCAGAATTAATGTTTGATTCAGCAACCTGACTTTTGGATATATATAAAAAATAATTAACAGCAGAGTCTCAAATGGTATTTATGGACATAAGTTCATAGCAGCAGGATTCACAAAAGCTGAAAGGTGGAAGCAGCCCAAATGTCTGTTGATAGATGGTAAAAATGTGGTGTGTGTATGTATATATATTCAGTGGAATGTTATTTAGTCTTTAAAAGCAAGGAAATCCTGATACATACTACATGGGTGAAGCTTGGAGGTACCATGCTGAGTAAAATGAACTAGACACATAGCAGCAAATATTGTAGAATTCCACTTATATGAGGTACCTAAAGTAGTGAAATTCACAGAGACAGAAATAGCAGTGGTGACCGCCAGGGCCTGGGGGCAGGCAGAGTTGGGAGTTACTGTTTAATGGGGACACATTTTCAGTTTGTGACAATGAAAGTTGTAGAGATAGGTGATGGTGATAGTTGCACGTAGTGTGATTATACTAAATGCTACTGAACTATATACTTAAAATGAATTACAGATTTAGTATGCATTTTATGACAATAAAGAAAAGTCAATTGTAATAAAATCTCTTATCCATCATTTGGTTCATAGTCTTAACAGTTTTTCTTTAAATTCTTTCCTTATGTGGCCTCCAGATTCTGTGCAGTAATAACTACAAAATAATCCTTCTGAGTTCACTAAGCTGTCAGTAGGGGCACAGGGTTGCAGTGACGATACACGTCAAGAGTTTACGCACACACACACATACACACATGCTGGGGTTTGTTTAGCTTGCAGGGGGGTGGTGACTACTTTTCTAATTTTTCCTTAAAGACTGCCCATGTGGCTAGCATCTGGCACATGTGTGTGAATATAAGCATGCATAATTATAGTGATCAGTTGATAATAACCTTCTCTTGGAATAAACAGATTTCTTTGTCTGCTTTGAGAATAATTTTTCAATAAAATATAATTTTCCCCAGAATAATGATTGCATCCTAGCATAAAAATTATGGACTCTTTTCCGTGGGTAACTGTGCCAGTGTAGTTTGAATGGAGTACCTTCTTGAGCTTTAGAAACAGTGTTTATAATTCCTGAGCTAAACTATTTTCAGGATATTGTAGTAGGAGCCATGAAGGATACAACGTTTCATCACACATGGAGCTTGCTTTTAAGAAGTTTGCAATATTAAAAAATATTACTTGATAATTAGCTTTTATATAAATTGGAGAGTTATAAAAACCTCCAAAAGGGACAGTAAAGATACAATTTAATTCCTTAGAAAGGAAAGAGATCTTTTTCCTTCAGAGTAGGGGAACATATGAAAACTGAGAAGTGTTTCAGGGAGGAAAAAGTAAGCCTGTTGTTCTCAGGTACCAGGAAATAGTGTGGAAAGGAGCTAAGGGGAGACCTCTCCTCTGTGGTATACAAGGGGAAGAACAGACCATTCTGCTGGACAGTACAGCTGGGTATACAAGGAGCCTTGGAAGGAAATGGAGGAAGAAGTTGAGGATCAGTTTAACATGCAAGGCCCTCATACAGTTCAGGAGTGTTGATTTGTTGATATGTGTTCAGTCTGGGAATAATTAGGTACAGTGAAATGTCCAAGGAATACATAGAGAAGTCAATGGAAGTAAACTAGGTTTGTAGCAAAGTAAGAATTTTCGTATTTGAATAGCATTGCACTGGAATCACCCAGGAGATAACAGTAACACAGGCTTTGCGACTGATTCAAGTATTAAAAGAAAACTTAGTGAAAATGATGTAAGTACCAACTTCTCAAAACAAAATACCCAAAAAAATGTTTTTATTCTAAAAAAGTTTAGACGTTTGATCCTATTCTAATCATTAATTTTTTATTGCTGAGAGTATGCAATGCATAGTGTTAAATTCTGCTTTTATCCATTTTACTTTGTAACACTTTACCATATTTCTGTACAACTACAACTGCGCAGGATTTTATAATATGGCATTATCAGCATGAACTTGAAATAGTGACAAGCCGGAAGGAGTTTTCAGTCCTGGATGAAGTAGATTTTCAGTTGAGCAGGCGTACTAAGAACTGGGATGGGAGCCAGACCCGACTCACTTTTCAGAAAGGGTCGATCCACAGCCTGGCTCTGGGAATGTCACTTATCTTCCTTATCCCAGTTGTTTGCCTCCCAAGTTGATATTCTGGGACAAATAATTCAGTTTTAGAACCTTATGAATGAGTGCAACCATTGGTTTTTGACTGAATTTTAGTGCCTTCCACATTTTAAAATGCAGTCTGATCAGTTTCCTCAAACTTTTTGATCTACTTCAGCAAAAGAAGTTGTGCATCTGCGGTGACCTGGAAGCTTTGCAGACTCCTGACTGAATATTGTTTCTTTGCCAGATAGAGATCTGAAAAGCAGGCTGTCAGCGCTTAGCCTGCCAAACTAAGGCTAATGCATACTTCAGACCTTTGTTAGCTATAACGGGTTGTGGTTTTATATTCATACACATACAAATAAATCATCTTATTCCTTTTCTTATTTAGCTGAGTTTGGTAAATTGCAAGAATGCCATATTAAAAAGAAATTTTCATATCTTAAAGTTAATTTTGTTTCCACCAGCTGGCCTATGTTGCTAAATTGCCGGCATGACCAAATTTAGGGTATGACCTGTTCCCTTCTCAACTACAATTGGAAACCTTTTGTGTGAAATAGATGACTTTGATATTGAGACAACTACATTCTCTTATCTATGCATGATGAAGCTAATAATTTAGGGTGCTGTATTTTTTAAGATTCACTTTGTTTAGTTGAAAGTCTGAGTGACACAGAGGAAGATAAAGGTAGAGAAAGAAAGATCTTCCATCCGCTGGTTCACTCCCAGATGGCCACAATGGCCAGGATTGGGCCCTGCTGAATCCAGGAAATTCTTCTGGGTCTCTCATGTGGGTGGCAGGGACCCAAGCACTTGGGCTGTCTTCTGTTGCTTCTCCCAGGCTGTTAGCAGGGAGCTGGATTGGAAGTAGGGCAACCAGAAACCAAACTGGCCCCTCTGGGATCACTGGCAGTGGCTTAACCCATTACACCACAACTATGGCCCATAATTTAGTATGTTTTAAACATAAGATTCCAGAGTGAGGCACTGGAAACCTGATGTATATGTGCAAAATCATGGGATTCTGTGCTTGTGAAAGTATAGCCAACCTTAACAGTCCATAAGGAAGCAAAGCGCTAGTGTTGGCAGAAGCCTACGAGAGGAACTCAGAGAAAGTAGATGCAGAGTCCTGTAGAACATAGTGGGAATCCAGAAATACAATTGTCTCTTAAAACTGTGTCACAAAAGAAGCTTTCGAAGACCTGAGAATAGGAAGGATTGCTTAGGCCTGTTGGACTCGCTGGAACCAGGCTGCAGACACAGTCAGTCATTATGAGATGATGTTCCGGGTCGCTGGACCATGTGAGAGATGCTCCTGTAAGACCGTATCATCTAGTGGCATCAGAGGTGTCTTAGTCTGTGATGTTTGCACAGTGATAGAATCACTTAATGATCACATTTCTCAGAATGCACTCTCATTGCTTAGCAAGGCATCATTGTACTAAAAGAAAAAGTCTAGATTAATTTAAAACTTCACCAATTTCACTGTCCAGAGTAAGTTGGATAAAATATTTTTTAGCTGAGAGGTGATAACGTAAAGGAAAATTGACACATTTACGTAAAATGTTACCTCTCTGCATCAGTAAAAACACATTAAAATAGAAAATACCAATCAAGAAGTCTTTCATTAAGTAAACTGAAAATAGATCTTTGTAAAAATTAAGAGTGAGAATGGGAGAGGGAGGAGGAAGAAGGGTTGGATGGGCAGAAGGGAGGGTAGAGTGGGAAGTATCACTATGTTCCTAAATCTGTATATATGAAATACATGAAACTTGTATAACGTAAATAAATTTTTTTTAAAAAGTCTTTGCATAAAAAATGAGTTAATATTATTATATATATATATATTAGGAATTCAGATTATAGGGAACTTCTCAAAATGCTAACAGATAAATAGACAAAGGAAATGAAACCCAGTTCTTCAAGAAATAATAACTACAACAAGAGCACATGGAAAATTGCTTCTTATTAGGATGCACCATAGTGTTGAGGACTACCAGAAAATACATTTAGAAATCAGAACACCAATTATTTGACATCACTGTCACTTGATGGTGATGTACATTAACCACACTTTTAGAACTTCATGATTATTACCCACAGAGAGTGGCTGGGCGAGCCGGAGGGTAGATAGACAGGTGGGAACCATGTATAGGCGGATCCTCATCAACAGTCTGTTAACAGCAGGCAGCCAACACAGGTGCACGTGCAGCTACTAAGTCTTCTCCCGCCATCGGTACTAATGATCTGTACATCACTGCTAGTTAAGCCTCATGGACACGTGCAGTGTGTCAGACACCACATTAAGCTCTGTAAGTCCATTCTTGCATTTGATCATGAAAGGTCCTCACAAAGTTTGTGGGAAGTGCTTATTATGAAGAAAACCGTGCAGGATTCCAGAAATTTTTTTTAACATCAAAACAGGCTTATCTCTTAATTCTACTTTCCCATGATATCTTTAGTCTCCTTTTCAGATAAGAAAATCAGGGCTTAGGCTAAAATTATGCTTAAGATCTCAAAGCAAAAACTGATACGGGATCTATAGTGAGGTCTATGGGTGTCTGGCTTCTACACTATTCTCGAAGCTAATGAAGAATTAATTATGCAACCATATAATGAAGAATTAATTATACAGCCATGTAACTACAGTTGTGAAGACTATGGAGAAACAGAGCGAGGTGTATTCATAAAGCATAATGAATCTGGTGAGAAACAAAATACACCACAGTTTCATTTACATCAAACTGAGTATGTGGATTTAGAAGATAGTATGTACAAAATCAGGGTGTTTGTGTTCTGGTGACACTACCACAGGTGACTGTTGTTAATGTTTGCCTTTAATGTGAATTTAAAAGTGATTATTTATTAAAGCACACATCTTGCTAAAATACATTTTTACGCTTGGAACCTAGTTTTTATTCGTTCTTATTTAGAATTTTACTCCTGCTGTCAGTGGAAGGTTAATCCGTTCATGATAAAAGGCAGCCCCCACAAGCTCCTACTGAATGCCTCCCTTCCTCTCTGTCCGCCCTGTCCATCCAGGTGGCGCTGGTATTCCCTAACAACGATCCGGCTGCGTTCATGGTGGCCTTCTACGGCTGCCTGCTGGCTGAAGTGGTTCCCGTGCCCATCGAAGTCCCACTCACAAGAAAGGTAAAGGACTTGTGACTCATTAAGGTCCGTTAGGGGGAAACCAGCAGGCTCAGTCGCAGCTGAACGTTCTATTATTAGTGAAGCATGTGCAGATGGCAGTTATTAAAGTTGCTTTTCATCTCAGCTGGATATGGATCAAGAGGCGCTGAAACTCCGCACTGGTTTTTCTCAGTTAGCTCTGCAAAGGGAAACGTTATTAACACGCGCAGCATGGCTTAACTGTAGGATGCACACCTTCCCAGAGGTGGAGCTTGAGTCCACCCGGCCCCAGAACATTGCCAGATAATCTCACTCAAAGAAGGACAAGTGTCTCGTCTCTTGTCATCATATATGCTGGGAATCTGGGTAACTGAGAATTTAAAATATATATGTACATACATTTTGTAGTGTAGCTTAGCTTTTGTTCGAATGTCTGGACATTATGAAATCCCAGGTTTATCTGTGACTCGTCAGATCTTTTTCTGTACTTAAGATAAATAATGTTATAATAATTATGATTTAGCCCAGTGTAAAGAAATTAATATTGTACATATGCCATACATTTACATAAATGTCTTTGTCTATATGTGTATACACACACACACACATATATGATTTGTTCATCTATAATGCAGGGTTATAGTAACTTTAAGAAAGAAATATAAAGGGAGAAGTCTCTAATGGAGTTACTATTGCTGATTACTGGGGAAAGATGGTCCGTGTTGCCACCAGCCAAGAGGAGGGATGGCAGAGAGCCATGCCGATGGCCTGCCTTGGACGCCACCCTGAAGTTACCCAGGCTTCCTTTAGCACGCCTTCAGTGGGGAGCCTGGGCGGATGCCTCCTGGAGCTCCAGGACGCAGCGGCCGCGTGGCACTGAGGCCGCAAGTTTCCGAAGAAACTCTGCCCAGTCTCCAGTTTGTCCTCATGGCTGCTCTGACGCTAACATGGATTGGCTCTGTGGTTAAGAGAAACCTGCTGCTGCCTCTCAGACCGCAGCGTGGACAACTCTGTTTCCTGGGCTTGTGCAAGTTGTATGATGGCATTTCAGCTCTCATCCTTCGATGGGATGCAGGGAATGTGGGGCTCCTTCTGAAAATGGAGAGGAGAGGGGATTCCTATTTGAATTTCCCATGTGTGAAACCAAGGGGTCCATCCTGGGCAGGTTCCAGGCAGGGCTGTGGGTGACCTCTGAAGGGGAGAGACTCCTGTAGAGTCCCCGACCTCAGAGCTCACTCAGGCAGGGGTGGGAGCCGTGCTGCTTCTCTGCCTGAGGGAGAGCCATGGTGGATGTAGCACCCAGCACTCCCGGTGGGCATTAGAGGCCAGGAAAGTGCTTCCTTGTCCACCTGAGTTATGTGTGGGGCACAGCACTGTAGGAGAAAAATAGAGCCATTTGAGGATTTACTAAGGATCGCAGCCACGCTCTCCTAAGGTGATCTTCCGGCAAAAGAGTCAACACTGGCCTTGACATTTATATATGTATGTATATATATATATATATATATATATACACACACACACATATATACCTATATGTATATATGCATATGTAATGAAAATTGTGTGTGTTAGATATGCATAATATAATTACATGCCTCCTCTTTAGTTGATGTTTCCCTGGGTAAGTGGGTAGAGACTCCATGGAATTTAAAACAAAACAAAACAAAACAAACAGACGCTACTCCAAGACTGTGAGTTCCAGGCTCAAAAACCTCTGTTTCCTAGGCAGTGGTTTACTGGTAATGGAGAAACTGGTATACTAATGGGCCTATGGAGACTGGATCTCAGCCAGCAGTTCCGTCGCCAAACCCATGCCAAAACATCACTGTCGTTGTTAGTGGTGACTCTCTTTTTCTCACTACATGTGTACCTTAGATTTTTCCATTTTAAACATTTAGCCTGGTGTGCCCCAAACTGGAGCACATTTGCATAGGGAAAGCATTTGAATGAAGCAGCCAGGGAGGTAGTTTCCCCAAAGCATGGTCGGCACGGAAACAGAGCAGTAAAACAGCCCCACGTGGTCATCTGTGGGCCAGGAGGCGTTTCACTGCAACACGTTCTGCAGGTACTTTCAAACCGTGAGGAGCCTGTGGCATCCTCTCTCCTAGAGAACAGAAGCTGTGTAAGTGTGCGAGGAGCCTTAGTAAGGGTGGACAGAAAGGAAACTGCAGCAGCAGTAATGAAGGAAGGGGAAAGCCATATTCCGTCCCCCAAGGTCCCAGCAGCCCCCCTTGGCTGAGGGGATCCTGTGTGCCTGATGCCTGGGGCAGGGTTGGCCTGGGACACGCGACATCTCCGAGGGCACTGTGGTTGGTGGGTGGGCAGCACAGTCGAAGGAGAACAGGATGGCACCATCACCTGGGGCTGAGATTTCTCACCAGCTGTCCTGGACCTTATACTCCAGCCATCCCCTCCCCAGGATTCAGAATGGCCGGGCCTTACTCACTGGCCATGGTGGTTTTTTTATTTGTTTGTTTGTTTGTTTTGACAGAGTTAGACAGTGAGAGACAGAGAAAGGTCTTCCTTCCATTCGTTCACCCCCCAAATGGCTGCTATGGCTGGTGCTGTGCTGATCTGAAGCCAGGAGCCAGGTGCTTCTTCCTGGTCTCCCATGCAGGTTCAGGGGTCCAAGCACTTGGGCCATCCTCCACTGCCCTCCCGGGCCACAGCAGAGAGCTGGACTGGAAGAGGAGCAGCCAGAACTAGAACCTGGCGCCCATAGGGGATGCTGGCACCACAGGCGGAGGATTAGCCAAGTGAGCCACAGCGCCGGCCTGGCCATGGTGTTTACTGCTGTAACGAACAGGAATCAGAAATCGCTCTCAGCTCCGAAGGGCCAAAGTAAGTTCTTCCTTGCCTGGTTCTCCTCAGAGCATTTCCGGAAGGGAAAGCCATACCGTGAGATGACTTTACTTACACATTTCTCAGGCTCTGCAAAAAGCTGTGGGGAGTGTATAGGCTCTCACAGTACTTTAAAAATCTGTGCTAAGGGGCCAGCACCGTGGCTCACTTGGTTAATCCTCTGCCTGCGGCGCTGGCATCCCATATGGGTGCCAGGTTCTAGTCCTGGTTGCTCCTCTTCCAGTCCAGCTCTCTGCTGTGGCCCAGGAGTGCAGTGGAGGATGGCCCAAGTGCTTGGACCCTGCACCCGCATGGGAGACCAGGAGGAAGCACCTGGCTCCTGACTTCGGATTGGAGCAGCGCAACAGCCGCAGCACACCAGCCATAGCGGCCATTTGGGGGGTGAACCAGTGGAAGGAAGACCTTTCTCTCTGTCTCTCTCTCTCACTGGCTAACTATCTGTCAAATAAATAAATATAAAAATAAAAAATCTGTGCTAAAGCAATCGCATATCAGAATTCTAGGGAAGTGCCAAATAATTTTAGCAAAGCAGAGAGATCCTCCCCAAGAGACAGAATCTCTCGGGTCTAGAAACACTGTGGCTTTTGTTAAACACTTTTTTTTTAATTGACAAATCATAATTATATATAATTAAGCAGAAGAGTGTGAAGCTTTCATATGTGTGTACCATCTAGAATGATGGAACCAAGCTGATTAGCATATCCATCATCTGGGTTAACTGTCATTTTTGTGTGTGTGAGACATTTGAAATTTACCCTTAGTTATTTTGAAATGTATTTGAGTTTGTGGGAAAATGGAATTAAAAGCTATTTTGTCATAAAAACATCTTGAAATCCATGCATAAAGGAGTCTTCAGTACATTTTGTGAAATGCATGGATTTCAAAAGTTTGTGCACCAAAATAAACTTCTGGTTCCATTTTCCATGGACTTTTCAATGCACCCTCATATAATCCATGTTTATTAAATACAGTCACCCTGCAGTGCAGTAGACCTTAGCAGTGGTCCTCCTGTTTATCTGAAATTCATACCCTTCAACCAACAACCCTCCTCTCCTTCCAACCCCACCCACTCCCCCAGTCTCCAGTAGCAACCACTTTACTTCCAAACCTAAGACGTCAGTTTTCTTAGATTCCACGAAGAGCACAAGATCTTTGTCATTCTGTGCCTGACTTAGGTTGCTTAGTGTGAGGTCGTCCAGGTCCATTCATCTTGTGACAAATGACAGGATTTCCTGTTTAAGGCCTAACAGTACTTCATCGTGTATATGCAATGTGTTTTCTGTGTCCATCCCACTGATGGACACTGCAATTGACTCTGTATCTTTGCTGTTACAAATACTGCTGCAGCGAATGTGGGAGTGTGGCTATTTCTTTCCCATGCCAACTCAAATTTCTCGGCATATATACCCAGCACTTGGATTGCTGGGTCAGGTGGTGATTCTGGTTTTGTGAGGAGCTTCCCCACCATTTTCCACAATGGCTACACTAATTTTATAATACCACCAACAGTATACGAGGATTCCCTTTTTCCAAGTCCTTGTCAACACTTCCGTCTTTCTGATAAAAACCATTCTAAAATGTGTGACGTGCTATGTCATTGTGGTTTTGATTTGCATTTCCATAACAATTAATGATGCTGAGTAGTTGTGTTTTTCCTTAATACTTGTTGGCCATTTTTTATATCTTTCCTTGAGAAACAAGACTTTAGGATACAGTAGTTCACTGATCTTAGATAACTTATTTTTTGCTGGAAGGGTCTGTCGACTCAGACGGAATTCAGAGTGAGATAAGGTGAGCATGTAAGTGTGGGTGAGGACGTGTGATCACCCCTGATGTTTCTGCTCTCTCCACCTTCCACAGCCTCTAGAATTTTGTTCAGTTAAAGGCCCTCATGAGAACCGAAGTTTCTGAATCCTAAATGTTGCTTAATGAACCTAACGACATGATTTAGTTCCCATGTACGTTTATTTATTCTCAAATCCTTGAGGAGAGAGACAAGTTGTTTTTTATGTAAGGAATTTTTTTATCTTTTAAAAGTGTGTATGTGAAAGGCAGAGAAACAGAGAGAACTCGCATCTGCTGATACTGTGAACTCCTAGTTGTCTGCATCTGTATCAGGCCCAAACCAGGAAGCCAGAAACATGGTGTACATGACAGGAATTGAATCGCTCCCGCCACCTGCTGCGTCCCTGGAGTTAGGAGCCAGAGCTGGGATTCAAACCCAGGCGCGATAGTGTGGGTTACAGGAATCTACCACGAGGCTAAACGCCTGCTGTCACTGAAAGGATTTATAGTAGGAGAAATTGGTGTTCCTTTGATTATTGGGTTGGCCAGAGGGATGAGAGAGAGAGAGAGCTAATCATGCATATGTTGAACAGGACTTAGGTGGTCCCTGTGGATCCAGAAAATGCCTGTCACCATTTCTTAAGGTGACTAAACCTGCCCTTAACGCCCACACCTGTCAGAAGAGTCCATTTGTCACCCTGAAAAGTAGGCTGGGCCAGAGTTTTCCTTGCAGGTCCCAAGACTGTGGCACAAGGGAGTCAGGATGGAAAGTGAGGTAGGTACAGAGAACCAGCCAGGCTGTCGGGGTAGGAGGTTGGAGGGTATGTGTTCTGAGGACAACAAGATAGAGCTGGTCACCCAGTGGAGTTAGAGACCCCCAAGCCTGAGCTTCCTGCTAAACTCAGACAGATGGCAGGTCAGCCACGGGGAGTCAGCAGTACCTGAGCGGTTCAGTCTCTGCAGGAAAAAAAAACATGGATTGCTTCTCTAGGACTCTAACAGGTTGTTCATTTGTTTTCAAGTATCCTACTAAAGTGAAATTTGTTACACATTTATGATGTTACATGAATAGTTATATGATTCTTCCTCCAGAGCCAGTGTGGTAGACAAAATTGGTAGAGAGCTAGAGACCATGGGAACCAGAAGGGAGGGGGAGTTGAGGACCTTGTTACTTGTTACTTGAGGAGGTGTTAAGGAGGAAAAGAGGACTGCTCCAGGGAGCACATCCTTCCAGCTAATGGAAGTATCTGTACATAAACTGCCATAAGGGATGCATCTTCACATGTACGTAAGTGTGGAAATACGCACATTTCTGTGCCTACTCGTGTGAATGTTGGTGTACACACGTGTGTGCTTATGTATGCATGTATATCTCATGTGCATGTGTCACTATGTGTATATGCATGTACACATGCTTTTGTGCACATGTGTGAGTGATGATAGATGGTCAATGAGGCCAAATGACTTGAACATTGATAATTGTTGACACTTGTCCATGGGCACGTGGGATTTCGTTCTCCTTTTCTCTTTGAAGTTTTCCACTATAAGTACATGTTTAAATGGTAAAATAGGTTAATTAACCATTGTATCTTGGCATTGCTAAGGAAAAGTTCCTGTGTCACTTCTCTTGGTTACGTGACCATAATCATCTTTAAACGAATCTGTCCACGTTGTATTTTGCATTGATTCTGCAAAGTAGTGCATTTATGATCCATCTCTCCATTACATCGTTCCATTACTGTCTTACACCATCTACTGTGAGAGTTCACAGCAACTTGATTTGGCAACACCACAAATCCAAACTGAGCTCATGGGAGGTGAATTTATGTGAGGATTGTTCAGGAAAGAACCCTTTTGTGAATGATTGGTAGTTTCTGACTGAAAGACCTGGGGGAGGAGTCAGGTGGATGGTGATCGAGTGTCATATCCATTCTGGATATGTGATAACCCAAGAAGTTACTGCTAGAGAGACTTTATACAAGAAGTTTTCCACAAAACGGCATAGTCAGACCTGAATGAGGGTACATCAAAAAATTGTAGAAAAAATGGAATTAAAGCGTACGTTGATTCTGGTGTGGAAAATTTGGAAGTCCACGTGTCATGTTTCATGGTAAACATTTTACAGACTGGATACAGAGCGTCAGTGAGAGAAAGGTTTCTGCTGGGATCTGCAATAGCTTTCTGAAGCGCCAAGAACGAATCACTAATGAGACTTTGGTAGTTGAATTGATCATTGGTGGTCCTTGCTGTACAATACCTCAAAGGAGACAGGGGTGGCACACGCATGCCCCCAGCCACTTTTTGCTGAGAAGGAACCTGCATGCTGGAAATAGAAGTGAACCGTAGTGGGAAAGCATATGGAAAATGATGGTGAGGTCAGAGTTTGTGTCCCAGGAGAGTTTATTTATTCCTATTCTCTTGAGATGTAGCAACTGTTTCCCTGAAGCAGCCTCTAGCACAGCCATACAGAGGCAGATGCTGCCTTTCTAAGGACAAGACTGAGACCCTGGGGACTATGGGAGGCTGTTGCCACTAGCATGGGGATAGCTCTTCGCTTCAAGGCAGGCGTGCTCAGGGTGCTGTCCACATGTCCCCGAGGGTGTGTGAGTGTGTGTAGATGATGACACCAGGTGGGGCCCATACCAGCACAGGTTTTCAGTGTCAGAGGTGGCAAGAGCTACTCTGAGAGCACTGATGAAGATAGACACAGGACCCACCCTGAAGAGCTGGCGACTGAGCCCCCAGGAGGGACAAAAGAGGAGGTGCAGGTGTGAGGGCCCCGCTCACACCAACTGCAGCCTCATCTTCTAGTCCCTCTCCTTCCTGCGTGGCTTCCGTCCTGTTGTTCTCTGGATTGAATCATGTGCCGATATCAAGACAGGGTTCGGGGGAGGTGAGGCTCCTGCTGGCCAGCAGCCCCCTGTTCAGTGTTAGGCCCTCTTGTCAGTGTCTCTGTGGAGACCGTACACCGCTGTGAGTATCTGACCCCAGCCGCTCCTCATTGTGTAGACAGGTGTGGTGTGTGCCTCCTGTCTCAACCCAGTGCTTCCCAGCTCAGGAAAGAGCTGGCCTCCTGCTGCTAAGATGACGGCCTCCCTCACCCCTGCAGAGTAGCTACATTTGCTAACAGCGTGTTCAGGTTCACAGTGCAATACCTGATGATAGCTCAACTTGAAAAAGCATTGTTGGAGAGTAGAATGCCACAAGGAAGTCCCCAGAAAGAGTTCAGTCCCTATCTCCCAAGCCCCAGACCTCCTGTCCCCTTGCAGCGTTGCATGGAGTATGTAGGTTTGTTCGTTGGACTTAACTGCTTGAAAACTGTTACAGTTTTTGGAGTTTTAACACTGCTTAATTTAGCTAAGGGCAAGCACTGCACTTCCCATGGTTTTCCTTTAACAAGCCACAGCCTGGCAGACCAGCCTGGCCTTCTGGTCTACCCACAGCTCCCGGGGTGTGTATGGGTTCACACTGTGGGTTTCTGCAGGGCCTTCTGGGAAATAAAGAGGTGACTCATTCACTACAACACAGCATTTTTTATTTTTAAGTTCTAGGAATTCTACCTACTTTAAGGCTTTCATTTTATTTTCTGAATCAAACTATTGCAGAGCAGCCTTGCTGGTGTGACTGGTGGGAGGAAAGGAAGTGCTATGAGCTAGCTTGGCAGCTCGTCTGTCATCTCGTGGCGGGGCCCTGGGTGTACTGGGTGATAAAGCTCACATCGGCTGTCCAGTTCCCATGGCCGCTTCAGCCCAGGAGAGGCCCAGCTGCAGTGTCTGCTCAGATGCGACATTCCAAAATCCATGGTGGCAGCTTGGACGCTTCCTGTACTTTGCGTCTTCAGAGCTGATGTCCTCCAAGGGTGGCCCATTTTCTTATGTGTCAGTTACTTCATTGAGTGAACGCACTGAGAGCAAGGAAAAGGTAGTAGGGACTTCATCAACCTCTGCTTCTTTGGTCTTTGAGCGCGTTAAGTTTACACACTTGGTATTAGTGTATCAGGTACAAAGTGTTTTCCTGGACATTTTCTGTTCATCACAGAAAAATAAGTATGCCTTACAGTTTGCTGAATTGGAGGGAAATTTAATGACCTCCTTGTAATGAGACCCACTGAGTGCCAGCCACCTGCTTAGTAGTGCTATACACACACTCTTCTACCTTACCCCTTGCTACCCGCCTGTTCTTTTTACCCCCATTTTGCAAGTCAGGAAACTGAGGCCAAGCAGGCTAACTAATGGTAACAAAGCTGGCAAGCAGCCCTGAATTGCTAGTTGTTCAAGAAGAGAGAAGGGGCTTGGGGAGGTTAGTTCATGTCCCCAGTACCTAAGGCTAGGCAGTGTCTCTGCCAGCGGCTGAGCAGTCTCTTGAGTTCTTAACTCTTCTCTCTTCTTTTTCACCCTCTCTCAGGATGCAGGAAGCCAGCAGATAGGTTTCTTGCTTGGAAGCTGTGGAGTTACTGTAGCCTTGACTAGCGATGCTTGTCATAAAGGACTACCAAAAAGCCCAACAGGAGAGATCCCACAGTTTAAAGGTACGACAAAGAGTGAGCCTTGAGAGCTGGCTTCCTTCTCCTGAGTCCTTTCTGTTGGAAGACTGGCTCTTTCTTCACTTCTGGGGGGGCCATGCCTCAGGGCCAAGAAGCAGGTCTGTCACTTGTTAATGTCTCCGCTGATACACCCCAGGCTCGCAGCCTGTGGGATGAATTGAGTGCTCCTTTGTTGGTATTGCTTTGGACTTGATGGAATACAGAAGCATCAGAAATTCGGTCCAGGCTGAAGTGTGGTTTGCAAGCGTGCCACTAGAGAGAAAGTTCCTACAGACCTGTTTTCTGGGTAATCCTTACTTAACGGGAATTTGTCATTTATTTCCAAGGTTGGCCAAAGCTACTGTGGTTTGTCACAGAGTCAAAACACCTCTCTAAACCTCCTCGAGACTGGTTCCCACACATTAAAGATGCAAATAACGACACTGCTTACATTGAGGTGAGTCAGACACGGTCTCCTGCCGGACCCGGGTGTGGATCTGGGGGATTCACGGGCATTTCTGGGAGTTCATTCCTAACTATCTCAGCTAACTGGAAAGGCCGGACGTGGACCAGGGTTTTGCCCCTCAGAACCACTTTTATGTGCGTTTTCTCTCTCCTCTCAGTATAAGACATGCAAGGATGGAAGCGTGCTGGGCGTGACTGTCACGAGGATCGCACTGCTGACGCACTGCCAGGCGCTCACACAGGCGTGCGGCTACACGGAAGGTGAGACCAGCCCCCTCCGCTGAAACCGGGACTCTGGGGGACCTTGGTTCTGCATGATGCCACCTAATGGAGAGACCAGACCGTGCTGTTCCTACTAGGAGAGTCTGGTTACGTTCCCGCCCAGCTCAGTTCTGTGGTTGTGAATTAGTGCATTACCCCCAGCTGCCATAATAAAGGCCCAGGGTCCGGGAGGCTGCAACAAGGGCCATTTACCTCCATGGCACTCTGGAAGCTCCGGGTATCTTAGATGAGGGCTCCTGCGGGCTGGGGTCATGCATGATGAGCTGCCCTTCCTGGCTTGCATGCGGTCGCCTTCTGTGTCCCACACAGCCTTTTCCCCGTGTGTGCTCCGGGAGATTGGGGGTTCTCGTGTCCTTGTTCTAAGGATGCAAACCCTTGTGGAACGTTAATTGCCACCTTAAGGGTCCTGTCTCCGAATACAGTCACCTTGCAGGGGTTAGAGCTTCGCTGTGTGGATTCAGGTTGAGGGCACGTGCTCTGGGTCATGGTGGTTAACACCAAGGCTGGTCTTCCCCAGCTGCACGTGCGTATGGCTTAGGAAACGTTTTTAAAAAGAAAAAAAAAATGCCCCTGCTTTATCCCATCCCTGCCAGCACTAAATTGGACACAGAAAATGTTAAAGCAAATTCCCTTAAGACTCCTGGCTTCTTGCCTACGTGGGGCCCTGAGGAGCCATTAGTGGCGTATGCCACTCTACTTTAGGATAAAACACTCTTCCATTTTTCCACTGTTTCTGTCCTTTCCACTCCCTTTTTAAGAAAGATGCAACTGCCTCATGGAAAATTCTGATAAATGTTTAGTCCGTGGGCATTTTCACACTTGGAGACACATCACCTCTGATCCTCAGTACCCTGTTTGTCACAACCTCCTGACCTGTGTTCCTTGCCCTAACGAAGTCCCAGGGCTGATGTTTGCTTGAGCATGCTTGTCTTGAAAGTCCCTCTGTGTTCTTTGAAAGAGGAGCAACGGACATGATCTTAAGCCTTTGGTTGAGCACCATCAGAAGGAACACGTGCAAACACTGCATGTGGCACTAACAAATGCCCAGGGCGGTGAGCAGCAGCAGGCTTGGTGCCCATGTATGTAGGTATGACTTCAAAATAACTTCAGCAAGGCTGGCAGCCAGCTCTATAGATTGGCTTCCAGGTTCCCATTGTAATAACTTTTTAATCGTATATTTTTAATGTGCTCTGTCGTCTACGCAAATGCTCTGCCCCCTTATCATTCGGACACCACCCTTCGAGACCTCTAATGGAGCAGCAGAGGCCCCTGTTGACCAAGAACCGTCCTCCTGCTGCAGATGCTAGACACGCCTCCTTTTCCTGGGAAACACACCAACGGGGAGTGAAAGCTTTAAAAAATAATAACAATAATAAAGAAAACAGCAGGGAAAGGGAAAGAGATATAAAAGGAATAGAAATAAGACATTTGTTAAGTGATGGTATGTAGATCTGTCTCTATTACTTTATGTGTCAGAATATTCTAGAAACACTCGCCAAAGCCTGGCCAGCACCTCTATGTAGACCTGACTGGAAGCTGCAGAACTTCTACAAAGAGAGAGTGAAATGATGATTTTCCGAGCTCCATTGTGTCCCAGTGAAGTGATGTCGGATTTTCTTTACACTGTGATTTGTGCTACTCTGCTGTAACTAAAAATCTGTTGACTTTTTTTTCTTTTTTCGTATAGCTGAAACCATTGTGAATGTATTGGATTTCAAGAAGGATGTGGGGTTGTGGCATGGCATCCTAACAGTAAGTGAGGCTCTTCCCTCTCCTGGCCTTGCTGTATCTGTGTGTACGTGAATGAGTTTAATATCAGAGTTCCAGTTACGACGTCTATAAGTATCAGCTCGGGTTCTCCTTCTCTGTGAACCTGCCTCCTTGTTTACCGCTGGTGTGTGGGTCTGTTCATTGATTTCAGAGCGTCATGAACATGATGCATGTCATCAGTATCCCGTACTCGCTGATGAAAGTGAACCCCCTGTCCTGGATCCAGAAAGTCTGCCAGTACAAAGGTTGGTCTCCACCGTGACTCCCGGTGACAAATGAAACATTACCCGCCACCCCTCATTAATTGGGATTTCAATTTCAGACAGTCTAACAGCGGCATATGTTAACTTACTTCTGCTTCTCTTTTTAGCCAAAGTGGCTTGTGTGAAATCCAGGGATATGCATTGGGCATTAGTAGCACACAGAGATCAAAGAGATATCAACCTCTCCTCTCTCCGAATGTTAATCGTGGCAGATGGAGCAAATCCGTGTAAGTGAAGGGTCTGTTGCCAGCTTGAAAGACAGGCAGACTGTGGAGGTCCATTCTTTGTGCTCTGAGTTTTCCTTCTCTAACCTTTATCTCGGCTAATGAGTTGGCTCAAAATAACGAAACGGCATTACTCACCCTAGTGTAATGGAATGGCGTGATGGTTCAGAACAAAGCTTTTACAGGTGCACAGCCCTGGGTTGAGGAATATCCTGATTCTACAGAGGATCGTGCATTTTTAATCTTCTTTCCTCATCTGTAAAATGGTGCCTGAGACAGAAAGTTTTATGGGATGAAATGAAGTAATAGCTCAGTATGATCAAGAAATATCAGTTATTCTGTGGTCTATGTATAGTTTTGTTGATCAGTAAATTAATGTGTCCTCATCAAATCATGTGATAAAAAGAGAATAAATTAGCCCTTTCACAGAATATTATTTATGTTCCTTGAGAAATGTTTTAGTCAGCTCAGAATAACTCAGCTTTCTTGTTCTTATGACAAGAGTATATAAAGCCAGAGGCAAAGTAAATGAATGAAAGTGAATGAGATGATGTTTCCGATGACATTTGTAAGCCGCAGTGTATGTATTTGTAATTTCAACCAGCAGTTACTTTCCTGGTGTCTGATAAGCCAAAGCAGGCTTCTAAGAAGATAGCTTGGTTTTATGAATGACTCTTTCATTTATAAAATAATCCCATTATTCAGGAGCTAATGAACAACTGTTTATGACTCATAACTCCACAGAAAAACATCTTGCCTCAAGCAAGGTAGATTAGTGTTTGAAAATAGTTTGGCTTCCAAGTAGTAGTTTAATCTCATCATTCAGCCATAACATAGAGATGTTTTCTTCATTTAGTGATGTTTATATTTCTTTAACTATCTCTTAGAACTTGCAAACTGCAAATACTGGAACAGGTCTCAGAAAAGCCATTAAAGTAATTTCATCAGTCAACGGAAGACTCTTAAATGTAGAATTTGCATTTTTTAGATTATTGAGTTCTGTCAGTTTGTCATCTTTCGCTGTAACATAAATAATAAATTGTGTTAAATGACATATTTTTCCATGCTGCTGAACTCCATTCGTGTCTAAATCCTAACTTCAAGACTGTTTTATGAAATCAGTCACGGTGTTGCAGCTGTCTGATTATTGTCCCTCTTTCACTCTAGGGTCTATTTCTTCTTGTGATGCATTTCTCAACGTCTTCCAAAGTAAAGGCCTTCGGCAGGAGGTCATCTGTCCTTGTGCCAGCTCACCAGAGGCCCTGACTGTGGCCATCCGGAGGTACGGGGTTGTATCCGTTAAAATAGATGGCCTAGAGAGCGTTCCTGTTAAGTAGCCAACAGAGACCTGGAAATCCTAACCGTTAGGCTTAGTGTGAGAGTTATAACATGACTTAGCCTTTCAAAGTGTGCCTGTTTCTCTCTTACGTGCAAGAGTGGGTTCTTTCAAATAGTCTGGATTCATTGGTTAGAGAAATACACGCACACTATACAAGTTTCACTGTGATTCCTAAATGGGACTTTGTCTAATGGTACAAGGAGCAGTAATTTCTCATCTTGGTAGGTTACTCAAATTTTTGTTTACTTTTATTTTTTCTTATTATTTAATTTTTATGGTTAATTTTTATTTTTTGTTCATAGAGCAAATGTTGGATGATGGGAGATTTTAATAATCAACTCTGTGACCTTTGATACGTAATTTTTATGTGATCCTCAATTTCTGCCCTCTGAAATGCTGTGCTTTTAAAAATACTGGTCTCTTAGCTTTAGAGCAGCTAGATGGTGCGAGAAACAGCTCTCAGGGCTGTGATAACCAGATGTCCTACAGTCTGGCATCGGTTTTCCTGGGGTGCTTTTGCTGGGGTCAGCATTACTCCAAGCGTGCCTGGTCCTTAAAAGTCACTCCAGCTTGCCCTGGGACAGCATAGTTCTTGGGAAGGACGTAGTTGTGGGGGTGTGCGATGCATTCTGCCAGAATGAGAAGATGAGCAGCGTTCAGCACAGTCAGTAGTCACAAAAATAGGTACTAGAAAGGCCTTTCTGATCATCGCAGCTGGAGCTGGCGGTCCTGTTCCCTTCAGCTCTCGGTTAGCAACACTAATGCGCGAAAGAAAGGTGTGCATCATCTGGTTATTTGAGACTTACAACACAACTTGTTTTTCCATGTCACCGACTTCAGCACCTAATAACATTTTGTGTAGCACAGATGTCCTCCATTGTAAGGAGGGAGGACGTGGAAAAGCCCTGTACAAAGTTCTGCTCTGTGTTCCTGAAAGATGGCGCTTTCCGGAATTAGTCACCAGAAGGATTTCCCTAAATAAGAAAACTGATCTTTTGGGTGCTTGTTAATGGAATATTAATTAGATTGCCTGACTAGCAGGCTGAGAAATTGAGACTTTACAGTATCAGAAACCACTTTTAATTTGGACTGAGCCAGAAATTAAAAGCATCACATTGTTTACATTGATTTTAAGTTGATGATGAAAAATGGTACCATTAGCCCAGCATCTAATCTTCATTTTTCAAAAGGACCATACTGTTACCCTAATAAAAGGCTGTCTGTGACTGATCTGACATCTGTGTTTGGCCTTGGAGTTTTATCAGCCCTGGTTGTATTATCAGATTTACTGTCACAAGTGTGTTCTTAGGAGTCTTAAGGTAGGCCTAATTTGAGCACCTAAGAGCAGATACCAAGAATCAGGAACCCCGGGAAGCTTACTCTGGGGATTTGAGTGTCAAGAGTCTGGGTCTGAGCCCCGCCTGGGGAGCGATTGGACGTATGACCCTGGGCAAGGCACTTACTGCCTAGGGCCTAAATTTCTTCTACCAAAGAAATGAGGGGATTAGATTCTGGAACCTCTAAATTCCCATCCCCCTGTAAATGTCTACAATCCCACAGCTGTGCTAGTTAGTACTGGTGCCACAGAGAACTCACAAGATAAGCAAAAACCCGTGCTGAAAACCCAGAGTTCCTGTGATCAAACAATTCACTCATTTGCTTTTCCTGAAAATATACTATCTGAGGCCGGAAGGCAAGCAGCACGGATTCTGTCGGAGTCAACTTACAAAGGGAAAAGGGACAAGCAGAGCATTTGTGATATCTTCCCTTTAAAAAAAAGATTTTTTTTTTAAAGAAAAACCACTTCAGTGAAAAGATTAAAAATTCAGGTGCAATCATCAGCAGATTCAGTGGCAGCTAGTGACTGAGTGTGTCTGGCGTGGGCTGAGACTCAAGCATACAAGCAGCAGACAGATGTGATCCGCAGGGGAGGATCTGCTGTGCAAGTATGTGCAGTTTGAGTCCGTAAAATCATACATGAACTTGGAATGGTAGTTTCACATTTTCATTAAAGGCATGACCCTCCCTTTCAGGAATAAGCTGGTTGTGTTGAACTTCTTCCAGAGATTGAACTTACTGTCAGGCAAGGGTATTAAATGTGTTATTTATATCATAGCTGATAAACTGACTTTTGCACAGAGTACCTTCTGCAGGGAGACCCTCAGCGTGCATCTGCCCATCCTCTGGCTTCCTTCGCTCTTGACCACAACCTGGTGCCCACTGTTGCACCCCAGAGCTGTCATCAGTTGCTTCCCAAATGACCAGCAGGAAAACCAGGCATGCGGGTGGAAAAAGTGGACACAAATAACCAGAACCCTTGCCAAGAACCTCCTATGTTCTGACTCGCTACCGTGGGTGACCGTAAATGAACGAAACCTAGTTCAGGGAGGCGAGTCAGTCATCATAGGCCTGAGGTGTCGTAAAGGTCATTGCCGGAAAGGGACCTCACTCATCGGTCTCAGACGACACGTTTGTTTTTGTGACCGAGTGTTTTTAAATAGTGTTGACCAGGCAGAAAATGAAATATGAGCTCTCCGTGGCAGAATTCTTGCCAGGTGGCTTCATTGGAAAAGTCCTACCTCGCTTGTGTAAATTCAGCTTGCTCTTTCTTTTTTTTTTCTGCAGTTGAACTGTCTTTAATGATAACGGGCTGAGATTGCAAAGATTCGTGAGTGGGAGAATCGAGGTGTCGGTCTGTATATGGCCACTTCAGAAAGTGACATTAAAAGATAGACTTTCCATGAACTTGGACTTACTCATGTATTCCTGAGCTGGTTTTACTTCAGACATTGCATGATCCTCAAGAATGTGATTTGTCTACTTGGTGGTCAGCCAGCACTTAGCTTTTCTTGTATTTTACAACTGGGTCTGCTCTTGGACTCCTGTCAGTCAAGTTCATAGCCGTGGTTACCACAGGATCTTCCCCAAATATGCCAGGCTGTGCTTGCCTCTTGCTTCTTAGGTGCCTGGAGACCAGCATCACAGGGAGTTAGCGTAGCTGGAAACAGTTACTATCATAATCTCTCTAGATTTAAAATCCCCAAAGAAAGGGGAAAATAGTGTGTAAGTATAAAAATATAATTCTAAGTATGTAGTGTAATAGTGTAACTTCTTACCAGGATACCAATTCTCAGCCAGGCACGTAGATTCCACAGTACACATTGTCCTGTGGTCTCTGGAAATGGAGTAAAAGATTAGACCCAATCCTTGTGTTCAGCGAGCATGTGGAGTGATTGTGAAGTAACGACTCAAGCTATCTTGTGCACATTTCAGATAATATTACTGCTTACTTGATTGTCTCAAATGAAGGGAAATCATCTAAAGTTTTTGCAAAACCAGTTCCTGCCAGCAAGCTGGGACTACATTGCTTCCACTGAAAATCCAATTGATAGAATTTTTTTTATCAATGATTTGGCTTCTTTTTTTTTTTTTTTTTTTTTTTTTTTTTCAGAATTACGTGGAATTTTGTTGAGTGACTATAGAATGAGAACAGTGAAGTGGCATCTTAGGAAGTTGCCCCACATGTTCTCCTTTAGGAATCCTTGTATTTCCCTTCTTGGTTATCAAGGCTCTGCCTCTACCTCATGGCTGCCCTCTCACCCAGATATGCGCAGCTTAGAGAGGGAGGCCCTGCCTCCCTTCCATTGTTCCTGATCACACTGTCCACGTCTGACCACCATATTCCAAGGCAGGGCCCCCTCAGTGCTGGGGCCTTTCCCTAAAACCCTGCCCAGAGTCCCTTCTTGTTGTTCCCAACAGAAGTAGAAATCTGCTGGAAGACAGCGATTGCACGTGAGCCCCAACGATCCGATCGAGCCCCATACCTATGGCCCTTTGCAGTATTTCCATAACAATCACAGACCAGGAAAATGAACGAAGGTGCGTTTTATCAGCCAGTCTTGTTTTCAAGAGCATTTGATTAAGAAAAATATATGAGGAGCCTTCAAAAAGTGCACAGAAAATGTGTATCATGAAAAAATCATGCATGGATTTCTGAAATTTCTACACAAAATTGAACTTTGAATTCCATGTTTCCATGAAGTTCTTTTGTATACGGAGCTCAGACCTGGTAGGAAGCTACAGAATATTAAGCAGCTAGTCTCCCTTCTCCCACAGCTCCTCTGTGTGCATGCCCAGGTAACATTCTTCATGGGAAGTACACGCCATCTCCACTTGGGCTCTCACAGGTTGGAGAAGTGTCCTCTGCAGTGGTCTGTGCCCCTTTAGGGGATGTGCCATAGCTTTCTTGTTCTTTCCTTTTCCCCATCTGCCTCTGCTTTCTAGACTCTCTCTCTTGTTCCCTATTTTTTTTTTTTTCATTTATTCAGCAAACTTTTTTTTTTTTTCTATCTCTTAAGTTTACCAGGCCTGGTCTGTAGACAGACAGTGAGAAAAGATCGTATCAGCAGTCCATAAGATACAGGAAAAGATAAAATTTGATACCAATAAAATTTGACCTCTTGATTTTACTGGGTAAAAAAAAAGAGTAGGATCCCCTCTTTCTTTGTGTAAATGTCCTTGGAGCACATCCACACCCCTGTGCTGACCAGTTGCCTATAGTACAGAAACTCATGTGGCCCACAAGGCCAAGCATATTTCCTTTTTGGCCATCTCTTGGGAAAGTTTGCCTAATGCTTCCAAACCAAAAAAGTGAACTATCTTAACTTACAACTAGCTCTAAGTGCTGCTGTCACATTCTGAATAAACTGGGGAAAGTCCATTTCTTTCCTCATATGCCGTTGATCAGAAGGCAAAATGGTTTTATGGTAGATACCTCTTTCAGTGAAAAAGCAAATACCATACAATCAAAGGCGTGGAAGTCATGTAAAGAAATGCTTCTCTTACAGTTCTGTGAACCCATGGTCTGTAACCTTAGCTCCGAAGCTTGTTTTTGAGGCTCTGAGGGAATGTTCTTTCCTTGTTGGCTCATCTGAGCATTTCTTGGTATGTCTGTTCCTAAATCTAGCCACTCTTTCTCCTAGAGGAATCAGACGTTTACCCAGCCATATCCTGTCTTCATCTCTGTCCTCCTCATCCTCTCCCTGTCCTGTGCCTCTGCCTAATCTTTTAAACATCTAAAGGCATGGACGTTGGTTATTCGCTCAAGTCTAGACATATTGATGAGACATAAACCTACCTAAGATGACCTTGGCCTGCTTTCCACAGGACTCCTGCGTCCACATCTCGCCTATTCTGCGAGTGTAAACTCGGGTCCCTATCTGTTAACTCATCCTATATGTCCCAAGGCCACATTTGATGTCATTTAATGATCATATCACTACTTCCATTTTGCACCCGCATAAAATAAAGAAAGACCCTAAAAAATGCACAGGCAATGGACCAGTTCTAACTCCAAGCCACGGTTGTTGACTTTGTGGTTTGGGTCGGACGGTGGTAATAATGTCGTCCAGTTCAAGGATTCATAATCTTACCAGTCTGAAGCTTTCTGAGCATTGACTTGATGCCACCAGTGGAAAATTCTACACCTGACCTCATGTGATGGATTACAGGCAAAATATAGACACATAACATGGTTTATCCAGCCTTCCCGAGGGAAGAAAGCTGGGATATCTTTTCTGCGTACAGTTTTCCCCAGATAATCACACCCGCAAAAGGTAATGGAAAGGCATGCGTGCAGGCCAGATGCATCAAACAGCAGGTCACCCACAATACCACACATGGGGCCAAGACCTTCACATATTACTACTTTGGTTTTTGCTGATCCTTTAATATGTGGTATTGCGAATGTGCCTATGGGTGAATAAGAAAAAGAAGAAGCATTTATGTTCATCTGTAACACAGAAAGTCAAGCTGTTGGAGAACATGGAGAGTAGCAAAAGCATGGAAACATCTCACAGAAGACTATGGTGTGGGAATGACCACCACACGTGATCTGGAGAGACAGAAAGATAAACTATTGAAGTTCCATACTGAAAATGATGAACAAAAAATTAGAAACTGCATAAATACATGGTTATAACAATGAAGGTCATAACCATGTCTTCAAAGAGCATTGTACGGCATACATGCCCTTCATGGTGCACTGATCATGAAGTAAGCCAAGACCTAGCCTGGTGAACTGAAAACCCAAGAGAACCATGACTATCCAGCAGGCTAGTGGCAGAAATTTTACACAAAGGCACGGCAATGCATTTTATAGATCTGGTAGCAGTGCCTGCTGATCCCAAAGCAGTAGAGAGATATATTAACAAGTTTGTTGTGATTGTTACTTATGATGAAATGTCACTGTTGTGGGCATACAGCTCCAGAAATGACGCTGGCTGTAGTTGATGAGACAGCCCGTGGCAGTTGTTAATGCCAAGTTCAAAATAACTGTGCCGGGGTATTGTAGCAGGCACACAGAAGAATCAACTGGAGGTGATAGGCAAAAAGCTTGTGTCCTTGCTTCTTTAAACTAGCGAATTTCATGATAGGACATTATTCTGCTAACAAAAAGGCAGGGGTCACCGAGGACATCTTTTTTAATTGGCCTCACAATTTTGTAGCAGTGGCTCATACTCACTTTGAGAAAGCTGAACTGGCTGCTGTCTGCAAGATTTGGTTATTCCTTGACTACTGTCCTGCCCGTTCTCTAGCTGAAATCCTTATCAAAAACATGTATGCTGTGTATTTTCTCCCAAGTGTGACTTCATTAATTCAACCACGCTACTAGGATGTCCTTAAATCAATGAGGAGTAAATACAGAAGCACTTCAGCAAATAGCATGAAGAGAGGCACGGATGTAGGAGGTTTTCAAAAAGGAGTTTAGCAAGAAGGATGCCATCCATATATGCTGCCGCCAGTGCTTGGAACACAGTGACAGAAGACACATTTGTTCAGTGAATATGATCAGCCAGGTAGTGACTGATTCCATGGGTAAACTGAGAAAAACATAAAATCTGGAATCTTTACACATGTCAAGGAGTCGATCAGTAAACTGGAAGAGGTGGATTTTGAAGTTTTTTACATCAGTAAAGAGCCTCCAGTTGTGGATTCATTGACCACTGACAAAGTGGTTCTGAGTGATGGGGTCCATGCTGACGGACGTGCTGAAGATGATGTTGTTAACACGGCAAGAGACAGTGCCCGTAGACAGCATGGTGAACGTGTGTGATGGGCTTATTGAAGGACTGCAGCAACATGCATTCATAACAGAGCAGGCACAAAACAAAGGAGGCTTCTAAGACAAAACCGCTGTTAATGAGGCAGATGACTCTGGAGGAAACCTGGATTCCCACAGCTCCTAACTGGGTGTCCTCCCCTGCCCTTCCCCGAGTCAGCCCAGAGTCCTTGATGACCCCTTACTCAGTGGCAGGACCTACACAAGGCCCTTCATGTCCTGCCCTGCTTGCCCACTGAATGCCTGACAAGCCTCCACCCATTCCCTGCTCCTCCCTCTGTCTGGAGTTCCCCCTCCACCAGATGGCCAGCACTTCCCCTGTCATGGCCGCCTACCTTAGCCACCCATTGGAAAATGCAGTGCACTTGGGGCCACGTTGTAACGCAGTAGGTTGAGCTGCTGCCTGTGAAGCTGGCATCCCTGTTGGAGTGCCGGTTTGAACCCCAGCTGCTCTTTGACCCAGCTTCCTGCTAGTGTGCTTGGGAAAGCAGTGGATGATGACCCAAGTGCTTGGGCTTCTGCCACCTATGTGGAGAACCTTAATGGAGTCCCTGGCTCTTAGCCCTCCCTGGCTGTTGCAGCCATTTGGGAAGTGAACTGGTGGATGGAGGATCTCTCTCTCTCTCCCTCTCTCTCTCTCTCTCTCTCTCTCATCCAGAGAAAGTGGTGATGACAGAGAATGTGAGCAAGCAGGTGGAGGTCTTTGGCAGCAACCCGAGGTGGATTCTCAGTGACGCTCCAGGTGGCAGGGGACAAAGACCTCATTCCATTCCCGAGCAGTGAACTCCAGTGACCCGGTGCGGGAAGCCTGCTTCCAGGCAGACTTTCCAGGGTAGTGTGTGCACATTTTCTGTATTGTTACGTGCACAACTATGGAGAAACTGACCACAGCACAGGCAAAAATAATGAGGGCACGATGTGTCTTCCACCATCTCGCCTGGCTCGGTGGGCATGGACGTTGATGTCCCCACCAGGGTCTGCAGTCAGGAGGAATGGTCGCTCGGGTTGCAGCTCGCCTCCCGTCAGCTCCTCCCCAGGACCACTTACTTCCCTGGGCCTCTCAAATGTGCCAGGTTTCTGATTGACATCATCTGTCAGATTCAAAAACAAACTGAGGGACATAAAAGGGTAAAGTTACAATGTGAATATCCTAAATTGAATTAGGAGTAACAGTGTGATGAAACTTACAAATAGCGCTTGACCCAAGGCTTCCTGTTGTATTGCTTTCCTTGTATCTTGATCACGTTCCTGTCTTAGCAAGACAGGTGCTATCTCTTTGTTTAACTATTACTCATATTTAAACTGTTGAATGCTGGGGGTTCCATGAAAGGATAATTTTTATAATTAACTATTACACTTTGATTCTCTAAGTGCCTGGAGGTGACTTAAGGTGACAACTCTATTTCAGTGGTGAATATCTTTAGGAGAGAAAGGAATGCTAGTCTTTAATTTAGAATCTATTGTTTCATTGTCCTTATATTTGTGTCCATTTTCATGTAAATTCGATGGTAACAGCTGGCACACTTGAGTTTTTATCAACTTACTCCTCTTGGGGTTGTTTTCTTTAACATGCAAATACAAGAAAAATTTTCCTGTTTGCTGGTGTTTCATGTGAATTACTGTGTTCCACAGAAAGGTTGGGACGAATTCTCATTTTTGGAAAATGAGCCAATGCATATAAACTCATATTGTGTTTTATCTTACGTGCTTACTTTGTTCCTGAGACATACTTGAAGACTTGAAGTGCAGTTTTAATGCATAAGAAATCAAAGGCCAGGATATTAAGTCAAAAAATATAACTTCGGTGTATTCTGTAAAGGTGTTTTAAATGGGAATCTGAGGAGGCTACTTTGCAGATTTTGGTGTAAACAAAAAAAATGGATGTTTTCTTAAGTGACCTTGTAAAGTCTAATGTGGGAGGCATTATAACTCTTGTTTTATTTTCCACTTAGAATTTTTACAGGGAAAAAGCCCACAAGTGTTTGGGTTTTAAATTTTGCTATTCTGTTGCAGAGAGCGGCCTATAGGAGATGAGTTACCCCTCATTTGAAAGGTTTGAGAATTGACATTTCCATCACATTGTTAAGCATTCGTGTGCCGTGTTTTAATAACCTTCCAGGGACAGTTTGTTCTGCCCTGATAATGAAAAAGAGATTGAACTTCCAGTAAACAGCTCAGTGCCGTCGATCGCTTACTTGGCTTCCAGTCTACTTAATTAAAAAAATGATACTCAATTATCTCTGGTAATCAGTGAAGATAAAATTGCGGATGCATTTGTTCACTGTTTGTGGACCTTTAGCCCTTTCTAGAACATCTATCACTTTGTGGTTCTCTGTTAGATTCCCCAGCTGCATCCACATTTTTTTTCCTATGTGAAAGCTACTCAGATGGCCTGTGGGCTTGGACCATGGTTACCATAGAGCTGTGCATAGACACCTGTGCCCATGAATAAAGTTTCCCAGGCGGTTTAGGGTCAGGTCCATCTGCAGCACCAGGCTTGATGGGGTGGTGCCCATGGCCTTGAGGTTTATTACTACCCTAACATCACTTCCCCTGAAAGCAACTCAGAATGCTTCTCTCACAAAAGGGACTGCATTGGAAAAGCAGTCAGTGAAGCCACCAGGATCCCACTAGATAAATGGGCAGCATGCAGAGGTACTTCCAAGAGCCAGCAGGAAGATACTGGGGATGGTGGGGAGCAGGGTGGCATTGGGAGTAGGCTGGGGCACAAGGCTTCGGGGGGGATGTGTCTTCTAGCTGTGCAGCGGAGACTTCTAGAGGCAGGTCCTTGTTAGGGCTAGCCCTGTCAGCATTGCCCTCAGAAAAGGACCTTTCTCCAAAACAGAATAACCAATGTTCGTTATAGGATGTTTGAGTTTTTTTGTTTGTTTGTTTGTTTTTTGTTGTTGTTGTTGTTGTTTTTTTAAGAACATGAATCAGAGAACTTGATGAGCAAGGGCAAGAGACATGCCCATCTTTGTATGCTTCCTTCAGGCATGTTTGTGTGCATGTCTCCTTGTGGGTCAGCCAGGTGGTGGCAAGAAGCTACGCATGCAGTTCCGTGCTGAAGTCTGCTCTGACTTCCTATGTAATCTCTGCTTCCACGAGGTGCTGTGATTTAGGGATGTTCCTGAGAATTCTGGTATTAGAAACCTAATCCCCAGAATAGCCAAGGCCTTTGAGAGATAAATTAGCAATACATATGGTCAGTAGGGCACGCCCTCCAGATAGCATGCATGGCTTTATCAGAAGAGGAAGGGAGATTCCGGCTAGCATGGCTGCTGTGTGCACACTGTTGCCCACTGCAGGATGTGCAGCAGGAAGCCCCTCCCCGAGGTGCTGGCTCCCTACTGGTGGACTTCCCAGCCTCCGGAATCCCGAGCTCAGTGAACTCCGCTCTCCGTAAAGTACCCAGTCTGTAATATTCAGTTACAGCAACAGAAAACAGACCAAGACAGCAAGCATTTGCAGGGTTTTTTTTTTTTTTTTTTTTTTCTGTTCAGAACTGTCACCCCTGCGTAATATTCTCGGTGTTTCCTTTTTCTGTCAAGACTAGTTATAGAATGGGGAATATTGGAGAAATAATGTATCTGTTATGTCTAAACTCATCAGTAAATTTACAGAAAGTGTGAAAATTACAAAATGATACCAAGCAGTTATTTTCTGGCCCAAGTAGCCTCTGGATTGCCTAATATCTAAGACTGTTTTCATCTCTAGAATACATGATGGAATGGATTTTTCTAAAGCTACATTGTGATAGTGCACTAAAATATTTTTTGGCTTTTAAAATAGTACCTTTTAAATTAAGTATTTCAGTAACATAGATGCTTTAGCAATGAACTGGTAATAAGTTTATAAAATAATAATTAAATTGGTAATTCCAGAGATATCACCTCATCACCACAATCATTTTACGTTTCTTGGAAGTTCCTAACAAAGTAATTAGAAAGCTGAGAGAAAACCAAGAGAAAAGACATCCAAAGGGAGAAACTACACTATGAAATGCTCATATGGTATTGAAATTAAATGATTTTTAAAATTTTAATTTTAATTAATTTCTAACAGATTCAATATGATTTGTAGATAAAGTCTGAGAATATAATAATATTCCCCTCCTCCTTCCCTTTCGTGCCCCACCCTCTTTCCTTCTACCTTTCTGTCATTTTTAGTTTTTGAGATAACATTTTAAATTTACATTATAGTAAAAAGGCTTATGACTTCATTGAATAAGAAATTAAGAAGAAGCAAAAGACCTTAGTTCAGTGGGTATATAGACAACATCTATAAACAATAATAAAAAGTATAAAGGACCATTTCACCTGTATCCAGTTTTTTTGTCAATTAATAATTCATGATTTCTTTCAAGGAAATAGAACCAGTGACAACGTAACATCTAAATATTTCTCGGGTGGTTATAAGATAACAACTCATTTAGATTTTAAGCCATTTCCTCTCAACAGTTTATTCACGGGAATAATTTTAAACATATTGCAATGCAAATAATTAGATATTGCTCTTTTTTTTACTTTATTATTTAACACAGATCAGAGAAGATATATTTGTTGTTTGGGGACTAGTTTATTTAACCAAGTATAATGGTTTCCAGGTACATCCATTTTGTTGTAAAAGACAAGATTCTGTTCTTAGCTTTGTTACAGCTAAGTAATATTCCACAGTGTTTGTGTACCACATTTTGTTTATCCGTTGATGAGCATCAGTGTTAATTCCATATCTTAGCTATTGTGAATTGAGCCACAATTAACATATGGGTACAAATAACTCTTTCATATGCTAATTTCATTTAGTTTCAGTAAATTCCCAGGAGTGGGATGGCTGAGTCATATGGTAGATCTATTTCCAGCTTTCTGAGGAATATTCATACTGTCTTCCACAATGGCTGTACTAGCCTGCATTCCCACCAGCAGTGGTTTGGGGAACCTTTTCCCCACATCCTCCTCAGCATTTATTGTTTGTTGACTTCTGTATGAGAGCCATTCTCACTGGGGTGAGGTGAAACCTCATTGTGGTTTTCGTTTGCATTTCCCTGATGGATAGTGATCCTGAGCATTTTGTCACATGTCTGTTGGCAATTTGAATTTCCTCTTTTGAAAAAATACCTGTTCAAGTCCTTTGCCCATTTCTTAACTGGATTGTTTTGTTGTTGTTGAGTTTCTTGAGCTCTTTATAGATTCTTGATGTTAATCCTTTATCAGTTGAATAGTTTACAATTAATTTCTCCTGTTCAGTTGTTTGCCTTATCACTTTGCTGAATATTTCTTTGTCAGTGTAAAAGCTTCTTATCTTGATGTAAGAGTAATCGCATTAGTTTATTTTTGCTTTATTGCCTTTGCTTCTGAGATCTTTTCCAAGAAGTCTTTGCCTATTCCAATGTCTTGAGAGTTTCTCCAACGTTCTCCTATAGTGATTTAGTGGTATCAGGTGGTAGATTTAGAACCTTGATCTATTTTGAGTAGATTTTTCTATAAAATGTAAGATAGGGATCTTGTTTCGTACTCTGCACGTGAGATCTAATTTTCCCAGCACCATTTGTTGAAGAGACTGTTCTTTCCCCAGACATTGATTTTACCTCCTTTGTCAAAGATTAGTTGATTGTAGATGTGTGGAATGATTTCTGAGGATTCTATTCTGTTTCCATAAGTTTGATATGTTATATCGTCCTCTTAATTCGTTTCCAGGAATTTTTTGATTTCTTATGTAACCCACTGTTCATTCAAGAGTGTGTTGTTCAGTCTCCATGTGTTTATATATTTTCTAGAGATTCTTGAGTTGTTAATTTCCAGCTTCATTACATTGTGTTCAGAAAAAATACATGGTATGATTTCAATTTTTTTGAATTTGCTGAGACTAGCTTTATAACCTAGCATATGGTCTATCCTAGACAAAGTTCTACACAGTGATTTGAAGAACGTGTGTTCTTTGTGGGATGAAATGTTCTGTGGATATCAGGTCCACTTGGTCCATAGTGTAGATTAGCTCTGTTGTTTATTTTTCGATTTTCTGTCTAGTTGACCTGTCCATTGCTGAAAGTGGGGTGTTGAAGTTTCCCATTATTATTCTATTGGAGTTTATGTCAGTGCTTAAGGGTGGGAGGAGAATCCAGGGTGACACCTGAGTTGGGCGTGGTAAGTCTCCTGTTTTGTCTGCTGGATGGAGTGTGTGATCACTTCCGTTGGTGTAATCATAGCCTCACCTCCTCTTTTCTAAGGTTGATCAATGCCTGGGTTTAGCCCACAGTGGGTACAACCCTCAGCCGTGCTGGTGCATGAACCACGCAAAGGATCTGTACAGTCTTCAGTGTGAACACAGAACCCTCTGCAGTGACCCATCTCAAGCAGTCAGGGTGCTCTGAGCCCCTGACACCAAATATAGTGATTGCCCAGAAACCCAGCTACACCCACACCCTATCATTCAGTCACAATGTTCCCACATTTACACTGTGCAAGGCTCCCACAGTCATGGGGAGCCTCCCTACCTGTGAGGCTGCCCAGTCCATGGAGAGAGCAAGGTGGTTTCCAGAGCCAGCTGCCTGTGGGTGCTCTGTCTTGATGGTTTGAGCTCTTGAACCTGTGATTCATCGAGAGGATGGGGGCACCTTGCAATCCTAAGTAGGTCCTCAGCTCTCTGTCAGCCCTCCCATCCAGACTCAAAGTCGAAGGGAAACATGGATTTTTCCCTCTGCTAAAATCCCCTGGTCACACACACGAGACCTGCCACAGCCTTTACCTGTGTCAAGATGGCAGCTTCTCCCCTCCGGTTGCCAGGCACCCTTGTGGGAGGGTGGGGAGAAAGAAACATGTTTTACCTTCAGCAGATTAGGTGGGTACCTTGCCCACTGCTAGGGCTCCTGGCCGCACTCAAAGTCAGCGTGGTCCACAAGGCCCTGCTTCAGGCAGTATCACCGGTGGCACGGGCTGCTGCGTCTGCTCTCACCTGCTCAGAACCAGGCATCTCATCCAGTTCCTGGCTGCGGAAGTTGTGCGTGGTGTCCCCACTTGCTGCTGCACATCTGTGCTTTCCACATGGTTCCTCTTCTTCTGTAGAATTTCCCCTGCAAACTTCTCTCCAGTTCTCCCCCAGGCATGCACTGCCTCTGCTTTTTTTCCTGCTGTCTTCCTCCAGTCAGGATCAGTAGGACTTCACCCTATTCAGCCATCTAGGCACTTCCTACTATTTTTAAAGAAGGAGAGACAGAGAGATGGAGATATTCCATCTGCCAATTCACTCCCCAGATGGCCTCAAATCACTTACTTATTTATTTATTTATTTATTTTATTTATTTGAAAGTCCGACTTACAGAGGAAGAGAGAGAAAGAGGTCTTCCATCTGCTGGTTCACTCCCCGAATGGCTGCAATGACCAGAGCTGAGCTGATCCAGAGCCAGGAGCTTCTTCCAGGTCTCCCACACAGGTGCAGGGGCCCAAGGACTTGGGCCATCTTCTTCTGCTTTCCCAGGCCACAGCAGAGAGCTGGATGGGAAGTGGAGCAGCCGGGACTCTAACCAACTCCTCAATGGGCTGCCGGCACCACAGGTGGCGGCTTTACCTGCTACTCCACAGCACCAGCCCCTCAATCACTCTTAGGCTTCTTATCTGTAATCTCATCTTAGCTGGTTCCACACTTAGGTTCTGTGTATTCCCTTAAGCTTTTTCTCCTTTGAAGTGAAATTAAGTGATTCCTGCCTGCAACAACAACCTGTGCCCCAAAGTAAAAGAAAAAAAAATAACTTAACACCAATCCATGAATTGAGGTGAGATTTTCACGAACAATTTTAAGTGCTCAATAAAGTGAGACTCAGAGATTTTTAAAAAAAGACTTATTTATTTTTTGAAAGGCAGAGTTACATGGAGGCAGAGAGAGAGGTCTTCCAGCCACTGGATGGCTGCAGCCATTGGAGCTGGGCCGATCTAAAGCCAGGAGCTTCTTCCAGGGTCTCCCACACAGGTGTAGGGCCCCAAGGGCTTGGGCCATCTTCCACTGCTCTCCCAGGATATAGCAGAGTGCTGGATCAGAAGTGGGGCAGCCAGGACTAACTGGCACCCATCTGAGATGCCAGCACTGCAGGCGGCAGCTTTACCCACTACGCCACAGCGCCAGGCCCCTGTAATCTCAGTTTTAAAACATAACAACATAGAATACATTGTAATGATTGAGGTTTTGGACAAAACTTCTTTAATCACTAAAGAGTTTAGAGATGAAAACCATGTAAAGGAGGACAGCATTGAATTATCACTGAAGCACAAAGCACCTGTATTATCCTGTTTAAGTGGTCCTGACCACTTGCATTTAAGAGTATATTCTGTTCTGTAGGGACAAGTTTGTGTGGGCCAAGGCTGAGGTGCACAGAGGAGAGAGCTAAGGAGGTGGCCTAACCCTCTGCCTTACATCAGCTGAAACTGGCCCTTTGGGCTCCTACCCAGAACTTTCCACTGGACATGAAATGGGAGCCTTGCAAATGACAAATGGAATTTGCAAACAACTCATGTGGTCTTACCCATTTTCATTTTTGCTACCAAAATATATTTCAGTTTCTACAACTAGATTTATCAAGAAAGAAATTCAAAACTTATGCAGTAAACTTGGTAGGCAAGAAGGTAATATTGGTAGAAATTTCACTTTCTATATTACATAGCTCTTAAAATGAGTGCTTTGAGGGGCCGGCGATGTGGTATAGTGGGTAAAGCTGCTGCCTGCAGTGCCAGCATCCCATATGGGCTGGTTCAAATCCCAGCTGCTTCACTTCCGATTCAGCTCTCTGCTATGGGCTAGGAAAGCAGTAGAATATGGCCTAAGTCCTTGGGCCCCTGCACTCTCATGGAAGACCTGGAAGAAGCTCCTGGCTCCTGGCTTCAGAAAGGCACAGCTCTGGCCATTGCGGCCAATTGGGGAGTGAACCAGTGGATGGTTCATGTTGTGGCGGCTATGCCATGATATCAGCCCTGGGTTCTTTGGCTTTTAAGTGGGCATGTATTTTTCTTATCAGAGAGAAGGGAGCAAATGACGTCAAATGAACTAATAACTCATTCAGTATATTGGGGTGTACTGTTTTTAGCTGATGTCTTTCTCTCTTAGAAATCATGGCTTGAGTGTAGCTGTGTGTTGCGTTTTGAAAGTCTGTATCACAAGAAGCATCCCAGCAGGGTCCATCCACATTGTTCACTGGATTTCTCCATGTGCTGCAGGAATGTGCCCTGAAGCTAACTATTAGTTCTGTTCAAATAAGCGTAGAACCTCAGCTTCCTTCCATTCTTCACCAGGCACTATTAATGTATCAGAGCCCTTTTCCTGCTCTAAAAGAGTAGCCCAAGGAAGAAAGAAGAATCATGGGGATCCTCTTCATTGTGGGTCTGGTTGTTTTCTCGCCCCCTGAAACCTCAGGGCTGGTTTACATTTGCCTAAAGGAAAAGACTTTGGTCGTGGACCGTGACCGGACACCACAACAGCTGAACAGCTGACCTAGAAATTCTCCTCCTTTCCATCTCTCTGGTCACCAGTTCAGAAGTGGGGGCTCTTCCTCTCTGTCTGTCTCAGCTGATTGCCTTATAATTGTCACTAGTTTCTTCGGACACCAAATGTATTTTGCCCCAGAAGCAGTGTTGGGCGAGAGGGTTTTTGGTACTGCGTGCAGTGCCGTGTCCGTGGGCGGCTGCTGCTGAGCTTCAACGAGAGGGCCCTGCTGTGTTCCTCTCGCTATCTCGAGTCAAGTGCTGTGGTTCGCCAGTGGGTTTCAGATTTTGCCCTGCTGTCCCAGCTATTCGTATGCTCACTGCATAACCTGAGCACTACTTGGGTTTCCGAAATGCAGATAATAGGAGTACCCACATCATCAGCCTATGAGAGTGTTAAATGGGCTCACATAAGGGAATAATGAAAAAATATGGCTAGTCTATAGGAAGAATTCAACAAATATTAGCCACTGTTGTTAATAATAGCATTGCCACAATAATACTGTATGCATTGTCTATAGTGATCAATTATATAGAAACACTGTAATTAGTAGTAGAGACAGAGGAAGAGGAGAGTAGATACCTATAGCTCAAAGCCTGTGCCTTCCAAATGTACCTTTGTCCCTAAACTGAGAATCCCTGATTGTGTATCGCCCATGGAAGATGAAAAGCCTTTGTTTCCCCTACATACAAAAGGATTCAGTGAATGACAAGTGGCGTTGCAGCTTTGCAAATGTGTTGAGGTTACACTGGGAAACCCTGGAACTGGAAATCATCCCAACTGCCTGTTGCTTACTGGATTTACTTTGTGTCCCTGTACGTTGAGTCTAGCCCGGCTGGGCTTGCTGTCCGTGGAAGCAAACCATAGGTGTGTTCATTGAAGTTTCTCATCGCTGCTTCTTCAGATGTTACACTGCAAGATTAGCTAAAGGCCTGTCGAGTGTTTGACAGAGGCTGGACATGCCTTCACACACAAATGGTGGCACACACTGTTGGACTGAAGCCCCTTGTCATCGAGTGTGTTCCTCATGAGGCTTAAAGCTGAGAGGAGCGAGCTCCTTTCTCTTGTCATCTTTTAATCTCCTTTTCGCACTCTATCTCTGCACTATTTTATACACAGCTGCATATTTTTCCCCTTCCTGGACATTGCTACGATGACTGTGTAATTCCTGTTCTTTGTGAGACACGTGGGCTTGCATCAGCCTGAGTATGCCATTGCATCTTGGACCCAAATCTGGTAGTTGACAAAAGATTTTCCATTTGCTAGTTCACTCCCCCGAATACCTGCAATAGCTGGGGCTAGGCCAGGCTGAAGGAGCCTGGAACTCTACGCAGGAAATACTTGAGCCATCACCTGCCGCCTCCCAGCCTGCACATTAGCAAGAAGCTGGGCTGGAAGCAGAGGCAGGTCTCAAACCCATACACAGCATTATGGGCCACAGGTGTCTGGACCCAAGCAGTGGCTTAATGCTGTGTCACAACACACACCCTTTTTTAGGGTTTCTGCCTCTTCTGTTCTCTTTCCAGGTGTGTATTTTCTCAAAACATGTCTGGTTGGATAAAGGTTGAATTAAATAATCATGTAGTGCTGTTACTGAATGCTGTTTACCAGTTGAGACAAATGGATGCATTGCCATTTGTACGTAACACAATCTCCATATGTACGTATATATATGGATACTGAAACACACAAAGATCTGCAGGTATACTGGAGCAGTTACGGAAGATAATGCATGTTGTGATTCAGATTTTCTTTAAAAATAATTGTTTAGATATGCATATATCTTATCTGTTACTGCATATTACAGCGTCTGTACCTTTACATATAAATGTGTTGGTAGTGGTTACCTGCGGGGATGGGAGTAGGACTGGGTAATGGAACATCAACAAGGACTTTCCCTTTTTTGCTGTCAGTGTTTGCCTTGTTCTTAAGAATGGGATCATGGGCCGGTTCTGTGGCTCACTTGACTAATCCTCTGCCTGCAGCACCAGCACCCGGGTTCTAGTCCCGGTTGGGGCGCCGGTTCTGTCCCAGTTGCTCCTCTTCCAGTCCAGCTCTCTGCTGTGACCCGGGAGTGCAGTGGAGGATGGCCCAAATGCTTGGGCCCTGCACCCACATGGAAGACCAGGAGGAAGTACCCGGCTCCTGGCTTCGGATCAGCACAGCGCACCTGCCGTAGTGGCCATTAGGGGAGTGAACCAACAGAAGGAAGATCTTTCTCTCTGTCTATCTCTCACTGTCTGTAAGTCTCTCACTGTCTAACTCTGCCTGGCAAAAAAAAAAAAAAAAAAAAAAAAAGGATCATATATCATTCATAGTAGCATGGGCTTTTAAATTTTGTTGAAAGAAAACTGCAGCTAACCGAGACATGCTGAATGTCCCAGGGCTGGAGGCAGGGAAGGTTTTGGGATGTCAGGGAGGGAGACATGGTACTATGGTCTGGCCATTAGCTGTGCTCTGGGTCCATATTCTACCAAGCCCCACCACTCATTTGGGCAACTAAGTTGACATTTGTACACTTGAACTTGGTAGTCCAAGGATGGGGGAATATAGTACCTGCATAGGTTTGTTGTGAGTTTTATGTAAGTCCATGTGTGTAGAAGTTCAGGCACAAGAAGACCATGAGCTAAGCATTCACTTTGTCATCTGGAGGGAGGAGGCTGTCTGCAGCTCCAGCTCCTGTAGACTGGTTAAGGGTAGACTTGGGAATGCCATAGTATGTGGAGATGGGGCCATGAGGCTGCCTGCTGTGGGAATACACATGCTTCTCTCTCTGCCTTTTGACACATGATTTGCAAATCAGCAAGGAAAAGAACACAGGAGTCAGAGTTTTCTCTGACTAGCCACGGACTCTTTCATATATAGGTATATAGTGGTAGGTCAAATCAATACATGAGTAGTGCCATTGATTTAGCTTTTAAGTTAAGATATTCAAGCTCCCGTAACTAGGGGTTTATAAACATAGTTGAGAATTTCCGATAGCAGCTTATAACGTTAGGGTGTTTTGTTTTTGTTTTTGTTTTTGACAGGCAGAGTTAGACAGTGAGAGAAAGAGACAGAGAGAAAGGTCTTCCTTCTGTTGGTTCACTCCCTAAATGGCTGCTACGGCTGGCGCACTGCGCTGATCCAAAGCCAGGAGCCAGGTGCTTCCTCCTGGTCTCCCACGCGGGTGCAGGGCCCAAGCACTTGGGCCATCCTCCATTGCACTCCCGGGCCACAGCAGAGAGCTGGACTGGAAGAGGAGCAACCGGGACAGAATCTGGCGCCCCAACTGGGACTAGAACCTGGGGTGCCAGCGCCACAGGCGGAGGATTAGCCAAGTGAGCCGCAGCGCCAGCCATAATGTTAGATTTTTAATCATTACATTCTTTAATTTTGCTTTTCATTAACTATTACTGAACATAGAATAGAGGATCTGGCCATCAAGACAAACTGTGCATTATTGGGTCTTAAAAGAACTTTGTCCTCTAGCGTTCTCTATTGTAGATTTCCTGTCACTACATACCAATATTCCGAATCTTCCTGTGCTTGGAATGACCCCTCGTGACTACGCCAGCATTTTGCTGGCAAGTGGCTTTTTAAAATGCAAATAAGTGTACTTTTAGTTTTTATTACTAAGATGGTGTATGGGTCTCCTAGGGTCATTGTAACACAGCACCACAAACAGGTGCGTCACTGCAGTCTGCCTCCCCATGCTGTGTGTGGCATTGTCCCTGCTGCTGTGTCTGTCCTTTCTTCTGTCTCTTCTCGTAAGGACACCCATAATTGGGTTTTGAGTTCCCCCTAATCCAGCATGACCTCATCTTAACTTGGTTATTATCTGTGAAGACCCTGTTTCCAAATACGATCACAGCTGCAGGGGTTATCTCCTAGGGGAACACAGTTCAGCTCACAACAGATAGTGCCGCTTATCGTTTCTGACTTTGAATCTTTGTGTAGCGCGGTGCTGGGCTGAAGAGACAGGAACCCTGAGAACCCCCTCTATTTTTTGTTTCAAAGTTTTGATTTCTTGGGGTCTTTGGAAAAGAAGGGGCCTGGAGAACAAATATACATCCCAGTGCTCTCAGCTTATCATGTCCAGGTAGTTTAGTGTGGGCTTTATTATTTAAGCAGACTTTATTAAAAAAAAATACAGATCTGCTTAACACTACCCCTTTTAATCTTACAGATAGAACAATTATGTTTTTAGACCTTTTTTAAACAAAATACCAGTTAATTGATTCAAATGAGATTCTTTTGCAAATTTCTAACTTTTTCACTGCCTAATTTATGTGTTTAGGATCATTATAAACTTAATGTATTTTAAACAAAAAAAGTTAGATTTATAGTCTTTCATATATTAAAACTATGTTAAAGATTTTTAAGTGGAAAATTATAAAATGTCATTATATATATAATAACGTAAATTAATGTTTACTTCAGTCATGGTCTCGCTTAGGTACACACTGAAGAATGTTTAGTTTTCAGGGGTAAGATCCATGATCTAGGAAATATTTTAGTTTATTCTCCAATTTAGTTAGCAGATATTTATTGCTAAATGTTATTCTAAGGGCAGTGTGAAGGAGTGAAAAGCACCAAAACAGCCTGCTCACAAGAAAGTTAGTCTGAAAGGGGAGGCCTCAGGTCAGATGGTCTGTGCTTTGCAGATAGGTGATGAGATGTCCCTATAATTGGTCAAACGCCCGGAGATGATGAGGGAGAGAACCATGTGGCCGTCTGCGGGAAGGACATTCCAAGACAGCGTGGCCAGCAAACTGAGATGCACAGTCCAACTTTCAGGTCTTAGAAGCAGCATTCAAGTTTGTTTTATCTGGAGTTATTAAAACAAATACAATCTTGGCCCGAGTTGGGATCTTTCCCTTAGCTCCATGTTGGCTGAGTCTGGGGGAGAACCAGTGGCAAAGCCCCAAGGTGGAAGTGAACTGGGGTACTCCAGGACAAGGGGCGGGCAGAGGTTCAAAGGCAGGGCAGGGCGAGACCACGGGTGCTGGTGGCCAGCAAGGGAGACAGACTGGGAGCACAGCAGTCCCTTGAAGGCTATGTATCTAAACCCCGCATCTTCAGAATCACAGAGCATTTTACAGCCTGTCTTGGCAGCCAGAAAGTATAGCAGCACGTAACCCTTACTGTAGATTTTTTTTAGATTTATTTTTTATTTATTTGAAAGAATTACAGAGAGAGGTAATGAGAGAGAGGTCTTCCATCTGCTGATTCACTCCCCAGATGGCTGCAACAGCTGGAGCTGAGCCGATTCAAAGTCAGGAGCCAAGAGCCTTTTCTGGGTCTCCCACGTGGGTGCAGGGGCCCAAGGAATTGGGCCGTCTACTGCTTTCCCAGGCATAGCAGAGAGCTGGATTGGAAGAGGAGCAGCTGGAAGTAGAACCAGAGCCCATGTGGTATGCCGGTGCTTCCAGCCAGAGCTTTAACCCGCTGTGCCACAGTAGTGGCCCGTGTAGATTCTTAGATATCAAATTGAATATCAGCCTAGACAGTATGAATCAGAACGGAGGCTGGGCAGTCAGGATTTCTGCCATTGCTATTTGCTGGTCTTGTGTAGGTTCTTCGGTTCTTTGTGATGTTACTTCCCTTTTGCAGCCAATTGCAAAACCAGAATCCCAACCCTTGCAGAGAACAGGAGTTAAAGGTTGGGGTGAGGAGGGTCCCAGCCGGTGTTCCTAGAGGCGGGGCAGGATGGCAGAGGAGCATTGTCTCCACTGTTCTGGGGGTTTTGTAAATATCCTGGCCACTCTGGGGTAGAATCACCAGAGCAATGAGGATTCTTTAGTGCAGGAACCAGGGGCAGCAGCCTGGTTGTCGGAGGCACCTCCCGCCCTGACTGTGGCTGCCTGTCTGTGTGTGTAACGCCTGCCAACTGACATGCACATCTGTAGTCAGCGTGGCTTGTCTGGCTGTATGTATTCACAGCAGAACTGCTCTTACAGGCCAACAGATGACAGCAACCAGCCCCCGGGCCGGGGTGTCCTCTCTATGCACGGGCTGACCTACGGCGTCATCCGCGTGGACTCGGAAGAGAAGCTCTCGGTGCTCACGGTGCAGGATGTCGGCCTCGTGATGCCTGGAGGTGAGTGCGGAGCACGGGCAGCAGACACTGTGGGGTTTAAAGTGAGGACTCCCAGTGCCGGCCTGGGAGTCACAGTCAATTATGGGATGATGTTTCCAACATCGCATCGCTGTTTCTCTCTGCCTGGGTATCACCATGTGCCACTGGTGTGAGCTCTGTGACTGAGCCCTTGGCTTCTCGTCTTCTGAAGTCTCTGTTAAGCGTTGGCGTTTAAAGCCATGCTTCCACTCCTGATAAGAGAAAACCACGTGGCTGGCAGGCACCACGGTTCACTTGGCTAATCCTCCGCCTGCAGCGCTGGCACCTTGGGTTCTAGTCCCATTTGGGGCGTCAGATTCTATCCCGGTTGCTCCTTTTGCAGTCCAGCTCTCTGCTGTGGCTCAGGAGTGCAATGGAGGATGGCCCAAGTGCTTGGGCCCTGCACCCGCGTGGGAGACCAGGAGGGAGCACCTGGCTCTGGATTGCGCAGCACGCCGGCCATGGCTGCCATTTGGGAGGTGAATCAACGGAAGGAAGACCTTTCTCTCTGTCTCTCTCTCACTGTCTATAACTCTCTCTCTGCCTCTCTCTCTCTCTCTCACTTTCTAACTCTGCCTGGAAAAAAAAAAAAGAGAGAGAGAGAAAGAGAGAACCACGCAAATTCACAAAGATAAGGAAGGGTGTCTTTGTACACTGGGACCCTAGGATCGCCTTCCTTATGACAGCATCGTGGGCCAGCTCTGTGTCCCCCCTGGGGCCTGGACTGACTGCTCCTAGAACCCAGAGGGACAGCTCCTTGTCCGTCATTGTGGCACCTCACCCAAAGCTGGCTCACTAGTTTTCCCAAAGGCATGAAAGCCTTTTCACAAACGTGTGAATACCCAGGAGCGTGAGCCTGTGGAATTAGAGAAGCTTGCTTGTAGACTCCAACTTGCCACGTAGTGCACTTGGTTGGACACCTCTGGGCACCCATGCACAGGACTCTGGGTTGCTGCCTCATTTTCAGCATGTTCTTCCCTCTTCCGCATCTCACAGGACCATGCATGTCAGCATTTTAACTCCTTGCTCTCTGTCTGCCAGAATGGAAGCAGAGCTCCTTCTCACGCAACACCCTATCTATCATCTGTATCTCCTTCCTTCGAACTCCTCAGTGCCCTGGAGAATGCTCTTGCTTGTGGAGTAAGATAGTCCCAGCCCCATGTGAACAGCTCCAGTTGTCTCCAAACAACACTTGGAGCACCCTAGCTTATGACGGGATCTTAGCTTATGACACGATGCAGTGCTGAGATCGTGTCTCGTGGACAGAAAGCCCTACTGCCCAGGTGGAATCCCACAGTGTGGACTTCTCACGGTTCCCCTCCACTGTGGTGTGTGCTGGGCTGGGCTTCTCCAGAGGGTACCTTGCCTCCCTCCTTGCCCTGGTTAGGGCATGAAAGAAATCAAGGCAGACTTAGCATTCGCAGTCCTCAATAGCCCTCTAATTCTAACTTTACCTTAATGAGTGTTTCTGTTCATCCTTTTCCTCCTGGAAACTGTCTCTTCACTGTCCCAGCAACTTTGTTTCTTCTTTCCAGTGCCTCCAGTTTCTGGATGTCCCAGGCCTATTGCAAGCTTCCCAGCTTCAGCCAAGCCACTTTGGCTGCATTTCTCAAATAAATAATAGATCCGTACCTTTATATGTCAGTTAAACAATTTTTTTTTCCTTAAGTTTCTAAAAAATTATAAGCCCTATGGTGAAAACTTCAAAAGATTTCGTATTCACAGTGGAAGACCCTCCAACCTCTGGAGGCCGCCCCAAGCATCCCCAGGCCTCCTCGCAAGAGCACTCCAGAGGCCTTGGAACCTCACATGCCCCTATGCGTGTGTGCAAGGTTATGCATTGTCTTTCTTGGGTTTTGACTTTGTTCATGTCATAATAGAGTTCTGTATTCATCTTCATGTGTTCTTTTTTTTTATTAAAAAATAGATTTATTGATTTGAAAGGCAGAGTTACAGAGAGGGGGAGATCATCTTCCTTCCACTAGTTCACTCTCCAAATGGCTGCAAAAGCCAGGGCTGGGCAAGGCCAAAGTCAGGAGCCAGGAACTCCGTCCAGGTCTCCCACATGGGTGGCAGGGGCCTAAACATGTAGATCATTTTCCACTGCTTTTCCCAGGCATTAGCAGGGAGCTGGATGGGAAGTGGAGCAGCTAGGACCCGAACCAGCATCCATATGGGATGACAGCGTCATAGGTGGTATTGTAACTCGCTACACCACAACGCCAGCCCCCAAAGCATTCCATCATAGAGTACACTTGTTAGCGCGTAAGCGCTTACTCATTCTTTTTTCAGGCAGCATCACATCGTTGGACTACATAGTTAACTCCGACTTTCTCTGTGTGAGTGATGCTGCAGTCTGACACCGTGAATGACATCATGCGTGCTTCAGTTTGGGCAGGTGTGGCGAGGACCTCAGAGAGAAAGCTCTAGAAATGGCGTCCCTGTCTCAAAGGGAACCTGCACACAGTTGGGATAGTACTGAACTGTCTTTCAGGAGGCACTGTAAGGGTTTGTTCTCCTGCCAGTAGTGAATGACAAATCCACTTTCTCCACACCCTTTCCCCAATGGGTTACCAATTTTTTTTTATTTTTATTTTTATCAGTCTGATGGTGAAGAATATTTCAGTATCATTTTATCATGAATTTTTCTTACTTTGAGGCTCAACTCGTCCTGACTGCACTAATTCCTTCTCTCGGACACTGTATGTCCAAGTCGGGGGCTGGCTGCTAGTCCTTTCTGAACAGTTTACCTGGAACTAAATAGACCACATCCAAAGCAGCAGGCTCCTGGTGTCCCGGGCAGATTTCTGTTTGCGGAGGTGGCTTGTGCTGGATGCACGTGTGCAAAGCATCCACGTGTTTGTGGCCAGAGCTAGTGAGAGGTCAGCCACATTGAATTATGTGCTGAAACACTCAAACCACATCCTCTGAAGGACTCACTTTAAAGGGAATTGAAATCAGGGATTAAAGTTTCCACCAGACATCTGAGGTTTGACCGCCACTCTCAATTTTGAGAAGCTTTGTATTTTGTGTTTGTTAATTTGCGTGTTCCAGTAGCATCCTGGAAGTTGTTCTCATCTTGCTTGAGGATAGGTGTGTGGCAAAATAACCCTTTTATTCTGAGCGTCAGCTCCACAACCTAAATGGCAGTCAGTGTTGTTCCCTTTAAATATGATTTACACTGCTGGCGCCTGGCTCACTAGGCTAATCCTCTGCCTGTGGTGCTGGCACCCCGGGTTCTAGTCCTGGTTGGGGCACTGGATTCTGTCCCAGTTGCTCCTCTTCCAGTCCAGCTCTCTGCTGTGGCCCAGGAAGGCAGTGGAGGTTGGCCCAAGTGCTTGGGGCCTGCACCTGCATGGGAGACCAGGAAGAAGCACCTGGCTCCTGGCTTCGGATCGGCACAGTGTGCTGGCCGTGGCGGCCATCTGGGGGGTGAACCAACGGAAAGGGAAGACCTTTCTCTCTGTCTCTCTCTCTCTCACTGTCTAACTCTGCCTGTCAAAAATATATATATATATATGATTTACGCACAAAAATTAGAGCAATTGAAATGTTTTATTGATGTCCCAACCATGACGTTGTATAGTTTGCCAGTACGTGACAAATCACGATTCCTTTTTAGGAACGTGGGCACCTGGTGACAACTCTCATGTGTGGTCTTGCTGCAGATGCCATTTCTGTGCCTTCAAGTCTGCAGTCATATGACTGTATTGGTCATTCGCCTTCCGCTTTGGCTCTCGCTCCCCAGTCTCTCTCATGCTGTGCTCTTCTGTGTCGCTCTTAGCCATCATGTGTTCAGTGAAACCCGACGGGATTCCTCAGCTGTGTAGAACGGATGAAATCGGGGAGCTGTGTGTGTGCGCCGTTGCCACGGGTACATCGTATTACGGCCTCTCTGGCATGACCAAGAACACCTTTGAGGTAGGTTGATGGAGAGTCCTTTGCCATGAACTCTTTTCCACTGTTTCATCTCCACACTGCTTATTGCCTTGTTCGTGGTAATAGACATGAAACCTAAGATGAAACTGCTTAGGAGTTCAGAAGCCAGCATGGGGCTCCTGCGCATCCCCCAAAGGTTCTGCTAAGGGTAAGGTGGGCGGGAGGGGAAGTGCTGTCCTATGTCTGAAGACTGCCTGCTGACACCTGTTACTGCCACCTGCCCTGCTCTGTCCAGGTCACCGAGCCTAAGAGGCAAAGCAAAGTTCAGGGACAATTCATTCCTTTGTTCTACAGAGAAGCGGTTAGGATTAAAGACAACGACCACCGTGTAAGAGGTGGGCCTGATAAGTCTCATGTTTCCACCAGGTGTTTCCCATGACAAGTTCCGGGGCTCCCATCAGCGAATACCCGTTCATAAGGACAGGCTTGCTGGGGTTTGTCGGTCCTGGGGGGCTTGTCTTCGTGGTGGGGAAGATGGACGGCCTGATGGTGGTCAGTGGGCGCAGACACAACGCCGATGACATCGTGGCAACAGCCTTGGCCGTGGAGCCCATGAAGTTCGTCTACAGGGGGAGGTTAGTTGCTCTCATCTGCAAATTAAGAGTATACTGTTATACAGAGAACATTTTTTTATATTCTTATGGAGAGTTTAAAAGTTGCATAAACATCTTAAATTCAGTGACCTCTGAGATTTGATCAAGTTTGGAGTCCCCAGAGTTTTCCAGAAATCTCCTGAGCCCCATAAATATATGGTCATTAATTTTTCCTCTAACTAAATAAAATATCCATTTGAAAAACTTACACGTATTAAATAACTGCACAAGATTGTCAAATGTTTGTCTTGTTTAGATCAGAAGGACCCAGTGGTAACCACTGAGTCACAGATTTGCATGGAAAAGTGGGTGCTCAGTTACTTCTTGAATTTCCCACAACTTTCTTCTTCTTTCTTCCCTACCTTCCCTGGCACATAGTAGATGCTAAGCAAACACTAAATTAGACCCTAGAGCTAAACACCAATCACTAAACACTAAATTAGACATGTCATCAACTGCTTTAGCATCTTTTCCAATTAGCCAATGAAGATAGGAGAAGGTTTATACTTGGATGTAACATGGCCACCTTTCAGTTACTTTTAAAACCACTACCTGTTTCTAAAAGGGATATCCTGGAGGTTTTGAGTGGCTGCAGTTCTGTGCTAACCACATTTGTACTGATTTGGAGACTATTATTGCACAGATGCAAACTCAAGACGTGAATGGTGTGGTTCTCCATGTCTCAGCACTTCTGATAATTATACACTCACTCCTCCTGCCCGTACTGAAAGGTATAAACCATATCACCAAAACCCGCAGGCACTGTGCACAGCCTTCAAGGGAAATGTGGGTAACTGCATCTGCAGCATCACTAGGCGTCTCCCCCAGCCCCTACAAAGCTATTGTTACATTAATAATAAGTGGGTGGGAATGTGGAATTGCAATTTGCTTTTTTTTTTTTTGAGTAGCAGTTAGAGCTGCAATGTTATTAAAGACGGTTATGAAATTCCTCACTGCCGCGGGAGGTCTTTGCGAGAGCATCTGCACCATGCGCTCATCCCGTGTTCCTCTCTGTCCCCCACAGGATAGCTGTGTTCTCAGTAACCGTCCTTCACGACGAGAGGATCGTGATTGTGGCCGAGCAGAGGCCAGACTCCACGGAGGAAGACAGCTTCCAGTGGATGAGCAGGGTGCTCCAGGTCACTGCGCCTTGCCACTCTACCTTTACATCCTTGGCTCCGTCCCAGCTGCCCTTCTTTATTGCTAGGATGATGACTTGGCCCTTAGCAGCTGCAGCTTTGTGTGCTTGGCACTGCTCCATTTACTGGGAAATCACACCAGGCATCCCACAAGCTAGTTAGCCTGATCCAGGGTGGGGATTAGGACTTTGCAAAGCTGGTTCCTGCCATTGGCACTGGGGCGGTCACAAATAAAATACTTTGTTATCAACTCGGGCATTAGTCTTCTGTCCTCCAAATTTCCTTTTTCGTTGTTTATGGTCTGACAGGTCCTGTGTAAAATTTCTTAGCTTGGTGAGTTCAGTCAGAGAACTCTGGAGTGGGCTTTTGGCCTGGCAGTTAAGATGCGACTTGGGATGTGTGCATCCTGCATTCGATTGCCTTGATTTGAATCCCAGCCCCTACCCTGGTTCCAGGTTCCTGCTAATGGGTGTCCCCAGGAGTCAGCAGGTCTGACTCAAATAGTTGGATGAGCATCACCCACATAGGAGACCTGGATTGAGTTCCTGTCTCCCAGCTTGGAGCCAGCTCTGACTGTTGCAGGAATTTGGGGGAGCAAACCAGTAGAGGGAAACTCTTTATCTCTCTCACTCTGCTTATCAAACTAATGTAAAAAATAAATGCTTACCGCAAATAAATAAATGAATGAAATTTTAAAAACCACATTTCTCCTGCCTTGGCACTTTCATTTCAGGAAGATTGCTCATCCCACACACACTTCTGTGTATCACAGACAGTATTTTGTGTATATAAATATTTGTTAGTTAAATGTACTGCATTTAATTCCAAGGATAACAATGATCTCTCTTTTTTCTTTTTAACTTTCCAGGCAATTGACAGTATACATCAAGTTGGAGTTTATTGTCTGGCCTTGGTGCCGGCAAATACCCTCCCTAAAACCCCGCTTGGTGGGATCCATTTGTCAGAAACAAAGCAGCTTTTTCTGGAGGGCTCCCTGCATCCGTGCAATGTCCTGATGTGCCCCCACACTTGCGTCACAAACTTGCCTAAGCCTCGGCAGAAGCAACCAGGTGGGTCTGACTGCACTGCACAGTGTGTGCCTGGTCTCAGGTGGATTCTCTCTGTGCATTCTTGAGTACCATGCTCAGCGGGAGGCCGTGCACAGGCGATCCCAGGGAGTAAAGTAACCGACTCATCAGAAAAGGTGCATTTCTACTCAAGGGCGGGTGGAATGTAGCATCTCTGAAGGGATGGCAGTCTCCATGCAGGGCTAGGCCAGTGGAGGACCTGTGGGTGGTAGGAGAGGCCTAGAGTTCCTGGTGGGGCATCGGGCACTTGATGTAGATTAGATTTTGCTCAATGGACTTTGGCAAGGCCAAAACTTCTTATATAAAGATTGAAATCATGCATCCTTGTGTGTCTCATGCGGTTAAGTTAGGAATCAAAGCAGAGAATACTCCTACATGGGAAAGCACTTTGAGTCATTTAAAGAATTCTACAAATTTATTTGTGACATTGTTGTAATGCATAAAAAATTTGTCTAATGCTTTGTAGTGTGGGAACCTCATTATCCACCAACTAAGTGAATTATAATGTCTAAATCAGTCATGCTCCTATGATTGCACGTAGTTATCAGCAAAGGAGAATTCGTAGCAAGGAAGCTCTGGGTCAGGACGTAGGTACTCTTCTGCCACTGTAGTAACAGAGGGTCCTAGTGCTGATAAAGCAGACCTCAGCAACATGTATGAGCCACAACCAAACTCAGACCAGAGTAATGGAATGGTAACATACAGTGTGTTAGGTAGACGAGCCACTCTCTGTGTGTGTTTCAGCTGATTGCATTCTCCTAGAACCCATGAAGTCAGTGCTCTTGTCTCTGTCATTACAGATGAGCACAGTGCGTCTTGAACAGATTCAGGAAGTTATCTAAGCAGACACATCTAGGATGCGTTAGAATCAGAATCCAAACCCAGGGGGCACTGCGCTCCTAAGAACTGTTACGTCGCCTCACTCAGTTTTTTTTAAGATTTTTTTTTCTTTCTTTCTTTCTTTTTTTTTTTTTTTTTGACAGAGTTAGCGAGAAAGAGAGAGACAGAGAGAAAGGTCTTCCTTCTGTTAGTTCACCCCCCAAATGGCCGCCACAGCTGGAGCTACGCAGATCCGAAGCCAGGAGCCAGGTGCTTCTTCCTGGTTTCCAATGTGGGTGCAGGCGTGCAGGCACTTGGGCCATCCTCCACTGCCCTCCCGGGCCACAGCAGAGAGCTAGACTGGAAGAGGAGCAACCAGGACTAGAACCCAGTGCCTATATGGGATGCCGGCATCACAGGCGGAGGATTAACCAAGTGAGCCACAGTGCCGGCCCCTTTTTTAAGATTTTTAAAATTTTTATTTATTTATTTGAGAAGTAGAGTTAAAGACAGAAGGAGAGAGAGAGAGAGGTCCTCCATCCGCTGGTTCACACCCCAAATAGCCGCATGGCCAGAGCTGCCCCAGTCCGAGTCCAGGAGCTAGGAACTTCCTCCCGGTCTCCCACACAGGTGCAGGGGCCCAAACACTTGGGGCATCCTTTACTGCTTTCCCAGGCCATAGCAGAGAGCTGGATTGGAAGAGGAGCAGCCGGGATGAGAACCTGCACCCATATGAGATGCCAGTGCCGCAGGTGGAGGATTAACCTACTGCACCACAATGCCAGCCCCTCACACAATTTTTAAAACTTCGCACGGGTCTGTATGGTGCCATCTGATAAAGAATAGCAATATGGTGCAGATTTTATAGAAAGTCCACCTTGAGATTGTTGGATTTCTTTTTTTTTTTTTTTTTCTCTAAAGATTTATTATTTATTTGAAAGGTGGAGTTACAGAGAGAGAGAGAGAGATCTTCCATCCGCTGGTTCACTCCCCAAATGGCCACAACGCCCAGGGCTTCACCAGGCCAAAGCCAGGAATCAGGAGCTTCTTCCAGGTCTTCCAGATGGGTGTAAGGGCCCAAGCACCTAGACCATCTTCTACAGCTTTCCTAAGCACATTAGCCTGGGAAGCTAGATCAGGAGTGGAGCTGCCGGGACTCGAACTGGTGTCCATATGAGATGCCCATGCTGCAGGTGGCAGGTTAACCCATTACACCATAGTGCCCCCCCCCCCGTTTTAAGATTTATTTTATTATTTGTTTGGAAGGCGGAATTACAGGGAGAGGGAGAGACGACAGAGGGTTGTTGGCTTTTCTTAACTCAGCTTGTCCATGGGTATAGTGTGATTTCTAGTAAACCCACACACCAGTTCAGAAAATCTCATCTAGGAGACTCTGTGGGTGTACCAGGGCTGTGGTGTACTGAGAATACTCCCTGCTCCTCTCTAGTAAGTAGGAGAGGTATAATGGGTGAGCCATCTCTAGTTCAAAGGCCAGGAAGCTGATGCTTACAGAAGAAAAGTGTTAACCCCAAGCATATTAGCAGACAAAGGATTGAATTCGGGTCTTCTGACTGTAAACCCCTGGCTTTTATTCTTTCTACAATTCTCGGTGTGTAAGTTACACACGGGGTGCTTTGTTCTCTCTTACTCTAGTATAAGCTACTTCCATCAAAGAATGCAGGAGGGCATTGTTTTCAGTTTTCTAGACACATCAGATTGACATTTGTTGTTGCTATTACATTTGTTACCTATTTCTGTCACATCAATCATTTTTTCCTGTCCTAGATTTCCTTAACTGATATTCTTCCTCCTTTTCTTTTTGTCCTCTCATCTCCATTTTCTTCTCCAAATCCCTGGTTTATACGATGGCTATAATAAAATGTGCGGTTGGCAGCTGACCAGAGTATCCATTTCTTAAAATTCTATGGACACGGTGCCATCATTTGATGAGCCACTGAAAACACAAAGCTTCAGTGAGCACGAAAGTGTCACGTCTCATAATATCCCAGAACACAAATAGCACTGGGAAGGATGCCATGGCAGTTGTTCCGACTAGACGTGTTTTCCCCGTTACAGTGAAATTTGTGATGGTCCCAGGACTCAGCAGGGTGTGCTCAGTGTAGAGCTGGATCTGTCCCTCGAGTGCTGGGGTTGTTTCATCATCAGAAGCTCCTGGCCTGGGTGAGCCCACGGAATGGGTGGTCTCACGTCCAGGTCCTGACAATTGAGTCATCTGTGAAGACAAGATCCAGGACAAGTATTTATCGTGGGGAGAATGATTTGCGAATACATGAGACTCTTATGATTTCATAGCTCTATGATTCCATATACTCTACCATTTCTGATACTGTATGATTTCATGTGTGGCTGATGACTTTTTAAAAAGAAGAGATCTAAAGTACGCATATTCTGAAATCTAAATTTAAATCTCTCAAATCTAAATTTGAAAAGAAGAAATTGAAAGTATACATGTGTACATATATATATATATATATCCCATCTGTTTTTATCAACTTGAGAGATAATGTAATTCTGTATCCTCAAAAAAATGTTTTGAACATAAGATGACCATTAAGCTGAACACCTTTCTTCTGCCAGTATACTTTCCTAGCTCTGCTTCTGGCTTGCCATACACTGAGAGGACATTGCCCCAGGCCTCAGTTTCTAAATTTTTTGTAATGAGACCAGGTGATTTCCTTGTTTTAAAATATTTATTTTATGTATTTCAAAGAGTCGCAGAAAGAGAAGGAGAGAGAGAGAGAAAGAAAGAGAGAAATTTTCCATTGCTGGTTCATTCCCCAAATGCTCAAAATGGCCAGGGTTAGGCCAGGCCAAAGCCAGGAGCCAGGAACTTCTTCCGGGCCTCCCATGTGGGTGCAGGAGCTCAAGTACCTGGGCCATCCTCCACTGCTTTCTCAGGTGCATTAGCAAGGAGGTGGATCAGAAGTGGATCAACCAGGACTGGGACTGTCGCCCATATTGGTGATGGCTTTACCTGCTTCACCAGAATGCCAGCCCCAGACTAGATGATTTCTAAGGCCCCTTGGAAGAAACACTTAAAATGGTCCTAAGAGGGTCATTTGGCACAGCAGTTAGCACACTGCTTGGGACATCCGCATTCCATATCTGAGTATCTGGTTTGAGTCTCAGCTCCTCCACTTCCAATCCAACTTCTTGCTAATGTACACTCTGGGAGGCAACAATAATGGCTCAAGTACTCGGGTCCTCGCCACCTACATGGGAGACCTGGACTTTGGCTGGTGCGGGCATTTTGGGTTGACGATCTCTGTTTTTCTGTCTCTGTCTCTCAAATAAAAATAACAACTAAAAAATAATTTTTTAAAAGACTCTGAATGAGTGCCCATCATTGGCAGCCAAAGCAAATGTTCATCAAGACCATTTGTGTGCAACATAATAATATGGTTAGACCCTGGGAACAGAGTCCTGAAAATTCAGATGATTTATAGACAACTAAATCGCCTTTTCCTACTGGAAGACTTTGTATTTATTTCAGTTAGCAACAGAGTGCTCTGTGAGATCATCTTAATTGAGCACCAAACTGTTAAAAGCCCTTGAGCCCAGCCTGGGAGCTAGCAGCAGTACTGTTAAGAGCTGTACAAACTGGCACAGTTTCACAGCTTTGAGGATTTTATCAGAGGAGTGCGAGGAAGCAGCTCAGGGAGAGCCCACAGGGAACCCCGTCCCATGGGAGGACAGTGCTGTCCCTCAGTCAGGGTTGTGACTGGCTGCTCTCTTTGAGATAAAGCTTCTGACCGTCCCCTGTGTAGGAACTTGATAGCGCCAGAGACCACGTTGCTGACTTGCAGTCAGATAAGTCTAAAATTGAGAGCAAGTGAAGGGAATGGATGTGAATTTCAATGTGGACGTGGTGGCACGTCCCACCTTCATATTTTCAAACTGTGAGGCAGTGACTTATGGGAAGGGTGTTTCATACACGCCCACCTCCCTTCAGTAGGGAGGGAGTATGATCATCAGCTCTTGGTAAGAACGGATTTTGTAAATGAGTTTCCTGGCAACAGTCAGGAAAGCCAGGGTCATTAAGTCTGTGTGTGGGGGAGAGAGAAGGTCCCTAAATTTGCCACATTTGCTTTCACGGATTGCAAGCAGAAGTAATCATTCATAAGGGAAGACCTGAGTGAGTGGCAAGACAAGCACCGAAGGAGGCTCTGTGAAAACCTGGTACTCTCCCAAAGTCCTGCTTTCCCTACCTGGTTTGAATTCTTACAATTACAGAGAAGCCTTTAGACCGGCGGAGGCCAGTTTCCACATTGGTTTCCTAGAAGGCTCATCTTGCTCAGCCCGCCGTCACCAAGAAGAACATTAAGGTCCTTCATCAGCCGAAGCTAAGATAGAAGCCGAGTGGCTGCTAAGCAAGGATGCAGACTCGGAGGTTGTTCTCATTACCTCGCAGAAGCAGTTAACTCCCATGTTGCAACCGTGGCAGCCGCTCTCTGCATTCCAGCCTGCAGTCCATGGCCGGGTGGCCGTTCTGTGTTGTTCAGTGGGAAAATTCGATTCCTTTTCCATAGCTGCTGTGTCGAGAACTGACAGGAGCAGTGTAGTCTGCCCACAACCATCACATGTGAAAACTCATGTGATACAGTTGAGTGTGTAAGGCTTATTCCTGCAATGACCCAGGCTCTGGTGCAAGGCTCCTACAAGTTGCCTAACACCTGAGCACCGACTGGCAGGAGTCCAGGGATCTGTGTAATAGGCTATTCTCTTCCAAATTTTAATCCCGTCTTGAAGCCTTCTCCCACATCATGGTAAGTTTTGTGTTTTATGGCGAATAAGTTCAGGACGACAGCTGTGAACCCAAAGAGAAGAATAAGGGTCCCATTCTCACTCGGTCACCTAAATGATGCCTAGTGCTGGGCTGCCTCCTACTGTGGTTCTTCATTTCACTGTTTATTCAGAGGAGCCAGGATGATGTAAGGGCAGCTGGCATAGGAACTGGTCCATGATAAGCTTTGTTTCTGTGCTACCACTCTTCAACCTGTATCTTAAACCTTTGATAACTTTTCTCAAGTATTTCGTGGTCAGTTTGTTTAACTGCAGACACAGCTCTTCATCTGGAATAAATAATGCAGCATATACTCTGATTTATAAATATGTAGCTTGACCTCCATCAAAAGTTCAATAAGATATTGACTTCATCATTGCTTTCAGCTTATACTTGGTCAAACCAAGAAATAAACACAAACTGATAATGTCCTCTGTGTTATTTTACAAAGCAGTTCTTTTGCTAAACTTGCTCAGTCTCCCTCCCTCCTTTTCCACCCTCCTTGACAGATCCACACACACACACACACACACGGATATTCTCATGAAACTTTTTTCCTATAAAATCTGGGTATCTTGATTTATAAGTATGGGTTTAATGAAAAAATGTGAATGATAGTGTTTTAAGGAACCCAGAGGACATCTAGGGTTTCCAGCAGTGAGAAATTCCAAAAAGTTTCTTGGGTCCTCTTAGAAAATTTCTTTCATAAAAGGAAAAGCTATCAGAGTGGATCATACCTGCTTTTCTCTTGCTATATGTTTTCGTAAACTAGGGAAAGGGCATTGGCAACTGAGTCAGTAGCATTTAAAATCTACAATATTTTGTTCATGGTCAGTTCTCGTTTTGTGTAAGAACACGAGAGGACAAGAAAAAGATGTAGTCCAGAAGTCTTTACTTAGCACAAAATGCAAGCTTTTAAATTCCATTATTTGTCTTCTCCATCATTTTTCATACATCGGCAGATATGTCACTGGGGTCACACTCCCTGGAAAATCAGATCATTGGCCTTGGAGGTATACTCGGGGAATTTGGTGTATGATGAAGACGTTTCCACATAAGCCCTAGTCATGTCTTAGTTATATTTGCCGTCATTATCATTTTAGTGATCTCTTTGAATAGTGTTCTAATTCAATTCAGGTCTTCCAACGGGTATTCCTAGAGGAAGCTCTTTACAAAAATCAGAAGTCATTCTAGGGGACTGGGTTTTTGTCTCCTCCTGTGCATAACTTTGTTTCTTCCCAGAAATCGGCCCTGCCTCTGTGATGGTGGGAAACCTGGTGTCTGGAAAGAGGATCGCCCAAGCTAGTGGCAGAGACCTGGGTCAGATAGAAGACAATGATCAGGCCCGGAAGGTAAGAACGGAAGTGACAACCCCAGGTCTGGTCCTCTTGACTTAGCAAGCAGAGCTGAGTGAGTGCGCCCTGCTTTTCCACTTTGCATCTTTGAGGAGCTTACTGTCCTGCTGCCCTCTTGGTCCTACAAGAGACATCCATATGGTTTTATAAAGGAAACCTGTTTATTAGTGAATCTGATGTTTTAGAAAATGTCACAGTTGCACAGAAATGATTGAGGGATGTCATCTCCCAAGACTGGGAGGACTAAGGAAAAAGTTGGGGGATCCTCATGCCCCTAACCATTTCTTTCTAATTATTCCTACCAGCACAGATTGTCATCTCCCACTGCCTGACAGTGATCTTACTAGAAGATGTCATCCCTTAATGTTGGGAACACAAGAAACCATCGGTTCAAATCCAAGGTTCAGGAGTCAGACCTCCTTAACCGTAGCTTCAAGAGCTCCAGGAGAAATGCTCAAGCTTAGTGTGCCCACAGATGTCACTCATCTGGTCACATATAGCTGCGACTCCCCACCATAACCGTTTACCCTTGGCAGCACATAGGGTTCTCCAAAAGAGGTCTCATTTCACACAGCCAAAAGGAAATGTAACCATATCAGCCATTTAAAATACCACCAATTTAGTAGCTCTTGATCACCATGCACCTCCCCACCCCAACTTCCATAGTATATTTCTCTCAATAAAAGGCATTTAGGGTTGTACACAGAATATTCTGTATACCGACATGAAATAAGGCCGTCTTTCTTACTACAAGACTGAATCGATACCATGCATATAGTCTGCATAATTTGCAATGCACTTCAGTGACATCAGGGCATTGCCATTTAAACACATCAGCTCGATAGAGCCATTTAAGAAGAAGAAGAAGAAGGTGGGGGCCTGTTTCTCTCATTGCAGCCTGTGGACATAAACATTGCATCTTCTGGAAGCTGTAAGAGAAAGGATTTTCCATATCAGCTCCCACTACTTATCAGGGGAAAAGTTCTCCCATCCATGGGCAGACTTTCAGAAAACTTCCCTAGCCAGGGGTACAACACCAACCCTCTGGCTTCTGGGTGCAGTGAATTCTAAATCATTGCAGAAGAAAAGTTATAAGCCCTGCTGTGTTCTGTGGATGGTGGTGTGTCAGAGATTTTCCTGGAAATGAATGTTCTCATTTCACTGTGGAGAAGCATGCTGTTTGAAGACTCCGCACAGGTTCTATGGGCTTAGTCATCGAGATAGTCCCAACCCAGACTCCAGGGGCCTGATCCTAACGCTGTGTTCTGTTCCAGTTCCTGTTTCTCTCGGAGGTGTTGCAGTGGAGAGCTCAGACCACCCCGGACCACGTGCTCTACACGCTGCTCAACTGTCGGGTGAGGCTTGCTGGTTACCTGCTGGGGACCACACCTGTTCCTGGGGGAGTCTTGCTGCCTTATAGTATTCCTGCTTTCACTCTTTCACTTCAGTCCTGAAACTCCTTTTGCTTACTTATTTTTTGCTATTTTGACTAATGAGACTTTCTCATTTTAGGATTGCTTTACATCATGATAACTTGTTCATGTGCATTTTATCCATATATTGGAGATATTATCTTCTGTTGGGAACAATTACAGACCTATCATTTATTTATATTTTTCATTTGATTACAAAACTACTTTTTTATAAATAAGTACAGACTCAAGGAATGAAAATCTTTTTCGTTGTATAAGTGTAATTAATAAATTTTCATTTCATAAGTATAATGTATAATTTCCATTTCACATTAGAAAACCAGCTCATCAAATATTGTTTCATAATAGTCGCTAGGGTTAAGGCCTTGAGTATGTAGGCGCATATTTCTTAAAGTAAAATTAAATGCAAAAGTTTTAATATGATTATTAACTTTGCCATGGAAATAAGGCTTGAAAAATAGATTTAAAATCTAGCTCTTGGTAAATAGAATCTAATGTTCAAAACGTTATGGCTGTTTAGAGTTGCTAAATACCCAAGTCCTGCAGTATGTGAATTTACCTCTTGCCGTTTGAAGAATAAAGACAAATGAAATGCCAGTGACGTAGCTAATGATCCCTGAGTCCCTAGCTTGGGTTCCTGTTCTGAGACCGTGGGTTAGCTCACGGGAGTGGCCTGTGAACCTCCTCCACTCTACTCATGAGGTCCTGAGTGAGCGCTGAGTTGATCCCAGTGGTTGGTTTAACTGAATCTACTGAAGCCCATTTCCCAGGATGAATCTCTAGAAACAGGAGAGCTCATGTTCCCCAGATCCTTTTTGGCCCCCGTGTTTGCTGGGGCCCCTTCCCCTCCGTGCAGCCTCCCCACACTGACAGTCCACATTGCCTCTCGTGCTCACAGCCCTGCAGTAGCAGAGACTCCGTGTCTGAGGATCCGCGGTTACCATGAGCCCCCATCTGGAATGTCTGCCTCCCAGTTCTCACCTCTTTTTCCCTGACGCCTTCTCCAGCCAATGAATACAGATCCAGCCCTGTTTTCCAAACAGAGGTGTCCGCCCAGTTCACCCCTCTGGACTTCTGTGGCCCTGTCCAAATTTCCCTTTAATCTCCTCTTCTCTGACTTTCTATATCCTCTCCATGTAGGGCTTTACCTGTAAACTAGCGACTTTTTTTCCTTCTTTCCGGTGGTTCTCTAGAGACTTGCAAATCATCTTGAAAGTGATGACCTAGATATTGACTATGCCCTGCCTCCTATGCCCCTTCTCTGATCTCTTTAGCAAAGTGTGCCTTCTTCCCTTAATTTCCTTACTGTGTCTGTGGGGTTTATATCCTCTGTAAACCCCACACACACATTGCCCCCAGATGTGTAGGGTCTGTGCCTATCCTGTGTCCAGTCTGGAGGTCTAAATGAGTCACTTCAAAGTAGGAGACCCCCTACATACCTAAAGATTCAAAACATCTTCACAGACAGCGTGTCCCACCAGTAGATGGAAAATAGATTCTAGCCATGTCTAATTGAGCGGAGATCCCTCAGCTTGTTCCCTGGAGTGAAGCCAGAGTACTTGAGCGATTTCAGTCCTTTGCTATAGCTGGACCCAAGGTCTTCTGCAGAAACATGTTTCCTGGAAACGACTCATGTGCTTAAAAGGGGTTTCCCTAGGACCAACAGCAACAACACATGAAATGGGCTGACTTGGAGGGATCAAAGCCCTGAATAAATTTACTCGAGGTTAGCATGTAGAGTGCAGGTGCAAGGATACCCTTTCCTTCTAGGTGGGCTCTGCTGTTTCCTGGGGCTGTCTCCCCACGGAAGCAATTCCATCCTGAGCTATCTGAAGGGTCACAACATCACTTTTGTTACTCTCCTAAAATGATTAGATCCAAGCACCTGTGTTCATTGTTGCTGCTTCCCATGTACACTTGTGACAAATGTTCAACCTGGACTTTAGGTCAACAACATGATTTTTGTGGCTGGTCCACTATAATTTCCACCTAGATTAACTTCCACGTTCAACACTATCTGACAGAATTAAAATGGGAGCTAGGTGTGCAATGTTTTCTTTTTTTTTTTTTTTGTTTTTTTAAAGATTTATTTATTTATTTAAAAGTTGGAGTTACACAGAGAGAGAAGGAGAGGCAGAGAGAGAGAGGTCTTCCATCCACTGGTTCTCTCCCTAATTGGCCACAACAGCCGGAGCTGTGCCGATCCGAAGCCAGGAGCCAAGAACCTCCTCTGGGTCTCCCATGTGGGTACAGGGGCCCAAGGACTTGAGCCATCTTCTAGTGCTTTCCCAGGCCATAGCAGAGAGCTGGATTGGAAGTGGAGCAGCCAGGACTTGAACTGGGCCCATATGGGATGCCAGCACTGCAGGTGGCAGCTTTACCCACTATGCCACAGCGCTGGCCCCACAATATGTTTCCTAAAAGTAATATTTTAAAAACAAGCAGATGGGGCCATATGGGTGCCAGTTCGAGTCCCAGCTGCTCCACTTCCAATCTAGCTCTCTGCTATGGCCTGCGAAAGCAGGGGAAGATGGCCCAAGTCCTTGGGCCGCTGCACCCACGTGGGAGACCCAGAAGAAGCTCCTGGCTCCTGGCTTCAGATTAGCATAGCTCCGGCTGTTGTGACCAGTTGAGGAATGAACCAGGGGATGGAAGACCTCTCTCTCTGCCTCTACTTCGCTCTCTGTGTAACTCTGACTTTCAAATAAATAAATAAATAAATAAATAAATCTAAAAAAAAATTAAGCAGAAACAGGTGACATTCATTCTAATGATGACTTAAGTCACATAGCCGAAGTACTATTATCCCCCACCTGGCACCTGCCACAGGGCCAATACCTGCATCTTGGGGTGTGCATTTTTGCTGAGTCTGAATTTGGGCAGCCCTCACTCCCATCCTTTGACCATGGGCTCATTAGAGTGGTTGTTCCCTCCAAGATGTCAGCATGAGCAGTACTTCCATCATTTATTTGTGTGCTCTTGTCTGCTGCTGACATAGTAAATGGGAATGACAGCTGTGCAAGCAGGAAGCATGGTACAGTAGGCATGGATATAGTTCCTTAGAAATAGCAGGCGACTCACCTTCTTGAACATTCTTTGCATATAAAAGAGTATCTTTTAAACTTACATCTATATGTATTTATTTATTTACTTATTTGAAAGGCAGAGGGAAAGAGAGATCTCCTGTTCACTGGTTCACCGCCTAAATGGCCAAAACCACTAGGGCTGGGCAAGGCTGAATCTAGGAGCCAGGGACTCCATCCAGGTCTCCCACACGGGTACCAGTATCTGTTGCCTTCCCAGCATATTAGCAGAAAGCTGGATTGGACTCAAAGCAGCCCTCTGATACGGGATGCTGGTGTTGTAAGCAGTGTGCTGATTCACTGCAGCACAACACTGGCCCCAAAGAGCATCTTAAAAAAAAAAAAAAGTCCCCACACTTTTGACTTTTTTTTTTTTTTGCTTATATTAACTTCTTTAGAATTTTAAAAATTGACTTGAGCTTTTTGTTTACTCCTCATTGTATTTGTTGGTGATGGCTATTTGGTTTAATGTAAAACTTTAACATGGTGCTGAATTTACTTCTGCTGGCACTGAAATTTGTTTTCTTCAGAGTGAGAGTTAGCTGGTGCACTTAGCTGTGTTGCCATTTTGTCATCATGACCTCCAAGGTTCCTTGTAGGAAAAGTCAGCCCTAATCTTTATTGAAATAATGTTACCTACGACCTTCTTAGGCAGTGAGTTTCAGTGTGGAAACCTCAGTGTTTTCCACGAGTGTTGATAAGCAGTCCAGAGAACAGTGGCTGCTACTTGAGGACAAATGACTGTTTTCTGGAACCACTCACCTTGAACATTGTATGTTTTTTCTTAGCAAGTACTTGGGAAAGTAAAATGCGTAACTGGAAATTTGAGATAAAAGGTTGATAAAAAGTCTCTTGTGGGGTGGGGAGGGAGCATCCAGCTTAGAGGATAGAATGCTGCTTAAGGTGCCCACATCCCACATGGTGGTACTTGCGTTCAGTATCTGGCCCTGGCCCCTAATTCCAACTTCCTGCCTGTGCAGACCCTGGAAGGCAGTAGTGATGGCTCAAGTAATTGGGTTCCTGCTAGATAGATAAGTAGGTAGGTAGGTAGACAGGTAGACAGACAGACAGACAGACGGACAGACAGACTGGCAGGTAGTACTGAAGAGAGTCCAGATGTGACCTGTGTCACGTGTAGGCCCAGTGTCTGAGTCATGTCTCATTCCACCTGGCACGCTGGGGGAAGGAGACAAAGGGAAAAGTACTGATCACGGAGGCGGAGTGGCATTTGGGCTGCCAGCCCCCTCGCTGAGTCACGCCTCAGAGCGCTGCCGCAGGGGTGCAATGCGAAACCTGAATCTCAGCTTGCAACTCGAACACCAGTGCGCGCCGTGAACACCTCACCCCACACAGCGTGATTGCAGTCAAGAGAAGCCATTGTCGGTTCCGCATGTCCCTTCCATGCAGGAAAACCACCCATCTGGTGGTCACCTAGCCACGGAGGACAAGCCACTCTGTCAGACTGACCGTGAAGTAGCGTGCCTCTTCCCAGCAGAGGAGTGTTGAGGATGGTTTTGATTTATTTCAAGTTACTGAACGCACTGACTTCACCACTGCCCTGCCCCGTTATCGTAAGTGGGCCTGGAAGGCTTGCTGTTCGTTTCGTATGAACCCCTAAGAGGTCAAACAGAGTGCACGCAGTCTCAGACACACTCCTGGCTGCCAGCTAGCGAGTCGTCCCAGCCTCTCAAATCTCACAACCCAAGCAAGTGTGCACGTCAGAGGTGCTGTCATCGACAGGAGAGCAAAGTGACACGGGCTTGGCTTCAACTCGCAGAGGACAGGGAAGACATCAGCTCCAGAAATTGTGTCAGCCATACCATGCATGCTGCCTGCTTAAGACAGGCCCACGGGACCAGTGGGCGAGGAGGTGGCAAGGAAAGCCCATGTCACAGGAAGTCCCGATCCGTGCCGCCAGCTCCCTTCTGGAACATCCCACCACCTAGAGGTGCACCCGTTTTCCATGATGCTCGAGTTCCTTGTGACAAGATCAGCATACTCCAGTGTCGAGGGTAGACTTGAGGTCACACCACCTCCATAGCTGGGGGGATCGACATGGTCCCTGTGGACCCCACCATCAGCTGGGCTGTGCATCTTTGTCCCGTATTCACTTTGAAGGGCTGAAGAGAGGCTGGAGCCGAGGAACGTGTCTGCTGTGGTTTGTAGAAGCAGGAGCATCCCTGTAGGAGATGCTCAGAGGAACGGTCTCATCTCTCAGGCACCAGACTCGTGGTTGGACTGCCCCAACTCCAGTCTCGTATGAGTTGCTGCCTTTTACCAACCCATCTTTGCCGCATTTACTGTCTGGCTCTTTCGCTTTCCACATCTGTAAAATCAGTAAGTGTGTGATGAGAAGGTTGGATTCAGAGACGTGTAAGCTAAGCCTCTCCTCCACTGGGGAATCCGGTCTCAGCATCGTTGCTAAGGTCCGAAGACTGGCTTGCTGATTGCCTGGGCAGCCTTTCCCGAGCTGGGCCCTCTGCTGCCCTGGCTTACCTCACGGTGCCTGTCGAAGACACTGCCTTGGGGCTGGTACTGTGGTGTAGTGAGTTAAGCCACCACTCCTTATGGGAGCCGGTTCAAGTCCCAGCTGCTCCACTTCCAATCCAGCTCCCTGCACCTGGAAAAGCAGTGGAAGATGGCCCAAGTTCTTGGGCCCCTGCACCCACGTGGGAGTCCCAGAAGTTCCTGGCTCCTGGCTTTGGATCAGTCCAGCTCCTGCTACTGGGGAGTGAGCTTGTGGATGGAAGATCTCTCTCTTAGATACTCTCTCTCTCTCTTTCTCTCTCTCTCTCCCTCTCTCTCCCTCTCACCCTCTCTCTCTCTCTCACTTCGCCTTTCAAATAAATAAATAAATCTTTAAAAAAAAAAAAAAAAAAGAAAGACATTGCCTTTGCCTCCCAGTCCTGGCTGTGATAACCAGTTTTTTTGGGTAAAAGGCTGATGCTGGTGTTCACATCTTGATGCATAATAGAATGTTCTATCCCACCCTACCTAGGTCTCTCCTGCCCAACCCGTGTGCGTGTGTTCCTGACATGGGGCACTTGAGAAAGGAATTCTGATGTGTTTTTTTCTGACATCGTCCCTCTGTAACTGCAAAGGCTGTAATCACTTGGAAAAGCCCTCTAGCCTATTTAATCACTTAAAGATGGGATTTGCTTGTAGAGAAGCATATTTTAGAATAATTACAGATAACTGTTCCTATCCGGTAATGATACACAATTCTAAGTGTAGCCTTCAGAAAAACTCCTGTAGTTCACGGTTTACTCATGCTTTCCCTCGCAGCTTGGCCAATGAATCCCGTGCTATTTTGGTATTTCTAAGTACCTATCTTGCTATGGATCCGATTTTGACAGCCCTTCTTTTTAGGGTATGTTTCAGTCCAAATGTGTTCTTTGTTTGTTTTTACATATGGTAAAAGTCTACAAGAAAATATACTTGGTAATTTTTTTCTTTATATTTTTTGCTCGCCTTTTTTTTTTTTTTTTTTTTTTTTTTTTTTTGCCTTTTGCCTTTTGCCTTTTGGCCTTGATTCTTGCTGTCTCTCTTCTGGTATCAGGAATTTTTTTTTTTTTTTTTTTTTTGTGGTGGGAGAGATGATGAAAATGTTCCAACTAAATAAGAAGTACAGCACCAAAGCAGCATTGTGTTTATGAAGAGAGACAGCAAGAATCAAGGCCAAAAGGCAAAAAAAAAAAAAAAAAAAAAAAGCAAGCAAAAAATATAAAGAAAAAAAATTTACCAAGTATATTTTCTTGTAGACTTTTACCATATGTAAAAACAAACAAAGAACACATTTGGGGGATTGACTGTGGTAATGGTTGCACAATGTTGTGAATATGCTAAGAATCCTGGTTTCTAGATATTAAGCACATTGTGTGATACATGAGCTATATCTCACTATAGCTGTTATATCCAAAGAATGTTTCCCAACCGTTTGTTCTTATGATACTCAGGGGACGATAGCAAACTCACTGACGTGTGTCCAGCTTCATAAACGAGCTGAAAAGATAGCGGTGATGCTCATGGAAAGAGGACATCTGCAGGATGGCGACCACGTCGCTTTGGTCTACCCGCCAGGTAGAGTGGGGCTGAGCTGGCTCCCGGGAGGTGGCCAAGTGGGCACCTGTATAAAGAGGCCATGGGCTGCACCTGTTTGCCATGGAGTAAGAGTGACTGCCTCGTTATCAGACTTTGCCACTGTGTCCAGTTAGCTTCTACCTGGGTTCATTTGGGTCTAGTCAGTGCCACCCACAAGGATAAGCCGCACATTATGTTATTTTAGAGGCTTACATAATGAGGTATTTACAAAGACTTTTATAACGGAGGTAACTACTCGGTGCTTAAGAATTGAGTGGTTCCTTAGAGAAATGATGCAGAAATTACTTCTCAGCTGCTTTGATATCTCATGCCTAAAAGAAAAGGCCCAGTGCAAGTGACCACCAGGCTTCCCAGCACCCACATGGGTGAAGGAGTCAGTTAAAGATTTAATTGTTTGCATGACCGTCTAGCTTCTCCCAGACTAGCACTGATGCCGCCTGGGATGGCAGCCATTGAACAGTTGGATCTGTTTCAAATGAGTATTTTTGTTTGTTTGTTTGTTTCTTGTTGTAGGAATAGACCTCATCGCAGCATTTTACGGTTGTCTGTACGCGGGCTGTGTGCCAATAACTGTCCGTCCTCCACACCCCCAAAACATTGCAACGACACTACCCACTGTCAAGATGATTGTGGAGGTAAAGACACCTGGAGGTGCCCCAGCACATCCCCTGCCTCGGATCTGAGAGTTGAGGGCGCGGATCCCAGACTCCGGGGTCTCAAGGGGTCTTGCTCGCCAAAGGAATATACCTGGGTCCAGAATCAAAGCAGTAGGACAGAAAGTGCTCATGTCCGCCTTCAGGGCGCCTCGTTTTGGAAGCAAGAGTTAAACTCGTGCATGCATGGGGCCAGATAGTAGCAGACACTGCAGCGCCTTAGAGAAAGCAGCTCCCTACGGAAGCCACTTCTTCCACTGCTGAAGACTGCCCTGCCTAACCCAGCTAAGCAAAACCAACCACTTTTTTTTTCTCCTAAAAAGTTACAAGTTTCCTGTTCATTTTGAAACTATACATTTGTCTTAACCGTTTTAAACCTGGACAGATGTTAAGAGTATCATGATACATATTTCCTCCTTTGGAGGATGAACCACAAAGAGCAGAACAGGTGTGGGCCAGAGAATACACTGGTCAGTGTTTCACCTGTGAGTACTCTTATAGTGATGCTGTACTGTTTCTACGACGGTTACTTCTGCTAGAAAGTATTTGTGATGTGTATTCAGACACGTGACACTTTGAGCAGAGCAGAGCTAAGACTGGAAGCAGCTAATTTCAGTGATATTTGCTGAGTGCATTCCTAACACTGGATACTGCTCAGCTCCAGGGGCTCCAGAGGCTGCAGGTGTCGGGTACTTTGCCTCCTGTACTTGGCCTGTTGCTTCGGTGAGCAGAGCCCTGGCTATCATCCATCACAGGAAGCAGCGCTCTCAGTTGTCTGATTTGCCCGTGAGAGCCGCCTGGTTTCACCGTGCATAACGAGCTTTAGCCACGTATGTAACAAGCGCTCCTTGAAACGTTTCATTCCTGGTTTGTATTCCTCCCCTGCATCCTTCCTTCTGTGGTCCTCAGGTGAGTCGCTCTGCCTGTCTGATGACAACCCAGCTGATCTGCAAACTGCTACGGTCCAGAGAGGCGGCGGCAGCTGTAGATGTCAGGACGTGGCCCCTTATCCTGGACACAGGTCAGTCCTTGGATAAGACAGCTGCATTTGCTGATTTCCTGCTTTTTAATGATGTCAGACGGGCTTACCGCTTTGTTTTGCTTTCCAGACGATTTGCCAAAGAAGCGGCCTGCCCAGATCTACAAACCTTCTAACCCTGACACACTAGCTTACCTTGATTTTAGTGTGTCCACAACTGGGATGCTAGCCGGCGTAAAGGTGAGAGACAGAGTCTGTGGAATGTGCAGGCTGATGACACGTGGGTTACAGGCCACGTGGTGACTGTCAGCTTCTGTTCTTGTGCATAATAATGGCGCTCTGATAAAGCATGGAGGGGTGCAGATGTGTTTTGTTCAAACTGTTAACATGTGCAGTCATTTCAGTAGCTAACTTTCCAAACATTCCAGCTTCTTTCATGGAAACCACATCACCAGCCCGCAGCAGAGTAACTGCATGTGTTTTCCTTTCTCGCCTTGGGTCTCAAATCCTGATACTGTGTTGTAAAGATTTGCACAGTGCAGCCTCTTGTTGCTTCGGCGCTCCATTGTAACTTGTCAGATTGCTGCTCAGTGAAGCTGCAGTGATGTTTTGCCCTGTCAGAGAACGGATCTGCCAACGGGTCACCCAGAATCAAAACCCTCGCAGCTCAGACATGTCCTTGGTCAGGTACTACACAAAACTGAACCATGGAAGGCTCTTCTCTCTCTCTCTCTCTCTCTCTCTCTCTCTCTCTCATCCTCCCTTCCTCTCTCCCTCTCTCCCCACTTTATTTACCTCATTTAGTGTTCACACTCCCAACTACCCTTTACTAGAATTTGAGATGGTATACCAAACTAATTACAATAGGAAATAAATCAATTTTTCAAAAGCTTATGAAAAGAAATACTTTTAGGCCAAGGTGAATTAGATACTATGGTACTGGAGTTAGCTATCCAGCCTCCTATTGTTACACCCAAAACGGAAACACATACCCTTGATTATACCATATGCATGCCCTACAGAAGTATGAGCTATGATATTAAATCTGTCTCAAGAAATATATTCCTGGGGTGAGTATTTGGCATAGTGGTGAGGATGCCGCTTGGGATGCCAGCATTCCCTGTCAAAGTGCCTGGATTTGAGCCCCAGCTTTGCTTCTGATTCCAACTTCCTGCTAATGTTCACCTTAGAAGGCAACAGGTGGTGGCTCGAGTACCTGGGTCCCAGCCACCCATGTGGGAGATGTGGGTTGAGTTCCCAGCTCCTGGCTTTGGCCTGGCGCAGTCGCAGCTGTTGTGGGCATTTGATGTACATGTGAGATCTCTCTGTCTGTATTTGTCTTTTTCTGTCTCTGTCTTTCAAATTAAAAAAATAATTAGAAAATAAGAAACAAATTTCTATATGAAACAAAGATAGTGTGATACATGACTTTTCCTGATGCTTCTATTTTATCTGTTATGTACCCCCACAAAATCCAGAGGTGAGTAACTAGATGTCCTCTTGAACTTACATAAAAGTTCTTTTTAAAACACCTGACCACTTGATTTATATGATAAACACCACCTGAGGTTAAAAAAAAAAGGTGATGTCAATTAATGAAAAATCCCTATGCTATAAGAATCGAGAAACTTAGAACAGAATTGAAATTGTCTGGCTTTTGCCCTCTTCCTCGTGGAAATCCCCTCTACTTTGTGAGCTCATTGGTTGCAGAGGTGGCCATTTTTCTCAGAATGAAATTTTTCCTTCTTTTCAGCTTTTGCACAAAAATGGCTTCGAGTGTTTAACTAACTCCCATAAAAATTGAAAGTGAAATAGACTGTTTTCTCCATAATGGTTGCTGTACACATCTGATGTTATATGAAAGCCATGAGTGTATGCTTATATGTTTAATTTACATTTACAGTTTCACCCATTGAAAACTGTGGGTTTGAGTTCCAAAGACTCCTTCGTAGATCCCAACAGTTGTTCTGGATAAACAAGGAGGTCAGGTAGAGGCCACACAGCATTCCACAGTCCAGATCAGTCACCATATGGATTTCCCTAAGGGATGTTTTAGAACTCCCGGTGGCTGTCCTTTCCACTAAGGATTCTTCCAGGATCTTCCCTGCACCCTCAGGTGGTGTCCAGCCAGGAAGTGGATAACTTAATTTTAAGATTACTGCCATGGCAGGTAGGCCTGCCCGGGATAAAGTCATACCACATGTTCCCAGAATACATACAGTGCACCTCGTCTCTAGTTCTTGTCTCTAGTAGATATGTGTCTACTCTCAGTATCTCTCAGAGCAGAATGTTAGAGTCTGCCACTTGGGGTTTTTGGAAAACTATAAGAAGTGCGAGTTTTTCTCATGTAGGTTCAAGAGAGGCATTCCAACTTGGGCTCTTTGGATTATGGTGTTGGCAGGGTCCAAGATTTTAATTTTTTTTTTTTTTTATTTTTGACAGGCAGAGTGGACAATGAGAGAGACAGAGAGAAAGGTCTTCCTTTTGCCGTTGGTTCACCCTCCAATGGCCGCCGCGGTAGCGCGCTGCGGCCGGCGCACCACGCTGATCCGTTGGCAGGAGCCAGGTACTTCTCCTGGTCTCCCATGGGGTGCAGGACCCAAGTACTTGGGCCATCCTCCACTGCACTCCCTGGCCACAGCAGAGAGCTGGCCTGGAAGAGGGGCAACCGGGACAGGATCGGTGCCCCGACCGGGACTAGAACCCGGTGTGCTGGCGCCGCAAGGCGGAGGATTAGCCTAGTGAGCCGCGGCGCCGGCCAGGGTCCAAGATTTTAATGAGCTTAGAGAGAGAGTATTCAACTTTCTTAGTTCCGTTTTTCTTTTTTATTTCCCCATAGATTAATTTTTAAACTTTAGATTAACATGTTAAAAAAATGCAGCAAGCTTCACAGATTTGTATGTCATCCCTGTGCAGGAGCCAGACTAGTCTTCTCTGTATTGTTTAATTTTAGTATATGTGCTGCCAAAGTGAGCACTTAATTCTCTTTCACTTGCCTTTTTCCATTCTTGTTTCTCTCTTCTCTCCATAATTGGTGCTATAGAATGTCTTGATTTTTGTATATAAGCCATGAGTATATGTTTATACATAGTAAGCACTTAATATACTAGCATTTGCTAAGCTGGACTGAAGCACTCAATTTTCCACCTTAAAATAATGCCTTGCACAGAGCGCTGATGTGAATAAGAGGATAAATTTGGTAGGCAGGGTTTTACTAACTCTTGATCCAGAGAGCCAGGACGTTGGAGGAATGTTTTATAAGTCCTGCCTAATTTCTCCTTTTTAAGTAAATATTGTGGCTTTAAAATCAAGTTAAAAAGAATTAGTCATGTTTTGTGAATTCAGTAAAATATCCATGCAACTTTGTCCTGGGCAGAATGTCTAACAGTGACCCAACATTTTACAACCAGAGCTTCCCTCACCCCCAGTTTCTCTCCTCTCTTTTCTTATAGTGATGAATAACTGGGAAACTGGGCATTTGTCTTCATTTTCCTGCTTATTACAGTGCTACAGTGCTCTGTGCTGGCCCTCTTTATAGGTTAGCCCTGAATGGGATGCTATTTTGGATTACCTTATCACATGTTTTAAAACCATTAAACTTAATACAGTTTTCCATGCTTTTTCTCTTAGGTTTCATTGGCTAGAACGTTTCTGTTAATAGGACTGATTTTGTTGTTCATATGTCACAGTGTTTCTAAAGAGTTCACATTATATACTAACTATAGTGGGACTATGGGAGTGGTAGAGGGGAGATACAGGTCTCGGCTGTAGCCTTGATTGGGGTGGAGTGAGACTGAGTTTTGACTGCCATCTTATAGCATAGTGTCACAGTTGTCAAAGGACAACACAGGGCTGGTATAAGGAGGCCTTGCTTCTAAGTCCGGCTCTAACTTGCGTGCCCACCAGCAAATCCTTCAGTGTCTCTGAGCCTCCCTTTCCTAATCATGAAGACGATTTTCCAGCCTGTGTTAACTGGCTGCCTATTGCATGGTACGTCCTAGCGATGTCACAGGAAGAAGGCACAGCAGAAACAGACATGAACTGTGATATCTTCTCCCACCTAATTACAGGTTGTTGTGGGGGGCCTGTATGTGTCATTGGCTGTTCAAATGCTCATTCTGTTGCTGCAGTTACTAGATCTTGGGGGACCAGAAAGTCGTGAATGCTGTTCACTCCTTGAACACAGGAAGACTGCTGAGAACATCAACAGCTCACTCTCCCCTAACACTGCATAACCCGAGCTTGACTAATGGTCGTCCCCAGCCCTGGAAGCATCTTTCAGACGTGTGGCGTTAGGTACTGTGCGTTCAGTGCAGCCTCGTCACCTTACTGACGTCCTTTGGGCGTCAGGTACCTTGTACTCAGCACAGCTTCACTGCTTCCCCGATGTCTTCCCGCATCAGGAACTGTGCACTGAAGGAAGCCTTTCTGTCTTGCAGATGTCTCACGCAGCCACCAGTGCCTTTTGCCGTTCTATTAAGCTGCAGTGTGAGCTTTACCCCTCTAGAGAAGTGGCCATCTGTCTGGACCCTTACTGTGGACTTGGATTTGTCCTCTGGTGCCTCTGCAGGTGAGATTCTTCTTTAGTGACTTTTGTTTAGGAAAAAAGGCAGTGGGTGGAGGTGGAGGGAGGATTACGGGAGGACCCTCTTTTCTAGACGTTTGGCCCTACCAGACACCCTGGGCTGTGCCAGCTGCAGTGGAGGTGTGGCCTGCACTTGAGTGGCAGCAACCCTGTCTGTGTGCCTCTCCCTGCAGACCCAGCTGTTAGGGATAGAACGAGTGCTTGTGGCATTTCCCTCTCTGCAGCGTCTCTGACATTTTGAAAGATCTTACAGAGATACTGTCCTCTAAGGCTGTCCTGAGAAGTTCTCTCTTTGGAACCCTTATTTCTCACAGTCCAAAGTGCCTATAAAACCTGGCAGTGAGGCCTGGCCTGGAATTCTTGTTGAATCAGTGGATGTTATAAGCTCTTGGCTCCTTCTGCCTTTTCCCCAACTCTTACCTGGAGGAGGCCGTTGAGCTAGGGATGTGAGAGAGCAAGCTCCAGAGGGCAGAGCGCACCTTTCTGTGTGCAAACTGCTCTCCACTCGGCAGCCAGCGCCACGCCTGGCTAGCAGCAAGCGCATGGCTTACGGGATGAGTGAAACAGGGGGTAGACAGGTCTTTCTTTTTTTCTCCGGATTACACATGCATGTTCATTGTAGAAATTTTAGAAAATACAAAGTAATACAAAGAAGAAAATAAAGCCATTAATAATCGTACTACCTAATAAATGATGATTCCAGTAAGTATCCACTATTAGCATGGTATATAGCCTTTCAGAGTTTATTTCCTCAAGTGGCATAGTGTTTTTATGAATATTATTGTACATATTTATATAAAATATGCTGTAATAAACCAGTGCTTCATGTGTATCAGCATTTTATCAATTTTGTTTCATCTATCCATCTACTTTTTTCCTTCCTTTTTTACAAATGGAGCGTTTTAAAGCAAACACAAATATCCTAAGACTTTGTCCATAAATCTTTTAAGAGTGTATACAGTTTTATAAATAAATATGCATTAATATATCTATAACGCCAGGATGCTACAGAATGAAGCTGACTATAAATTTTCTTAACAGTCTATGGTGGAAATTTTCTTGTCTTTAAAACTCTCCTCTAGTGAAACATGTTTAAAATAGTCACAATATTTAATAGTTTTAGACTGGATTAAAATGCAAGTGTGTATTTTTGGAAAACACTGTCACTCTAGTTGGGACAGTAAAACTTTCAGAGAAAGCAGGAGTAGAGCTGAATCACTGACATGGTTAACGACTTCTCTTCGGTACAAATGTAATTGCTTCATAACTTTTATTTCCTTGGGAAATAGCTCAGAACATTTTCCAACAGTTGAACCAAAGTGCCCTGAGACATAGGTGCCCAGCATGGCAGGGAAGCTGAAGCCCAGCCCGAACCACCGCCTTTATCAGAGGCTATATGCACTTGTACCAATATAGGCAAAGCCAATGAATGGAAGACTTCTGCTTCCACAGGCTTCCCAAGCCTGACTCACCAGGAAACCCACAGAGAAGCTTGTTGGAGGAAAAGTACATTCTCCGTGTGAATCACTAAAACACAGCAGCTTGGAGGGGTCATCCAGGCTGCACTCAGCCTGTATTTCAGAAGCATCTTTCCCGCAAATCCATTCAGAAGTCACAGCATCACAGCATTCCCACGATCGCCTCTGCAGTCATGAAACCAAATGTACAGCGACTGTAAACTTCTTTATTTTCTGAAATCCTCCGGAGAAAGAGATCCCAATGGTTTTGCTTCCAAAACATCACACACACACACACACAAACATACTCCTCTCTATACAACCACTAATATGAAGGCTAAAAATACAGTTATCATCACAGCACTGTTCTAGAACATTCCCAGCACCCTAAAGTAATTCCTGTCTATTTTGTCAATCTCATTTCCAACCCTACCCCCAGCTGACCAGCATTCTACTTCTTGCCCTTTAGAGTTGCCTTTTTGCTATTTTCTGTAACACAATCACATAATATTGTGAGCCTGGCCTCTTTCACTTCGTATAATACCTCTGATGTTCACTGACATTTTAGTAGTGCTTCATTGTGTAGATATGACAAATACTATTTGTCCATGCACCCACTGGCAGACATCTGGATTGCTTCCTTGTGACCACGGTTCCTATGAATAATCACATCAAGTCTTCGTGTGGACACACATTTCCTTTCCTGTTGGGGGTGACAAGGGATGGAAGCGAAGGGCCACACAGTAAAAATGCTTCTGCAGATTACATTTCTATCAACAGTGTAGGAGAATTCCAGTTTGTCCACATTCTGGATTACTGTTTTGTGATGTAACTTTGGAGTCAGGTAATATGATTCTTCCAACTTCATGATTTGGTCTGTTTGGTTATAGCTGCTCTAGTGAGTGAAGAGTAGTAACTCACTGCAGTTTTCATATGTTTCCGTAATGAACATGGACATCTTTTCATGAGGTTATTGGCCATTTGTATGGTTTCCTTGGATGAAGTGTCCATTTAAATATCTTGTCCATCTTTCAATTACATTGCTCATCTTCTCACTATTTGAGTTTTAAGAGTCTCTTATACTTCTGGTTAGAAGAACTACCCAGATATCCGATTTTCAAATATCTTTTTTTCCCAGACTGTGGTTTGTTGGTTCACTTTCTTAATCGCCTTTTGGTATGCAAAAGTTACAAGTTTTGTTTAAGTTCAATTTATTAATATTTCGTTTATGTATTATACCTTTGGTGTTGCACTTGAGGATTTTGCCTAACTCAAGACTACAAAGAATTCTTGTTTTCTTCTGAATTTTCAATCTTACATTGAGACCCCTAATCTTTTTTTTTTAACTTTTATTTAATGAATATAAATTTCCAGTGTACAGCTTATGGATTACAATGGCTCCCCCCCCCATAACTTCCCTCCCACCCGCAACCCTCCTCTCTCCCGCTCCCTCTCCCCTTCCATTTGCATCAAGATTCATTTTCAATTCTCTTTATATACAGAAGATCAATTTAGTATAAAGATTTCAACAGTTTGTACCCACATAGAAACACAAAGTGAAACATACTGTTTGAGTACTAGTTATAGCATTAAATCACAATGTACAGCACATTAAGGACAGAGATCCCACATGAGGAGCAAGTGCACAGTGGCTCCTGTTGTTGACCCAACAAATTGACACTCTAGTTTATGGTGCCAGAAACCACCCTAGGCTGTCGTCATGAGTTGCCAAGGCTATGGAAGCCTTCCAAGTTTGCCGACTCTGATCATATTTAGACAAGGTCATAAAAGACAGAGTGAGGATAGTAACCAATGATCCTAAGAGTGGCATTTACCAGGTTTGAACAATTATACAGCACTAAGTGGGGAAGAGGACCATCAGTACACACAGGTTGGGAGTAGAGCCATTGGTGGTAGAGGTTATGATTACACAGGAATGAGGCCCAAGTACGTTAGACAGGGTCTAGAACAAAGGACAGAGTCATTATTAGAGGAGCTAAGAAAGGTGCTGTCTAAGCTACAATTAAGTTTTCTGATTGAGAGGCAAATAGAACCTGATAGAAGGGGCTTGATAATAATCTGGTGGGCTTTAGGCCTTTTAAGTTAAGAGGCCCAGACCTACCTATCTCTTCACATGGGGTATATCCTAAGGGAGGTGTGAACCTCCTAGGGGAAAGCACTCTGTTGACTTTCATTACTTGGCTGGCCTGGGAGGAGAGCTGGCCAGGTAAAGGCAGGGGGCATCTCTAACAAGAAATTTACAGTTCTGCCTTCAATGTTGCTGACCCTACTTGACCATCCCAGCAGCTGCAGTGGTCACTTTGGAAGTTGGGCTGAGTGAAGGGCTTTTCAGCTTAGAGCCAGTAAGATCTGTGGCTCTGACCTGGGCATCCTTCGACTCCAGGGCAGGTCCATTTCCAGGGATCCAGCTCTTGGCAGAGCTGCCAGGGCTCTTCACAAGCTGACTTCTGCTGAAGCCCAGGCTTACCACATTGAAAGCCACTGCAGTGGACTGGCCTGTTGGGTCTCCTTGAGGGCAGATCACTGTACAGATCAGCCATTAATAGGCCTGCCACCCATTGCTTCTGATGCCTAGCTTTCTTTTCCTCCTGGTTTGTGTTAAAGCAGACCAGAGGATGCAAGTCAAGGGAGTGCTCAAGTCCCATCTCTAATCTTCGGTGGCCTGAACTACAAGTCTATATTCACAGGCATGTTCTGTAGTAGTTTTTCTAAGGTAGACAATGCCCATGAGGAAAATTATATTCTCGCTTAAAAACTTTCTTTCCCTTTTGTCTGAAAGGGAGGTTTTTTCTGCTTACTGTATACTTTGCTGATGGCGAAGTGAATCTAGCTTTGAGATTATTATTTAAGTTCTTATTTTGGCTATGCTATTACAGAAAAATGTTAGCCATCTCTTTTATAAGGTCTAAAGATTAAATTGTGCATCCTACAGATTCCTTCATAATAGAATTAGTTTCCTACCTTGAAGAGAATAGAGAAATGAAAGAACAAGTTGGGCTTAGAATAGAGAAATGAGGGAGCAAGTCCTAGATCGCTTGCTGACAATAGCAATATCACATGGATACTTAGCAAACAGTTTCAACCATTAGATAACAACTTAAGAAAACATTTACCAGATGGTCCAATGCCTTCTATAAATTTTAAGAATCATGTATTTGAAAACACCTCTTAAATATCTAACATGGTGTAGTTTGTTTAACCAGTAAACTTAAGCACAACCATATAAAATGTTTTTAGTTTCTTTCTACCAACACGTTTAAAACATATGATACACAGATTCAGGTCACACAAATTAAAATGTATCTTTGATTGATTTTAGCAGCTTAAATTTATGGACAATGTTATCTATAAGCCATTTAAAATAAAATTCTTAATAAAATTTCCCCATGTGGACATACAATATGTACACACATATAACATAGCATAGTAGACCAATATAGCAATTTTAATAATAGCTTTTAAAATCTTTAACTCTTTTTGTAGATTGCCAATTGATTTGAATTGCTTTTTGTTTTTAGTAACCTCAGTTAACCATACTTTCAGTTGGTACTGTTAATACATTATTGGCTTCATCTGTTTACAGAGCCATCCCAAAGTATTGAATACAGTAGAAGTGGCTGGAAAAAGTCCATAGGAACCTATAGGAGGACAGCTAAACACAGAACCAACAACGCTTTAGTTTTATGAGCAGCAAATCATATATAACTGTGGATGACAAAAGACTTTGTCGCCATGTTTAAAATTATAAACTCATCAGCCAACAAGAGGCACTTGCTTACTTCACAGTATTTTTGAAAGCACCTGTAGGATTTTACAATTATTTAACCCTTTAGGCCTCTGGGGCTTTCACATTGAGATAACTATCATGTCTAGTAACACAAGATCATTAGACTTTTTAATTCTCAAACATTTGTATTAATAGCATTTTCCATTATAGAAACTTAAAACTTGGTACCACGTCACATCTTGACAGTACTTCTAATATAATCCAAATAGCCTGATTAGTCGGTGTCTCTATAAGATGAGAGACATAGGTCCTTCGATTTTTTCAGTTGGGCCCAAACTGGAAAAACCAAAGTCCAGGATTTACTGGAAATTTTAGAGACCAGATTGTTTGAAACTTTGATTTTTTGAATGCCTGTCAAGAATGCCAAGAAGGCTCAAAATCCAAAATATCTGGTTGAAATAAGATTCCTTAAAATCATGACATAATATAGACCAAATTTGATCATTGTTACAGGTGATTATTCAACTCTTTGAAAATAAGCACATATTTCAATAACCCATAGCTCTTAATAAAAATCCAGCTGTTTTTGAACAATTAGAATTTAACAGACATCAAGAGAACATCATAGATTACTTTAACACATTCCTTTAACAGAGCATCAGAGTTTAATTCTATGTCAAAGAGAAATTGAGCTTCCTGTGATCTTTTGCTGTGAGGTTTCCTTCCTTTACCTTTTTTCATATTGGTGACCGTGTTTCTGTGTTTCTGTATGTAATACATCTTTAAGCATCTTTTGCAGGGCTGGACGAGTGGCGACAAATTCTTTCAATGTCTGTTTGCTGTGAAAGGTCTTTATTTCACCTTCATTCACAAATGAGAGCTTTGCAGGATAGAATATTCTGGGCTGGCAGTTTTTCTCTCTCAGTATCTGGGCTATGTCTCGCCATTCCCTTCTAGCTTGTAGGGTTTCTGATGAGAAGTCTGCTGTGAGTCTAATTGGAGATCCTCTAAGAGTAATCTGGCGTTTCTCTCTTGCACATTTTAGAATCTTTTCTTTATGTTTCACTGTGGTGAGTTTGATTACAACATGTCGTGGTGAGGATCTCTTTTGGTCATGTTTATTAGGGGTTCTATAAGCTTCCTGTACTAAGATGCCTCTGTCCTTCTCCAAACCTGGGAAATTTTCTGCTAGTATCTCACTGAAAATGCCTTCTAATCCTTTCTCCCTCTCCATGCCTTCAGGAACTCCTTGAACCCGAATGTTGTGTTTTTTAATAGTATCCTGTAGATTCCCGACAATATTTTTTAGATTTCTAATTTCTTCTTCTTTTCTTAGGTTTGCCTGTTTCCTTTCCTGTTCTCTGTCTTCTAAGTCTGATATTCTCTCTTCTGCTTCGCCCATTCTGTTTTTAAGGCTCTCTAATGTGTTTGTCATTTGATCTATTGAATTCTTCATTTCGTTATGATTTCTCGTCACTATCACCGTTTCTTGTTCCACTAGTTGTTTCATTTCATTTTGATTGCTCCTTAATATTTCATTTTTGCACGAGAGATTTTCTATCTTGTCCATTAAGGATTTCTGTAGTTCAAGAATTTGTTTTTGAGAACTTCTTAATGTTCTTATCAATTTTTTGAGATCTGCTTCTTGCATTTCTTCTATCTCATCATCTTCATAATCTTGAATTGGGGTGTCTTTTTCATTTGGGGGCGTCATAGTGTCTTCCTTGTTCTTGTTACCTCGGTTTTCGCGTTTGTTGTTTGGCATGTTGGAGATATTTGGTTTCTTCACTGTGGTGTTTTTTCTTGTTACACTATGGCTCTAGATTAAGTGGACTGTCTGCTTTCGGTGGAGCCTTAGAGGCTTGAGATGAGTGTGGACTGAGAGCTGTGTTTGGTTCCTCAGGGTTGAGGGTGTGTCAAAGATGACACTCCCAGGTTAGGCGTGGTAAATCTCTCTTTCTTTTTTTGATTCAAAAGGGAAGTAATTCCGCACAGCTGAACGTAATTGGAGGTAGTTAGCAGGCAAATGATATACCCACAGGAGCCAGAGATCGGAAGCTCTTTCCCAAGGACCACACAGGGAATCTCTGCTGCCCTCAGTGTGGGCTCCAATTCTCCTGCAGTCTCCCACTGGGTTGCCAAGTTAGATGCTAATCTCCTGTTATTTCACCCCTCCCCCCAGAGTCAGGTTTTTTCTGCTAGGCTCAGGGCCGGTGCAGACCTGAGGTCGCCCTGCTTATGACGTATGTCCAAAATGGTGCCTGCGCTTTGTCTTGCTAGCCTTTGAGAGGTGAGCGGAGAGAGAGAAACTTGTGTCCGTATCGGTCACTTTTTTTTTTTTTCCTCTCTCTCTTCTAGTTAGCCTGGTGAACTTTTCCCCACGGAGTTTCAAGCCTCATTCCCTCTAGCCTCCTCTTTCCGCTTGCCCGCTGGTGTCTCGGGCTATTGAGGTTCGGCTCACCTCGCGTTCCAGCGCTGGTGTGTTGAGTCTGCCGCTGGTGTCCCGAACTTGGGCTCCCACGCTCTCCACGCAGGTCCACTGTGAATCACTAGTTCCAGAAGAGTTTCCTCTGCTGTTTCTTCCCCTACTCTTCCTTGACCATGCAGTATCTCCACTTTTATTAACCTGTCTGTCCCCCAGACTAATCGTGTGCTTCCTTCCTATTCCGCCATCTTGCCGCTCCCGAGACCCCTAATCTTAATTCATACATTTAGATGTAAAGGTTTACTCTTTCTGAATGTAGATGTCAAATTTTCCCAGCATCATTAATTGAAAAGATTATCTCTTCTTCATTGAAATACTTTGGTATCTTTGTTAAAAAAAAAAAAATCAATTGGTCATAAATACAAGGGTTTGTTTCTGGATTCTCAATTCTGTTTCATGTTTATTTCCCTACCAATACCATATACACCCTGGTTACTGTAGCTTATGCAGAGTTAGACAAAGAGAGAGACAGGTTTTCCTTTTCCGTTGGTTCACCCCCCGATGGCCACTACGGCCGGCGTGCTGCGCCGATCCAAAGGCAGGAGCCAGGTGCTTTCCTCCTGGCCCAAGCACTTGGGCCATCCTCCACTACCCTCCTGGACCACAGCAGAGAGCTGGCCTGGAAGAGGAGCGACCGGGCAGAACCGGCACACCGACCGTGACCAGAACCTGGAGTGCCGGTGCCGCAGGCGGAGGATTAGCCTAGTGAGCCGCGGCGCCAGCCCCACTTCCTTATCTTAAAAATGACCATAAGTGGCCGGCGCCGCGGCTCACTAGGCTAATCCTCCGCCTGCAGCACCGGCACTCTGGGTTCTGGTCCCGGTCACTCCTCTTCCTGTCCGGCTCTCTGCTGTGGCCTGGGAGTGCAGTGGAGGATGGCCCAAGTCCTTGGACCATGCACCTGCATGGGAGACCAGGAGAGGCACCTGGCTCCTGGCATTGCGGCGGCCATTGGGGGTGAACCAATGGAAAAAGGAAGACCTTTCTCTCTTTCTCTCTCACTGTCCACCCTGCCTGTAAAATAGAATAGAATAGAATAAAATAAAATAATAAAATAAAATAAAATAAAATAAAATGGAAGTGGGAGCAGGTATTCTCCAGTTTTGTTACTCTATGTCAAAATTCTTTTGGCTATTATGGGTCCTTTATATTTATTTTAGGATCATGTTATCGATTTCTATCAATTAAAAAGAAATGCCTGCTGAGATTCTGAAAAGGATTCTATTGGATCTACTTAGCACTTTGGGGAGAGGTGCCATCTAAATAATACTGAATATTCCAAGCTATGAAAATGGATTGACAGAGGTTTTAAAAACATGTAGTATTATATTAAAAATATTTTAAGTGGCTGGTGCTGTGACGTAGCAGGTTAAGCCTCTGCCTGCGATGCCAGCATCTGTGTGGGTGCCGATTCAAGTCCTGGCTGCTCTACTTTCCATCCAGCTCCCTGCTAATGCACCTGGGAGGGCAGCACAGGATGGCCCAGGTGCTTGGGCCCCTGCACCCATGTGGAGACCTGGAGGAAGCTCTGGGCTCCTGGCTTCGGCCTGGCCCACCTCAGGCCATTGTGGCCATTTGGGGAGTGAACCAGTGGGTGGCAGATAACTCCTGTGTTTCTCCTCATCTCTCTCTAACTATGCCTTTATGAAAAAAAATTTGAAGTAATTCCATTATAACAATGATTCTCTGATGATTCTCTGATAAATAATTTATTTATTTATTTGAAAGGCAGAGTTACAGAGAGGCAGAGGCAGAGAGAGAGAGAGGTCTTCCATCTGCTGGTTCACTCTCTAGATGGCTGCAACTGCTGGAGCTGCGCTGATCTGAAGCCAGGAGCCAGGAGCTTCCTCTGGTTCTCCCACACAGGTGCAGGGACCCAAGGAATTCGGCCATCTTCCACTGCTTTCTCAGGCCATAGTAGAGAGCTGGATTGGAAGTGGAGCAGCCAGGACTCAAACTGGCGCCCATATGGGATGCTGGCACTGCAGGCAGTGGCTTTACCCGCTACGCCACAGCACCTGCCCCTAAATAATCTATTTTACAAATGAACGGAATGTTAGGATGAAGATATACAAAAAATTATTTGTATTTTTAAAAAACTTTCCTACCGGCGCTGCGGCTCACTTGGCTAATCTTCCACCTGTGGCGCTGGCACCCCGGGTTCTAGTCCCGGTTGGGGTGCCAGATTCTGTCCCAGTTGTTCCTCTTCCAGTCCAGCTCTCTGTTGTGGCCCGGGAGTGCAGTGGAGGATAGCCCAAGTCCTTGGGCCCTACACCTGCATGGGAGACCAGAAGGAAGCACCTGGCTCCTGGCTTAGGATCGGCGCAGCGTCGGCCATAGCTGCCACTTGGGGGGTTGAACCAACGGAAAAAGGAAGACCTTTCTCTCTCTCTCTCTCTCTCTCTCTCTCTCTCTCTCTCTCTCTCACTGTCTAACTCTGCCTATCAAAAAAAAAAAATTCCTACCATCACAAAGCTATAGAAAAGTTGTAAGTATTTTCAAAATGACTTTTTTTTTTTTTTTGGCTCTGAATTATTTGACCTTGAGTCACCAACCTGACAACCCATCAGTTCCAAATATTTCAGGGGACAGTTCCAGCAAGCAAGTTATATTTTCGTACAAAAAAAAACAAAAAAACTATTAAATCCATCAAAATCAGAAAACTGGTAACATTTCCTCCATCCACGCTCTGACCTATTCAAGTTTTGCCAGTTGTCCCCATCACATCTTTTATACAGAAGAGATCGCGCTCAGACCTGCACACTGCATTTGAGCCCTCATCGCTTGGACTCCTTCCCCCGAATCTCGTGAGGCCAGCTCTGGAAAGAGCACAGGCGATGCTGTTCTCAAGGGTCCCTCAACACGGGCGTCTGATGTTTGCTTAGGATCGTATCTGGTGAAACGTCTTGGGCAGGGCCATCAGAGGAGCCGTGATCTTATTCTCTTCATCCAGCCCGGCCAGTGATGCAGGCTCTGCCCCATTACTGATGATATCCGACCTGAGCGCTTGTCTCAGGCTTCTCCACTATGAAGTTTTTCTTTTCTCCTTTATGATTAAGAACTATTTCGGGCGGCGCTGTAGCGCAGTAGGTTAATCCTCCGCCTGCGGCATTGGCATCCCATATGGGCACCAGTTCTAGTCCTGGCTGTTCCTCTTCCAGTCCAGCTCTCTGCGATGGCCCAAGTCCTTGGGCATGGAGACCCAGAAGAAGCTTCTGGCTCTTTGCTTTGGATCGGCACAGTTCCAACCACTGCGGCCATTTGGGGAGTGAACCAATGGAAGGAAGACCTCTCTCTCTCTGTCTCTCTTTCTCTCACTGTCTGTAACTCTACCTATCGAATAAATAAAATCTTGAAAAAATAAAATAAAAATAAAAAAGAGCTAGGCTGGCTACTATACAAATCCTTGACCCTCATCAAGCTTTCCATTTACTCGTATAATTATACCTGATAATTTCCTTTTTTGAATTCGAAGTGCTATTTTGATGCACAATTTTCCCCTCCTGGCCAGTGGGAGCCCTTTCAACAAGGTCCCATTTGACATTCGTGTACAGATCTGTGCCAATTCTGAGATCCGTCGTTCCTCAAAGGAGCGAATATGGTATGTCCCCTGAACTCACACAGGAGTTTAACCCCCTGAGTCTCACGCTAATGCTGCTAAGAGGGTGGAAGCTTAATACATGATATTCAGAGGAGGCCTTTGGGAAGTGATTAGGACTAGGTAAGGTATTAAGTTGAAATCCCCATGACTTTTATAGTGATGGCTGAAAGACAGACAGACGTACACACGCCAGAGACATACACATGTGCTCCCTGCCTCTAGCAGTGTGATGCTTTGCATTATCTTGGAACTCTGCCAGCCACCTGATGGGGCCCTGGATCTTACTATGGAAAATAAACCCTTTTTCTTTATAAAGTAGCAGCCAGCTTCAGGTATTTCATTACAGTAGCACAAAAGGTGACTAATACAGGCCTCTAGTTCATTTGAGAGGAAACTGATATTTAATAGCCAAGATGGGGTGCCAGGCATGCTCATTGCTACTCGGATGTGGCTGCTTCCTGTCCTTTTGTGAACAGAGCTAGGGAGTGTGCTCACCTGCATTCATTCATGCATACAAACAGCACATACATGCTCCATGCTCCAGTCTTCTGAAAATTCGCACTTATCTTTAACACTCCTGTATGAAGTCAATGTCCCTCCACTGTTGCCTGCCCCCTATACTGCCTCTCCTTGCCTGGCTGCCCTGTGTGGATGCTCCCCTCCTGCCTGGCCTCTGCTACAACAAACTGGCTACTCTAGCATTGTGAGGTCTTCCACGCCCTCCTCGTGCACTTGCTTGCACGGCTTTAAGAGTGGTTGATCCCTCCTGAAATTCTATACCTTCAGTTCGTCTCCTGCCCTGCCACAGTCCCACATCTGCAGAATTGCATGATAGGGAAATTTTTAGTATTTTTAGCCGTCATATTAGTGATTGTACCTCAAAGACCTAAGTGTTTGTGTGTGTGTGTGTGTGTGTGTGATGTTTTGGAAGCAAAACCATTGGGATCTCTTTCTCCGGAGGATTTCAGAAAATAAAGAAGTTTACAGTCGCTGTACATTTGGTTTTATGACTGCAGAGGCGATCGTGGGAATGCTGTGATGCTGTGACTTCTGAATGGATTTGCGGGAAAGATGTTTCTGAAATACAGGCTGAGTGCAGCCTGGATGACCCCTTCAAGCTGCTGTGTTTTAGTGATTCACACGGAGAATGTACTTTTCCTCCAACAAGCTTCTCTGTGGGTTTCCTGGTGAGTCAGGCTTGGGAAGCCTGTGGAAGCAGAAGTCTTCCATTCTGCAGGCTTACGATAATTCATTTAAATCTATGCTTAAAGTGAATGACTTAGAGTATACAAAGTATACCTCTATAGAAATGGTGGCATTTAGAAATACAAGTGTCATTGGGATACCCAGAATGTACAGTGAGAGCCTGCTGGTGAAGGCACCTCAGCCATGGAACCCTAAGGGTGACGTTTGGCTGTGTTGCGCATTTTATGGATAGTTTCCAACTCTATATTTTGTTGGGTTGGTAGTGTGTCGCCCCTGCATTAGTAATATGCAAATTTATATTAGGTGCCAAAATGTCTTTATTTATTGTGTTCATTTTGAGTTAAGACCTAAGCTACAGCAGGTCAGGTTCCAGAAATTCATGGAAAATAATTTCTTCAATGCAAGCAGTCTGCTATTAAGTAGCTTTGTTTTGTTCATGAGTATATTTATCACCAGTGCCCCCAAAAAGTAATATTGACCGTTAAGTGCAGCAATTCATCAGAATTTATTGGATCGAACAAGGAAAGGGCAAGTAGAACATTCAAGAGGTTTTTGGTTTGTCTTCTATTGCCAGGATTTATTAACTTCTTCATAAGGTTAACTCCTTATTTATGGGGTTGAGGAGAGAAGTGAAACTGTATTTAATTTTCACAACTGTGCCTGAAATTTCTCTTGTCTGGACCCAACCCCTTTCCAGTGCTAACACTTCTGACCAAACAAATCATTAATTCATCTTTTTGGATAATCTTGAGAATGCTTGTGTGGGTTATTCGTATTTAATTTTCTTCAGTTTGGATCTCTTTATGAGAGCATCTATGAAGTAGTTGTGGGAACAGTATGGAACTGATTGTCATGATCATGTTGGTACCTGACACTGAAAATATGAAGTGTTTAAGTGTGAAGTTGCTGTTTTAATTCGAGCTACAATAAAAGGCCTACAGGAAACTCTAATTAAAGCCTTATTGTTAACTCTGATTCATGATCTGGTTGAATAGCATTTGGTGTTAACATAAGCACTGTGTTCTGTCACATCTCAGAGTGGTAGGACGCCTGTTTCCTCATGGGTAGTTAAGGTATAATGTGTAGGCTTGTTAGATCTTAGACTTTTTACCTGGTATGTGACCCCATTTGGGGCCCCTTAGATTCTTCTAATATCCATTCTACAGAGGTAAGTTTTCCATGGTTTTTATTTCTTCCTGCTCAGTGCTGCCTAGAGGTTTCCAACTGGAGTTGGCACATTCAAAGTAGAGTTCATGGGGGATAATGGAGTGCTGTGTTGTGACAGTGAGACTGAAAAATAGTAATAGCAACTACTAGCAAGGAGAGACACTGCCCATCATAGGAAAAAGGCTGGGATAAGATCCTCTGATGAAGGTCTTAGTGGGAGATGGGAGAGTAGGGTTATGTGTGTCTCAGCTGTGATGGATCCTGGAAATAAGACTGGTCTGCAAAACCTGTTGCGTAGGACCTGTGGGGATGCAGGGGAGGAGGCATAAGGTGTCCACCAAGCTATGTTGCTGGAGCCAAGGAGATGGGACTTTTCTTTCAAACCCTGTGTGGATGGTTCTTAGGAGCTTCTCTCTCTCTCTCTCTCTCTCTCTCTCTTTAAGATTTAATTATTTGGCAAAATTGACAGAGAGAGCAAGAGAGATCTTCCATCCACTAGTTCACTCTCCAAATGGTTTCAACAGCCAGAGCTGCTCCAGGCCAATGCCAGGAGCTAGGAACTCCATCCAGCTCAACCACGTAGGTGGCAGGGGCCCAAATACTTGGGCCATCTTCCGCTGCTTTCTCAAGCAGGCTAGCAGGGAGTTGGATTGGAAGTAGAGGAGCCAGGACTTGAACTGGTCCTCTGATACGGGCTGCTGGCACCACAGGCAGCAGCTTAACCCTCTGTGCCACAAAAGTGGCCCCTTGGAAGGTTATTTTAAGAATAATGAGTGATGGGACTGGCACTGTGGCATAGTGGGTAAAGCTGCTGCCTGCAGTGCCAGCCTCCCATATGGGCACCAGTTCGAGTCCTGGGTGCTCCACTTCTGATCCAGCTCTCTGCTATGGCCTGGGAAAACAGCAGAAGATGGCCCAAGTCCTTGGGCCCCTGCACCCGCGTGGGAGACCCAGAAGAAGCGCCTGGCTCCTGGCTTTGGATCAGCTTAGCTCTGGCCATTGCGGCCAGCCGGGGAGTGACCAGCAGATGGAAGACCTCTCTCTCTCTTTTTCTCTGCCTCTTTTTTTTTCTCTCTCTCTCTCTCTGTTTAACTCTGACTTTCAAATAAATTCATAAATCTTTTTAAAAAAAAATGAGTGGTAAACATTAAAAGTGAGAAAACATGTTGGAAAATTCTCTTTGGGTTGGCTTTCTAAATCAGAGAGAGAGAGAGAGACACTGATTTTAAAGAACCTTGGATTTGGATAAAAGAACATCTGAATGAAAGTTTAGTTTCACAAAATCCAAGAGCTGGGTACGGAAGTTTAGTTTGATAGAATGTTACTTGTAATAAGTATTTGAAAGGCTTTTGGTGTGCTAAATATATGAGTATATGTTGTAGTGCCATTGAATCTCTGACCTCATTGTAAATGTTCTTTGGAATTTTTTATTTACATGTAATATTTGTGTATATATTTATGAGGTACTGCAGATATCTACATAAGGTATAATGATCAAATTAGGGTAATTAGCATTTCCATCCCCTCAGACATTAAGTATTTCTATGGGTTGGGAACCTTCAGATTCTTCCACAGTTTGAAATATATCACAGATTGTTGTAGACTGGTTACATTGTCTTTAGAATTCCACACTAATTCCTTCTATCTAACCTCTCTCCATCCCTCCTTTCCCTACCCTTTCCAGTCCCTAGTGACTGCTATTCCAGTCTCTTCTATGAGATCAGTTTTTTCCTTTCCACAAATGAGTTTGAACATGACATCCTCCAGTTCATCCACATTGATGCAGCTGACAGGATTCCATTCTCTTCATGGGAGAATAGTAGTTCATTGTGTATATGTTCATATTATCCATTCATCCGAGACGATTCCACATCTTGGCTGTTGTGAATAGTGCTACAGTAAACATGGGAGCACAGGTGTCTCTGTGATGTAATGATTTCCTTTCCTTTGAATAGATGCCAGGAGTGGTAATTCTAGATCATATGATGGTTTGGTTTTCAGGGTTTTTTTTTTTTTTTTTTAAAGGAATCTCATTGTTTTCCACAATGGCTGTACTATTTACAGTCCTACCAACAGTATATAAGAGTTCCCCTTTCTCTGCACCCTCATCAGCATTTGTTATTTTTGTCTCTTTATAACAGCCATTTTGAGCAGGGTGAGGTGGTGTCTTGTTATGGTTTTGATTTGCAGTTCCCTGGTGATTAGTGACATGGAGCATTTTTCATATATTTGTTGATAATTTGTATGTCTTTTTAAAGAATTTTTATTCATATCCTATACCCATTTGAAAACTGGATTATTTAATTTTTTGCTGTTGAGTTGTTGAGCTAGCTTTATATATTCTGAATATTAGTACCTTGTCAAATGCATAGTTTGCAAATATTTCCTCCCATTTTGCTGGCCATCTTTTCACTCTGTTTTTCTGTGTGGAAGATTCTTAGTTTGGTAAAATGTCATCTATTTTCACTCTCACTGCCTGTTCTTTGGGGGCCTTATCCAAAAGATCTTTGTCTATACACAGTACTGAAGTGCTTCACCTATGTTTTCTTCTGCACTCAAAATTTTAGGACTTTTGAGCCAACTTTTGTGTATGGTGAGAAGTAGGAATATAATTGGATCTGATAGCCAGTTTTCACAGCACCATTTACTGAAATGATTGTCCTTTCTCCAGCGTATTTTATTGATGACTTTGTCAAAAATCAGTTGGCAGCATTTATATGGACTAGTTTCTCCATTCTCTATGCTGTTCCAGTTGGTCTTTTTCTTTTTATGCTAGCACCAGGCTGTTTTGGCCACTGGAGCTTTGTGGTATATTTTGAAGTCAGGTATTGTGATGCTTATCCAGACCCTCAGGATTACTCTTGGTCTTCTCTGTTTTCTATTCTGAAAAACATCATTGGTATTTGATTATGATTGCACTGAATTTGTAGATCACTTTGAGTAATGTGCTCATTTTAATGATATTAATTCTCCAATCTATGATAAAATAAATTTATTTTATTTTTATTGGTATAAAAGTGTTAGCTTTTTGTATATTGTATCCTGCAACTTATAAAGTGATTTTGCTGACCTAATTTTCCAAAGACAAATATTAATTAAAAAAACTTTAAAATTGAGTGTTATAATTTTGAAGTTGATTTTGATATGGTAACTATAAAAGTAGCTTGTAGATTTCCATAGGGGATGCAAATTAAGTGAGATGTTGCTTCATAGCCACTACAATGGCTTTCATCTAAAACTTGGAAAATAGCAAACGTTGGCAAATGTGGAAAAATTTGGCATTTGCACACATGCTAGTGGTTAAATGGTGAAGCTGCCATAGTACACAGTTTGATGAGTCCCCAAAAAGTTAACCACAAAGTTATCATATACAGCAGTACTTCTACTCCTAGGAGTATACTGCCCCAAAAAACCAAAAAGAGGTAATCAAATAATGATACAATATTCATTGAGCTTTATTCACAATTGGCAAAGGTGGAAACGAGCAAAGTGTCCACCAGTGGATGAGTGGATAAAAAGTGACATACACGTACCAGTTATTATCTAGCCATAAAATGACAGAAAATTCTGACACATGCTACAATGCAGATGAGCCTCAAAAATAGTATGCTAAGTGAAATATGTCAGACAGAAGAGGACAAATACTCTGTGGTTACACTTATATGGGATGCCTAGAATAGACAGATTCATGGAGACAGAAACAGATTGGAGAGTTCCCAGGGATGGAGGAGGAAAGAATGGGTAAGTACTGCTAAATGGCCATGGAGTTTCAGTTGAGGGTGAAGAACAAGTTTTGGAAGTAGGTAGAGGTGATGGTTGCACATCACTGGGAGCGTCATTAATGCCACCACGATTTACATTTAGAAATTGTAAAAATGGTAAATTGTATATGATCTTTGTTTTACCACAATAAAACGTTAAATATTAGGACAAAAATAGCTTATTTATGACAGTAATGATTTGAGGGCTGATATTTCTCTCTCTGTGTCTCCTGCTCTCTCTCTCTCTCTCACACACACACACAAATTGTGTGACCAACCTCTTAGTTTCAAATGATTATACCCATTGAAAAGGCCACAGAAAAGGTCAGTGTTTGTTAAATTTCCTTTTAATAAAGGAAACTCTAATATAGAAGAATAAAGGGAGAAATAGAAACTTACCCCCAAGATGTCCTCTGTCACAGCCCCTTAATAATTTTCCATACTGAAGGTCCTATGTGAAGTAGATTTTGTTGAGTGATATTACTTCCCCTACATTCCTTTACCTGGTTGAATTCTCTGGCAAAGGATTTGCAAACTTTTAAATGAGGGACGTAGTGTGGTGGAGTGGTTAAGTTGCTACTTAGGATGTCTGTATCCCATAATAGAAGGCCTAGTTCAGGTACCATCTCTGCTTCCAATCCAGCTTCCTGCTAACGCATGCCCTGGGAAGGCAGCAGATGATGGCTCAAAATACTTGTGTCCCTGCCACCCATGTGGGAAACCCACATTGAATTCTGGCTCCTGGCATAGGCCCAGCCCAACCCTGGTTGCTGTTGGGCTCTTGGGGAGTAACCAGCAGATGGAAGGTCTCTTTTTCTGTCTGTGTTGGGGATGAGAGGAGGTTTTCCCCTCCCCCAACCTCTCTCTCCCCCTCTACTACTTGCTTCCTCTCTTCTCTCTCTTTCAAACAAAAATTAGAATAAATACGTTTTTAAAAAAAGAAAGAATTTTTAAAAATAAGATTGGCCACATTAAAGAAAAATTGGCTTTAAGTATTGTAACACATCGGTTACTGAGGCCCCATGTCCTATTTCATGCATGAAATTTTTTGTAGCTGGAAAATTCCTTTTATTTAAACATCTCAGGTGACTTATCTGAGCTGTTTTATTATAATGGATGGTATCAATGTTGACAGAATAGTAAACCAAAAAATTAAAACCTTCATTTAAAATACAATTTGGGCAAATATTTCATTATTTTAATCCTACGCTTATTCCACGAATTGATGAGTAACTGAAATATTTTAGAGTGCTTCAAAACGCCCATGGCCAGCTAGGAAGTTTGTTTTGGGCCAGAATCTTTTTGATGTCCATGCCTGACATTTTTCATAGTGTGCATCTACCTTGAACTTTTCGAAGGCTCTCTGTGTAATTACCACTTTTTCTTGTTCCTCGCAATCTGCTCCGTCGTTATAAACGTAAAAACTGAAGAATGTTTATACTTGCCTTAGTTCTTCTGTTCGGTGATTGGTTAACATCCTTTCAAAGTAAAAATCCAAACTTAAAAAAGACCAACGACCTTGGACGCTTAGAATTTTCTTCCACTTAACTCTGCACCGCAGTGGCCTAAACTTTTTCTTGAAAGGCCATTTCATACAATTTTCGGCTCTGCAGTCTCTCCCAACCGCTGAGCTCAAAGCTACTGGGTGGGGATGGCGGTCATGTGCCAACAGCACCTCCTTCGCAGCATCAGAGCTTGGCCGCTGCCACAGGTGAATTTCTTTGCACCGCCGCTTGCCGCGCTGCCCCACGTGGGCAGGCGCGCGGGTCCCATCCGGGTCTTTTCACCAGAACGCGACGGCCGTGGAAAGCCAGCCCGGCTTGCTGGGGCTGCAGCCCTGAGAGAAGCTGTGCGCCCCAGTGGCTACACCGGAAGCGACCCCGGGGTAATCCCCGGAGTCCTGGCGCTTTCCAGAATGTGGTCATGAACGCGATTTCGTTCTCGGTAGACACCTGGTCTCCGCACCCCCACCTGCCAGATGACAAAACCGCCCCTCCTCGGTTTCCCGGGGCCCCGTGGCCGCGCGCACTGACAGCCGCTTGTGTCTCCGCAGCGTGTACTCGGGGCACCAGTCCATTCTGATCCCCCCGTCGGAGCTGGAAAGCAACCCTGCCCTGTGGCTGCTCGCCGTGAGTCAGTACAAAGTCCGGGACACGTTTTGTTCGTACTCCGTGATGGAGCTGTGTACCAAGGGGCTGGGCTCGCAAACGGAATCCCTCAAGGTAAGCGGCCGCGGGCCCTCACCCTGTCCTCACCGTGCCCTGTGTCACCCTGTGTCCTGTGACGGTGCCTCCCTGGAGCTGCTCGGCCGCAGCAGGCTGAGGTCCCCGCTGTTCCCACGCGAGAACGTGCTTCGCCATGAGTGTGTGCCCCTACTAGGTCTGCTCAGAAGATCCTAAATCTGCTTTTGTGTTTGCTGATGCATGGAGTGCTTCACTGAAGTGAACCTGACCCCGTATAAGCATTTAAGTGAACTCAGCGGCTCATTTTTCTTTAGAGATGGTGTGTACTAGAGCCAGGGGCAGGGAAGGGTAAGGCCCATGAAATCATGTGGCCTGGCCCTGCCAAGGCACTGTAGGCTGGACTGGAAATTCAGTAAGTCTACAGCAGGGTCATTTTTAAGTTGATCATTTTGTGTGGCCGGTGGATGATGTTATAAAATATCCACATGGTCCCTGGAAGAAAATGCCCCTTCCACCCCACCCCACCCCCTTCCCCCCCCACCCCCCCCCCCCTGCATTGCAGACCCTAACCAAAAGTCGTTTTGTAATCAAGTGAGCAGTGCACGGTTTGCATTTTTTAAGTTATTGTCATTATGGAAGAATACTAGCATTTCTCTCAGTTTAAACAAAGCGTATTTTGATGGACCTGTTTTCATGGTCAATTATGTTGTCTTAAATTCCAAGTCATTGGGAGGGAATAATTCTATGATCTGTTCTGATTGTGTTCTAACCTACTGTTGGTCACTGTGTAGATATGTGTTTTTTTGTGTATGCACACATAAATCATAAGGCGGTATATTTGTCCCTTCTACATTTTGTTTTTCTATTCAGGCCGGAGGCCTTAATCTGGAACAGGAAAACTGAGGATGACTTTGATGTTAACCATCATTAATAAATGTATAATTATTTGAAGTTATATGTCAGTATTTGTACAGGAAACATTATAAAATGTAATTATTACTCATGGCTACCTATATAATATTATAAATGATTGAGTATATTTTCATGAAATTTATCTGTTGGTGTACACATTAAGTTACTAAAATGAAGTGCTTAACACAGTTGAGTGTTTCCTGGATGCTTTACATGTTCATTTATCGCCTCCATTGTAAAGATGGGAAAACTTAAATTACAGAGACATTGTGCAGTCTTCCCAAGTTGTTACATTGAGTAGAGCTGGAGCCAAATTTTGACTCTTTAGCTCCAGACCCAGTGTCAGAAAAGCATGCTCTATAGCCTGTCCAGCGTACATGCGTGCAAATCATAATTGGTGATACCTACATTTCGATTTCTGTTGTGTGACTCTGTATATACGATCATATTTATTAAGAATTTTTTAAAAATATTTATTTATTTATTTGAAAGGCAGATTTACAGAGAGGCAGAGGCAGAAAGAGAGAGAGAGAAAGAGAGGTCTTGCATCCAGTAGGTCACTTCCCAATTGGCTGCAACGGCCAGAGCTGGACCTATCCGAAGCCAGGAGCCAGGAGCTTCTTCCTGGTCTCCCACACAGGTGCAAGGACTCAAAGACTTGGGCTATCTTCTACTGCTTTCCCAGGCCACAACAGAAAGCTGGATTGGAAGTGGAGCAGCTGGGACTCAAACCAGCGCCTATATGGGATACCAGCACTGGATGCAGTGGCTTTACCTGCTATGCCACAGCACCGGCCCCTACATAAGAAATTTTAGCATCAAAGTTATCTTGAATTGTGTTTCCCCCTCATTCAGGATCCTTGCTCAGTTACCTGTGTGCTAAGACCACCCTGAGGAATGCGTAAGGGACTGAATGGTTTGGGTTTTGATGGTTCCCTTCTTAACAGCTCGGGTTTCTACTCCATGGTTTGGTGCTCACAGTCATGTTCAAGTGCAGTTCCTATCCCTCACTCCGCCTTCCCTCAGCTCAGCTCAGGAAGTGCCAGCTTTTACCACAGTGCATCCTGTGCTTCACTCTGGGAATTGTGTCTGTGATTTTTGACATTTTGCTCAGCTGACCCAGTTTGGTGCAGAAGCTGAGATGCATTTGATGAAAATGTATCTGAGATCTTTTAAATCTCATGGGATGTCAGTGAAGAAGAGTTTTTACAAAGTTGTCTTAAAATTTTGGTTTTTCACTCCTACGTTAAAAAATACAGGTTTTCTAATTCTCACTCATGTGTGTTCTTGTGTATCCGTAGTTGTAAGAATGCATTCAAACACTTCTTCTTCCCCAAACCTTGTCCTTTGGTTGTTTTATCTATCAAATTCTTTTTCCTCTGCATGGTAGTTGCCATTATTTTTTGTCATTGATTAAAATATGTTTGTTATAGCATCCTGAATAAGGGTATGTTTTTCCCCAACGTTCTGGAATGAGTTAATCCATGCCATTGACACAGATCTCAAAATGAAGAGTGTATTAAATTTTCTGTTGTATATATAGGCTTTCAAGGGAAAGAGGCTTGGTTACACAAAGCTAACAAAGCACGATGAAGGCTGACCTAGTGGCACTGTCATCATTTCCAGGCACGAGGACTGGACTTGTCCCGAGTAAGGACCTGTGTTGTTGTGGCAGAAGAACGGCCGCGAATAGCCCTCACACAGTCATTCTCAAAATTGTTCAAAGACCTGGGCCTCCATCCACGGGCTGTAAGCACCTCATTTGGCTGTAGAGTGAACCTGGCGATTTGCTTGCAGGTGAGTTTTGTTGATCTCAATAACACCTGAGTCAAAAAGAGTAAACAGCACCGCCTTGTTCAGTGTATTTACCCTGGCTGACGGTTAGCTGCATTTAGAAGAATATCTCAGAAACAAATGCATGTGATTGGCGCACACTTTTTTCTTTTTCCTTTTAAATTATGGTCGGCATTGGTATCCATTATCCATAATTAACATTCAGAGCACTTGCTGTGTCCTGGAACATTTTAACTTTTGTGACAGAGCGGTTTGCCCAGACGTGTACTGTCAGACTTTTAGTAAATACTAGAAGGATGTTTCACCGTGGGCAGACATCCCATCTCTTAAAACACCTAATCTCATGAGCATGGACAGTCCCTTCCGTTGGAGGAGTCATATTGTGTGAGGCAGGTTGGGGTGGCGGCTGCTGTCGTGGTGTTCCGTGGTAATACAGACCCAGCATTTCTGTGAGCTGGGTTGAAGTGAGGGAGCTCTCCCAACATAGATGTGCATTTTTTTTTCCTTACATCTCATATGACCATCTTCACTGTTTTTTTTCCCTTGTTTTGAATTCCTAAAATGCACCAATCCACTGAGAGCACTGTGCTGGTTCGGGCTGTGGAAAGGAAGGAAAAGGGAACACAGAGGAATACCCTCACCTAGAGCCCTTCCTCCGATTCCACCCAAAGCTAGCTGGCCCCAGGCAGAACTGCAGAGCTGGTGGCTTAAACACGTGGAAGGAGCCGAAACCCTGCTCACAGCAAGTGCTGGGAAGGTGCAGGGCTGGCATGCTTCACCTTCCTCTGCCCCTCTGCCCCTCTGCCCCTCTGCCCCTCACACCCTTTCCGTGCCATCCTAAAGATGCGTGTTTCGGGCAGCTATTTGGGGGAGCCTCAGAAAGCTCCTGGTCTGGTTTCATCCAGATCTGGAGGGTGGCCTCAGCCCCTGTGTCTGAGACACGAACCTCCCGTCCTCCCACGTGACAAGTCTGGAGAGATCACTGCAGGCCCAAGTGCTTGGGCCCTGCACCCCATGGGAGACCAGGAGAAGCACCTGGCTCCTGGCTTCGGATCAGCGCGGTGCACCAGCCGCGGCGGCCATTGGAGGGTGAATCAACTGCAAAGGAAGACCTTTCTCTCTCTCTCTCCCTCACTGTCCACTCTGCTTGTCAAAAAAAAAAAAAAAAAAGATCACTGCAGGAAGCACAGCTACAAGAAGGTTTTCCTAGGACCTGTGTTCCTCGTTGAATTTCATTCTTTTTTAAAAAGCTATAAACTACCAGATTCCTATCAAAAGTCAATTAAACCTTGTGCTGTAATTAAAATTAATTCCTCTGCCTAAAGAATTGCATTGTTTGTCTTACCAAACTAGTTCTTTAAGTATTGACATTTTATTTTCCCTATTCACATTTATCTACTCATAAATGTTTGTAGCCATTTCTTCCACTAGGATGGGAAATATAGAAATCCCCTCCTTAGCTAAATTCAGCAATAACAGATGTAACCCCGACATAGACTGCCTGGTGAAGAACAAATCAGGAATTTATGAGAGAGAGAGAGGATCATAGTGATGCTTACTTGTCTGTTTTTTCTTCTAAAATGTTGAGGGGAATGAAGGAAGAAGAGCAAATAATTAATTCCATGTTAACTCTTAGCTCTCATCCACTGCAGCAGGTGACAAAGTTCTGCAGGTGACGAAGTTCCACAGTGCTTGATCAGACAAAACGAAAATTCTGTAGCTACACAGGGAAAGAGTACGCACATTTATTAATCATTCATTCACTTAATACTTAATTTATTTCCATTCCCATAGGTCCAAAATGTTTAAGATACTTTATAAACTAAAAGGAGCTCATAAACTATAAAGGAAGCAGGAGTAGGTAAATGACACTAAAATTTGGATAAAAATAAATAAAAAGGAAGGTGACAGAAAAGCAAGGGTAGGAAAGTGACGTAGAATCAGGAATGGAGTTATCCAAGAGCTGTTTGCCTCAAGCGGCCTGAAATAGGAGCTCTGGCATCACTCTGTCCTCAGCACCCCAGAACCATAACTACATGTGATCACTTTTTGACAAATAGGTGTTGTAAGAATGTTGAGTAAATGAAATTTGATATTCTTCATAGGAAATAGTAATGTATTTTTATGGAAAAACAATCCCATCTGTGTAACCTGTAAATCAGAAGTTAATACTCCTGATTACAGGTCATGGTGGTATTTTGCAATCTTGGCAACATTTTAATGATTTTTGTACATTTTCCATTTTTGTCTGCTTGTTTACTTTATTCCCAACTCTCAGCTACAAGTTCCTTTTATGAATGGTTGTATTGGAAAATAGTTGGAAGTATCAAACTGTCTAGTAAAAATAAATTAACTAATATACACTCCACAAAAGAATGCAGATTCTCAGCCCTGGCCAGGACCCTTGGGGCACTTCAGAATTAAGTATTATGGCCTAATGAAAGGTAACACAGTATATATGGCATATATGATGTCACATCCCAGTAAGCAGTGGGACAGCAACCTCTCATGACAGATGTCTGTGTCTGAAAGGGTGATAGATTCAGGGCACTAAGAAACCTTATGTCAGCCTGGGTCAGATTTACCGCAAGTAAATTCAAAACACATGTCTTGCCTTCCTTGGACATTTCTCAAGGTCCATGAGACAGGCAGTAAACATTAAGGATTTTTTTTTGTTGTTGTTAGGAAGTAGATAAACATTCTTAGTAAAAATAGAGTAGGGGCCAGCACCATGGCTCACTTGGTTAATCCTCTGCCTGTGGCGCTGACATCCCATATGGGCACCAGGTTCTAGTCCCGGTTGCTCCTCTTCCAGTCCAGCTCTCTGCTATGGCCTGGGAAAGCAGTGGAGGATGACCCAAGCGCTTGGGCCCTGCCACCCGCATGGGAGACCAGGAGAAGCACCTGGCTCCTGGCTTCGGATTGGCGTAGTTCCGGCCGTAGCGGCCATTTGGGGGATGAACCAACAGAAGAAAGACCTTTCTCTCTGTCTCTGTCTCTCTCTCTCTCTCTCTCTCTCTCACTGTCTAACTCTATCTGTCAAATAAATAAATAAGTAGAGTAACAAGATAAAGACTGACTTGGGCACAGGGAGACAATTTTGGGTGGCTGGGCAGGGAAGACCTCTGCAACACAGGAGCGACAGGGAAGCCCCGTTTGCAGAGAAGTACTGGAACTGTGCCAGAGTTCAGGTTAAAGTGGAAGGACGTAAGCCTGTGGACAGACCTGGTCAGTGAAAGCACTCACTTTGTATTAATTTTTGCAAAATAAAAAAAAAAAGCGACGTTACCAAGCAAGCAAAACAAATGTAGTCCAAAATCTTAGGGACAGAAATCACCTATTACATTTCTATAGAACCTGACACATAATAAATGTGAAATAGGAATAAGTAATATGAAATGTTTCTACATTTTACATAAATTGGATTTCTTTCTTCTTTTTAACAAAAGAATATTTATTTTCAGAAACAAAATCATAAAATACAGGTTAAATAGTAAGTAAATAACAACACTGTAAATGCATCTACCCAGAGGTGATTATCATTCATCACTTAATATAAAAAAAAACTGAATCACAAAAAACTAAATTTCAAATGGGAGCACTGAATTTACTAATATGTGTGAAATTAGGAAGTGGGAGTATTTATTTTCAATGAATTCATTGTTTTCTCATCAGATTGTCTGCAGTTTGATTCCAGCACTCTGGCTTGCCAGAACAAGGGAAGAGTTCTTATCTGTATGGTAGGCAGATAACTAAACAGAGAGCACTGTTCCGACAAGAAACAGAGCCTCACCCTGGGGTTTCAGAAGCTCACAAAGCAGATGTCCTTGTGGACAGTTTTCTGCAGAGTTAATGGTATCACTTTCAAAAGGACTTCCTGGTCTTTGAGGAAGGCTGAGTTACTCAGTTTGCAGGATTTGCTTCTTGCAGCCTTCAAAGGCCTTAGCAATGCTAATGTGCAGTGTTGAATCTGCAAGCTAGAAGTCCTGTGTGGCTTTGGCAATCCCAGCCTGACATAGTGATAGGTACTTTTATTTTTTTAATATTTAATAATTTTGAAAGAGTTACAGAGAGAGGGAGAGACAGAGACAGAGATCTTCCATCTGCTGGTTGACTCCCAACATAGCCCTAATGACTAGAGCTGGGCCATACTGAAGCCAGGAGCCAAGAGTTTCATCCAGGTCTCCCATGTGGGTTGCAGGGACCCAAGTAATTGGGCCATCATCCACTGCTTTTCCTAAGCTGTTAGCAGGGAGCTGGATCAGAAATGGAGCAGCCAGGACATGAACCAGCGCCCACATGGAATGCTGGCATTGCAGGCAGTGGCTTTACATTCTACACCACAACATGGCCCCTGGATAAGGACTTTTTAAAAAAGGATTTTCTGAGGCCGGCACTGTGGCCTAGCAGGTAAAACTGCCGCCTGCAGTGCCAGCATCCCGTATGGGTGCCAGTTCATGTCCCGGCTGCTCCACTTCTGATCTAGCTCTCTTCTATGGCCTGGGAAAGCAGTAGAAGATGGCCCAAGTCCTTGGGCCCCTGCACCTGTGTGGGAGACCCGGAAGAAACTCCTGGCTCCTGGCTTCAGACCCATGCAGCTCCTACCATTGTGGCCATCTGGGGAGTGAACCAGTGGATGGAAAACCTCTCTCTCTCTCTTCTCTGCCTTCTCTCTGTGTAATTCTGACTTTCAAGTAAATAAATTTTTTTTTTAAAAAAAGGATTTCCTTAATTTATTTGCAAGGCATAGTGGCATTGACACAGAAAGAAAGAGATCTTCCATCCACTGGGTCACTCCCCAAATGGCCTCCATGGTCCGGGGCTGGGCCAGGCTGAAGCCTTTTTGCCAGGAACTCCATCTAGGTCTCCCATATGAGTGGCAGGGTTTCAAGTACTTGGGCCATCTTCTGCTGCTTTCCCAGGTCTGTTAGCAGGGAGCTGGATTGGAAGTAGAGTAGCTGGGACCCAAACCCGGGCTCTAATAGGGGATGCCAGCATTGCAGGTTATAGTATAACCCTACCTACCCCAATGATAAACACTTTTAATAACATCTTTGATATATGAAATTTTAAAGTTATACTGAGATAAATTAGGGATTTGTTTTTAGTTTGCAAAACCAGCCTTCATCTCTGTCCGTCACAGGCTCAAGTGTTTCCCATGCCCCTGTGGAGAACGTTAGGCTAAACCTCTTTCTTTCTTTCTCCTTCCTTCCTTCCTTCCTTCCTTCCTTCCTTCCTTCCTTCCTTCCTTCCCTCCCTCCCTCCCTCCCCCCCCCCTTCCTTCCTTCCTTTCTTCCTTTCTATATTTTTACTTATTTGACAGATAGAGTTAGACAGTGAGAGAGAGAGAAAGGTCTTCCTTCTGTTGGTTCACCCCCCCAAATGACTGCTATGGCCAGCGCTGTGTCAAACCAAAGCCAGGAGCCAGGTGCTTCCTCCTGGTCTCCCATGCAGGGGCCCAAGGACCTGGGCCATCCTCCACTGCCCTCCCAGGCCACAGCAGAGAGCTGGACTGGAAGAGGAGCAACCGGGACTAGAACCCGGCGCCCATATGGGATGCCGGTGCCGCAGGCGAAGGATTAACCAAGTGATACACTAAACCACTTTCTTGATCATAAGGTTCCCCCAGGCCTTCGCTTCCTGACACCTGTACCCACACTGTTCTCTGGCTGAAACGGCCTCCCCACCATCTTCACAGGGCACAGACTCGCTGCTTCTTGGAAATGTTTTCTGATCCTTCCAGCTATGAGTAGTTTCTGTTCTCCGTGTTCCCATGGTGCTTAGCTTCTCCCACTTACCATACTTCCTAGCATGTCTTATACTTGCATCAGTATGTTCTATCCCTTCCCCTCTGTTACTAGCTGTACTAAAGAACACAGATTTTTAAAAAATTTATTTATTTATTTGAGAGGCAGAATTACAGAGACAGGGAGAGACAGAAAAGAACTCTGTCCACTGGTTCACTCCCCAGATGACTGCAACAGCTGGAGCTGAGCTGATCCAAAGCCAGAAGTTAGGAATTTCTTCCAGGTCTCCCACGCAGGTGCAGGGGCCCAAGCACTTGGGCCATCTGCTGCTGCTTTCCCAGGCCATAGGAGAAAGCTGGATTGCAAGAGGAGACATGAACCGGCGCCCATAAGGGAAGCCAGCGTCACAGGCAGAGGCTTAGCCCACTAAGCTGGGTGCCTGGAGAACAGGTGTTTTTCTTTTTAATGTATTTATTTATTTATTATTTATTTGAAAGTCAGAGTTACACAGCAAGAGAAGAGGCAGAGAGAGAAAGAGAGAGGTCTTCCATCCAATGGTTCACTCCCCAGTTGGCCGCAATGGCTGGAGTTGTGCAGATTCGAAGCCAGGAGCCAGGAGCTTCTTCTGGGTTTCCCATGCGGGTGCAGGAGCCCAAGGACTTGGGCCATCTTCTACTGCTTTCCCAGGCCATAGCAGAGAGCTGGATTGGAAGTGGAGCAGCCGGGTCTTGAACCGGTGCCCACATGGGATGCCGGTGCTTCAGGCCAAGGCGTTAACCTGCTGCACCACAGCGCCAGCCCCAAGAGCACAGTTTTACTAAGGACTCACTGCCCATTATTTGGGTACAGTCTAGTCTCCTGTTTAAAACAACAACTACATGGCACTCCTGAGTTTTCCCTGAAGGAAGCCAAGGTGTGAGCCTCCACCAGATAACACCTGGTGTCCTCATTTGTAACTCGCGCTGGCAAATGAAAATGAAGGGTTCACTGCTCTCCGGCCCGCAGTAGCCTTTTCATCTCAAACAGGAAGTCCAAGGCCTGTGCCTTCAGGAAAAAAGACTCCATACTCAAAGAAGAAAAACACCAATACATTCTCTGACAAATACATTGGACCTTTTTTTTTTTTTTTAAGATTTATTTATTTATTTGAAAGTCGGAGTTACACAAAGAGAGCAGGAGAGTCAGAGAGTCAGAGAGAGAGAGAGAGAGAGAGAGAGGTCTTCCATCTGCTGGTTCACTCCCCAGATGGCCGCAATGGCTGGAGCTGCGCCGGTCTGAAGCCAGGAGCCAGGAGCTTTTTCCGGGTCTTCCACGCAGGTGCAGGGGCCCAAGGACTTGGGCCATCTTCTACTGCTTTCCCAGGCCATAGCCCAGAGCTAGATCAGAAGCGGAGCAGGTGGGTCTCGAACCAGCGCCCATGTGGGATGCTGGTGCTTCAAGGCCAGGGCGTTAGCCCACTGCGCCACAGTGCCGGCCCCAATACATTGAACCTTTTGAGTTAGACAGCTTCTAGTTAAGATCCTCCCACATTCTTTGAGGATTAAGTTTAGTCATTTATTTTTTAAAAATTTTATTTAATCATGTATTTCCTATATACAGATTCAGGAACATAATTTTAAGTTGAGAGAAATAAAGGCCCAGTGAACTTTCTTAGTTTAACAGAATTTAGGAAAAAAAAAAACAGAAATAAATTTAAAAGCATGTTTGAGCCCATTGTTAGGAATGACATTTTCCAGAACTTTACCTGCAAAATTTACTTTAAAACAATTTCCAGTGGATGAACTTGCAAAAAAAGTGGGCATCAGAGAGATCAAGTGAGAACGGGTGTTCTCATAAATAGCTTTCACATAAATTTGTTGGAACTTTACTATTGCAAATGCTGTTTATTTATTTACCTTCTTTGGAAAAGTTACTTCCCACAGATATAGTTAACTCTTCACAAATCTAAGTGGGAGGGCTTTGGCTGGAAAGTTGGCATCCTCTTTCCAACAGTGTGGTAGAAGGGACATATGATGTCTCCTGTTTTCCTAAAATGACCTCTGTTGTTTCCTTATTAGGAAGAAACCAAACCAGAAAATTCAGACTTTATAATAAGAAAAATAAGGGCTTATCTGAAAAGGAAGCTTTTTAAAAAGATTTATTTATTATTATTTATTTGAAAGTCAGAGTTACACAGAGGAGAGGCAGAGAGAGAGAGAGAGAGAGAGAGAGAGAGAGAGGTCTTCCATCCGTTGGTTCACTCCCTAATTAGCCGCAACGACCGGAGCTTCACCGAAGCCAGGAGCCTCTTTCAGGTCTCCCACATGGGTGCAGGGGCACAAGGACTTGGGCCATCTTCTACTGCTTTCCCAGGCCATAGTAGAGAGCTGGATTGGAAGAGGAACAGCCAGGACTAGAACCGGCGCCCATATGGGATGCTGGCTGGCACTTCAGGCCAGGGCGTTAACCCACTGCGCCATAGCGCCGGCCCCAAGGAAGCTTTAATATAAATAATTCCATAATATTTATGGAATAATAATATTCCATAAATAGCTTTGTGGAATTAAATCCATAGTAACAGTGATAGTCTACTTTCAATCATGTCAACTCACATGATGAAAGAGAGATACAACCACCCAAGTGACAGAAGTGTGACACGTGGATCACTGAAAAGCAAAAAATATAGATGGCCCAGAGAGGGATATAAATCCTAAATAATAATCAGAAATTTATAATAAGATTGTCATTGATTTGAGCTTTTAATTTGCTTGTTCCCTTTTCCTCCCACACTGCCTTTAGATGAGGGAAGCAAAAAATAAATAAAGGCGCTACCAGGGGTCTCCTGTGCTCCAGGGAATTAGTCACATTCAGATGAACCGGTCAGGTCCTTCCTCTCCTGCTGCTGTGTATCCTCTCAGACACTGAATGCTGGTATTTGAGATCATGGAAACTGCACTCAATCACCCAGGAAAGCAGGCAGCATTCTAATTTATAAGCAGTAGGAGCCTCCTTTGGCAATTCAAATGTAAAAAAAAAGGAATTCATTAGAATATCCTTGGGTGGCTCTCAGAATCACGGAGGAAGCTGGAGGGCCAGGAGCACCTTGTGCCTCAGCTGTGTTCTTCCGAGACCACCACACTTGTATGTCTGCTGCACTGACTTGGTTCCTAGACACAAGCCTCCCCTATCAGCATGGCTTCCTACCCCGCTCCCCACTGCTATTCAGATGCCTTCACTGCTCAGCTTCTTCCTGCCATGAATGGATGCAGCTGGTTGGCAGAGGCTTGGTTATCTACCCCACCTTCATTTTCAGGAAGGCAGAGGAGGAGAGCAGCTCGTATCCTTAGGAGCTCTGTATCCAACCAGGATTCAAAAAGTGGGAGAGTTCCCCAAATACAGACAAAGAAAACTCAGATGCTTGGTTACCAAAAACAAAAACAAAAACAGATGGCTACTTCAGCCCAGTCCTCTGGCTGCCTGACATCAATATATGCTTCCAGTCCTTTTTATTTTTTATTTTTTTTAAGATTGATTTTATTTATTTGAAAGGCAGAATTAGAGAGAGAATGCCTCCATCCACTGATTTACTCCTCAAATGGCTGCAGCAGCCAAGACTGAAGCCAGGAGCCTGGAACTCCATCTGGGTCGCCACATCAATGGCAGGGGCCTAAATACTTGGGTCATCTGCTGCTGCTTTCCTAGGCGCATTAGCAGGGAGCTGGATCAGAAGTGGAGCAGCTGGGAGTCACACTGGCCCTCATGTAGGATGCTAGCATCACAGGCAGTTTAACCCCATTGTGCCACAACTCCAGCTCCATGCTTCCACTCTTAAACATCTTACTCAATAGAAAACCACCATCGCGCAGCTTTAACTTTTACAATCCCTGCTGCACTCACTTACCCTCTGTCCAAAAGAGAAGAAAGCCAAGGTATCAGGAGTCACTGTGACCAGTTTTTTTCTCAGTGACTTCTGTTCACCCTCTGGTCCTTTCATGATACTCTGTAACCTGTAGACAAAATTGTAACCTTCACTACCATGAACAGATACATAAAATTGAGGGATAAAGGGAAAGTGAAGAAGATGAACATTAAACAGTCATCAACACTTTTGGATGCCTAATCTGTGCTAGGCACTGGGAGTTACTGCACTGAACAAATAGTTTTGGATCTGCCAGTTGGTAAATGTGTCTTTCCATGTGTCCATCAGATACGCTGGAATAACCATAGGAAGAATTCAGGTACCCGTAGGCCATGATGAGATGTTTGCTGATGTAACTTCTCTTTACCACCCAGCAGGCCTGCACTAAATGCAGTGTATTTGCCTTCCCAAAACTAGGGTGTTAAACAGCAGAATGAAGGAGCCTAGGGGTAGGACTGGAAAGAAAAGAGAACCTAGCAAGCTGGCAGCCAAGCTGTAAAGAGATCTGTGGTTTGGAAAGCTAGATTCTAGGCTGTGAAGCACGGAGGTATCAGTGCTCAGCTCCCAGGTCCTGATCCTGCCCATCTGCATGTAAAGCCAGCATGGTATTGAATCTAACCAAAGCTGCAACAAACCAGACCAAGTTCAGCCAACTGAGTTTGCATAGACTGCCCCCCGCCCCAGACTAACGATCTGACAAGTTAGGTGTGCCTTTTTCTGAGAGCGTCACTTAAGCCTCTAGTGTTGTTTTAAATAACACTATTTGCTATACATTCAAACATAAAAAGACACACAAAGGCATGAGAAAGTCTGATACATGTGGTTGCAAAAGGAAATGGTCAACAGGCATCAATAGAGTCAATGAATTGTAATTATCAGAGACTTTGATAGCTGTATAAGTATGTTCAAGAATCTAGTGAAGGTATACCATGTGTATGAAGAACTAGGAGATAGGACAGAAAGATAAAAACCATAAAATGCAGGGGCCAGCGCTGTGGGGCAGTGAGTAAAGCCACTGCCTACAGCACTGGCATCCCATATGGGTACTGGTTCAAGTCCCGGCTGCTGCATTTCCAATCCTCCCAGAAGATGGCCTGGGAAAGCAGTAGAAGATGGCCCAAGTCCTTGGGCCCCTGCAACGTGCATGAGAAACCTGGAAGAGGCTCCTGTCTCTGGCTTTGGATCAGCATAGCTGTGGCCAGTTGGGGAGTGAACCAGTGGATGGAAGACCTCTCTCTCTCTCTCTCTCTCTCTCTCTCTCTTTCTGCCTCTGCTTCTCTCTCTGACTTTCAAATAACTCTTTCAAATAAATAAATCAATCCTTAAAAAATAAACTATAAAATGCAAAAAGGAAGTGCTAGAAATGAAAACTTCAGCATCAGAAACAAAAATTTCACCATGGTTTTAATAGCTGACTAGATACAGAAGAGGAGAAGGTTATTGGTCAGTGAGAGCCGTGAGGCATCACCAGATGGTCTACAATGCATGCAGTAGGAGTCCCAGAAGGAAGGAGTGAGAGAAAATGGGGCAGCAGAACATTTGAAGACATCACAGTCAAGATTGATTTATCAACCGCAGGTTCAGGAACCTCAGTGACCTGTGAGAAAGCTTCAAGTACTTTAATAAACGTGTAATTGGGATTTTGTATTCAGTAGAACTATGGACAGACAGGGCCTAAAGCTCAGAGACTCCCAACATAACTTGAAGGGAACTACTCTACTGCTCATCTTAATTAAATTCCTCAAAGTCATTAATGCAGAGAACATCTTAAATGCAGTCAGATAAAAAATGTCAAGTGGCAGAGAGGAACAAAGGGGAGGATGACGTGAGGCTGTTCATAAGAAATGAGGCAAGCAGGCAGGCAGCGAACACGTCTTTACTGAAAGAATAGTGGGATCCACCTGACAGTGCCTACTCGGTGGAGATACCTTTGGGTAAAAAGGCTAAACAAAGACTTTGCTAACTACACTAAGGCTATATCACCGGCAGAGAAATACTAAAGAAAATCCTTTGGGCATAAAGAAAATGATAGCTAATTAAAGCCCAAGAATAGCTGGAACTGATTGGTGGTGCTAGAAGTCACAGAGTGGCTGGCACTATGGCATAGCAGGTTAAGCCTCCGCCTGCGGTGCTGGCATCCCATATGGGTGCTGGTTTGTGTCCCAGCTGTTCCACTTCCAATGCAGCTCTCTGCTCTGGCCTGGGAAAATGATAGAAGATGGCCCCAATGCTTGGGCCCCTGCACCCACGAGGGAAACCTGTAAGACACTCCTGGCTCCTGGCTTCACATCAGCCCAGCTCCATCCATTGCAGCCATTTGGAGAGTGAACCAGTGAATGGAAGATCTGTCTCTGACTCTGCCTCTCCCTCTCTCTGTGACTCTGCCTCTCAAATAAATAAACAAATTTAAAAAATAAAAAGAGTTTTACTGTCTCAGAGAAAAAGAAGTTGATTGGCCCTCTAAGGTGAAGACAGCTTTTTTTATGTCTTTGGCATGGTGGTTACAGTGTATACAATTGTAAAAATTTATGTAATTGAACACTTTAAAACCACCCATTTTATTGTGTATAGCTGGCACCTGAATTTTGAAATTTTTGAAAGTTCACTGTTAATACAGAGGTTTGCTGGAAGGGCCAGAACACCCGGCCTGGGGTCCTGCAGGCAGGTGCACTCCTCAAAATGCCACTGCTAAAGTTGCCAGCGTCAAGCCATGACATCCATGCCCACCGCCCAGTGTGAGACCCGAGGCTTCCCCACATGCTCCTGCCCTGTGGCCCCAGGAACTCAGTTCTATTGAGAAGGATTCATTTTTGAATTTTCAATCAAAGGCAGTTGCACCTGAGTGGTGGTACCCAGATGGTAAAATCCCTAAGGAAAAGTCAGTGTGTGGCGCCCAGTGCCTTTGTAGTGGGAGGCTTTCCCCACTTCCCAGGAAGACTGCCAAGGCAGGGTTTCCCCATCACAGGAAGGCCTGAGGAGAATGGACAGTTGCCCATCCTTCCTGGCAAGAGGCTCCCAGGGGAGTCTCCATGATCATTCTCAAACTCGGCATAAGGACTTGTGAGGGTTTCAGGTGACACGCCTGTTTTTTAATGAAAATTCTCTCCAGCCATATTTATAATACTAGAAATTAAGCTGAGGGATTTTAAACTATTAATCATTTAAAAACAATAGCAAGCCAATTACATATTAATATAAGTAGCGTATTTTATGAAAACTAAGCATATTTTCCAGCATAAATAAAGAAACAGGACAGAGCATTGTTTTATATTTTTGTAAATATGTCTGGCTTAGTAACAAAAAAATTGGATTTTTCATGTCTGCTCCTGCATTCTGTCTTGCTGTATCTTGCCCTGACTTAAATATAGGAGGAAATACTACTTTATATGGACATGTAGCTAGGAAATGATAGAATATTTCAGTGGTCTTTTTAGATAATTGAGATTTTTGGCTGTCTTACACCACATGGAAATTCAACAAATGATAGCTTTTTCTGGTTAGTTGTACTTGGTTCACTAAAATCCATTTATGTGTATTGTACTTTGAATCTTTCACCCATGCATAATTTTGTAATGTCATATGTTGGTCACTGAGTAACAGATTTTTCAAATAATAGCAAATTTCATTGTATACATCAAAAAAAAATCACATCCATCATTATTGCTTCCAACCTTATCAGGAAAGTTTTTCTGTATTTGGAAGTTGTCCATGCACACAGCAATGGAGAAAAATTTTCAAAGATGCTAATTTTTCTCAGAAACCTGAATTTTATTAGCAACACATACTTCAGTTCTTTTCTTGGTGTAACAGGCTCACTTCATTCCTTTACTAGAAAATATTCACAAAATACTCATGTCTGAATATCGGTTTGCCACTCATTCTTGGAAGTAAAAATGGAGTTGCATTTAAAAAGCAGCACATCAGGCTTGTAGCGTGGTCCCAGGTGTGCGTTTTGTGTAGGTAAATATCAGCAGAAGTGCTTTATTATGTTTCCCATTCATCACAGAATGTTAAGAAGTCTGTCATCAAAACTTAAGTTAATCCTTTTTACTGCTTTAAAGGCATTCATAAGGGAAGCTTATTTTTTGTTGTTATTTACAGTTGCGTGGCAGCAACAGATATGCCGCTGCTACAGTTTGGCTTCAGTGCCTTGGTTCATGCTAGAGCACCTCTGTACACACTACTGCTGTTATCAGTACCAGCAACGCAGATGTCAGGACAACATAAAAGACAACTGAACATTCTAGAATAAGTATGAATGTAGTTTTGCTTTCATGGATCTCAGGGACTCCAGAGGTCTGTGGCCTGCCCTTTGAGAACCTCTGTTTTAGGCAGGAACATGGCTTTAAAAAAAAAAAAAAGGTTTCAGTTGACAACTATTAAAGTTTTCTAATTCAATCTTGGTAATGAGTGCACTAAGTTGACACTGCAATGCACCCATGCAGCCTGCTGTCAGGTTAACCCAAAGTTTATGTTGAACTTATCCGTATTTTCCAAAATAACTATCAAAAAAACAGTGTGGTGCATCAGTGGCACAAAGGTAACAGAGTAGCAAAATCAAGTAACAAACAAGATGAGCAGAACCTGAAGGAGTTTAGGGGCTGCTTGCTTCTTTGATGCTCTCAAAAGAAGTCTTGTACTTTGGGACAGCTCTTGACATTTTTTTAATTGGCTTATTCCCCGAAATTCCTGTAATAGCCTGGATTGGTCCTGGCCAAAGCCAGGACCTAGAAACTCAATCCAGGTCTCTCACAGGGACCCAGTCTCTTAAATGATCATTGCTGCCTCCCAGGGTCTGCATTGGTAGAATCAGGAACCGAGTCAAACTTAAGCACTTCCATATAGGAAGTGGACGTCTTAATTGCTAGGTCAATTACCTGTTCCAACCTTCTCCAATTTTTTAAAAAAGATTTATTTATTTATTTGAAAATCAGAGTTACGCACTGAGAGAAGGAAAGACAGAGAGAGAAAGGTCTCCCATCCTCTGGTTCACTCCCCAATTGGCCGCAATGGCCAGACCTGCATTGATCTGAAGCCAGGAGCCAGGAGCTTCTTCGGGTTCTTCCTATGCAGGTGCAGGGCCCAAGGAGTTGGGCCATCCTCCACTGCCTTCCCAGGGCATAGCAGAGAGCTGGATCAGAAGTGGAGCAGCCAGCTGGGTCTTGAACCAGTGCCCATATGGGATGCTGGCACTGCAGGCGGCGGCTTTTACCCACTACACCACAGCACCGGCCCCTCTCCAATTTTTTTAACTGTCATTCTACATGACAGAAATCGGAGCTCCTTGACCACATCAAACTGTTCACAGAAATATTGAATTAAAAGATGCTTCTCTTGTTGCAAAAACTTGTGGAAATCTTTGCAAGTTTTTCATAATATGCACTTTGTGCCAGCTTTTTGAGGACCCTTCAAAACCATGTGAGTGATAGGAGTTTGACCAGGCCAAATGCAGGAGCTGGAAACTCAATCTGGATCTCCTTTATGGGTAGCAGAGACCCAACTGTTTGAGCCTTCCCTTGCAGCTTGCCAGGGGGTGTATGAGCTGGAAGCTGGAATTGGTAGCATAGCCAGGATCCCAAACAAGACACTGATATAGGATGCGAGGGTTCCAAGTGGGACTTTAGGCCGAACACCACCCTATTTTGGTTACTTTTAAACAATCAGATGTGTGAGTTTACTGCCCAAATGAACTCCAATCAAATGGCCATTTTCCTCATAACCTCGTCTGTTTAAACATCTGTTTCAGCCATGAGATTGTGCATTATATATATTAAATAATCATATATTGATAGTATATGTAAATACATAAATAAGTGATAAATACTTATATAAAATATATATTGTACATGTGTATATAAGGAGTAAGGAAGCTATTGGATTGTTGAGGCTAAATACTGGGTCAGGACAATAAAGGGACATGGAGCCCAAACCCTGTTCCCAGCAGAAAATACGCTCATTTAGGGGAAGTGCATCCCTCCCCCTTCAGAGAAACCATTACCTTAGCTTCCTTTACCCTTCTTACCTCTTGAAAGAAATATTGGGCTGCTTTTAACAGCAATAGGTTTTAGGGATTTGATACCCAGGAAGAAGAGTTAACTCCATTCACACTGCCCAAATCGGCGGTAGTATGGGATCACTTTCTCCCTTATTCTAGAGGATGTGTTTAGTGTCTACTCTGTGCTGTAAGCTGTGGGCAGCCTCCAAGGAGACAGAAACCATGACCAACCACCCTCAGCCTGGTCTTTGTTTGCAAATGACCGTGCCCAGCTGTGGCAGATGCTGTGCTACAACATGGAGCTGACAAGAAAGCGTTCCCAGCAGGGAAGCTGTGAGGGTGATGACTGGCGCCAGAGGAACTGGAAAAGATCGGAAAGGAAGAGCTTGGCTGGAACAAGGGAAAGGCCGACCCAGAGCCCCTACTTACACACGCACCCTGTCTTTGCCCAGGACCACTGGGAATGCATTTTGGGGTCTGCGGCAGAGGCAGGTTGTAGTTAGTTAACATTTTGAAAAGCTCCCTCACAGTACCTGGCTAAAGCTCCTGTAAGCCCGTTACATTTCCGTAACTTTCACAGTGCCATGTGAATAGAGAAATTCTTTGGGCATTTGAGCTGCAAAAAAGTAGTCAACTTTTGTGGTATTTTCCTTTTTTTAAAAAAATTTATTTAAGATATATAAATTTCATGTATTTCAAATATGCAGTTTTAGGAACATAGTGGTACTTCCCACCCTACCCTCCATCCCACCCACGTTTCTATCCTTTTTCCTCCTCTCTCTCCTATTCCCACCCTTAATTTTTACAAAGATCTATTTTCAGTATACTTTATACTCATAAGATTAATGTAACAGTAATGAGTTCAACACATAGTAAGAAAAAAAAAAACACTCTTCCTCAACAGTAGAGACTGTAAACAGTCATCTAATCTCAAAATGTCAATTTCACTCTAGTACATTACATTTTAAGTGCACTATTAGTCACGACAGATCAGGGAAAACGTATAGTATCTGTCTTTTGGGAATGGCTTACTTCACTAAGTGTAATGGTTTCCACTTGCATCCATTTTGTTGGAAAAGACAGGATTTCATTTTTTTTATAGCTCTGTTGGTATTTTCCTCTTTAATCTGAACAGTGTGGCTCTCATGGAGACAACAGAAGCTGCTGCTGGATTCGAAACATCTAGTGGATCAGATAAGCACAATATCATAGGCTTTGGAATTGTCTCTCTTTTTTTTTTTTTAAGATTTTATTATTTACTTATTTGAAAGGCAGAGTTACAGAGAGGAAGAGGCAGAAAGAGAGAGATCTGAAGCCAGGAGCCAGGAGCTTCTTCCAGGTCTCCCATGTGAGTGCAGGGGCCCAAGGACCTGGGCCTTCTTCTGTTGTGTTCTCAGGCCATAGCAGAGAGCTGGATCAAAACTGGAGTAGCCGGGACTCAAACTGGCACCCATATTGCATACCAGCACTGCAGGCTGAGACTTTAACCCATTAAACCACAGTGCCAGTCCCTGGAATTCTCTTAATTTCTCACATTTCTACCGATTTTATTCCTAGGTGCTCCTAACTAGATTGTGCTAATAGCACAATAGTAAAATCACCAATCAGCTGAAAAGTTCAGTGAGTTTTTGAGTTTGTGCACTGATATTTGAGATGTGGGTCTGTGTATCTACTGCTGAGGCGTCACCGCGACTCATTTGTTCACGCAACACATAGTTGACACAATACTTCTATAGGAATGAGAAATTGACATTTGGTACATACAACATTGTTGGTATACAGTTTTAAAGCAAACCCTCTTTGATTTACATAACTTGCCATTTAAAAAAAAAAAAGCTTTTATCTTTGTTCCAGAATAAGAGTTAGCTGGGATAGATAACTTTGTTAAGTATGTGACGATGTTTAAAATACTTAGGGACATTTGTATGCACTAGGGATGCCAGGGGAACAGTGGTTTGCATTCTTTAGTAATGTGAAGATTTTTTTTATTGTTAAATACACATGCCTTGATTTATATCTTGACATTTCAGACTTTGTCAGGGTCTTCAGAACTTGGAAACATCTGTATTTTAGCCCTTTGTTGCCTTCCTCACCTATTCTTTTATTATTGCATAGGCCAACGTAGCACCACACAGTTCCTTCTGCACACATGCACGAGAAAGGGGTGGACGCAGTAATACATGTTTTCTTTCTGAGATACTGCCTTGTGCCATTACAGCAAAATTTGTGAATGAGGGTAATTTGGGGTGAATATTGGCTTATTTTTATTCCAAGTAATATTTAGGTTTCAAGGAATAATGAAGAAAGGCAATTATTTAAATCACTGCATTCAACTTTAATATAACCAGTTTTCCTTAAGAGTGTACACACCTTTATTAGACCACTTGTTTTCTTCTTGTCCTGCCTCAGGTTTGTAAAGATAAGGATGCCAAGAGATAGCAGCACCCACAACTGGCTAAGTGAAGGAAGTAACAAGAGTAGAGATCTCATCCTTTTAGAAATCCTGACCCATTGCTTATTTTTAGACTGAGATCCACTTTGGAGTGGTGGCAGTTTTTCAACCTGGCTTCATCTCTTAACCAAATTGCAGCTCAAAACCAGTTATGAACTCCTCTAGTATCCAATATCTAGTATCCAGTTGCTGCTCTCTCTAGTATCTGCCTGTTAATCGTCATCATAAGGAGTATGAGTTGCTGACAGCCTGTAGACACAAAGAACGACTGTGTGGCAGTCCAAGTGCTTATGGAAAATCACCTACTTTTTGTCCTTTTCTGGAATATTTGGAAAAGGAAAATGAGTTGCATCCTAGAATTTTGCCTGAGGTGCTCTCTGGAGTTTTTCCCACCATGCTGATTTAATAGAGGTAGCTGGCAGGTATCAAAATAATGGAAGGTGATGAGAAGAAAGTGGGAGTTGACTGTTAGCATGTGGGGAGCAGTAAATAATGATGGTTGACCCAGGATGCTCACTGGGGTGGAAATCCCTTGTTGGGCTACTGAGCCAGACTTTCTAAGAGCCCAGTCATCCTTCATGCTTCAAATGCACTTTACTTCTTTATCAATTAATAGCTCTAGATAGGCTAATTTTAGATGTAAAAACTTCCAGGCTCCCTTTCATTTTTGTGATCAGAAACTTGGTACATTTTCAGCAAAGCCACAGTCCACAGCTATAGCCCATGAAATCATTGCTCTCCACTCGTCCCAGAGAGAGGCAGACTCAGAGCACTGTAAAATTAAAATGTCGTGTAATGCCATCTACCTTCTGTATTAAAAAAAAAAAAAAGTAGCTTTATGTGTCCATGGTTAGTCATCTATTACTCTCTCTTCTGTTACCCTGTGGATATGTTGACATCTTTTAAAAATTTCTTTTAGTCTTTAATGGTACAGTGATTAATTTTAAACAGTTTCCATATTTGACATTGTTTTTGATCTTCTTTTTACTTTGTTCCCTGCTTTCTGCATTCTCCTCCCTAATCCTCCCTCTTCTTCATCCCATTTTTAATTGTCGGGTTGTTTTGTTTATGTATCCGTGTACGTGTCGTTTATTTTGATTTTCTGTTGGTCTGGTGTTCTCTCCTTTCTTGTCATTCCCACCCTCCTGCCGCTGTAGCCCCACAGGCTGTGGACACTGGCCGAGCAGGTAGGGAACTTTTCTGTTCATCACAGCAGCACCGCCCGCCCTCCCACCTTGCCCACTTCCTGCAGTGGCACAGACTGGAAGCTGAGGGCAGAGATTGAGGGTCCGTAGAACCTTGTGATCGGGGGTATGGATGACCCAGAATAACGTCACTGCTCAGGTCTCTTCAGGTGCTTCACACATGTGACAGATGCCACATTGCCATTGTACATGATTAGTGACTCCTCTGCCAGCTTGGATTCATCTCCATTTTACATCATTTTCCACTGATTTTAGTGACCTATTTTCAAATTTTTGTAATTCATATTTGATGGTTGTGTATTTTTGCCTTACTCAGAACATCAAACTAGTCAACACTTGTCTGTAACACAGACCGAATAGTCTCAGGTAGTTTAGAATGTTCTTTGCATATCACTGTAAGCCCGCACCCGGGAGCTAATTTATGTGTGCTGTTCTTTTTCCCTAACTGGGTAGTGAACTATCAAAGACCAGGATTACTGCATAGTGTAGTGTGTTTTAATAAAGTTATCTTCACTTTTATTTTTTCTTCTACTTAACACACCTTTGGTGCAAAATTGGGATTCTCTCTTGAAGAACTTTAGTGTAGATCTTCCAATAAATTCTGAAGGGCTCTGGGTCCTCCCCCCCACCCTGGAAAATTTGTTGTCAGTTCCATCTATATCCAAACAAAGTGTTCTATTGCTTTCCTAAGATGTGTATGCGAGATGTTGGTTCGGCATGTTGCCTTCATAATGTTACACCGACAGAGCTCACTGGTTGGAAGTTAGCACAGCGCAGTTTTGAAGTGATTTATGGTGCCAGCCTAACATTTCTGGCCCTGTCAAATGACTCAGACCACACAATTCTGCCCACTCGGCTGGCATGATACAGCCTCCTTGACTTGTGCCCTGGACAAAAATAACTTCCCCAGATCTGGAGAATGAAGACACAAATAGAACGGACAAGAACCAAGTCATCCTCTTCTCTCTCCCGTTTGAATCTGTCAGCTCATGTCACAAGCCTACTTCAGTACCTTGAGCTCTAAAAATACTCCCTAACGGATGCAGGTAGCAAGAATTTCTAGAAGAAGATGCTTCATGTCCTTGACAGCCTGCTTTTGCCACCCAGCCATTCTCTTGGCAGTTTGGCCTTGTTGTATTTGGCAAGAACTTGTGGCATATTTCTTTTCTTTCTTATCATATATAGATATAGATATGGCTGGGAGTCAAGCTATATGAACAACAAGTGTTATCCTTTTGGAATGTTCCTTTTGGAATTTAGTTTATCAAATAAAGTTGACAGTTTTTATGCTCGGGCTTTTTTTTTTTTTTTCCCCCAGTTTAAGAGTTTACCAGAGAAATGTTTGCCAGCCAGCTAGTAGCAAGCACAGACCCCAGTTTGCTTCCACCCACACTGGAGTTAACTGTGCCGTGTTGTTGCTTACAGGGGACCTCAGGACCTGACCCAACCACTGTCTATGTTGATATGAGAGCCCTGCGGCACGACAGGTACAGTAGGCTGCTTTTTTCCAATTTGTTTGGTTTTGTTACCCAACATACAGGTACCTACGTAGAAGAAGTGTTGATATGCTCCAAGTATAATTATCTTTTTTTTTTTTTTAAGATTTATTTATTTGAAAGGCAGTGTTGGAGAGACAGAAAAAGATCTTTCATCTGCTGGTTCACTCCCCAAATGGCTGCAAGAGTCAGGGCTGGACCAGGCCAAAGGCCAAGAGCCTGGAACTCCACCCACGTCTCCCTCATGGTTGGCTGGGGCCCAGGCACTCGGGCTAGCTTCTGCTGCTTTCCCAGGCATATTAGCAAGGAGCTGGATTGGAAGCAGAGCAGCTGGGACTCGAACTGGCGCTCATATGGGATGCCAGCATCAAAGGCATCAGCTTAACCCACTGCACCAAAATGCCAGTCCAGAAGTAGAATTATCTTATAAATAACAGCATGGTAGAGTTTGGCAGAGCTACTCCAGCTTTACAAATGGAAACTTTGCTGGGCTGTAGCAGTCCTGTGGCCTACATTTCTCTATGTAACATTCTTTTTTCTTTTTAAAGATTTATTTATTTATTTGAAAGTCAGAGTTACACAGAGAGAGGAGAGGCAGAGAAAGAGAGGTCTTCCATCCGATGATTCACTCCCCAGACGGCCGCAATGGCTTGAGCTGTGCCGATCTGAAGCCAGGAGCCAGGAGCTTCTTCCCGGTCTCCCACATGGGTTCAGGGGCCCAAGGACTTGGGCATCCTCTACCGCCCTCCCGGGCCATAGCAGAGAGCTGGACAGGAAGTGGAGCAGCTGGGTCTCAAACCAGCGCCCATATGGGATGCCGGCGCTTCAGGCCAGAGCGTTAACCCACTGTGCCACAGCACCAGCCCCTCTCTATCTAACATTCTAACCAGGGGTGGGGCACCAATCTTCTACCAAGAGCTGTTTTTGATATTTATAGCATCATTCACAGGCCATACAAAATTATCAACTTAAAAATCAGACCACTATAGATTTATTCAAATCTGAGTCCTGCCTGCAGTTGCCTTGGCGGGGCCAGACCAGATAATTTCATGGGTCTTGTATGGCCCGCCGACCAGATGTTCCCCAGCCATCTAACCATAAGGCAGGGATATTGAGTCAGACCCCATTTTGCACATCAAGAAATAACATTCTCAGGCAGGCTAAACCACTGCCTGCAGTGCCGACATGAGTCCTGGCTGCTCTACTTCCAGTCCAGCTCCTGGGAAGGCAGAGGAAGATGGCCCAAGTAGTTGGGCCCCTGCCACCCATGTGGAAGACCAGATGGAGTTCCAAGATCCTAGCTTCAGCCTGGTCCAACCCCAGCCACTGTAGCCACTTGGGGAGTAAACCAGTGAATGGAATATTTCCACCTCTCTCTGTCTCTCTCTAACTCTGCCTTTCATTTAAATAAATCTTAAAAAAAAAAAATAACAACCTCTCTGCATTTCTTTACGTGAACTGAAATTTTATGTGAACGACTTTCTGGGGAATTTTAAAAATAGCAGTGAAGTTACCTGTTCGATGTGGCTTCCTCAGGAGCCCTGAGCAAGGGTGAACAGTGGTGAGTGTGAGGATGTCTCAGGACAGGAAGGGCTGAAGGTCGGGTGAGCTGAGAAGGCTTTTGCAGGGATTTCTGGCCCAACAAGGAGGACCTAATGAGATGCCCAAGAAGGAGCAAAGAGTGTTATCATTTTTACTAACTTTGCCTATTTGCAATAAGTCCTTTGTTTTTTGGTGATTACACAGATGCCCTTCCATTGCTGTTTACATGTCACTCATACCCCGACGTTGGCGTCTTCTTTCCTAAATTATTAGGTTTTCATTGCTGTGCCAGGTACTTTGCTACTTCCTCTGTATTTTTGCATTCACTCCTCTACTGTCACATGTCACTGTGTAAACATATGAGCAAACAGAGCGAGAATGGCCATGTGGTTAGTACGTGGGAGATGTGGAGGCCCCAACCCCAAATGATGGAATATGCTGTTCAGTGGTAGGACCTGAATTTTTCCCTGCCTGTGAGTGTGTTGGGGTGGATGGTGGAGGCCAAGGAGGAACCTGGGATCTGCCAGCCAGCCTGGGCAGTCACCACTCACCCACTAGAGGTCACATCTGGATACTTGTGCTGTCTCGCCCCGGGCCCCATCTGACAGTGTCTTGGAGGTGGTCCTGCTGGCATGTAACTGGTAGAGACCAAAGATTCCACTAGGCATCCTGCAGTGCATGGGACAACAAATGATCAAAATGCCAGTAGTGCCAAAAAGGAAGCCAGGCAGAGCCTAACCTTGCCACGCTTGTGGGTTGCCTGCCCGCCAGCTCGTGAGTTAGTCTCTAGTGTTCAAGACAGCTACTGTTGGACAGTACAGAATCACAGACAGAGCCCCTCATGAGATGGCTGGTGGCCAAAGAGGAGGACTGCCCCCGAGATTACCAGCTACAGGGTCCCAAAGTCCCGTCTGGAACATCTTCAGAATTCCGAAACTTAGTTATAGAGAGATGCAAAGGAACTTGTGGGGAACCACAGGCTGGCCACCTGTGGGAACCTCTTCTACATGGTTTGCAGCAATCGATCGACCACAAGTCCTACGAAAACAACCAGGTGAAACAGATGAAACAGAATGGACTCTGCATAAACAACTAGGAGGAACCAGGTGAAACAGGTGAACTTTCGATCTGAGGCTATACATGCCCTTTCATCGGATTGGACGACATTAGCATAAACTGCACGTGAAGAGAACCGCTATTGGCTGTGGAGCACATGCTCCACGGGACTTGGGATATAAAGGGACATTGGGATTTGGGCGGGCCGCCGCCGCGGCCCCTCCTCCTCTTTTCTTCTCTCCTCACTTTCCTTCTGTCCCAATGAGTAAAGTTCCTTGAGAATCGAGAAAGAGTGAAAGTTCCTTGAGAACCGATGAACAGTGACCGTGTCGTGACTGCATTGGATCCTTGCTGGCGAGGGTCCGACAGAACTTACTTTGGACCATGCCATTTTCCAATTAATAACTTATGGGCATGAAAAGAGTACTTGTTTTTTTGAGTAGCATTCATGCAGTCCTGTCTGTGGCCTGGCCTTCCAGATACATGAAAGGTAAATATGCTAAGGCAGCAAGGATAACAGCTGCTGGCCTTGGAGACATAACACCGCTTGTTGTGTTATGAGTACCTGGAAATGAGAGACGCTTATGACCTACCACTTAGTCCTCAAGGTAGAAACTCTGCCTGTTGAGAAAATGTTTGATTTAGAAAGAGTGAAATGACACTGAAGCCAGCCTAATGTATGATAATAAAGTTAAAAGTTCAGCAGTCAATTCAATATCATGTGCCAGAAAGAATGGGAGGCCCAAGCCCTGGGATAGGCCTCCTGTGTGAGTCACCATTTCTTTGCCGTTGACCAAGTCAATAATCTTTCCAGGTGACAGTTTTATCCTAATTCCTAAGATAATTGATAATAATATTTTCCCCCTGACTAGGCTACTAGCTCATTATTTAAAAAAGAAGAAATACCCAAAATGGAAGTAGAAGTGCTTTGTGAACTAGAAACAGCTATGTGTTTATGTACTGTTACACATAAGTGTCAGGAATTCCATTGATCATGAAAATTAACATACTGTTAACTCTTTTTCAAGTGATCATAGAAGCTCTTCCGGCCACCACCACCCAGGCCACACACCCGGTACCTTGTTCTCTTACTTGTCCTTTGGCTTCATCACGGCGAGGTCTCCCCAGACTCAAATTCTCAGCTCTCTCCTTTGTCAGAGGAGAGCATGTCAGGCAACAGAGTGTCTTTGCAGGACTTCCACTGTCGTTCTCCCCTTTGGCGTCTAACTTAGGAAAATGAGGAGCAGAGCTCCACTCTGGGTCTTTAGCAACAATCTTCCCATCCAGGTTCTGCTGGGAGCCCTTCCCGGAAAGCACACTCCATGGTCTGCAGCCAGGAGACAGCACCTGCTCCACCTCCTCTGCTGCCATGCCATCCACTGTGCCCACCTCTCCCCAGTGCCCCCACACTAGGAGATGCTGCTTTCCTGGCCACACTCCTGGGCTCACTCTCACTTTTTCACTGCCCTTCACATCCATCCCACAAGGATGAGTGATTACAGACCCAGCCAGAAAGGTCGTGGAGGAGGCTGCCTGCCACCCCCACAGAGGGGAGGCAGCTGCTGATCCACAGCCAGCAACTTGCGGGCAGTGAAACAGAATCGCTGCTGAAAACGTTGACCCTATTTCTTTCTTGTTTCTATTCCTATAAAAGTGAGGTGATTGTTTTCTCACTAGAAATATATCAGTCTAGCACAAGGATTAATTACTTTTCCTATTGCTTGAATGACTTATTCACACAGGAGCCCCAAGGCACCTGCCCAGCTGTCACTCAGTTAACCTGATGAAGGCTAACTTATCAGTCTGTGTATACTTCTTCCTCAAGGAGCAGAGAGGAAATGTGCCTGTGTGTGTGCTCACAAGAGAGACATGTGACAGAGGACAGCAGCACAATGGGAGCAGCGAGCAGATGGGTTCATTGACCTTTCCTGCTTGGTCTTCTTCCTTGGTTTGTTTGTTGTTTATGTTTTGCAAAGTATTAAGGTTTTACTGGGGATAGGGCATCCATCAGAATGGAAGGGACAGAGAGAGAGTGCTCAGTCACTCAGATTGGGAGAAAGCAAGGTTACATAGTTTTTAATACCAGGGTGATTCCTGAAATTGCATTGTTTGAGACCTGGTGATCTGCATTTGTAGCAGGTGGCCCTGGGGAACATTTCTGCATCGCATCATCACAACACTCATTTTCGCACAATCCCAGGATAGATTGAGGTCCCACAAGCTAAAGGAAAAAATGAGGAAATTATTTTGAGAAAACTTGAAAATGACTATTCAGTTTTATACTATTCTTTATGTTTACCTCGAATTCATAGTCTGTTAGTCATATCCGATTTGATCTTTCCATACACACTTGAATTTTTCAAAGTGCCTAGTAAAGAAAATAAAGCATCTCTGCATTGTTTTAAGATTTATTTATTTGAAAGGCAGAGAGACAGAGAGGGAGGGAAAGATAGAAAGAAATATTCCATCTGCTGGTTCATTCTCCGCCCCCTCTACCGCACCCCACCCCCTGCAAATGGCAACAGTGGCCTAGGTTGTGCCCTGCTGAGGCTAGCATCCGGGGACTCTCTATGGGTTTCCCACAAAGCAGTGATCCCAAGTACTTGGGCCATCACCTACTGTTTTTCCTAGGCACGTTTGCAAAGAACTGGATTGGAAGTAGAGCAGCCAGGACCTGAACCTGATATGGGATGCCAGCATTGCAAGCAGTAATTTAACCCACTGTGCCCCAACACTGGCCCACTTTTTGCATTTAAAGAAATAGTTTTAGGGGCTGGCATTGTGGTGTAGGGCTTAAGCTTCCACCTGCAGCGCCAGCATCCCATGTGGGCACAAGTTGGAGTCCCTGCTATATACTTCCAGTCCAGCTCTCTGCTATGGCCAGGAAAGCAGCAGAAAATGGCCCAAGTGCTTGGGCCTTGCACCCATGTGGGAGACCCAGAAGAAGCTCCTGGCTTCAATCTGGCCTAGCTCCCATTGTTGTGGTTGTGGCCATTTGGGAAATGGAACTAGAGGATGGAAGATCTGTGTGTGTGTGTGTGTGTTTCCCTCTGTCTCTGTAACTCCGCCTTTCAAATAGAATAAATGTTTTTTTAAAAAACAAAGAGTTTTAGCAGTTTGTCACACGATGTTAGTGTAAAAGCTTAGAATGAAAACTACATGGCCTCCTCAGTGCTTATACCCTGAAGTTGTGGTTAAAGTATATTATTAGAAAAAACGTGGATACTAAATTTCTGGTCAGTGGGTGGCAAAGTATCAAGATCCTAAGAGAAGTGAGCATAGAACAAACCCTGTAAATAGATTTGTGATTTAATCAGCCACAGAATAGGGTGGACAGAATGGAGATGAAGACAACACAACTAACCAGGAGACCTCTACTAGGTCAGCTCCTGGTGTATGTGTGTGTGTGTGTTACATATACATATGTGAGTTTATGCACATTTGTGTACGTGAGTTGTGTGTATTGCCTTATTGTGTATGTGCATGAGTCTGAGGGTTTGTACATGTCCTTATGGTGCTTTTAAGTGTGCCATTTTGTCTATGTGCATACATATTTAAGAGAGTTGCATGTATGTTGTGAGAGTGCACATGGACACGTGTGTTAAATGTGTATACAGATATGCACACACATTTGTACATGTGTGTTCCATGTGTTGCAAGTGTTTGCACGGAAGGTTTTATATAAGTTGCTTAGGTATTGAGAATGTGTGTTCATGTCTGCTTTTATGTGCAGGAGTGAATTTGCACATATGTACTCGTTTTGGGTACACTCTGCATGTGAGAGTTTGTACACATATGTGGGATATATGTTGTAATTTTGTGTGTATATGTGTGTACCATGTGAGTGGTATGAGTGAGGGTTTTCAAATGTATATATGCATGAATGTGTGAGTTTGTGTAAACGTGAGTATATTGCTAGTATCGCACGTTATGTTGTGTGTCTGCACTTGTGTGCACATGCAGATGTGAGTTTGTGCCAGGCTTTTGTATTGCATGTGTGTGGCAGTACATATGTGTACACAAGTGTGTAAGTGCACACGGAAAGGATCCCTGGGAGAGTGTGAGGGTTCTGTTGCTGCGCTTGGTTGGCTCAGCATGGTCTGAGGTCTTAGAAGACAGGCAGCGGAGCCTTCAGGGGAGCTCATGCTCCTTTACTGAATACTTCTGTCCCAGCCTCTAATTCTGTCCCACACAGTCCTTGGGTTACTGTCCCAGCAAGTTCGCACAGCTGGTCTTGGTGCTCTGTATTGTGTAGGAGCCTCAACCTGACTCCCCACGTCCCTTGTGGACCCGAGCTGAGCCTTAGGCAGTCTCTCTGACTATGATGAGTCTAACAGGTGCTATGAGGTTAGGTGAGGCTTAGGACCTGGTTCCTGGGCTCAGTTCTCCCACTTTCTGTGTGAATCTGCACATGTTGCTCTCTTAATGCTTAACTTTCCCTGCCTGTAAAATGATCACAAGAGTGCCTAATCATAGAACTGTCACAAGGACTCCCAGTCAAATCCATATTAAATACTTAGGATGATACCTGACAAATTTTAAGTCCCAGTATGTGTTTGTTGTATAATTATGCATTTCTATGCATTTAAATTACATGTGTATACTTACACATAGTCATTCCCTGGTGTCTGTAGGGGGTGGGTTCCAGGATCCCCAGGTCCCTTATATCAAATGGCATAGTATTTGCATATAACCTATGCACTTACTGTAGATAATCTGTTGATTGCTTATTACACAAAATATCATATTGTGCTGTGTAAATAGTTGCCACGCTCAGTTTAGGGCATAATGATTTTGATCTTCTAAATTTATTTTTTAAGATTTATTTATTTATTTGAAAGTCAGAGTTACACAGAGATAGAAGGAGAGGCAGAGAGAGAGAGAGAGAGAGAAAGGTCTTCCATCTTCTGGTTCACTCCCCAAATGGCCACAATGGCTGGAGCTGGGCTAGACTGAAGCCAGGAGCCAGGAGCTTTTTCTAGGTCTCCAACGTGTTTGCAGGGGCCCAAACACTTGGGCCATCTTCTGTGGCTGTGGCAGGCACATCCACAGGGAGCTGGTTTGAAAGTGGAGCAGCCGGGACTCGAATTGGTGCCCAAATGGGATGCCAGCATCATAGTCCTAGCTCCGGAATAATGCTTTTTAAAGTCTGTACGCGTTCAGCACAGATGTAATTTTTTTGAATATATTTGATGTTTGCTTGGTTGACTGCACATGTGGGGCCCTTGGATTTAGAGGACTGTTTACCTTTTCTTTATTAGTATGTGTTTTCCTCCTTTATTTCTGCTCTTTCTTCAGACATGAATGCAATCTTTTAATTCACTGTTTAGCCCTATTTACTAGTTAGCACGTAATGAGAGGATCAAGAATGTTATCTGCTTTTTGTGATTTCCTTAAATAGTGCTTAATGAAGTATACTTGGAAATCAAACTACACTACCAAGAGAGGAAAGTGAACAGAAAAGAATTTGCATTATACTTAAAGTTTCTTGTGTTATTGGCACTCTCCAGACAGGCCAAAACCTTCCATGGAGATGAGTTCCCAGTCCTTGGTTTGACTTCCATCTTCCATTAGTGCCTGATAAAAATACATGCGTTCCTTCCCTTTAAAAATCACTTGGGCTGGGTGCGTGCGAAAGGAGAAAGCCACAGCTGGAGAACCGTGGCACACCCAGAGCAGATGGGCACGTGGCTGAGCCCACCTTCCGAGGAGACCCCTGCCTTGTTCCCACAAGTGGGCTTCGCAGCCCGGGCCCTATGCCAGAGGACCTAGGAGGTGGAAGAGGCGGGCTTTTTGCTGTAATGTTTTTATCTTTGCTTTATAAAATTGTAACCAGTAGCCCCTAGAGAGTGTGTACCTGCTTGAATCCCATTGCTGCTTTTGGTCTTTAAATCTCATTCTCCCTTCATTTCCTCTAACACACTGTCCTATCCGTATGACCCTAAGGGTTTCAGGGCCTCAGTTTGTCTCTTAGATAAGAGAATTACAGAAGCAGACGTCCAGCCCCTGCCCTCTGTAGGAATCCCCCTGCAGTAGCGGGGATGTGTAACAAATGCCACAGAGTGGTGACACACCTCAGCTTCACTTGGTTTTGTTCACAAGTGCACACTGAAGTCACATGTCCTATCACCTGTTTCCTCCCGGTCGTTTCATGGAACGGCAAGTTAAAGAAAGAAAAAAAGAGGGGGGCGTCTCAATATTTTTATGCGTCACTGTGTTTCGTAATTGTGTGCTGCCATTTTCTGCTATAATGACCAAAGAATGAACAGGCTGAGAATCAAAACGCAGAGGATTGTAAATAAATTTGCCTTTGAGGCCTTAGGAATGCACAAGAAGCAGCAAACAGTTTATCCCGCTCTTTGCCCTGAGAAATGAATGGGCCTGTTAGGATCTCAGGTGACACAGATTAGGGTGAACACTGAGAAATCTACAGAGTCCTAAAGCCTGGAGTGTACCTGGCCACGTGGGTCCTAGATGAAGACAGGACAGAGAGGACTCCTCACGGGGTGCCCTGTACATACCTGTTAGTGGTGTGTCCTCACAGGAAGGGGAGAAGAGGGAAAGGGACTGGGAGAAAAGTCTGGATTTGGGGAGGGAGAAGAGGAGAGGAATATGTCAAGTTTGTAATTTCACAAGCAAAAAGGTGCACAGAGTGTGCTTTGCTACACCATTTGTGCAATGCTGTTATGCTAGACAAAAGTACTGTGTCTCATCACTTATTTGTAGGGCGATTGGTCCCTTTTTTATACTTTTTGTTTCCTTTAATTTGTATTTGATTTATTTGAAAGAGAGAGATTTCCGCTCTTCCAGTCCACTCCTCAAATGCCTGCTGCAGCCAGGACTGGGCCAGGCTGAATCTAGGGACTAGGAACTCCATCCGGGTCTTCCACATGAGTGGAAGGACCCAAGCACTGGAGCCATTCATTACCTCCTGCTGCCCAGGAAGTACATTAATTTCCTCTTTCTTTTTGGGGATTTTTAAAAATGGATTGTTCAGGTGGTAGTAATATAATGGTATGTTTTCATTGCTTCAGGTTATTTTTGGAAAAAACTTGAAGTTAATTAAAAGTCCTGGCTGTTTTTGTAGCAGCACATCCTTGACCGCCGGCTGTGGCAAGCTGCTGGCAGCTCAGTTGGACACGAGGGGATGGTTCTGGGTCCTGGCCGTCCCTCTCGCCTGTGTGATGCCACGTGGCCAGCACTGACAACAGTTCTGGTCCAGTCCCACTAGTTGTTGAGATGGAAGGTACACAGGATGTTCACCCTCCAGGTCGTGAGTGACTACTGGGAACCCGCGGTGCTGACGGCAGTGTGGGTGGGCAGCATGTGAGCTCCCCGTGCCCTCCCTTGCCCACCTGCCCCATGGTGCTGCCCACATTCTGTTTGTGTGGCTTCCCATGGCTCCTGCTTGGATAATTCTGAAGTGAGCGTATCATTATAATGGGCAGCTGGATTGTGTGTCAGCACTCTAGTGGTGGTGTTCACCTGTTAGTAAGTCTGCAGAGCCAGTGTTAGGGATGCCCACTCCTCCAGTGGCCATGTGGGGGACCAGCCAATAGCAGGGTCTCAGGGACATGGCAGGTGTGCTCATCCCCCTTTTCACAGTCTCAGACATGACTGTTGGCCCCTCTGATGAGACACTGTGGGAGGAAGAAGCCCCTGTAGCTTCACAGGTTCACATGGGATGTGGGTGGAGGACGATGGGATGTGGCTCTGCTCAGACAATTTATGAAAAACCCTGTGTGTGAGCAGCACTTTCTCAGGGCTGCAGCCTAAAGACTCGTCACATCCAGTGAAGCAGGGTGCTAAATTCAAGTCTGTTCAACAGCAGTCGAGGACAGAGCATGAGGTTTTGTAATTCATGGCCAGTCTCCCTCCTGTCAACTCCCTGTGTGTCTTCTTCGCTAGTACAAGTGTAAACTTCCAGCCACTAAACAGCCCAGGTTTTAAACGAAGCAGAGCATTTTTCCCCAAAGTCTGGATTTGTTCTTGAGTCGATGAAGAACATGGAATGCTACAGGCCAGACTGGAAGACTTCCTGTAGACACTGAGACAGGGAACTGGTGGTCTCCATGGGAGAAGCATGTGTACTGCTGAAGCCCACACGCAGTGTAAAGGAGGTTTGAGCCCTGGGAAGGAATGGAGCATACATCTTCCTAGAGCTGATTCAACCAGTGGTGAAGGACATTGGAGAGAAGGGGCAGGAAATTCCAGTTCCCGAGCTGCTGATCGAATGGGCTCCTGAATTGTCTGACAGACTCTTCAGTGGGCAGGTGCTTCACCATGAAAGGGGGTTTCTTAGACAGTAACCTTGGCCCAGTCACCTGGGAAGACTTCTACTGCTTGGCTCAATGTTACTCGGCTGTTCGATACATGCTTCCTGCAGGATAGAGCTATCCTTGCTGGAGAGGGAAGCCACGTCTGTCTTTGGGGCCTGTACTCCTCCCTCCTTCGTGGAGCCTCTCCCACCACTCCCTCTGGCTCCTGGAGATCACAGGCAGGGCCCTGCCCGCCCACCCTCCAGCCGGTGGGGTTCTTTCTGGTCCAGTCACTAGCTTTGGTTTTGACTTGCAGCATCTAGATCAAGTTGAGCAAGTGACAGTAACAAGCACATGTGTTTATAGTCATGGGCAAAGCTCTCCATGTTCATAGCTTGTCGAGTTTGCCCAGGAAATCAGTGTGCTGCCTCCCAGCTGGAGAGAGCAGGGCTGAGCACGGCGTGGTCCTAGCTGTGAACTCGGAGCCCACAGTCACGGTGTAAGGTACTTCTGTTCACAGTGGTGACAGATTACCCTGTGTCCAGTTATTTCTATGAGTTCTTCATGTATTGAGGAAATCCGTCCTTTGATAGGCATGTTTCAGATACATCCCTCAGTTCTTTGAGGAGCTACTTGGGTATCTTTTGTCCTTACGTAACGGGTACTTTTTGTTATTTTTGGCTTGTGGATCTTTTTGTTCTTCATGTAAATGGATGAATTTTTTTTAAAGAGTTATTTATTTAAAGAATTACACAGAGAGAAGAAATAAAGAGAGAGCGAGAGATCTTCCATCAGCTGGTTCACTCTCCAAATGGCCACAATGACTGGAGCTAGGCCAGACCTAAGGCAAGAGGCAGGAGCTTCTTCAGGGTGCAGGGTCCCAGGAACTTGGGCATTCCTCTGCTGCTTTCCTAGGCACATTAGCAAGAAGCTGATTCAGAAGTGGAGCAGGGTGACCGGTGTTGTGGCGTAGTGGGTAAAGCCGCCGCCTGCAGTGCCGGCATCCCATATGGGCGCCGGCTTGAGACCCGGCTGCTCCACTTCCGATCCAGCTCTCTGCTATGGCCTGGGAAAGCAGTAGAAAATGGCCCAAGTCCATGGGCTCCTGCACCTGCATGGGAGACCAGGAAGAATCTCCTGGCTCCTGGCTTCGGATCGGCACAGCTCCAGCCGTTGCGGCCAATTGGGGAGTGAACCAGTGGATGGAAGATTTCTCTCTCTCTCTTTCTCTCTGCCTCTCCTCTCTCTGTGTAACTCTGACTTTCAAATAAATAAATAAATATTTAAAGAGAGAGAGAGAAGTGGAGCAGGGGCCAGCACTGTGGCACAGCAGGTTAAAGCCCTGGTCTGCAGTGCCAGCATCCCATGTGGGTGCCGGTTTGAGTCCCGGCTGCTCCACTTCCGATCCAGCTCTCTGCTATGGCTTGGGAAAGCAGTAGAAGATGACCCAAGTGCTTGGGACCCTGCACCCATGTGGAAGACCTCTCTCTCTCTGGCTCTGCCTCTCTCTGTAACTCTGTCTTTCAAAGAAATAAAATAAATTTTTTTTTAAAAAAAAGAAGTGGAGTAGCCAGTACTCAAACTGACATCCACATGGGATACCAACACTGCAGATAACGGTTTAAACCACTACACCACAGCACCGACCCCTAAATGAAGGAATGTTTATACAGCCTTTGCCAACAGAATTGTAGGCTTTTCCCCTCAGGATGAACCGTTCAGACCAGACTCTGAGGTGAGACCACCATCTCTTCCTGTCTGGAGCTGAGGCAGGCAGTGGCCATGGCCAGAAGCACCTTAGCTGTCCTGTTTCTTCCCTGCTCCTGTAGTGCCTGGGTACCATCAAGACAGAGACCTGCAGGGACCAGAGAGAAGGAACATCTGCCACCCAGTCTGGTGAAGCTTGCCCATCCTCTTATCTCAATTACCCTAGCTTCATAAATGACCTCAGGTTGCTGTATTTGAAGCCGGCTCAGTAATGATTCAGCTGCCAGATGCATCTGGCTCCATGTCCCACAGGGGCCACACATGATGGGAAATAGAAGTTGACTGTGGAGTGACAGTAGAATGAAGAGGCATCTAAAACAGCCTGGGTTGTGGTGAACAGATTTGCCCCTGGGCCTGAACATCTGGACTTCACAGGACTCGGGGCCCCAGGGTGCTGAGACCAGGTGGTCCCGAGCCTCTCTCATTCTTTCCCTCTGCCTCCCTCTTCTTGAGATTCCCCTCTTCTACTCCACTGCCCCTTAACCCACTCATAATTCTCCCCACCTGTTTGGCTTCAAGCTTATGCGAACTACCTCTACGGCGAACTACCCGTTTCTGGAATCCATGTTAACCAGGCATCCATTGGATCCAGGCTGATTCACTTGGTGTGACTGTTGAAATCCTGGGAACAGCCTGAGCCTCCCAGCTCAGCTAAGTAGAATAGCCATCATTACAATGCATAGACATTCCCTGCTAGGAATCTTACCTGTTGAAGGGTGCCAGCTTCTGGGGTTGAACCGCAGCTTAGAATGTCTGCATCCCATTTTGGAGTGCATGGGTTTGATTCCTGGCTCTGTTCCCTGCTCCAGCTTCCTGCTGGTGTGTACCCTGGGGGGCAGCAGGCGATTGGTCAAGTAGTTGAGTCCCTGCCTTCTTCATGGGAGAGACACAGACTGAGTTACTGGCTCCTGGCTTCAACTTGGCCCAGCCCTGGCTGTTGAGGGCATGTGGGGAGTGAACCAGCAGGTGGTGGAGCACACACTCTCTCTCTTCTCTCTGTTCTGCTTCTTTCTTTCAATGAAATATAAGTAAAAGTGCCAGTTTCTGAATGTGTGCCACCCCTTGATGACTTTCCATGAGAAGAGCATGCTTGTGTCTCATCACCGATTCTAAGTAGCATTCTAATGGTAAATTTTCATAGTAATGGCCGGCGCCGCGGCTCACTAGGCTAATCCTCTGCCTTGCGGCGCCGGCACACCCGGTTCTAGTCCCGGTCGGGGCACTGATCCTGTCCCGGTTGCCCCTCTTCCAGGCCAGCTCTCTGCTGTGGCCAGGGAGTGCAGTGGAGGATGGCCCAAGTTCTTGGGCCCTGCACCCCATGGGAGACCAGGAGAAGCACCTGGCTCCTGCCATCGGATCAGCGCAGTGCGCCGGCTGCAGCGCACTGGCCGTGGCGGCCATTGGAGGGTGAACCGACGGCAAAAGGAAGAGCTTTCTCTCTGTCTCTCTCTCACTGTCCACTCTGCCTGTCAAAAATTAAAAAAAAAAAAAAATTCATAGTAACACAACTTAAACTAGCATGATGCCACCCTGGCCCTACAGGATCTTTAGTTTTTCATAATTTTGTATTAATGTAGGGGGTAACTTCTTTTTTTAAGATTTATTTTTATTATTTATTTGAAAGAGTTACACAGAGAGAGGAGATGCAGAGAGAGAGAGGTGTCTTCCATTCTCTGGTTCACTCCCCAATTGGATGCAATGGCCGGAGCTGCGCTGATCCGAAGCCAGGAGCCTGGAGTTTCTTCTGGGTCTCCCATGCAAGTGCAAGGACCCAAGGACTTGGGCCATCCTCTGCTGCTCTCCCAGGCTATAGCAGAGAGCTAGATAGGAAGTGGAGCAGCCAGGACTCGATTGGGTGCCCATATGGGATGCTGGCACTGCAGGCAGCGGCTTTACCCACTGTATCACAGCGCTGGCTCCCGCAGTAAATTTTTTTTTTTAAGAATTTGGGCCATCTTCTACTGCTTTCCCAGGCCACAGCAGAGAGCTGGTTGGAAGAGGAGCAGCCGGGACTCGAACCGGCCCCCTAGTAACTTCTTTTGAAGGCCATTGACCCATGCCCCCGGAACTGCTGCTTCCAGATCATTTGTTCCAGGTGTGAGGCAGGCCCATTCTGTGTTCTATAGTCTTCAGGCATTGGAGCAGCTCCTCTTTCACTTTATTTTCCTTAAATAAAAATAGCCTTGAGGGGCCAGTGCTGTAGCCCAGCAGGTTAATGCCCTGGCCTGAAGTGCCGACATCCCATATGGGTGCTGGTTCGAGTCCCAGCTGCTCCACTTCCCATCCAGCTCTCTGCTGTGGCCTGGGAAAGCAGTGGAGGATGGCCAAAGTCCTTGGGGCCCTACAGCTGTGTGGGAAACCCGGAAGAAGTTCCTGGCTCCTGGCTTTGGATCGGTGCAGCTCCGGCCAGTGCGGCCAACACGACCAACTGGGGAGTGAACCATCAGATGGAAGACCTCTCTCTGCCTCTCCTCTCTCTGTGTAACTCTTATTTTCAAATAACTAAATAAATCTTTAAAAAAAAAACAGCCTTGGCCGGCGCCGCGGCTCACTAGGCTAATCCTCCGCCTTGCGGTGCCGGCACACCGGGTTCTAGTCCCAGTCGGGGCACCGATCCTGTCCCGGTTGCCCCTCTTCCAGGCCAGCTCTCTGCTGTGGCCAGGGAGTGCAGTGGAGATGGCCCAAGTGCTTGGGCCCTGCACCCCATGGGAGACCAGGAGAAGCACCTGGCTCCTGCCACCGGATCAGCGCAGTGCGCCGGCCGCAGCACGCCTACCGCGGCGGCCATTGGAGGGTGAACCAACGGCAAAAGGAAGACCTTTCTCTCTGTCTCTCTCTCTCTCACTGTCCACTCTGCTGGTCAAAAAACAAAAACAAAAACAAAACAAAAAACAACAACAACAAAAAAAAAAACAGCTTTGAGACCAGCATTGTGGCATAGCAGGTTAAGAGGCCTCACTTGTGATGCCTATATCGGAACCCCAGTTCAAATCCAGGCTACTCTGCTTCCAATTCAACTTCCTGCTAATGCTCCTGGGAAGGCAGCAGATGATGACCCAACTTCCTGGGCCCCTATACCCTTGTGGGAGACCAGGATGAGGTTCCTGGCTCCTGGCTTCAGCCTGGCCTAGCCTCAACTGTTGTAGCCATCTGGGGGGTAAACCAGCAGATTGAAGATGTCTCTCTTTCTCAAATAAATGAATCTTTGAAAAGTAGTAAAAATTGCCCTTTAGATGAATGAACATCATAGTTCTCTAGTTACATGGGAGAAATGAAAATCAGCCGTGAGGACCACAGGCTATTAAGACCAGTACCCCTGGGAAGGACTGATATAGCCATTTCTGCCTATGACCAGCAGTTCTTTAAATTGCGTGCTGGGGCTGGCGCTGTGGCATAGTGGGTAAAGCCATTGCCTTCAGTGCTGGCATCACATATGGGCGCTGGTTCGAGTCCTGGCTGCTCCACTTCTCATCCAGCTCTTTGCTATAGCATCAGAAGATGGCCCAAGTCCTTGGACCCCTGTACCTGCATGGGAGACCTAGAAGAAGCTCCTGGCTCCTGGCTTCAGATCAGCACAGTTCAAGGCATTGCAGCCAACTGGGGAGTGAACCAGTAGATGGAAGACCCCCCCCCCCCGCCGCCGCCTCTCCTTCTCTCTATGTGTAACTCTTTCAAATAAATAAATAAATCTTTAAACAAACAAATTAAATTACCTGCTCCTGGGGAAGCAGCAGCAGATGGCCCAAGTCTATGGGCCCCTTACACCTGTGTGGGAGACTTGGAAGAAGCTCCTCGCTCTTGGCTTTGGCCTGGCCCAGTCCTGGCCACTGCTGCCATCTGGGGAATGAACCAGCAGATGGAATATCTCTTGTCTCTCTCTTCTCTCTGTAACTCTTCCAAATAAGTAAAATTAGAAGGAAAAAAAAAGGGGGCCACTGAGTATTTTTTAGGTTAAGAACAGTTTCTCTTCTGAATGGCAGGTTTGCTGTGGGAACTGGCCAGTGCTTTGTGGGCTTGGCTCAGGTACACTCAGGTGGACAGGTCAGTTCTGGGTGGTGCACACTTGGGCTCTGCCCTCCCAAGTGTGTGTTTGTCCCATATGTAAGTAGAACTGGGGGTTCTTCAGGACCAAATGTCTCCATTGTAGGCAGTTAGAAACTCTTTTAAGGATATCATTTAATCTTTTTTTCCCTCCTTTTTGGCAAATGCTAGGTTGCATCGTGGTTACTTGAAAGGCAGAATTGTTTTTCCAGTTGATTTGCAGATTCGGCAAAGGCTACTTCATCTCCTTCCTCTGGGGCCTGTGTTGATGGGTTCTCCCAGTAGCTTCAGCACAGCACTGCCTTTACCGTGCTGTCTCTGACTTCCTCTTTCGCTGCTGGCTAAGAGTTGCTGTTCCCTGGCAGCTTGCCAAGCACGTGGCCGCGTGCTGAATATGACAGAAGTGAGCACAGGGGAACCGCCGTCACTCATGTCCCTGTTTCTGTTTGCAGAGTCCGTTTGGTAGAACGAGGATCGCCTCATAGCTTGCCCTTGATGGAATCGGGGAAAGTAAGTACTGAAAGTAGGAAGACGCACTTCTGCAGGAGTTTGCAGTGTATGGACTTTGAAAGTTTGAGAACTGTATTTTGCAGAATATTTTTGTTCCCAAAAAGTATTTCAAAGATAACATATCAGAACTGAGTTTGACCATAAGTGCAGAAACACAGAGTAATTGTGTTCTAAAAAATTTAGATGTTTCATTTCTCATGTGAAATCATGGAAGAGGCATGTATTACCCTGTAAAACCACCAGGGCTGTGCCCTCTGTCTTGTTCTGCTCTTGTGGGCCTCCATTCCCACATACCACAAGGTCTAAGATGGCTACTCCAGCCTCAGCCATCATTTTCACATTCCAGTCAGCAGCAGGAGAAACTGAGACAGAGGAAGGAGACAAAGCCCTCCAGCCATAAAGAAAGTTCCTAGACTGTCTCACACTTAAATATCACTGACCTAGCTAAAGGGAGGTTCGGAACCTATCATAGTGATTCTGAACTCCATGGGACTAGCTAAAAATCATGGTACCTGTTACTATACAAGTAGGCAATGATCAGTTATCAGTGGACAACTAGTAGTTTGTGCTACAGGAGTTTTTTATTTATTCGTTTGTTTATTTTTAATAGAACTAAAGGATAAGAAACATATTTAAAATAAAGACCTTTGCTGTTTCCTCCTGGGCCTTCACTGTCAGATCCCTTCTCTACTTGACCTGACTCTGAAAACATCTTGTGTTCCTTCTGGGCCTTTCATTGTCTGTGCCTACATGCATGCAGGATAGAGTTCTTCGTCAGGTTGGTTCTCAGAGCAAGATGCTCGCCACCCAGCCCGCCGCCATCTGGCGGCTGCTAGTCAGCTGCGGAAACCACACTTCCAACTTGAGGCACAGCATCACTGTTCCAAGAAATCCGGTGTTTTCACTGCCAGGCGCTTTCCTTATCCCAGTCATAGGAGTGTGACAGACACAGACTGCACGCGAGATTTTGAACATGCACTTTTGACTCCTTGCCATATGTGATCCCAGTGGGATGGGAACATTTCCATTAAGAAGGAGATGCTTAATATTGATAGCCATTCCAATAGATGTTTACCTGCAGGAAAAATGTTTGGGTTGAAATACAGTTTCCATTGAAAATCCAATGGAGAAGTAGACATCAGTGCAGATATTCCAAGCAGAGGCCACACAACCATGCCAGGAGTTGACACACAGCCTTTTACTCCTGGCCACCACAAAAGCAGCTTCCTACTAACTCACTTTGCAGAAGCATTGTGGGTTATCTTGCATCTCCCCTCACTGCTGCAGACTTCATTCTGTGACATCCTTAGTGCAGTCACTGTACGCATCACCCTTCACTTGTGCCCATGTGTCATGCTGTGAGGTGTGTTCACACTTAGAGTAAATAAGAATTCATTGAAATAACAGGAAGATCTTGTTGGCAAGTGTCAGGCTGTGTCACGTGTTATATCGTTTATCAAGTTTTTGCTCAAAATTATTTGTTAGTGACTTTTAGCAGATTTTTTCCCCAGCATTATTGAAGTATGATTGACAATTAAAAGTCTTAACTTTAAGGTCACTTTAACATATGATATATTATTGTGGTAATAATTATGATGAAAATGAAATTGGTATGCGGTAATTTTAGAACGATATACAATTCTCAGGTATGTAATTTTGATTTAATGTTGCACCTTTCGAAAGGAAATAGGAGCATGGCATAAAGACAAGGTTGAGGTTGATTTGTGAGTGATTTCTCCCTATTTTTCTTTCCAGTAACAAAGGTTTTCTCCTCCCCCAAATAGATACTTCCAGGGGTTCGGATCATAATTGCCAATCCGGAAACAAAAGGGCCACTGGGGGACTCACACCTTGGAGAGGTGAGTTACAGAGTGGTCTCTGTATGACGCGACCTCCAAGACCAAGCATTCTTCACGTACATAGATCCTCAGCACAGCACTCAGTTTAAGTTGCATAAGCCATGGTTGGTTGGGAGATGAGTCAAGATAAGCTTGATTGCTTAAATGCCTCCGTGAAAGGAAATATGATAGATTATCTTCAAAAAATTCAGAAAAGAGAAAATGTAGGGGTATACAGACTGCATACCCTGACTGCGTAGCTCTCAAGTTTGTTTTCCTCCTGCTTGCCTTCATTACTGAGAAATCACCAGGAAATGACAGAGAAACCTACAAAGGAAGTAACAGCTGGACTTAGAATTGTCGCAACATCAATAAATGGTAGCAAGCAGAAAAGACAAATGACAATTACGTATTTATTTCAGCCAGGAAAGCAGAGGACACTGCCTTCCACTTTTGCTTCATTGTGTCTGTGATGCAGCCCCACCTTGGGCAGATCTTAGCTCCTCCCACTTTGCCCCCAAGCTCTGCAGGCCAGATGGGGCTGGAGAAAACACCTTCCTGCAGTGCCCCACCTAGGTCTGAATTCTTTTTGTCTTTCTTTTATTTTTAAAGATTTTATTTATTTATTTGAGAGGTAGACTTACAGAGAGGGAGAGACAGATAGGTCTTCCATTTGCTGGTTCACTCCCCAGATGGCCACAACAGCCAGAGCTGAGCCAATCTGAAGTCAGGAGCCAGGAGCTTCATCCGCATCTCCCACATGGGTGACAGGTGCCCAAGGACTTGGGCCATCTTCTGCTTTGCCCAGGCCATTTGCAAGGAGCTGGATTGGATGTGGAGCAGCCAGGTCTTGAACTGGCACCCATATGGGTCACCAGTGTCGCAGGCGGCCTTACCTTGCTGTGCCACAATGCCTGCCTCCTTCTAAGTCTGAATTTTTTTTTTTTTTTTAATTTTTGACAGGCAGAGTGGACAGTAGAGGGAGACAGAGAGAAAGGTCTTCCTTTTGCCGTTGGTTCACCCTCCAATGGCCGCCGCAGTAGGCGTGCTGCGGCCGGCGCACTGCGCTATTCCGATGGCAGGAGCCAGGTGCTTCTCCTGGTCTCCCATGGGGTGCAGGGCCCAAGCACTTGGGCCATCCTCCACTGCACTCCCTGGCCACAGCAGAGAGCTGGCCTGGAAGAGGGGCAACCGGGACAGGATCAGTGCCCCGACTGGGACTAGAACCCGGTGTGCCGGCGCCGCAAGGCGGAGGATTAGCCTGTTAAGCCACGGCGCCGGCCTAAATCTGAATTCTTATCCACTGATCTTGGGCCTCTTTGCTGCTGGGCAGCCCTGCATCAAATTTCTTGCCTGTCTTCCCTTCTCCTCACTCTACTCTTCACTTGCTTCTTCACTGAGGAAGCAGAGGGTATCAGAAAAGGCTACAGCTTGAGTCGCATTCTCCTTGTCTGGTGCCAGCACTTTTACCTTCACTCCTGTTACCCCACCTAAGTGCAAACCCACCATGTGCACCGGATGGAACCCCCTCTGGCTCAACCAGAGCTGGTTTTTGCCCCTCCCCCTGAATGTCTCAATCATGTGAAGATCATAACTGAAATGATGCTGCTCTACTCTGCTCCTATTTGAGAGAACTTTCTAGAAATGAAACTGGAATGTAGATGCTGCTTCTTGGGGCACCTGGAGAGGACCCCTACAACTACTACCCTTGGCACTGGTTCTGAGCAGCTCACGCTAGGGCCCAGGGAGGGCTGATATCAGATCCCTGGCCCCTCAGGGCCACCAAAACTGGTGAAATTCGCAAGTTCATATTTTTGTTGGGAATGCACTTTTCCCTACCTTTATTGAGGAATAACTACCAAAGTTACATAAATCAAGACGTACGATATGATGCTTTTGTGGAAGTATATATTGTGGAGTGATTTACCAAAATCAAGTTAGTTAACATACCCATCACCTCATAATTAAGTGTGTTGTGTGTGTGGTGAGAACATCTTAAGACGTACTCTCTTAGGAAATTTCAAGTTAACAACTACAGTCAGCATGTTATACATTATATCCCCAGAACTTATTTGTCTTATAACAGAAGGTTTGTGCCCTTTGAGTAACATTTTCCCAGCTCCCTCTCTCTTCACCAGCTCCTGCAGCCATTGTACTCCGTCTTCTGTGAGATAACTTTGTGGATTCCAGCTATAAGTGAAACCATGCAGCATCTGTCTCTGTGCTTGGTTCACGTAGCACATCATGTCCTTGCTGTCAGATGTGTCCGCATTTCCTGATTTTTTTAAGCTTGAAAAAAATTCCATCGTCTCAGCAAGGACAATGTTGTGTGGGGAAGTAGAGACCAGTTATCTTTTCCCCCTTTGAGGATATACCTTCTCTCTTTGTTTTACTCTTGTTTTTACTAAGGGCCTGCTGTGTGCCAGGCTCTGCTTGGGGGGATGGGGTTTCAGTGGTGGACAAGGCAGAGTTTCTGACTTGAAGGAACTTGAGCATTTTGCACTGTAAACACTCAGGAAAGGATGCCAGCAGCCAGCCTCAGATTACTGTACGCTCTCCAGAGTCTGAGATCCTGCCCTTGATCCTCGTGCAGACAAAACTGCATGAGGTCTTCGGAATTTTATTGCCTTAACCATTTCCATTAGTTGTCTCCATGGTTCTGTATGATCTCCATGGTCATCGCTAAGGGTCAACCTCGTCTTTGCTTACCCATCTCCCCAAATGTCGGGCCTTCAGCCATTTTTATTTCCCATTTTCTGATGCTACATACCCATCTCCCATCTCTGTTGCTTTGTGTTGTTTTATTCCCATTTGCTTCCAGACATACACTGACTGGTTAAAAGGGTTCCGGAAAAGCAATCTCAAAATCCTTTTGTCATGTTTTCCCAATTACTCTTCAAAAACATTTGGGAAAAGTACAAGGAAACTATTATGACTTGGTTCATGGATATGTTTGTTTTTAGAAGCTATTTTTAAATCTTTACTTAATCTGCTTTATTTAAATTTCCAACAGATGGATGGCTTGGCCATAAACTTGGTATAGTGCCTTCATTTCGGTAAACTCTGTGGGTATCTGTGTGTTTCCCCAGAGACCTGGGTAAGATTAGCGCCATCTTGTGTGTTCAGTCCAAGGAAACTTAACATCACCGCGTGCAGCTGATGAATTAGACGAGCAATTTTAGCCTCGCTTCCCTGGAGATGATCTCAAGTGAGCTTGCTCACTGCGATATTTTGCTCCTTTGCAGATTTGGGTTCACAGCGCCCACAATGCCAGTGGTTATTTTACTATTTATGGAGACGAATCCCTCCAGTCGGATCATTTCAACTCAAGATTAAGTTTTGGAGACACACAGACCATCTGGGCGCGAACAGGCTACTTGGGATTCCTGCGGAGAACTGAGCTCACAGATGCAAATGGAGGTGAGTTCTGGCTGATGGCCTCCACCAAGCGGGAACAGGGCACAGTCTGAGCTCTGAGATAGTCAGAGCCAGGAGGACGCGTGTATGCTTGCTGCATGCACACTCAAAGCAGCCGAGGTTAAAAGGAAGGTAAAACGCAGTTGTCCACTAAGCTGCAACTGGGTGCCACCTACCCACTGTGTGCCTAAGGAACAAGAGGCACTGGAAAGCAGGGAGGCCCTGGGCTGCTTAGTGCAGGCTCCCCTGTTCCCCACAACAAAGCCCCGAAACCACAGCTCCTGACCCCTTGCCACCTCCAGAGGCTGCTCACTCCCACCGAGGCCCGTCTGCAAGGGAAGCTGGCCTGGCAGCTGCCTCTTCCAGGGCCACTTCTGCTCTTGTCTGGGCAGGGGAAGGCCCTGAGGCTCTTGGGCCTTCGTGGTCATCTCTGTAAACTCCAGAGAGCAGGGCCTGGTGCCCATGTGAGCAGTGGGGCAGGACAGCTGCTGCCAGCTGCCTGCATGCCCTGCTGAGGACGGCAAGGCCAGGGGCGTTCGTGAAGCCGAGATGTAAAAGCTTGCTTTGCGCAGCTGTTTGCTGATTCCAGATTCCCCCCTCACTTCCTTAACTCTGTGACAAATGGAGGCAAGATGTGGGTATTTCCCAAGCTTAGGGGCTGAGACTCTGGGTGAGCTCCTGTCCAACCAAGACCCCAGGGAGATGAGTTCCTAGATGTCTGTGAGGCTTACTGACACTCCTGTCTACCACACCTACACTCACCTGGCCCAGCGGGGGCTAGACTGAAGGCCAAAGTGAAAACATTCAGGCACAAGCCTTGCATTGTGGGAAATTGTGGACTGGTAGTTCTGAGCGTGCTCTCTGGGGTTCCTGTGAAGAGCTAAGCTGGTGTGATTGATAGCCCCAAGGAAGGCTCAGGAAAACCAGGGTGTGGGTGCAGCTCCTCACCTCCCCAGTCCTCTGAGAGATGTGGGAGGGGCTGCTTTGCTCTGCCATGAGCAGAAGCTGGCCACTGCGTCCCTGCACAAGCTTAGGAACAATGCTTTATTTTCTGTGTCTCTTGGGTCTTTCATATTTGCCCTGATGTACCTACTACTCCATAACAAAGTAAGAATGTATTTCTTTAGTTTCAAGGAAAGATAGAACTACATAATGTCACTGTCATTACTCTAAGTTTGGCATGAAGAATACAAACGAAGTTCATGGTTCCATGAGCTATGCCTTCTTCTCCTGTGTATCCATGGGATTAGTAACTCACTGAGCGACTTGCATGAGAGAGCCAGAGAGGTCTGGGTTTAACTTCGCTATACCAAGTCCCATGTGACTTTGAGCGGACAGAGCCCTTGAGTCCTTGGCAAGTGTGTCCTGGTCCACAGCGGCTGTTAGGTCCTCGCTGGGTACTGAGTCCCTTAGTTGCACGTGATTAATATGCGATCACGGATTTGACAGCGCACAGCCGTCTGTCCAAGAAAGGATCGACTTCTCCCAGATGTACAGATTTAGGGACAGGACAGGGCAAGTGACAGAGGGGATGTCTTGACCACCAGCCTCTGGGGAAATGGCCTTCTCATGAGCGCCCCTGCCTGCAGCAGCCCTCCCTCGGCTGAGCAACCCCGAGAAACGGGAAACAGTGACCCCGTTTTTGAATCACTTTAAAAAAGGAAGACGGGACCAGTGTTCATCATGGAGAGGCTCAGGCTGCCACCAACAATGCCAGTGTGCCATAGTTTGAGCCCTGGGTGCTCCACCAATCAAGTTCCCTACTAACGCACCTGGCCCCAAGGACTTAAGTTCCTGCCATCACGTGGGTGACCCAGATACAGTTCCTTGCTCCTGGCTGTTGCAGCTGTTTGGTGAAGAAACCAGTGACAGGAAGCTGCCTCTCTCTCAGGCGCTCACTCTCTGCCTTTCAGACAAATATTTTTAAAAAAGAAAAAAAAAAAGACCCGACCTGCATTGCTATGAAGCTCACCCACACTTTTGTTCCCAAACAGAGCGCCACGATGCCCTGTATGTGGTGGGGGCACTGGATGAAGCCATGGAGCTGCGGGGGATGAGGTATCACCCCATAGACATCGAGACCTCGGTCATCAGGGCCCACAAAAGCGTCACAGAATGGTAAGTGGTGTGGCCTGGCCGTGGGTACTGTATGCGAGTCAGGAGTAGAATGTCTGAGGCCTTAGGAGGAGCAGCCGCGCGGCACAGCGGAGAAGAGAGCTTTGGTAACATGGGCAGTGCAGTGCGATGGAGCATTTGACTGGGAACCTGGTGTCTTTGGGGGTAAGAGCAGAAAGCACTCCCACATACAACAAGTGTGTCGTGTCGTGTGGCGTGCCACTTGAAAATGGTGAACTTTCATTGCCGGAAGAACTCCTCTTAACATTTCCCAGGAAGCCCAGGTGTCAGCTCCACGTTTTTAACTTCTAAAAGCATGCAGTGGGGAAAAAAGTTCACTCCCCATGCATTGTAGGCACGGAAATCGCTTTGTGACTGTCAGCTCAGGAAATGTATGAGTCCCAAGCTATGAGATGGGAGGAGAGGCAGCAACACGGCCAGGCCTCACTAGAGATGACTTCAAAGGAAGAACCGCATGAATTAACCCAGAGTAGAAAATGACCAAGTGCCCACACGTGCTCCCTACCATGGAGGGACCTGGGGAGAGGCTGTCCTGGACCCTCCCTGGAAGCTGGGACTTGGCCTTCATCTCTGGCAATGTCGGTCATGGTGCCGGTGCCCCCTAAGCAAGAGCAGGTGTTCACAGCCATGCCCTCACCAGTGTCCTTGGTGTTGGGGAGCCGTCAGTCAGGCGGCTGAAGTGTGGCAGGTTCAGGGCTTCCTCACACCCGCTCAGTGCTTTTATGTTTCTTTCAAGAAAAGAAAAATGCAAAAAGTGACTCAAAGCCACCACCCAGTTCTGCGAGCCAGCATTAGAAAGTTCACACATTCTATAAAGTAAAGCACGGGGTGTATGCTTCCACCAACTGAGCAGACTGAACACTGCAGTGCTCTTCCCGCTGTGCAGCACAAGATGTCAGGTGAAACCCTCATGGCTGAATCGCCCGTGTGGGCTGACCATCGCTGGGTCACACCTTCCCGGCTGCTTCTGTGTGGGCTCGTGTGTGAACGTCTCACTCGGCTTGGCTGAGAGTGTGGACCCGGGGCGCTTCTCTTCACATTCCTCCTTTGCCTACACCAAAGGGCACCAGCACAGACACAGGCCCGGCCTGGCACAGCAGGACGAGCCCATACAGCCTGGCCCTGTGCTACCATTGTCCCCTCAGCACACATGGCACCTGTGCCACCGTCAGGCGGGAGCACAGATGAGGGAGGGGGCGGCCTAGCAGCACCTGCAGCCGCCACACGCACACCCTGAGCAGGGTGCTCTGAGGGTAGAGGCCGTGGCACAGTGCGCTCAGTGGAGCTGGTGACCAGGGATGTCAGGCCTCCCACTGCCTCCAGGAGGCTGGAGCCGCACCACAGACTCCCCTCTCAGCAGGTGCCACACTCGTCCTCTCTTCTCTTGCAGCGCCGTGTTCACCTGGACAAATTTGCTGGTGGTTGTGGTTGAGCTGGACGGGTCAGAACAGGAGGCCTTGGACCTGGTTCCCTTGGTGACCAACGTGGTCCTGGAGGAGCACTACCTGATCGTGGGCGTGGTGGTGGTGGTGGACATCGGGGTCATCCCCATCAACTCGCGGGGGGAGAAGCAGCGCATGCACCTGCGGGATGGCTTCCTGGCCGACCAGCTGGACCCCATCTACGTGGCCTACAACATGTAGCCTCGCGTCTCTCTGGCTTCCGTGGACCTTTCTGGAGGCGGGAAGCGTTTGCTCGGTGTCCAGCGGAACGCGCAGCCCCGCAAGGGCCACGTTTCGCCCGAAGGGAGCCTTGCGCGGCGGGCCGGGAAGGGGATGAGGACGACGTCTCAGAGCGGTCGCGATTGGCATGGAGATGAAATGGGAACTGACCACTGGATTCGCTCAGAAGGACTTCGGGTTATACTGCCTTCAGTTTGTTGGAAAAGCTCATTTCAAAAACTTTCTTTTCTTTTTTTTTTTAACTATTGGATAATAAGTGCTTTCTTCGTAAATGTGGTATTTTGTTAAGCCGAAATAGCAATTAAAAAAATATTCTGCCCTCCTGATGGGTTCTTTTAAACAATTTATGTAGTGTGACAAAAAAAATTTGTTTTCTCTGTTTTAATGTGTCATGAAATCTTAATGACATGGATCTGTTACTAATTTAAGCCATTGCTAGAACTCATCCTTTTAGGAAAGTTTATTGAGGTACGAGAAAACCTTCCAAATAGCACCTTCCAATTAGATTTTAGCAGCTTTCTTTGTCAGAAATGTGCTGAAGAAACAAAGCCTAATATACGGCCTTTGAGGTTAGCATAGAATGAGAAGAAATTATAAATAAGGTGTATTTCGGCAATTATCTTGCAAATATCTTTGTACTAAACTAAAAAGATAAAATAAGTTAACTTCCTCAATATGTAATTATGTACAAAATGTTTAATTTATTTTGATCTCTTTAGAAGTATAAAAGAGAAAAACATTCAAGAATATTAAAGTCTTGTAATGTTTGCTAATATAAAAAAAGTGTTGTATTATCTTGCGTGGATAGTATCACAACAAATATATATATATGAAATATAAATTCACTAATGAAAAAGGAGATTTTAAAGTTTAAACGCAGAGCTTGTCACTTGCATGGTGCGTCCTCCACTGTACTCACATACACTTTGCTGTTGCGAGCAATCCCGGATCGCCAGGGAGCCCCGTCTCAACGTTTCTTCTAGAACAGAGGCCAGCAAGTGAAGTGACTGCCATCTCAAAGATGGTGAAGGAATTTAAAGCAAAATGTGCACTAATTTTTTTTTTTTCCTTTGGTGGGGACAACAGTTGAATGCGTTTGTTCCAGCATGTGCTGACAACACTGAGGGGGGCTTTAGGTTGGCAAGAATAGCCCTGTCTAGTTAGCTGCGAGAATTTGTTGTACACTTTCAGCCTTTTTGTTAGTGTCATCTCTCTGGGGTCCTCGGTGTGCAGAGCCATGATCCTCTGTGGTCGTTTGTGCTGGGTGGCACCAGTTGCCCTCCGTCGGCCCCCTGTGCAGAGTGGACAGAATGTCCAGTAGGACTTGAAGGGACAAGACTCCCCTAAGTGGTGTCCCCTTGTCTTTACGCCCAACTTACTCTGGGGGAACTCCTGGTCTTTGGGGTTTCCTAGCGTGGCGGTGAGCAAAAACCCCGCCCATGGGGATTCCCAGCAGACCCCCAGCTGAGGCGCAAGGCCTCCTGGCAGAGTTGTTTGCTCACCTGCGGGCTGTGCTGCAGCCGCCTCACACGCCTTTTGGTTTGCCAAGCACGTCTGTGTGTTGCCATGAGCTGGCCTGTCTGGATCCACCCAAGAAGCAGGTGTCAGCAATCCAAGAGGAGTCGTTAGTGCTGCCCCGGTATGATCCTGCACTGCCGCTCAGTACTAGATCTGCACCACCAAGACTGTGGGGTTTTTATTATTGTTACTATTATTATTATTTCTTTGCAGGCAGTATCTTTGTCTGCCTTGGTGACCAGCCAGCAGTAAGCCCTTTGCTAAAAGAGAATTCAGTTTGACTTCCGAGATCCGAGGCTGATTGTTGCAAAAAGATTTTAGGTGACACACGTTTTTAGATTTCTAAATTTGTCTGCCTATGGTGCATCTTCCCACCGCTACAAGGCATTTGATCTTACACTGTTGTTGGACTCCATTGCTCGTGTGTATTTCTCTACACGCCTCAGCCACACATTCCTACAGTCTTCTGCTTCCTGAGGGCAGAGAGCACCACAGTAACACACAGGAGCAAAGAGGGCACTTTGGTACACACACCTATGTTGCTTAAAGGCAGGGGGGCTTTAGAGAAGGTCCCGATGATGAGACACAGTCGCAGTGTGCAGGGCAGCTGGCGAGGTCCAGCGGACATCCGGAAACAAGACAAATTCAGATGACACTTCAAACACAACTTTTAACTCTCACCGTATCAACTTGACATTCAAGGCGGGGTGGGGGGTGGGCGCTGCAGTGCAGGTGTGAGCTCCGTCTCTCCTGTGCCCTGTCATCTCTGATGGTAGAGTTTAGGCTCAAAAGAGTTGGTGGGCTGGGATCGAAGCGTAGTTGTGCAAGAAAAAGGAAAGAAGACACTGACGTACCACCAGTTTCAGCAATAAAGAGGGATCGTTCTGTATTAGCAATTGTACTGTAGATAAATCACTCATGAGAATGTAAAAACTGTTTGTCTTGTGACCTTGTGCTTTTGAAGTCAGACAAAACCGTGTAATCAACTTGCAGGAACAGAGGGTACAACAGTGAACATTGAAACACAGACCTAATCAAACAGGAGCAGGTTCCTCATGGTGCTTGTTTATTATATATATATTTAACCCTGCTTGACACTTTACCCGAGGGAAACCGTCCCTGTTATCAGTTGAATGTTAGCAGCGTTATTTCAGAGTGTGGTGACTGGTTCGAGAAACTCAGATGCTCAACCAATCACAGTTTCAAACAAAATTTTTATGTGCAAAGGACAGCAACCTTCTTGTATGTTAAACCACCAGTACGCTTTGTACATCTGTGATAACGCCTGTTTTATATTCAAATGAACAAATAAAAGCTTTTATTTTTGTTGCTCTGAAAATAGCAGTTTCTTAATTGGTACCCTGGAAAACAAAAAACAAAAAACAACAACAACAAAAAAAAAAAAACCAAAAAAGGCCTGGGACAGCTTCAGTCCTAGGAAGGAAGCGATTCCTACAGGGAAATGTACCTGACTCTGTTTACATGATTTGTTGCATAACTTAGTACAGATGATCATACTTTGGACAATGTTTAAATTTTGATGTGGGCATTTATTGCTAAAAACAATTCCTATGGCAACAAATGTTTTGTGAAATGTTTTTTTAATTCTTTTAAATATATCTAAATATATTTGTTCACATTTTGCTGCAAGTGTACAGATTATTGGTCACTCTTTTTTTGGGACAGACGGCAGACATGAGTCCTGTGTGCAAACTCTACGTGTTAGCGCTACCCCAGGAAACCTCAGCGTGGCAGGAAGTCGTGCTGTTTGGCTGTTGCAGCCCAAATTCTCTTATTTATTTGACAAAGCAAAAGCTTTGTCTTTCACCCAAGTTTTGAGAATTCTTACAGTCTTGTCATTTGGAAAGCAGGCTAAACGACCTTCAGTCTAATAACCATAAAAAGGCAAATGTTTATAAACATAAAAATCAATGGAACTCCAGTCTGCACATGGCCCATCAGGTTTAGCCTAAGTGCCTTGGTATTAGAAGTCCCCTAGCCTCAGCTGTCCTCAGGCCTATGCCACACTGACTGGGGGCCAATGCTTTGTGTGTATGAAACATGATGTGAGAACCACCTGGCTCCGTCAGCTTAAGCAGAATATTGCAAGGAGGGGGTGCTTCCTCACAGGCCCCAGTTTCTCAGCTGGCAGCCCCCACCACCATGACTGGTCAGATACAAACAAGGTGACCAAGAGATCAGGCTCACGTGAGTGAGTGCACGCATGTCCATGCACATTCAAGCACTTGTATATGAATGTAGAATTTTCTGTGGTGATGTTGTATTCTACATCCTCCACAGCCTCTAATACAAGACGTGAGTTCTTGCAGCATAATCGGTAGTCTCGTGGATGGCTGGTCCACTGTCGCTCTGACTTAGGACTCCTTTGGGACATCTCGGCATACTGGGGTTGGGGTGGTCTGTCTGCCTGGACAGAAGCAGAGCTTACGTCTTTGGAGGGACGTTCCTGGAGAAGAGGGTCATTCCCTAACAGCCACATCTGCTGTGACTACGCCTTCCAAGTAGGATTTGCAATCCCTACTGACATGTTAACATTTGATTTTCAACCGTATTCCAGAAGGTGATGCCTGGGACCCTGCTGGGCCTGAGTTACCTCTCTTCAGACTAAGGACTTCAGCTGGTGTCAGCTTTCCTTCCCTGAGACGGGCACATGGTGCTCAAGCCTTGTAGATTCTGTCGCTACCTCTTCCTATTCTTTTTGTAGTCATTAAGGTTAATTCTATAAACAAAATAACTGAGCAAAACTTGTCTGATACCTTAGCAAGTGATTGGAATTGGTCCTCGTGCTAAGGTGGCCTTGTCTCTGTGCTGGCATCTCTGGATAGCTGACATGACCAGCTCACCCTGGCTTGTTTGGAGAGTCTAGTGATGCTCCAACTCCACACACCCCAAACCCACTCCCAACTTCACTCCTTCCCCAGGTAGAGTCGGCTTGTATTGGTCTCTTCACTGTGGTCAGTTGCGCCCATTTTGAACTGGTGTTCACAGCGGACATAGAAAGAGACAGCAAGCTTTTGTCACTGCTTCAGAGACTTTTTTTTTTTAAAGATTTTTAAAATTTATTTGACAGAGTTACAGACAGAGAGAGAGAGACAGAGAGAAAGGTCTCCCTTCTGTTGGTTCACTCCCTAAATATCCGCAATGGCCCGAGCTGCGCCGATCCAAAGCCAGGAGCCAGGTGCTTCCTCCTGGTCTCCCATGCAGGTGCAGGGGCTCAAGCACCTGGGCCATCCTCCACTTCCCTGCCGGGTCACAGCAGAGAGCTGGACTGGAAGAGGAGCAACTGGGACTAGAACCAGCACCCATATCATACGCTGGCACCGCAGGTGGAGGATTAACCTAGTGCACCACGGCACCGGCCCCGAGACTTTAATTTTTGAACTGTACCAGCTATCTGGGGACATAACTTCTACACACCAGGCAAGGAAGGATCAAGAAGGCAGAGGTAAAGCACCTGAGGAAGTTTGCTCACATAGCATGGTGTGAGTGTGTGTGTGTGTGTGGGGTGGTGATATTTAACTCCAGTTTCTGCCCCATGAGAGGAGTGTGTGAGACATACTAACTGTGCACCTGCAGACAGCAGGCCCCAGGGTTGCTGTCCATGGTTCATGAGGTATAGAATGACCTGTGAGATGGTAAGGTGGGAAGAAAGAATGGCAGTGTTTTGGAGGAGCTGGTTCCTAATGCTTGGGGGTATGGAGGAGGGAACATCTCACTTAGTCTGTTTGCTCGTTCTTGGTGTGACACTGGCTTGTGGGAGCTCTCTCTGAACTTGTCTAGCTCCCCCCGGATGAGTTCCTGGGGAATGGCGCAGATTGTCTCTGCATGCCCACCACAAAGCCTGGCATTCGGTGAGCACTTCCAAAGGGCTTCTGTAGGCCTCTTCAAGGACAAGTAGAACCACATGTTTCCATGAAGGAAGAGCTCAAAACCCTTCTGGTGGCTGGGCGGTGGGCTAGAAAATAGGAGAACTAGAAATATGATGGACCTCATTTTTATAATCCAGAAGATACTGATAAATCCTTCCAGCTACCAAGATTTTGGTCATCAAAGGTATTAGTTATAATACACTGTAGTTGGTTCTTAAAAGTCCTTATGATTTGACAAATGACTGGAAATAACAGAAAGGCGATAAAGGATGGCACAGGGGGGAAAGGAGTTAGAAATAAATGATGGCGCTCATGAGCACATAATTTATTCACAAGATAACAGCATATTAGATACTCACAAAATGAGAAATTTATAGAAATTGAAAGTAGGAAGAAAGAATAGAAGTATAGAGCAGAGGCCGGTGCTGTGGTGTAGCGGGTAAAGCTGCCACCTGCAGTGCCGGCATCACATATAAGCGCTGGTTTGAGTCCCAGCTGCTCCACTTCCAATCCAGCTCTCTGCTGTGGCCTGGGAAACATTAGAAGGTGGCCCAAGTCCTTGGGCCCCTGCACTGTCGTGGGAGACCCAGCAGAAGCTCCTGGCTCCTGGCTTCGGATCGGCGCAGCTCTGGCTATTGCAGCCGGTGCAGGAGTGAACCATCGGATGGAAGACCTTTCTCTCTCTCTCTCTCTCTCTCTGCCTCTGTGTTTGTGTGTGTGTGTGTGTTTATTTGACTTTCAAATTAATAAATAAATCTAAAAGCGGGGGGAGTATAGACTGGACATCAAGATGATCGGGGCCTTTCTGGATCATGCACTGCATGTTTGGGAGAGAATGGAGTGCAAAGAGAATCATCTCCATTTTGCTACCATGAGAAGAACATTCTGAGTGCCAGAGCCGGATCCCATCAAATAGAGAACCGCCGAGACCGAGGCATCCTGGGGCCTGTACTCTAGCCAAGCCTTTGGAGAGTATCTTCCAGGGATCTTCTTGTGAGAAGTCTTACTCTTGTACTCCATCACAGGCAGGGACTAGAATCTGAGCCGTTTACAAATGTACAGTAAATGGTGCCAGAATGCTTATTCATAGATCTGTGCTTTAAAAGACCTCCTGAGCACCCATTCTGAAGATCACCTTTGTTCTAGGAGTGGACCAGAGACTGAGTGGAGCATCCAAGAGAGGGTGTGGCTCAGGCTCACAAACAGACATGAACTGGAAATGACAGCAGACAACCTCAGGATCCCACTGGGGTTGCCATGGGAGACAGCCTCCTCATCCTATACCGAACACTGATGGGGAACTCACAACTCGCACAGATGCTCACTCCCCCCCCCCCCCCCAAGGATTTGGAAACAGAATCTAAGAAGCAAAAGAGACTGTTTACTTAATGTGAGACTAAACTTGCTTCTAGAATATTCTGAATGATCCAACTTCTACACCTACAACCCAGTGCCCACCTGAGTACCAGGGATGCAGGCCCAGATGAAGCAGCCACAGACCCCTAAAGAACCAGTTCATGGCCCTCCTGGTCATTCACCTTCAAGTCAAGGAAGACTGAGAAATAGGGTATGGACATTTATGCAGGTGGCTGAAGAAGGTTTGGAAGGCTTTGTCACGATGGCCTGAGGCTGCCACACAACACTTTTTTTTTTAAAAAAAGATTTATTTATTTATTTGAAAAGCAGAATCACACAGAGAGAAGGAGAGGCAGAGAGCAAGAGAGAGAGAGAGAGGGAGGGAGGGAGAGAGAGAGAGAGAGAGAGAGAAGTCCTTCATCTGCTGGCTTACTCCCCAGATGACTGCAATGGCTAGAGCTGCACCGATCCAAAGCCAGGAGCCAGGAGCTTCTTCCGGGTCTCCCATGTGGGTACAGGGGCCCAAGGACTTGGGCCATCCTCCACTGCCTTCCCTAGCCATAGCAGAGAGCTGGTTCGGAAGAGAAGCAGCTGGGACTAGAACTGGTGCCCATATGGGATGCCAGCACTGCAGGCAGCGGCTTTACCCCTATGCCACAGCACTGGTGCCACTCAACACTGTCATTCACAGCCCAAGCTGATGTTTCCAGAGCCTGCTGCTGACTACAGAACACATCTTAGCCTGCCGTCTCTGCAGCTCTGCAACTGAGGCCCCGGGATGCCTCGGTCTTGGCGGTTCTCTATTTGATGGGATCCAGCTCGGGCACTCAGAATGTTCTTTTCATGGTAGCAAAATGGAGATAATTCTCTTTGCACAGTAAATGTGCTGTACATCATTTACTTCCTGTCTCTGAGGAGCCTTGGGAGACCCCTGTGGGCCAAGGCCATTGTACTGGATTCTTTGTCTAGTTGGTGGCCACTTGGCTCTCTGTTCACCACAAGATAAGAGGTAGTGGCTTCAGTGGAGGAAATGAGCTGAAATGAGTTGTAAAAATCAGCTAAAAAATCTTTGGAAATTCCATGTGCATTCAAGCAAAATCGGTGATGCCTAAGTAAACCCTTTTATGCCAGCCCATGTTTGAGTCCTGTCTCATCGTCCTGGTTCCACATTCCATCGCAGCACAAAACTGCATCATCTGAGGTCCCTCCAGCTCATGTTTGAGTGAGTGTTAAGTCATCTCTTACTGTCATCAAATAGGGGACCCCAAGCACTTGGGCCACCTCTGCTGCTTTTCTCAGGTCATTAGCAGGCAGCTGGATTGGAAGAGGAGCAGCTGGGACTAGAACCTGCGATTGTACGGGATGCCGGCGCAGATGGTGCCTTAACCCAGAGCACCACGGCACTGGCCCTGATACCGATCCTCGTAACAGTTCTCTCCGTATGTAAGACAGAATTGTTCAGCACAGCGGAATCTCCAGAACTTGCTCATTGCGCATCAGCAACTCCCCTCCCGCCAGTCAGTGACAGTGCTGCTCTCTGGCTCCGTGAGTGTGACTGTTTTAGATCCTGCATGGCAGTGAGATTTTGAAGTATTTGTCCGTCTGTGGCTGATTTCCTTCACTGAGCCTGGTATCCTGGAAAGACAGCCTCCATGCCTACTCTGACATATGCCACTTTGGCTTGAAGATCATTTCCAGCTAAAGACACTTGGCAAACAGCAGACCCGGGAGATTCTGATCGCCCTTTTCTTCCTGAGAACAGAGGAGAAAACCTCCCACATGAAAAATGCCTGGGGGAAAAGAAACAGCATTCAGTGAGAGTCTTGGATTAGACCTCGTTTTTAAATAACCTGCCTTTCCTTTGGTCTCCTCAAATAGTTTAAGCTGCTCTTCCACAATTACTTCTCTGTCCTACTATAAAAGCCTTTAGATGTTGTCTGTTCTTTGGGGTTTTATTTGCTTATGAGGGCTCCTGTGTGTGTGTGTGTGTGTGTGTAAAGATTTGTTTTTTATTTACTTGAAAGAGTTACAGAGAGAGGTAGAGACAGAGAGAAAGGTCTTCCATCTGCTGGTTCACTCCCCAAAAGACCGCAATGGCCAGAGCTGAACCAATCCAAAGCCAGGAGCCAGGAGCTTCTTCCTAGTCTCCCACGTGGGTACAGGGGCCCAAGGACTTGGGCCATCTTCTACTGCTTTCCCAGGCCATAGCAGAGAGCTGGATCGGAAGTGGAGAAGCTGGGACTCAAACTTGCGCCCATAAGGGAGGCCGGCACTGAAGGCAGCGGCTTTAACCAGGTGAGCTACAGTGCTGGCCCCTCCTGTGTTATTAAAACTTGTGTACATTTATCTGCTGGCCTTCTATTCATCTGTCATACGTCAGTTTGATTCTAAATTGCCTTCTCCGAATCCTCAGTTTCTCCATGTTGTCACTATTACATGACTGCCTTCTTTTGAAAGACTGAAGATTTCACTGTGGGTATAGACTGCATTTTCTCTCTCCATTCATGCACTGGTAGGCATCAGCTCTGGGTCTGTTCCTCTCTCCAGTATGAGATTAAGGGGGCCAATGCTGTGGCGTAGCAAGTAAAGCCCCCGCCTGCAGTGCCAGCATTCCACGTTGGTGGCAGTTCAAGTCCTATCTGCTCTTCTTCTGATCCAGCTCTCTGCTATGGCCTGGGAAAGCAGTAGAAGACGGCCCAAGTCCTTGGCCTCTGCACCCATGTGGGAGACCTGGAAGAAGCTCCTGGCTCCTGGCTTCAGATTGGCGCAGCTCTGGCCGTTACGGCCATTTGGGGAGTGAACCAGTGGATGGAAGACCTCTCTCTGTCTCTCTCTCTCTCTCTCTCTCTCTCTCTCTGCCTCTCCGCTTTCTCTGTAACTCTTTCAAATAAATACATAAATCTTTAAAAAAAAAAAAGATTAAGGAGTTGGACTAAACTAAGGATCTCGGATTGCCTTGCAAAATCAGGGTACTTGGGGTCCCTCTTCAGGGCTGTGTAATTGAAATTGTTAGTGTAGAACACCTTGACTAGATGAGACTGAAATAGATTTATGGCTTACCTTCAAGGTGGCTCAAATTCTGCCAAGAACTCCTCCCTTTACCCCCAGCTCCTAGTTACTGTGCAAGCTATTATGTTTGCTTTGTGAATAACTAGTGGAGGTACAACACTGATAGCGTCTTGTTTTTAGGTTGCTCTTTCACTCACATGTGAATGAGTGTGACTATATATAATGCTGGCATTCCATATGTGCACTGGTTCATGTCCCAGCTGCTCCACTTCCAATCCAACTCCCTGCTAATGGCCTGGGAAAAACAGCAGAGGGTGGCTCAAATGTTTGGGCCCCTGCTGCCTATATGGGAGACCCGGGTGAAGCTCTTAGCTCCTGGCTTTCTCCTGCCCCAGGCCCCAAATTCTGGCTATTTGAGGGAGTGAACCAGCAGATGAAAGATCTCTGTCTCTCTGTGTAACTCCTTTCAAAGAAATAATCTTTTAAAAGCTGAGGAATAACTTTATATGAATTACATATTGAAATGGAGCAGTATACTATTAACATTCATTTCACCTACTTTTTTAATGTGGCTATTAGAAAATTTAGTTACATGCCTTTCATTATATATATATATATATATATATATATATATATATGTAGAGAGAGAGAGAGAGAGAGAGATAGATTTAAAATGTTTTTAAAAATTTATTTGACAGAAATATAGACAGTAGAGAGAAAGAGAGAGAAAGGTCTTCCTTCCATTGGTTCACCCCTCAAATGACTGCTACAGCCGGAACTGCGCCCATCTGAAGCCAGGAGCCAGGTGCTTCTTCCTGGTCTCCCAAGCAGGTGCAGGGCCCAAGCACTTGGGTCATCCTCCACTGCCCTTCTGGGCTACAGCAGAGAGCTGGACTGGAAGAGGAGCAACCGGGACTAGAACCCAGCGCCCATATGGGATGCAGTGCTGCAGACGGAGGATTAACCAAGTGAGCCACGGCGCTGGCCCCTCATTATATATTTTAACAGCATTGCTTTGTTTATGATTTAGTGCACTAGTACTCCATGTTTTATGACTTTACACAGCTTTAAGACCTTGCCTCTCCAGTGTGGTCTTGAGCAGCAGCATTGTCACCGGAAGTTTGTGAGAAAAGAGACTCACCAGCCCCACCCACCTCAGACCCACACTGCCAGTCTGCATTTTAGCTAGGTCCTCAGACGATGTGTGTACAAGTTTGTCAGGCTTGATCTAGATTACTGTAGTAGACCTCCATTTTTTCCCTACCATGTTTTAATTTCACCGGACCTACTGCATCACACACTTACCAAGATAGACCAGATGATTCTGGGCTCTAGGAATCCATAGAATTTTTTGGGCATATTCTGTGGAAGGGCTCATTGATTTTATTTTCCTATTACTAAAGCATTGGTTCTCAAAGGAACAGCACTCGGAAACTTGTTAACAACGTATCTGTTGGGAAGTGGGACCCAGCAATGTTTTAGTGAAGCCCGATCGGTGATCCTGACATCAAAAGCTGGAAGATGAGAGACTGACGGCAAAGAGAATGAAGCTCCTTTCAGCCCAGTCTGAATAATGAGCACAGCGTTGCCCTGAATTGATTTGCATCACGTGAACTGTAGAGCAAGGAAGGGAATGATGGCGGACTGGATTTTACATGTGCTGAATTTGATGCCACTGATTTCAAATGTTTATCGAGGAGTCTTCATGTGTATGTTCAGCCTAGCAGAAAGATTAAGAAAATGGGCGCTACAACCAAATCTGAATTTGAGACCCAGCTCTGCTTCTTGCCGATTAGCAGGTTTGTACAAGTTGTTTAATCTTTCTAAATTTATCTGTCTACACCTATCTTGAGTAACCAGACCCAGGTTGTCACTTTGCTATATTAAAATCTTTGTTTGTTAAAGGATCTCTCCCATACGACTATTTCTTTAATACCCCAAAGTGGAAAATTGCTTTTTATTCTGATTCCCATGTTTCACTAATTCAATCTGATCTGACTCCAATTACACAAGTGATACTGTTACTTCACTCTGACTTGTTCACACCACATCTCCCTACTTTCATTTCACTTGGTTCAATGACTGTTTTCAGTGATATTCATGTAGATATGAATCTGACTTGTCAGTTTAAACACGTTATTTGAAAACACTTTCAGAATACAATGCTAGTAACTTTTAAACCCATGATTTGAGAGGTGGATGCAGAAGAGATCAAGAGCAAGTGAGCTACCTTGTGTTCCCATACACTGGTTCAGGGGCCAGGGGCCCCAAGAACTCCATCCTGATTTCCCACCTGGGTGGCAGAACCAAATACTTGAGCCATCATTGCTGCCTCACAGGGGCTGCATTCGGCAGGAAGATGGAGTTAGAGGCCAGAGCTCGGTATAGAACCGAGGCACTCCAATGTGGGAAGCAAACACTTAACCAGTATCTCAACTTCTCACCTAAAGACTCGCCTCACACAATTCTGATGAAGGTCTAGAATCACAGCTGGTGTTTCAGGGATTTTAAAATGCAGATGGGTAAGACTGTTGCTTAGAAAACTAAATCTAGCAAAACAAGGACAACATGAGGGTGAATATACTATGACTGTTGGAAACTTTAGAAGTCAGTAATAACTTGGACTTTAGGTGTAATCCATCCAATTCCAGCTGTAATATACATTCAACATGAATGACGAAAACCTGATAGTGTGCCAAGTGCTGGTGCGAAAACCTGGTAATGGTATACTAAGGCCTGGCTACCATACCAACAAGTAAACAAAAAGAGCAGAAGATAAAATTCACTGATTTCCAATTAAGAATCTGTTCAGTTCTGAATAGTATATAAGTTCTTTAGGCTGATATACAATAGATAATGTAATAGTCATTCTCTCCTTTTAAAATCATGATAGTCTTTCTGAGAACTGGTGAATGTGGATTAAATTTAAATGTTTAAGTCAATTAATTATGTTTAAAACACTAGTTCTATATAGTCACCAATGGATGACTCATACTGTATGATCGACATTTAATACAGTTGTGTTGTGTGTCCTACAGGGGACTGGACTAAATCAACAATTTACTACAGCCAGTCTTTTTTTTTTTTTTAAATACATTTATTAACCAATGTTAACACATTAAATGAATCTATATATTGCTAGTCAGAGCAGCTTACAAAATGCCAGAATGCATCATAGAACTGGACAGCCACAATGAATAATTACAATGTGCATAGTGGCTAAGCTCAACACCTTGATATAGCTTTATGATTTGCAGAAAAATTTTAATGATTCCTAAAACAATCAATTGTAATTTTACCTAAAACTTTTACAAAACCAGGCCACAATCTCTTTTTTTTTAATTTTGTTTTTTTTTTTTTTTTAAACACACAGTTTTCACGCTGTAGTAACTTGGAAATGTGCAACCGTGTCAACAGAGACAAAAAAGCCAAAGTAACACGAATCTCACTTTCATGCAGCTATCAGTTAAATATTACATACTCTGGAATGATTTTACACCAAAAATATTTGCACAATAACTTGCTCTCATAGGGGTGGATCGAAGTTTTAAAACTTGAAAAATAATCAAAGAAGGTTAAGTGTTCTTGGTTATGATATTTCTATCAGCGCCACGTACCGTGGCAACAGTGACTAATTACACAGCAACACAGAGGGAACAATGATGCCCAGTTACTGCATAATTCAGGTACATTGTATGAAATGGGGCTACTGGGTAGTTTGTACAAAATATTGTGCACCATTTGGCAGTAGTTTGTCAATTAACTTGTGTCACCACCATCTGCAAACAGCATCAAGATTAGATGGATATTTCACAGAAGACTTAGTTCAGTTACATTTTTATCTTTAGAGTGACCCTGACAAACCTGGAGAAAACTTTTTAAAAGGCTTTTCTCCTGATTCTTTCACTTCCATTGTGAGTAATTGCTTCAATAAATATCAAAGGTCTAAATAAATATTTACAAATTATTTCTCTAACCTCAAAAAATACCTAAATGATAAATGGGAATTTGACTTGGTCTAAGATCAGTCTTTGAAAAAAAAAAAAACAAGAAGCAAAACATAAATGGTGAGATACTTTTAAAGAAAAGTAATTTAAGTTTTCCTGGCTGTATTTTATATATCTATGTATAAAAAAAAATCATTATTCAACTATCGATCCATTCCTATTGGTAATGCTTCTTAACCCAGACATTCCGCAAGATACAGACTTTTTACAAATCACGGCATCTTTAGTACAAGAAAATTAACATGCATTATTCTTCATTCTGTGTACAGTGATGGAGCTCACTAGGAGGGAATGACCCATGACTACAAACATAACGGCTTCTGTGAAACTTAAGTGCTTTCTTTCCTTTCAGTATTAACTTATAATACACGAGGTGACACCAGATAATAGGCAGTTAGATGATATTTGGGAAGGGAAGGGAAGGGAAGCATTAAAGAAATTTGTATGCCTCATCTATAATTTCATGTATGGATAAAGGTAGTTTTTGGCTTTTTATTTTTTGTTATTTATTCATTACAAGCACTCATGTTAGGACAAAGATGAAATGTGCAAACTTTAAAATTTAAATATTCATTTTCTCTAAGATCCAGCTCAGTAAAAGATTACCCCAGTTCCCTGCAATTTTAAACTACAAGATCAAAGCTAATAATTTGTTATAAAAGTTATATATTGAAAAGAAATAATGAAAAACACAATTGGGAAATATTTAAGAAAAAATACGCAGGACTAGCCCTGCTGTGTCAACCCTGTTCCCTAAATTCAATCATATACCCACTGGCATAACCAATAGATAATGCCTTTGAACAGTAAATTAAGCTGAACAAAACCAGCTCAACAAGGTTAAGAAATAAATGTTACGTCAAGGTAGTATGTTTTATTTCTGAAACAGTTCTGTAGTTCTTACATTCAGATCTATTCGAAATGTTTCTTTGTTAAACTCACTTGTATTCACCTGTTGTTTTTTTAAAGATCTTTTGTTTAAAGGTTAAAATCTCTGTAAAACCTAAAAATGTTTTAAAATTTGCTGAAAATGCAACAAATTCTCAATTAAAATTTATTTAAAATAATACCCTCCACTGATGTTACTTTTACCCCCTGAAAAACTCTGGAGGAGCATTAACAAAAGATTTAAACTACTGTGCAAAATTTCTTCACGAAAAGTGTTTAAAGGCTGGTGCAAAATGGGAAGCAAATTCTAAACAATTTTGGCTTCTTGGAAACAAAAACCGCTCTGAGAAGAGTAATCATTGGGGTGACTCTCCAGGAAGGACCAGCTTCATCTTTTCCGGCGACAGGTGCGCTTGTGTTCCGCATGCCAGTGCTCCTGCTGACACTTGATTGAGCAGTAGGACGTGTTCCAGCAACAGTGGTACATGGCCTCCTCTTCACAGTTGTAGCACTGTGGACAAAAAGGAGCAATTTTTTTTTTAAGACTTGGAATTGAATGGGTAAGAAACTGTTTAAAACTGTAGACTCGAGATTGTGCTCTTAAGATTTTTTCTGGCTCAATCTTAAAACTAATAAAATTATCTGGCTGTCAGGAAATTCAAGTTCACATGCAGTAGATAACACACCCATTTTTTTTTTCCCATGACTATAGAGTCATTCTCATCAACACACAAACATCAACTGTTTCCTTTTTCTTAAAAAACTCTTGCCTGCAAATTCCTTCCCAATGACCACTCTCTTTCTCTGTTCCCCTACAATTTCCTTGAAAGAATCACCTCAACTTGCTATTTGTTTTCTTACCATTATTTCACGCATCTACTGCATAATTTCACTTCAACTACTTCAACGCATATGCTGTTATGACCTCAAATCTAGTGATCAAGTCAGTATCCATCTCTATTTGGGGAAGTCTGAAGCTATTTCTGACTGTCACACTCTGGGAGTGATGGGTGGAAGTCTGGGAGGCTGCTGAGCATCCCACAGAATGCCCTGCACAAGATCCCTCTTCTGACACTTAATGTTCTGGCCCGTACACAGTACTCGGGTTATACTACTGGGACACAGGAGAAGAAAACAGTGAACAGTTCAAGCTGGGTGGTAAAACAACAGTATAAGGAATAAGCAATGGAAAGGAAGATGAGAGACTGAGTTTTGGATATAAACAACACTTGTCAATAGGTTAGTTAGTATACATCTGTGAATGCTTCAAGAAGTTTGTGGAAATGCAATTAAAAAAACGTATTTAGATAGTGCAAAAATTCAAATCCACGCCTAGTTTTTCATAATACATATTTTCCTTGGACTTTCTGAGGTACCCATGGGTACAAGATATATAAATAGAAACATACATACTGATAACTGATGTCGATCTGATGGGTAGTGAGTCCAGGAGGGAGGACCCAGGGAGTCCAGTTTACATTTGGGACCTAGAAATTCTACACTCCAATTTCTTTCTCAATTATATACTTTATGCTTCATTTATTAAAATTAACTTTTGAAGTGGTTTTTTTGTGTGTGTGTGTGATCTTCTGCCATTACAACTTTAGTACAATTACTGTTACAGGTTGAAGGAGAAAGCCAATGCCACCAACTGCTCGTGTGACTTTGAACAAAGCCTGTTACCATCTTTCTTAGTTCCCTCATCTTTAAATTCCATCCATCCCTTCTCCTGTTTCTTCAGTGTCCCATTAATTTATTTGTGCATTCATCTGTTTTGCATTCCTCCTTTACTTTGTAGATATATTTAAAAGATTATTTCTCAAGACTGTGTTTCAAAATCAATACCAATTTTTTGGCATCTGACATATCTACATGCTTCCTTTCCCAACATTGTTCTCTTTCTTCCAATAATGTAAGATAGTACCTGATGAGAAGAAAAAGCTTAAGATTTGGAGACTAAAGAAAATGAGTTCTAGCTCTACCAAACAGGTTTTTAGCTACTGCTTAACTTTGTAGGCTAAAATTCCTCATCTAAAAGAGTGGGTATGAAAATATCAATGTTACCTTTAACAAATGATAAAATGCTATAAAATGCAGCATTATGATTCTTTCTGAGAGCCTTTCCACTTTCTTGGTTCTTAATAAATGTATAGGGATTTTCTTATAAATCTAGTATCCATTTGCTAGCTTTCTCTTGTCTCTACCTGAAGACAAAATCGTTGTAGACATGATCTTTGGCATACTGTGCCTATTACATCTTGAGCACACCTTAATTCCTATGTAGTGACACTTATTTCATTACTTACTATTTTTCCTACCAAGTTTTCTTCATATTTATATGCTGTTTCCTTTTTCCTTCTTTCCAAATTTTTATTTTATTTTTTAAAATTTTTATTTTATTTTCAAAATGTTTAATTCTTTCATGAAAATGTATTTAAAAAATCTCTTTAAATAATGTAGGGTAGATAAAATGAAGAATTAAAAGTTATTATAAAACTTTATATAGAAATCCTTAAAATCAAAACCAAATTTATGACCACTCAGGGGCACAACATTTTCCCCCACCAAATAACTAAGCATTTTGGAGTCTGTCAGAAGAGTACATGGTTCTTGTGTATTCAGAAGCTCCTACTCTAGGCAAGAGGATGAGATTTACAAATGAAACATAATGACATACTAGTCAGGCTTAAAAGAGTGTAGCTGGAGACCAATGAGATGTTATTACTATAAAGTAAAAATAATCACTTTCACTAAAAGAATCTAATGTATAAATGTTAAGTGCAGGGAAATCTGAAAATCTTTAATGCATTATTGTGATACTTATATTTATAATTTCACAATCAGGATTTTAACTATTTTAAGTCCTCAAGTAAAAGCCAGGGTCATCCAATTGGATGGATGGAGAAATTACATAATTTTTTAAAAATTAATTAATTTCTTTTTTTGACAGGCAGAGTGGACAGTGAGAGAGAGAGACAGAGACAGAGAGAAAGGTCTTCCTTTGCCTTTGGGTTCACCCTCCAATGGCCGCCGTGGCTGGTGCACCCCGCTGATCCGGAGCCAGGAGCCAGGAGCCAGGTGCTTCTCCTGGTCTCCCATGCGGGTGCAGGACCCAAGCACTTGGGCCATCCTCCACTGCACTCCTGGGCCACAGCAGAGAACTGGCCTGGAAGAGGGGCAACAGGGACAGAATCCGGCGTCCCGACCGGGACTAGAACCGGGTGTGCCGGTGCCGCAGGTGGAGGATTAGCCTATTGAGCCATGGCGCCGGCCAGAAATGATATTCTAAAAAATATACTGGTGAGGAAGAGCAAGATGGCAGCTGAGTATGTGTTCCAATGATTATCTCCTACCCTGAGACACCAACAGCTTTTTGAACAGCTATTCACACACCAAGTCACCCAGACAAGAGCTACAGAAACCTACTGAAAGAATAAAGTGCCTGGTTTTTCTATAATAATAACAAAATACACATTGAAAAAGGCAGGAAGGAAAGAGTTGCCCATGACATCGTTCTCCCAGATCCAAGTAGCACAGCATGGAGAGAGATGCTTCACCTCCTCTTGGGGGAGGCAGAGGGAATTAAGTCCAGACCTCAGACCTGAAACCCAGTACTAAGCCTGCTCTAGCAAACCTCAGCTAAACCTTTGTATCTTCCTTAGCCAGGCAGCCAAGGGACCACTTCCACCTTAGGGTTTTGTTTTATAGCTCAATGCCAGTCCTACAGCAGTGAGACAGCACAAGACACAAGTCCAAAGGCCTCTAGCATGAGACCAGTGCCAGCAGATGGGAGAAACTTGTGCCCTGGTGGGAGATTTGTTTCAGCATATATCACTGCCAGTACTGCACTGTGAGACTTGGGTGCCACCCAGATTAGCGTCAGCCTGGATAGCCAAGTGACCGCCTCCACCGCTTCTCCCCCAGCCTCAGGCAGCAAGAAGACTTCAACCTCAGAGGAGGAGGACAGCAAAGTGAGCTCATGGCTCTGCCCTGAAGGTCAGTGCCAGTCTCACTGCAGCTGAGACCCAACACAGAGGCTCCTATTCCGGAGCCAGTACTCACAGACAGAGCCTCAAGACCTGCACCTTGGTAGGACAGATCAATATTTTGGCCTACATCTCTCCCAGCCTTGCAGAAGGCAGGCATCAGTGAAACAGCATAGAGCCAAGTGGCTAGAGATTCAGGTTCAGCCCGGATGGCCAACAGACTGCCTTCACCAATCCTCCTCCAACCTTGAGCAGACAGCAGGTAGCAAGAATCTAATCCACTGTGGGGCAGGGTACCAAATGAGCAAAGGACTATATCTTGGAACACAGTGCAGGGCTGATAAAACAACACCAGGTAGATCTTAATAGTTTTTGTCCCCAGACCGGCACATATGAACAGAATCTCTGGACCTGCCCCAGTGCTAAGTGGAAACCCCACCTGAAGATATAGACATCCAAGTACATGAGGTCCACCGGACCCCAAAGAGCCATGGCTAGGAAAACTCCTCACTATGATACTTATAAAAAACACTCTGGAAAGTATAGCAGGAAGCAAGGATTCTAAATTTTGCAAGACAAATATGCCTCCTATTTAAGGGGACTCTAATTAGACTGACAGCAGGTTACAGACCATGCAGCATAAAACTTACAGGCCAGGAGGGAACTGAATGATATATTCCAAATTCTCAAAGAAAAAAAAAATTCCAGCCAAGAATAGTACACCCAGCAAAGTTACCCTTCACTAATTAATTCCAAGACAAGCAAATACTGAGGGAACTCATCACCACCAGACTGACCTTACAAAAGATGCTTAAGAGATTCATATATACAGAAGAAAAAGAAAAATAACTGCCAGCATGAAAGACAAGCACAAACATAAAAGAGAAATACTAAAGAATCAAACATCAAGATCAACAACCAAAACAGAATTATAATGGATATTCAAAATAAACAGAAGAAAATTTTTTAACGATTTTGGTTTCTTTTCATTTTATTTGAATGGTTGCAGAAAGGGACACAAAGAGAGATCCTATCTGGTTCACTCTTCTTTTTTTTTTTTTTTTTTTTAAAGTATTTTTTTTTTTTTTTTGACAGGCAGAGTGGACAGTGAGAGAGAGAGAGAGACAGAGAGAAAGGTCTTCCTTTTGCCGTTGGTTCACCCTCCAATGGCCGCCGCGGTAGCGCGCTGCGGCCGGCGCACCGCGCTGTTCCGATGGCAGGAGCCAGGTACTTCTCCTGGTCTCCCATGGGGTGCAGGGCCCAAGCACTTGGGCCATCCTCCACTGCACTCCCTGGCCACAGCAGAGAGCTGGCCTGGAAGAGGGGCAACCGGGACAGGATCGGTGCCCCGACCGGGACTAGAACCCGGTGTGCCGGCGCCGCAAGGCGGAGGATTAGCCTGTTGAGCCACGGCGCCGGCCTGGTTCACTCTTCTAATGCCCATAACAGTAGATGCTGTATCTGGCAAAAGGAACTCAATGCCATGTATGTGGTAGAGACCCAAACACTGGGACCATCACTTGTCACCTAGGGTACATGTTAGCAGGAAACGGAATTGGAAGCACAGCTGAGACTTGAATCAATGAACTCCAATATGAGATATCGACATCCCACGTAGTATCTTAATTGCTGTGCCAAATGCCCACCCCAGAAGAATTGTTTTTAAAGAACAAGACTAAGTAATTATTTATCAATAATAACCTTGTATGTAAATAAACTAATTTTTCCTAACTAAAAGGAACATATTGGGGCTGGTGTTATGGTGTAGTGACCTGAAGCGCCGGTATCCCATATGGGCACCGGTTCGACCCAGCTGCTCCACTTCCCATCCAGCTCTCTGCTATGGCTTGGGAAGGCAGTGGAAGATGGCCCAAATCCTTGGGCCCCTGCACCCCTGTGGGAAACCAGGAAGAAGCTACTGGCTCCTGGCTTTGGATCGACGCAGCTCCAGCTGTTGAGGCCATCTGGGGAATGAACCAGCAGATGGAAGACCTCTCTCTCTCTGCCTCTCCTCTCTCTGTGTAGCTCTGACTTGCAAATAAATAAATAAATCTTTGAAAAAAAAAAGAAATAGAGAAAAAGACATATAAGTAGGAAAGGAGGAAGTCAAATTATCCCAGTTTGCAGATGAAATTATTCTATATACAGAGAAACCTAAGGACTTCATAAAAAGACTATTATAATTGATAAACCAATTCAGAAAAGGTGCAGCATACAAAATCAACAACCAAAATCAGTAACATTTTTATATACCAGTAACAGTCAGTGAGAAAGAAATTTTAAGAGAAATCCCATTTAGTGTAATTGTCAAAATAAATAAGTTGGCAGTGCCGGCATTGTGCCATAAAGAGTTAAGTTGCCACCTGCGACACCAGCATCCTGTATGGGTACCAGTTCTTGTCATGGCTACTCTACTCAGATCCAGTTCTCTGCTAATGGCCTGAGAAAAGCCGTGGAAGATGGCCCAAGTGGCCTGTTACCCATGTGGGAGACCTGGTTGAAGCTCCTGCCTCCAGGCTTCAGCCTGGCCTAGTGTTGGTGGTTGTGGTCACCTGGGGAGTGAACCAGTGTGGAAGATCTCTTTCTCTCTCTCCCTCTCTTTCTCTAACTCTGATTTTCAAAACAAAGAAATAAATCTTTAAAAAAAAAAAGTTAGAGGCTGGCCCCGCGGCTCACTAGGCACCCTGGGTTCTAGTCCCGGTTGGGGCGCCGGTTCTGTCCCGGTTGCTCCTCTTCCAGGCCAGCTCTCTGCTGTGGCCCGGGAAGGCAGTGGAGGATGGCCCAAGTGCTTGGGCCCTGCACCCACATGGCAGACCAGGAGGAAGCACCTGGCTCCTGGCTTCGGACTGGCGCAGTGCGCCGGCCGCAGTGGCCATTGTGGGGTGAACCAACGGAAAAAGGAAGACGTTTCTCTCTCTCTCTCTTGCTCACTGTCTAACTCTGTCAAACAAACAAAAAAATAAATAATTAATAATAATTTTAGAATAAACTTAAGACCTCTACCATTTCGAAGTTTTAAATTAAAAGTTTTGAACACAAATAAAGGAAATTGAGGAAGACAAAAAATGTAAAGACCTCCCATGTTCATGCTCATAGTACCCAATGTCATTTGCAGACTCAATGCGTGCCCCATTCAAAATACCAATGACATTCTTGAGAGAAACAGAAAAAAAATAATCCTAAAATTTGTATGGAAGACAAAAACCTTGTATAGCCAAAGCGATCTTGAACAAATCAACAATAACAAAAAGCTAGAAACAGGATACCTGATTTTAAGGCATACTACAGAACTATTAGAACCCAAACAGCTTGGTATTGGCATAAAAACAGACACATAGATGATGGCACAGAGATCCAGAATAAATCCATGTATCTACAGCCAACTGAATCTCCACAAAGACACCAAAATCTACCTGGAGATACAACAACCTCTTCAATAATTAGATGCTGGAAAAGCTGAATAGCATATGCAGAAAATTGAAACTTGATTCCCCTAACTCCAAACCCTACAGAAATATCAATTCAACATGGATCAAAGACCTAAATGTAAGACTAGAAACGGTGAAACTAACAGAAGAAAACATAGGGGATATATTTCAAAGCATCAGTAAAGACATGGTTTTTTAGATAAGACCCCCTAAAGCACAATTAAACAAATGAGATTATAATAAACTAAGAAGCTTCTGTACAGCAATAAAGCAACTGAAAGAGTGAAGATATAATTGACAGATATGCATCTGATAAAGGAATAATACCCAGAACATATAGAGAACTTACAAGATTCAAAAACAACAACCCCACGAAAATCCAGTTAAGAAATGTGGGTAAGAAATGGACAAAGGAACTGATAGACATTTCTTACAAAAAACAATCAACCAATCTATGAAGAAATGTTCAATATCACTAGTTGCAAGGTAAATGTAATCTAAACTGCTTTGAGACATCATCTCACTCCAGACAGGATGGCTATTATCAAAATAATAAGAGTAATAACAAATGCTAGCAAGGATATGGAAAAAGGGAACATATATATGCTGTTGATGGGGATGTAAATTAGGATAACCAATCAGTATGGAGGTTCCTCAGAAAACCAAAACTCTACCACATGACCCAGCTATCCCAACTCTGGGTATATATATGAAGGTAATGAACTTAGCCTATCAAAGAGACACCTGCAGTCCCATGTCCACTGCAGCACCATTCATAACAGCCAAGATAGATAGAAAATCAGCCTACAGGTCTGTAGATGGATGACAGATAAGGCCAATGTGGCACATATACACAATGGAGCATTATTCAGTTGTAAAAAAGAATGAAATTCTGACATCTGTGTCAAAATGGATGAACCGGAAGTTATTACATTAAGAGAATAAGCAGATAGAGAAATACAAATACCACATATTCTCTCTCATAAAAGTTAAAAAAAAGTCAATCTGAACTTAGAACAGTCATTACCAGGAGATAGGATTGGATAATGAATACCAAATAGAGTTATAAGCTCTAGTATTTCATAGCACAGTGGGGCAGCTACAGTTCACAATAGTACATCACTGTGTGAAGAGCTGAAGAGAGGACCTGTAGGTGTAGCTATAGAGAAATGCTAGCTTCGTGATCTGATCATTTTATATTTGTATGTATGTGTGTGTCTGTCTTAAAACTCTGTACTACACCCCATAAAAATGTAGAAACATTACATGTTAATAAAAATTTTTAAAAATATTGATATTTACCCACTGCTTTTTCTTGGTCTGAGAAATTAGTTGTTTGTGCTGTGTTGCTAGCTTCTTGATTTCTTCTACAAATTCTTCTTTACACTTTTCCTTTACTTGCTTACATTTTCTGTCCATCTCACCCTGCATGTTGGCTACAGCTTTATTTACAGCTTGTCTTTTTTCTTCTTCCATTTCAGAACGCAGCTGAAATGAAGTTAACCCACAGTACATCAGCTCACAATTTACACAGACCATCTAAACTGAACCCAAAACTTAATAAATACATAGTTTCTACTTAAATGGTCCTTTTTCCTATTTTTCATCAAAACATACAAAAAATTTAGAAGATAAAAGTACCATTATTAATTAAAATGTTTTATTACATTCCTAGTTTTGAAAACTTGTTACCCCATGGATGCATAAGTAAAAGAAGCTAAACCACTATAGGAAAGGCCCGGGTTGCAGAAGGAGGCACCTGTGTGAAGACAAGCTTTACCTTTTCTAGAGCTTCTCGGACAACTCTCTCAGTTTCTCGTTTGTGGTCAGATTTCATCCGGTCTTTAAAGTCATTGAAAATTTTGGTGTATTTGTCGTGGCACATACTCTGACAGACTCCATCATTAGTGGTCTGGGTGCTTCGATGCAGCATCCTTGGTGAAGAGGCACTTAACTTCTTGGTCTGAGTTGACACTGACACTTTTTCAATTTGCTGAGGCATTGTGGGAATTTCCTGGCTGGAACTTACAGCTTCAGTTTCAGGCTCTGGTTCCTTAAGGGTAAGAAATGTGTTTAGATGCAAACAAAGCAGTAAAATTCACTTGTTCAAGAACAGCTCTATGAGGACACTTCAAAAAATTTGTAGACAATGAAACTATAAGATAAGTGTATTTTGGTGCATAAATTCTAAAATCCATGCATTTTTTTCTTAACACACATTTTCCACGTCTTTTTGAAGACTTCTTGTATTAGGATAAAAATACAGTGATATCCTCATATATACATTGCCATGTAACAAACTGCCACTAAAAAGCATATGATTAGGAAGCTAAGTATAATTTATCATTGTTAAATATAAATGAATAAATAAATCTCTCCCAAATCAATGAAAGAGTGAAATAAACCACACAACTAATAGCTAACTTAATTCTAAACAGAAGGTTCAATAATAATTTCATTACGTAGTAATATTAATTTTGTTTTTAAAATAGAGCAGACTGAAAAAAAATCATTAACTTAATTCACCTCTTGGAATAGATTCATTAACAGATTTCCTAAAAATCCTAAACCACTTCTCACTGAATATGTGTTTGGGATGTTCCCAGATTTACATAGCATTAAAACATGCATAGCTTATGTAATTTCAAATAGCTGGGCTCAATCATAGTCTCCTCCAGTTTTGAAACATAGGCATAAATCATTTGTTGGAGAAATGCTTTGCTTTTAATAATGCTATGAAAAATATTAGTCCAGGAAATGCACAACATACCCTTCCCACTTAGCCAAACTTTGGTCAGTAGTTTCTTCGTTAAGGTGGAGACTTTGAGAATGTGTGTGCAACTCTAGCAGCAACAGTTAAGAACAGGAAAAGTCAGAAGACTGGGTTCAAACTTAATGGGTATTATTTGACTGATGACAATTGAATTTCACAAGTATCTACTAGGAGCAGTTATCTTGACCATAAATTCAAAGTATTTCCTGTTTCAATTGCCACCTGCAAATTGCAAGGTGGGCAACTTACTTCCTTTTTGGGCTCCACACTTTGATTACGTCGTCCTTTCTTTGCTCTTGGTTCTTGAGTGACCTTCAGCTGTGGGCATTATAAAAGCAATATCATATTATTCCAGACACTAGGAAAATTTCTCTGCTGAAAATACTTACAGTCGACCCACAGGTGAGGAAAAATTATTTCTTTTGCCATTAACTCCTTCTATCCACTCAGTTATCACTTAATATTACTTACTGATTCTAGTAACTGATGGCTTGAAAGAGCTAATGTACCTGCAATAATGAGCAGAGTATTTACACTCTTCACACTGGTAGGGTCAGGCTCAAGGTCATTGATCATGTGTCTATTTAGTTAAATTGGTTTTGGTTTACTTGTGCAGAACATTTCACAAATGTTTATAAGAAAGGAAAAAAAATCAAAATCTGTTCATTACAGTGAGGAGTGTACACTGAGATATTCACATTGAAAAATAATAATTAATGGGTAATTCCTAACTGAGACACCACTCACTTGTTCGTTACTGGTAGAGGAGATACTGGATTCTGCCTCTTCTTCGCCTCGGTCCTCATTCTTAGATTTCCAAAATCTTCCTTCACGAAGGAAACGCTGGTGCAGCTCAAGTTCATCACAGGCCTTTTTCCAACCCATACTGCGCTTAACGTGCAGCCGATGAATGTTGACTGTGATATCCTGAATGTTTTCAGAAGGAATCCAGGCCCTTATGAAAATTAAAAGGTGCACTTAGAAATATCCAAAATGGTAGGAAAGGTGTTACTTGTACTTAGTCAACTCTTCTTGTTATAAAGTATGACTTGATGCAACTATTAATCTATTAAGACTGTTAGTTAATGCTTAAATAAACAAACTCTGATCAAGTACAAAATATGTGAGATATTTTTTCACAGTCATCAAAGTTCTCAGAACTGGAGTAAGTCACAAATACTTCCTAACTGTTCACTATTTTCTTTAGGCAGTTCAATTTGTCACAGATAATAAATCCACAAATGTTTTATGTCAAACAATGGAAGGCACTACAAAGAATACAAAAGTGAAAGGCTTTTAATGATTTTATTTTTGCTTGGCAGCTAGAAGAGTTGTTGCCCATGTTAAGGTAAATTAATAAACAGAGGGTGGAAGCCAATGAGTTTTCAGATCTTCTGGTTATTAGGATAACACTACCTATATTGCCTCTGCTTTCAGTGACTTAAACTTTTGTCAAAATAAATAAATAAATAAATAAAGAATTCTAATCCAATGCAACAGGAAGTAAGGTATTCTATGGTGCTGTGGAAAAAAAGGTGATCATTTGGTTTTGGGTAGTCAGAAAGTTTTATTTGGGCTTCATCATACAAGCTGAGTAAGATCAGAGAAAATGAGAGATTCTAGGCAGAGGGAACATCACCAGTAAGGTAAGAAATTGGAAGGATATGTGAGAAATACTTGTTCTAGAGTGCAGAGTATAAGCTGAGATGTGGCACTATGAACACACAGAAACTTTGTTCTTCTCAGCCTTCTATTATAAATATGTAAGATGTCATAATTTTTGTTCTTGGGTGGTAATTACAGAGCTCTAGAATATGAGGCCTAAGACCATTTTGAAGGACTTTCTTAGAGAATTGTGGACCCAAGTGCCTTAGCCACCAATAAATATTTCTAACTGGCTTGTACAAGGTAAGGAAAGCAGATTTTATTAAACAAAATTGTTAGACGTTAACAATAGCTGAAACTGTTAAATCTGAACTTTCATAACACCATTTGTAAATACTTTAAAAAATATATCAGTAATTCTCATCTGGCATAAATGTGGTGTTCAACCATACCAAAATATACTCCATTTTGAAAAACTAAACTTTAACATGGAGTACAATAAAATTATGGAAGAGCTCAATGCCATTAGTTCTTGAATTAATATTATATTTATTCTTTCAGTCAACAAATACTTATTGTGTTCTTATTATGTATTAGGTGACTAATAAAAGTATTTTATCCACATTACAAATGCAGATTACTTTTGAGAGAGGAGTCTGGAATCAGAAGATTTGACTTCTTGGAATGACTCCATAAACTTATGAGAGTGTTATTTCCCTTTAACTTATCTACTTACTGAATTGATTCATATATCCCTAAATTAACTCTCAACTCAGTTCATAACACACCTCTAGAGGGGATGATGCTGTGATCACACCAGCTGACCCAAACTATACCCTCCCTCCTGTGGAAGATACAAGAGATCCACCACCCCAAACTTGGTGTCACCCTGGACTCTTGCCTGACCCAGGAGCACCAGCCAGCTCTCCCTGTCCCCACCCAGTATTCCCTTCTGGATTTTCACTGATGGAGAAGATACTCCACTAAGCCAAAGAGGCATATTTCAAAGATAAAAGCTAACAGGAGAAGACCAACAAGTGTTTCCACAAATGGCTAAAAATAAACACAGAAATACAAGAAATACAAACAAGGAAGAAAATATCGACTCCAATATTAGAATGTAAGGATAAAAGGATTAATGAAATGCCAGAAAAGAAATTCAAAAGGATCATCAAAAGACAACTCAAAAAGAGAAAGGCAAATATATGAGTTAAAGAAATCCATATTTGACATGGATGGAAAATTCTGCTGAGAGATAGAGATATTTAACAGAAATCAAACTGAAATACTAGAAATGGGGACTAATATGTTAGATAGGAAATATAGCGGAATGCCTTAACAACAGATGTGGTGAGGCAGAAGACAAAATATCTGAGCTGTAAGACCAATCCTTGGAAATATCTATTAGTCAGACCCTGCCCACCTCCCCCCAAGAAACAATGAAGAAAAAATAAAAAAAACTGAGCATAGTATTTGAGATTTATGGGATACTATCAAATGACAAAACGCATGTGTCTTGGGAGTTCCTGAAGGTGTGTAAAGAGAGAATGGATTAGAAGGTCTATTCAGTGAAATAACAGCAGAAAACTTCCCTAATTTGGAGAAAGATCGGGACAGCCAAGTATAGGATGCACTTAGAACTCCTAATAGCCACGATTGGAAAAGATCTTCACCATGACATGTTATAGTCAAATGTTCAACAGTAAAACATAATAAAACAAAAAGATTCCAAAACACGCACAAGAGAATGCCAGATTACCTTCAGAGGATCCCCAACAGTTGATTTCTCATCAGAAACCCTACAGGGTAGGAAAGAATGGAGAGAACAAGTCCTAAAAGAAATTGTCAACCCAGGATATTGTACCAAGCAAAGCTCTCGCTTCTAAAAGAAGGTGAAATAAAGATCTTCCAAAACTAATAGAAATTGAAAGAATTTGTCACTACTCATAAAGCCTTACAAATGATGCTTAAGAATATATAATACACACAGAGACATAGAAAGTCATTATCATGAAAGAATGTGAAGGCAGAAAATCTAGTAAAAAAGGCTCAAAGGAAATCCAAAGCAAACAAGAGGAATATTTATGGAAAAATGGCAGGCCAGGTTGCTCTTTATCAGTAAAATCTTGAATGTTTAAGTAGCCTAAAATCTCCAATTAAAATATACAGACTGATTGAGTGGATTAAAAAACAAGATCCATCTATTTGCTGCCTGCAAGAAACACGTCTCACCAACAGAGATACACACAAGACTGAAAGTAAAAGAACGGAAAAAGATATTTCATGCTAATGGGAAGCAGAAATGAGCAGTAGTAGCCATCCTAACATCAAACAAAGTAGACCTTAAGAAAAAAATCTGTTGAACAATACAAAAAAGGGCATTAGGAAATGAAAAGGGATCAATTAAACAAGAAGTGACTGAAAATAAATGTGTATCTAATGCTAGCGTGCCTATTTAAACCCTGTTAAAGGATCTTAAGGGAGACATAGACTCCAATACAATAATAATGGAAGGCATCAATACTTCATTATTGGGGCTGAGGCCGGCACTGTGGCGTAGCAGGTAAAGCCGCCGCCTACAGTGCTGGCATCCCATATGGGTGCCAGTTCAAGTCCTGGCTGCACCACTTCCGATTCCAATTCAGCTTTCTGCTATGGCCTGGGAAAGCAATAGAAGAGGGCCCAATTCCTTGGGCCCCTGTACTCTTCTGGAAGAAGCTCCTGGCTTCAGACTGGCACAGCTCCAGTCATTGTGGCCAACTGGAGAGTGACTTCTCTCTCTCTCTCTCTCTCTCTCTCTCTCTCTCTCTCTCCTTCTCTCTCTGTGTAACTCTGACTTTCAAATAAACAAATCTTAAAAAAAAAAATACTCCACTATCATCAATGGACTAATCAATCAGACAAAAAAAAATCAACAAACAGAGCTAATCTAAACTATGGATCAAGTAGATCTAATTGATATGTACAGAACATTTCATAACACAGCTGCAGAATACACATTCTTTTCTCAAGGACAGACCACATGCTATTCTATAAAGCAAGTGTGAACAAACTGGAAAAAAAAAACAAATCATACCATGTTTTTCTGACCACAATGGAATGAAGCTAGAAATTAACAACTCAAGAATCTCTAGAAAATATGCAAACATGGGAACTTAACAACATGCTCCTGAATGAACAGTGGGACACAGAGGAAATCAAAAGGGAAATCAAAAAATTCCTAGAAACAAAAGATGACAATACAACATATCAAAACCCATGGAATACAGCAAAAGCAGTGTTGAGGAAGTTTACAGCAATTAGTGCCCATATAAAAAAAAAATGGAAAGGCATCAAATAAATGATCTAAGAATGCATCTTAGGACCTAGAAAAACAAGAACAAACCAAACCCCAAATTACTAGAAGGAACAAAATAATTAAAATTAGAGAATAAACAAAATTGAAACCAAAAAGTGACATAAAAGATCAATGAAATGAAGACCTGGCTTTTTGAAAAAATAAGCAAAACTTACACACCACTGGCTCAACTAACTACAACAAAAAGACACAAACTAATAAAATCAGAAATTAAAAAGGTGTTACAACAGATACCACAGAAATAAAAAAAAGAATCAAGAATTATTACAAACAGCTTAAATGCCAACAAATTGTAAAATCTAGAAGAAATGGATAGATTTTTGGATACATACCATCTACCAAAATTGAGTCATGAAGGCACAGAAAACCTAAACAAACCAATAACCAAGAGTGAATTTCAATCAGTAATAAAGGTCTTCCCAAAAATGAAAAGCCTGGGGCTGGATGGCTTCACTGCTGAATTCTACCAAACATTTAAAGAAGAACTAAAACCAATTCTTCTCAAACTATTCAAACAATTGAAAGGGAGGGAATACTCCCAAATTCCTTCTATGATGCTAGCATCACCTTAATTCCAAAACCAGAAAAAGATACATGAAAGAGAACTATAGATCAATTTCACTGATGAACACAGCTGCAAAAATCCTCAACATAACACCAGCTAATTAAATCCAACAACACATCAGAAAGATCATTCACCCAGACCAAGTGGGATTTATCCCTGGTATGCAGGGATGGTTCAACATATGCAAATTAATAACTGAAATATCACATTAAAAAACTGAAAAACAAAAACCAAATGATTATCTCAATAGATGCAGAGAAACATCTGATAAAATACAATACCTTTCATGATAAAAACCTTAAGCAAATTGGGTGTAGAAGGAACATTCCTCAACATGATCAAGGAAATATGTGACAAACCTACAGTCAGCATCTTACTGAATGGAGAAAAACTGGAAGCATTTCCACTAAGATCTGGAACCAGACAAGGATGCCCACTTTCACCATTACTATTTAAACAGTTCTTTAAGTTTTAGCTAGAGCCATTAGGCAAGAGAAAGAAATTAAACTGGAAAGCAGGAAATCAAATTATCCCTGTTTACAGATGACATGAGTCTATATATGCGGGAACCAAAAGACTCTACTATGAGACAACTGGAATTCACCAGAGAGTTTGGTAAAGTTGCAGGATACAATATCAACATACAAAAACGAATAGCCTTTTTATACCCAAAAACTATATGGCTCAGAATTTTTTTTTAAAGATTTATTTATTTATTTGAAAGTCAGAATTACACACAGAGAGGAGAGGCAGAGAGAGAGAGGTCTTCCATCCGATGGTTCACTCCCCAATTGGCTGCAATGGCTGGAGCTGTGCCGATCTGAAGCCAGGAGCTAGGAGCTTCCTCAGGGTCTCCCATGTGGGTGCAGGGGCCCAAGGACTTGGGCCTTCTTCTTCTTTTTTTTTTTTTTTTTTTACAGGCAGAGTTAAACAGTGCGAGAGACAGACAGACAGAAAGGTCTTCCTTCCATTGGTTCACCTCCCAGATGGCTGCTACAGCCAGCGTGCTGTGCTGATCTGAAGCTAGGAGCCAGGTGCTTCCTCCTGGTCTCCCATGCGGGTGCAGGGCCCCAGCACTCGGGCCATCCTCCACTGCCTTCCCGGGCCACAGCAGAGAGCTGGCCTGGAAGAGGGGCAACCGGGACAGAATCTGGCACCCCAATCGGGACTAGAACCTGGGATGCTGGCGCCGCAGGTGGAGGATTAGCCAAGTGAGCTGCGGTGCCGGCCTCATCTTCTGCTGCTATCCCAGGCCATAGCAGAGAGTTGGATTGGAAGTGGAGCAGCCAGGACTTGAACTAGCGCCCATATGAGATGCCGGCACTTCAGGGCAGGGCGTTAACCTGCTGCACCACAGTGCCGGCCCATCAGAAAGAATTTTTAAGGGCAGTATCATTCACAATAGCTACAATAAAGTTTACTATCTTGGAATAAATTTAACGTAGGATGTGAAAGATATCTAGTTAACCAGGGATGTGAAGGGGCAATACAATGAAAATTACAAAACATTAAAGAAAGAAATAGAAGATACAAGAAAATGGAAGCTTCATGTTCATGGATTAGAAGAATTAATATCATCAAAATGTCCATATTACCCAAAGTAATTTAGAGATTCAATGGAATCCCAATGGAAATACCAAGGATATTCTTCACAGATCTAGAAAAAAGAATGCTAAAATTCAGAGACACGATACCTTGAAGAGTTAGAGCAATCAAACAAAAGTAAAGTAGGAGGTTTCATGATAACTAGATTTCAAGACATACCACATGACAGTTATGATGAAAATATCTTGGTACTGGCACAAAAATAGACATATAGACCAACAGAACAGAACCGAACCCCAGATGTTAATCTACACAGCTACAACCAACTAATCTTTGATAAATGAGCTAAAATCAATCCCTGCTTTGAAAAAGGACAGTGTATTCAACAAATGATGCTGGGAAAATTCGATCTATACATGTAGAAGTATGAAACAAGACCCCTACCTTATACCTTATACAAAAATCAACTCACAGGGGCCAGCGCTGTGGCGCAGTGGGTTAACGGCCTGGCCTGAAGTGCTGGCTGCTCCTGTTCTGATCTAGCTCTCTGCTATGGCCTGGGAAAGCAGTACAAAAAGCAGTACAAGATGCACCCGCGTGGGAGACCAGGAAGAGGCTCCTGGCTCCTGGCTTCAGATTGGTGCAGCTCCTGCCATTGTGGCCTTCTGGGGATTGAACCATCCGATGGAAGACCTCCATCTCTGCCTCTCCTTTCTCTGTGTAACTCTGACTTTCAAATAAATAAATCTTAAAAAAAAAATCAACTCACAATGGATCAAGGATCTAAATCTATGACCTGATACCAACAAATTACTAGAGGAAAACATTGGGGAAACTCTGAAAGACACTGGCATAGGCAAAGACTTCTTGGAAAGGATCCCTGAAACACAGGCAATAAAAGCAGAAATACACAAATGAGATTACATCAAGCTAAGAAGCTTTTGCAGTGCAAAGTAAAAACTCGATGAAGTGAAGAAGCAACTGACATAATGGGAGAAAGCATTTGCAAACTATGCAACTAATTAAGTGTTAATATCCAGGATTTACAGAGCTCAAGAAACTCAACAACAATAAAACAAATAATCCAGCCAAGAAATGGGCAGGGGACTTGAACAGGCATTTTTCAAAGGATGAAATACAAATGGTCAACAGTCACATAAAAATATGTTCAACATCACTATCAATCAGGGAAATGCAAATAAAAACTACAACGTATCACTTCACCCCAATTAGAAAAGCTATTATCCAAAAATCAAAACAATAATAATGCTGGTGAGGATGTGGGGACAAAGGTACCCTAATCCACTGTTGGTGGGAATGTAAACTAATACAATCATTATGGAACACAGTACGGAGATTCCTCAGAAATATGGAAATACATCGACCATATGTGCCAGCCATCCTACTCCTTGGAATTTATCCCAATGAAAAGAAATCAGCATGTGAAAAACTTATTTGTACCCCCTTGTTTACTGTACCTCAGTTCACAACAACTAAGGTATGGAATCAACCCAGATGTCATGAACTGGATGACTGGACAAAGAAAATGTGGTATATACACATTCTGAAATACTACTCAGCTGTTAAAAAAAAGAATAAAATCCTGCCTTTTGCAACAAAATAAATGCAACTGGAAACCATCATGATTAGTGAAATAAGCCAGTCCCCAAAAGACAAATATGTTTTCTGATATGTAGTAGTTAATATATAATACAAAAAATGTATAGAAACAAAATGGACATCTTGTGATCTCACTGTTGGTTTTTAGCCCTTGTTTATATTCCTGTGGAACTGTGGTCTTTCTACTTCTTACTTGTTGAATATTATGGTTAGTGGTGCATTAAGGCTGTGATTATAGAGTGGACTGAAATTGTTTTTGCAGAAATTAAAGGAAAAAGGAAAGTAGGAGGAGAACTGAAGGAGGGAAAGGGGGTGAGAGAAAAGTATGGTTATTTTCTTAGGATTGTATCTGTGAAACACATGAAATCTGTTCTGTTTATATTAATAAAATTTTTTTTAAGAACCTCCATTACTATAGATAATCAGATTCCAGTTTAAAAAAGTATCTCTAGGTACATTTTCTGATGTATAAAATAATAACACAGTAAAAAGAAAGCAAACACACACCTCAAACACACCTCAAACATACATCTTCTTAGCCTGGCCCAAAACATCCTCTACCTATTTGCAACAAAAAAGATTCAGCCCCTTTAATAAGACAGTCAGAGTTTGTCAGCTATTGTATTCCTCCCTGGCAGGCAAAATCTTGCAAATCCTACCAAAATCCCACTAAAGCAGCAATCATGGTAAATGCAATCACAGTTAATCTTTGTCTGGAGATTTACAATGTGATCAGAGTACAGGAAGGAGCAGTTTATTCTGTTTGAGTGTGTAGAAGGGACTAGTCCCAAACCATTTATTTGTTTAAAATTTTTTCACCCACATACATGTGACATGATGGCTATCAAAGGAATATTTATGAAATTAAAATTTACATATAGGGGCTCATCAGCCATATGCTTTTGGTACACGATATAATGTATAAGTAATTAAAAATTTGTGATTATAATTTTACAAAGTTCACTTTCAATTAGTCAAATATTTTACCTTTTTTTTTTTTTTTAAATACTGTGAGAGTCAGAAACACAGAGAGAGACAGACAGCAAAAGAGCTCTCACACTCTAGTTCACTCCCCAAATGCCCACAAAAGTTTGGGCTGGGCTGAAGCTGAAGCCATGAACTCAGTCCAGGTCTCCCACGTGGGTAGCAGGGACCCAGTTACTTGAGGAATCACCACTGCCTTCCAGCATCAGCATTAGCAGAAAGCTGGAGTCAGGAGCCAGAGCTGGGTACTGAACCTAGACAGATTCATGTGTTACCTAGGCATCTTCATCAAGATGGAATCAAATATTCTAACATGATAGAATAGATTTTTAAAGTATATCCTACCCAATAACTGACTTCAAATATTGTATGAACATAGCATATAGAGGAAAAGCAAAGAAAATGACACCCAACTGTCTAGAAGTGTTCCATGAAATCTTCCAGGAAATAAACTTAAGTGGATTGAGAAATCTTTGGAAACTTAATTTTATGTCTTAATATTCTCCTTTACCGTTGGTTTACCCTCCAATAGCCACTGCGACAGGCGCGCTGCGGCCGGTGCACCGTGCTGATCCGAAGCCAGGAGCCAGGTGCTTCTCTTGGTCTCCCATGCGGGTGCAGGGCCCAAGGACTTGGGCCATCCTCCACTGCCTTCCCGGGCCACAGCAGAGAGCTGGACGGGAAGAGGGGCAACCGGTGTACATTGCCAATCCGGTGCCCCGACTGGGACTAGAACCCGGGGTGCCAGCGCCACAGGCGGAGGATTAGCCTAGTGAGCCACGGCGCCAGCCTTATGTCTTAATATTCTCCTCAGGTGACATACCTACTCTAAAGACTCAAGTAGGTTAGCTCAAATATTCTTTAAAAAAAAAAAAAGACACTTTATAGTATACTTAAGTTCACTGAAACAACAGTAACACCATTAGAGTATTATGAAATGGGTGCATTCTGAAGCCTCTACACTACTACTTTATTTCAGCACTAACATGGTCAACAGCATTGGATAGTGAAAATGTCCTGTTTAGTAAATAGTATCTGAAAAATACCTGGAAATATAATTTACAGAAACCATTGTTTCTGCTGCATAGTTATGTGCTGATTTTCTTCCCAATAGAAATAAACTTCACACTTTCTCTGAAGAAAAAATCAACAGATTTTCCTAAGGATTTCTTCAGTGGCACAGTTATGACCATGGCACGTGAGTTTGTGAATTACCTCTGGTGGTGGTGGCCAAAGAAGCGAACGTCAACTTGATTGTCCTCTTTCTGCATGACTTTGGCTGGCCAAAACCCAAAACCTTTCATTTTAGCCCAAACCAGCTCATGATTAGGTATCTGGAAATAAAACATTTTACTATGTCATAAAGTATTAAATTCAAGTATACTATTAATATTGAACTGCATAGGGAAATAGAATCATTATGAAAATCAAATGTTTTTTCTGGGATCAGTTTTACCTTCAAGAAAAATACAAAAAAAATTCTATTTGCATAAGAATAACAATATGAACCTTATTTCAGAAAAGGGAGGAACTAGAATGAGGCAGCCTCTTAAGCAAAAGGCCATGTGGAACAATGGTGGCAGGCAGACCACCCTAACTTTGCTTCAACAGTATTCTCTGGGAACAAACAGATCAGTTTCACCTGGGAATTTCTTAGAACTAGAGTTTTAAGTGCTACACAGACCTACTGTATCAGAGCCCTCTATTTTAGCAAGATCCTCAAGGGACAGATACGTACAGTAATATCTCAGAAGAATGGCTTCTCTAATGTGGTCTCTGAAGCTGCTGTCACTGGGGCTGCCTCTCTAGAACAACTCAAATGCTCTCTGTCAGTACTCTTCCCCATTTTAGGGGAAATGCAAGCTATAGACAAACGCAAAGCCTTAGAGTTCATATCAAAGAATAAAAAGAAAGCAAACATTCAATTTAATATCAATGTTTAATCCTAAGTATCTGATTTTAAAGTCAGAAATGGATAATCCCAGATATTTTACCCATGTTTCAACTGTTTATCGTCACTAAAACTACATATACTCTGATATAAAGAAAAGTAGTTAGGGAGGATTATAATCTTTAAGCAACTGGAAATAACATCAATAGAATAGTACATTACACACTTTACAGTTAAAAAACAAAAATCACAAAATCTCACATACACAAGGATAGCAAAACCAATTGTCAGGACGTGCGTTTGACAAATAGAAGCAATTCTTGCAAAGCTGTAGTTCATCCAGCTGAAAAAGAAAAGCAATTACTTTAGCGCACTTAAAATATACACGTGCATTAAACTGTATAAAATGTATTCACGTAAATTAGTATTCTCAGAATATGTACATAGTCTTAACCTTTGTTTCTTGTATAATCACTTACACCTAAACTTAAAAATTTTCAGTAAGTAATACTAGAAGATCCTTCAACTGCCTGCATGAAACATCTTCATGATCTCAGAATATACTTTAAATAAAAGAAGTTCTTTACAAGGCTTGGCACAGTCTGATTCTGCTTTGCTCTCATTTCACCGGCTAGCACTCAGATTAAATAGTACTTCCACAGAAATGTTTTCCTGGGGCAAGCATTTGGTCTAGCAGTTAAGACACCTATGTTCTGTTTCTGGGTGTCTGCGTTCAATGCCCAGGTCTGGCTCCTGATTCCAACTTCCTGCTAATGTAGACCTTAGGAGGAAGCAGTGGCAGCTTAAGGTTCTTGCCATTCCCGTGGGAAACCAGAATTGAGTTCCCAACTCCTGGCTTTGGCTTGGACCAAAGCAAGTCCACTGAGGGCATTTGTCTCTGGAGTGACACCAGACAGGAACTCTCTCTCAAATCAAAAAGTAAAAAAAAAAAAAAAAAGCTCCTTCTGATTAGTTGATATAAAATATCAGCTAACAACAACAGTAGTGCTCACTTTGCCTCATTCTCCATTTAATCCCTTGCCTTTTTATACAACATTCTTTTACTACTTGTAAAGAAACATATTTCATCGCTTTTCTTTTTTCCAGTCTGCCTCTTCAGACTATAACTCCATGAGCAAGAAGTCTGTACCCTGATCACCATTATTCTTTCCACTTAACACTGCATTCAATAAATGTTTGCTGAATGAATAAAAAACAAGTCAAATTTGAAATGAATTCAAGAAAAAAATCCATTTTATAAAAACTGAGCAACTTCTGTAAAAATATAGTTATAGATGTTTTAAATACGAAAGACTACAAAAATACTTTCTAAAATTTCTATTTCATTTATTTTATAAACATGAACTTTGTTTTCTCATATAAGTAATCAGGCAGGAATTCAGATTTGAATCCTTCTTTTGAAGAGGATAATATTTACTGAATGTTTGCCAGTGCAATGTATTTACATGAATTATCTAATAGAATAGCTCCTGAGGCTAGTTCTAAGTTTCCGTGTAGATGTTACTTAATAAATAAATTTAATTCTCAAGGTCTCTTTTTGAACATTTTTGCCAAGAACTTTGTTCTCCAATTGAATTATACCAATATATATCAAACATGAAAATAACATTACATTTAAAGGAAAGGACATAATTAAAGAGTAGACATAAGAGTGGAATCCTGAAATAAATAAATTTGGGTTATAGTAAGAGTTGAATTATTAGGCAGGGATAGTACCTCATGACATGTGTCTTTATACAGCATCCTTGCAATGTCAGCTTGCTCACTGTCTGCTGTAATTAAAGATAGACATTACCTATAAACAAAAATCTATAAAAATTAATATTCTCATTTTCTTTTAGTTTGGTAAGGGGGGGAAATACACTATTAAACCAATGTGTTATTTCAAATAAAGTTCAGTCACCAACGTAAAATTCTATGGGCAGCTTTTATTTTACTTCCAACACTACCATTAATTCTCTAAGTATATATACTGACCCTTACCTTTGAATGATGGGATATTAATGAAGAAACAATTAGAATTAAAGTGCTTATGAGAAGCCCCTCAGCTAAGACAAATATGTATAAAATAAAAAAGAATAATTATATTTTCATCACTTAATATACTACAGTTTTAAGGTTGGGCAATTAATTCTATAAACTAAAGCACCAAATATCCTTAAGTTTGAACTCCGACATCATTTACTCATTATGATATTAATTTTGGGGATGTAATTTTTTTTTTTGACAGGCAGAGTTAGACAGTGAGAGAGACAGACAGACAGAAAGGTCTTCCTTCCATTGGTTCACCTCCCAAATGGCTGCTACACCCAGCGTGCTGTGCCGATCTGAAGCCAGGAGCCAGGTGCTTCTTCGTGGTCTCCCATGTGGGTGCAGGGCCCCGGGACTTGGGCCATCCTCCCCTGCCTTCCTGGGCCACAGCAGAGAGCTGGACTGGAAGAGGAGCAACCGGGACAGAATCCGACGCCCCAACTGGGATTAGAACACAGGGTGCCGGTGCTGGATTAGCCTAGTGAGCTGCGGCGCCAGCCAGGGATGTAATGTTTTATAAAAGATATTTCTCAACATGGAATATAAATAATATTTTGTTTAAATTGCACACAAGGAGACGGTGTCATGGCACAGTGAGTTAAGCCACTGCTTGCAATACTAGCTTCCCACATGAGTACTGACTGGAGTCCTGACTGTTCTACTTCCAATCCATCTCCCTACTAAAGTGTCTGGAAAAGCAGTGGAAGATGGCCCAAGTGCTCAGGTCCCTACCACCCATGTGGTAGACCCAGATGGAGCTTAAAGGCTTTTGGTTTCGGCCTGGCCCAGCCTGGCCATTTGGGGGCCATTTAGAGAGCGAACCAGTGGATGGAAGCATTCTCTCTGTCTTTTCCCCTCTCTCTTTTACTTCTGCCTTTCAAATAAAGAAAATGAATCTTTTTAAAAATGCGCACGCGCACACACACACACACACAAAAACAAAAAATATTCAACCTCCATAGAAAATCACTGTGTTGTGGAGAAGCAGTTGAGCATCAGCTTTGAACTCTTCATAACTTCGGTATTTCCCTTCATTCACTTTCTGTAGAAAGCAAAAAATAAAATAGTTACCAGTGAAAATATTTGTCTGGATTATGTTTACAGGATTAAAGTATGGGACACAGCAGTTTTTCTAGAACAACATTAAGATGACTACTTTTGTCCTACAGTACTGACAGAGAAAGTGCGTAAAAGAAACCAACAACTCCACTCTTTAATATTGCAGTACAATGAAGCGTGGCTGATCAGATAGCCTGCAGCCACAATGTACTACATTACTGTAACAAGTGCATACAGTCGAATATTTCATTTTGTAATAATGATGAAAGCTGACACTAGGCCTTATAAATAATGAATGCTTTGGTCAGTGTGGTTGATCAGATACTAACCAGATACTTAGCATTTTTTTTTTTTTTGACAGGCAGAGTGGACAGTGAGAGAGAGACACAGAGAGAAAAGTCTTCCTTTGCCGTTGGTTCACCCTCCAATGGCCGCTGCGGCTGGTGCACTGTGCTGATCCGAAGCCGGGAGCCAGGTGCTTCTCCTGGTCTCCCATGTGGGTACAGGGCCCAAGGACTTGGGCCATCCTCCACTGCCTTCCTGGGCCACAGCAGAGAGCTGGACTGGAAGAGGAGCAACCAGGACAGAATCCGGTGCCCTGACCGGGACTAGAACCCGGTGTGCCAGCGCCACAGGCGGAGGATTAGCCTATTGAGCCACAACGCTGGCCAAGATACTTAGCATTTTTTATAGCAAAAGAGTTAGGTTCTGTGACAGTTTACTATGTCTGTAATTCTGGATTTGGACTAGCTATTGGTTTATAAATCAATTGAGATTGGATTGTTTCTCTATGTACCAAGGGAAAGCTAGGATTTCTCATATATTAGTGACATATGTAAAGAGTTTCTTTCATCGGATTCTCTATACCTTTACCTATTGAAGAGAAGGATTAGAAGGCATTTAAGGGTTTTCTGTTTTGTGGTATTTTTCTTTTCCCTTGGGGGAAAGAGGCAAAATTTTATTTTATTTTTTTTTTTGACTTTTTTTTAAACTTTTATTTAATGAATATAAATTTCCAAAGTACAGCTTATGGATTACAATGGCTTCCCTCCCCCATAACTTCCCTCCCACCCTCAACCCTCCCCTTTCCTGCTCCCTCTCCCCTTCCATTCACATCAAGACTCATTTTCAATTCTCTTTATATATAGAAGATCAGTTTAGTATATATTAAGTAAAGATTTCAACAGTTTGCCCCCATATAGCAACACCAAGTGAAAAATAGTTGGAGTACTAGTTATAGCATTAAATCACAATGTACAGTACATTAAGGACAGAGATCCAACTTTATATTTTTTTAAGAATCGATTAATTTTCTATGCAATTTCCAATTTAACATCAAGTTTTTTTTTCATTTTCAATTATCTTTATATGCAGAAGATCGATTCAGTATATACTAAGTAAAGATTTCATCAGTTTGCACCCACACAGAAACACAAGGTGTAAAAATACTGTTTCAGTACTAGTTATAGCATTACTTCACATTGGACAACACATTAAGGACAGATTCCACATGAGACGTAAGTACACAGTGACTCCTGTTGTTGATTTAACAATTTGACACTCTTGTTTATGGCATCAGTAATCTCCCTACGCTCTAGTCATGAGTTGCTGAGGCTATGGAAGCCTTTAGGGTTCGCAGACTTTGATCTTATTCCGATAGGGTCATAGTCAAAGTGGAAGTTCTCTCCTCCCTTCAGAGAAAGGTACCTCCTTCTTTGATGGCCTCGTTCTTTCCACTGGGAACTCACTCGCAGATATCTTTCATTTAGGTCTTCTTCTTCTTCTTTTTTTTTTTTTTTCCCAGAGTGTCTTGGCTTTCCATGCCTAAAATACTCTCATGAGTTCTTCAGCCAGATCCGAATGCCTTAAGGGCTGATTCTGAGGCCAGAGTGTTATTTAGGACATCTGCCATTCTATGAGTCTGCTGTGTCTCCCACTTCCCATGTTGGATTGTTCTCTCCCTTTTTGGTTCTATCAGTTAGTATTAGCAGACACTTGTCTTGTTTGTGTGATCCCTTTGACTCTTAGACCTATCAGTGTGATCAATTGTGAACTGAAGATGAACACTTGGACTAGTGAGATGGCATTGGTACATGCCACCTTGATGGGATTGTATTAGAATCCCCTGGCACATTTCTAACTCCACCATTTGGGGCAAGTCCGATTGAGCATGCCCCAAATTGCAAAATTTTCAAAAGCACGGTATGGCAAAGTTAGGTAGAAGTAATAAAGAAGTATTTTCTTATCCTTGTGATATATTTTCCTAAATGTATTGGCATGAAAATAGCTTGGAAAGCCAAGACTTCTAAAGAATACTTAGGGGACCCAGCCATCCCCTCCTACCTTCTGCCTTTCTTAAGCAGTTTACTTTCAGTTGAAATCTTTCACAACTCAATTCAATTGCTATCTCTTCCAAGACTTCCTAGATTCTCTCAGTTGGAGTTAACTGCTCCCAGTGTGGCATCAACAGTCACATGGGTTGTTTACAAATATTGACATATAATTTCAAATTTGAATTTCTGAGTATATTGGGCTAGGGCCAAACTGGGACTATTGAAGAGCTCACTCAGGAGATGGAAAATACACAAGGATAAGAATAACTTCCCCACAGCACTACCAAAGCACCTTATTTCCAGTTTTGTACTTAATCATGGTATTTTGATATTTTGGTTTGTATTGTAAAAGCTTACAAACATAAAAACCATGTCTTCATATTCATTTTCCTTACAGAAGTTTTGTTCATAGTCAGCACTTGCTAAGCACAAGGCCAAGCCACCACTAACCCACCTAGTGTCAACCCAGGTCTACATAGATCAGATAGTACCATTAGGGAGATGACAATCTAGGAAGCCTTCCCTGAAGAGATAGCAATTGAGTCTTGGAAGACTAAACGAAAGGAAATTTCATGAGGAAAGATGAGCATAAGAAAGGGTGGCTGGGTTCTTAAATATTCTGTACAGGGGCAGGTGTCAAGGCAAAGCTGCCACTTGGGATGCCTGCATCCCACATTCTAGCTACTGCACTTGTGATCCAGCTTCTTGTCAATGTACCTGGGAAGACAGCAGATAATGGCCCAAGTATTAAGATACCTGCCACCCATACTGGGGACCTGGATAGAGTTCTGGGATCCTGGCTTTGGCCTGGCCCAGCTCCAATTACTGCAGAAATTTAGGGAGTGAACTAACCAATGGACGCTCTCCCTTTCCATGTCTCTGATCCCTATTTATAGCTCTCACTGTCAAATAATAAATAATTAAAACTTCAAAATATTCTTTACAGTTTAGGAGAAAGGGTTATACAATCTGAAGACTAAAAACATGTTTTTATTGGATTTCGTTGTAATTTGTAATTGTATGTTAATAAACTCATTAGCAGTCCTCTGCTATAATAAATAGAACTAAGTTTAAGACTAATTCAGTTTTCTAGTCAATTTTAAATTTGTTCATTTTGTTGCTGACCAACATTCTAGATTAGTTCTCTAAGTTTTCCTTGAGACAAATTCCAAACTACTACTGCAAAACAGAAAAAATTTTGTCCAAAAATGAGTTCTTTACATATATGAAACATTAAATTGTCCAGGTTATAAAACATGAGTTCTTCAGTGAAGTAGTATGAAGAAGCTATTGACTGTTTAAAATCAAGACTCAAAAAATGATACCTAACTTGCATTAAGTATGTACATGAAATTTACAATGCGTAATAATTGCTCACTTATAGTTATACCTTTTTGTTTTAGTAAGAAATTGGAGAAAGTGGATTCCCAAGAAAGAACAGCAACCAGAATCACTGTTTAACTAGCTATGTTATTGTGTAACCTGATAATTTAGAAGATGTATTTGAAGTAGAAATAAAATAAACCAACTTTACCTCTTGTATGGTGGGAACATCAACAGCTGAATGTACCAGCCTCCTGTACATTGGATGCTTATTGTCCTTCCCCTTTTTATTAAGATCAATAGCCTAAAAAGTAGTCAGATACACCAGTTTTAAATGTAGCTAAAGGCAGGTAAAACATCCATTTCTAAAACTCAAAGTATTATCTACCTTTAAAGAGAAATCCTATATAAATTGCTTTAAAATCTAACAGAAAATTGTATATATGCCAGATAGTTTTCTGTGTCATTCCTAAAGATTTTGACAGAAAGAACAGCTATTTGGAAAATTTTGTTTCATTTTAAACAGTAATCATCAATGAAAATGTTCATTCTGATAAATGAAATTAAAAATGTAAATGATTCTAATCTAATGCAACTTTTTAAAAAAAGTCTGTCAAAAACAACAAAAAAGCCATTAAATAGGCTATTACAGAACAATGTAGTTCAAAAACAATGGTTTCCGCATTTCATATTGCTATATTCATATTTGTTACTTCTCAGTTAATAACTCTGAAAGAATGACCAAGGGTAAGATATGTTTGGGGAGATTTTTAAAAACACCCTCAGCAGGACTCACCCTCTCTTTCATGCGGGAGACAATGAATCTCAGGTATGTGCCCATCTCCTGTTTGTTTGTATTCTTTTTCTTAACGCTCTGTTAAAAAAAAGATAGCAAATATAAAATCTGATCATTTACATGTTTATATTCATGTAAAAGACATATGCAAGATTACAGCATGCAAATATTTATTAAAAGACACGCCATTTCCAACATACTTGCTAAAGAAAACTCTGCTCTCTGCATGACAGAAATATTTAATGTCACAAGGTGAGAACTGAAAAAAAATACTGTACTTGGCATAAAACTATATTTTTTCTCTTTTTGATGTTTTAAAGCTTCAAACAATCTTCAGACAAAAAGAAATATGATTATATACTGGAAAATCACTTGTTTTACTAAAATTTTGATGATTAAAGTAATTTTAGGAATATCTTCAATTAGCAATTAAATAGTGAATCTCAAAGCAACATTCTTCATTAAAAAGGTTATTCAGAAATCTATGCACACTAACATATCTATTTGAAAGTGTTACAGAGCAACTCAGTAATAACTCCAATTTCTGTTATTGTGGCCTACTAGCTAATTGCATTTTTCAATTTATTTTTCAGGAAAATCTAACTTCACACATAGGAAAAAAATCCCCACAGGATTCAATGTTTTATGTTATTTCTAGACAGCTAGGAAATAGGACTGAAGTTCCTGTTTACCTAATCAAGGCCAAGACATTACAAAAGTCTGAAGAATGCAAAGGGCCAATTTCTGGACAACTGAATGTTATCAAGAGTATTCTCCAGGGGAATGAGTAGATCTGGCCACTATTATTAATGGATGCTTTAACTTTTACATGTTGGCTAGATTATGATTCTTTGCTCAGTGACACAATTCCTCCTGAAAGAACTTTATATGCAGGAAATCACTTTAATAAGTTAATAAAAACAGTAGAAGAAAGAGCAACTATTTCTCATATGACAGAATTTTTAGCTACGGATTAAGCAAACTGATTTATATCTATAGAACATTAAAATATCTGAATAAAAGGTAGGGACAGCATTTTATTACTTAGAAAGTGAATCTTAACTGTTTCATGTTTAAGGTGTTATCTTCCTTCCATTTCTACTTCTTGCCTGAATTTTTCAGCAATGCACACACTAGTTTTATTTTTGTCTTATTCAGCTTCATCACCTATGCATACAGCTTCTAAATTTATGACAATTTTAGAATGGTTTTTCTCCAACCTGGCCATGTATCACAGAAATGGGTGAACTTCTATCAAATGCACTTGGGCTTCACTCCTAAGCATCTGGGTTGGAATTTCTGGGGGTAGTGCATGTGCTCTATATCTGTTCATTTATTTGTTTAATTCCTCTGGTGGTTATGATACATGGCCAAGAATGAGTTTCTAACAGAGATGGAGTCTGAAACACAACAAAATTTCTGGCAATTAAGCAGGGTGGGAAAAACCCTGCTCTCTAGACCTTCCTTTGAATAATTCAACCTTAAGTGGAATAATCACAGAGGGCTAAGCTCTAGGCTGTCTGTGGTCAGTGACAAACTAGAATGTGTCTGAGCACTACTGCCTGGCCTCACCATATCCAGTAGAAAAGCTCTATGTTCCAGGCCGGCGCCGCGGCTCACTAGGCTAATCCTCTGCCTTGTGGCGCCGGCACACCGAGTTCTAGTCCCAGTGGGGGCACCGATCCTGTCCCGGTTGCCCCTCTTCCAGGCCAGCTCTCTGCTGTGGCCAGGGAGTGCAGTGGAGGATGGCCCAAGTGCTTGGGCCCTGCACCCCATGGGAGACCAGGAGAAGCACCTGGTTCCTGCCATCGGATCAGCGCGGTGCGCCGGTCGCAGCGTGCCAACCGCAGCGGCCATTGGAGGGTAAACCAACAGCAAAGGAAGACCTTTCTCTCTGTCTCTCTCTCTCTCACTGTCCACTCTGCCTGTCAAAAAAAAAAGAAAAAAAAAGCTCTATGTTCCAGTCCCAAGGCTGCTGTGCACTGTAATTATGCATAAGAATATGTTTTCCTTCCTGTTCTCTAAACATAAACCAATGAAGTACTTCACTCTGTTAGCTTGCCTCTAAGTTCTATTGCTTTTAGAGCCTTAGAAAATAAAGCCATCCAGTGTTTCTCTATGGGCAAAAATATTGCATTGCTAGAATCAGATTTAGTATCTCTACAGTTAAAAGATCCTAACTAGACTGTTCTATCTTTGAAACAACAAATATTCAAACACTTTGAAGCAGTTATGGAAAACCCCTACTTTGGTTAAGTTTAGTAGTTTGTGTACTAACTTGTTGATATAATTATCCAGTTTAAATAAAGGTTTATATTCAACCCCTACCCTCTTTCAATACAGAATCTACACAAACTGTGGATAGATACTACATGCTCTCATAAACTTTGGTTTTACCTTTTTAAATATTTCTAGATGAATGACTAATTTAGTGTTAACCAAGTGTAGTGGCTCCTGCCAACGGTATTAAATTCAGAAAACAGTTTAATAAAGAATGAAAATCTGACTTTATATTCTGTTCAAATTTGCTTAGAGGTAGGTTGCTAGAGTATCTCTTTTCTAAGTGCAGTTAAAGGTAGGTATCTGAGTCTGGAAAAATGACTCCTTCAGCGAAGGGTGAAAGGAAACTTGGCTGACTGGGTAAGACCCGCCCCTATTCTTCTCCGCTCTATCTGATGGAAACTATCCAGAATGCTTTCAATATATTACCTTCATATATACTACTCCAGGAAAATCTTGACCTCATTTAGCATTGTGCTCTTCAGATTGAGATATTTTACACCTGTGTGTTTATTACATTACAACCACCCAGGGAGCCTTTCAAAAAGCACCAATGTCTATAAATATAAAGTCCTAAAACAGGCAAAAGTTATCTACAATGGAGAAAAATCTGATCAACGGTGATTTGGGGAGAAGGGCATGGCAGTGGGTACCATCGCAGGGACAACAGTGGTGAGTTTTCTATGGCTCAATGGGATTGGGATTACACTAGTGTATGCCTTTGTATATTGCTCAAATGGTACACTGAACATATGTGTATACCACTGCAAAGCAGATTTTACCTTAAAGTTAAAAAAGCTTCCAAGGCATGGGTACCACTTCCAGAGATTCTGATTGAGGGTTAGAGCCTACGTATTCACAGTTGATAAAAATCCTTCAGTTTTCCTGATATGCAGTCCTGAGAAGCACTATCTCAACTTCATAAAACACTCTGCTTAAAGAAACATGTGCAGGCATACGTTGGGACAACAGTTCAAATGTTAACCTTTGCTGCTCTACTCAAAGCATAAAGTTGTATATCTTGAAAAGTTTTCTTTGAAAGTGATCTCATGGTTAATCTGCATTATTTAAAAGTCCTCAGCACATGTGGCATGGTCTCAATCTGCTTACTTACACAAAAAGAAATATTATATAAGCCAAAATTGCTGTGCTAGTTGTGTTTTCAGTGTTTAGTGGCTCTTTTCAGTTACCAAAGTGAGAAAATGCAATGATTTTGGCTATATGAAAGGATGGACCAAAAGAAATTTTACAAACAGGATTATTTTTGCTGAAAGCTTCCGTGTGCCCTTGTGTATTTATTTTTTAATTACTTCCCAATATGTCTTTTCAAGTGACAAATAAAAGATTCTACTCCAGACATTATGGGGCCATTCTCAAGAACTTATATGCATATTCACACATTATTTGCTAATGGCATGGTGGTCCTAGACCTCCCACTACCCAAGGCTGGGCCACAATGGCTGACAGATTCTGCTTCTCAGATGTAAAGGCTCAGGAGCTTTCCTGAGAAACAGAATCTCTCTAATTTGTAAGAACATAACATTTGCTATGACGTCCTCTCATATTTGATAAACTATTGGTTTGCTTTCCTATACTTCCATAGTTATAATTTAAATTTAGTGTTTCACAAAAGAAATCAAGTGTTTTACCTTCTGTCATAGGGCTGTGATTTCTGAGGTTAGATTGTAGAGATGCCTTATTGGCATTCATAGAAAAGTGTTTCACCTGGTGTCTGTCAGCCAAACCAAGATATTTAAAATATTTCAAATAAAAGCTACTGTAACTAACAGAATTATAGGAGTAGCTTCTAAGATAAACATTATTTTGTTTGTAACATAACTAAGCAAACAGTTTCTGACAACAAGGTTAGCGCATCATAAAAACAGCGCTCCATCATACCTGCAGATTGCTTCAGATTTAGTTCTTTCACAGGCTTACAAGAATTATACCTATCCTCTACAATGCAGGCCTCAGCGTTCTTCTGTAAAGGTCTTTGTACCAGTGTTAGGTCAGAATCCACCAAAATAAGGTCTAGTAAGTAGTGGTACCTGTTCATATTACCTGGTAGCATATGGGAATGTCTTTGGTCATCATCTACAAATGAAAAGAACTTCCCATTACACAGCAAACTTGCTGCAACTTTTAATGTGGCAATAATCATATAGCTGAAGCTATATATATGAAGCACATATATTTGTGAAAGACATCTATTGAAGTAAGAGGTCCTTAAGTTATAGATAACTGAGCAAGTTGCCCTCCTTACTTTAAGAAAAAAAATAATAGAAAATTTTATACATGTTCTTAAGCAAAGGATTCTCAAGCCAATGACAAATAATTGTTTGGCTATATCAAATCAGATGGTTCCAGGTAGACACAACAAAGTCTGAGTCTAGGAGCTCAGTCACCCTCGGTGCCATAGCGGTCTTGGCTGGAAGTCTCAGAGATTGTTCATCCTGTTTATCCACAGCAGACTACTAATGAAGCCCGTGGATTATTATTTGAAGAACACTCAGGACCACTATTTGAAAGAACACTCAGAACTAAATGCCTTTACTGGTCTGAAATTTTCAATTCTTCCTCTATACCCTGTTTTTACATTTTGGCAGAGAATAAACTAGTGCAAGTCTCTATTATTTCAAGGCAATGAGTATTCTAAAGAAAGAAGTTCAAAATCAGAAATTCAGATATCTTTCATCAGCTTAATATATTTATGTTGCTATAGTTCACCTCATTCAAGCCCCCCACCTCTGACTAAACACAAGGGTTTCAAACTCTGAGGATTCCCAATCTCCAAAACGTTTCTTCCACAACAGACTAGACAAGAGGTCAACAACCTTTTGCTGTAAAGGACTAAGCAATCAGTATTTTAAGCTTTGCATCTTTGGTCTTTGATCAACTGTGTACCTCTGCTGTTATAGAAAGAAAGTAGTCATAAATAAATACTCATTACATTCATATGGCTGTGTTCGAATAAAACTTTTGGATATTGAAATTTGTATTTTTTATTATTTTTACAAGTCACAAAATATTATCCTCTCTTGATTTTCTTCAACAATTGAAAAACGTAAAACCCCTTCTTAGCTCATAGGCAGTACAAAACCACAGATTAATCCCTGGACTAGACTAAGGAGTGTCCAATATGGTCTACTTCAGTTCTTTTTGAAAAACCTTATATACTATCTGGCTCACAAAAAATGTTTGATAAATATTGGTTGAATTATACGGACAGTATCTATTACTAACTAGCTTCTCTGCCTACTAGGAAAACTACACCACAAACTTGAATTAAAAAATATGAAGATACTTCCAAAATTAGTAGTTCACACCCTAGTGTATGTTAGCATATTTTAACCAATATAGATAGTTTTGTTTACTTTTGATGGGTGAATCTTTAAAAGCTAAATACCAGTCATTGACTTCTAACAATCCAGAACAGTGTCACCAACAGCTCACTTAAATGTTATAGAACATATAGTCATCTGTGGTAGTTCCTGAAAATGCAGATTCCTGATCTTGATCCCCAGAAATTGTCTGGGGTGGGATCCTGGAGGCTTTGTGCGAAAAAAATCACTCCAGATACTTTGGTACAAGTGGCCTCTGAATTTTATTTGGAAAAACACTCATCTGCATATAAATTTACAGTATCACTTTAGGAAACAAGAAGGCCCAAGATCTCCTCTATAATTGTAATCATAGAACACACGAATCAAAATGAAATTAATCTGCAAAAACTGTGTATGTTGTTAGGGATGTCAAGAAGCTCTGCAGTATCTTCTAGATCCACCTGTAACAATGCAATCACAAAGAATTTTGAAGAAACCCCAATGTCTGAGACTTTAAAAGTAAAGGTGGTCTAGCAGAAGAGGTATTGAATGGCCCAATCCTATCACTTCTCCCTTGAAACCATGGGGACTCACTGTAGCCCATCAATGAAAATCACTCTGTAGAACTATTTCCTAAAAATATACTTATGTTCACTCTTTTTTACTCCCAGTACTGACACACTGAAATCAGATCTAATCTATAATATCAGAAGAGCAGAACATCACATCTATTGCTGGCATTAACAGCAGAAAACCTGCCCTGCCCAGTTTTGCATGTAAACCAATCCAGCAACAAGTTATTCACACTCAAGTTCCTGACAATATTTTTTTAAACTTACTTTAAAAGAATTTAAGTTTAAAAGCCTCCTGTAAGTTGTCATAGATATTCTTGTTGTATACTGGCAAATGAGACTTCACTCACGTGCTACCTCCACGGTCAAAAATGTTAATTTTGCAGAATAACTAAAGCACAGTGTTTCAAAACATTCATCCAGGTTTATCTAGTAACACTGAATGCTATTACAGTTATAAATCACTTCTTTCATCTCCAACAAACGTTAAGTATTAACTGAGATAAGAAATCAGATGGCAGGGCCAGCACTGTGGCACAGTGGGTTAAGCCACCATCTGCAGCACTGGCATCTCATATGTATGGGTGCTGGTTGCTTTACTTCCAATCCAGCTCCCTGCTAATGTGGCTGGGAAAGCAGCAGAAGATGGCCCAAGTGCGTGGACCCCTGCACGCATGTGGGAGACCCAGATGAGGCTTGAGGCTCCTGGCTTCTCGCTTTGGCCTGGCTCACCTCTGACTGTTGTGGTCACTGGGGGAGAGAACAAGTGGATGGAAGATTTCAATCTCTCTCTCTCTCCCTCCAACTCTTTCAAATAAATAAATAATCTTCAAAAAGTGGGAAACAATGAGATGATATGAGCAGCTGTGCAGCATTCAGTCTAACATAAATTAACAACTATTAAAACAGGTTTTCAAAGTAATTTTACAGTCACAAAACAGACTACAATTATAAAAACATCAGTATTTTAAAATCCACTATGGTCACACATTCACAAAGAAATTGCCAAAATATTATTAGCTATAGAGATAAGGGAGTCATGCATGTCAGAAATTTTATTGTTCAGCATTAATGTACTTTTGGAGGTAACTTCAGGGCCCTTGTGGCTTGGTCGTCAGATTTGGGAATAAAAGAGGAAGTCAGAAAAATTCTATGAAACACAAGATTTGTATCTAAGGCTCTTTCCCCATCCTGTACAAGTCTTTCAAGAAAAAGATGGAAAAGGCAGAGGCAGAATGTGTTTCTCAGTGGAATTTCCATTCCTTTCTGAAAGTAGTTTCTATGTTTGTTTTAGTAACAAGGGCAGGCATACAGTTGTTCTTTGCTTAGAGGGGCTCATACTCAGCCCCTATCTTCCTATCTACCTCTGACTCCTTCAAATCCTCGCTCGTGCATGGAGGAAACTGTACTTAGTTCATATTTTCAATTCAATACTGGAAACACTAATAAACTTCCTGTTATGTAAATTAAGTTGTAATCATCCTGATAAAGGAATCAACTGGACTACTTACATCTCATGCCCTTGGAGTTAAAAGATAAAGTTCAATTACGATTCTAAATAAGCACCAGAATATATATCACTAAGACAAAATACATTGCTAACCAAAACCCAAACATTTCATGCCCATATCCGCCCCCCCCCCTTAACCATCATATTCTTAAATTCATAATGGAAAGACAATATAGTAAACAGATGAACTTTTTATTGCTTAGGTGGGATAAAAGGAATTTGTAGAGATAACACTACATAGCAGTTTATAATCTTAGAACCTATATCCAGCTTTTAAAATCATCTGGCTTTATCAATGTTTCCATTACGTTTTCCTCTGGTTAAGCTTGTAATGAACAACAAAGCTGCTTTATAAAAGCAGCTGGTGGGGCTGGAGCCTTGGCTCACTTGGTTAATCCTCCGCCTGTGGCGCCGGCATCCCATATGGGTGCCGGGTTCTAGTCCCCGATGCTCCTCTTCCAGTTCAGCTCTCTGCTGTGGCCCGGGAGTGCAATGGAGGATGGCCGTAGCAGTCATTTGGGAAGTGAACCAATGGAAGGAAGACCTTTCTCTCTCTCTCTGTCTATAACTCTAGCTGTCAAATTTAAAAAAAAAAAAAAAAAAAAAAGCACCTGGTTTAGACAGAAATTCTTAAAATCAATTTTCTCTTTCATTAGAGAACTTAAATGAAATGATAAAGCTTTGTTTAAAAATTATAAAATTTTTAATGTTCATTACTGACTTCATTATTACAGATGGCCACCATTTAAAAAAAGAACAGCTTATACTTTTATTTGATTAGAAAATCACCTCTCCATTCTAGATTTGTTAATATGTATCTTGAAAGCAAAGGTATTTAGTTTGGGGTGAGAATATTAACAAACTTCCCACAGTAACAAAAGCAGACAGACCAGAAAGCAACAGCATTCATAGTAGTTCCATAGTAGATATATAATGAAGGAATTTATATTCAACCAATTTTCATTTAGTATTTTGGTACCATTTAATTCTAAACATTAAATGAGCATTCTCTCTACCTTTGGAATTAAAAAAAATATATACTGCTTACATGCAAAAGCATGAAAACTGAATTCAGAAGTAAACATCCATTTATAGTTTCAGAGATAGCCGTCATCACATTTTTTTCTTTAGCTACTTCAAAAACAAAATGTCACAGTGTAGGGGCCAGTGGTGTGGTACAGCAGCCTAAGCCTCCACCCACAGTGCCAGCATCCCCTATGGGTGTTGGTTTGGGTCCCTGCTGCTCCTCTTCTGATCTAGCTCTCTGTTATGACCTGGAAAAGCAGCAGCAGATGGCCCAACTCCTTGGGCCCCTGCACCCATGTGGGAGACCCAGAAGAAGCTCCTGGGTCCTGGCTTCAGATCAGCCCAGCTCAGGCTGCTGCAGCCATTTTGGGAGTGAACCAGGGGATGGAAGACCTATTTGTTTCTATCTCTATAACTCTGCCTCTCAAATACATAAATCTTTAAAAAGACCTTTAAAAAAATCTTAAAAAAAAGTCACAGTGTAAATGCCTCAAACATAACTTTACTCTGAACTAAGTCAACATTGATAAGCCAGTAGGTACTAAACTGATAGAAGTCTAGATAGACTCCTAATGGTAAGTTTTAGTAAACTAGTTAAGGTCCCTCATTTTCAATATCTACCTAATGTGTAAACTATAATCCATGTGAAAAAAAGGTACATGAGGCTTAACATCCAACTTTAAAAGTTCAGTTGTAATGTTTTCCATACGTCTAATTTAAAGTATTATTTCCTGCAAAATATGTATTTTCACTTGAAATAGTTTTAAAAGCAGCTATAATAGGGAAGTTTTAGGAACAGGTCCTATCAGTGTGGAAGTACTGCTAAGCAGCTCTATTACTCAGAACAGTAAACACATAAGAGTCAAGAACAGGAGCCAGACAATCGAGTGCCACAAATTTGGGAGCATTCTTACGTTAGACGTATAATCAGAGTATTTTGAAGCTATTAATAAAATTCTCTCACACTGATTCTTCCTTATTTTCTTATCTACATTTTCTTATGATTTTGCAGTTTATTAGTCTGCTAAATTAATTCATCACTGTATTTGTACATTAACAAAAGTTTTAAAATTTGTTAGCCTTAACAAGAGAAAAATGCAACCTGAAACATTCCTGGGGGATGAAAATTTTCTAGTTTTTAAAGACACTGAATACTTGTCCCTATCTATTACCTTGAATAAGTTACTTCTTCTTTTGTGACTTAAATTGATCTCTGCATTTACAAGTCACAATAACTATATCATAAATGGCATCTAAAATGATTCAAAGTTTGTTGTATGATATAAAGAACAGTAATATAAAATTACAAAGTTTTAAAAGAAAACTCTTTGGAGATTCTAGTGGAGCACTTTGCATTTGAGAGGCAAAAATGTGGTGAAAAAAAAGTAAATCATGCAGTCTTCCCATTTACTCACTTTATATATTATATGACTCACATACTGTCAACCACACTGTAAAGTTCATCTTAGACCATTTAACACCCATAAATGCTACATTCCGATGACACATACAAAACTTACATATATAAAACCTTTATTTATCTGAATTTAAATGGGAACAATAACATGAATCTGTAACTCATTTAAGTTATGAAAATCAAATTCATTTATGTGAAGAGCATGTACATATTAAATGAGGATGGACAAAACAGGGATCTACTTTCAATATATCTCCAAATTGCTAACCTGGAAAGTATCAATTATTTTGTCTGTAAATCTATACTTCACTTGTTTTGCTATGTACTTGTCCACATTAAGTTAACCTTTTTACAAGGTTTTAGATTCAGAACAATTGCAATGCTGTCAGATATAACAAGCACTAATCTATGCAGACCAGTGTTTGCTACGGAATCTGCTGTGTACATTAGGGGGAGAAAGGGCTTGAGGGAACAATTGTTTCAGAATTCTCCCAAAACACAACCACAGCTTGTCAGGCAGACATGTGCAATGCCACCCTCATAAGGTCAACATTTTATAGCAAAAGATGTTTACCTTGGAGTAGGGTAGGTATTAGAGTATGAATGATGTAAAAATGCACTAACACTATAGCTACAAGCTGCAGGTGGCACACTGAAATTCAGTTCCTAAGTTCACAAGCCACATTAAAGGGCTCAACAGACACATGTGGCAGTGTCTGAATCTTGAAAATGCACACAGATCATTTCTAACACTACAAAAATACTCTTACACAGCATTGCACTGAAAGGCAATGCAATGCCAACCTAGCAGGTGGTCCTGAGGCGTCTTATGACAGACCACTTTGCTTTCAATTGTATTTTTTTTTCATTAGCTATAACTCAAGCAATATCACAGTGTCACTGTCATGCTTTTAGATCAGCAAGTATGCAGTACACATGAGTTCATACACACAAACACACACACATGCACAGAGCATATATGCACACACAGAGGACTGATTCCAACCAGGATACCAAAGAACAAAATGACTGTGTAATTTGGAAACTGAAGTAAAATAAAATGAAACAAAATTTCATCCTATCAATGCTGTAGAGAAAAATTTTCACATGCTGTTGGCATAGATGGGTATAATCTTCTAAAGGCCAGTTTGCAGATTTTATCAAAAATTTAAATGTGTATCCTATGCTTTAATTTTTACAATTCAACTTCAAGTGAACTTCTCCTACAAAAGCTGATAAGATAGAATTACAGATATATACAAATTATCTTTCTTTTTAAAAAAATAATGGATGCTATCTGTGTTTTAAAGATTGTTTCTTTTGGGGCCTGCGCCGTGGCTCACTTGGTTAATCCTCCGCCTGTGGCGCCGGCATCCCATATGGGCGCCGGGTTCTAGTCCCTGATGCTCCTCTTCCAGTCCAGCTCTCTGCTGTGGCCTGGGAGGGCAGTGGAGGATGGCCCAAGTGTTTGGGCCCATGCACTCGCATGGGAGACCAGGAAGAAGCACCTGGATCCAGGCTTCACTTGGTGCAGTGCTGGCAGTAGCGGCCATTTGGGGAGTGAACCAATGGAAGGAAGACTTTCTCTCTCTCTCTCTCTCATTGTCTATAACTCTACCTGTCAAATTAAAAAAAAAAAAAAAAACTGTTCCTTTCTATAAATAAAATTGTATAAGCGATTTTTCAAAAGGATATGATTTTTTAATTTTTGTGGGAAAATGCATGCTTAACACAGGAAAATAAGCTTCAAATAAATTAAAAAAACATAAACTTCAGTCACGTAGATAAGTAACAGTAAGACTCTTCTTCAGATGTTCAAAATGAAAGATGACTTTTGTATTTTTTTAAGATTTCATTTATTTATTTGGGAGGTAGAGTTACAGAAAGAGGGAAAGACAAAGGGAAAGGTCTTCCACCCAATTGTTTGCTCCCCAAATGGCATAACGGCCGGAGATGGGCTGTTCTGAAGGCAGGAGCCAGGAGCTTCTTCTAGCTCTCCCACGTGGGTATAGGGACCGAAGCACAGGGGCCACCCTCTGCTGCTTTTCCAGGCCATAGCAGAGAGCTGGATCAGAAGAGGAGCAGCCAGGACATGAACTGGCACCCATAATGGGATGCCAACACCATGGGTACGCCAGAGCTCCGGCCCTGGAGGATGATTTTTGACATATGAATGCAAACGTCATTTATGACAGATTTTCAGCACCAAGTAGTAGAAATGATACAAATGTGCATCAAGGGTATTTGTTTAAATTATGGCCTACCCTGTTAAATTTTAATACGGGAGCCGTGTTACCGGCTGACACTGCAGGTTAAGCCCCTGCCTGTGCCGCTGGCATCCTATATGGGCACCAGTTTGAATCCCGGCTGCTCTACTTCCTATCCAGCTCCCTACTAATGCACCTGGGTAAGCAGAAGATGGCCCAAGTCCCACCCAGGTGGGAGATCCGGAAAAAGCTCCTGGTTCCTGGCTTTGGTCTGGTCCAGTTCTGGCTGTTGAGGCCATCTGGGGAGTTGAACAAGTGGATGGATGCTCGCGCTCTCAATTTCCACCTCTCTCTGTAACTGCCTTTCAAATAAATAAAAACGAAATCTTAATATTATAATATAAGCAAAATAAGATATCTGGGACATTTATAAAGTGGAAGCAAAATAGCTACAAATAATAATGTATGTAAAACTATAGAGACACAGATAAAGTTGATACAAACACATATACAAAATGAAAAATCTAAATATTTACCTACTATGTGTAGGATTTCTGAGAATTTTTTTATACTCTTCTATATTATTTCATTGTTTTACAGAGGAATGTTTATTTTTTAAATCACTTCTCTATTTAAATTAATGAGAGCTCTCAATAACAAGAACATGAAACTGGATATTATTCAAAGTTTTTTCAAAGCAAACTCTAATATATTTCAAGCTATTTTTCAATAGCAATCTACTACTGTGTCCATAATGTAAAAGTTTGCATTTTAAAAAAGGCAGACATTCCGAAGAAATATTCTTAAAGAGTTATAAGAGTTCTTCCTTTTAAGAGACAAAGATTCTCATTTTTTATTAGTCTGCATATCAGTAAATGAGTTGTAATTTATAGGATTCTTGAGATTATAAAAATTGGTAAAATTATATTTAATCAGAAAAATGCCTATTAGCACTTTCGAAATATTTCACAAATAATCAGATATATTGGATAAATCTGTGTGAGCTGAATTAAATTATTCTCAGAAACTGTTTGAAGAGTACAAGGCAAAGAAGTTGTGTAAGAATGAATAGCCTTTTGAACAACCTCAAAATATTAGAAAAGGGCATACTTTAATCTTCAATGTTAGAAGTAAGGACTATCTTTCAATTACTACTTTTACTTATATATTCAAAATTTGGCTCTGGCATTTTACCTGAAAAACTCTTTACTGGTATATTTAGTTAATTCTTTCCAAACATTAATTTAAAAGCAAAAGAACACAGAGTAGAAAGTTATGCTGATTTAGAACCATAGTTCTTCAGCTTTCATCTATATACTCTAAGTAATTTTTATATCTGGTCAGTCACTCCTCTTAGATTATTAAAAACAACTTTACTCAAAGTTATGCCACCTTGTTTTAGGAAATAAATGAACCTGAGGCCGGTGCTGTGGCGCAGTGGGTTAATGCCCTGGCCTGAAGCACTGGCATCCCATATGGGCGCTGGTTCCACTTCCGATCCAGCTCTCTGCTATGGCCTGGGAAGGCAGTACAAGATGGCCCAAGTCCTTGGGCCCCTGCACTCATGTGGGAGACCTGGAATAAGCTCCTGGCTCCTGGCTTCAGATTGGTGCAGTTCTGGCCATTTTGGCCAATTGGGAAGTGAACCATCGGATTGAAGACCTCTCTCTCTCTCTCTCTCTCTCTCTCTTTCTGCCTCTCCTCTCTCTGTGTAACTCTGACTTTCAAATAAATAAATCAATCTTCAAAAAAAAAAAATGGACCTAAAACTTTACCTTAAAGATATAAAACTCCACTAGAATTTCAAGGTTATCACCCTTTCACTGAGTAAAGAAAATTTTAGCAATTATTTTTTTTAACCTAACCACTAAAACAATAGGATGTGTCTAACAAAGAAGTAAGTATACTTTTGGAAGTTTTTAAGAAAAAGATAAAACTTCCCGTACTTTGCAAGAAAATAGGTTTTGTGAGCCTTACCACAGAGTATCTCACAGACCATAAGACAGATGCATTATTTAAGATTTTGTACTGACTTACAGCATCATTTAAATAAGCATAATTATATATTTATATTATATTTAAAATTCAGGTTAACAAGGTAAAAAGAAAGCCAATGAAGAGAGAGAAAAAAAGGATAAGGTGATCATGTTTCTGGTGAGCTGGTAACAAATGGAAAATATTTTAAAAATTTCATCCAATACATAAACCAAATAAAAATTTGGAATCAGACAACTTGATAGAATATTCTAATAAAAAAAGTATTGCACATTTTTGTTAAAAGTGTAATTGTACAACTTCCATTCTTGATAAAAAATATGAAATACCTACAATGAAGTTTAACTTACCCTCAAAAATCCTGCTTGAAAATTTTTTATTATGTAAATAAGACTTTAATCCTAATATGAAAAAGCTATGGCTAGGGCCTGGCACCATGGCACAGTGGATTAATCCTCCACCTATGGCGACAGCATCCCACATGGGTGCCAGTTCTAGTCCCGGATGCTCCTCTTCCATTTAGCTCTCTGCTATGGCCAGGAAAAGCAGTAGAAGATGGCCCAAATGCTTGGGCCCCTGCACCCGCATAGGAGACAAGGAAAAAGCACCCGGCTCCTGGCTTCAGTCAGCGTAGCTCTGGCTATTGCAGTCATCTTGGGAGTGAACCAATGGAAGGAAGACCTTTTTCTCTGTTTTTCCCTCTCTCTGTAACTACCTCTCAAATAAATAAAATCTTAAAAAAAAAAAAAAGAAAAAAAAAAAGAAAACGCTATCACTATAAATCTTAAATCTTAAAAAAAAAAAAAGAAAAAAAAAAAAGAAAGAAAAGAAAAAGCTATCACTATAAAGACACAAGTATGCCCAGAATTCCATTCTGTGTCCATATTACAAACCCTAATTCAATCAACGACACTGCTGCTTTTTTCCATTCTACATTTCTAGTACCTACTACTTTTGTACTTAAGATCTCACTTTTTTAGTTCTCTTAGCGTAAATTATACCAGAAAAGAAGAGATACGTATTTGCTCTAAAATACACAAACCAAATACACAAGAGAATAAAATACGAATATTAATAAAGTTCATTTGCTCAAAATTATGAGTACTCAGACAGCACTTATAGAGACCTACAACTTTGGGCTTCATATTAATATATCTAGACTTGGGGATTTATCACTGCTTAACTGACATTTACAAATTTCACTGATATAATTATTAACCTTTTTTTTAACACTTCTCCCACTGTTTCCTGCCTATTAAATATGTACAGTAGTGTTGGAAAGATTAAGTATACTTAGATGATACAAAGCGAAATTAATAAGGGACTACAATGTATCCTGTATTTTGCTTATCATTCTAGCAGAAAATTTTTGATGCCAGAGAAGGGAATAATTATGAATACAAAACTTTTTCTGGAACACTAAATGAATATTTAAATTTCTCAAGTTCTCTAAAACATTTTCACAAGCTAAACTCATAAGTAATTTGGACAACTTGCTTGGCTCCAAGTAAGGAAGTTGATAATATCAACTACAAAACAGTAGAGGTTGCATTCAAATAATTCCTTACTTCTCATCAATGCCATATGCAATGTAGCATTTATTCATTGCACATCACTCATATACACAGACACACCACATTCTGCATCCAACAATCACAGCAAGTATATTCTTCAGTGGGGTAAATGAAGAAAAACAACTGTGGAAAGTAACTATTTTATCTACTGGACAAACTCATTTTGCTTTAAATAAAGTAATCATGATTCTTTACACACAACTGTCCCATCCCACAACCCACCAAATAAAGTATAACCAAATAATAAACTAACTCATGATATGACAAAATAAAGGCAACATTCCATGTGTATAAAATGGAAAATAGATAAAAATGTTTCCAACACTGTGCCTTTTGCTGATTGTGTTTTCTGAATGGCATAAATTGTGCGATACATTATAAAGTACTTATTGAACCAATCTTGGTATGGCATATTATTTCTGACTTCCAGAGGCTATCCATTAAAGCAGTCACACATTCCAGAGGCAGGTATGAAGTAGGGAAGAGGATATATTTTTATATGATTAAAACTTTCTAGAATCCACATTCTGAAATATGGAATGTGTTCTGTGATATCCATTTATGAGTGCTCTGTGTTCATTCACCATTTCAGCAGATAACCCCCACCCTCCAGTACTTTATCCATTCACCTGGCAAGACCACCTGGGATATCTTTGTGAAGCTATTAATTAAGTTAAACCCTCTGACCAGCACATGAAAGCTCGTAGGTACTCACCCTGCAAACTGGGCACTGCCAGTGACTACTGCTGTCTCTAAGCCTGAACTCATCAGACAAACACTTGGAATGATACACACGAAAACACAGGTCACATATCAACACCTCTCCAGGCAAATGGCATTCAAAACAATACCAGTCATGATTTTCTGTTTCCCAGTCCTACAAAAAATACAAAATAATTTCGTATGACAGTTTGTCAGTATCTGCAATGACTAAGCATAAAATTGAAACTAAACTCCATCAGAAGTTAGGCATTATAAACAATTTTAGACATTTCCTGTGTAAAAACAAGAGGGAAAAACAACTACAGATTGATTTCTTTAAAATTTTAAATTCTTTCCTAAACAGTATTAATTCAGAAAATCTTTAAGGTGATCTGATAGCAAAACCAATCCAAAATGAAGTAAGTCCAAAGCCTACCCCAGTTCTAATATTATCTTTCACTTTTAAATATAATCTAAGAAATCATTTTTCCAGTAAATTGAGCACCCCAAACCAACCTATAGCTTAATATTTCAAGTAAACAAACCTTTCTTTTGTCATAGTTTTTAAAAATACTATAGGTACATGGCACCTATGGGAGTAGAATAAATGGTGATGCTCACTGATTCTTATCTTCTCATCCATGATTGGATGTTTTATTGAAAATAACCATCAGTCAAGATGTCCATGTTCTGATAGGTCAAATATTCAGTCTGTTTAATTTGGAAACAAACTGAAAATGTGAAACTAAAGGTTTAATCACATTGTTCAAAGGAGGTAACCATGGGGGGCAGGGGGAAGGGAAGTAGGTTTATTTCCTGATTGTAGCTGTTCCTAAAAGTTAAAAAGAACATGAAGACAGGTACACAGGTGTTCCTCAACATGTTCTTATTTATAACACATTTTTTGTACAGCCCATACCATTCAAATACAAACAAGAAGATTGGTAGAAGTTCTCTTAGTTTAGAACTAGTTCTTTAGAAACATCACTCAGCTTTTATTAAAGCACAGTTACATAAAGAGTGATGAACTGAATTTCAACCTTCCTTTGTAGATATGTTAACCAAAAGAACAAAGATAAAACCCACAGGTTGTAGGGATCCTGTGGGATCCTGCACTCCAAAACCTGTGCTCCAGTGAGGATTCTGCATCCTAAACATGGGCCTTGCCATCAGGATCCTTTTTATAAATCATCTACCCTGTTTCCAGGGTGAAGATTTTTCACTTTCTCTGATGAAAATATTCTCTTAATAAATGCTTTTTTTATAATACTCACTTGAGTAAGCAATAACTTCTTTAGAAACGAGGTTCAAATGTATTGCTTAACTGTATCGGAGTGCCACTATTAACTCCTTCAAAAGGGAAGGGTTTCACTAAAGTTTCAAAATTCACATCTTCTAACCCACATCCAGAGTCATGGCCAAAGTACAGCAGTAAATCCTGGAAAAACAATTTCTGATTTCCTTTTTATTAAGAAATTGGTGGTCTTTATTGACCAAAGTAATAGGGGAAAAGACATGACCATTTTTAGTCATTTGCTACAGATGTACATACTCTGCAAACTCACTTTGGCGGAAAAATTTCACTTAGAATGTCATCATAAAACAATGATTTTACACAAAACTGATTGTACACAGAAAAAAATCTATTCAAAAAGTTTGGCACAGTGGCACCATGTAGACACGAATTATGTGTGTGGTGCTTGGCTGCATTCAGTCCTTGGTCTATCTACTTCAGATAGTTCATATATGTTATATTTTAGCTATTTTAATTTTTTTAACCAAAATGTTCCAGCATAAATTACATTTCAAAGGATATGACACCTGTTCCACATTTAATGAACAGAACTCCAAGTTTAAAAAATTATTACAGAATATTTTCTTCAAAGCTATTTAGAATCATCTTAAGGATTTTAGTGGCTTCTATCTGCTCATTAACAATATAAACTGCCATCTTTTATCACTTGAAATTTTTACATTAATTCACCTTCATGTGATGCTCAACTTGTGTGATGGTAGTAAGTTAATTAAGAAAGAGAGGTAAGAACATATCCTCAGCCTCTCCATGCTACTACCTACATCTTTCAATCCCTACCCTACCCCTACCCTATCCACATCCATCCATGAAATGAAGATGAAAATGATCGGCCTTTGACTATGTGTTTAATTCTAGGTCTATTTTTCAAAGCAATTATAGAAAAGAAAATGTAATTCAAATAATATAAAAGTTGAGAAAAACTTGGCTAAATGTTTATATAATGGCATATAACTATCTCCATTATTCAATATAAAAGTAGGGCTAGGAAAAGGAGTGCTGTTCATTCTTTTATTCATGGCAACAGCTGTTCAGAAAACAGAAAACATGCAAAAGTCAAGTTCGAAATTACTACATTCTGAATCCGGGAATGTTTTTCTGAGATACAAATGATATAGGCAAGTTTACCGTGGGCCCAGTTGTCTACAACTTTTCCTATTAAAAACAAAACCCATTATATAGTACTTTTGACTAATATTTAATATGTATGCCAATTAGCTACATTTACATTTATACGGGATTTTACCAAATGTAATCAGCTAATCTATTACAGCCTGATTAACTGCATATGTAAACTGCTATTTCAAAACCAGAAAGCATTTTAAAAAGCAAATCTACTAAGCACAAAATTCAAAATCAGAAGCAATATAAAGATAGTATAGTTTTAACAAACAATTCTAGCAAGAATGCACTAAGCTAGCCTAAAATTAAGATAGAATTATAATACTGAAAAACAAACCAAAAATAAATAAATAAATAAATAAAGCCCAAAAAATTCAGCAGAATTAAAGTAAAATAACATAGTGCAAAATTAGTTCACCTTGTTTGGGGTTGCTGTCCGGGAGAAAGGCTGCATACTGTAGGCCTTTCAAAATAAAAACAAAATAATCTTGGTCTCTCTACTACAACTTTGCTCAATATCAGGCAATACACAGAGCTAAAGGGATTTCACATATGGTCAAACGGTTTATCATTTGCTATATGACTTATACTATTTCGAAGACATTAGCTGATAATCTATCAATGTGCTAATTATTAACATGCAAACTTAATTATTACCTGTTACAAAGGAAACTTTTCACACTAACACAAAAGCTACAAATAGACACAGAGAAAATTTGCCCCCAGAACTTATATGAAACCTATGATAACAGCAGAAAAATATTTTACTAACAGGCAAATTTGGTGTCATTATAAATTTGCACAATACCATAAATATGTCTTACTGATCTGAAACTACTTCACATTAGATCTTTTAAAACTTGTTGTGATGAATGTAAGTGTGGTGAACTCAATACCTCACCATAGTGTGAAATTTATACAGGCTGTCCTCAGAACCTAGTAGAAAAAATTCCACCATCTAGCAGCAGCCTATTGATCTAAGTCTCTGTCATCCATATAGCATTTGGTTAAGACTCTGGAGCCATACTGGTTCAAATCTTGGCTCCGGCACTCACGGCTGTGTAATCTTGGGCAGAATGCTTAGCTTCTCTGTGTGTCATTTTCTATCTGTAAAATGAACAGAATGATAGTACCTAGTTTATAGGGTTTTTATAAGAATCAAATGAATTAATATGTATATAATACTTAGATGAGTACCTGACACAACATGAGCGCTCAGGAAGTGTTAGTGAGTGTTAAGAATAGTGCAAAAAACAGGAACTGATCAAGTCACAAAATGATATAACATGCTTATATATGTATGTGCATTTATTTTCCAGGCACATTAAAATTCATCATCACATTTCACTTTCACATTTCTGTAAGCTGTATAAATCAAGAAATATTATGAAGTTTAATTTAGAGGCAAAAATGAAGCACAAAAAGAGAGTTGTGCAGTTAGGCAGCAACAGAGGTGCCTGGAAGAATTCTTGGAACAAAGTGTTGCAAATCATAATTTCCCCCACCAATAATTCAACAGCAATTTTAATTTTTAAAGTAACTTCCTATTTTCACTTAAGGAACAGATAAACATTACACTACCAGTATAATATTTTAATGTAAACAGAATATAAAATTCTCTATACTTCTAAGCTTAGTTTAATTCTGTTAACGATTCAGTTAATCAAAGGTAAGAATTTGATAGTGTCATAGTTCCAGTAATTTTAAATTTTATTTCCTTTTACAACTAAAATATGACTACATTGCCCAGTGAAACAGAATTTACACAGAAGAAAGGAAAAAAGAGGGAGAGAATTCTCACACACACACACACACACACAATCAGTGAGAAGAGTACAACAGGATAGTATGATCCAAAAATATTCTATTGAGTACAATGGAAATTATTAAACTGAAGAATAATTTCTGAATTGACAATAGTACAGTTTAAATGTACATAAAACTATATAATATGTCTGGTTTCTAACTAATAATGGACATTTTACTTAGCAAATAAATTATTATATTTTTGTAACTGAGAGAAAATGGACATTTGGAAGGAATGTGTGCTTCTGTATAGAATTAATATAAATAGAATCAAATATATTTCACATTTAAAAATATCAACCATATTCAAAGGGCATCAAGTTTTACATTAAGGTATTTAAAACACCTGGTTCATTAACTTGACAACTACAATTGTAAGAAAAAGGTAAAAAGATCTAAACTTTAAAATCTTGTTATTCTACTATGCAATATTTATGAAAGAGGACTGAAAGAGTTAAACTCAATTTGAATTTAATGAGGGCTATCTTAATGTTTTTCTTGAGCAGTAAGTAAGCAACTTCTTGCCATGGCTGTTTATGGTATGATTTCTGAAGAATAAGGCTACAAATTCCAATCTTATCTCTAATCTAAAAGATGAGAACTTAGCTAAATTTCAAGAAATACAACCCACAACTTCTTTTACACTGGATGTTTTGAGTTGGAGAAGCAGAAGATGACAGGGAAGAAAGTATCTATTTTGTTCATCTGTAAATTAGGATCCAAGACCAGTTATCAACAATATGCCATTATCTTTAAGAAACCACAAAGTATATACTTTCATTAATAATACTTTTCTAAAAGGTATCAAAAACTTAAATGACATGAAGCAATAAATATAGAATTCTACCCTTTCATTTAAAAGGTTTCTCTTAGGCCTATTTAAAAGTAATATAAAATCCTGCTTTTAGGCAGTACAAACCACATTATATAAAAAGAAAAGACTCAAAGCAGGATGTCAGGGCAAGACCTGGTGAGTACCTTACTAGTTAAGAGTTTAACCTATAAAAGATAAACTTCTATTTACTTAAAGAAAAGCTACTGAATACCAAACTTAACTTTACCTAGCAAATGGCAATATTTTGCCCAAATAATACGATTCTCATGTTCTGAGAATAAAGGAGAAAAAGTGCTATGAAGAAATATGGATTGATGGGGCTGGCGCCATGGTGTACCAGGTAAAGACACTGCCTGAAGTGCTGGTAACCCATATGGAAACCGGTTAGAGTCCTGGCTACTCCAGTTCTGATCAAGCTCTCTGCTAAGGTTAGGGAAAGCAGTAGAAGATGGTCCAAGTGCTTGGACCCCTGCACTAACATAGGAGACCCAGAAGAAGCACCAGGCTCCTGGCTTCAGATCAGCATAGCTCCGGTCTTTGCAGCCATCTGGAAAGGGAACCAGCAGATGGAAGACCTCTCTCTCTGTCTCTGCCTCTGCATCTCTGTAACTCAGTCTTTCAAATAAATTAATTAATTAAAAATATGGATTGATTATAGCTATCTATGTATATTTCTTTAGAGCAAGCAAATAATGAGCCCTTGAGAACATATAGAATTAAAAAAAAAATCATGAAATAACAAACCACTAAATGGTCAGACATCACACAGTTTTACTCTGTTCCTGGCCTAGTGACCTTTTACCAACATCATATGAAAACCACTTTTACATGAATTATTTGGGCTCTATGAATGAATGTTACTGTCATGCCAAGCAAATCTGATGAACATGAACAATTTAAGAGAGTGGTCCACAGGATTAAATAAGTTTGTCATTCAAAAAACTGATTGGTACAAATATTTTTCCCTTGTTTATTCATTAATATTGAAGCAAACCATTTTAAATTGGGAGTGGTCTGACTTTATTACTTTTTTTCATTCTCCCATCTCATATAGACACATGTAAAATATCACTGGGGTTATTTGCCCTAGCAGTTAAGATGTCATTTGGAGGGCCAGCACTGTGGCATAGCAGGTAAAGCCATCACCTGCAGCTAGCATCCCATATGGGTGACAGTTCAAGTCCAGGCTGCTCCACTTCCAATCCCGCTTTCTGCTATGGCCTGGGAAAGCAGTAGAAGATGGTCCAAGTCCTTGGGCTCCTGCACCCATGTGGGAGACCCGGAAGAAGCTCCTGGCTTCAGAACTCTCTCTGTCTCTCCTCTCTCTGTGTAATTTTGACTTTTAAATAAATAAATAAATCTTTTAAAAACATGTCATTTGGGAATGCTACATTTCCTATCAGAGTATCAGCTTCACTCCCAAATCCAGCTTTTTTTTTTTTTTTTTTTTCATCTCTTCTTCTTTTCCTTTGACAGATAAGAGAAAGCTCCCATTCTTTGGTTCATTCCCCAAATGCTCACCATGGCCAGGACTGGCCAAGACAAAAGCCAAGATCCCAGATCTCAATTCAAATCTCCCACATGAGTAGCAGGATCTCAACTACTTCAACTATCATCGCTGCCTCCCAGGGCTCACATCAGCCAGAAGCTTGAGTCAGGAGCTCTTGGTGGGTATAGGTTCTAGGCACTCTAGACATCTTAACCACTAGGTCAAACACCCCCAAGCTTCCTGCTAATGCGTATTCTGTGAGGGAGTAGTGATGACTCAAATAGCTGGGTACCTGTAACCCATGTGGGAGACCTGGACTGAGTTCCCAGCTCCCAGCTTTAGTCTGGCTCAGCCCAGGGTCATTGCAGGCATTTGAAGAATGAACAAGTAGATGATCTCTGTATCTTTTGGCCTCTCAAGTGAAAATACATAAAAATTTTAAAAAAGAAATTACCTTGAAGATGTTTATATATTGCCTAATTAATTTTACAACAGTTTTTCCACATGAATTATCACTCATAAAGGGGTTACAATGGTAGTTGAAATCAGCATCACAAAATGTCTAAAAATTGGGACCGACATTGTGATATAGCCGGTAAAGCTGCCGCCTATGATGCCCACATCCCATGTGGGTGCTGGTTTGTGTTCTTGCTGCCTCGCTTCCAATCCAGCTCCCTGTTAATGGCCTGGGAAAAGCAGTAGAAGATGGCCCAAGTGTTTGGGCCCTTGCTGCCCATGTGGGAGACCTGGATGAAGCTCCGGGCTGCTGGTTTTAGCCCTGGCCATTGCAGCCATCTGCAGATAAACTAGCAGGTGGAAGATCTTTCTCTCTCTCTCTCTCTGCAACTTTTTCAAATAAATAAGTAAATATTTTTTATGAAAAGTCCAAAAATCATTCCAGTTTAGTATAAAAAAAATCTCACTACTATGGTGGCCAGTGCCTTTGCCTTATACAGGTTTCTTCATGGATAGATTACATATAATTATATCCTCATCTACTACAGTTAGGATATCAATATATGATTGCTCTATTTAATAAAAATATCCAAAATATGCGTATTTTTCAATTATTTCAAGGACAGTCATTGGACAAAAAGTAGCAGATGTGAAATTAAAATACAATACCAAAAAACTCTCTTTTTAAGTAAAGTATATTCTTGTCTATCTTTTCTTTTACAACATAACTGTGGAAATTAAGATAAGTAGACCACAGTTTCTTTGCTAACACAAAATATCTCATGAGATATAACTTGCAGGACTTATCAAGAAAAGTAACTTTTCCCCCTTTGTGAGGCTATACTATTTTAAGAAGTAATAGAAGGAAAAGAGATATACTGCCTACTTAAATGAGAAAACTGACTATAAAGAATACCAGTACCTTTGAATTATTTAAATAAATAAATAAATATAAGCACTGTAACAAGTAACTAAAAACATACTAGACTTTTCCTTTTCAAGGTCATATATATATAGATATGTATATATACAAATACACCCACACACACACACAGACACACACTTGCTTTTTTTCCTTAATTGACTCTAAGTCTGAAAGGCAACCAGGTAAACAATAACATACATCTTTCAACTAAAAATCTCAAATTTTTAAAGACACTGAAGTAATTCACACTATATACAAGGTGCTCAAACTATAAAGGCGGGGTCTCAAACCAAATGCTGGCAGTCACTAGTCACAAAATACCTTTGAGCAAATAAGGTGACCAGACACTCTTACTATATACTTACTTTATTAAACTAAGACACTTTACAACTGTTTGCTTGAAAGCTGTTAAGTAAAATATTTAACACCTCTGATGTGACTGGTGCTTCCTAAGTTGTTCAGTTCACAATCTGCACCACCATTAAGCCATAGCCTGCATGCACAGGTCATACAGTTAATACACATACACACAAGTAGCCAGTGTAAGATATCTGTACTATGTCAAGAGGGATATCGTTAATTTACGTCTTCAAGAGTATTATTAAGCCTGGAAAACAGTGGCAGGTAGAAAGCCACTGAGTAGCCAGGTAGTATACCATTTAAGGTAATGAAACAGACATATGGTTAGTCTCATTACTTTATACAACAATCCAGTGCTTTAAAGGAAAACGTCTTTATAGGCAATGTCTTTGAGGACATAGGTTGAAAAATAAAAAGATGCTGGTAAGAATTATTGTTCACACAGTTAGTAAAAAACTTGTGTTTCTACTATACTATATTTCAAGAATTTGTCTTGTTTTAAACATTTCTTAAAGTTTTATTATGCTTTTAATTGATAAATAATAATTTTACATACTTATAGGGTACAAAGTGATACATACATGTATATACTGTAGAATGATTAAGTCAGGCTAATTAAAAATCCATCAGCTCACTTATCTTTTCTCTGGGGTAAGAACTTTTAAAAACCATTCTTCTGGTTAGTTTGAAATGTACAATACTCTATTATTAAGTTCAGGCACCTTGCTGTGTAATAGATCACCATTAAGCATATTAATTCACTTGTCAAAAAAATTTGTTGAGTACATGGGCTATATGTTTTATATAGATGTTCCTTAAAACAATCAAATAAAACAGATATTAATATGCCCATATTACAGCTGACTACTATAGAGGCTAAGAAATTTCCTTAAGGTCAGAAAACTAACATGCTTGAGATGGAATGGAAATCCTTGTTTACTATAATATATTAGAACCTAATCATTCTATACACTGTTACCTCTAATTTCTAAGCATTTATTTATTTTATAACTTAGACACAATTTTGATATTTACTTTCATTTATAGGATATATGCATGTTTGGTATAAAACATGTTTTTGAATAAGAACCAATCATGGTGCTGTGGCATAGACATTTAAGCCATCACCTATGATGCTAGCATCCCATATGAGTGCCTGTTCGTGTCCCAGACGCTACACTCTGATCCAGCTCCCTGCTAATGTTCCTGGGAAAACAGCTGAGGATGGCCCATGTGCTCGGGCCTCTGCACCCATGTCGGGAACATGGATGAAGCTCCTGGCTCTGGCCTGGCCAGCCCCAGCTGTTGCAGCCCATCTGGAGAGTAAATCCGCAGGTGGAAGATTTCTCTCTCTCTTTCTCTCTTTGTCTCTTCCTGTAACTCTGTCTTTCAAATAAATATATCTTGAAAAAAAAAGAGAACCAATCAGAACCCATATTCTGGTGTTTGACTTCCAAGTATATAAAAAAAAAGAAATCCAAATTAAAAAAAAAAAAAAGAAATGGATGATTCTATAAATATATGCCATATGGACATCAAAAATAAAGAACAGAATGTATCACCTAATGCAGTGGGGAACATTTAAGCTCATTAACTGCTTGTTAAATTAAACAAAGAAACTACAACTTAATGAGGAAGAAAACATGGAAAATCACAAATCTAAAAAGTAAAGGGAAATAAAATCACTTTTATGAAAAAGTGTACACAAGACTCACAAACCAAGCTCCTGTAAATTAAACTGCACCTGTTTTGTTATTATATAATCTTAGAAATTATCTGTATAATATTCTTTACTAAATCTGTAAGTTTTTAAGTGTTTTGGGATACAGAATGTTTTATAATCTGGATTCTTTTATATACAATGTGCTAGCAGATACTAATGCCTGTCCTTTAAATATGTGATACAGATAAATTTACATCATTTGACATTATTTTTACTATGTCTTGACAACCAGTTTCTTCACTGGAAACACAGCTTTACAAACTTTCTGTAAGGAAACTCAACAGAAAAATGCTTCTGATATAAACACTGTCACTTTACTTTTTAAGAATGCTTCCAGTGCACAAACCAGGTGATATCAGTGAAAGTAAAAATTTTTCTTCCCATATTTTCTGTTTGTGGAAAGTGTGAATTCCTTCTTGAAGCTCTGAAGATATAATAACCTGATAAAAACAGTGTTAAGTGGGTATTTATCCTAGTGCTGAAGACATCTACATCTGACAACTACGTTTGATTCCCAGCTGGCTTCTGACTCCAACATCCCATCAGTGCAGACTCTGGGAGGGAGCAGTGACCACTCAAATGACTGCGTCCCATCCATGTGGGAAGCCTGGACTATGTTTCCAGGTACCATTTTCTGCCCTGGCCCAGCCCCAATAATTGTGGGCATGGAGGGAGTCAACCATCACGTGGGAGCTCGCTCGCTCTCTCTCAAATAGACAAACTTCTTCTAATTGAACAAGTTTTCCAGGTATATAACATCATTGCTGCCTCTGTGAAACAGCTCCCCACAGAACCGGTGCTGGTTAACTTACTGCTCTAAGACAGCTTAGTATGTTTATGGACTCATCTGCTGTAGGATCGCAAAAGGAAATTAATTCAAAGTTTTGAGTAACTTACTCTGCAAAGAGCCAGTTTTAAGATTTTTTTAATTTTTATAATTTTAGGTTTAGAGAATTCATGATAAAACACTCTCAAAAGACCCTATAGTTAAATCCATTCTTTTCAAAATGAAAAAAATTTTAACACATGCTATACTAAAAATTAACATTTTAAATGATGCTCCTTTGTAAAAATTTAGACTTGTTAATCAAGATACTAAAATATCGATAAAATAAGATAGCAAGACTGAAATACTACATGAGACCAAATTGTACCTAAGAAAAAAGGTACTTCTAAATGTGCCTCTGAGTGTAAAGATATACTGAAAGAACAGCAAAAGACATCTATATTTAAAAGAACACTCAGGGGCTAGCGTTGCAGTATAGTGAGTAATGCTGCCATCTGTAACACCAGCATCCCATATGGGGGCCAGTTCAGAGCCCCAGTTCTGCACTTCCAATCCAGCTCCCTGCTCATGGCCTGGGAAAAGTAGCAGAATGGCCCAAGTATTTGAGCCCCTGCCACTCACACAGGAGAAATGGAAAAAACTCCTGGCTCCTGGCTTCAGCTTAGCCCAGCCCTGGCTACTGTAGCCACATGGGGAATGAAACAGCAGGTGGAAAACCTCTCTTTCTCTCTCTCTCTCTCTCTCTGTGTGTGTGTGTGGCTCCCTCTCTGTGTTAACTCCGACTTCTAATAAATAAATAATTATTAAAAAAAAAAAAAGAGTCAAACAAAGAACTAGGTAAAAATATAATTAACCTTCTGTCTTTCCTGTTTGATTTCTGTTCCAGAGGATAACACTTGCAACAGTCCTTCATCAATTAAAACACTGTCCAGGGGAATCTGACATTTGGGATCTTTGAACCCTGTTGGAAAATTCCTACTGAAATATGGCTGTAGGATCTTATGCCACCCAACCTGAAGTGTGACTATTACCGTAAAAAGACAATGCATCCCTTTCAATCATCTAGATGATATTAACATTAATCTGAACTGAACCATTTTTAAACTAGTATTTACTAAACACTTAGGAATGTCATTAATTGTGTGTATATAAAGAGTTATTGCTTATTTTTTAGATTTAAGGTAACACAGGCAAAAAGAGTAAGCACTTTATAAAAGTTATCTCCTAAAGAACCAGTAAAGAAATTATCCATCTTATCGATTTAGAGCCTTAATGTTGCTAAAAACACTAAAATGAAATAGCTACATTTCTTAAAATGATTTTCCTACAGGTTGTATCTAAAATAATGAAAATAACTGACCCTGCATCTCTAAATTAATCAAATGAAATATACTTACAATCTCATCTCCTGGCAACCAATATCCTTCTTGCTCAATACCAGCTTTTGAACCTTTGCAGCCCACTGTTAGAGTTTCGACAATAAGACCATCTTTCACAGCTAAGCTCAGCTGACGGGTGGTCTCTTTTGGATGCATACCGTGGACTCGAGACATATACCTGAATATAGAGGAAAAACAAATTTATAAATTCCTTAGTGCTGAAAATGGAAATTAATAATATAATAAGAAAAAGGGGATAATTTGTTTATTATGATTTGTATTAATGAAAGTTCTGAATACTTAACTGTTCCAATTATATTTCAAACTTAAATTCTATTCTACATAGAGTAATATTTGTTCAAAAACAGTCAGTCCCAAACCAGCAAACACAAATCACTTAAAAGATTTCAAACATTCCATTTAGTTTTAGTGTCTAGAGGTATTACCACCAACTTCTATTCTGCAGGTTCTAAAATTAGAATTATGTAACCCCCAAACATAGAATTGCAGAATCACAAAATTTTTTTCTAATACCTTTACTCAAAACTTAAGAAAATGACACCAGAGAAAAAGAACTACATAAGTGTTTTTCACCATACAAGCATAAGGAAAAATGGACACATGCTCTGGTCAGCAAAGCAAAAAAGTACATTTCAACAAAATATATTTTGGACTGAGTCACCAAGAGATATGGTTTCTTTTATGTTTCCAAGGAACAAAATGAAATATTTCAAACATACCATGGATCACAGAGAACAACAGTAAGAGATTCCCTTGTATTCATCAATTACATTTAACTCCTGTTACCATAAAAGAAGCATTATAAATACAGTTGAATTTTTGTCATTTTTAATTCCCCTCCCTATAATCCTCAACACTGATATCTCCAACTACTAGGCTTCCAAAAGCTCTTAAAGCTTCTGCGGAATAAACTAGCAGATGCAAGAACTCTGTCTCCCTGTCTACTCTCGGAAAAATATTTACAAATAGGGCATGTGTATAATGTTAAAACTATAACAAATAAGGGAAATAATGACAAATACAGAATTATGAGATTTTAATTTCCTCATCTCAGTTCACAAATAAATCTGTGAGGCGAAAAAAGGGAAGTAGATATAGAAGACCTAACTAGTAAGACAGGGCTAGTTGATTTATTGTAAATTCAAAGTACCTTCAAAAGGTCCAAGGAACATTGGTAAAGATAACAAACCTTCCACAACGATGATTTTTAATAAATTCCAAAAGTAAAAGACCTTAGATAATCAAAGTGAAAGGAAGCCAAATATGAATAGCAAAAGCAGAAAACTCATAAACCACCATTTAGTCAAAAAGTTTACCTAAAAATTTCTAAGATCTAAGGACAATTATTACAAAAGCTAAAGCACCGCTAGTTAAAAAATAATACAATGAACTATTTATTAATCAAGAGTTCCTTGTTAAGAAACAATAAGTATCATTAGCTAAATCAACAGTAAAGACACAAAGCAATAACAGAAACTAAGAAATGTCTATAAGCATATAACATATGTAAAATTGAAATTAGCCATAAGCAATTTGTTTCACACAAAAAAGCAAGATGGCTACTAGTTATTTTCTAAGAAAATATGACCAAAATTTGACCACACACACAAAAAGAATACTTAATAAGGTCAATTTCCCAAGAAATAAAGAAGTTGACAAAGTGCTTTCCTAGGAAAAACCAGCTAGCACCTATTCATAAATCAACTGTCAAACTTTCAGTGATCAGATAACTCCAGCATGATTTATACTCTTCTAGTGCATAATACAGGAAAGCAAAGAATCATGCATATAATAACAAAATCCTATAAAATGGTACAGAAAAAGAAAATTAGGCACAGGTGTTTGGTACAGTTAATACACCACTCGGGACAACAATATCCTATATGGCAGTGTCTATGTTCAAGTCCCAGCTCCATTGATTCCAGCTTCCTGCTAATGTGCACCCTGGGAAGTAGTAGGCGAACACTTAAGGGTTGAACTCCAACAACCCAAGTTGAAGACTTGGATTGAGTTCTAGAATTCTGGCTTTGGCCTGGCAGCACCCCAGCTGTTGTCAGCATTTGGGGAGTAAACTGGAAGGAAGATCACTGCCTTTAATATAATTAACTAGCAACTTAAAAGAAAAACATAGAAAAGGTAGTTTTCCACAGGAGTACTGAAATATGGTCTACTATTAAATACAAATTAATAAATACTAATACATTAATATGTTGACATATCAGAACACTAAATCAAGTTTAATTCCAGGAATGAAATGAAGACTTAAGAAATCTAAAAATATAGGGGCCAGCCTCTTGGCATAGTGGTTTAAGCTGCTGCCTACAATGCCGATATCCTATATGTGTGCCTGGGAAAGCAGCAGAGGAAAGCTTAAGTGTTTGGGCCCCTGCAACCCATGTGGGAGACACAGAAGAACCTTCTGGCTCGTGGTCCAGCCCTGGCCACTGTGGTCACTTGGGAAATGAACTAGCAGATGAAAGATCTCTGTCTCTCCATCTTTTTAGCTCGTTCAAATAAATAAATAAGTAAATAAATAAATAAATCTAAAATATATATCACTATATACATATAAGATGTACAAAAACTATATATAGCTCAGTTTATCCCACTTACAGATCAAAAACAAAAAAATCATAAAATTCTGTTAATCTTGATATTTATTAAAATTCAACAAGCAGCCCCTAACAAAACAAGACTGAGTAAATACTTTTTTTTTTTAATGTATTTGACAGAGATATAAATAGTGAGAAGACAGAGAGAAAGGTCTTCCTTCCGTTGGTTCACTCCCCAAATAGCCGCCACAGCCGGTGTGCTGCGCCCATCCGAAGCCAGGAACCAGGTGCTTCTCCTGGTCTCCCATGCGGGTGCAAGGGCCCAAGCACTTGGGCCATCCTCCATTGCCTTCCTGGGCCACAGCAGAGAGCTGGACTGGAAGAGGAGCAACCGGGACCAGAACCTGGTGCCCCCATGGGATGCCGGCGCCGCAGGCGGAGGATTAACCAAGTGAGCCACGGTGCCGGCCAAGTAAATACTTCTTAATCAGAAATATTCAGACATGTATTGCTATCACTTTTCTTTACCACTCCGCAAACGTTAACCACATAGTTTAAATAGGTATAAAAGGTGGTAAGGATTAAAACAATCATCATTTGCAAACTGCAAATCTAGAAAACCTAAAACAATCAGCTCATGTGCTATTTTTAAATAATTCAATCAACGCTTGGGGGAAAATTAACACAGTAAAATTAACACCACTTTATATATACATCTAAAAACCAGTTAGATTTAAAAGACTGCTATTGCTTACATCAGCAACAAGAAAAACAAAATTCCTCGCAATAAATAGAAGACGTGGCAAAATCTGTACAAAGAAAATTCTGAAATGCTATGATGCAAAATATGAACAAATGGGAATTATATGTGTTTTCTTTGGGGGGGGGCAACAAACCAGCAAAATGAAATTCCAACTTATTGTTGGAGAACACGGTTTCACACATACATCAAACAGGACAAAATAAACAAACAGCAACTTCACAGGACAAAAAGGGTGAGGGGTAAATCAAAATTGTATCTTCGTCTTAACTGTCTCATACAAACCAAATGCAGCACAGCTAACCACATACACAAAGTTCCTAGAGCTCCTGGAATAACCTTTGTTACAATTTTCGTTGTTTTTTTACGGGTTTTTTTCCTCCCGAGGGCACAGAATGACCACGGTCACACAGCGAACGAGAAGCGGCCGGAGAACAGGCCGCAGGCCGCAGGCCGCCTTGGCCGAGATCAAGGATGGCCAACCGCGGACGCGCACAAAAACACAACACGTACATCGAAAACACAAATAAACCCTCCTCTTAAAAGTACTCTTATTTCTTCAAAATAGCAAGACCTTTTAAGTTTCGGTTCTCCGTGCTTCACACTCCGGGCGCCGAGGAGCTCCGTCGCGGGTCGCCGGGCGCGGGCTTCTGGGCGGAGGCTGACGCAGTTCGAGCTCGACAGGAAGTGGAAGGCGGGGAGGCCGCAGCCCTTTTTCCAGTCTGGCGGTGCCTTTCCTGGGTAGTCAGTCGTGGCGATTACTTCTGTAGCTGCCTCAGCCTCCTCGCCTACATCTCCACGCTCTTCCTTCTCCACCTTCTTCATCTACCGCGTCCGTCGGCCCCTCCGCCCACATCCCTCACTAGCAGTCATTAGCAGGGGCATCGCTTCCGTCCTCTGCTCCTCCCTAACTTCCTCCTCCTCTAAGTTTTCAGGGGTGATCTTCGCTGGTGTCCGCAGCCACGTGTGATGGTGGCTGGCCCACGCCAGTGATCCGGAGCCAGCGATAAAGCTACGGGGCTCCACCGAGGCGGATGCGTGGGATGAACGGTGCAGCAGAGCAGCCAGTGGGGCAAGAATTCTGACAGAGATGGCATTGTGCAAGTGTTCTTGGCAATACTGATTAACTAATGTATGGCATGGCGACAAGAAAAAATAATGATGGTACCCTACCTTAGTCTGCACCTCTAAATTTTAGATCACGTTTAAATGTGAAAAAATCACCAAATTATTAAAACAAAAACACTGGACAGTGTTTCTCACACTGATGTTGAGAAGAAAGCCTGAAGGCATTGTTACATCAAATCAATTTCAAACACAAAAAACAAAACCTAAGTTAAAGTACACATGACAAGCTGGCAGATTCATCTACATATCGCAAAACACCTAACAAGTCCTACAGATTCCGAATATAGGAGAAACTCCTGCTTATACAGATTGAGTATCCATTAACTGAAATGTTTGGAATCAGAAGGATTTCATGCTGGAATTTTTTGGATTTCAAAATATTTGCAGACACAATGAGGTATCTTGGGAATGAGACCATGGTCTAAATATGAAATTCATGCTCTGTGATACCAAGAAACTTCAAAATGTCCATATTTTAAAACTTTATGTTCTCGGCCAGAGCTGCGCCTCACTAGGGTAATCCTCCGCTTGGGGTGCCGGCACCACAGGTTCTAGTTCCAGTTGCAGCACCGGATTCTGTCCCAGTTGCTCCTCTTCCAGTTCAGCTCTCTGCTGTGGCCCAGGAAGGCAATGGAGGATGGCCCAAGTGCTTGGGCCCTGCACCCGCATGGGAGACCAGGAGGAAGCACCTGGCTCCTGCTTCGGATCCGTGTAGCTCCCGCCGTGGCGGCCATTTGGGGGGTGAACCAACGGAAGGGAGACCTTTCTCTCTGTGTCTCTCTCTCACTCTCTAACTCTGCCTGTCAAAAACAAAAAACAAACAAAAAAAGTTTACGTTCATCCTGCGCCACGGCTCACTTGGCTAATTCTCCTGCGGTGCTGGCACCCCGGTTCTAGTCCCGGTTGCTCCTCTTCCAGTCCAGCTCTCTGCTGTGGCCTGGGAAGACAGTGGAGGATGGTCCAGGTGCTTGGGCCCTGCACCCACATGGGAGGTCAGGAGGAGGTACCTGGCTCCTGGCTTCAGATTGGTGCAGTGTGCTGGCGGTGGTGGCCATTTGGGGGGTGAACCAACGGAGGGAAGACCTTTCTCTCTGTCTCTCACTAACTCTGCCTGTCCAACAACAACAAACTTCATGTTCCTGAAGAAGTGAATAGGTGGCTTGTTTTCACAGCATAGCCTCACCAATTCTGCTATCAGAAACAGGTGCGGAGCTGTTAAACAGTTTGAGTATCCTTTATTTGAAATGCTTGAGTCCAGACATTTTTCAGATTTTGGATTTTTTCAGATTCTGGAATATTTCCATATATATATATATATATATATAATGATATATCTTGATGATGGGATTCAAATCTAAACACAAGGTTTATACATACTTTATACACACAGCCTGAATGTAATATTATTAAATATTTTAGTGAGTCATATTTTGACTGCAACTTGTCACATGAGATCAAGTGTGAAACTTTCACTTAAGTATATTGGCATTCCAAAGTTTCAGACTTTGGAGTATTTGTATTTTGGATTAGAGAAGCTAAACCTGTAGTAATATATTTTGTATCTGTGAGATTCATAAATACACAAAGACTTATAATCCATACTTCATTGGAAAGCACATCACTAGTGGAACATAAATTAGCACTCCTTCTGTGGAGAACAATTTGATACTGTTTGCTAAAAATAGAAATGTACTCAGCCTTTGATCCAACAATTCTACTGCTAAGGACTGGCATTGTGGCATTGTGGGTGAAGCTGCCACCTGCAGCACCAGCATCCCACATGGGTTACAGTCCTGGCTGCTGTTCTTCTGATCCAGCTCCCTGCTGATGCACCTGGGAAAGCAGTGGAAAACAGCCCAAGGTCTTGGGCCCCTGTACCACGTGGGAGACCCAGGAGAAGCTCTTGGCTCCTGGCTTTGGCCTGGCCTACCCCAGTGGTTGTGACCATTTGGGGAGTGAACCAGCAGTTGGACGACCTCTCTCTCTGTAACTCCACCTTTCAAATAAATAAAAATCTTTTCTTTAAAAAATGAATTTATCCTTTAATTAGACGTGTCAAAATAATATATGACAAAAAGGGAAAATCAGTTTAGCATTGTTGGCAGCAAGAAAATATTAGAAGCCATCTAAATAAAACTTTGGAGAACTATTCTGGTTAAATAATTTGTAACATGAAGCTACTTTAACAAGTTAATGGAAATGGAATTAAAACATAAGTTTATTTTGGTTCAATTTTTAAAAATCCATGCATACAAGTACAACCACACCAAGGCTTATTATATAGACTTCATAAGAAAGAAAATGGTATTATAGGTGTTAAGCTGACACATGCTGTAAGATGTTTCCAAAAAAATCAGGGTAGAAGATGCTATTTCTCAAAAACACTGTATAGCTATATTTGTATATGTACTAAAGAGTTCCAGAGATATATTCATTCCAGAAGCAATGAAAAGAGTGGCCCATGGGGCCAGGCATAGGTGGAAAATATTTTTTAATGTTTAAGCTTATTTTGGTGCAAAAATTTGAAAAACCCATAGTTCTTCATAATATGCAGTTTCCATACTTTTAAAGGCTTCTCTTATTAGCTAAAAATATGCTTACTTCAAAAAAGTGGCTATCCGGGCAGGCATTTGGCACAGTGGTTTAGACACAACTTGGGATACCTACATCCTACAGTGGAGTACCTGGGTTGGAGTATATGGGCTCCACTCCCCATTCTAGCTTCCTAATAATGTGCAACCTGAGAAGTAGGGTGAGGGCTCAAGTACTTGGAACCCATGTGGGAGATGTGGATTTATGTCCCGGCTCCTGGTTTTGGCCTGACCTGGGCATTTAAGGAGTAAATCAAGGGATGGGAGATCTCTTTCTGGTTCCCTCACTCTCCTTTCAAATAAAATTTTAAAAATAAAAAATAAAATTAAAAATTATCTACCATTTATCATCCCTCCAGCAACATATGAAAAGTTCCTTTTTCCCACACAAGCTTGCTAACCTTGGGCAGTTCTCCTTCCTTTGCAAACTCATCATAGCTTTTCTTGGTCATTCATTCACCCATAGTGATTTGGGATCAGTTTGCTAACACCCATGAAAATATTTAAGGAGAAAAAATGTAACACAATATAGTCTTTCTCCTGATGACCTTGGTACGTCTGCTCATTTAGTTACATAATCTTCTATGTCTTTAATACAGTGTCAGGATTTTTCTCTATAAAATCCTTGCCTACCTATTGGGCTTTTCCTAGATAGTGCTTATGTTTCTTTTGAAAAAATGATTTTCTTTAATACAGTATTTTCTGGTTGGTCATTTCTGTTGAGCAACATTATTAAACTCTCATTAGTTGTAAGTCTGTATGTAAAGTCTATTGAACTTGGATGTTCTTATCAATCTAATTAGGCCTTCTAGTAAAATATACACCATAGGTAGCAACAGGGGGTATATTTGTATTTTAGGCTTTGCTACTTGAAGATGGTTAATGGTAGATATATTTTATCAATATAAATTGGCAAATATAAATACAAACACAATACTTGCTATAGGATTTTGATAAATATCTTTTACGGACAATACTCCTTCACAGACCTAGCTTGCTGTTTCATTTAAACAAAAATATAATTACATTTTATTGGGCAGCACCGTGGCTCACTTGGCTAATCCTCTGCCTGCAGTACCGGTACCCCAGGTTCTAGTTCCGGTTGGGGCGCCGGGTTCTGTCCCCGTTGCTCCTCTTCCAGTCCAGCTCTTTACTGTGGCCCAGGAAGGCAATGGAGGATGGCCCAAGTGCTTGGGCCCTGAACCCGCATGGGAGACCAGAAGGAAGCACCTGGCTTCTAGCTTCAGATTGGTGCAGCGTGGCTGCTGTAGCAGCCATTTGGGGGGTGAACCAATGAAGGAAGACCTTTCTCTCTGTCTCTCTCTCTGTCTAACTCTGCCTGTCAAAAAAAAAAAAAAAAAGACATTTTCTTATTTCTTAATATTTTAAAATTTATTTATTTATTTTTAAAGATTTATTTAATTATTTAAAAGGCAGAGATATAGAAAGGCAGAGGCAGAGAGAAAGAGAGGTGTCCCATTCGCTGGTTCACTCCCCAGATGACCACACTGGCTGGAGTGAGCCGACCTGAAGCCAGGAGCCAGTAGATTCTTCTGGGTCTCCCACGCGGGTGCAGGGGCCCCAGGATTTGGGCCATTTTCTGCTGATTTCCCAGGCCATAGCAGAGAAGCTGGATTGGAAGTGGAGCAGCTGGGGACTCGAACTGGAGCCCACATGGGATGCCAGCACTGGGGCCCCCAAATTTATTTAATTAAATTAGTTGAAAGACACATGCACACACACAAATCACGCAGCCACTAGTTCATGGCCATAATAGCAGTGGCCAGTACAGGCCAAAGGCAAGACTTTAGAACTCAATCCAGAACTCTCACATGGATAGCAGGAAGCCAAATACTTCAGCCATCACTAGCTACCTCTCAGGGAACCTGGTACTGGGAGGAGAGCCAGAACTCAAACCCAGGCACTCCATTATAGAACGCAGGCTTCCCAAGTGTTAACCATTGCAACAAATGTTTACCCCTCCTTGATCTTTTTTAACCCAAATGCTTTCTTCACACAAATGGTCTTCTTACTGGCTATTTGCTAAAACGACTTTAGAGCATGAATTAAGACACAATAAAAGAAGAGTTTTACTTTCTCTTTAGTAATAACACACTGGACTCAATTTTCTTAGTTCAAAGACAACTGAAGTCATTTCAAGCAATATATTCTGGTTATCTTGGTCTTTGAGGACTTCAAAGATGTACATTGAAGAGCAGGGGATAAGGATCCGAAGAGTGTGGCTGAAGGAATACTCCCAAGCAGAATATAAGAACAGCAGTGATGCTGAAAACTAATGAAAAGGGAGTGCTTCCTGAGGATACTGATCCACCCTAAGAATACAATAACTATAAGCTAATGATTTTATTTATTCTTTCCCTACTTGCTCTCCTGTTCTTAAAAAAAAAAAAAAAAAAAAAGGCTGCTATGTTAAGAGGCTGATTCTCACTTGTTTTTCTTAAAAAGTAAAGATAAAGGTTACCCTGACTCAGATCATTGTAAATATTGAATAATAAAGGAATAATGTGATCCCACTGAGTATTACAGGCCAAGTATATGACAAGACTTAAGACTGTCTTGAATTAATTATAAATAAATTCTGAAGGTTGAATGATTTATATGATACCTCAAATATACTAAAAGATCCCAATTGATTCTTCATTTTTTTAAATCATCAAATACCCAGGCAGATGGCTTCAAGTGAAAATATTTATGCTAATAATTCTGGAGACAGGTACTCCTGGACTCCCATTTTCATATAAGCTATTTAACCCATCACAAGGACTTATCTTCTTCCACCAAGGAGGTAAAAACAGCCATCTGGACTTGAGACCTATTTACAGTGGGATTCTAGTCTGCCATTTTAATTTCACTTAAATACACTAAGTCATGGAATGGTGTGTAAATGTCTAATATTGAAATGTTATATTAAATTTCTTTGCATTTTTAAAATAATTTTCTTTTTCATTTTCTCACTTTCTACCCATTTCTATTCCTGTAATCTTCCTAACATCTGAAGTCCCAGAGTGGTCCTCTCCTTCCCAAGATATTCTTTCCAATTGCTGCTAAGCACTGAAGTGCATCCAAGCAACAGGCTGTAAAACCCTCCGTTGTTTCACCTCCCCTGAGATAATTCTGCATGTCCCAAGATGCACTCTCATGCACACACACTCACTCACACATTGTCTCTCTTTTTCTCTCAGCCACCCCACCTCCATGCACAGAATTAATGGTAACCGCCCATTATCCAACGTTTACTTAACTTGGCTACTAAAAAAAACTTCATGAGTCATATTTCCTGAAAATAATTCTCTATCTTTAAATCTTCTAACAAGGATTAAATCTGAGAAACTTCTGGCATGTAGTTAGAAATGGATATATTGAAAGATGAGCACACTGATGAAAACATGGTCTCATCATGTGAAAGAATGACCCACCACACAGCAGTGATAGGTTTCCTGCTAACTAAAACATGGGATGACTGTCTGTAATGTCCTCTTGTCCCTTACAAGCATTTTCACAGCATTCATGAAGTCTAGAGGTCTGAGAGAATTTTACAATTTTGATGGTAATAAAAAAATTATTTTAAGTGTATTCTGGGTAACCTGGACAAACACCTTATAAGTCTGTCCTGCCTTACAATCTCAGTACCTGAGCTGGCCCAGTGAAATGCCTGAGGCTGATCAAAAGACTTGTGAAAACAACAGAATCATAAAATTCAAAATAGAAATATAAGTGAACATTTATATAATCTCTTAATGCTAAAAGACTTTCTGAGAATAAAAGCTATCGTAGTAACATAAGGAGAAAATATAAAATATCTAACTAGACAAAATGTCTGACTGGAAAAGAACTTGCTAATGACATACACACCAGAAGCCCATTTGTTTACAGCCTCTGGAACAATTACCACTAATTTCCTTTCTGCAAATTAAAAGTAAATAAAATGGAAAAACATTTACAACAAACATGATTCAAAGCGTATGCCCTTAAAACATAAAAGTAAAATAAGAAAACTATTTTCTGCTGTTATATCAGCAAAATATTTAAAATTATTATTCTTAGTTCTGGCTAAGAAAGTTCTTATTATGCAAACACTATGCATGGATCTCCAAAACTTTTTTACACCATATTATATTTGTCATTTAATTCCATTTCCCATGAACTGCTTGAAGTGCTCTTGCACATCAAGATAGCCACCTAAACCAATGGTTATGCAAAGTCCATTCTGAAAAGCAGTTTAACATTATACAATAGCCTTACAAGTCATTCTATCTTGACAATAATTCCACTTCTAAGGAAATAATTTGAGATAGAGAAAATGCTTTAAGTAGAAAAACGTTCCCCACATCATGAAGTTTTATACAGAAAGGCTCTAAATAAAATAGTAAAACAAGATATGGTATATCCATTCATAATTCTATGCAGCTAATAAAATTAATGTTTTAAAATACATAATGGTATGAGAAAATGTTCATGTTACAATATGGAGAAGGTTAAGATTTAAAGTTATTTACATGCATACATATCCACACATACAAACAGAGCAGGACATTGTGTTCTGCTACCATTAAAGGTTGATTAGTTTATTCAGCTCAATCCTTCCACTGAGAACTAGAACTCCCTCACCCACCTCCCCCAAAAAAATCCTAAAGCGTAATTCATTTCATTTAGGGTCATCTTCCAGTTCTGGAAGAAGCAACTGAAAGGCTCAGAAGTGAATCAACCTCATAGGGCCAGAGAGACAAAAACTGTAATGCAGGCACACCAAAAAGGGAGAGATGATAAAAACCCGCATACTTTAGCTAGAGATTAGTCCATTCAGGCACTATAGGCCAGCTCTAAGTCATGTCAATTCCTGATTAGACTAAGGTAAGCTGAAATTGGTGGTTCACCAGACATTATCCAAGATGTTTCCATCTATGTGTCTGTCCAATCTGTATTTCAGAGACATCTGGGAATAATTACAAAAGACATAAAGGATTTGAGAGAACAAGGGATATACAAGTTAATTTTTTATTTGTTTTCAAGTCCTGGGATTGAGTATAATAATCTTCCTTCTCCAGTTCTCATTCTATAAATACTATGCACAGAACTCTTCACAGGAAAAAAAAAAAAAAGAAAACCAACAAAGCAGAGGTAAAATTTCTTGCATTCATATAATTTTCCTAATTACAGCTTAATCACAACTGCTGAGTCTTAGTTTTCCTCATTTTAGAGCCAATGAAAATAATTTAGTGTTCACTGAATAGAAAACTACTTTGAAGATTTGATGGCGATTAATAAAAAAACTCTTCTCCATTAATTTTCATTAAATAATAAAGGCACTATAAAAAACTTTCTTCAGAAAATATAACTCCAAATGTCATACTATAACTACCTTTGATTTTGACCACTATTATACATGCAATGTCTTTAATTAAAATTGGCAAAGAAAACTTTTTAAAGTTATTTTAAACTAGGTGGAGAATGAGACATCATTTTTATAACAGGTCAGGTTTTCATTTGAAGAAACAAGTACTCTTCCTATGACACCTAGCACTACCTATATATAGTTCACACAGCTTCTGTTTTATAAAAGGGAAATATTTCAAATTCAAACTCTTAATTTCATTAAATGAAGTATATAATTTACAGAGTGTTTCAATGTCTTTACATTATTAGAAGTATCTCAAAAAAGTTTATCAATTTTTATAAGACCTTATGAGTTTATAACCATGATACAGCTAATAAAAATGACAAATCTGTGTAATGATGCAAAAAGTACCATAGGTTCAAAAATAATGTATTTGCCTCTTATCTGAAATGGAAATACATTATTAGGTTTATGGTCGATTTGCTTTTTGGTTGGAAAAAAAGGATTCATTCAACAGTAATGTTTGACACATGCTTTATTATGTAACAAGAACATTTTAATTAAAATTGCCCCTGAAATCTAAACCAGACAACTCAAGACACAGGACCAGGAGCCAGGGTTCTGAGGTAGTAAAGTCGCCACCTGCAGCACAGGCATCTCAAATGGGCACCAGTTCCTGTCTGGTTGCTCCACTTGTGATCTAACTTCCTGCTAATGGCCTGGGCAAAAAAGTAATCAAAATGGCCCAAGTGCTTGTGTCCCTACTAGCCAAAGCACAACCCTGGCTGTTGCAGCCATGTGGGGAGTGAACCAGCAGACAGAAGATCTCTCTCTCTCTGACTTTCAAATAAATAAATAAATCTTAAAAAAAAAAAAAAAGACACAGGACTACTGCCATCTAACTTGAGCTTTCCAACAACCAGAAAATGGTAAACTTTCTGAAAATCCTAGGAGTTTCTCTGTGGTCTTAGTAGTACCAGAAATAGCTATGGGGGTGGGAATTGGGCACAGGGGTTAAGACCCCAATTGGGATGTCCATATCCCATATCAGACTCTGCCTCCAATTCTAGCTTCATGCTAATGTGTTCCCTGGGAGCCAGCAAGTTACAGCTCAGGTATTTGGATCCCTGCCACATACATGAGAGACCTGGGTTGAGTTCCTGCCTACTATTTTTGGCCTAGTCCAGCTGCTGGCAGCACCTGTGGATGAAAGATTGCTTCTGGCCGGCGCTGCGGCTCACTTGGCACTTGCAGCGCCGGCACCCCAGGTTCTAGTCCCGGTTGGGGTGCCAGATTCTGTCCCGGTTGCTCCTCTTCCAGTCCAGCTCTCTGCTATGGCCCGGGAGGGCAGTGGAGGATGGCCCAGGTGCTTGGACCCTGCACCCACATGGGAGACCGGGAGGAGGCACCTGGATCCTGGCTTCAGATCAGCGCAGTGCGCCGGGCGTGGTGGCCATTTGGGGAGTGAATCAATGGAAGGAGGACCTTTCTCTCTGTCTCTCTCACTGTCTAACTCTGTCAAAAAAAAAAAAAAAAAAGATTGCTTCTTCTCTCTCAGTAAATCTGCTTTTCAGATAAATACTTAATTTTTTAAAAAAGAAAATGTACATTAAAAAAATCTATACATGAATTTCAAAATATTTTGAAATATTCCAAGCTGGATTGTGACTGCAGCAACCAGGACTGGTAAAGCACTCCAACGTGGGATGCTGGCACCACAAGCAGTAGTTTAGCCTGTTGTGTCACAATATGGGCCCCAATGATGTGTATTTAGAAGATTTCTTGTATTAGCTTTACTCCTGATTCTATTTAAATCCTAAACTTCATTTTTTCTTTTCCTCATTCTTCTCATTTCCATGTAATACAAATTACCTTCCCGTATTTTACATATTTTTCTCCCAAGTGTTCCCCAAATGCTTTTGAAACAGATGCAGATTTAATAAAATAAACGAAGTCTATTTATTTATTTATTTTAAAGACTTTATTTATTTATTTGACAGGTAGAGTTACAGACTGTGAGAGAGAGACAGAGAGAAAGGTCTTCCTTCTGTTGGTTCACTCTCCAAATGGCCGCAAAGGCTGGAGCTGTGCCGATCCGAAGCCAGGAGACAGGAACTTCTTCCTGGTCTCCCATATGGGTGCAGGGGCCCAAGCACTTGGGTCATCTTCTACTGCTATCCCAGGCCACAGCAGAGAGCTGACTGGAACAGGAGCAACCGGGACTAGAACCGGTGCCCATTTGGGATGCCAGTGTCGCAGGCGGAGCATTAACCTAGTGTCCCATGGTGCTGGCCTCGTAAGTCTATTTATTTGATATGCATACATGAATGCAAATCAGATGTACACACACACAAATTAAATGCTGTCCATTCTTTCTCCTTGATGCAAAGAGGAAAAATGTCTTCTTGATTGTTTGGTTTACTGTTTGGTTTAACAGCAGAATGCTTCAGTCTTACCCCAGTTACAGACATTCTCTTTTCTTCTTTTTCTCCATTCTCCAGTAGTTGAAAATATGAATTAACATGTATCGTAATGAAATTGGGTGTTTACAATTTTACATTAAAACTGAATTCTATTACTGAAAATATTTTTCCTTTTTATATGTATTTTCTGGCCCTAAGTCAAATCTAACTTTGTTTTCTACAGTGCTCACCATATAATTAGTACATAATCTATTTCAACAGATCTGTAAGAGAAAATTTCAATGATTAGCAAATTCTATGATGTATAACCTACTAACTTTTTGTATAGATTTTCTTTCAAAAATGAGTATGTAGTTGAAATGGTATGCTTTTTTAAAACATCAATTTTTATACTATTTTCAAATCATGACTTTTTTAAACTTCTACTTTTCATTTATAAAGTCTTTTTTATTTATTTGAAAGCACAGCACAGAGAGCTTGCATATATGAGAGAGAGAAAGAGAGAGAGAGAGAGAATGATTTTCCTTTTGTTGGTTCACTCTACAAATGACTGCAATAGCCAGGTTTGGGCCAGGCTAAAACAGGACCCAGGAGCCTGGAAATTTATCTTGGTCTCCCACATGGGACCCAAGTCCTTGCATTATTTTTCACTGCCTTCTAAGGCACATTAGCAGGTCAGAAATGGAGTAGCAGGGACTCGAACCAGCACTCTGATATGGGATGCTGGCATTGTAAGTAGCAACTTAATCTGATGCGTCACAATTATTTCTTAAACTCGGATATAAAAATGGTCACAATAAAATTGTACTTTTTATCTAGTTTATTGGAGAAAAATAATTGAAAATAAAATAACTAGGCCTTCTTTTTTCAATTCTATGTAAAATTCATCTTTATAACAACAGAATTCTATTCAGAAATAATACTTAGCAGAATACACTTTCCATAGTAGTAACAGGAATATTCATAGACATACAGCATATAAATAATGCAATTTTCATGTAAGACCATTTTTCAGTTTGATAATCTGGCATAGAAGATTCTTCAGTGAAAGAAAAGAGAAATAACTTAAAAGAAAACAATTAACTTAAAGAAAGATTATCATTGACTTGTTCACTTAAAACAGAGTGGAATGGGTTGTCAATATGCCTGAATGTGATTCAGATATACATATCTGGACATACAAGGTAGGTTTCCCTGACAGTAAACTATGATTAGAAAAAGCCTAGTAATTAATCCTCATTTCCATGTTCAACTCACTTTACCCTTATTTATCAACTATTTCCCCAACAAATTTTTATACCTCCCAATTACTTCGTTTTTAGTGTTTTTTTAAACAAGACTTATTTATTTGAAAGGCAGAGTTACACAGGGGGCCCGAGGGGGGAGTCTTCCATCCACTGGTTCACTCCTCAAATGGCACCAAAGGCCAGGGCTGGCCAGGCTGAAGGGAAGAGCCAGGAACTCCTTTTGGGTCTCCCATATGCATGAAGGGGCCCAATACTTGAGCCATCCTCCACTGCTTTCCCAGCTGCATTGGCATGGAGCTGGACTAGAAGTGGAACATCCAGGACTCGAACTGGTGCCCATATGGGATGCTGCTCCTGAAGGTGGCAGCTTAACCTGCTATGCCACGATGCCAGCTCCTTCTTTTAGTGTTTAAATCCTTTTCAGTAGTTTTTTGTTGTTGTTGTTGTTGTTGTTGTTGTTCTAGTACTAGTGGTTGAACTCTGTAATTAACACACAATTATTCTTAGGTGTTTAAATTTTAACTGAAAAGTGATCCCTGTTAAATATCAGAGTGGGAAAAAGAGAGGGAGGAGATGTACAATTTGGGACATGCTCAATCGGACTTGCCCCAAATGGTGGAGTTAGAAATGTGCCAGGGGATTCCAATACAATCCCATCAAGGTGGCATGTACCAATGCCATCTCACTAGTCCAAGTGATCAATTTCAGTTCACAATTGATGACTCTGATAGGTCTAAGAGTCAAAGGGATCACACAAACAAGACAAGTGTCTGCTAATACTAACTGATAGAATCAAAAAGGGAGAGAAGGATCCAACATGGGAAGCAGGATACACAGCAGACTCATAGAATGGCAGATGTCCTAAACAGCACTCTGGCCTCAGAATCAGCCCTTAAGGCATTCAGATCTGGCTGAAGAACTCATGAGAGTATTGTAGGCATGGAAAGCCAAGACACCATGGAAAAGAAAAAAAAAAAAGAAGACGACCTAAATGAAAGATCTCTGTGAGTGAGATCCCAGTGGAAAGAACCGGGCCATCAAAGAAGGAGGTACCTTTCTCTGAAGGGAGGAGAGAACTTCCACTTTGACTATGACCCTATCGGAATAAGATCAAAGTTGGCGAACTCTAAAGGCTTCCATAGCCTTGGCAACTCATGACTAGAGCCTAGGGAAATCACTGACACCATAAACAAGAGTGTCAAATTGTTAAGTCAGCAACAGGAGTCACTGTGTACTTACATCTCATGTGGGATCTGTCCTTAATGTGTTGTCTAATGTGAAGTGATGCTATAACTAGTACTGAAACAGTATTTTTACACTTTGTGTTTCTGTGTGGGTACAAACTGATGAAATCATTACTTAGTATATACTGAATCGATCTTCTGTATATAAAGATAATTGGAAATGAAAACAAACAAACAAACAAACAAACCTGGTGTTAAATTGGAAATGGCATAGAAAATTAATTAATTTTTAAAAAAATAGCATGTAGGATCTCTGTCTTTAATATGCTGTACACTGTTATTTAATGCTATAACTAGTATTCCAACAGTATTTTTTCACTTTGTGTTGCTATATGGGGGCAAACTGTTGAAATCTTTACTTAATATATACTGAACTGATCTTCTGTATATAAAGAGAATTGAAAATGAATCTTGATGTGAATGGAAGGGAAGAGGGAGCGGGAAAGGGGAGAGTTGAGGGTGGGAGGGAAGTTATGGGAGGGGAGAAGCCAATGTAATTCATAAGCTGTACTTTGGAAATTTATATTCATTAAATAAAAGTTTTTAATGAAAAAATTAAGAATTTATACACACAAATGCAATAGGCATTTGGTCTAGCTGTTGGGATGCCCACATTCCATACTGGAGTACCCAGGTTTGAGTTCTGACTCCACTCCTCTGTTAATGCTGAACCTAGGAGGCAGAAGTAATGGCATAACTAGCTGGGTCCCTACCATTCATGTGGAGACACGGATGGTGCTCCTGGCTCCCGACATTGGTCTGGCCCACCTGTGGCCACTGCCAGCATTTGGGGAGTGAACCAGTGGATAGGAGATCTCTCTCTCTCTCTCTCTCTCTCAAATAAATTGGAAATTAAAAATTACATACACAATAATGTATTAAAAATATGTATCTAGTGTGAAAAATAAAACAAACACCAGTTAATCCACTTTTACAGAAGGGATCAATTCTGACAGACGCTCACTGGATGTACCCGTCCTTGTGGAATGTATCACCACTAGTTTCCAGTTTTCTGAACTTTGTGTGATCCATTTCCCCTTCTTTGTCTTCATTTTGCCCTGTGTATATACATTCCCTAAAAAACATTTTATGTATTTAGTGTTGCCAGTTTTTAAAATTTACAGAAATGGAACCATTCTGCATGTATTCTTTTGTAATCTGTTTCCTTCCCTCACTGGTATGCGTTTAAAATTAATCCATATTGAACTGTGAAGCTATACTTTATTTTTACTGCAGTATAATAGCCTGTTATATGAATATACGACTGTCCATTCTACTGTTGATGATCATTTCTGGTGCTTCTTGATTCTGACATTGGTATTACAATTTCTATAGCTTATTTTTCTTGTAAAATTTGATTTCATATACCTATTATTTTAATTTTACTCACAAGTATATCAAGTCTTCACTCACTACAGTTTTCATGTCAGAGCTTTCATTTGTGATCCTTTTTTCCTGCCTGATGTGAACCATTAAGGATTTCTTTACTCTTGAATTTTGTCTAATAAGCTCTTAATTTCAACCTCTTCCTTGAAAGGTAAACACGTCTAGGCTGAGTTAAGTTTCTCTTACTAAACACTGAAGCCATTATTCCACAGCCATTTGAATTCCAGCACTGCAGTTAAAAAGTCAGTTTTGATTCTAACTACCACACCTGCATAAGTGATAGCTTTTTTAGAAAAAAATCAATGGTTCCATTTAAGATTTTTTTTCCTTCCTTCTATTAAATTCTCTAATTTTCACCATCATATGGCTCAGTGTTCTAGATGTTTCTATTTTTTTCTATATTGAGCTTCCTAGATCTGATTAGTATGTTTTAATAATTCTAGAGAAATTTTAGTTGATACCTCTAGCTACTGATTCTCATTCCCTTCATTCTTTCCTTCTATAACTACACATATACAGATCCATCAGTGAACTTGTATGCCGAATCTATCAACTGCATTATAAAACTTTAGTTATAATACTGAAATAAAGCAACTCAATAAAACATAGGCAAAGAACTGGAATGGATGATTTGTGGAAGATTCATGGTCAATAATCAAATTAAAAGATGTTTAGTATCTTTACTCATGAGGGATTTGAACCATGATGAGATTCTACCACAAATCCACTGAAATTACTCAATGCATTGGAAAGAAATGTAGAGAACTGGAATTCTCATACTTTGTTAGTGGACTTATAACAACAATTCTGTCATTTCAAATAAAGTTAAGCATACAGTTATTATGTGGCCTATCAATTTTACTGAAACCAATGCCTATACTTGTAAATGAAAGCACATTATAGCTTGTCACAACATGCATCAAATGGAAAAAAATATATTCCAGCAGATGTATGGATTTTAAATTGTTGTATATGCAAACAATAGAGTACAATTTAGCAATAAAAAGAAATGAACAATCCGTATACTTTAGCAGTGAATCTCACAATTTGAGACCAAGAATAGTTATCAATAAAAAAGAATGTACAGGCTAAGTATCCCTTTTCCAAAATGCTTGGGAAGAGAAATGCTTTAGACTTCGGGGGGTTTGGGGAGATTCTGGAATATTTCTAGAGACTTTACCAGTTGACCATGCCCAGCTGAAAATCTAAAATCCAAAATGCTCAGAAATCTGAAACTTTTTGAGCACATCTGACATGATACAAAAAGTTCTGAATTTTGGAACATTCTGAAATTTTGGATTAAAGATGCAATATACTATGTAACTTTATATACATAAAACTCTACAACCAGTAAAGCTCATCATTGTGACAAAAAGCGAATCAGTGATACCTGGAGTGATACTGGTCAGAGTAGATTGACCACAAAGGACAGAGAACATTTCTGGGTGGTGAAAACTTTCCATATCTTGATTAAGATAGTGTTTACACAGGGGAATTAATATACAAAGGATGGAAGGAAAATCATTTCTTCAGGAAAAGAAAGCTCATTAAAAGCACAAATATTAGAATTACACTAATTCTATTAAACATTTCAAGCTTTCTATGGGAAGGACTAACTCGCTGCAGGAAAAGAGCTTATATTCACCTAGCAATCAACCAATATTGCTAAAGACTGTTGAATGAATGGCATATGCTAATCACTAGTGCAGGTGTTTGGAATAAGCCCATACACAAAAGAGATCCTTACACAAAAACAAAACAAAACAAAACAAAAACTGCATCATGGGAAGAAAAGATAACAGGAAGAGAAGATTGGCAAAAAATGGCACTGCTAGTAAACAAATGATATGGTAGGCTAGGGGGCTCCTAAAACATGTCCCCTGTCCCACAGAGGTTTTGATTCTCAAGTTTAAAGATTTTTTAAAAATTTAATTGAGGAGCCTGTGCTGTGGCTCAGCGGGTTAACGCCCCAGCCTGAGGCGCCGGCATCCCATATGGGCGGCAGTTCTAGTCCTGGCTGCTCCTCTTCCAATCCAGCTCTCTGCTACGGCCTGGGAAAGCAGTAGAAGATGACCCAAGTCCTTGGGCCCCTGCACCCACATGGGAGATCTGGAAGAAGTCCTGGCTTCGGATCAGTGCAGCTCTGGCTGTTGCAGCCATCTGGACACAAGATCTCTCTCTCTGCCTTTCCTCTCCCTGTGTAACTCTGACTTTCAAATAAATAAATAAATCTTTGAAAAAATTTAATTGAAAGGCAGATAGACAGACACACAGACACACACACACACACACACAGATCCCATGTGTTTGTTTTCAGAGTAACCCAGAGGGGTGGGGGAGATTTTTCATCTATTGACTCTCTCCTCAAAATAGCTGGGCTGAGCCAGATTGAAGGGAGGAGCTGGGGGCTCAATGCCAGGTCTCCATGTGGGTGACAGGGAACTATCACAGGCTGCCTCCCATGGTGACCATTAGCAGAAAGCTGAGATCAGAACTGAGGCAGGATTTCAACCCAGGCCCTCCAAGATGGGGTCGGCCTCCCGAGTGGAGTCTTAACCACTGTGCCACGTGCCCATCGCCCAGGCTTAAATTCTGAGAAATAGTGCAGACTCCCACTAGAGAGAAAAATTAAACTAGGTCCCTCCCTACCACGTAAAACAAAACCATAGACAGATTAAAGACCTAATTGTGAAAAGTAAAATTACAAAGTTAGTAAAAGAAAATACAGGGAAAATTCTTGTGGTCCTTTTAAGAAGGGTTTCCTAGGTAAAATTTAAAAACGCAAAAACAGTAAGCTGCATGGATATAACTTGATCAAATCCACATCAAAAATTCCTAATGAACAAATAACACTATGGAAAAAATTAATACACAGATTACTGAATAAGAACAGATGTTTAAAAAACATAGAGTCCTTGGGGTCAGCATTGTGGCATAGTGGATAAAGCTGCTGCCTGTGACGTGGGCATCAGATCTAGGCACCAGTTCATTTCCTGGCTGTTCCACTTCTGATCCAGCTCCCTGCTAATGCCCTGAAAAATCAGCAGAGGATGGCCCAAGTATCTGGGATCCTGCCAACCTCATGGGAGACCTGGAAGAAGCTCCTGTCTACTGGCTTTGGCCTAACCATTGTTGCCATTTGGGGAGTGAACCAGCAAATGAAGATCGATCTCTCTCTCTTTTTCTTGCTGTCTCTTTATCTGTGATTTTCAAATAAAATAAATCCTTAAAAACATAATAAAAAAAGCATAGATTCAGGCCGGCACCATGGCTCACTTGGCTAATCCTCTGCCTGAGGCGCCAGCATCCCATTTGAGCACCGGGTTCTAGTCCTGGTTGCTACTCTTCCAGGCCAGCTCTCTGCTGTGGCCCGGGAGTGCAGTGGAAGATGGCCCAAGTGCTTGGACCCCAGTACCCGCATGGGAGACCAGGAAGAAGCGCCTGGCTCCTGGCTTCAGATCGGCACAGCACCAGCCGTATCAGCCATTTGGGGAGTGAACCAACGGAAGGAAGACCTTTTTCTCTGTCTCTCTCTCTCACTGTCTATAACTCTGTCAAAAAAAAAAAAAAAAAAAGCATAGATTCCCTACAGAAATAACATCAAGAACAACAAATGTTTCTGCAAATCAACAGAAAAAGGTAAAAATTGCAATAGAAAAGTAAACAGATAGTAACAGACACCCACAGAAAATGAAGCCTAAAACCTATGAGAAGACCAAGAGTGCCTACACTCATTAACAAAGACAAAAAGGTAAATCAATACATCCATCTAGGTGATAAAATTTGGGCAAGTCAAGTATATCCAGAAACACAGGAAAATAAAAGTTGCTCACAGCCTTAACAAACATAGATGGAGGAAGCCTTTCTTGAAAGTTTAGTCAAATTAAAGTAATGTATATCCTAGAATTAAGATGGAATTCTCTTTCTGGATATATGTAGATAGATAGATTATACATATAGAAATAGATACACACATACACACACACCAACAAATTCTTCATAAAAAAAGGAAAAACTGCTAGTTGTTGTAGTAAAAAGTTGAATCAATGCATAGTTATTTATGACAAAAGAAAATTAGAGAGCCTGAGTGTCCATTGTAAGAAAATAATACAAAGTTACAATGCAAGGAGATGTGGCATATGGTCAAAAAACTAAAAACACCCATGTTATCCTAGAATATAACAAAGAGAGCATGATGACTTAAAAAGGCAAATGACACCATTCACTCATAGGGTTGTAGTAAGAGCTAAACAAGACAATGAAGGTGAAGTGCCCAGTCAGTACCTTGCAGTTAGTAAGTTCTAAGTAAATGATTCCCGGTACTTAGTATAGTTGCAAGTAACTTTCACCACATCATAACTGACTATTTGTATAACTGGAACACTTAGAGTTACTTAAGAGATGACACAGCACCAACATGAAAGCAGACTAGTGGAACACACTATATCTCTGGCCTCTAAAACCAGAGATCTTGGTTCTAACACCAGCTCTACAACTTACTACCTGTACGACCTTAAGCCAGTTATTTAACTTCTCTGCTTCTCTTTTTGGATATCCATAAAACAAAATTAATAAAGTTGACCCTATGTGGTTGTTTTTAGACTAAACAAGATAACAAAAGTAAACCTTATAGTAAATGTTTATCTTGCCTTCCCTTCTGACTCCCTCCCAGGTACATTGTGGTATAGTCTCATCAGATGGAATATCATACTAATATAACTTATGCATATACATTTATAACTGTTATAAGTACATGTGTATAATTTACAGTGACCTTACAGCAATATGCAGAAAGGCTAAATAATACTAAGACAACAAATATGCATATGAAAAATAGTTGGAAAAGAATGAAAATGAGTACCTCATTTGAATTTTGGTAGAGAAATTATATGTGGTTATTTTTCTGTTATCTATTTTCCAAATGTCTTATAATTTGGCTATGTTACTTTGATAAATAAAACAAAATATTTAAAAACAATTATGTTCTGCAATACAGAGAACAAATGTGTTATTGTAAAACTGCATTGAATAAAATGTAAAAAAAAATCAAAACTTAAACAATATCTTTTGATCTTTCATCAGCAAACTTATTTTAGAGTATACTCTCAAAAACTAGGTTCTAAAAAATTCTAACACTTAACAGGTATGTGTAACCTCCTAATAAAGCCTCATATTCTTCACCTAATTTTCACTTCACAAAGTTGTGAGGAAGAAATGAGATAATATAGAAGAACTGTTTAGATGATCATATTTTGAAAACTTCAAAGTCTGCAGGGATAAAAACATAAATCCATTATATACCAGAAGAAAACGTTAAACAGTTAAGAAGTTGCACTTTAATATCAGATAGACTTCTGTTCAAACTTGAGTTCTCTCAGCAAAAACCCCTGTGACTTTGGGCAACTTACTTTATCTTCTTAATCTTTACTATCTTCATCAGCAACATGGGGATGATGGCAACATACCTCACAGAGTGGTTGTGAAAATTAAATAAGATTATCATATAAAGCACAGTGCTTGCCACAGAAAAATGACTCATTTATTGGTTGTTACAAAGCAGAAACCACTTCTGCAATTAATGTGACTGACTATTATTATCAATGTCCCACTCTCACACTAAGATCCAAAAGTAGTAAAAATGTATTCCCTACTCTTGAAGATACTCACCATAGCAAAAGAAGCAGGAATGTTTTTCAAAGATAGTACTAAAGTGAGAAACTTTAATAAATGAGAAGATTGACGACATATGAATTACATGTGTATATGCACTATACATGTATTATAAAGTATTTATATATTTATTATATATAACACATATATAGTATATATACACACATATATGTACATGTACATATATATTTATAACTAGAGAGCTGAGAAAAAGAGAATCAGGAATGTTTATAATAAGGAATATATTAAAATCTCAAAAGAAATGATACTTGAGTTGTATCCTAAAAGAATGGATACGATCTTGTCCATTAATAATTCAAAAATGGAAAATAACAAAAACATAGGGTGCCCAGGTGACAGAGAAACATCTCATTAAATGGGACTGAGTGGGAAGAAGCCAGGTATAAAATCAAGAAAGAAATATTAGGATTTAATTTTCAAATACCCTACTTATGTATTTGGCCTTTATGAACAACAGACAGACATAAAATTTAGAAAAAAAAATGAATACACTGTGAGGCTGAGAAGACAATTAAAAAAGGGATCTAGGAAGGCATCCCACAGTGTGGGAAACAGTGGCTCTGGCAGAGAGCCCAGGTGTAACCTGAGTGAGCAGGAGCAAGAGGTGATGTAGAAAAGGCCAGGGGAGCTACACCTCCGCACAGGCAAGAGTAAAAAGCTGACAACGGTGAAGCAATCTGATAAAGAATGTTTCGCACGTGTCCTTCATAGACAAGAGTAAAAGGGTTTGTGACAATGAAGGCACTTGATAACATCATTTTTGCAACATACCTCTGACAGCAATCATGGGAAGAAACAGAATAGCAGGACCTGGGGCTAAAAGAACAGGTGGGAAAGTACAAAGGGGGAAATTTGGGCCAGGACAAGGAAAAGGAGATGATAGTCTTAAAGCACATTTCAAAAGACCATTCAATCCAGCTGGAGAAGGAGAAACGAGTACATTTTTCTTTTACCCTTTTTTTATTTAAAAATAATATTTTCTACCCCCCAGCTATATGATAAAAGTCTCAATACTAACATTAAAGGCCCTCCTTGCCTTTTTATCCACTTTCCTGTAACATCCTGCACTTCTGCTTGACATACAGAGTCTATGCTGCAACTCTTCTCTGCTTTCACAGGGCCTTCCAAACTCGCACAGTGATTCCCTCCTTAAAGAAGGCCTAACATGTTATCAATCAGTACACTGCCATCACGTGGCACTGAACCATATTACCGTTCTATTCTTTAGTGGAAATTTATACTGCTATGCGCCTTTCAGTATGTTTCCTTTATAGAACCGCAAAGAAATTTCACATTTAATCCAAGGCACAATGAGTGTCATATGAACTAAGCACAATGGCAAAACTTCACTAAGGACTGTGATCATTCAGAATCAGTTACCTCTGTAAGGCTGCTATTATGAAAAATAACGAGAGGGATAGGTATATTTGCCAATCTAATCAATATATGATAATCAATGCAGATTGAAATGAGAAGATGGTGAATCATTCTGCAAAGAATCCATGGGATTACATAAACAGTACAATGTCAACTAGTAGGTTTTAAAACTGACTTACTCCAAAGATATTACTTAGTTAATGGCTGTTTTCCTCCTGTCAAAAATTTTATGAGGGTATAGAAACTGACAGAGAAGCAGAGCAAAATTTAATTGCAATAAATACCTACTAGAAATTGGGTTTCATAAAGTTAACTTGTAACAAAGAAAGAAAGAATCCATACCTAGTTGTAACTTCAATGGCAACCTACATACAAAGAAGACTTACAGTTTAGGTTTTTATGTATCTGTAGCAACAAGGCGAATTCCAGGAGAACTCAGAAATTTCAATGCCAAACATGTCACAAGAGATCAGAGGTCACATTTTCTAACTGGGATTTGACCCTAAAGTAAGCAATAATTGAAGCCCTAATCTGAAACATTAACTTCAATGGGACTAGTCTAGCAATCCAATGTAGTCTAATCACAATGCTAATCACAACATAATCTCCTCCAGAAACACAAAATCGAAGTCATTCAACATGGGAAAAAAACGAACAACTACTTTAGTTTGTTTTTCCCAGTAATTGATTAAGAATAAACTGGCTTCCCCCAATCACAGCATCCAGCCAATAATGCCAGCGCAGACTAGTATAAAATCTATACATATTTCAAAAGCATGCCTTTAAACTATGTCAGAACTATTACTTAGAATAATTATATGGCCGGCGCCGTGGCTCAACAGGCTAATCCTCCGCCTTGCGGCGCCGGCACACCGGGTTCTAGTCCCGGTCGGGGCACCGATCCTGTCCCGGTTGCCCCTCTTCCAGGCCAGCTCTCTGCTGTGGCCAGGGAGTGCAGTGGAGGATGGCCCAAGTGCTTGGGCTCTGCACCCCATGGGAGACCAGGATAAGCACCTGGCTCCTGCCATCGGAACAGCGCGGTGCGCCGGCCGCAGCGCGCTACCACGGCGGCCATTAGAGGGTGAACCAACGGCAAAGGAAGACCTTTCTCTCTGTCTCTCTCTCTCTCACTGTCCACTCTGCCTGTCAAAAAAAAAAAAAAAAGAATAATTATAGCCCCCAAATACCACATTATAATTATCAAAATTAGATGTGAATAATTTGCTTGGATTAAAGAGGAAAAGGAAGTAATAAATGTAACTCATTTGTTATTGGATAATAAAATACAGATGATAGGCACAGGTATTTTGTCTAGTGGTTAAGACTATGCTGGGAAGTTAAGATGATATCAACATGTTTGTTCGATTTATTATTACAAAGATAAGGGCAGTATTATCAGTCCCAAGGAGCAAAATTAGTTATCAGGATCTGAGACTTCACTGCTTTAAAAAACTGCAAGTTCTACCTGTGGAATTCCTCTGTACAACCTCAGCATGAGTCTTCTACATTAAGGACCCTCTGTTTGAAGAGGATAGTGCTGTTGATTCTGATGTCTAGAGTTACATACATGAAAAAAGTTCCTCTACTAAAAAGGATTTTTAAAATTGCTTTTAGCTCTGGGCTTGGACTTAAGAAAATATACAGTAACTTTAGCAAATGTACTTTTCTCTCTTTAAGTAAAAGAAAATAACAAGATTGTTTTGAGCTAGAAGATCATATCAGTAACAAGTTTTTAAATCTTTAGAACAAAACACTCTAGGACCACATATACAACAAAACTGAGTGATGTAGAGTCTGGCGAATCCCAAAATCTGAGGAGGTGAGGACAAATCTCCAAGAGCTACAGTCCCAGCTGGCATTGACACCTCTGTAGGAGAAAGAGGGATACACAAGAGTATCCATTGGAAGTGAGTGCAGGAGGATAAAATAACCAATATGCTCCACATAAAGCACAAAGGGCCAACTGGAGAACAGCAATTGAAACTGCATTGGGTTTTACACATTCCCATTTGTAAATGACTCATTGTAATTCATGAATTCATGGTAAAGCCTTACAGTGCTACAGCATATTGTGTCCTACGAATGTTCAAAATTAAGCAGCTAAAGCCCATTTCCAGGATAAAGCCTTATATTGTGCAGAAATGCTAGAAGTAAGGTATCAAGCACTATTGGAGTCAGTTAGAAAAGGGAAAAAGTAGAAAAAAAGCAGAGATTAGGAGGTTATAGCTGACACTTCAAACAAAAATGACATAAGAAAGAACTGTAGAGCCAAAATCTAGAAAAAGTATTTAGAACCACCTTCCCTTAACACAAGTTCAGAACAACTGATTTCACATTGAAATGAAAATGGAAAAAGACTATGACTAAAGGAGCAGAGTAGCATCCTTACAATGAAAATATGCCAAAAAGGTATGCCTACAGATTGCAAGAAAATTATAACCCACTATTTCGAAACACAGAAAAGACATTTAGAAAATCGTAGAACACATGAAAACTCTACAGAATTAGATAAACTCAAAACTTAGAAAACACTTGAAAGTCACTTTAGAAGTGAAGTCTAAACTGGAAGGTACGCAAGAGTGAACCACAGCAGATAATGTCATAAACAAAATTGCAGAGAAAGAAACTATTAAAAAGAAAAATGATAACAAGAGTTCAACAGAAAATTACAAATGCGAAAGACAGGAAAAGAAGATCCAACATATTAGAGGCCCCCAAATAATAAAAACTAAACAAGATGTTTTCACACAATGGTCTTCAAAACATTCATGGAAAATGAATATTGTCTTTTTTTTTTAAAGCTATTTATGTATTTATTTATTTGAAAGGAAGAGCGAGAGTGAGAGAGTGTGCACGCATGGGAGAGAGAGGTCTCTTCCATCTGCTAGTTCATTCTCCAAATGGCCACAACAGCCAGGTCTGGGCCAGGCCAAAGCCAACAGCCAGAAGCCCACACTTGGGCCAGCTCTGTTGTCCTCCCAGGGGCATTAGCAGAAAGCTGTATTGGAAGGTAGACCAACAGAGACTTAAATTGGCACTCTAATTAGATGCTGGTGTCACAAGTGTCAGTTTAACCTGCTGTGCCACAACACCAGAACAGAATATTTTTAATTCCATTTTTCCACAAACTTTCTGAAGCACCCTCATAATTAATAATAATTTAACTACATATGTGATATATATATATAACATTTTCAGTAAAATTTTATTCTTTTTTTTATATTAGATAAAATAACTAACTATATGCTATTCTAAAATTTTATCATTCATGATAACCTTAAGAATCATGATTCTCACTATGTCAGAAAACAGATAAAGATTTTAGATTGGAATAGTTAAGGAAAGCCCAGTAGCCATAAATTAAAAAGTAAAATATCAGTATGAATTTATGAGGGATTTTTACCTTTTAAAAACATGTTGACGACTACCTAGTTTTGTGCACTCAAAGAAAGAAAGACCAACCTAGCAGTAATAAACACACTGAATGGCTATACAGTGCTACTGAAATGCAATTTCAAAATGAAGCCAGAGCCCGTGGAGAAATCAGTGGCTCTAATTCCAAGGCAAGTTATGTACAAAATTAGCCTGAAAAATCTTGTCATATGAGAAAGCAGGAAGAAACTTTAGGGGACAAGATGCAGAGGATCTAACTGTTAACAATGGGAAAATATGAGCACCATGAGGGTCATTCAAGCCAACTATGGACTGCCAACTATGCACGAATAGAATTCCAAATTATACTTTTAAAACACTACTGGGTCATCAGTAGAGCATGCTGTTTAGAAAGCTAGTAAACAAGGAGAAAGTAGAGCATGCTGTTTAGAAAGCTAGTAAACAAGGAGAAAGAATTAAACACGTATTCTTATTCTTATCACAATAAGAAACAATCAACAGTATATGCCTCCTGATAAATATATTATCACCTATGAAATAACCTGGCTGCCAATGCTAAGCCTTTTTATGCAACTATTACTTTCCATGAAATACAGAGGAGCCATTAATAGGTTAAGTTAAACATACAGGGCTGTGATTAGCAAAGGCAGGCTACAGGAAACCACCAGAACAAATGACCCAGTTTCTTCAATAAATAAAACCCAAAGAAAATCAACAACAAGAAAAGATGACTGAGAAAACTATAGAATAACAAAAACAAGCAGAACCAAGCCATATAGAGAAGTAAATTAGAGTGTTTAGGATATACTAGGCTAAGAGTCCGAACTTTTCATGCAGGACAAACTGTGTAGCTTTTATTATTTTTTTTATAATGTAGTCACTCAAAGGCAAAATACCAAATGAAACTTAATGACTACATATGCATTCTTGACAATAGCTCTATTACAGTCTTCAGTAACTTAAGATAACTTTTAAAGTTTGAAAGATGTCTCTATGTTCAGACCTAACTGAAATTAATCAAGCAACCAGATTTTAAATTAATCTAAGGCTTGAAAAGTATTTACCTATAAGGAGTGCAGAACAAGAATATTCTGTTTTAGAGCTAACAATGTGGCTTTCTATCATGGTCTATTGCTACTTCCTTACCTCAGGCAAGGTTAACAAGACAGGGAATTAACATTCACCAAGGACCGAAGACACTAGTTAGACAATTCTCTAGACAGTTCCTTTTGGAGCCAACTTTCTAGCAGGGAAATAAATAGAAATGTGATTAATGTTATGAAAACATATAGGATTCTCTCAAGTGAGCCACTGTAAATAACAGGAATATGAAGTAACTCTCCGATGAGATGAGGCAGACAAAAAAAATGGAAATTCATCTTAAGCACTTAACCTGATTCTTTCTCCCTCTTTCTGTCTCTTTCTCCCTCTCACCTCCCAACTTCTTTCTTTGCCCTCTTCCTTCTCTCTCTCCTCCTCTCCTTCCTTTCTTTCCATCTTCAGATGAAGTTAATAAAATCAAGGATAATAAACAATAAAATAAAATAAATCAATATTTGGTAGGGAAATAAATTTTTTTGTATTTAATTTAAAAACTACGGATCCTAAGACCTGAAGAAAAATATACCTTGACACGATTTAAGGTTACACTGATGAAGAAAAGAGAAAAAAGAATGCTTATCCACAATCTTTACTATAGAATGAGAAGAGAAACGCAATCATGTTGACCTCTGTCCTTTACTGCAGTTGAAAATACGTTACATGTATACACACAGCCATTACGCTAATCCAACGGAAACCTACACCATTACTAGAGAAGTTCATCCTCTTAGTCCTGCAGTAGCAGATGGCTACAACCGAACATTAACACTCACACTGGAAGATTCTGATGGCTTCTTAGAGATTTTACCTAAAGCTTCTAAGAAAGATATCACCTATTAGAAAGACACAACAGTCTGAAGAAGTGAAATAGTTCAGTAAAGCCCGCAGGATTTTGATCTTAAAAATAACATTCAAAGAACACTATCTTATTCAAAACTCTCCTATAAATAGTTCTGATATATAAAAACTGTATTTTTAAAAAGTCTCACCCGTGAGAAAATACTTAATATGCCATTTCTTCTTTGAGATTTTATGAAAACAGTTTCTAATGATCTCCTTATAATTTATATGTATTTAGTTACTATGCTTCAAATTATCTGCTTTATTTAAAAACATAATTAGGGTATTCCAGTAAATCTTGGACTTTGGTTTTTCCAGTTTGGGCCCAACTGAAAAAATCGAAGGACTTATGTCTCTCATCTTATAGAGACAACAACTAATCAGGCTATTTGGATTATATTAGAAGTACTGTCAAGATGAGACGTGGTACCAAATTTTAAGTTTCTATAATGGAAAATGCTATTAATACAAATGTTTGAGAATTAAAAAGTCTAATGATCTTGTGTTACCAGACAGGATAGTTATCTTAATGAGAAAGCCCCAGAGGCCTAACGGGTTAAATACTTGTAAAATCCTACAGGTGCTTTCAAAAATACTGTGAAGTAAGCAAGTGCCTCTTGTTGGTTGATGAGTTTATAATTTTAATCATGGCGATTTAAAGTCTTTTGTCATCCACAGTTATATATGATTTGCTGCTCATAAAACTAAAGCATTGTTGGTTCTGTGTTTAGCTGTCCTCCTATAGGTTCCTATGGACTTTTTACAGCCACTTCCACTGTATTCAGTACTTTGGGATGGCTCTGTAAACAGATGAAGCCAATAACGTATTAACAGTACCAACTGAGAGAAAGTATGGTTAACTGAGGTTACTAAAAACAAAAAGCAATTCAAATCAATTGGCAATCTACAAAAAGAGTTAAAGATTTTAAAAGCTATTATTAAAATTGTTATATTGGTCTATTATGTTATATGTGTGTACATATTGTATGTCCACATGGGAAAATTTTATTAAGAGTTTTATTTTAATTGGCTTATAGATAAGATTGTCCATAAATTTAAGCTGCTAAAATCAATCAAAGATACATTTTAATTTGTGTGACCTGAATCTCTGCATCATATGTTTTAAACTTGTTGGTAGAAAGAAACTAAAAACATTTTATATGGTTGTGCTTAAGTTTACTGGTTAAACAAACTACACCATGTTAGATATTTAAGAGGTGTTTCCAAATACATGATTCTTAAAATTTACAGAAGGCATTGGACCTTCTGGTAAATGTTTTCTTAAGTTGTTATCTAATGGTTGAAACTGTTTGCTAAGTATTCATGTAATATTGCTATTGTCAGCAAGCGATCTAGGACTTGCTCCCTCATTTCTCTATTCTAAGCCCAACTTGTTCTTTCATTTCTCTATTCTCCTCAAGGTAGGAAACTAATTCTATTATGAAGGAATCTGTAGGACACACAATTTAATCTTTAGACCTTATAAGAGATGGCTAACATTTTTCTGTAATAGCATAGTCAAAATAAGAACTTAAATAATAATCTCATAGCTAGATTCACTTCGCCATCAGCGAAGTATACAGTAAGTAGAAAAAACCTCCCTTTCAGACCAAAGGGAAAGAAAGTTTTAAAGTGAGAATATAATTTTCCTCATGGGCATTGTCTACCTTAGAAAAACTACCTACAGAACATGCCTGTGACTATAGACTTATAGTTCAGGCCACCGAAGATTAGAGATGGGACTTGGGCACTCCCTTGACTTGCATCCTCTGGTCTGCTTTAACACAAACCAGGAGGAAAAGAAAGCTCGGCATCAGAAGCAATGGGTGGCAGGCCTATTAATGGCTGATCTGTACAGTGATCTGCCCTCAAGGAGACCCAACAGGCCAGTCCACTGCAGTGGCTTTCAATGTGGTAAGCCTGGGCTTCAGCAGAAGTCAGCTTGTGAAGAGCCCTGGCAGCTCTGCCAAGAGTTGGATCACTGGAAATGGACCTGCCCTGGAGTCGAAGGATGCCCAGGTCAGAGCCACAGATCTTATTGGCTCTAAGCTGAAAAGCCCTTCACTCAGCCCAACTTCCAAAGTGACCACTGCAGCTGAGGGTATGGTCAAGTAGGGTCAGCAACATTGCAGGCAGAACTGTAAATTTCTTGTTAGAGATGCCACCTGCCTTTACCTGGCCAGCTCTCCTCCCAGGCCAGCCAAGTAATGAAAGTCAACAGAGTGCCTTCCCCTAGGAGGTTCACACCTCCCTTAGGATATACCCCATGTGAAGAGATAGATAGGTCTGGGCCTCTTAACTTACAAGGCCTAAAGCCCACCAGATTATTATCAAGCCCCTTCTGTCAGGTTCTATTTGCCTCTCAATCAGAAAACTTAACTGTAGCTTAGACAACACCTTTCTTAGCTCCTCTAATAATGACTCTGTCCTTTATTCTAGACCCTGTCTAGTGCACTTGGGCCTCATTCCTTCGTAATCATAACCTCTACTCTACCACCAATGGCTCTACTCCCAACCTGTGTGTACTGATGGTCCTCTTCCCCACTTAATGCTGTATAATTGTTCAAACCTGGTAAATGCCACTCTTAGAATCATTGGTTACTATCCTCACCCTGTCTTTTATGACCTTGTCTAAATATGATCAGAGTCAGCAAACTTGGAAGGCTTCCATAGCCTTGGCAACTCATGACGACAGCCTAGGGTGGTTACTGGCACCATAAACTAGAGTGTCAATTTGTTGGGTCAACAACAGGAGTCACTGTGCACTTGCTCCTCATGTGGGATCTCTGTCCTTAATGTGCAGTACATGTTGATTTAATGCTATAACTAGTATTCAAACAGTATGTTTCACTTTGTGTTTCTATGTGGGTGCAAACTGTTGAAATCTTTATACTAAATTGATCTTCTGTATATAAAGAGAATTGAAAATGAATCTTGATGTGAATGGAAGGCGAGAGGGAGCGGGAGAGGGGAGGGTTGCGGGTGGGAGGGAAGTTATGGGAGGGGGAAGCCACTGTAATCCATAAGCTGTACACTGGAAATTTATATTCATTAAATAAAAGTTAAAAAAAAAATAAAGTCAGGAACAACAACAACAAAAAAACATAATTAGGGCAATATATTATTTTTATATTCCACACAGTGATACTTATTTTTTATCTATTTTGTTTCGTTTTGTTTTCTATGGGAGCTAAGAGCTGTACTTAGCCAACTTAAACGTATACGAAAGATGAGCGTACAGTTAGAACAGCTTAGGGGGCCGGCGGTGTGGTGTAGCAGGTAAAGCCACTGCCTGCAGCAATGGCATCCCAAATGGGCACCTGTTCAAGTCCTGGTCACTCCACTTCCATTCCAGCTCTCTGCTATGGCCTGGAAAAGCAATAGAAGAGGGCCCAAGTCCTTGGGCCCCTGCACCTAAGTGGGAGACCAGGAAGTAGCTCCTGGCTCCTGGCTTCAGATCGGTGCAGCTCTGGCCACTGCAGCCAACTGGGGAGTGAATGAGTAGATGGAAGACACTCACTCTCTCATTCTCTCATTCTCTCTCCACCCCTTCCCCCCGCCTCTCTTCTAACTCTTTCAAATAAATAAATAAATCTTTAAAAAAAAAATGAACAACTTTCAGCCTCATCCCTTTCTCTATCTGCTGTTCCTCTGCTCTTAAGTTACCTTTATCATCTTCATAAGGAAACAAGGAAGAGACAGAAACATAGAGAACTAAATTGTGTTACTTCTTTTTAAAAGCCAAAACCAAAGGCATTTAAGTAATGAGCTTTTATACATTATCTGTCCTCTACTTTTACAGAAACATCCAAAGAATGTAGAAGGAATATGTATAAAGAAATCTGTCTAAATGAACTGCAAAAAAATCATCCACTTTAAAAAAGGATAAATTGTTTACTCTTTTAAAAATACAGAGTGGCCAGCTTTGTGGCACAACTGGTTAGGTGGCCACATGTGATGCCCATGTCTCATCTCAGAATGCTGGTTTAAGTGCCAGCTACTCCAGTTCTGGTCCAGCCCCAATGGCCCATTAACTTCAGCTCCTGCCACCCACGTGGGACAGCTCCTAGCTCCTGGCTTCAGGCCAGCTACTGCAGTCATTTAGGGAATGAACTTATGTTTGGAGATCTCTCTCTTCCTCTCTGACACTCTACCTCTCAAACAAATCCTTTAAAAGTAAAAATAAAAACATAGAGAAGGGCAGTTAAGGTGCTGGTTGTAATACCCATGTCCTCAGAGTGCCCAGCCAAGTTCCAGGGTCAAGTCCCAGCCCTACTCCTGATTCCGTCCTCCTGCTAATGCCACCTGGGCATGGTTCAAGTCATTGGGTCCATGCCACCCATACAGAAAATGGATTGAGTTTCTGGTTCCTGACTCTTCCCTGGCCTAGTCCTAGCCACTGCAGGTATTTGGGGAATGAACCACAGATGGGAACATTTTCTCTCAAACAAACAAATAAACAAAATCAATAATTTTAAAAGCCCCAGAGATGGGGCTGGTGCTGTGGCACAGTGTGTAAAGCTGCCTTCCTGCAGTGCTAGCATCCCATATGGCGCCCGTTCAAGTTCCAGCTGCTCCACTTCTGATCCAACTCTCTGCTATGGCCTGGGAAAGTAGTGGAAGAAGGCCCAAGTCCTTGAGCTCCTACAGCCATGTAGGAGACCTGGAAGAAGCTCCTGGCTCCTGAATTCTGATTGGCACAGCGCCTGCCATTGTGGCCAACTAGCAGGTGGAAGACCTCCCTCTCTCTCTCTCTCTCTCTGTGTAACTCTGACTTTCAAGTAAATAAATAAATCTTAAAAAAAAAAAAAGTCCCCAGAGAAACAAACATAACAAAACAAAGGCAATTTCATAACTGAATACTCCCTTGTGACTAGTATACAGCATATAAACCAAGGATTCATCAAGCAATTTGATGTTGTTCTATTCTGAATTTGTCTATGAAAATAAATAGCATCAGAAACTAGAGACAAAAAGAATTCTCCTTCTTTTAAACTGAATGTTCGCTTGATAGTTTCAAAAATATAAGATGAAATTGTTAAAAAAAAATTTTTCTTCAGAGGGTTATGAGCTAGTGGGATAGTGTTTAATACACATACCACACCAGTCCTGCATTAAATCATAATGGCTGGTGTTGTGACAAAGCAAGTTTGGCCACCGCCTATGACACCTGTAACCCACACTGACACACAGATTCAAGTCCTGGCTGCTCTGCTTCCAATCCACCTCCCTGCTGATAAGCATGGGAAAGCACCAAATGGTGGCCCAAGCACTTGGTCCCCTGCCACAAACATGGGAGACAGAGGCACACTGCAGGTTCCTGGCTTCAGCCTGGCTCAGCCCTGGCTATTGCAGCCATTTGTGGAGTGAACAAACAGATGGAAGATCTCTCTCTCTCTCTGCCTTTCAAACAAATAAATCTCTAAAAAGGTAATGAACAATTAATTCTTCAGTTTCATTACAAAAATAGCAATTGATTAACCAAAATCCTTTTAAAAGAGATTTAAAGTCTCCAAGTGTTAAAAATTCTTGATAGCTAATAGGCAATTTTAAATAGTACATATTTATGTTTCACTTACAATATTTTTATAAAAATTATGAATACAGGTTACTTATGTATGTTGTTGTGTTTGTTTTCTCAACACACTGTATTTCTACAAGACAAAAAAGTGACTTCAGCTCTTTTTTTTTTTTTTTTGACAGAGTGGATAGTTAGAGAGAGAGAGACAGAGAGAAAGGTCTTCCCTTGCGGCGCCGGCACACTGGGTTCTAGTCCCGGTCGGGGCACCGATCCTGTCCCGGTTGCCTCTCTTCCAGGCCAGCTCTCTGCTGTGGCCGGGGAGTGCAGTGGAGGATGGCCCAAGTTCTTGGGCCCTGCACCCCATGGGAGACCAGGAGAAGCACCTGGCTCCTGCCATCAGATCAGCACGTTGCGCCGGCCGTAGCGCGCCTACCGCGGCGGCCATTGGAGGGTGAACCAACGACAAAAAGGAAGACCTTTCTCTCTGTCTCCCTCTACTGTCCACTCTGCCTGTCAAAAAAAAAAAAAAAAAAAAAAGTCTTCCTTTGCCGTTGGTTCACCCTCCAATGGCCGCCGTGGCCAGCGCGCTGCAGCCAGCGCACCACACCGATCCGCAGACAGGAGCAGGTGCTTCTCCTGGCTGGCCTGGAAGAGAGGCAACCAGGACAGAATCCGGTGCCCCGACTGGGACTAGAACCCGGTGTGCCAGCACCTCAAGGTGGAGGATTAGCCTATTGAGCTGCGGCACCGGCCTCAGCTCTTTCTAACACAGAAAGACAGGCATTTTGGAGAGCCTTACAAGAAATGTTACAGGATATTTTTGCTTTACTTACTTTGTAATACGGTCAATGTTGGCGATTTGCTTCTGGTTCCTTATGATCTCAATGGCTGCCCAAAGATGCTGGATAGCTTTTGTATCCGCCTGTCGTCTTTTTGTTAAGCGTGCCATGACCTGTTTACTTCTTTAGCTGTAGTGACAGACAAAAATACGAGGAAAAGAACACAGATTACAAGATGAATTGGCAACATAGTGAGTAACATTTTCAGCTTCTCTTGACTATTAATTGTACTAACGCAGGCTGTAGTACTGCCAACTTTTTATTGTTGACCATTCATTTCACCAGTTATTTCATAAAAATTATCATTATTCCATTACTTTGTAAAGAATGACATCCTAACAACCATAAAGTTTAAAAAAAAAGAGGCCTTCCCAAGAAAGATGAGTGGCAACCTTATACCAGTTTAGATATGTAGATATCTTTTTAAGTTTTATCGTAAAGCATAGAAACATTACAAGATAAGCTTCATTTTTTTTAAATGTAATTTGACCAATACAAAATAGAATGTGTATGACCTCTGTACTTTGGAGTATTATAGTCATGGCATGAGAAATAAAATGATTGATCGAGATAAGTTTATAAATAAAAAACATTTCAAAAAATAAAAGTTACTCCTGACATTTACTTCCAAGGTGAGACATGAAAGGCTGGGGATAGTACACTAGATGATCAGGAACAATCAATAGCTTGGATTAGGTGTTTCAAGGTATATATTACATTATTAGGCAATAATATTGGTATTCTATTCAAATTTCAATATTCTGGATGAACTAAAGAAAATAGCTACCACATCTCCATCTAATTTTCCAGCTGTCTCCTGGCAAGACTGACGAAAATTACAGAGGATTGCAGCCCCTGTCTGACTACAGATGGTATTACGGGAAGAGCATGGATTCTGTCTGTTAGGAATGCTGTAGGCCTATTAAATCCTCACCATAGACTTCGTCTTTAATCATGAATCCTGGCGTTGGTAAACCAATGCAACATATAATCTCTTAAATCACACAGCTTATGATGTTAGTTTAAAATCTAGGCCCTTAAATATAAAGTGAACATGAAACCTTCTCAGTTTGCAGAAATCTCCTTGACCTCTCCTTTCCTATCTTCTAAGGAAAGAGACTGAGCAACGGAAACTCATTCTTAGTACTCTTCTTTGTCCCAAGACTGGCCAAGAGACTTACATGAATCTCTGTTCTCTCTGCATTTCTTTGCACGGCCCTCTCAGTGCTCCCTCTTCCTCTGACAGCCTTAAGGAAAACCTGTGGTGGTCCTCAAAGCTTATGTGGAGCAGGCAGACTTTTGGTGAGTCTGGTCTCAGTCAGGCTCCTAGAATAGATGCTTTTCAGAATGACACTGGTCACAGGATGTAATATTTTGTAAAGGTATTCTTGAGTATCCTATATTTTCCCATAATTACTTCTAATCACTATAAAACTTGCTCAGGAGAATTACTTAAAAAAAAAAAAATACTATGTGGGAGACCAGATGGAGTTCCAGGCTGCAGGCTTTGGCCTGGCCCAAAGTCAGGCCATTGCAGACATTTGGGGAATGAACCAGCAGATGGAAGATGGAAGATTCTCTTTCTCCGCCCCCCCCCCCACACTGTGTGTGTGTTTGTCTCCCTCTCTCTATTTCTTTCAAATAAATGAATAAATGTGTACAGGAAAAAGAAAATAATAATAATGCCAGTATTTACATTTTAAAGAGGACATAAGGGTCCAGCCTTAAGCCACCACCTGCAGAGCCAGCCATCTGGGGAATGAACCAGTAGAGGGAAGATTTCTCTGACTGACTGTGTGTGTGTGTGTGTGTTCCTCCCTCTGTAACTCTGCCTTTCAAATAGATACATCTTTAAAAAAAAAAAAAAAAAAAAGAGGGCTTAGGGTCCTAGTATGTGGCATAGCAGTAAAGCCACTGTTTGCAGCACCAGCATCCCCTAGGGGTGCCAGTTCCAGTTCTGGCTGCTCCACTTCTGACCCGGCTTCCTGCTAATGTGCCTTGGGAAAGCAGTGGAAGATGGCCCAAATCTTTAGGCCTCTGTACCCATATGGGAGACCTGGATGAAGCTCCTGGCTTTAACCTGGCCCAGCCCTGGCCATTGCAGCCATTTGGAGAATAAACCAGCAGAGGGAATACCTTTCTCTTTCTCTCACTCTGCCTCTCCCTCTCTGTAACTATGACTTTCAAATACAGTAAATGAGTTTTTTTTTTTTTAAAGGGGACTTAAGTAAAATCAGTGGTTCCATATGCACTTAGATATACTACGAAGGTTAAAAAAACTACAATCATAAGTTATAAATATTTTTGTTTTAGAAAGTAATCAGTTTAACATGTACAGAAACTTCTCAGGAGTATCAGCCTTCAGAATTAGATAAACCTTATAATAAGGAAATTGTTGGCAAAATATAAAATGTTCTAAGGTGACATCTAATGGTGAACTGCAATAATACAACTCAAACTGCAGATTATTCAAATTCTCAGATAAAACAACAAAATTTCAGTAAGTTATTATATACTTTAAATAAGTACAGTTGTTCCTTTTGTATAAGGCACTATGTTTAAAGTATTTAAAAATGTATAAATGGTGATCCTTCTCAGAAAATAACCTAGAACTGGTAAAGTTTAACATATGCATGGAACAATACTAACTGTACGGTCATATAGGACAAATAAGTGGTCCAGAATATGTGCTATGAGAGTTCACACAAGAGACACACTACTTTAACTGAGGTAAAATTTAGACAAAGAGAGCCTTTTTTCTTTTTTCAATTTCTTGAAGAGGTAACTGTTTGGGGTATTGTGGCATAGAGGATTAAGCTACCACTCGAGATGCTGGTATCCCAAATCTGAATTGCAGTTGGAACCCAGGCTATTCTGCTTCCAATTCAGCTCCCTGATAATGCAAGTGGAAAGGCAACAGAAGATGGCCCCAGTGCTTGGGCCCCTGACATGTGGGAGACTAAGATGGACCCTATAGCTCCTGGCTTCAGTCTGGCTGGGACCTGGCTATTGTTGCCATTTGCAGAATGAACCAGCAGATGGAACACATCACTCTTTCAAATTTAAGCAAAAAAATTTCAAAAAAGATATCTGTCTAAAATAAAAATAACTAATAGGCGTCACTAAGCGTTATATGACAACCACTGCACAATGAAGGGGAAGTAAACAGAATTATTATAAATGTCTTAGTTTCAAGAAGTTTATAGTTTTAAATTTCTAAAACAAAAAATTATGAGTTCCTATATACCTATCATCCACTTCCCCTATTATTAGCGTACTAGTATACTTGTCACAATTAAATGGATTTTCTTATTTTATGTGAAGTAGTATTATATTAATTCAAGGGACACTATATAAATTAGGATATGTAACATAATCTCTAGAGCAAACACTGAAGAATAAAACAAACAAGCATAGGTAACATATAGCTCGATTTATCATTTATTTTTAAATACTTATGACCTGTACCATAATTTATTCAAAAAATACAGAAAAGTGTATAATAGCAAAGCTGGCACTTTAAAATAATACTAATGTAACACTTAGGAGACTTAGTGGGGAGCTAAGTAGCAAAAGGCTTTTAAATGATACCATATATTCCTAGAAATGATCAGAGCCAAGATTAAAGAATAGGAGCAAGTATTTGGCACAGCACTTCTCCAAATCACGGTCCTGAGTTGAAGCCCCAGTCCTGCTTCCAATTCTGGCTTCCTGCTAATGTATACCCTGGGAGGCAGCAGGTGGTAGCTCACTCACATGGGAAAGTCAGTTTGACTTCTGGGTTCCTAGCTTTAGCCTGGCCCAGCAATGGCTGTTGCAGGCATTTAGGAAGTGAACCAACCAGTAGATAGAAAGCTCCGTCTCTTTGGCCTTGTCTCTCTTTCCAATAAATTAAAAAAAAAAAAAAAATTCAAAGAATGAAGCAATACTACACTTCAAGAGAAGAGATATAAAGTTGAAATCAAAGATTTTTGAGATTATAGTTTCTGTCAGTGAAGTCACAGAACATAGTTATACCCCACAACAAAGGGAAACCATGAAGGGATGATCACCGGTTATAAGAGCCCAGGTAGAACAGTACAAAGAACCTAAGAGGAAGACAATCCCAAATAAAGTAAATACAAGGAAGTTTGTGACCTACCATAAAAGTGCCAAAACAACCTGACTTATTTTTAAAGTACAATCAAATTCTTCTTTCTTATGAAATATAAATTATTTTGTTCACTGAACATAAATTTCATGCATGTTTGTTATATACCAGGTATTCCTCTACTCTAGGGATACAACAAATAAAACAGGCAACATTCCTTCTTTCAACTAGCAAATATGATTAAGGATGTGACTAAATATAAGAAAAGCAAAACAATTTGAGTGTTCATCAATAAGGTCTTAGCAAAAAAGTTCCTTAGATCCCATGTACAGATAGTTGGCCATTTAAGACCCACTTTGATTGAACTCTTTGGTCTGTTCTTACCAGAACATGTATGACTAGGGAACTACATTACTCACAATTCTCAAATATGCCTCAACCTTCACACTTCTATCCCACTGCTTAAGCAGTTTAGCTCTGCCTGAAATGATCTTACTGTGCCCTTACTAATTATTAAAAATTTCCCTATCCTTTCTAGAACAATGCAATCTTCTCTGACCAATCTTTTCTTCTGGAATCAAATGAAAGCAAATTCAACTGTCTTTTGTATGCCAATGATGTGTTTATATTTTTTAATAAATGGATTTCTTATTCAAATAATTAAAAATTCCTCAAAATAGTTATTTTACTTTACTAATAAAGACACTTCACATTTATTTTTACAATTAATATCTTCCCAAATCACTAGAATAGTTTGGAACATGCTAAACTTCAAATACAATATAATTAAATTCAACTTTCCCAGCTATGTTATGTAGATAACAAAATCCCAAAGTGAGCCTTTATTTATGCTTTATCAAAGACTGAATGAGAAGACTGACTACAGAGATCATTAATACAGTCCCCAATCTTATTTTTTTGTCCCAATATATCTGAAGAATATAACAAAATCCTTTTAGTACAAGCAGCTCCCCTAGGAAGTGAGTCTCAAGAGGCCTATAGTACAGAGTAAAAGGGGCTGGCTCTGTGGCACAGCAGGTCAAGCTGCTGCTTGGAATGCCTACATCCTATATCAGAAAACCTGGCGTCAAGACCTGCCTCTCCGCCTTACAATCCAGCTTCCTGCTAATGTGCCCGGAAGGCAGCAAGTAACGGTTCAAGTACATGAGTCTCTGCCACCCAGCTGGAGACCTGGCTTTGGCATGGGCCAGCTCTGGCTCTCAAGGGCATTTGGGGAATGAACCAGCAGATGGAAGATCTCTGTCTCTCTCTCTTTATCTGCTTTTCAATAGATAACATTAAAAAATAAAAACCACCACAGAAAACTTCTAAGTAACTCTAATAGATGCCCTGGTGATATTCTCTATCCCTACAAATCCAGATTTACTACAATCCCCTCAGCCTAAAGAAATGTTCTTGTTTTAATCACATCACTTCTATACATAGACAAAAAACGGGGTAGGGATTAGGAGAATAAAGAAGAAAACAAGTCAGGAAAACCTTACAAATAAGCAAAACCAAACAATGCATTGCTTAGTAATATATATGCGTGTGAAAACTGTACTGTAATGCAAGAAATGATACACATAAAAGTAGAGAAAACGGGGGAAGGACTGAAGAAGCAGGGAAGAGAGATGAAAGAACAAAGTGAGAATAAACAGCATCAAGTATGTTCTTATTCTTACTGCTGGTGGTGGGTTCAGGTTTTTTTTTTAAATTATTATCGTGTTGCATAAAATAGTTTCAAATATTTACAAGGAATACTGCATAAAATTTAAAAATCCCACTGTTTCAGCATGCATTCCATTATTACTAAGTATAAAGTTTCATAAGTCTACTAGCAATTATAAATTATTTTTGATTATCCAGTCATATCATTTTCCCATTTACATATTATTTGTTTCATATATTAAGGGTATTCATAAAAGCACTTCTTTTTGCCTTTTAAAAAACACTTAATAAATAAAATTATACCAAGGGACTGCCATTGTGCTCAGCAGGTTGTCATTGCCTATAACACCCATATCAGAGTGCCAGCTTGTGTTCTGGAACAAATATTTTGGGCCCCTGCAACGCATGTGGGAAATCAGAATGGAGTTTCTGGCTCCTGGATTCATCTTGGTCCAGACCTAGCTTTGTGGCTGTCTAGGGAGTGAATCAGCAGACAGAAGATAATGTTCTCTTTTTCTCTCTCTGTCACTCTGCCTCTCAAGTAAATAATTTTCAAAAATAAAAATAAAAAAAATTATACTGGAATCTAGTTATGTATTCCTTTATGACTGTTTTTGTGATTACTAGTTCTACATTCAGATAAAAAAATATTCCATCGTATTTTCTTCTAATAGTTTTAAAAATTTAAATAATAACTTTTTAATTAATCTGGAAATATTAATTATAAACTTTAAACTTCAGAGCAGTTTTATGGTCATTGCAAAACTGAGCAGAAAACAGTTTGCATTTATTTCCTATCCCCTATACAGGCATAACATTCTCCACTATTATAATCTCTCACCAGAGTAGATTTTTTAAATAGAAAGGATAAATCCATTATTATGACCCGAAGTTCATAATTTACTATTGGTGTTGTATACAAATTTTTTAAACTTAATATTTAAATTATACACTTTTCATATATTTCATATATACAGATTTAGGAACACAGTGGCACTTCCCCTCCTGCCCTCCCTCCTGCCCATGCTCCAACCCTTCCTCCCTCTTCCTCAGATTCCCACTGTTATTTTTTATACAAAGATCTTGGAAAAAAAGGATGCTGAAATTCATATGGAGGCACAGGAGACCTCGAATAGCTAAAGCAATCTTGTACAACAAAAACAAAGCCGAAGGCATCACAATACCAGATTTCAGAACATACTACAGGGCAGTTATAATCAAAACAGCATGGTACTGGTACAGAAACAGACAGATAGACCAATGGAACAGAATAGAAACACCAGAAATCAATCCAAACATAAACAGCTAACTTATATTTGATCAAGAATCCAAAACCAATTCCTGGAGCAATGACAGTCTATTCAACAAATGGTGCTGGGAAAACTGGATTTCCACATGCAGCAGCATGAAGCAAGACCCCTACCTTACACCTTACACAAAAGTCCATTCAACATGGATTAAAGATCTAAATCTAAGACCCGACACCATCAAATTATTAGAGAACATTGGAGAAACCCTGCAAGATATTGGCACCGGCAAAGACTTCTTGGAAAAGACCCTGGAGGCACAGGCAGTCAAAGCCAAAATTAACAATTGGGATTACATCAAATTGAGAAGTTTCTGTACTGCAAAAGAAACAGGAAAGTGAAGAGGCAATCAGCAAAATGGGAAAAATATTTGCAAATTATGCAACCGATAATGGATTAATAACCAGAATCTACAAAGAGATCAAGAAACTCCACAACAACAAAACAACCCACTTAAGAGATGAGCCAAGGACTTCAATAGACATTTTTCAAAAGAGGAAATCCAAATGGCCAACAGACACATGAAAAAATGTTCAGGATCACTAGTCATCAGGGAAATGCAAATCAAAACCACAATGAGGTTTCACCTCACCCCGGTGAGAATGGCTCACATTCAGAAATCTACCAACAACAGATGCTGATGAGGATGTGGGGGAAAAGGGACACTAACCCACTGTTGGTGGGAATGCAAACTGGTTAAGCCACTATAGAAGTCAATCTGGAGATTCCTCAGAAACCTGAACATAACCCTACCATACAAATCAGCCATCCCACTCCTTGGAATTTACCCAAAGGAAATTAAATTGGCAAATAAAAGAGCTGTCTGCACCTCAATGTTTATTGCAGCTCAATTCACAATAGCTAAGACCTGGAACCAACCCAAATGCCCATCCACAGATGACTGGATGAAGAAAGTATGGTATATGTACTCAACAGAATACTATACAGCTGTAAAAAAAATGAAATCCAGTCATTTGCAACAAAATGGAGGAATCTGGAAAATATCATGCTGAGTGAAATAAGCCTGTCTCAAAGGGACAAATATATGTTCTCCCTGATAGGTGACAACTAACTGAGCACCTAAAAGGAAATCTGTTGAAATGAAATGGACACAATGAGAAACAATGACTTGATCAGCCCTTGTCCCGACTGTCGAGGAACAACTTGTGATTTTATTCCTTTCAGTGTTTTTTTTGTTGTTGTTGTTGTTCTACTTAATACCATTGGTTGAACTCTGTAATTAACACACAATTATTCTTAGGTGTTTAAATTTAACTGAAAAGTGATCCCTGTTAAATATAAGAGTGGGAATAAGAGAGGGAGGAGATGTACAGTTCAGCATATGCTCAATCAGACTTACCCCTAATGGTAGAGGTAGAAATATACCAGGGGATTCCAATTCAATCCCATCAAGGTGGCATGTATGAATGCCATCTTACTTGTTAAAGTGATCAGTTTAAGTTCATAATTGATCAAAAAGATAGGATTAAGTGTCAAAGGGATTACATAAAGAAGACCAGTGTCTGCAAATAATTGATAGACTTAAAAAGGAAAGAATGGGGCCGGCGCCGTGGCTCAACAGGCTAATCCTCCGCCTTGCGGCGCCGGCACACCGGGTTCTAGTCCCGGTCGGGGCACCGATCCTGTCCCGGTTGCCCCTCTTCCAGGCCAGCTCTCTGCTGTGGCCAGGGAGTGCAGTGGAGGATAGCCCAAGTGTTTGGGCTCTGCACCCCATGGGAGACCAGGAGAAGCACCTGGCTCCTGCCATCGGAACAGCGCGGTGCGCCGGCCGCAGCGCGCTACCGCGGCGGCCATTGGAGGGTGAACCAACGGCAAAAGGAAGACCTTTCTCTCTGTCTCTCTCTCTCTCACTGTCCACTCTGCCTGTCAAAAATAAATAAATAAATAAAAATTTAAAAAAAAAAAAAAAAAAAGGAAAGAATGGTCCTACATGGGAAGCAGAATGGCAAAAGCCCTAAACAGCCCTCTGGCCTCAGAATCAGCCCTTAAGGCATTTGGCAGCTCATGACAAGAGCCTTGGGTGATTACTGACGTCATAAATAAGAGTGCCAATTGTTAAATCAACAACAGGAGTCACTGTGCACCTGCTCCCCATGTAGGACCTCTGCCCTTAATGTGCTGTACTATGAGAATTAATGGTAAAACTATTACTCAAACAGTACTCTATACTTTGTGTATCTTTGTGGGTGCAGTCTGTTGAAATCTTTACTTCGTATATACTAAGTTGATCTCCTGTATATAAAGATAATTGAAACTGAATCTTGATGAAGAATGGGATGGGAGAGGGATTGGGAGATAGGATGGTTGTGGGTGGGAGGGAGGTTATGGGGGGAAAAGCTGCTATAATTCAAAAGTTTTACTTTGGAAATTTATGTTTATTAAATAAACGCTGAAAAGAAAAAAATTTTTACAAAGATCTATTTTCAATATACTTGGTGATCATATAGTTGACTCTACTCTAAAATAATTCAACAAACAGTATGAAGAGAAAAAATAAAATCTACAAACAAAGAAAAACCACTGTTCCTTGACAGAAGAGATGAGGGCTATAAATAATCATTGAATCTCAAACTGTTATTTCATTCCAATGCATTACATTTCAGGTACTCTATTAGTTACCCCAGATCAGGGAAAATATGATACCTGTTTTTTGGGGACTGGCTTATTTCACTAAGTATAATGGATTGTAAGTATATGCAAATGTAGTATCACACAGAGTAGCTTCACTGCCTGAAAAATTTTTGTTCATCCTACTCAGCTCTCCCTCCTCTGCAACACCTGATCTTTCCACTGTCTGCATAGTTATGCCTTTCCCAGGATGTCATTTAGCTGGAATCGTATAGTTTATGGAATTTTTAGATTGGCTTCAGATATGTGGCATAGCTGTTAAATCATCTTTTGTGGCGGTGGCATCCCATGTAGGAATGCTTGATTCATGTCCCAGCTACTTCACTTTTGATCCAGCTTCCTGCTAATTCACACCGTCAGAGGCACAAGATCATGGTTCAGGTACTTATTCCTGCCACCCACATGGGTGACGGCAGGCATTTGGGGAGTGAACCAGTAGATGGAAGATCTCTCTTTATCTGTCTCTGTCTGGTTTTCAAATAAAATGAAAATAAATAAAAATGTTTTAAAATATCATTCTATTGGCTAGATACAACAGTTTATGTAATTACTCACTTACTGAGGAACATCTCAGTTGCACATAAGTTCTGGCAATTAGGAATGAAGATGCTGTAAACATCCATGTGCAGGGTTTTGTGTAGTCAGAAGTTTTCAATTCACTTGATTCACAAAGGAATGTGACTGCTCTATTGTACAGTTATGAGGCTGTTAGTCTTGTTAGAAACTGCCAAACTACTGAACTTCCCCTCTATCAGGTTTTTCCAACACCCTAAATTCAAAAATGCCAAAGTGTTACTCCATTCTTTTCCTGAAACTTTCCCTGTCTTAGGCTCTAATAACAGGTCTGACCACTTTTTTTTTTTAAGCTCTTGCTTTTAGGACATGGGCAGAGGGAACAGAGAGCTGCATGTCACTGGACATATGCAAAAGAAGGAAAACCTAACCAGCAGAATCAAAGAAACAAAAGCACCACTGGGACTTAAATATCCCAGAGCCCTTTCAGAAGTGGGAGGTCCACTGAACATGAAATTCCAGAAATAAAAGTCAATTTTACTATACTAGCCTAATTCCTTGCCCCTCAGAACTTGCCTCACCTTTCTGTATACTGGCTTTCTCCCTATGTGATCCATAAAAACTTTCCCCAAACACCTGATCTGGGAGTCAGATTTGAACATTAGGCTGACTCCTCACTTGGCTACCCTGTAAAAAAAAGTCTCTCTGCAAAAGACTATAGTTTCAGCATTTCGACCTTCTGATATGCACAGGCAGGTGGGCTCATCTTTGTTCAAAAATACTGGGCTTCTGAAGTGGACATACCAATCAGCAATGAATTAAAGTTCTTGTTGCTCCACATCCTTGCCTGCATTTGATGTTGTCTGTATGGTTTGGATTTTGGCCACTCTAACAGGCTTGTAGTGATATCTCATTGATGTTTTAACTTCCAATTCCCTAATGATATGATGTTAAGCTCATTTCAAATAGAAAATGCCGGGCTGGCCAGCATTGTGGTGTGGCAGCCTAGGCTGACGACTGCAAGGCCAGCATCTTGTAGCACAGTACTGTTTCAAATCCCAGCTGCTGTGCTTCTAATCCAGCTCCAGGATAATGTGCCTGGGAAAGTAGTGGAGGATAACACAAGGACATGGGCCCCTGCCACCCACGTGGGAGCCCTGGGTAGAACTCTGGGCTCTGGTTTCAGCCTGGACCAGTCTCAGCCATTATGGCCATTTGGGGAGTGAACCCAGTGGATGGAAGAGATCCCTCTCCTTGTCTCACTCACTCTCTCTCTCTCTCTCTCTCTCTCTGTGGTCATTCACCTCTTCAAATAAATAGATAAATATTTTTTAACAACCAGAAAAACAACCAGTAAATTACATAAACTTGCAAACTTTAAAAACTCTTTATTCACAGAAAAAACTCTCATAAGCAAGAATGTCATCTTCAAAAAAAAGAAGAAAGAATTAGCCCCTTTTTCTTTGTAGTACCTGTATAGTGTTGACAAAACCCAGGTTGTGGGGGTAATTTAACAGTCTCCTTGCAGCCTGGTGGAAAGGAATTATGGATCTGATTGATACCATTGTAGGTTCTTGGAAACATGCGTGTATAGTCCTCTGGGCTCTCAATTGTTCTTTATTTCTTCTGAGATCAGATGAGACTGGGCACATTCACAGTGGTGTGGCCATGGACAGTCCTTTATTTCTCAGATTAGCTTATTACCCTACACATACCTTCCAGAATGATTGCCTCAAACTGTTTTTTGTATCCCTCTCACCTTTCTCCCCATCCCCTGTTGAAGTCCACTTTGGTCTGCTTTTTCAGGAGAGAGAAGCCATTGTTGGGAAGTAGCATACTTTACACCACTGAGGACACACCTGCCACTGACCATTGTCTGCTTTTGTCTTTCTCCTCACATGTGTTCTGTGGAACATTCCCACCAGAACCCTCTCACCTATTTTATTTTCATCCTTTTCTCTTCTAGCTCCCTCCCATTTGCAGCCACTAATATGCAGACATTTCCCATCATTACAAAATAAACAAACACAACCCAACAAGCAAACAAAACCCAAACTAAACAAAAACAACAAAAATCTTTTCTGAACTTCAAGCACATTGCTCTGTTTTTTTCGTTGTGCTTTGTTTATTTCGTCTCTTTTCCTTTCATAGTCTCTCTTCTTTCTGGAGCATCACTTTTTCTTGTTTTCTCTACTTCTTCATTAATTTCTCAAACTATACCAGTCCAGGTTCTGCCACCATTAAACTCTGGAAACTATTCCAAAGAAAGTCCCCTGTGATCTCTAAGCTGCAGAGTTCTCATTTTGCTTGGCCTTTGAGCAGCAATTTGCCATTCCTTCCTGAAATGCTTTTTTTTCTGTTTCTGTAACATTACCACCCTCGTCTGCTTTTGTTTATAACCTTTTGGCTGCCTCTGCATTTGCCAGCCCCTCTTCTACCACCTAGAATTAAATGTGAAGGACCTTCCCGCTCAGCCCTGGGACTCCTAGTCTTCCTTTATTTTCTGTCTCCCTCCAGAGTCTCATTCCTGTTCATGATGTCAGTACCATCAACATGGTATATTGTGTTCACTAGGATGATTTCAGCTGCAGCCTGTGCAAAACTTTGATTCACACTGTCGTCAGGCATGACACAAACTTGCTTTCTCATGAATTGGAAGTGCAGAGAGAGGACAGATTCCAGGTAATATGACAGCAACTTTCCTTTGTAGCATCAGCTTATTCTAATTTTTTCCCCCTCAAGGTTGCAAGATGACCCTATCAGTTTTGGGTCATATCCAGACTCAGTGATATTTAGAGGAAGAAGAGACCGTTTTTTAGGAACTATATAAATCCTATCCTAAAGGTATACATAACACACTTCAGCCCCCTTTAGTCACGTGACACCTGCTGACCCTGTTATCAGCAGAAAGGGAAGACAAAATGACTGAGTTAGGACAGACTGAATGGCTGTTGGGAGTCTCATCACTCTCCTCTACCAGAAATTCTTCAGTGACCTCCTGTTGCCCTTAAAGCCTCAAATCCTTTATAGTGGCCTATAAAATTCCAGTGAACTGGCTCCCATGTACCATGTTAAGTTTGTCTGGAGCTACAGAATCTTTATTTTATAATATTATGAAGGTAGCTATTTAAACATTAAAAAATGTGAAGAAAGATGGCATTGTTTTATTATAATTACATTCTCATTCTTCATAGTTAAGCTCTGTGAAGTCATCACAAACATAATTGAGTGGCGGCCACAGTTGCTGCTCAACACCCTACGAAGCACAGGATGGCCCCATAGCCGAGAGGCCACTTTTTCAGGGCTGGCATTGTGGCATGGTGGGTAAAGCCACCTCCTGTAATACCGACATTCCATATGGGTGCCAGTTCATGTCCCAGTTGCTCCACTTCTAATCCACTTCCTGCTAATGGCCTGGGAAAGTAGCAGAAGATGGCCAAGTGTGTGGGCCCCTGCCACCCACATGGAAAAATCTCCCTCTCCTTCTCTTTTTCTCTCTGTGTAGCTCTGACATTCAAATAAATAAATCTTCTCACATCATTTCTTAGTTCTTATGTTACGGCTGAAAATTCTGAAGCCTCTTTGTTTTATAATTATACTTCAGCCTCCACCACTTTATTATTATTATTTATTTATTTGAAAGTCAGAGTTACACAGAGAAGGAGAGGGAGAGAGAAAGAGGTCTTCCATATGTTGGTTTACTCTCCAAATGGCCGCAATGGCTAGAGCTGCACGATCCGGAGCCAGGAGCTTCTTCCGGGTTTCCCACATGGATGCAGGAGCCCAAGGCCTTGGGCCATCTTCTACTGCTTTCCCAGGCCATAGCATAGAGCTGGATCGGAAGTGGAGCAGCCGGGACTCCAACTGGCACCCATATGGGATTCTGGCAGTACAGGCAGTGGCTTTACCCACTACGCCACAGTGCTGGCCCCAGCATCTACCACTTAAAAAATAATTATTTATTTATTTGAAAGAGTTACTGAGAGAGAGAGAGAGAGAGAGAGAGAGAAAGGAGAGAGAGAGAGAGAGAGAGAAAGGTAGACCAATCTAGCCACTGGTTTATTCCTCAGATGACTGCAACAGCCAGGGCTGGGCCAGGCTGAAGCCAGGAGCCAGGAATTTCTTCTGGGTCTCCCATGTGGGTACATGGGGCCCAAGGACTTGGGCCATCCTCTGCTGCTTTCCAAGGCCATTAGCAGGGAGCTGAATTGGAAATGGAGCACCTGGGACACAAACTGGAGCCCATATGGGATGCTGGCATCGTCAGTGGTGGCTTTACCAGATATGTCAGAGTACCCCTACCACCAACCACCACATTTGAAGTGTCTAAGTCCTCCTTTTTACCTCTGGTGTTTTGACATAGAGAGTTGATGTACTTTGACCTTCCTTCCCTTCAAATGCTTTCTTTTTCAAAGCTATATACTTTTTTTGAATTAATTTGCTCACCTCCCCCCCCCCCCACCCCCCGTGTTTTCTCTTTTTGCAACTCTGGTTACTCATTCAGATATTGTATCATATATGGTTTTTTTCTGTTGCCTCCCATTGTGTGCTTTTTCTCTTTTTTTCTGTTTGTGGGAGATTGCCTCAACTTTTTTTTTTAAAGATTTATTTATTTATTGAAAGGCAGAATTATAGAGAGAGGGAGAGACAGAGAAATCTTGCATCAGTTGGTTCACACACAAATGACCGCAATGGTCACAGCTGGGCTGGGCCAAAACCAGGAGCCAGGAGCTTCTTCCAGGTCTCCCAAGTGGCGTGCAGAGGCCCAAATGCTTGTACCACCTTCCGCTGCTTTCCCAGGGCATTAGCAGGGTTCTAGATTGAAAGTGGAGCAGCCGGGACTAGAACCGGCATCCATGTGGGGTGGTGGGCTGCAGGCCACAGCACCAGCTCCAGAGGGGGCTAATTCTTTTTAGCTAACTATGCATTCATATGATCCACTTCACCTTCAGCACATCACTGAGTTTTTTGTTTTTTTTTTAATTTGATAGGTAGAGCTAGACAGTCAGAGAGAGAGAGACAGAGAGAAAGGTCTTCCTTCCGTTGGTTCACTCCCCAAATGGCTGCTACGGCCAGTGCTGCGCCAATCCGAAGCCAGGAGCCAGGTGTTTCTTCCTGGTCTCCCATGCAGGTGCAGGGAACCAAGGACTTAGGCCATCCTCCACTGCCCTTCCGAGCCAGAGCAGAGAGCTGGACTGGAAGAGGAGCAACCGGGACTAGAACCCAGTGCCCATATGGGATGCCGGCGCCGCAGGCAGAGAATTAACCAAGTGAGCCACGGCGACGGCACCAATCACTGAGTATTTTTAAACAAGTTTTAAAACTTGGAGTTTGCAGATCAAGGAACAAGGAACATATGATAGTCACAGAGGTAAAGCTTAAATAACAGAAGGCAAATTTTAAATGAGGTCCAAGTTAAACAGAAGGATCAGCACACTGTGGGGTGACAGTCCCAAGATGGAGAACCCAAACCATGACAAGAACTTCCAATGCCAACAAACTTTAAATACTGGGCTGGTTATTTAATACACTGGTGCTAACTGGGCAGTAAACATTTATTTGAAAGAATAAACAGAATGAGCAGCTGAAGTAAAAGCTTTAATTAGGGATATGGTGGGAGATAAGACTAAACTGTTACTCAAGAACAGACTCTACAATGTCCTGAATGGCAGGATTATAAACCCAGAGGGAAGGAAAATGAATGCCAAAAGTCTGAAGATTCGCCTCCTTTACTCCTGGTAGCAGGCTGCATTCCACAGGGCAGGGAAGGCAAACCCACAGCAGCCTCTGGTCTGTGTTGAAGACACAGAGATCAAAGATTTGGAGAGTCCAATGTTCAATTCAGCTTTTGTTTTTATGGAAACAAAATGTTATCATGGTCAGTTATTTTCTATTAATCAGATTTTAGATCCTCTTCTCCTTCTATTACAATTATTTAGGATCGGTCTATGAAATGATACCTCTACTCAAGAACAAATAGTGCCACTAACAGAATCAACTAACACTTTTCATACTGTTTAAGTTCAAATTCTGTAAGAATAGTCTTTTAAAAATTCAATTGTGAGAGCAGCAGCTAAATGTTTCTATATATAAGATGGAGAAAATTATGTATATTTGTGTACATTATGTATATTTGTGTGTATTTCAGAAATATGACATCCTTTAAAAACATAGAACCATAGTCAGGTACAAAGTAAAAGACACTAACACCAAAGGAAACCAACTATAGAGGAGACGTTGTTATGCAGCCAGAAGACAGGAACATGGCTCAGACCCTGCTGACCACTTCAACAACAGTTAGCACCAGAACCTGTGCTTGTCATTCCCTAAAACTCTTTATTCCTGGTCCTTCACACCACATCTAACATGTACCTCAACTCTTAGGAAATCGGTGGAGGATTAAGAATATTACATTCAAGAGAAATTAGAGAAGCCTGTAAATGTCTCAGGTATTGCCTAGGTCCTGGGGTCTCTGTGAAGCCTCATGCCTGTGTGAAAAATGGTTACCGAGGAAAGAATACAGATGCTGACCAGTCACGGTTGGCAGGAGTGAGTCTTACAGTGCACGGACTTCCTCCCAGAGCCAAAGAAGTCAGCCATTCTCTTTTGATACTTCACTCAAAGACTGAATCTGCTCCTGTGGATGGCCATCCCTGTGGGACAACCTGCACATGGAAATGGCATGCCCAACCTGGAGGAATATCTAGAATCACCTAAAGTCGACATAAAGGCCTGGGATAAAGAACCAGAGAGCTAGACAGAGGCCACAATTTTTCTCAAGTGGTCTCACTGTTGAATGCAGATGTAACATCAAGAAGGTCGGTCTGTCTACACTCCAAGGGAACAGTGGTTTTTCTATGTACCACTTGTTGAATTCTTTATTTAGTGGAAGACTAAGCTTGTGCTTGTAAATTCCAAGTATGTCACTGCAAAAATTAAAAGGAAAATAAGGAAGGAGGAGAAAGGATGGGAGCCGGGGAGGCAGGGTGGAAAGTATCATTATCATTAAGTTTGTCCCTTTTACATAAATTAAAAAAAAAAAAAAAGAAGAAGAAGAAGAAGGTGGTTGGTCAGCCTATGGAAAGATATCTGAGTTTTCTGCTACCTATCAGGATTATGGGGATTACACAGTTTACTACAGGATAGGCAAGAACACTGAGTTGCTGCTTTTTAGTCCAATTATTGCAATAGCCAAACATTCTAATTGGATAGCACCCTATCTCCTCAATATTATTTATCTCGATATATAAAAAGCAGTAACCTGTGGTTATAGCTCTATGATTCTGAGACATCGGGGAACACAAATCAACCTTTGATAGCCATCCTCCCCCGTCTAATAAATAGGTAAAAAGAAAATTTTGAGGAGCCTGAAAAGATGTACATTTTTCAAACTGTTTTACTGCTTTATTTAAGAAACTTCATGGAGGGGCTGGCGCCATGGCTCACTTGGTTAATCCTCCGCCTGCAGCACCAGCATCCCATATGGGCGCCGGGTTCGAGTTCCGGCTGCCCCTCTTCCAGTCCAGCTCTCTGCTCTGGCCCGAGAAGGCAGTGGAGGATGGCCCAAATCCTTGGGCCCCTGCACCCGCATGGGAGACCAGGAAGAAGCACCTGGCTCCTGGCTTCGGATCAGCACAGCACCAGCCGTAGCAGCCATTTGGGGAGTGAACCAACGAAGGAAGCCCTTTCGGTCTCTCTCACTGTCTAGCTCTACCTGTCAAATTAAAAAAAAAAAAAAAAGAAACTTCATGGAGATATAAATATCTATATCTATATCTACATTTACATCTAGTAAAGAGAAACAGAGAGCTGGAGATGAAGAGAGATCTTCCATCCACTGGTTTATTCCCCAAATGCATATAACAGCTGGGACTAACCCAGGGGTGAAGTCCGGAGTCAGGAATTCAATTCAGGTTTCCCATGTGGGTAGCAGGGATCCAACTATTGGAAACATCACCCACTGCTTCACAGGGTACACATTAGCAGGAAGCTAGAATTAGAAGCAGAGTTGAGGCTCAAATATAGGCACCCTGATATTTGATGTGGGTGCCCAAGTGGCATCTTCACTACTGCGGCAAACACCTCCCATGGATCTGATTATTGAAAGAGAATTTCTGAGACTCAGAGCTACAGGACCAGAGTACACAATTACCTATAAGCTATTCCAAAAATCTTTAAAAACAAAGCACATATATCACTGCCTATTTAAATAAAGATTTCAAACCTGAAAAGATTTAAAAAAAACTGGGGAACTTAAAATATTAATGCTCAGACCTACCCAAGAAATTCTAATTCAATTTTTTTTTTTTTTTTTTTTGGACAGGCAGAGTGGATAGTGAGAGAGAGACAGACAGACAGAAAGGTCTTCCTTTTGCCATTGGTTCACCTTCCAATGGCCGCCGTGGCCGGCGTGCTGTGGCCGGCGCACTGTGCTGATCCGAAGGCAGGAGCCAGGTGCTTCTCCTGGTCTCCCATGGGGTGCAGGGCCGAAGCACTTGGGCCATCCTCCAAAGCACTCCTGGGCCATAGCAGAGAGCTGGCCTGGAAAAGGGGCAACTGGGACAGAATCTGGTGCCCCAACCAGGACTAGAACCCGGTGTGCCAGCACCGCAAGGTGGAGGATTAGCCTATTGAGCCGCGGCGCCGGCCTAATTCAATATTTTTTAAGAGAAAAAAATAATTCAAATGCTTGCTTCTCATTTCTGAGAAACAAAATATTAAATCACTCCTGGTTCATAATGTGAATTTTGTTACATTGTCATCTAAATTATCTAAATAAACCAAAAATATATTTAAAAGAACAATTAAGGTCCAGAAACCAGTGGAACTCAGGGTTACACTAGGACAATTCTCATTACCATTTGTTTGCAATACACAAATGAACTGAGAGAACGCTAACATTTAAATTGGACTACTCATTGTACATCTTTCAATTCACATGAAAGTAACTAGGACTCAAACTAGTCTTATTTTAATAAACCTAAAATAAAGCTTAACTTTAAAGTGATTCAAATGGTAGAGCTTTTACCTGAAACAATCCAACATGAATATGGATCAGAAGTGAAAGATTTCTCAAGGTTGTATATGCAGAGTGGTAAAACACAAACACTTTCCAGAGTAAAAGAAGCCAGGTATTTCTACTTTAAATTATATTAAATTTAATATGTCTAAGCACAGAAAAAGACTTCTAAATTATAAATGAAGTAAAAATAAGTTATCTTAGACTTTATAATCTCTATAATTCTAAAAGACATCTCTGATGGTAAATAAGCCCCCAATCAAATCTATTCAATATGACCTCAATAGAAACTCCAAATACTTTTTTTTTTTTTCAAATTCAAGAGACAAAGAGACACATACACACACAAAGAAAGATGAGCTCCATCCATTGGTTCACTACCCAAATGCATTCAACCGTCAGGCCAAAGCCAGGAGCCAGGACTTTAAACCAAGCCTGCTACATGGGTGGCAAGGAGCCACACACTTGAGCCATCACCTGCTACCTCCCAGGGTCTACACTGCCAGGAACCTGGAATATGGAATGGGAGCCAAGAAATAAACCCAGGCATGCCATGGTGGGATATAGGCATCTTAACTGGAACCCTAATCTCCTGCTCCCAGCCTTATTTTTTTCATTCCAAGAATTGGGCAGTTAAACTAGGTATGTTTGCAATTAATTGGGGAAGCACTCTGTGCAAAATTCAACTGAAAACTAAAGACCTGTTTTCTCAAACATAAGGACCTGTTCTCTCAAAGAGCATTTCTCAGATACCATTCTGAGATAGAAAAATAATCAATAAGCAAATAAATCAAGAATCTACAAAAACAGAAAACTAAAAACATTCATAAGAGCATTCAAGTTGAGAGAACTTCTCCATGACTAGCCTTCATTAAAAATCTTTCTACAGGAGTCAGCATTGTGGTACAGCAGGTAAAGCCACCTCCTGCGATGCTGGCAATCTATATGGGTACCTGTTCAAGTACCAGCTGCTCTTCTTCCAATACTGTTCCCTGCTAATGCTCCTGGGAAAGCAGCAAAAGATGGCCAAAGTGCTTGGACCCCTGCACCCACACGGGAGACCTGGATGAGACTCCTGGCTCCTGGCTTCACTCTAGCCCAGCCCTAGGTGTTGTAGCCATTTGGGGAGTGAACCACCAAATAGAAGATCTCTCTCTGTCTCTTCCTCTCCCCTCCCACCAACACTGTAACTCTGCCTTTCAGATAAATGAAAGAAATCTTAAAAAAATCTTTCCACAGCTCGTGAATACAAGAAATCTATAATCAATGTCCCATTACAACATGACTACTGGTTACTGTCAGGATGATCTGAATCTGTGAATGCTACAACTCGATGCACTTCTCTATCGTGTAATAAAATAGTAGCACTTTAGGTGACAGTACACATCCTACATAATTTTGAAGCCTTAGCACTTAAAGCAGCTTTCAAGAAATTACTTATTTCAATCCAAATTGAACTTATCCATGAGAGGGAACGCCACAAGATTCCTTAAGACAATGACTTCAGCTCCTGGTTCTCGGCATTGGCCTGGTCCAGACCTGGATGTTGTGGCCATCTGAGGAGTGAATTAGCATATGGCAGATCTCTCCCTCTCTTCAATCTCTCTTTTTCTCTTTTACTCAGATCTCTCCCTCTCTCTTCACTCAATCTCTTCACATAAATATGTAAATAAATCTTTATAAAGTTTGTGTATGCCTTTGTTTTGTGTTCACATGATAAATACTTAAACTAAGAAAGAAAATCCTTAGTTCTTTAGGGTGTGCTTCTTGACAAACCAGATGAAAAAAAAAATTAAAACTTTTAAATGTTTCTAACTTTCTGGTCTAAGAACTGACATGAAAAACATAACACATGTTTGTATTTACATAATTACATGTTTGGTATTTAATAATAAAGCTCAACTGGCCGGCACTGTGACTCACTAGGCTAATCCTCTACCTGAGGCTCCGGCACTCTGGGTTCTGGTCCCAGTTGGGGTGCTGGATTCTCTCCCGGTTGCTCCTCTTCCAGTCCAGTTCTCTGCTGTGGCCCAGGGAGGCAGTAGAGGATGGCCCAAGTGCTTGGGCCCTGCACCCACATGGGAGACCAGGAGGAAGCACCTGGCTCCTGGCTTCAGATCGGCGCAGGGCGCTGGCCATAGCAGCCATTTGGGGGCTGAACCAACGGAAAAAGAAAGACGTTTCTCTCTGTCTCTCTCTCACACTAACTCTGCCTGTCAAAAGCAAAACAACAACAACAACAACAAACCCAAAAATAATAATAAAGCTCAACTTTTCAACAGAACATAATAAAAATTACTAATCGATGTTGTTTTAAAAAACCATAAAGTGGTTAAAATAGTAAGATCTCAAAGTCACAAATCAGAATAAATTTGAAATCATTAGTGTGAAGATCTCACAAGTAGGGCTAATTGTAGCTGCCTGTGATGCCAGCATCCATGTCAGAGTGCTGGTTGGAGTCCAGGTTACCAGCCTCCTGCTCATGTGTCAGAGAAGGCAGCAGAAAATGGCTCAACTACTTGGGTCCCTGCCACCCGCAAGAGAGACTGCATGGAGTTCTGGGCTGCTGGCTTCAGCCTGGTCCAGCCTGGGCTATTGTGGCCATTTGCACAGTGGACCAGCTGATGGACTGACTCTCTCTCTCTCTCTCTCTCTCTCTCTCCTTCTCCCTCCACCTTCCCCACTCCATAGCTCTGCTTTTTAAAGAAATGAATTAAAAAAAAAAAAAAAAAACTCACGAGTAATCTTAACTCCAGTACGATGTACCTTAACTCACAGTTTGTTCTACCACTTACTTCCCCCATTTCATTTTATTATTTGTGCTTCAGTAACTATTACTATAAACTATGAACTCTGTGATGGCAAGAACAGTCTTATCTTGCTATCTGGTTCATCTCAATGCATAACAAGTATCTGGAACATGATGGCATTTTAATAAATAACAATGTATTAGTAAACTGGGTCAAGATATGAAAATTGCACAAAATTCTCCTACAAGAATATACAATGTATTTTAACGTAATCTTATAAACATTATGAAGACGGACAATAATAGCATATATTTAAAATGAAACTAGTTTACTACAAAAATATTGTTCAGCTTACAAAAATAAAAATACTGTGTGTCCAAGTTTTCAACTGAACATGTTTTCCAACTAATGTTTAAGATGTGATCTGAATATATATTCCGCAATCTCTGAAGAACAAACATAAAAGAATCTACATCAGTACTTCTAAAGTTGGTAGGAAATTGAATTGAAAACTAAATTTAGTGGGGTGCAAAAAATATTGAAATCCAGGCATACAAAAGATCTTCAAGAAATTGTATATTAAAAATAAACTGGTGCATGGATTTCACAAAATTTTTGTATCAAAATAACTTATCTTTTGCTTCCATTTTCCACAAAAGCTTTAAGAATCCTCATTTATGGTCCGTTAAAAACTCTTCATACAATAATATGCATTACCTTTGTCATTTCTTTCTCAGTATTCTACATTAAGTGAAAGAAACCGTTAACCATTTATCAGGCAAATACTATGAACATTTAATGATATTACCAAACTTTTAGGGACATTTTCCATAGACACAATGTAAGTTGTAAGTGTACAATGAGTTAACAGTGAGACTAAATCACTTAAGTGCACACAGTGTATTTTGATTGTGCTCTGATCAAAAACATTTTAAACGCTCTTATCTTGTATATTATTGTGAGAATAATTTCCAAATTACTAAATTTCCCTTTTAAAGAAACTGAGTTAAAAATCAGAAAACTATTCTTGAATAGTTTCTATTCTCCCAAAAATGAAAGATTAACTAAATGTCTAACTAAATTAGATTACATATTAAGTTGAGCTAAATAAATAAATCTATTTGTGAAATTCCTCTGCAAAAATCTTTTTAAGACTATTTGCAATTGTAATTATAATAAATCATATAGCATTTTCATAATACAAACTAAGTAACTTTTTAAGAATCTTCTAAGTGAAAAATCAGTATCAGCAAACAACCTCAAAACAAAAGTATCTTTCCTTAATGCATAACTCATTTCTGCATGTTTAAAAACAATAGCTAAACCACGATTATTCAAAAAGACTATTTACTGCATACTTAGATTTTAATTTTTACCTCACTTATATCATCTTCATTTGTATCATTTATCTCTTGTCCCAGGATATGCTCAAATTTTTATGTTATATAGCTCACTTTCTCTCTTAAAACATCTAATTTTCCACTTCTCTATAATTTACATGTATATGTGCTGGAATGGGACAGAACTATATATGGATGCTACAAGGAAGTGAACCTTCCATAATTGAAAAGGAAGACTGCTGTGCAGTCCGGATGGTAATATGTGGGAGGTCTCTAAAGGTGGGATAGTGGATGTAAATTCCTGTCAACAGTGGCTGAGGCATGGCAGACATAACTGATATATATTATTACCATGGTATTCATTTATGTAATAAAATTGTAGATAACAGAACATCAAGACATCTTGGAGAAAAAAATCCCAGGTCACTAATGTCTGCACAGAATTATTCTACCCAAGCAGCTTTACATTTGTTTTTGTAAAAAGAAAACAAAACAAAACAAAACAACCCAAAAAACTTGTCAATGACACTGTAAGAAGTTAACTGAAAGTTACAAAGTACTTCAAAAACTTCATAGAAAATGGAATTAAGAATATTTTGGTGTAAAAAACTGTGAAACCCCTTCATACTCATATTAGAGATACAAGAAGAAAGTAAATTCAGTTGTTTATTTTTTACTTCTTGATAAAATACCCCCCAATCGCTGGTTTGAGTCCCAGCTGCTCCACTTCCAATCTAGCTCTCTGCTATGGTCTGAGAAAGCAGCAGAAAATGGCCCAAGTCTTTGGGCCCCTGCACCCTCCTGGGAGACCTGGAAGAAGTTCCTGGCACCTAGCTTTGTATTTGCTCTGCTCTGGCCATTGCGGTCATCTGGGGTGTGAACCAGTAGGTGAAAGACTTTCTTTCTCTCTCTCTCTCTACCTCTCTCTGTAACTCTGGCTTTCAAATAAATAAAATTTAAAAAATAAATAAATAAAATGAAATACCCCTCCAAAAATTGACAAGGGATTAGTTTCCATGATGATGAAAAGAAAAGGTTCTTTTTTATTCAGAAAGATTCTCTTTATGTAGAAAGCCTATCTGTGTTGAGCAAATATAAAACAAAAACCTGAAGCAGTTACAGACAGGAGACAAATGTGGAAAAACAAAAAACATTAAAGCCAGTAACAGCTAATTAAGCCAATAGTTAAGAACTCACATGCTGTATATTTCAGATCTACATATTATTCATCAAAGATTATGAAGTAATGATAAAAACTTTCTTAAAATCATCTCAGGTGAACAAGCCCTATGGAGTGTAACAAATGCTTATTTTCCAAGGGAAAAAAACAGAGATTCAGAGGCATGTTCTGACAGTTAAACACAAACTAGGAAAAAAAAAAAAAAGCCATATCATATGTGAGTATGCCATAGTGTAACTTCAGATCTTTATGCCTTTCCACATTAAACAATTCTCAGGACAGAAAATATCATCTTTCTTCCACCCTAGATCACTTAAGATTAGAATTTCACTGAGAAGACAAGATGGCCTCAACCAGAAAATCATATGGAAACTGACACTATCAGTCAAGGATCTATAGTTTTCCTACAGCAACTAGAAAATAATGCATTGTAAAAAGCTCAACTTGTGCTAACCTTTCCTTGTCATGCTTATTATGAGCCATGCACTATTTCAAATGCTTTAACAGATTCTCTGATCCTTACAATAACCCTAGGAGGCTGGTGCAATTACTATCATCCTGTTTTACAGAAACTGATAGTAACTATGGCCAAGTTTAACTAACTCGCCAGAGGCTACTTTGCTACTAAATGACAGAGGAGAGACTCAAAGACTCAAATCCAAGCCACTGGGCTTCAATGTCTGTGCTCTCAATCATGTTGATGACCAAAAAAAAAAAAAAAAAAAAAAAAAAACCAAAACCAAAAACAAAAACACAACACAAAACCAAAACAGCAACAGCAACAAAACACAAACTAGTCATCCCGGAACAAAATGAAATGTTAAATCCGAGTTAAGGTTTCAAACAGGGAAAGGTATTTATCATAAAGTTAAGTCTTACTACTGTCCATTTTCGCCATCTTTTTTTTTTAAAGATGCATCCTCTAAGCTTTAATGTATGATGTTCTTCATATAGAATTCAGTTGAAAGACAAGTAACAAACTCTGAAACTAGGGGCTTAGGGCTTTAAGTAAGCAATGTTAGAACAGCATCTGATCTGTCTAGGACAAATGTTAAAACTTCCTTAGCTCCAATTAGTGCCTAGGTTAAGGTATGCCAAAGAGTAGGATTTCCTCTATCATACATTATGTGAACAACTCTGACAACAAAGGGGTTACTGAAGGGTGCAAGTTCAACATGCCATTCACTGGTATATGCAAGATGTCACCCACTAAAGCATCAACACGATGCTACCCTGGGAATACTGAATAGCAGCTAAGTTTTATCGTACAGAAATCCTCTTAATTATCGAGTTAAACAAGAAAAAACATGTTGGTTCTGTCATGATGATATCTTCCCATATCTTCTGATCTTTGATCCGCTAGTCTGATCATCTTGGAAAGCAAGGTCAACCAAAATAATGACTCCAGTGGAACCAGCAACAGTTTGTCAAAGATAAGGAAAGCAAAATAAAAAAACTATGCCTGCACAAAAGTTAGAAATTTATCTCCTGCTTGGACAAATTAGACACTCAGACAAATCACAAAGATGACGCTGCCTACCAGACAGTACTCAAACTTCCAAAGCACAACCAACGCTACTAGCTCCCTGAGAACGTCCAATCACTAATTAGACCCCCAAATCTGAAGAGGTTGTGCCTGTCCTAACTACTAAGAACTAGTCTGTGCCTCGGTTTAAGAGGAGGAGGACGAGGAGGAAGAGGAGGAGGAAGGGGAGGAGCGTCTCCTCTCCCCCATTACTTTATTTTGTGACTTTCAACATGGATTATTCCCAAAAACCTTCTAGGTACTGTGCACGCATCAGCAGGACGGACTCCGGGTACTATGTGCACACCAGCCACGGGCCCTTGGGGTACTACTGCATGCACAGCTTCTAAGTGCCCAGGATACTGAGTTCACTGCATATGACACCAGACACCGTGCACACATTGCATAGCCCTGAGATGGCCTGCACACCATACAGCGAGCCAGGTACGGGGGACACTCGGATATGAAACACCAAGCCACACTGGAGACCCCGAATACTGTAAAAACTACGTGCGTTCTGTACATGCCACCGGGTACTGCATACACAGTGCCACAAGGATACTATGTAAACACACACTCTGTGACTCGCTATTACGTACACCAAGTGCTGTGTACACACCTCGCTCCTCACCGGGCACTCTGCACACCACACATGCGACCACGCAGAGGGCACCAAGCACCGTAGACACACCGTTTATGACACCAGGCCGGACAGGGCAGCGGGTCCCGCGGACTCATCGCAAGCGCCCCTCGGCCCGGCCCAGTGGAAAAGCGCGAGGGGAGATCGCGCAAGGGAAAGTTCAGGTCCCGCCGCGCGCAGGAAGCCTCTCGTCCCAGCCGCGTCCAGAGCAGCTTCGCTCCCGAGCTCAGGGTGGGAGAGCGGCAGCGGACCCCACAAGGATGGACCAGAGGCCCTGAAGAACCTGTTGAGGCAGCGATGGCCTCGCCGCTGGTCGCCCGCAGCCCCCGGCAAACAGATGGATCCCTGCCTCGGGCCTCCGGGCCTGCTCTATCCCGCGCTCCATCGCTCGCACACACACGACGCACTGCGAAGACCAACGCTGCCCCTCCGCCTCCACACGCCCGGAGCCCAGCCGACCTCCACCGCGTACGGGCCCCGGAGGCCGGGCCTGGCGGGCGGCGCGGGGCCTGGCGGGCAGCGCTCACGCGACTCCGCGGCTTCTTGGCCCGGGCAGGCCCCGCGCGGTCCTCCGAGGCCTCCTTCCCCAGGTCTCCTCGGCGGCCGCGGCCGGGCGAGCGAGGGGGCGGCGGGCGGATGGGACGCGCCAGCCCCGCAGGCCCCGCCGCCCCCCGCCGCAGGCCCCGCAGGCCCGCCCGCCGCCCACAAAGCTCTCGGGGCAGCCTGGAGCCGAGGCCGCACCCGGGGCAGGCTCCACAGCACGGGCCGCACCATCGTCACGGACGCCCTCGCCCTCCCCTCCGCCGCCGGCCGTCCCGCCGCCCCGCCGCCGCCGAGCTTTCCCCACCATTATGCTCCGGCTCCGCCGCCGCCGCCGCCGCCGCGCCCGGCCCTCCCCTCCGGTGCCGCCTCCTTCCCGCCGCCCGGCGCCTCTCGGGCCTGAGCCGGCTACGGGCGCGGGGGGCGGGGGGGACGCTCAGGCCGCCTCCTCCTCCTCCTCCTCCACCTCCTCCTCCTCCTCCCAGGCGGCCTCCTCCCTCTTCCCAGGCTCCCCCCGCCGCCGGCTCCGCGCGAAGGGCTCGGGGATCGAGGGTCGCCATGTTTGTAATTCTCCACCGCAGAAAACACCGCGGACGCGCCTGGGCGAACGAAGGCGAGGCGACCGGGGCGTTGTGTGCGGGGTGAGGGCCGGGAGGGCACGGAGGCTTCGCCGCCCGCACTTACTGTGTCTCCTCGCCGAGCGGCGGGCCTGCGGGACTGGAGCTGGGTGGGAGCGGAGCTGGAGGGGCCGGGGGCCCTGAAGGTGTCAGAGAGGGACCGGAGCGGAGTTGGTGCGGGGCCTGAAGAGGCTGCAGCTAGGTCGGTGCGGGGCGGGAGCGGCTGCGGGCGGTGGGAACTTGGGCGCAGCTGCCCGGGAAAGTTGGCGTTTCTGCGAGGCCAGGGCCGCGACTCACGTGGCGATGCTGTGCGGGGCTGCCGCTCGGCCCCACCGGCCCCTCGGCCAGCCCGCCCGCGGCCCCTCTCCGGCTCCGCAGAGTGGATGGTGTCTGGTAGAGGCTCGCTGGGCCGCCCGGGGGGCAGCACGGCCTGGGCCGGGAAGCGCACGGGGGGCTCTAGCGGCGGGCGCCGGACTTGCGCACCCAGCCGGGCTGGTAGCCACCTCCCGCCCCAAGGCCTGGAGCCCCTGCACTTCAGCTCCTACCTTCCCTCTGTCTTGTCTTCCGCGCCTCTATCCGAAATTTGTTTCAGCATATTCGGATGGAGCCACACATGCACTCCCTTAGCAAGACGCACGTGAAAGCTACGTAGGTGCAGGCGCGCACCGAGAGCTGAGGCGCGAGGGGATCATTGTTAGGCTGGGGCCATTCCCGGGCAGTGGCCCTGTGTGTGCACACGGGACCAACCAGTTTCACGGTTTTCGTGGCCCCAAAGCGCAAAGGGATTGCGAGACCTTAATTCCTACATGATCAAAATTGGTAAGGTGGGTTTCATAGTTTGTCAATCCCGTTATCGAAAAGAATGGCAGGAAGATGCTGAATCTGTCCTTCCCGGTCCGCGCCCAGTAGGACTCAAAAAGATCTGGACCACAGATTGTGATCTGTTTGGGAAGAACACTACAAATTTGTGTGAGGAAAAGTAGGTTGTCTTTTGTAGTAACTCTACGTTTAACCAAGGGTGATCTCTTAAAATATGTGGTGGGAGAAAGTCTCAGCTCTAAGGGCAGTTTTAGAGTTAGGAATTGCCCCCAGTGACCTTGGTCTGGTAGGAGTTTGGAAGGAAGACATCTCAGCCAGAATTCATTCCTGCCTTTCTCATTGTCTGCATGTACCTGAGACTCTTCGGAAAGAAACTGTCCCATTGACAGCCCTGGTTCTGATCTGTCCAAGTTTTGGATTATCTCAACATCACAAAACAATTTGAGTTCATTTTAAGGACAAATCCATGGCATTAGCCCCACAGTAGAGTGTCGGAAGGAAAATCAAGCCCTATCTGGGTCGAATGCTGGTGCAGATTTCCAGCAATGAATAGCTTCATGTGAATCACCTTGTTTTTGGTTTGAAGTCTGTTACTTCATCTTCTATATTACACAGAGGCCACCCAAGACAGCATCCTGGTTGTATAAAGGAAAGTTTGTTTCAGGAAACAAGTGGCTGCACAACTCATTTCCTCAATTACACTTTCTAGGCATTGTTTTCACTCTTATACACAGAAACCATCTCTCAGTCTACCTAACATAAGTTAGACTGGTCTTGCCTAGAATGTAAACTTTGGCTCTATTTTTACCTTTAGATAGCTTAATTGACCTCATTTGTCCCGCAGCTGTGTAGATTCGTGTGTGGGGATCTGGGGGCCAATGGGTGGAGGTTGGAGACCAACTTACTTAGGTCCACATAACACAAGTCATGCCATGAATTTATCTAGCAGATTGTGGAAACGGGGCAAAAGGCTAAGGTGGTGAGGGAAAAGGGATGTGTAATGGGACATGAGGAATGGTTTGCATAAACCCAGACTGTGCTTCTAAAACTCAGTGCCTCAGACACCCCCTCCCAGGAATGACCCTCCAAATTTGTCCTTAGTCCTACCCAACACTGTTGATACTTAATCATACTTGATCTACTTGATCAGCACATCACTTTCAAGATTTCTACCTTAAGAAATGTTACATAAATGAAGAAAGCACAGAGGATTTAGCAAATCAAAGTAGAAAATTTATCTTCTGGAAAATAAATTAGGGTAACCAAAGAAATAGTAAAATACTGTATATTCTTTAAAAAACAAAACTAGAACAAAGGACTGTCAATGTTTTCACCATAGTGAAATGTTAAAGGTGTGAGGAAGCATGTTTACCCTGATTGGCCATTATACAGTATAGACATAAATAGAAATGTCATAAAGTATCCTATAAATGTGTACAAAATAACTCGAAAAATAAAAACAAGAGCCTGGCACTGTGGCATAGTAGGTTAAGTCTCTGCCTGTGGCACCAGCATCCAAAATGGGTGCTGTCGTGTCCCTGCTCCTCTTCTGATACAGCTCTCTGCTTATGGCTTGGAAAAGCAATGGAAGATGGCCCAAGTGCTTGGGCCGCTGCACCTTCGTGGGAGACCGGAAGGAAGCTCCAGGCTCCTGGCTTCAGATCAGCTCAACTCTGGTATTGTGGCCATTTGGAGAGTGAACCAGTGGATGGAAGACTTTTCTCTGTTTCTCCCTCTCTCTGTAACACTACCTCTCAATAAATAAATAAAACTTTAAAAATAGATAAAAAATTATATCCTTACCTTGTACTATTTTTAAACAATTCAAACAACTTTAATTTAATTATCAAAACAGGAATTTTTTTTTTTCAAAAGCCTGACAACATGCAGATGAATGTATTGAAGATTGAGGGTGGAGAAAATATCCCAAGTCCTAAAGCAATGGAGAAAAAAAATGTTAAGTTGCCGAAGTCCCACATGAGAGTACCTGGATTCAATTCTCAGCAGTGGCTTCTGACTGCAGCTTCTTGCTAAGGCAGATCCTAAGAGCAGCAATTGTGGTTCAAGTAATTGAATTCCTTCTACTCATCTGGGAGACCTGGATTATGATCCTAGGAGCCCCTGCCCAGCCCAAGCATTTGGGGAGTGAACCAGCATATAGAAGCTCTCTCCCAGTGTGTGTTTCTGTGTGTCTGCCTCTCGAATAAAATAAAAACAGTGTAAAAACTGCTAAATTTGACTGAAATTTTATGAATCTTGTATATCAAAAACAAGTATAGTGTTACTTTAAAATATACCTATAAGAATTTCATTCTAATACACTTCCACTTTCTTCACGTAGTTAAGAGCAATAGGTATTTCTTAGGACTGGTATCAGCAGGGCCACATAGAGTTAGTGTAATTGGAGTCTCTTGTTTTCACAGTGTTCATGAGTTGCTGTTACGTAACATGCATTGGTGCAAGTTTTTATTTATTTTGCTGTTGCTGTTCTATTTTGTGTTTTGCATTAAAGGTTGAGTTATATAAACATTGAGTATTGGGTGTATGCTTTGAGGACATAATCTTTTTTATTAAATTTATATTTATTTTTATTTGAAAGGGACAGAGACACAGAGTTTGATCTTCCATCCCCTGGTTCACTCCCCGTAGCACCTGCTGCTACAAAAGTGTGCGTTAGCAGAAAGCTTGAAGGGCAAGCTGAGCTGAGACTGGATGTGGAATATGGGCATCCCGAGGGGCATCTTAACCACTACACCAAATGTCCATGCCTACAACACAGTCCTAAATGTGCAGTGTTGAATTGCTGTGAAAAGCTTCTGGAGTACAGATGAACAGCATATTATAGAGAAATTGTTGAACAGGAAGTGATATGGTTACTAACATAAGCTAAAGAAATAAACAGGTCTGTCCCTGAGGGACTTGGTGTTACACACTTATGAGGACTCAGTAACACACAATATCTTTTTCTTCTTTAAAGTAATAGTAACATTTTGAAATTATAAGAATTTTTTCAGTAACAAATTACTTTTTTAAAAAGAAAAGATTCATTTATTTATTCGAAAGACTTACACACAGAGAGAAGGAGAGGCTAAGAGAGAGAGAGGTCTCCCATCTGATGGTTCACTCTCCAATTGGCAGCAACGGTTGGAGCTGTGCCGATCCAAAGCCAGGAGCCAAGAGCTTCTTCCAGGTCTCCCATGCAGGTGCAGGGGCCCAAGGATTTGGGCCCTCTTCTACTGCTTTCCCAGGCCATTGTAGAGAGTTGGGTCGGAAGTGGAGCAGCCAGTTCAAACAGGTGCCCATATGGGATGTCAGCATGGTAGGCGGTGGCTCTACCCACTACACCACAAAGCCAGCCCCACAAATTATACTTCAAAGGTGTCAAAGACTGTAAAGTAAAATTAAAAGGCTAGCTAAGAAATATTTATGGAAAAAGTAATCACTAGGATACTAGTCTTTAAAAAAATTCTAGTATAGCTCTTTTTTAAACTTTTCTTTTTTTACTTACTCATTTGAAAGACAGAGACAATTGTTGTCCAATGGTTCCTTCCCAAATGCCCGCAATGGCCAGGACTGGGGAACTCAATCCCAGCCTCCCACATAGGCAGCAAGAACCCGGTTGTTTCACCATGAGTGCTCCCTCCCAGTCTATCTGTATGCATTTGCAGGAAGCTCGAATTGAGCAGCAGAGGCAGGCAGGAAACCCATACTGATTTGGGACACAGGCATCCTAACTAGATGTTTTACCGCTAGACCAATGCCCACCCTAGGACACTTGTCATAAAATGTGAAAAGCTATGTCATATCATTAAGACAAACACCAAAAGTCTCCTTGACTGCAAGCAAAGGACACAATTAATTTATAACAACATAAACCATTGATAAATGCAGTTATTCTAATTTACTAGTCATAAATGATAATAAAACATGAGACTGCACCTCTTCAAATAGCATAATTGTTTTTCAATGATAATGCATTGAGGGTAAGCTAAATGGACACTCATACAATAGGTATAAATTGAATTTGTATAAACACACATGAACGACCTTAGGGTTTAAAATACTATCTTCGACCTAAAAAGTCCAAAAAAAAAAAAAAAACCATCCTAAAGATATCATCTGAAGGACTAGTGCCTAAGGTGATGGCATCTCATGTGAGTACCCAGCTTGTCCATTTCAGAACCAGCTCCTTGCTTTTGGGTGTGAGAGAGCAGTGGAAGATGGCTCAAGTACTTGGGCCCCTGGCACCCCCATGGGAGACCCGGGTGGAGTTCCTGGCTCCTGGCTCCATCCTGACCCAGCCCTAGTGGTGCAGTCATTCGGGAAGTGAACCAGTGGATGGACAATCTCTCTGTCTCTCCCTCTTTGTCTCTCTGTAACTCTGACTTTCAAATCAATAAATCTTTAAAAAAAAAAAGAGATACCATTTGAGATACAAGCAAAAATGTATAAATGTCTATGTTGCTTCCCTATTCAAAAGCAGCCTTCAACAATTTTCTCTTTCATTTTATTTTTTTTTAAGATTTATTTTATTTATTTGAAAAACAGAATTAGAGAGAGAAGTAGAGACAGAGAGAGAAATCTTCCATCTGGTGGTTCACTCCCCAGATGGCCGCAATGGCCAGAGCTGCGCAAATCTGAAGCCAGGAGCCAGGAGCTTCTTCTGGGTCTCCCACGCAGGTGCAGGGGCCCAAGGATTTGGGCCATCCTCCACCACTTTCCCAGGCCATAGCAGAGAGCTGGATTGGAAGAGGAGTAGCCGGGACTAGAACCGGCGCCTATATGGGATGCTGGCACTTCAGGCCAGGGCGTTAACCCACTGTGCCACAGTGCTGGCCCCCTCCTTCATTTTAAATAATGTCCAGGCCTTCTTACTTGACTCAACAAGGACCAGCGTCATCTGGTCCTGCTTACCTCCTCCATTTAACTTCAGTCCACACTGGCCATGTTGCATCTCAGCACAGCACAGTACAGGGTTTGCTCCTACCTGGAAAGTCCTCCTCCATTTCTCCAGGGCTCTTCCTACTCAGCCTTCAGGTATCTATCTGTTCAAGTATCACTTTTTACAAACCCTCAGGAGTTCCAGTCTGTATCAGGTCCTCCCTGCGTTTTTCTCCATAACAAGATAATCTGGAAAGCAGCTATGTTTGTCTTAGGGTTTCTAGACTGATGAGAGGTTTCGTCCTTCGTGGCATAGTTAGGCACCCAACACATACTAATGAAATGAAAAAGTGCCACAGGTGAGTGTGATCTCATCTGAAAGCAAAGCACTGTCATAATTTCAGTGCTCTGTTTTAAAATGACACAGTAGCCTCAGCCCTGTCACTCAGGTATTGTAGTCTTCCTTAATGCATATTAATTAAAAACTACATGTTAATTGGATCATGTCGTACTTAGGTTAATAACTCAGGGCTGTGGAGAAAACGATCTTGTTATGCAGGTGTACCAAGCCCCAGGAGGAGCGGTATAACATTCTCTCTTGCCATGGATGCAGAGCCATACATAAAAGAGGCGTGTATTCCTGGGATAACATTTTTGAAGCCCACGAAAGTTCTTGTCTCTGCACTTCCATGTACATGATGTCTCTAGTGAGCCAAAGGCCTCAGTGTGCCATGAAGGACAACAGGAATGTCACAATGCTATCTGAAGGGGTACAGCTGTTTAGTGACACTTGAGACACCCACATCCCATATTGGAGTGTCCGTCTGAGACTCAGCTCTACTTCCTGCCTATATGCACCTTAAGCAGCAGCAGGTGATGGCTCAAGTACTTGGGTCCCAGCTACCCACAAAGGAAACCTAGATTGAGTGCAGGGCTCCTGGCTTCGGACTGGCTCAGTGCTAGATATGGGCATTTGAGGAGTGAACCAGCTAACGGAGTATCTGTCTCTATCTTTTTCCTTTTGTCTTTAAAAAAAATTTAAGTTTTTATGATGTATATGTGAGGATACATTAAAAAGTTCTTGAAAAATGGAATTTGAAAATAAATGTAGGGGCCGGTACTGTGGCATAGTGGGTAAGACCACCACCTGTACTACTGGCATCCCATGTGGGCGCCCATTCGGATCCCACTCCACTTCCTATCCAGCTCTCTGATATGGCCCAGGAAGATGGCCCAAGTCCTTGGGCTCTTGCACCCATGAGGGAAGCCCAGTGGAGAATCCTGGCTCCTGGCTTTGGATCGACACAGCTCCAGCTGTTGCAGCCATCTGAGGAGTGGACCAGCAGATGGAGGAATTCTCTCTCTCTCTCTGGCTTTACATCTCTGTCTTTCAAATAAATAAAATAATTTTTAAAAATTTGCATTACTGTAAAAAGGCTCAATACTTCACCAAATAGTAAGTTTAACAAATGAAAAGCAAAAAGACCCTAGATTAGTGGGGATACAGACAGCAGCTAAAAACAATAACTGAATGGAAAAATTACCATTTCACCCATATACAGTAAATTTTAATGTAATCACAGATCATTAAAACTATAGTAGTATAACATTCTTAACCAATGGCTTCCTAAGGGTATAAAACAAAGTTTTACAGAATTATATTTGTAGCAATACTGATACACATAGACTTTTTTTTTAAACATTTATTTATGGGCCAGCGCCATGGCTCACTTGGTTAATTCTCCTCCTGCAGAGCCAGCATCCCATATGGGTGCCGGGTTCTAGTCCTGGCTGCTCCTCTTCCAGTCCAGCTCTCTGCTGTGGACCAGGAGGGCAGTGGAGGATGGAGAGGTCTTCCATCCGATGGTTCACTCTCCAATTGGCCACATCGGCCAGAGCAGCACTGATCCGAAACCAGGAGCTTCTTCTGGGTCTCCCATGCAGGTGCAGGGGCCCAAGGACCTGGGCCCTCTTCTACTGCTTTCCCAGGCCATAGCAGAGAGCTGGATTGGAAGTGGAGCAGCTGGGTCTTGAACCAGTGCCCATATGGGATGCCGGTGCTTCAGGCCAGGGCGTTAATCTGCTGCACCACAGCGTGGCCCCACATAGGCATTCCTTTCTTTTTTTCTTTCCTTTGTGTGTTTGTGTGTGAGTGTGTTGTGTTAAATTTTAGCTCCCACCTATAAGGGAGAACATGCAGTATTTGTCTTTCTAGGTCCAGCTTATTTCACTCAACAAGATTTCTGCTTTATTTATATGAAAGGTAGAACTACAGAAAAACAGAGCGGAGAGAGAGAGAGAGAGAGAGAGAGAGAGAGAGAGAGAGAGAGAGAGAGAGAGAGAGAGAAATTCCCAAATTCCTCCAACAGGAAGGACTGGGCCAGATCAAAGCCAGGATCCTGGAACTCTAACCAGGTTTCCCACATGAGTGGCAGGGATCCAATACTTGAGCCCTCATCTGCTGCCTCCCAGGGTCTACATTAGCAAGAAGCTTGGTCAGAAACAGAGCTCAGGCAATGTCTTAATCATTGTGCCACAAAGCCCACCCCTCCAAATAGGAAATTCTAATCTGCAGCAATTCAATAGCTTTGTTGAGAGAGAATGTTTGTTATTTTTTCTCCATTTGTAACATATTTAGAATCAGATCTGGCTTAAGAAATCAGTAAACTTGGCCACCCAGGGAGGGAGATTGGAGATAAAGTTGCATAAGGGAGGAAACCTGAGGTGTGTAAATGCCTAGGGGCCAGGCACTTTCCCCAAATATTAGGCACTAAAATAGACACTGAGAAATACTTGATTGGCCCAGAGTCCTGAAGAGCTGATTCCCAGCCTCATCCTGTCCCTCAGTTGTCTGACTCCTCTTTCCTTACAACATGACACATACAGCAATTTTCCTCCTGGCAGGTGGAGTGGCCACAGACATCTCCAACACTGTGGTAAGCACCCATGGAGAGGGTCAAGTTGCTGCAGCAGGTGCATCACGCCAGTAATTAAATCACTGCAGACAAGCAATACAAGGGCATTATAGACAGTGCTTTGTATCCCCAGGAGTCCTGTCCCTCTGTCCTGGTAACCTGGCCAACGTCATCAGATACCTCCCCACCCAGGCTCTCAACTTTCCTTCAAGGCTAGATACAAGGGGCTGGTGCTGTGTAGTAGTGGGTAAAGCCGCCGTCTGTGACACCAGCATCAGATATGGATGCCGGCTCAAGTCCCAGCTACTACATTTCTGATCCAGCTACCTGCTAATGCACCTGGGAAAGCAAAGGGAGATGGCTCAGGTACTTGGGTCCTTGCACCCACATGGGAGACCCAGAAGAAGCTCCTGGATCCTGGCTTCAGATGGGTGCAGCTTCAGCTGTTGGGGCCATTTGAAGAGTGATGCAGATCGATCTCTTTCTCTCTGTAACTGCCTTTCAAATAAATATATCTTAAACAACAACAACAAATAGGTAAAACCAAATCATCCTGGGTGGTGTGGACAAGAGGACCCAATTTTGACAGTACTTTGCAAGGAATCTGGCAGCCAGTGGCTTGTGTTTTGTGTATCTTCTTGATTTTGCCAGAACATGTTTAGCAGTTCACATAGATAAAGCTGGAGCTGAAAGGAATTCAAAGCCCTCAGTGACTGCCTCTTTAAGATCTACAAATCTGATGGGATTAAGGGCCTGTGGCAAGGCTTTAATGTGTCTGTGCAGGGTATTATCATCTACCAATCTGCCTACTTTGGTATCTATGAGACTGCAAAAGGAATGCTTCCAGATCCCCAGTTAATTTCCTATCCATGTGGTAGTGTTCATTGCCACATGATGATACAGTTAGGGTGTAAAAGAACTGGTAGCATGTACACATGGCATTCTTGACCTCTGGAGGAAAATTGCTCGTGATGAAGGAAGCAAAGCTTTTTTTTCAAGGGTGCATGGTCCCAGAGGCATGGGAGGTGTTTTTGTGCTTATCTTATATAATGAAATCAAGAAGTGCATGTACGTTATTCCCTAGGTTTTTTCCCCCTGTGAACAGGCGTGTTGTATTATATAATCTTGAGCATTCTTGACACTCTCACCTGTCTATCAAAGGCAACTACGTAATGTTTGAAAACAGAAAGCAAGAATATTCTTCTGACTAGTTTTTTCTTAAAGTCATTTCTATGATGATGATGTGGTGGTGGTGGTGGGACAATTATATTTATTTCAGTCACTCCTGATAAATAATAATGAATTTGAAGAAATAAAAATATATATAATAAAAATGTATGAATTTATGAGTTCATGAATGAACTTCATAATGATGCTTCTCTGTAGTATCAATAGGATCAAATAGGAACAAGGTAGAAATCAAACAATAAAAACTTAATTAAAAAGGAATGTATGGGCCGGTGCTGTGACATAGCAGTTAAAGCCACCGCCTGCAATGACTGGATTCCATATGGGCAATGGTTTGAGTTCCAGCTGCTCCACATCTGATCTAGCGCTCTACTATGGCCTGGGAAAGCAGAAGATAGCTCAAGTCCTTGGGTCCCTGCACCTGCATGAGAGACCTGGAAGAAGCTCCTGGCTCCTGGCTTTGCTTTGGATCAGGTCAGCTCTGGCTGTTGCAGCCATGTGGGGAGTGAACCAGCAGATGGAAGACCTTTCTCTCTCTCTCTCTCTCTCTCTCTCTCTCTCTGCCTCTCTGTAATTCTGCCTTTCAAATAAATAAATAAATCTTAAAAAAAGGAATTCCTAAGATTATACAATTTTCTTTATGCCTTTAACCTCTCACTAAATGTTTCTATAGTCTGGTGTTTGAATAGGAATGTGGCTTGTCACTATCTCCTCCAATATAAAATTAGCATTCTGACATAAAATTTACTAGGTAATAAATTTATTTAGTGTTGCTTAGTTCTAATCCCCTGTGTATAATTTTAAAATGATGTTTTAAATTATTTATTTATGTATATGTATTTGAAAGGTGTAGAAAACAGAGAAACAGAGACAGAGATATAGTGAGACAGAAACCGCTTCCACCAACTGCTTTATTCCCCAAGCGCTCAAAACAGCCAGGGCTGGGCAAGTTCAAAGTTAGAAGCCTGAAATTCAATCTGGGCCTCCTACATGTGTGTCAGGGACCCAAGTACTTCACCCATTACCCTTCCTCCCAGGGTGCACATTAGTAGGAAGCTGGAAGTGAAGGCAGAGATGGAACACAAACCTAGATGCTCGGATATGGCATTCGGGCATCCTAAGAGGCATCTGAACTGCTGTACAAATATGCCCATCCTGAAAGTATTATGTTTCTGAAACTAGAAAGTTGAGATCTGAACTTTTGTTTTTAAGATTTATTTATTTAAAAGGCAGAGGTACACAGAGAGAAGATGGAGTGGGGAAGAGAAAGCTTTCATTCTCTGGCTCACTCCCCAAATGGCTGCAACGGCTGGGTCTGGGCCATCCAAAGCCAGGAGCCAGGAGCTTCTTCCAGGTCTCCCATGTGGGTGTAGGGGCCCAAGCACTTGAGCTATCATCCACTGCTATGCAAGGCACATTAGTAAGGAGCTGGATCAGAATCAGGGCAGCCGGAACTTGAACCAGATGCCTACACTTCAGGCAAAGGCTTAACCTTCTACAATACAGCGCTGGCTCGAGATCCAAATTTCTGATAGCAATTACCATTCACTGATGTTGCCACAGTCTGAAGGAGGCGGTGTGCATGTATTGATTTTTTTTAATGAAATCTTCCAGTAAAAATAAGAGATCTATTTCCACTTAAGGTGTAATTCCTCCACTGCCCAAATAACTACTGTTGGCGGTATAGCAACCAAGAAGCTGAGATAACCAGGCTTACAGCACCTGTGGGCTTAGTAACCACACTCCAGAACTTCTATAAAAAATGTGTTTATTTATTTTAAAGGCAGATTGAAAGGCCAGCATTGTGGTGCAGTAGATTAAGCCAATGCCAGAAATGCCAGCATCCCATATTAGTGCTAGTTTGTTTCCTGGCTGCTACAGTTCTTATACTCTTTCTCTGCTAATAGCCTGGGAAAAAAATCAAAGGAAAATGGTCCAAGTGTTTGGGCCCCTGCACTCATGTAAGAGACCTGGCCTAGCTCCTGGCTCCTGGCTTCAGCCTGGCCCAGCCCTGGCTGTTGTGGCCATATGGGGAGTGAACCAGCAGATAGAAGATTCATTCTCTCTCTCTCTCATCCCGTATATGTGTGTACACTACTTTGCTTCCAATCCAGCTTCTTGCTAATGCCCTGTGGCACAGCAGAAGATGGCTCCAGTATCTGGTTTCTGGCCACCCATGTTGGGGGGCTGGGTGGAGTTCCTGGCTCCTGGCTTCAGTTTGGCCCAACCTGGCTATCCATTCAAGGCATTTGGGGACTAAACTAGTAAATGGAAGATTTGTGTGTGTGTGTGTGTGTGTACAGAATATTATACATCAATGTGAGCCAGTGGTCACACCCATTGTGCTGTAGAGCATCAGGAGGTGCTACATCCACCTTACTGTGTTTCAGCACCCATCATCCAACCTCTCCTAGTCCCTGTCCTCTGCCCTTCTCAGCTCGTGGTAATCACTTATTTACATTTGGATTGAATAGTTATATAAGTATATGAATTATTATTAACTTCCACATATGAGAGAGAGCACGCAGTATTTGTTTTCTGTGTCTGGCTTATTTCACCCTTTTTGAATCTCAGTCTTCCTATTCATCAGGAGCAAGGATTTTGGAAAGATTGCTTGGACTGATGTCTTATTTTTTTTAAGATTTTGTTTACTTGAGAGGTAGAGTTACAGAGAGAGGAATAGATGGAGAGAAAGGTCTTTTGTCCACTGGTTCACTCCCACAAATGGCCACAAAAGCCAGAGCTGGGCTGATCTGAAGCCAGGAGCCAGGAGCTTCGTCCAGGTCTCCCATGCAGGTGCAGGGAGTGTTTGGGCCATCTTCTACTGCTTTCACAAGCCATAGCAGAGAACAAGTGACCATGAGAACATGTATGCTTCTTTCTTATAATACTTGCCTGACCTGAATAACTGTTCAGTGTTAACAGCTACTGTTATTATCGTTTGCAAAATGGTAACCATGGATATTGAGTGAGCCTATGATGTGAAATGCCTGACACAAAAGGAGCTTCCCTTTTATAACAGCCTGGAGTCAGGCACAGGTGAGCATGAAGTGGGGACACCTGAGAATACCAGGATGCACAGTGATTGATGACAGATGCATCTCCAGCTTCATGATGTTCCCCTCATGACCAATAGCATTTACTTATTTATTTGAAAGGCAGAAGTACTCAGATAGATAGAGATCTTCCATCCACTGGTTTTCTCTCCAAAAGGCCACAACAACTGGGGTGGAGCCAGGCTGAAGCCTGGAACCCGGAACTCCATCCAGGTCTCCCACAAAGGTGGCAGGGCTCCAACTACTTGGATCATCTTCCACTGCTTTCTCAGGCACATTAGCAGGGAGCAGAATAGGAAATGAAACAGCCAAAATGTGAACAGGTGTTTACAAAGGATGCCAGCATTGCAGGCAGCAACCTAACCCCCTGCACCACAACACTGGTCCTATCCCTTGGTTTTTGAGAACCTAGGTCCATGTGAATTGTTATGATCTGGAGCAGAACAAACATAAACATTTCAGCCTGCATTGACCCCTTTATGGTTTCAGAACTGCAGTTTTCACAGCCACTTCCTCAAGCATTGCCACTGACTAGTCATATAACTTGACAACTTTTACTAGTTTCATTTCCCTCCTCTGCACATGAGATGAGGGACGTCTGCTAATTGCACTCGAATATTCCCATTGCGTCTATTACTCTGTGAACTCCACTGCTATACTGGCATATTCCTGGAAATTCTGCTGTCCCTCCCCTATTCTAAGGTCCTTTGGAAAAGCTCTTTTATCAGATATTCTTTCTGGTTCTATGCACTCTTATTTCTTCTTGGCAGGCTCCCCTCCTTCCCTCCCTCCTTCCTTCCTCCTTCCTTCCTTCCCTTCTTGTGGTTGGTGGTTTAGTTTTAAAGCCCCTATCACAACATGCCTCTCTACCAGCATCATCTGACTGATAACTCAGGCAGAGAAACCCCTCACTTTGGTTCGACAACAGGTACCCATTGCGAAACTTACTCCTGAATTCACAATACGAGTATATACAGGGGATAATCAGTGTCCTATTCTGAAAAGTTTTCTCTTTTTCATATAAACATTTAAAATACTAGAAAATGCACATTTTATATTTACATACTTTTCCAACCTTTTGCTAGGGATAGCTGTTTAACATTTTGTCACTTTTTAGGAAGGGCAAAATGTAGTCAGATGCCACATTATCATCACCTGAAGAATTTCGTGTTGTGAGTTTATGTTAGAGTAACAGACATCTGTACGTGGCCATTTTCATTAAAGTTCATACTCTCAGTAATATCACATCAACATATCTGACCACACAGGGCTTGAGCAGACCTTTTCAGTGTAGCATTTCACAGAAGTTTCTCATTGACACCTTTTTTTTTTTTTTAATCGCAAGTGAGAACCTGTGGGGAATATATTGCGCTTCTTTCAAACCCAGGACGGTGGCATATTAGCCAATTTTTGTTCCCACAACTGTTTCCCTAAGACAAGTTACTCATGAAGGAAGCAAAGTTTACTTTGGCTCCCAGTTCTAGAGGTTCATAATCTAAGGTCAGGTGGACTCCACTGGTTCAGTAGCTTTACCCTCTCCCCTTCAAATTCATCCTGGCCCAGCCTCAGCCATTGTGGCCAGTGACCCAGTGGATAGAAGACCTCTCTCTCTCCCTCTCTCTCTCTCTGCCTCTCTCTGTAATTCTGCCTTTCAAATAGATAAATCTTTAAAATTTAATATATTTGAATAATTAACATAAAATTAAAATTTATGTTATCTTTATGCATATTTTAGTTTTGCAATACCAATGGAGTTGAGACAAATTTTAAAAAGTCTGAGGGGACTAAAGTAACACTTCTAAGTAAATACTTTGAAAGAAAGCTGTCTTTTAGAAGTGGCAAGATACAAAATATTTACTAATGTCCTCATCTTTTCTTTATTTTTTTAAGGAAACTCTTATCTCATTAAATCGCCCAGTGCTAAGTAACTTAAAGAACCAAAGGCAAACATATAAAACATGCTCAAATCTCTCAGGGGAAATATTAGGAAGTAAAGATCTAGGGCCAAAACTGAAGTGAAAAGTGAATGAGTGTGAACTTAAACTTTCTATGAAGTTATTACAATCCAGAAATAGTCCCTAAGTTATTTGGTTATTGTTTTTGCATTCACGGTTTAATTGGTTTCTTTGGCAGTGTGCGGTATCGAAGAGAGTCAACAAGACAGCCCTACTTCCTTTTTTCTTTGAATTTAACTGCACTAAGAGCTTCTAACACAGGAAGCTCCGTGTCCTCGACTGCTGAGCACCCAAACCAGTACATTGCTTTCTGTGCCTGTGCCCCCGGCCTTCCAGCACTCTACCTCCTACAACTGGGGCTCTTTCTCCCTCCCTCCTCACTGCGGAAGCCCTGCGTTAATTTTGCATATGCAATATTATTCAGGCACTGATTGTCCCTTCCTATTAGTATTCATTTCTCTTCCTGTTCATATTTCGAAAACTCAGCCAGAATATGTGCAAAGAAAGGACAAAGAAAAAGTGAAACTGAACACATTTGCGGGTTTTTTTTTTTTTTAATTAAGAATCTTTCTTTTTAAAAGGACAGTTGCTGAAAGAGGTAATCAACTCTAGGTTACAATTAGATTTCAGAATAATTTCAGAATTTCTTATGTATTTACTACTGTACTAATTGCTAATAATAAAATGCTTACATATTTTGGAAGTTCATTTTTATTTAAAAGACAAAACTTGGTGGGGGGGTAGGAGAGAGAGAGAGGGAAAGAGAGAGAGAAAGAGAGAGAGGGAGAGAGAGAATCTTCTTTTTGCTGGTTCACTCCCAAAATGCCCACAACAGACAACAGTTAGGTGGAACAGGCCAAAGCCAGGAGCAAGGAACTTCCTATCTATCTCACATATGGGTGGCAGAGACCCAAGTACCGAAGCCAGCACCTGCTGCCTTAGGGTGTGTGTTAGCAGAAAGCTGCATCGGAAGCAGAAGTAGGGCTTCATCCCAGCCACTCCCATATAGAACATAGCTGCCCCAAGAGGCAGCTTAGTCCCCTGTGCCATAACACATGTCCCTATAAAACTGCGCTTTACTGCCTAGATTTACCTTAAGCTTACCAATGAAATCAACAATATGCTGTTTGTTTTAAATGGATCTGTTTCTGTGTAACATTTAACCAAGGGTGTCTGAGGTACTTGGTTATTAAATGTTAAACACATTTTGAAATCCTTTATGTAAACTGCATATTATGTCAGTAAGATATTTTACACATACACACTAACAACAAGGCTAAATAAAGCACAATCTATTCATATGGTAAGATTGATATTAACAGTAAAAATGTTGTTTCATTTAGCATTTTTCTATGTTAAATGAAAAATAGCATATATGCTACAGCAAATGATCACACCAGATAAAAATAGACAAATGTATTAATAGAAAAAGACCATTAGGAAATACAAAACACCAAATATGTTAATGTCTGGCAAATAAGACTAAATCATTAACTTTTCATTTTAATATTTTTCTTGAGCATTTATACTTTTTAAGCTTGGGCCCTGCACCCCATGGGAGACCAGGAGAAGCACCTGGCTCCTGCCTTCGGATCAGCACAGTGTGCTGGCTGCAGTGGCCATTGGAGGGTGAACCAACGGCAAAGAAAGACCTTTCTCTCTCTCTCTCACTGTCCACTCTGCCTGTCAAAAAAAAAAAAAAAAAAAAAGAATATTGAGTAGTCACTTTACTTCAGAAGTGAAATATGAGAGAACAACTTTCATGTTGCTGAATGATCTTTGACAACAGGGTGCAAGGTTATAAAGAAATATTCTGGCAAAAAGGAGACTGAAGATTCTGCTCCTGATACTTTAAGTCAAGATTTTGTTATTTTGTCGATGAAGGCCGTCAAATGAAAGTAACATCCCTTTTATTTTGTAGCTCTACTATCCATTTTGTTTTATTAATGTCTGTTCTCCTCCATTAATTTGAACAATGGAAAAGGATGTCTCTTTCTGTCCACTTACATAATTAGGACAGCAATGCCAATGTACTAACATTTATTGAACTATATAGTTTTTTCACAAGTTCTGTATATATAATGTAACATGTAGACAAAAGCACTTGATAAAATGTGTATTTTTATATTCATAAACTTATCTTAAACATCTTTCAGGGCAAAAAAATGGCTTTATTTTTAGAGTCCTGAATATTACAAAGCATGGAGAAAAATCAGAGAGGTGGTAAGAATACCAAGGTGCTCAGACTTCACGAATGCAATATCTGGAGACTGCCACCTGTGGTGCCGGCATCTCATATGGATTCTGGAACATGTTCTGGCTGCTTGTCTTCCAATCCACCTCTCTGCTTATGCCTGGGAAGGCATTGGAGGATGGCCCAAGTGCTTGGGCCCCTGAACCTGCGTGGGAGACCTGGAGGAAGCTCTTGGCTTCACCTTGGCCTAGCCCCGGCCATTGTGGCCAATTTGGGGAATGAACTAGTGGGTAGAGGATCTTTTTCTCTCCTTTTATCTGATGGCAACTCTGCCTTTCAAATAAATAAATAAAATCTTTTAAAAATGCAATATCTGAGTTCGATATTACTAACATGGATATTTATAGCTGAAATTACAATTAAGTTCCCACCATGTACCTTTGTTGTGTGAGGATAAACAAAGTATGTGTGTATGTATCATATACCAGGTTCCAAATAAATAGCACTTTGGGGATTTTTTGGTTTTTACTAAGGGCATAATAATGACTTATTCATTTAAAAAGATGATTAAGTGGGCAAAATGACATTATGTATTACTTTTTATTAAATCACAATTTTTCCCCTTCCATATGTCAACCTACAAAGTACACAAGGATCTTGGAGAGAGACTAACATGACAATAGAAAACCTTTCTAGTGTTTATGTAACAGAGTTAGGTCCCAGATGTTTACAAAGGACATAAAAATTTCCAGAAAACAAATTGTTTAGAGTGTGTGTGTGTGTCATTAATTTATAATTTTACCAAAACAAGACTGAAATTTAATAGATGATTTCGTTGTTTACTCGCTCTCATTCTCTCCCCAGCTGTTTTCCATTAGAAAACATTCCACGAGTGGGATGCCAAGGAGGAGGGGTTTGTAAGGGGCCTGCGCAAGCTTGGTGTACAGTACTTTTTGGAAAGAGTGTGAGAGCATGGGAGCTGGGGTTGCACATGACTCCACCCAGGCCCAGTACAAGGAGAAGGACCAGAGCCCACCTCTTGGGACCGCCTCCAGGGAACCCTGCTGATAGTATCCTCTCATACAACAGGTTTCCTATAAATCTATGCAAGAAAATTAACAAATGAAGCCTGTGATTGTAGAGAAAATTGAAATGATGTTATTTCAAAGATTAAAGGGAAAAAAGAAAGGAGGAAGGGGAGATTGAGGGAAGGAGAGAAGTATGATTACCTTAGAATTATACATGAAATCTATTCTTTCTATATTAGTAACAATTAAAAATAAATAACAATCTACCTAAAACAAAATTGCATGTTGCATCTTCCATGTAAAATTCAAAAGAAGAGAGATGCTTTTTTGAAGGTACTTTCTGGTTTGTCTATCCTTTGCTATAGCAAGGGCCTGTTCACGCATGTAATTCCAACTTATTCAAGACCGCATCACTGTGCTATAGATGCAAAAGCCCAATGGAACCTGACCAAGATAAGGGATCTGGTTCCATGGTCACTGCTGTTTCTCTGGCCACTGTTTTCAGTCCTTCCCACACAACCAGATTCCCAGTTTGAACAAATTTGATCGCCACACCACCATGGATAAAGGGGTTCCACTGAGATCCAAGTTGCCACTCGCAGCTCTTGGTGTCGGATGGCTTTCTTTATGGTGCCAGCAACTTTATCCTCTTTTGGACTGATGGTATTTCGGTCTCTGTTTTCAGAGATGACGTACATGTCTGTCCATTTTTTAACTAGAAAATGTATGTGCTATTTTTTTTTTAAAAAAGGGCCAACATTTAAAATCCATGTAAGAGTTTCTAGGAAGCATCTAAAAAGCAGTTCCTATTTTACACGATTAGTAAAGTTCAATGAATAATTGATGACTTATTTGTTTCCTGCCTGTTTCACTGGCAGAAATACAGCAACTGGTCTTAGCACTCATATAAAAAAAGGTGTTAGTGTAACACATCAACAAAATTTTTAACTGCAATGAAGTCACATGTTTTAAATAGGTTTTAAAATAAAATAATCTTTTTGCTATAATAATTCTAATAATGGAATTTAGAATACTTAAATTGGAAAATAGCATGTGTGATAGACAATTTTTTAAAGATTTATTTTCATTTATTTGAAAGAGAGTGACAGAGAGAGGTAGAGACAGAGAGAGAGGTCTTCCATCTGCTGGTTTACTCCCCAGATAGCCACAATGACCAGAGCTGAGCTGATCTGAAGCCAGGAGCTAGGAGCCTCTTATGGGTCTCCCATGTGGGTGCAGGGGCCCAAAGACTTGGGCCATCTTCTACTGTTTTCCCAGGCCACAGAAGAGAGCTGGACTGGAACAGGAGCAGCCAGGACTAGAACCAGCGCCTATACAGAATGCCGGCACTGCAGGCTGAGGCTTTAACCTGCTGTACCACAATGCCAGCCCCGTGATAGACTTTCAAAGCTAATATAAGGCTTAGGCAGTGTGTTTTACTATTTCAGAAAGGTAAAGGACTCCCCCTCCCCCACCCACACATCTACCCAACCCCACGAACCTGGTACAGTCAGGAAATCCCAGTTCATCTTTTACACCATTTCTTGATAGGAAAGCCCCAATGTCAAACTCCACTCATATGGAATCAGGGTTAGTTTCTAAAATGTTTGACAACGCAATGACAAGAAATAGTAATAAACTCCCATATATGAGCTAGTGACTCTATTCTGAAAAGGAATCTTACTCTTCATCAGAAGTGAGGGAAGAGGCTGCAGCATTTTCTTTTTAAAAGATTTATTTATTTGAAAGTCAGCACTAGAGAGAGAGAGAGAGAAGGAGAGGCAGAGAGAGAAAGAGAGAGAGAGAGAGGTCTTCCATGTGCTGGTTCACTCCCCAATTTGCCTCAATGGCCAGAACTGTGCTGATCTGAAGCCAGAAGCCAGGAGTTTCTTCTGGGTCTCCCACATGGGTGCAGGGACCCAAGCACTTGGGCCATCTTCTATTACTTTCCCAGGCCAGAGCAGAGAGCTGGACCAGAAGTGGAGCAATCGGAACTCAAACAGGTGCCCATATGGGATGCTGGCACTACAGGTGGCAGCTTTACTGCTACGCCACAGCGCTGGCCCCAAGGCTGCAGCATTTTAAGAGTTGTTGGTGGCTGCCAATTGCCTGCAACTCCATCCTCATCAGAAGTTCTCCTTTGGCAAGAGTTTGATAGACGGCATAAGAAGTGTGGGGGCAGAATAGATTCCACGGAGGACCAGTGAACCCTGTTTTCTCACCTGAAGGTGCTTGAATGCACATGCAGGGATCACTTACAATCCCTGCACTAGGCAGTCACTTCTCCAGGATGCAATGCACACAAAAGGAGAGCTGGGAAGTTTGATCTGCTCAAATATCTTCTTGTCCAATCAGGTCTCTCAGAAGGAAGTAACGAGTGTGCTTGTTATGTGTGCAGATATGCGAGTAAAGTTTGAGTTCTTCCTTTGAAAGAAATTGCTCTTAAAGGAGAGTTTGGCACATCTGCCTAGCCCTGGAAATAGATTTAATAATGGACTCTGTGAAAATGAGGGAATAAAGGCCTTGCATAGATTGATAGCACACTAGGAGTTTCTGCTCCCAGAAGGCACTACCTCCACATACTGTAAAGAATGCTCTCTTTTGATTCCCTGCGGGTCTTGGTTACGTGGGCTCCAATTGTAACCATTAAACAAACCTCCTTGTATAGCTGGCCCATGTCTTTATGCCTGGCTGGAGGGAATAATAACCCTATAGCTATGCCACCTGCTGTGTGGTTGCTGGGAGAGTAGATTAGCTATGCCTGTTTTGATTTCAAGTGAACGGACCCCTGGCAAGCCAGGTGGCCAAAATAGTTTCTTAGGTGGCAAGACTGCCACATTCATAGACTTGGTGGTTCATCCTTACAAATACCCTGCACTTGAATGGCACTAAGCTTCTTCACTAAAAAATGTACAGATACACGATCAGTTTTGTTTGCCTGCCTCTCTTGTTTCCATTCTTATTCCCTCTCAGCCATTCCCTCCTTCCTTTTTTCTTTTGAAAGAATGTTAAGAATATAAGGATGTCTCAGCATGTCTTATATCTTCAGGAAAATCAGACCAATCCGTTTACACACATTGTCTACATCAGGAAGTCAGAAATCAGTGAAACCAGGCAGCTCTGAATTTTGTGCTCGATATATTATTACTCATGAGCAAAGTATTTGCCTGAAGGCTTTACCCAGCTGTTCTCTGATTTTCTCCAGCAGGAATAAATACAATGTCAGAACGAATTGGTGGCCAGTGTATATTCAGGCAGTGAAAGGGTGTGTGGTTTCTGTCCACTTCCTGAAGTGGGAGAATCCAGTACTAAAGATCCTGAGAGCAATAGGGAGGAGTCAGTCCCCCAGGGGCAGTGGGTTGAGAGAACCTAGACAGTGGCGAAGGAATTTCCCACTTGGTCTCCTGTGTGTACAGCAGCTTCTCTTCAAGGTGAGATTTGTATATTTAGGGATCCATGAAGGTGTCATGGAAGAAGAGAATACTTTTGAAATAAGTAGATTGCAAGAAAGCACATTTTTACAAAATTAGCAACGGTGATTAGTAAAACCAAATTACTGACAGAAATTAAAGTTAGGATAGCTAAAATTCCTAAAGTACTGTTTCCAGTGAATAACAACTAATTAGCTTCTTCTGTGCCAGAGGCTGGGGGTAGGGGATAAATGTGGATTTCTTTTATGTCCATTTTTCTTTTTCAAGATTTCTTTCATTATATGCACTTTTTTTCTCCCATGACTTTTCTCAAGGTTTATATGACTGATTCTCATGTATTCTCTTGGGTATTTTCTTCTCTTAGTTGAAGCCAATCAGCAATTATGGCTCTGTAGTTTTTTTCTTTGCAGCTTAATCTTTTCTGTGTGTTAAGTGACATAGGCTTGAGCATTTGCCAATAAATACAGACTTCCAATGAAGTTTGCCTTCAGTCACCTATAAAAACATACAGACATGTACACAAATATAAGCTCTTAGGGGGAATTTATTATTTAAATAAACTGATGATTTTTTTTAAATTCAAGGAATACTTTTGTAATGAAAATACACATCTCTATCTGGAAGCAGAATGAAAATAAATGCAATCTTCTAGCCCAGCTCCAAATCATTCTTTACAAAATGATTACAAATTCTATGTCAATTCCTTTAAAACAGGTGGATTTTCTCTATGCTGTGTTTTAGTTCATACAGATTTGTCTCCTCTAGATCCTAAAGGCTTCAACAGAAGCATATTTTTATTCCTTCTTTCTTTTCCAAAATTGTTCTGCCAATTTGAGCCTGCAGAGCAGCCTTTTTAAAAATGATCCTTTATTTGTCATGCGGAGATCTTTGAGGAGTCATAGTTTATTGATGTCTTTTCTTAGAAGATCCATAGAGGTTTCAGAGGGTGTCGAAATGTAAAATAAAAATATCTTTCAATTTTCCATTTTTATTTTTCCATATTTTCCTGTTATAACTAGCTTTTTATGCCTTCACAGTTCAGAATTAGTTATGGAAAAATCACTGAATAGGGACAGGCAATTGGCCTACCGGTTAAGATGCTGGTTAAGATGCCTATGTCTCACAATGGAGTACCTGGGTTTGACTCCTGGGTCCAGTTCCTAACTCCAGCTTCCTGCTGAGGCACGTCCTGGGAAGCAACAGTGACGGCCCAAGTAACTGGGTGCCTTCCACCCCTGTAAAAGACCTGGATTTATTTCCTGGCTCCCAGCTTCCGATTTAGCCCAGCATTTAGGGAATGAACTGGCAGATGGAAGTGCTCTTTCTCTGAGTGTGTGTCCCACTGATTCTCAAATATATTAAAGTCACTGAACATTCTGTCTATTGGAATCTGCTTGAACTCCATCTTCCATGTGAGAGCAAGGCATTATAATTCAGTTGTTTTGACAGAGCTGAGCTCAGCTCTGTGGAAGACAAGTAGGGCTTCTTTCAGACTCAGAGAGTGAGAAAGCCATTTGTTGCTTCCTAAATTATGAAATTAAACTGGTAAAAATACAGCATATCAACACAGTGATGAAATACAGTCATTCAACTTACCTCCCCTCTATCACACTGCTCAGGTACCTGTTTCCTCCTTTTTTGGTGCTTAGTCCTATAAGCAGCAATGCTCAAGAGAACTCTCTGAGATAACAGAAATGGACTCTATCTGCCCTGTACAATATGACAGCCATCAGTCCCATGAGACTGTTCAGCACCTGACATACAACCAGTGCAATTGATGAGCCAAATTTTTCCATTGTATTTTATTTAAATTTTAGCTGCCGCTGGCTACTATACAGGATAGAATAGCCTTAGAGTTAGTTGTTGCCGGTGGCTGGTTAGAGAAATATTTGTTATTATCAGATACAGCTTTTGAAGGATTATAATTCTTCTCCCACAACAGTGCTCTAAACAACTATAATTTTAAAAAATTTATAATTAATATTTCTGTAGTTTAATAATGATGTAGATTTAAGAATTTATTTTATTTATTTGAAAGGCAGATTTAGAGAGAGAGGTAGAGGCAAAGAGAGGTCTTCCATCTGCTGGTTTACTCCCCAAGTGGCTGTAATGTCTGGGGCTGGGCCAGGCTGAAGCCAGGAGCCAGGAGCTTCTTCTGGTCTCCCATGTGGGTGCAGGGGCCCAAGCCCTTGGGCCATCTTCTAATGCTTTCCCAGGTGCATTAGCAGGGACCTGGAGCAAAAGTGGAGCAGACAAGACTCAACCTAGTGCCCATATGGGATGCTGGCATTGCAGGCTAGGACTTTAACCTGCTGGACCACAGCACCGGCTCCAGATTTAAGAATTTAAAGGGGCTGGGGCTGTGCATTTTCTCCCCACAACCTTCACTTTACCTAAGGTTTTCCTCTGATAGTTTCTTTTGTTTCTCCTTCCTTCCCCCCCCCCTCCCTCCCTCCCTCTCTCTCTCTCTCTCTCTCTCACACACACACACACACACACACAACCAATTCAGATGCCAAATTGATAGCCAAATCTGTCTCTACCTCTCTCTGTAACTCTGCCTTTCAAATAAATAAAAAAATTTCTTAATTGATAAAGAAAGTATCAGAGAAAACCTTAGGTAAAAGTGAAGGCTGCAGAGAGAAAATGGCACTTGTTGTTTTAGCCACTCCTCCCAGAAGGTCACCTGACCCCAGAGGAGTTCTCTGGGGACTCTGCCATTGAAACCCACATGGAGTCCCCCTGGCAACAAAGGCATGCCTGGGATGCTGAAAGTAGCACACATGTGGGGCCAAGGAGCCGGACTATCAATGGTCTGTCCACTTTAATAATCCCAGCTGCGTTCCAAGAATTTAGAAGTCTTTTCTCTCATGGGAAAGGGATCAGAACTGCCTCTCTGCCTGCTGTAAAAATCTCAATGTGTTCTGTTCCTCCTGAGTTTTTTTTCTCTCTCTCATTTAAAGGTTTATCTATTGTTTCTATTATCCATTGCTTTGCTTTGTTATAAAATATTTTTTCTCCCAGTGGAGAAAATCTTGAGGATAAAAGAACTGAGAATTTTATCTTAAGGGCTTCTGTGTCACTGCTAAGTTTCTAAGTATTCTTTATTTCTCAATGAATACCTTAATTGGTAAAAGGAGATTTCCTAGAAGTGTGTTTTATGATCTGTGATGATATACAAGTTTCATGCACACAAAATAAAGAAAACTTTAGAGGCGATATGAAAGACTATGGAAAGTTGAAATTAGCTAACTAGAGTTATTCATATTTATTTATTTAGATTATTTACTCATGCAGTTAATTTTTAAATTCAGGTAATAGTAAAGGAGATATAAATTAATATCATTTGATGTAAAATCTATTTCTGCCCTGCCCCTGTGTGTTTAAAGCTGACAATTGTCCCTTCCATATTAACACGTGGAACATTCATTCTAAAACTTAGTGAATATCAAAAGTTATTCTAAGAAATGTTTGTGAAAATAGAGCATCTGAAAAAGATCTCCTTCCTCATTCACTGACAAACTTTTTTTCCATGGTTCTGATTCTATTTGGCAGATGTTAAGTTACTCATTGGTAGTTTCATCTGTTTACTGTGACACTCCGGGTAGCATTGTGGCAGTCATGGGTGAGACCTGCAGCAGGGCAGGAGAGGACCTAGCATAGGTGGACTTGAAGATACACAGAAATTACTCATTTTAACTTTGCTTCCATTAGGCCTAGTAATGAATGCCAAATGACAAGGAACAAAAGTCTTTGATTTCCTTTCTCTTGAAGTTAGGTTTAGTTAGCTTGTTTTGGATATTTGAACTTCTTTCTCAAAAGAAGAAATAACTTCTTAGCACTTTCTAATCAGCAAAGAGGTTCTGAGCTGGGGTCAGTTTTTTCCCCTGTGATTTCTGATTTATTTCTGGCCATAAAGATGAAATTCTATTGTAGTCATGAAAATGCGATTAATTAAAGGAATGATTTTAAAAATTAAAAGGCTCAAAAAAATTAAAAGGCTCAAAGTTTCATTTTTGTCAAAAAACGTTGAATGATGAGCTGGACTCCAACGTTAGGAATTCCTCAGGAGTGTTGAGAAGCCCCAGTCACCACAGGCAGAGCTGGTGTTTGGTAACAAACTAAAGCCACAGGTAGCTCTAGAAATGAGGAAGTAGTGATACTCCTGCAAATGGAGTGGTGGCTTCTTGTGGTTCCTCACCCATTAAAAAAATACAGACAGCCATCAGTTTCAGTTTTTCAGACTGTATTTCTATGTGTGGTGCATACTTTAGTCTGCTGTTCTCAGAGACAGTCAAGTTTGCATGCAGCCAAGTTTTATTGCTAATCGATTCAAACACCATAGTTCCTCTGAGCTAAATTCTACTTCTTTTTCTTGGTAATCACAGCAGGCTTTTATGGAGTGTTGTTTGATATCTCAATTCTCCAGACGCCTTGTGAGGTAGATATTATTATCCCTTTACACATAGAAGAAACTCAAGTTCAGAATGTCTAAGTGGGTTATCCAAAACCAATACACCCAGGTCTCTCTAAAGGCAAATCCCTTTCACGCTGTGAAAATTCTCTCTGCAACCTTTGTTTAGTTGGACAGAAAAGGGACTAAATCAAGAAACCCCTTTCCATCTAGATTTACCTTCATTTTCATAAAGAATGTATCGTATTCACTTGAGCTCTGTGAATAATTAAAAGTTAGCATTTAATAAGGTGCTTGCTTGGCATGTAGATGATCCTATTCTTTGTTCTCCTTTTCCTTCTTCTATTACTGATGTGGCTTATCAAACTAGAATAGAGCAATGGAAAGGAAAATTAATTGATGAGTATTGGTTAAAAATAGCTTGAGGAAAAGCATGAAATAGGAACAAAATATAGTTGAAGGATATGGATTTTTTGTTTATTCTCTGTTATTTAGTCTACTCTGAGGGCCATAACAAAATTCCAGACATGGCAGCAGACAACAGAAACCTACTTTCTCAGAGTTCTGAAGGTTTGGAAGTGCAAGATCAATGTGTTGGTCAATTTAGCTTCTGGGTAGGGTTTCCTCCTGCCTTGTGGACGGCTGTCGTCTTCTTTTTTTAAAAATATTTTTATTTATTTTGCTTGAAAGTCACAGTTACACACAGAGAGAGAAGGAGGAGCAGAGAGAGAGGGGAGAGAGAGAGAGAGGTCTTCCACCCGCTGGTTCACTCCCCAGATGGCTGCAATGGCTGAAGCTGCACAGATCCGAAGCCAGGGGCCAAGAGCTTCCTCCTGGTCGCCCATGTGGGTGCAGGGGCCCAAGGACTTGGGCCATCCTCCACTGCTTTCCCAGGCCATAGCAGAGAGCTGGATTGGAAGTGGAGCAGCTGGGACTTGAACTGGCGCCCATATGTGATGTCGGCTACGTGCTACGCCATGCTACGTGCTACGTGCGGCTGTACGTGCTACACCACAGCACCAGTCCCCTTCTTCTTTAAAGGTTTATTTACTTTTTAGTTACACAGAGAGAATTACAGAGAAAAAGAGAGAGATGAGAGACAGAGGGAGAGGTCTTCCATCCACTGGGTCACTGGCCACAATGGCTGAGGCTGGGCTAGGATGAATTTGAAGGGGACACAATTCAGTCCACAGCACTCATGAATTCACTATTCATTATACTGGGCTTGTCTAAGAGTAATCTTAGTATAACATCATTAAATCTTAGTAATCATCATTAATCTTAGTATATCATCATTAAAATCCCATGATTATTCCATTGCTCAAACAGTGAAACTTTGTTAGAGATTTATAAAGATTTGAAAAAGAAAGTTTGAATACCTCAGTAATAAAAATAGAAAAATCTCTAATAAAATTGGTTATACTAAACCATAAGCTTGTAAGTACTACAAATATTTATTCATTATATAGAATCTAGTTCTATTCATAAATCAATTTTATTGTTGACCAAGAAAAAAATTAACTATTTCCTCTAAAGTAATTATTTGACTCAGAAAGCTTTGCATTTACAATAGATAAAGCATTATTATAAAACAAAGTCCACAATTAAACAAGCCCAGCCCATTTTCTGGCCAGGAAGCTAAATCCTGCAGGTTATTTTGAGAAGCATTAGCTTTCTTCACCATAAAGACTTATTATTTATTTATTATTTCTAACATTTTATTTAAGGTATACATTATTATTTATATTCCACATCTATATCATGTGTGTAACTAGTATGTATCAGAATGGAATCTTGCCACTAAATTTGTTGGGTTGTCACCTACTGCTGCCTTTCCAGGCACAGTAGCTGGCAACTGGATTGGAAGCAGAGTAGCAGAGACAGAAAGCATCAAAGGCCCCACCTCTTCACACTGTTACTTTATAGGTTAAATTTCCCCCACATGGCCTCTGGGAGACAATAGTCAAACCACAGCACACACCTGAAAGGTATAATGAAGGTCTTTCCCACTCCCAGCCTCCAAATGCCCACCTCCTGATTCAAAGGTAACTATTCTTGCTAATTTTTGTTTCATGTATTACTGATGGTCTTTCCTGATTTATCACAGAGATTTCTCATCATCCTCCTGCTGTTAAGTGGATGCATATGATTTCATTGTACAGATATACTACAATCTTATCAACTAGTACTTTTTTTTTCTTGGTCTATTTTCTGTTGCTATTACAGAGGCTGATGTCCTGGCCGGGGCAGGGGGAGGGTCACCTGGCTGTAGCATAACATGGGAGAGAAACAGAAAGAGACCTTGCTGTATGTAGAAGGGAGAGATGGCATTGTGAGACAGAAAGCAAGAGAGGTTCAGGGGACAAGCTTGCTCTTTTTATAACCATCTACTCTCACAGCAACTAGCCAGCATCCATCAAGAAATAGTTCTCAAAGACCTAGTTACCTTCCACTAGCTCTCCCCTCTTAAAGATTATGATATGGGCAGATGACCCTTGGTTTCACAGCTTGACCTGTGTGGTGGTATAGGCCCTGTTTGACAGTTCCAGCCACGCAGTGTGGCAGTGCGACCTGCCGGCAGCTGCAGCCTTCTCCTGTATGACTGCCAGGCTGGCTGGGGAGACAGCTGTCTTCACCACTGAACTCCTTTTGTGTGCACAACACAAACTCTCTTCCAGTTCTGTTTTCTGTGCACCACCAAGTACCCCCTACCCCCTACCCAAATCCATGCAGAAATTCTACAATGTTGCAAGCTTATTTCCAGCTGGAAATATCCAATAGGGCTCTAAGATCCCTGCAGTGACCTTTGGGTCATTATAATGTCACTATAATAAAATTACCATGGGGAACACTTGCCCTCCCATCATATACCTGATGCCATGACAAATTCCTGTATTTCCAGAAAAGGGCACAGAAATGGGTGTTCCCCAAGCCCTACCCCAAACTCCACTCCACCTTGAATACTCAACTGAGTTCCACTCCAGACACCAACCCCTGTGTCTGCCCATGGTTAAAAGCATGGTTGGAAACTTTTTGAGGGTTTTTTTGGTTGTTGTTGTGTTTTAAATCTTCTTATGTTTTGGTTCTTTGTTTATTCTCTTTCTCTTGAGCTGGTCTGACTCATTTCTTCAGTGTGTACTTTTGCTTTAAATAAACCCTGCTTTCCTGTACCGCTTTATGCCTCCGCTTTGAATTCTTTCACATGTGGAGGGAAGAACCTGGAATGGAGCTCAGCTGGGGGCCCTATTGCCCACAACAGTTACAATTCCCTGATACTGGAGGCCAAGCTCCAGCACAGGAAACTTTATGGGACACCAACAATAACCAAATCATCGCAGCCTTATATGAATATTTGGGTAGTTTTTTTTTTTTTTGACAGAGTTAGACAGTGAGAGAGAGAGAGACAGACAGAGAGAAAGGTCTTTCTTCCGTTGGTTCACCCCCCAAATGGCCACTACGGCCAGAACTGTGCCGATCTGAAGCCAGGAGCCAGGTGCTTATTCCTGGTCTCCCATGCGGGTACAGATGCCCAAGCACTTGGGCCATCCTCCACTGCCCCCTTGGGCCACAGCAGAGAGCTGGACTGGAAGAGGAGCAGCCGGGACTAGAACTTGGCGCCCATATGTGATGCCGGCGATGCAGGCGAAGGATTAGCCAAGTGAGCCATGGCGCCGGCCCCTGGGTAGTTTTTAACAGTCGCTAAAATAATGAATGCTGTCCTTGGTAGCCTTACACATACATTATTTTGTACACATGCAAATACACCTATATGATGAGTTTGCAGAAATGCAGTGACTAGATTAATGGGTATATGCACCTATCACTTTTGAAGAACTTGCTTAATGTCCTTCTTATGGGGTGTACCAATTACACAACCTCTAGAATTACATGAGAGAGACTGTTCGCCCCCAGAATATACATTTAGTTGAAAAAAATTCTCTTAATATACTATCTTGTACTTAGTACTCAATGAATATTTGCTTAATTAAGTCATTAATATATAACCAAATATCTACATTTTAAAACATTCTGTTACTGTTTTTTAGAATATTCATTTACTTATTTGAAAGAGTTATATAGAGAGGCAGAGAGGGAGGGAGGGAGGGAGAGAGAGGGAGAGAGAGAGAGAGAGAAAGAGGTCTTCCATCCACTGGTTCACTCCACAAATGGTTGCAATGGCCAGAGCTGTTATGATCCAAATTCAGGAGCCAGGAGCTTCTTCCAGGTGTCCCATGGGGGTGCAGGGGCCCAAGCATCTTCTACTGCCTTCCCAGGCCATAGCAGAGAGCTGGGTTGGAAGTAGAGCAGCCAGTACTTGAACCAGTGCCCACGTGAGATGCTGGCACTGCAGGTGGCGACTTTACCTGCTATGCCAAAGTGTTGGCCCCCATTTTGTTACTATTGTTTGAAATATGTATATTGATATTATATTTAACAAACTACACATATTAATATATATTTATAACCAGTCCATTCATTCATTTATTCACAAATGTTTACAGTGCTCCCATTGTATGCCTAGGACTGGAACAGCAATGCAGACAAGACATAAAAAGAGAAAAGGTAAGAGATAAGTAAAAAAGGTACATATGAGGAAAAGTAATGTAAAAAAAAAAGTACCAATATGTGGATTAGAGGGACCAGTCCATTTGAGAAAGTGACTTTTGACTTGAGACAACAAGTAAGAGGAAGCAGTCATACAAAGAGTTTGGAGGAGAACATTCTAGTAGAGGAACAGCACAGTCTTTAGGGAGGACATATCTGGAGTTAGAGGTTAGAGAGGAAGGTGAGAAACAGATCAGGTCTCTGGGTCCTGGTGAAGATTCAAATGTCAGATTTTAAGAATTGTATTTGAGAGGCAGAGAGACATAGGCAGGGAGGTAGAAGGGGGACAGAGAGAAAGGGAGGGAGGGAGGGAGAGGGGAAGGGGGAGGGGGAGGGAGAGAGAGAGAGACAGAGAGAGAGAGAAGAGAAGAGAAGAGAAGAGATCTTTAACCTGCTGGTTCACTCCCCAAATGCCTCCAACAACAAAGGCTGGAGCAGACAGAAGTCCAACCAAATCTCCCACATGGGTAGCAGGGACCCAGGTACTTAAGAAAACACATGCACCTCCCAGGGTTTTGGGCATTAGCAGGAAGCTTAGTTTGAACTGAATGAGCTGGGACTTGAAACAGGCACTCATCTATTAGATGGGATGTGGTTATTCCAAGGGGTGTCTTTAATGCTGCACCAAATGTCTGTGGCAGAATTTTAAATAGAGCCATTATAAAATATGATTTACCTTCTACAATGTCATTCTGGTGGCTGATGGGAGGAATTATCAACAGGGACAGAGGGGGCTGGTTGGGAAGCCATTGCAGCAGCTGAGATAGAATGGTGTTCCAGGTTGGAGGGGGTGATCATGGAGATAGAGACCTGGAAAAATTTGATGCGAGTTGTTGATGTAGTGGATTTGGTGACAACAGGAAATAAAAAGTCACTGAGGATAATTTCTACGTCTTGGACTTAAACCAACTGGGTGGTCAATAGTGGAAAGATTGTAGAGCTGTTCAGAACTGAAGGTTCTAGTGTGTACATGGCACATTTGAGGTTACTGTGAGACACCCAACGGAGCGTCTACTAGGAGTAGACGAATTTAGAACTCAGTGGTGAAGTCTGAGCTGTAATGTGGAATTCCCAGTGCATGGGAGGCATGTACATGCAAGGACTGCATACGATCACTTAGGAAGATTACGTAGAAGGAAGACAGGAGGAACGCTCCAAAACAAGTAATAAGCAAACACTCAATGCACAATGCTCCCCAGCATCTGTAAATCCTCCAGCATACTCATAGGTTTCCCTGCTTTAGGCCTGTTTTTGAGATGCACTAAATAACTTATTTGCTTCCTCAGAATGTCTTTTCTGCCTTTTATATGAGGGTTCTTCAAAGAAATTTGTCAGAGAACTTGTTTAAGTAGAGCTGTTTTTGTATAACTATCTTGAGGTGTTGACAAGATCGATTTGGTGACAGAAATACTGGTTAGAATTGGATATTAGGTGACAGAGAGGGTCCAGGGGTGCAAAGGTGAGAAGTGTTCAGAACAGGGACAAAGGAGCAAAGGAAGCCGTGAGACCAGGGAAGGTAGTATGTTATGGCACTTGTAGGTTTTTCATTCAAACGAGAACTTCTGAGAACAAAATTTGTAGTTCTGGGATTCCCACTTTCTTTTCCCAATGAAGAAATACTTTGTTTTCCTTTAATAAGTCACACTTATTATCTGGGTGAAGGTCTTTCATGGAGCAGCTACTCCATACTGTAGAGTTTATATCCCAGTAGATTCAATTTTCAAACAAGATATCCAGAGGCAGTGTCTGTGGTATTTTATTTTAGACTAAATGCTGCATAACATATACTAATATTTCCTTTATTCCCACTAATACTATGATTCTATTAAAGAAAATGATGAAAAACTGTTAAATAGTTGGGCCTGGTTTGTTTTAGAAAACTTCAAAATGATTTTTAATTCAATTCCATTTCCTATGGTTTTCTGTTATGCACTAGTCCATTCTATGTAAATTGAATTCCAAATAACATAAGCAAAATGTTCCCTTTTTGCTTTTAATTGATACCATAAAGGCATTTGCTATTTCCTAGTTTTGATAATGTAAAATATAACTGGGTTAATACACTAACTAGTTCAAATCATTTACTTTGGCAAAGATTCTTTGCTTGGGCAAAGCTTGTTCATGCTTCTGAGTCTTCTGGAAGGCCCATCTGTGCACTTCCTCATGAAATCCAGTTTTAGCAAAGAACTCTGCTAAGTCTGCTTAGCAAGAACCACCCCCCTATCCTCACCCTCAGTATCTGATTACCCTGGATACCTGATCAGGTTCCTCATTGGCCATTGTCCCTGGGTGTTGTCAGATCAGCCTGGCCTGTCTTCAGCAAGAATCTCGTTAAGTTGGTTTAAAGAGGATCCCCTTACGTCTAAGGGCTCCTCTTAGTAATTTCCATCCACTGACAACCTCACCCCCACCCCGCCCTGCTCTCTGGCTAGGAATTCCCTCTGGTCTGTGCTTTATTCAGCACTGAGTCCAATCTCTACCCAATGCAACAAGACACCCTTGAAGTGGATTCTACATCTATGGCAGGAATCATGACTGAAGGTTGTTTTTTTTTTTTTTTTACTATGCTTTAGCAGTATAGTATGCTTTATCATGGAATAACTTTTCTTTAACAATCTAGAACTAATCATTTGTATGTGTAAACATTTCCTAAGACTTCCCTTTCCCATTTTGGATCATTAATGTGTGTGTGTGTGTGTATGTGTTTAAATCAAGATGCTAACTATCCCCAATAAAATGTCCTATCTAATTATAAGATTTTTATTATTATTATTTTTTATTTATTTGAAAGACAGAGTTACAGAGAGAGGTAGAGCCAGAGAGAGAGAGAGAGAGGTCAACCATCCCCTGGTTCACTCCCCAGATGACCACAACGGCCAGAGCTGCACCAATCTGAAGCCAGGAACCTGGAGCCTCTTCTGGGTCTCCCACATGCATGTAGGGACCCAAGGACTTGGGCCATCTTCTACTGCTTTCCTAAGGCCATAGCAGAGAGCTGGATTGGAAGTGGATTGAATTGGTGCCCATATGGGATGCTGGTGCTGCAGGTTGGGGCTTTAACCCACTGCACCACAGCACCGCCCCCTAGTTATAAGCTTTTTAAAAAATATATTATTGAGCTATACATTTTGTTAAAAGTCACAACCTTTTCATGGTTAACAAAGGCCCTTTTCCCCTGACATTAATTCAATATTCTGTTTCATATTGATTTTCCCCAGGAAGTTCATATCATAACATATTTTATATGTATTCTAACCACTTTTCTGGATTCTTATTGAGTTGTTAAAAGAAAAGCTTAAAGAAATGCAATTAGGTATTTTTTTTTTCCTCTCATTTTCAATGTGGGAAATTTCGAACTCCATTGCCTGTTTCCTTAGGTGCTTCTTTGATTAATGATAAAACTTGTTCTCAAGGGAAAAATGTATATTATCTCAAAAATAAAAAGAAAAATAAGAAAGGAAGTAGGAGAAAGGGTGGGAGTGAGGGAGGGAGGGAGGATGGGGTAGGAAGTGTCCTTATGTACTTAAAACTGTATGTATGAGATACATGAAATTTGCTCCATTTATACAAATAAAATTTTTTAAATAAAAGAAATCAAAAAAGGGAATGGAGTGACTGCCTGCCATATACCTCTTCTGAAACTAACAATTAATCAAGGCCACTCCTGCTACATTTTCTGTATTTTTTGCTTTAGTTGGCTTGTTTTTTCCTATATTTTCTTAAGAATGTTATATGCTAATATATTTAGTATGTACCTTATTCTTTTTTTTTTTTTTTTTGACAGGCAGAGCGGACAGTGAGAGAGACAGAGAGAAAGGTCTTCCTTTGCCGTTGGTTCACCTTCTAATGGCCACTGCGGCCGGTGCACTGTGGCCGGTGCACCGCGCTGATCCGAAGGCAGGAGCCAGGTGCTTCTCCTGGTCTCCCATGGGGTACAGGGCCCAAGCACTTGGGCCATCCTCCACTGCACTCCTGGGCCACAGCAGAGAGCTGGCCTGGAAGAGGGGCAACCAGGACAGAATCTGGTGCCCTGACCGGGTCTAGAACCCAGTGTGCCAGCGCTGCAGGCAGAGGATTAGCCTATTGAGCCGCAGCGCCGGCCTGTGTACCTTATTCTTTTGTTTATTGTACTGACCATACTTCTCAGTAACTTTACTTGCAGTACTACCTGATTTACCTTGTTTTATCCTCTCAGATATCACTTGTTCTTAATGATGAACATTTGGACCTGAATTTGGGCACTCCTATATATGTAAGCAACAAGGCATTTTTTATTTGGGCCTACCTGGATCCTGACTAGGGCAAAGACTGGTTAATCCAGTTTGCTGGACATAGGAAATGCAACCAAAGATAGTTCATTTTCCAAGTGCAGTGAAGGTTGAAAATGACAAGTTAAAATCCCTTAACAAAGTTCAAACCATCAACTATATTCCTTTATACACTTTCTTTGTATAAGAGGAACACTGAAGCAAACAGTCAAAATATTATTGACTGTGGGAGGGAGGTTGGCTTCTTTCATTTTTCCAAGCTTTCACTTTCTTGTTCTTTTCAGCATCCAAAGTAGTCTGGGGACTTAGAGATTTGTTAAGGTGTCTTATATTAGCAGGTCGTGGGTCAGTGGATATGCATTTCTATAATGAACTGATTGATGACTTTACTGGTATAGTATGGGTTACTTTTGTTCCCTCTATTTTTCAGTCAAAGGCTTAGATATGAAATCTACATTTATAATTTTTAAACTGTACACTCAAGGTAGTGGCAAGATGTAATATACCACTGAATGATTTTTTTTTGCTGACATTCTGAACTAAGAAACTTGTCCAAATCTCTAAAAAAATCCAAAATCCTGAAATACACAAATTAGAGCAAATTAAAAAGACTATAAAATCTTGATATATGAAGGGACTTCAAAACTTTCATGGAAAATTTAAAATCTTTTTGAACTTACACAAGCTTACCTTCCACTCAATATTTCTAGGAACTTTTTGAAACCCCTCATACTTTAAATACTTTTATCACGAGTGTTATTAAACTGTATTTATATGAACTTTTCTTTCATTGAGCACATTCCTACACTTTCTTTTAACTTGTGGTTACTTTGCTAGAATAGTGGAGATGTCTGTCTGTCCTTCTGTATCAGTTTCCACTTATCTGCTGGGTGTGGTCGTGGGAGGCTGGTGACCAGTCAGGGCCTGAATTTCTGCCTTTCCTTGGTGCCTCACTGGCATCTGCAACAGTGCTGGGTACACAGTTGGTATTCAATAATTTGATGAACTGGTGACTGACTGCTAGTCTAAATAACCTCGGCCTTCTGATTTCAAAGCTCTCTCCAAATACGGTATGTCAGACTGAAGTGTCAAGACCCTATTTTCTAAATAGCGCTAACAATTCTCTGAGAAACTAAGGCATTCTGAAGCCATGTTCAGAAGCCGTGTTCCCCATTGTGTTGCTGGTTTTCTTCACTTGAAGGAAAAGCTCTAGTCCTTCAGCTGAGTGTACTGTTGCAACTGTAGCTAGATGGTTCGTAAGGATTGGATGTGCCTATTGGGAAATCAGTTTTCTCAGCTACAGGACACATAGAAGGGGTGAAAATGGTGCAATTGGACTACAAATGGCTGGTCCACAGAGTGTTGTATAATACTTTTGGAAGTTTACAGTGACTAAAAGAAATACATTATTGGAAATACCCAAACCCAAGCGACTAATCACAAAATGCTTCCAATGTATTTGTTGAATTAATATGTGAATAAATTGATTATTTTTCTAACATTGAGTTAGACATCTGAGCAGAGTGGATGACAACAGACAACTATGAAATTATAAGACAGTAAGTTGATGCATCGGTGCAAGAAGACATACACTTTATGAACCCACAACAATTTTAATTAGCACATTAAAATTATACATTTATATGTCTATTTTGATAAGTTTATACATTCTCAAAGGCATATCCAGTATCTTATTTGTCTCTGTAAAACAGTAAATACGAAATGTAGGTCACAGTGAATAAGCTAATGAAAAAAGAAGATGCTTTATGTAGAATGTGTCCACATCTAAAAAAAAAAAACTTACCTAGATATTTTGATACAGCAAACTTAATTTGAGCAAGACTTAATGGCTGGTGCTGGTGCTATGGCATAGCAGGTAAAGTTGCTGGCTGCAGTGCCGTCATCCCATATGGGCACCGGTTCGAGTCCTGGCTGCTCCACTTCCAATCCAGCTCTCTGCTGGAAAGCAGTAGAAGATGGCTCAAGTTCTTGGAACCCTGAACCCGCATGGGAGACCTGGAGGAAGCTCCTGGCTTCTGACTTTGGATCGGCACAGCTCCGGCTGTTGCAGCCAACTGGGGAGTGAACCAATGGATGGAAGACCTCTCTTTATCTATCTATCTCTCTCTAACTCTTTCAAATAAATAAATAAATCTTAAAAAAAGGCTTAATGGCCATAAAAAAGTGATGGCCTTTGTAGATGACTGAGACAAATGTGTGAGGGAAGTAGCTGTTTATGTACCTTCTGTAAAGTCATGCCTCTTTACTTCAAGTATTACATGGACGTGATTCAAAAAGCAACGGTATTTTTACACTGCACACAGAATAACCATTTTGAGCTATCTATTCATAGCTTCCTATAATGCTTAATTTAAAATGACTGCTAGCTCCTTAGCATGAAATCCTGAGAAAGAGATAAGGTTGACATTCAGTTTTCCAAGGCCATAAAAGGGAAAATAATGTACTACTCACTTTGTGAAGTTCTATGGAAAGACTGCTGTCAGTGGTCACATTATGCCAGGGTTCAGGAAAGAGGGTGGGCACCAGGGATACGATTTCATCTGAAATCTTGTGACCAGTAGGGAAGTTCTTGAATACTTGGTGTACATAGAACAAGAGAGTTACAACATGCATGTTGCCGAAGATGCTTAGCCATAACATATGAATTGAAAACTGTTTGTGCTGAGAACTAATCTTACAAACAGCCTTTTAAAATGTTATTTTATTTTATTTGTGTGAAAGGCAGAGTTAGAGAGAGAATGAGGGAAAGACTGAGAGAGGAGGTCTTCCATCTGCTGGTTCACTCCCCAAATGTGAAGTGGAAAGCTATACGGAGGGACAGATATACATCTCCACCATTCTAGAGAAGTAATCACAAGTTAAAACTAAGTCTTAGGAATGTTCTCAGTGAAATAAAAATTCATATGAATACAATTTAATAACATTTGTGAGAAAAGTATTTAAGGTAGGAGGGACTTTAAAAAGTCTGAAGCCAGGAGCCAGGAGCTTCCTTCAGGTCTCCCACATGGGTGCAGAGGCCCAAGCCTTTGGGCCATCTTCTGCTGTTTTCCCAGGTGCATTAGCAGGGAGCTGGATTGGAAATGGAGTAGCAGGGACATGAACTGGATCCCTTATAGGATGCCAACGTTTCAGGCAGTGGCTTTAACCAGCTCTACCACAATACTGGCCCCACAATCAGCCTTTTATAAGTTAACATTCATCTGAGAAGTTTGGAAAATTACATAGAAAAATCTAATAAAAATGTGCAGTAGATCTAAACACACATTTCTCTAAGGAGGACATCCAATTGGGCAATAGGCATTTGAATAAATGCTCAGTATCAAGAATCATCAGGGAAATCCAAATCAAAACTACAATGAGATTATCACTTCACACCAGTTAGATTGGGGATTACCAAAAAGAGACAAAAAATAGCAAGTGTTGGTGAGGATCAGATAAAAGGGAACACCTATTCCCTGCTGGTGTGAACATAAAGTTAAGCCACTTTGGAAAACAGTATGGTGTCTCCTCAAAAAACTAAAAAACAGAGCTATCATATAACACAGTGATCTACAAAAAACATTTGCACCCCCGTGTTTACTACAGCCCTCTTCACAATAGCCAAGCAAAGGAAACACCTAAGCAGCCAGTCACTGTTGAATGGATGAAGAAAATGTGGTAGGTGTATACAACACTGTTCAGCTGTGAGACATGATGAAATACTGTCCTTCACAACAACGTGGATGGAACTAGAGGTGTTACGTGAAATAAGCAAAGCACAAAATGACAAGCAGCCCAAGATTTCATGCACACATATGGCATCTGAGACAAAAGAGGTGACCTCACAGAAGTTAAAAGTAAAATGATGGTTATCAGAGGTTGAGGAGGAAAGTCGGAAGGAGAGGTGAGAAAAAGTTGATTAATTGGTACTAGGTTATATCTATCAGAAATTCTATAGTGATATTTATAATGTTAATGTACTGTGTGTTGCTGTAGAAACACAAAAAATCCTGGAATATAAAATTTTGAATGTCATCACCATAAAGAATTATATATAAGGAGATAGAAATATTTACCATGATTGGATACTATAGAGTCTATGTACATGTATTCAAACAGCATTTGGCACTGCATAAATAATTATAACTTATGTATGTCTGTTAAACTTAAAAAATAAAATAAAATGCACAGTGGCTCCTGTTGTTGACTCAACAAATTGACATTCTAGTTTATGGCACCAGTAACCATCCTAGGCTGTCGTCATGAGTTGCCAAGGCTATGGAAGCCTTCCAAGTTCCCCGACTCTGATCATATTTAGACAAGGTCATAAAAGACAGAGTGAGGATAGTAACCAATGATCCTAAGAGTGGCATTTACCAGGTTTGAACAATTATACAGCATTAAGTGGGGAAGAGGACCATCAGTACACACAGGTTGGGAGTAGAGCCATTGGTGGTAGAGTAGAGGTTATGATTACGAAGGAATGAGGCCCAAGTGCACTAGACAGGGTCTAGAACAAAGGACAGAGTCATTATTAGAGGAGCTAAGAAAGGTGCTGTCTAAGCTACAAGTAATTTTTCTGATTGAGAGGCAAATAGAACCTGACAGAAGGGGCTTGATAATAATCTGGTGGGCTTTAGGCCTTGTAAGTTAAGAGGCCCAGACCTATCTATCTCTTCACATGGGGTATATCCTAAGGGAGGTGTGAACCTCCTAGGGGGAGGCACTCTGTTGACTTTCATTACTTGGCTGGCCTGGGAGGAGAGCTGGTCAGGTAAAGGCAGGTGGCAACTCTAACAAGAAATTTACAGTTCTGCCTGCAATGTTGCTGACCCTACTTGACCATCCCCTCAGCTGCAGTGGTCACTTTGGAAGTTGGGCTGAGTGAAGGGCTTTTCAGCTTAGAGCCAATAAGATCTGTGGCTCTGACCTGGGCATCCTTCGACTCCAGGGCAGGTCCATTTCCAGTGATCCAACTCTTGGCAGAGCTGCCAGGGCTCTTCACAAGCTGACTTCTGCTGAAGCCCAGGCTTACCACATTGAAAGCCACTGCAGTGGACTGGCCTGTTGGGTCTCCTTGAGGGCAGATCACCATACAGATCAGCCATTAATAGGCCTGCCACCCATTGCTTCTGATGCCTAGCTTTCTTTTCCTCCTGGTTTGTGTTAAAGCAGACCAGAGGATGCAAGTCAAGGGAGTGCCCAAGTCCCATCTCTAATCTTCAGTGGCCTGAACTACAAGTCTATAGTCACAGGCATGTTCTGTAGGTAGTTTTTCTAAGGTAGACAATGCCCATGAGGAAAATTATATTCTCACTTTAAAACTTTCTTTCCCTTTGGTCTGAAAGGGAGGTTTTTTCTACTTACTGTATACTTCGCTGATGGCGAAGTGAATCTAGCTATGAGATTATTATTTAAGTTCTTATTTTGGCTATGCACAGGAGCCACTGTGCACTTGCTCCTCATGTGGGATCTCTGTCCTTAATGTGCTGTACATTGTGATTTAATGCTATAACTAGTACTCAAACAGTATGTTTCACTTTGTGTTTCTATGTGGGTGCAAACTGTTGAAATCTTTATACTTAATTGATCTTCTGTATATAAAGAGAATTGAAAATGAATCTTGATGCAAATGGAAGGGGAGAGGGAGTGGGGAGGGGAGGGTTGCGGGTGGGAGGGAAGTTATGGGAGGGGGAAGCCATTGTAATCCATAAGCTGTACACTGGAAATTTATATTCATTAAATAAAAGTTAAAAAAATAAATAAAATAAAAGGCCAGACACAACACAAGAGGTTAAGTCACTACTTGGGACACTTGCATTTCACACCAGAGTGCTAGTTTGAGTCTAAGCTGCTCCACTTACAATCTCGCCTTCTGCTAGTGCATCCTGGGAGGCAGCAGATGATGGCTCAAGTGTGTGGGTCCCTGCCACCCAGGTGGGAGACCAAGGTGGAATTCTGGGCTCCTGGCTTTGGTGCAGCCCAAGCCTGGGGGTTGTGGGTATTTGGGGAGTGAACTAGCAGATGGAAGATCTTTGTCTCTCTCTCACTTTGCCTTTCAGGTAGAGAAAAATAAATATATAAACATTTTGACAAAATACATAAGATTATAGAAGTCCACAAGAATAAAAGTGTGCATGTACATATAAGAAATAAAATTAGATAGTTTGTATGACTGACGATAATTTAGAAATTGCTTTTGAGGATATTCTACATTTAAAATTGGAATAGTTCTGTTTTTTAATTATTTTAATTCTACTGACCTGTGAGCAACTAATTTGTTTTATTTATGTAGACATATCACAGGTTTTTTTTTTTTTGTTTGTTTGTTTTGTTTTTCCAGGCAGAGCCAGACAGTGAGAAAGAGAGACAGAGAGAAAGAGCCATAGACAGTTAGAGAGAGACAGAAGAAAGGTCTTCCCTCCATTGGTTCACTCCCACAATGGCCGCTACGGCCAGTGCTGCACTGATCCGAAGCCAGGAGCCAGCCGCTTCCTCCCGGTCTCCCATGCAGGTGCAGGGACTCAAGCACCTGGGCCATCCTCCACTACCCTCCCGGGCCACAGCAGAGAGCCAGACTGGAAGAGGAGCAACTGGGACCAGTACCTGGCGCCCCAACCAGGACCAGAACCCAGGGTGCTGGCGCCACAGGAGGAGGACTAGCCAAGTGAGCCATGGCACTGGCCACAGGTTTTTTTTAAATTACTAGGTTTACACAAATATATATCTTCTTTTTGTATTTTGAATTGAAATGATGTAAATATTTTCAAGTAATTAATGGGAAATATGTTTTCATTTCAAGATTAAGAGGTTGTTACTTATGTAAGCAGCAATTAAAATGGAATTTGCAGTGAAAGTTTTCAGCAAAAAATTATTTTCTCGTGATGTTGAGCATGTAAATTTAATGTTTTAAAGAGTGGTGTGGAAAGGTAAGTAAAGACAGCCTGAAATTTAAGAAATATTTATTCTGTTTAAATCAGATCATGCAATTTTTTTTTTTTGGACAGGGAAACATGTTTCCTCTCCTATTAGCTTAACATGTTAGTACAATCGTGAAAAATTTTTCAGTAGATTTCCATAGAACTAGGATTTTTCTCTGGCTTTAACATATAGAGAGCCTTAAGACACAGGTGGATTGTTTTCTTTGCCAGGGCACGGATAGGATGAACAATGTTTCCAAAATATCAGTAATTCACTCAGTTGGCCTGCCAATTCTCCATTATTGTTTAGTTATTTAACAAAAATCCTGTACCGTGCATCTCCAAAAGGATGTGTTTTGTGTGTGTGTGTGTGCATGTGTGTGTGTTCTTAACACTGTTTTTGATTCAAGTTACTGGTGGATAATGAAAACTTGAGCTAGTTGTAGGACTGTATACTCTAACGTTCTATAGCTTTAATTTCTAAATTTCTTTTACGCACTTAAAAGTCTGAGTCACAGAGAGGGAGGGACAGAGAGAGAAAGAGATGTTCCATCCACTGGTTCACTCCCCAAATGGCTGGCCAGGGCTGGGCCAAGAGCCAGGAACTCCATCTGGGTATCCTGTGTGTTTTAACCAGGGCCCAGGCTCTTGGGTTGTCTTCTGCCTTCCCAGCAGGGAGCTGGATAGGAAACAGAGCGACCAGAACTCAAATCGGGACTTTGATAGGGGATGCTGGTTGCAGGTGGTGGCTTAACTTGCTGCACCACAATGCTGGCTCCAAAAGTTTTATGACTTTCTTTGCTCTGGGCTTATTTTATCTTGGGAGATAAGACCAGAAACGGCAGGGAGCAGTTTTAATTGGTCTAGAAGAAAAGCTCTCCTTTCTGGTGACTTTCAGAACCTCTGGCCCTCAGGACTGTCCCTCACAGGAGTGGGGACTTCCTTCAGTGTGCCGATTGTTCATGGTGGGCTTGTGGATCCGTGTCCAGCTCTGAATAAAGCCTCTTTCAACATCTGGTTATTTTTCATTCCTCAAGAAGATGTTCATTCTCTGCTTATTCTGGATTCCACCCCAGGAGTTTTATACGTAGAGGATCTGATCTGACTGAGTATCTAAACCAAGATTTGCAATGAACATTTGATGAACCGTAAACATAGCAATCATAAGTACATATCCTAATTATATTCCATACATGTGAATGAGATTCATGGATCAATGCTATTAATGGATGCTCTTTTTATTTATTTTTATCGAAAGGGAGAGTTACAGAGAGGAGAGAGAGAGGGTTAGAGAGAGAGATACAGAGTGAGTCTTCCATCCGCTGGTTCACTCCCCAAACAGCTGCAATGGCCAGATCTGGGCTGATCCAGCTGGACTATTTCAGGAGTCAGGAACTTCCTCTGAGTCTCCCATGTGGGTGCAGGGGCCCAAGGACTTGGGTCATCTTCCACGGCTTTCCCAGGCCATCAACAGGGAGCCCAAAAGTGGAGCAGTCAGGACTCGAACTGGTGCCCATATGGGATGTTGGCCCTGCAGGTGGCAGATTTACCCACTGTGGCACAGTGCAGGCCCCAATAGATGCGTTTCAAAAGCTGTCAAAATTGTGTCTTCAAAGGGTTCATGATCTACGTGAGGAGTGAATATTGAAGGCAAGCATTCTGGTGTGGCATAGGGAAGTATTGATTTAAGTAAAAACTGACTCAAAGTTCCAGAAAAGAAAGCACTCACTATGATTTGAGTTTACTAAATTATGGAAAAAGCGCCTGGCAAAGAAGGGCTTTAAAAAATTAATGAGGGGGCCAGTGCCGCGGCTCAATAGGCTAATCCTCCGCTTGGCGGCGCCGGCACACTGGGTTCTAGTCCCGGTCAGGGTGCCGGATTCTGTCCCGGTTGCCCCTCTTCCAGGACAGCTCTCTGCTATGGCCCGGGAGTACAGTGGAGGATGGCCCAAGTGCTTGGGCCCTGCACCCCATGAGAGACCAGGATAAACATCTGGCTCCTGCCTTCGGTTCAGCGTGGTGTGCCGGCCGCGGCAGCCATTAGAGGGTGAACCAATGGCAAAGGAAGACCTTTCTCTCTGTCTCTCTCACTGTCCACTCTGCCTGTCAAAAAAAAAAAGAAAAAAGAGTTAATGAGGGGCCAGCGCTGTGGCTCAGCGGGTTAATGCCCTGGCCTGAATCTCCAGCATCCCCTATGGGCGCCAGTTTGAGACCTGGCTACTCCAGTTCCAATCCAGCTCTCTGCTATGGCCTAGGAAAGCAGTAGAAGATGGCCCAAGTCCTTGGGCCCTTGCACCCACATGGGAGGCCTGGAAGAAACTCCTTGCTCCTGGCTTCAGATCGGTGCAGCTCCAGCCATTGTGGCCAACTGGGGAGTGAACTAGCAGATGGTCTCTCTCTGCCTCTCCTCTCTCTGTGTAACCCTTTCAAATAAATAAATAAATCTTTTAAAAAATGAATATGATTTATTACAAGTGTTTCTCAGGTGACAGAGAAATTGAGAATTATAGAATGAAGAAGAAACTGCCAGAAACAATATACTGAAGGCTTCTTGGAAAGGCAGGAAACTTAGAAGTAGCTTCTTTGATCCTTATTCCTTAGCTTATGGAAGACATTGGTCTAACAAACTTGGTTTAATAAGGCAAGGATAACATGAAGGGAAGAGGTGATGGGCAATGGGAATGATCAGTAGCTCCCAAACAGAAGTCATTATCCTAAACTGCTGTTAGATATGCAGTCTTGCAGGTTTGCTTCTAAACCGATTTAACTCCTACATGATAGATGTGAATGTCTCTCTATGCCTGCTCCTCTTGGTGTGGAGCCCAGTGAAAGTCTGGTGACTACATTCTAGAGTACAGTAGACAGTACCATATCAGAGCGCTGTAATACTTGCCTATGACCAACTTTCAAATATTCCTGATTTCAAACATGTGGGCATTCCTGTTTGAATTCCAACATCTTTTAAGGCTAAACATGATCAAGATGTTTCAGAGAATAAAAGCCAAATTATTTTAGGGTATATTGATCTGTCAAATTCTGTTTTAACAAACATCACTGCTCCATTAAAGACATTTTCCATAGTGAAGTGTCTTTCTCAAATTCATCTGCAGTAGACACTTAAGAATCTATAGAGAAGCCTTGTGCTTTGAGAAGGGAAAGCACTATTGAATTTGGTTAATAAGACGCTGGATCATGTTTTTGAAGAACCTATTGAAAATGAAGAAATTTGTCTTCTTTCTAGATGAGATTTATGTTAACAAAAGAATGCATCTCGGGGCAGGTGCTGTGGTGCAGCAGGTAAACGCTCTGGCCTGAAGCACCGGCATCCCATGTGGGTATCAGTTCAAGACCTGGCTGCTCCACTTCCTATCCAGCTCTCTGCAATGTCTGGGAAAGCAGTAGAAGATGGCCCAAGTCCTTGGGCCCCTGCACCCACATGGGAGACCTGGGGGAGGCTCCTGGCTTCTGATCGGCACAGCTCCAGCCATTGTAGCCAACTGGGGAGTGAATCATTGGATGGAAGACCTCTCTCTCTGCCTCTCCTCTCTCTGTGTAACTCTTTCAAATAAATAAATAAGTCTTAAAAAAAAGAATGCATCTGGTTTAGTAGGGAGACTATCCTTATCCTTATTACTTTACTACTGCTTTATTGCTGAATAACAGACTTCTCATCTAAAAAAAAAAAAAAAAAACAACGTAATTATCTTGATACCAGAGACATCATTTTTGCAGACAGCACAGAAATGTGAATTTGGGACACAATTCAGAGGGTGAAGGCAAAATTTGGAGCCTTTTGGTGTGTGATGAATTCTTTTGAAAAATTAAAAAATAGATAATTACTAAGCTCTTCTTAATATGTAGAAACAGGAAGCTTGAGTGACACTTGGGTTGTGTAAAATCTTATTTGTCCTCTTGTAGGGTCACATAATTTGGGTACATAACAGACTCAATGTCCATTCATTGTGTGTAAATACCAGGATCTGTCTCATTATCATTGTATATTTTTTTCTAACCTAAGAAGTTGACTCAAATCCAACACTTTTGTCCACATCACTCCCATTAAAATTAAGAACAAGTAAAAATGCTGAGAAATATGGAAATTAGAGCATTAAAAACTGAAATTTACTAGTGTCACTAATCATTATGAAACATTTAGTATGAAACATTGCATTAGTGGTGCTAAGTTTTTACATGACTGAAAAGACGTTCATATAAAATCTAAAAATTTCATATAATGCTATTTTTATCTTTTTGGCAATACTATATATTAACCTGTCACAATCCAAAAATTCATGACAGATCAGGACTAGAAAAAGATGCTAATATTATTTTACACATTACAGCCATTTCTTCTATGCTAACATTAAAGCTTGATAAAATATTAGAGTTTGATAAAACATACAATGAGAGCTGAAAGTGTTTGCTTTGGATTTTTAGTCTTCTTGCTCTAAAGAGCATTTTATTTTTTTCTCATTTAAAAAATAATTTTGGATTCGATCCATGTGAGAAAGTCTGAGGAATGTAGTCAGCAGAATTTCCAGGAGTTGCTAATCCAAACATAAAAATAATAGCAGTTTGGCTGAATGGATATTACTGATCAGGCTTACAGTGCTCTGCTCATGAGTTCCAGGTCATCTGAGATCACTTAACAATAAGAAAACACATTTTTAGACAGAGTCTAAATTATCTCAGCTTTGTTAACTTTTTGAGTTGTCTTAAGGATGTCTTGTTTAACAATCTCAGTTTACAGAAGAACCTAAAGGTTAACCCACACCTACCGGCTTTTAATCTAATGTTTTCCACATGCTGGCTTTAAAGAATTACATCTAGGGCTGGCTCCGTGGCTCAACAGGCTAATCCTCCGACTTGTGGCGCCGGCACACCAGGTTCTAGTCCCGGTCGGGGCGCTGGATTCTGTCCCGGTTGCCCCTCTTCCAGGCCAGCTCTCTGCTATGGCCCGGGAAGGCAGTGGAGGATGGCCCAAGTCCTTGGGCCCTGCACCCCATGGGAGACCAGGAGAAGCACCTGGCTTCTGCCATCAGATCAGCGCGGTGCGCTGGCCGCAGTGTGCCAGCCGCGGTGGCCATTGGAGGGTGAACCAATGGCAAAAGGAAGACCTTTCTCTCTGTCTCTCTCACTGTCCACTCTGCCTGTCAAAAAAAAAAAAAAAAGAATTACATCTAAATACACTAATTTTGTTTATAAATGATTTTGACCGTGGCTGAGAAACTAACAAGCATACTGAAAAGTGTTGATGTTAATGATTTTCCAGGAAATTCTCTGTTAGAATAAGTCAATTCACTGCTTTAAGGCCAGCATGTCTTTTATTTACAGTACAATATCTTCACTTTAAAAATCATGCTTTGCCCCCAAAAATACTTGAGTCAGTGTCCCTTAGTTAGGAAATCATTAAGTAAGGGCTAAGAGTCCAAATCTAAATCTTAATAACCTTATCTTGATGTCTTAAGATTTTCTTTCAGGGAAAATCCAAGATGGCAGAATAGGAAGGGAGCACATTGATATTCTTCGGCAAGACACAGGTTAATGAAAGTGGAGATACTGCAGGGTCAAGGAAGAGTAGGTGAAGAAACAGCAGAGGAAACTCTTCCGGAACTAGTGATTCACAGTGGACCTGCGTGGAGAGCGTGGGAGCCCAAGTTCGGGACACCAGCGGCAGACTCAACACACCAGCGCTGGAACGCGAGGTGAGCCGAACCTCCATAGCCCGAGACACCAGCGGGCAAGCGGAAAGAGGAGGCTAGAGGGAACGAGGCTTGAAACTCCATGGGGAAAAGTTCACCAGGCTAACTAGAAGAGAGAGAGGGAAAAAAAAAAAGTGACCGATACGGACACGAGTTTCTCTCTCTCCGCTCACCCCTCAAGGGCGAGCAAGACAAAGAGCAGGCGCCATTTTGGACATACGTCATAAGCAGGGCGACCTCAGGTCTGCACCAGCCCTGAGCCTAGCAGAAAAACCTGACTCTGGGGGGAGGGGTGAAATAACTGGAGATTAGCATCTAACTTGGCAACCCAGTGGGAGACTGCAGGAGAATTGGAGCCCACACCGAGGGCAGCAGAGATTCCCTGTGTGGTCCTTGGGAAAGAGCTTCCAATCTCTGGCTCCTGTGGGTATATTATTTGCCTGCTAACTACCTCCAATTACGTTCAGCTGTGTGGAATTACTTCCCTTTTGAATCAACAAAAGAAAGAGAGATTTACCGCGCCTAACCTGGGAGTGTCATCTTGACACACCCTCAACCCTGAGGAACCAAACACAGCTCTCAGTCCACACCCATCTCAAGCCTCTAAGGCTCCACTTAATCTAGAGTCATAGTATAACAAGAAAAAAAAAAAAACACCACAGTGAAGAAACCAAATATCTCCAACATGCCATACGACAAACGCAAAAACCGAGGTAACAAGAACAAGGAAGACACTATGATGCCCCCAAATGAAAAAGACACCCCAACTCAAGATTATGAAGATGATGAGATAGAAGAAATGCAAGAAGCAGATCTCAAAAAATTGATAAGAACATTAAGAAGTTCTCAAAAACAAATTCTTGAACTACAGAAATCCTTAAAGGACAAGATAGAAAATCTCTCTCGTGAAAGTGAAATATTAAGGAGGAATCAAAATGAAATGAAACAACTAGTGGAACAAGAAATGGTGATTGTGACGAGAAATCATAATGAAATGAAGAATTCAATAGATCAAATGACAAACACATTAGAGAGCCTTAAAAACAGAATGGGCGAAGCAGAAGAGAGAATATCAGACTTAGAAGACAGAGAACAGGAAAGGAAACAGGCAAACCAAAGAAAAGAAGAAGAAATTAGAAATCTAAAAAATATTGTTGGGAATCTACAGGATACTATTAAAAAATCTAACATTCGGGTTCTAGGAGTTCCTGAAGGCATGGAGAGGGAGAAAGGATTAGAAGGCATTTTCAGTGAGATACTAGCAGAAAATTTCCCAGGTTTGGAGGACAGAGGCATCTTAGTACAGGAAGCTTATAGAACCCCTAATAAACATGACCAAAAGAGATCCTCACCACGACACGTCATAATCAAACTCACCACAGTGAAACATAAAGAAAAGATTCTAAAAGGTGCAAGAGAGAATCATCAGATTACTCTCAGAGGATCTCCAATTAGACTCACAGCAGACTTCTCATCAGAAACCCTACAAGCTAGAAGGGAATGACGAGACATAGCCCAGGTACTAAGAGAGAAAAACTGCCAGCCCAGAATATTATATCCTGCAAAGCTCTCATTTGTGAATGAAGGTGAAATTAAGACTTTTCATAGCAAACAGAAACTGAAAGAATTTGTTGCCACTCATCCTGCCCTGCAAAAGATGCTTAAAGATGTGTTACACACAGAAACACAGACACATGGTCACCAATATGAAAGAAGGTAAAGGAAGGAAACCTCACAGCAAAAGATCACAGGAAGCTCAATTTCTCTTTGACATAGAATTAAACTCTGATGCACTGTTAGAGCAATGTGTTAAAGTAATCTATTATGTTCTCTTGATGTCTGTTAAATTCTAATTGTTCAAAAACAGCTGAATTTTTATTAAGAGCTATGGGTTATTTAACTATGTCCTTATTTTCAAAGACTTGAATAATCACCTTGTAACAATGATCAAATTTGGTCTATGTTATGTCATGATTTTAAGGAATCTTAGTTCAACCAGATATTTTGGATTTTGATATTGGTCTATTATGCTATGTTATATGTGCATACATATTGTATGTCCACATGGGGAAATTTTATTAAGAGTTTTATTTTAAATGGCTTTTAGATAAGATTGTCCATAAATTTAAGCTGCTAAAATCAATCAAAGATACATTTTAATTTGTGTGACTTGAATCTGTGTATCATATGTTTTAAACTTGTTGGTAGAAAGAAACTAAAAACATTTTATATGGTTGTGCTTAAGTTTACTGGTTAAACAAACTACACCATCTTAGATATTTAAGAGGTGTTTTCAAATACATGATTCTTAAAATTTATAGAAGGCATTGGACCTTCTGGTAAATGTTTTATTAAGTTCTTATCTAAGGGTTGAAATGGTTTGCTAAGTATTCATGTAATATTGCTATTGTCAGCAAGTGATCTAGGACTTGCTCCCTCATTTCTCTATTCTAAGCCCAACTTGTTCTTTCATTTCTCTATTCTCTTCAAGGTAGGGAACTAATTCTATTATGAAGGAATCTGTAGGACGCACAATTTAATCTTTAGACCTTATAAGAGATGGCTAACATTTTTCTGTAATAGCACAGCCAAAATAAGAACTTAAATAATAATCTCATAGCTAGATTCACATCGCCATCAGCGAAGTATACAGTAAGTAGAAAAAAAAAAAAACCTCCCTTTCAGACCAAAGGGAAAGAAAGTTTTAAAGTGAGAACATAATTTCCTCATGGGCATTGTCTACCTTAGAAAAACTACTACAGAACATGCCTGTGACTATAGACTTGTAGTTCAGGCCACCGAAGATTAGAGATGGGACATGGGCACTCCCTTGACTTGCATCCTCTGGTCTGCTTTAACACAAACCAGGAGGAAAAGAAAGCTAGGCATCAGAAGCAATGGGTGGCAGGCCTATTAATGGCTGATCTGTACGGTGATCTGCCCTCAAGGAGACCCAACAGGCCAGTCCACTGCAGTGGCTTTCAATGTGGTAAATCTGGGCTTCAGCAGAAGTCAGCTTGTGAAGAGCCCTGGCAGCTCTGCCAAGAGTTGGGTCACTGGAAATGGACCTGCCCTGGAGTCGAAGGATGCCCAGGTCAGAGCCACAGATCTTATTGGCTCCAAGCTGAAAAGCCCTTCACTCAGCCCAACTTCCAAAGTGACCACTGCAGCTGAGGGGATGGTCAAGTAGGGTCAGCAACATTGCAGACAGAACTGTAAATTTCTTGTTAGAGATGCCACCTGCCTTTACCTGGCCAGCTCTCCTCCCAAGCCAGCCAAGTAATGAAAGTCAACAGAGTGCCTCCCCCTAGGAGGTTCACACCTCCCTTAGGATATACCCCATGTGAAGAGATAGATAGGTCTGGGCCTCTTAACTTACAAGGCCTAAAGCCCACCAGATTATTATCAAGCCCCTTCTATCAGGTTCTATTTGCCTCTCAATCAGAAAAATTACTTGTAGCTTAGACAGCACCTTTCTTAGCTCCTCTAATAATGACTCTGTCCTTTGTTCTAGACCCTGTCTAGTGCACTTGGGCCTCATTCCTTCGTAATCATAACCTCTACTCTACCACCAATGGCTCTACTCCCAACCTGTGTGTACTGATGGTCCTCTTCCCCACTTAATGCTGTATAATTGTACAGACCCGGTAAATGCCACTCTTAGGATCATTGGTTACTATCCTCACCCTGTCTTTTATGACCTTGTCTAAATATGATCAGAGTCGGGGAACTTGGAAGGCTTCCATAGCCTTGGCAACTCATGACAACAGCCTAGGGTGGTTACTGGTGCCATAAACTAGAGTGTCAATTTGTTGGGTCAACAACAGGAGCCACTGTGCGCTTGCTCCTGATGTGGGATCTCTGTCCTTAATGTACTGTACATTTTGATTTAATGCTATAACTAGTACTCAAACAGTATGTTTCACTTTGTGTTTCTATGTGGGTGCAAACTGTTGAAATCTTTAGTTAATGTATACTAAATTGATCTTCTGTATATAAAGAGAATTGAAAATTAATCTTAATGTGAATGGAAGGGGAGAGGGAGCGGGAGAGGGGAGGGTTGCGGGTGGGAGGGAAATTATGGGAAGGGGAAGCCATTGTAATCCATAAGCTGTATACTGGAAATTTATATTCATTAAATAAAAGTTAAAAAAAAAGATTTTCTTTCAGTAATTAATTGTGTATCAGCACATAAAAAAATTTTGACTAATGCAGAAGAAGGTCTGGTGAGAGTTTGATAAAATTCTTAGGAAGAAAATGTATGTGAAAGAGTTGGGGGAAGAGATGTGGGGGTGGAAACATAATTACCATCTGAATCAACTTCTTTTATTTTGAAAAATTCACAGAATGAATCCTATAGTCAGCTATTCCTCTTTGCTTAGGGAAAACGCGGGGGTCTCCTAAAACCTGGGGTTCTCTGATGACTGAGACCCCAAATGCTTTGTTTCAGACATTGCTTCTGTGAGATCATCTTTTGGAGACTGACACAACTGTTGGCACCCTGTTCTACTTCTGCCCATGGGAATTAATGAGGCAATGCTGGTGTAATGCCACAGAGAATATAGATTGCTTGCTAGCAACATGCACACTGCAATCCTGCCCGATATGTGTCAGAGGAAACCAAAAATCTTCACGGTAGGAGTGGTATCCCACAGACATGATGAACTGCTGGCTAAGGGGCTGTCAGTTAAGTGCCAGGCTCAGAGCTATGCTCAGAGTTACAGACACCTAGGACTGGAGCTACAAGGGCAGGCACTGGAGTGTGCCTAAGAAGGTATTTGGGTCATGGGCAGTAAAGCAAACTGAAGAGCAATGTTACTGTAATCAAAAGTAAGGTTGTTTCTTTTAAGATCTCTGTAAACCCTGAGCATTTTGTGTTTCCATACTAATTTATATCTGTTACTCCAATGGACTTGATATACTTACTACATAGAGATGCCGAAGTAAAAACAATTTTAACAACTGGATGCCTACTTTGTGCTCGATGGTGTATTAACACTATCACATGAGTTCTGGTGCTCCATTTCAGAGGAGACAATTAGGCACAGAAAATGTAAATAACTTACCCAGAGTGACATGGCTAGAAAGCGTCAGAGCCAAGAGGTAATCCAGGCTATCTGACTCCAATCCTGCACCTGCTGGATAATATGTTTATACTCAACTTGCAGTTACTAGAAGTCAGCCAGGCACACATCAGCACCTACTTTTCTGTTTTGAGTTAGCTCATGGAGCATATTTAACAGGGAGATTGCAGACAGTGGACATGCTAGGATGCTTTAATTAACTCTCCAATCAGTGTGGCTATCCCACGTTCATGATAAAGACAGGGCATTCCCTAAATGGCCTCCATGACCAGAAATTCTGAGGCTCATTTTGGAAAAGATTGTTTGTGTCCTAAGGTAGTGCTCAAGGAAGATCATCAAGATTCACAGAAAGGCCTAAAATCAAACAGTTTATTGAGTGTTCACTAGATGTCCATCTCTCTCCTGGGACCTTTAATTAGAGCAATGAACAAAGAGAAAGTTATCAGGGAGTGAGAAGAGAAGCATGTGAGCAAATAGGTAAGATAATTCGAGATAACAGTGATTGATGTGAGGCAATACAGTACGATGGATTCATAGGTGACTGGGGTTGCAGCTGTGTGAGTACATGAAGTAAGGTGATGGTAAAGCAAACTGCAGAAATTAGTATCACATAATAGGAAACAGTGGAGACCAATCTGCACTTCCACACCTTTCAGTCCTGTTGTCATGACTTTCCATTAATTTCTAATGATACTCTTTCAGATGTAAGATATTTGCCTCGGCCTAAGGCCCAGGTGTGTGATGCTGGTGCTGCCCTCCTCCTCCCCGCTGTCTGTCAGGCCACTGCTGAGTGTCCCGGCCCAGAGTCAAGGGCCACTGCTGAGTGTCCTGGCCTGGAGTCACAGGGATCCCAGATGCCAACACACTCAAGAGTGTTTCCCTTTGCTACCATCCTTCCATTTGATTTCAACCAGGCTGGACTTTTTCTCTTCTGTAATTTACTAACTCCCCACCTCCTTTTGTTTTATTTATTGATTTTTTGCATGCTGCCTGCCTTTCATTTAGAACTGCCCTGCTGTTTGGAAGGGCGTGTGGAAGCAATGCACCTGTAGCACCTTTAGGTCGCAGAAAACCATTTTAGTTTAGAATGACTGTCAGGAGTGTCAACCAGGCTTCCAATGAATATTTCCTAGATGAGTGCATACGCTGTAATGTTAATATAAGAGATGACCCATGCTGACTTAGTTTATGTGCCATAGTTCTGTTGTGGCTGATCCTGCATTCATCTTTAGGAAGGTGATACAATCAATACATAACTCGGGAAGTGGGGACCCAAGGTTATCATCCTTTCTCCTGTTGACCTGTTGCCATTCTGAGAGTCGTTTTGCCATTAATGGTGCCAGCCTGTGTTTCCTCTGTCATAAAGCGATGTGATAGCAACACATACTGTGGAAACAAGGGAAACTTCACGCTAGCACCTGACATTGCTGCATACTCTAAGCTAGGGGCACAGATGAGTACCTTCAGCAGTGCTGGGATAGGTGCTTGCTTGGCCTGGTGGGTGGTTAGGATGCTAGTTAGGATGACCACATTCCACATTGGAGTGCCTGGGTTTGGTGCCCAGCTCTGGCTCTGGATTCCAGCTTCCTGGCTAATGCAGACCCTGGGAGGCAACAATATGGCTAAAGTAATTGGGTCCCTGGCAGCTATGTGGGAGACCTGGATTGAATTAGCAGCTTTGGCCCTGGCCTGCCCTGCCATTGTGGGAACTCGGGGATTGAACCAGTTAATGGGATTGTGCTGTCACTTTTGCTCTCTCACTCAAATATGAGGATGATACTAGTGATAGTAATGAAGACTATGATAGCTATATGTGAATTGCAACTGCGGATGCTGAGTTACTGTACCATGTCTAATTCTTACTCCCATTCTTGTCCTATCCTTTTGCTTTGATCTCTATGGCAGATTTCTGAAAGCGCTAGAGGTGTATAGAACTAGAGCGTGACTTACAACATTATGAAGAAACTGTCTATAATGTTTTTGTAGGAAACCATATGATTAAATATATGTGGTTTGGCTATTTAAAAATGGAAGCTTTGTGAGCTGGTCAAGAGGGTCTCTGAATGTTCGGTTTTAATTATTGTTTTCTTTCTTTCTTTCTTTTTTTTTTTTTTTGACAGGCAGAGTGGATAGTGAGAGAGGGACAGAGAGAAAGGTCTTCCTTTTTGCCGTTGGTTCACCCTCCAATGACCGCTGCGGCTGTCTCATCACACTGATCCGAAGCCAGGAGCCAGGTGCTTCTCCTGGTCTCCCATGTGGGTGCAGGGCCCAAGGACTTGGGCCATCCTCCACTGCCTTCCCGGGCCATAGCAGAGAGCTGGCCTGGAAGAGGGGCAACCGGGATAGAATCCGGTGCCCCGTCCGGGACTAGAACCCGGTGTGCCAGCGCCGCAAGGCGGAGGATTAGCCTGTTAAGCCATGGCGCCAGCCTAATTATTGTTTTCTTTCTTGCATGCTACTAGAAAAAAAAAGATATTTGCCTCGGTAAGTTAAAATCTTCTTGGATGGTTTCTCTGTAAGTAGCTAATGCACAAAGGAGATGTTTCATAGGAAAACAATTTGTGAACTATAAACCCTATGCATATGTGAACTGATAAAAATGCCACCTTTCTTCCAGGACTTTCATTGTTGTCCTTCTGATTTAAAGTCAAGACTACTGCTTCTACTTGCATTATGGCATCCAGTCATAAAGAAGGAATGATTTTGACTCTGGGCAGTGGCATTACTTTCTAGTAGCAAAACTACTCCTTTAATCAGTTGGGTTGTGATTTTAGAATGGGGATACTATTTGGTTTCTGTGCATTTTAATTAGTGCACTATGCATATGATAAATATGTATTCACAGTGACCAAATCCTAGACAGACATTTCTCAAAGTGTTATTAACTCCAGGTCATCTTACAGTATTATGAAACAGTGTACTTTATCCACAATGGAACAATATATTTGCATCCTCCAAGATCTTTCTTAGGCTAATTGGTGGCATTCAACTGTTCAATAGTCTGACATATCCTGATTCTACTGCTACAGTATTTATCAAGTTTGATTGTCACTGGCATTAAGTTGTAAAATTCAAGGAACTTAGAAAACTTCTTCCTGGCAGACTAGAACACTGGAATAGCTACCGGAAATCCATATTCTCTTGTGTTACAAAGATTTTGATAATGGCTAAAAAAAAAGAGTGCATATAATAACTCCAAATTTTTCTGTCATTCCTGTCTAACCTAGGGGGAAAACCAAACCAAACCACACCCAAACAAAACAAAACAAAGCAAGCGCTCATGAATTCCACCACCCAGAGGCACAATCTCACTAAAAGCCTCAGATCTAACTCAGACCTAATTATTTGTTTCTAGACTCTTTCCTCTACCTAAACCTTACCACTACATTAATAGGTCTCTGTAAAATAAAAGCAGAATACAATGGAAGAAATGGTGCATCTCAGATACTACTTAAGAAGAGGTTTCTAAGGAAACCCAAAGACAACAGGGGAGACCAGGCAAAGATACCAGAAAATTTTAGGCTCCAATACCTATAGCTACAGCAAATAATAAATAGCCTAGCTCCTCTCATATTAGACACATTTACCTCAGTTCTTTTTGCCCATTAAATCATGGTCAACTTTTAATGAAAAATGACTAAATATAAGTGAAGACAAAAAATAGCTTGAAGATAAAGAGGAAGCATCAGACCAGACTCAGACATGGTAGAATTGTTGGTATTATCAGGTCAGGAATTAAATACAACTATGATAGTTTGGTAAGGGCCCTATTGGAGAAAATGCACACCATGCAAAAACGCGGGTAATGTGATGAGAAAAAAACTTTAAATATCAAAAGGAAATTCTGGCCAGCGCTGCGGCTCAATAGGCTAATCCTCTGCCCAGCGGCGCGGCACACGGGGTTCTAGTCCCGGTCAGGGCACCGGGTTCTGTCCCAGTTGCCCCCTTCTAGGCCAGCTTTCTGCTGTGCCCCGGGAGTGCAGTGGAGGATGGCCCAGGTCCTTGGGCCCTGCACCTGCATGGGAGACCAGGAGAAGCACCTGGCTCCCGGCTTCGGATCAGCGCGGTGTGCCGGCCGCAGTGCGCCGGCAACGGCGGCCATTGGAGGGTGAACCAATGGTAAAGGAAGACCTTTCTCTCTCTCTCACTGTCTACTCTGCCTGTCCAGAAAAAAAAAAAAAAAGGAAATGCTAGAAATCAAATCACTGTAACAGACATGAAGAAGGCCTTTGATGATCTCATCAACAGAAAAGACATAGGCAAGTTAGGAATCAGCAAGCTTAAGAAGTGTTAATAAAAACTTCTACAACAGAAACACACAAAAAAAGACTGAAGTATGACACAGAGAGAACAGAATACCCAAGGTAAAACAAGAAAGTGTAACACATTCATAATGGGAATATCAGAAGGAGAAGAGAGCAAAAAACAAAGGAAATATTTAAAGATCATTGGTTAAAATTAGCTGGGAAATGACAATTTGCGATGCAACAATTTTGAACAGCCCTTGTCTTGACTGTCTTTTTACAAGGTCTTCCATCATACTGGATTAGTGACATACCTTGCACCAGCATGACCTTCTGTTAACAAATTATATCAGCAGTGACTCTCCCAGATGACATTCACAGAAGGTTAGGACTTCAACATATAAATTTGGAGTGATGCAATTAAATCCATAATAGACATCCAATCACAGATCCAGGAAGCACAGAGAACACAAAGCAGGATAAATACCCCAAAATCTAAACCTATGTACATCATAAAAGGGTCAAAGACAAAGAAAAAAACTTGCAGAAAACCAGAGAATAAAACACCTCATCTATAGATGAAAAGAAAAAGAATTACACTGGAATTTTTTTTTCAGATACCATGAAGCAAGAAGAGTGGATCAAAATATCTAGTGGTAAGAAAAAGTACTGGCAAATGAGACTTTTTAATACTCAACAGAATTATTCTTCAGAAATGAAAACCTTTCTTAAACAAAATTTGTGGGAGTCTGTCTCCAGTAGTCCTGCCTTGAAAGAAATATTTAAAAAAGTTCTTGAGAGAAGGAATACTTGATGGATCAGATGTATTTATATGGAAAGACCTGAGAGAAAGAATAAAAAGAAGTCTTATTTTTATTATTTATTTATTTATTTATTTATTTTAAACTTTTATTTAATGAATATAAATTTCCAGTGTACAGCTTATGGATTACAGTGGCTTCCCCCTCCCATAACTTCCCTCCCACCCGCAACCCTCCCCTCTCCCGCTCCCTCTCCCCTTCCATTTGCATCAAGATTCATTTTCAATTCTCTTTATATACAGAAGATCAATTTAGTATAAAGGTTTCAATAGTTTGCACTCACATAGACACACAAAGTGAAACATACTGTTTGAGTACTAGTTATAGCATCAAATCAAAATGTACAGCACATTAAGGACAGAGATCCCACATGAGGAGCAAGCACAGTGGCTCCTGTTGTTGACCCAACAAATTGACACTCTAGTTTATGGCACGAGTAACCACCCTAGGCTGTCGTCATGAGTTGCCAAGGCTATGGAAGCCTTCCAAGTTTGCCGACTCTGATCATATTTAGACAAGGTCATAAAAGACAGGGTGAGGATAGTAACCAATGATCCTAAGAGTGGCATTAACCAGGTTTGAACAATTATACAGCATTAAGTGGGGAAGAGGACCATCAGTACACACAGGTTGGGAGTAGAGCCATTGGTGGTAGAGTAGAGGTTATGATTACAAAGGAATGAGGCCCAAGTGCACTAGACAGGGCCTAGAAAAAAGGACAGAGTCATTATTAGAGGAGCTAAGAAAGGTGCTGTCTAAGCTACAAGTAATTTTTCTGATTGAGAGGCAAATAGAACCTGATAGAAGGGGCTTGATAATAATCTGGTGGGCTTTAGGCCTTGTAAATTCAGAGGCCCAGACCTATCTATCTCTTCCCATGGGGTATATCCTAAGGGAGGTGTGAACCTCCTAGGGGAAGGCACTCTGTTGACTTTCATTACTTGGCTGGCCTGGGAGGAGAGCTGGCCAGGTAAAGGCAGGGGGCATCTCTAACAAGAAATTTACAGTTCTGCCTGCAATGTTGCTGACCCTACTTGACCATCCCCTCAGCTGCAGTGGTCACTTTGGAAGTTGGGCTGAGTGAAGGGCTTTTCAGCTTAGAGCCAATAAGATCTGTGGCTCTGACCTGGGCATCCTTCGACTCCAGGGCAGGTCCATTTCCAGTGATCCAACTCTTGGCAGAGCTGCCAGGGCTCTTCACAAGCTGACTTCTGCTGAAGCCCAGATTTACCACATTGAAAGCCACTGCAGTGAAATGGCCTGTTGGGTCTCCTTGAGGGCAGATCACTGTACAGATCAGCCATTAATAGGCCTGCCACCCATTGCTTCTGATGCCGAGCTTTCTTTTCCTCCTGGTTTGTGTTAAAGCAGACCAGAGGATGCAAGTCAAGGGAGTGCCCAAGTCCCATCTCTAATCTTCGGTGGCCTGAACTACAAGTCTATAGTCACAAGCATGTTCTGTAGTAGTTTTTCTAAGGCAGACAATGCCCATGAGGAAAATTATATTCTCACTTTAAAACTTTCTTTCCTTTTGGTCTGAAAGGGAGGTTTTTCCTACTTACTGTATACTTTGCTGATGGCGAAGTGAATCTAGCTATGTGATTATTATTTAAGTTCTTATTTTGGCTATGCTATTACAGAAAATGTTAGCCATCTCTTTTATAAGGTCTAAAGATTAAATTGTGCGTCCTACAGATTCCTTCATAATAGAATTAGTTTCCTACCTTGAAGAGAATAGAGAGATGAAAGAACAAGTTGGGCTTAGAATAGAGAAATGAGGGAGCAAGTCCTAGATCGCTTGCTGACAATAGCAATATCACATGAATACTTAGCAGTTTCAACCATTAGATAACAACTTAAGAAAACATTTACCAGAAGGTCCAATGCCTTCTATAAATTTTAAGAATCATGTATTTGAAAACACCTCTTAAATATCTAACATGGTGTAGTTTGTTTAACCAGTAAACTTAAGCACAACCATCTGAAATGTTTTTAGTTTCTTTCTACCAACAAGTTTAAAACATATGATACACAGATTCAGGTCACACAAATTAAAATGTATCTTTGATTGATTTTAGCAGCTTAAATTATGGACAATCTTATCTATAAGCCATTTAAAATAAAACTCTTAATAAAATTTCCCCATGTGGACATACAATATGTACACACATATAACATAGCATAATAGACCAATATAGCATTTTTAATAATAGCTTTTAAAATCTTTAACTCTTTTTGATGATAGTTTTACATAATAATATTAAAAAATATACTCAGAAATACACATATTATAGTTTATGGATAAGTGACATGAATCTATGTGGTATCAGATGGTAGAGATGAATTTGAGAACTCTGTTATAACATACCTGTACTACCTGCAAAGTGATAGGATGGTACATGTACCACCAGAGAAGTGACAGACTCTTGTTCTTTTAATCAATAAATTGCCACATTTAATCCCTCCTGCAGTGCCCTGTGAAAGGGTCACAGTAACAGTTATATAACTGTATGAAGATATGATTCTTGATACAGAATCAAAAGTTATTTTCAATTTCCTTTTCTACAATGGCTATACTTAAAATGTACTTTTCTTCCAGTGAGAATTAAAACCTAGTGTTCATTAAATTGAACTTAAATCAGAATTCCTGGCCTGAATTAGACTTCAAATCATACTGTAAATATATACATTTCATAAAATTTATTGATCACCATCCAATTATTCCAAAAGGTTCTTTTGTGTTTTTCTAATTCCTCTTTGCTCAATTCACTGCCAAAAGTATCCCAAATTCCAGAATTCTTTCCAATCTTTTTCTTAGGTGATTTATGCTTTGATTTTTAGCCTTCCCCCGCTCAGCATCTGATTCTGAACAGACTTATGTCTCCTCTTCACGTGTTTTTTAACATCTTGTAACTTCTCTCAGACTCAGTGCTGGAAGAACATTCTGAAGCTGAATGTGACTCTGACTTCTGTCTTTTTTCCCCTTTGACTGGCTGTCATCATCATTGAATCTAGCTCTGACCAAGAGGGGGAAAGTTTCCTATGATGGTTTTTCTGTTAGGCTGTTTCTTGGCCTTTGAATGATGATGCTGACATTCCTGCTCAAGCACATGCATAAAATATTTAAATAATCTCTTTATTTCAGACTCTAGGTTATATCCACAAATGCTGGTTCTTTTACACATCTCTCCAGGACAGCTTCCCAGAAAGCATCCAACTCTATGCAAGGAGTAGCTTGTTTCACATACTCTTAAATGCAGATTATTTTCATTTAATCTTTGGAGCCTCTGTTTTATCTCTTTCACATTCATGGGCTTCTGCCTTTTCTAATAAACTATTGGAAACTAACTTGATATTCCTGCATCTAACATAGTTGATTTTTTTTTTTGGACAGGCAGAGTGGACAGTGAGAGAGAGAGACAGAGAGAAAGGTCTTCCTTTGCCGTTGGTTCACCCTTTAATGGCCGCTGCACTGCGGCCGGCACACCGCGCTGATCCGATGGCAGGAGCCAGGTACTTATCCTGGTCTCCCATGGGGTGCAGGGCCCAAGGACTTGGGCCATCCTCCACTGCCTTCCCGGGCCATAGCAGAGAGCTGGCCTGGAAGAGGGACAACTGGGACAGAATCCGGCGCCCTGACCGGGACTAGAACCTGGTGTGCCGGCACCGCTAGATGGAGGATTAGCCTGTTGAGCCATGGCGCTGCCTCATAGTTGATCTTTTAAGTTGAACTAATTATTGCCACAAGATCTTCAAAAGTAGTATTCATTTCAACTGCAAGTCCTTTATCCCTTAGAATGTTCTTTATTATCTTTTTCTCATGATGAATCTATGGCTTAAGATCCGCAACACAAAACTTGAAAGGATCAAGTGCAGTGGATCCAGGCTGTCCAAACATATTGGTCAATCTAACGGCAGAATAGTTGGGTGTAATTGCATCCAAGATGGCATAGAATATAGTTGTCCATGTTCATGCAATTCATCTAATAATACCTGAAAAGGTTCCCTATTTTTATGTTGTCAACTACTCTCAGTAAACTCTTCTGTTTTCTTCTTCTCCCTCTTCTAAAGGCCACACATATTCTCCAAAGCAAATTAATGCACCTTCCTTGTCCATGTTCCATAACTCCCTATCTTCTGCAAAGTTGGATTATCCATCAGAAACTGCTGGGCTTCAGACCAAGCAGAAGAATATGCTACATTAGCCATGTTGTTGAGTATGTTTTTTAAGGCCTCTCAATTCCTTTTTTTTTTTTTTTTTTTTGGATAGTGGATAGTGAGACCAGGATAGTGAGAGAGAGACACAGAGAGAAAAGTCTTCCTTTTTGCCGCTGGTTCACCCTCCAATGGCCACTGCGGCTGGTGCATCTCGCTGATCCGAAGCCAGGAGCCAGGTGCTTCTCCTGGTCTTCCATGCAGGTGCAGGGCCCAAGGACTTGGGCCATCCTCCACTGCCTTCCCGGGCCATAGCAGAGAGCTGGCCTGGAAGAGGGGCAACCGGGATAGAATCCGGCGCTCCTACCGGGACTAGAACCCGGACTAGAAGCACCGCAAGGCGGAGGATTAGCCTGTTAAGCCACGGCGCTGGCCTCAATTCCTTTTTTATATCTGTTTTGATTGCTCCTTTCCATTTTTTTTTTTGAAATACAAAACATCTTCATAGATTTCAAGACAGTCACATTCTGATATTGCATCCTAGACTTCCATCTCTCCTAAGAGGGGCTCTGCTTTTTGGTGTCTGGTTGTAGAAGTCTTTTTGTCATGATTTTCAAGGAAATGCTGAAATCATTCCTCAGCCTTTTCGTATTTTGATCTTGCTTCTCCTTCCTCTTTTTCTATTTGGAATTTATAGGCTTTAATGGCAGGCTTTTTTAATTTAATTTTTTTATTTATAAAAAGGAAACATTTCAGGCATTTCATATATACATTTTTAAAAAATGATTATTACATTATATTGTTGCTCTAGTCTTTTTAAAGGATATTTTAATTTGCATAATTATTTTAAAAACATTTTATTTACTATTTATTTGAAAGGTGGAGTTAGAGAGGCAGAGGCAGAGGCAGAGAGAGAGAGAGAGAGAGAGAGAGAGAGAGAGGTCTTCCATCTGCAGGTACACTCCCCAAATGGCCACAATGGCCAGAGCTGGGGGGATCTGATGCCAGGAGCCAGGAGCTTCTTGTGGATCTCCCACATGGGTGCAGTGGCACAAGGACTTGGGCCAACCTCTTCTGCTTTCCCAGGCCATAGCAGAGAGCTGCATTAGAAGAGGGGCAGCTGGAACTAGAACTCATGCCCATATGGGATGCCGGCACTGCAGGTGGCAGCTTTACTTGCTACACCACAGCGCCAGTCCCCACTTACACAGTTTTAAGAGCAGAATGCTATTTTCCATCCTACCTTCCCTCCTCCCTCCTTCCTTCTCTTTTTTTTTTTTACAATGACACAGTTTTGATTTTGTTTATAATCACAAGCATAAACCACTACTAAATAAAGAATTCTCCATGTAGTAAAAATTAAACCACTGTTCCTTGGGGCTGGCACTGTGGGGCAGTGGGTTAAAAGCCCCAGCCTGCAGTGCTGGCAACCCATATGGGCGCTGGTTCGAGTCCTGGCTGCTTTTCTTTCGATCCAGCACTCTGATACGGCCTGGAAAAGCAGAAGACAGCTCAACTCCTTGGGCTACTGCACCCATGTGGGAGACCTGAAGAAGCTCCTGGCTTCTGGCTTAGGATCAGCTCAGCTCTGGCCTTTGCAGTTATTTGGAGAGTGAACCAGTGGAATGGAAGACCTCTCTCTCTCTCTGGCTCTACCTCTCTCTTTCAAACAAATAAAAATAAATCTTTAAAAACAAATAAACCACTGTTCCTCAGACAGTATAAACAGTAACCAAATCTCAGAATGTGAATTTTGCTCACATACATGACATTTTTCATACTCTATATATTAGTTACCACAAATCTGGGAAAACATATGGTATTTTTGTTTTGGGTTGCTAGCGTATTTCACCAAGCTTAATGGTCTCCAGTTGCACCCATTTTGTTGCGAAAGATAGGCCTGATTTTTTTTTTCCTTCAACTTTGCTAAAGCACTGTATCACTGATCATTAATGATCACCTTCACAGCTTATTTCCATGAAGCACTGGATTGCACCCATTTTTTCTTCAATAATTGTTTATACCCTTGGTTTCCCTCCTCCTTTGATTTCCAAGTGTGTGTGTGTGTGTGTATATAATTTTTTTTTCTCCTGGTTAGTTTTCCTCCTCTCCTGTTTTGGGAGTAAAACAAGCTACAGCTTCCTGCTTAGATGTTTCTATCCCAGTATTACTGGATACTTGAACACTGTGGTTCTGAATATCAGGGTAGTACTAGTAAGTCGTGCTTGTTTTTCAGTTGGAATAGTTGAAATATTTTCATTATGTACACCAGAGGCAACAATAGAAGTAACTTCAGACTCAGGAAACAACTAGAACATTTCCATCCAGAGTATTAGAAGTACGAGCAGAAACACCTGGCACTGGCGGCAGGAGCAGCAGCTGCTGCTGCACGCTCACTGCAGTTGGAATTTCTGTTGTAAGAACTGGGGCTGCTGAAGCTGTGGTGCACTCTTCTTGCTGACTGATTTCTTCATCTTTGATCATCTCTGATCAGGTTTTGATTCTTTAAAAAGACAACTAGCAACGGGCCGGCGCCGTGGCTCACTTGGCTAGTCTTCTGCCTATAGCGCCGGCTTCCCATATGGGTGCTGGTTTCTAGTCCCGGTTGCCCCTCTTCCAGTGCAGCTCTCTGCTGTGGCCCAGGAAGGCAGTGGAGGATGGCCCAATTCTTAGGGCCCTGCACCCGCATGAGAGACCAGGAGGAAGCACCTGGCTCCTGGCTTCCAATCGACGCAGTGCCGGCCTTGGCGGCCATTTTGGGGATGAACCAACAGAAGGCAGACATTTCTCTCTGTCTCCAACATCTTATACTGTGATTCAGCCACTGGATGTATAAAGTATGATATATCCACAAAAGACATCAAGCAATGAAATGCCACCTAGAACATAATCAATTGTGAAGAGTGAAGAGCATCAATAACTCCAGATGGCTGCTACTAAATGATTAAATATGACAGCTTCCTTTTCAAGAACTAGCCCTCACTAACCTGACTGCCATCCTGTTCCCTCAAGAATATCTTACGTATATTTAGAAGTAGAACAAATTAGGTAAGATTGTCTCCACTTTCATATGCAAATGTAATTTAACTAAATTTAAAAAAAAATTTAGTTAGCATTATCTGTTAGGAATCCATTCCTGAAGAAATGAAACTCTGTGGCAAAGCTTGCAAGAGAAATGGCCTAACCCCAAACCGTTGTTACAACTATGTAACCGCTGCTGCCATGACTATGGGCCTGAAGGGAGGGAACATAGGCGGGGCTAACCTAAACAAGTGTATAAGAAGACCCTCAGATGCTTGTAAATTGGAGCACTACTCAGCCTCCCTCCCCGGTCCTTAGAGCCCAGCGCCCGTGGGGAAAAGCTCCTGGTCTGTAGAGCCTAGTGCCCACAGGAGCCAGCTGATGGCCTTCCCTCCTAGTGCCGGTGTAACAATAAAAAGTGTTTAACCTGATTCTTCTCAGTCTCCTCTGTGACCCCTTCGTCAGCGTCCTGGCCAGTTCTTGGTGGCAGGAAAGCTGAAATTATCATTAAGTCTTAATGCTAAAATTGAGTAACATGGGAATAAATATGGCTTACACTGGAAAAATCATTTACTGTGTGATAGAAGCACCAAAACCATTTGTAAATTCAGGCTGCATGAGCTGGAAAGAAGGAGTAATGCAGGAGGGCCATAATAGATCTCTCATGCCTTCATTTAATATCAGATTCCTCACATCTCATCATCGACCCCTTCTTCGATGGAAATGCAAGTAGGAAAAAAAATGTTAAAATGGAAATTCTGGGGCCAGCGATGTGGCATAGTTGGTAGGGCCACCACCTGCAGTGCCGGCATCCCATATGGGTGCTGGTTTGAGTCCTGGTTGCTTCACTTCGATCCAGCTCTCTGCTATGGCCTGGGAAAGCAGAAGAGGATGGTCCAAGTCCTTGGGCCCCTGCACCCACCTGGGAGACCTGAGGGAAGCTCCTGGCTCCAGATAGATGCAGCTCCAGCTGTTGTGGCCACGTGGGGAGTGAACCAGCAGATGGAAGACTTCTCTCTTTCTCTGCCTCTGCCTCTCTGTAACTCTGCCTTTCCAATAAGTAAATTAATACACATTAAAAACAAAGCCTGAAATTCTTATTCTCCATGATATTCATAGACTTTTTGCCTCACAAAGCCTACTGTTTGAGTTATCCTACTAGGCATATGTGTGTCGTCTCCCTGAAATTGAGTATAAGCCAACCTACTTGAGGATTAAGGCCAGCTCTCAACAGACCACACCTTCCATTTTCTAAACCACATACAAATTTCAACATTAAAGTAATTCAAAATATACAATGGCTACCCTTAATTCAAGCAAGCTAACAGAATATATACATTATGTACCTCTCAATGCATACTAACCTCTGTATCTATGGTTTCAAAGTTATCACAATAGCTTAAATCTAATTTTACAACATCAGGGCCATAGCAAAAAAATCTCAAGATGTTTTAATAATTTAAGTAAATATTTATCTTTGCCCTTAATATGCTTTCTTTCAAATGCTTCTACAACAGGTAAACCTTTACAAGGGACTCTATGCCAATGGTTTTCACTCTATTTCAAATTGTATCCACAGAGTAAAACTCCAAATGAGATACATTTTCTATCCCAGCAGCAGAGTCTGGAACTGTTCTGTATAAAGTAAGTGAACCAAATGTTTGCCAGTAGTGCGTGGAAATCTGTGACAGATATCAATGTAGACCAGACAAACCAGAACGAACAAGAATGCAATGGCAAAACTCTTGGTAGTTATGCAGACAACCTAAAATCAGTGCTACAAGTGAGGAAAACGAGCCATAGTGGGTCTGTGTCACTGAGCTGCAGTAGGAAGAGGCTTCATGACTGTCACTCACGGTTTACTGCACTTTGTGAGAAAGGAGGACGCAGTTTCAAAATCAGAGCCATTAATCTACGTTTTCTCCAAGTGAAATGCCATGTTGCTATTTTAGAACCTAACGTTACTTAGTTACACAATTCTGACATCAAACACCATGAGGTGTGATTTGAATTTAATGCATGGCCGCATTCCTTAATTGAGTCATTTAAGCACATATTCAGGCCTCTCATGTCACTACCTTTAGCAGGCAAGAGAGATTCAAAGAGAAATCTGACACGTGGTCCTTGCCCAAAATGCTTACTTTGCAGCACACTGAAAAAGCGTGGAGGCAAAGTCAATGCTCTCTGTTAACCGATGCTCTTGAAAATTGTGTTTTTAATTAAGAGTGCTACTTTAAATCTCATGCATGATGTGGCTCACGAACATCAATTCTTAGTTTCATTACTTAGAAGTATGTAGTCTAAACAGGTCTGTGTGTCCTCAGTTTTTAAAAAAATGATCCATATCTCCTCCCATACTCCCTTAAAAAAAAAACAAAAACAAAAACAACTTCTCCAAAGGCTTGTTGATTCTCATTATATACAGCAGTATCCCGTAAACAAGTCCTGAATGCAGCTTGTGCAGAATAAACAATCCATGGGGGAGCAAACGTATCTGACTTCTCCTCAGAAACCACACAAGGAAAAACTGAGTGGAGAAAACTATTTTAAGCATGGAGAGAAAAAACTACCCAACTGAAATTTGGTATCCTGCAACTTGTCTTTCTAAAGTGAAGAAGAAATAAACGCTTGGCAGGCAAAACTTGTACATTTTGTTGCCAGAGACTATCTTGCGAGAAATGCAAACAGTTTTCTGGAGAGGAAGAAAATCATACAGGTCAGAAACTTGGATCCACATAAAAAGGAAGAACATGAGAGAAGAAAAGAAAAAGCAGTAAAATATAAATTTTATTTTTCTTTTCTAATAGGATTGCTGAAAATGATAGCAACACATTAGATTATATATGCTTTTAAGCTATATATATGCAATACATACGCAAAAATGCCATGGATAATATTCATATGTATTCATATTTACATATTACATGTGTATATATTTTTCTATCGCTGAAAGGGAAATATGCATGAGGGTTGAAGGAATGGGAGGAGATGGGGAATATTTTGTTATTATGAGGCACTCACAGTAGCCAGGAAGCAGAATATTTGAAAATGGACTGAGATGAACTGTAAATGCATGTTGCAAACTCAATGGCAACTACTAAACAAACAACACTGAAAATGTTACAAAATGGAGCAGGCATATAGTCCAGTGGTTGGGAAACAAGCATCCTGAATACCTGAGTTTAATCCTTGCCTGCAGCTCCTGAATCCAATCTCTCTCTCTCTCTCTCTTTTTTTTAAATGATTTCTTTGGAAAGAGGGATTGGGGGGGGGGGGGAGACAGAGAGAGACAGACAGAGAGAGAGAGAGAGAGAGAGAGAGAGAGAGAGATTCCATCGCTGGTTCTTCCATCTGCTGGTGAGGCCGAGGCTGAGGCTGGGCTGCAGAGTCTGAAGGAAAGTATGTCTAATGAGGTGGAACAGACGTAAGGTGAGGCCAACATGGAGGCCAAGGAGAGGGAGGCCAGGACGGAAGCCTCCAAGGTGGCTGAGTCTGGTGTAGTGCACAGCAGGGAAGGTGAGGCCATGATAGAAAGGTTGGCGGGTGAGACACAGGTGGAGGATCAAAGGAGGGTAAGGCTGCAGTGGAGAGACAGGACAATAAGACAGGTGTGGAGGACTACGAGGGATGTGAGGCTATCATGGAGGTCCAAAGGAAAGGCTTGTGCTGAGAACCAGAGTGAAGGCTAGGCTTAGGTGGATGACTATAGGGAGGGTAGAACTGGACAGAAGACCACAGAGAAAGCGATCCTTAGGTGGGGGATCACCAGAAGGGTTATTCCAGGGATGAGCCACAAAAGGAAGGTGAGGACAGTGTCAAGGAATAAAAGAATGCAAGGCTGGCATAGAGAATGAGGAGGGTGAGGGTGGCACTGAGGATGAGAAGGAGGGAGAGGGTGGCACTGAGGATGAGAAGGAAGTTGGAAGTCACAGTGGTATACAAGCAGTGCAAAGCCAGGATGGAGGCCCACAAGGAAGATGAAGCTGGTGTACAGCACCACAGGAAAGGTGAAGTTATGGCAGATTTGGTGGATGAAACCCATGTGAAGGGCTAGAAGAGTGAGGCTATAGTGGACCAACAAAAGGAGAGTAAGATTGGAGTGGCACGGAGGACCACGGGGAAGTTGAGGCTGGTACTGAGGACCAGAGGGAGGGTGAGGCTGGTGTGCAGGGCCAGGAGAGTGAGGGTTGGCTGGAGGGTCAGAAGGAAAGTGATTCTAGTATGGTAGCCAGAAGGAAGCAAACTCAGTGTGACTTACAAAGGGTGGGAAGCCAGGATGTAGGCCCCACAAAGAGGGTGAGGCTGGTGTAGAGTACCACAGACAGGCTGAGGATACAATAGAAAACTGGAAGGATGAAACAGATGTGGAAGTCTAGAGGAAGGGTGCAGTTGTGGCGGGGAAACAAGGAAATGCAACGGAGGTGGCAGATGAGGACGAGGGGAGGTTGTTTTTGTGGACCAGAGGTAGAGTGAGGGCGGCCTTGACAAGAGGGTGAGGCTGTTTTAAAAACAAAGCATTGAAACATCTGATATAACCAGAGTCCATTCTTTATCTCAACTTCAAAAGAAATTCTAAGCTTTCCCAAATCTGTGTTACTTCCGTAGGCCTTTTACTCAAAACTGGGATTGTTGTCACTTCCCAGAGCTCAACTGACGTGAATTAATAAGCCCCATGACATGAAATTTGGGGAATCAGAAGCTGCCCTTCGCAACTGTTTCCATAATGAAAGCAAGGTCTGGTTGCCCCATTGAAGGATCTTAAGGAGACCATCACTCTTTTCAGGCTCCTGATTCCGTGCACGTCTCCATGAATGGACAACGACAATATAATACTTGGAATGACTCCAGCACCACGTCTTTGTCTAGAAATTTGAATTACCAAGTTTTATAAACTACTGATTCTAAATGCTACACAGTCTCACAAGTACTTTTCACATCAGCAACGCTGAAATGACTGTGAAGGTTACTTTCCAAACCTACACTAAGACCCTACAGTCAGATTTTTCTACCGCTTCTTTGAGTAAGTTCCCACATGTGAATAGAGACAACTGTATCTTAGTACTTTGGTTGTATTCTATCAAAAGACTGTAATGCTCTTAAGTCCACCTTGGAAATACTATCCACAAAGTACCCATGGTGGCCTGTGTGTACACAATTATCATTTAGATTCCTACCACTCCTCATGAATCTGGCCACAACAATGACTCTGGTCTGCTCATCCTCCTGAGGATAACTCTCTTTAAAGGTAAAAAATGTGGGTCAACACAGATACTGGGTGGAACGTATGGGGAGTTGGGAATAAGAACATTCACTGAGAAAGACTGAAAACAACTGCAACATTTAAAAGGCTGAGGCAAGAGGGATACAAATCACATCCTTGGTCTGAAAAATATTCATGACCAGGCACAGAAAAGTCTATGTACATCTCCTATAATATTCCAAGCACAACTTAAACATTTTGGAACTCCAACTTCTTCAAAACTGGAAAACAACAATATCTACCTCTTTTCCATTGTTAAGAATGACTTGTACTTGAATGCTCTTATGATTTTTTAAAACCTTTCATGTTTCCCTCATAATATGCCAAGAAGAAAGTGGAATACTGATGGTTATGTGAACAGACGACTTACATGGTAGTATTAGAAAATGAAAACAGTCCTTTGATTTTTATTTCAGTGAGCCAAGTCTGACACTCCGTTATTACAGAAGAATGTAGAGATAATAAGAAAAAAGAAAAAACAAAGTAACGCTCAGCAATCAGAATGCCTTGCTGCCTAAGAGCAAGTGAAATGAAGAGAAGGCAGATCTATTACTACCTGAAATAACCTTGGTACAAACAGAACTGATGCTTCAGCATAAGATTACGAAATGGTCCCCAAAACAATCTCCAAATTCTTCACTTTCACATATCCAGAAGCCAACCAATGGAACCTGGCTTCTTAAGAACAACAGGTACAGGTTCTAACTTTGAAAGCCTTTACATCGTTTGGCTTCCAAGAAACCGCCAATGATCCAGAAAACCCATTCAACATTGCATCAGATGGCTAACAGGATGAATGTGGAGTGGTAGCAGAATTCACTGCAAAGAAGCAGAATTTTCTTCAGGCTCACTGACGAGTACACTTTCAGCGTTAAAGAACAGAGATCTAACATCAGGAGGGACTGATCTGTAATACATTTATCTAACAGTAAACTTCAAGTAAGTCAGTGATGGGATGATTTTGCAGCGTTTTTACACCATAATGCATGCAGCCAAGGCCAAAGACAAGAAGGATCATCTCCCTACATTCCTAAAACTTAGACCAACCAATCACTGGTTCATTCCGCTTGTATAGAGCCAATTAGTGGCCAAAATGACTAGAAATACAGTATTCCAAATACAATTAATTAGTTTGATTACATCAGTTTTCTTGTTCGTTCTACAAAGAGTCTCAAAATTTCCCACCAAAACATGCCTAATGGCAGAACTAACGATGCAATTTGAATGGGCTTATTCATTATTATGGGTGAGAAATTATACCTGAAATGGCCAAAATGTGTCGAAGATAACTGGTGTATGGGTGAAGCCAGGACTTGCCCAAGGCATTCTAACCAGACACATCGTTCTTAATCCTAATTACCGTTCAGTACTATTTGCTCCATATTTTCCATGGCATTCTGTTCAGAAGGTCACTTTGTCTATAACATCATTAGTTTATTATCCTGTGAGTAGCTGAATTCTTTCCTTCCTGGAACATGCATAAATGATCTTAAGGTTTCTAAGGCAGCAAGACAGCTGCCACCTGGGCCTCTCCTAACACTGGCTCCATGGGGATCCAGCTATGACGTAAGAAATCACACCTACTGCCCATGTTGTGAGGAAGCGAAAGTGAGCCAAGCAGAGACACCACCTGGAGGAAGAAATGGTTACCTTCTCCCAACTTTCAACAGCCTCATGATGAAGGAACCATCAGCCCAGCAACCACCAGACTGTACATACAAGGACTCCAAGTAAGAACCTCCCAGCCTTCCCCCAAATAGTGGGAAATTAATAAGTACCATTTAAACCACAACGTTTGGGATGACTTGTTACACAGGATTAGAAAATTGGAACAAATTTCTTACTGCACCTAGGACTGCACTGTTTTTCAATATAGAACCATCTAATTTACTGTGTTTAATGCTAGGCCGGGGGCTAATTCTGTGTTTCAACGAAGCTGATAGATGTTTATGAGCACATACTATGTGCTAGGCACTTCTAACACCCCGTTCAACAAAACAAAATGTTCTGCCTTCTCAGAGAGCTAATGTTCCAACAAGGATTAAAACAATAAGAAATGCAAGAGTACTTGATGAAGTTTGTGGAAATTGATATTTACATATTTACTTTGGTGCAATTTTTTTTTTTCACATTTTGAAATCTACTGCATGCTTCTGGTTTCATTCCTGAGCAATTCACCTTTTTGATAATCAGTTTTGGAATATGACTTGAGCTTAAATTAACTCTTTTTCTTAAACTGATTCTCTTGGGAGTTGATGTATTGCTGTTGGTGTTCTGATTCAAACTTATATCTTGACTCTCCTGGTTGTTCCCAATCAGGTCATCATTTGGGGCAACTTGCAGGTGCAATTTTTTTAAATCCATGCATGTGAACTTCAGAAAGCTCATGGAAAATCCCCTCATGAAAAAAACCCTTGCCAACAGACAACATGGAAGGGTTATTCTGTAACAGATGGGGATAGTAGCTGCCTGCTCATTCTAATTTCTTGGAGGATAAATTACGGACCTGAGAAACAATCTTCTGATCCCTTGACTCAATCTTCCTCTTGAACCTTGCTTTCTTGAGATCTATTTCCATACTGCTTCCCAAACACCAATTTATCAGCATTCCCTGAGACATTACTAGTGCAGATTTTGGGTGAAAATGAGATTAACGATCAATAATACAAAGTAGATTCTGTCTGATGCTGGACAAATCTGAGTGGATCTGGAGGTGTGGTTCAGACGGTTAAGCATCATTTGGGACACCAGCTTCCAATATGGGACTTAAGGTTTTGAATCCTGGCTCTTCAGCTTCTGATTCAGCTCCCTGCTAATGCACCTAGGAGGGCAGAGGACAATCCCAGTGCTTGGACTCCGGCCACCCATGTGGGAGATGTGGATTGGGTTCCTGGCTTGCAGCTTTGGCCTGGCCATTGTGGTCATCCAGGGAGTGAATCAGTGGATACAAAAATCTTTATCTATTATTCTCTCTCTCTCTCTCTCTCTCTCTCTCTCACACACACACACGCACACACACACACAGAGACGCAGATGCAGACACACAATTCAAGAACCCATTCCTAGGGCCCGCACTGGGGCAAAACTGGTAAAGCCGCCGCCTGCAGTGCTGGCATCCCACATGGGTGCTGGTTTGTGTTCGGGCTGCCCCACTTCCTATCCAGCTCTATGCCAAGACTTGGGAAAGCCGAAAAAGATGGCCAAAATCCTTGGGCCCCTGCATCCACGTGGGAGACCTGAAGAAGCCTTGGATTCTGGCTTCGGACCGGCACAGCTCTGGTCACTGCAACCCTTTGGAGAATGAACCAGTATTCTCACTCTCTCAGCTTCTCTGTAACCCTACCTTTCAAATGAAGAAATATTTAACAACAACAAAGAAGCCATGCTTCAGGCATGTCCCCACATACATACAGCCTCAGAGAAGAAATTACAGAAACAGTTACAAACACTTATGCAAACACAAAAATAGGACATATAAAGCTTTGTAAGTGAGAAATGAAACTTAGTACATTAGAAAGTTTATTGTACTTGAAGAAAAGTGCTTTCAAACCTGGGGAAGAATGCAGGCTGTGGGGGAAGAACAATAGGATGTCAAAGGAAACTGGTCCCTTGAAAGAAGGCATGAGCAACCAGAGCTTTTCTAAAATGGCTGAGGCATCTGTCCTTGTTCCATCAATCCTGATTTTGAGTATAGATAAAGAGGTGGGGCGCCGGTTTCATTCTGGCTACTTCCTGCTGATACGGGGCGTAGACGTGGGGCAGGGTATCTATACACTGGATCAGATTGATTGGAGAAGGAGAGAGCAAGCAGCCTTGTGTTGCTCCTGCAGTCACAGCCTCCTGTAAGGGCTTTTGAAACTCATTAGTTGTACATGGTAGGAATGGCAGCAAATGATTACGAGGAAAAAAAGACAAATCAGAAACACTGCCCATGGTGGGAGCAATGCCAAAATGAGGACAATGGGGGATATAGGAAAGCAAGAGTCCTGTCCAGTTCATGCGAAGACAGGTTTATGCCTGACCACTCCGTTTTGTGTAGGGTGTCTAACAAGCAGATTAGATACACAGGATGTAAACCACAGGTCAGAGTCATTGTTACAGGATCTAAGAAAGGAGGGAGTTCTCCCGCTGAGACGCAAACGGAATCTGACAGAAGGGGTGCAGTAATAATCAGGTGTGTTTTGAGGCCTGGCCAAGGAATCTGTGAGGTCTACACCTGTGTGTCTCTTCACATGGAGCCCTGGATGAGACATAGTAAGGGAGGTGTGAACCTCCTTGGGGAAGACACCCCGTTGACTTCCACCACCTTGCTGGCCGGGGAGGAGGGCTGGCCTGAATAGGAGGTTAGTATCGAATAGGTGGCGTCTGCCTTGATTGGTACTGACCCTAGGCTGTCCTCCTGATGGCGGTGGTTACTTTGGGAGCTGGGCAGAGGGAAACGCTTTTTAGCCTGGGGCCAACAGGGTCTGCGGTTCTGACCCAGGAGTCCTTCAACCCCGAGGGCAGTTCCGCTTCCAGTGGCCTGGCTCTTGTCAGAGCCCACAGGGCTCTTCACGACAGCAACGTGCCCAATGCCCTGACTCCTCATTTCCTAAACAGGTGCCATTCAAGGTGGACTGGCCTTGTTGGGTCTCCCTGACGGCAGATCACGGTGTAAAGCAGCCATTAATTGGCCTGCCACCTATCTTTACATGGCTCCTGCTGCCTCACCCGCTCCTCTTTCTCCTGGTCTCTGTTGAAGCAGAACACAGAAGCAGCCTTTAGGAATGGCAGCCAAGGGGGCGCTCAATCCCGTCCCTAATCTTCGGTGGCCTGAGCTGGAAATCTACAGTCACAGGCATGTTATGACAATATTCTTCCTGTGAGGTAAGATGATGCCAATGAGGAGAGCTATGTTCTTCTAGGTATGCTCAGAACATTAAGACCATCCTATCCAAACTGTCTAATATAAGGTCTAAAGATCAAGCTATACACCCTCATGGGGAGTTCTGTAGAGTACAGTCAGTTTCCCATCTTGAAGAGACTAGAGAAACGAGGGAACAAGTCAGGCTTTCCAGATTGCTTACTGTCAGTAACTTAAAATCCAGTGAAAACTTAGCCAACGATTTTAGCTGTCAAATAACTTATGAAAACATTTACCGAAAGGCCCAATGCCTTCAACCAATTTTAAGAGTGCATATAGCTGGAAATACTTCTCAAATATCTAACACAAGTGTAACCCAATTGAAACAGAGAGCTGTTAACAAAATTTCCCATGAAGTCATACAATATGTGCATGCATATGACATAGTACAGGAGAGAATGACAAAACAGTTTGTTACTAGCAGAGAGATTTTTGTCTGCCACTACACAAGGGAGGGGAAAAGATGGAAGACAACGAGGCATGGAGCATTCTTTGGAACAAAGTTGCTCAGGACTTACCCCTGCTCCTCAGGTTTTTTTTGACAGCTCTGCAAAATATATTATTAGAGATGGCTGGAGCAGAGGTTCTGTCTTTGCACAAGAGAGAACTTAGATGTGAGAGGAGCAGTGTGAGATGCAGCTCCATTACATTCAGTTTTAGGATTTTTGGCTTCATAGGAGGGGGAAGAGACAGGCAGAGAAGACTATTTTAGTTAGCACAGAAAGGGGGGACTGTAAAGAGAGCAGGGGCTGAGCTTGTGGGACAGAGGGCGGAGTGGGAGTGTGGGTGCTGGTGCTGAAGTCAGGCTTCATTGCACCTGAGCAGCAGGCAGAGTCCTTTCTTAAGCTCTTCTTGGGGGAGGTGCTGAGCACCACACGGACCCCGACTGGTGGGCAGAAGAGAGAGAGGCTCCTAGTTGAAGTTGACAGCGCACTGTCTTTGGAGCTTGGCATGTCTCAGGTGCAGAGCTTTCCAGAGCAATACACATTCTGCTAGCCTTTACACTATCTTTTACACCCAGGGGGAGGGACTGGACTGGCAGAGGAGACTGGAGGGGAGAGGTCAGGTATAGAGGAAAGAGGCAGTTTTGGCTGCCGGTGACAGGAGTGGGGAAGAGCCAGACAGGGGACAAGGGTAAGGAGAGGGTCATTGTCCAGAGGCTGCAGCACCCCCGAGAGAACAGTGGAAGGGAAAGTCGAGGGTGCGAGGGGAGAGTCCAAGTGTTTCTCTGGTTTGAGGGCTTGGAATGAGAAAAGCCGACCTCAGAGGAGGCTTAATGAAGGGGAATCAGGTGGGTCGGCCAGACAGGAATCACCAGATGGACGCTTGGGAGGACCCTGGGGTGGGCAGGGAGGAGGGTCACACTCCTGGGCCAGGATCTCAGAGAGGATGACATGAGGGAGGGGAGGAGAGCTTACAGAGAGTTTTAGCTCCCTCAGGAAGAGCAGGATAAGGAGAATTCAGAGGAGAAGAGGCTGGAAGGGTGGTAACTTTCCTTGTTGCCAGTGGAGAGGGAAAAGGAGGCACTAGAGAAAAAGGGGAATGGACTGAGCAAAGGGTTGTGTTCCTGAGAGGCCAGCTTATCAGGTGCGGGAGAAAGGAGGGGTCGGCAGGCTGAGGATTTAAGGGCTGGCTCCAGGCCTTCTTCCTCCATGAGAAATCAGAGTGAGGAAAGTTGACCCCAATGGAGGAAAAAGGCTTGGAATAGGGGCTTCTGACCATTTGCCTTTTCTCTGTGTGAAGTGATTAAAATCTTGGAGAATTTTGAGACAAAAAAAAAAAAAAAAAATCCAAATTCAGGCTGAGGTGGAATAATAGCTTTGGCTTTGTCTCCCCCTTCAGGCCAAGCATGTGCAAGTCTTTGCAGAGGCAGGCCAGAAGGGAGTTGAAATTTGGAACTCATGGATTAAACAAACCATGGTCTGAGGGAAGAGGTTCCTGTAGCAGGGCTTCCCTGGGAAAGAATCACCTCAACCGAGAACTTCAGTCCTGAATCCTCTAAGAAGAGACAGCGATAGAAACCAACTAAACACTCATGCCCTATGAGGGAGGGATGAACTGGTCACAAGCATCCCCCCAGCAGGCATGTGGTGAGAGTGACCTCTCTTAACAATCTGATGGGCTGAGAACTAGGTCCGATGTGGGCATGTGATGATGAGATCAGGCAAAGGCTCTGGCTGTGAATTCGCTCAAAATGAGAAGTGCAAGCGTGAGTGAGAAAAATGTCTGGAATAGGGCCTTCCAGGTCAGAAGGGAAAAAGGAGCTTGTAGGGAAGAGAAGGTTAGGGGCGGGTGGAGACACTAAAAAGGGGAAGGATTTTTCCAGATGAAGGCTGGGAGGATCCCAGCTCGTACCCGGAGAATACTGGAGTGGCACCACATACAAGTAAAACGGTGCCGATCAGAGAAAAGACAGAATAGGAACTCACCAGACAAAATTTATACAAAGAAAATAAATCTGCAGAGATGGGTGACCCACAGCTAGCACACAAGCACACACACACACGCATACACACCCACACACACAATACACAACAGCATGCCCAGACCACAGTAGGCTGGACCTTTTTATATCTTAGGTGCACTAGGAGGTTTGGGGGGGGGGGAAGGGGCGCAGTAAGCAGAGGTGAGCTTCTCCATGCAAGTTTTTCAAGTTTGGTCCCCCTGGCTTCCAAACATGGGGCAGAATGCAGGGGTGGGGTGGAGAACAACACGTTGTGAGACTAAATTGGTCCCTTGAAAGAAGGTAAGGGTAACAGAAACCTAAAATGGCTGAGGCTTCTGTCCTTGTTCCATCACTACCTACCCATGTCAAATATATACACACGGCATGTCTTGCTAACAGCAGGTGGAATCATCCCTGCTGTCAAGCATTAGTTCTACTGCTGGGCATTAGATGGCTTGGCCCCAGGATGTTAACTCAACTACTTAATATGTATATGCAGATCACACTACTTGTGGGTCTAGGGAGATGATGGTGAAGAAAACTAAGAGAGGAATTCAAGCCAGGTATACTGCATATGTGGCAGTGATCCAACCTCACCCAGGATATGGGAGTGGAACCAGAACTTGCAAAACAGGCATTCCAATATTGGGTGCCAGTGTCCCAAGTAATGACAAATGAGTGTTCCTTGAGACCGTACATCCAGTTGAATAAGAGTAAATCTAATTATTTATGGCATTAATGACCAAACATTTAATTAACTGCTTTAAAAGAATTACATATACAAGATTTCAATGAAATTTGTAACACTCACAAGAAAATATACATGAAAACTGAGGAGTGTGCCCAGTGTCACCAAGTACATGTATTCAGACTTAAGCCTACGTAAAAGATTACTTCACATATTAGTTAAGGGTAAAGGTAGGTACTACTATTCCCTGAACACTAAAAGCACGCCTGGTCAGTCCTCTCAGACTGACACTGTCAACATCAACTTTCTGCTGAATCCACTATGTAAATACTAAATACAGGTGTATAAAACAAGTCTTATAAAATGATCTGGAAATGTTTTATACAACTCTAGTACTTCATGGCATAAAATTTCCTCCTGTGGAAAGTAGCAACCGACTCAATGACAGGATTTGATGTGATTTCATTTTTCCTCCATTCTCTGTATTGTCTAAGTCTTCTATAATGAATGTGCACTTACAAAGAATAAAATTAAAATGAGCTGCACTCTATAGCTCAAGGTCCCATCAATCCTGACTCTGCTTTGCATAAATAGAGTACAACGGAAATCAGGAACATGAAACTATTTGTTTATAGAACTACAAGGGAGTGGCTAATTTAGATAGTACACTCCAGAACTGTACTGTCCTAGCCAGTGGCCACAACCAGTCATGGATGATATACTGGACACACTACATGTGACTAGTCCAAGGCAAAATGGGCTGTAAATGCAAAATATACATTGGATTTTAAACACTTTGGTCCAAAAAAAGTAAAGAAACCCCTTAATAGTTTTCAATATATCAATTAAATGTTGAAATTATAGTTCTTTGGGTATATTAGGCTAAAAAAAACACTGAAGTTGGTTTTAAATCATTTTCAAATGAGGATACTAGAAATGAACACACAGTTTACACTAATTCATATTTTCACTGTAAAGCGCTGCTCTAGGACCAATTTATTCAAGTAGAGCCAGCAGCATGGCCATCACTTGGGATCTTGTTCAAAGGCAGATTTCGGGCCCTAGCCCCGAAGTCTTAAGCAGAATATGCATTTTAACAAGACCCCCATTTGTTCAATTTATACATTGAATACTGAGAGGCACTGTTAAAGAAAACCTGTATTTTCCCTAAGCGTGACAATCTCAATTTTCTTTAATTTATCCATGCATTAAAATGCTACAATGATTCGTGACAATTCTAGACAACAAGAACACAAGGTGGATAAAAAATGCAAAAACAAAAATTTCATTACCAGTTTTTGTGGAGTTTCTATTCCGCTGAAGGTAACAAATTAAAAAATAACAATCCAGTTCTACTATGAACCCTTGTTTTTGTCTGTGCAAAACTGCCAGTATCAGTATATATATATAAAAAAAAAAACCTGAAAATCAATTAAAATACCATAGAGTGTCTACTGAGCCACAAGATGTTAGGAAAATCTACAGGTGTCCACTTAATAATTTTACCAAAATATGTAACTTAAAGAATACTAAAAAAAAAAAATACAAGAAACATTTCAATTTAAAATGTAGCATGACTAGAAAAAACAGCATATAACAAAATTACTTTATGCACAAGAATACTGTGCTGATACAATGAACTAATTTAGAGGAAGAAGCTGTTCTGGTCTCCAAAGTCCTTTCCTCTATTCCACTGTACCTGTTTGATTCTACAAAGATGCATTACTCAAAACTAAACCAAGCAGTTACTCACATTCCCATGTTTCTGACTGATTATAATTTAATAAAAGGAAATGAGCCCACAAGAAACTGAAAAAGAATTGATTCTCACTGCTCCACACCCCCAATTAGTTATCTGCCACCCAAGAGAATTTATACAGAGAATCTGTTACTTATTCACAAGACTATACAAAAAACATCCTTATGTGTGATTAACCTCCAAAAATGTGAATTTCTGAATAGCTACTAGTGGAAGTGGGGTACATAGGCCCACAAAGATTTGCTGAATAAATGATAATGAGCCTGTGAGTTCACACAATTGAAGAAAAACTTTATCTGATTAAATTAAGTATAGGGAGGGTTGGTCCTTTTATAAATGAGATAAAATATATAGTTAGTTTGAAGAACAGTTGATGGTAAGTCAGATTTTTTAAATTATTTTTCAAGTGCTGTTTGTATAACCTCTGTATTTCTCCCCCACTTTTCACTGTCAAGAACTAAGGTATAGACAAAGGAATCTGTAAGTTACATATAGGCATTAATACTAAAAGTATACAAATACTCATTCACTTTGAAAAAGTAATCTCATTTCCAAGAAAATATAGAACAGATCCAACATGGCTGATTATGGTATAGCAACAATAACACGTTGCAAGCTGTGGCCATTTGGGAAGTGAACCAGGGAAAGGGAAGACCTTTCTCTCAGTCTCACCCTCTCACTATCTGTAACTCTACCTCTCAAATAAATAAAATCTTTAAAGAAAATTCATATGGAATCACAAAGGGCCACAAATAGTTGGAGTGATCTGGAACAAGAAAACCCAACCTGGATGAATCATAATACTAGATTTCAAAGCATTCTACAAAGTTTTAGTAATTAAAACAGCTTAGTAATGGCATAAAATCCAACGTGTAGCTCAACAGAACAGAAGAGAGAGCCCAGAATTTAATCCACATACAGATAGCCAGTTGACTTCTGACAAAAGTGCCCAGACCACACAGTGCCGTTAAGGATAATATTTTCAAAATGGCGCTGGCAAACCTGGATGCATATACATAGGAGAACGAAAGTAGATCCGTATCTCTCTTCACATACAGAAATCAACTGAAGATAACATCAAAGACCCAATTTAAGAACTGACATTATGGACACTATGAGGTTGCTGGAAGAAAACGTAGGGGAAACACTCAAAGACATTGGTGTGGGAACAACAACTTGGATGGGAACCCCGAAGCACAGGCAACAAAAGCAAAACTAAAGAAGTAGGACTATATCAAACCTGGAAACAAAGGACATGATAATTAAAGTGGAGACACATCCAGCAGAATGGAAAAAATAGTTGCAAACCATCTATCTGCAAAGGATTAATATCCCAAATATATATGCAACTTAACTAAGTCAACAACAACAAAATCAATCCAGTTCAGAAATGGAAAAGGGCTTCAACAGACAGTTCACAGAATGAAGAAATACAAATGGCAAATGAACATATGAAAAAATGGTCAACATCTCCAGGCTTCAGGGAAATGCAAATCAAAACCACAGTGAGATATCTCCTCACCCCTATTAGAATGGCTAAAATCCAAACAACAGAGTAACAAATGCTGGCATGGATTGGGGAAAGGGGGACACTTAGACTTACTTAATTTAATCAGATAAAGTTTTTCTTCAATTGTGTGAACTCACAGGCTCATTATCATTTATTCAGCAAATCTTTGTGGGCCTATGTACCCCACTTCCACTAGTAGCTATTCAGAAATTCACATTTTTGGAGGTTAATCACACATAAGGATGTTTTTTGTATAGTCTTGTGAATAAGTAACAGATTCTCTGTATAAATTCTCTTGGGTGGCAGATAACTAATTGGGGGTGTGGAGCAGTGAGAATCAATTCTTTTTCAGTTTCTTGTGGGCTCATTTCCTTTTATTAAATTATAATCAGTCAGAAACATGGGAATGTGAGTAACTGCTTGGTTTAGTTTTGAGTAATGCATCTTTGTAGAATCAAACAGGTACAGTGGAATAGAGGAAAGGACTTTGGAGACCAGAACAGCTTCTTCCTCTAAATTAGTTCATTGTATCAGCACAGTATTCTTGTGCATAAAGTAATTTTGTTATATGCTGTTTTTTCTAGTCATGCTACATTTTAAATTGAAATGTTTCTTGTATTTTTTTTTTTTAGTATTCTTTAAGTTACATATTTTGGTAAAATTATTAAGTGGACACCTGTAGATTTTCCTAACATCGTGTGGCTCAGTAGACACTCTATGGTATTTTAATTGATTTTCAGGTTTTTTTTTTTATATATATATACTGATACTGGCAGTTTTGCACAGACAAAAACAAGGGTTCATAGTAGAACTGGATTGTTATTTTTTAATTTGTTACCTTCAGCGGAATAGAAACTCCACAAAAACTGGTAATGAAATTTTTGTTTTTGCATTTTTTATCCACCTTGTGTTCTTGTTGTCTAGAATTGTCACGAATCATTGTAGCATTTTAATGCATGGATAAATTAAAGAAAATTGAGATTGTCACGCTTAGGGAAAATACAGGTTTTCTTTAACAGTGCCTCTCAGTATTCAATGTATAAATTGAACAAATGGGGGTCTTGTTAAAATGCATATTCTGCTTAAGACTTCGGGGCTAGGGCCCGAAATCTGCCTTTGAACAAGATCCCAAGTGATGGCCATGCTGCTGGCTCTACTTGAATAAATTGGTCCTAGAGCAGCGCTTTACAGTGAAAATATGAATTAGTGTAAACTGTGTGTTCATTTCTAGTATCCTCATTTGAAAATGATTTAAAACCAACTTCAGTGTTTTTTTTAGCCTAATATACCCAAAGAACTATAATTTCAACATTTAATTGATATATTGAAAACTATTAAGGGGTTTCTTTACTTTTTTTGGACCAAAGTGTTTAAAATCCAATGTATATTTTGCATTTACAGCCCATTTTGCCTTGGACTAGTCACATGTAGTGTGTCCAGTATATCATCCATGACTGGTTGTGGCCACTGGCTAGGACAGTACAGTTCTGGAGTGTACTATCTAAATTAGCCACTCCCTTGTAGTTCTATAAACAAATAGTTTCATGTTCCTGATTTCCGTTGTACTCTATTTATGCAAAGCAGAGTCAGGATTGATGGGACCTTGAGCTATAGAGTGCAGCTCATTTTAATTTTATTCTTTGTAAGTGCACATTCATTATAGAAGACTTAGACAATACAGAGAATGGAGGAAAAATGAAATCACATCAAATCCTGTCATTGAGTCGGTTGCTACTTTCCACAGGAGGAAATTTTATGCCATGAAGTACTAGAGTTGTATAAAACATTTCCAGATCATTTTATAAGACTTGTTTTATACACCTGTATTTAGTATTTACATAGTGGATTCAGCAGAAAGTTGATGTTGACAGTGTCAGTCTGAGAGGACTGACCAGGCGTGCTTTTAGTGTTCAGGGAATAGTAGTACCTACCTTTACCCTTAACTAATATGTGAAGTAATCTTTTACGTAGGCTTAAGTCTGAATACATGTACTTGGTGACACTGGGCACACTCCTCAGTTTTCATGTATATTTTCTTGTGAGTGTTACAAATTTCATTGAAATCTTGTATATGTAATTCTTTTAAAGCAGTTAATTAAATGTTTGGTCATTAATGCCATAAATAATTAGATTTACTCTTATTCAACTGGATGTACGGTCTCAAGGAACACTCATTTGTCATTACTTGGGACACTGGCACCCAATATTGGAATGCCTGTTTTGCAAGTTCTGGTTCCACTCCCATATCCTGGGTGAGGTTGGATCACTGCCACATATGCAGTATACCTGGCTTGAATTCCTCTCTTAGTTTTCTTCACCATCATCTCCCTAGACCCACAAGTAGTGTGATCTGCATATACATATTAAGTAGTTGAGTTAACATCCTGGGGCCAAGCCATCTAATGCCCAGCAGTAGAACTAATGCTTGACAGCAGGGATGATTCCACCTGCTGTTAGCAAGACATGCCGTGTGTATATATTTGACATGGGTAGGTAGTGATGGAACAAGGACAGAAGCCTCAGCCATTTTAGGTTTCTGTTACCCTTACCTTCTTTCAAGGGACCAATTTAGTCTCACAACGTGTTGTTCTCCACCCCACCCCTGCATTCTGCCCCATGTTTGGAAGCCAGGGGGACCAAACTTGAAAAACTTGCATGGAGAAGCTCACCTCTGCTTACTGCGCCCCTTCCCCCCCCCCCCCAAACCTCCTAGTGCACCTAAGATATAAAAAGGTCCAGCCTACTGTGGTCTGGGCATGCTGTTGTGTATTGTGTGTGTGGGTGTGTATGCGTGTGTGTGTGTGCTTGTGTGCTAGCTGTGGGTCACCCATCTCTGCAGATTTATTTTCTTTGTATAAATTTTGTCTGGTGAGTTCCTATTCTGTCTTTTCTCTGATCGGCACCGTTTTACTTGTATGTGGTGCCACTCCAGTATTCTCCGGGTACGAGCTGGGATCCTCCCAGCCTTCATCTGGAAAAATCCTTCCCCTTTTTAGTGTCTCCACCCGCCCCTAACCTTCTCTTCCCTACAAGCTCCTTTTTCCCTTCTGACCTGGAAGGCCCTATTCCAGACATTTTTCTCACTCACGCTTGCACTTCTCATTTTGAGCGAATTCACAGCCAGAGCCTTTGCCTGATCTCATCATCACATGCCCACATCGGACCTAGTTCTCAGCCCATCAGATTGTTAAGAGAGGTCACTCTCACCACATGCCTGCTGGGGGGATGCTTGTGACCAGTTCATCCCTCCCTCGTAGGGCATGAGTGTTTAGTTGGTTTCTATCGCTGTCTCTTCTTAGAGGATTCAGGACTGAAGTTCTCGGTTGAGGTGATTCTTTCCCAGGGAAGCCCTGCTACAGGAACCTCTTCCCTCAGACCATGGTTTGTTTAATCCATGAGTTCCAAATTTCAACTCCCTTCTGGCCTGCCTCTGCAAAGACTTGCACATGCTTGGCCTGAAGGGGGAGACAAAGCCAAAGCTATTATTCCACCTCAGCCTGAATTTGGATTTTTTTTTTTTTTGTCTCAAAATTCTCCAAGATTTTAATCACTTCACACAGAGAAAAGGCAAATGGTCAGAAGCCCCTATTCCAAGCCTTTTTCCTCCATTGGGGTCAACTTTCCTCACTCTGATTTCTCATGGAGGAAGAAGGCCTGGAGCCAGCCCTTAAATCCTCAGCCTGCCGACCCCTCCTTTCTCCCGCACCTGATAAGCTGGCCTCTCAGGAACACAACCCTTTGCTCAGTCCATTCCCCTTTTTCTCTAGTGCCTCCTTTTCCCTCTCCACTGGCAACAAGGAAAGTTACCACCCTTCCAGCCTCTTCTCCTCTGAATTCTCCTTATCCTGCTCTTCCTGAGGGAGCTAAAACTCTCTGTAAGCTCTCCTCCCCTCCCTCATGTCATCCTCTCTGAGATCCTGGCCCAGGAGTGTGACCCTCCTCCCTGCCCACCCCAGGGTCCTCCCAAGCGTCCATCTGGTGATTCCTGTCTGGCCGACCCACCTGATTCCCCTTCATTAAGCCTCCTCTGAGGTCGGCTTTTCTCATTCCAAGCCCTCAAACCAGAGAAACACTTGGACTCTCCCCTCGCACCCTCGACTTTCCCTTCCACTGTTCTCTCGGGGGTGCTGCAGCCTCTGGACAATGACCCTCTCCTTACCCTTGTCCCCTGTCTGGCTCTTCCCCACTCCTGTCACCGGCAGCCAAAACTGCCTCTTTCCTCTATACCTGACCTCTCCCCTCCAGTCTCCTCTGCCAGTCCAGTCCCTCCCCCTGGGTGTAAAAGATAGTGTAAAGGCTAGCAGAATGTGTATTGCTCTGGAAAGCTCTGCACCTGAGACATGCCAAGCTCCAAAGACAGTGCGCTGTCAACTTCAACTAGGAGCCTCTCTCTCTTCTGCCCACCAGTCGGGGTCCGTGTGGTGCTCAGCACCTCCCCCAAGAAGAGCTTAAGAAAGGACTCTGCCTGCTGCTCAGGTGCAATGAAGCCTGACTTCAGCACCAGCACCCACACTCCCACTCCGCCCTCTGTCCCACAAGCTCAGCCCCTGCTCTCTTTACAGTCCCCCCTTTCTGTGCTAACTAAAATAGTCTTCTCTGCCTGTCTCTTCCCCCTCCTATGAAGCCAAAAATCCTAAAACTGAATGTAATGGAGCTGCATCTCACACTGCTCCTCTCACATCTAAGTTCTCTCTTGTGCAAAGACAGAACCTCTGCTCCAGCCATCTCTAATAATATATTTTGCAGAGCTGTCAAAAAAAACCTGAGGAGCAGGGGTAAGTCCTGAGCAACTTTGTTCCAAAGAATGCTCCATGCCTCGTTGTCTTCCATCTTTTCCCCTCCCTTGTGTAGTGGCAGACAAAAATCTCTCTGCTAGTAACAAACTGTTTTGTCATTCTCTCCTGTACTATGTCATATGCATGCACATATTGTATGACTTCATGGGAAATTTTGTTAACAGCTCTCTGTTTCAATTGGGTTACACTTGTGTTAGATATTTGAGAAGTATTTCCAGCTATATGCACTCTTAAAATTGGTTGAAGGCATTGGGCCTTTCGGTAAATGTTTTCATAAGTTATTTGACAGCTAAAATCGTTGGCTAAGTTTTCACTGGATTTTAAGTTACTGACAGTAAGCAATCTGGAAAGCCTGACTTGTTCCCTCGTTTCTCTAGTCTCTTCAAGATGGGAAACTGACTGTACTCTACAGAACTCCCCATGAGGGTGTATAGCTTGATCTTTAGACCTTATATTAGACAGTTTGGATAGGATGGTCTTAATGTTCTGAGCATACCTAGAAGAACATAGCTCTCCTCATTGGCATCATCTTACCTCACAGGAAGAATATTGTCATAACATGCCTGTGACTGTAGATTTCCAGCTCAGGCCACCGAAGATTAGGGACGGGATTGAGCGCCCCCTTGGCTGCCATTCCTAAAGGCTGCTTCTGTGTTCTGCTTCAACAGAGACCAGGAGAAAGAGGAGCGGGTGAGGCAGCAGGAGCCATGTAAAGATAGGTGGCAGGCCAATTAATGGCTGCTTTACACCGTGATCTGCCGTCAGGGAGACCCAACAAGGCCAGTCCACCTTGAATGGCACCTGTTTAGGAAATGAGGAGTCAGGGCATTGGGCACGTTGCTGTCGTGAAGAGCCCTGTGGGCTCTGACAAGAGCCAGGCCACTGGAAGCGGAACTGCCCTCGGGGTTGAAGGACTCCTGGGTCAGAACCGCAGACCCTGTTGGCCCCAGGCTAAAAAGCGTTTCCCTCTGCCCAGCTCCCAAAGTAACCACCGCCATCAGGAGGACAGCCTAGGGTCAGTACCAATCAAGGCAGACGCCACCTATTCGATACTAACCTCCTATTCAGGCCAGCCCTCCTCCCCGGCCAGCAAGGTGGTGGAAGTCAACGGGGTGTCTTCCCCAAGGAGGTTCACACCTCCCTTACTATGTCTCATCCAGGGCTCCATGTGAAGAGACACACAGGTGTAGACCTCACAGATTCCTTGGCCAGGCCTCAAAACACACCTGATTATTACTGCACCCCTTCTGTCAGATTCCGTTTGCGTCTCAGCGGGAGAACTCCCTCCTTTCTTAGATCCTGTAACAATGACTCTGACCTGTGGTTTACATCCTGTGTATCTAATCTGCTTGTTAGACACCCTACACAAAACGGAGTGGTCAGGCATAAACTGTAGGACCTCTCAGTTGCAGAGATGCCCACTTGCTCGGGAGGACGCCCAAAGATCCAGACTCCAGACCAGTTGATGCAAAAAGCACGAGGTTTTTATTGTACGTTTGCGCAAACGGGCCCCCACCTCAGGCAGTGAGGAGCCCTGAGCGGCAGTTTCACACAGGTTATATAGGCAACGAATTAGCATATTCCTAATGCGCATGCATAGGATTGGTCAGTTCAGAGAGACCATTAGCATATGGGATGCAGTGGCAACACGGGATTGGCTGGTTCGGAGGGACAATTAGCATATGGGATGCAGTGGCAACACGGGATTGGCTGGTTCGGAGGGACAATTAGCATATCGGAGAGTGCTGAGGGAGAGTGCTGAGGAGAGTGGCAGCTCTGCTCTGGGCATGCCTAGAGGTTCTCTGAAGGGGATTGACTTTTCCTTCCCAGAGAACGTCCTGCCCGCTGGACTCTGGGGAACATCTAACCTCTTAAGAAGCCCCTGATATCTGCCCAGGCCTAGTTTCTTGTCCCTCTCCCCCATAAGGGTCCTTCATTCCCTCCTTTTCTTTTTGCAAAGATTTTAATCCTAAAATCTATTGGACCGGCCTGGGGAGAGCCTGCCTCACTGGAGGGAGGGAACTCTGTTCTTGCTGGACTGGGTTGGGTTCCACGTTAACAATTGTGGAGCATGGGGATTGGAAAAACAATGGGGAAAGGCCAGGAACATCACAAATATTAAACAGTTTTTGAAAGTCTTAGCTTGAGTGGGTTCTGAGTGCGCTGGAGCTTCCATTTGGCTGGTCTGTCCGGATCCTCGGGGCCCTGGGGAGGTGGTGCTCGCTTCACGTGTGAGGCGTGGACCCAAGCAGCGATTCCGTCGACCTTGAGAGCGGTGGGAGTTGTCAACAGCACAGTGAAGGGGCCTTTCCACCGGGGCTCTAGAGTCTTAGATTGGTGCCTTCGGACATACACAGCATCACCGATTTGGAAAGGATGTGGAATGGTTGTCGTCTTGGGTTGGTAGGCTGCTGCAAGAGGTTTCCAGACCTGGTTCTGGATGATCTGGAGTGCTCTCAACCGGGCCTGTAACTTAGGGGCATCGGCAACGGAGTCACTGACAAGGTCAAGCAAGCCTGCTACTGGTGGGGGCCCTCCATAAAGGATTTCGTATGGTGTCAGCCCGCAATGAGAGGGCGTGTTTCGGACCCGGAACAACACCATAGGGAGGAGTTGGACCCAGTCTTTAACACCAGTCTCCAACGCTAATTTGGTCAAGGTCTCTTTAATTGTTCTGTTCATTCTTTCTACCTGTCCTGAACTTTGGGGTCTATAGGCACAGTGCAATTTCCAATTTATGCCTAATGCTTTGGCCACCAACTGACTTACCTGGGAGACAAACGCTGGGCCATTGTCGGACCCGATTACCTTAGGCAAGCCGAACCGGGGGAAGATCTCCTCTATGATCTTCTTGACGACCACCTGGGCGGTTTCCCGTTTTGTGGGGAATGCCTCAGTCCATCCGGAGAAGGTGTCTACAAAAACTAGAAGATACTTATTCCCATAACTGCCCGGCCTTATCTCAGTGAAATCGACCTCCCAGTTGATTCCTGGTCGGTCTCCTCTTACCCTAGCTCCCTCCGGGAGCTTGAGGTGTCTGGCATTTACCTTGGCACACGGAACACAGGATTCAGTCACCTGCTGGACTAAAGAGTCAAGTCCGGGGATGTAATAAGACTGCCTATCTTCCTGTAAGGCTGCTTTTAGCTTTTTGTGTCCCAAATGAGTCCATTGATGGAGGCTGGTAATTATTTCTTTAGCCAATTGGTGTGGCAGGACTATTTTCTCTCCGAGCCTCCAAACCCTTATTTGTTCATCATACTCTGCACCGAGCCGCTGGATCGTATCTAAGTCTTGGTCCGAATAGAGGAAAGGTGGTTCCCTCGATACTTGGGTGGGCTCAATTGTCTTTAACGGGAGCACCTGTTGGCTCAGGGCTGCCGCCCTAGCGGCCTCGTCTGCCATCTTGTTTCCCCTTGCTACGGGGTCGTCTCCTCGTTGGTGCCCGGGGCAATGAATTATACTCAACATTTTGGGCAGGAACAGGGCCTGTAGAAGATCTAGGATTTCCTGCTTATTTTTAATGTCCTTGCCTGCTGAGGTTAAGAGGCCCCTTAGCCGGTATATCTCCCCATGTACATGGGCAGTGGCGAAAGCATACCGACTGTCTGTGTAAATGTTGACCTTTTTGTCTTGTGCCAGTTTTAAAGCTTGAGTTAAGGCTATGAGCTCGGCTTTTTGAGCAGAAGTTCCAGGCTTTAAGGCACTTGACCAGATAACAGTTTTTCCATCCACCACCGCTGCCCCAGCCCTCCGCTCACCGTTCTGTAGAAAGCTGCTCCCATCCGTGAACCAGGTCATTTCGGCATCCGGCAGAGGCTGGTCGGTTAGGTCTTTTCGGGTGCCGTGGGCCTCAGCCAGGATTTGATGACAGTTATGGATTACCTGGGCCTGGGGCCCCAGTTCCGGGAGCAGGGTGGCCGGGTTTAAAGAGGTGGCAGTCCCAAACCGGACCCGCTCTGAGTTTAATAACATAGTCTGGTAATGAGTTATCCGAGCATTTGAGAGCCACCGATCTGGTGGCTGGCGGATAACTGTCTCCACAGCATGAGGTGCCACTATGGTGAGAGGTTGGCCTAGAGTCAATTTATCCGAGTCTTTCACCAGAACTGCCACGGCCGCTATCATGCGGAGGCACGGAGGCCAGCCGGCCGCTACATTGTCTAGCTTTTTTGAAAAGTATGCCACCGGCTTTTTCCAGGGTCCAAGCATTTGTGTTAGCACTCCCTTCGCCACTCCCTTATTCTCATCCACGTATAATGTGAAGGGCTTGGTCATATCAGGGAGGCTCAGGGCTGGGGCTGACAATAGGGCCTTTTTTATGTTGTCAAACGCCCGCTGTTGCTCTTCTCTCCATTGAAAGGGAGCATTGGACTTCGTGAGGGGGTACAATGGGGCTGCCAGCTCCGCAAACCCAGGAATCCAAAGGCGGCAGAATCCCGCACTCCCGAGGAATTCCCGCATCTTTCTGGCATCGGTGGGGGGTGGAATTAGAGCAACCACCCTTTTTCGGCTCTCTGTCAGCCACCGTTGCCCTCCTTCTAGGAGGTAGCCTAGGTAGGCCACCTGTTTCTGACATATTTGGGCCTTTTTCGCGGAGGCTCGATAGCCCAATTCCCCCAGTCTCTGTAGCAGGGCCCCGGTACCTTTTAGGCAGTCCTGCTCAGTTTCAGCGGCAAGGAGGAGGTCGTCCACATATTGCAGGAGGACCAGGTCCGGATGGTTGACTCGGAAGTTGGCCAAATCTAGGTGCAGAGCTTCGTCAAACAAGGTAGGCGAGTTTTTAAATCCTTGGGGCAACCTTGTCCAGGTGAGTTGTCCTGAAAACCCGGTCTCTGGGTCTTTCCACTCAAAAGCAAAGATGGATTGGCTCTGAGGGCTCAGTCTTAAACAAAAGAATGCATCTTTTAGATCTAACACAGTGTACCATACGTGGGTCGGAGGCAAGGTACTTAGCAGATTGTAGGGGTTGGGCACTGTGGGATGCATATCCTCCGTTCTCCTGTTAACCTCCCGCAAGTCCTGTACCGGGCAGTAGTCACCCGTACCAGGCTTCTTTACTGGTAGTAGGGGGGTGTTCCAAGGTGAACGACAAGGTTTTAAAATGCCTAGGTGTAACAGTCTCTGGATATGTGGCCGGATACCTTCCTTAGCTTCCTTGCCCATCGGATATTGACGAACTGACACGGGAATGGCCGTGGGCTTCAGATCTATGATCAAGGGAGGCCGGTTGACGGCCAGCCCTATTCCCGCAGTCTCTGCCCAGGCCTGAGGAAAATCTGTGAGCCACTTGGGGTCCATGGGAGCCATGGTGGACGAGGGCCTCTCGAATAATCGGTGTTCGTCCTCCAAGCGTAGTGTTAATACCTGGAGGGGCCGCCCTCCTGAGTCTGTGATGGTAGCTCCTTTCTCATGGAAGTGAATTTGGGCTCCTACCTTCGAGAGTAGGTCCCTGCCCAGGAGGGGGTAGGGGCAGTCTGGCACTAGTAAGAACGAGTGTGTCACAAGTCCTGTACTTAACTGGACCTCTCGATTGGTTGTCCAGCGATATAACTTCCCTCCAGTTGCCCCCTGAACCCAGGAAGTCTTGGAGCTTAAAGGCCCTTTTTCTGAAGTCAGTACCGAGTGCTGGGCTCCCGTGTCAATCAGGAAGGTTACCGGTCTGCCCCCCACTTCAAGGGTTATCCTGGGCTCAGGGGGGGGCTCCTGGCCCTGACTCACCTAGTCGTCTTCTTCCAGGGACAGGATTGGAACTGGTCTCTTCTTTGGTCCCTGTGTTTTCTTCGGGCAGTCTTTGACCCAGTGTCCTCTTTCTTTACAATAGGCACATTGATCTCTTTCCACCCGAGGCTTTCGTTTGTCTCCCAAGTCCCTATTCTGTCCTGGTCTACTCCTTTCTGTATCCTGCACTACGGTGGCCAAAATTCTACTAAGCTCTCGATTACGTCTTTTGTTTCTTTTGTCTTCCCTTTCCTCCTGCTCCTTGCGGATCCTTTCCTCCTTCTCCTCTCGGGTCTCCCTTTTGTTGTAAATCTTTTCTGCCTCCTTCATTAAATCTTGTATAGTATACCCCTGAAGCCCCTCTAGCCGCTGCAATTTATTGCGGATGTCCGGCGCTGACTGTCCTATAAAGGACATGATTACATCTCCCTGCCGGTCCTCTGCCAGGGGGTCAAACGGGGTGTACATACGGTAGGCTTCCATTAATCTTTCTAGGAAGCCTGCCGGCGTTTCCTCAGCCCCCTGTACTACTGCACGTACCTTGGCCAAATTGGTGGGGCGCTTTCCAGCCCCTCTGAGACCCGCAAGGAGAATCTGGCGGTAAAGACGAAGTCGCTCCCTACCAGCAACGGTGGTGTAGTCCCAATCAGGACGGGTTGAGGGAAACGCCTCCTCGATTTCGTTTAGCAGTAGGGTCGGTCGGCCATCTGCTCCAGGGACGTTTTTCCGTGCCTCAAGGTAGACACACTGCTTTTCCTCAGTAGTGAGGAGGGTCTGCAGAAGCTGCTGACAATCATCCCAGGTGGGCTGATGAGTCAATAAAATTGACTCGACCAGCCCAGTCAGAGCCTGGGGGTCCTGAGAGAAAGAGGGGTTATGGGTTTTCCAATTGTAAAGATCGGAAGCAGAAAATGGCCAGTACTGCATCTGGCCAGCCACCGAGCGAAGAGGAAAAGCCTGCGAAGTCCAGACGCTTCCCGAGCCCCCTGCCTGCCCCCGACGGAGGCGCAGGCGGCTGGAGGGCGGGGAAGGCGCTGAGACTTCTTCCCCTGCCCTCGTGGAATCAGGGGATGGTGCAGAAGGTTGCACATCCCGCTCTGGTTGTTGTGGGAGTTCCTGCGGGGGAGCAGGCTGGCCGGGAAGATAGGGTGGGGGAGAGTCAAAGCGCAGAAAGTCCTGATCAGCCGGAAGAACCGGTGGCTTGTCAGGTTTTGGATCTCGAATCTCCTTCAGAGGGTATAGGGAGGAGGTTGGCACAACCGGGATAGGAGGAGGGGGTATCGGGGTACGTATGGGCTCCGTCGGGAAGGAGAAGGGTTCTATCCAGGGAGGGGGGTTACGTGAAAGATCCTCCCACGTGGTAATGTAGGGCACCTGATCAGGGTGTCCATCGGATCCTGGCTGAAAGACTCGTTCCTTAATCTGTAAAATAATATCGAGGTTAAAAGTGCCGTTCCTTGGCCAGCCGACCTCGAAGGCCGGCCACTCTGAGGAACAGAATTTTGCCCATTGTTTCCTTTTAACCTCCACTGAGAGGTGGCGCGCGCGTTCTCGAACGTCCTTCCAGTGATCTAGAGTGAGACTTAAAGGGGTGGTTATTTGTTGACCCATGTGTGCAAGGATTTTAGCCCAAACAAAAAGAACAGCCAATGCACAGACATATACAGTAAGCAAGACAAAACACATGGCTAGGACAAATCGAACGCTATTGCGCTATTTTTGGGAGCGGCTGCCTGACCAGCCCTCCCCGGGAAGGAGGGAGACTTGGTCTCCGACCCACCTCCAGACCACCCCGGTGCGTCTTCCGGGGGAACAGACCGAGGGTTTCCCCTCTCATCCCGGAGCGTCCTCCGGGGAACGGGCCAGGGGTTGCTGGGCACGCCTGCCTCCCCCACTGGTCCCACAGAGTCAGGTCAGATACTGGCCAGTCAGAATACTTCAGTCAGAATCCAGTCAGAATACTCAAGACAAAAAACAACAGACAGAAAACACTTAATTATACCTCCAACTGGTCCTGCAGAGAATGGGTCTGAGGGCGACCTCGAGCCCCACGTTGGGCGCCAAATGTAGGACCTCTCAGTTGCAGAGATGCCCACTTGCTCGGGAGGACGCCCAAAGATCCAGACTCCAGACCAGTTGATGCAAAAAGCACGAGGTTTTTATTGTACGTTTGCGCAAACGGGCCCCCACCTCAGGCAGTGAGGAGCCCTGAGCGGCAGTTTCACACAGGTTATATAGGCAACGAATTAGCATATTCCTAATGCGCATGCATAGGATTGGTCAGTTCAGAGAGACCATTAGCATATGGGATGCAGTGGCAACACGGGATTGGCTGGTTCGGAGGGACAATTAGCATATGGGATGCAGTGGCAACACGGGATTGGCTGGTTCGGAGGGACAATTAGCATATCGGAGAGTGCTGAGGGAGAGTGCTGAGGAGAGTGGCAGCTCTGCTCTGGGCATGCCTAGAGGTTCTCTGAAGGGGATTGACTTTTCCTTCCCAGAGAACGTCCTGCCCGCTGGACTCTGGGGAACATCTAACCTCTTAAGAAGCCCCTGATATCTGCCCAGGCCTAGTTTCTTGTCCCTCTCCCCCATAAGGGTCCTTCAAAACCTGTCTTCGCATGAACTGGACAGGACTCTTGCTTTCCTATATCCCCCATTGTCCTCATTTTGGCATTGCTCCCACCATGGGCAGTGTTTCTGATTTGTCTTTTTTTCCTCGTAATCATTTGCTGCCATTCCTACCATGTACAACTAATGAGTTTCAAAAGCCCTTACAGGAGGCTGTGACTGCAGGAGCAACACAAGGCTGCTTGCTCTCTCCTTCTCCAATCAATCTGATCCAGTGTATAGATACCCTGCCCCACGTCTACGCCCCGTATCAGCAGGAAGTAGCCAGAATGAAACCGGCGCCCCACCTCTTTATCTATACTCAAAATCAGGATTGATGGAACAAGGACAGATGCCTCAGCCATTTTAGAAAAGCTCTGGTTGCTCATGCCTTCTTTCAAGGGACCAGTTTCCTTTGACATCCTATTGTTCTTCCCCCACAGCCTGCATTCTTCCCCAGGTTTGAAAGCACTTTTCTTCAAGTACAATAAACTTTCTAATGTACTAAGTTTCATTTCTCACTTACAAAGCTTTATATGTCCTATTTTTGTGTTTGCATAAGTGTTTGTAACTGTTTCTGTAATTTCTTCTCTGAGGCTGTATGTATGTGGGGACATGCCTGAAGCATGGCTTCTTTGTTGTTGTTAAATATTTCTTCATTTGAAAGGTAGGGTTACAGAGAAGCTGAGAGAGTGAGAATACTGGTTCATTCTCCAAAGGGTTGCAGTGACCAGAGCTGTGCCGGTCCGAAGCCAGAATCCAAGGCTTCTTCAGGTCTCCCACGTGGATGCAGGGGCCCAAGGATTTTGGCCATCTTTTTCGGCTTTCCCAAGTCTTGGCATAGAGCTGGATAGGAAGTGGGGCAGCCCGAACACAAACCAGCACCCATGTGGGATGCCAGCACTGCAGGCGGCGGCTTTACCAGTTTTGCCCCAGTGCGGGCCCTAGGAATGGGTTCTTGAATTGTGTGTCTGCATCTGCGTCTCTGTGTGTGTGTGTGCGTGTGTGTGTGTGAGAGAGAGAGAGAGAGAGAGAGAGAGAGAATAATAGATAAAGATTTTTGTATCCACTGATTCACTCCCTGGATGACCACAATGGCCAGGCCAAAGCTGCAAGCCAGGAACCCAATCCACATCTCCCACATGGGTGGCCGGAGTCCAAGCACTGGGATTGTCCTCTGCCCTCCTAGGTGCATTAGCAGGGAGCTGAATCAGAAGCTGAAGAGCCAGGATTCAAAACCTTAAGTCCCATATTGGAAGCTGGTGTCCCAAATGATGCTTAACCGTCTGAACCACACCTCCAGATCCACTCAGATTTGTCCAGCATCAGACAGAATCTACTTTGTATTATTGATCGTTAATCTCATTTTCACCCAAAATCTGCACTAGTAATGTCTCAGGGAATGCTGATAAATTGGTGTTTGGGAAGCAGTATGGAAATAGATCTCAAGAAAGCAAGGTTCAAGAGGAAGATTGAGTCAAGGGATCAGAAGATTGTTTCTCAGGTCCGTAATTTATCCTCCAAGAAATTAGAATGAGCAGGCAGCTACTATCCCCATCTGTTACAGAATAACCCTTCCATGTTGTCTGTTGGCAAGGGTTTTTTTCATGAGGGGATTTTCCATGAGCTTTCTGAAGTTCACATGCATGGATTTAAAAAAATTGCACCTGCAAGTTGCCCCAAATGATGACCTGATTGGGAACAACCAGGAGAGTCAAGATATAAGTTTGAATCAGAACACCAACAGCAATACATCAACTCCCAAGAGAATCAGTTTAAGAAAAAGAGTTAATTTAAGCTCAAGTCATATTCCAAAACTGATTATCAAAAAGGTGAATTGCTCAGGAATGAAACCAGAAGCATGCAGTAGATTTCAAAATGTGAAAAAAAAAAATTGCACCAAAGTAAATATGTAAATATCAATTTCCACAAACTTCATCAAGTACTCTTGCATTTCTTATTGTTTTAATCCTTGTTGGAACATTAGCTCTCTGAGAAGGCAGAACATTTTGTTTTGTTGAACGGGGTGTTAGAAGTGCCTAGCACATAGTATGTGCTCATAAACATCTATCAGCTTCGTTGAAACACAGAATTAGCCCCCGGCCTAGCATTAAACACAGTAAATTAGATGGTTCTATATTGAAAAACAGTGCAGTCCTAGGTGCAGTAAGAAATTTGTTCCAATTTTCTAATCCTGTGTAACAAGTCATCCCAAACGTTGTGGTTTAAATGGTACTTATTAATTTCCCACTATTTGGGGGAAGGCTGGGAGGTTCTTACTTGGAGTCCTTGTATGTACAGTCTGGTGGTTGCTGGGCTGATGGTTCCTTCATCATGAGGCTGTTGAAAGTTGGGAGAAGGTAACCATTTCTTCCTCCAGGTGGTGTCTCTGCTTGGCTCACTTTCGCTTCCTCACAACATGGGCAGTAGGTGTGATTTCTTACGTCATAGCTGGATCCCCATGGAGCCAGTGTTAGGAGAGGCCCAGGTGGCAGCTGTCTTGCTGCCTTAGAAACCTTAAGATCATTTATGCATGTTCCAGGAAGGAAAGAATTCAGCTACTCACAGGATAATAAACTAATGATGTTATAGACAAAGTGACCTTCTGAACAGAATGCCATGGAAAATATGGAGCAAATAGTACTGAACGGTAATTAGGATTAAGAACGATGTGTCTGGTTAGAATGCCTTGGGCAAGTCCTGGCTTCACCCATACACCAGTTATCTTCGACACATTTTGGCCATTTCAGGTATAATTTCTCACCCATAATAATGAATAAGCCCATTCAAATTGCATCGTTAGTTCTGCCATTAGGCATGTTTTGGTGGGAAATTTTGAGACTCTTTGTAGAACGAACAAGAAAACTGATGTAATCAAACTAATTAATTGTATTTGGAATACTGTATTTCTAGTCATTTTGGCCACTAATTGGCTCTATACAAGCGGAATGAACCAGTGATTGGTTGGTCTAAGTTTTAGGAATGTAGGGAGATGATCCTTCTTGTCTTTGGCCTTGGCTGCATGCATTATGGTGTAAAAACGCTGCAAAATCATCCCATCACTGACTTACTTGAAGTTTACTGTTAGATAAATGTATTACAGATCAGTCCCTCCTGATGTTAGATCTCTGTTCTTTAACGCTGAAAGTGTACTCGTCAGTGAGCCTGAAGAAAATTCTGCTTCTTTGCAGTGAATTCTGCTACCACTCCACATTCATCCTGTTAGCCATCTGATGCAATGTTGAATGGGTTTTCTGGATCATTGGCGGTTTCTTGGAAGCCAAACGATGTAAAGGCTTTCAAAGTTAGAACCTGTACCTGTTGTTCTTAAGAAGCCAGGTTCCATTGGTTGGCTTCTGGATATGTGAAAGTGAAGAATTTGGAGATTGTTTTGGGGACCATTTCGTAATCTTATGCTGAAGCATCAGTTCTGTTTGTACCAAGGTTATTTCAGGTAGTAATAGATCTGCCTTCTCTTCATTTCACTTGCTCTTAGGCAGCAAGGCATTCTGATTGCTGAGCGTTACTTTGTTTTTTCTTTTTTCTTATTATCTCTACATTCTTCTGTAATAACGGAGTGTCAGACTTGGCTCACTGAAATAAAAATCAAAGGACTGTTTTCATTTTCTAATACTACCATGTAAGTCGTCTGTTCACATAACCATCAGTATTCCACTTTCTTCTTGGCATATTATGAGGGAAACATGAAAGGTTTTAAAAAATCATAAGAGCATTCAAGTACAAGTCATTCTTAACAATGGAAAAGAGGTAGATATTGTTGTTTTCCAGTTTTGAAGAAGTTGGAGTTCCAAAATGTTTAAGTTGTGCTTGGAATATTATAGGAGATGTACATAGACTTTTCTGTGCCTGGTCATGAATATTTTTCAGACCAAGGATGTGATTTGTATCCCTCTTGCCTCAGCCTTTTAAATGTTGCAGTTGTTTTCAGTCTTTCTCAGTGAATGTTCTTATTCCCAACTCCCCATACGTTCCACCCAGTATCTGTGTTGACCCACATTTTTTACCTTTAAAGAGAGTTATCCTCAGGAGGATGAGCAGACCAGAGTCATTGTTGTGGCCAGATTCATGAGGAGTGGTAGGAATCTAAATGATAATTGTGTACACACAGGCCACCATGGGTACTTTGTGGATAGTATTTCCAAGGTGGACTTAAGAGCATTACAGTCTTTTGATAGAATACAACCAAAGTACTAAGATACAGTTGTCTCTATTCACATGTGGGAACTTACTCAAAGAAGCGGTAGAAAAATCTGACTGTAGGGTCTTAGTGTAGGTTTGGAAAGTAACCTTCACAGTCATTTCAGCGTTGCTGATGTGAAAAGTACTTGTGAGACTGTGTAGCATTTAGAATCAGTAGTTTATAAAACTTGGTAATTCAAATTTCTAGACAAAGACGTGGTGCTGGAGTCATTCCAAGTATTATATTGTCGTTGTCCATTCATGGAGACGTGCACGGAATCAGGAGCCTGAAAAGAGTGATGGTCTCCTTAAGATCCTTCAATGGGGCAACCAGACCTTGCTTTCATTATGGAAACAGTTGCGAAGGGCAGCTTCTGATTCCCCAAATTTCATGTCATGGGGCTTATTAATTCACGTCAGTTGAGCTCTGGGAAGTGACAACAATCCCAGTTTTGAGTAAAAGGCCTACGGAAGTAACACAGATTTGGGAAAGCTTAGAATTTCTTTTGAAGTTGAGATAAAGAATGGACTCTGGTTATATCAGATGTTTCAATGCTTTGTTTTTAAAACAGCCTCACCCTCTTGTCAAGGCCGCCCTCACTCTACCTCTGGTCCACAAAAACAACCTCCCCTCGTCCTCATCTGCCACCTCCGTTGCATTTCCTTGTTTCCCCGCCACAACTGCACCCTTCCTCTAGACTTCCACATCTGTTTCATCCTTCCAGTTTTCTATTGTATCCTCAGCCTGTCTGTGGTACTCTACACCAGCCTCACCCTCTTTGTGGGGCCTACATCCTGGCTTCCCACCCTTTGTAAGTCACACTGAGTTTGCTTCCTTCTGGCTACCATACTAGAATCACTTTCCTTCTGACCCTCCAGCCAACCCTCACTCTCCTGGCCCTGCACACCAGCCTCACCCTCCCTCTGGTCCTCAGTACCAGCCTCAACTTCCCCGTGGTCCTCCGTGCCACTCCAATCTTACTCTCCTTTTGTTGGTCCACTATAGCCTCACTCTTCTAGCCCTTCACATGGGTTTCATCCACCAAATCTGCCATAACTTCACCTTTCCTGTGGTGCTGTACACCAGCTTCATCTTCCTTGTGGGCCTCCATCCTGGCTTTGCACTGCTTGTATACCACTGTGACTTCCAACTTCCTTCTCATCCTCAGTGCCACCCTCTCCCTCCTTCTCATCCTCAGTGCCACCCTCACCCTCCTCATTCTCTATGCCAGCCTTGCATTCTTTTATTCCTTGACACTGTCCTCACCTTCCTTTTGTGGCTCATCCCTGGAATAACCCTTCTGGTGATCCCCCACCTAAGGATCGCTTTCTCTGTGGTCTTCTGTCCAGTTCTACCCTCCCTATAGTCATCCACCTAAGCCTAGCCTTCACTCTGGTTCTCAGCACAAGCCTTTCCTTTGGACCTCCATGATAGCCTCACATCCCTCGTAGTCCTCCACACCTGTCTTATTGTCCTGTCTCTCCACTGCAGCCTTACCCTCCTTTGATCCTCCACCTGTGTCTCACCCGCCAACCTTTCTATCATGGCCTCACCTTCCCTGCTGTGCACTACACCAGACTCAGCCACCTTGGAGGCTTCCGTCCTGGCCTCCCTCTCCTTGGCCTCCATGTTGGCCTCACCTTACGTCTGTTCCACCTCATTAGACATACTTTCCTTCAGACTCTGCAGCCCAGCCTCAGCCTCGGCCTCACCAGCAGATGGAAGAACCAGCGATGGAATCTCTCTCTCTCTCTCTCTCTGTCTCTCTCTGTCTCCCCCCGTCTCCCCCCCTCCCCAATCCCTCTTTCCAAAGAAATCATTTAAAAAAAAGAGAGAGAGAGAGAGAGATTGGATTCAGGAGCTGCAGGCAAGGATTAAACTCAGGTATTCAGGATGCTTGTTTCCCAACCACTGGACTATATGCCTGCTCCATTTTGTAACATTTTCAGTGTTGTTTGTTTAGTAGTTGCCATTGAGTTTGCAACATGCATTTACAGTTCATCTCAGTCCATTTTCAAATATTCTGCTTCCTGGCTACTGTGAGTGCCTCATAATAACAAAATATTCCCCATCTCCTCCCATTCCTTCAACCCTCATGCATATTTCCCTTTCAGCGATAGAAAAATATATACACATGTAATATGTAAATATGAATACATATGAATATTATCCATGGCATTTTTGCATATGTATTGCATATATATAGCTTAAAAGCATATATAATCTAATGTGTTGCTATCATTTTCAGCAATCCTATTAGAAAAGAAAAATAAAATTTATATTTTACTGCTTTTTCTTTTCTTCTCTCATGTTCTTCCTTTTTATGTGGATCCAAGTTTCTGACCTGTATGATTTTCTTCCTCTCCAGAAAACTGTTTGCATTTCTCGCAAGATAGTCTCTGGCAACAAAATGTACAAGTTTTGCCTGCCAAGCGTTTATTTCTTCTTCACTTTAGAAAGACAAGTTGCAGGATACCAAATTTCAGTTGGGTAGTTTTTTCTCTCCATGCTTAAAATAGTTTTCTCCACTCAGTTTTTCCTTGTGTGGTTTCTGAGGAGAAGTCAGATACGTTTGCTCCCCCATGGATTGTTTATTCTGCACAAGCTGCATTCAGGACTTGTTTACGGGATACTGCTGTATATAATGAGAATCAACAAGCCTTTGGAGAAGTTGTTTTTGTTTTTGTTTTTTTTTTAAGGGAGTATGGGAGGAGATATGGATCATTTTTTTAAAAACTGAGGACACACAGACCTGTTTAGACTACATACTTCTAAGTAATGAAACTAAGAATTGATGTTCGTGAGCCACATCATGCATGAGATTTAAAGTAGCACTCTTAATTAAAAACACAATTTTCAAGAGCATCGGTTAACAGAGAGCATTGACTTTGCCTCCACGCTTTTTCAGTGTGCTGCAAAGTAAGCATTTTGGGCAAGGACCACGTGTCAGATTTCTCTTTGAATCTCTCTTGCCTGCTAAAGGTAGTGACATGAGAGGCCTGAATATGTGCTTAAATGACTCAATTAAGGAATGCGGCCATGCATTAAATTCAAATCAAACCTCATGGTGTTTGATGTCAGAATTGTGTAACTAAGTAACGTTAGGTTCTAAAATAGCAACATGGCATTTCACTTGGAGAAAACGTAGATTAATGGCTCTGATTTTGAAACTGCGTCCTCCTTTCTCACAAAGTGCAGTAAACCGTGAGTGACAGTCATGAAGCCTCTTCCTACTGCAGCTCAGTGACACAGACCCACTATGGCTCGTTTTCCTCACTTGTAGCACTGATTTTAGGTTGTCTGCATAACTACCAAGAGTTTTGCCATTGCATTCTTGTTCGTTCTGGTTTGTCTGGTCTACATTGATATCTGTCACAGATTTCCACGCACTACTGGCAAACATTTGGTTCACTTACTTTATACAGAACAGTTCCAGACTCTGCTGCTGGGATAGAAAATGTATCTCATTTGGAGTTTTACTCTGTGGATACAATTTGAAATAGAGTGAAAACCATTGGCATAGAGTCCCTTGTAAAGGTTTACCTGTTGTAGAAGCATTTGAAAGAAAGCATATTAAGGGCAAAGATAAATATTTACTTAAATTATTAAAACATCTTGAGATTTTTTTGCTATGGCCCTGATGTTGTAAAATTAGATTTAAGCTATTGTGATAACTTTGAAACCATAGATACAGAGGTTAGTATGCATTGAGAGGTACATAATGTATATATTCTGTTAGCTTGCTTGAATTAAGGGTAGCCATTGTATATTTTGAATTACTTTAATGTTGAAATTTGTATGTGGTTTAGAAAATGGAAGGTGTGGTCTGTTGAGAGCTGGCCTTAATCCTCAAGTAGGTTGGCTTATACTCAATTTCAGGGAGACGACACACATATGCCTAGTAGGATAACTCAAACAGTAGGCTTTGTGAGGCAAAAAGTCTATGAATATCATGGAGAATAAGAATTTCAGGCTTTGTTTTTAATGTGTATTAATTTATTTATTGGAAAGGCAGAGTTACAGAGAGGCAGAGGCAGAGAAAGAGAGAAGTCTTCCATCTGCTGGTTCACTCCCCACATGGCCACAACAGCTGGAGCTGCATCTATCTGGAGCCAGGAGCTTCCCTCAGGTCTCCCAGGTGGGTGCAGGGGCCCAAGGACTTGGACCATCCTCTTCTGCTTTCCCAGGCCATAGCAGAGAGCTGGATCGAAGTGAAGCAACCAGGACTCAAACCAGCACCCATATAGGATGCCGGCACTGCAGGTGGTGGCCCTACCAACTATGCCACATCGCTGGCCCCAGAATTTCCATTTTAACATTTTTTTTCCTACTTGCATTTCCATCGAAGAAGGGGTCGATGATGAGATGTGAGGAATCTGATATTAAATGAAGGCATGAGAGATCTATTATGGCCCTCCTGCATTACTCCTTCTTTCCAGCTCATGCAGCCTGAATTTACAAATGGTTTTGGTGCTTCTATCACACAGTAAATGATTTTTCAAGTGTAAGCCATATTTATTCCCATGTTACTCAATTTTAGCATTAAGACTTAATGATAATGCTAACTAAAATGTTTTTAAAAATTTAGTTAAAATTACATTTGCATATGTAACTGGAGACAATCTTACCTAATTTATTCTACTTCTAAATATACCTAAAATATTCTTAAGGAAACAGAATGGCAGTCAGGTTAGAGAGGGCTAGTTCTTGAAAAGGAAGCTGTCATATTTAATCAATTAGGAGCGGCCATCTGGAGGTATTGATGCTCTTCACTCTTCACAATTATTTAATTATGTTCTGGGTGGCATTTCATTGCTTGATGTCTTTTGTGGATATATCATTCTTTATATGATGATGGCTGAATCACCGTCATAGGCTGATTCCATATTTTAGCTATTGTGAGTAGCACTGCCATAAATGTGGAATGGAGATATCCTTTTGACGCACTGATGTCATATCCTTTGGACATAGACCCAGTAATGGAATTGTGGGATTTTACTTGGTTCTGTTTTGCTAGAGAGACTACCATACTATTTTCCATAATGGTTGTGCTAATTTGCCTTCCCACAAATACACTAAAAATTTCACCTGTCTTGAAATCCATGGCACCCTTTGTTGTTTTTTGTTTTCTTCATGATAATCATTCTACCCGGAGTGAGATGAGAATCTCATTCTGGTTTTAGCTTGCATTTTTCTGTTGATGAATGATGTGGAGAATTTTTCATGTAACTATTGGACATGTGCATGTTCTTTCGAGATGAGTATGTTAAGTTCTTCAGCCTAGATTCAAAATTGGTAGGTTTTTTTTTTGTTTTTTTTTTTTTAAGCCCTGGGATTTTTGAGATAATTGTATATTCTGGATATTAACTCCTTGTAGAAAACCTGAGGGGAAGTACTGTGTGGCATGGTTTTGGGGACAGGTTTTGTTATTTACTTTTTGACATGGAAGCACAGGCTAGACTGGCCTGGGTAGGTGGCTCAGAGCTGCTCCCACACCAGGAATCTGAAGCAGTGTCAGTGGCCACGGGCTTAGCAGGTTGGAGCTGGATGGACCTAATGCAAGCTGGTGGGCACCACTGACACAGCACCCCGGCTGGCCGCATGGGGGAAGAGGCCTGGGCCCTGCTGCCCATGTGTGACTCTTGGGGGCTCGGCTGCGATGCCACTTTGTCCTGGGAGGCCCTGCTACATGCCGCTGCACTCTGGAAGCTGGGAACCCAACAATGCCCTGCAGGTCTAAGGAGTCTGTCCCAGTCTCTGCACTGGCTGCAACCACTGGAGAATGAAACAGCCCCAGATAATAGCATCCGTGGGCTTGGACAAGAAGCTCAGTGACTTCCTGGACTTCAACATAATGTTCCTGCTGCCTGTGGTCAGTGGAAAGGGCTGGCCTGTCTCCTTGACCAGCATACAGTTCAGAGGAGCAGGTCTGGAGGACTGGCCCGGCTCAGGCTCCTGGGACGCTGGCGACCAGAACGCCTCCTCCTTGGACCCCGGTCAGAGCTACAGTAAAAGACCCACTTCAGTGAGTCCCATGGCACCCTTTCTTCGTTCACATTCCTGGGACCTGGGACCTGGGCTTGGAGGCAAGGGCGGCCAGTGGGCCGGGTACCCCACCTTTTGGAGAGACACAGCTTTTGACGGCTTGACCCAGGTCAGGTTCCTGACTGGCGAGCTGGCCCTCCACAGCCCCGGGCCATTGTCCTTCTCAGACATGAAGGATAGCACCCAGTACAATGCCTCCTAACCCGGCAACCCTTGGGGCAGAGCCTCATCAGGTGGCCATTGGGCCCACAGCCCAAGAATGTCCAGAAGATTCTACATGTTCTTCCTTCCTCATTGTCCCCCCACCCCCACCCCAGCTTAGGTGACGACTGAGGCAGGAATGGCTGTGCCTACCCATCTGCCAAGACTCCCTGTAGCACCTGCTCTGCAGCCTTCTACTGACTAGCCTGCACCCTTCCTTGGAGCTCTAGAGCCCCTCAGACCAGGATGGTTTCAGGCCCATGCTGGGCAGGAGCTCATCTGCCTACCCCTCTGGATGAGCAGTGGTGATGGGTTTTGAGGCCACAGTGCATTTGGTAGCATGCACTAGGAGCATATGGACTACTAGCCACGTGGAGCTGAGGTCAACAGTGGGCTCCCAGCCATGTCCATCTTCACAGCGCCCCCGCAGCCGTGTATGGTGGCATCTCCAGCAACACACCACCCCTCCCATCAGTGGGGCAGACAGCCTCATCGGCTCCCGAGAGACCATGGCCACCAGCAGGTATGGTCTCTTATGTTTGTTTATTTGTGTGTGTGTATGTGTGATTTTTTAAAAAATAAGCAGTAGTTGATGTTAAAACAGAGAAGGGAATGGTTGTTCTTCTGTCTTAAAAACTATTCAAAAGAGAAAGAAGAGAAACAGGCATGTGCCAGTTCAAACAAGAACAGGTCCCATAGATGGATCAATCCCAGTATTTCTGCAGCTCCTGGAACATGACCAGGCTGAAGCTAGGAACCAAGGCTTTGAAGCACAGTTCAGGTCTCCCAAATGGGCAGCTGAGAGATAATTACTGGAGTCAGCATCAGCTTCCTCACTGGAACCATGTTTGTAGGAAGCTGGAATCCCAGGATGAAACAGAGTTAAACCCAGGCACTCTCTTATTGGACCTATATAGGCCTCTTCCTAGCCTCTTAACTGTTGGCTAATCGCTGCAAAGAGGATGGTTCCCCTCCTCTTTCTCCCCCTAGTGAATGCCTATAAGGAATTAGTTCCTTATGTTTTCATCCTGTAGTTACTAACTCAGTCATGTGCCAAGTACTTTCCTGCTGTAGTCTATCATTCTAATAATTTTCAAGGTTTCTTTCATAAAAAAGGTTAAAAAGTGGAAAAAAGGAATCAGTTAAGGTTTTAAAAATAATTTAATAAAAAAAGAGTTACTCCTCTGAACATTTGGCCAAATATATGAATGTGGATGCCTTTCTTGTCCTAATGAAATTGAAACAGTTGGGGCGGTCCTTTTTTTTTTTTTTTTTTTTTTGTACAACTTAGATTTGAGAGGCTGATGCCTGTGTCCTCAAAGTATTATATTTGAGTTGTCACATGTAGATACGCAAAGATTTCAGAAAATGATAACCTCAGAGAGTAGTACATATGTGTGTCCCTGACAGCAGTTTCATTTAGTGGTGTTTAATGAGTGGAAACCATACATGGAAATTGATTGCAGGGAATAATTATATGATTTCCTTGCTTTTAGTAGCATATGTATAAAATAATGAAGATTTGATCTATGGTAGCAACTCTACAATCATATATGTGGGCCTGACCTCTTTGATTTAAGCAGCTGCTGCATAGAGATGCAAGCACCTTCATTGAAGCATTGAAGTTAAAAGTCATGTTAGTATTCTTGTCTGCCACGTCTTAAATATATATCATTTTAAAAAAAGAAGTATTTATTTGAAAGGCAGAGTTACAGAGAGGCAGAAGCAGAGAGAGGGAGGTCTTCCATCTGCTGGTTCACTCCCCAGATGGCCACAGTATCTGCGCTGATCTGAAGGTAGGAGCTTCTGCAGGGTCTCCCATATGGGTGCAAGAACCCAAGGACCCTGGCCATCTTTGACTGCCTTCACAGGCCATAGCAGAGAGCTGGATTGGAAGTGGAGGAGCCGGGACTTGAACTGGTGCCCTTATGGGATGCCAGCACTGTAGGTGGTGGCCTTACCTGCTATGCCACAGCCCCAGACCCTAAATATGAATCTTTCTAGTTTAAGTATATTAAGTTTAAGTAAACTATTAATTGATAATTCTGAGAGAAATACAGTGGTTTTTGTACTTGAGTCCTTTCTTTTGACATTTTAAGTATTGTGATCCTGAATGAATCGTGTTGTTGAATACCAGCTATGTCCTAGTGGAGATACACAATGAATATACAAGTTGAGGTCTGCTATTAACATACTTGTTACTCACTATGTTGCCAATTAATCTTGTAATCCGTGTTCTTTTCCATGTGTTTTTGTCTGCCACTACAGCTAAAGAAGTAAACAGGTCATGGCACGCTTAACAAAAAGACAACAGGAGAATACAAAAGCTATCCAGCATCTTTGGGCAGCCATTGAGATCATAAGGAACCAGAAGCAAATCTCCAACACTGACCGTATTACAAAGTAAGTAAAGCAAAAATATCCTGTAATATTTCTTGTAAGGCTTTCCAAAATGCCTGTCTTTTCTGGTAGCCTACATGTGTTAGAACTGAAGTCACGTTTTTGTCTTGTAGACATACACTGTTGTTCAGAAAACAAACATAGCAACATACATAAGTAATTATGTATTTATTCACTTTTTATAAAAATATTATAAGTACTATTTATAATTGCTTATTAGCCATCAAGAATTTTTTTTCTTTTTCTTAACTTTTATTTAGTAAATATAAATTTTCAAGGTACAGTTTATGGATTACATTGGCTTTTTCCCTCCCATAACTCCCCTCCCACCTGCAACCCTCCCATCTCCCGCTCCCTCTTCCATTCCATTCACATCAAGATTCATTTCCAATTGTTTTTATATACAGAAGATCAATTTAGTATATATTAAGTAAAGATTTCAACAGTTTGCACCCACACAGAACATAAAGTGTAAAATACTGTTTGAGTACTAGTTAAGCTATCAAGAATTTTTAACACTTGGCAACTTTAATATTTGTGGAGTGTTAAAGAAAAGTGATAGTAATACTTGTCTTTGAATATTTCTGATTAAAGAAGTATTTACTCGGTCTTATTTTGTTAGGGGTTGCTTGTTGAATTTTAGCAAATATCAACATTAACATTTTAATGATTTTTTTTGTTTGTTTATCTATAAATGGGATGATCTAAGTTATATATAGTTTTTATACATTATATATATAGTTATATATATTTTAAGTTTATTTATTTGAAAGAGTTAGAGGGAGAGACAGAGATCTTTCATCTGCCAGTTCATTCCCCAAATGACCCCAGTGGCCAGGGCTGGGCCAGGCCGAAGCCAAGAGCCAGAAGGTTCTTCTGTGTCTCCCATGTTGGTCTCAGGGGCCCAAGCACTTAGGCCTCCCTCTGCTGCTTTCCCGGCCATCAGCAGTAGCTGAATTGGCACGGGAGTAGATGGGAGCCAGCACACGTATGGGATATCGGCATCGAAGGCAGCAGCTTAAACTGCTATGACAAAAGGCTGGCCCCATATACTTTTAGATTTCTAGGTCTTCCTTTAATTCCGGGAATTAAACTTGGTATAGAGTTCGGATATTTGAACATATTAATGTATTAGTATTTATTACTTTATATTTAATAGTGGACCATATTTTAGTACTCCTGTGGAAAACTTTTTCTATTTTTTTCTTTTAAGTTGCTATTCCGGTTTACTCCCCAAATGCTGGCAACGGCTGGCAGCGTCGGGGTAGCGTGGGCGTCGTGGGAGAGCGGGGATGCGCAGTTCGTCTGCGGGCAGCAGAGAAGGATGCCGTGGCGATAGCGGCGACTCTGGGAAAGTGTCTGGCGGTCAGTGAAGAAATGCAGGTATGTACTATCGGTGATGTTGGGGCTCCCTGGTCCCCCACTCCCCTTGGTGAGAGAGACTTCCACTTCCCTGTCCGCTCGACCCCCCGGCTCAGGTGTCCCTCCCCTTCCCTGCGGCCAGGTCCACTCACCGTTTGTTGACACCCCATAAGGAGTAAGGAGAGTGGAGTCTGCCCAGCAGTCCAGAGTTCGCGGCTGCTCAGAGGGCCAGCGGCGAAGCACTGGTCCGCTAAGAAAGTTAGAGAAAACCTGGGCTGGCCGCGGCCTCACGCAGGTCGGCGTGGGAGTGGAGTCCCATGCGGCGTAGGTGTCAGCATCTGTGTGTGGGGCGCCTGTGGGCATGAGGCCTTGGCGTTGGTAGTATCGGCAGAACCGGCGGGGAAGCACAGTTTAGTGGCCGGCCACGGAGAGGAAGGATGTGGTGACAACTTGGGAAGCGTTGGGCGGTTGGCCAGGAAGAGCAGGTGCGTACCGGTGGCGGTGGTGCACGTTGGCCAGCAGTGGCTAAGCAGGCAGTGGTGGCGGCCGTGAAGCATCAGGGGCGGGGAAGCAGAAGACTTCGGCGGTGGCTGCCTGTCTGGCAGCAGTGGGGAACCAAGGGGCGACAGCGGCCGCAGGTCTGTGTCCTCCAGCAGGGGCTTCAGTGTCGGTAGCAGAGGCCTCGGAGGCGTCAGCGTCAGCCTTGCATGGGGCGTCGTGCACGGGGAAGCACAGTTCCGCGGCGGGCAGCGGAGAGGAAGGAGGGGGCAGCAGTGGCGACTCCATAGCCTGTGGCCGTCTGCGAGGCAGCGCAGGTCTGCATCTGTGACCCCTAACACAGTGGCAGCGAGGTTGGCAGTGGGGAAGCATCCAGCGTCCTGGGTGGGGAAGTGTGGCTCGGTGTTGGTGTCGGTGAGGATTGCGCCATTCTGGGCGGGCAGGAGAGCAGAAGTCTTCAGCGGTGGGAACCAGGCCATGGTGGCAGCTTTGCTCAGTTCCATGTTGGCCAGCAGCGGTAGCAGCCTCAGTGTCCAGGTGGATAGCGGTGTGGGTGTGGGCATCAGCGTTGCGTGGGGCGTCATGGGAGGGAAGTGCAGTTCGGTGGTGGGCAGTGGAGAGGAAGGATGAGGCAGCAGTGACTCCGCGAAGCATGGGGTGGTCAGCGACAGGGACACATTGAGCAGCCGGGGTAAAGTAGGTGGTGGCAGCGACCCGTGGGGCGGTTCTGGTCGTTGGTGGGGAAGCATGGCTCTAAGTCCGCCTTGGTGAAGTGTGGGGCTTCCTAGGCAGGGAGGTGTAAGTCTATGGTGGCGGCAGCCACACAGAGGGCAGCTAGGGAGAACCAGGTGGCGGGGGAGCTGGTGAGACAAGGGGCAGCGGTGCTGAAGTGTAGTTCCTCATGGGCGGCGGCAGCAGCGGTGTCTCCGAAGTGTGAGGCGTTGCAGGCTGGGAAAGGCGAGTCTGCATTGGTGGAGTGTGGGGCATTGTGGGCAGGGACGTGCAGTTCGGAGGTGGCGTTGACTGTGGCAATGTGTGGGGTAGTGCAGAGAAGCAGGCAGCAGTGGAGAGGCAGTGGCGAAGAAGCCTAGGCCATGGGCGGGGAAGTGTGGGGTGCAGATCCCCTTGGAGCCGGTGGGCCTCTTGGGTTTTCATGGCCTGCACACAGAGATGCTCCCTATCCCCCTGCCTTTGCATCATGGCGTCCAGAGGAAAGGGAGAGTGAGGGGTCAATATTCTTTGGGTGCTAGTTGTCCATGGCCACTGCCTGGCAGTCAGCTTTTCACCTGGGGACAGGCTGCCTGCTAGCAGTGAGTTCCCACCATCATCTGGGAACCGCCGGCTTCCAGTTAGTGATCCTGGTCGTGCTGGGTTGAGAGTGTCCAGGTGTTGGCAGTGTGGATGGGGAGCCAGATGGCAGGTGTGCCAGGACCATTCTCTCTTGCCTGGAGGTTGTGGTCCACAGCATTTAGCTGGCTTTGTTATTTGGGTGCCGATGAGACTGTAGCTACAAGTTGTGGCAGGAGTGAACATCCATTTCAAGTTGCAACCCCAGTGTCTGACAGGGCCCTCACTTGTTGTGGAGGGTCTGGGAAGCAGCAGCTGGCACACAGACGATGGGCTGCAGCCTGGGAGAGTGGCTGGGCACTCCTGTATTCCTGCTGGGACAAAATGTTGTCCGGTAGTATATTTTATATATTTTAATTATTTATTTTTTGTTGTTTCCAATAAAAACTCTTACCTTGGTTTTAATAAATTAAAAAGAATAATTACCAGTGCATTCTAGAATATTTTTAAATTGATGGAATAGGCAGATGTATTTGAAATAGTTTTGTCTTAGATGATTTACAGTGTGGAGGATTTTCCCTATTGTCACAGAGTTTGAGTTTCTTTAAATTTTTTTTTATGTGACTAATGTGGAAAGAAAATTTAAGATTATCGAGGTTTTTTTTTTTGGTTATTACTGATGTCATTTACTGTTTATTTATGTTGACATGAATTGTTACTAAGCAGACATATATTAATATTAACCAGTGAAAAAGGATTGTTTTTGGCCTGTACTCATATTATGAAATCAGGACTGGACTTCAGATAGGCATTACAAATGAAGAGATTGGAGAGGAAAACTTGTCATAATTGTTATAATATGCTAAATGAAGGGAAAGGAAGATATGCAAAAAATCCAAGGGAGTTTTCACCTAATACTAGCTTTAGGCTTTTTAACAGCCTTTGAGTGTCATTCGTCAGTGCTAAAAGCTTTCTTGGGGGCACACATTTGGTGTGGGAGTTAAGTCAGTCCTTGGGATGTCTGTGTCTTGTGTTACAGTGCCAGGATTTGAATTCTGGATCCATCTCCAATTCCAGCTTTCCTGCTAATGTGTGTTCTGGGAGACATCAGGTGATGGCAATAGTATCTGGGTTCTTGTCACCTACATGAGAGACTGAGTTCCTTGCTCCTAGCTTCATCCTGACCAAATCCTAGCTGTTTTCAGGCATTTGAGGTGGGAGGGAGTAGATAGGAGGGCTCTCTTTGCCTTTCAAATCAATAAAGTTAACATTTTTTCAAAAATGTGATTTTTATATTAAAAATTTGATTTCAGAAGCAGATACTGATGCATGCCTGCACACACACACGCACACACACACACTGCAAGAAACAGATATAAAGAGGACTCCCATCTGTTGATTCACTTCCTAATTCCCACAGCTACTGGTCCTGAGACTGGCTGAGGTGAGGAGTTGGGAACTCATTCCATGTTTCCCACATGGGTGATGGGTGCCCAAATACTTGAGCCATAACCATTTCTCTCCAGGTCCACAATACAGGAAGCTAGAGTCAGGAGCCAGAAACAGGTACTTGATTTCTTGAGCTATCACAACTGCCTTATAGGTCCACATTAATAGGAAGCTAGAGTCAGGAGCTGGATGTGGACACTTAATCCAAATACTTGTAGTGTGGAATGAAGTGACTTTAATTGGCATGTTAACCTATGTTTCAAAGTTTTTTCTTGTGACATCATGTGTAGTTTTTTTTAAGATTTTTATTTATTTATTTGACAGGTAGAGTTACAGACAGTGAGAGAGAGAAAGGGCTTCCTTCTCTGTTGGTTCACTCCCCAAGTGGCCGCCATGACCGGAGCTATGCCGATTTGAAGCCAGGAGCCATGTGCTTCTTCCTGGTCTCCCATGCAGGTACAGGGGTTCAAGCACTTGGGCCATCCTCCACTGCCCTCCCAGGCCACAGCAGAGAGCTGGACTGGAAGAGGAGCAGCCAGGACTAGAACCTGGTGCCCATATGGGATGCTGGCGCCGCAGGCGGAGGATTAACCTAGTGCACTGCTGCGCAGGCCCCATCATAGGTAGTTTTTTTTTTTTTAATGTACCATACTGTTTATAGTTAATATGTTTCTGTATCTGTTATTTACTTAATGTACCTCATTTTCTTAGTTCTATATTGAGTCTTTGCAATTCTTTTTTGCAAATAGGTAAGCAGTGATGTAGGGAACAAATTAATGTGCATCGTTTTTCTTTGTATTTTCTTTTAATTTTAATTAGTGTTTCACAGACTCAGTGTGCTTTGTAGACACAGTTGTAAGAGCTTAATGATAGTCCCTTCCTCCCTCTGCCTTATTCTCTTGCACTGTGTTTCCTTCTCCCTTTTCTTTGTCTTTGGTTTAGTTTTTGAGAGAGCCAATTTTCAAATTAAATTACAGTAAAAAGGCTTAATACTTTAACAAATAAGTTTAACAAGTAAAAAGCAAAATGATACCAGTTTAGTGAGACTATTGACAATGACTGTAAACAGTAATTGAATAGAAAAATGAACATTTCACTCTGATGCTGTAAATTTTAAAGTAATTAGAGATCATTAAATCTGTGGTACTTTAAGATTGTTAACTATTGGTTTCAAAAAGTTTTACAAAGCTGTATTTGCAGTAATACTGATACACACAAACCTTTCTTCTTTTTTTTCCTAAATTCATATAAGGGGGAACATGTGGTATTTGTCTTTCTGGGTCCAGCTTATTTCACTCAACATGATGATGTGATGTGCTCCAGTTGTGTCCATTTTGCTGTAAATAGTAGCATTTCATTCATTTTATGGCTGGGTAAGATTCCATTGTGTATGTATACCACATTTTTTTTTTACCATTCATCTAATGATGGACACCTTGGTGGGTTCCAGATTTTGGCTATTGTGAACATTGCTGCTAAAATAATGATGCAGGTATCTCTTGGATAGCTTGTGTTCAGGTATTTTGGTATATACACAGTACTGTGATGTGGCAAATCTATTTCTGGTTTTAAAACACATCTCATCTCCACATTGTTTTCCACAATGGCTACACTAATTAAGATTTCTCCCAGAAGTGTTTAAGTGTTCTTTTTTCACCATATCCTTGTCAGCATTTGTTACTCTGTGTTTTGGATTTTATCCATTCCATTATGGGTGAGGAGATACTTCATTGTGGTTTTGATTTCATTTCCCTGAAGTCTAGAGGTGAGCGTTTTATTTCATATATTTGTTGGCCATTTGCATTTTCAATCTCCTTTTCAAAAACTGCCTGTAAGCATTGATGTTGTTTTTGACTTTTTAAGTTGTTGATATATTCAAGATATTAATCCTTTGTCAGTTAGATGCTTTGCAAATTTTTTTTTGCATTCTTTTGGATGTCTGACCACTTCTGTTATTTCCTTTGCTTCTGAGTTTGATACAGTCTCATTTACTTAATTTTGCTTTTGTTGCCTGAGCTGTGGGGATCCTGTCCATGAAGGTGTTCCCTATACTGATGTCATTGAGTGTTTCCCTTACATTTTCTTTTAGCAACTTCAAAATATCAGGGCTTAAATTAGGTCTTTGATCTGTGTTGAATTGATTCTTGTATGTAGTGAGAGATATGGATCTAATTTCATTCTTCTATGTACATGCATCCAGTTTCGACAGCACCATTTTTGAGGATATTATCATTAACTCCACTGTGTGGTCAGAGCACTTTTTCATAAGTCAGTTGACTGTTTGTATGAGGATTGATTTTGGGACTCTTTCTTCTATTCCACTGAGCTATTAATTGGTTTTTATGCCAATAACAAGTTGTTTTAATTACTATATCTTTGTAGTATACTTTGAAATTAGGGATTGTGATACCTCCAGCTTGGGTTCTCCTGTTCAAGGTCATTTCAGCTCTTTGTGATCTTTTGTGATTCCATATGAATTTTAGGATTGTCCTAACTCTGTAAAGAATGTCATTGGTATTTTGATAGGGATTCCATTGAGTCTGTAAATTACTCAGGCAGTATATACATTTTAATCGTACTGACTTTTCCAATGCCTGAGTAAGGAATATCTTTCCTTTTTTTGTATCCTTCATGGTTTCTTTCACCAATGTTTGATAATTTTGATTGTAGGAATCTTTCACTGTTTTGGTTAAATTTATTCCTAAATATTTGATTTTTTGGTTTCTATTATAAATGGGATTTCTTTCTTGAATTCTCTGAGAGTTCACTAGGGGCCTCCACTGTGGAGCCACTGCTAGCAGCTCCTGCATCCCATTATGGGTGCTGGTTCATGTCCTGGCTGCCCTACTTCCAATCCAGCTCTATGCTAGGGCACTTTGGAAAGCAGTGGAAGATGGCCGAACTCCTTGGGCCCTTGCACCCATGTAGGAGACCCAGATAAAGCTCCTGGCTCCTGCTTTTGGCCTTGCCAAGTCCCAGGCCCAGCACCAGCCCCAGCACCAGCTGCAGCCATCTTGAGAGTGAACCAGCTTATGGAAGATGAATCTGTTATCTCTCTCTCCTCCTCTCTTCCTCTTTCCTTCCTCTGAGTAGATCTGGCTTTCAAATAAATTTTAAAAACTTTCAAAAAAGCTACTGTTTTTGTATGTTTATTTTGTACATGCAGGTTTACTGCATTGGGTGATTTCAAAGTTCTAGTCTTTGCAGTGATAAATTTTTATTTCCTCCACGTGGTTTATTCTGATGTTAAAACTATTGATTATATTTTTTATGTCACCGATTGAGGATATAATGTCCAAAATTTCTGTTTGGTTCTTCTCAGTGAAGCCTAACGCCTTAGCTTGTTGAATTCCTCATTTCTTCAGGCTGTCTGTATTCTCTTGCATCCCATTGAGCTTCCTTGTACTTACTACTTTTAATCCTATGTCTGTCATAGATTTCCTTCAGTTCATGATCTAAATCTGGAGGATTATTGTGTTTTTTTTGAGTTGTTATGCTACTTTGCATGTCTCCTGTGTCATTATGTTTACGTCTGCCCATCTTGTGTATTTGTCGCTTCATCTTTATGGAATAGTTTCCATTGTAAAGGAATGGTTTATCCAGAATATACAGGGTATCACTTGGCTTGTTGCTCTGGTTTGGATCAAGATGAGGCCAGGTATGTAGTCTCTGAGTGATTTCTTTTTGTCTTAATATCAGCAATGTCTGTAAGCAACATAATGAATTAGTCCTCTGCAGTTTGTACGAATAGAAGTGTGGCTTTGAGATGAATAAGGGTTTCCTTGGGTGTGTACCTTTAGTCCACTTGGAATTCAGTGTCAGTTTTTCTGTCAAATATGATAGCCAGGCCCTTATTTGTGGTGCTGAGAGAGACAGGTGTGGCTACCTCCTTGTCCTGCAGGCAAGCCAAAGTGATGCCTGGGCTTGGGCACTGATCGCTGGGCCTCTAAGAGGGTGTGATGCAGATGGACCCTTCCTGTGATCCTGCTAGAAGAGTCCAACTCTTGCTGTGGCTTATGATACCAACAGTTGTAGTCCTAGGATAGGAAATGTGAACTGGATGTGCTCCAGTCCTACAGGGTGACTAGAAGGTTTACAGGAGATTTTCCTCTGGAGGGTATGAATCCAGAGGTTTGGAACACAGGTAGCTTCTTCCCTATATCCACTGAATAGATGACAGTGGCATAGAGAAAATTAGAATGCGTTGTTACAGTCCTCATACTTCAGGGTATATTGGAGTCATTACCCAGACCATCCAGGGTGGGAGTGAATTTCCTGTGGGCTGCTTCAGGTGTTAATGCCCAGAAGCTAAGGTGACTCTCCCTTGCATACATGCAGTGTTTGAGCATAGCTCTGGGCCTAATGCCCAAAAGCTCCCTTGGTTGCAAGATGCAGTGGAATGTGTCCTCTGCCCCACACATTGCCCTGCCTCTGACTATGATGCTGGGTAGAAGATCAGAGGCATGCTGCTTGATTTTTCACTGTGCAATATGGCACTCCGTGGGATTGGGGTAGGAAAAGGAAGTGAGGCGGTTCCCCTGTTGTGTGCCTGACTGTTGCTCAGATCCCAGTCAGCTCTCCAGGCTGAAGTAAAAGTGAGTGGGTCTTCCCTGCCTCTTGTTGTAACTCTGCCTTTTAAATAAATCTTTCTTAAAGGTAGGGGGCGGCCCTGTTGCATAGTGGATAACGCCATTGGCTGCAGTGCCATCCTCCCCTATGGGTGCCGGTTCGAGTCGCTGCTGCTCCAATTCTGATCCAGCTCTGTTGTGGCATAGAAAGCAGTATGAGATGGCCTGAGTTCTTGGGCCCCTACATCCAGGTGGGAGACCCAGAGAAAGCTCCAGCTTCCAGATTGGCCCATCTCCAGCTGTTTTGGAATCAAGGTAATGCTGGCTTCATTGGGTGAGTTTGGAAGAATTCCTTCCTGTCTGATACTTTAGGAGAGTTGAAGAACTCATGCTAGTTGTTGCTTAAAAATTTGGTCAAGGAGTTGGCATCTGGCGTGGCAATTAAGACATTGCTTGGGGTGCCTGCATCCTGTATAGGAGTGCCTGAGTTTGCTGCTTTTGGCTTCTGATTTTCACTCCCTGGTAGGCAACAGGTAATGGCTCAACAAGTTGGGTCACTGCCACCCACAGGGGGCACTGATCCAGCCTTGGTAGTTGTGGATATTTGGGGCATGTCGTTGTTTATAACAGTCCCTAATGGTCCTTTGTCTTTCTGTGATATCAATGTAATATCTCCTTTTCATTTCTTATCTTTTAAAAAGGACTTATTTACTTATTTATTTGAGAGGCAGACAGTACTCCCTGGGGCTGTGGGCACTGGGTTGATTGTAGAAAAGCATGGCCAGATGTTGGCGTGAAGACAGGAAGAGACCCAGGAAAATGAAGCCTACAGGTCAGAAGGTGTGAGGTCACTTCCTACACTTCAGCTCCCCAGGGTCAGACAATGCTCTGAGCTGCCCATGAGGGAGGATGCCCTGGGCAGGTCTATCTGGGTGGGGGCAAGAGCACAGGCTGATGGCAAGCTGGGCAGTGGCAGTGGGGTGCTAAGAGCAGGAGGCTGGGCCCAGCCATCCACACCTCAGAGAGCCAGTCTTTCACTCACCCTGGCACTCTTAATGGAATCTTCCCAGGAACATGGCTATTGGAGACAAGGGACCTGCCCTCAACAAACCAGACTCACCTCCCTCCCCGTGAAAGGGCCCAAGTACAAATGCCAGGAACCAAAGGGCCGCCCTAAGCTCATCCAAACCAGCTCCAGAAACAACACAGCCCTCACGTCAGCCCCCCTAGATCATGGCTCTCACAAATTGGCACCCATAAGTCTTCAGAAAAGTCCACAGTCCACAAGGGCATCGACAGAGGAGAGAACACTACCCTGAGAGATGCCTGGGGAGGCCCTACCACCGTGCTCACTCGTCCCTGGCTTTGTGCTTTTCCCTGCTCCATTCCCCACATGCTTCCTGGAGTCACCTTCAAAATCAACTACCTGTCCCAAGTCTTTGTCTTACACAGGCAGAAGGTGCCAGAGGGAAGTGATGGCATCCGTGGTGGTCAGCGTCTCCCCTGCTGCTGGCTCACCACTTGTTTACTGGTGGCTGAGCACGCCAGCCCCAGAACTCAGTGGAGGGGCCAGCAGCAGGTCGAGGCTGCCCCCCTACCTGTCACCTCCCCGCAACCATGTGCCTGAGCCCAGGGGAGAGGGGCACGTGTGGCCCATGGGTGGAGCATCACCAGGGCCCAGGCAACCTGGAGACACAGACCACTATCTCCTGAGCCCAGGGGAAAGCTGTGTGGTTGCCCTGCTGGGAGGGGGTGGCTGTGCCTCCTGGGGGGCGCTCTCCTTCCCACTTCCTGGCCCTCCTGCTGCCTAGTTCTGCTGAGTCCAGGCCGCAGGAGAAAGTGGCGCAAGCAGCACAGCCCAGCATTGGGGCACAGCCCATGGCCCAGAGGACGGGTTCACAGTCAACCAGGAGTGAGTGCAGGGGCCGCCTCGGAGGGGGAGGGGCTTCTGGGCGGAGTCTGGAGGAAGAGGAAGGAATGTCCGGGAGCGGAAGGGGCGGGGCTAAGCCTGGTGCACATGTGCGGCAGTTGTTGGCAGTTGTTGGGCGACGGTTATTGTGAGCCGAGAGGTTGGAAACCGCGAAGCTCCTCTGTTATATGGTGGCCAGACTGCCAGATTTCTTTATATTGTGCTGCAGAGGTGGCTGAAAGCCCCTGACAGCTTTGATTATGGAGAAACTTTTCTCGTGGGTGACTCATAAGCGCGCCCGGACTGTGACCGAGTTTGAGAAAAAGCGCTTGAAGAGGCGGCCGCATTTTGGATACCGCCTGCTCTACTGGGAGCTTGGTGCCATTCACAGAGCTGCCAGCGCGGGCAACGTGGCCGCAGTGGAGAAAATCCTGGCTTGCGGAAGAAGTGGTGTAGATGACGTGGACCACAAGAGCAGGTACTGGAGGGTGGGCAGCGGGGCCCAGTGTGGGAAGCCCTCGCCCCAGGCTCCCCTGCTTGCTTCCCTGGACACCAGTCCATGTTTATGTACACAAGTCCAGATCCATGTTGTGATACACGTGATCGAAAAGATAAGAAAATTTCCAGCTGGCGCCGCGGCTCAATAGGCTAATCCTCCGCCTTGCGGCGCCGGCACACCGGGTTCTAGTCCCGGTCGGGGCACCGGATTCTGTCCCGGTTGCCCCTCTTCCAGGCCAGCTCTCTGCTGTGGCCAGGGAGTGCAGTGGAGGATGGCCCAAGTGCTAGGTAGGGCCCTGCACCCCATGGGAGACCAGGGAAAGCACCTGGCTCCTGCCATCGGATCAGCGGCTGCTGCGGCCATTGGAGGGTGAACCAAAGGCAAAGGAAGACCTTTCTCTCTGTCTCTCTCTCTCTCACTGTCCACTCTGCCTGTCAAAAAAAAATTTCCATAATCTCTCAACCCCTGGGTTAAAGTCTGAGTAAAACCCAATACCCGTTTGATGTCAGTTCACACCTGCATGTACATGGGATTGCAGAAGGAAACCTTGGCATGAGAGAACTCATTTTTACCAAAAAGTGAGCTTTAAGTTTTATCAGTCTTACATGAGCCAAAAAAAAATATCAAAATTTAAAAATTTTGAGTTACACATTCTACTTGTCATTTACTGCTCTGCTAACACTCATTTGTAATGTAGCAAGTAATGAGGTGCTGTTTTAAATGTAAACATATGCTATTTTTAGAAATTAATCAGGTTTCTGACAGTTGAAAGGGCAAATGCATTGGAAATCCAGAAACATGTGAAAAAAAATTTAGAACTTGATACTGGTTGCATTTAATATTCATAAGAAAACACAGATTACTTATGCATGAAATACTTCTTAACAGAGGAAAACTAGATTTTTATAATGCAAAGCTAAATTTCTGGTAGAGTTAAAAGTTGTAAATAAACAATGTGAGAAAAATTTCAGAAAAAAACACAAATGTGGAGTGATACATTTTTTAGTGGCCAAAGACTTGATTAAGACTGAAGTCAAAAGCAAACATTCTGGGGTGAACAGTTCAGCGCAGTGGGTGAAGTCACTGCTTTTGGATGCTGGTGTCTCAGGTTGGAGTCCTGCCTACTTTGCTTCTGATCTGACCCCCTAGCTTTGGCCAGGCCCGTCCTTGGTTGTTGTGGGAATTTGGGGAGTGAATCAGTTAACGGCAGCTCTTTGTACCTTTCCTCCTCTCCCTTTCACTCTGCCTTTTAAATAAGCAGTTTTTAAGGGACTACTCTGAATATTTGCTTAGGAAAATAAAAATAAAAATTCCTGTGTATCTGGATGAAAACAAAACAACGTATCTTCAAAACATTTTTACAACAAGTATATTTCAGGTGAAAAACAGTGGATCTTCATTTTACAGAAATCTGTGCAAAGCAGGAAAACGACACTGAAATTAATTTTAAATTGGGATATGTATGTGTTGTAGGTATACAAGTGATCCAGGGACATAGAAAACAGTATTTAGTGTCTCTGGTGAGAAACAGAATTTAATTTGAAAGATGAATGAAATGCTACATTCCATCCACATAGTTTATGATAATGAATAGCAATATTAGGGGTAAAGGTCAAATTGCTTGTTACTTTTTATATTGAGAATTTGGTTCTAAGTACTATGTCACTTTTTTTTTAAAGATTTATTTATCTACTTGAAAGAGTTACAGAGAGAGAGGAGAGGGAGAGGGAGAGAGAGAGAGAGAGAGGTCTTCCATCTGCTGGTTCACTTCACAATTGGCCACAATGGCTAGAGCTGTGCCAGTCCTAAGGCAGGAACCAGGAGCTTCCTCTAGATCTCCCACCTGGAAGCAGGGACCCAAGGACCCAAACCATCTTCTGCTGCTTTCCCAGGCCATAGCAGAGAGCTAGATCAGAAGGAACAGCTGGGACTCAGACTGGCACCCATATGGGATGCTGGAACTGCAGGTGGTGGCTTTACCTGCTATACCACAGTGCCAGCCCCCTGTGTCATATTTGAAAAATGCACATGCCCTCCACCCTTCAATTTCATTCTTTTAAAATAACTTTTAGAGGTAGGCATGCCATTTGTTTCTCTTATAACTGCTTAAAATAGCCATATGTTAAGAAGAACCTACATAATGGACCTATAAATTATGGCACATTCATAGATTGCATTGAGAGGTGACCATTAAAGGTGGGGAGTCCCACAGATGCATGTGGAAATACAAATATGTAGGCAATCTGTATAACAAGTGAGAAAAGTGTTTGTTTATACATACACACAAATTGTGGACTGTGTTAGCCAACAAAATGTGATTAAAATTGTTACTTATAGGTATTTGAATTCTTGTGAAATTTTCTTTATCTTGTCATTTCCACAATGATCGGATGTAGACACTCTAGTTAAATTTTTAATATTATTAAGATTAAAGAATTACTTTGTTTTTAAACATGTTTGTAATGTTAGCTGTCTCTTCCAAACTCTAGAACTTTTAGAAACTAAAATTTAATGCCAATCATATGGCTAGAGTCGCCATAAATGTGTTTTTATATGCTATTTTGCGCTTATTGTTAGGCACCATGGATTGTGTGATCAGTAGGTATCAATGAGCCATTTTTTCTGTTTTATAAAAACACTTTATATAAAGATAACACACTTCATGTATTTCATATATACAATGTTAAGAACATAATGGTACTTCCCACCCTATCCTCCCTCCTTGCCTGACTCCCACCCTCTCTCCTACTTTCTTATTTTTCTTTTAATTTTTACAATGACCAAATTTCACTTTACTTTGTAATCACAAGCTTAACCTTCCATTAAATAAAGAATTCAATAAGTAGTAAGTGGAAAAACAATGTTTTCTCAGGAGTATAGATAAGGGCTATATACAATCAAATCTAAAAATGTCGATTTGACTCATATGCATATTTTGTACTCTGTATGTTAGTTACCACAAATCCAGGAAAATGTTTTAGTTGCTTGTTGGGACTGGTGTATTTCCCTAAGCTTAATGATCTCCAATCACATATTGTTGTGAAAGGCAGGATTTCATTTTTTATGGTTAAATAGTATTCCATCATGGTTACATAGCACACATTATGCGGTCATCAGTTTATGTACATCTGGGTTGATTCCATATCTTAGCTATTGTGAGTTGAGTTACTATAAACATTGGGTTACAGATAAACCTTTCATATGCTCATTTTACTTCCTTTGGGTAAATTCTCTGGAGTGGAATAGCTGGGTCATATCACAGATCTATTTTTGAGAAGTATTCCGACTGTCTTCCATAATAGTTATGCTAATTTACTTTCCCATCAACAGTGTACTCGGGTACCTTTTCCCCACACTCTCACGAGCATTTTTTATATTTTTTTGATTTTTGGGTGAACACAATTCTAACTAGGGTGAGTGTGGAACTCATTGGCATTTCCCTGATGGCTAGTGATCCTGAGCATTTTTTCATGTGTTTGTTGTCCACTTGTATTTCATGCTTTGAAAAATGTCTGTTAAATCTTCTGCCCACTTCTTAACTGTATTTTCTGTTTTGTTGAGTTTCTTGAACGTCGTATATATTTTGGATGTTAATCCTTTATCCAATGTATAGCTTGCAGTGTTTTCTCCCATTCTGTTGATTGCCTCTTTACTTTGTTGAGTGTCTTCTTTACTGTGGAGAAGCTTCTTATCTTGATTTAGCTCCATTTGTCTATTTTTGCCTTTATTCCCTATGCTTCTGATGTCTAATCCAAGAAGTCCCTGACTATGCCAATGAATTATGGTGTTTCCCCTATTTTTTTTTAGTCATTGTATGGTTCTGAGTCCTAGGTTTAGATCCCTGAACCATTGTGAGTTGTTTTTTGTGAAAGCTATAAAGTATGGATCTTGTTTCCTACTTCCACATGCAGAGATAGAATTTCTGCAGCACCAGTTGATGAAGAGACTATCCTTTCCCCAGGGAGTGATTGTAGCACATCTGTCAAAGATTAGTTGATGGTAGATGCATAGATGAATTTCTAAGCTCTCTAATCTCTTCCATTGGTCCAAATGTCTGTATCACTTTATTCCAAAACCAGGAAAAAAAGTTAACAACCAAGAAAGACAACTATAGACCAGTGTCACTGATTAACACAGATAAAAATCCTTAACAAATTCTAGCTAATGGAATCCAACAACACATCTAATAAAATCCTTCACCCAGATGAAATGGGATTTATCCCTGATGTACATAGACATTTTGACATATACAAAATAATAAATCTGATACATCACCTTAAGAAATCAAAGAACAAAACCATAGAACCATATAATTATCTCAATAGATGCTAAATTTTTAAATGCTGCCAATTACAGTGGGAAAAGTAATGAATTATGATAAGCAGCACTTCAGTGTGAGAAATGATAGAGAGGCATTGAACATATTAAGAGTCAGTGAATTATAATATTTTCTCTAATGCTTCAAGGATATATGGAAAGTCAAGATAATTATATTATCTTACTCAATTAAAATGCTGTTTTTAAGTCATGGTATTAGTAATGACTACGTCTGACAATTACTGAGCGGTTAGTTGTGTCAGCAACCGTTCTAAATATTTTGCATAGATTTTCATTTAAGAATCACAGTGGTAAACTGAGACAACTACTCCTTTTCTTCCCATTCTTTTAATCAGGAAATTGAGATACTCAAAGTCCTAGTCATAACTTAAAATAGGATTTAACCAAGCTGTGGTTAATGTAATGATCATGTTATTTTTCTTTAATAGGCTTCTCTTTCATTAGTTTAGTGACAAGAAGAGATCATAAAGTTCTTTGTTCAGAAGAAAAGTATTTGTTTTGAGGGCAGGGAAATATGCTATTTTATTCTTACAATTACATGAGAAATTGCCTGTTTTGTGATTGTGCAATATAATTTCCTATAGGACTGCTCTGCACTGGGCCTGTGCAAAAGGCCATCAAGATGTGGTAGCTCTGCTCATAAGCAGAGCATGTCAAATTGATCTTCAGGATAAGAGGGCTGCAACACCACTGATAAAGGTATAGAGTGCCCAACCATCCCAGTATAGAAAGGGCTTGGTTTACATACTTAGAATAAAAATGAATTTATCTTATTTATATATGATTACCTGGTGAAACCATTGGGATGGGGAGTTTTTCTTTGAATTTCTAGAAGTTACAATTTGTGATTGGTGTATTACTGGCAGGCTGTACAGTGTAATGCACAAAATTGTGCTACACTATTACTGGATCATGGTGCTGATCCAAATATGGAAGATGAAATTGGCAACACTGCTCTCCACTATGTTGCCTATGGAGAAAATATCAGATTGGCGGAAAAGCTGCTTTCCAGAAATGCAGATACTGAAAATAAAAATAAGGTATGGATCATCTAACTTAATTTTTAGACTACTAGAAATACATTTTTAAAAGATTGACATATATAGGAGCAGTTTCTCATATTTGGGAGTACAAGCTGCATTGAATGAAGATATTTTATGAAAACTGTCCAAGATTTAAGTTTAAGTATGTATACCATTGCGGAAATACTGGAAAGGACAGACTGAGAGGCATTTATGGTCAGTATTTATGAAAGCACTGAACTTGTTAAAGGTCAGACATATTCTCAAGGATATTTTCCCAGTTACTTTTTTTTAAGTGGTGCAAAAACAGGAGAAGTCAAATTTTGTCTTGACAAAGGCTTTTGCTTAAAACTCAAGAAAAAAGCATGTTGTAGTAAACAGAAATATGGCTGTTGCTGTCAATTTCCTAAATAAGTTTGTTTATATAAAAGTTACCTTAGAGTGTCAAGGGTTAACTGGGAAACTTTGCAAGAGAAAAGGATAGAAGAATAAAACATTTGTAAATTAGGTAATTGAGGGAAAATATGGAGATGGGATTTTTGATTTGTTTTTGTTGAGTTTTGTGTAGACCAAGTATTCTTTGATTGAAAGTATAATAACTTGTACTTTCGTTAATGTCATTAATAAGTTGTAAATTTGCTTTGGGGGAACCACATTTGCAGTGACTAGGTGGTGATAAATGTAGAAAACAAGAGGGAAGAACAAATGATTGACATATTTTATTCTGGTAGGAAGAGCTGCTGAAGAAAAGTGTCTAAACTCAGCTCTCAAATATAGAATGTCTTTGTGTGGGAAAGTAGAAGAAAAGGATCCTACAAATAAATCTAAGTTGGACTTTGAGTTTACTGTTAGTTGATTTATTCCTACTCAAGAAAAATGAAATGGGGTGTTCAGTGTGTGTGTCTCTTCCTCATTCCTCGTTTTGTTCAAGTCTCCAAATGATGTGTGTGAGAGGAGAGATGGAAGTGGTGGTTGTCTGCTGCACCAGTTTTCAGCTGGAGTTGTATATCAGAATGACCTGGAAAAACTTACAAGTCTAGTCTCTCCCAAGAGTATTTTATTTCAGTAAATCTTACTACATCTTTACATGTATACTTAAAAACATATCTCCGAGAGTCTGATAAAACCCTTGTTAAGAACCACCAAACTCTTAATTGTAATGTGTAAGTTCTTAGGTCTCAAAAACTATTAAGAATCTTTAGAAGAGTTCGAGTTTGATGGATGCTACATTCCAACAATACTAACCTCTGATTTTCTCTTTCTCTTCCTTTGTAGTTATAAATTCAAAGAGAGATAATACTAATAATTCGCAGCCTACAGAATAACACTTATGGATAGTTTTACAAAGAAATGTATATTGCAAGCAGGGCTTTATGGTTAGAATTATAGCAAATTATGAACCTTTTTCCTCATTGAAGCTTTGTGATTACACAATCAAATCTTGTTGTATTGAATTCATGGAGCGCAGACACATAATCACTATGGCAGACATAAAATTGAAAGCCATGGTAGTGTTAAGAATATGGATGGACATTGTTTTAATAGTTCAGTTTCAACCTTCCTGTATCTGAAATATCCATTTGACTAAAACCTGTCAGATTTAAATACAAATGGATGGTTATTTAACTGTTGGAAAATTGTATATTAGGTGTGCCCTGTTTACTACATGTTGGGCCTGATCTTTCTTTTCGTGAATTAGGTGATGCTAAGAAAAGTGAAGATATTACATGTTAATACCTGCTTTATACAAAACCATTTGGAAATGCATTGCCAGCTGATACAAAGATTCAAAGGAATCGACTGAACATGGTGCAGAGATGTGTGTAGTTTGCCTCTGTAAATTGTTTCAAAATATAAAATTTGGGAGACTGATGCACACCTCTGACTGTCAGGATTATCTGAAGGATTCCAATCAGGGATCCTTGAGCTCAGATTACTGAGTTGTATGCTGTACAAAAAGGTTTCCTATTTTTAAAAGGCAGATACCCTCCAGTTTGCTTCTCTCCCCACCTAGGAGAACACAGGATGCATGGCTTTGTTATATTTCTCAAACAGATGACCATGACATTTTTCTGTTGGTGGACAGTATATATATAATTTGTGCAAAAGTAAATGTTCTTGGAAATATGTATTGAGAAACGCTATTCTTGAGACAATAATTTCGGTCATCAGTTCAATAAGAATGCTTGAAATATTAACTACTATGTCTTAGGGTTTAGGGCTACAGAGGTAAAACTTGTAGCCCTTGCCTTCCAGAGGACCTTGTGTTTTTTTTAAATTTTTAAAATTTTTTTTTATTTTTTACAGGCAGAGTGGACAGTGAGAGAGAGAGACAGAAAGAAAGGTCTTTCTTTTGCTGTTGGTTCACCCTCCAATGGCCGCCGCGGTAGGCGCGCTGCGGCCAGCGCACCACGCTGATCTGATGGCAGGAGCCAGGTGCTTATCCTGGTCTCCCATGGGGTGCAGGGCCCAAGCACTTGGGCCATCCTCCACTGCACTCCCTGGCCACAGCAGAGAGCTGGCCTGGAAGAGGGGCAACCGGGACAGGATTGGTGCCCTGACCAGGACTAGAACCCGGTGTGCCGGCGCCGCAAGGCGGAGGATTAGCCTAGTGAGCCGCGGCGCCGGCTGGACCTTGTGTTTTTATTGCGTGCAATCAAATAATTGTAATATGCCGTGGTGAGTGTTTTGATGGAAGCAGTGAATCTTGGAATGCAATTGTTTGGAGTGAGTCTTGGTGATGAGTAGGTTCCATGCATTGAGGCAGTGTAGAGGAGAGTTTTAAGAGGAATGTGCAGCACATGTGGAAGCACAGGGTGGGAAGAAAGAGCCTCCTTTAATTTACCTTCTACATTTGATGTCCGAGTTTGCATTGTCATCTGAAATATGTTCAGTTCTGTTGAGAAATATGTAATAATGTGAATTGTGAATCATTTTACAGACTGGCCTCACACCACTTTTAGTGGCTATTCAACAAAAACAAGAAACTATGGTTAAATTTTTAATATTACAGAATGCAGATGTTTTCGCAGTTGATAAGCTACACAGGTAAATTACTTCATTCTATATTTTAAACTCAGTGATGTTTATCAGTTATAAAGTCATTCAAGTCAGAAATATGAAATAAAATGTTAGTATATTATTGAGATACAATGAAAAGTAACAATAAAAATCTATCTGGTAGGAAAGCAATTATGCATACTGGCCAACGCAGCAAGCTACATAGGAATGGTCATATACTCTTATGATAGTGACTGATATATTTTAATAGTAATCTGATTTTTGGTTGTATAGTCTGATATTAATGAAAGGTTATTCATTTTAGTTTTACTGTTTTAATAAATATGAGTCATTATTGAGCTTCTTAAACATTCTGTAATATTTTTAAAATTTTTCCGCCGACGGAGGGAAGACCTTTCTCTCTGTCTCTTTCTCACTGTCCAACTCTGTCAAATAAATAAAAAATCTTAAATTTTTTTTCCTACGTACTCTTTTTTTTTTTTTTGACAGGCAGAGTGGACAGTTAGAAAGAGAGACAGAGAGAAAGGTCTTCCCTTTGCCATTGGTTCACCCTCCAATGGCCGCCGGCGCACCGCGCTGATCCAAAGGCAGGAGCCAAGTGCTTCTCCTGGTCTCCCATGGGGTGCAGGGCCCAAGGACTTGGGCCATCCTCAACTGCACTCCCGGGCCATAGCAGAGAGCTGGCCTGGAAGAGGGGCAACCGGGACAGAATCCAGCGCCCACATACTCTACTTTTAAAAATGCTGTAGTATATATAAGTAGGAATTGAAAATCATTTTGTCTTTTTGCTGACTTTTTTTTGGTTAATTTCTTTCTTCAAAGTATATTGATGTTAAGTTATACCTTAGCGACTGTAGGTGGTTATTAGCAGATAGTATGATTTTATCAGTTTTTTTATTCTGCTTTATTTTGATATTTGATATTTTTAAAAGCATGGTTTTTAAAAAATTCTATGAGAGAGAAATTAGAGACACAGAGAGAGAGAGGGAGAGAGAGAGAGAGGGAGAGATAGGGAGAGAGAGAGAATTAGAACTCTCTCACTTCAGTTTCACTGCTCAAATGCCTGCAACAGTTCAGGCTGGGCCAGATTGAAGCTTGGAGCTAAGAATACAATAAAGACTTTCATGTAGTTGCAGGAATCTAATTATCTAAGCTGAATATAACTAATGTCTTCCGGGGTCTGTATTAGTAGGAGGCTATACATAGAAGCTGGATCTGGGAATCAAACCAGGTAGTGTGATACGGGACGGGGACTTCTTAATTGGTGTCATAATACCAAGATTAAATGCCTGATCCTTATAATTTTATTTGTAATTAGTATAGGAAGAGGGAAGAAATATATTAGATAAGCTTTTCCTTTAATGATGACAAATAATAAATGAGAAAGAGAAAAGACATATAGCACAAGGCTTAATTCTCAGATGTCCAACCTGTTTGGCATGCAACCTTGGGAACATCAACTATTAAATCTAATCTGAAGTGAAAGTGGGATAGTAACGTATCCTATCTTTCAGATGTAGTTGTATATAATGTCATATATAAAATGGAATTCAGTAGCTGACACGTGGTTCTCACCATTGCTAACAAACTGCTGTGACTATTATTGCCATATAATATAAGAGCTTTATACTTTCAGATAGCTTTTACTTACCTGACTGGGATATATTTAATATTTAAAACTGGGGAAGTAAGAGTGAATTCTTCACTTAAAACTGCCTGATTTAAACAAGTGATCTCAACGGTGTTACTATCCCTTAAAAACATCAAATTAGTAACTTCTATGGAATACCCCAGTTAGACAAGAGGCTTTATTTTGTTCCTTTCTCTTTAACCCTGGAGATAATTTCTGGAGATGAGCATTTGATATTCCAAGATGCTTATGTCCATTAATACAAGTAAATGATCACATATACACAGGCAAGATATTAAGTTGGTAAAATAGAGCAACTCAGCTTTTTGAGTAGCCTCATTGGAGTTTTTAATGAAGTTCTCTTTCTGTTATTTTAGAACATCCCTCATGTTTGCGGCATGGTATAGTTCGGAAAACATAGTGAACATTCTTCTTGAACTAGGGGTTGATGTGCTTTCTGAAGACATTGCTGGACATTCTGCTGGGGATTATGCTCTTCAAAAACGTAATATGTAAGTGTTTATACTAACATTGTAATCAACATGAAGTTGAGGTGTAAGTACTTCGTGTTTTCAGATGACTTAGCTCTCACAGTTTTTGGAATGGCAGTGAGTCCCTTTACTTCAACAGTCAGAAACTGAATAGAGAGGCAGGTGCTGTGATGTAGAGGTTAAAGCTGCCACCTTAAGTGTTGGCATCCCATATGGGCACTGGTTTGATTCCTGGATGCTCCACTTCTGATCCAGCTCTCTGCTATGGCTTGGGAAAGCAGTAGAAGATGGCCCAAGTCCTTGGGCCCCTGCACCTGCATGAGAATCCCAGAGGAAGCTCCCGGATCCTGGCTTCAAATCGGTGCAGCTCTGGCCATTGCAGCCAACTGGGGAGTGAACCATCAGATGAAGCCCTCTCTCCTCCTCCTCCTCCTCCTCCTCCTCCTCCTCCTCCTCCCCTTCCTCCCCTTCCTCCTCCCCTTCCTCCTCCTCCCTCTCCCCCTCCCCCTAACCCTCCTCCTCCTGCTCCTGCTTCTCCTGTCTCTGTGTAACTCTGACTTTCAAGTAAATAAATAAATCTTTAAAACAAAAAGAAACCAAAGAGAAAGGTTGGCTAGTTAGAAGTACAGATGGGTACAAATTCTTTATCTCAGAGATTTGAAGGTCTTTATCCCTGTGGCTGCCCACATTATCCATATCATTTCAAATACAACCCCTGCCATGACCCTCCAAACAGTGTCACACCTTCCTAGTTCTACTTAGTTGGTTAGGCCTTCAATGTCCAGATTAGCAGGAAATTTCATATTTTGTCCTGGGAGCTGCCTCTTAAATTCTTTTTCTTGAGTTTTACAAGAAGCCAGGAAGTTCCATAAGCCTGACAAGGCAATCTTCCTTCATCAGAGAGATGAGGTTCTCAAGGCATCTTCCTTCATCAGAGAGATGGGGTTCTAATAATTCTTATTTTTTATTGCTTCCATGTTGCTGGGGAAGCTGCCCTGCAGTCTAGTAATGATAGACCTTTATTACCAGGATTCTTTTACTGATCCAGATCTCCAGTCTTCGTGGTGATGTGCACTTATATCCTGAGATTAAAATGTCTATTTGTTGACTTACATATGCCTATACACTCAGTCACTCTCCACGAAGTATTAACACCCCACTCTGGCTTCCTAGGTTTTGGCATGTATGTAGCTAAAAAGTAGGCTATTTATGAGAACCTCAGGTGGCATCTACTTCTTAGCCTTAAACCTTCATGATGTGTTCTTTATAAGGTTCTTGACTTTGTTAGTAGTTTCTACTTGGTACCATTCTGTTGTCAGACAAATTCAGATAATGTAGGAAAAGATGAGAGTTTATTTAATGTTTTGCACCAGATATGTACCCTAAGGCTTCTTTATATTCTGGGCATATATATTCTTGGTTTGTGGAATGTACCATGTATGTTACTGTGCTCCAGAGTATGTGTTGGACCTAAGGTGATTTGTTTGCTGTAATAGTGAAAACGAAAATCTTCTAAATTACGTGCATTTTATATCAGATTTTCAAGGTAGTTTTAAATTCTGCCTCACAACAAGCCATTCTTGAGAATTCTCTGAATCTAAAGTATGTTATATGGATTTAAGTGAGCTAAGCCCCATGCATAACTTCTCAGAAACCATGTAATAAAGTGGAGTTTGATCGTCCAAGTTAGGTGGAGTTGAACAGGGATGTTAAGCATCATACTAGCAAATATCAACTGGTTCAGAGTTTGAATCCTTAAAAGGAGTAGTAATAGTCTGCCCAGTACTTGACAGCTCTTAGTTTTGTACCCTTAGTGTGAATGATCACATAAATTGTGTTACCTAACTTAGTGAAGTGATATATTTACAAATGCATGTAGCTGCAATATGTTAAGTAGATGAGATATCTATGGTTACAGCTGTATGGAGTAACTAATAGCCAGAATGAGAAACTAATGACATTTCCTGTAGCCTGAACAGTGAAAAAACACACTACAGGTTTTCTTCGGGATTCCAAAATAGTTTCAGTAGTAAATTTCAAGAACAAAGTATTCCATTGCTTCATTTCATTGAGCATTTATTTATTTTATATATTAACACACTGAATCTCTATAACTCCTAGTGAAGACATAGGAAAATCCTTACTCTTTAGAAGAGTTTGAGGTTAAAACAAGTGACTTGTCCATACCTGTTGGCTACAGAGCTGAGTCTTTTGAGTTTATGATGCCTTATTATGTCATGCTAATTTTAGTTAATTTATTGAGTTATACCCCCTTTAATTCAGGACTTCTTCGCCTTACTGTTTTTCATCTTTACAATAAGTTTAAGAAAATTATATTATAGAACATATAATTATGAAGTGTGTTGGCATAATGTAAATTCTGGTACTAACTTTGATACTGTCAGAAATATTCTAAGGATTTGATACATGTGATAGTTGTCCTTATCAATACTGAAACAATTTTATTCATTCTTATACATAGGGAAAATTACCAACTCATTTCGTTTTCTCGAAGAAATGCTGTACTTAAGACTGTAAATACAAATCCAGGTAAAACTTCTCCAGCTAGTCCCAACATAGGAAAAAATGTAAACATAAGCAATAGTTGATCACAGAAGAGCAGTTACAGATAAGTCAGTGATTAATCATATGTGTGTTTTTCTTAATCTTTCTTAGTAATCTAGTGTTTAGAAATTTTAGAGGTTTATTGTAGGATATTTATAACCTGAAGCACTATTATTTGAAGAAAATCACTAATTGTGGCCCGTTATCTCTTTGTGGCATTTGTGTAATTTAGAAAAAGATATATATCTGTATATGTGTGTGTGTGTATGTTTGTGTCTGAGAGGCATGGAGACTTACAGAACAAAGCTGCCATCTACGGATTTGTCCTCTAAATGCTCATAATGGCCTCGTTTGGATGGAAGCCATAGGCAGGAGTCAGGAACTCCATCTAGGTCTTCCACGTGCTTGGGAGGAGCTTGATTACTTGAGCCTCACTGCCTCTCTTGAGTTTGCACAGGCAGCAAACTGAAGTCAGAACATGGAGTTGGTAATCAAACTCAGCTAATCACACATGGTTACATGGCCAAGAACTTGGGGCATCTATTGCTGATTTCCTAGACCCATTAACAGGAAGCTGGATTGGAAGTGGAGCAGCCAAGACTTGGACAGGAAACCATGAGGGAGGCCAGCACTGTAGGCAGTGACTTTATCTGCTGTGACATAGCACTGGGACCCTACAGTCTTTTATACTTATTCTATTAGTGATACAATTGTCTCTCAGTTGGATTACCATCCTTGTATAGAGCATACGTTTTCCATATCATCTTAATTAATTGTATTATTCACTTTACATTGATAAATTGAACTTTATTTCAGATGGTTCTAGGGATTCTTGGTATTATTTTAAGGTGATGGAAACAACAGGCCTTTTAAAGTGATTTCTATGCTGAAGAATTAAGATTGCATTTTGGCATGACACAGCTTGGTCTATAAACTGAAAGCAGGCAGTGTAACATAAATTATATACCTTTCTACCTTACCGTAAGTGACAGCATTCATTCCCTTGAGGTAACAAAATGTATGTCAGCCACAGATGAGATTTGCATAAGCATCTTCAGGGTGAACAAGTTGTAAAGACCAGTTATTCTGAGTTTCTGCTAGTATATTGATGTTCATGAAAAGTGAATAGTGATAACAAACAAAATTTTAGTTCTAGCCGGTACCGCAGCTCAATAGGCTAATCCTCCACCTTGCGGTGCCGGCACACCGGGTTCTAGTCCTGGTCGGGGCTCTGGATTCTGTCCCGGTTGCCCCTCTCTTCCAGGCCAGCTCTCTGCTGTGGCCCGGGAGTGCAGTGGAGGATGGCCCAAGTGCTTGGGCCCTGCACTCCACGGGAGACAAAGAGAAGCACTTGGCTCTTGCCTTAGGATCAGCGCGGTGCGCCAGTCGCAGTGTGCCAGCCACGGTGGCCATTGGAGGGTGAACCAACGGCAAAAGGAAGACCTTTCTCTCTGTCTCTCTCTCTCTCACTGTCCACTCTGCCTGTCAAAAAATTAAAAATTAAAAAAAAAATAAACACATAAAAAAATTTAGTTCTTCCAATATACCGCAAAGGGTATAATAAATAACCTGGAAGAAAATATTTGCAAAAGATATATTTCAAAAAAAACCACAACTATTATCCAAACTGTTTAGAGAACTCTTAAAGCTAAATTTAAAAAACAACAAACAGACTTAAAAATAGGAAAAATAGCAGAAAAAACACCTTCCCCTGGAAGATGGCAAGTGAACTTAAGAAGTGATTCTGAACATCATGAACTGCTAGGGATTTCAAAACAATGACAACAGTGATTGCAGATAAGGAAATAGAGCAATAGGGATTCTCATTCATTGCTCTTCCATATGCAAAATAGTATAGCCACTCTGGAAGATAATCTATGGCCATACCACCCTGAAAGCACCTGATCCCATCTATGTATGTATATTTAGAATTCATAATAATGTTTATTATCAGATCTATGACTACCTCTTATAGAAATGATGTTTACTTTAGGAGCAGAAGATGAAGCTAAAGAATCAACTTCGGACCCTGAGGTACTGTCTCTTGTTATGATATTTTAAATATAAGCACTAAGCGATGTTGAAATCTAAAATGTAGTGCTTGTTTCTTCTCTCTTTTTAAAAACAGAGGCAGAAGACAGAGCCCTGAAGCTTGTGCCCAGCAATTCAGCCCTAGAGGCAGGGACCTGCTGTCTGCCCCGTAAAGCAGCCTGGCTCTGACTGTGGGCAGGGGCAAGTGGGAGGTGGAATCTGGGGACTCCTGGTAGCATCAGGGCTACTTGCTGTCCCCAACACACGATAGAGGATAGCCGCAGTGTTGCTGCGACCACTCGGGTCTGGGGATTTGGAAAGAGGCAAAATGGAGTCTTCCTTAGGGCAAAGAAGGCCCTCAGTCACAGTCAGCTTTCTAGGTCAATGAAAACTGAGGATTGTGGAATTCTGTAGTTAGGGCCACTGCTCTGCCATGATGGTGGGAATCTTAGAGCCTTCTGCTTACTCTCCTCAGTGAGATAGAGTCCCCCTGGCCATAACACCAGTGTAGGAGCTCCAGTATACTTGGTTCTTGCATCGCTCTGTACTGGCTCTCTGAGCCTATTGCCATTTCGAGTTGTCCTTACTTCCTTACCAAAGATTTCCTTCAGTCAGTCTCCAAGACACCTGGTGTTTCCTTTGCTGTGCTGGTTCTTCCCAGAGGTGGAGGTGAGTGCAGGGCCTCTGTATTCAGCTTTTGTTCCCTCTCTTCTCTCTCTCAGACTTCATTATACTAAGCATTAGGAATGAGCAAGGCTTACACCATGAGACAGCCATCATCATGGTGATATTTATATTGGGACTTGTGGAAAACATAATGTGAAATGAATGTCACATTTTAGGAGCTAAAACATGACTCCCTATTTATCTCTTTGTAGAGATTTTTATAACTTTGAAGATATTGCCTAGTTGGAAAAGAGTTGCATATGTACCTCACACACGTATTTGCTTACTGTTGGTTGAACATTACACAAAGGAAAGATCTCCTGATTACGTTGTCATTTGACTCAACCTATTTGCCCATAAGTAAAAGTTCTGAGAAAAAAAATGGTTGGAGTACTCAGGTCCTGGCATTGGTGTGGCTGAGCCCTGGCCCTTACAGGCTTTTGGAGAGTGAATTAGCAGATGGCACCTCTGTAGGCCTGCTTCTCTATGCCACTCTATTTCATTTTCTCTTCTTCCCTGTTTCCTTCTGTCTCCTTATTTTTTGTGAGAAGCTGAGATAATTTTTAAAATACAAAAGGAAAAGTCTGGCAGCTCAACCTGCTTAATCAGAGTACTGACTCTCAGGACTTTGTTTTGTGACATTTAAAGCAATCAAGACTTTTTTTTTAAAAAAACTTTTATTTAATGAATATAAATTTCCAGTGTACAGCTTATGGATTACAATGGCTTCCCCCTCCCATAACTTCCCTCCCACCCGCAACCCTCCCCTCTCCCGCTCCCTCTCCCCTTCCATTCACATCAAGATTCATTTTCAATTCTCTTTATATACAGAAGATCAATTTAGTATAAAGATTTCAACAATTTGCACCCCCATAGAAACACAAAGTGAAACATACTGTTTGAGTACTAGTTATAGCATTAAATCACAATGTACAGCACATTAAGGACAGAGATTCCACATGAGGAGCAAGTGCACATTGGCTCCTGTTGTTGACCCAACAAATTGACACTCTTTTTATGGTGCCAGTATCCACCCTAGGCTGTCGTCATGAGTTGCCAAGGCTATGGAAGCCTTCCAAGTTTGCTGACTCTGATCATATTTAGACAAGGTCATAAAAGACAGGGTGAGGATAGTAACCAATGATCCTAGTGGCATTTACCAGGTTTGAACAATTATACAGCATTAAGTGGGGAAGAGGACCATCAGTACACACAGGTTGGGAATAGAGCCATTGGTGGTAGAGTAGAGGTTATGATTATAAAGGAATGAGGCCCAAGTGCACTAGACAGGGCCTAGAACAAAGGACAGAGTCATTATTAGAGGAGCTAAGAAAGGTGCTGTCTAAGCTACAATTAAGTTTTCTGATTGAGAGGCAAATAGAACCTGATAGAAGGGGCTTGATAATAATCTGGTGGGCTTTAGGCCTTGTAAGTTAAGAGGCCCAGACCTATCTATCTCTCCCTAAGGGAGGTGTGAACCTCCTAGGGGAAGGCACTCTGTTGACTTTCATTACTTGGCTGGCCTGGGAGGAGAGCTGGCCAGGTAAAGGCAGGTGGCATCTCTAACAAGAAATTTACAGTTCTGTCTGCAATGTTGCTGACCCTCTTTGGCCATCCCCACAGCTGCAGTGGTCACTTTGAAAGTTGGGCTGAGTGAATGGCTTTTCAGCTTAGAGCCAGTAAGATCTGTGGCTCTGACCTGGGCATCCTTCGACTCCAGGGCAGGTCCATTTCCAGTGATCCAACTCTTGGCAGAGCTGCCAGGGCTCTTCACAAGCTGACTTCTGCTGAAGCCCAGGCTTACCACATTGAAAGCCACTGCAGTGGACTGGCCTGTTGGGTCTCCTTGAGGGCAGATCACTGTACAGATCAGCCATTAGTAGGCCTGCCACCCATTGCTTCTGATGCCTAGCTTTCTTTTCCTCCTGGTTTGTGTTAAAGCAGACCAGAGGATGCAAGTCAAGGGAGTGCCCAAGTCCCATCTCTAATCTTCGGTGGCCTGAACTACAAGTCTATAGTCACAGACATGTTCTGTAGTAGTTTTTCTAAGGTAGACAATGCCCATGAGGAAAATTATATTCTCACTTAAAAACTTTCTTTCCCTTTGGTCTGAAAGGGAGGTTTCTTCTACTTACTGTATACTTCGCTGATGGCGAAGTAAATCTAGCAGTGAGATTATAATTTAAGCTCTTATTTTGGCTATGCTATTACAGAAAAATGTTAGCCATCTCTTTTATAAGGTCTAAAGATTAAATTGTGCGTCCTACAGATTCCTTCATAATAGAATTAGTTTCCTACCTTGAGGAGAATAGAGAAATCAAGGAACAAATTGGGCTTAGAATAGAGAAATGAGGGAGCAAGTCCTAGATCGCTTGCTGACAGTAGCAATATTACATGAATACTTAGCAAACCGTTTCAACCATTAGATAACAACTTAAGAAAACATTTACCAGAAGGTCCAATGCCTTCTGTAAATTTTAAGAATCATGTATTTGGAAACACCTCTTAAATATCTAACATGGTGTAGTTTGTTTAACCAGTAAACTTAAGCACAACCATATAAAATGTTTTTAGTTTCTTTCTACCAACAAGTTTAAAACATATGATGCAGAGATTCAGGTCACACAAATTGAAATGTATCTTTGATTGATTTTAGCAGCTTAAATTTATGAACAATCTTATCTATAAGCCAATTAAAATAAAACTCTTAATCAAATTTTCCCATGTGGACATACAATATGTACGCACATATAACATAATAGACCAATATAGCAATTTTAATAATAGCTTTTAAAATCTTTAACTCTTTTTGTAGATTGCCAATTGATTTGAATTGCTTTTTGCTTTTAGTAACCTCAGTTAACCATACTTTCTCTCAGTTGGTACTGTTAATACGTTATTGGCTTCATCTGTTTACAGAGCCATCCCAAAGTACTGAATACAATAGAAGTGGCTGGAAAAAGTCCATAGGAACCTATAGGAGGACAGCTAAACACAGAACCAACAATGCTTTAGTTTTATTAGCAGCAAATCATATATAACTGTGGATGACAAAAGACTTTAAGTCGCCATGATTAAAATTATAAACTCATCAACCAACAAGAGGCACTTGCTTACTTCACAGTATTTTTGAAAGCACCTGTAGGATTTTACAAGTATTTAACCCTTTAGGCCTCTGGGGTTTTCTCATTAAGATAACTCTCATGTCTAGTAACACAAGATCATTAGACTTTTTAATTCTCAAACATTTGTATTAATAGCATTTTCCATTACAGAAACTTAAAGTCTGGTACCACGTCACATCTTGACAGTCCTTCTAATATAATCCAAATAGCCGATTAGTTGGTGTCTCTATAAGATGAGAGACATAGGTCCTTCGATTTTTTTCTGTTGGGCCCAAACTGGAAAAACCAAAGTCCAAGATTTACTGGAAATTTTAGAGTCCAGATTGTTTGAAACTCTGATTTTTTGAATGCCTGTCAAGAATGCCAAGAAGGCTCAAAATCCAAACTATCTGGTTGAAATAAGATTCCTTAAAATCATGACTTAACATAGATCAAATTTGATCATTGTTACAAGGTGATTATTCGAATCTTTGAAAAAAGCACATATTTAAATAACCCATAGCTCTTCATAACAATTCAGCTGTTTTTGAACAATTAGAATTTAACAGACATCAAGAGAACATAATAGATTACTTGAACACATTGCTTTAACAGAGCATCAGAGTTTAATTCTATGTCAAAGAGAAATTGAGCTTCCTGTGATCTTTTGCTGTGAGGTTTCCTTCCTTTACCTTCTTTCATATTGATGACTGTGTTTCTGTGTGTAACACATCTTTAAGCATCTTTTGCAGGGCAGGACGAGTGGCGACAAATTCTTTCAATTTCTGTTTGCTATGAAAAGTCTTAATTTCACCTTCATTCACAAATGAGAGCTTTGCAGGATATAATATTCTGGGCTGGCATTTTTTCTCTCTTAGTACCTGGGCTATGTCTCGCCATTCCCTTCTAGCTTGTAGGGTTTCTGATGAGAAGTCTGCTGTGGGTCTAATTGGAGATCCTCTGAGAGTAATCTGACGTTTCTCTCTTGCGCCTTTTAGAATCTTTTCTTTATGTTTCACTGTGGTGAGGATCTCTTTTGGTCATGTTTATTAGGGGTTCTATAAGCTTCCTGTACTAAGATGTCTCTGTCCTTCTCCAAACCTGGGAAATTTTCTGCTAGTATGTCACTGAAAATGCCTTCTAATCCTTTCTCCCTCTCCATGCCTTCAGGAACTCCTAGAACCTGAATGTTAGGTTTTTTTAATAGTATCCTGTAGATTCCCGACAATATTTTTTAGATTTCTAATTTCCTCTTCTTGTCTTTGGTTTGCCTGTTTCCTGTTCTCTGTCTTCTAAGTCTGATATTCTCTCTTCTGCTTCGCCCATTCTGTTTTTAAGGCTCTCTAATGTGTTTGTCATTTGATTTATTGAATTCTTCATTTCATTATGATTTCTCGTCACTATCTCAGTTTCTTGTTCTACTAGTTGTTTCATTTCATTTTGATTCCTCCATAATATTTCATTTTCACGAGAGAGATTTTCTATCTTGTCCATGAAGGATTTCTGTAGTTCAAGAATTTGTTTTTGAGAACTTCTTAATGTTCTTATCAGTTTTTTGAGATCCGCTTCTTGCATTTCTTCTATCTCATCATCTTCATAATCTTGAGTTGGGGTGTCTTTTTCATTTGGGGGCGTCATAGTGTCTTCCTTGTTCTTGTTACCTCGGTGTTTGCGTTTGTTGTTTGGCATGTTGGAGATATTTGGCTTCTTCACTGTGGTGTTTTTTCTTGTTACACTATGGCTCTATATTAAGTGGACTGTCTGCTTTCAGTGGAGCCTTAAAGGCTTGAGATGAGTGTGGCCTGAGAGCTCTGTTTGGTTCCTCAGGGTTGAGGGTGTGGCAAAGGTGACACTCCGAGGTTAGGCGTGGTAAATCAATCTTTCTTTCTTTCTTTCTTTCTTTCTTTCTTTCTTTCTTTCTTTCTTTCTTTCTTTGATTCAAAAGGGTAGTAATTCCGCACAGCTGAAAGTAATTGGAGGTAGTTAGCAGGCCAATGATATACCCACAGGAGCCAGAGATCAGAAGATCTTTCCCAAGGACCACACAGGGAATCTCTGCTGCCCTCGGTGTGGGCTCCAATTCTCCTGCAGTCTCCCACTGGGTTGCCAAGTTAGATCCTAATCTGTTATTTCACGCCCCCAGAGTCAGGTTTTTCTGCTAGGCTCAGGGCCAGTGCAGACCTGAGGTCACCCTGCATATGACATATGTCCAAAATGGCACCTGCTCTTTGTCTTTCTGGCCTTTGAGGGGTGAGTGGAGAGAGAAAAACTCGTGTCCATATTGGTCACTTTTTTTTTCCTCTCTCTATTCTAGTTAGCCTGGTGAACTTTTCCACACGGAGTTTCAAGCCTCGTTCCCTCTAGTCTCCTCTTTCCGCTTGCCTGCCGGTGTCTCGGGCTATGGAAGTTCGGCTCACCTCAAGTTGCAGCGCTGATGTGTTGAGTCTGCCGCTGGTGTCCCGAACTTGGGCTCCTGCAATCAAAGCTTTTGAAAAACATTCCTCCTGTAGCCTCTTAGATTTTTTCAAAGAACTCTATTTTTTTAGCAGATTTGAAAAATGCATATTACCATAAAATTCCAGAAGCACATGTTCTCACTATAGTAAGAAATGTATGTTATATTTCAATTTATAAATTAAAATTTTATTTTAAATTCTTGAAGCAAATGTAGAAATACGACATTTTGTATGCTGCAAACATATGCAGAAATATGTAATTGAAAAATTCAATTTCATAGGTTCTGCCTTTTTATTTTGGTTTTCCAAATTTCAGAATTCAGTTTAGGTTCACATTATTTACTTATATTCTTTTAATGTTTTACAGATATTTATTTATATGTATATTCTTATCATTAAATGCTTTTTCTGAGTGATTTTGTCTATTCTCATTTCTTTTCAAAATTCTTTAGTGACTAAATATGACACATTCAAGGGCCACAGTGTGGTATTTCAATACGTGTATATTATGTGTATTGCACAAAACAGGATGACTAAGATTTTTCGTTCCTTCATGTTACTTTATGATTGCAGGTTTGAGGATTCTTCTGTTTGCTCATGCAGTGTGTGTTAGGTTATTGTAAAACATAATCCCCTCACAACTTTGTTCTTGCCTCTCTCTGTACTGGCTCTCCGAGCCTATTGCCATTTAGAGTTGTCCTTACTTCCTTACCAAAGATTTCCTTCAGTCAGTCTCCTAGACACCGGGTGTTTCCTTTGCTGTGCTGGTGCTTCCCAGTGGTAGAGGTGAGTGCAGTAGGAAGTCATTCCTTCAATGTAACTCTGGTTTCTTACCCATATTTCAAATTTTCTCTATCCCCTGTAACCTCCCACCCTCTGGTTTTTATTTTGTGTTCTGTGTTCCTTTGTTTGTTTTTTTTCCTTTGACAAAATGTGGTTTCTAAGTTCTCTGTGTGCATCAAATCTGGTATTGCCTAAGTAAAGACGTTTTTGTACATTGTGTATTTCCTGCCAGAGTGGTCCCTTAAACATGATTGTAATCATGTAATTCAACTGCTGATTGAGTAGATTTCCATTCCAGTCGGGGAGAATTCACATTCCAGCATGACCATTGGTTTGGTCCTTAGGTCTTAAATCTGCCATACATCACTAAACCCCATTCTACTAAAGTAGTACGTTCTCATTGTAGCTCCATATCTGGGACTGCTAATTTGCCTTGTTTATGCCTATACCGTATTTTGCCTCATCTGTGCTGTATAGAATGCCTTCATGACTTATTTACTTTTGATTTCATTTGATCTGCGTTTCAAAATGTAGCCCCAAATAAGCAATATTTGCTGACCTTCCAAGATTAAATTGAGGATACACTTCTCCGCCTATTCTTCAACTATATATACTTCAACGATGGATACAGTGATTTATACTTTTCTGTTCTATTTTCCCATGTCTACCTCTAAGTGAACATGGGGTAGAATCTGCTCTTTGTTTATATGCTTCGATTTGTCAAGGACTGGGCCTGTGACTTGATACACATAGTAAATCCTGTCTCACTGAATGAGTAGCTGAGGGGTTGAGAAATTGGATATATTTGTTGAATTTGTATTTTATTGTTCTGTAGGAAGGAACGTCAACTCTAGTGGGTAAGAAGAGTAAAAAACGTATTGCCATCACTCAAGTTGCTCCACTACAGACAATTAATAAATATGGGATGGACTCTGATCGCGGATTGGACAGTGGTGACAAAGATAGTGAGTGCCTATCCTTCGAAACTTAATATTAAAATACAATGAACAGAAATGAGTATCTCTGAATTGGATATCCATTTATTTTGAGGGTTTTCTTTGGCTTTTTTTTTTTAATATAACCAACTTCTTCCTGAAACAGCTTCAACCCTTGAAATTCATCCTTACTATTCATTTTATTTCATTGAAATATTTATTGCATTGCAATATTCATGAGTGGAGAGAGACACACCTTTATGTAAATTGTTTCCATGTGAATAAATGTTCTCACTAGTTGATCTGTTACTGCATTTGTAGATAAGGAGTCTGCCTCCCAAAGAGATCCTCAAGACAGCAAAGCAGAAAGCAATTCTAAGGTACTGTCTCTTCTTGTGATTTGGAAATACCTGATTTCAGTGATGTTGAAACAAACCTGGTGTTTGATTGAAGAAACAAAGTTACTTAGGAGACAGACACTTACATAAGACAGAAAGACATAGGATTTACCATTCTGCTCTTACCACCTGGGAAAGAACAGGGTATGCATAGTAGGGCAGCTATGTCTGCAATCACTTACTATTATCATCTGTTTTGTAGAAGCTGTGAAGACAAATAGACTTCACAACTACCATGATAACTATGGTATCCATACTTCTAGAGTCTCTCTCTATCTTTTTAGTGTTTTATTAGGCTCCATAGAGCTCATGGAATTCTAAGAGTATAATGATATGCCTTTGTCCTCCATCCCTCTGCTTCTGTGCCTCCCACACTGCCTGCTTCCTCTCACTTTACGCCCTCTCCTTCGCTTTGAGTTTATGTCCTTGATCTACATTACATTCCATGGCTCCTGTAAATACTTGGTTCAACTAGTAAAAAGCAAAAAAAGACCTAGTATAGCAGGAAGATAGGCAAGGCCAAAGACAATAATGAAACGGAAAAAGGACTCTTTCACTTATCTGCAATAAATTTCAAAGTAATCCCAGACCATTGAAACTATGGTAGCATAATATTCTTGACCACGAGCTTGACAACATTATAAAATAACGTTTATAAAGACGACACTTGCAGCAGTATTGAAACACACAAGCTTTTCTGTCTTTTTTTTTTTTCACCTTTTCGATTTAAGCTGCCTCTTTTAAGGGAAAACATGAGATATTTGTTTTTCTGTGTCCAGCTTCTTTCCCCCCACATCCAGTTGCATTCATTTTGGTGCAAATGCCAGAATTTCATTCTTTTAAATGACTGAACACTATTACACTGTTTACATGAGCCACATTTTCTCTATCCATCCATCTTCAAAAGGGGACTTTGATTTCCTCTTTTGCCTTTTGTGAACACTGCAGCTATAATATGGTGGTGCACAGAGATCCTCAATACAGTACCTTCCTGTCTTTAGGAGTATAAGTAGAAGTGGGATTGCTAGATCATGTGGCATTTTTTTAACTTTTTTTTAGTAAATATAAATTTCCAAATTACATTTTATGGATTACAAGGGCTTTTTCCAACCATAACTTCCCTCCCACCTGCATCCCTCGCATCTCCTGCTTCCTCTCCCATTCCATTCACGTCAAGCTTCATTTTCAATTATCTTTCTATACCGAAGACCAATTTAGTATATATTAAGTAAAGATTTCATCATTTTTGATTTATCTGTGTTTTGATAAACATAAGGCATTTTGAATGTAAAATACTGTGTAACTTCATGCTAGCAATATTCATAACCACAGAAGTACTAATAATGGTGATTTTCATAGTGGCAAGTGGAAATGAGATAGGGTTCGCCTTCTGACTTGAGCAGCTGCTTCATACTGATTTCTGTGACTTCACTGAAGTCCCAAGACATGTTAATATGCTGGCCTTTCCCTGGTAATGGAGTCTTATGAAAAGTGATATAAGTCATTTGAATCCCAGTGACCACACCTGAATGATTGATATCTAACTCTTAGGCAGTACATTAGAATAACGTGGCAAGAAATAGGCAAACATGATGCAAACAGTGAAATATATACAGAATGAAGAAAAAGCTATCCAGTGATGTCAGTTATTTATATTTGAAAGTAGACTTCTTAAAATCTGACGGCCAGTGTGACTCACTGGCAGTGCCATGAAAAAACTGAGAAATTTGATTTGGCATGAAATGTTTGGTCTTGTTACTGCATCGTTACTATATTTCCTATGTAAATGTAGTGATGGGGCCTTTCAGGCCTTTCTGGAGATATTTTTAATGTTTTAAAATGAATAATTATTTTTGTTTTGTGCCTAATATAAGCTTGAATTTTAGACAGTGAATATATTAAAAGGGGCTACTTCTGTCATGGTTAGAATGTCATAGCAAGCAGCAATCCACGATGATTTGTTATCCACCCTTCATATAAAGCTAGCAGAGAATGTGGGGCTGGAAAATATTCAGAGGATTTTTCATTAGGTTAAAGGTGGAACATGGGGTAGAATTCTTTATTCAGAGATTTTTTTTTTCTTTGGAATTTGACTCTGCCACTGCCAAGTAAAGGAAGAGTTGGAGCTATCCTTGTGAATGTGCAGGAGGGAGGTCATCCTGAATAGAGAATAATGCTAAAGCACAGATTCTTGATTCTCTGGTCTTTTAAACATTTATTTGAGAAACCAAGAGGCAGAGAGAGATGAAAGACAAACCCACAGAGCTATCACATACAAGTTTACTCTCCAAATCCCTGTTGTGATTGGGACAAGACCCAACCAAAGCCAATAGCTAAGTTCTCAAAACTCCATCCAGGTCTCCCTGTCAGGGGCCTAACTGCTTGAGACCTCACCTCATGCCTTTCTAAGTCTGTATTAGCTGGAAATTTTTAATGAGATTCATTCTATTATTCGAAAGGCAGAATGACAGATAAAGATGGAGAGATGGAGGGATGAAAGAATTGAGTGACAAAGAGTTCTTCCATCCACTAATTGACTCCCCAAATGACTACAGCAGCCAGGGCTGGGCCAGGCTGAAGCCAGGAGCCCAGAGCTCTAGCCAAGTCTCAAATTTTGGTGACAGTAGACCAAATACTTGTGCCATCTTCTGCTGCTTTCTCAGTTTCATGGGCAGGAGGTGGATTAGGAGAATAACAGTTGGGGCTCAAACTGACAGTCCAGTATGGGACTATGAGATGCTGCATTGCCAGTGGCAGATTCATGTATTGCACCACACACCAGCACAGCAGGATTTTTAAGGTTTACTTATTTATTTCCAAGTCATAGATACAGAGAAAGGGAGAGACAGTGAGAAAGACTACTTCCTTGCACTGGCACACTCAACAAGTGGTCAAAATGTCAGGGCTAAGCCAGGCCAAAGAAAGGAGCTTCATCTGGTTCTCCTAGGTAGGTAGCAGGGGCCCAAACATATGGGCCTTCTTCCATTACTTTTCAAAGGCCATTTGCAGGGCACTGGATCAGAAGTCTAACAGCATAATTATGAACTGAGGCCCACATGGGGTGCCAGCATAGCAGTCAGCAGCTTTACCCACTTTGCCACAATTTTGGCCTTCCCAACAGGATTTTTAATACCATATCCAAAACCAGAAATGGAATCCAGGCACTGACATAGTGTATTCAGGTGCTCTATTAGTGTCTGAGACACTATGACAAATATCGGAATGGTATGACTTGATGTCTCTTTCTCACCTCTGTGTGTTCCTATTAGAATTATTTCCTTACATTTTCATCATGTGATTAGTATTTCCCTGATGCACTAGTGCACTGTGACAATTCTACATGACTAATTTAATGCAGCCAGTACAGTACAGTTCAAAACATAAGGCCTAATTGACACAAGTAATTAGGAATTAGTTTCCAAAATTTAGCTAAAATGTATGGTTTTATCACAGTTCAATTTATGCCAAATGTCTGGTTCTATGGTAGCTGCGAGGATGACTAATCATCCTAATGTGCTTTTGAAAAGGAACTGTTTACTCTGTGGGTTTTCACAGTTTGGAACTCACAAATCAATCATTCAAATCATCACCCTTCAAATCATCATTATTGTATTTGTGTTGTCAACTGTCAATCTGTAAAGAATATTTCAGTGAAGGGGAAGCATGGAGAATTTAAAAATGTTAGATTATAGCAATAAGATTTTGGATAAGTGGGGACCTTTAAATAAAAACCATTTTGAAATTAAAATTCCCCCAGATTGAGTGCTGTGGCATAGTAGGCTAAGCCTCCACCTCCGGTGCCAGCATCCCATATGGGCACTTGTTTGAGACCCAGATGCTCCTCTTCTTCTATGTTGCTCTCTAAATTACAGTTAAAAAAATCTTCATAGTTTTTATTATTTAATTCTTCCAAGTGACCTTTAACCTGGGCAAATAATTTAACTGAATACTCTATGACTTTCTGAACCAGAATAAGTATAAAGATTTTTAAAAAAATTTTAATAAGCCCTAGCCATTTTGATTGGCTTAACAATAAATTACAGTTATTTATTTTTTAAAGATCACTTATTTATTTGAAAAGCAGAGTTTTGGAGGAGGGAGGAGGGAGATAGGGGAGAAGGGAGGGAGGGAGAGAGAGGGAGAGAGAGAGCACGAGCAAGAGTGAGCTTTAATCAACTGTTTCACTCCACAATTGGCCACCTTGGCCAGGACTGCACTAGACCTAAATCAGGAGCCAGAAACTTCATCTGAGTCCCTTATGCGGATTCAGGAAACCAACTACTTGGATCATCTTGTGTGAATTGTATTGATTACATTTTAAAATATGAATATGTGGGATCCAGTGAGCATACCGTGGGAAGGAACCATTGTTTGAGAGTGAATATTAGCATGTACCTGGCCTTGAGTGTTGTAAAACATATCAGAAGCATAGTGAGTCTGTTTATTGTGCCTTGTCTATTGTACAACTTTATCTGATTCAGTTAAAGTATATGGAACTTTGTGTTCCAACATGACTGTTTTAAAGATTTTTCAAACACTTACATATACTTTCATGTAACTTTTATGCTTACACAAATATTTCTGGTGAATTAGACTTTTATAAGTATCATAAACCATCACCAGAAGTTCAATGTTTGTCTCTAAATTAGGATGCTACATTCTGGAGTAGTTACAGTTTTATAGGTATGTAAAAATCTACAGATATCCTCTTATAGGTAAGGGTAGATAAAGCCTCTCTTCACGCTCCTCACCATGAAGGCATTGGAGTATTTTGACAAAGTCACACTGCTAATTTCTGTGATTAATTTGGTTATTTTCTCTGGTAATGTATCTGATTCAGTGTTATGGAATGTGTGTTTTCTGTTAGTGCCATAAAATGCTAGGAAAAGCCACTCTGTGTACTTTGTCTGAATCATTTAACCTTTTTAAGTTTTATTCCCATTATCAGTAGGTAATGGGGCCAGAACACTTAATTACTTCATGTCTTCCATCTATGAAATTCTATGCTTAGTGACAGTAAAATGAGGGAAACTTATTTTTCAGAATCTCTCACAATTCATGACATTCCCTCTTCTTTTGAGGTGTGGCAAACTTGGACGGATATATTTTAGTGAGCATGTATCTCTTTTCTGAATATCAAATATCCCAGGATCTAAAGGGAAAAATATTGCTGGAAACATAGTTTTTTAAAATTAAGATTTACTTTATTTATTTGAAAGACAGATTACAGAGAGAGGTAAAGACAAAGAGAGAGGTCTTCCATCCTCTGATTCACTCCCCAGATGGCCACAATGGCTGGAGCTGCGCTGATCCGAAGCTAGGAGCCAGGAGATTTTTCCGGGCCTCCTACATGGATGCAGGGGCCCAAGGACATAGCACCGGCCTGTCAACATAGTTTTCTAAAGCTTTGTTTTACACCTTTGTGAACCCAATGGTTAAGAATGTTATACTATTAAAGTTTTAATGATGTGTGAATACTTTAAAAGTTATTGTCTATGGAAAAAATAATTATAAAAGCAATGAGAGAAAAAATAGCTTAGAGCACAAAGGGGAAGCCTCCTTGCTGTTACTAGAGACCTGCATTGTCAAATCCTGTAAATCTGGATGGTTAATATAAAATCCAGGTGACAATGACAGAAAGTGACATATTTTATGTGTTTCTCTTATTGCTTCCATACCGGTTAATAAACATATTAGATAGTGAAATGTGGATAGAAATAAAAGCATAAAATGATATTTTGGAGAATTGTCAAAATTTTTAAATTCAGAAATGAAGCAGAATGCACCAAAATTTCCATGAGATGTAATGCTAAAACTAAAATATATAAAATGCAGCACAAATATATTTCATTGACTAAAATTCATGGCAAGTTTCTTAGGTACAGTAATCACTTTGAACACTCCTCAACATTTCTTGCCATTAGGCAAGAAAAAGGAATCAAAGGGATACAGATAGGGAAGAAGGAAATTAAACTATCTGTATTTGCAGATGACATGATTCTAATATAAAGGGGATCCAAAAAACTCCATTGAGAGACTATTGGCACTCATAAAATAGTTTGATACGTGGCAGGATATAATTTCAACACAGACAAATTGATAGCCTTTGCATACAGAGACAATGTCATGGCTGAGAACGAACTTTTAAGATCAGTCTTGTTCACAGTAGCTCCAAAAATAATTCAATTCTTTGGAATAAATTTTATCATAGATGTCAAAGATCTCTACAATGAAAATTACAAAACACTAAAGAAATAAATAGAAGACATTTAAACATGTGAAAATCTTCAATATTCATGTATTGGAAGAATCAACATCATCAAAATGTCCACAATACCAAAAGACTCAATGTGACCCAATCAAAATACCCATGACATTATTTTCAGATCTAGAAAACAATGATTGTAAAATTCATATGGAAACACAAGAGACCCCTAAATAGCTACAGAAATCTTATAAACAAAAAGTGAGAGTCATCACAATACTTTATTTCAAGATATACTATAGTGCAGTTATAATGAAATAGCATGGTACTGACACAAGAGCAGACTTATAAACCAATGGAACAGAATAAAAACTCCAGAAACCAATCCATGCATTACGCCTATTTACCTTTGACAAAGGAGCCAGAATCAATCCCTGGAACAAGGACAAATGGATCTCCAGAAGTATGAAACTAGACCCATACCTTACACCTTAAGCAAAACTCCATTGAGAATGCACCAAAGACCTAAATCTATGACCCAATATCATCAAATTAATAGAGAACACTGGTAAATTCTGCAAGACATTGGCATAGGCAAAGACTTTTGCAAAAGACCCCAAGAAGCACAGTCAATCAAAGCCAAAATTGACAAACAGCATTATATCAAGCTGAGAAGCTTCTGCACTGCAGAGGAAACACTCAGCAAAGTGAAGAGGCTACAGGCAGAATGGGAGAAAATATTCATAAACTGTAACTGTTAAAGAGTTAACATCCAGAATCTGTAAAGAGCTCGAGAAATTCAACAACAACAAAACAATCTAGTTACAAAATTGGCAAAGGACTTGATCAGGTGTTTTTTAAGAGAGGGAATTCAAATGGCCAACACACATTGAGAAATGCTGAGGACCACTTGCCATCAGGGAGATGCAAATCAGAGTCACAGTGTTTCACTTCATTCCAGTTAGAATTGCTCTCATATAGAAATTAAGAATAATGACAAGTGCTAGTAAGGATGTGGCAATTAAGGTACTCTGGTCCACAGATGGTAGGAATGTAAACTGGTGCACCCACTATGGAAGACATTACAGAGATACCTCAGAAATCTGAATATGGACCTACCATAGGATCTAGCCATCCCACTCCTGGATATCATAAAATTTCCCTGATCTGAGATGACAAATAGAGTATCTGAAATGTACTCTATTGGGGTAAGATAGATGTTTTGAGAACTGATGACTGTTTATAGCCCTTATCTCTTCCATTGAAGAACAATGTGGTTTCTTTTTCTCTTCATACTATTTGGACTCTTTTACTCAGTGTAGGATTAACTATATGACCATTGAGCAAACTGAAAATAGATCATTGTAAAAATTAAGAGTGGGAATGCGAGAGGGAGGAGGAAGAGGTGTTGAAGTGTGGCAGAAGAGAAGGTTGGGGGGCGGGATGTCATTACTTATCAGTAGTCACCTTGAATATAAATGGCCTCTCCAATTAAAAGATACTGACTGGCTTAATGGATTAAAAAGCAATACCTATCTTTTTGTTGCCTACAAGATACACATCTCACCAACAAAGATACATACAGACTGAAAGTGAAAGGGTGGAGAAAGATGTTCCATGATAATGGAAAGCAAAATAGGATGGGTGTTGCCATCCTAATATCAGAAAAAATAGACTTTAAGATGAATACTATTAAAAGACATGAAGAGGGCACTATATGGTGATTAAGGGATCAAATCAACAGGAAGATATGACTAAAATAAATGCATATGCACCCAGTTTTGGGGTGCTGGCTATTTAAAAAAATGTTAATGTATCTAAAGGGAGACATAGACTCCAATACCACAGCAACAGGAGACTCCAACACCTCACATTCACCAGTAGACAGATGGACTAGACAGAAAGTGAACAAAAAACAACAAAGCTAATTGATACTGTGGACCAAATGGACCTAATTGATATCTATAGAACTTTTCACCCCATAGTTGGAGAATACACAATCTTCTCATCAGTCCATAGAATTTTCTCTAGGATACACTAGATGCTAGGCCATAAAGCAAGTCTCAGCAAATTAAAAAAATTGAAATCATGCCATGCATCTTTTCTGATCACTATGGGATGAAGCTGGAAATGAATAACTCAAGAATCTCTAGATCATATGCAAACACATGGACTAAACAACATGTTCCTGAATGAACAATGGGTCATAGAAGAAATAAAATAAATAAATCTTAAAAAATAAAACTCCAGGATGAGAGTGAAAAACACTCATATGCTAGACGAGGGAAAAAAAGACTACATCAAAGTATATCTTCATTTTAAAAACTATCAATGAGAAAAGAGACTGAAATATCAAGAAAAATATTTTTAACATCTCAAAGAAAATACAAACTCATACATGCTAAATATTTTATTTGGGTGTACAAATATATAGTTTATTTACACAATTGCTAGTTAAGCTTAGAAACATAGTTTGGTCTTAAAAGATAAAAGTAGTAATTGAGATAGGCTTTACATGAAGACATTGACTCACCTCTGAGTCAGAGGTTAAATTAAAAATTGTGAACACTCGTATTAATAATGTAGTCTTACACTCTTAAAATACTGGTATTAATGTCATATTTGCACTTCTTAAAAATATTTTTAAAGTTCAAAAGTGTTATGAATTCATAAAAGGAAAAACATGAAGTAGTGGGAGTCACTGTGTACCTCACATCTGCCTTCAATTATTAATATGTTAGTAGGATGTATTTATGACACTTAATAAACCACATCTAGCTTCTCTATCATTAACATCTCATATTAGTGTATTTGTCATAATTATACCCAGCTACCCCTATTTTTATATTGAAATGCCTTCTTTCCCCCCACCCCTCCTATACTCTAGTAATCACAATTCTGTGATTCACTGATCATATTGAACAATATTGAAGGTTTTCTTCTTTTGTTTTAGTTCCCACATGTAGGGTACAACATGTTGTAATTTTCCTTTCTGTGTCTGGTTTTTTTACTTAATCTGATATCCTACAATTCCTTCCATTGTGCTGCAAATGACAGTATGTCATTCATATTTAATAACAACATATCATTGTGTTTATATACTGTATTTTATTGATCCATTCATATTATAAACAGCTTGGTTGACTATCTGCCTTGACTATTGTGAACAGTGCTTTATTAACAATGGAGAAAGTATCTCTTTGGTTCAATGGTTTAATGTCTTTTGGGTATGTAGCCAGCAGTGGGATTGCTAGATATTGTGGAAATTCTATTTCTAGTTTCTCACCAACAGTGTATAAGAATTCACTTTTGTCCACACCCTTGTCAGCGTTCATTACTCTCCATCTTTTTGACAGCAGCCATTCTGACAGGGCTCACTGTGGCTTTGATTTGCATTTCCCTGATAGCTAGCAACATTAATCACTTTTCATGTGTTTGTTGTCCATCTGCATTGCTACTTTGTAGAACTGTATTTAGCTTATTAGTTTATTGATTGACTTTGTTGTTTAGTATTTTTCCCTTAATACCTGGTATATTCTGGGTATTAATAATTTTTGGATAAATAATTGGCAAATCTTTTCTATTCTGTTGGTTTTCTCTATTGATCATTTTTCTTGCTGTGAAGAAGCTGCATAATTTATTATAATCTCCCTTTGTCTAATTTCCTTTTGCCTGAGCATTTGGAATCTCAACCTACACAAATGTCACATTTTATACCCACAATAAAGTCAACAAGAATATTCAAACCTAAATAATATGAATATTTTGAGATTAGCCATCAATTAAGTTGGATGTTTTAACATTACATTCCAGATTGCCCAGATGAATGATAGTATAAATGCTACACCTCCTACACCTTTGCTCAGTAATTTTTAATATATGTTGGTTGGTGTAACTGATTTAAACCTGAAAGTATGTCACCCTCAGTTTATTATTTTTATGATCTCTAAATTCTTTAATAAAAATTTCATGATTTGGGACAAATAGGGTGAATATTACCAAAACTATATTTAATTTTCTTATTGAGATTTACTTTATTTGCTTTGGACCGTTTACAAGTGATATGCATAAGTTTTCATCACAAGCATCAATAACTGTCATTTGGGTATGGCATTGTACATTACAAAGGTAATTGTAGCTGCCTATTGTCTATTAATTTTGCATTGGATCTCCATTTTCAGGCTCATGAGAGCCTGCAGGAATTGTGAATAGCAGAGAATGCAGCTGTGCCTTCAGTAGGGGAGAGAGATGTAGGAGCTGAGGTCAGGAAAGAAGGTACAGGCCAGCTTTGCTACAGCCTTGAAAGTCATAGGAATTTCATTCCTATTCTGAGAGGGAAATCTATTGGAAGCACTTGAGAAACCAGTAAATGTGGGAACTCTGATACTAATTTGTTCCTCTATTGTAAGAGGGGAATTACTCAGCATTGTAGAATTTACATGAGTTCCAGTCACATACTTAATGTTTTTTTTAAGATGTATGTACTTATTTGAAAGTCAGAGCTACACAGAGAGAGAAGCACAGGCAGAGAGAGATAGAGGTCTTCCATCTGCTGGTTCACTCCCCCAAAGGGCTGCAATGGCCAGAACTATGCCAATTGAAAGCCAGGAACCAGGAGCTTCTTCTGGGTCTCCCACATGGGTGCAGGGGCCCAAGGACTTGGGCCAACTCCACTGCTTTCCCAGGGCACAGCAGAGCTGGACTGGAAGTGGAGCAGCCGGAATCTGAACTGGGGCCCATATTGGATGCCAGCACTGCAGGTGGTGGCTTTACCGTCTATGCCACAGCGCAGACCTCTAAATGTTTTTGATACTTTACTGGGTTATTATATGTTGCATCTTCATGAAAGGAGACATGGATAGTGGGCTGAATCTGGTAAGAAGCATAATACTGATTAGGCAAGAAGAGAACACCCTCAGTGTTGAATTCAGTAATAAACAGGCCTGTGCATGCATGAGGAAAGATGGAGAGTGATGATGTGGTGACATTTTTCAAAGCACAGATGTTCCTTGGCATTTGGCAGAATTGTGTCCTGATAAATGCATTGTTAAGGTGAAAATATGGTTAAGACAAAAATATTGTTATATACCCAACCTACCCACTATCCTAGCTTAGCACAGTACCCTACAGTGTTGGTCATTTTCCCTTGTGATTATGTGGTTGAGGGGGAGCATCACAAATCTGGGAACATTTGTATGTAACTTAGAATTTATATTGGTAAAATGACTTAATGAAGTGACTTAGGAAATAGTAACCAAAATATCTTATCAGGAGCGGCGGGAGACGAGCCGAGCGGCGGGAGAGGAGCCGAGCGGCGGGAGAGGAGCCCAGCGGCGGAAGACGAGCCGAGCGGCGGGAGATGAGCCCAGCGGCGGGAGACGAGCCGAGCGGCGGGAGAGGAGCCGAGCGGCGGGAGACGAGCCGAGCGGCGGGAGAGGAGCCCAGCGGTGGGAGACGAGCCCAGCGGCGGGAGACGAGCCCAGCGGCGGGAGAGGAGCCACAGAATCTCGCCAGCGCGGGAACCAACGGAGGAGGGTAAGACCTCAGAAACCCGAGACATTGGGGGGGGGGGAACAGAGGCCTCTCCCTTCATTCACCAAGCTAAACAAAGAGCACCGCGATTTTACATATGTAAAGCGCAGCCAAACTCAGTAACTTCAGCAAAACTCGAGAACACATTGAGGGCTGCATAAACTCTTTGTGTGGTCCCAGGGGTAGATCAAACGAATACTCACAGAGGCCAGATTTCAACTACCCTCAACTCCACTCCCAACTGAGTAAAAAAAAAAACAAAACACCATAAATTATCTCCAACATGCCAAACAACAAACATAGAAGCCGAGGTAACAAGAACAAGGAAGACACTATGACGCCCCCAAATGAGAAAGACACGCCAATGCAAGATTATGAAGATGAAGACATAGAGGAAATGCAAGAAGCAGATCTCAAAAAATTGATAAGAACATTAAGAAGTTCTCAAAAACAGATTCTTGAACTACAGAAATCCTTAATGGACAAGATAGAAAATCTCTCCCGTGAAAATGAAATATTAAGGAGGAATTAAAATGAAATGAAACAACTAGTAGAACATGAAACTGAGATAGTGACAAAAAACCACAATGAAATGAAGAACTCAATAGATCAAATGGCAAACACATTAGAGAGACTTAAAAACAGAATGGGCGAAGCAGAAGAGAGAATATCGGAATTAGAAGACAGAGAACAGGAAAGGAAACAGTCAAATCAAAGAAAAGAAGAAGAAATCAGAAATCTAAAAAATACTGTCAGGAATCTACAGGATACTATTAAAAAACCCAACATTTGGGTTCTAGGAGTTCCTGAAGGCATGGAAAGGGAGAAAGGATTAGAAGGCCTTTTTAGTGAGATACTAGCAGAAAGTTTCCCAGGTTTGGAGAAGGACAGAGACATCCTAGTACAGGAAGCTTATAGAACCCCTAATAAACATGATCAAAAGAGATCCTCACCACGACACGTCGTAAACAAACTCACCACGGTGAAACACAAAGAAAAGATCCTAAAATGTGCAAGAGAGAAATGCCAGATTACTCTCAGAGGATCTCCAATTAGACTTACAGCTGACTTCTCATCAGAAACCCTACAAGCCAGGAGAGAATGGCGAGATATAGCCCAGGTACTAAGAGAGAAAAACTGCCAGCCCAGAATATTATATCCTGCAAAGCTCTCATTTGTGAATGAAGGTGAAATAAAGACCTTTCACAGCAAACAGAAATTGAAAGAATTTGTCGCCACTCGTCCAGCCCTGCAAAAGATGCTTAAATATGTGTTACATACAGAAACACAGAAACACGGTCACCAATATGAAGGAAGGTAAAGGAAGGAAACCTCACAGCAAAAGATCACAGGAATCTCAAACCAGATATTAGAAAATATCTTTGGCAAATGGCAGGGCAAAGTTACTCCTTCTCAATAGTCACATTGAATGTTAATGGCTTGAACTGTCCAGTTAAAAGACACCGATTGGCTGATTGGGTTAAGGAACAAAACCCATCTTTTTGCTGCTTACAAGAAACTCATCTTTCCAACAATGATCCATACAGACTGAAAGTGAAAGGCTGGAAAAAGATATACCATGCCAACAGAAATGAAAAAAGAGCGGGCGTAGCCATCTTAATATCGGACAACATAAACTTTACCACAAAAACTGTCAGGAGAGACAAAGAGGGGCACTATTTAATGATTAAGGGATCCATTCAACAGGAAGATATAACGATTATCAATGTATATGCACCTAATCACAGGGCACCAGCTTATTTAAAAGACTTGTTAAGGGACTTAAAGGGAGACTTAGACCCCAATACAATAGTACTGGGGGACTTCAATACTCCACTCTCAGAGATAGACAGATCAACAGGACAGAAGACCAACAAGGAGACAGCAGATTTAAATGACACTATAGCCCAAATGGATCTAACAGATAACTACAGAACATTTCATCCTACATCTAAGGACTTTACATTCTTCTCAGCAGTATATGGAACCTTCTCTAGGATTGACCACATACTAGGCCATAAAGCAAGTCTCAGCAAATTCAAAAGAATTGGAATCATACCATGCAGCTTCTCAGACCACAAAGGAATGAAATTGGAAATTAGCAACTCGGGAATCCCCAGAGCACGTGCAAACACATGGAGATTGAACAACATGCTCCTGAATGAACAATGGGTCATAGAAGAAATTAAAAGAGAAATCAAAAATTTTCTGGAAGTAAATGAGGATAACAGCACAACATACCAAAACCTGTGGGATACAACAAAAGCAGTGTTAAGAGGAAAATTTATATCAATAGGTGCCTACATCAAGAAATTGGAGAGGCACCAAATAGATGAGCTTTCAAGTCATCTCAAGGATCTAGAAAATCTGCAGCAAACCAAACCCAAACCCAGTAGAAGAAGGGAAATAATTAAAATCAAAGAAGAAATCAACAGGATTGAATCCAAAAAAACATTACAAAAAATCAGCCAAACGAGGAGCTGGTTTTTTGAAAAAATAAACAAAATTGACACCCCATTGGCCCAACTAACTAAAAAAAGAAGAGAAAAGACCCAAATCAATAGGATCAGAGATGAAAAAGGAAACATAACAACAGACACCACAGAAATAAACAGAATCATCAGAAATTACTACAAGGACTTGTATGCCAGCAAACAGGAAAATCTATCAGAAATGGACAGATTCTTGGACACATACAACCTACCTAAATTGAGCCAGGAAGACATAGGAAACCTAAACAGACCCATAACTGAGACAGAAATTGAAACAGTAATAAAGGCCCTCCCAACAAAGAAAAGCCCAGGACCAGATGGACTCACTGCTGAGTTCTACCAGACATTTAGAGAAGAACTAACTCCAATTCATCTCAAACTATTCAGAGCAATTGAAAAAGAGGGAATCCTCCCCAATTCTTTCTATGAAGCCAGCATCACCTTAATTCCTAAGCCGGGAAAAGATGCAGCATTGAAAGAGAATTACAGACCAATATCCCTGATGAACATAGATGCAAAAATACTCAATAAAATTCTGGCCAGTAGAATGCAACAACACATCAGAAAGATCATCCACCCAGACCAAGTGGGATTTATCCCTGGTATGCAAGGATGGTTCAACGTCCGCAAAACAATCAACGTAATACACTACATTAACAGGCTGCAGAAGAAAAACCATATGATTCTCTCAATAGATGCAGAGAAAGCATTTGATAAAATACAACACCCTTTCATGATGAAAACTCTAAGCAAACTGGGTATGGAAGGAACATTCCTCAATACAATCAAAGCAATATATGAAAAACCCACGGCCAACATCCTATTGAATGGGGAAAAGTTGGAAGCATTTCCGCTGAGATCTGGTACCAGACAGGGATGCCCACTCTCACCACTGCTATTCAATCTAGTTCTGGAAGTTTAGCCAGAACTATTAGGCAAGAAAAAGAAATTAAAGGGATACAAATCGGGAAGGAAGAACTCAAACTATCCCTCTTTGCAGATGATATGATTCTTTGTTTAGGGGACCCAAAGAACTCTACTAAGAGACTACTGGAACTCATCGAAGAGTTTGGCAAAGTAGCAGGATATAAAATCAATCCACAAAAATCAACAGCCTTTGTATACACAGGCAATGCCACGGCTGAGGAAGAACTTCTAAGATCAATCCCATTCACAATAGCTACAAAAACAATCAAATGCCTTGGAATAAACTTAACCAAGGACGTTAAAGATCTCTACGATGAAAACTACAAAACCTTACAGAAAGAAATAGAAGAGGATACCAAAAAATGGAGAAATCTTCCATGCTCATGGATTGGAAGAATCAATATCATCAAAATGTCTATTCTCCCAAAAGCAATTTATACATTCAATGCAATACCAATCAAGATACCGAAGACATTCTTCTCAGATCTGGAAAAAATGATGCTGAAATTCATATGGAGACACAGAAGACCTCGAATAGCCAAAGCAATCTTGTACAACAAAAACAAAGCGGGAGGCATCACAATACCAGATTTCAGGGCATACTACAGGGCAGTTGTTATCAAAACAGCATGGTACTGGTACAGAAACAGATGGATAGACCAATGGAACAGAATAGAAACACCAGAAATCAATCCAAACATCTACAGCCAACTTATATTTGATCAAAGATCCAAAATTAATCCCTGGAATAAGGACAGTCTATTCAATAAATGGTGAAGGAAAATTGGATTTCCATGTGCAGAAGCTTGAAGCTAGACCCATACCTTTCACCTTACACAAAAATTCACTCAACGTGGATTAAAGACTTAAATCTACGACCCGAAACCATCAAATTATTAGAGAGCATTGGAGAAACCCTGCAAGATATAGGTACAGGCAAAGACTTCTTGGAAAAGACCCCAGGAGCACAGGCAGTCAAAACCAACATTAACATTTGGGATTGCATCAAATTGAGAAGTTTCTGTACTTCAAAAGAAACAGTCAGGAAAGTGAAGAGGCAACCGACAGAATGGGAAAAAATATTTGCAAACTATGCAACAGATAAAGGGTTGATAACCAGAATCTACAAAGAAATCAAGAAAATCCACAACAACAGAACAAACAACCCACTGAAGAGATGGGCCAAGGACCTCAATAGACATTTTTCCCAAGAGGAAATCCAAATGGCCAACAGACACATGAAAAAATGTTCAAGATCACTAGCAATCAGAGAAATGCAAATCAAAACCACAATGAGGTTTCACCTCACCCTGGTGAGAATGGCTCACATCCAGAAATCTACCAACAATAGATGCTGGAGAGGATGTGGGGAAAAAGGGACACTAACCCACTGTTGGTGGGAATGCAAACTGGTTAAGCCACTATGGAAGTCAGTCTGGAGATTCCTCAGAAACCTGAACATAACCCTACCATACAACCCAGCCATCCCACTCCTTGGAATTTACCCAAAGGAAATTAATTTGGCTAATAAAAAAGCCATCTGCACATTAATGTTTATTGCAGCTCAATTCACAATAGCTAAAACCTGGAACCAACCCAAATGCCCATCAACAGTAGACTGGATAAAGAAATTATGGGACATGTACTCCATAGAATACTATACAGCAGTCAAAAACAATGAAACCCAGTCATTTGCAACAAGCTGGAGGGATCTGGAAAGCATCATGCTGAGTGAATTAAGCCAGTCCCAAAGAGACAAATATCATTTGTTTTCCCTGATCGGCGACAACTGAGCACCAAAGGGGAAACCTGTTGAAGTGAAATGGACACTATAAGAAACAATGACCTGATCAGCTTTTGTCCTGACTCTAGATGTACAATGTAATACTTTATCCTTTTTAGTATTTGTTGTTGTTGTTGTTGTTCTAGTAGTAGTGGTTGAACTCTGTAAATAACACACAATTATTCTTAGGTGTTTAAATTTTAACTGAAAAGTGATCCCTGTTAAATTTCAGAGTGGAAAAAGAGAGGGAGGAGATGCACAATTTGGGACATGCACAATCAATCTTGCCCCAAAAGATGGAGTTAGAAATGTGCCAGGGGATTCCAATACAATCCCATCAAGGTGGCATATACCAATGCCATCTCACTAGTCTAAGTGATCAATTTCAGTTCACATTTGATGGCTTAGATAGGTCTAAGAAACAAAGGGATCACACAAACAAGACAAGTGTCTGCTAACACTAACTGATAGAATCAAAAAGGGAGAGAAAGATCCAACATGGGAAGTGGGATACACAGCAGACTCATAGAATGGCAGATGTCCTAAACAACACTTTGGCCTCAGAATCAGCCCTTAAGGCATTCGGATCCAGATGAAGAGCCCATGAGAGTATTGTAGGCATGGAAAGCCAAGATACCATGGAAAAGAAAAAAAGAAGACGACCTAAGTGAAAGATCTGTTAGTGAGATCCCAATGGAAAGAACGGGGCCATCAAAGAAGGAGGTACCTTTCTCTGAAGGGAGGAGAGAACTTCCACTTTGACTGTGACCCTACCGGAACAAGATCAAAGTCAGCGAACCCTAAAGGCTTCCATAGCCCTGGCAACTCATGACTAGAGCCTAGGGAGATTACTGACACCATGAACAGGAGTGTCAAATTGTTAAGTCAGCAACAGGAGTCACTGTGTACTTACATCCCATGTGGGATCTGTCCTTAATGTGTTGTCTAATGTGCAGTGATGCTATAACTAGTACTGAAACAGTATTTTTACACTTTGTGTTTCTGCGTGGGTACAAACTGATGAGATCTTTACTAATTACATACTGAATCGATCTTCTGTATATAAAGATAATTGGAAATGAAAAAAAAAAACCTGGTGTTAAATTGGAAATGGCATAGAAAATTAATTAATTTAAATAAAATATTATGTAGGATCTCTGTCTTTAATGTGCTGTACACTTTTATTTAAAGCTATAACTAGTACTCCAACAGTATTTTTTTTTTTCACTTTGTGTTGCTATATGGGGGAAAACTGTTGAAATCGTTACCTAATATATACAAAACTGATCTTTTGTATATAAAGAGAATTGAAAATGAATCATGATGTGATAGGAAGGGGAGAGGGAGCGGGAGGGGGGAGGGTTGTGGGTGGGAGGAAAGTTTTGGGAGGGGGAAGCCATTGTAACCCATAAGCTGTACTTTGGAAATTTATATTCATTAAATAAAAGTTTAATTAAAAAAATATCTTACCAGGGAATAGTAACCTGATACATTAGCTGGCTGAGATGCAAAAAAAAAATCCATAAAAAACAAAGAAACAGGGCCTGCAATGTGGCACAGTGGGTTAAGCTGCCATGTGCACTGCTGGTATCCACATGGAAGGACTCTGATTTGAGCTCCAGCTGCTCTACTTCTGATCCAGCCCCCTGCTTATGTACCTGGGAAAGTAGCAGAGGTTGGCCCAATTGCTTGGGACCCTGTACCCACATAGGAGACCCAGAAGAAGCTCCTGGCTTCAGCCTAGCCCAGCCCTGGCCATTGTGGTTATTTGGGGAGTGTATCAGGAGATAGAAGACCTGTCTGTCTCTGTAAGTCTTTTAAATAAGTCTTTTAAAGTCTGTAAGTCTTTTAAATAAAAAAAATGTTAAAAATTTTGTATCCTAGGTTTCACCGGATGATGTAAGAAGTTGTTGTATGAACTCAAAAACTGAAATCCAGAAATTGAAGAAGGAATTAAGGGTCCTCAGGAAACAAGTATGTTGAAATTTGTTGTGTCAATAGCCCTTCTTAGGCTTTATCCAAGATGGTGGAATAGGGAGGGAGCACACTGGTAGTCTGGGAAAAGATAGTTTAATAAAAGTGGAGATACTGTAGTTTCAGGGAAGAGTTAGGGAAAAAACTGCAGAGGAAACTCTTCCGGAACTAGTGGGACACGGTGGACCTATGTGGAGGGCACAGGCACCCACGGATCGGGACTCCTGCCACTGAGTCTAGGCAACAGTGCTGGAAAGGGAGGTGAGGCAAAACCTCAGTAGCCAGAGACACTGGCGGGAAAGCAGCAGGAAGAGCCTAGAGGGAAGGTGGCTTGAAGCCCCATGGGGGAAAGTTCACCAGGCTAACTAGAGGAGAGAAAAAAAAATAAAAGGGACTGGTATGGACACAGTTCTTTCTCTCCACTCACCTTACAAAGGTGAGCAAGTCAAAGAGCAGGCGCCATTTTGGATATACATAAAAGCTGCACCACCTCAGGGCTGCACCCGCCCTCAGCCAAGCAAAAAAACTGACACTGGTGGGCAGAAATAACAGGAAGTTAAGACCTAGTGAATATGTAGAGCTTATGAACTGGCACTGTGAAAAAAGAAAAAAAACTGAGGGTGTGCGAGCAATCAGAGTGCCTGAGACATGAGTACTCAGTGGGAGACGCCACGAACTCGGTAACCTTGGCAACCTGGTGGGAGATTGCAGGGGAATCTGAGCTTGCACTGAGGACTGCACAGATCCTTTGTGTGGTCCTTGGGACAGAGCAGATGAATATTATACCCACAGGGGCTAGTGCTCACTGATTGCCTTCAAGAATAGCTCAGCTGTGCGTAATTACTTACCTTCTGAGTAAAAGAGAGAGAGAAAGAGAGAGAGAGAGAAGATTTACCATGCCAAACCTGGGTGTGTGACCTTTGGCAAACCCTTAACACTTAAGAACTGAACAGAGCTCTCTGGCCACACCCATCACAAGCCTCTAAAGATCCACCAAAAGCAGACAGTCCACTTAATCTAGATTCAAAGTATAATGAGAAAAGCCACCAAGGGATGGGAGAGGGAGCGGGAGATGGGATGGTTGCAGGTGGAAGGGTGATTATGGGGGAAAAAGCCGCTATAATCCACAATGTCTTTTACACTGCCATAAATGTTGAATAGTTGTACATGTATGATTCTGAAATTTCAACTATAATCCTAACTCTTCAGTGAGTACTTGAGGATGATTTATTTTGATACTATAAATTTTATTCCTAATCAAGAATGGATACAAAATTATTGTGGGAGCTTTATGTTCACCATGGAATATATTTCCTCTGGATATTTAAAAGGAAATAGTTGTAAGAGAAAAGATAAAAATGACTACTATGCGCTGGCGTAGTGGCTCAATAGGCTAATCCTCCACCTGCGGCGCCAACACACCAGATTCTAGTCCCAGTTGGGGCGCCGGAATCTGTCCCGGTTGTCCCAATTCTAGGCCAGCTCTCTGCTGTGGCCTGGGAGTGCAGTGGAGGATGGCCCAAGTGCTTGGGCCCTGCACCCGCATGGGAGACCAGGAGAAGCACCTGGCTCCTGCCTTCGGATCAGCGTAGTGGACCGGCCGCAGCGACCGTTTGCGATGGTCATTGGAGGGTGAACCAACGGCAAAAGGAAGACCTTTCTCTCTGTCTCTCTCTCTCACTGCCCACTCTGCCTATCAAAAAAAAATTAAAAATTTTAAAAATTAAAAAAATGACTACTATGACATGGCTTTGCAGAGTGACATAGTGCTACTATGACTGCATGTTTAAAAACAAGCTTTTCCCCTACTGTGATCATCAACCTTTGCACAGGCTTCCTCTATTCTATTCATATCAGTGTGCAATGGCTATTAAGCTTGTTCATAATTCTTGAGGTATTTTCTGTAAATTCCTGTAGAAATGACTTAGGAATATGGCATAGAATTATTAGTCACTTTCAAGGGTACCCTGTCAAAAGTATAATAATCAATGGCATTTGACCAACTCAATAGCAACTAATTTTCCAGAAGGTTCTCATCTCACAAATGGAGGTTCTCATCTACCAGAGAGTACTTGGGTTGATATATTTTATGGACACAATTTGCAAGTGAAGAATTTGGGTTGGGAAATAGAGATATCTGACTCAGGCCTCCAAATAATACAGTTAGGTTTATGTCTGAAAAGAACCTCAACAGACTGCTAAAGTTGTATCTATGGCAGAGGGGATTCCAACGAAAATGGAAGTGACCCAGAATTTGATGCCTTAGAAAAGTCTTGCATTAGAAAAGAATTTCAACGTGAAGTATGCTGGTCAACATCCTAACATATCTAGTATCAATATTAGAAAACAACACTAGGATCAAAGACACACCCTTTAGAATCATTAGCAAATGTACTAGACTAGTTGTCTGCAAAGGGAATCCCCATCAGGTAATGGTTTATGTGGGTATAGTTGAAGATTTAACCTATGAGGAATGAAAGAGTAGTAAGAAATGACCTGAGCGATGAAGTGAGGGCTAGGAGTATAGATGAAGCAACCTCAGGTGAAGCATTGAGACTTAAGGAACTTTTGAGACAGACTTAGAAATGGAATACAAAGAGTGGTTGAGTAGAATCCAGCAGTCACAGCATTTAGAAGTGAAGTGGGCTTATAGGAGCCAAGAGAAAGGTCTAATCACTAATTGCTATTGCTGCTGTGGATGAAAGCAGTGGAAGAACTAAACAAAGCATCCTGGATATGTCTCAAAAATATTACATTGAATTGTACCTTTGGAAAACATATTTAGGGCCAGGGAGTTGCACAGTCATCTATGTGACCCCACAATTATCTGTGTATTAGGCCATGCATTCATATAGGTCAGTACAGAAAAAACACACAAGAATCAAACATGGTAAATGTTTGTATTTTATAGAAAAGGTAAACTTCGTTTAAAGTTAAGTCATTAATGTCAAAGGAAAAAATGAAACTTCTAAACATGGTTAAGAAATGATATTGTTTATCTCATCCTGAAATCAGGTGCAGACGAAATATGTAATAAGAATCAAATATGAATTTTTCCAAAAATCCTATTAATAGCATATGATTTAATTAAACCTGGAATACCTTGAATATTCAAGTTTTTGGACAAAAGTTTGTAGGGAATCTAGAAGCTAAAATATAACCAGTCTTCCAAAAATAGCTGTTTATGGGCCCGCTACATGGCGTAGTAATTAATCCTCTGCCTGTGGCACTTGCATCCCATATGGGTGCCGGTTTTAGTCCTGGCTGCCCCTTTTTCATCTAGCTTTTTTTTTTTTTACAGACTCATGCTTTTAACCCACTCTATTTCCACACACTTAATTCTCCACTAACCACAATATTCAACAAGTAAAAAAAAAATGTATACGCTGAAAAAAATGTCGGGCCAGCATTATGATGCAACAGGTTACGCCATGGCTAGTCACTCCAGCATCCCATGTTGGAGTGCCCATTTGCTCGGCTTCCTTCTAATCTACCTAGGAAGGCAGCACATGATGGCCCCAGTGCTACCCATTTTGGAGACCTGGATGGAGTTTGTGACTCCTGGGTTCAATCTGGTCCAGCCCTGCCCGTCACAACCACACTGGGAGTGAACGAGCAGGTGGAAGATCTGTTTTCCCTTTTGCTTTTTTGCTCTGCATTTTGGGTGTATTTATTTATTTATTTATTTATTTATTTTGGACAGGCAGAGTGGACAGTGAGAGAGAGAGAGAGACTCTATTGCATACACTTAATTCTCCAGTAACCACAATATTCAACAAGTAAAAAAAAATGGCTTATTTCATCTAGAATAATTGTTTCTAGTTGCATCCATTTTGTGGCAAAATGCAGAATTTCATTCTGTTTATGGCTGAGTGGTATTCCATAGTGTGTGATGCCACATGTTTTTTTTTTTTTGTTTTTTTGTTTTTTTTTTTTTTGCTTTTAAAGCATGGTATAAATTATTTCTTCTGTGAGAGTTCTTAAAAGCTTTTGAGTATCCTACGATGTTCATTGGGGTTCCTGACATTACCCTAGCTATGTTCACAAATATTATGTTGTTCAATATTTATGTGAATGCTCTAGAGAAGGGGGAGAGAGAAGGAGACAGAGAAAGAAAGAAAGAGAAACAAGCTCCCATTCACCGATTCAGTTCCCAAATACCACAGCCACCAGATCTGACCAGGTCCGGGTTGAAGTCAAAGCTTGAGGGCCAGGAACCCCAGCCAGATGTCTTTTGTGACTGTCAGGAACCCAATTATTTGAGCCAGCACCACTGTGTTCCAGGAATGAACATCCCTTGCACATTCTGTAACTTTTAAGGTCCTTAAGGTGATGTTGAGGCACCGCCTTAAGATTTTATGAGGCCTTGACAATATGTGATGGTCTCAGTCTTTGTGTCATCTTTATACCACATTTGCCTGGTAGCACTCTGCATTTTATTTTTTCCCAGAAACCACTCATGTAGAATTACACAGAGATTTGATATGTGGGGATGTCGTAATTCAGATAGATACTTGAGCCCTGTAAGTTGTAGTTCCTTTATATTTGTTAGTCGTCTTTTAGCTTTGCCTCTCAAATCAATTTTACTGTCAGCTGTTGTGTAAAAGAGGCCCCTTCCTTCTAGGCTTTGGAATCATTTTCTCTTTGAAGTCTTCCCTGTAAATGTCTTCAAGGGCCCTCAGGCTTCCACTCACAGTCTCTTCAGAGTCCTTTTGGTTTCCATCCTTACTCCTCCCTAGGTCCTTTAGGCTGCAACCACCCTCTAGCCTGAAGGCATCTGACATGTTTAAGTCTCTGTTTCATTTTTTATTTTCAAAATAGCAACCCCTGCCTTTAGCATTGGTGTTTGTGCCAGTTTTCTAGAAGTGTCTAGCAACCTACCTGAGAATCTCTTTGGGAAAGCTGTTTGACCTAGAGGTTGAGATGCTCACATCTCATATAGCAGAATCTTAGTTTGATTTCTGGCTTTGGCCTCGGAGGCCAACATTCTGCCACTACAGGCCCTGGGAGGCACAGAAGATGGTTTCAAGGTACAGCTCCATGCCACCTACGTGAGACAACTGTAATGAGTTCTGAGTTCCACTCTCCAGGCCTGGCATTGGGAGATTTGGCTAGTGGATATAGAAGCTACCTTCTACCACATACTTTCTGTCCCTCTGCCATGAAAAGATCACTTATGGGGCTGGTACTGTGGCGCAGTGGTTTAAAGCCCAAAACTGCAGCACCAGCATTCTATATGGGTGCTGGTTTGAGTCCCAGCTACTCTGCTTCCAACCCAGCTCTCTGTTAATGCTCCTTGGGAAACAGCAGAGGACAGTCCAAGTCCGTGGGTCCTGCATCCATGTGGGAAACCTAGAGGAAGCTCTGGCTCCTGGCTTCAGATTGACTCAGCTCCAGCTGTTGCAGCCATCTGGGGAGTGAACTAGTGGATGGAAGACCTCTCTCTCTATGTCTCTATCTCTCTGTGTAACTCTGTCTTCCAAATAGATAAAATAAATTAAAACAAAATGATCTACTCTCTCAATATATTCTTTTTTCAGAATCCACAATTTAAGCAAGGCATAGGCGTCACTCAGCTGGGGATGATTTGAAGCTGGGCTACAATCATCCAAAACTTGTTTGTCCACCTAATTGCATTGAACCGGACTTTGTGCTGCGCATTTAACTGCGTTTAACTTTGGAAGTCTATGTGATGATTTGCCTTGTTGCTTGGGGTCCTTTATAAATTTTACCAGAAAAATAAAAATGGAAGCTGAATCACATTTTCTGACCTAGCAAAACTCACTCAGCATCAGTGCTGTAGTCTAAGTACTAGCAACCGATTCTTATGGTCTGCTCATATTCAGGAGAGGGAACTTCATGGAAGAAATGCCAAAGTATTACAGACATGCTACTATAAATCTGAAACATTACTCACTTAGTAAAAGTAATTTGATAATGGCTTTATCTAAAAGAAATTCATTATTCCCAACTCAGTAGCATTGAAGTCCTATCGAGTTTTTGTTGTTGCTGCTCTGTATGTTCTATTTTGTAAAAAGCCTCTAAAGATGATAAAACAGTGTTAGTAAGTCATTTTCATTCCCAAAAGTATACACATCATGCTACCAGTGTTTTATGCTATGAGGTGTAATTGTCTCAATCTCAAGGAAAAAGTGCAATTTAGAAGATGTACAGTGTTCAATTTTAAGTTGTTAATTTGATTCTAATTGTCTTGTATAATGATATTACATTAGTAGCAACACACAACTGATTCAGTTTTAGTTATAATTGTTTACTTCAGGAGATATGGAAGTTAAATATCTTAATCTTCTTTTTCATATCTTTAAAATATTCCCTGTGTCACTTGGTCAAAATTGGAGGAAATAAATATACAGATAGAAATGATTTGAAAAATGTACATTTTAAATTTCCTTTAGTTGCAGACATTGGAACACACCAGAAAGAAAGCTGCTCAGGAAGAAAGGGATAGAGAACTGGAGGAACCCAGGCAACTCCACGTGCAAGTGGGAGAAACCTTAACTTGCAACCTGAATACGTAAGTCAAGTCCCAGAATCACAGAAAATAACTGATGTTCACTAACTTGACTCCTAGGCGTACTTTTTAGTGAGACAGTTTCCTGAAATTAGTATGAAGTGAAACCTAACTAGACAAAATAATTCTACAAATTAAGGAATAATTTTGAAAAATAAATGCTCTTATTTTTTAGCACAGAAAAATGTATGTAAAAGTTAGGTGCATGTGTTTCGGGGAACAGGGCTGCCTACTGCTACTACTCCCACTACCGCTACTGCTGCTGCTAGTGGTGCTTCTGTAAGTCTTGACACAACCTGGCACTTGTGCAGTTATCTTCCCTTGACTGTGATCATTGGTAATACCTCAGGAGGGTGTCTTGAAACCAACTCTTCTTTGAAGTTTTCCTCCTCTACTTGAGAAAGAAAGATGAACGTGGAAAAGAGGGGAAGTATAACTCACAGGCTGGTTAGCATTCTCCCTCGGGCATTCTGGGGGACTATGTCTGTAGAAGACAGGAAGGGCAAGGCCCACCCCCTCTGATGCCTTCCAAACAGTGTTAGGAACGGATTGCCTCTGGAGTGGCTTTAGTTCCTTTGGTAACCAACAACTCTGTCATTCTTTCTTAGAATTTGGTGCTCTGAAATGTCTCAACGTGGGAAAAGCTTATTTTCCCTTCTAGGAAGTTGGTTAAATGTGTGAAAGGCACAGGGTTATTGATAGCAAGTGCTTGAAAATGCCTTTGGGAGATGGTGTTTTAAATCTAAACTGGTTTACTAACAGAAATATGTCCCTTCTTTTGCAATGAAAATGGATGCAACTGGAAAACATTAAGCTTAGTGAAATAAGCCAGTCCCCAAAAGACAAATAGCCTGCTTATCTCACATGTGGTAATTTATATAGAATTCCAAAAAAAAAAAAAAAAGCATAGGGAAGAAGTGAACATCTTGTCATTCAGTTGTTTTTAATTCTTTCTTTATCTTCCTGCGGAACTGTGGTGTCTCTACTTTTTACTTGTTAAATATTATGGTTGCTGGTGAATTAAGCCTGTTATTCTAGAGTGGGTTAAATTATGTTTTTGTGGGGGACAGCACTGTGGTGCAGCGGCTTAAACCCAGGCCTGCAGGACTGGTGTCCTGTATGGGTGCCGATTCGAGTCCCAGCTGCTCCACTTCCAATTCAGCTCCATGCTATTGCTCCTGGGAAAGCAGCGGAGGAAGGCCCAAGTCCTTGAGCCCCTACACCCACGGGGGAGACATGGAGGAAGCTTCTGGCTCCTGGCTTTGGATCGGTCCAGCTCTCTGCATTGGGGTTATTTGGGTAATGAACCAGCAGATGGAAGACCTCCCTCTCTCTGTGTCTCTACCACTCTCTCTAACTCTTTGAAATCAATAAAATGAATCTTTTGAAAAAAAAGTGTAAAAAAGTAATGAAGAGAGGAGATGGTTTGTGGGAGAGCAGGAAAGAGTGAAATACATTTATCTCCTTAGAATTTTACTTATGAAATACATGGCATCTGTTCTCTTTACATTAATAAAAAAGTGTAAAATATTGTTATAAAAATTCTAAAATGTTTATATAATTATAAAATTATAAAATATTCAGCATGCACAATATGATGCTTTCACATATTTGTATGTAGTTAAATGGTCATTATAATCAAGAAAATCATCCTGTATCTTAGCTAACACAGCTACCATTTAAATATGAGTATACCAAGTGGCAACAAGAAACTTTAAGTAGAACCTCCCAGAAAGGAGCATTACCTGATTAGCTCTGTATCATTAATAACCATTTCTCTCCCTCTGCCTTTGTATCATCCAGTTGTTTACAACCCACTAGAAATATGTTTTGTTAATTTTGAGCAATTTGAAAACATCGGTTGCATACAGTAGGTATGCCCTGACACGTTTTTAGTGTTAAAATACTTTTATTTAATGGGACAGTCCATTTATGCTTACAGCCTTTTTAAAGATAAACCATAAGTGCACAAAATGACATACTAAGCATTTGTCTTGCAATTTTCACAGGGCGCATGAGAAATCAACGGTGGTCAGAACTGAATTTCTTGAGGAGACACAGAGGAATGAATCTTTACCCAGCACTAGTACTATGAGGCCTGCTGTACCGTCATCCAGTGTTGCGAATGTTCATGGTGGTTTAATGTGCAAAGGACACCATGACCCACAAAGAAACTTGAGAATACCTACCTCACAGCTACAGCTTTCACGTAATCGCACACTGGACTCCTCATACATGGTTAGATATGTTGTCTTTTTTCCTTTGGGTTTCAGATTGATGATATAATCATTTTTGATTTGGTGAAATACTGATTATGACTGAGTGATAAATGCTAATTTTCACAATTGTCTTCATCAGATAGAAAGGAAATAAGTGACTTTTTTACTTCATAGAATAAATGGAACCAAATGAGCACATTTTAAATTTCTTAAAAGCTGCATTTATGTTAGCTTTTAGAAATTGAATATCTTTCCCTATAACTAAAGGTATAGTTTGGAATACGTTGGCTTATTTTCCAACTGAATTTGCACTGACTGTGGTTCAAGGCATTTGTTAATGTTTTGTTGCATCATCGAATTTTTCTACCTCTTTAAATTAGTCAATGTCATCCAAACATTTCACACAAATGAATGCTTTTTGAAGATATCCAGTATAAGTGTGTTTTTTTTGTGAAGTATGTAAATCTGTAATAATAAAAAAGATTAACTTTTAAGTTTTTTGCATTTTTTCCATAAAAAAGAAAATCCCCATTTACTAATAATGCATTGCCATGCTATTGCTTGTAAAGTATCTCTATAGCTGGAAAATGTCTCATCCGTTTTTATTACTTAAGTGAAGGTTTTATTTCTGTTTTTGAAATGAAATTCTAGGATTTCTATCTTGCCATTGCTTGAATGGTTGATAATGTATATGGCAATGACTCATGTCTTGAAATAACAATTACCACCAAACTGAACTATTTTCTTCCCAACAAGAATCTTGTACAAAGCTTCACAGTCCCATCTCCAATAAAATTAATTATTTTTATGTTGTTAGGCTTGATTCCAATGAAAAAGATGGCTTTAAATTATACCATTTTCCTACTAAAGGGGCATGGTCTTGATCTTTCTTTTCTTACACCCTTGCCAATGAATTAAAGGCAAGCAGCACATCATTTTTTTAGAAAACTTTTATTTAACAAATGTAAATTTTGGAACTACAACTTTTGGATTATAGCAGTTTTCCCCCCATAACCACCCTCCCACCCGCAAACCATCCCATCTCCTATTCCACTCCCTCTCCCATCCCATTCTTCACTAAGATTCATTTTTATTTATCTTTATATGCAGAAGATCAACTTACTATATACTAAGTAAAGATTTCAACAGATTCACCCACACAGATGCACAAAGTATAAAGAACTGTTTGAAGAATATTTTTACCATTAATTCTCATAGTACAACACATTAAAGACAGATCCTACAAGGGGAATAAGTATACAGTGACTCTTGTTTTTGATTTAACAATTGACACTCTTATTTATGACATCAGTAATCACCTGAGGCTCTCATCATGAGCTGCCAAGGCTTTGGAAGTCTCTTGAGTCCACAAACTCTGACATTATTTAGACAAGGCCATAATCAAAGTGGAAGTTCTCCCCTCCCATCAGAGAATGGTACCTCCTTTAATGATCCCTTCTTTCCACCGAGATCTCACTCACAGAGATCTTTCATTTAGGTCACTTTTTGCCACAATGTCTTGCATTTCCATGCCTGAGAAACTGTCATGGGTTTTTAAGCCAGATCCAAATACCTTAAGGGCTGATTCTGAGGCCAGAGTGCCAGCAGCACATCATTGCATGATTCAAAATCACTAGTAGTAGTTCAATTGCTGGAAGACTGGAAACTAGAATAATTTGAAGATTTGTTGATAATAGTGTATTTGTTGATAATGGTTCTTGGCTGCATCTTTCATATGGTAGGGACTGAATAGCCTCTCTGAAAAACCCAGGTTGTCATGGTGACTTGAGCCTCCTGAAAACATAGGGCCTGGCTTTCAAGAACAATTGAGATAGAGAGCCTTTTATCCTCATGTTGAAGTCACGTAACATCACCTTTACCATATTCCATTCATTTTCACTTAGTTACTACTATTGGCCTATATTCTACCTTGTTTAAGGGATAAATATTAAAGAACTATTGAGCATGTTTTAAAACCAGCAGAAATTGCCCTCAGACCTATTTTTTTTAACTGCTCCTCCCACTTAAAAAGAAAACCATGGTTTGCAACTGGCAAGTTGCTCAGCCTGCTTCTTCCCTTTAAAACTTCCAGGGGGTTGGCACTGAGGTTCAGTAGGCTAATCCTCCACCTTGCGGTGTCAGCACACTGGGTTCTAGTCCCAGTCGGGGCACCGATCCTGTCCCGGTTGCCCCTCTTCCAGGCCAGCTCTCTGTTGTGGCCAGGGAGTGCAGTGGAGGATGGCCCAAGTGCTTGTGCCCTGCACCCCATGGGAGACCAGGAGAAGCACCTGGCTCCTGCCTTCGGATCAGCGCAGTGTGCCAGCCATGGTGGCCATTGGAGGGTGAACCAATGGTAAAGGAAGACCTTTCTCTCTGTCTCTCTCTCTCACTGTCCACTCTGCCTGTCAAAAAAAAAAAAAAAAAGAGAAAACAAACTTCCAAGGTTAGAGGAGTCCTTTAATTCTTATCTCTCTCTATTTTATTGCAAACTAGTAACTACTGAATTTTCTAATACAACCCTCTGGAAAAATGGAGCCTCCTGTGATTTTATTGAAGTTCATCTTATTAGACAATAAATATTCAGAAATACTGCCTTTTGAAAATTTGATTTTAACTGAGAGAAAGAAGAAGTTAGGGGAGAGATAGTGTGTGAGTGAGAGCAAGATAAAGAGCACACACAACCTTCCCATTCACTGGTTTACTCCTAAAATAACCAGATCTCATGTGAGACCAAAGCTGAGAGCTGGGAACTCAAGCTAGGGGTCCCACATGATTTATAGGAACTCAATTACTTGAGCCATCCTGCTTCCTTCCGGTGCCTACATTGGCAGAATGGTAGACTCAGGAGCAATAGGCAAGTAAAAAACAAAAGCACTCTGATGCCCACTTCCACAAATCTTTTTGCCATAAAGTCTTCACCTTGGGCTTCCAGAGGAGCCAGAATAGGACAGTATCGTGAATGTTCTTTAATTCCTAAGACCCATACGGTGATTTGAGGCAGCACCTAAAGTTGTTCTGAAGTTTTATTGTCCATTGTACAGTCATCATCTTTGCTTTATCTCTGGATCCTGTTTGCCTAGCAGCACTCTGGATTTGATTTTATTCCAGAAACCACCTTTTATTTTACTTTTTTTTTTTTTACAATTGCATGGTGATTTGTTATGTGGAAATGCTGTAATTCACATATATGGATTTAGATACTTGAACCCAATGTCACAGCTCCTTTAAATTTGGTAGTCTTCCTTTAGTTTCTCTCTCACATCAGTTTTACTTTCAGCTTTCTGAAGAATGGGGCCCTTGTCTTCCAAGCCTTGGTATCCTTTTTTGACAGTTCCTTCAAAACCTCAAGTTTCCACATAGTCTCTTTGATGTCCTTTTGGTTTTCATTCTTCCTCTTTTGTAGGCCCTTTGAGCTTCCACCTCCCTCTGGTCTGAAGACATTTAACCTACTTTAGTCTTTGTTTCAATTTCCTAAAGTTACAACTCCCTGTATCTAATGTCACCATCTAGTGTATCTGGGGCACCACCTTCTGTTGCCCTCTCAGGCACATTTGTAGGGAGCTGAACCAGAAGCAGAACACCAAGGAGTTGAACCAGTGCTCCAGTATGGAATTCCAGCATCACAGCCAGCAGCTCAATATACTGTACACAATGCCAGCTTTGTTTGGTGTTGATAGTTACTTTTTTTGGACCTTACCTGGGATGTCAGTTGGAATATCAATATGTTGTTTCACTTTCTCGTCTTTGGGTTGCTAATTTCTTTCTTTCTTTTTATTTTTTTTTAACTTTTATTTAATGAATATAAATTTCCAGTATACAGCTTATGGATTACAATGGCTTCCCCTTCCCATAATTTCCCTCCCACCCGCAACCCTCCCCTCTCCCGCTCCCTCTCCCTTTCCATTCACATCAAGATTCATTTTCAATTCTATTTATATACAGAAGATCAATTTAGTATAAATACTTCAACAGTTTGCACCCACATAGAAACACAAAGTGAAACATACTGTTTGAGTACTAGTTATAGCATTAAATCAAAATGTACAGTACATTAAGGACAGAGATCCCACATCAGGAGCAAGCGCACAGTGGCTCCTGTTGTTGACCCAACAAATTGACACTCTAGTTTATGGCGCCAGTAACCACCCTAGGCTGTCGTCATGAGTTGCCAAGGCTATGGAAGCCTTCCAAGTTCCCCGACTCTGATCATATTTAGACAAGGTCATAAAAGACAGGTTGAGGATAGTAACCAATGATCCTAAGAGTGGCCTTAACCAGGTTTGAACAATTATACAGCATTAAGTGGGGAAGAGGACCATCAGTACACACAGGTTGGGAGTAGAGCCATTGGTGGTAGAGTAGAGGTTATGATTACAAAGGAATGAGGCCCCAGTGCACTAGACAGGGTCTAGAACAAAGGACAGAGTCATTATTAGAGGAGCTAAGAAAGGTGCTGTCTAAGCTACAAGTAATTTTTCTGATTGAGAGGCAAATAGAACCTGATAGAAGGGGCTTGATAATAATCTGGTGGGCTTTAGGCCTTGTAAGTTAAGAGGCCCAGACCTATCTATCTCTTCACATGGGGTATTGCAGGCAGAACTGTAAATTTCTTGTTAGAGATGCCCCCTGCCTTTACCTGGCCAGCTCTCCTCCCAGGACAGCCAAGTAATGAAAGTCAACAGAGTGCCTTCCCCTAGGAGGTTCACACCTCCCTTGGGTTGCTAATTTCTAAGTCGGAGTTTTCTTGGGAAATTCAGGTGGAAGCAGCATCACATTTTACAGCCTAGCAAAAGTCATTCAGCATGTGTGCCCTATTCTGTTCACTAGATGCACATTGCTTTGTCCAGCTCACATTCAGGAGAGAAAATTTCATGGAAAAATTGTCAAAGGGTTTGTAGACATGCTCTAAATGTACGACTTTTAAGTATCAGTTAATGGTTTTATTTGAGGGAAATGACTCCTTCTTCATTCAGCACCAGGGAAACTCCGTCAAGATTTTCTCTTGCTGTTGTTTAATATGTGCCTTATTTTGTGGAAAACATAAAATAATGACAAGTCAGTTTCATTGACTGAAACATTTCCATTCACAAAAGTACGCAGATCACATCATACACTTTTATCCTCTGAATTGTGATTTCTCATTAACCTCAAGGGGAAAATTGTAATTTAGGAATTATAGTATAGTTTGAGTTGTTTTAATTGCTATTCACTTTTAATCAATGCTTATATTCTTTGATAACTAATTTACATGAGTAGTAATGTAATAATGGTACTATTTTCATTATAATTCAAATTTCAGTCAATGTGTATTAGATAAATATTTAAACTTTGCCTTGTTTCTTTAAAATTTCTCTCAGAATCACTGATTCAAAACTAAAAGAAATAAAAACATTAATATATATTTTAGTGATTTTTTAAATTACCTTTTTATTTTGATTTAGAAAAAAGCATCATGTCAAAAAAGTTCAGAGTATCTAATGGAGAGCGATGACATTTCAAAAAGTATACCAAAAGAACACAGAATCCATGTTGGGATATCTAAACTCTCCAAAACGAAAGCTCCTCAGGAAGCCATTTCTAAAGAATTGGAGGAATATAAGCAACTCCTTCTAGAGGGATTTGAAGCTTTGATAAGCAAACAAGATGAGGTCATTCAGGTTGCAGAAGCTTTTTCAAAGCAAGTGAATGAGTAAGTCAAAACATAGAATTGCAGACAATAGCTTACATTTGCTAATTTGCCACTAAAGCATAATTCTTAGTGAAACAGATTCCTGAGATTAGTAAGGATATAATCTACCTAGACAAAGTGATTTTGGAAAATAATGTTAGTAAATGAAATTACCAGTAAATTTTTAGTTAGAACAATTTATGTAAATGTTAACAACTCTGTTAATTTAAGTTCAAGATTACAACTTAAGCATCTAGCATCTCTTCCTCCCCCTCCTCCACCTGTTGGTACAATATGGCACTTGTCTAGTTACCTTTCCTTGATTGTGATCATTGGTATTACCACTAAAGGACGCCTTGAGAAAGATTAAGAAAGAGAGGAAGGAAAGTATAGTGTCTGGAAGAAAGAAAGAGCAAGTCCCACCTTTGACGTCTTCCTAGCTGCTTTAGTTGTTGCCGAATACTTACTTGGCTATCTCATTCCCCACAGTCATTGTTGTTCTGAATTATCTCTCAATGCCAAAAATCAAGCATTTGCTTAATTTCTCCCAAAAAATGGGTGAAAGAAGCAGGGCTGTTGAAAGTAAGCACCTGAAAATGTCTTTGCTGGTATTCTAAATCTCTTAGTTTTCAATACAATGATTTCTATCCTTTTTAAAAAGTTACTGTTTTATATATTTAAGTGGCAAAACATGACGTTTTGAAATATTTATATATTAGAAAATGTTTACTAGCATCGAAGAAATCAACATCCATTATATCAAAATTGTTATTTAAATAAAATATTTCTAATGGCATGTGCAAGGATTTTGAGAATAGAGCCTTTTGCGAGGAAGCAGATGTCACCAGATCAGTGATACAGCATTGACAGGCATCCTTCTCCCTTGTACTGGGTTTGAGTCATGTTGTGAAATTTTTAACTTTAAAAATTAAAAGAACTTAATTATACAAAAACTTTGTTCTGACACATTTTCAGTATTAAAACACTGTTTATTTGGCATGCCCATTGACTCTTGCTTTTAAAAAATGAAATTCATGTAAGAATTATTAAGGGGAAAATGAAATACTAAACATTGGTCCTTTCAATCTTCACAGAGCTAAGGAAGTGTTAGCAGAGGTCAGAACTAAAAATTTTCTCCTGGAGAAACAACCGACTGGAACATTAACCAAGTCTGTTACTAAGCAAACTTCGGTAGCATCACATAGCGTTGGAAGTTGTGCTACTAGTTTCTGGCTCAGCAGAGATCTTACTCCACAACAAAACTTGGAGACTCCTACTTCAGCAACTCAGGCTTCACATCATAACACGGCAGAGTCTTTGGACACGGTTAGATATATTGCCTCTTTCCCCTTGGGTTTCAGGTTGTTCATATAATTCTTATTTTAATTTGTTGAAGTACTTAGTTTGATTGACATATGTATGCTAGTAATGGTTGTAATTATCATCATTAATGTAGACATGAAACGCATATTGCAGCTATTTTTAAATATATATTTATTTATTTGAGAAGCAGAGTTACAGACAGAGGGAGAGACAGAGAGATCTTCCATTTGTGATTCACTCCCCAAATGGGTGCAAAAGCTGGAGCCTAGCCAATCTGAAGTCAGAAACCAGTGGCTTTCTCCAGGTCTCTCATGTAGGTGCAGGGGTCCAAGCACCTTGACCATCTTCCACTGCTTTCCCAGGCAATAGCAGCGAGCTGGCTCAGAAGAGGGGCAATGGGGACAAGAACCAGCACCTGCATGGGATTCCAACACTGCAGGCAGAGGCTTAGTCCACTATGCCACAGTGCCATCCTCAATATTTTGCAACTATTTGATAAACTTAACAAATACAACCAAACTGACATATTTACAAATATTTCAAAACTGCTTTAAGTTAGGTTTTGATAATTGAATATTTTTACCTAGTAACTAACGATATACTTTGAGATCTGCTAACATATTTTTAACTTGATTTTCATTGGTGGTCCAAGACACTTTTAAGTTTTGTGCACCATCACATTTTACACTTCTAATCATAGTGAATGATTAGCAAACATTTCATCACAGATGGGTGTTCATTATTTAAAGAGTCCAGGGGTGAGTGTTGCGGTGCAGTGACTTGGGTCATCCTGGAGATGTCCTTGGCCCATATCTGAGTACTACTTTGTGTCTGGATCCTCCACTTCCAATCTAGCTTCCTGCCAGTGCATCCTGGGAAGTAGCAGATGATGGTTCAAGTGCTTGGGCCCCTGTCACCCATGAAAGAGGTTCAAATGAGTTTTCAGCTTCCTGGATTCAGCCTAATCCAGCCTTAGCTATTTTGGGCATATGGAGAGTTAGCTGTCAGATGAAGCATCTCTCTTTGTCTCACTGTCCTCTGCCTTTCAAGTAGCTGAAAAGAAATGAACATTAAAAAAGTAATCCAAGGCAAATGCTTTTGATCATTTTCTTCCATAAGAACACATCCTGAATTACTGCCTTACTTATAGCAAGTTTAGGTCAACTTTTATAAAATGAATCTGTTGCCTGGTAAATGTACAATAGATTTTAAGTAGTTAAATCAAATATATAATTGCATTATTTAAAAGGAAGTTCACTTATGCCTATCTTATCCATCACTTGAATTGTTGATCATTATGATGGCAATGATATCAGATCTTTAAATTGCAACTACATCAACAGAATCCATTATATTTTTCTATCCAGGATCCTATATAAAGCCACATATTGTCATTCTCCATTGGAGATGTAACACAGACCTTCCAATCCAACCATGTGGTAACAATGATTACAGTCCATTTCTGGCAACTTAAATTGGATCTGATTGTGGAACATTGTACCAATTTTAAAGTTGTTAAAACCCTGTTGACCCCATTTAACACATTTACCAAATTTTGACATTTTTATGATGGGGGGGCATTACAAATAATAAAACGATTGTATTGAAAGAAAATAAATAACTATAAATAGCAGCTAGACTTTATTTGTGTCTTCTTAAAATATTTCCACATGATTTATACTTGGAATCCTATTTAAGATATTTTTATTTCAGAGAAAAATTGCAAAAGCCCATTTCGAATGATGGCTCAGCCTGGTTTACTTTTAATGTTTATTTATTTGAAAGCCAATTAGAAGGAGATAGACAGTAAGAATGGGGAGGGAGAGAGAAAGAGAAAGCGAGATCTTGCCACCATTGGTTTACTCCCCAAGTGGCTGTAATAGGCAGGTCTGGGCCAATTTGAAGCCAGAAGCCATCCTTATCTCCCATATAGGAGGTAGTTGTCTGGACCAACTTCATTGTCTTTACCAGATATTAGTGGGACATTGGGTCAGAATCAGAGCAGCCAAGACTCAAACTGGGTCTAATACTGGATGCCAGCATTGCCAACTGCACCTTAATACATTGTACCATTACTCTGGCCCCTCAACTTTGTTTTCTAAGTTGACTTGATGATAAATCATAATCTAGCATATTCAAATTTTCTTAGCATTGCAGCAAAAATCTTAAATGGAGACACATATAATGGCTTTTTTGTTCATAAATTATAAGATCACAGCTGTTTTTTTCACCATTTTGTGAGCTCGGTTTCATTCTATTCTGAAAAACAAAAGGAAAGAATCTGGGTGCAAGTGCTTCAGAGTCATAGAAATGGACTACAGAATATGAAATAAAAATGAATGCTAAATACTTCTGTACAGTGTTAATCATGATGCAAATATGAAACATTGTCAGTAATTACGACCAGAAAATTAAGGTGATATAGGATTTTACAATAGATGATGAAAGAATACATATATATGTGAGAATAATGGAAGATTTTTTTCAGGAAATATATCCCCCCCCTTTTTAAAATAAAACCAGTGCTTATTTTTTAATATTTCTAGAAAAGTTTAAGTAGTTTATTTTAAGCTTATCATAGTAGGTCCACAATATACTTGGTTTCTTAATGAGGCAATAATTTGCAAAATCTACTAGACTTAGGTAAAAATCACTATTCTATCACAATACACCACTGCAAAATGCCTTGGAAGAGTTTCTATGCATTTTTCCATTGTTCACAAAATCCTTATTTGCAAAAACACGTTTTCTACCGTTGTGGCAGACTGAGTTATTTCTACTTGGAAAAATCTAATAATATTATGAGAGGTGATAACATACTATCTAAATGATAGAAAAGAATAGGGTTATGAATGGGACATCCATACAACCAAATTAACAGATTTTAGCTTTTATTCCAGAAAGCAACACATTAAGAAAATAACTGAATTATTTTACCCATCTCCTTTATTTTTAAGAGTTGAGTATTTTGTATTATTCATAGGATCTATCAGCATATTCTAATTTTAAGAAAAATGAAAAGTTAATGCTTTCGCCTATGATTTCACTATGACTGTTGTTAAAGCAAGGTTTCTCCATGTTCCTAACATTGAGCATTTTTTGAATCTCTCACCATTATATGAAGTTTAACCTTGCCACTTAACACAATTATAGTGATAATAAATTGCTACATGTATGTTTTTTGCTAAATTTTCTTTCCAAACTGGAATTCTAATTTAATCCTAGCATGTTTTGGCCTGTGTATGAGTGATTCTATAATTTTATTTTTTGTTATACAAATACATTATTATAAAATAACAAGAATGAAAATTAGTCTGAAAATTATCCACTGATTGGATATTTTGCATATAGAAATCTTTGTTGACCATTGAAATATAAAATATTGAGACCAGTTTTTATAGGGTAAAACTTATCTGCTTGTCAAGAAACTGCTTCCAAATTCTTTTCTCTGCAACAAAATACATGTATTTAATACTTGTAAAACTGTAAAAATATTTGAAAAATTATAAAAATAATGTAACATATAAACTGGCAAGTATACTTTCATCTGTATGTTAAAATATTTATAATTCCTTCTTGAACTACAACAGTTTAAATAGGCAAACTTACTTGATTTTGTTTAAACTCAGTGCATATTTCCTACTTCTTAAAATATTTATTTATGTGATGGACAGAATTACAAAGAGAGAAGAGAAGTAGAGAGAGAAATTGATCTTCCATCCACTGGTTCACTTTTTGAATAACCACAATGGATGGGGTTGACCAAGCTGAGGCCAGGAGCCAGGAGCTTCTTCCATGTTCCCGACATGGGTGACAGCTTACAAACACTTGGACCATCTTCCACTGCTTTCCCAAGCACATTAGCAGGGAGATAGACTGCATGGAAGCAGAGTAGACAGGATTTGAACTCACACCCATATGGGCTGCCAGAGCTGCAGGCATCAGCTTAACTTGCTATGCCACAGTGCCAGTCCCACATACTGATTTATAAAAGATTTGAGTTCTCCCTCAAATACAGCAGGATGTCAAAACTATAATTTAAATATACCAATAATCACTGAAAAAGTATAGAGGTGTGCATATGTGCAGTGTTCATAGCTATGAAATTAATCTCTAAAAGACAATGCTGCATTATTTTCTGAGCAGCAATCTCAAGTATAATGTAGCCATAGCCTGTCAGTACATCATTACTGAGTGAGTACATTTGTTTCTGTATTTGATGTGCTTTGTTACTGCTATGAGTTCACTTTCTGAAATATCCCTCCAACTCTTCTCCATCTTTAAACTGTTATTTAAAAAGAATTTTCAGAAAGACTGCAAACTCAAGGGAGAAAAACACATTGCCATTTTGGTTTCATATTGATCTTTTCAGTAATTTTTCTTGTTGGAATTGTTGACTTTTAGGTAGCAAGTGGCACTCCCTTTCCCTTTCTGAGTTCATTGGAATTGCAGAGCCTGCACATAAATTGGTCATCTGACACTGGACTCAAGTGACCCAAGCAGCATTTTAAGCTCTGCACCAAATACCTGCCATGAAAGTGTCTTTTAAAAGGCCATCTAATATTTGAAAGTTTTCACTTGTGGGTATGAGCTAAACCACAGCAACCTCCTACCAGTAAGGATGAAAACAGTATTCAACACTCAAGACCCTTTGACTAATTGCTCTTTAGAGGGAAGATCCCTCCCTACACTCTGGATATTTGGTTTTACACTATGAGATTGTATATCTTACCTGGTTCTCAAAGGCAGTTAGCCTCAGCTGTCATATCTGGTGTAAAGCAGTAAAGAATGAAAGAAAGCCTGGAGGAGAATTCTTGTAAAGAGAGGCCACTTCTACAAGTACCCATTACTTTAACATTCAGCTAGCCATCCATCCATCTATCCATCCATCTATCCATCCATCCATCCATCCATCCATCCATCCATCCATCTATATATGTGAATGATAGAGCAACAGGGAGAGCAAGAAATCTTCCATCCAGTGGTTCACTCCCTGAATGTTGGCAACTACCAGGACTGGACCAGGCTGAATCAGGAGCCTGGAACTCCATCTGGGTCCCTAACAGTAGCATAAACCCAGGCATCATTGCCATAATCTGCTGCCATGCAGGCACACCAGTAAGAAGCTGGATTTGAATAATGGATGAAATCTGATCCCTAGATACTCTGATGTCATCCTGTCACACCACAATGCCCACCCTCCATGTATTCATTTTTCCCCCAATCCTGGGGTTTATTGATTGCATTAAAATTTCTAAAAATTTTAAGTATTTTTTTTATTTTAACTTTTAATTAGTTTTTAACAGACTCATTTTACTTTGTACATGTAATCCTAAGGACCTAATAACTTTCCCCTCCACCTTTACACTCTCCCCATCTCTCCCTCCCAAACTTTTTCCTCCCCCCTTTTTTTTAAGTTTTTGAGATAATGTTTCAAATTTACATTACAGTATGAAGGCTTAACACTTCACAGAACAAGAAGTTTAAAAAGTAAAAGACTGGCTGCCGTGGCTTAACAGGCTAATCCTCTGCCTTGCGGCACCAGCACACTGGGTTCTAGTCCCAATTGGGGCACCGGATTCTATCCCGGTTGCCCCTCTTCCAGGCCAGCTCTCTGCTATGGCCCGGGGAGGCAGTGGAGGATGGCCCAAGGACCTTGCACCCACATGGGAGACCAGGAGAAGCGCCTGGCTCCTGGCTTCGGATCAGCATGATGCGCTGGCCGCGGTGGCCATTGGAGGGTGAGCCAATGGAAAAAAGGAAGACCTTTCTCTCTGTCTCTCTCTCACTATCCACTCTGCCTGTCAAAACAAAACAATTTTTTTTAAAAGTAAAAGACCCTAGTTTAGAGAGAAAAATAGACAATGGGTATAAAAATAATATACAATAAATTTTGAAGTAGTCACAGATCATTAAAACTAGAGTAATATAACACATTTAACCGTTAGTTTCACAAAGATATATAACAAAAGTTTACAAAACAGTATTTTCAATAATGCTAATACACAGACATTTCTTTTTTCTTCTAGTTTATTTTTAATTTCATCCCCTACAAATAAAGGAGAGCATGCAGTATTTGTTTTTCTAGGTCTGGTTTATTTCAGTCATCATGATGTCCTCCTTTGGCATCCATTTTGCTTCAGATGGTAGAATTTCCTTCTCTTCTTTATACCTGAATAATATTCCATTGTGTATATCTACCACATTTCCTTTATCCATTTTTCTGATGGTGGACACCTTCATTGATTCCCAATGTTGGCTCTTGTGAAGAGCTTCTATGAACATAATTATGAAGGTATCTCTTAATAGTATTCAGGTCTTTGAGATATACCCAATGTGGGATTGTTGGATCATATGGCAAATCTGGTTCTAGTTTGTTTTTTGTTTTCAGATATCTCCACACTATTTTCCACAGTGGCTTCAGTAATTTATATTTCCACCAACAGTGTTTAAGTGTTCCCCTTTCTCAACATCCTCACCAGCACTTGTTGCTCTCTGTTTTGGATTTTAGCCATTCTGACAGGGGTGAGGTGATATCTCATTGTGGTTTTGATTTGCATTTCCCTGATGGCTTGGGATGCTGAGCCTGTTTTCATATATTTGTTGGCCATTTGTATTTCTTCTTTTGAGAACTATTAAAGACCTTTGCCCATTTCTCAACTGGATTATTTAATATTGTTGAGTTTTTAAAGTTACTGATATATCTGGAATATTAATCCTTTGTCAGATAAGTGGTTTGCAAATACTTTCCCCATTCTTTTGGATGTCTCTTTACTCTCTTGAGAATTTTCTTTTTTTTTTATTAAACTTTTATTTAATGAATATAAATTTCCAAAGTACAGCTTATGGGTTACAATGGCTTCCCCCTCCCAAAATTTCCCTCCCACCCACAACCCTCCCCTTTCCCGCTCCATCTCCCCTTCCAATCACATGATGATTCATTTTCAATTCTCTTTATATACAGAAGATCAGTTTAGTATATATTAGGTAACAATTTCAACAGTTTGCCCCCATATAGCAACACAAATTGAAAAAAAAAACTGTTGGAATACTAGTTATATTGCTGTGCAAAAGCTGCTGAGTCTGACATAGTCCCATTTATTTAGTTCTGCTTTTGTTGGCTGTGCTTGGGGATCTTATCCAATAAGCCATCCCCTACAGCAATGTCTTGGAGTGATTTTGCTATGTGTTCTTCCAGTAACTTCATAGTCTCAGGTCTAAAATTTAAGTCTTTTCTCCATCTTGAGTTTATTTTTGAATATGGTGATAGGTATGGGTCTAATTTCATTCTTCTACACATATCAATCCAGTTTTGCCTGCACCATTTGTTCAAGAGACTATCCTTACTTCCACTGTTTGGTCTGAGCACTTTAGTCAAAAATCAGTTGGCTTGTATGTATGCGGATTAATTTCTGGGCTCTCTGTTCAGTTCCATCATTCTATGTATTGGGTTTTTTTTAACTTTTATTTAATGAATATAAATTTCCAAAGTACAGCTTATGGATTACAATGGCTTTCCCCCCCATAATTTCCCTCCCACCTGCAACCCTCCCCTTCCCCAGTCCCTCTCCCCTTCAATTCACATCAAGATTCATTTTCAATTCTCTTTACATACAGAAGATCAATTTAGTATGTATTAAGTAAGGATTTCATCAGTCTGTACCCACACAGAAACACAAAGTATAAAGTACTGTTTGAGTACTAGTTATAGCATTAAATCACAATGTACAGCACATTAAGGACAGAGATCCTACATGAGGAGTAAGTGCACAGTGACTCCTGTTGTTGACTTAACAAATTGACACTCTTGTTTATGGCATCGGTAACCATCCTAGGCTCTTGTCATGAGTTGCCAAGGCTATGGAAGCCTTTTGAGTTCACTGACTCTGATCATATTTCGACAAGGTCATAGTCAAAGTGGAAGTTCTCTCCTCCCTTCAGAGAAAGGTACCTCCATCTTTGATGATCTGTTCTTTCCACTGGGATCTCACTCGCAGAGATGTATTGGTTTTTATGCCAGTACTATGCTGCTTTGATCACTATAGCTTTGTAGTATGCTTTGAAGTCAGGTAGATGCCTCCAGCTTGACTTTTCTCATTCAGGATTGCTTTGGCTATTCTGGGTCTTTTGTGATTCCATACAAATTTTAGGATTGCTTTTACTAGTTTTGTAAAGAATGTCATTGGTAGTTTGATAGGGATTGCATTGAATCTGTAGATTGCTTATATAGAATAGACATTTTAATGATTTTGAATCTTTCAATCCATGAGCAAGTGGTATCTTTCCATTTTTTTGGAGTCCTTAATGACCTCTTCTTCAATGTTTGATACTTTTCATTGTATATACCTTTCACTTCTTTGTTTCAATTTATTCCTAAACAGTTGATTTTTTGGTGCCTATTGTGAATGAAATTTCTTTTTTCTTTTTTGACAGTGAATGAAATTCCCTTCTTGATTTCTTTTTCTATGAGTTCATCATTAACCTAGAAAAAGCACTTGACTTTGTATATTTATTTTGTAACTTGCTACTTTACTGAATTTGTTTATCAATTCTAACAGCTTTTTGGTGGAGTGTTTAGGTTTGTCCACATAAATCATGTCATCTAAAAACACATATGATCTTGCTGAAATTGGTTTACAAAAATGTTCTCTATAAAGTTACAGTTTCTTTAACATGAAACTAAAGAACTTTTCAAGAAGGACATCTCATTTTATCTATGTAAAACGTATACTATTAAATATTTTTGAGTGTAATATAAGATAATATCATCTATTATACATAGGAAATATATATATATATGAGAACTATTGAGGAAAATAATATTACATTGGTAGTTCCTTCATTCAAATTATGTAAGAATGTGACTTATACTTTATGTAATTTTTATTTATGATAACATAAGATTCTACCAGTAACTGTTCTTTCCAACATATTGTAGTGAGTTATTTTCCCCCCATATTCTACTTGGTGATGCTGTTGACTCATTGTTCAATTTCTAAAGCTTGCCCTTCAGGATCTTGACACCTCAACTTTATGGGAAAGATGTTTTCAGATCATTGAAAAATATAGGAGTCAACAAAATTTGCCTTCATGCCAGAATGAAGGTATTTATATTACTTTATCATGATCTCCATGAACTATTTATTATGTCATGTGTAGGAGTATTTAAAGCCTGTTGGGATATTTTATTAGATAATAACTTTTATATAAAATATTTAAGTAAGAATATTCTAGAGACAGTTGCAATATATTTTGAAATATTTCTTCACATTTCATAATTAAGTGGATAATTAAAATTAATAACTTCTTAGAACTGTATTTGTGAACTGTATGAAGTGTTTATATTAAATAATTTTTTAAAAATATGATCAAACTTAAAAAACACGTTTCAAAATTTGACTACATTTTTACAACATTTACTTTAAAGGCAGAGATAGAGAGAGGGAGGGAGAGACAGAGAGGTCCGTTTGCTTCTTCACTCCCCAAATGGACACAATCGACAGGGCTGGGCCTGGCCAAAGCCAGAGCCTGGAACTCCACCCAGGTCTCCTACATGGGTGTCAGGGGCCCAAACACTTAGGCTGTCTTTCGCTGCTTTCCCAGGTGCATTATCAGAGAGCTGCAATGAAAGTGGAGCAGTCGATACCTTAATACAGGATGCTAGCATCAGAGAAGCTGCTTGCCTTGCTGGTCTACAATGCATGCCCCATTGCTAACTTCCTAAAAGAAATGAAAATTAAAGAGTTATACATTGGTTTCCTTATTTCTCATTCTAGAAAGTCATGCATCTAACAATTGAATTTGAAAAGTAGAATTTTCTGAATACTCATGTCCATATAAATACAGTACTGTTGTGTTATAATATACACAGGATAGTTTTTTTATCTAATATTTTCCCAGTAGAATTTTTACATGACATTATGACAATACCACTTTCTTTACTTATTTGCTTAATATTCCATGATGAAAATACCATGGAATACTTTAAAATTAGTTTTTCTAGAAGTGGGTAATGGAAAATTCAGTTTATGGAAACACATGAAAGTGAAAAAAATCATCTTTTATAAAGTACAGAGTTGTTCTAGTAAGTACAAATTCATTCACTTATTGTAAAATCTGACTTGACTTGTTTTAACCTTTGTACTAATTAAATGCCACCTTTCTAAAATAATATGTATGAACAGATTAATGCTAAATGTACTTTTTAATCATATTTTCCTATTGGGTTAACATAAAATCACTAGGAATTTTGTTTAATATATGTGACTGTTTTTCTATTTAAGCCATCTTCAAGTTTGGTCTAGTCTTTAAAAGAATTAAGGACCATATTTTTAACTGATACTTTATTCCCATGATAATGTAACTAGTTTAACTTAAATATTATATATAAAATTTGCCTTGTTTCAGATGTGGAAAGCACAACACAATTTAATTAGCAAGCGAGATGGAGGTATGTTGTCAAATTTTGTGAATGCGTTGATTTATGACATAAACTGTAAGTAGCAAGTGGCATCCCTTTTTATTTTTGGTTCACTACTTTACATAAAGCTAATGAACTATGTGAATATATCAACATTATAATGAGGAATATATTTATCATATAGTCTTCATATCCCATAGCTTAAAAAATATCTCAAAAAGGTTTATGGGCCTCTCTTTTTCTGACTCTACACTTCGTACGCTTCTGCTGTCTCTGTGATACTGTCAGCCTACATACGAAAGCTGTTTTCAGAAGACAGTGGCATCATCAGCTTCTTAAGTGCTTCGTAGTGACATAAGGGCCATCTCAAGTCCTTGTCATAGCCACTGAAGCAATGACAATTCATAAGCAGCTGCTTGACAGTAGACTTAACATCTGGGCTCATTTACTTTTACCCTCAAGTAAGTTTCCAAAATCCTTAGCAAGGAACAAAAGCACAAATCCATTTGTCAAGACTAACCAGCCTACTTATAATACCACAAGTTCTCTTCCTGAGCTCTGTCTCTTTGCATTCAGTCTGCTTTCCATGTATCAGGTATACTTTTTCCTTGTACTGTCAACTTCCATGCCACTGCCACTAAAAAAACCTACAGTAATGACATAAAATTAGAAACAATTTCTCTTCTGTGTGTGATAGTGCCCTACTTTATTCCTATCCCCATAGGGAAGTTGCCTCCTCATCTATATTTTTTAAATATATATTTATTTATTTAAAAGTTACAGTTCCACACAGAGATAAAGAGAGGTAGAGAGAGAGAGAGAGAGTCTTCCATCCACTGGTTCCCTCCCCAATTTGCCATAATGGCTGGAGCCAGGAGCTTCCTCTGGGTCTTCCCATGCAGGTGCGGGGCCCCGAGGGTCATCTTCTACTGCTTTCCCAGCCATAGTAGAGAGCTGGATTAGAAGTGGAGCAGCTGGGACTTGAACTGGTGCCCATATGGGATGTGGTGGCTTTACCCTCTCTGCTGTAGCACTGGCTCCTTCATCTATATTTTTAGACATAGCATATGGTTATTTAGAGATGGACAGTATTATCTTCATCTTTAATCACATTGTTAAGCTGAGGAAAGAATGAAAAAGAAGAAAAATACAGGATCACTGGTATTTAACTCACAGTAATAATTCCATTGCGTAAATATAGACAAATTATATCTAATAGTAATTTTGTACTTTAGTAATATATACAAATTTTTCTTGAAATTATCAACTTGTACTGATTTAAGCAGTTAATTATGACATCTTTGATATTAAAAAAATGGAATTCTTTCTTTTTTTTCCAGCTACTGAGGAACTTAAAAAGTGACCTAGGAACCAACAAGTCCAGTTTAAGTCAACGTGTATTTTTGAAAGTGTCAAAAGAATATGTATACATTTTAAAGAAAAAATATGCTCTGTATTACAAACAATTACTGACCACTGCTTATGTAACACAGTTACCATTTACTTATGCTCTATATTATAAAATTTTACTGACCACTGCTTATGTAACACACCTGTTATTTCTTTTTAAATATATTATGTGGGAAAATCTTCATTTATTGAAAACATTTAGTGTTATGTATCTACAATTGAAATTTTGTATTTCCAATTTATATTTTTTGAAAGACAGAGATAGTGGTAAGAGTGGGAGCAAGAAAAAGGGGAAGGGGAAAACAGAGAGATCCCCCTTCCAATAGTACAGTACCCATATATCTACAGTGAAATATAGGTGGGCTGTGCTGAAGCCAGGATCCAGGAATTCAATTCAGGTATCCTACTTATGTGGCAAGGATCCAATTACTTGTTCTGTCACTCGCCACTTCCCAGAGTACACATTACTGGAAGCTGGAATCAGGATGGGAGCCTGGTCTTGCTAGGGATTCCACCAGGGATTCAGGATATTTCAAACGGCGTCTTAACTTCTGTTCCCAATGGCAGGCCAGTTGCAGCACATGAAACTGTTTGTTGGGATGTATAACTAACTTAGCACAGATTTTGCAAATGAAAACCAGTATGATTAACTTTTACAAACTGAATTGTCCAAATGGTGGCCATTATACAGCACCCAGAAAACCAAGTTGAATTGAATACTTTAGTGGGATTAATTAAGGGCTTCTTTGTATTTGCCAATTTTTGCTACTACATACAAACCTAATGATTTGGATGAACATCATTTTGGTATACTGATACTCTGGCCAGTGTCAATACCATTGCTTGGATGCAATATACTTTTATAGTGCTACCAAAATTATGTAATTTTAACTTTAGGCATTGATTCATACACCTTCTTCATAGAGAAATTATGTTTACCTATGGCTTTCCATGTTTCCTTTTTAATTTTTATTACCTTTTAGGAAACAATCTTAAAATTTAAAAAAAAATTAAGTTTTAGTACAAATAATTTGCCCTCTTAAAGAAAGTGAGAGTCATCTGCTGACATTATGCCATCACCTCTGATTACTTTGGAATATATTTCCTATAAGTAAGGACATACTAAATACAATAAAACACTCAGAATCACAAAGTTAACACTATTCTGTGTATCTGCAGATTCTTTTCAAGTTTTGTTACATGTCTTGTGATGTCCTTGATAATAAGAGAGTCCCATTCAGATCCATGAATTTTTTTTAGTTGTTGCCTTTCTTAGATTTCTTCAATTTGGAGGAGTTCCTTCCTTTTCTTTGACATTAATGACTATGGATCTTTTGAAGACTAAATTCCAATCATGCAGAATGTCCCTGATTGGGTATTTTCTGATATTTCAATATAATTAGGTTAGGATTATACAGTTTTTGTTAAGGGCATAACAGAATGGATTCTGTGATCATTGCATACCGTCATGAAACCTACACTTTTGATTTCTCCCATTACTAGTGATGTTGCTGATGCTGTCTGTTGCATTTCTCCTCTGTAGTGTTCCTTTTTTACATTTCACTTAGTTTTAATCAGGTTTCGTCATTTGAGACTAAATATCTGTTCTTTCTCAATTTTTTTATGATTCAATTTTTATGTTTTTTATTTTTTTAGAAAACATATTTAATAAATATAAATTTTGAAAGTACAACTTTTGGATTATAGCTGTTTTCCCCCCATAACCACCCTTCTGTCCAAAAATCATCCACCTCCTATTCCCTCTCCCATCTCATTCTTCATTAAGATTATTTTTAATTATCTTTATATACAGAAGATCAACTTAGTATATACTAAGTAAAGATTTCAACAATTTGTACCCACACAGACACACAAAGTATAAAGTACTGTTTGAAGAATATTTTTACCATTAATTCTCATCTTACAACACATTAAGGACAGAGATCCTACATGGGGAGTAAGTGCACAGTGACTCTTGTTTTTGATTTAACAATTGATACTCTTATATTTATGACGTCAGTGATCACCTGCGGCTCTCGTCATGAGCTTCCAAGGCTATGGAAGCCTCTTGAGTTCACAAACTCTGACCTTATACAAACTCCGACCTTATTTAGACAAGACCATAATCAAAGTGGAAGTTCTCCCCTCCCTTCAGAGAAAGGTACCTCCTCCCTTGATGGCCCATTTTTTCTGCTGGGATCTCACTCACAGGGATCTTTCATTTAGGTCATGTTTTGCCACAGTGTCTTGGCTTTCCGTGCCTGAGAAACTGTCATGAGCCTTTTAGCCAGATCTGAATGCCTTAAGGGCTGATTCTGAGGCCAGAGTGCTCATTTATCATTCTATGAGTCCGTTGTGTATACTGCTTCCCATGTTGGGTCGTTCTCTCCTTTTTAATTCTTTCAAGCATTATTAGCAGACACTGGTCTTATTTATGTGATCCCTTTAACACTTAATACTATCTTTATGATCAACTATGAACTTAAACTGATCACTTCAACTAGTAAGATGGCATTGGTTCCTGCCAACTTAATGGTATTTGGAGTCCATAGCATGTTTTTAACTTTACCTTTAAGGGAAGTCCAAGTGAGCCTCTGCCGAACTGTACATCTCTTCCCTCTCTTATTCCCACTCTTATTTTTAACAGGGATAAATTTTCAGTTGGATTCAAACTGCTAAGAATAATTGTGTGTTAAATAAAGAGATCAACCAATGGTATTAAGTAGAAAAAGAAAATACTAAAAAGAATAAAATATTAAGTTTTTTCTCGACAGTAAGGACAGGGGCTGATCAAGTCACTGTTTCTCATAGTGTGAGTTTCACTTCCACCATTTTCCATTTAGGTGCTTGGTTAATTGTCACAGATCAGGGAGAACATATTATATTTGTCCCTTTGGGACTGGATTAATTCACTCAGCATGATGTTTCCAGATTCCTCCATTTTGTTGCAGATGACTGGATTTCATTTCTTTTATCAATGTGTGGTATTCTACAGAGTACATATCAAATAATTTCTTTATCCAGTCTTCTGTTGATGGGCATTTAGGTTGATTCCATGTCTTAGCTATTGTGAATTGAGCTGCAATAAACATTGAGGTGCAGACAGCTCTTTTATTATCCAATTTAATTTCCTTTGGGTAAATTCTAAGGACTGGGATGGCTGGGTTGTATGGTAGGGTTATATTCAGGTTTCTGAGTTCTCTCCAGACTGACTTCCGTAGTGGCTTAACCAGTTTGCATTCCCACCAACAGTGGGTTAGTGTCCCTTTTCCCCCAAATCTTCACCAGCATCTGTTGTTAGATTTCTGTACATAAGCCATTCTCACCGGGGTGAGGTGAAACCTCATTGTGGTTTTGATTTGCATTTCCCTGATGGCTAGTGATCCTTATCATTTTTTCATGTGTCTGTTGGCTGTTTGGATTTCCTCTTTTGAAAAATGTCTATTCAGGTCTTTGGCCCATCTCTTATGTGGATTGATTGTTTTGTTGTAGTGGTGTTTCTTGATCTCTTTGTAGATTCTTGTTATTAATCCTTTATCAGTTGCATAATTTGCAATTATTTTCTCCCAATCTGTTGGTTGCCTGTCCACTTTAATGACCTTTTTTCTTTTGGAGTACAGAAACTTCTCAATTTGATGTAATCCCATTTGTTAATTTTGGCTTTCTCTACCCATGCCCCTGGGGTCTTTTCCAAGAAGTTTTTGCCTGTGCCTTTATCTTGCAAAGTTTCTCCAATGTTCTCTAATAATTTGATGGTTTCAGGTTGTGGTTTTAATCTTCAATCCATGTTGAGTGGATTTTTGTGTAAGGTGTAAGGTAGGGGTTTTGCTTCATGCTTCTGCATGTGGAAATCCAGTTTTCCCAGTACCATTTGTTGAAGAGACTGTCCTTGCTCCAGGAATTGGTTTTAGCTGCTTGATCAAATATAAGTTGGTTGTAGATGTTTGGATTGATGTCTGGTATTTGTACTCTGTTCCATTGGCCTTGCCATCTGTTTCTGTATCAATACCATGGTGTTTTGATTATGACTGCCCTGTAGTCTGTAGTATGTCTCGAAATCTGGTATTGTGATGCCTCTGGCTCTGTTTTTGTTATACAAGATTGCTCTGGCTATTCAAGGTCTCCTGTGCCTCTATGTGAATTTCAGCATCATTTTATCCGGACCTGAGAAGAATGTCTTTGGTATTTTGATTGGTATTGCATTGAATCTATAAATTGCCTTTGGAAGAATGGACATTTTGATGATATTGATTCTTCCAATCCATGAGCATAGAAGATTTTTCCACTTTTTGGTATCCTCTTCTCTTTCTTTAAAGTTTTGTAATCCTCATCATAGACATCTTTGATATCCTTATAAGTTTATTCCAAGGTATTTGCTTTTTTATTGTTGCTATTGTGAATGGGATGGATAGAAGTTCTTTCTCAGCAGTGACATTATCTGTATATATAAAGGATGTTGATTTTTTTGCATTGATTTTATATCCTGCTACTTTGCCAAACTCTTCTATGAGTTTCAATAGTCTCTTAGAGGAATTCTTTGGATCCCCTAAATAAAGAATCATATTGTCTGCAAAGAGGGATAATTTTAAATCTTCCTTCCCAGTTTGTATCCCTTTAATTTCTTTTTCTTGCCTAATGGCTCTGGCTAAAACTTCCAGAACTATATTGAATAGCAGTGGTGAGAGTGGCCATCCCTGTCTGGTAACAGATCTCAGTGGAAATGCTTCAAACTTTTCCCCATATGATATCAGCCTTGGATTTTTCATAAATTACCTTGATTGTGTTGCCAAATGTTCCTTTTATACCCAATTTACTTAGAGTTTTCATCATGAAAGGGTGTTGTATTTTATTGAATGCTTTCTCTGCATCTATTGAGATAATCATATGGTTTTTCTTCTGTGGTTTGTTAATGTAATGTATCACCTTGATTGATTTGTGAACATTAACCATCCCTGCATGCCAGGGATAAATCCCACTTGGTCTGGGTGGATGATCTTTTTGATGTGTTGTTGCATTCTATTAGCCAGAAATTTATTGAGGATTTTTGCCTCTATCCATCAGGGAAATTGGTCTGTAATTCTCTTAGCTCCATATTTTTCAGCTTCAGGAATTAAGGTGTTCCTGCTGTCATAGAAAGAATTTTGGAGGATTCCCTCTCTTTCAATTGTTTTAAATAGTTTGAGGAGAATTGTAGTTAGTTCTTTAAATGTCTGGTAGAATTCAGCAGTGAATTCGTCTGGTCCTTGGTGTTTCTTTGTAGGGAGGGCCTTTATTAATGATTCAATTTCTGACTTCGTTATGGGTCTATTTAGGTTTTCTATGTCTTCATAGTTCAATTTAGGTAGGTTGTATGTGTCCAGCCACAGCCATCTATCCATTTCTGCTAGATTTCCCTGCTTGTTGGCATACAACTCTTTGTAGTAATTTCTGATGACTCTTTATTTCTGTGGCATCTGTTATTATATTCCCTTTTTCATCTCTGATTTTATTGATTTGGGTCTTTTTTTTAGCTAGTTGGGCCAATGGGGTGTCAATTTTGTTTAGTTTTTCAAAAAAACAGCTCTTCATTTTGCTGATATTTTGTAATTTTTTTTTAGATTCAATTCTCTTGATATCCTCTCTAATTTTAATTTATTTCTCTTTTCCTACTAGACTTGGGTCTTGTTTGCTGCAGTTTTTCTAGATCCTTGAGATGCATGGATAGCTCATTTATTTGGTGCCTTTCCAATTTCTTGATGTAGGCACCTATTGATATAAACTTTCCTCTTAATACTGCTTTTGCTGTATCCCATAAATTTTGATATGTTGTGTTGTTATCCTCATTTACTTCCAGAAAGTTTTTGATTTCTCTTTTGATTTCTTGTATGACCCACTGTTCATTCAGGAGCATGTTGTTCAGTCTCCATGTGTTTGCATGTGCTCTGGGGATTCCTGAGTTGCTAGCTTTATTCCATTGTGGTCTGAGAGACGCATGGTATGATTTTGATTCTTTTGAATTTGCTGAGACTTGCTTTATGGCCTAGTATGTGGTCAGTCCTTTAGTAGGTTCCATGTACTGCTGAGAAAAATGTGTATTCTTTAAGTGCAGGATGAAAAATTCTGTAGATATCTGTTAGATCCATTTGATCTATATGTCAATTAAATCTACTGTTTCATTGTTGATTTTCTGTCTGGTTGATCTGTCCTTTGCTGAAAGTGGAGTATTGAAGTCCCCCAGTACTATTGTATTGGATTCTAAGTCTCCTTTAAGTCCCTTAACATATTTTTTAAATAAACCGATGCCCTGTAATTAGGTGCATATACGTTTATAATAGTTACATCTTCATGTTGAATTGATCCCTTAATCATTTCATTTTGATTTCTCTTCAATATCTCAATTCCATGTTCTATTGGGTTCTTCATTTCATTTTGATTCGTCCAAAGATTTCATTTTCTTGAGAGAGATTTTCTTTCATGTCCTGCATGGATTTCAGTAGTTCATGCATTTTTGATTACTTATAAGTATTCTTATCCTCAAGTTTTTGAGTTCCATTTCTTGCATTTCTTCTTTCCCATCGACTTCATAATCTTGTTTTGAAGTGTCATGTTCTTTTTTTTTTTTTTTTTGACAGGCAAAGTTAGACAGTGAGAGAGAGAGACAGAGAGAATGATCTTCCTTCCATTGGCTCACTCCCCAGTTGGCCACTACGGCCAGCGTGCTGAGCTGATTCGAAGTCAGGAGCCAGGTGCTTCCTCCTGGTCTCCTATGTGGGTGCAGGGCCCAAGCACTTGGACCATCCTCCACTGCCTTCCCGGGCCACAGCAGAGAGCTGGACTGGAATAGGAGCAACCAGGACAGAACTGGCGCCCCAACCGGGACTAGAACCCGGAGTGCTGGTGCCGCAGGCAGAGGATTACCCTATTGAGCCGCGGTGCTGGCCAAGTGTCATGTTCTTTTGGGAGTATCATATTGTCTTCCTTATTCTTGTTTCTTGGATTGTTCCAATTGTGGTTTGGCATTTGTGGAGATAATCAGTGATTTCTTCTTCTTCTTTTTTTCCCCACTTCAGTGGCTTTTATTGTTTTACAATGATTTTGTAGATAATTGGACTGTCTGAATCTCTAGAGGCTTGTAGTGGGTGTGGCCAGAGATCTCTGTTCAGTTTTTTCAAGATTAAGGGCATGCTTAAGGTGACACCCCCAGGTTTGGCATGGTAAATCTTCCCTCTTTTTTAATCAAATGTGAAGCAGTTCTGCTCAGCTGACCTCTTCTCCTTGATGGCAATCAGTGCCTGAGTGTTAGCACCATTGGGAATAACATTCGTCTGCTCTGTTCCAAGGAGCACACAAAGGATCTGTGCAGTCCTCAGTTTAAGTTCAGATTCCCCTGCAATGTCTCTCTGTGGGTAACCAGGGCCACCTGAGCTTGTGGCATCTCCCAATGAGACTCAAAGTCTCAGCCACACCTTGAGTTCTCCCACACACCCTCAGGTTTTTTCCATAGTCCCAGTTCAGAAGCATTTATTTATTATTATCAATTTAGAAGAGCCATAGCTCCTTGAAGTTCTTTCCCAACAAAGCTTAAATCTGGCAAGTCTGATTTGTAATCAATTATTTATAGAAAGAGACATGGACAGAAAGATACATAAGGAATTTAAAAATCAATATTTGTATATCCTTAGTGTTTCAGCACATCTTTTCATAGCTTAATTCTTTTATTATCACTGAAACTGAGACCCTAAATAATGCATTGAATTCTATATACAATCAGACCCCTGTCTGTAGCCTTCCTTCCTTACATTGACTCACTGAATTGAGGGACTTTTATAGGCCAGCCCTGGAAGGTTATAATCAGATAGCACCTTAGTGACTGGAATAGACTCAAGGAGTTTCATTTAGGGGAATTTTAGGCCAAGAGCAAAAAGCACTGAAGCCCACTGGCCATCCAAACCATGCTCTGAAGAGTTTGGCATTACTGACTACTGGGGAACTTCATGATCTGAGCCTGTAACTAGATGAGATAACCACTGTGACTCCAACCAGCCCCTTATTGCCCGGCTGAAGAACAACATACAGCTGTCCCTATCCTGCTCTCCTAATTTTCTGGCTCCCACCTTCTTACAGCTTCCTTTTAAAAATTCCTAAACACCCTTATTCAGCACATTGGTAGTCCTGGAGTTAGAAGTCTTCTACCCCCTCATCTGTTGATAGACTGAACGGTATCTTTTCTTACCCTCACATCTTATCAGTATTTTGACTGAGCACTGGGGACAGGAACGAAGAACTTTCAGAAATGGAAAATTTTGGCAAATGTGGCAGATATGCTCACACCCTTGTTGCTGCCAGGTGCCAATGGATAGATGGATAGAACAATTGCCTGTGGCAATGCACCAAGCTCTACCCAGTCAAGCTGTTGAAGGAGGGAGAGGCCACTTCAGTTGGTGTTAACAGTCCCTGCTTTTGAGGTTTTGCCTTCTGGGAGAAACAGGGACAAACCCAGTGGCTGCCAGAGCCACTTGTTGCCCTGGGGAAATTCATACATTATGTTCCATCTTTGTTTTTGTGGTTCTAAAAATATGTATGTTATAGACAGAGTAAAAGAGAAAGAGAGAACTGTTGATTCACTCTCCCAAATGGCTGAAAAGGCCAGGGCTGGGCCAGGCCAAAGCTAAGACCCTAGAACTCCACTGGCTCTCCCTTATGGGTACAGAGGCCATCTTCTGCTTTCTCAGGACCATTGGCAGGGAGCTGAATCAGAAGTGTAACAGACAGAACATGAACTGCTGCTCATATGAGGTGCCAGCATTGCAGGTGGCTGCTTCAGCCACTGAGCATCAATGCCAGCTGTACCACGGTTCTTTTAATCTGTTTTCCTTTCATCCTTTGGACCATCTTTTAGAATGTAGTTAAATTGCGGACTCTATTCCTTGGCTTTCAGGTCAGTTTCTGCATGCTCTTTTCCTCTCCAGTTCTGACTCTAGTATGACTGGACAGCAAATTTTTATCTTAAAATCCTAGATGACAGGATAACTTGATTCTATACTAGTAGCTTTACCCCTTGGTACCTGGCCAAGAAAACCAATTTGTGTTTCACTAAGGTAATTTCTTGTGTTCTTTGCTTTCTTTGTTTGAATTCTCATTGTTTCCAAAGAGCTGAGTGTTAATAAGGAAGATTGCTTTGGGTGTTTACTCATTTTCCAATATTTGGGTCACTATAAGTATGACTACATCAGGTCTGTAACTAATTAAATCACTCTAAGTGGATGGATATTATTTCACAGTGAAAAGTGTCCTTATTTTGAACAGTTACTTTGAGGGACTCCTTCCCATCACTGGCCCAGAGATTGAATAGGGACAGTTTTATAAACCTGTCAGATATTTTCTGAGACATTGTATCAACAATTCTGATTCTTCTCTAAAACCCTAAGCAATGTTCTTAAATACAGGTTTCTGACTGCTTTAAGATCAACAGACTAGGTAAGAATGTCCAAAACTTGGGGGAAAAATCCTGGAAAACCTAGAAAGTGTCTAATGAAAAACAGGACAAAAATTAATCAACTAAATGAATTAATGACATCTGGGGATTTCCATCTTTCATTTAAAGTGTTGTTGGTTCTAATATTTCAATGTTTCACCTTCTAGGTTCAGGAAAACTGTTCCTGTGATTTCAGTGGTTTACTGTATTTTGGTAAAGTGTTGTTCTGTAGCCAGAGAAGAAGTGTTTACTTTCCACTCCCTCCACTTAATTGCTCTAACATTCAAAAATTTTTATAAATATTGTATATGTGTGTGGAGGGGCAATGTGATTGTCTTCGTGAATTCATCAGAATCTGTTCCATAACAGAATATATTCGGAAACATTGGCATATCTAAATCTCACAATAAAATGCCTGGCTTTTAGGGTATTCAGTCTTGCAGTGAGTAAATGGACTACTCATATTTTAGCAGATCCAAAAACTTCAAAATATTAGACACTATAGCTTTAAAAAAATCTAGGTTTGTCATAGATTTGCCTTTTATATTGGAGAATTTTCCAAGTGTGAGATTATATGGCAAAGGAAATTTAGTTACTATATTTAAGGCAAATAGCCAATCAATAAACTACAACCTACCTGCTTTAAAACTGTAACTCTTTTCATTGTTTTTAGACTGCTAACTTTGAGAGTTTTCTGGGTCTGAGACTAACATGGATAGTCAACCTTTCATGCTGTACTTACATGAATTGTCAGTTATCATGTCTATTATTTGATTGTATCCCTGTTCATTATTTTTAAGATGTCAACCTGATTTATCTTTTTTTTTTATTTTTTATTTTTGACAGGCAGAGTGGACAGTGAGAGAGAGAGACAGAGAGAAAGGTCTTCCTTTTTGCCGTTGGTTCACCCTCCAATGGCCGCCGCGGTAGCGCGCTGCGGCCGGCGCACCGCGCTGTTCCGATGGCAGGAGCCAGGTGCTTATCCTGGTCTCCCATGGGGTGCAGAGCCCAAACACTTGGGCTATCCTCCACTGCACTCCCTGGCCACAGCAGAGAGCTGGCCTGGAAGAGGGGCAACCGGGACAGGATCGGTGCCCCGACCGGGACTAGAACCCGGTGTGCCGGCGCCGCAAGGCGGAGGATTAGCCTGTTGAGCCACGGCGCCGGCCCTGATTTATCTTGTGCTTGGTATTTTCCTGTTTGAGTTGTGTACCTACTGCCTGTAAGAAGTCTACAGAAGTACAATTCTCAGCAAGATAATGCCTGGCACTTTGAGATGATGACTTGCACCTACAGAATTAACAAAACTAAGTTTAACAATGGACTCCAGGTAAATTCAGTTTGAGAGTCACTTGTTTAACCTCTCTGTTGCTCAAATTAGGACAAAACTGTTCTTTGAAAATGCCTCCTGGTCATGACTTCCCTTCCAAAATGGCACCAGATCAATAGCTGGGTCAAATCTAACTGGGCAATGAGGGAAAAGTAAAATGTAGCTGCAGGATGGCTGATCAGCATTGTGCCCCGCAAAAGATTATGATCACAAAGAGGAAATAAATATCAAGATGGGATCACAGATTTTAATCCTAAACAAAATTAGGTTAAAGCCAAGAGGTTTTAAAGGGAGGGTCATTATGTGTGGTTGCCTGGTAGTAACTGTCACAAAAGGCTCTGATAGAAATATACTCATTAAAGAGTATCCCAATTCCAAAAAGAGAGATGCTAACTAGAAGTGATACCTGCCATCCTCACATGTAGTGCTAGATTCTATAGACAGCACCTACAGCACACAGTGAGGTGTTGAGAAAGGGCTTTGACCTCTTTGTACATGAGAAGCAAGGATTAGGACTGGAAGGAATGACTCAAAATTTGGGGAAAATAAAATGACCAATGGTATACATTTCAAAGATCTGGACATTCCACCAAAGACTGGCTGCGGTGTCTGAGAATAACAGCCACTTGTGAAGTACTGCAGGAGACAGAGAGCTCACTTTTGGTCATCTCACCACAGTGCATACAGCTTACTATGTGCTGCCGCTTCTGTAACAACAAGGATCTTACTGGCTTACTTCAGGCCCTGTGGTGAAAACTAACCTGTACTATTTGATAACTGAAATGTTCCTGTAAAACTGAATCATATTTTAATCCATCCACCTTGCCCTCAGACTCCCCTGAGGAAACTATGTGACTGATTATAGGTCATGTAACAGCTACATCTTATTAGGCTGGATCTGACCCATATCCCTTTACAGTTTACAGATCGGGAACTCTTCGTGTAACAAGACAGCTTCACAGGACAGGACAATCAAGGGTTGGATATGAAGTAGTAACTCTCCCAGAAACTTGAGACTCAATAGCACTGCCACAAGGTATCTTAGCCCAGAAAGCTGAGCTCAAAGCACTCAGCAATCCCTCGCACCTTGAGGAAGCACAAGAATAAATATCCACAGTCACGAAAGGGGAATATTGATGGCCTTGGCTGCTCCTGGGTTAGCAATGATGTACTTGGGCCTCCTTTTTATTCAAAGAAAATAGAAAAACATACAGAAGTCTACCAGTTTCCCAAACTTGCCTCACAGTTATGTCTTCTACTGGTAGGATCTTATTATCACTGTCCCACAGTTAGGAATGGGGATGGTAATTTGGCACATTGAAGCCTTGGCCAATTATATTCAAAGTGTCATAAATGAGAGAGCCAGAGGTCTGTGCTTATTAAATAACAGAGGTTTCCTATTGAGGCAAGTAGTTCTCTAAAGCTGCAGCTGCCTAGGGGGAAAACATGCCTCTCCTGAAACAGAATACTGTGTAGATATCTTTGATAATTCCCCAACTATCTCCTTAGCTCACCAAGATAAACATACTCAGGTTGGTTATATGTTTTAATCTATGGCTCTCCTCCTGCAATGGGACTGGACAATTCTGGTGGAAAAATAATAATCTTTCTGGTTTTCATTACAGAGAGAGGCATGCTAGTGTGTCATTGTGGAATGAGGAAGCACCTGCAAGATAAAGCTGTGCAAAGATAAACTGGGCCAGAATCCATCATGGTTCACTTCACATGCAGCTGTCCATATTCTTTGATCCCCTATTCCTGATTCCTCCTTCCTTGTAGCCTCCTTTAAAATCCCCAAATCATCCTCTTTCAGCAGGGTGGCAAATCCTGGGACAGAAGTATGCTACCCTCTCATCTTCAATAGATTAAACTGTCTATTTCTTTTATGCTTAAACTTGTGATTTTTATTTTCAATCAGCACTGGGAACAAGGAATGAGAGTTCAGTAACAATCACTTTGAGAATGTGGAGAGTACTTGAATTTTATAAGAAATAACCTGAGCTGGGATTTGGAGTTGTCCACAATTATGGTTGTAAAGGCAGTGGTCCTAACAGTGCTATGCTTCCCAGTACAGTGCCTGCACCCAGATAACATACAGGCAATGCCTTCATGGACTTGGCTCTTTAGGAAACATAGAAACATAATGAGATTCATGGGTGATAAAAAACCACTACAGACTCGGTTGGCTGGGGAAGTGATGGCAGAACAGAACAAACATGGGTGTTTTTATTTTTAAATTTTTTTTGACAGGCAGAGTGGACAGTGAGAGACAGAGAAAGGTCTTCCTTTTTGCCGTTGGTTCAACCTCCAATGGCCACCGTGACCGGCGCACTGTGACCGGCGCACTGCGCTGATCTGATGGCAGGAGTCAGGTGCTTATCCTGCTATTTTTTAAAGATTTATTTTATTTGAAAGGCTGAGTTACAGAGGGAGAGGGATAGATGAAGATAGAGAGGCCTTCCAACCACTGGTTCAATCTCCAAATGACTCCAATGTCTAGAGCTGGACAAGGACAAACCAAGGATCCGGGAACTTCTTCTGCATCTCCCCCAAGGGCACAAGTACCCAATAACTTGGGCCATCTTTTGAGCTTTTCCCAGGCATGTTAGCAGGGAGCAGGATTGACAGTGGTACAGCTGCTACTTGAACTGGTGCCCATATGGGATTCTGGTCTTGCAGGCAGCGGCCTAACCCATTATGCCAAATTGTCGGCCCTCAAACTTGGGGTAAAAATACCCAGGATCACCTAGCCATCAGGGAAATGGAAATAAAAGCCACAATGAGGTTTTACCTCAAGCTAGAGTGGCTATAACTCAAAAATTTTTAAAAATGCAGTGAGGATGGGAGAAAAAAAACATACATTAATAAACTTGTTGGCAATGTAAATAAGCATAACTATTATCAAAGAGTGTACAGACAATCTTAAGAAATCTGGAAATAGATATACCAATGAACAAGCCACCCTACTCCTGGGAATTTACTCAAAGGGAATGAAATCAGCCAATGAAAGGGGTTTGATGCCCCCAGGTTTATGAAAGCTAAATTAGCAATAGCTAAGATATGGAATCAATGTAGATGTCCATCAACCAATAACTGGATAAATAAAATGTGGTATTTATACATTACAGAATAATACTCAGCCATAAAAAAGACTGAAATCCTATCTTTTGCAACAGAATGAAAATTTGGGAAGTAATCAATGGTGAGAGCATAAAGAAAAAGATCTTTTAGAATTTGGTAACATGTTTGTAGCTAGACTGAGGGGAAAGAGGTATTGAAGAAAGGTATGAAAAAGATAGTCATATGAGATGTAACACACATGGAAAATTATACAGAATAGGAGAGAATAGTCCAAGACTTAAGAGAAAAAAAAAGCTCTCAGCTCAGAATACTGTACCCTGCAAAGCTCTCATTTTGAATGAAGGTGAAATAAATACCTTCCATAACAAACAGATTGAAAGAATTTGTCACCACTCATCTTACAAAAGATACCTACAAAAGCTACAAGATGCTTAAGGACGTGTTACACATAAGAACAAAGAAAGGTAGTCATCATTATGCAAGAATGTGAAGGCAGAAAATCTGCCAATAAAAACAAAGGAAATGCAATGTAAACTATAGGAATATTTATGGAAAAATGGTAGGGGCAAGTCATCATTTATCAATAGTAACCATGAATTTAAATGGTGCTAACTCTCCAGTTAAGATACACATTGGCTGAATGGATTAAAAAATAATATCTATCTATTTGCTGCCTACAGGAAACATATCTCACCAACAAAGATACACACAGACAAAAAGTAAAAGGAAAAAAAGTATATCCCATGCTAACAAGGCAAAAAAGCACAGGTGTAGCCATCCTAATACTGGAAAAAAAGACTTAACACAAAAACTATTAAAAGTGAGAAAGAAAGGCACTATATAATGATTAAAGGATCAATTCAACATGAAGATATGACTATAATAAATATATGTATCCAAGTACAGGGTGTATCAGCTATTTAAAATAAATATGAGTGAATATTAATAAACAGAGACATAGACTTGAATACAGTACTAATGTATGATTTCACTACCTGTCTATAATCAATGACAGATCAACTAGACAAGATCAACAAAACCAACAGTGCTAATTGACACTATGTTCCATATGGACCTAATTGATATCTACAGAACTGTTCAATCCACAGTTGCACAATACACATTCTTCCCATCAGTGTGTGGAACTTCCTCTAAAATATATTTGTATGTTTGGTTATAAAGCAAGGCTCAGCAAATTAAAAAAAAATTAAAATCATACCATGCATCTTTTCTGACCACAATGGACTGTAGTTGGTTGTAGCAGGGGGCAATCTTTCCTGCTGAGCACCCTGCAGAGATGGAGAAGCCATCTGTGTCTGTGTGTGCAGCACCTCAGGAAGCTTTGTGCAGATTTCAGAGAGAAGCAGTAGTTACCATTGCTGAGGGACTTCGAGGTGGTGGGACTCATTGCTCCCTGTCACTCACTGTAGTCCCATGAGGAGTCTTTTGCGAAGCGACTAAAAATACACAGAACATTCAAGAGTGCTTCAAGGAGGCAGTGGGCACAGGAAGAAGGAGCACTATGGACCCTGAGCCCAGATAGGGGTGCATTGACAACAGGACCCCAACTGACCTATATATTCATGCATTGATGTCCCAGTTTTCCAACTCTCACAAACACTGTGCAGAGGAATTACGTCTCTCCCTCCTTTCCTTTCGGTGCATCACACAGCATTTGCACTGAAAACTTTATGTATGTATGTATGTTTATTTATTTGAAGAGCAGAGTTACAGGGAGAGTGAGAGAGAGAGACCGAGAGAAAGAGAGAGGGGGACTTAGAGGGAGAAGAGAGAGAGAGATCTTCCATTTACTGGTTCACTCCTTAAATGGCCTCAATGGCCCAAAATGAACTGATCTGAAGCCAGGAGCCAGGAGTTTCTTCCTGGTCTCCCACATGGATGCAGGGGCCCAAGAATTTGGGCCATCTTTGGCTGCTTTCCCAGGTGCAATAGCAGAGAGCTGGATCAGAAATGGGGCAGCTGGAACTCAAATTGGCATCCATATGGGATGCTGGCACTGCAGGCAGTGGTTTTACCTGCTAAGCCACAGTACCACCCCCCTAGTATTTGCCTTCCTAATAAAAAGCAACAAATGGGTTGGGGTGGTTCCATGATGGTGGAGTATGGAGGGAGCTAACTGCTCTAGCCTAAGGAGAAGATAGTTTGAAAAATGTGGAGATAGTGTAGTCTCAGGGAAGAGTTAGGGGGGAAAATGGCAGAGGAAACTCTACCACAATTAGAGAGACATGGTAGACATATCTGGAGGGTGTGGTCACTCATGATTCAGGGCTCCAACAGCTGAGCCTACACACCAGGGCTGGAAAGTGAGGTGAGACAGGACAACAGTAGCCTTGGCCACTGTTGAAAAGCAGCAAGGAGAGCTTAAAGGGGATGAGGCTTGAAGCCCCATGGGGGAAAGTGTACCAGCCAAACTAGATGAGAGAAAAAACAATAAAAAATAATGGTATGGACACGGTTCTCTCTCTCCAATTGCCTTAAAAAGGCATACAAACCAATAGAGTGGTTGCCATTTTGGAAATACATACCAGCTGCACCAGCTAGTGTCTGCACCCAGCAATCAGCCAAGTGGAGACTCCTGACTCTGGTGGGGAGAAATAACAGGCAACCAAGAGCCTGTGGCTGTGTGAAGCTTCTGAACTGGGACTGTGAAAAAAACAGGGTGTGTGGCAGGAATCACAGTGTGGGTGGTACTTTGAGCAGTCTCAGTGGGAGATGCCACAAGCTTGGGTGGTCCTGGCTACCCAGTGAGAGACAGTGCTGAGGAATCGGAACTTACACTGAGAACTGCACAGATGCTTTGTGTGGTCCTTGGGACAGAGCAAATATTATACCAACTAGGGCTAGTGCTCAGGCACTGGTCTCCATCGAGAAGAGCTCAGCTGAGCAGAATATCCATCCCTTCTGATTCAAAAGAGAGAGAAAAAGATTTACAACAACAAACTTGGGTGTGTCACCTTAGGCATGCCCTTAAACCTGGAGAACTGAACAGAGCTCTCTGGCCACACCCTCTACAAGCCTCTAGAGATTCACTGAAAGCAGACAGTCCACTTATCTCCAGAGTCGTAGTATAACAATAAAAGCAGCCACAGTGGATAAAACAAAAGAAGAAACCAACGAATATCTCCACCAATTCCGAACAACAAATGCAACAATCTAAGAAACAAGAATAAGAAAGACAGCAATACATTCCCAAAAGAACACAACACTTCAATCCTAGATTATGAAGACAATGAGATAGAAGAAATGCAAGAAATGGAACTCAAAAATTGATCATAAGATTACATAGAAGTAATCAAAATCAGGTCGGCGCCGTGGCTCAATAGGCTAATCCTCTGCCTGTGGCACCTACACACTGGGTTCTAGTCCTGGTCAGGGTGCCGGATTCTGTCCCAGTTGCCCCTCTTCCAGGCCAGCTCTCTGCTGTGGCCCCGGAGTGCAGTGGAGGATGGCCCAAGTGCTTGGGCCCTGCACCCCATGGGAGACCAGGAGAAGCAGGAGACCAGGCTCCTGGCTTTGGATCAGCGCAATGCGCTGGCTGCAGTGCACCAGCCGCAGCAGCCATTGGAGGGTGAACCAATGGTAAAGGAAGACCTTTCTCTCTGTCTCTCTCTCTCACTGTCCACTCTGCCTGTCAAAAAAATAAAAAATAAATAAATAATTTTAAAAATTTAAAAAAAGAAGTAATCAAAACCAAACAAACTACTGAAATCCATACAGGGCATGGAAGAAAATCTCTTGCATGAAATTGAAATCTTCAGGCAGAAAAAAATAAAATGAAAAATTCAATAGAATACCAAATTGAGATATTGAAGAGAAATCAAAATGAAATGAAAAATTCAATAGAACAAATACAAATGCACTTGAGAGCCTTAAAAACAGAATCAGTGAGGCAGAAGAGAGAATATCAGACTTAGAAGACAGAGCACAGCAAACTATATACTCAAACCAAAGTCAAGAAGAGAAAATTAGAAATCTAAAACATATTCTTGGGAATCCACAGGATATTGTTAAAAAACTCAACATTCATGTCCTAGGAGATCCTGAAGGCATGGTGAGAGAAAAGTATTAGAAGATATTTTTAGTGAGATACTCCCCTGGTTTGAAGAAAGAAAGAGACCTCTGGACAGGAAGCACACAGAACTCCCAATAGACTTGACCAGAGAAGATCCTCACCATGACACATTGTAATCAAACTCACCACAGTAAAACATAAAGAGAATATCCTTAAATGTGCAAGAAAGAAACACCAGATTACTTTCAGAGGATCTCCAATTAGATTCACAGCAGCCTTCTCATCAGAAGCCCTGCAGGCTAAGAGAGAATTTTGTGATATAGCCCAAGTACTAAGAGAAAAAAACTGCCATCCTAAAATATTATATCCTGCAAAGCTCTCATTTGTGTAGTTTTAGCTTTTACATTTTGGTCTGTAATCTACTTCAGATAAGTTATAACAAATAAATTATTAAATTATAATGTGCAGTTTAGAATCTTATTTCTTTCAAATTTTATTTTTATTTATTTTTAAAACAGGATAGAAGCAAGTGAGGTAGAGAAATGTTCCACCAGGTACCTACAACATGTTTGATTTGGGCCAGGTTGAAACCAAGGGCCTAGAACTCCATCCAGGTATCCCAAAAGAGTGGCAGAGACTCAAGTACTTGAGCAGGGAAACAAAATTGGGTAAAAACCAAGGAAATACACAGTGTTGGTTTTGGTTGATAATATACGAATTTGCTTCATTAAGTATGGCAAACATGCTGCACTAAGTTCAGATGTTAAGATTAGAGAAAACTGTAGGAGGATATGAGAACTTTGTACCATATTTGTGATCTTTATATGAACCTAGTCTAAAATGAAAACTTTATTTAAAGGAAGAAATCTAATGGCTATAATTTTCTTAAACATGTAAAAATTTCTTCTATTATGTGTAAGTCATTAGACACATAATATATGAAAGTATTTTTCTTAAAACACTTATAATTCCTTAAATAGATTGATTAGTAGTTTTTAAATGATAGAATAACATTTTAATGTTAAAATATTTTGTTCATTTTCTCTCTCTTTGTGTTTCTGCTCTTTGTAGATTAGGGATAACCTCATATACCAAGCACACATTTCTAAAATTAAAATCCAATAGCTCAGATAAATTTAAATTCATAATCAATACACATTACTCTATCTTTCCCATATGATTTTATATGACCTATCTGTAAAGTAAGCAATTAAAGAGATTCTAGTTCTTTGTGTTTAGTCTTCTGTTAATTTGGAGCATGGTCTTGGTGGTCTCAGGTTTTTGTCACTATTCCCAATTATCTAAACAAAATAATGGAATTGAAAATTAAATATGATTATCATTGTAATAAATTTAAGAAGAAGATATTTGGTGAGGAACATTCAAGTAATAAACACACAGGCAGTATCAATGTTAAGAATACTTCTTTTTAAACAATTAGTTGAGTGCAGGAGCTAGGAAAATGGATAATGCACCAATAACAATGATAATAATGTTTTCTCTTTGGAAAATAAAAGTCATGCAGTAACATCAAAAATTTAGTTTTCTGAGTATCTCGACATCTGGATTTGAATTTTAATTATGAATAAATGCAAGACTACAAATGAATACAGACATATCACATGAATCACATATCAAATGAATACCACATATCCGATTTGCTGCTAAAAATAAAAATAAATGATTTGTAATAACTGCTCAGAATAAATTATAATGCTCCAAATCTTTATTTTAAATCCTCCTTGAAACTATAAAATGAGATATCCTCTTCTATGCAACAAAAAAGAAATACCATCAATACCTTTAGGAGTATGCATATTTTTCTTGTTATATTTAGTCATTGTTTTTATCTCCTTAACTTTATAAGACTAATAGGTTTCATTTAGGGATTCTTTCTGAGGCAAATCTCATATGAGATTAAGCCAATGTTGCAAATTTAAAACTAGAATTGAACAGTAGACAGACAAAAGTATTTGAATTTATATGGCTAATTCCTTATATTTTTAAAAATATTTTATTTATTTGAGAGGTAGGGTTAAAGAAAGTGAAAAGTAGAATCATAAAGGTCTTCCATCCACTGGTTCACTCTCCAATTAGCAGCAATGGCCGGAGCTGTGCTGATTCAAAGTCAGGAGCCAGGAGCTTCTTCCAGGTCTCCCACTCAGGTGCAGGGGCCCAAGGACTTGGGCCATCTTCTGCTGCTTTCCCAGGCCATAGCAGAGAGCTGGATCAGAAAAAGAGCAACCAGGACTAGAACCAGTGCCCATATGGGATGCCAGTGCTACAGGTGGAGGATTAACCCACTGTGTCACTGTGCCAGCTCCTAATTCATTATATTTTAAAAAGTTTTAATTATTTGACAGGCAGAGTGACAAAGTGAAAATAAGAAAGAGATCTTCCCACTGTTGGTTCATTCTCCATATTGCCGCAACCATTGGGACTGGGTTAGGCTGAAGCCAGGAGTCAGGAACTCTACTCAGGTTTCCCACATGGGTGACAAGAACTTAAGCACTTGATCCAACAATCCTTGCTTCTCAGCTGAATTAGCAGGGAGTTAGACAGGAAGTAGAGTAGCCAGATCGATCTGTCCATTCCATATGGGACATGGGAATACCATACAGCAGCTTAATCCACTATGACACATCACCTGCCCCTAATTCATGATATTTTGACAAACTATATCTGCCTGCATGAATACAGCTCTGTTTCCTAAAATAGTATTATATCATCTTCAAGTGAAATTAAAATATCCTATGAATATATGTGTATGCTATGCTATGGTTATCCAAATGTGGACCACAGATCAGCATACCAATATCACAGTGATGTTAGTATAAATCCAAACTTTTTATCTCTACCTGGAGTGAAGGTCCAGGCACATTAAAGTTGGAGAAGCACAGTCATGTATAGCTACTGTAATTTGGAATAATACTTTTACTTGGATGTGTGATATAAATTTCAAGCTTGAGCTTATTTTGGAATTGTTACTATTGCTATTATTCCTTTGTTTCATGGCTCTATGGTGCTTCAGGAATATTTCTCCACAATTGTTCTCTGATTTGCCCCTGTTATGTCATGGCCCCAAGAAGTCTGTTTCTGAGAAAAGCTAGAAGATAGAGAATTAAATGATTACTATCCATGTTATTTAAATAAACAGTAAATTATTTGATTTTATTTTGTTTTACAAAAATCCTTTATCCTACTCTTCCAGGAAAATTCCAAAACAATGATTTTGAAGGTAAGTAAATTTTATTCTACTGTATAGAGAATTTGAAACATGGAAAATGTTCTTCAAAGTTTACAAAATCTGAAATATAAAGCAAAACAATTTGTGAATTAATATTGAGCTCCAATACAAAGAGGCTGCACATGTAGTTAGTTGTGTTCTTTAAAAACCCTTATTAAGATTTTAAATTGCTGTCACTGGCACCGCAGCTCAATAGGCTAATTCTCCACCTGCGGTGCTGGCACACCGGGTTCTAGTCCTGGTCGGGGCACCGGATTCTGTCCCGGTTGCCCTTCTTCCAGACCAGCTCTCTGCTATGACTGTGTGAGTGCAGTGGAAGATGGCCCAAGTCCTTGGGCCCTGCACCCGCATGGGAGACCAGGAGAAGCACCTGGCTCCTACCTTTGGATCAGTGCAGTGCGCCGGCCACAGCGCACCAGCCACAGTGGCCATTGGAAGGTGAACCAACAGTAAAGGAAGACCTTTCTCTCTGTCTCTCTCTCTCACTGTCCACTCTACCTGTCCAAAAAAAAAAAAAAAGATTTTAAATTCCTGTCAAGGGCAACTTATCATAGGAAGATGAAACTATGATCCATTTACCAAGTGTGACTGTGACAACAAAGATTAATTTAATCTGGGTTTTTACACATTAGTATTCAAATGGAATCTGAAGCAAGAGAGGTAGTTTATTTTGTCCATTTTTTTTTGAAGATACTTTTCACCTTCTTCATTTCAGTAGTCACAATGAGCTGGTGGAATAAACAGTTATATCAATAACTTCAAATATGGGTCATGATTGAAAGTTATTCTAAGATGTTTTAGGTTCTTTAGACATATGCTGGAATGACAATCATTGGAGCAGAGGATATGACATTTATCAGGGAAAATAAATGTTAGCTCATCAGAAATGGACATTTCTAGCTTCTTGTGTGAATGTCAAGCATAGTTTCAAATCACTTTCCCATGTGAGTCCTTGTATTTTGGTCTTGGGCCTCAGCCCAGTATCAAATTAGTGGCTCACCTTTTATTCCCAAAATTAATATTCATGTCAGTCAGTAGCATGGTGGTGAAATTCGTAGCAATCTAGATGTTTCCAGAGCTGCAATAAACTAGCAGGCATTCTGGAAATGAGGTTAGAGCTGGGAAGATGCACGGTGCTGTGCAAGTGTCAGCCCACCCTATTAACATCAGGATCCCTGAGTACCATGACAGGTGTGCTCTTGCATATCTCATCAGCAACACTAATCTCAGCTTTGAGCCTATTATCAAGATTATGCACCATGGTTGATGTTTATTGGTGACACATCCATAGATACTCTGGATAACAAAATGCCCTACCCTGTCCATCAGTGGTAGTTCTTTTATTTATTCTTTTTCATCACATTCTGATAATCTATCAGAATGGTAAGTAAAACCCTTAATCTTCGGTCTCTGTCCAATACAGAAATGAAAATTCCTCATGCTGTCTTATAGTCATTAGTTCGTCAGCAGAAATAAGTCTTCAGTTTGGTTGTTCTGCCCCTAATATTTCTGGAAACAAATTATACACACACTACGAATATTTTTATCACTATGATTATTATTATTGGGAATTTATCTTTGCCAAACACACAGTGAGCTCTAAGATCATTTTATCTTCGATAGTTCCAGCAACTGAAATGCCATAGCATTACTGGTCAGTGTCATGAATTAAGCAATTGTATCTTTTTTTTTTTTTTTTTACTTTTTTAGAGATTTATTTATATTTTTGAAAGGCAGAGTTACAGAGAGGCAGAGATGAGAGATGGGGGGGGAGAGAAAAAGGTCAGTCTTCCATCCACTGGTTCATTCCCCAAATGGCTGCAATGGCCAGAGCTGGGCCTATTTGAAGCCAGGACCCAGGAGCTTCTTCCAGGTCATATATGCCAGTGCGGGGACCCAAGAACTTGGACCATCTTCTTCTGCTTTCCCAGGCCATAGCAGAGAGCTGGACTGGAAGTGGAGCATCTGGGACTTGAATTGGTGCCCATATGGGATGCTGGCACTGTAGGCCGTTGCTTTACCTGCTAAGGCACAACACCTGCAGCAACTTTCCCTGCTATGCCACAGCACCGATCCCCAAGCAATTATGTCATATATTATTATTATATGTACATTAATAGTGACTCTTCAACTAAACTGTGAACTTAAAGTTAATGATTCTATCTAAGAAGCTCAGGATAAATATTGGGGGGGGTTTCTTTCAAAATTTATGGTAAAATGTATTTTATTCACAAAAGACAAAATAAATGCAAATAATTACCTATACAGGGACAAAAACCAGCCTAACAATATTTACTGCTGGATCAAAGTTAGAGCCCCAATTCATGTGCAAACATACAACTTTATTTCTCTTTAATCTCTTACAACACCTTCATCTGCCAATACCAACAAACAAATTAATTAAAGGCTAACAATAATTTTTCACTTAACTCTAAGCTAGCTTTAGATAATTGAGAAAGTCTGAATTTAATCTCAATAATTGAAAGTTCAGACTCCATGCCAGGTTATTCTCCCCCCCCTTTTTTTTTAATTTCTCTCCCTAGCCTCTGCCTATTCCAGGAAGAACTAATCCATGTAACAGTATGAGAGGATTTCTTTATCTAGATGTCCATAAAATATACGTTAATATACTTTGAAAGTAGGATTTGCTGAAAATCAGCTTTTAACCAACATATATGGGGTGCGCTGGAGAGGATAATACATTTCCCTAAATATATTATGTTTTCAAAAACACTATTTAGGTAATGCACGCTTATATCTATCAGGAAGATCATGCTGTTAACCAAAGGGCAGACTCCATAAGCAAAATGTTAAAGGGGTCTTAATTGAAATGAAAATTTAATTTTGTTTTAAACATATGGTTTATCAGGGCTGACACTGTGGTGCAGCAGGTTAACACCCTGGCCTGAAGCACCGGTATCCCATATGGGCACCAGTTTGAGGCCCAGCTGCTACTCTTCTGATCTAGCTCTCTGCTATGTGGCCTGGGAAAGCAGTAGATGATGGCCCAAGTCCTTGAGCCCCTACACACACGTGGGAGACCCGGAAGAAGCTCCTGGCTCCTGGCTTCAGATAGGCAGAGCTCTGACCATTGCAGCCAATTGAAGAGTGAACCAACGGATGGACGACCTCTCTCTCTCTCTCTGCCTCTTCTCTCTGTGTAACTCTGTAACATGTAACATATATATGTTAAACATACCTACATAAAAGCATAAATTGCTTGCTGTTTTGCTTTTTTTTTTCCTCCTATTTTTTTGGGTAATCCTTTCCTATGCAAATAATGGAAAAACAGCTGTATAATTGTAGAATTTTTTGAGAGAATGAGATGTCTATATATTAACGACAATTTTTTTAAAAAATAAAAGTTCCTAAAAGAGAAAAAAAAGGAATTATAAAGTAGTGTTTTGTTCTTTCTTTCTTATTTATTTAAGGGGAACAAGTTTCATGTTAACCATGATCTGCATGTTTGGTTAACAGCAGTTTACGGTGCACAGAGGGCACTGAAGGTCAGCATCCACATCGTCATGAGCTTCCCATGTTGCCCATGAGCTGGGCCCTGAGCCTCAAGCACAGGAGGGGAAGGCTTAGAGGGGACTCAGTAGTCAAGAGCAGACAGTTTTCAAAGGCATGCAAGAAAAGCCAAATTCTTCAGCTCCCCCACACCTAAGCACCAAAGTCCTCCAGGGCCACTCTCTCCTGTCCCACCCCACTGTGTGCTCTCACTCCCTGGAATGCTCTCCTGTCACAGTTGATCTCTGGGAAGGAGCTATGAGCACACATACCTGCCCGGGACTACTGACTGTGATTCCTAAATGGGTGAATTATATGGTGTAGGAATTATATCTCAACATCAAGAAGAAAATAATTTAGGGAGGAAATTGATGAGCCTTGATTATTGTTTAGGTGTGAAATAACACTGGAAGGGAAAAACAAGTTTTATTGTGTTGTGTTTTGTTTTGTAATGATAACTCAGTGGGGCAGATGGGAGTGACATGAAACAGAAAATATACAAACCTTATATAAGGAGATGACATATAAGGAGATGACAAGCTTAGAACAAATTTGATCAGCTGGAGATGAATCCATATCACTGAAGCTCAAGAGCAATCCCTAGGCTGGAGAAAATACGCTTGCAGCCAAAACCATTACAATGGGTCATTGAAATCATTGATGTGGGCAAGAAAGGACCAGGCAGGAGTCTGAGGGCTTCTGGTGTGTAGAGTATTGCATGAGGAGTGGAATCATCTAAAGGGAGACAATTTCTTGAGACAGCACATATAAAAAAGCAAAGTCATGTGTAACATGTGTCAACTAAAGCAAGACTTCCAGGAGGTGGTGTTTCATTAATGTGTTTAGAAAACCCAAGAACCGGGAGGGAAATGGAGGCCTTATGGAGAAAGCAATACATTTTCTTTATTCAAGTGATGTCCATTTTTCCCAATTGTGTTATTTTAGAATAGTAAGTTTCAGCAAGTAAAACCAAAATAATTCCAAAATATCATATATAAAAGAGATCCTTGGTCAAAATTGTCACTAAGTGCTAGCAAATTTCATTTGTTACACTACTGCCATAAGCTTTTCAAATGAAAGATGGTATCTTTCTAAGGAGAGTGTACAGTTAATATTATTTTAAATCAGTGATTTCTTATCAAGTGAATTTTCAAAAGGAGGTCAATTTTTGTAAAATATTCTATTACTGGTTATTCGAAAAAGTTTATATTCCCTACTTAGTGTTCAGAGTAATTTCATTAATATTTATAACTTGCTGCTTAGAATGTGCTTTTTCGCTGGTGCTGTGGCTCCCTTGGCTAAGCCTCCACCTGTGGTGCCATCACCCCAGGATTCTAGTCCCAGTTGGGGCGCCGGATTCTGTCCCGGTTGCTCTTCTTCCAGTCCAGCTCTCTGCTGTGGCCTGGGAAGGCAGTGGAGGATGGTCCAAGTGCTTGAGCCCTACACCCTCATGGGAGACCAGGAGGAAGCACCTGGCTCCAGACCGGCACAGTGCACCAGCCATAGCAGCCATTGAGGGGTGAACCAACGGAAAGGAAGACCTTTCTGTCTCTCTCTTTCACTGTCTAAATCTGCCTGTCAAAATAATAATAATAATAATAATAATAATAATAATAATAAAGAATGTGCTTTTTCAAGAAAACTCACTGGGACTACTTGCCTTGGAAGTTACCTGCTTTTCAAAAGTAGTATACCAAGAGAAAAAGGTACCCTAATACATTGTTTGTAGAATGTAAACTAGTACAATCACTATTGAAGACAGTATAGTGATTCCTCAGAATCTAACAATTGGTTTACCATATAAGCTAGCCATCCCATTCCTGGGAATTTACCCAAAGGAAATGAAATCAGCTTATGAAAAAGATATCTGAATTATCTGTACCCCCATATGCATAGCAGCTCAATTCACAATAGCTAAGATATGGAATCAGCCCAGTTGTCCATCAACTGAAGATTAGATTAAAAAAGTGTGTGTGTGTGTGTGTATTTGTATACATATAAATGTGGCATATGTATAAATGTGGCATATAAATAAATGCGGTATTATATATATTATATATATGGTATATAAATAAATGTGGCATTATATATATATATATATATATATATATATATAGCTACTATTCAGGCATAAAAATGAATGAAATCCTGACTATTGCAACAAAAAGACACAATTATACACAATTATGCTTAGTGAAATAATGCAATCCAAAAATGACAAATATATGTATTTTCTCTGATTTGTGTTCACTAATATATACAAGAATGTAATATATGTGATTGAAATTGACATCCTGAGATTCAATTATTGTTTATAGCCTTTTTCTATACTCTTAGGAATGGTGGTCTTTAATTCTTTAATGGAGGATTAGCTTGTGGCTATAAAGTAAATTGAAAGTATGTCATTGCAAAAATCAAAAGAAAAACAGGAAAGGAAGGAGAAGGGATGGGAAGGGAGGAATGACCAGTGGAAGTATCATTATGTACTTAAAACTGTATGAATGAAGTACAAGAAATGTCCTCTTTATATAAATAAATGAATTTATTTTAAAAGTAATCAAATTAAACATTTACTAAAACTTTTCCAAAGTATTTACTTGTCTTTGCTTCTTTTTTTTCAGTGATAAATGTGTTTTTATTCTCCTAAATTCCTAATGTAAATGAAACAATCTATTTAAAGACTTTTAGAATGGTGTCTTAATAATTTCTATATATCTTAAAAATTATTTCGTTAATATTAATGCTGCTACTTTCATTTTTACTAAATACTATCCTTCATGGATCATCTAAAGAAAGATTTCTCCAAATATAGAGGGCAGATGAAGCTCTCCTGCTGTGTTATCCTATTAAATGCTTCTATTCTGTTAGAAATGGTCTGCTTAACTGTTTATTTTTATTAAAATGACCTATTGGGTTGCAGGGTCTAATATCATTCCTTTCTTGAGTCTTTAGCACAAGCAAATTTCTGGTTCACATGTTTGTGTATTTCTTTTTTTATTATTTTTTATTTTATTATATTTTTATTTAGTAAATATAAATTTCCAAAGTACAGTTTATGGATTACAATGGCTTTCCCCACCCCCATAATTTCCCTCCCACTCACACCCCTCCCATCTCCTGTTCCCTCTCCCATTCCATTCACATCAAGATTCATTTTCAATTATCTTTATATACAGAGATCGATTCAGTATATACTAAGTAAAAATTTCATAAGTTTGCACCCACACAGCAAAACAAAGTGTAAATACTGTTTTGGTACTAGTTATAGCATTAATTCACATTGGACAACACATTAAGGACAGATCCCATATAAGAAGTAAGTACACAGTGACTCCTGTTGTTGACTTAACAATTTGACACTCTTGTTTATGGTGTTGGTAATCTCCCTAGGATCTAGTCATGAGTTGCCAAGGCTATGGAAGCCTTTTGAGTTCGCCGACTTCGATCTTATTCCCACAGGGTCATAGCCAAAGTGGAAGTTCTCTCCTCCCTTCAGAGAAAGGTACCTCCTTCTTTTATGGCCCTGTTCTTTCCACTGGATCTCACTCGCAGAGATCTTTCATTTAGGTTTTTTTTTTTTTTTTTTTTCCCAGAGTGTCTTGGCTTTCCATGCCTAAAATACTGTCATGGGCTCTTCAACCAGATCCGAATGCCTTAAGGGCTGATTCTGAGGCCAGAGTGTTATTTAGAACATCTACCATTCTATGAGTCTGCGGTGTATCCCACTTCCCATGATGGATCGTTCTCTCCCTTTTTGATTCTATCAGTTAGTATTAGCAGACACTAGTCTTGTTTGTGTGATCCCTTTGACTCTTAGACCTATCAGCATGATCAATTGTGAACTGAAGATAATCACTTGGACTAGTGAGATGTCATTGGTACATGCACCTTGATGGGATTGTATTAGAATCCCCTGGCACGATTCTAACGCCACCATTTGGGGCAAGTCCGATTGAGCATGTCCCAAATTGTACATTTCCTCCCTCTCTTATCCCCACTCATATTTAAGAGGGATCACTTTTCGGTTAAAATTTAAACACCTAAGAATAATTGTGTGTTATTTACAGAGTTCAACCAATAATACTAGAACAAAAAAAAATACTAAAAGGGATAAAGTATTACATTGTACATCAACAGTCAGGACAAGAGCTGATCAAGTCACTTTCTCATAGTGTCCATTTCACTTCAACAGGTTTCCCCTTTGGTGCTCAGTTACTTGTCGAAGATCAGGGAGAACATATGATATTTGTCCCTTTGAGACTGGCTTAATTCACTCAGCATAATGTTTTCCAGATTCCTCCATCTTGTTGCAAATGACCAGGTTTCATTGTTTTTGACTGCTGTATAGTATTCTATAGAGTACATGTCCCATAATTTCTTTATCCAGTCTACTGTTGATGGGCATTTGGGTTGATTCCAGGTCTTAGCTATTGTGAATTGAGCTGCAATAAACATTAATGTGCAGACAGCTTTTTTTGTTTGCCAATTTAATTTCCTTTGGGTAAATTCTAAGGACTGGGATGGCTGGGTTGTATGGTAGGGTTATATTCAGGTTTCTGAGGAATCTCCAGACTGACTTCCATAGTGGCTTAACCAGTTTGCATTCCCACCAACAGTGGGTTAGTGTCCCTTTTCCCCCACATCCTCTCCAGCATCTGTTGTTGGTAGATTTCTGAATGTGAGCCATTCTAACCAGGGTGAGGTGAAACCTCATTGTGGTTTTGATTTGCATTTCCCTGATGGCTAGTGATCCTGAACATTTTTTCATGTGTCTGTTGGTCATTTGGATTTCCTCTTTTGAAAAATGTCTATTGAGGTCCTTGGCCCATCTCTTAAGTGGGTTGTTTGTTTTGTTGTTGTGGAGTTTCTTGATTTCTTTGTAGATTCTGGTTATTAACCCTTTATCTGTTGTGTAGTTTGCAAATATTTTTTCCCATTCTGTTGGTTGCCTGTTCACTTTCCTGACTGTTTCTTTTGAAATACAGAAACTTCTCAATTTGATGCAATTCCAATAGTTAATATTGGCTTTGACTGCCTGCACCTCCAGGAATCAATCCAAACATCTATAACCAACTTATATTTGATCAAGGATCTAAAACCAATCCCTGGAGTAAGGACTGTCTTTGCTTCTAATCTCAGCCAATATTTAATTGTTCAAGAGATGGGTATTTGTATAAACTTGAGTTCTGTACTGCTTTCTTCATGTCCACTTGATGATTTTACTGTGTATGGGTCCTTCTTCCATTAGAAAGGTCATGAAAGCAAAATTGAGGTAAGCTGTAACAATTGGTTAAAAGCTGGTTTTACATTCAGTGTGCAGTTCCTTGCCCATGGATATGTGCTAGTGCTTGCAAGGCAAGTTCTATCATTAATCTATGGAGAGCCTTTCTTCTGCAGGTGAAACCTGAAAATTCTTGTGCAAAGACCATGCCTCTCTGACTCTGCTCTCAGTTTTACTCCTCAGTATATAATTCAGGAGACTTAAATAGATTCACACTGTGTAAAACCAGTGACCAGAACTTTGCACACCCCTTCACTAAGTCCCTATTTCTCCCTCCCTCTATCCTCTGGTTACCACTATTTTACTTTATGAATGTAACTTCCCCAACTACATTTACTTTAGAAGACACTAAAGTGTGTTTTGCACAAATAAAGGAGCCAGCCATAATCCCTGACTTTTCTATTACTGCTTTCTTCATTCCTTCATTCACTTAGTCCTTCAGGACGAACGAATTTAGGGTGTGGTTTCCCCGGGGGAGAAGCTGTGTGGAATATGTTAGTTGTATGGACATTTCCGCACTTTCCTATTTCATACTTCCTTGTTTTAACTCCTGCTCCATGCTTTTTCCCCTGGTCTGAGAATGACCATCCGATGGTTACATGAACTCATGTGTAGTTTTTAAAAAAATTTTTCTCTACTCTATAGCTTCAAGCCCTATTTTATATTATACCATAATCCAACATTTGGGATCCTATTTTTGGCCACACTTCATTCCAGTAAGGGACTGCCCTGCCCCAGATTCTCTGGATATAACATGGGTAGTAGATCCCTCCAGCTAGGGCCAGGAAAGTGCCTCATGCATGTGGCAAACCCAAGAGGTGACTTCCTGATGAATTGAAGTCTCATGGGCCAATCATTTCTTTGAAAAGACCTTGGAAGGAGTCAAAAATTGCTTTCAGTATAAAGCAGATGCTCATGATCATAACTCTCATTGGCTATGCACAACACACACACACACATATGCACAAACACACAAATAGGGTAGTTTCATATCAGATAAAACATGTAGACCCATGTTACCAATATCATGCAGCAATATACGGAGAATAATCTTTTTCTCATTTAAGTAACTTAGTTATTTTCTAGCTTATTATTTATATTACATTTTGGTATTTTTATTTTCAATTACTATAAACTACACAATATATAAAATTTTCCATTTTATCATTTTGAAAGAATATATGTCAAGAGGGTCAAGTTTATTGACACTGTGTGAAACCATTCTCCACATTATTATTATTATTATTATTATTGCTTATTTTTAACTTTTATTTAATGAATATAAATTTCCAAAGTACAGCTTATGGATTACAATGGCTTCCCCCCATAACTTCCCTCCCACCCGCAACCCTCCCCTTTCCTGCTGGCTCTCCCCTTCCATTCACATCAAGATTCATTTTCAATTCTCTTTATATACAGAAGATCAGTTTAGTATCTATTAAGTAAAGATTTCAACAGTTTGCCCCCACATAGCAACATAAAGTGAAAAAATACTGTTAGAGTACTAGTTATAGCATTAAATAACAGTGTACAGCACATTAAAGACAGAGATCCTACATGATATTTTTAAAAAATTGATTAATTTTCTATGCAATTTCCAATTTAACACCAGGGTTTTTTTTTTCATTTCCAATTATCTTTATATACAGAAGATCGATTCAGTATATACTAAGTAAAGATTTCATCAGTTTGCACCCACACAGAAACACAAAGTGTAAAAATACTGTTTCAGTACTAGTTATAGCATCACTTCACATTGGACAACACATTAAGGACAGATCCCACATGAGACATAAGTACACAGTGACACCTGTTGTTGATTTAACAATTTGACACTCTTGTTTATGGCATCAGTAATCTCCTTAGGCTCTAGTCATGAGTTGCCAGGGCTATGGGAGCCTTTAGGGTTCGCCTGCTTTGATCTTATTCCAATATTTTTTAAAGATCTATCCATTTATCTGAGTCAGCATTCAGGAGAGGAAGAGAGAGAGAGAGAGAGAGAGAGAGAGAGAGAGAGAGAGAGAGAGAGAGAGAGAGATCCTCCATCTGCTCATTCATTCTCCAGATGGCCATGATAACCAGGGCTGAGTCTGTCTGAAGCCAGGAGCTATGAGCTTCTTCTAGGTCTCCCACATGGGTGCAAGGGCCCAAAGCACTTGGACCATCCTCTGCTGCTTTTCCAGGCCATTAGCAGGGAGCTGGACTGGAAGTGGATCAGCCAAGAGTCCAGTAAGCACCTTTATGGAATGTTGGTGTTGCAGGTGGTGGCTTTGTGCTCTACACCACAATACCTGCCCCTCTACATTTTTTTTAGATCTGAGTAGTCAGCTCTCCATTTCTACCTTTACTTTAGTCCCTGGAAACCATTTTACTTTCAGATTCTGAGAATTTGACTCCTCTACATGCCCTGTACTATGTAGTTTAATAGAAACAAAAACAGGCATAGATCAGAGAGCATACAGCCCTGATTTTACTAAGCACTTAAAATGTTGACCGTAAACCAAATATCCTGCCCATTCTGTATGTATTTCATACAATCTATCATTCACTCTTTCTTTCACAAGCATATTTCAGAAGGTGATGTAAGTCAAAGACAAAAAAGTGTGTGAGAAGTTAGTTGATTGTAAATCTCTGTTGTTTCACATTTCATTCCTTCCTTTAGTTCCTGCTTATGGTTTGCAAGGCTCTGTCCACTTTTTCTGAGAACACTGAGCCAAAGATGTTATGACCTCAGCGTAATCTTTCAGAGGACATTCAAGGACTTTATATTCTCTAGTCCAATCTTATTTGAATGGAAGTAACAAGAGGACTGCTATACAGAAAGGAGCATCTCTGGCTTCAGTAAGCTTAAAACACCGACTTCAGGTCTCCATTCTTGCTCATTATGCACTTTATTCATTCTCCCACACACTAACTTATGCACAACAAATTTGTTTCAGTAAGTATGTACTTAGATCAGAGAGAAACACAGTTCAACACATTTTTGACTATTTGTTTCAAAGAACTACTTTGTAATTCCTTACAAAGGTCCTACTCTGTGGATTGAAGTACATTTCCTTTTTCCTTTCTGAGAACACCTACCCACTGTTACTAGGAGCTTATATGTGGGATTTCAAAAATACTCAATTCAGGAGCTCCTGTGCAATTTTTTCATTATGCCATTTTCTACCGCGAACTATTGCCTCTCACAATCCACTTTTGGCTCCCGATATATTCCAATGTTAAGAAACTGCCCCTGCTTCTCTGGAATGTGCTAATTAGCAGATATCCTGGATCTGACCAGAAAGTGGTTTACAGAGACTTTACACACAGGACCTAGGTGCTTTTTCATTGACACCTACTGGCACCAGCAATCTAGCAAACATTCTAGATGGGTTCAGAAACTTCTGCCACTTCAGATTGGATGCCAGAACTCAAAGCCACAGACACACACCTGCATGTGTTTCATCTGTGAAAACACTGAGACAGATGTTACCAATATTATGAAGGAATCATATATGGAGTACAGACTTCCTAGCATACCCACTGCACATGGTTGAACTCTTGTTGCAGACCCAGGAGGATACAGTCTGATGATTGGACCTCGCATTGGCAATCATTTCCTTAAAATATTTTAAAAGAATGCAACAAACTCTCCTACTTTAAGAAGCCCTGTATTGAAGTCTTGTGTGTGTGTGTGTGTGTTTCTCTTTTGCTCTAGCACAAATACCAAAATTTGAGGTTCCTACAGGAAAAATCATCTAGACCAATGTGGCTACTATTATGAATAAACTAACAGACAGAATAACCATTTCAAAGTCTAAGCAACATTGTTATCTAACAGATTATTTTTAGTTAAGATATTGATTTGGTGTAAATATAATTTATGTTGTTACAGCATGCTTAATTTTAAGCACAGACTAAAAAAATATCAAATCTATTCACACAGAATGCCATAAATCTTTACAACTGTTCCCTACCGGCTACCTAGTTCTTCATTTCCTCCAAATAGTCCCTGGCAATAACAATTAGATCAGCCAATACTGTGATATTGACCCCTTTATGGCTATTATATGATAGAGTTTGATTGAATGGAAACAAAAGGTGGACTGCTATACAGAAAAGTAACAGGTCTAGCTTTTAAACACTGACTTTAGGTCTGTGTTCTTACTCTTTCTGTACTTTATTAATTCTTCCACTCACTAATTTGCCCACAAGAAGTTTGTTTTTTTAGGATGTGCTTAAATTACAGGGTAACGGAGTTGAACACATTGGTGTTTGGAATAACTACTTTATAACTCCTTACTGAATGTCCTGCTCTATGGCCTGGAATCTTCTTTCTTTCTCCTTTCTGAAAACACAAGCCCAGTGTTAATTTGAGCTCATATGTAATATTTGAAAACACATCAGACACATTCTAAACTATACTCCTGTCCAATTCTTCTTTATGCTAGCTTCTACCATGAAATCTCACCTCTCATAATCCCATTTTGGCCTCCAATGTAACCCAGTGCTAGAACATCTTACAGCTTCTCTGGATTGAGCTTGAATAGTAGACCATCATGGATCCCAGACAGAAACTGTTTGTAGAGACTTCACACACAGGAGGTACATGCTTCTGCATGTCAATGCAGAAGGTTTTAAAATAATTGGAGATGTTATATTAGATGCCCACTTGCAAAGTCATAAATGCATGCAGTCACAAATATGCATGTATTTTACGTGTGAAAACATTCAGACCAATCTTGCCCATATATTATAGTGGAAAGAAATAAAGAGAAAAAAATATTTTTTTCTAATCTAAATTACTTGAAGATTTTAGGTTCTTTCTAGCTTTATAGTTTAAAATGTAGTTAAATACATGTATAACAAAATTTCTGCTCTTATCCATATTTTCATTACAGGAGTTTTAAGTGTTATTCACATTGTACGAAACCCATCTCCAGTGATTTTTTTTACATGCATTCATCAACTCTCAGTTTTCCAACCTCTTAAGCCCCTGGGAAATTCCATTCTCCTTACTGTGTCTGTGAGTTTGTTTCACTTTATTTATTCTTTCATTCACTCATGCTGGACATGTGTGATTCTGGATATATTTTCAACAGGTAGAAGTGCATTAAGCAGTAAACTGCAAGAAACAGTTGCTTCTTAGCTCATTGTTTTTCATCCTGATCCACTGCCTGAAAGCTATTCCCCATTTTCTGAAAATCTCAACCAATGTTTGTATGTGCTAACGTGGCATCTTTCTGGGGCCTTTCAAGTTTGGCTTCTCTGATTCTGATCCAGCTACCTTCTCATGTATGTGGATGGCAGTAAATGACAGCCCAAGTACTTTATTCCCCACTGCCCATGTGAAAGGCCTTGATGGAGCTCCTTGCTAGCGGTTTCAGCCTGGCCCAGCCCAAGTGTTTTGTAGCTCACACACTCTCACTCTGACTTTCAGATAAATAAAAAAACCTTTACAAAAGTTGGCCTAGAAATTTTAGCCACTGCTTGTGATGACAATACTTGATGTCATAGCACTGGTTTGAGTCCTGGCTGCTCCACTTCCAATGCAGCTCCCTGATAATGTGCTTGATAAAGCAGCAGAAGAATGGCCCAAGTGTTTATGTCCATGCCATTCATGCTGGATACTGAATGAAGCTCCTAGTCCCTGGCTTCAGCCTGGCCCAGCCCAGGCCATTGCAGCCATTTGAGAAGTGAACAAGCAGATGAATGATCTCTCTCATCTTCTCTACCTATCAAATATTTTGACAGTTTTTAAAATAAAAAAAATCAAATTCCTGTTTCCTAATTCCTTGAACATACCACAAGGCATACCTTGTAAAGTTTTGTTTCATTTTGTGCCCAAATGGTTCCTGGTCTCATCCACAGAGTTTTCCATATATCACCAATGGGTTAATTTTAATTTTAAGCTTTCTAGACCAATCAGATAAATTTAGCACATTTTTACATTATTTAATTTTGACTTTCATGACTCAGCTCATACAATTTTAACTTTTTCTGATATCCTTTGAGTATTTTGTACCTTCTCATTAGCAATTAGTGAGAACTAACACTTAGAGCAGATATCAAATCTCCAAAAGGTGTTTTATGAAAATTTGCTATTTTTTGGTGTTTTGGAGTTACTGTTCCTCTTTCCTTTGCCATGATGTCAATGTATGCCTCATGGCAATGCTGTATAAATTGAAGGTTTCATGACAAGCAGGGGCCAGTATTATGACACAATGGATTAAGCCACAACCTGCAATGCTGTCATCCCCTAAGAATGCTGATTTCAGTTCCAGCTGCTCTACTCTCAATTTGGCTCCCTGCAAATGCACCTGGGAATGCATCAGATGGCTAAAGGCTCCTGATTTTGTCCTGGCCCAGTCCTAGCAGTTATGACAACTTGAGGAGTTAATCAACAGATGCAGAATATCTCCCCTTCCATCTGCCTTCCAAATAAATAAATAATCAGGCTAGCATGTAGTCTGAGGTACACAAGTGACATGTGGCTTACTTTACAGGGTGCTAGGTAAACAACCAGGAATAATACTTTAGAGTATCATCAAGTTCCATGCTTGCAGCTTGGTTAAAATGATAAAACAGAATGCTGACAATTGTTACTACATTGTGGTCATGGAACCAGTTACAGGCCTACATTACCACCTGCTGATATTAACACATCAATGTGAGGCCATTAGCATTTACTTGATGTCTCTGATCCCAGCCAACGTGTCCCCAGCTCTTGGAGATAAACCCCAGCCACCAAAGTCGGCTGCTGACCTCTCTCTCTCTCTCTCTCTCTCTCTTAACAGTTTTGATCTTAAAATCTATTTTGTCTCATATAACTACTCCTGCTTGCTTTTGATTTCACTTGCATGAAATATTTTCCATTCTTTCACTTTCAGTCTCTGTGTGCCTTTACTTGTAGGCATAATACATTTGAGTATATTTTTTAAAGATTTATCCAGTCTGCATGTTTTAATTGGGGAATCTAGTCCATTTACATTCACTACATACACTATTATTTCCTTGGCCTTGCCATTTTTCCACACAAATTCCTATTGTTTATTTTGACTCTCCTTTGGTCTTTTAAGTAGTAGGTTTTCTATCCTTTTATGATGCTGATTGCCTTTCTCTGTTTCTGTATGTAGTACATTCTAAAGTATCATTTGTAAGACTGGCCAGGTGAGAATACATTCTTTAAATTTTTACTTGTCTTGGAATGTTTTTATTTCACCTTCATTTATGAATGAGAATTTTGCTAGATAAAGTATTCTGGATTGGCAGTTTTATCCTCCCAAAACTTTGAACTATTTCTTCATTCTCTCTTGGTCAGTAGGGTTTCTGTAGCAAAATCTGTCATCACCCTAATGGGGGTATGAACTACATGAAATATGTTCTATGTTAATAAAAATGAATATGATAGGCCCTCAGCTTCCCTTTTGAAATTTTATGATGCCCTCTGTATGTTTTGCATTTGAAATTTGACTACAATGTATCATGTTGAGGATCTTTTCTGATCAGGCTCACTTGGTCTATGTACTCCCTTTATTGGTTGTCTATATCTTCCTCCAAGTTGGGGATATTTTCTGCTATTATTTCATTAAAAAGTTTTTTAAAACATTTTTTCCATCCCTTCAGGAATTCCAAAGCCTTATTTATTGGACTGCTTGTGTCCCATATATCCTGAACACTATTTCATTCTTTCTAAAACTCTTTTTATTGTCTGACAGAGACATTTCAAAGACCTAACTTCTAGATCAAATATTTTTCTCTATTATCTATTGTTAAGGATTTACATTTCACTGTATTTTTGTTTGATTTATTTATTTGTTTTTAAGATTTACCTTTTTTTTTTTTAATACAGACTTACAGAGAGAGAGAGAGGAAGAGACAGGGAGGGATCTTCCACCACTGACTCACTCCTCAAATGGTCACAGTGCTAGCACTGTGTCAGGCCAAAGCCAGGAGCCATGAGTTTCATCTGGTCCTCCTATATGGATGCAGTTGCTTTCCCAGATGCATTGGCAGGGAGCTTGATTCTAAGTTGTGCAGCCAGGACATGAACCAGTGTCCTTATGGTATGCCAATATTGAAGGGAGTACATTAACACATTATGTCATAATGCCAACCCCTATTTATTTCTTCATTTCTAATATTCATTGGATTCTTTTTAGTACTTTTCTTTGTTGAATTTCTCATTCATGTCATGTACCAACATGGCAAATAATATCTTTTAACCACTTATCTGTATTCTCTTGTAGCTCTTTGAGTAATCTTACAATCATTCTTTAGAATTTTTTTCTCAGGCAGCTTGGCAAATCTCCCTTTCTTCATATTCTGATATTAATGAATTACTGAGTTCCTTTTGGAGGAATCCTATTGCCATGTTTATCCACATTTCCTGTTTCTATATTGACTTTTGCATATATTGGTGAGGGGTCATTGTTTCTATCCTTTCTAGATGACTTTTTATTGAAGTCCTTTTTCTGGAGATGTGCCTCTTCATATTGGTTTGGTAGACTTCTTTAGCTTTAGTTCCAGTTACATTTTTGTAGTATAGTTACCCTATGTCTTTATTTGCTAGTTGGTGGCAGCCACAGTAGAGATCTGGGCTGTTCCTATGGCTCAGTGTGGTCAACAAGATCCCTGTTACATGGATCTCAAGCTGTCTCCTGAGGGAAGGACTGGTGTGAAGAAATTCTCAGATATTGCTGGTGCTATGCTAGCCAGTATCCAAGTTAGGGGCTGGCATTGCATGATCAGCATTGGATCTAGGAGATGAGTGGTCTAAGAAGCCCCTAGCTATTGCCTGGATCCAAAGTTCCTGGAGTTGTACTATTGTTGAGTGAAAGAGGTAGGTCCTATAGATGCTGTCAGATAGGGTAACTGTATCTGGGAGAATGAACTTGGCTCTGTGACAGTAGGACAAGTTATCATAGGCCACTCTCCATGGGATGTGTTTTAGGCTGTGTTAGATGCAGAAAGCAACAAGTGAGCAGCAACACCCAAAGTCTGTCAGCTTCTTTGAGGAGTGGCTGGGGCCATGACCTCCACATTGTACCTGGGTAGATCACAGAAGTTCCTGGACTAGAGATCCCAGCAAGACTATCAATATGTTGTATTAAGCATAGCATGGAAACTCAGTTCCGAGTCTCAGTGATCTGAATATTGCTATAAAGCCCTGTCCACTATCCACGGGAGGAGCAGTAGTCATTGGGACAGCCTAGATGGGTATGGTACAGCACACCTGGCTAATGTTGGAGGGTGAAGGCTGGAGGCAACTAGATTTTAGTCTCCAGCCCTTCACTGTGCCAAAAAAAAAAAAAAAAGATTCACTAGAGTGGACCATTCTAGATAACCTCTATGGTGAAGACATGAAGACATGTACACCTTTCAGAGCAATCACATTGTTTGTATTTCTTACCCTTTCCCCACCATGAGATCATTCAGTGTGTGGCGTGTCCTGAGCTGCCACAGGCAGACTGTGTGAATGCACAGAAACTCTGATTGAGTCTCTGTGCGCACAGTCTCCAACCACATCTTGCAATGGTTTCAGTGGTCAAGGGGGGGGATTTGAAAGAAGTTGACCCCTAAATCTGATGTGGCAGGCACCCACTTCCAGAGACCTAGAGCTGGCTCTCCTAACTACCCTTGCTGCCACTGTTATCAAGGTACACAGAGCTGGGTGACCTAATGCACTGGGGTTGCTGTTGCCTTGTTGGGACTTGTTGGGCCTGTGAGACTCAGTCTGCCCTGGTAAAATGCAGGATTGTCCTTGTGGCCCCTGGAAAAAGACACATAAGGGCCCTGTCCCCCAGCACACAGTATGGACTCTGTGTCCATCATATCTGGCAGCTCTCTCATGATCTTAAACACAACTTTGGATTTTTGTAAGAATCATATTCTAGGATTGAACTGAAATGAAATGTGTGATCTAACCTAATATCATATACTTCATGAATGGCCGGGGAAAGATAATAGTTTGATGAGGTCAATTGTAATTCAGCATGTTTGACCATTCTCAAAATCTGTAAGACAGCCACAATACCAAAGATTCTGTTTGGCTATGTTCCCTTAGCTACTCAGACTTGTGAAAATTCATATTCTCATTTGAAATTCAAAATGTACAGCAATCATTTCTACTGGTTGTTTCTCCTATTTTCCAGGGAAACATATTCATTTTGAGTCTCTAAGCCTGACGTGGGTACTGTAGCAATATAATCTAACTCATGTGGTACTCCTATTAACTGCACACTATAGAGGTTAAGATCACAGACTGTGGGATCAGAGTTTTCTTTCTAATGCTTCCCAGTAGAGTGACAACAGGTAATTTAGTATTTTTAAGCCTGAATCTATCTACCTGTAAAATGGTATTAATATTATTTGCCTCATAAATTGGTTGTGAAGTCAAGAAAGACTAAATTATTGTGAGTGCTTTTTAGGTATTAAGCACTCACTAAATATAGCTATCCTTGTTATTATTATTTTAATATACAAACAAATCAACATCACTGAAGGCCCCATTGGAAGATGGATGCCTTTCAAATATTCCTGATATATTTCTGAGTTATTGACCTCTTTCTGTATAAAAAACAGATACCTCAGATTTTAACAAATGGGAACTGTTTTCAGAAATAATAATTTTAATGCATTATCTGTCGTTTGACTAAATTTTGTTTACAAAATTTCTATTGAGGGGTGAGCATTTGGTCTGGTATATAGGATGCCAGTCGGACTGCCTGCATCCCAATATTAGAGTGGCTGTGCTTGAGTCGTGGCTCTGGCTCCCAATCTCAACTTCTTACAGACACTGAAGTAGCAGGTTATGTCTCAATAACTTAGGTCTGTGCCACCACTGTGGAGGACATGAATTGAGGGCCCCTCTTGTGGATTCAACCTAGATCAGCCCAGGCTATTGGGAACATTTGGAGGGTTTCCAGCAGGTGGAAATCAATCTCATTTTCTCTATCTTTGTATGTCCTCTACTTCACACATTTCTGAAACACCAGGAACTTAAACTAGTAAGGAATATTTGGCTGAAAATAAATAAGATGAGAAAGAAAAACTGCATACATAATCCAGATCATGTTTTGGTAAAAATACAGGGACGCGTATTATATATCATGTATATTATTTATAGTATATAACATCAAAATTATTATATCAGATTAATATAAACATTAGCATACTACCAAGGAGGAGAGCTACTTATGATGAGATCAAGACAAACTATCCCTAGAAAGTTCATTCTACTCAAAGTGGCATATCTGGGGAGGAGTGTTTACGAATATGTCAGAGTTATTATTTCTCGTCAAGTAGAAGTAATAAAGACAATGAGATACTGGAAATTTAATTCATTTTTTTAACTTTTATTTAATGAATATAAATTTCCAAAGTACAGCTTATGGATTACAATGGCTCCCCCCCCCCCCCAACTTCCCTCCCACCGGCAACCCTCCCCTTTCCTGCTGGCTCTCCCCTTCCATTCACATCAAGATTCATTTTCAATTCTCTTTATATACAGAAGATCAGTTTAGTATATATTAAGTAAAGATTTCAACAGTTTGCCCCCACATATCAACACAAAGTGAAAAAATACTGTTGGAGTACTAGTTATAGCATTAAATAACAGTGTACAGCACATTAAAAACAGAGATCCTACATGACCCTGTTGGAATAAGATCAAAATCAGCGAACCCTAAAGGCTTCCATAGCCTTGGCAACTCATGACTAGAGCCTAGGGAGATTACTGACGCCATAAACAAGAGTGTCAAATTGTTAAATCAACAACAGGAGTCACTGTGTACTTATGTCGCATGTGGGATCTGTCCTTAATGTATTGTCCAATGTGAAGTGATGCTATAAGTAGTACTGAAACAGTATTTTTACACTTTGTGTCTCTGTGTGGGTGCAAACTGATGAAATCTTTACTTAGCATATACTGAATCGATCTTCTGTATATAAAGATAATTGAAAATAAAAAAAAAAAAACCTGGTGTTATATTGGAAATTTAATTCTAACAAGAATACTTCGGTAAACAAAATGAGTATAAGGAAAACCATCACACACAATACCACAGGCACGGGGACGACGCGAAGCGCGGGTAATGGCGCGAATTCACCCGCGAAATGCAGCGGAGACCGGGGGAAGGGTCGGGCCCGCGGGCGTCCGGACACCCCGCGCGCCCACCGCCCCGCGCGCCCACCGCCCCGACCCCGCGGCGGACGGCCGACCCACCCGCAAGGGTCTGTGAAGCTCCGCTCCGGGACGCGCGGGGTACCTGGAACAACGCGGCAGGTGCGGGCTGCTGGCGAGGATGGCGGGGAGCCGGGAGATACGGGGCGAGGCCGCCAGACCCCCGACTCGGCGCCGCCCCAGCCTGGGGCCGGGCCTCGGACGGACGCGGAGACGGAGAGAAAGAGCGGCGCCCACCGCACACGCCCCTCGCCGGCCGCCACCGCCGCGGGCCACCACGCACACCCTCTCCGCCGAACAGACCGCACTCGGGTGGCCTGACGCGCGGAGGAGAGGCACGGGCGAGGAAGCCGGCGGCGGCCCGGGGAGGCCCCTCCTCACGGCGGGGCGGCGGGCGGCGGGGCGGACCCCTGAGCAAGGTCCCCTTTGTGCCTCATGGCCAGCAGAACACTCCAGCCCGGCCATCGGCCCTGCGTTTGGGTGTGAACAGTTTGCTTTCACCAGGCAGTATCCAGTGGGGGCCACAATTTACAGTTTGTGGATACCAGTGGTGTCACCATCCCTGCACCCCCTGTTGTGTGGAGGGCAGGGAGGCTTTTCTGGAGGTCCCCTGAGGAGAGGAAGCCCAATTTGAAATCTGTGGACACCCCACTGAAGCTGAGCGCCCACAGCGAGGCAGGACTGGCATGCACGCTTCTGGAGCGCGGGAGACGCCCTGTTAACCTTGAAGTCAAATGGCTCTGATGTTTGAAGTGAAGAATCGCAGAAGAAATCAGAACCTATCTGGGGCTGAATGAAATTGGAAGTAGAACACAGTAGTGTTTGTGGGATATACCTAAAATATCTCTTACTCTGAAGTGGATGATTTTAAATGACGATGCTAGAAAAAAAGTTTTTCTAAAAAAGTTTAATACAGAATAAACACCAATAAAAATATATACTGAAATAGTTGTTTTCTTCTGATTAGTAAAATCGGCAGAACATCGACAAGATATTTTAGAGAAGGGAAAGAGAAAACAGCTGTACAGATCTATATAAGAAATGAAATTGAGAATTAGAAACCTTTGATAAAGGACATATTAGACTTATATAGGGCTACTATTAAATAGTTCCAAATGTATAATGAAGAAATAGTAGCAGAAACTCGTTCAAAAATTGAGGACAAAATGCTTACTAACTCATTTCTTGAGGAAATAACATTGATGCTAAAACATGACACAAGACACAGAACAAATATACTGGAATGTTTAAATAGTATGAAATCATCAACTTTTTTTAAATTAGAGAGTGCTTAACATGAAAGTACAACATAAACATGTAGGTTTTACCTGGGAGTGCAAGGTTGGTTCAACAATCAAGAATCTACCCAAGTGATTCATTATATTAACAGAATTAAAAGAATATTATATATATACACACACATATATATATAAAACATATGTAATTTAACACACATGCAGAAATTACATTTGACTAAATGCATCCATTCATGGAAAACCTTGAAAAAATAGTGAAACTTTTTAAATCTGTTTAAGACCTTTGGAAAACAACAAAACTAAAGCTGACATAATACTTACTATGAAAGACTGAAAGTACTGTGATGGCTGAGTGGTTAAGGCATTGGATTTGAAAGACTGAGTGATTTTCTTCTAAAGTCATAAAAAAAGAAAAATATATATACTTCCCCTGCTTGTAGGCAATGATTCACTTGAGATCTTTGCCAGTAGTATAAGGCAGGAAGATGAAAAAGAAATAGTTGACATTAGGCACTAAAATAATGCCCTTTTCACAGACAATATAATTTTTTGTGTATAAAAATCCCAAGTTCTCAACAAATTTCTTTTTCTCAGGTTATTTTTTAAACTTGGTGAAAAATTATATATCCCAAACAGAAAATATAACTGAAAAATCATTTAAAATGCCGTCAAAACCATGAAATGTTTAGAAATATATTTAAGAAAACTATGGATGATATATATCTATGCTGAAATAAACAATGTTGAAAGACATGAAAGATAATCCAAATCTATAGAAGGATGTTCCATGATACAGATATCAATAAGATGTCAATTCAGGCAAGATGGCGGAATAGGAAGGAAGCACACTATTAGTCTGGGGGAGAGACAGGTTAATAAAAGTGGAGATTCTGCAGGGTCAAGGAAGAGTAGGGGAAGAAACAGCAGAGGAAACTCTTCTGGAACTAGTGATTCACAGTGGACCTGCGTGGAGAGCGTGGGAGCCCAAGTTCGGGACACCAGCGGCAGACTCAACACACCAGCGCTGGAACGCGAGGTGAGCCGAACCTCAATAGCCCAAGACACCAGCGGGCAAGCGGAAACAGGAGACTAGAGGGAACGAGGCTTGAAACTCCGTGGGGAAAATTTCACCAGGCTAACTAGAAGAGAGAGAGAAAAAAAAAAGTGACCGATATGGACACGAGTTTCTCTCTCTCCGCTCACCCCTCAAAGGCGAGCAAGACAAAGAGCAGGCGCCATTTTGGACATACGTCATAAGCAGGGCGACCTCAGGTCTGCACTGGCCCTGAGCCTAGCAGAAAAACCTGACTCTGGGGGGAGGGGTGAAATAACAGGAGATTAGGATCTAACTTGGCAACCCAGTGGGAGACTGCAGGAGAATTGGAGCCCACACTGAGGGCAGCACAGATTCCCCGTGTGGTCCATGGGAAAGAGCTTCCAATCTCTGGCTCCTGTGGGTATATCATTTGCCTGCTAACTACCTCCAATTACGTTCAGCTGTGCGGAATTACTTCCCTTTTGAATCAAAAAAAGAAAGACAGAAAGAGAGATTTACCACACCTAACCTGGGAGTGTCATCTTTGACACACCCTCAACCCTGAGGAACCAAACACAGCTCTCAGTCCACACTCATCTCAAGCCTCTAAGGCTCCACTGAAAGCAGACAGTCCACTTAATATAGAGCCATAATGTAACAAGAAAAAACACCACAGTGAAGAAACCAAATATCTCCAACATGCCAAACAACAAATGCAAAAACCGAGGTAACAAGAACAAGGAAGACACTATGATGCCTCCAAATGAAAAAGACACCCCAACTCAAGATTATGAAGATAATGAGATAGAAGAAATGCAAGAAGCGGATCTCAAAAAATTGATAAGAACATTAACAAGTTCTCAAAAACAAATTCTTGAACTACAGAAATCCTTAATGGACAAGATAGAAAATCTCTCTCGTGAAAATGAAATATTAAGCAGGAATCAAAATGAAATGAAACAACTAGTGGAACATGAAACTTTGATAGTGACAAAAAACACAATGAAATGAATAACTCAATAGATCAAATGACAAACACATTAGAGAGCCTTAAAAACAGAATGGGCGAAGCAGAAGAGAGAATATCAGACTTAGAAGACAGAGAACAGGAAAGGAAACAGGCAAACCAAAGAAAAGAAGAAGAAATTAGAAATCTAAAAAATATTGTCGGGAATCTACAGGATACTATTAAAAAACCCAACATTCGGGTTCTAGGAGTTCCTGAAGGCATGGAAAGGGAGAAAGGATTAGAAGGCATTTTCAGTGACATACTAGCAGAAAATTTCCCAGGTTTGGAGAAGGACAGAGACATCTTAGTACAGGAACCCCTGTATAGAACCCCTAATAAACATGACCAAAAGAGATCCTCACCATGACATGTTGTAATCAAACTCACCACAGTAAAACATAAAGAAAAGATCCTAAAATGTGCAAGAGAGAAACGCCAGATTACTCTTAGAGGATCTCCAATTAGACTCACAGCAGACTTCTCATCAGAAACCCTGCAAGCTAGAAGGGAATGGTGAGACATAGCCCAGGTACTAAGAGAGAAAAACTGCCAGCCGAGGATATTCTATCCTGCAAAACTCTCATTTGTGAATGAAGGTGAAAGAAAGACTTTTCATAGCAAACAGAAATTGAAAGAATTTGTTGCCACTCATCCTGCCCTGCAAAAGATGCTTAAAGATGTGTTACACACAGAAACACAGAAACATGGTCACCAATATGAAAGAAGGCAAAGGAAGGAAACCTCACAGCAAAAGATTACAGGAAGCTCAATTTCTCTTTGACATAGAATTAAACTCTGATGCTCTGTTAAAGCAATGTGTTCAAGTAATCTATTATGTTCTCCTGATGTCTGTTAAATTCTAATTGTTCAAAAACAGCTGAATTTTTATTAAGAGCTATGGGTTATTTAAAGATGTGCTTATTTTCCAAGATTCGAATAATCACCTTGTAACAATGATCAAATTTGGTCTATGTTATGTCATGATTTTAAGGAATCTTACTTCAACCAGATATTTTGGATTTTGAGCCTTCTTGGCATTCTTGACAGGCATTCAAAAAATCAAAGTTTCAAACAATCTGGACTCTAAAATTTCCAGTAAATCTTGGACTTTGGTTTTTCCAGTTTGGGCCCAACTGAAAAAAATCGAAGGACCTATGTCTCTCATCTTATAGAGACACCAACCAATCAGGCTATTTGGATTATATTAGAAGTACTGTCAAGATGTGATGTGGTACCAAACTTTAAGTTTCTATAATGGAAAATGCTATTAATACAAATGTTTGAGGATTAAAAAGTCTAATGATCTTGTGTTACTAGACATGATAGTTATCTTAATGAGAAAGCCCCAGAGGCCTAAAGGGTTAAATACTTGTAAAATCCAACAGGTGCTTTCAAAAATACTGTGAAGTAAGCAAGTGCCTCTTGTTGGTTGATGAGTTTATAATTTTAAACATGGCGACTTAAAGCCTTTTGTCATACACAGTTATATATGATTTGCTGCTCATAAAACTAAAGCATTGTTGGTTCTGTGTGTAGCTGTCCTCCTATAGGTTCCTATGGACTTTTTCCAGCCACTTTTATTGCATTCAGTAATTTGGGATGGCTCTGTAAACAGATGAAGCCAATAATGTATTAACAGTACCAACTGAGAGAAAGTATGGTTAACTGAGGTTACTAAAAACAAAAAGCAATTCAAATCAATTGGCAATCTACAAAAAGAGTTAAAGATTTTAAAAGCTATTATTAAAATTGCTATATTGGTCTACTATGCTATGTTATATGTGTGTACATATTGTATGTCCACATGGGGAAATTTTATTAAGAGTTTTATTTTAAATGGCTTATAGATAAGATTGTCCATAAATTTAAGCTGCTAAAATCAATCAAAGATACATTTTAATTTGTGTGACCTGAATCTGTGTATCATATGTTTTAAGCTTGTTGGTAGAAAGAAACTAAAAACATTTTATATGGTTGTGCTTAAGTTTACTGGTTAAACAAACTACACCATGTTAGATATTTAAGAGGTGTTTTCAAATACATGATTCTTAAAATTTATAGAAGGCATTGGACCTTCTAAATGTTTTCTTAAGTTGTTATCTAATGGTTGAAACTGTTTGCTAAGTATTCATGTGATATTGCTATTGTCAGCAAGTGATCTAGGACTTGCTCCCTCATTTCTCTATTCTAAGCCCAACTTGTTCTTTTATTTCTCTATTCTCTTCAAGGTAGGAAACTAATTCTATTATGAAGGAATCTGTAGGACGCACAATTTAATCTTTAGACCTTATAAAAGAGATGGCTAACATTTTTCTGTAATAGCATAGCCAAAATAAGAACTTAAATAATAATCTCATAGCTAGATTCACTTCGCCATCAGCGAAGTATACAGTAAGTAGAAAAAACCTCCCTTTCAGACCAAAGGGAAAGAAAGTTTTAAAGTGAGAATATAATTTTCCTCATGGGCATTGTCTACCTTAGAAAAACTACTACAGAACATGCCTGTGACTATAGACTTGTAGTTCAGGCCACCGAAGATTAGAGATGGGACATGGGCACTCCCTTGACTTGCATCCTCTGGTCTGCTTTAACACAAACCAGGAGGAAAACAAAGCTCGGCATCAGAAGCAATGGGTGGCAGGCCTATTAATGGCTGATCTGTACAGTGATCTGCCCTCAAGGAGACCCAACAGGCCAGTCCACTGCAGTGGCTTTCAATGTGGTAAGCCTGGGCTTCAGCAGAAGTCAGCTTGTGAAGAGCCCTGGCAGCTCTGCCAAGAGTTGGATCACTGGAAATGGACCTGCCTTGGAGTTGAAGGATGCCCAGGTCAGAGCCACAGATCTTATTGGCTCTAAGCTGAAAAGTCCTTCACTCAGCCCAACTTCCAAAGTGACCACTGCAGCTGAGGGGACAGCCAAGTAGGGTCAGCAACATTGCAGGCAGAACTGTAAATTTCTTGTTAGTGATGCCACCTGCCTTTACCTGGCCAGCTCTCCTCCCAGGCCAGCCAAGTAATGAAAGTCAACAGAGTGCCTTCCCCTAGGATATACCCCATGTGAAGAGATAGATAGGTCTGGGCCTCTTAACTTACAAGGCCTAAAGCCCAACAGATTATTATCAAGCCCCTTCTATCAGGTTCTATTTGCCTCTAAATCAGAAAACTTAATTGTAGCTTAGACAGCACCTTTCTTAGCTCCTCTAATAATGACTCTGTCCTTTGTTCTAGACCCTGTCTAGCGCACTTGGGCCCCATTCCTTTGTAATCATAACCTCTACCACCAATGGCTCTATTCCCAACCTGTGTGTACTGATGATCCTCTTCCCCACTTAATGCTGTATAATTGTTCAAACCTGGTAAATGCCACTCTTAGGATCATTGGTTACTATCCTCACTCTGTCTTTTATGACCTTGTCTAAATATGATCAGAGTCGGCAAACTTGGAAGGCTTCCATAGCCTTGGCAACTCATGACGACAGCCTAGGGTGGTTACTGGCGCCATAAACTAGAGTGTCAATTTGTTGGGTCAACAACAGGAGCCACTGTGCACTTGCTCCTCATGTGGGATCTCTGTCCTTAATGTGCTGTACATTTTTATTTAATGCTATAACTAGTACTCAAACAGTATGTTTCACTTTGTGTTTCTATGTGGGTGCAAACTGTTGAAATCTTTATACTAAATTGATCTTCTGTATATAAAGAGAATTGGAAATGAATCTAGATGCAAATGGAAAGGGAGAGGGAGCGGGAGAGGGGAGGGTTGCGGGTGGGAGTGAAGTTATGGGAGGGGGAAGCCATTGTAATCCATAAGCTGTACACTGGAAATTTATATTCATTAAATAAAAGTTAAAAAAAATGGTAAAAAAAATATGTCAATTCCACCCAAATTCATCTGTGGATTAAATGCATCTCACATCTCAGTATCTGGATTTGAGACCCAGCTTCACTGCAGATTACAGCTGGATGCTAAGGAGCTCCCTGGAGGCAGCAGATGCTGGCTTTAGTAGTTGGGAGCTGGATTCATGTGGGAGAAGAGGACTGAGTTTCCAGCTTCTGGTTTAGGCCAGGGCCAGCCCTCACTGTCGCAGGCATTTAGGGTGTTACTCAGTGAATTGGAGTACTCTTTCTCTCTCTTTTTCTCTCCCTCTCCCTCTCAAATAAGGTAGTACATATTTTAATTAAAAAAGAAATAGGCAAAGGACTTGAACAATCAAATGTATGAAACAATTCTCAATATCCATTGTAACCAGAAAATGGCAGATTAAGACCATAATAAAATTCCACTTTAAAATAAATATAATATGTAAAATTAAACCATGGACAACATCAAGCGTTGGCATGATGTGTAGTTATCAACATCTCATAATGCTCATAAAAAACTACTGTCAAGCAATTTTACTCATAAATATTTACCCCAAGGAAAGAAAACATTACTAAAAATAGACTTACAGGTAACTCCAAATCAACAAGAACCTAGTGATCCTTCTGGAAGGGAATGTATAAACAAATTGACATCAGTTTTATACAAAGATACACACAATATGGATGAATCTCAAAAACACACTAAGAAAAGTATGCCAGAAATGAAGTAATACATACAGGGTGAGTCCATTTATTTGATGTTGGTGTCTATTGGCTGTACTGAGCTAAGATGACAGAAATAAGACAAATGGCTAAGGATTGGTAGAGCTCTTAGACAACCATTTTGAATGATGAAAAGGCTCATAATGCTATACATTATAATGTGTCCAGGCAATTGTATATAAGTTACACTTCAATAAAGTTGACACAAATCTATAAAATGGAACATTCTGTTTTAGAGTATCAGTCTTTGATTTTTGAGATAATTCATGAGCATTGAGCTCATCCTATTCTACAATGAGCTTCAGTTATGCTACTATAAGTTATTAAAAGCATTCATAGGGGTGGGCGCCGTGGCTCACTTGGTTAATCCTCCACCTGCAGTGCCAGTGTCCCATATGGGCACTGGTTTCTAGTCCCAGTTGCTCCTCTTCCAGTCCAGCTCTCTGCTTTGGCCCAGGAAGGCAGTGGAGGATGGCCCAGGTGCTTGGGCCCCTGTACCCACATGGGAGACCCAGAAGAATCTTCTGGCTCATGGCTTTGGATCGGTGTAGCTCCATCCATGGTGGCCATTTGGGCAGTGAACAAACAAAAGAAAGACCTTTTTCTCTGTCTCTCTCTCACTAACTCTGTCAAGTAAATAAATTTTAAAAAAAATTTAAAAAGCATTCATAATATTTGGGTAATACTGTGTTTTTCAAAACTGCTAGAATTAATAGATGTGGTTAAACTCAAGTTTCTTGACATGTAACTGACATTTGAGAAACAAGAAATTCTTGTAACTGGCTAAAGGGGACACAAACAAAAGGTCACAGGAAATGAAATATTCTGCCAAATAGCATTAAGAAATTTGGGAAAGTATGGCAGGTTTTGGAATATATCACTCATTTATCAGCAAGTGGTTATTTAGCACAAATAATATAGACATTTTAGCTTAAAAAGGCCAAAGCCTATACTTGAGAAACACATAGTTTAATATAGAAAAGATGTATTCAATAAAGATTTTTAAATTAGAAATAAAATTACACATGAGTGAATATTGCATCAGTTAAAAGGACATACATAACACTGGAAATCATAGTCTTTTGCTATTTCTGCCAAAGTATCACAAGAATAACTATGACAGAGCCTGGCAGACACATGGATGCAGTAAAAAAGTAATAGGTGATGTTACTGAAACAAACAAGACTTGTCTATATCAGGAAAGGAATATCTACATACTCAAGTTATCTATCTGTGTCTTTCCAGAAAAGACAAATTATTTTATATTACATATTATAATATGTATGATTTATTCCAGAAAAGACAGATTTCAAAGAGAGCAATCTTTTATTTCTGCAACACTACACAATACTATATCTACCAATTTTTGAGTCCATAAATTTTGACATTGCTGATGTGTTTCACTTGTTGTCACATTAATTTATGTTATAAATTAATATTTCCACAAGCAAAAGGAAGATACATTCCTCTCTTAACCTCATTTATACTGTATTAAATTTTTCATATTTAGCCTTAGAGCACACAAAAATGGGTGAAGATCTTGTGTTAACTGTAAATTGATTCCAATAATGGAATTCTCTTTCTGCATTCCTTCTTTGGGTTTAGAATTTACACCTTCTTCCATTTAGGGATTATTATCCTACCACTTTATTATGGCCGCATATACACAGTGAACTTATTTAAATGCACAGAAATTAGATAGGTGCTTCATAACATGGGAAACCCAAAATCAATAAGCATATGGATCTTAAGCAATACAAATATTAAAGGAAATGCCAAACAAAACCATAATCACTTGTAAACCCCAAATCACCTAATTCCCTCATTTCACAAAATGAAGAAAAAATATCATGTGCACAGAGCTACAGACTAAATTACCAATTGAAGCCTGAAACACTAATCTGGTTTCTGTCCAATCATGATTCTCTCTAGCCATGTTGACTTTCTTGTTGTCTTAATAGAAGAAGAATATATGTAAGTCATCAATGCATGCACCAAAAGAAAGCAATAGACTTGGCCCAAATATGTGCTGACATATTACAAATAAATAAACTTGTGAGAGATACTATATAGGATCCTTCATGCCTACAGCTCCATGCCCTCATCACTCGAATGTTCTCTTTGATTTACTTCTCACTGAAACCCTTGGCCAGCAACTAGAACAGTGTCTTTTGACTTGCAAAAGTCTAACAATTTGCTCTGGTTGATACATATAGAGTTGGACAGTGAGAGAGAGACAAACAGAAAGGTCTTCCTTCCATTGGTTCACTCCCCAAATGGCCGCTATGGCTGACGCTGCACCAAACCGAAGCCAGGAGCCAGGTGCTTCCTCCTGGTCTCCCATGCAGGTGCAGGGGCCCAAACACTTGGGCCATCCTCCACTGCCTTCCCAGGCCACAGCAGAGAGCTGGACTGGAAGAGGAGCAACCGAGACTAGAACCTGGCACCCATATGGGATGCATTTTGACAAAACCTAGCATTTCCAAATATTCCCGTTTGCAGACACCAGCATTAGTTCAAGGCATACATCAAAGACTTGGGAAAACATTCAGAATTCAGGAGAGAAAAATAATGTTGGTATACCAGAGAAACTAGCTAAGTTATAATTGAAAGACATAATCGATAAAGGTAATAAGGAAGAGTTCAATTAGGATAAAATAAGCAAAAACCTTAAAGAAAACAAGTAATGCCCTATAAGGTTGAGCAAAGGCTTCATTGAGTATGTTGGACATCAACAAGAATTTCATCGTATTCAACTTTCTCAGAAGTGTTTTTACCTATTCTGTGGTTTGCTTTCTCTCTTCTTGTAAATTTATTTTTCTTTTTTAACGAATACATTTCATGTCCTCTTCCTTTGATAAATTCTGTTAGATCAAAAAGTATGGCGAACAATGTCATCAAACTTTTCCCTTGTGTTTTTTAAGTGAGAATTTTATGCTTGTAGCTCTATATTGTAGTAGTATATTTTGAGTTAACTTTGTGCATAGTATGAGATAAAGTTACAACTTCTCATTTTCATCTTTTATTTTGATATATTCAAAAAATACAGAAAAACATTTTAAAGAGTTTAATGAATTTACATATATTTTATTTTTAAGCATTTTATCACATGAGCTTCATATGTAAACATTACACAAGCACACACATATGTTTTTGAAAGCAGGATAGGTTGCATTAATATCACATAATATGAATTTATGACAGAGAGATTAAAAATCAGGAAGAAAAGGGTATATTTGTTGGTAAATGGGATAATTTATTGGCAACAACGTTTACAAATATCTATACACCAAATAATAAAGTACAGCCCAGCATATTTGTGCAAACTTATGCAAATGAAAGAAAATATGTGGTATGTATCTTTTTGTGTCTGGCTCACTTCATTTAGTATAAAATCTTCAATTCCACTCATTTTATTGTAAATGTCAGTATTTCATTCCTTTTATAGCTGAGTAGTATTCCATTGTGTATACATATCACATTTTCTTATTCATTTATCCATTGATGAATATATAATTTTATTATATATCTTTAATATCACGAAAAGTGCAGCAATGAATATGGGAATGCAGGTATCCTTTGCAACAGTTGGCTTCATTTCTTTTGAATATATTCCCAGAAGTGGGATAGCTGGATCATATGGTAGATATATTTTTAGTTTCTTGGGTAACCTCCCTACTGTTTTCCATAAAGGCTGTACTTTTTTGCATTCTTATCAGTTGTGTATTGTGGTACCATCTTCTTCATATTTCCAGCAGCAATCGCTATTTTTGACTTTTTAACAATAGCCATTCAATATATAATTGTGGCTTTTATTGTCATTTCTCTGATGGTTAATGATACTAAACATTTCTTCAAGTGTTTTTGGGTATTGGTATTTCTTCTTTGGAAAAAATGTCTGTCCATAGCATTTGACCATAACTTAATTAATTATTTTGCTTGGTTGCTGTACTTCTTGATCTTCTATATATTCTGCATTTTTTTTTACCTAGAAGCCTTTTATGTAAGGTATACACATTTCATGCATTTCTTATATACAAATTCAGGAACATTGTGATTCTTTTTCACCTTACCTTCCCACTCACCTGTACTCCCACACTTCTTTGTCCACCCTCTCCTATTCACATTCTTATTTTTAACTAAGATCTATTTTAAATTAACTTTATACACTTAAGATTAACCCTACACTAAGTAGAAAGCTCAACAAATAGTTTGAAAGTTCCTCAACAGTCAAGACAAAGGCTGTTCAAAGTCATTAAATCTCAAAGTATCAATTTCATGTCTATAGATTACATTTTAGGTACTATATTAGTTAACGCAGATCAGGGAGAACATATGGTATTTTTCTTTTGGGGACTGGCTTATTTCACTAAGTATAGATAGTATTTTCCAGTTGTATCCATTTTGTTGCAAACAACAGGGTTTTATTTTTTACCACTGTGTACTATTCCATGGTGTACATATACCATAATTTCATTATCCAGTCTCCAATTGAAGGACATCTGGGTTGATTTCACAATTTAGCTATTATGAATTGAGCTGCAGTAAACATGGGGGTACAGATAGCTCTTTTATATGTTGATTTCATTTCCTTTGAGTAAATTCCTAGGAGTGGGAAGACTGGGTCATGTGGTAAACCTATATCCAGATTTCTCTATATTGTCTTCCACAAAGGCAGAACCAGTTTATAGTCCCACCAACAGTGGATTAGGGTACTTTTCCCTACATCCTTGCCACCATTTGTGGATTGCTAATTTCTGTATGAAAGCCATTTTAATGGTAGTGAGGTGAAACCTCATTGGAGCTTTGATTCATGTTTCCCTGATGGCTAGTGATCCTGAGCATCTTTTCAAGTGTCTGTTGCCCATTTGGATTTCCTCTTTTGAAAAATTCCTGTTCAAGTCCTTTGCCCATTTCTTGACTGGATTGTTCATTTTGATGTTGCTGAGTTTCTTGAGCTCTCTATAAATTTTGGTTATTAATGCTTTATCAGTTGCATAGTTTGCAAATATTTTCTCCCATTCTGTTGGTTGCCTCTTCACTGTGCTCAGTGTTTTTTTGCAGTGCAGAAGAAAAAAACAACTGTGTTTTTGTCAGTACCAGGCTGCTTTGATGATAACTGACCTGTAGTATATCTTGAAATCTGGTATTTTCATGCCTCTGACTTTGTATTTGTTGTATAAGATTGCTTTAGCTATTTGGAATCTTCTGTGCTTCAATATTAGTTTCAGCATTGTTTTTTTTTTCCAGATCTGAGAAGAATGTCATGGGTATTTTGATTGGCATTGCATTGAATCTGTAAATTGCTTTCAGTAGTATGGACATTTGGATATTGATTATTCCAATTCATGAACATGGAAGACTTTTCCATTTTTGTTTATTCTATTTCTTTCTTTAATGTTTTTTAATTTTCATCATGGAGATATCTGATATTCTTGGTTGAATTTATTCCAAGGTATTTAACATTTTTGTAGCTATTGTGAATGGGATTGATCTTAGAAATTCTTTCTCAGCCATGGCATTGGCTGTGTATACAAATACTATTAATTTCTATGTGTTAATTTTATATGCTGAAACTTTACCAAACTCTTTTATGAGTTCCAGTTGTCTCTTGATGGAGTCCTTTGCACCCCCTATATATAGAATCATGTCACCTGCAAACAGGAATGCTTTGAATTCCTCCTTCCCAATTTGTAGCCCTTTGATTTCTTTTTCTTGTCTAATGCCTCTGGCTAAAACTTCCAGAACTATATTGAATAGCAAAGGTGAGAGTGGGCATCCATATCAGTTCCAGATTTTAGTGGGAATTCTTCAATATTCTCCCTATTCAATAAGATACTGGCCATGGGTTTGTCATAAATTGCCATATTATATTGAGGAATGTCCATTCTATACCCAATTTGCTTAAGGTTTTCATCATGAAAGGATGTTGAATTTTATCAAATGTGTCTCTGAATCTATTGAGAGAATCATGTTTCTTTTTCCCTTCAGTCTGTTAATGTGATGTATCATATTGATTAATTTGTGAATGTTGGATCACCCCTGCATCCCAGGGATAAATCCCACTTGGTCTGGGTGAATAATCTTTCTGATGTGTTGTAGGATTTGATTGACTAGTATTTTGTTGAGCATTTTTGCATCTATGTTTATCAGGGAAACTGGTTTACAGTTCTTTTTCTCTGTTTTACCTTTTTCTGGTTTAGGAATTAAAGTGATGCTGGCTCCGTAGAAGGAGTTTTTCAGGATTCCTTCCCTTTCAAATGTTTTGAGTAGCTTGAGAAGAATTAGAGTTAATTCTTTTTTAAATGTCTAGTAGAAATCTGCAGTGAAGCCATCCAGTCCTTTGCTTTCTTTATGTTGGGATGGTCTTTGTAACTGACTCAATGATTATTGGTTTGTTTAGTTCTTCTATGTCTTCATGGCTCAATTTTGGTAGCCTGTATGTGTCCAGAAATCTATCCATTTCTGCTAGGTTTCTCTAATGTCTGATGATTATTTTTAATCCCGTGGTATCACGATGTATGAGTCTAAGAATTTGATTTGGGTTATTACATATTTGGCATTTAGTTTATTAGAATATTTTTTGCCAATTTCCTCCTATTATTAAACGATGGGTATTGAAGTTTCCTACAAATATTGTTGTGGTCAGTTTCTTCCTTCAATTATATCATTGTGTTTTGTATATTGTGTGTATTTTGCATATTTTGTAATACTGATGTTTATTGTACAAATGTTTTTATTAGTTATATTATTAACTAGTTGGCCCATTTAAAACAATGTCCCTTTTGTCTATTATCAAGTTTAAAAATTTTGGTTTATTCATTTGAGAGAAAAAGTGTTTCCATCACCTGGTTTACTCACCAAATTTCTGGAATTGCTGGGGGGCTGATGCCAGGAGCAAATATCTCAATCCAGAGTTTCTACAAGGGTGGGAGGAACTCCATGACCTGAGCTGTCAACATTGCCTCACAATGTCTGCATTAGCAGAAAACCAATATCAGAAACTGGGACCTGGGGTAAAACTCAGGTGTGCAGTCACAGGACATGGACATCCTAACATCTTAACCACTAGGTCAAACAGCCACTCCTCATGTCACTGTTTTTTTTTTTTTAAAAATTATTTATTTATTTATTTTATTTGAAAGTCAGAGTTACAGAGAGAGAGGAGAGGCAGAGAGAGAGAGATAGGTCTTCCATCTGATGGTTCACTCCCCAATTGGCTGCAATGGCCAGACCTGTGTTGATCTGAAGCCAGGAGCCAGGAGCTTCATCTGGGTCTCCCATGTGGGTGCAGGGGCCCAAGCACTAGGGCCATCTTCTATTGCTTTCCCAGGCCATAGCAGAGAGCTGGATCAGAAGGGGAGTAGCAGGGACTAGAATCGGCACCCATATGGGATGCCAGCACTTCAAGCCTGGGCGTTAACACACTGTGCCACAGCACCGGCCCTATGTCACTGTTTTTGACATAAAAGTTATACCAATGTACATTAAATTTATCAGTTTCACTTGAATAACAAATTAAAAGATCTGTGCTTCTTTATGACTCTTCCTTCCATCACTTTATGTTACTGATTAGAGCTTTATCCATTATAAACATATTAAAATAGGTTTCTGCTTATTTGTATGAATTTATATTTCAATACTTGAAAGAAAAAAAGATAAAGTGATGCATTAAAGTTTCCAAAGTATATACTTTACCCATGGCTATATATTTGGCCTTTAGTGGATGCCTTTCTAACTTTATATTGTATTGAGTTACTGTCCGGCATCCTTTCATTCAACCTTTCTAACTCCCTTTGACATTTCTTGTATGGCAATTCCAGTGCTAATTAGTTGTTTTGACTTTGTTTATCTGAGATCATCTCAATAACTCCACCTTCATTTAAAAATATTATTTTATTTATATGAGAGGCAAGCAGGTGACTGAAACAGAGACAGAGATCTTCCATCCACTGGTTCACTCTACAAATGCCTGTAACAGCTGGTGTGGGGCCAAGCCAGTCAAGAGGAGGGATTCAATCCTGTTCTGCCACATGAATGCAGGGACTCAACTACCTGCACCATAAACTGCTGCCTGCTAGGGAGTGTATTCACAGGAAGCTGGAATTGAGAGCAGATTCAAGACTCAAAGCTAAACACTCTGACATAGTTGTCCCAAATGGAGTTTTAACTACTACTCCAAGTGCCTGCCCATTTCTTCATTATTGAAGGATATTTTTGTGTACTATTAAGCTCAAGAATTTATATTTGGTTTCTTAGTTTATAATTTGCATATCTTAGTTATTTCTTATTTTATTCATATATTACTTTCCTGATTTCTTGGTACTTTGCTCAGTTTTCACTTTTGCATTTGGCAAATTGTGTGTCATCAAGACAGTTGTTTTAAAGTCTTTGCTACAAAGCCATCAGCCTCTATTTCTTCAGAAATGGTTTCTCAAATCTGTTTTCATCCTTATACTGATGTATAAGTTAACATTTTTAATATTACTTAACACTGGTATGTAATAACTTTGGAATATTTTGTCTTTTATACTAGTTGGTCTGACAGGTTTTATGTTTACAACATTTAAAAGTATCAAACACTTGAGACAATCAAATTTACTTAAAATCCTGAAAAAATGAGAATATGGAGTTAATATTCAGAGAAGCATTTTTATAATCCAAATTACCAAATGTATGTTTTTGAGAGTTTTCTCCAAAATATACTCTGTTGTATTTTTAATATATATTTTTAGGAGATACCAATTTTAGCATTTCCCATATTTACTTGTTTTGTAGATGTTATATGCATACATGTACACACCCCTTGAAATATGAATTTAATATCACATAACCTGGAATTCTCTGTATCAGTCAACTAGTTGTTTCTCTGATTTCCTATGCAGGTACAGCCACAAGAAGCTCATTGCTTCTCATTTTAGAAACATGAACAGGGGCCAGCACTGTGGCTCACTTGGTTGATTTTCTGCATGCAGTGCTGGCATCCCATATGGACGCTGGGTTGTAGTCTCTGTTGCTCCTCTTCTCATCCAGCTCTCTGCTGTGGCCTGGGAGGGCAGTGGAGGATGGCTCAAGTGCTTGGGCCCCTGCACCTGCATGGGAGACCAGGAGGAGATGCCTGGCTCCTGGCTTTGGATGGGTGCAGCACCAGCCTTGGCAGCCATTTGGGGAGTGAACCAATGAAGGGAAGATCTTTCTCTCTGTCTCTCTCTCTCACTGTCTAACTCTACCAGTCAAAAAAAAAAAAAAAAAAAAAAGAAAGAAACATAAACAGACTAAGCCTGAGTTTCAGCCCTGATTCTTTAATAAAATATATAGAGAGTTTTTATCAGTAGATATCATTATGAAGAATATTTTTTTTTATTTTTTATTTTTTTTAACTTTTATTTAATGAATATAAATTTCCAGTGTACAGCTTATGGATTACAATGGCTTCCCCCTCCCATAACTTCACTCCCACCCGCAACACTCCCCTCTCCCGCTCCCTCTCCCCTTCCATTTGCATCAAGATTCATTTTCAATTCTCTTTATATACAGAAGATCAATTTAGTATAAAGATTTCAATAGTTTGCACCCACATAGAAACACAAAGTGAAACATACTGTTTGAGTACTAGTTATAGCATTAAATCACAATGTACAGCACATTAAGGACAGAGATCCCACATGAGGAGCAAGTGCACAGTGGCTCCTGTTGTTGACCCAACAAATTGACACTCTAGTTTATGGCGCCAGTAACCACCCTAGGCTGTCGTCATGAGTTGCCAAGGCTATGGAAGCCTTCCAAGTTTGCCAACTCTGCTCATATTTAGACAAGGTCATAAAAGACAGAGTGAGGATAGTAACCAATGATCCTAAGAGTGGCATTTACCAGGTTTGAACAATTATACAGCATTAAGTGGGGAAGAGGACCATCAGTACACACAGGTTGGGAGTAGAGCCATTGGTGTTAGAGTAGAGGTTATGATTACAAAGGAATGAGGCCCAAGTGCGCTAGACAGGGTCTAGAACAAAGGACAGAGTCATTATTAGAGGAGCTAAGAAAGGTGCTGTCTAAGCTACAATTAAGTTTTCTGATTGAGAGGCAAATAGAACCTGATAGAAGGGGCTTGATAATAATCTGGTGGGCTTTAGGCCTTGTAAATTCAGAGGCCCAGACCTATCTATCTCTTCACATGGGGTATATCCTAAGGGAGGTGTGAACCTCCTAGGGGAAGGCACTCTGTTGACTTTCATTACTTGGCTGGCCTGGGAGGAGAGCTGGCCAGGTAAAGGCAGGGGGCATCTCTAACAAGAAATTTACAGTTCTGCCTGCAATGTTGCTGACCCTACTTGGCTGTCCCCTCAGCTGCAGTGGTCACTTTGGAAGTTGGGCTGAGTGAAGGACTTTTCAGCTTAGAGCCAATAAGATCTGTGGCTCTGACCTGGGCATCCTTCGACTCCAGGGCAGGTCCATTTCCAGTGATCCAACTCTTGGCAGAGCTGCCAGGGCTCTTCACAAGCTGACTTCTGCTGAAGCCCAGGCTTACCACATTGAAAGCCACTGCAGTGGACTGGCCTGTTGGGTCTCCTTGAGGGCAGATCACTGTACAGATCAGCCATTAAGAGGCCATTATGAAGAATATTTGTCAATATCCCCAAGCAGAGATGTGCTCAACTTCCTCCTCCTCAATGTGCCCCATACCTGACCCCTAATCATCCTTCCAGGCTGGTTCCTTCTCTTACATCACTGACCACCCTCGCCCCAGGGATCCCTGATACCTGAGTTCAGGAACTGAACTTGAGCTGCTGTAAGGGAGCGCCTGCACTGTTGGTCATCCTTGCAGTATTGCCTCACCCTCATAGGCTCTGTGAAGTTAGAGTTCATTTTTTTGCAAGCACTGCAGAAAAACTTAAAAAATCCTTTCTAACTGTCATGCAGTCTGACAATTCTTCCTACTCCATATTCCAGTCACATCTAAGGAATAGCTATAACCATGTCACACTACAGGACTCCAATCTGTTAAGCAAATCAATGAGCAGGGGGAAGACTTAGGAGACAGAATGAAACAAATAAGTAACAGCATCTACGGTAGGTAAGCATCTTTAATAAAAAAACATTATTTTATTTTTCAGAAAGTGACAGAAATGTAGTGCCACAGCTTCTCTCCCTATGGATTTAGCTCTAGCTGAGTGTGAGTTGCTAATCAGCATGGATTAATCAGAAGAGAGGTGCCCATTCACCAGCATCTGAGATGGCTCCTGAATCATGGTTCACAAGAAAGGGTCTTCTGGTAGAAGTCTGACAAAGGCTTCCATGTTAATATTCATCAGAAAATGGGTAATTTGGATGTCCAGTAGCACTAAAATTAGAATAATATATACTATAAACTCAATAAATACATTTCTAGTATAATAATGAAGTGATTTCTGTGAGATTATTATTAAAGTTAATAGTTTCATTTTTGTAAAATCATAAAATCTGTCATATTCATGTGCATACCTTTATAGTACATATCTTTAATCACATAACTTTTTAAATCATAATCCTTCACCTGGAATTAACATATAGAACACACAGAATAAAAAATTTAATCACATTTCTCTCCTTTAGCTGCATCTTTCAACAATGCAAAGTGATACTCATTGCTTTCTTACATCAAATACTCAAGAAGGAAAGCAAAAATAATAGGGAGAGAGAAGGAGAGGGAAATTGGGAGGGAAGAAGGGAACATTGTTATATACTTAGAAATGTATATATGAGCATATTGAATCTCTTTGTATTAATATTACATTAAAATAAAAACCTAAAGTGTCTAAAAAAAGCACATTTTCAAGCAAAATCTAATTTACTTTGTTTTGAAAATAGACACATTCAGATGCTATTCAATACAAAAAAAATATCAGGGATATAGATTACTGTTAGCAATTTAACATCCCTTTTAGTAATTCTTTCATTGTTTGCTCACTGCCCATCAGATATGACATAGTGTATTAGATTAGGAACTGGAAAGAATGCTGTTGATAAGACAGAGTTCCATGTCCAGAGTTTCCTGCATAATTTACATATATCTATATTTTAGTGACTACAGAAAACACAATGTGTTAAAAATGAATACTTATTAGAGTATTTAATAGAGAATAGGAATTTTTCAGCTTGCCACTCCCTTTGTCTCTGCATTTTGTTCCTACTTCATTCTTCATTTTCCCTAATACTAATAAAAACCATAAAAATCATAACATATGTGCCATTTTGAGTACATTCAATTTTGCATTATATTAATTTCTTCCTTTATCTTAATTATTACATTTATTAATATTACAAATTAAAAGTCTCACAGGTGTATATTCTTTGCTACCCTCAAATATAATATTTTTGTCAGATTCTAAAATCTTGCAGCAAGAAGAAGAATAAAGATCTCTTCTTTAGTGCAAATTCCCTCCTGTTATTGTTTTTCAGCATACATCCCCAGTCCTTGATTTTAAATGTGCCTTTAAGACTTCATTATCTGGGTTGAGAGGACCATATTTTAGAAAATCACAATGAAATATTTCTAAATGTTTCATTTAAACATTTAAAATATTTGGCCAGCTTTTTTCAGTACAGACGCCATGATTGGTTCTTTAAGAAAAATGCAGTAAAAAGAAAGGGAGGAATTCCAAACTCTTAAAGAAATTAAGTTGAAAGGATTTACTGAAGAATTCCATATGGAGGTGATAATAATTTCTATTTAGAACCAGAGATTATCCACATTGGTGATCAGCACAGTGCATGGTGAATAGTGACTAATATGCTTTTATATATTCATCCTCAGAATATAAATTGAGGCAACATTTTTACCAAGGTTATCAATACTTACAAATCAGCAGTAATATATCGAACATTTCTGTTCAGGCCATCTAGGACCTTCATGTCATCTGGAGGCAATGTGAATTCAAATATCTATTAGAGAAATAGGAAAAGTTTATTATTTTCATTTGTCAATCTGGAAAATCACAGTAAGTTATATCAAATAGTACAAAGAGAATACTTAAAATATCTGAGAAGTTTCCAAACATTTTGAGATATCATATCAAACAAAAGATTTAAATCATCTGTAAATACTGAATGAAAAATAAATACACATATACAGCCAACTCTTTTGACTAGGTGACAAAAAAATACATTGGAAAAAGATAGCCTTTTCAATAATGATACCAGAAAAACTGGATATATACATGTGGAGAAATGGAATTAGATACCTACCTCTCATTGTATCCCAAAAACCAACTCAAGATGGATCAAATACTTAAATGTAAGACCTAAAGCTATGAAGTTGCTAGAAGAAAACCCTGGACAAACATTTCAAGACACCGGTGTAAGTGATAACTTTTTGGATAAGACTCCAGAAGTGCAGGCAACACAAACAAAACCAAATAAGGGGATTATATCAAACTCAGAAACTTCTGCACAGCAAAGGACAAAATCAATAGATTAAAGAGACAACTGACAGGATGAGAGAAAATTCACAGTAACTTATCTGACAAAGGATTAATATCAAGAATATCAGTACTGTAAAACTCAACAACAAGAAGGCCAATCCAGTTAAGAAATGGGCAAAGTATCTGACCAGACGTTTCTCAAAAGAAGAAATAAAAAATAACTAACAAATATGCGGAAAGTGCCCAGCATCAGTAGCCATCAGGGAAATGAAAATTGAAACCACAATGAAAAATCACCTCATCCTTTCAGAATGGTTATTATCAAAAAGAGAATAACAAGCCGGCGCCGCGGCTCAATAGGCTAATCCTCCGCCTTGCGGCGCCGGCACACCGGCTTCTAGTCCCGGTCGGGGCACCGATCATGTCCCGGTTGCCCCTCTTCCAGGCCAGCTCTCTGCTGTAGCCAGGGAGTGCAGTGGAGGATGGCCCAAGTCCTTGGGCCCTGCACCCCATGGGAGACCAGGAGAAGCACCTGGCTCCTGCCATCGGATCAGCGTGGTGTGCCGGCTGCAGCACGCCTACCGTGGCGGCCATTGGAGGGTGAACCAATGGCAAAAAGGAAGACCTTTCTCTCTGTCTCTCTCTCTCTCTCACTGTCCACTCTGCCTGCCCAAAAAAAAAAAAAAAGAGAGAGAGAGAGAGAATAACAAGTGCTGATAAGTACAGAAAGAGGAACTTTTATACACTTTGACAGAATGTAAATGTGTGCAGTCACTGTGGAAAAGAGTATGGAGATTTCTTTAAAAATTAAAAATTTAATTGCCATGTGATCCAGCAATCCCACTACAGGGTATATATCCAAAATACATATACTGATTACCTCAAAGAGATACCTGATCCATCGTATTTATAGCAACACTATTCACAATAGCCAGTAGCCAAGACATGGAATTAACCAAGGTGCTCATCATCAGATAAACGGATAAACAAAATGTGGTAAATATATTCAATGGAATACTACTCAGCATTAAAAAAGGGTGAAATTTTGTCATTTGCAGAAAAATGGATAGAACTCAAGGACATCATGTTGAATGAAATATGTCAGACACAGAACAATGAACACCACATGTTCTCCTATATGTGTGGGAGCTAAATTTTCTTTAAAAATTCTGAACACAGAGTGTTAATTGTTAGAAACCAGAAGAAGTAGGAGGGATAAAAGGAGCTTGGATTAAAGAATAGGGAAAGCTGGATGTGATTCAGTAATTGTGACAAATGTACCAGAATGAGATGTAAATAGAGAAAATGGGTGAGAGGCTATGAGAACTCATTGTATTACTACCTAATGATTTTTACTTGGAAGATATTTTAAAAATGCATTACTAGATATAATTTATTCAAATTATGCAACACTGCTGATAAAAGGAAGTCTCAAAACCATTTGGAGAACAAAAAAGGCTAACATTATTTAAAAATGATAGGGCCATGTACTTACAAGACTTAGAAGAATCTAAAGGTAAACTTTGGGCCAGCGCCATGGTTCAACAGGCTAATCCTCCACTTAGGGGCGCCAGCACACCAGGTTCTAGTCCCAGTCGGGGCACCGGATTCTGTTCCGGTTGCCCCTCTTACAGGCCAGCTCTCTGCTGTGGCCTGGGAGTGCAGTGGAGGATGGCCCAAGTGCTTGGGCCCTGCACCCCATGGGAGACCAGGAGAAGCACCTGGCTCCTGCCTTCGGATCAGTGCAGTGTGCCGGCCATTGGAGGGTGAACCAATGGCAAAGGAAGACCTTTCTCTCTGTCTCTCTCTCTCACTGTCCACTCTGCCTGTCAAAAATAAAATAAAAACATAAAAACATAAAAAAGGTAAACTTTGAAATATATTAAATAATTCAGTAAAGTTAGTTGATACAGTTGAATTTTGTTATCCCATCAATGAAGAATTAGAATAAGAAAAAGTCCTTTCAACTGAACTTAAGACAAGAGTTTCCCATATATAATGTTACTGTATTAAAAGGGCACAGGAACTTGCTTAAAGTGGATCTCACTGTCTGTATTAGAGGTACCCTAAACATCAAAGTGATGAATAAAATTCGCTAATGTATGGACTACTTATATGAATAAATAGTAATACCCCAAAATAATGATAGGGAAAGAATTTAGAAGTTTCCAATGCAATAATTGATGAACTCAGATGATAAGTTTTCATTGTATAATTCTTTGAACTTTCCAGTACATTTGAAAATTCTCAAAACAGAAGGGAAACTATCAAAGGACTATCAAAATTTTATTCTCTCTGGTTAAACCTGACAAAATACAGGCAAATGCCTTAATGGAGAAAATTATCAAATTTATTGAAATATACTAAAAGACCACCTAAATTACTGGAACTTTGCATACAGTAAACCTCAGCATTGTGAAGAAGTCAGTCCTCAGGATACGCATTGTGCACAGCAGTGAGAAGGCCCTTGGGACACCCCCACCTCCTATCAGAAAGATGCAGTTCTTGTTCCAGTGCTAATTCAAATGCCAACTTCCTGCTAATTCACAACCTGGAAAGCAATAAGTGATAGCCCAATTATTTGTGTCTCAGTCAGTCACATGGGAGATCAGGACTGAGTTCTAGGCTGCTGGCTTGGGCTGTCCCAGCTCAGGCCATCATGGGCATTTGTGAAGGTAATCAGTGGTTAGAAGATATTCTCTCTCTCTCTCTCTCTCTCTCTCTCTCTCATTCTCTCCCTCCCTCCCTCCCTCCCTTCCTCCTTCCCTCCCTCCCCTCTCCCATCTTCCCTCTCTGCTTTTCAAGTATAAAATAAAGTTGACAATTCAAAAAAAGAAAAATATTTTAAAAACCACTTCTCTCAAAACTAATAGTTCAATGCAATATCAAGCAATGTGGTAAAGACTTACTCTATGAGGATGTTGAAAACTGATTAAAATTGTATATAATTGACAAATCAGTAAAAAATAGCCAGGACAATTTTTGTAAATATAAGAAGTTTGCAAATGTTTTACCATTCTGGAAAGCAATATTGTACTTTCCAACATAATGAAGGCACTTGAAATAAGTAAATAAATCTGTTGAAAAGAAAAGTGAAGGGGTTGACTTGTGGTACAGTGGCTTAAGCTGCCCCCTGGAGTTCTGACATCCCATATCACATATCACAGTCCTCTCTGTTCTTTTGCAATCCAGCTCCCTGCTAATGAGCCTAAGAAAGCAGCAGAAGATGGCTCAAGTACTTGGGGCCCTACCACCCATGCAGGAGACCCTGTCAGATTTTCTGACTTCTGCCCTTCAGTCTGGCCCAGGCTGGCCATTGCAGGCATCAGGGTATGAACCAGGGGATGGAAGATCTGTCTTTCCCTCTCCTCTGTCACATATTTTTAAAGAGGTGTTAAATCAGAAGTGTACTCATTCTTTTGGAAAACTATGATACTCATTTAATGTATTTATTTATAAGAGAGAGAGAGAGAGAGAGAGAGAGAGAAATCTCCTATCTGGTAGTTCAATAGCCAAGGCTCGACTAGGCAGAAGCCAGGAGCCTAGAACTCAATCTTGACTTCTTACATAGGTGGCAGGGATGCAAGTACTTGGCTCATCACTTGGAGTCTTCCAGGGTGCGCACTGATGTTAAGCTGGATCAGAAACAGAAAAAGGCATTCCTATATGGTCTGGTTGAATCCAAGCAGTGTCACAACAGTTAGACTAAATATTTCCCCTGATATTCTTTGTAAATATATATGTGCATATGTGTATGTAGAAGGAAATATAATATCACTTTCATAAGATAATGTAACAGGATATTGTCAGGTTCTCAATAGTGAAGAAGATATGACACACATCAGCCACAAACAAAGGATGGGCATTTAACTATATGAAGTGTAAAAACTTTTGATCATGGAAACATGCTATGGAGAGAATGACATCTTACAAAGAAGCACATGTGTGAAGGATACTATGTAGGATCCTTGATGCCTCCAGACCCATGATGTCATCACCTGAATGTTCTCTTTGATCCGCTTCTCAGTGAAACTCTTGGCCAGGACCACAACCCCACGTTGCAGCTGGTAGCGAAGGGCAATCAGGGCTGGACTACGCTTATGTTTTTTTGCCAAGGCACCAATGACTGGATCTTCCAGGAGAACTGGGGAGCTCTGGTCCACCCTGGGAGAAGAGGCAGAAAATCAAATTCCAAATGCTCAGCATTCAGTTTGTTAGGAGGCTTCCAAAAGAGAATAAAGGACGTACTATAGGCCAGTGCTTCTTGAAATCAACAAAATCAGTATCATCAGATCTTGCTAGAAATGCAAATACTCCACTCTTTCTGAGCCAGTGGAGTTTCTACCATAAAACTGAGTATTGTATGACCAAAAATATTTCATCAACAGCGTATTTTAGGTCTGTTTTTGTTGTTACTTTACCACTTTGGTTCTCGGTGTGATCCCAGAGCACTGTAAGCAACCAGAACAATGCCTTTGGACTTGCAGAATTCCAGCAGTTTGCTCTGGTTGAGATAGGGGTGACATTCCACCTGTACATAGCCAAAATAGAAAATGGGAAAAAAAGATAAATGAAATGCTAATTTAATATGAATGGAAATGTTGCAAGTAAAAGTAGTTGAATTGACAAAAATTTAATTTAAACTGAAAGTATAAACATCAAGTAAAAATATTTTGAAAACAATGACTAAAATATTTTGTCTCCTGGGAAGGTATAAATATGACATTCCTGAGACAAAACAACTCTGTGGATCAGATCTTGGCTGTTAAATCCCATTTTCCTTGAGGAGAGACATGATAAACACCAGATATTGGGGAAAAATGCAGAAACCACTCATTTGAGACATAGACATTCAACTGTACCTGAGAGCAAAAGTTTTACAAAAACTCATTAAAGCATCTCTGAAAGATGAAAAGATCAACTTGATATGAATCTCACTGGTAACTTTTGGATAGATATCAGCATCAAAACACATAATGAGTAAAAGCAATTATAACATTTAGAGTATATAAAAATCCATAGAAATGCTATACAGAACAGGAGATTGAGAAATAGGGAGAGAAGGAGGCAGAGAGAGATGGAAACAATTAACTCCTGCTGATGGTACTTATTATGGTAACTTCTTTATAATAAAAGGAAGTTATTAAAGTTTACCCTGTCTCATAGACATAATTATACTTGACATGACTTAAAGTGCAGAAATCTTTACAGTACAATACAAAGTAAGAAAAGTAGAAAGTGTAATTAAAATGTAAATAACTATTTACAAATCCCAATGAAATAACTAACATGAAAATCACATGAAAACTCACTTGGTATATATAAAAATTTGTTATAGAATATCACTTCCTCTGTTGAATATTATTGTCTAACAGATTACAAAAATTACAGTGAGTGAAGCAATTATTCACAGAAAAAAGACCTGGCTCTTACTAGCTTAACCAAATGAATAGAAGTAACATCACTGGTTTTGGAAAAACTTGCAGATCTGTACCATGTACTACAGTACAATTTTAGGAACACAGCATTCTAAGAACATTGTCCTCACAAAAAAGGATGTTTAAACTTAATGTAATAACACATTCAGGGGCTGGCACTATGACGTAGCAAATAAAGCCACTGCCTACCATGCCAGCATCCCATATGGGTGCTGGTTCGAGTCCTGGCTGCTCCACTTCTGATCCAGCTCCCTGTTTATGGCTTGGGAAATCAGCGAAAGATGGCCCAAATGCTTAGGCCCTGTACCCACGTGTGAGATGTGGAAGAAGGTCCTGACTCCTGGCATCGGATCACCCCAGCTCCAGTTATTGTGGCTATTTGGGGAGTGAGTCAGTGGATGGAAGACCTTTCTTTCTCTGCCTCTCCCTCTTTTTATCTGTAAATCTGCCTGTCAAATAAATAATTAAAAAAAGACAAGTATTCAAGTCTAACCTCTGATTTACAGAAAACCAGTTAATCTACTATTACAAGACAGCAATCTTTAGGAATTTTAGCAATTTTAAGAAAAAAATTTTGCTGATTCTTCCAAGTGAAAAGAGCATGAGAAAAATGCCAGAAGTCCCTGTTTGAATTACTGCTTTGTGACACTGTGAATGGAATACAATCTAGGCAACAATGCAAATTTCTAATATGGACCGGATGTTAAATGATTGGAGAGTGTAATCATTAACTTCTTTACACCCAATAATAAAACTATAACTATGTGGGACAGTATCTTCATACGCAGGAGATGCTTTCTGATGTCTGCAGGAATAAATAGAATGCTTACCTACCACATACTAACAAGAGGTTGAACAAAATATTGCTTATATGTATATAAACATACTTATATATGCCCACTTACATTGGACAAATGAAAATGTGTCAACAAGTTTGACTATAGGTGGAAAAAAGGAAAGAACTGCATTATTACATTAACTTTTCCCAATGTTTGAAAGTTGTTACAATAAAAATTGGAATAAAGATAATATTGAAAGCCATATTGATTTTGTGATATTTATATTTGAAACTCAGGATGCTGCATCATTATATACCAAATTCATGGTCTTTACTTGGTGACTCCAAGTTGCTGGAAGCTATGTTAGAACAGAAAACCAGGTATAGGATAGTTGTCCTTACACAATAGATTTAATGGCAGAATGCAGAGAGGAGGTGCAGACTGAAATGGGCTTTAGAACAAGGTGGGCTCCAGTTTTGCCAAAAAAATCTCTGGTTATTGTTTCTGCCAGTTACTAGTATCATTATGAATAGGTAATTTCTTTTCTTTTTTTTTAAATTTTTATTTCTGACAGGCAGAGTGGACAGTGTGAGAGAGAGAGAGACAGAGAGAAAGGTCTTCCTTTTCCGTTGGTTCACCCTCTGATGGCCGCTGCGGCCAGCGCACTGCTGCCGGCGCACCGCACTGATCCAAAGGCAGGAGCCAGGTGCTTCTCCTGGTCTCCCATGGGGTGCAGGGCCCAAGCACTTGGGCCATCCTCCACTGCACTCCTGGGCCATAGCAGAGAGCTGGCCTGGAAGAGGGGCAACCGGGACAGAATCCGGTGCCCCGACCGGGACTAGAACCTGGTGTGCCGGCGCCGCTAGGCGGAGGATTAGCCTATTGAGCCATGGCGCCAGCCTGAATAGGTAATTTCTTTTCTCTTCTACATATTATCATAGCCTCCAGTTAATATTTTCTGGATTCATGGTTCTGTTCAAGACACCTGAAAGCAGATACCAAAAGGAAAGATTCAGGTATCTGAACACCACACAAACCCAAGCCACACAGCCTGGCTTATTTCACTTTGTCTTTATTCATCACTCCATGTTTTCATGGCTTTTCGTGTTCACAGTTCCTTCCACATCACCTTTACCAATTCCTTTATCAGGTGATCATCCATTGGACAATTCATTGACCTGGGAACATTTCTCTTCCACCTGCGATTTCATTAATAATCGATGCTTTTCTTGATCAGATAATTACATATATTTCAGCACTAAGGTCTCCTCAATTTTTCTGCTTTTTGTGCAGATATGAACTTAGTTTATTTGAAAAGTAAACTAGGTTATGCTCAACACATTGAAAATCATCTGTTCAGCTTTCTGGAGTAAATTTTTTTTTTGACAGGCAGAGTTAGTGAGAGAGAAAGAGAGAAAGGTCTTTCTTTACCATTGGTTCACCCCTCAAATGGCCGCTACAGCCAACACACTGCACCGATCCGAAGCCAGGAGCCAGGTGCTTCCTCCTGGTATCCTATGAGGGTGCAGGGCACAAGCACTTGGGCCATCCTCCACTGCCTTCCCGGGCCACAGCAGAGAGCTGGACTGGAAGAGGGGCAACTGGGACAGAATCCATTGCCCTGACTGGGACTAGAACCTGGGCTGCCGGCGCTGTAGGTGGAGGATTAGCCAAGTGAGCCATGGCACTGGCTGGAGTAAATTTTTTCTAATATGTTTTGTTACATAAACAATTTTACACATAAAAATACAACATAAATTATGGTGCAATTCAAAATTCCTATGGCTTGAAAAAGTAATCTTTCAACAACTTCAAAAATATGTTAGTATAAATTTACATTTCAATAGTGTTGTGCACATTTCAATAAAAATGTCTTTTTTGTCATGTGATATAACTGCTTATTTAAATATTGTGGATGACTTCAAGTTTAATTCTTATGTACACATCCATTATTACCTGATTAATTTTTTTCTGCATTACTTGCTTATTTTTAAAACTCCATAGCAATAACTTATCTGAAAAAAAACACACTTTATTTCTAAGTTGTTAAATGAAGTAAGTTTTCTAGTCTATGGTATTATATGAAATAATATTTACAATTAAGCTAATCCCACAGTTCTCACTGAGAAATGATTATTTAACATTTTAATTAATATAAACAATAATACAATATTACATATTTATGGTCTGTGTGTGTTGATTATAGAGTCTTCATATCTTCTTTTTAATTTTAATGAATAAAAAGACAACAGATTTCATGTATTTCATAGATACAATTCTAAGAAGATAACCACACTAACATCCTTCCTACCTTCCTCCCTCAGTTCCCCTCTCCTTTTCTTTTTTATTTCTCTGTAATTTTCACAATAACATACTTTTGCTTTATAATTGTAAGCTTAATGTAATATTAACCATAATGTGAACATTGTTGAAACAGGTAGAAAGTATCTCTGTTCCAAAGGGATATAGATAACGGCTACAAACAACAATCAAAACATATCAATTTCAATTTCATTTTTACTTTTTTTGTATTCTTGATTAAATGACACAGATCAGAGAACACATATGATATTTGTCTTTTTTTAAAAAAGATTTATTTTACTTATTTGAAAGTCAGAGTTACACAGAGGAGAGGCAGAGAGAGAGAGGGTCTTCCATCCGATGGTTCACTCCCCAGATGGCCACAATGGCCGGAGCTGCAGTGATCCAAAGCCAGGAGCCAGGAGCCTCCTCGAGGTCTCCCATGTGGGTGCAGGGACCCAAGGACTTGGGCCATCTTCCACTGCTATTCCAGGTCACAGCAGAGAGTTGGACCAGAAGAAGAGCAGCCAGGGCTAGAATTGGCGCCCATATGGGATGCCGGCAATTCAGGCCAGGGCGTTAATCCACTGCACCACATATTTGTCTTTTAAGGACTGACTTCACTAAGCATAATGCTCTCCAGTTGCATTCATTTTATGAGAAAAGACAGGACTTTATTCTTTTGATGACTAAGTAGTATTCTGTTATATATATATATATATGTATATATATATACACATGTATATATATGTGTATATATATATATATAACATTTTCTTTTTCTAGTCAGCCTTTAAAAATGTAGAGACAGTGGAGACCCATCCATACACTTCCATACAGAGGTTTAGCTAATAGAATCTTCGGTTACACAAAGTAAGTTTAACAGGAGTGGAGGACAACTAGACATGTGGCAGTAGTATGAGAAGAGGATAATAACAAAAGGAGAAGAGGCTGAAGTCCTCACCTGGTTGCAGACAGGCTTGTACTTGAGCCCTGGCTTGTTCAGAATCATCTCTAGCTGCCTGCGGTTGAAGTTGGACACCCCAATGGACTTGGCCAATCCTGCATCTTTGCATTTCTCCATGGCCTGACAGGAAAGATTGTGATGAAATATTTCCACAATTGGCTAAGTCAGTATAAATGCATAACACAGTTAAAAGGACATTGTCAATAATTTCAGTGAGGCTAATGTGCACTGACAGACCAAAAGAGAAAAGCTACTTAAGAAAATCAGCAACAACAAGAAAAACAATTCCTGTGTCCTCCTTAGAAAACAAGAGACATTATTGTACATGGGAGGCAAAATATGCCTGACATCATTGCCCCCAGTTCTTGTCTCTGTTACGTCCCAGTATTACCTTCCTCTCCCTCCATACAGTGCATCAACACTTGTTGGTGACATAAATCTCAAGACCCAAAGTTGCCTAACTCATTCTCACAAATTGAAATGTGATCTGATGCTTCCACTTCTGACTTCCTGTTTACTCTCTCCTGGGAATACTCACCTCCCAAGTGGCACAGATATCCACTGTGTCAAATATTGTCTTTCCATGTTCATCTTTTGGAATAATCTCCTCCCCAGGCTGGAATAGAAGCAGTTATTTTTCTTGGTTTTATCAAATTCAGATATTTACCCATAGCAAAACATTGAAGTATATTCATGGAGATAGCAATAAACTTTCAAGAAATAATGGAACAACTTCCCATATACTTATGTTTGCAAAATATGCTGCATATGAATCTGCAAGGAATGTCATTAGACTACAAACTTCCTCTTCTCTTTTATATTCACTGCACATGTTAATAAATACTATTTTCCAGATCATAATAGGGTCCCCTAGATTTATGTTACTTTGTGTTACTCTGTCCTTTCCTATTCAAAGATGTCTGTCATTCACTGGGCAAGTCAACAGTTACCTGTCTTGACCTCCACAAATAGTGGATGTTCCTCATCTTCCCCCAAAACCTTTTGTTCCATGGGCCGGCACTTGAATCAGAGGTAGTAAATCAATTTTTAATAATATTTTTAATTCTAAAAGATGCAGAGAAACTATCAGATATTAATGGACATGAGAAAATAATTACCCCATGGCCATATAAGCTACCATGAAAAGGCTCAGACAAAACCAACAAAAATTAGGCTAATATAGAGGAAAATGAATGTTCTAAATACAGGCAGTTTCTAAGGTTACTTCAAATGTGTATATCACTCATGGTCTGGCTTCCCCTTTTATATAATCCAATAAACTATATTGCTTTACTTGCTTTAGGCAGTTTCTATAACTTAGAAACTGTTTCTAAAATTTCCATCAGAAGCCTGCTTTGTGCCACAGAAGATTAAAATGCTGCAGTGATGTCAGGATCCCATATTGCAGCACCAAAGTCCTGAGTCCTAGGCTCCCTGCTAATATGCCCAGGAAGGCAGCAGAAAATGGTCCAAATACTTAGACCTCTGCCACTCAATGAGAGTCTCTGATGGAATTCTTGGCTTCAGCCCATCCCTGTCCTGGCCTTCATGACCATTTGATGAGTGAACCAGAAGGATGATCTGTCTTTATATTTCTGTCTCTCCCTCTGCCCTTCAAATAAATAAAATAAATCTTTAAAAATAAATAAGTAAATTTATATCAGTGACATTTAATCATTCATGAAAATGATGGTCATGCTAACAGCTATAGTAAAATGCATTTGATGATGTTAGTTGCCTACCTTCAGAGCTGTTGGGAAATGAATAATGTAGAGATCAACATAGTCCAACTGAAGTTTTTTCAGTGACTCTTCCAAGCCTGGTCGGACCAGCTCTGGTCGATGAAAAGTGCACCAAAGCTGCAATGTTAAGCATTTAATTTGTCGTAAATTAATATGTTAGCCGAAAGTCTTGGTTTTCTTCACCTAATATTGAGATATTTTCCCTTGGTTAGAAGCTGATGAACACTGAAGGAAAATTCTCCCTTCCAGTTTGGATTTCCTGTGACTTGACCCAACCACATGACCTCTCTCACTTGTTTAGCTATTACTCATTAATCTGTCAGTGCATGGAAGGTAATTACACCAGAGACACAAATTTTATCAAGTAATAATAATGATCAACATTTGTGTTATGTTTGACAGAGTTTACAAAGTAATTTAATGGTCTGATCCTTCTAACCATTAAATGAAGTGTTAAAGAATAAGTATCTATTTTATTTGCATAATTATCAGAAAAATATTTTGAACATTGGAATATTGCTGTGGTGTAATGGATTAAGCCACCACTTGCAATGCCAGCATCCCATATTGAAGTGCTATTTTGAGGCCTGGCTGCTCCACTTAGACTCTTCCTTCTTGCTAATGTACCTCGGAAGGCCACAGAAATGGCCCAGATAATTGGCCCCTGCCACCCACATAGGAGATTAGATTGTAGTTCCTAACTCCTGACTTCATCTTGGCCCAGACCTAGCAGGTACAGCCATGAGAGCATGAAGCAGCAGATGGATGAGTTTCTTTATCTTTCCCTCTGTCTTTCAAATAAATAAATAACTCTTTTTAAAAAGTGTCAACTCATATTTACAATAATAAGAAATTTTAAAATGTCAGGAATATTATTTTTAGCTCATAGATCTCTGATTACACAATCCATGTTGAATCACATTGCTTGGAGTTGGCATTCAATAAATCAAAGGAACTTTATTTAAAAAAATATGTAAATTTGAACATAGCAATAATTAGAAAGCCAGCATCTTTGTCTCTTTGTGATACAGGAAAATGCATGTTTATGGTTTTACTAATAGGAGCAATTACTCAACATCTATGAAGAATATCAAGTAATTATCATGCCTACACAACATTTAGTTAACCAGCTCCCCTGCACATCTTCTACACCCTACCTTTGAAGTGTAGAATATGTCTTCTCTCTTCACAGTGCCTTCTGCAATCTTGCTTCGGATGGCCAGACCTACTTCCTCTTCATTGTTGTACAAATAAGCAGAATCAATATGGCGGAACCCAGCATCAATAGCTATTTTAGTGGATTCCAAAGCTTTACTCTTAGGGACCTGAAGAAGGAGTTGAAATTATTATTTGTAGATGCATGTGATTGAAAGTAACTAAGATATAATTAGTGACCTTTTAAGAATCCATTTTTCCTCATCTCTTGGGATAATTCTGCATTTGCACTCTAAGTGGATGAGTCCTTCCCAGTTTGCCTGATTTCCCTGAATTAACAGCAAGAGTTAGGCATCTCAGGCACCTCTTCACATCAGGTCACCCCATTGATTAATGGCATCAAAGTCCTCAGGAAAAAAGCCAGGTTTATTGCTTTGCTAGAAAGATAATGCAAAAGATAATCATGGTTGTTAATTAATCAGTGAACTTGCAAAGGAAAGTTGCACAGGGTAAAAGTGAATGGGATGAAATATGGAAGAAAAACACTACAAGCTTTTATGAATCCTCTCCCAGTGAGATAAACAAAACATTTTTAAATTGTCTGAGCTGAATTTAAGAACATAATGGGAAACTTATCAGCAAGGAATGCTGAATTTGTATCGTCTCCACTCCTAAGACTTTTTAATTACATAGACCCCCTCTGCCGGCCCACACCATATTTCAGATTCTCAAATAAAAGCAGGGATACACATTCCACTTGTCAGCACAAGAAATTTAGCTACAGACACCATCCTCATATGATAGGAAATGGAGAATAAAGAATAGGAGTTTCCTGAAGTTAACCAGGAATATGTTTGAAAATACACAGCTCAATGGAGAGTAGGGCACTATGTTCATAGTTTTCTACAGGACCATTGTGTCCACAAACAAAAATTTAAAAAATAAAGAAAAGAAGAGTAAGTGCTGGCACTAAAGGTTTATACTGTATTATAGAAATTTTACATGAAAAATTAATTGTGTCATGTAAGGGCTTATCATAGAGTTGTCATTTCTAAAACAAAGGCATTTCTTCTATGCAAGATATACTTAGAATTCCATTTAAAATTACTGGTTTTCTCAAATTGGATAACGATTTGAAAGTGCATTTGTGAAAGATCAAAGATGTAAATCTAAGAAAATTTTTTCCACTTATTTTTAAAAAACTGAGAAGCTGAACTTTTCGATGAAATTACATGTAGGTAGTGATTCCATTTGCCCTTTCTTAATACCAATCCTCTGTATTCTTAGATGTGAGAGCACTCAGAGATTCACCAAGGCTGAAATATCACTAGTGTCCCTGATTCTTCCCCCACCTTCATGCCACTTTGCTCTGCAAGCAAAATGAAATCGTTAACATGTCATCAAAATGCTCATCAGTGATTTCCTTAAGTCTAACACAAGAATCAGGTGGAGCATCAAATTTGAAGTAAATAGTCTCATATAATCAAGTAGAGGATAATATCAGTGTGCAAAATTTCCTCTACTATGCTCACTTTCATTCTGTGCAACTTCCTTTAACTTTAACACTTACTGTCAATGATCAATAATATAGCCCTGTTCCTATTATTTTCCAGGTTTCCTCTAACATGATGTTGTATTTGCCTTCAGGCAAGCTTCCTAGAGGTTAGAGTAGTATATGGAAAAACTTACTGAGCCCATGTCCAGTAATTGCTGTGTGGGTCTCAACGTTACCCCCATCCCATAATAGCTTATTCCCTCCTCAAATGCTCTGCATTTCCTCTCTACTAACTTTTGAAACAAAAACAACAAAAAATTCTCTGGATTAGCCCTTATTGGAAGGAGGAAATATTTCTTGGATTATAATGTAAAGTGGAGAAACCAGTTCAACTGCAAGCAAGCTGATAGGCAGTCTTCTTGAGTGCTGACACTGATCTCTTAAACTCAAGTGAGAAACAACAGAAACAGGAAGCAAATCAGTGTTCCAAATCACCAGCAGAGGATCACAGGATCTGATTGTCAAGAAGAACAAAATGAGACTAAATTCAGTCTTCTCTGAGGAACAGCTCCAGCCCAGTGAATTGGGAAAAAAAAAAATGAAACCTTGAGAATCACAGCCTGGGTCTCCTTTCACCCTTCCTAAGTCTATTTTCTTTTGCCCCCTCAATGACAAAGCAACACAAGTTACCTCTTCAGGTGCATAGGTGCCAAATCCCAGTACAGGGATGAAGTGACCATCACTTAACGCCACACGCTGATATTTGGGATCCATTGCCTTTCACTCCTCTGGCCAAGCACACTCTGTTTCTTCTGGCTTCACAGGGTACACAAATAACAGGAAGTCTACACTCAAATTCCTGTCTAATTTTAGCAATGTAGGGGAGGAGTGAATTTAAAGCAGTATTCCACATTTAAGAAGGGATCAGAATCCTGTTCATTTACTTTATATGAAACAGAATTTTTAGGTTAATCACTTACAAAATCAGATTTATTTAATTTTCTCTTTATAACCCCCCACCTGCTATTTTTTAAGTATTAGAAGATATTGGTTGAATAGTTATTGATGATGTATTAAGTTACAACCCTTTAAATATCTAGTATCTGTTTTTCTTATTTTTTATGTTTTCAAGTTGAAGTCTGTCCTTGATCACACCTTGCTTGAGACAACTAATTATCTTACACTACATACACAAACACACACACAGAATCAAAGCAGCAAGTATGGAGCATTTTCTCAAATATTGACCCTCAATAAAACTTCAGGAGTTTAACTGAGGGAAAATTAGCATTTCAACTTCCCCTTTGACAAAATATTTCCTGTAACTTCATTCTTTAGTGTTGCAATAGGAATGTGCAATCCTGATGAGATAAAATCCTGGGAACACTCCTGAAACACATTCCTTAAAAACTGCAGAGTGGCTGCTGCTGAGTGGAGGGCGAAAGGTTAATGATGTCTAACGGCATTGTGTAAAAGGAAACCAGAGGCCTAGATCCACAGTATCTTTTCACATGTTATGTAACTTTTAGAAAAATATCATTAAGCCCAAAATGAAAGTGTATATTTTATGTTTTATGGCCTTGTTCAATAATAATGATTTAAAAAAGAATATGTCAAAGTATGTGATTTGTAATAATTGTCTAAACTGAAATTTGTCGATAAAATGGGCCTTATGAAGTAATTTAAAAGGGAATCTACACATTTTGTATAAATTCATAATTTTTGATTTGTATGTAAGAGGATTTGTGTCTTAAGTGAAGAGTAGAGCATATGTTATAATCAGTAATAGTATGTTGTCAAACAGCATGCCCTATAAAGAAGGTGATATGTCACATTGTAAGGGCATTATTTCTGGAAACTAGGTCTAGGCATAGTTATTAAGTGCTTTACCTATGCCTTTCAAATCTCCAATGTTTGTCACTTTTCTTATCTGAAGAAGAATATTTCTGATTTAAAGCTAGAGCTCTGCCACTGGCAATTTGAATAGGACTGAATATCCTGACAGGTCCTCAAGACTCCAACTGTGCCAGAAACTGCCCATGCCCTATGCCACAGGGTCACTTGGCATCCCTCAGTACTCTTTGCTGCTTTCCAATCATAACTAAACTATTAATCCTAACCAGTGAAATACAGCTTTGAATTCTGATACATCCTGAATTAGCATTGACTTTCACTATCTTGCTCATCTTCCTTAAACTCAAAATACTTTGTTATTCTTTGGATTTAAACCTTGTATTAATCCTGGTCTCCAAGCCCATCTACTTGTACATGATACAGTATGGCTATGTCTCTGCTTGAATGGCATTTACATAGATGAGAATACTTTTGCTGCACTCCCACTATGTTGCAAAATTCGGTATATTATTTCTGCAACCTTCAAAATTGAATTCTGCTTGTCTTCCATTATTCATTTGACTCAAATTTTCTACAGGCACAATAAAAGAAATATACAAAAAAAGACAATTTGAAGTGATTGTCTAAAAAACAATATGATTCTTGACTCTGTGAAATCAGTCAAGGTGTTTGGGTCACTTTCTTCATTTTCAACTTCTGGTATCTCCTCCCTCCTCCCTGTGCTACATGTTTACAAAGAAATAAAGACTTGCAGCTGGATGAGTCTTCCATTTTCACAGCTGTAATGTTATTTGAAGGTCAATTAAAACCACAGAGTAGCTAAGCATCAGATTACAACAGGAAATAAATGTCACTTCAATAAGTAAAGATATTTATTACATAAAGAGTTTTATAATAAAAATTCTCAGATTCTCAAAAGATGAAGTATAAGAGTTTTCTGCATAGAAAACACTGGTATTAATCAAGTATTTATTTACTAGGACAATTTTACAGTATCATCTCTATATTGTGTTTCTGAATTCCTTTCTACAAATTCAGGTCAGAAGGATGTCAGCATGGCTTTTGATTTTCCTGAAATCAATTGCACTGGGTTTAATTCAACTTTTATCATTCTTTGAAAACATAAGTAGAAGAACCTATGATCCCAAAGATTAGAATCAAGCCCTTCAGTGTTTCATCTGGTCACCAGTTTTGGATTCCATTGAAACATCCATTGTTAGCACAGCTTGGTCTATTCAGGTCCACCTGATATTCATGCCCATGATTGCCTACACAGCTCTGGGAATTCAGAACAAGCTAGAAGACAGGGGTCACCAGATTTGAGATATCATCTTCTAAATTGGACTACGGAAGAGCATAATAATGAAAAAGACTTATCACAGTCACCTGAAACTATGATATTGGTAATTTACATATTGTGAGAATAGTTTCTACCACCAGGAGATTTCTCATTTTCCTAACTAGGCAGACTTTCTCTAAGATAGTGGCTGGATGTCAGAACACAAACAAATTTATTTTATTTTTATTTTTTTTTACTTAAGAATCTTTTATGTAAGGTATACACACTCATGCATTTCATATATACAAATTTAGGAACGTAGTGATTCTTCCCACCTTGACTCACTCCTGCCCACACTCTTATGCTTCTTCCTCCTATCTCCCCTATTTCCATTCTTATTTTTATAAAGATGTATTTTCAATTAACTGTATACTCACAAATTTAACTCTACACTAAGTAAAGTGCTCAAAAAGAGTATGGAAAAAAAACTATTTCTCAACAGTTGAAACAGTGCTGTTCAAAATCATCAAATTGTCAATTTCACTTCTATATATTACCTTTTAGGTATTCTATTAGTTACCACAGATCAGGGAGAATATATGGTATTTTTGTTTTTGGTACTGGCTTATTTCACTAAGTATAATGTTTCCCAGTTGAATCCATTTTGATATGAATGACAGGATTTCTTTCTTTCTTTCTTTTTTTTTTTACTGCTAGGTAGTATTCCAAGGTTTATACACATTCCATAACTGCTTTATACAGTCTTCAGTTGGCAGACATCTGGGTTGATTCCATATTTTAGCTATTGTAAATTAAGCTGCAATAAATATAGGGGTATGGATAACTCTTTCATATGCTGATTTCACTTCCTTTGGTAGATTCATAAATATATTTTAAAGATTATTTATTTGAAAGGGAGAAAGAACAAGAAGGGATCTTCCCTCCTCTGGTTCACTGCTAAAATGATCATAACAGCTAGGTTTGAGCAAAGCTGAAGCCAAGACGCAGGAACTCCATCAATGTCTCCCATGTGAGCAGCAGAAACTAATACTTGGGCCATCATTTATTGCTGCCTAGATACATTATTGGGAATTTGGAGTGGAAGCAGGTAGTCTGGACTTGAACTGACACTCCAAAATATGATCCTGGCTTCCAAATTGGCAGCTTAACCCGCATGCCATAATACCCAACCCTGAATAAAATAAGAATTGGCTATCATAACTTAAACTGATCAAGGAAAGTTGATAATGTGCCAAGTTAATGTTAAGAGTTAGTATAGCCCATCTAATATGACCATCAGCTCTTATTTATTTATTTATTCAAAAGGCAGGAAGAGAAGAACAGAAAGAAAGGCTGAGTTGCCATCTACTAGTTCATTCTCCGAATGTCCCCAGTAGCTGCAGATAGAATTCAGCTGGAGCGAATGGGCAGGAACTCAATGAAGATCACTCACATGAGAGGGACCCAAGTATTTGATCCATAAGTAGTTGCCTTCCAGGATCTGCATCTGCAACAACTTGGAATCAGAAGCAGAGCCAGAATTTGAATACAGGCACTGCTTTTGGGATGTGAGTGTACCGAGCAGAGACTTAAGTGAGGCACCATGCTTTTTAGAGAGCACACTGAATCAATAGCACAAGCCAGTAACTTGTTTTCTGACTTACATGATATATTTAATATTTTTTTAAAAAAGAAACTTCTCAATTTGATGCGATCCCAATTGCTAATTTTGGCTTTGATTGCCTGTGCTTCCAGGGTCCTTTCCAAGAAATCTTTGATGGTACCTGTATCTTGTAGGGTTTCACCAATGTTCTCTAATAATTTGATGGTTTTGGGTCATAGATTTAGGTCTTTAATCCATGTTGAGTGGATTTTTGTGTAAGGTGAAAAGCAGGGGTCTTCCTTCATGCTTCTGCATGTGGAAATCCAGTTTTCCCAGCACCATTTGTTGAATAGCCTGTCCTTGCTCCAGGAATTGGTTTTAGATCCTTGATCAAATATAAGTTGGTTGTAGATGTTTGGATTGATTTCTGGTGTTTCTATTCTGTTCCATTGGTCTATCCATCTGTTTCTGTACCAGTACCATGCTGTTTTGATTATAACTGCCCTGTAGTATGTCCTGAAATCTGGTATTGTGATGCCTCCAGCTTTGTGTTGTAGAAGATTGCTTGAGCTATTCCAAGGTTTCCTGTTCTCCATATGAATTTCAGCATCATATTTTCCAGATCTGAGAAGAATGACTTTGGTATTTTGATTGATATCGTATTGAATCTATAAATTGCTTTTGGGAGAATGAGCATTTTGATGATATTGATTCCTCCAATCCATGAACATGGAAGATTTTCCATTCTTTGGTATTCTCTTCTATTTCTTTCTTTAAGATTTTGCAATTTTCATCATGTGGTTGATCACATGTTTTCTATTGTAAACAGTGCTGCAATAAACATGGTGAAGCAAGTATCTCTTTGATAAAATAATCTTGTGTTTTTTGAATATAGTCATAGTAGTGGGATTGCTGGATTATAAGGAAGTTCTATTTCTCATGTTTAAAGAAATCTTCATGCTGTTTTTCACTAAATTATGAACTGAACTATATCATGAATGTATCTACATATATATGTATATTATATATATATATATATATATATATATATATATATATATATATATGTCATGGTTTTGGATCCCCAGAACCACTCCAAATTTAAAACCCTGAAATCTTATCTTAATGACTGCTAAATTAATGCTAATCTAATGTCAGTTAAATTAAAGTGGAGGCTTAATTCAATCATGGGATCTCCAGGTGGATTCTTTGGGAAGAGATTGAATTGGATTAGATTGCTAGAATGTGGCTCCATAATTGAATAATGATTTATAGATAGAGACACGTGCAGATGGGGAAGACCATAGTTCTTGTCACTCTGCTTCCTGGCGTGCCATGTGATCCTCTCTCCACATGCGTTCTACCATCAGATGCTGACAAATAGGCCCACTTACTCAATATGAACCTGAAACTCTATGACAAAATAAACCTTTTCCCTTCAAAGTAACTTCTCTCAGGTATTTTACTTAAAGTAATGAAGATCTAACTAATACAGTATGTATAAGAAAGAAAAAAGTATACACAGGACTTAATAATATCCATGGAATCAGTCATCCACTTGAAGTCTGGGATAATGTATGCACCATAGATACGAGGAGACTATACTTTATGGATAGCTCAAGTCCAAAGAAACTCAGAAGAAGAGTGGTATTTTTCACCTGGGGCCACAAGTTTCCAAATTTTAGAAAAAAAGTATCTGTCTATTAGGTGAGAAAAAACAACAAAATTGGCTCAGATGTCAGTCTTCAGTTAAATTCTCTGAAGTCTACAGCTCTGTTCCACTTTCCATCAACTACAGTTCAGACAATTCTTGGATATGTCCTTCAAAAGACTTCAATTGGTGTTGCCAGTAAATTTACTCATTTGTCAATGCCTCTAAAGTTCAAAAATGTGTGATCAAAACTATTACACTACTGAGGTCAGCATGACACTCCTTTTCACAGGCCATTCAATTAAGATTTTTCTTAGGAGGATGGAGGAATTATACATTGGAAAATATTTAATAATAATTTCTTCAGGAATACTGTATATGAGGCTGATGCTGTGGCACAGCAGGCTGAGCCACCAGCTGTTAACAAACCTTGGAAAGCAGCAAAAGATGGCCTGAATGCTTGGACACTCACTATCTGCAACAGAATCAAGATGGTATTCCAGGTTCTTGGCTTTGACCTGGCCCAGCCCTGGCCACTGAAGCCATTTGGGGAGTGAGTCAGCGGATGGATGATCTGTCAGCGGATGGATGATCTCTCTCTCTCTCTCTCTCTCTGTCTCCTCCATCTCTCTCTGCAATACTGCCTTTAAAATAAATAAATAAGAAGCAGGGGTTGTAGTGCAGATGATTAAGCTGCCATCTGAGATGCCAGAATCCCATATGACCACCAATTTGAATCCTGACTGCTCTGTTTCCAATCCAGATTCCTACTAATGTAATGCACCTGCAAAAGCACTAGAATATGGTGCAAATACTTGGATCCCTGCCACCCCAGTGGGAGACTTGGATGGACTTCTTGGCTCCTGGTTTTAGCATGGCCCAGGCCCTATTGCTGTGGTCATCTAGGGAGAGACCCAGTGAATGAATGATCTCTCTCACATTGTCTCTCCCTCTCTCTAACTCTGCCTTTCAAATAAATAAACATTAAAAAATGAAATAAAGCAAAAAACAAGTCTCTTAAAAATAATAAATCATACTTTTGTTTCTCATTTCAATGGGTTTGCTTGATTTCTGTTTCATCCTTTCTCATGGGAAAAAGTATGGCCTTTATGAAATTCAAGAATCTTGGTCAAGAATACTTGAAAATTTCTCTGCCTTTTATTAATAAAATATTGAAATCTCAATTCAGAGGGTGAAAATGTCTTTAAAAACAAAGGAGAGTATAGATACCAAATCCCTTTGTTGGAGAGACCTTACAACAAGTTAAAGCTTTATTCTTCTTTAACGCTTTCAGGTTACAGAATCCAAGAAAGGACATGTGTTATAAATGAGAGTAACCATATGTGTGTGTGTGTGTGTGTATATATATATATATATATATGTTATTTTTTTGTGCATCTTAAAGCCAGTTGGGATTTTAACCGATAAGAAATTAATATGGTAATGTATAACAGATTAGTATAGTGTGAAATTGTAAGTACTCAAAAATGTAGATATATTGTTGTCATTGCTAATATTTTAATAGTGTAGAGTAAAATAAAGATCAAAGTATAAACAAGTGAAAAGGGACAGAAGGAGTGATAATTAATAATTCTTATCTGTTAAGTATTGTAATAAATTATCATTTTTATCAGTCTATTTCTTATGCTTTTATGAAAGTATAAAGATCTCTCAATGGGATGCTGTCTTGCAAATGTCATTCCTTCTATTTGTGAAATCTAGTACAGTGTTGTATATGCTGCACAGTGAACACAGAATTAATGAATTTGTGAAAGTGATGTGAACTTGCTACCAAAAATTTTTACACCTTTAAGCTTTTATTGTTGACAAAAAGCTACATGGATTTATGTTCTAAACTTGGAAGGATCAGTTTCCATTTTCTTAGAGAATTTGAACTAAAAGAGGATGGAATATTTCTTACCTAAGTTGATAGATTTAACTAAGGGAGAGGGAGATGTTTCAGTTGTTGACATTTTGTGTTTTGTGTAAGTTCTAGGCAAGTGAGCACCATTTGCATAATTTAGCAATTATAATTAATAAAAATTTATTATAAAAGTGTATTCATGAAAAAAGGCAGATTCTTTTTTTTTGGACAGGGAAAAAATATTTTTAATTATGAACTCAATCCATTTGGTGTATTTTTCATTTATCTGTGAAAGAAGTTAGAAATTAACTTCCCCAAAATCAGCAAATGGCAAACAAATTTCCTTGAAAGTCACAGTCACATATATAGTGCAGCCTATAAAAGAGGAGGGGCAATACAGGCTCCACCCACTTCCACAAGTTTCCTCAAAGACTGGATCTACTCACGGGTGGAGAGAAAAGGCAACTTTCAAAAAGGAGTATGTTATTAAATGAGGCATTTACTGTACTCTTTCCTAAGAGCACCAGGTGGGGAACATGTCTTCTAACACTAGGTCCAGGAAGTAGAATGTGGAATCAATCCATCCTCCTCCCCTGAAGGGCTGTCCACTGGTTAATGAATTAAAAAAAACAATGCTAAAAAACCCCACACATATTCCGCCCCCCCCCAAAAAAGAAGAAAAAAACCTAAACAAACAAAAATACTAAGATGTCCCAGATTACTCTCCAGAGTGGAACCAGGGAGCAGCTCCAACAATTCAAATTAGTCTGTTACAGAGTCATCACAAAGCATGCCTTGCTTTAAAACAATGACAACAAAAATTTTGGGGGGAACAATAAAACATAAACTAGTACTAATCACTTTTCTGACTATACACAATTACTCAAAATTAACTAGTATTGGAGGGGTGTCGGAGGCCACCCGACAAACCACATGGAGACACGCAGCACTCAGTCAATTCATCACCACGTTTATTGCCTCATCGCGTTCCAAGCCAAAGTAGGGGGCCCGGCGATGAGGGACTGGAGGCAGTCTCCCTAAGGAAACCCTTCAGTCTCCAGCCCTGAGCACACAGAAAGACAAGGATATATACCCCAGACCCCATACAGATAACATTCATTGTGTGTAATCATGCATAGCACAGGAACAGAGCAAGTTTACAAAGTAGCAATGATCAGGGTACAAGCTCTGCAGATAGCGCAAAGAACATCATAAACCTTCATCAGCAGTCACATCCTGCCTGCAGGAATATGGGACGAAAAGTCTTGGAAACAGGATTAGATAAGGGACAGCCTCAGCCTGCTGCATCTCATGTCGAGCCAGGGCCACTGGCCCCGACAGAGGGGGAAGGGGGGCCATACCTATGGGCCTTGTCTCACATGAGAGCATGTGGGTAGGTGCAGGGCATTTGTCATTATTGCAAAACCGAATTTTAATTTTTAATCTTTAGTTTGATTTAAACATTGCTTTTAGTATGATGCCGACACCAGCTGTGCAAAAAGGGCTCTGGAGAGTGTTCATAGCAGCACACACCTGCGGCTCTTCTTCGGTTCTGGAGGCTCCAGGGCAGCCAAAATTGCTTCATTAAATACATTCTTTAGGCCTTTCTGTGTGAGTGCAGAACACTCCACATACTTGACAGCCTTCAGATCACGGGCCAGCTTTCCAACCGTCTCTGGAGTGATAGGCTTCTGTTTGTTCTTGGCAAGTTTCTCAATAGCAGAGGGGTCATCTCTGAGATCAATTTGGGTCCCAGCAAGCAAGAAAGGAGTCTTTGGACAATGGTGAGTTATCTCAGGCACTCACTTTTCTTTCACATTTTCAAATGCGGATGGAGAAACCACTGAAAAACACACTAAAAATACATCTGTTTGTGGATAACTCAGCAGCCGTAATCTATCATAATCCTCTTGCCCTGCAGTATCAAAAAGTCCAAGAGTATATGGCTCCCCACCAATCATAACTGTGACTGCATAGTTGTCAAAAACAGTGGGCACATACTCAGATGGAAATTTGTTTGTTGTGTAGGAAATCAGAAGACATGTTTTATCAACAGCACCATCGCCCACAACAACGCACTTAATTGTCTGCATTGCTGAAATAGTTTTGTATCCACTTTAAGTATTCAAACTTGATGATGACCTCAGCTTCTCCACCGGGGTGTAAAAAAAAGGCAGATTCTATAACCAGTAAGTAAATTAACTTTCACCTAATTGCAGCTTCATAGAAATCACCTGTTTAGCACCCTAGACATGAAGTCATTGAGCCCAGATGGTGCACCTTTTGAATTTTAGTGTTCCTAGGGAAACAATGCATCCATTTTCTGATGAATTTTAACATGGAGGCCTTTGTCATCTACTGAAAGTCCCTATGTGAGGTTCATGATGCAGGAGGTATCCCAGATGCCAGTGATTGGACATCTCTCTTGTAATCCATGCTATTTAGCAATTCACACTCAGTTACAACCGTGTCCACAGGGCAGGAAACAAAGACACAAAGTTTCTGTCACTTTCTGCAAAACAAGAGATTGTTTTGTTTTCTAAAGATCCCTACCTACCACTGACTGTATTTCGTGTATGGGTTGTTTCCTTCTGACTCTTTAGGACAAAAACTGATTTGCCTATACATTTAGAGCCATTTTGTTGACATTTCAGGGTTGTCAGCCTTTAGGGAAGTAGCAGTTAGCACATATTTACTAAGCATTGTTTCTCTTCACATATTGGAGAACAAAAAAATTCACAGCATATATTCTGGAATATGAGGAATATTTGTAAAATGACTAGGAGTCCAGGTGTTCCCTACCAGCAGCTCAAAGATGAGGCAGGCAGAAAAATTAGGGACTGAAGTAATCTCTTTGAAAATCAACTCCTTAGACTGACAAGCAAAATTTACCAGTAATTAAATAGAATCTTTATTGTGATAAAGTAGGATATTTCCCTGGAATAAAAGCATAGTTCAACATAAAGCACAGCAGACAGTGTGATATGCCACATTAACAGGAAGAAGACAAAAGTGACATGATCATCTCAACAGATGTGGAAAACATATTTAACCAAACTCAACGTATTTTTCCATAAAAACTCAACAAATTATAGAAAGTAGTAACCTCAAAATCTTAGTGGATCTGCTGAGCTTGATGTAATATCTCATTGTTTGGATTAGTATTTCTCAAATGATTAGTGATATTGAGTGTTTCTTCATATGCTATTAATTAGTATTTCTCAAATGATTAGTGATTTGAGTGTTTCTTCATATGCTATTAATTAGTATTTCTCAAATGATTAGTGATTTGAGTGTTTCTTCAATGCTAGTGATCATTTGTATGTCATCTTCAGCAAATGAGTATTTAGCTCTTTGTCTCCATTTCATTTGATCATTTGTGGGCTTTTGGTATTTTCTTGAGTTATAAAAATATTTTTATATTCTTGAAATTGACCTCTTTTCCTGTGATGTGCAAATATTTTCTACCATTATATTGGTTGTCTTTTCATTTTATTGATTCCATATTGAATGTATAGAAGATTTTAAGTTTGATATTCTCCACTTGAGCAGTTTTGCTTTACTTCACTTTGCTGTAGGTATTAGCCTTTAGTGTTAGTAACAGGTTTATGAAGTATTTATACTATTAAGACTTCATCTTAATGAAGAAATCAATTTAATTTGTTCTATTTTAAAATACACATTTTCAATAGTTTTTAATTTATAAAATGCAAATTATGAAGTACAACAAAGATCTTCCATATACTCCACTTTATGTTCCCTTATAATTAGCATCTCATATTAAGCCTTATATATTTATTTAAATTACTGAACCACACCCAGCTTCCCCTATTTTTCATCCAAATTCGATCCTCTCAAACCCTACAAGACCCTACTAGTCAGCATTCCATGTTCAGAAAAGGATACTTTTATAAATCTCACACATGAAGAAGAACAAATGCTATTTGTCTTTCTGAATCTGCCTGATTTCACTTAAGGGTATGTCCTCCAGTTCCATCCATTTTGCTACAAATGGCAGGATTTTATTCTTGGTTATGGCTGACTAGCATTTCCTTGGTTGTATGGGTGTGTGTGTGTGTGTGCATATCTCACATTTTCTTTATCTGTTCATGAGGAACATATTTGTTAATTCTATATATTGGCTATTTAGAACAGTGCTGCAATTAATATGATGAAGTATATATCTCTGACAATGAAATTGAATATTATCTAGTACTTGCTACTTATAATGCATTAACTACTTGTCTTTTTGCAAGGAATTTACCATCTCTCAGTGCAAACTTGCCACTTTTTTGTTCCAACATTTGCCCTGGTCATGCTATATTTTGAGTTCTGGGTACTGCACTCTGAATGAAATGTGGAAAAAAATGCTATTTTGGATAAGACCCAAGTCATACCAATTAGGAAAACTGTACAATAGTATTAAGTGTAGGAGACTATTGTTGCTTTTATTAGTTACTGAAGATTTTGAGTATTTAAATTGACTGAGAGTCCTAATTAGTGAACAGTAATTAATCAAACTGTTGGCTAATATCATTGATGCCATTTTCTGAGAGAGACAAATATTAAATGTATTTCCATTTTTTATTTACTCTTTCACAGACCCAAGTCATGGTTAAATTTCCATGATTTAGAAGGAATGGTGGTTGCTACTTTAGTTATTTGTGAAAAGGAAAATCAAAGTTTCCATTGCCCTAGTTTTTAGTGGTATTCAAGGTTTCTATGGAAAAGAAATTCTAAGTTACTTGAAATGGCATTGCATCTTTTGTTGTTGTGCCAGAGATGTGATATGAAACCTAATGTTTGCTGTGTTGTCAGCTTCAAGCTGCCACTTTCAGATAGACTGAGGCTTATGAAATACTTAGACAGATCTGAGAGAATAGGGTTCATCACTGGAAGAGAAAACAAAGCCAATTTCTTTTAGATAGAAAACACATGGCCTGTCCTGAAGCATTACCCAGGATTTGTGACCAAATAAATTGCACTAACTTTCAGTACCCGTGAGCAATAATCTTTGGTCTGTTTTTGTTGTAAAGAGCAGGATTTTTTGTCTAGTTGTGAGCATCCTCATAGAGCAGGAAATGCAAAAATTATTTTTTAGATTGCAGAGTCATTTCTTCCAGTAGAATTACATTGCCAAATATGTGGGAATAGTGAATATCTCGGTGAAAACAGCCAATAATAACTAATGGGACCGATAAAAGGTGTTACATCAATATCTGTGAGAGTAGACTCCTCTGTAAATGCTCACAAAAGATTGAGGTTTATAGTGAACAAATAGATCAGTTACAGGAGATACCATTTCTTCCTTCTCCTTCACATTTCTGAATGGAAATTGTGTGCACTGTATAGGATATATTTTTTCAGCTATCAGATCAAGAAACAATAGTTATCTTCCCCATGGAATGGAGAAATTACTCTCATTAAATACAGTCTGACTGAATTTCAAGCAGATAAATGCAATTCATGTTTGTCAATGAGGAGCTCTTTTGAAATTTTTAATTTGTCTTCTTAAGAGAATCAGTAAAATTTCTTATATATTGTAAATACTCTCTTCATGATTAATATGTTTATATCTTGACTTAACATTTTATTCCTCTTTCCAACTGATACTTTTATTCATTCTCTAATGTAACTTAACTGTCAAGTTTTATACCCAACTCTCAAATGAGGTATAAACTAAAAAGCTTGTTCTGTTCCAAATCTTCATTTCTCCAGAGCATAATGGCATGGAGGTCTAGAGTGTAGTGTCTGGGTGGCAGGGTGATGACAAGGTCACTCCGGTACCTTCACATGGCACTGGAGCTGACCCTGCCCACACAGTTACTGCAGGATCTCAGAAAACATAAGTAAATTAAGGCAGATAGATTTCTCAGATTGGCCCCAGTAGAAATTTTTACCTGTTACCTATGCTTTTTGTAGAAACAGGGTAAATACTAGGACTAAATAAGATTGCTGGACCTTCAGTTTTCTACCTTTATCTAAAGGCATCTCATGGGTCAAATTTCAATTCCAGGAGCAAATATTGACTTTTAGTCATGTGATAGGAGATCTAAAATATCTTTGATGTTCAGAATTCATGATAAAAGAAGACTGGCTGATCTAGCTAAGGTAGAATCCAAAAATGTTATCCAAATTTTGAATCAATAGATCTACTAAGACAGGTTTAATTTGGATGAAATAAGCAGACAAGCAAACAACCAAAAAAAAAAAAAATAAAATGAAAAAAGCAAGTAATTCCCTGCAGTTGACCAAAGGTCATTTGCTATTTCATCAGCCAGAATGTCATTGCATTCCGCTTTCTCAGGAATGTGACTTGCAAACTTTTTTTTGCCTATTGCATGGTTTGCTTTCTTTCTCTTTGTAGTTTCTCTTGACACAAAGAGTTTTTCATTTGGAACAAGTCCAGTGTATACATTTTAAAGTTAAATTGATTTATTTATGAATAATTTTAATTTTATTTATTATCATTTAAAATTTTTTATTTAAATTATACAAGTTTCATGTATTTCATATACACAGATTTAGGAATATAGTGATACCTCCTATCCTACCCTCCCTCCTGCCCATCCTCTAGGCCTTTCTCCTCTCTCTCACATTCCCACTCTTAATTTTTACAAAGTATTTGGTTCACTGTGCTGTTGGTGTTACATCCACAAAATCATAGCTAAATACAATGTCAAGGGATGTTTTTCCTGTGATTTTTATATAAGAGTTTTTTGCTCATAGGTGCCAAAATGCTGAGGGCTTTGATGCATTTTTAAAAAAGATTTATTTATTTATCTGACAGGCATTGTGACAGAGAGAAGCAGAGAAAGAGAGATTTTTCTTTGGCTGTTCACCCTCCAAATGGCTGCAAAGGCTACAGTTAGTCCAGGCTGATGCCAGAAAGCATAGAACTCCATCCAGGCCTCTCATGTGGATGGCAGAGGCCCAAGAAGTTGCACAATACTCTTCTGCCTTTCCAAGCACATTAGCAGAAAACTGAATCAAAAACAGATCATGTGGGGCTCTATTCCAATGTTACAATATAGAATGCCAGGGTCCCAGGCAGTGACTTAACCAACTCTACCATGCTAGCCCCATTTGATACATTTTGAGTTAACTTGAAATATAGTGTAAGGTTAATTTCCAACTACATTTTGTCTTTTAACATATTTCAAATAATACAGAAAATTACAGAGTTCAATAAGCTATGTAGATTTAACAATTTTAGCATTTTACTATAATTATTGCATATGTAAATGTTATATTTGTAATGTTTGATATAATCTTAGTTTAATATAATACTAAAGTAAATATTTTTAGTTCAATATAATTTCATTTATTTTTGCTTTTGTTGTCTGTGCTTTTGAAGTCTTATCCAAATAATCCTTGCCTGTCCCTGTCTTGTAATGTTTTTGTATGTTTTCCTCTAGTTAGAATATCTATGACCATCAAGTGAATGAGTGAAGGTTAAAAAAAAATGTAGCCGAAAATGTGCCAGGGCTCTCCAAGTTCACAGTTTATTTTAATTCTAGAAATTATTATTCAGAGAAGGATTGTGGGCTACACATTTTGGTGGGATATGTTTCAGCTAATGGACATGGATTGGAAAACCCTATTTGACAGGAAAAAGGTCATCATGAGGATAAAAACAGCTGAAGGATTAAATGTTTCCAGGCACACCCAGGTATTGAACAATTTTCATTCTCTCTGAGTTTCTTGTCCAGCAGCCATGACATTGACCCAGCTTTCAGAGATACTACTTGAAATTCATGTTTCCTCCACAGATAGTTGATTATTTTTGTCCCACTAAAAATTACTCAAAACTGTTTTGCATCTTTTTAAAAGATGTTCCCCAAACTTAACAAATTATGAAACATTGTGTGGTACTACACATACTCTTTTAAAATCATTTGATAATTTGGATAAGTTGGATGATTCTATATATAATTTAGCTTCTTAAATATTTACATGACTTAATGGCTTTGGGAGATTTTTTGTTTCATATTTTTTGGTCTGACTATTTTATATTTAGGTATTTAAAGGCATAATATAAAAAATCCAAATTTATTTTAAATTATAAAAGTATTTGATAAATATGGAACTAATATTCAGGGGTATCTTATCAATTGTTTCTTTGATTTTTCTATCCCACTGCAGTACCAGAAAGTTCAATGCTTCTTTTTGGGAACACATAAACAGACCAGACCTGAGCCTCAGCTCTGTGTCTTTGATAAAATATATGAAAATCACCTTTTATCTGCAGCTATAATTATCAAAAGAGTTATCTGCCAATATTCTCAAGCAGAGTTGTGTTCAACTCCCTCTTCCTCAGTTTCCCTTATATCTGACTCCTGATCATCCTTCCAGACTGGTTCCTTTCTCCCCTACCTGACTAACCCTCCCACAAGTATACCTAATACCAAGCATATGAAGCTCTGATCCATAAGCTAACAGAAGGAAGCCACGAGACTACTGGTAATCCTTGCACTACTGCCTCACCTTCTAGGTTTTATGCTGTGAGTTCTACTGTTCCTCAAAGCATTGGAGAAACAATGACTAAGAAAAGTCTTTGCTAACTTGCTTACAGATTGACAACACTTCCCACCCATATCCAAACATCACGTGTGGACTAGTTGTTATCATCTCCCTCCACAGGTCTCCAAACGTCTAAGCAAACCAGTTTGAGGGACTAAGGAGTCAAATATGAAACAAATCATATAAGTAATGGTCAGTGAAAAGTAAGAATCTTTAAGGAAAACAGTATTATTTTATTTTTCAGGAAGTGACAAAAATTCACTGCCATAAATTTGTGCCCCAAGATACAGCTCCAAAAGTGTGAGTTGCTAAGCAGCACAGATTAACCAGTAAAGAGGTGCCCAGTCACCAGCATCTGAGACATCTCCTGCATCATGATTCATAAGCAGGGGCTCTTGGTAGAACTCTTGGTAAAGGCCTCCATGTTAATACTCATCAGAAAATGGGTAATTTCAATATCCAACAATACTAAACTAGAAAAACAAAGAATCTAAACTCAATGAATACATTTCTAGAAAAGTAAAAAGTGATTTATCTGAACCATCATTAGTGTAAAAGCATTTTTTTTCTAGTTTTAAAATCTGACTTACATTCATGCACATGACTTTATGGTAAATATATTTTAATTATATGCAAATTTTCCAAATCATGACCATTATGCACTTAACATATAGAACACTTAGAATAAGAAAATTCAAACATATTGTTCTCCCTTAGCTTCATCTTTAAATAACGCAAAATAATACCCAGTGCTATATTGTACAAAATTCTCAAGGAAAAATGAAAATTGGTTTTGTTTGCTTTTGAACAAAGACACACCATTGGCCCAAATAACTAAAAAAAAGGAGAGAGAAGACCCAAATCAATAAAATCAGAGATGAAAAAGGAAACATAACAACAGACACCACAGAAATAAAAAGAATAATCAGAATAATAACTCTACAAATCTACAAAGAGTTGCATGCCAGCAAACTGGGAAGTCTATCAGAAATGGATAGATTCCTGAACACACACAATCTATCTAAATTGAAACATGAAGACATAGGCAATCTAAACAGACCCATAAATGAGTCAGAAATCAAATCAGTAATAAAGGCCCTCCCAAGATGGATTCACTGCTGAATTCTACCAGACATTGAAAGAAGAACTAACTCCGACCTTTCTCAAACTATGCAAAACAATTGAAAGATAGCGAATCCTCCCAAATTCTTTCTTTGAAGCTAGCATCACCTAATCCCTAAGCCTGAAAATGATGCAGCATTGAAAGAAAATTACAGACCAATTTCCCTGATGAACATAGACACAAAAATCCTCAATAAAATTCTGGCCAATAGGATTCAACAACACATCAGGGCCGGCGCCGCGGCTCACTAGACTAATCCTCTGCCTTGCAGCACTGGCACACCGGGTTCTACTCCCGGTTGGGGCACCGGATTCTGTCCTGGTTGCCCCTCTTCCAGGCCACCTCCCTGCTGTGGCCTGGGAGTGCAGTGGAAGATGGCCCAAGTGCTTGGGCCCTGCACCCCATGGGAGACCAGGAGAAGCACCTGGCTCCTGCCTTCGGATCAGTGCAGTGCGCCGGCCACAGCACTCCAGCCACGGCGGCCGTTGGAGGGTGAACCAACGGCAAAAGGAAGACCTTTCTCTCTGTCTCTCTCTCTCACTGTCCACTCTGCCTGTAAAAAAAAAAAATCAGAAAGATCATCCACCCAGACCCAGTGGGATTTATCTATGCAGGGATGGTTCAGTGTGCACAAATCAATCAATGTGATACACCACGTTAACAAACTCCAGAAGAAAAACCATATGATTATCTCAATAAATACAGAGAAGGCATTTGATAAAGTACAACACCCTTTCATGATGAAAACTCTAAGCAAATTGGGTATAAATGGCACAATAATCAACACAATCAAGGTAAATTATGAAAAACTCATGGCCAACATCATATGGAATGGAGAAAAGTTAGAAGCATTTCCACTGAGAACCAGTACCAGATAGGGATGCCCACTTTCAACATTGCAATCCAATATAGTAGAAGTTTTAGCCAGAGCCATTTGGCAAGAAAAAGAAATTAAAGGGATACAAATTGGGAAGGAAGAAGTTAAACTATCCCTCTTTACAGTTGATATGATTCTTTATTTAGGAGATCCAAAGAATTCTCCTAAGAGACTGTTGGAACTCATAGAAGAGTTTGGAAAAGTAGCAGGATATAAAATCAGTGCACAAAAATCAATAACCTTTCTATATACAGACAATGCCATGGCTGAGAAAGAACTGCTAAGATCAATCCCATTCACAATAGCTACAAAAAAATCAAATATCTTGGAATAACTTAACCAAAGATGTCAAAGGTCTCTATGATGAGAATTACAAAATCTTAAAGAAAGAAATAAAGGAGAATAGCAAAAAAAAGGAAAATATCTTCTATGTTCATGGACACATCAGTATCATCAATATCATCAAAATGCCCATTCTTCCAAAAGCACTTTATAGATTCAATGCAATACCAGTCAAAACACAACCGACATTCTTCTCAGATTTGGAAAAAATGATGGATCTGAATGGTAGTCTCTTGTTATCAGGGACACTACAGGATATGTAACAAAATTTGAAAAGAATCTGCAGATTCACAAAATAGTGTTAATGTTTTTTTTTTAATTTTTTTTTTGACAGGCAGAGTGGACAGTGAGAGAGAGAGACAGAGAGAAAGGTCTTCCTTTTGCCATTGGTTCACCCTCCAATGGCCACCACGGCTGGCGCACTGCGGCCAGCGCACCGCACTGATCCAATCGCAGGAGCCAGGGGCTTATCCTGGCCTCCCATGGGGTGCAGGGCCCAAGGACTTGGGCCATCCTCCACTGCACTCCCTGGCCACAGCAGAGAGCTGGCCTGGAAGAGGGGCAACCGGGACAGAACCCGGTGTGCTGGCGCCGCAAGGTGGAGGATTAGCCTAGTGAGCCGTGGCGCCTGCAGTGTTAATGTTTTGATTGAGTGTTTTGTTCCAGTTAGTATTACCTTACTTATATAGGAACTATATTCCAAAGTAATCAGAGCTGATGGCATAATGTCAGCAGTTTATTGACATAGTTCATTAGCTTTATGTAAAGTAGTGAACCTAAATAAAAAGGGATGCCACTTGCTACTTACAGTTTACGTCATAAATCAATGCATTCACAAAATTTGACAACATATCTCCATCTCATTTACTACTTAAATTGTGTTGTGCTTTGCACATCTGAAACAAGACAAATTTTATGTATACTATTTGATTTAAACTAGTTACATTATAATGGGAATGAAGTATCAGTTAAAATGTGGTCATTAATTCTTTTAGAGATTAGACCAAACTTGAAGATGGCTTAAATAGAAGAAGTCACATATATTAAACAAAATTACTAGTGATTTTGTGTTAACCTAATAGGAAAATATGATATGATTAAAAAGTACATTTAGCATTAATCTGTCTCATACGCATTATTTTAGAAGGGTGACATTTAATAGTACAAAGGTTAAAACAAGTCAAGTCAGATTTTAAAATAAATGAATGGTTTTGTACTTACTAGAACAACTCTGTACTTTATAAAAGACAATATTTTTCACTTTTATGTATCCCATAAACTGAATTTTCCATTGCCCACTTCTAGGAAAACTAATTTTAAAGTATTCCATGGTATTTTCATCATGGAATATTAAGCAAATAAGTAAAGAAAGTGGTATTGTCATAATATCATATAAAAATTCTACAGGCAAAAGATTAGATAAAAAAGCCATCCTGTGTATATTATAACAGTTCTGTATTCATATGCACATGAGTATTCATAAAATTTGAGAAGTACTTTCTTTTTTTTTAACTTTTATTTAGTAAATATAACTTTCCAAAGTACAGTTTATGGATTACAATGGCTTTTACTGCCCATAACTTCCCTCCCACCCATAACCCTCCCATCTCCCACTCCCCCTCCCATTCTATTCACATCAAGATTCATTTTCAATTTTCTTTAGATACAGAAGATCAATTTAGTATATATTAAGTAAAGACTTGCACCCACACAGAACAGAAAGTGTAAAATACTGTTTCAGTACTAGTTATAGCATTAATTCACCTTGGACAACACATTAAGGACAGATCCCACATGGGATGTAAGTACACAGTGACTCCTGTTGTTGACTTAACAATTTGACACTCCTGTTCATGGCGTCAGTAATCTCCCTAGGCTCTAGTCATGAGTTTCCAAGGCTATGGAAGCCTTTTGAGTTCACCAAATCCGATCTTATTCAGACAAGGTCATAGTCAAAGTGTAAGACTACGACTGTAATCAGGTTAAACTGCTGCCTGCAATGCCAGCATCCCATATGGGTATAGATTGGAATCTTGGCTGCTCCACTTCTAATCAAGCTCCCTAGTGATGTGCCTGAGAATGCAGTGGAATGGCCATGTACATGGGCCCCTGCACTCATGTAACAGACCCAGATGAGGCTCCTGGCTTCTGTTTATGGCCTCACTCAGCCCTGGCTTTTGTGGCCATTTGAAGAGTGAACCAGCAGTTGGAAAACTCCTCTTACTCTCCCCCTCTCTCTGTGTAACTGTAACTTTTGAATAAAGTAAATCAATCTTTTAAAAAATAAAATTAAAATAACAACTAATTAATGCAAAAAATTAATGGCAATTGTAAAAACAGCCATTTAGAAAACATCCTAGTAATAACAGAGCCAGACAATAATTATCAATAAAATTAAAATGGGTGGATGAAATTTTCCAATAATTTAATTACAGTTTCAAAGCATCTCACCACAATTTATTATAAATAGGCAACAACCAACTTTACAGTAGAGAAATATGGTAGATATCAGCTTAAGAAATTATGAAATTAACATCTCCAAAGATAGAGCAAGTCAACATCATGTATCTCCTGATCCAATGTGCTGAGAAGGACATAATATCACTTATGGGGAGGTTTGCCACAGATCAATTTAGTATATATTAAGTAAAGATATCATCAGTTTGCACCCACATAGAAAATAAAGTGTAAAATACTATTTGAGTACTAGTTATAGCATTAATTCACATTGAACAACACATTAAGCACAGAGATCCTACATGAGGAGTAAGTGCATGGTGACTCCTGTCGTTGACTTAACAAATTGACACTCTTGTTTATGGCATCAATAATCACCCAAGGCTCTTGTCATGAGTTACCAAGGCTATGGAAGCCTTTTGGGTTCGCTGACTCCGATCTTATTTCGACAAGGTCATAGTGAAAGTGGAAGTACTCTCCTCCCTTCAGAGAAAGGTGCCTCCTTCTTTGATGGCCTTTCTACTGGGATCTCACTTGCAGAGATCTTTCATTTTGTGTTTTTTGTTTTGTTTTGTTTTTGTTTTTGTTTTTTTGCCAGAGTGTCTTGGCTTTCCATGCTTAAAATATTCTCATGGGCTCTTCAGCCAGATCTGAATGCCTTAAGGGCTGATTCTGAGGCCAGAGTGCTGTTTAGGACATCTGCCATTCTATGAGTCTGCTGTGTATCCCACTTCCCATGTTGGATCTTTCTCTCCCTTCTTTATTCTATCAATTAATTATTCGCAGACACTAGTCTTGTTTATGTGATCCCTTTGACTCTTAGACCTATCAGCGTGATCAATTGTGAACTGAAATTGATCACTTGGACAAGTGAGATGATAATGCACCTTGATGGGATTGGATTGGAATCCCCTGGCACATTTCTAACTCTACCATTTGGGGCAAATCAGATTGAGCATGTCCCAAATTGTACATCTCCTCCCTCTCTTATTCCCACTCTTTTATTGAACAGAGCTCACATTTCAGTTAAATCTAAACACCTAAGAATAATTGTGTGTTAATTACAGAGTTCAACCAATAGTATTAACTAGAACAAAAAAATTACTAAAAAGGATAAAGTATTAAATTGTACATCAACTGTCAGGACAAGGGCTGATCAAGTCACTGTTTCTCATAGTGTCCATTTCACTTCAACAGGTTTCCCCTTTGGTGCTCAGTTAGTTGTCACCAATCAGGGAGAACATATGATATTTATCCCTTTGAAACTGGCTTATTTCATTCAGCATGATGTGTTCCAGATTCCTCCATTTTGTTGCAAATGACCGGATTTCATTGTTTTTGACTGCTGTATAGTATTCTATGGAGTACATGTCCCATAATTTCTTTATCCAGTCTTCTGTTGATGGGCATTTGGGTTGATTCCAGGTTTTAGCTATTGTGAATTGAGCTGCAATAAACATTAATGTGCAGACATCTTTTTTATTTGCCAATTTAATTTCCTTTGGGTAAATTCCAAGGAGTGGGATGGCTGGGTGGTATGGTACGGTTATATTCAGAATTCTGAGGAATCTCCAAACTGTCTTCCATAGTGGCTTAACCAGTTTGCATTCCCACCAACAGTGGGTTAGTGTCCCTTTTTCCCCACATCCTCTCCAGCATCTATTGTTGGTAGATTTCTGTATGTGAGCCATTCTAACCAGGGTGAGGTGAAACCTCATTGTGCTTTTGATTTGCATTTCCCTGATGGCTAGTGATCCTGAACATTTTTTCATGTGTCTGTTAGCCATTTGGATTTCCTCTTTTGAAAAATGTCTATATCCCTGATGAACATAGATGCAAAAATCCTCAATAAAATTCTGCCAGTAGGATTCAACAACACATCAGAAAGATCATCCACCCAGACCAAGTGATATTTATCCCTGGTATGCATGGATGATTCAATGTTCGCAAATTAATCAATGTGATACACCACATTAACAAACTACAGAAGAAAAACCATATGATTATCTCAATAGATGCAGAGAAGCATTTGACAAAATACAACAGCCTTTCATGATGAAAACTCTAAGCAAACTGGGTATAGAAGGAACATTCCTCAATACAATCAAAGCAATTTATGAAAAACTCACTGTCAGCATCGTATTGAATGGGGAAAAGTTGGAAGCATTTCCACTGAGATCTACTACCAGACAGGGATGCCCACTCTCACCACTGCTATTCAATATAGTTCTGGATGTTTTAGCCAGAGTAATTAGGCAAGAAAAAGAAATTAAAGGGATACAAATTGGGAAGGAAGAACTCAAACTATCCCTCTTTGCAGATGATATGATTCTCTATTTATGGGATCCAAAGAACTCTACTAAGAGACTATTGGAACTCATTGAAGAGTTTGGCAAAGTAGCAGGATAAAAAATCAATGCACAAAAATCAACAGCCTTTGTATACACTGGCAATGCCATGGCTGAGAAAGAACTTCTAAGATCAATCCCATTCACAATAGCTACAAAAGCAATCAAATACCTTTGAATAAACTTAAACAAGTACATTAAAGTTCTCTACAATGAGAATTACAAAATCTTAAAGAAATAGAATGGGATACCAAAAAAATGGAAAATCTTCCATGCTTATTGATTGGAAGAATCAATATAATCAAAATGTCCATTTTCCCAAAAGGAATTTATAGATTCAGTGCAATACCAATCAAAATACCAAAGACACTCTTCTCAGATCTGGAAAAAATGATACTGAAATTCATATGGAGACACAGGAAACGTTGAATAACTCAAGCAATCTTGTACAACACAAAGAAAGCTGGAGGCATCACAATACCAGATTTCAGGACATACTACAGGGCAGTTGTAATCAAAACAGCATGGTACTGGTACAGAAACAGATGGATAGACCAATGGAACAGAATAGAAACACCAGAAATCAATCCAAACATCTGCAGCCAACATATCTTTGATCAAGGATCCCTGGAATAAGGACAGCCTATTCAATAAATGGTGCTGGGAAAGCTGGATTTGCATGAGCAGAAGCATGAAGCAAGATCCCTACCTTTCACCTTACACAAAAATCCACTCAACATGGATTAAAGACCTAAATCTTTGACCTGACACCATCAAATTATTAGAGAACATTGGTGAAACCCTGCAAGATATAGGTACCAGCAAAGACTTCTTGGAAAGGACCCTGGAAGCACAGGCAATGAAAGCCAAAATTAACAATTGGGATTGCATCAAATTGAGAAGTTTCTGTTCTGCAAAAGAAACAGTAAGGAAAGTGAAGAAGCAACTGACAGAATGAGAAAAAATATTTGCAAACTATGCAACAGATAAAGGATTAATAACCAGAATCTACAAAGAGATCAAGAAACTCCATGACTCAAAACAAACAACCCACTTAAGAGATGGGCCAAGGACATCAATAGACATTTTTCAAAAGAGAATTACCTTTCAAATTCAATTGTTAGATGCATGACTTTCTAGAATGAGAAATAAGGAAATCAATGTATAACTCTTTAATTTAATTTTCATTTCTTTTAGAAAGTTAGCTCAGGGGCATGTATTGTAGACCAGCAAGGTAAGCAGCTTCTCTGATGCCAGCATCCTATATTAAGGTATCGATGCTCCACTTTCATTCCAGCTCTCTGATAATGCACTTGAGAAAGCAGCAAAAGATGGCCCGAGTGTTTGGGCTCCTGACACACATGTGAGAGACCTGGGTGAAGTTCCAGGCTCTGGCTTTGGTGAGGCCTAGCCCTGTCCATTGTGTCCATTTGGGGAGTGAAGAAGCAAATGAAGACCTCTCTCCCCCTTCCTCTCTCTATCTCTGCCTTTAAAATACATGTTGTAAAAATGTAGTCAAATTTGGAACCATTTGTTTTTTAAATTTGACCATAATTTTTAAAAAATTATTTAAAATAAACACATTTCATACAATTCACAAATACAGCTCTAAGTTATTAATTTTAATTATCCACTTATGAAATGTGAAGAAATATTTCAAAATATATTGCAGCTGTCTCTAGAATATTCTTTCTTAAATATTTTATATAAAAGTTATTCTCTAATAAAATATCCCAACAGGCTTTAAATACTCCTACACATGACATAATAAGTAGTTCATGGAGATCATGATAAAGTATATATATACTTTTATTCTGGCATGAAGGCAAATTTTGTTGACTCCTATATTCTTCAATAATCTGAAAATATTTTTTCCATAAAGTTGGGGTGTCAAGATACTGAACGGCAAACTGTAGAAATTGAAAAATGTGTCAATAGCATCACCAAGTAGAACATGGGGGAAAAAAAAAACTCATGACAATATGTAGGAAAGAACAGTTACTGCTAGAATCTTACATTATTATAAATAAAAATTACATAAAGTATAATTCACATTCTTACATAATTTGAATGAAGGAACTACCAATGTAATATTATTTTCCTCAATAGTTCTCCTTTGTATCTATTTCCTATGTATAACAGATATTGTTATCTTATATTATACTCAAAAATATTTGATAGTATATGTTTTACATAGAAAAAATGATATCCCTCTTGAAAAATTTCTTACCTTCATGTTGAAGAAATGGTAACATTATAGAGAACACTTTTGTAAACCAATTTCAGCGAGATCATATGTGATCTTGATTTTATATGATTTTATTTTGTATGATATGATTTTATATGACATGATTTATGTGGACAAACCTTAACACTCCACCAAAAAGCTGTTAGAATTGATAAACCAATTCAGTAAAGTTGCAAGCTACAAAGTAAATATACAAATCAAGTGCTTTTTTCTAGGTTAATGATGAACTCACGGAAAAAGAAATCAGGAAAGAAATTTCATTCACAATAGGTACCAAAAAATCAACTGTTTAGGAATAAATTGAACGAAAGAAGTGAAAGGTTTATACAATGAAAAGTATCAAACATTGAAGAAGAGGTCATTAAAGAGCACCCCTCCCCCCCCCAAAAAAAAATGGAAAGACACCACTTGCTCATGGATTGAAAGATTCAAAATCATTAAAATGTCTATTCTACGTGAACAATCTATAGATTCAATGCAATCCCTATCAAATTACCAATGACATTCTTTACAAAACTAGAAAAAGCAATCCTAAAATTTGTATGCAATCACAAAAGACCCAGAGTAGCCAAAGCAATCCTGAATTTGAAAAGTCAAGTTGGAGGCATCTACCTGACTTAAAAGCATACTACAAAGCTATAGTAATTAAAACAGCATAGTACTGGCATAAAAACCAATACATAGAATGATGGAACTGAACAGAGAGCCCAGAAATTAATCTTCATACATACAAGGTGATTGATTTTTGACAAAAGTGCACAGACCATACATTGGAAGTAAGGATAATCTCTTCAACAAATGGTGCAGGCAAAACTGGATTTATATGTGTAGAAGAATGAAATTAGATCCATACCTATCACCATATTCAAAAATAAACTCAAATGGATAAAAGACTTAAATTTTAGACCTGAGACTATGAAGTTGCTGGAAGAACACATAGCAAAATCACTCCAAGACATTTCTGTAGTGGATGGCTTATTGGATAAGATCCCCAAGCACAGCCAACGAAAGCAGAACTAAATAAATGGGACTATATCAGACTCAGCAGCTTTTGCACAGCAAAGAAAATTCTCAAGAGAGTGAAGAGACATCCAAAAGAATGGGGAAAGTATTTGCAAACCACTTATCTGACAAAGGATTAATATTCCAGATATATCAGTAACTTTAAAGACTCAACAGACGTTAAAGATCTCTACGATGAAAACTACAAAACCTTACAGAAAGAAATAGAAGAGGATACCAAAAAATGGAGAAATCTTCCATGCTCATGGATTGGAAGAATCAATATCATCAAAATGTCTATTCTCCCAAAAGCAATTTATACATTCAATGCAATACCCATCAAGATCCCGAAGACCTTCTTCTCAGATCTGGAAAAAATGATGCTGAAATTCATATGGAGACACAGAAGACCTCGAATAGCCAAAGCAATCCTGTACAACAAAAACAAAGCCGGAGGCATCACAATACCTGATTTTAGGACATACTACAGGGCAGTTGTTATCAAAACAGCATGGTACTGGTACAGAAACAGATGGATAGACCAATGGAACAGAATAGAAACACCAGAAATCAATCCAAACATCTACAGCCAACTTATATTTGACCAAAGATCCAAATCTAATCCCTGGAATAAGGACAGTCTATTCAATAAATGGTGCTGGGAAAATTGGATTTCCACATGCAGAAGCTTGAAGCAAGACCCATACCTATCACCTTACACAAAAATTCACTCAACATGGATTAAAGACTTAAATCTATGACCCGAAACCATCAAATTATTAGAGAGCATTGGAGAAACCCTGCAAGATATAGGCACAGGCAAAGACTTCCTGGAAAATACTCCAACAGCACAGGCAGTCAAAACCAAAATTAACATTTGGGATTGCATTAAATTGAGAAGTTTCTGTACTTCAAAAGAAACAGTCAGGAAAGTGAAGAGGCAACCAACAGAATGGGAAAAAATATTCGCAAACTATACTACAGATAAAGGATTGATAACCAGAATCTACAAAGAAATCAAGAAAATCCACAACAACAAAACAAACAACCCACTTAAGAGATGGGCCAAGGACCTCAATAGACATTTTTCCCAAGAGGAAATCCAAATGGCCAACAGACACATGAAAAAATGTTCAAAATCACTAGCAATCAGGGAAATGCAAATCAAAACCACAATGAGGTTCCATCTCACCCCGGTGAGAATGGCTCACATTCAGAAATCTACCAACAACAGATGCTGGAGAGGATGTGGGGAAAAAGGGACACTAACCCACTGTTGGTGGGAATGCAAACTGGTTAAGCCACTATGGAAGTCAGTCTGGAGATTCCTCAGAAACCTGAACATAACCCTACCATACAACCCAGCCATCCCACTCCTTGGAATTTACCCAAAGGAAATTAATTTGGCAAATAAAAAAGCCATCTGCACATTAATGTTTATTGCAGCTCAATTCACAATAGCTAAGACCTGGAACCAACCCAAATGCCCATCAACAGTAGACTGGATAAAGAAATTATGGGACATGTACTCCATAGAATACTATACAGCAGTAAGAAACAACGAAACCCAGTCATTTGCAACAAGATGGAGCAATCTGGAAAACATCATGCTGAGTGAATTCAGCCAGTCCCAAAGAGACAAATATCATTTGTTTTCCCTGATCAGTGACAACTGAGCACCAAAGGGGAAACCTGTTAAGTGAAATGGACACTATAAGCAACAATGAACTGATCAGCTCCTGTCCTGACTTTAGATGTACAATGTAATACTTTATCCTTTTTAGTATTTGTTGTTGTTGTTGTTGTTCTAGTACTATTGGTTGAACTCAGTAATTAACACACAATTATTCTTAGGTGTTTAAATTTTAACTGAAAAGTGATCCCTGTTAAATCTAAGAGTGGAAAAAGAGAGTGAGGAGATGAACAATTTGGAACATGTTCAATCGGACTGGCTGCAAATGGTGGAGTTAGAAATGTGCCAGGGGATTCCAACACAATCCCATCAAGGTGGCATGTACCAATGCCATCGCACTAGTCCAAGTGATCAATTTCAGCTCACAATTGATAGCTCTGATAGGTCTAAGAGTCAAAGAGATCACACAAACAAGTATCTGCTAATACTAACTGATAGAATCAAAAAGGGAGAGAAAGATCCAACATGGGATGTGGGATACACAGCAGACTCATAGGATGGCAGATGTCCTAAACAACACTCTGGCCTCAGAATCAGCCCTCAAGGCATTCAGATCTGGCTGAAGAGCCCATGAGAGTATAGCAGGCATGGAAAGCCAAGATATCATGGAAAAAAAAAAAGACCTAAATGAATGATCTCTGTGAGTGAGATCCCAGTGGAAAGAATGGGGCCATCAAAGAAGGAGGTTCCCTTCTCCGAAGGGAGGAGAGAACTTCCACTTTGACTGTGACCCTATCGGAATATGATCAAAGTCAGCGAACTCTAAAGGCTTCCATAGCCCTGGCAACTCATGACTAGAGCCTAGGGAGATTACTGACGCCATGAACAGGAGTGTCAAATTGTTAAATCAGCAACAGGAGTCACTGTGTACTTGTACCCCATGTGGGATCTGTCCCTAATGTGTCGTCTAAAGCCAAGTGATGCTATAACTAGTACTGAAACAGTATTTTTATACTTTGCATTTCTGTGTGGGCACAAACTGATGAGGTCTTTACTAATTATATACTGAAGTGATCTTCTGTATATAAAGAGAATTGGAAATGAAAAAAAAAACAACATGGTGTTAAAATGGAAATGGCATAGAAAATTAATTAATTTGAAAAAAAATTATGTAGGATCTCTGTCTTTAATGTGCTGTACATTGCTATTTAATGCTATAATTAGTAATCCAAAGGTAGTTTTTTCACTTTATGTTGCTATATGGGCAAAATGTTGAAATCTTTACCTAATATATACTAAACTGATCTTCTGTATACAAAGAGAATTGAAAATGAATCTTTACATGAATGGAAGGGGAAAGGGAGCGGGAAAGGGGAGGGTTGCGGGCGGGAGGGAAGTTATGGGAGGGGGGAAGCCATTGTAACCCATAAGCTGTACTTTGGAAATTTATATTCATTAAATAAATGTTTAATAAAAAAACTCAACAATAATAAATAATCCAGTTGAGAAATGGGCAAAGGTCTTTTATAGTTCTCAAAAGAAGAAATACAAATGGCCAACAAATATATGAAAACAGGCTCAGCATCCCAAGCCATCAGGGAAATGCAAATCAAAACCACAATGAGATATTACCTCACCCCTGTCAGAATGGCTAAAATCCAAAGCAGAGAGCAACAAGTGCTGGTGAGGATGTAGAGAAAGGGGAACACTCAAACACTGTTGGTGGGAATGTAAATTACTGAAGCCACTGTGGAAAATAGTGTGGAGATATCTAAAATAAACTAGAAATTAATTTGCTGTATGATCCAACAATCTCACCATTGGGTATATCTCAAAAGACTTGAATACTATTAAGAGATACCTGCATAATTATGTTCACAGAAGCTCTTCACAATAGCCAGCATTGGGAATCAATGAAGGTGTCCACCATCAGAAAAATGGATAAAGGAAATGTGGTAGATATACACAATGGAATATTATTCAGGTATAAAGAAGAGAAGGAAATTCTACCATTTGAAGTAAAATGGATGCCACTGGAGGACATCATGATGACTGAAATAAGCCAGACCTAGAAAGACAAATACTGCATGCTCTCCCTTCTTTGCAGGAGCTAAAATTAAAAATAAAAAAAGAGGAAGAAAGAAATGTCTGTGTGTATTAGCGTTACTGGAAATACAGTTTTGTAAACTTTTGTTTTACATCTTTGTGAAACTAGTGGTTAAATGTGTTATATTACTCTAGTTTCAATGATCAGTGATTACTTCAAAATTTATTGTACATTATTTTTATACCCATTGTCTATTTTCCCCACTAAACTGGGACCTTTTTGCTTTTTACTTGCTAAACTTCTTATTCTGGGAAGTGTTAAGCCTTTGTACTGTAATATAAATTTGAAATGTTATCTCAAAAACTAAAAAAACAGTGAAGGAAAAAGTTTGTGAGTGAGAGATGGGGAGAATGTAAAGGTGGAGGGAAAAGTCATTAGGTCCTTAGGATTACATGATTACATGTACAAAGTATAATGAATCTGCTAAAAACTCATTAAAATTTAAAATAAAAACCTTTAAAATTTTTAGAAATTTTAATGCAATCAATAAACCCCAGGACTGGGGGGGGGGGATGAATACATGGATGGTGGGCATTGTGGCGTGACAGGATGGCATCAGAATGTCTAGGATCAGATCTCATCCATTATTCAAATCCAGCTTCTTACTGGTGTGCGTGGATGGCAGCAGATTATGGCAGTGATACCTGGGTTTATGCTACACTTGATAGAGACCCAGATGGAGTTCCAGGCTCCTGATTCAGCCTGGTCCACTCATGCAGTTGCCAACATTCAGGGAGTGAACCACTGGATGGAAGATTTCTTGCTCTCCTTGTTGCTCTATCTTTCACATATATAGATGGATGGATGGATGGATGGATGGATGGATGGATAACTTAAGGTTAAAATAATAGGTATCTATAGAAGTGGCCTCTCTTTACAAGAATTCTCCTCCAGGCTTTCTTTCATTCTTTACTGCTTTACACCAGATATGACAGCTGAGGACAACTGTCTTTGAGAACCAGGTAAGATATACAATCTTATAGTGTAAAACCAAATATCCAGAGTATAGGGAGGGATCTTCCCTCTAAAGAGCAATTAGTCAAAGGGCCTTGAGTGTTGAATACTGTTTTTATCCTTACTGGTAGGAGGTTGCTGTGGTTTAGCTCATACCCACAAGTGAAAACTTTCAAATATTAAATGGCCTTTTAAAAGACACTTTCATGCCAGATATTAGGTGCAGAGCTTAAAATGCTGCTTGGGTCACCTGAGTCCAGTGTCAGATGACCAATTTATGTGCAGGCTCTGCAATTCCAATCCAGATTACTGCTATTGCATATCTCTGGGGCAGTAGATTATGGCTTAAGTCCCTGGAACCCTGTCAGCAACATGGCACACCCAGGCTGCATTCTGGGTTCTTGGCGTCAGCCTGGCACAGTCCTCAATTTTATGGATATTTGAGGAGTGAACCAGAAAATTGCATGCACTCTCTCTGCTTCATAAAATTAAAATAAACCAATAAAAGTGTCTTCATTTTATTCATACTTTTTTTTTTTTGACAGGCAGAGTGGACAGTGAGAGAGAGAGACAGAGAGAAAGGTCTTCCTTTTGCCGTTGGTTCACCCTCCAATGGCCGCCACAGTAGGCGCGCTGCGGCCGGTGCACCGTGCCGATCCGATGGCAGGAGCCAGGTGCTTTTCCTGGTCTCCCATGGGGTGCAGGGCCCAAGCACTTGGGCCATCCTCCACTGCACTCCCTGGCTACAGCAGAGAGCTGGCCTGGAATAGGGGCAACCGGGACAGGATCGGTGCCCCGACCGGGACTAGAACCCGGTGTGCTGGCGCCGCAAGGCGGAGGATTAGCCTAGTGAGCCGCGGCGCCGGCCACATACTTTCTTTTTCAATTACACATGTTGCTCCTTGTAACTTCTAAAGAAATTCAGAACTATTGTCAATGAGTGAGTGAATGCAATGCCTGCCACAAATGATGGGAATAAAATTGAGAGAAAAATGTCTTGGAAACATTCAATAGTGTCATGTTCTTTTTTTTTTTTTTTTTTTGACAGGCAGAGTGGACAGTGAGCGAGACAGAGAGAAAGGTCTTCCTTTCTTCCTTTTGCCTTTGGTTCACCCTCCAAAGGCTGCCACGGCCGGCACACCACGCCGATCCAAAGGCAGGAGCCAGGTGCTTCTCCTGGTCTCCCATGGGGTGCAGGGCGCAAGCACTTGGGCCATCCTCCACTGCATTCCTGGGCCACAGCAGAGAGCTGGCCTGGAAGAGGGGCAACTGGGACAGAATCCGGCACCCTGACCAGAACTAGAACCTGAGGTGCCGGGGCCACAGGCAGAGGATTAGCCTATTGAGCTGTGGTGCCAGCCTGTCGTGTTCTTTTGTTTAAGGTGGCATCAATGGCTCCTGAAGTATGTAAAGCAGTAACCAAGGGGAAAATGAATGTTGCCACAAGAAATCAAAAGTTTGTCAACTGTTGATATTTATTTTATGTGTTATACAAAATCAGAAATTATATTGGCTCCTTAGGGACAAAAATATTCAACTATTTTTAAAATAAAAACGCCCCTTCCCTCCAAGGCCTTTTTTTTTTCGTATCTGAGGCCAGTGGTTCAAATGGTTGAGTAGCTTCTAGTCCATCACCATCAGTATGGAAGATCACACCTGAACCTTCATTTATACTTTTGCATTTCACAAGGATATAAAGAAAGAAAACCATATGCAGAAGAACACTGTTCTTATGAAGTTTTTCAAATTAGATGCTTCTCTTGTGGCTCAGGTTCCAAATGATATCCCATAAGTCTAGTATTCCACAGAGGAACATGTAGAATGAAGGGATAAGGAAGCTCCAAGCCCCTCAGACACCCATCCCTGCTTTAGTCACACTCTACTTATGTTTTATGTAATATGCTTTCATGCAAAAATTCTTTTTGAAAAAATTTCTGTTCTTGAGGCTGGTGCTTGACATAATGGGTTAAGCCTCTTTCTGTGATGTATCCCTTGTGGGCCCCAGTTCCAGGCCAGGCTGCTCCACTTCTGATCCAGCTCCCTGCTGGTCAGCCTGAGAATGAAAAAGAAGATGGCCAAAGAACATGGGACCCTGCCCCCATGTTGTCGGACCCTCGCCAGCAAGGGTCCAACACAGTCACGACACACTGTTCATCGGTTCTCAAGGAACTTTATATTTGTGGGGAGAGAAGGAAAGTGGGGAGAGGATAAAAGAAGAGGGGCCGTGGCAGTGGCCGCCAGCAGCCGCGGCCGGGCCAGCCGGCCCAAATCCCAATGTCCCTTTATGCTGATATCGTCCAATCAGATGAAAGGGCGTGTATAGCCTCAGGTCAAAAGTTCATCTGTTTCACCTGGTTCTTCCTAGTTTATGCAGAGTCCATTCTGTTTCATCTGTTTCACCTGGTTGTTTTCATAGGACTTGTGGTCGACCGATTGCTGCAAACTATGTAGATGAGGAGGCTCTCACAGGTGGCCAGCCTGCGGTTCCCCACACATGTGGCAGAACTGGAAGAAGTAGTAGGCTCCTCCTGGCTTTGGCCTGGTCCAGCCCTATCTCTTGTGGCATTTGGGGAGAGTGAACCAGCAAATGGAAGATCTCTGTCTCTTCTCCACTCTCTAACTCAGCCTTTCATATAAATAATAAAAGATCTTTATCCCTAAAAAGATGTATAAAAGGTCTATGGGCATGTGTTGTGGTGCAGCAGGTTAGCCTACCATTCGGGATGCTGCACCACATACTGGAATGCCAGCTCATGTCAGTTACTTACTCTAGTATCAATACAGCTTCCCACAAAAACACTTGTGGTAACAGAGAATGGCCCAAGTACATGTACCAGACACTCTTTTTTGAGACCTGGCTGGAGTTTCTAGCCCCTGGCTTTGGTCTGACTCATCTCTGACTGTTGCAGGAATTTGGGGATGTAAACCAGCACATGGAAGATCTCTTTCTTCTCTCTCTCTGTCTCTCCCTATTACTCTCTCTTCTACTTTTGCAAATAAAGTAAGCTTAAAATATAAAAAAAAGTAAAGTCTCTGATTTAGTTAATGCTCCTAATTTTAGATAAGAAATAATCCCAGCTAATGGACATTGTAGCTTTCCTAACATCATAGATATTGGTTATAGGACAGGAACGGGCTTTATTGTCTTCTTATTGAGCCCAGCACTCTATCCCAGTTACTCCCATCATATTCAGGAAAAATACATGAATTTTCAAATGTGTCACAGAAAATACATATGAAAATCTTTGCCACATATGGTTCAAAATTCTTGAGGATAAGCATAAAAGTGTAACTCTCTAGGTTCTAAAATATTGAATAAAACAGAAATTAATATAAAATTATCTTAGTAATAGTCAAAATGCTCAATTTAGAAAAACTCCAATTTTTTAAGCTATACAGCAAGGAATTGAAAATGACAACTAGTTGAATCAAGCAAGGCACAATTGGGAAAATTCTTCCTTATGAAAAATATGAACAATTGATTTCCTCCAAATAAAACAATTTTCCACAATCAATACACAAATGAATCATTCATGTTGTGGTTTATTTATTTAAAAAAACTAGAATACAAAACAGCAGATTTCTCTGTATCATATAAAATACCTCTGTCCATTCCACTTCTGATCATGTGTTGGGACCAAGAAATGGGTTTAATTTTAATTATAATTTACATTCAGGCAGAAATCATAGGAGTGCCTTCATCTTATTGGCCTTCAGTTTCCATATGAAGAAATGCTCTCTCTACCATCCTCATGATAGGGAGAACAGATATTTGGCTAATGGGGGAATTTAGGAGATGGGCATTGAGTGGGTTTGCTTGAATCTATATCTCCTCTTCTAAAAGACATGTGCCCACAGCATCATGAACTGGGGCCAGCTCTTAAACCAACAGCCTACTTAACAACTCTTCATCTAGTTAACAACTGTGTGTGTGTGTGTGTGTATCTAATCTGGGTGAGGTATTTGGCTGCACATTTATGTCACCTCTTCCTATTGGTTATTGTGATACTAATAAAGTTGATATGTTGATCTCCAGATGTATAACTCATATATAATGAACTCAGAAATGGGAAGGGAGTTCCACTTGCTACCTAATGCTCAACAAGAAAAATCACTGAAAAAATCAATATTAAACCAAAATAGAAATGTTATTCTCCCTTGAGTTTGCAGTCTTTCTGAAAATTCTTTTTAAATAACAGTTTAAAGATGGAGAAGAGTTGGAGGGATATTTCAGAAAGTGAACTCCATAGCAGTAACAAAGCACATCAAATGCAAAAACAAATTCACTCACTCAGTAATGATGTACTGACAGGCTATGGCTAAATTATACTAGAGATTGCTGCTCAGAAAATAATGCAGCATTGTCTTTTAGAGATTAATTTCATAGCTATGAACACTGCACATATGCACAGCTCTATAGTTTCAGTGATTATTGGTATGTTTAAATTATAGTTTTGACATCCTGCTGTATTTGAGGGAGAACTCAAATCTTTTATAAATCAGTATGTGGGACTGGCACTGTGGCACAGCGAGTTAAGCTGCTGCCTGAAGCTCAGCAGCCCATATGGGTGTGAGTTCAAGTTCTGACTGCTCTGCTTCCATGCAGTCTATCTCCCTGCTAGTGCACTTGGGGAAGCAGTAGAAGATGGTCCAAGTGTTTGTAAGCTGTCACCCATGTGGGGGACCCAGAAGAAGCTCTTGGCTCCCGGCCTCAGCTTGGCCAACCCCAGCCATTGTGGCCATTTGAAGAGTGAATCAGTGGATGGAAGATCAATTTCTCTCTCTACCTCTGATCTCTATCTGTAATTCTGCCCATGATGTAAATAAATAAATATTTTAAGAAGAGGGGGCTGGTGCTGTGGCTCATTTGGTTAATCCTCTGCCTACAGCACTGGCATCCCATATGGGCATCGAGTTCTAGTCCCAGTTGCTCCTCTTCCAGTCCAGCTCTCTGCTGTGGCCTGGGAGAGCAGTGGAGGATGGCCCAAGTGCTTGGGCCCATGCACCCTCATGGGAGACCAGGAGAAGCACCTGGCTCCTGGCTTTGGATCAGCACAGTTCTGGCCATAGCGGACATTTGGGGGGTGAACCAATGGAAGAAAGACCATTCTCTAGGTGCCTTTCTCTCTCTCACTGTCAAATAAAAAAAAGAAGAAACATGCACTGAGTTTAAACAAAATTAAGTTAGTTTGCCCATTTAAACTGTTGTAGTTCAAGATGGAATTATAAATATTTTAACATACAGAGGAAATGATACTTACCAGTTTATAAATTACATTTTTTTTTACAATTTTGGAAGAATTTTTACAGTTTTACAAGTATTAAATACATGTATTTTGTTGCAAAGAAAAGAATTAGGAAACAGTTTCTTGACAAGCAGATAAGTTTTACTCTATAAAAAGTGGCCTCAATATTTTATATTTCAGTGGTAAACAAAGATTTCTATATGCAAAATATCTGAGCAGTGGTGCATCTCTTGAGGCTAATTTTCATTCTTGTTATTTTATAATAATGTACATATATAACAAATACTAAAATTATAAAATCACTTATCATACACAGGCCAAAACATGCTAGGATTAAATTAGAATGTGACAATTGGAATTAAGATTTAACAAAAACATACATGTAGTAATTCATTATCACTATAATTGTGTTAAGTGGCAAGGTTAAACTTCATATAATTGTGAAAGATTCAAAAAATGCTCAACGTTAGGTACCTGGAGAAACCTTGCTTTAGCAACATAGTTGAAATCATAGGCTGAAGCATTAACTTATTATCATTTTTCTTAAAATTAAATTTGCTGAAGATCTTATGACTAATGCAAAATGCTCAACTCTTAAAAATAAAGGAGATGAGGCTGACGCCACAGCTCACTAGGCTAATCCTCCACCTGTGGCGCTGACACCCCGGGTTCTAGTCCCAGCTGGGGTGCTGGATTCTTTTTTTTTTAATTTTAAAAAAAAAATTATTTGAAAATCAGAGTTAGAGAGAGAGGAGAGACAGAGAGAGATCTTCCATCTGTTGGTTCATCTCCCAAATGGCCACAATGGCCAGGGCTGGGCCGATCTGAAGCCAGGAGCTTGTTCTGGGTCTCTTACGTGGTGGCAGGGGTCCTTGGGTCATCGGTTGCTGCTTTCCAGGGTGCATTATCAGGGAGCTGGGTTAGAGCAGAGCAGCCGGGACTTGAACCAGCACCCGATGGGATGCCAGCACTGCAGACGGTGGCTACACCCACTGTGCCACAGCACCGGCCCCATTAAATGATTTTTTTTTGTTTTTTTTTTTTTTAACTTTTATTTAATGAATATAAATTTCCAGTGTACAGCTTATGGATTGCAATGGCTTCCCCCCCCCCCCATAACTTCCCTCCCACCCGCAACCCTCCCCTCTCCCGCTCCCTCTCCCTTTCCATTCACATCAAGATTCATTTTCAATTCTATTTATATACAGAAGATCAATTTAGTATAAATACTTCAACAGTTTGCACCCACATAGAAACACAAAGTGAAACATACTGTTTGAGTACTAGTTATAGCATTAAATAAAAATGTACAGCACATTAAGGACAGAGATCCCACATGAGGAGCAACTGCACAGTGGCTCCTGTTGTTGACCCAACAAATTGACACTCTAGTTTATGGCTCCAGTAACCACCCTAGGCTGTCGTCATGAGTTGCCAAGGCTATGGAAGCCTTCCAAGTTCGCCGACTCTGATCATATTTAGACAAGGTCATAAAAGACAGAGTGAGGATAGTAACCAATGATCCTAAGAGTGGCATTAACCAGGTCTGAACAATTATACAGCATTAAGAGGGGAAGAGGACCATCAGTACACACAGGTTGGGAGTAGAGCCATTGGTGGTAGAGTAGAGGTTATGATTACACAGGAATGAGGCCCAAGTGTGCTTATCAGGGTCTAGAACAAAGGACAGAGTCATTATTAGAGGAGCTAAGAAAGGTGCTGTCTAAGCTACAATTAGGTTTTCTGATCGAGAGGCAAATAGAACCTGATAGAAGGGGCTTGATAATAATCTGTTGGGCTTTAGGCCTTGTAAGTTAAGAGGCCCAGACCTACCTATCTCTTCACATGGGGTATATCCTAAGGGAGGTGTGAACCTCCTAGGGGAAGGCACTCTGTTGACTTTCATTACTTGGCTGGCCTGGGAGGAGAGCTGGCCAGGTAAAGGCAGGTGGCATCTCTAACAAGAAATTTACAGTTCTGCCTTCAATGTTGCTGACCCTACTTGAACATACCCTCAGCTAAATGATTTTTTATTTGACAGAGTGAGCTCCCAGCCACTGGTTCCTGCAAGGACCAGGAACCCAATCCAAGCTTCCCCCCAGGGACCCAGACAGCAAGACCAAGCTGCATGGGCAGAGCCAGTACCTCTACCAGGCCTCCACACAGCCTTCCTCACCAAGCCCCCATCTGGGACCCCTGCAGGCACCCTCAGGAACTCCCCAGCATGTCAGTGGATTAAATTAACTCTTGCACTTCCTGCACATCCAGGGCACCTTGCCGGGGGCCAGGCCCCTGCTGCTGCTTCTGCTGGCTCCAACTTGGGTCCTCCCCTGCCTGACCGGCCCTGAGAGTCCCCCACCCCCACCAGCCCATCTCACGGATGCCACATGAGGGGCACAGGAAGCTCCGGGAGGCACGCAGCCAGGCAGTCTGCACCCACTCCAGCCCGAGGTCCAGCAGTGGCCACGGCGGCACAGCAGGACGGGCTTGGGCTCTGGGGCTGCCTGCTCGCCTGTGCCTGCACTGGTGACCCCTGCTTCCAAGTCAGAGCTGATGACAGGCCAGGCCCACTTCCCAGGGCAGCTCCCTGCCCCAGCCCCACCCCCGACATCACCCTGGCTCCACCCCACTGAGGCCAGCAGCCCAACATGGGTGGAGCGGTTTCTGATGTTTTTCTTTCTAGAACTACATTTGAGGAAATAGCGGGAAACAGAACAGCCATTTCTGGAACCTGCCACCACCCACTGCGTCTTTGCCTCTTCTCCTGGACACTGGAAAGTCTAAGCTCAAGGTGCTGTTGCCCACGGACAGCTCGCTTCCTGGTCCGCAGGCCTGGGGGAGGCACTGAGATCTCTTACAAATGGGCTCTGTCTTCAAAACCCGCCCGGCCCCCACGGGTCCTCTTTTTAGTGCCATCACCCACTGTGGGGGGTCAGGGTTTTTGGGGGACACCCAGGCATTCGGACCAATGCAGAGGGTCAGCCAAGCCCTTCTGAGGAGCTGAGCACCAAGCAGGGACCTGCAGCCGACACAAAGGCCCTGAGCCATGGAGCCCGGTGTAGAGGCGTGGGAGCGCTGGAAGGTGAGAGGCGAGGCTGTGGCCAGGCACCATGGGCCTCGGAGGCCGTGGCTCTGAGTTTGGGTTCTATCCTGAGTGAGGCAGCGCCCGCTGACAGCCCCAGCCTCGCCTGTTCAGGTGGCTCCCAGTACGGTCTGCACCCGTGCTCGCCCCAGCCCCTGCCCTGCGCTCCTGCTCCTGTGGGGTGCTGGATTCTGTCCTGGTTGCTCCTCTTCCAGTCCAGCTCTCTGCTGTGGCCAGGGAAGGCAGTGGAGGATGGCCCAAGTGCTTGGGCCCTGCACCCACGTGGGAGACCAGGAGGAAGCACCTGGCTTCTGGCTTCGGATCAGCCCAGCATGCCTGCCAAAGCAGCCATTTGGGGGGTGAACCAATGGCAAACGAAGACCTTTCTCTCTCTCACACTGTCCACTCTGCCTGTCAAAAAATAAAGGAAATGAGTAAAACAGTTATTTTTTAATATGTTGCCTTCTGGAATCAAAGCTAAAATCTGTTAATTTAGTTGTTTGGATGTGCCATTCATAATTGCATTCTTTTATGTCATTGAGACAGTATGTTGTCACCTCTCATAATATCATTAGGTTTTTCCAAGAAGAAATAACAATCTGCAACAACTGTAGAGAACATGTGTTTCTGCAACTAAGGATTTTGTGAACAATGGAAAAATGCATAGAAACTCTTCCAAGGCATTTTGCAGTGGTGTATTGTGATAGACTAGTGATTTTTACCTAAGTCTACTATGATTTTGCAAATTATTGCCTCATAAAGAAACCAAGTATATTGTGGACCTACTATGATAAGCTTAAAATAAACTACTTAAAATTTCTAGAAATATTAAAAAAATAAGCACTGGTTTTCTTAAAATAAAGTGGGGATATATTTCCTGAAAAAAAATCTTCCATTATTCCTATATATATATATATATATATATATGTATTCTTTCATCATCTATTCTAAAATCACATATCTTAATTTTCTGGTCTCAATTACTGACAATGTTTCATATTTACATCATGATTAACACTGTATAGAAGTATTTAACATTCATTTTTATTTTATATTCTGTAGCCCATTTTCATGACTCTGAAGCACTTGCACCCAGATTCCTTCATTTTTTTTTTTCAGAACAGAATGAAACAAAATGGTGAAAAAACAGCTGTGATCTTATAATTTATGAACAAAAAAGCCATTATATGTGTCTCCATTTAAGATTTTTGCTGCAATGCTAAGAAACTTTGGATATACTAGACTATGATTTATCATGAAGTCAACTTAGATAAAAAAGTTGAGGGGCCAGTGTAATGGTACAGTGTATTAAGGTGCAGTTGGCAATGCTGGCATCCAGTATTAGACCCAGTTTGAATCTTGGCTGCTCCGATTCTGACCCAATGACCCTCTAATATACCTGGGAAAGACATTGAAGATAGTCCAGACAACTACCTTCTATATGGGAGATAAGGATGGTTTCTGGCTTCAGATTGGCCTAGACCTGGCTATTACAGCCATTTGGGGAGTAAACCAATGGTGGCAAGATCTCGCTTTCTTTCTTTCTCCCTCCCCATTCTTACTGTCTATCTCCTTCTAATTGGCTTTCAAATAAATAAACATTAAAAGTAAACCAGGCTGAGCCATCATTCAAAATGGGCTTTTGCAATTTTCCTCTGAAATAGAAAATCTTAAAATAGGATTCCAAGCATAAATCATGTGTATTGATGGAAATATTTTAACAAGATACAAATAAAATCTAGCTGCTATTTGTAGTTATTTATTTTATTTCAATACAATTGTTTTATTATTTATAATGTCCCCCTAATCACAAAAATGTTCAAACTTAGGTAAATGTGTTAAACAGGGTCAACAGGGTTTTAACAACTTTACGATTGGTACAATGTTTCACAGTCAGATCCAATTTAAGTTGCCAGAAATGGACTGTAATCATTGTCAACCTATGGTTGGATTGGAAGGTCTGTGTTACATCTCCAATGGAGATGACAACATGTGGCTTTATATAGGATCCTGGATAGAAAAACATAATTGATTCTGTTGATGTAGTTGCTATTTAAAGACTTGATATCATTGCCATCATAATGATCAATAACTCAAATGATGGATAAGATAGGCATAAGTGAACTTCCTTTTAAAAAATGCAACCATATATTTGATTTAACTACTTAAAATCTGTTGTACAATTGCCAGGCAACAGATTCATTTTATAAAAGTTGAACTAAACTTGCTATAAGTAAGGCAGTAATTCCAGATGTGTTCTTATGGAAGAAAATGATCAAAAGCATTTGCCTTGGATTACTTTTTTAATGTTCATTTCTTTTCAGCTACTTGAAAGTGTGGTGAGTTCTGATGTTTGCACCTAAAGGAAATTTAAAATATGTTTTTCAAATCATTTCTATCTGTATATTTATTTCCTCCAATTTTGACTGACAGGGAGAAAATTTAAAGATATGAAAAAGATTAAAATATTTAGCTTTCATATCCTCTGAAGTAAACAATTATAGCTGAAACTGAATCAGTTGTCTCACTACTAATGTAATATCATTATACAAGATAATTAGAATCAATTTAACAACTTAAAATTGAACATTGTACATCTTCTAAATTATACTTTTTCCTTAGAATTGAGACAATTACATCTTAGTATAAAAGACTAGTAGCATGATGTTTTGGGAATGAAAATGACTTACTAATACTGTTTTATCATCTTTAGATGCTTTTTACAAAATAGAGCATACAGAACAAAAACAGCAAGAACTTGATAGGATTTCAATGCTATTGAGTTGGGAATAATGAATTTCCTCTAGATATAGCCATTATTGAAATACTAAATGAGTAGCATTTCAGACTTATAGCATTTTGGTAATTACTTTGGCATTTCTTCCATGAAGTTCCCTCTCCTGAATATGAGCAGACCATAAGAATCGGTTGCTAGTACTTAGACTACAGCACTGATGCTGAGTGAGTTTTGCTAGATCAGAAAATGTGATTCAGCTTCCATATTTATTTTTCTGGTAAAACTTATAAAGGAGCCCAAGCAACAAGGCAAATCATCATACAACAGCCCAGTCAAATGCACAGCCAAAAGTCCAGTTCAATGCAAATAGGTGGACAAACAAGTTTTGAATCACTGTAGTTCCCAGCTTCAAATCATCCCCAGCTGAAGCTAAAGTGGAGAAGAAATGAGTGACCTTTGCTTAAAATGTAGATTTTGAAAAAAATTATTTGAGAGTAAGTCTTTTTTTAATTTATTTTATTTGGAAGACAGAGTTACAGAGAGAGGTAGAGCTATATAGATAGTGGTCTTCCATCCACTGGTTTCTCCCCAGATGGCTACAATGGCCAGAGCTGAGTCAGTCTGAAGCCAGGAGACAGGAACTTCTTCCAGGTCTCCCACATGGATGTAGGTGTCCAAGGAATTGGGCCATCCTCTCCTGGAACACAGTGGCACTGGCTCAAATAATTGGGTTCCCAACAGTCACAAAAGACATCTGTCTTGAGTTCCCAGCTCTCAAGCTTTGTCTTCAACCCAGACCTGGTCAGATCTGGTGGCTGTGGCATTTAGGAACTGAATTGGTGAATGGGAGCTTGTTACTCTTATTTTCTTTCTCTTTTTGTCTCCTCTCCCCCTTCTCATCAAATACTGAATGACACAATATTTCTGAACATAGTTAGGGTAATGGCATGAACCCCAATGAAATTCATAGGATACTCGAAAGCTTTTAAAACAACTTTTATACAATAAATAATTCATACCATGCACTAAAAGCAACAAAGAAAATGTGGCATATCACACTATGGAATACCACTCAGCCATAAACAGAATGAAATCCTGCATTTTGCCACAAAATGGATGCAACTGGAAAGCATTATGCTACATGAAATAAGCCATTTATTACTTGTTGAATATTATGGTTAGTGGAGAATTAAGTGTGTGCTAACAGAGTGGGTTAAAAGCATGGCTTTGTAAAAAAAAAAAAGAAAGAGGATTAAGGGAGGGTGGGAAGAGAAGGAAGTATGGTTATGTTCTTAGACTTGTACCTATGGAGTGCTGGCACTGTGGCATAGGTTAAGCCTCTGTTTGCAATTCAAATCTGGGCTGCTACACTTGCAATACAGCTCCATGCTGGTGGCTGGAAAATCAATGAAAGATGGCCTGAGTGCTTAGGCCCCTGAGCCCTCATGGGAGACTTGGGAGATGCTGCTGGCTCCTGGCTTCGGAACAGCCCAGGTCTAGCTATAACAGACATGTGGGGACTGAACTAGCAGATGGAAGACCTCTCCCCCTCTCTGTCTATCTCTTTCTCTCACTCTACCTACCAAATAAATAAATCTTTAAGAATTGTACCTATGTATTACATGAAATCTGTTCTCTTTATATTAATTTTTTAAAAAAGAAAAAGACACCGAAACAGTTAAAATTGAAAAAGATATTTCGGGACCTTAGAAGTTAAAGAGGGAGGAAGCTGGCTGAGAAAAACTAGTCACTTACAAACATGGGTCATTTCTAGTGAAAATGACAGAACAAAGAGCCCAGAGTGTATAGCAAAGGGCAACTGCTTCAAATCTGAGTCTTATGCCGTAATACTGACTTATGGGTGGTACTGAAAAGAATGAGTGGGAGGAACACAAAATCATTGCAGTCTTTAGCCGGGATGTCATTTGGAAGCCTATGTGATGATTTTCCTTATTGCATGGGCTGCCTTATAAAGAGGTGGTTGGAATCTAAGGGCTAGGTTCCCCAGAAAAATCCAAGTGGAAGCTGAATCAAAATTTCTTACCTACAAAAAGTCACTCAGTATCTGTGCCATTTTCTATTTACAATGATTTAACCTTAACCCTACTACCACCACTGCCCAAAGCAAGGTAGAATAGACATGAACCTACTAAATGACATGTTTCAATTGAATAGTGTGTAGTAAAAGTAATGCCACATGACTTCTTTTTCTGACAGGCAGAATTAGACAGTGAGAGAGACAGACAGACAGAAAGGTCTTCCTTCTGTTGGTTCACCCCCCAAATGGCCACTACGGCCGGCATGCTGGGCCAATCTGAAGCCAGGAGCAGTTGCTTCCTCCTGGTCTCCCATGTGGGTGCATGGGCCCAAGCACTTGGGCCATCCTCCACTGCCTCCCTGGGCCACAGCAGAGAGCTGGACTGGAAGAGGAGCAACAGGGACAGAATCTGATGCCCCAACCAGGTCTAGAACCCGGGGTATCAGCACTACAGGCAGAGGATTAGCCTAGTGAGCCATGGCACCAGCCATGCCACATGACTTCTATTTCAGGATCCTGGCAGTTGGAAGCCATCCTCCACATTGTGAAGATGCACAGGCAACCAAGAGCAGCTAGGTGTTCCAGACTGGGTATTTGGCTGACTTCCCCAGTTGACGATACAGCCAATGGGCAGTGTCAACAAACCTATGTGTTAGAGAAAAAATGTTCAAATGATTCTAGTACCCAGCCTTCAAGAAACTAATTTGGTACTAGCAATTTTGAAGCATGTAATGATGTACTGCTCAACTTTACATCATGGACCAGTATCTAAGACACAAGAGAATCAAGAGCGTGCCATTTTTACAGAAGAAATCTTAAAACCAAATTTTTTTCTCCTTACTTTTCAATTCTTATGATTTCCTTCAGCTCTACTTCCCATCTGTGCATCAGCCAGTCACACAGCTGGGGAGAAATAAAATAAAGATTTCTGCAGTGGTACTCAGAACTAGGAGCTCTAATTAGATGCCCCACAGTATAGACAAAGGCTACCAAGTCAAAAAGAGCTGAACTAGACCACACCACACATCTTCCTGCTCCTCAAGATGTGTATGCATGTTAGAAGATGCATGTCATTGATGTGTAGCAATCATTCCCTTTGACCTGAAGGTGATAGTGAACACTTTACATGAAAAATATGCAGGACAGAACTACACAGAATCTGAATCCTGTGCTGAGAACATTTTTTTAAACTGTTATTTAGTAAATATAAATTTCCAAAGTACAGTTTATGGATTACAATGGCTTCCCCCCTCCCATCTCCCGCTCCCTCTCCCATTCCATTCACATCAATATTCATTTTCAATTATCTTAATATATACTAAATTGATCTTCTGTATATAAAGTAAAGATTTCATCAGTTTGCACACACAGAAACACAGAGTGTAAAATACTGTTTCAGTACTAGTTGTAGCATTACTTCACATTGGACAACACATTAAGGACAGATCCCACATGAGAAGTAAGTACACAGTGACTCCTGTTGTTGACTTAACAATTTGACACTTGTTTATGATGTCAGTAATCTCCCTAGACTCTAGTCATGAGTTGCCAAGGCTATGGAAGCCTTTTGAGTTCGCCAACTCCGATCTTATTTCGACAAGGTCATAGTCAAAGTGGAAGTTCTCTCCTCCCTTCAGAGAAAGGTACCTCCTTCTTTGATGACCTGTTCTTTCCACTGGGATCTCACTCTCAGAGATCTTTCATTTAGGTCTTCTTTTTTGCCAGAGTGTCCTGGCTTTCCTTGCCTAAAATACTCTCATGGGCTCTTCACCCATATCCAAATGCCTTAAGGACTGATTCTGAGGCCAGAGTGCTGTTTATGACATCTGCCATTCTATAAGTCTGCTGTGTATCCCGCTTCCCATGTTGGATCCTTCTCTCCCTTTATGAATCTGACTTGCCTCAAATGGTGGAGTTAGAAACATGCCAGGGGATTCCAATACAATCCCATCAAGGTGGCATGTACCAATGCCATCTCACTAGTCCAAGTGATCAATTTCAGTTCATAATTGATCACACTGATAGGTCTAAGAGTCAAAGGGATCACACAAACAAGACTAGTTTCTGCTAATACTAACTGATAGAATCAAAAACCAAAATTTTTATTGGAATCAAGTCTAGAAGATTAAAGGAAAATATTTATTTCACTGCTCTTTGAATGGAGAGATTTATATCACACAAATTAGGTGATTTGGGCCCCCCAAAGGATAATGCATTACCTTTTGTGTTGGCTTATGACTCTGAATATCCATTTTTAACTGACTGGCTTTGAAGTCTCCAATGGAAGTCAACACTGAATTTTCATATTCATGCAACATCTTTTTTATTTCAAAGAGTTCCTGAAGTCTATAGCAATGTGGAGAATGAGTAACAACTTTCAAACATTAAAATTTAGTAGTTGATTAAACACATATTCATTATCTAAAGGAAAGAAAGTTACAATCTACAGTTGACTCTATTTTATTTCAATATAACATTGCTGGACAACTTTCTAAATAATTATCATTTTAGGTAAATAATATGAAGTAAATTCTTGTGACATACAGTGCAAGTATAATTAATTTTCTAACTATACTATTGATATCTAATTTATTAATATCAAACCTGAATGAATAAATATTAGCTATAACCTAGAGACCATAGCCAGCAGTAAGAAAGGAGTACAGAAAAAAGTCAAAGCACCATCCAAAGTAGAAAAAGAGACAAGGAAGAAACATTTTTGAAGCTTTAGTTGAGGCAGAAAATTAAAGAGAGCTACAGAAGAAAGGAAATCGGCAGAGAGACAGAGTGCAAAGATGTAAAGATTGCATTAAGAATTGTAGAGATCTTTGCTAGCAGAATATTTACAAAGTGAAAAGGATGCAAAAATCACATTAAGGAAGAAAGATAATGAGAGAAAACAGATCAGAAGCACATAGAAACTTAAATGTAGAGAAAGTAAAGAGAAAAGCAATCATGCTGGCAACTTGTTAAGGAACAGTTGGTTTTTCATAATCATGTGGTAGAAACAATTACTCATTTGCTTCTTCTAGTTATACAGTTTTATATATCAAATATAAATATATACATATGTGCATATACATGTAATATGTACACATACAGATTTAAAAGTTAAATGTATACTGTATATATGTATGGAGGGATACACAAAGAAAATTAGCACATCTCATGAAATCTTTATAGCTAAAAAATATAAATTTTAATTCTATGAAAAATTATGCTAACATATTTTAAATATTTGAATATTTGGATGTTTAAGAGAGGATACTACCAAAAATGGAAATATCAAAGACAGCAAGAATATCTCCAGAAATAGAAGTTGAAGATACATTAAGAAGAATTCAGTTGACATTATGTGCCAAGGGCATTGTCGTTACTGTTTATGAAATCATGAAAGAGAAAATGTTATATTTTGGGATTCAAAGAAAAAAATAAAAGGTTTCAGATGGTCCTGTGAGTTTCAAAAGTAAATTCTTCCAGGGTACAGTTTAATTATGAAAACATAAGAAAATGTGTATTTAGGCTTTAATATAGTCAAACTATAGAAAAGTTAAAGAATAGTTGATATAATCCGAAATACTAAAATCTTACCGAGTTATCTTTTCTCCTAAATCACCATTTTTCTTCATCTCTTCATCCAGTTTGTACTTCAGAGCTTGCTTTAACTCAGCAAGTGGCTTTATGAGTTGCTATTCATCTTTAGACTTCAAAAAATGTGCAAATTATTTTATTTTATTTTATTTTTATTATTTTTTATTATTTTATTTTATTATTATTTTATTTCTAAAAATATTATTCCCCATGAGTTCAAGAGTAATATCCTATAAAAATCTGATGATAATCAGAATTCAAAAATAATCACTTTCCAAAAAAGAGTTCAGATTGATTTGCACTTTCAACACTATCTTTTGTAGATTTTCAATTTTCAAAATTAATTTGTGAAAGATAGAGGTGCAGTGGTTATGTTGCTGCTGGAGATATGCAACCCATATCAGAGTGTTTGAATGGAGTCTAGCCTACTTGGATTCTAATCTAGATTCCTTCTAATGAACACTCAGTGAAACAGCAAATGATGTCTCAAGTGCTTGGATCTTGCACCTACATGGTAGAACTGGATTGAATTCTGGGCTCCCAGCTCTCAGCTGTTATAGGCATTTCAGTAGTGGACTCATACATGAAAGATCTCTCATTCCCTCTCTCATCTTCACCTTTTACCTCTCTTTCCAGTAAAAATGAAAAACAAATACAGATTTTAAAAAACAAAATACTGCTAATGAGTTAACAGCAATTTTTTAGTTTTTAAAAATTTTTTAAAGATTATTTATTTATTTGTTTGAGAGGTAGAGTTACAGACAGCAAGAGGGAAAGACAGAGAGAAAGGCCTTCCTTCCATTGGTTCACTCCCCAGATGGCCTCAACAGCCAGAGCTGTACTAATCCAAAGCCAGGAGCCAGGGGCTTCTTCCTGGTCTCCCATGTGGGTGCAGGGGCCCAAGGACTTGAGCCATCTTCTACTGTTTCCCCAGGCCATACCAGAGAGCTGGATTGGAAGAGGGGCAGCCAGGACTAGAACCGGCACCCATATGGAATGCCATGCTGCAGGCAGAGGATTAATTACTGTGCCATGGAGCTGGCCCCTAAACAGCTATTTTTAAAAGAGTGGTTTCATTTTACATTCTAAAGATTCCCTAGAAACTTTTGTCCAAAAACTTGAATATTCAAGATAACTAGGTTTAATTAAATCATATGCTACTAATAGGATTTTTGGAAAAATTCACATTTGCTTCCTATTATATATTTCATCTTCATCTGATTTCATGATGAGATAAATAATCTCATTTCTTAACCGTGTTTAGAAGTTTCATTTTTTTCCTTTGACATTCATGACTTAACTTTAAACAAAGTTCACCTTTTCTATAAAATACAAACACTTACCATGTTTGATTCTTGTGTCTTTTCTCTGTACTGTCCTATGTGAATGCATGGCCTGATACACAGTGTGGGGTCACATAGATGACTGTGCAACTCCCTGGCCCTAAATATGTTTTCCAAGGGTACAATTCAATGTAATATTTTTGAGACATATCAGGGTGCATTGTTTAGTTCTTCCACTGCTTTCATCCTCAGCAATAGTAATTAGTGATTAGACCTTTCTCTTGGCTTCTATAAGCCCACTTCACTTCTAAATGCTGTGACTGCTGGATTCTACTCAACCACTCTTTGTATTCCATTTCTAAGTCTGTCTCAAAAGTTCCTTAAGTCTCAATGCTTCACCTGAGGTTGCTTCATCTATACTCCTAGCCCTCACTTCATCGCTCAGGTCATTTCTTACTACTCTTTCATTCCTCATAGGTTAAATCTTCAACTATACCCACATAAACCATTACCTGATGGGGATTCCCTTTGCAGACAACTAGTCTAGTACATTTGCTAATGATTCTAAAGGGTGTGTCTTTGATCCTAGTGTTGTTTTCTAATATTGATACTAGATATGTTAGGATGTTGACCAGCATGCTTCATGTTGAAATTCTTTTCTAATGCAAGACTTTTCTAAGGCATCAAATTATGGGTCACTTCCATTTTCGTTGGAATCTCCCCTGCCAGAGATACAACTTTAGCAGTCTGTTGAGGTTCTTTTCAGACATAAACCTAACTGTATTATTTGGAGGCCTGAGTCAGATATCTCTATTTCCCAACCCAAATTCTTCACTTCCAAATTGTGTCCATAAAATATATCAACCCAAGTACTCTCTGGTAGATGAGAACCTCCATTCGTGAGATGAGAACCTTCTGGAAAATTAGTTGCTATTGAGTTGGTCAAATGCCATTGATTATTATACTTTTGACAGAGAGGGTACCCTTGAAAGTGACTAATAATTCTATGCCATATTCCTAAGTCATTTCTACAAGAATTTACAGAAAATACCTCAAGAATTATAAACAAGCTTAATAGCCATTGCACACTGATATGAAAGTAAGCCTGTGCAAAGGTTGATGATCACAGTAGGGAAAAGCTTGTTTCTAAACATGCAGTGGTAGTAGCACTATGTCACTTGGCAAAATCCTGATATAGTAGTCATTTTTATTTTTTCTCTTGCAACCAATTCCTTTTAAAAATCCAGAGGAAACATTCCATGGTGAAAATAAAGCTTGCATAATAATCTAGTATCCATTCTTGATGAGGAATTATAGTATCAAAATAACTCATTCTCAAGGACTCACTGAAGAGTTAAGAGTACAGTTGGAATTCAGAATCATACATGTATCATTATTCAACTTCCATGGCAGTGTAAAAGAGGTTAACAATATAAGCAAGAACACCAAAAGATAGCCACACGCCAGTGTTCAGATAACATGTTTTTGGAGTGCCCAAAAGGATAGATATAACTAGAATATCCATCAATGGATAAAAAGACATATAAAATGTACTATGAATACAATAATGACTCTATGCATAACTCCTTTTCATTAAAATATTAGTACAAAAATAATTTTATGAAGTCAATTTGTTGTATAAAACTAAACAGACTTGCACTACTCTTCATAATATCCATATGAAGAGAGTAAATATACTTGTCAATGAGACTTTCCATATTACCTAAAATAGTCTTACAATCTTAATAAAGAAATAAAATTCCTTTTTAGATATAGCAGAAATTAAGATTTTTGACTTACTGAATTTAGTGAAGTCATGTTTTTTTTCTTGAGTTGTTCAAATAAGATGGGTTGCTTTTGGAAAGCCTCTTTCAGCTGAGAATTTAAACATTCTACACTTGATCTTAGCCAAAAGGCTGAGAAACGATAGAATTTAAACATTCTAACCTATAATGGAGATTCAAAAATAATTATTCTCACCTATAATTCTAAAAATATAAATAACACAAAACACCAGAGTATATAATTATGTAAGTTCCTAAAAATTTGAAGGTAAATATTTGTCAACAGTATCATGTTTCCATGTGTCTTTGAGGATAGATAATATGCAACATTTAGGGAAAATGTGCAAAAAGTATGCATTCCAAAATAGCTTGAAGATGAAATTTTTCCTGGTTTCACATAGATGTGCTTAGGATCATAACTTTCCTTTTTCTTTTTTTTTTAAGTTTTTTTTCCTTTTTTTTTTTTTTATTTTTGACAGGCAGAGTGGACAGTGAGAGAGAGACAGAGAAAGGTCTTCCTTTTGCCGTTGGTTCACCCTCCAATGGCCACCGCGGTAGGCGCGCTGCGGCCGGCGCACTGTGCTGATCCGATGGCAGGAGCCAGGTGCTTCTCCTGGTCTCCCATGGGGTGCAGGGCCCAAGCACTTGGGCCATCCTCCACTGCACTCCCTGGCCACAGCAGAGAGCTAGCCTGGAAGAGGGGCAACCGGGACAGGATCGGTACCCCGACCGGGACTAGAACCCGGTGTGCTGGCGCCGCAAGGCGGAGGATTAGCCTAGTGAGCCGCGGCACCAGCCTGTAACTCTCCTATTTCTTACAGCCAGTGCTTCATAAGGACTCAAGTTACTTTTCATACTTTGAACTGTAGTTTTCCTGATGATCTTGTGACTTCTCAGCATTCTGTACAAGTTCTTGGTGTTCATCTTTTTCTTCTTGTAGCTAAAAAAAAAAAAAAAAAGGTAGAAAAAGCACAAATTTTACCAGTACCTGGTGCAAATGTGCCCAATACCCAAATTAGCAATTAAAATCTTATTGGCACACAGCAACATCTCCTAATTTGCATATTGCTCAGGATTATATTTGTGCTATGACAGCAGAGTTGAGTTGTTGCTATATAGATCACCTGGCCCAAAGTCTAAAATAATTTGATCTGGCCTGCAATTATTAGTGATTTCATGTTTGTGCAAAATTTGATGATTCAGCCAGGAGGCATTCCAAAGAAAGTTAGTTCCCACTCACATTGCACTGGTCACACCATTGAGAATGTCATCAAATGGGAAACATAATGACTAAAATGTATCCCCAGTACTGCATCAAATTCCATCCATTAGCCAACAGCATTACTTTCACATAATGTATAGATTATCTGGAATAATGCAAACTAATCATGACATATAATGCAGACAGGATGTCTAGATTGTACACACATACCATACAAGATCATTAGAGACAGGCTAATACCAAAGACTTGAGAATATTGGACACTATGTCTACATTAAATTTCTCATATGAACTAATTTTTGGTTGCTTGTGCAAGTTCTCTGAGGGTAAGAAAGGTTAGATGGCTTGGTTTATCAGGGAAGCTTTTCTCAAGAGTTTTTCAGTTGGTAATGAGCTATGAAACTATAAGTTTCCCTTCTCGATACATGATTACAAGAAATTAAACATAGAATTTGTCTTTAGTGAATAAATCATTAGTAGTTGAAAGATATATTGACTATTAGAATCCAGTGAGTTTAATTTTATAATTACTTAGATACATATAGAATGCATTTTCTAAAACTTATATGCAAAACATATATGTCAAAGTCTCACAAATACATTATAATACAGCATAAAGTGTTTAGTTTAGAAGATGTCAGGATAAATTAAACTATCTTCAATATATACAAGAAGTGACATGCATATCAGATATTTTCCCCTGAGTTACATTACTATTTAGACAAGATTATCTCCTATAAAAAAACAAAATGCTATGTAAAGCTAAGAGTTTCATTGCTATGCACAAAGTAGCTGACAAGTACTGAAAAATTATGTCTATAAGATAAAAATGTCACAGAATGAAAAGCTTATTGAAAAAAGGGAAATTTGGGCTTAGGTCTGCATGAACAAGGTTAGATGAACAGAAACTAAAAGAAAGAATGGACAGCACAAAGAAAAGTGGAGAGATGAGACACAGGAACAGTTAAGCCAGAGGTGGATAAAACCCAATGGCAAGGAGGAAAACACTAAGTCTCACCAAAAAAAAAAAAAAAAAAAAAAAGTGCAAATCAATGCTCAAAGCAGCGTTAATAATAGTCAAAAAGTGGAAACCACCAAATGTTGCTCCACTGATGAACTGGTTAATTCATACAACAGGATAGTATTGCACTATACAATACAAGATAATTTGACAAGAAAAAAGTACTAACACCAGCTACAACATAGTGAACTCAGAAAATGCCTAAGTGCAAGAAGCCAGTCATAAAGAACTACATACTGTAGGACCCTATTTATATGAAATGTCTCCTTAGAGACCTGAGAAAATTTGAGGGGCGGTGGCGGGCAGTCCAGGCGATTGCTCCTCTCCCGCTGAGGTGGCTGTGGAGGCAGTCCCAGGAGCCGAGGCTGTGGAGGCCAAGGCGACAAGGGTGATGCGGTGAGTCACTGTGGTGGCCACTTCTGCCGAACCGCATCCCTCCTCCCCTGTCCGCCCTTCTTTCCCTAACTGTCGCCCCTATACTTGCCTGGGATAAACAAACACGCCACAGGGCGGGCGACCGCCTCTGCCACCACCACCCCTGAGCGGACCTTCCCGCCCTGGGACGGTCCGGGCTCCGACTTCCTTCATTTTGTTTTACTTGAAATTAATTTAAGATTTGATTTTGATTTTGACTGTGAAAAGAATACTTATCATGAGCATCATTTTATGTTTATTGGTCTCAAAATTGGGTTGACTACTGAAATTGTTAGCAGGAAGTTTTATTAAAATTACACGGAGCTTAATTATCAAATATTTCATAGCATTGATAAATTGCATTCTACTAAAATAGCATTTACAGAATGAGGACTTATTGCAGCATATAAACTCTCCTTGAGTTCATCAGTAGCACTGGGTTATATAACAAGGTTAGCTGACAAGACAGTCTTTGGTTACATAGGCTATGATTGTATGAATATTATTATATGAGCTTTTAAAAAATAACGCGGGGCCCCGGGCTGGGCCAGACCAGAAAGCAGGAGAGGCACGGCCCCGAGCGGTTCAGGGGAGCCGGGGTCTGGTGCGCAGGTGGGCCTGGGCTGCAGGGACAGCATCGGCCTCTGCTCCACCTGCACGTTGGACTGTGCCTCTGGGCGGGTTCACTCTTCCTTGTTCTCTGTGGGGTTCATGTGTAAGCCAGACCCCCTGCCAGCCGCACTGAGCCACCTCTGCTGCTGGGAGGGGTCCAGGCTGGGGTGGTCGCACTGGTCTGGCCCGCGTCCTGCTGTCCCACCCCAGCCTGGCTGCTGAGTCAGAGGCCCCGCCCCTGGGCCCTGCTGCTGCCTGTACCAGGCACACATTGCCTCTCCACACGCCCTGGCGCTCCAGCAAGCCAGAGCTGGAGGGCTCACGGCGGGCGCCACCATTTGCCCGCCTGACTCCTTCCAGAGCTTCCCTACCCAGAGCTCCATCAGGACCAGGGTGGGGGGCGTGGGAAGTGCACGGGGGGGGGGGGGGGCCCTGCACAGGGCTTGCTGGGGTCTGCTGCCTCTTGCCCACTGGCCTCTGGCGGGGCTCAGAGCTCCCTCCCATGGGCGGAGGCGTGGGAGGGGCTCGGCAGGGCGCTGGCCCCAGTGACACCTTGACAAAGGAGGTTGATCCCTTGCTGACAGTCCTCACGCTGCAAGGCCGTGCTGGCTCCCTTGAGGTGGTCAGGGTCACCTCCAAGCTCCCCTGAATCCCCTCGGTGCCCATCGCATGCCAGCGGGAGACCCGCCTGGGCCGGGTGCCCTGTGGCGTCCCCTCCCGAGGAGCAGGCCAGGGTGGTGGCAGTCTTGCATCAGTGTCTGCGTAGCCGTTTTGAGCTAGAACTCAGCATTTCGGCCCCTTCAGAGCTTAGTGGCCGCGCCATCTCGGGCAGCCATGCCTGCTGCCCCCCGGGAACCCCGCAGCCATCGGCCGGCGCTCCCACAGCATCTTCCCTGTGGACCCTCTCCCCGCCTCTGCCCTCGGTGGGCCTGGGGGCGGGGCTGGTGTTTGTGGCACTGTTTCCCTCCTCCATCCATCGGCTGGTCCTGCTTGGTCAGTGTCAGTCCGTGACTGCTGGCCATTTGGGTGGTCGGAGCGCTCCCTTGGGTTTGTGCGTGGAGGGAATTTCTGGGCCACACATAGACTGTTTCTCTGTAGGAAACCCTAACCGTTGTCCACGTGTATCCTGGGAGAAGCGTCTGCCCGGGTCCTGATTGGGTTGCTCTCTGTAACTGTGTTCGAGAGTCCTGTGTTCTGGGGATTCGATCCTTACCAGTTACATGGTTTACAAACACCAAAAAATAAATAAATAGCTGATGCCTAACATTGTACACACTCATAGGGGAGGATGTGATATTTTGACACATGTATATATTTTGTAGTGTTCCAGTCATGGTAAGTGAATTGTGGACACATTCAAAACTCTTCCAGTTTTATTTTGCACCCCTGGTCAAATAGTCAGAAAATGAAAACATTGCATGTGTCCAACCTCTGATGAATGGACACAGAAAATATGGCAGAAACACTCAATTGAATGCCACTCTGACATAAGGTCGAAGAATGAAATCTTGTCATTTGTAACAATAGGGGTGGAGGTGGAAATCATTATGTGAACTGAAATAAGCCAAGTACTGAAATATGAACATCACATGATTTCACTCATCTGTGGATTCTAAAACAACAAAGTGATCTTGTAGAAATAGATAGTATTATGTTTGTTACCAGAGGCTGTGTTGGAAGGGAGAGGGGATTGAGGAAAATGTTGACTAATGGGTACTAAGTTATAGCTATATTGGTGTAAAAAGTTCTCTAGTTCTTCTGCTCAGTAGAGGGACAACAAGGTTAATATGTGGCATATTTCTCTATATTAAAAATATCTGAGGGCTGCTATTGTGGCACCCCATATCAGCATGCTTGTGATCAAGTCCTCCCTGTACTTTAGATTCAACTTCCTGTTAATGTGCCAGGGAGACAGCTAATAATGCCCAACTACTTGTGTTCCTGTCATCTAGGAAGGAGACCCAGAAGGAGTTGCTGGCACCTGGCTTCTGCCAGATCCATCCCTAGGTGTTGTGGGAATGTGGGAATGTGGGAAATGAACCAGTGGATAGAAATTCTCTCTTTCTGTCTCTTCCTCTCCCTCTGTCACTGTGCTTTGAAATTAATTAATTAAATATTAAATTACTATAGAAGATGGGATTTTGAATGTTTTACCATAAAAACGTTAAATGATTGAGGACATAGGTATATTTATCATGATTGGACATTGCATCTTGTTTAATATTAATTGGTGTCCCATAAATAAGCACGATTTTTAAAAAATATTAAAAAATTTAGAAAGACAGAGACTGTATAGTACAATATTGTTATCTACTGTTACTCTACTGTGCAACAAAATACCAGAATTTCTTTGCCACAGGATAGCTTTGTGTGCTTATACTATATATACATGGAGGATAAATAAGTAGTCTTTTGTAATTAATTTTTTCAATTGATACTATGCTTGCTAGCTTCATCCAAATGGTCACATAAGAGTTCTGTTATTTTCTTTGCTACCATTGTGAAAATATATCATAATTTATTTATCTAGTCCAGTGTTGATGGACATACTTACTAGTGGAGTTTGTGATTTGGGGTTATTACAAACAGTGATGCTTTAAAACTTTTAAAACTGTGCAGTTTGTAAACCCATCTATGCTTTAGGTCTACACTGAAAAATGGAATGCATGAGTTTTGTGTATTCAAATGTTTAGCATTAGATATTTACACACATTTATTTACCAGAAACATGTGTGTTCTGGGTGCAACAGCATTGCCTGTCTTGTGTTTCATGATGTGTGGTGTCATCTTTGTTTTTATTGCATTTTCAGCTGCTTAGTAAAGTTGAATGTTTTTAAAGCATGTTTGTCAGCCTTTTGGATCCCTCTTTGTGGACTCAAACCAGCACCCTGCCATGGCATGCCAGGTTGCAAGCAGTGATTGCACCACAATGTTTGCCCCTGATACTGCCAAGTTAAGAAGGTAAAATATTATGGGTGTGCAAAGGATAAAAAATAGGTTTTGTTGTAGGCACAGTTCCTTACAAAGAACTACTTCCTAAGTTTATTATTAAGAGGTTATCTCTTCTTTTCCTTTGTAAATAAAAAGGGCATGAAGGCATAAACAGGAAACTTGAAATTCAATTGCATTCACTCATGCAATTTGTCCCTTCCTATGTGGCATTATAGAAATTTCCTTTTTATTGTGTACAATTAGTGTTTTAATATATTCACTGATTTGTGAAATCATGATATAATTTTTAAATATTTTTATCATCCTCCAAAAAAACTTATACCCATTAAGAGTCATTTTCCACTCTTTCTATTCCCAACTTGAATCAACCAGTGAATTACCATTGGTCTCCATGAATTTGCTTATTTTGGTCATATAAATTAAATTATGTAATATGTGGTGTTAACTCACATTAATATGGATAATTTCCATACTTTTTCTTCCTGTGAGCATAGATGAGTCTCCATAGAATAGTAAAATCATACAATACATTTCTAGAAGATGTTTTAAGCAATCAGGGCTAGACATAACTTATTAGTTTTGTCCTTAATATGAGCTATCACTCATTTAATCTGTATGCTGAAGTATCTTCATATAATTTTTCTATTTCATTTTTAAAAGCTAGCTTAGACATATAAATATTGTACATATTTATGGAGTATTATGTGCTGTTTTGATACACGTATACATTGTATAATGTTTAATCAGGGTAAATATATCTATCGCAAACATTCAATGTTTCTTTGGGATGAAAAACAAAATCCAGTCTTTTAGGGCTTTTTCTTTGTGTAAATATACAGTACACTAGTATTTTCTTTAGACACTACTCTACAATAGGACCCCAGAACTTCTTACTTCTATCTAGTTCTATCTTAGTAATATTTTCTTCTACCTTTATTCATTGAAAATGATCAGTTATTAGTTAATAGGTTGATGTGAATATGCCAACTTTCTGGTTTTGTCTCTGAACATTGAGAAGTTCAAGTGAAAAATCCATCTTCAAGAACTTATAATCCTGACTTAATACATTAGGAGAAAAATGAACTTCATTCATTGTATTAAACAAAAGCTTTATAAGCAAGAAAATTGAATAAAGGAGTATGCAAGATTATTTTGAAGAAATGAATTATTTTAGTCAGAGTTTGTACAGATTACATTTTTTTTAAGATTTATATATTTGAGTGGTAAAGTTACAGACAGAGGGAGAGAGAGAAAGATCTCCCATCCACTAGTTCACTCTCCAAATGGCTACAATAGCCGGAGCTGAGCTGATCCAAAGCCAGGAGCTAGGAGCTTTTTCTGAGTCTCCCACATGGGCGCAAGGGCCCAAGGACATGGACCATCTTATGCTGTTTTCCCAAGCCATAGCAAAGAGCTGGATAGGAAGAGGAGCAGCTAGGACATGAGTTGGCATCCATGTGCAATGCCAGCACCCTAGGCAGAGGCTTAGTCCACTAAACCATAGGCGCTGGCCCCACAGATTACATTTCTTAAGACTTCTTTGAAACTCAAAGAATGTTTGAAAATAAACCATATTTGGAAATGTTAAATTAATATTAAATAATCCTGGAACTGTTTCTACTGATTCTTTTCCTTGCTAAGATATTGCCTTCCACTGTAATCTTGAGTGGAAACACTTGTTCATGTATCACTGTAGATACAATTAACAGAATAGAACTCCTTTCATTTTATGGAAACTGCAAACAAAAAACCGAGAATTCTGTTTGAGTAGCTAGGTTTGAGGAGACAGAGCTCAAGCTCTGATGACAAGATATGTAACCAAAAACACTGAAGTATTAGCAAAATAACACTGAGAACTTGAAACAAACTACAGCATAAAAATGTTTACTTTTGCAGCTCCAACCTCATTAATATATCAAATGGATGACATCCATTATCCTGTAATGTTTACTCTATAGTACCTTCTAAACATCTTGACAACCTTTCCCCAAGTTTTCTCTCCAAACCAATTCCTCTTCCTCCAACATGTACCTCATCTTCCAAAGCCAGACCACTGCTCACTTTTCTCAATCAAATGAATAGATTTTAATGTCTTCACACTATTTTCCCTTCTGGTTTCACCTACTTGGCATCAGTCAATATAGAGATATTTAGATTTCTTTATTTAACCTTCAGAACAATGCTTTTGTGAGAAATTAAAAAATAAAAAATAATTTTAATGAGGTCCAATTGATGCACAAAGAACTTCAAGTATTTAATGTTTACAATTCAATGTATCTGGTTAACTGCAAGTAGAATGATACCATCACAACCATAAAGGCATTAGACATATCCAACACTTGCCAGGATTTCACTGCGTCTCTCCTCACTTGGTGGATTCATATGTGGGATATTGTGAGTAGTGCTGTAATAAATATGGGAATAGCTATATCTCTTTGATATAATAATTTCAATCACTTTGGATATATATCCAAAATGGGATCGGTAGATCATATAGGTCCTTCTATTTTTAATGTTTTTGGAGCACTTGGGATACAGTTTTCCATGCCAACCATTTTCAAGTGTCAAGATTTCTCCATATCCCTGTCAATGCTTGTTTTCTTTTGACTACTTACATAATATCCATCTGAATAGTGTAAGGTGCATGTATTTTTTCTTATTTAAACAGTGTTTATAGAGTGTTTTCAAATTTAAGCTAACTATCAATTGTGGTATAGTACATTTATTTCTAATCTGAATAGGAGTGTGATTTTTTTTTCTGATTATTATCATGTGGTACATTACATGATTTTTAAATCTTTTCTTTTTTAATTGCTATTTAAATTGTATGTATCTATAGGGTGCAGTGTGGTAAATTAATGTGTTTAATATGTAAAGAACAAGTCAGTTTAGTTAGCATTTACTTTTTAAAGTCATAAAACATTTTTGATCAACAATGTTTGCGGGGCCGGCACTGTAGCACAGTGGGTTAATGCCCTGGCCTAAAGCTGTGGCATCACATATGGATGCTGGTTCTAGTCCTGGCTGCTGCTTTTCCTATCCAGCTCCCTGCTATGGCTTGGGAAAGCAGTAGAAGATGGACCAAGTCCTTGGGCCCCTGCATCCACGTGGAAGACCAGAGGAGGCTTCTGACTCCTGGCTCTTGGCTTCGGATCGGTGCAGCTCCAGCCATTGTGGCTTTCTGGGGAGTGAACCAGCGGATGGAAGACCTCTCTCTCTGCTTATCCTCTCTGTGTAACTCTGGCTTTTTAAAAAAGATTTGAAAGACAATATTTGCATAATTTGTGGGGTATACTGTGGTACTTCATTAAATGTATAAGTTGTGTTCTGATTAAATTGCAATAGTAAATGTCACTCTCTCCTTCATATTGTTTTGTAACTGGAGCCTCCCTTCTAATTTCTCAGAAAATTCATAATAGTTTTCTCATGTGTGTGTGTGAATTTTAGTCACTCTACTGCATGTAGCTATAGGAATTGATTCTTTCTAATTGTGATGTGATATTTATTATCCAGCCTGCCTCTACTTGCTCTGCCCACTTTTATCAGCCTCTGGTAATTATTATTCTGTGTTCAGACTGACTTTTTTAGATTCCATATATAAGAGAGAACATTCACTATGTCTTTCTCTAATTTACTTCAGTTAGAATGACATCATTCAGTTCTGCCTATTTTGTTGCAAATGGCAGGGTCCCATTCTTGTTTGTGGCTGAATAATATTCTATTGTATGTATATCAGATTTTCTTTATCTATTCCTTTTCAATGGATTCCTTGGTTGATTCCATATCTTGGCCATTGTGATCTTATTGTAGTTTTGATTTGAATTTTCTTAACTAGTGATACTGAGCACCTTTATATATGTATATATACACATATATACACACATACACATATATGTATACACAAACACAACTGTCAGCTATTTTTATGACATTTCTAGAATAATGTCTTTGTAAGTTGTTTGCCATATTTTACTTGGAATACTGGTATTTGTTGCTATTGTGTTTTTTTTTGAGACAGAAAAAACAATTTTAAAATTTATATGGAACTATAAAAGACACAAACCAACCAGAACAGTCTTGAGTAGGAAATACAAAGCTAGATTCATCACACGTTCTGATTTCAAAATGTATTTCAAAGCTATAGCAATTAAATTAGTACAATAGTCATAAAGAAAAGTGAACAAAATAGAATGTGATAACCCAAAAATGAATCCATGTATACACAATTAACCAATGTTTGACAAGTGTAACATGAATGTACAATGTGGATGAGATAGTCCTAACCCCTTCGACAAAGCAGACTGGGAATACAGTATATTAATATGTTAAAAAAAAAACTAGAATTGTACACAAAAATAAAATTTACAATAGAATCAAATCTTAAATAAAAAAACTGAAACTGCAAAACTCTTAGAAAATAAGGAGAAGCCATATTGTCATTGTCATTTTTTTATATGACACCCAAAATACAGTTAACAAAAACAAAGACAAGGCAGCCTAATTCCTAATAAAAATACTGTTCAACAAAGGGACAATCAATGGAGTGGCAAGACATTTTACATAATAGAAGATATCTGCAAACTATATACACATATAAATTTATACCTTCTTTGTGTGTCACCTGTATAAAGAACAAGATATGGTTTTGAGAAACAATGTGAAAAAGTTGTTAGGATAGAGTTTCTTAATATAAAGACTGTAATTTGTATATTAGAAGTCTATACTGGATGTCAAGAAAAATGCATTTCATCATTTTTAAGGCTGAATAACATTGTGGGTTGTGTGTGTGTGTGTGTGTGTGATCACATTGACCTGTAGGATATTATGCTAAGTGAAGTTAGATGTGGAAAGACAAATATTACATGATAACTTACGTGTGTGTATATATATATACACAAATGCACATATATATCTGTATACATATACACACACACAAATACACAGTGACGAAGAAGGTATCAGTCATCACCATGGGTGGGGGTAAGAGGGGAGGAAATGAGGATTTGCATCGAAGGATGCACAACAGTAGACAGTAGTGTGTACAAGTTTAGAGATCAAAAGTGCATACAACATAAGGACTATAATAAATAAAATTGTATTATATTGGGATTATTGTTTAATAGGTAAATTTTACCTGCTCTTATCACAAAAAAATTATGTAAGATAGGTATCCTAAACTGCTTCACCATAGCAACCATTTTACTGTCAATAAGTAACCCTTAATATTATTTGTAAGCATCAAATACACACAAGAAAATTTTTTGAAAAAGAACATATTCTGTTGATCCTAGTAGAAGTGATAGGAATTTTGAGAATTTAACTTGGTATCACAAGAAGTAAGTGATAGCTCACATCCCACCTGCTCTGGTTCTGATTCAGTTTCCTATTATCATGCATGAGAAGTCAGCAAGTGCTTAGGCCCCTGCCATCCATGTGGAAGACCCTATTGCAGTTCATGGATCCTGGCTTTGGCCTAGTTCAACTCCAGCAGTTATAGCCATTTGGGGAATGAAGCAGCATATGGAAGATCTCTCTTACCCTCTCCCTCCACCTCATTCTGGTGCTGTCATTTATATAAATGAGATTTAAAAATTACTATTAATAGGTTTATGGTGATTTGTGTATGGTAATTCCTGCTATATTGAATGAGTTTTTATATTATCTGCATTTTTAATATTAGCATTATGGAATACATCTTGCTGAGATATTTAAAATATATTAGGTAGTTTCAATCTCACCCGTTTTTCTATTTCTTATAATATTTAAGAATGTATGACTTATGTAAAAATAATAAGCAAACTCAAATAATTTGTGCAATCACTTAAGTAAAAACCCAACTATGTTCTTTTAAATCCTAATTGACATAATTTCAGTGCTATTGTGTTTTAAGATAGTCTGTCAGGGAGAAAAATATATATGCTGTATTTCACAAACTTATTTATAGAACTCTTCCTGTCAAGCTAAGTACAATTAGTTTGTTTTGAAACTAATTGTCCAAGATATTTATGAGTGTGTACACTTAAAAAATTAAAACATTAATACTTAACTTATTTAGTAAATATAAATTTCCAAAGTACAGTTTATGGATTACAATGGCTTTCCCCCCATAACTTCCCTCCCACTCACACCCCTCCCATCTCCCACATCAAAATTCATTTTCAATTATCTTTATATACAGAAGAAATCTTTACTTAATATATACTAAATCGATCATCAGTTTGCACACACAGAAACACAAAGTGTAAAATACTGTTTCAGTACTAGTTATAGCATTACTTCACATTGGACAACACATTAAGGACAGATCCCAATGAGGAGTAAGTACACAGTGACTCCTGTTGTTGACTTAGCAATTTGACACTCTTGTTTATGGAGTCAGTAATCTCCCTAGGCTCTTGTCATGAGTTGCCAATGCTATGGAAGCCTTTTGGGTTTGCCGACTTTGATCTTATTCCGACAGGGTCATAGTCAAAGTGGAAGTTCTCTCCTCCCTTCAGAGAAGGGTACCTCCTCCTTTGATGACCTGTTCATTCCACTGGGATCTCACTCGCAGAGATCTTTCATTTAGGTCTTTTTTCCAGAGTGTCTTGGCTTTCCATGCCTAAAATACTCTCATGGGCTCTTGAGCCAGATCCAAATGCCTTAAGGCTGATTCTGAGGCCAGAGTGCTGTTTATGACATCTGACATTCTATAAGTCTGCTGTGTATCCAGAGAGAAGTGGTTTTTAAAATTTTGTTGAATTGTCAACTTTATTTTATACTTGAAAAGCAGAGAGAGGGAAGATGGGAGAGGGGAGGGAGGGAAAGAGGGAAGGAGGGAGAAAAAGAGAATATCTTCTAACCACTGATTACCTTCACAAATGCCCATGATGGCCTGAGCTGGGACAGCCCAAGCCAGCAGCCTAGAACTCAGTCCTGATCTCCCATGTGACTGACTGAGACACAAATAATTGGGCTATCACTTACTGCTTTCCAGGTTGTGAATTAGCAGGAAGTTGGCATTTGAATTAGCACTGGAACAAGAACCGCATCTTTCTGATAGGAGGTGGGGGTGTCCCAAGGGCCTTCTCACTGCTGTGCACAATGCGTACCCTGAGGACTGACTTCTTCACAATGCTGAGGTTTACTGTATGCAAAGTTCCAGTAATTTAGGTGGTCTTTTAGTATATTTCAATAAATTTGATGATTTTCTCCATTAAGGCATTTGCCTGTATTTTGTCAGGTTTAACCAGAGAATAAAATTTTGATAGTCCTTTGATAGTTTCCCTTCTGTTTTGAGAATTTTCAAATGTACAGGAAAGTTCAAAGAAATACAATGAAAACTTATTATCTGAGTTCATCAGTTATTGCATTGGAGACTTCTAAATTCTTTCTCTATCATTATTTTGGGGTATTACTATTTATTCATATAAGTAGTCCATACATTAGCGAATTTTAATCATCACTTTGATGTTTAGGATGCCTCTAATACAGACAATGAGATCCACTTTAAGCAAGTTCCTGTGCCCTTTTAATACAGTAACATTATATATGGGAAACTCTTGTCTTAAGTTCAGTTGAAAGGACTTTTTCTTATTCTAATTCTTCATTGATGGGATAACAAAATTCAACTGTATCAACTAACTTTGAAATATATTAAATAATTTAGTAAAGTTTACCTTTAGATTCTTCTAAGTCTTCTAAGTACATGGCCCTATCATTTTTAAAATAATGTTAGCCTTTTTTGTTCTCCAGATGGTTTTGAGACTTCCTTTTATCAGCAGTGTTGCATAATTTGAATAAATTATATCTAGTAATGCATTTTTAAAATATCTTCCAAGTAAAAATCGTTAGGTAGTAATACAATGAGTTCTCATAGCCTCTCACCCATTTCCTCTATTAACATCTCATTCTGGTACATTTGTCACAATTACTGAATCACATCCAGCTTTCCCTATTCTTTAATCCAAGCTCCTTTTATCCATCCTACTTCTTCTGGTTTCTAACAATTAACACTCTGTTCAGAATTTTTAAAGAAAATTTAGCTCCCACACATATAGGAGAACATGTGGTGTTCATTTTTCTGTGTCTGACATATTTCATTCAACATGACGTCCTTGAGTTCTATCCATTTTTCTGCAAATGACAAAATTTCATCCTCTTTTAATGATGAGCAGTATTCTATTGAATATATTTACCACATTTTGTTTATCCATTTATCTGATGATGAGCACCTTGGTTAATTCCATGTCTTGGCTACTGGCTATTGTGAATAGTGCTGCTATAAATATGGTGGAGCAGGTATCCCTTTGATGCAATTAGATAGCTTTAGGTCTTACATTTAAGTATTTGATCCATCTTGAGTTGGTTTTGAGGATATAATGAGAGGTAGGTATCTAATTCTATTCCTCCACCTGTATATGTCCAGTTTTGCTGGTACCATTATTGAAAAGGCTATCTTTTTTCCACTGTATGTTTTTGTCACTCACGTCAGAAGAGTTGGTTGTATATGTGTATTTATTTTTCATCCAGTATTTTTTGACAGGCATAGTTAGACAGTGAGAGAGAGAGAAAGGTCTTCCTTCCATTGGTTCACCCCCTAAATGGCCACTACGGCCTGCATGATGAGACCGACGCACTCCAAAGTCAGGAGCCAGGTGCTTCCTCCTGGTCACCCATGCTGGTGCAGGGCCCAAGGACCTGGGACATCCTCCAATGCACTCCTGAGCCACAGCAGAGAGCTGGACTGGAAGAGGAACAACCGGAACAGGACTGGTGCCCCAACTGGGACTAGAACCCGGGGTGCTGGCACCACAGGTAGAGAATTAGCCAAGTGAGCCATGGCACTGGCCTTTCATCCAGTATTTACAGATGACTTGAATCTTCTGTTTGGTATTTCAAAATGTTTGGAAACTTCAGATATTTTAAGTATTCTTTTTGCATTATTTGATATAACTTACTGTGATTCAAGACTGACAAATGAAAGTAATAAACTTTCTATTTCTGATATTTCAATTCACATTGCCTCCAGATGACATGAAGGTCCTAGACGGTCTGAACAGAAATGTTTGATATATTACTGCTGATTTGTAAGTACTGATGACCTTGATAAAATATTACCTCAATTTATTTTCTGAGGATGAATATATAAAAGGATATTAGTCTCTATTCACCATGCACTGTGTTGATCACCAATGTGGTTAACCTCTAGTCCTAAATAGAAATTTTTATCACCTCCAAATGGAATTCTTCAGTAAATCCTTTCAACTTAATTTCTTTAAGAGTTTGGAATTTCTCTCAGTCTCTTTACTGCATTTTTTTTATTTATTAAACTTTTATTTAATGAATATAAATTTCCAAAGTACAGCTTATGGATTACAATGGCTTCCCCCTTCCCATAACTTCCCTCCCACCTGCAACCCTCCCCTTTCCCGCTCCCTTTCCCCTTCCATTCACATCAAGATTCATTTTCAATTCTCTTTATATACAGAAGATCAATTTAGTATACATTAAGTAAAGATTTCAACAGTTTGGCCCCACATAGCAACACAAAGTAAAAAAAATACTGTTGGAGTACTAGTTATAGCATTAAATAACAGTGTACAGCACATTAAAGACAGATCCTAAATAATTTTCATTTCTAATTTTCTTTACTAATTATATACTGAATCAATCTTCTGTATATAAAGATCTCAGTTTGTACCCACACAGAAACACAAAGTGTAAAAATACTGTTTCAGTACTAGTTATAGCATCACTGCACATTAGACAACACATTAAGGACAGATCCCACATGGGATGTAAGTACACAGTGACTCCTGTTGCTGACTTAACAATTTGACACTCCTGTTCATGGCGTCAGTAATCTCCCTAGGCTCTAATCATGAGTTGCCAGGGCTATGGAAGCCTTTAGGGTTCGCTGACTTTGATCTTATTCCGATACGGTCATAGACAAAGTGGAAGTTCTCTCCTCCCTTCAGAGAAAGGTACCTCCTTCTTTGATGGCCCCATTCTTTCCACTGGGATCTCACTCAGATCTTTCATTTAGGTTTTTTTCTTTCCCAAGGTGTCTTGGCTGTCCATGCCTACAATACTCTCATGGCTCTTCAGCCAGATCTGAATGCCTTAAGGGCTGATTCTGAGGCCAGAGTGTTGTTTAGGACATCTGCCATTCTATGAGTCTGCTGTGTATCCCACTTCCCATGTTGGATCCTTCTCTCCCTTTTTGATTCTATCAGTTAGTATTAGCAGACACTTGTCTTGTGTGATCCCTTTGACTCTTAGACCTATCAGAGCCATCACTTGTGAACTGAAATTGATCACTTGGACTAGTGAGATGGCATTGGTACATGCCACCTTGATGGGATTGTATTGGAATCCCCTGGCACATTTCTAACTCCACCATTTGGGGAAAGTCCGATTGAGCATGTCCCAAATTGTACATCTCCTCCCTCTCTTTTTCCACTCTTAAATTTAACAGGGATCACTTTTCAGTTAAAATTTAAACACCTAAGAATAATTGTGTGTTAATTACAGAGTTCAACCACTAGTACTAGAACAACAACAAAAACTACTGAAAGGGATAAAGTATTACATTGTACATCTAAAGTCAGGACAGGAGCTGATCAGTTCATTGTTGCTTATAGTGTCCATTTCACTTAACAGGTTCCCCTTTGGTGCTCAGTTGTCACCGATCAGGGAAAACAAATGATATTTGTCTCTTTGGGACTGGCTGAATTCACTCAGCATGATGTTTTCCAGATTGCTCCATCTTGTTGCAAATGATTGGGTTTCGTTGTTTCTTACTGCTGTATAGTATTCTATGGAGTACGTGTCCCATAATTTCTTTATCTAGTCTAGTGTTGATGGGCATTTGGGTTGGTTCCAGGCCTTAGCTATTGTGAATTGAGCTGCAGTAAACATTAATGTGCAGATGGCTTTTTTATTTGCCAAATTAATTTCCTTTGGTAAATTCCAAGGAGTGGGATGGCTGGTTTGTATGCTACGGTTATGTTCAGGTTTCTGAGGAATCTCCAGACTGACTTCCATAGTGGCTTAACCAGTTTGCATTCCCACCAACAGTGGGTTAGTGTCCCTTTTCCCCACATCCTCTGCAGCATCTGCTGTTGGTAGATTTCTGAATGTGAGCCATTCTCACCGGGGTGAGGTGAAACCTCATTGTGGTTTTGATTTGCATTTCTCTGATTGCTAGTGATCTTGAACATTTTTTCATGTGTCTATTGGCCATTTGGATTTCCTCCTTCGAAAAATGTCTATTGAGGTCCTTGGCCCATCTCTTAAGTGGTTTGTTTTGTTGTTGTGGATTTTCTTGATTTCTTTGTAGATTCTGGTTATAAACCCTTTATCTGTAGTTTGCAAATATTTTTTCCCATTCTGTCGGTTGCCTCTTCACTTTCCTGACTGTTTCTTTTGAAGTACAGAAACTTCTCAATTTGATGCAATCCCAAATGTTAATTTTGGTTTTGACTGCCTGTGCTCCTGGGGTCTTTTCCAAGAAGTCTTTGCCTGTACCTATATCTTGCAGGGTGTCTCCAATGCTCTCTCATTTGATGGTTTCGGGTCATAGATTTAAGTCTTTAATCCATGTTGAGTGAATTTTTGTGTAAGATGAAAGGTAGGGGTCTTGCTTCAAGCTTCTGCACGTGGAAATCCAATTTTCCCAGCACCATTTATTGAATAGACTGTCCTTATTCCAGGGATTGGTTTTGGATCTTTGATCAAATATAAGTTGGCTGTAGATGTTTGGATTGATTTCTGGTGTTTCTATTCTGTTCCATTGGTCTATCCATCTGTTTCTGTACCAGTACCATGCTGTTTTGATAACAACTGCCCTGTAGTATGTCCTGAAATCTGGTATTGTGATGCCTCCAGCTTTGTTGGTTGTACAAGACTGCTTTAGCTATTCGAGGTCTTCTGTGTCTCCATATGAATTTCAGCATCATTTTTTCCAGATCTGAAAAGAATGTCTTCGGTATCTTGATTGGTATTGCATTGAATGTATAAATT